>NC_141693.1:347640455-350040455 GCF_964263255.1 Lissotriton vulgaris | reverse complement strand
CCAATCCAGAAAACTATTAATTCAGGGACTGATCTTGTCCAGACTGGATTATAGTAATGCTTTGCTCCTGGCAGCCCCGGAAGCCACTATCAACACGCTACAACGAGTACAAAACGCTGCTGCCAGGATGCTCCTGGGTGCCCCAAGAAGAGCATCAGCAAAACCATTGCTGAAAACCCTGCACTGGCTCCCAGTGCGTGAACGCATCTCTTTTAAATCATCATGTATCGTCCACAAAGCTCTTCAAGGTAAAGGTCCCCAAGCCCTAAGCAGCCTGATACGCCCATACAGACCCTCACGAGCCTTGAGATCGGACCTTGAAAACCTGGTCATAGTCCCCAGAATCAGAAAGGCTCGCTCGGGAGGCCGTCGCTTCTCGGTAAATGCAGCAAAGACCTGGAACGCCCTCCCTAGACACATTCGCACTGAACCATCCCTTAGCAAATTCCGCAAATGTCTTAAATTCTTTCTTTTTCCCAAAACCTCTTAAAATTCCCCTGCCCCTCCTTAGAGCCTCTTAATTTCGCATGGTAGCGCTGGGACGCTTACGGGCAGCCATGCGCTTTATAAATTCAATTTCATTTCATTTCATTTCATTCATTTCATTTCATTCATTTCATTTCACCCATGGCGTGCATGCCGTGTGTTAGGGGCCGATGCTCCAAATCAGTGTCTGTCACTCCATGTGTCCCATCTCAGCCATCTGTGTGCCAATAAATGGATCCCTACAATGAATGTCAGGATCTTCCTGCAACTGAACAAAGGTAATGTGCTCCCGGACCCTGATTAGGTCCCCCCACTGAGCTCAATCCTGTGTCTCTCCATGCGGTCAGTCCTTCCCAACAATTCTTCTATGGAAATGAGCCAGGACATGCAAAATAAGAGACTGGGAGTACGGGATCATGTCCCTCAGTAGTCACAGGCCCAATACCCCAAAAACACACTTTCACCAGGTTGGTAGATCCACAGGGGGGCTGTGTTTCAGGGAGCAATCTTGATCCCGCAATCTTGTATGTCCTGCATTTTGAGAGCCTGCTCACTTTGTACAACTGCCTACCAAACCAACGTACCACTAGCCATTGCAGTGGTCCTAGCACATAACATTCTTTTTAAATGCACAGCCTTGAGAGCCTTCACTTTGGCAGATGCAGCTTACACAGAGCCACACTTATCATGCCACTATTGCAGATCAACACTCGCAGCATGGTGTCAATCTCCCTGGAGGTGGCACCAGGTACAGCCACTGTATGGTGATGGCAAAAACACAAGATGCAGGGGAGCGTTATCTCCACAGGAAGTGAAAAACAGCCTTGCCCTATAACTGGAAGTGTCATCATAAAAACCAACCGTGAACATAATGATGATATGGCCCTACTAAGATTCACACAAGGAGATACTTTGCATCACCACAGTTACGATCCAGACTCGACTACGGCAACGCACTCTATGCCCGCAAGCTACAGAACATCCAAAACGCCGCTGCAAGACTGGTCCTCAACCTGCCAAGACACTGCTACATCTCCCAGCACCTGCGCACACTCCACTAGCTTCCCATCGAAGCTAGAGTCGCCTTCATGATGCTCACCCACACTCACAAGGCCCTCCACGACACCGGACCAGCATACCTGAACTGCCGACTCAAATTCCACTGCGGCGTAGGAGAGCTGGGCTGACCGTCCCAGCTCTCCTACGCCGCAGTCCCCCACACCAGAAAGACCAGATCTGGAGGCCGCTCCTTCTCCTTCCTCGCAGCCAAAGCCTGGAACAACCTTACGCTCTACCTCAGACAGACAACATCGCTCCCCATCTACGCAAGAAACCTCAAAACTTGGCTCTTCGACAGACCCCCTCCTTGATGGACTGGAACCTGTGAACCCCACCCTCTCCAGCGTCTTGAGGCCCTTACGAGTGAGTAGTCGTGCTTAACCCCTTCGAGGCTGATGACGAGCTGGGCTCGTCATGGTGTAGCCTCCTCAAACACTGATGACGAGCCCAGCTCGTCATGAACAATGGGTTTTTTAAAAAGTCAGCATTCCAGTAGAATCAGAGCAGCGCGCATGTGGTTAACAAACACCTTGATTGATTGAATAAGTACTAAAAACATGAAGGTCACACATCACACTATGCTCTTCCACCCTCAGCTCTTATGGAGGATAATCCACACAGAGAGCAAAAACTCAATACTTGGCCCTGTTAACATGCAAACTTTACACACCCTGCAAATCTGACTGTCTCACAGAAATATCTGGAATGTTCCTGCAGATAGACTGAATATAGAGCAGCATGTCATGTGCATCAATGGATATTGTATGTACCTTATCACGCAGTGGAACTCGCCATGATTAACACCCCTGAAAAAGTTGCTGCGCTACCGGCTACATTGTCAGGCCAAAGAGAAGTTGGGAAAGGGGCAGCCCGATGAGTTCCCCTGCACAATCTAAAAGAGACTGACACTTGGCTTGGGCAATTGGCTTGGATTCAAAAACACATATGTGTTGTTGCAGCCACCCTGCCATGTCCACGTTTGACAGAGTGTCAAATAGGTACACATAATCAACTGTATTGTATGCTTTTACCAATTCTACTACCAAGCAGGCTATGTAGGGACACCTCCCATGGACCTGCTACAGCATACAGTTTTGTATAAGAATGTTAAGCATGGTGGATCTATCAGGGATCGAATCCTTTTAGACAACATGCATTAGATGATGTTGGTGTACCACCAGGCGAGGTACCACTACTATACTGAAAATTAAAAATTCCAGGCCAGCATTGTCAAAGCAGTGTGTGGCCATAGGCACAGCTAGGTCACTGTTGTGTTTCAAAAATGTACACTGAAGAAATTGCCACAAGGATTGTGGGTATCTCCAATCACTCAAGGTGGCCCAAGAGATATACAGTCACCTGTGTTTAAGTGGAAGCACATAGGCATCATCGAGACTGGGCGGGAGGATGTCGTGTGCAGGAGTGGTCAACGTGACAATGCACAGAATCACTCTCTCTTGTACCAGCCAACGGGGTGTTGATCACTGCACACGCTGTCAGATCAAGTTCAGGTAGAAACAATCCAGTCAGGAATCAGGAAATGTCTACCTCACGTTCAGACTAGGGGGGAATATATAGGCCACATCAATACACTGAAGTATTCATAGATGGTTGCCTGACTAATGTGCATCTGTGGCAGGTGATCCATAAGCAGCAGTATCTGCTGGATTGTTGTTAAGCAACAGAGTCGGCAGGACAGGAGCTGCCTGCCGCATCCCACTCTGTGTGCATCTAATCTTGTCATGTTGAAAAGTAAAAGCAACGCAGTTGCTCAATCAGATGGTTGTAGTGGTGTTTGAGCATCTGTCAGCATAGCTAACATCACAGCCTGCAACTGAACTGCAGTCAATTGATGACATAGTGATGCTTCTGTGTACAGCAAAGCACTGAGGATATTGACCCTAGACAACACACTAGTCCCCAGACCCAACCACTCAATACTGATTTCAGTGTTTACCACTTCAACAACCTAGAAGTTGTTGTTTTGTGTCATAGTCGTCAGTGAAATATTTGGAGACGGAATTCCTCAGGAATGAGAAAAATGCATGGGCCAACAACAATGTAGGATACAGTCACCATGTGTACTGGGGGCGGTAAACACTACACCCAATCTGCATGCATATAGGGTCATCTTCTGAGAATGTCCTTCACAGCAAATCAGCATCTAGCTCCTGAGGCTGTACTGTGTGCTGCTAACAAATAATTCCATTCTGAATGTGCTGATTGTGTACTGCAGAGTAGTAGTAGTACACATAAGTCTTGGGACGTAGGATCCACTGACAGTGTTGGAGGGACCAGTACACAGGTCATTGTGTAAGCAAAGCTGCCACCACTGGAGATGATGCCGGGGTCTTAACCTGTAGCTCCCTGACACCATTGACATAGCCATCCTCAAGCCAGAGGATATAGATACACATAGTGAGGATAAGGGATATGTGCTGAATTAATCTTGTTTTGTCCACATTTGGAAGTGAATCTTTTAAAACCTCAAGGATACCCTCTACAAAGACATATTGCCCTCAGGCTCTGTGGCACTTTTCAATGCGGTAAGTGGGGCCTTGTATGGACCTACACAAGGGCTTCCCTTGTCAAACCAGAATAGAGGCGTAAAAAATATTGACAATGCAAACACTCATGGAACTGGGTGTAATGTTCCGGTGTCACATGTGCGTTTTGTAACAGTGCAATGTTTTTTCATCAGCACAAGCAGAGATATCATTATAATGAGTCCGTTTCACTTGGTGTCCTCATACCTCTGACATTTAAACTCAGAATGCCATTAGTACCCGTGTGTGTAGCGTACTGGGATGTGGGATGATGCGTTTCGGGAGTTGTCTCACCCGAGGTTGCTCAACAACACACATCCTTGACTTTTCACTTGGGGTGGGCTATAGCCCTCTAAGCAATGGACTACCATCCAGTGCTTCTGCATCATGACAGCTCAATATGAGCAATCAACGCCTCCATCCCAGGGCAGTATCCAAGGGGAAGAATGATCAATCAGTGACAACATCTGCCTACAAAGGGTAACTTGCCACCTATGCACACAGGGCCGGAATGGGAACCAAAACCGGGCCTGGTAGAGTGCTCGGCCGGGGTGGGGGCCACAATCCGGTAGTCCTATTGTATGAACGCTTACATCCTATCTATATCGATGTAACACATCAAGAGCTGATCCTGAACAGGATATAGTGCCACCAAAATGGCCGGTGATGAGTCGAGTGAAATAAGAGGAAAGCCCCGGCCTTCATTCGAAAAATCTTCTATTGAAATCAACCCTGTGCCAGTGAATAATAATATCTTATCTCCAGCCCTAAATTGCTCATATTTAATGTCTATCAGCTACATGCATCATTGTAGGAATTTGCGATTCCTAAATTGCGAAAATTAAGGAATCGCAATTTAGGAATCGCAAATTCCTATGCATCAAAAAATCGCAATTTTTTTTGTGATTCGCTAATTTTCCTTATTTGCGATTCCTTAATTGCGAATCGCAAATAAGGAAAGGCTTTACATTGATTCCTATGGGCCTAGGGGAATCAATGGGAAGGCATTCTCATTTTGCGAATTCGCAATTAAGGAATCGCAAAATGAGAATGCAATTTCAAGCATGCAGGGGGGTCCAAAGGACCCCCCCCCCCTACACCCCTGGAATGTCATGTAAGTACATTTTACTCACACACATGTCCCAAGGGCATGTGTGTGTGTAAAATGTAAGTTTCAAAAATGCATTTATTTGCATTTTTGAAACTTTTCGCAAATTACCATGCAGTTGTACTTCATGGTAATTTTTCCCTTTAAAATTGCGAATTCGCAAAAATAAATAAATCAAGCATAGCATTTAAGAAATCGCAAAATTTGCGATTTCTTAAATGCTATCGCAATTTGAGAAATCGCAAAAAATTGCGATTTCTTAAATTGCGAGAAATGAATGATGCATCCCAATAAGTGATTTTGGAATCGCAAACGGCCGAATTTTGCGATTCGCACCGCTTGCGATTCCAAAATCGCTTGATGCATGTGCCTGTATATTCCCCCGGGATCTAAAATGGCGGTATTAGGGATTGAAATATTTGAGGGTATCAAAAGGGTGGTAGAAGACCAAGACTTTCTGTCTGTTCTCCTAGCCGGTGACTTCAATGGGCAAATATCTGACGACATATTAGAAAAATGGGAGTATGGAGAAAAAGAAGAAGCTCCGGCAATACCTATCCCACAATTTCCAATAGGAAGCAAAGCTGACAAAAGAGGGTACATTTTAATATCATCACTTCCTATCCTGAACGGAGTAATATTAAATGGCAATATAGAAGGAGATATCCCAGCCTCCTATACAAGAAAAGGCAACCACAATTCCTCAATTCTTGATTACATGATTTGTAGTCTAGACATGTTCGGATCCGCCTTACAATTAAACATCAAGTTGGAGAAAGGAAGTGACCATGCAATATTACATTTAAAAACAGACTTAAGACTAAAACCAGCATCTCTGGGGCATATCACAGACGTGGAAAGTACAGTACAAGGGCGGCTGTCGTGGAATCCTAGATCATTTAACAAATATACACAAATAATAGAGAAGGAACAACCTTTACAGACAACTCACTCAATAGATCCAATAACAAACTTTGAGGCTGTAGTCATTAATCTGACTCAATTTATGCAGAAATTTTCAAAACAACGAATGTTAAAACAGCAACAAAATAACAGACAGAGCCCAGATATACAGTCAACAGAATTAAACAAACTAATAAGTACAAAATTTCTTCAGTTCTCTGAAAAAAGAAAATGTGAAATCAACAAACTAAAAAATCGTCGGAGGGATAAAAAAAAAAAGAAAAAAAAGATACAGGACAAAAAATTTGGGTGAACCTACAAACAGCAGCAAAACAAAAGGATAAACGCTCCTATTGGAATATAATTGCTACTGAAACTGGTACAAAAAAATTACTAAAAGCAAATCCAGTCCCGCCATCGGAATGGGAAATATATTTAACCAACTTATACAGAACAAACAAAAAGACAGACAGCAAGACATCATTGCAAAGCAAGAGGCGAAGGGAAGAAAGTACAAGAATAGAGGCTCTATCGCCTCTCCAAATTGAAGGCTACACAAACAAGCATTTACAATGCAATAGGTCTCGCAACTGCGAGTTTTGGAGCTATTGGCATTGTAAATGGCAATGCTTTTTGCCATTGTTATTTACCACACCAAAAGCAACACCTATTGCTTTGTATAGCGCGACGTCCGTGAAGACGGCGTCATGCTCATTAAAGGAACAAGCACTGCCAAACCCAACAGCATGCCACTTGTTTTTAAAAGGTGAGGCCAAATGGCTTTGCCAGTGTTTGTTGAGAGTTTTTTTTTGATAAGGCGCTCTATCATTTTTAGAAGATAAGCCCTGTTACAATTTGGCAGAGTCACGTCCTTTTTAGGTGTGGCTTTAGTATGCAGCTCTCTGGTAGACCCATTGCTATTGATTCTTTACTTTAAAATATAAAGAGTGGTTGTGGCTCCACCAATTGTGCCACTCTCTCACGTTGTGCTATTCGCTGGTTGGTCTGTGAATCCTTCTTCCTGGAAGTGCTTTCACTGAAGTGTGTGCAGGATTATTTTACATCTGAATAGTACAATCAATTATATCACTTTCACAGTCAGTTATTTATCCCCTATGTACAGTCTATACAGAAAATGTTTTTTTCTTCCCAGTATTGGCAGAGCCTACGGGACTAGATTTAAAACTGTAAACCAAATGCGTGCATACAACACATGAAAACTGCGTTTGTGAAGGCCTGTGTTTTACATGTGTTAGCACAGTAAAGCGACACCCATTGGCGCTTCCAATTGTATTGCAACATAGATATAGCGCTTACGATCTTTTGTGTAATGCCTACTTGTTTGTTTCAGAAAACGTTCCCATTTTTAAGTCCTACATTCTCAACAGTGCCCCGTTATAATTCGGAATTAAACAGAAATACGGAAATGAACCGTCACCAGGTGGACTCTGCCGTATCTTCCCCCCTGCATTGCCCTAGGTGTGTATCGCGAACAGGTACAGCTGTTTCTGTGTGGACTTAAATCAAATCAGAAAAGAGACGCAAGACAGGGTGTGCTCCGCGTGAGTTTCATTCATTTGCTCCTGGGAGGGTGCAAGTATTTTCCCATCACGCTCCTCCCCCTGGCAGCCTCGGCAAGCATAGAGCAGTTCTCTTTTTTAGGGAGAATGCCCCCCTCGGTTGTGAAGTACACGTTTTCCTAAAGTCCGTTGCTCATGGAACATGATGCCGGGTGTGCAGTGGGCAGCGCTGGAGTGGAAGACATCGGGGGCTAGTTAGCACCTTAACAACTAACACAAACGGAGAAAGTAACACAAGCATTTGCAATGCAATAAGTCTCGCATTTACGTGAGTTTGAGTTATTGACATTGTAAATGACAATGCCTTTTATTTTTGTTTTTGGTTTTAAAACATAAATAAAAGGCATTGTCATTTACAATGCCAATAGCTTAAACTTGCAAACATGCGAGACCTATTGCATTGCAAGTGCTTGTTTTTGTTTGGGAAGAGGGGGGTTGGGGTTCAAAAGTGCCTTGTAGGCCCCGCTTCCTCCTCACACTGTGAGGCTCTTCTGCAAGTTGGCAGGTATGCTACAATGTAAAACAGTATCAGAGCCTCACGCCCCTCTGGTCACTCACACACACCACCACATCGATTTTATAGCAAATAACCTTCAAAACAAGCACTAGCCCACACCACAGTACAGCGCTTTGTAGCCTGGCAGGGGTTATGAAGCGCTACACAAATGCAGTCACAGTTACTCCTATTTTTCATCTGTACTTTTTTTCTATGTGGTTGGATTTCACTCTTCGAGTCTACTCCTAATATTCCATCCACCCCCCCTAACCCCCCACCCGGCCTTGCTATTAATCTTTATTTTACTTCACATTGACTACTTTTTAATTCCTGTAACCTACAACCTCAGGATAACATGTACACACGAGGACTAGGACTACAACCCCCAGAATGCTTGAGTCGCTAATTTAACCCCCAGGACTGACCCAGGGTGTGCCTCCTCCGCCCCGAGAACTCCCTTCATTAATGGATAGCCGAGACTTGCTGGAAAGAGAACAACAAGTAACATTACACCTGCAGCAAGCCAGTACTATTTGCTTTGTCAATGGTTGTATTTGCAAAACATAAATAAGCACCAACCTTGGCTTCCTAGAATAGCAGATTGAAAATGCTTCCGTTCTGAAATGATGAGACTATGAAAGGCGAGTCTCTTTGAAGATGCATCAAAGGCAGTAGTACTGCTGCAGAGTTGAGGGTTTTTTTCAACCGGAGGGTGCAGTCAAAAATGGAGAGCCCGATAAGGTCCATTCTCAGCACATGCTTTTTAGAACTGCCGGTGCTGAGCACTAGCGAGATCTGGCCCAATTAAAGCCCTGGCTTTGTCTCTGTTAATCAATTAAGCATGCCTCTGTTTCTGCTGTAGACCGCTAGAGTGTGTTTCGCTTCCTCCAAGGTGACAGCATTTATCTGTATTCTTGAATTCCGGGTGAAACACAACGATCTTCTTTTTGTGTGCTCTATCACCAGGACCACAAAAGTTCCTTCAACTTCTTAGCTAACGTCTGTTGATCTTCTCCACAGCTTCCGAGCGCCTCCCTCTTGACTCCAAGTGTTGCAGCCCGTTTCCTCAGCCGTTGTGAAAGATGGAAATGTCTGACAATTATTATGCTTTTAGCCGGGACTTGAACTCTTGACTAGACATAGAATGGAGCTGGCATAAAAATGGGGTTCCTCCTACTACGTCTACTCATTTCACATCCAGGGAACAGAGTTCAGTATTTTAAGCTCTGGAACACCTCCCTGTTGCTTTTAAATTACAGGATGCTGGTATGTGCCAAATTTGAGTCGCATGAGTTACTCTTAATTGCATCAGGGTTAGAAAACAAAGTTCCTCTCTTAGAATTAAGGCTGCTTGCTTTATTTAACAACTGTCGCAGCCAGTGGTTTGCATTTGAGGAAACAAACGCACTCCTAGCGCGATCACAAAAAAAAACAAGCCGTGAGCGTGCACACTCCCGAACTTCCGGTTTCGGGATGTGCACGCTCACGGCTGTCGTGGGGCGGGACTTCCGTCTTTGCGAGAAGCCTGCGCCCTCGGAGTGGATGGCCCAGAGGACCGGTGGCAGCAGAAGTCAGAGGCCGCTCATGTGGTAAGTGGGGCTTGGGGGGCTTGGCACGGTGTGTGTGTGTGTGCGTGTGTGTGTCTGCGCGTGTGTGAGGGTGTGTGTGTCTGCGCTCGTGTGTGTGCATGCCTTCAGCCAGCTGGCCTGCGTAACCGCGTCCACAGACCCTGGTAGGCTCGTGCACCGCTCTGTATCCCTTGAGAGGCAAGTGGGCGACAATAGGTCTCGAGAGCGAGACCTAAAAAGGCAAGATCATCGGCAGCAATGGGACCAGACCAAATTCCTATTAAGGTCCTTTGAAGTAACCCTAAGGAGTGGAGAAAATGTTTTGCCAGTCTTTTCTTCTACACAATCGAAACAGGGGAAATCCCAAAGTCCTGGAAAGGGTGTATCATTATTCCAATACACAAGAAGGGCTCCAGATTGTCAATATGTAATCATCGGCAGATAGCTCTCCTAGACGCAACTTGGAAGATATTTGCAGCAGCCGCCTTAGAACACCTTACAGAGTGGGCATTTTCATCTGGTGCAATTCTGGTAAATCAAGCCAGGTTCAGAGCTAAACACTCAGTCACTGATAATATAGCAGTGCTACAAACGATAATGGACAAATATGTCCTCAAAAGATTTCAGGTAGTGTACAAAGTCTTCCTCGACTTTACGACTGCATTTGATAGGGTAGACAGAGACATGCTATGGATAAAACTCCAAAGAATGGGAATTCCGAACAACCGTGTTCACTTAATAGTATCACTGTACTCAGGGACATGGTGTCAAGACCAAATGGGGAGGAACAAGGGTCTCACCAGCCCAATACCTACCCCCAACGGTCTGCGGCAAGGGTGCTAGGCACCCTTACTGTTCTCTCTATACTTTAGCGACTTGCCAGAAAGACTTATTCAGCTCAATAATTTTCCACCTAAAATTGCAACTTTTAAAATTCATACTTTGATGTACGCAGACGACGTAGTCATTTTACATCTGATTCCTTTCAGTCTGCAAAGGAATCTGCAGGCACTCACTAAGTATACAGAAGAAAACTATCGAATTCCTAATTCGTTATGATCCTAAATTCTGATCCAGCATCCTGACCCCTCTTTTTACTCATTCCTTGGCGTTCAGGATTCTTCCCGACTCTTGGCGAGGCAGTATCCTAAACCCAATTCACAAGTCGGGTGCACGTTCTGACCCCACTAATTACAGGTTAATAGCACTCATCGACGTGGAGGCAAAAATTTACTCTTCAAACCTGTTGGTAGACCTAGAGGACTTGGTCCGCAGCACAAATCTTATCCCCAATACGCAAACTGGATTCCGAGCAGGGATGGGCACCCTCACAAACATCTCTGCAGTCATGCTCTTAGCCAATAAAGCCATATCTAACTCCAACACCTTATACACATGCTTTATTGACCTGAAAGCGGCCTTTGATAAGATATCAAGAGCCAAACTATGGGCTAAGATGGAAAGTTGTGGGGCACCACCCAAACATTTGGCGGCTATCACCAACCTGTACACAGATACGTGGGTCCAAATAAGGAAAGGAGACGGGCGCAGCATAACTAGGAAAATTGCAACATTCAGTGGGTTGAAACAGGGGTACGTATTGGTTCCCTGCTCATTTAACATTTACACCGTCGACCTAGACAAGCACCTCCGCCTTGTTCAAGCCGACCCCCCAAAATTGAGCAAAATCCCAACTCTAAGTCTTCAATACGCGGATGATATTGTCCTATTAGCACAAACTCCAATAGGTCTGCAGCGACTAATTTCCAAACTAGGAGCCCACATCACCTCCGTTCAACTCACAATTAATCACAATAAAACAAAGGTGATGTGCTTCTCCAAACATCACTCAACAAGTAAAAAAAGCAAATTCTCCTGGAAATTAGATGAGAAACCGTTAACCAGGGTGGTTTCGTATAAATACTTAGGCTTTCAACTGGATTGCCATCTTAACTTCAAACAACATCTGGACCAAGGCCGTACAAAAGCAAAACAACTGCTCTTCGCATTCAAAAGCTTACAGCAAAAACTTTCAGGTTGCTCAACAGGGCACATGCTTAAAGTAATCGCAGTTACATTTCTACCTTCCATCTCATATGGTTCAGAAATATTGAATACCAATGATGCTACAGCACTAAATACAGCACAATCCACACTCTTCAAGCGCCTGTTTTTAATTCCTCGTCAAATTTCTCAAGCCCAAATCGGACTGGAATACGGGCTAAAAAAACAGAAACCATCCAGACAAGGCGCACTAGTCAAATACTACTGCAGGATGAGAGCAGCCGAAGAGAACACCTTAGCCCACCCTTGTTGGATGGAGTTCGAAGCCCAAACCACGGTAAAAAACTAGATTACCACAGTGCTAAAACAATCACTCTTGGCACTACAACTAGAGGAGGCATGGCTAACTACAACAACGTGTTCCCGTTTTAAAATCGCTGTGAATAACGCGATCAAGCAAATATCCTTATTAACCAATAAAACAGCCATCTCAACAAAAAAAACACGCTTGGGCAGTGATATAATCGTACCATACCCTAAAACCCCAACACTACCTGTTTGAACACTTTTCATATCATAAAAAGCACTATCTGACACTGTTGAGGCTGGGGTATACTCCACGAAGTATTTGATCCCAAAATGGAAACAAACATGGTCAACTAAAGAATGTCAGCTATGCGGACAGGGAGATGAGTCAATTCAATTCAATAAGCTTTATTCTGTTCATATAAAACAACCATAAAAGCACAGTCATTATTGCACCTCCTATGTATCTGCCCCGCATTATTAGAAACCAGAAAAACAGTCCTGCGGGAGGAACTAAGAAAAGCATAAATAAGGACATGGAGAGCGGCAGTTATAAAATGTCTCAGCGGGACGTCCATCCAACTGTCCTGCAGTGCCATAAACTTATGGAAATCGGCGGCAAATGAACTGGACAATATAGCGAATTAATGCAAGCAGCCTTAACACAATTTGTTTACAGCTCTTCAATGGCACAGATTATAACTTTTTTTAATGTACCAGCTGCTAATCGCCCCAGATGCTTACTAACTGAACCGCTTTATTGTGTTAAAGACTTTTGGTAAAATATGGCAGAAGAACTTTCTAATTATTACGTAATTATTGATTTAGCCTCATCTTTCTTATCATTTCCCTACAACATTTGTTTCCTTCCTTTAGATACCAGCTTTAAAATGTTGATCCACGGTTTTATGACTCATGGTGGTACGCCCACCCTTTTATGATTTTTAATGAAATCAAATAAAAGTATTTTTATCTATCTAATTCCTAACATCACTAAAACAAAAATCGTCCCATTACAGGAAGGAAGCGACATGTTAATTATAATTGATCTCTAGGGGGAAAACCGTTGGAAATAGTAAAGGAGTATACATATTTAGGGAGAATCTTTTCACAATCGCTGCAAAACTTGCCCCACTTACTAAACCTGGGCCATAAAGTTGATGTCCACCTAGGGGCTATCCAACGACTTTACTCCTCCACTGGACAAAGACACTTTTCATCACTTCTACAAGTATATAGCTCAAAGATTCCATTGGTATTATCATATGCCATAGAATATATTCCAATAAGCCAATGGAAACAATTGGACCTGAAAGAAGTGAAAGTCCTTCGGAAACTGACCAAGACATCACAAGCAGTGCTGGTACAAGCTCTTCGTCTCGAACTTTCATTAGTCAGTTCTTTTGCAAGAGGGATCACTAATATAATAAGATGATCATATAACCTTGTTCATGCGGATCAGGGAATTCTACGATTCCCACTAAAAATTGTTACATTCGAGGAATAACTTTTGAATTATGTATTTTGTAAAAATGTCTCTATTGCTTTTAAACTATCTAAGGTTACCCTGGACATGTTAAAATCATGATCACCAGCCCATCTGAAACATTTTTTTGTTAAACATTTAACTCCAAGGTTAAGTATGGATCTTGATATCCAACATTGCACCAAACTATCATTCTATAAACAATTTGCGGAAACTATTGTATTTAAGAAAACGCAAAAGTATATCTCTTTTAACTTAAAACACGGAGTCAGGCGAAGGGATACTGCCTTTGAAACCATTTACATATAAGTGGTATCCAAAGGAAAAGGCGTCTAGTCTTTGTGATCTATGTAAAGGCGGAGTTCAAGATTTAGAACATGTGTTATTCGCTTGCCCAAACGTGATTGTCGCAGAGGCTAGAAAAAGAATCTTAAAGCCAATTAGAACAAAATGCTATATTAACACTGTTCAGAACCTGATTCTTCTTTTTAAGGAATCGCCTAATGAATTTGTGTGTATTAATATGTTTACATTTTTTTTAATTATTTTTAACTTTGTATTAGAATGACAATTTTACCATTTAAATGTCATTTTTAAATGTAAAAATGTTGTTGTTCCCAGCCGAGAACTAAATCAAATAAATGTAAACTTTGAAACTTTCTACTCAAACTCTTCCAACATGAATCTCGCAATCTCATACTGGCGCTGCCCTTCTTACATCCACACCTACATTCACAGCACAATTCCTCATCACTATGTACACAGCACCTCTCACAGACATGACATGTACACAAAATACTGTACTCATTACCTCCTCAGCAGACGTTAAATTTAACATGTCAAATGGACAACTCTCATCACCAGTTTCACCCTCAGTAATGTCCTGGACTGCACTCACATCACAATGTGCAGCATCACAACCAACTGTGACATGCACACTTAACACATCACCACATCTCACAACAAGACACTTACATTGCTCAATGAAAATGTCCTCAGTCATTCACATCTCACCATTAACTTACCCTACAATGCTTAAGTTATACAGATCGTCATTTCAAAAACAAATGCATCCACAGATTTAAACACAAAATGCATCAACTATACAACACCTCACATTTCCCCATACAGCACCTTAAATTATGCAACTGGCGTATACCCTTGACATACACTTATCCACTTTCCTATAAATGACAAGTTTAAGCTTGTCTCACTGTGGCCCTGTCCCATCCACATCTCAGTTCCATGCTCCATACCTCCATTGACTTCTGCATTTAACTATCCTTACTCAATGACACTGCCCTGTCACAGTCATCGCTGACCGTAGTGCCACAGACGCTCTCATCTCTTGCCTCTATCACATCTACCTATTCGTAGCATACCTTACACAGGATTTTACAAGGGCGAACTCTCTGATTCACACACCCCCATTTCAAACCACTCACTTTGGAACAACCAGGATACTTCACGTCTCCTACACAAGAACTACCTCTGAACTCCTACCTTACACTCTGAAAAACTGTAAATTTATCCTGCCCCATTACGTATGAGTATACACTCCATTTCCAAAATGGAAACACAAGTCTCTCTCAACTCTATTCTTGTTTAAGCTAGTTTAGCCCATGCAACATTATCCTTGCAAAACACATCTGCAGCTAGGCCTCACATTCAAAAATACACCTCCTCTGCTGTGTGGCAACTAAGAGCATGGGTGTGATACAGGCGCCTGAAGCATCTGCACAGCAGATGGGGCCACAACACTTATGTGCACTCACAGTCCACTCAGCTTACCAAATGTAGCACAGGACAATACAATAGACATAACAGCACTCCTAGTTTAGCTCTGTGTGATCTGGAACAGCATCAAACATAACTCAAAAGGACTCATGACATGCACAAGTGACAACATACACACAAATCATATGCTCAACTACAAATAATGTGTGGTTTAAAATGTTTAATCCAAGCTTGGACAGACTAGACAATTGTCAGTTGAAGATCGTGCAAAATACATAATCACAACCATTCACAAATCTTCACAATTGGCACTCACCCCTGTTGAGCAGTGCCCAAATTGCCGCAATCTCATTATGCATGTCAGACTTCAATTGTGGAGGCGTAACATAGGATTTACCTAAGTCCATCCAGGCAGGGGCAGGTTGCAGTCACATCCATAGCACTCACAAGGGATGTGGCCCCATGCCGTAATGTTGACAGTGCATTGTGTACGCTGTATGTGGAGGACCACAAGTCAAGTGTGGCATGAAAGCCAAGGCACTTTAACCCCTTCGGTGCTGATAACGCCCCCCAGCCGTCATGCATTACGGTGCTCGTGTGCTGATGACGGCTGGGGGCCGCCATGAACCCGCCTACTCGAGATTATGCCGCACAGGCGCAGAATCGCGGCCGCACCCAAGGGGTTAAAAAATCATACCAGTCCATGAACGACCGGTGTGTTTGTGTCAAACACATTTATATCTCATCACACTCCTAAGTTCCCCACTTGAGGGGTGTTGGGTGTCAATTCTGCTTCACATTGATGCCCTATGAATCCAAACCCAAGGTAGAGGTCTGTCCACCTGTAGCTTGTAACAGTGACTGCACACTAAAGGCAATGCTCTGTTGCTAGGCTCTGTAGTCAATGGCATTTGTGAGGCCCTGGGCAGCTGACCACGGGCAGCTTCAGCCTGGACTGGCACACAGCATCTACCCTGAACTAAACCATTCTACACCACTTCTGTTACCAACAACTGAGGTTCAGTGCTTGCATGAAATGAGTCAAGAAGGAGATTGTTGCGGTGCATTGGCATGTTGAATAGGTATACCTTCAGCTGTGTCTCATAAGGGGGCTAGAAGGGGCATTGGATTACCAAGAACAGACAAATGTTGTTCACGCAGAATGTACTAACAGGGCTTGACATAGCCTGTCATTACCAACAGGTCCATTTTATGTTCCAAAAAACAAAACCTTTGAAATGAATAGAGTTTGCCCAAATGTTTGAAACATAAATGACACACAAAGACCAGGCAACACCCAGCATTGTCCCTGAACAAGTAGATGAAATATCTTGTATACAACAAGCACAATTCACTCCTGTCAGTATCATGACCACTCCTAATTCATATGTAGCTAGGTCACGTGTGTCACCTAACTGATATTAGTATCACAACATTTGGCACATACAAACCGTCTGCCATCTTAGGGACACTGTTAGGTGTGTCATATCCCAGCTCTAAATCATATGCCTGAAACCACGACATTTAGAACTTGTGCACATATTTGAAGTGCACTGGCAAGTTGCTCAGTTGGATTGAAAAGCTAGACACATACTAATGACACATATCCCTATGATGACACACAAACAAACCCTTGACAAACCAGGATACACACTGGGTTTCATTGAATCAACAAGTCAAGTCAAGTCAAGTCAAAAACCACTTTATTCGATTTAGTTAAAAATCATAAAAGCATACTACAGTCAATAAAAAAGGGCAATTTGATATCATAGAAGTTACATACAAAAATATCATTTATATACACAATTTAAAAACAATTTAAAAACAGCTAACAGAGAGAAGGTAATTGTTAGCCAAAATTACAGATACAAAGAACACATTTCATCTTCCAAAGAGTACCCCCATATTATATTTTCAATCGCCTCCTCCTAATCCTAACCGCAGCAGCAAGATAGTTTGCCACGCTGAACATGACCAAAGGTGAGTCCAACAGTTGGAGATACAACAGAGCTGGTTTTGCCTGAAGAAAAGCTTTATCCTTTAATAAGGGTACCAAATACTTCTGTCTGGGCATGTTATAAAAATAGCAAAACAGCATTAGGTGCATGTTATCCTGCAGTGAAAAATTATCACAATTACACACAGGTGCATCCTCCTGCTTATACCAACCCTGGCTATCACTCAGAACCATATAGATCTGGTTGAACCGGAATTTTACTAGAAGCCATCTATGAAAAGGGATATTCACTGTAGCAAGGTACGGCTGAATATCTAAGCAAGTAATAGTCATGTAATGGGCTCTAACCGTAGGCTTAATAAGTTGCTGATCCTCTCTCTCCAGGGTCTTCAATTTGGGGAAATTGAGCTTGACCCAATCTAAGTCAGATTTCTTCAGACCCAAGGGGGCAGTAAATATCTCAGGGCGTCCTAATACCAGAGAGCACCTATGGATATATGACAGCCAAGCAATGTTTTTGGATTTTTCCAGTTTTAAGCAGTCCAACAGTATTTTATGGTTTAGACCTAAGTTATTATTGGTCCAAGTCCTAATCCATAGGAGAATAGGTGCCATTAAAAGGATATCGGTGATATACCCTAAACCTAACTCCTGGTGAACTGAGAATGTGGCTGTCGATTGGGGGAGTCCTAGTATGGCCCGAAGGAACTTATTTTCCTCCCTTTGGATCATTTCTGTATTCACATAGCCCCACAGACCTGAACCATACCTGGCTATTGCCAGAGTTTTTGCCCTATACAAGCTTAGTAAAGCACCGCTCGGCTTCCCTCCAAGTCTCCTAGAAAAACTTAAAATAGCATTTGTCGAGCTCCTCACCGCTTTAGTCTTGGCTGTAATTTGAGGTAACCAACTGCCCTTTATATCAAAAATCACACCAAGATAAGTAAAAATGTTGACATTAGTGATCACTTCACCATTACAATAAAACGATTTGGTATTGTTTTTAGCAGCCCCAAAAGCCATAACATGGGATTTAGAATTGTTTACCACTAAGTCAAGTGAGGACATAAACTCTCTAAATGCGTTTAAAAGTCTCTGCAGGCCCAAATCTGTCCGAGCGATTAATGCAGCATCGTCTGCGTACAGGAGAACGGGAATGCGAGTATCCCCTGCACGCGATGTATCCAAGGTAGCAGTTAAGAGGTTTTTCTCCAATGAGTTTATGTAAAGAGTGAACAGCATGGGGGCAAGGATGCAGCCCTGCCGTACACCCCTGCTTGATTTAAACCAGCCTGTGCGGTTACCTTCTTGGTCCATTCTAATCGATGCCTTTAAGTCTTTATGAAGTTCAGCCAGAAAGTGCACAAGAGGAGGATCAAGACCCAATTTCAGCAGCATGGTCCACAGCCGAGCTCTGTTGACTAAATCAAAGGCCGTGGACAGGTCCATAAATGCAACAAAAATTGACCCCTTTGATACCGTTGAATATTTAGAAATTATCAGATGAAGATTTAAACACTGGTCCTCTGTACCTCTTCCTGAACGGAACCCATACTGGGCATCCGATAAAATGTCATTATTCAAAGACCAATTGTTGATTCTTGCCAGTAAAACTTTGCCCAAGACCTTCATAGAAGAATCCAACAAGGATATAGGTCGGTAACATTTGGGATCGCTTCTTTGACCTTTTTTAAAAATAGGGACAATGATTGAACAAGCCCAAGTTTTTGGCAAACCCCCCTCAAGTACACAGTTAAAAACATTGGCTAATATCTCTGCCCACATCCCTGGGTTTAACTTATAGAGATCCAGAGGAACCCCATCTGGACCGGGGGCATTATTTGCAGCTGAACCTTTTATAGCAACCTCCACTTCAGTTTTGGTGAAATTTAGCTTAGTGAGGGAAGTTGAAAAACAAGACGTAACAAATGTCTCAACCATTTCATTAGACCCATAGATATTAGAGAAATGTTTGAGCCACTCTGCTTCAGCGATGTTTACTTCGAGATCTGAATTGTTTGATTGAACAAATAAAGCGTTATTAATTATAGACCAAAATTTGGAGCTTTGTTTCAGGGTGGCAGAATCCATCAAAGAATCCCAGGCTTCCTCTTTAATAGCCTTTTTCCTAGTCTGTATTGCCATAGCATATTTCTTCCTCAAGTGTGCCACCAGTGACCTATCTCTGGGGGAGTGTTTAAGCGCTTTCAACAGAGCAGAATGTGCCTTGGAACATGTGTGGTCAAACCAACCAAAAGCTGGTGCAGGTCCCCTCTTTGGTCTAGCTGTAAGCTCTTCTTCCACTTTAGCACAAATATTCTCAAAAGCACAAACTACCTCCCTCCCCCCCATGTCTGGATCCCTACATGTCCCAAGTTCCACTGCCATGTTTTGCTCAATTAGGGCAAGGAAATCCTCAGGGCAGACCACTCCTAATTCATATGTAGCTAGGTCACGTGTGTCACCTAACTGATATTAGTATCACAACATTTGGCACATACAAACCGTCTGCCATCTTAGGGACACTGTTAGGTGTGTCATATCCCAGCTCTAAATCATATGCCTGAAACCACGACATTTAGAACTTGTGCACATATTTGAAGTGCACTGGCAAGTTGCTCAGTTGGATTGAAAAGCTAGACACATACTAATGACACATATCCCTATGATGACACACAAACAAACCCTTGACAAACCAGGATACACACTGGGTTTCATTGAATCAACAACATAACGCTTATCACAATGTAAAAAAGACAGTTGAACAAACAATCATACCACAAGCCTTAAGTAACACACATTGCGTCTTGGTTACAGTTGGCTTGTAACACATCCTCTCTGGCCACGGAAACACACTCAAATTCACTTATCGCTCAAATACTCATTGTAAAGCTTGGTCAACATATTGCAACTAACATCAGCTTGGGATAGACAATACATCACCATCTGTAGTGTAGTTCCTATATCCCTGATAGGCTCTGCGCATTGGAATAATATACACTATAGTTTTGACATAGGATTGAGTTCAGTATGTCTCTATCGAGTACATTAAACTTAATTACTTGTGTGTGCCAGCTAACTCAGAGGTCACGAGAAACTTTCTCAAATGAACAAGAAGGGATTCGTTTCTGAAAACCGCATAAACATGACAACTTTGTTTCCCTTAGAGCCTGAACAATATCTTCAGAGTTGTGGAAACAATAGATAACCGTTTCACTCAGTCAATCGTGCATGCTTCGTTTCTACAGAGTTGTTGCACAGAAAAAGGGAGACGGCGTTTCAATAAAAAGGGTTTATTGAACAGTCTTCTTTCTCATGCAAGAGCTATGAATTGCTACAATCGTAAGACAGAATGCGAGGGAAAATGTGTACAGCGTTAACAGTAATATAAAATAATACTGTAATAGCATGGTCTGTAGCTATGACATATATGAAAATACATACATAAATAACACAGGCTAAAATACTCCACTGGTTCTTCTAAAATAATCCTACCCCAGTGTACCTAACCTAAGTCTAGTATGAGGGAAGAAGTAGGTGCTGATTTAGCTATACTATAGTTAGGCTTTCCTGTTTTCAGTTTCTATTTTTGGCAAATTCTGTTGGGGGGTTTTCAGTGTTTTCAAGTGATTTCAATACCTGAAAAAAACAGTGGTTATCAGTGGTTTCTTATTTCCGCGCCATTAAAAACAGCAGAAACAGCTTTTTTCCAGTGTTTATGGAACGTTCTGCTTTTATTATTGCTTGCTTTCTACACTGATAATGCATGGTATGTAGACAGTGTACATACAGTGTAAATGAGGCCCAATTACATTTTTGCAAATCAAACCTATTATAGAACACAAAACAATACTTTTTTATGAGCATTTGATCATGTGCACACACTTTTGAATTCCCATGTAAACTTTTTCTGTGAAAAGGCCCTCTCAACATTGGCACTTGAGACAGGCAACTCCAAAACAGCCAGTACAGAATTTGCTAACTCTGGCTACTGTCATAGCTTTCCATGCCAATACTGGTGCATTTGAAGACTGCGATTCTCTGGGCAGGTTCTGCAACATTTGAGTTGAACTGGGCGCTTATACCCTCAGAGTTATTGAAGAGGTAAAAAATTAAGCAGCACGTTTGAAACTACAGAGAAAATTCTATGTATCATTGCAAGTCATTTATCATACATTGTAAAATAAAAGTTCCTGAATTGCTGTTCAACATTGCTTTGTTTACCAAGTGGCAAGCACTCTAACATGGAACATGTTGCAGTGCCAAAGTCACTAAAGGTGTCACCCAGCCTACTCTCAAGGAGATGTTTTACATCAATTATGCTGAACACCTAAGACAAGGGTTTTTTCAGACTCTAGTTATTTTATTTGTCCATTACAGCAGTTAGGTTTTCCTGTAAAATTTAAAGAATGCAGTAGAGTGTACTTATTTTCACATCACTATCAATATGCGACCAAAGAACCTAACATTTCTTGCCTTTGGCATCCTTGCTCAGCAAAAAATCTGTAAATTGTTGCCGCATGGAAAATGTAGCATTAACAACCACGTGGGCTGAAAACCATCAGCTAAGTGACACAGTTAGGATGACTCTTTCTTTGATGCCACAGAAAGCACAAAATAAGAAATATTTTCTGTTTTTGTTCTGCGCATAACACAAGAGTGCACCAAAATGGACTAAAAAGTCAATAGCATCCTTCGTTAACTCTGAAGATTATAAAGATCCTTTCAGCATACCATCTAACAAGTGGCAATGATCTCTTAGAGGGAAGCACTTCAGCTCAGGCATTGATTTTGACAGGTCATCACACAAAGTTTTCATATACGAAGCTGAATCCCTGCAAATACAAACAATATCACTCCAATCTTTGTTGTTTTGCAGCAGCATTCCAAGTGACACTGTGTTCCATCCTGTCATGTTTTTATCACTATCACATATTCTTGTCACTAAACCTTGCTTTGAATGTTTAAAGCCTTTGGTGTTGGCAATTCACCGACCATCAATACTGACTCACTAGAAACTAGGGGCTCATATATCAAGGGTTTTTACCCATTATCTGTGGGTAAATGTGATGGTACATATAATAATAATATCACCATTTGCAGAGCGCTAGCAGCTACCTCCGAAGAGTTGTCCCGGCGCTAAGCAATAAATGGTGCGCAGCTATGCCACACACTAGAAACAACCTAGATGGCGGATTACACTGACCTGAAGAGCCAGGGCCCTTATTTATGAGGCCTTACGTCAGTTTTGCGCCGCCGGTGCGTCACTTTTTGTGACGCACCAGCGGCGTACAAAATGCGCCTTGTTGCGCCATATTTAAAAAGTGACGCATCTAGGTAGATGCGTCACTTTTTAAACCCCTGCGCCACATTATACCTGCGTCAGGTATAATGTAGGCAGAGGGGGCGTTCCCCCGCAAAAAGCCTCGTAATAGTGACGCAGTGAAATCTATGAGATTTCACTGCGTCACTTTTAGGATGCTGTTGCGTCAAAATCTTGCACCTGCCTCACAGCAGGCGTAAGACTGACGCAAGCCCTTTCACATGGGGCTTTCCCCATGTGAAAGGACGCATTGCTGGAGTTGCGTCACTTTTGTGACACACTCCAGCAATGCGTCACTTTTGCGCTTACAGATGCGTCAGAAATACATACGTATCTGTAAGTCCTTGCGACATGATGCGTCATACATTAAATATGACACTTCATTGGTGTCGCAAGGAGTGTGCAGTGAAAAGTGACGCATCGCTGTTTTCACGCAGCGATGCGTCACTTTTCATAAATGAGGCCCTAGGTTTTTACCGCTTTTCTGTAAAGTGGCTCTCACTCAATCATTCGGATGTGGTTAGACAAGGAGTTCCATAACTTGGACTCCTCCTTCGTAAATGATCTGTCACCTAGGCGGGATTTCCTGACTCGCAGAACGCACAGTAGATTTTTCGAATTAGACCTCAAGACACGATTTTGTTTGTAAATACCTAACCGGTATCTCAGATACTTAGAACACTTCCTATGGAATGACCTGGAAGCTAAGGTTAGGGCCTCAAACTAAATTCTTACTATCACAGGTAGCCAGTGGAGCTCTTTTATATGCGGAGAGATGTGAGTTCGAAAAGGAACGCTATTAATCAATCTCGCAGCCGCATTTTGTACCATCTGAAGTTTTTTGCTGAGGTACGCTGGCAAGTCCAGGTAAAGTCCGTTGGCGTAGTCCAGCCTAGATGTTACATTGGCATGGGCAATAACCCTGTGGTAGTCCTCTGACAGTAAGCGGAGGACTTTCCGCAGTTGTCTCCGTTTGCTAAAACAGGTGGCTGCCGCTGGCTGTATCTGCTTGCAGAAAGAAAGATCTGTCTCCCATTTTACCCCCAGGTACATATTGGGAAAGATTCTTCTAAAATCAGCCATCTTACCTATCAATGAAAGAATTTAATGCAGCCAACATTTCAAACATGATTTTGATATTTCCTGATTCTCTACAGTTCATAAAATAATTAAACAAGACCTAAACAAGCTTCTAAACTCTGCATCTGTAGACCAAAGACCACAAAACTGAAACAAGCAAAAGGAAGAAGAAACAGTAGTTTAGTTACATCCTAAACAACAAAAATCAAGCAGTATAATGATTTCCCAGTCTTTCTTGCTGCTAGCTTGTATAACAAAGTTACACTGTACTGGCCCCTTCAGGAAGAAAAAAAATCACTCTTTCACCTTCCTTTCTTTCTTTCAATGTAATTTAGTTTGTGGTTATGCAGGTGTTTTTTTAGTGTTTATATGTTTACACTGGTGAGGGCTATTTCCCTTTCGTGGGGTTTTATCAGTTATTATAGGTTTAAACCTAAAACCAGACAGCCTAAGTATAGTTTAGTTTAGTTGTGCCAAGAATCGCCAAAGGTTTCTCTAGGTTCTAATCAGCTCCATGAAACAAAAGGGGATGATGGACAGAGCGTTTGAGCAAATCAAACACTCACCCCTAGCCAACTGATCTGGGTTTAATCCATCACCATTCTTTAGCTCACTCAGCCACCCCAGTTCAGACATGGCCATATGCAAATCAGTCTGACCCTGTGCCTCATGGGAACAGTCCAGCCCGAAATGCCAAGCCATGTCTTCCCTGGACCGGAAACAAGCATCCTGGGACCGGTTTCGGATTCATAATCCTCATTAGCCAGGCTATCTTGAATCCAGTGGCCAAGTGAGCAAGGGACTCACGTCTGAGCATACCCTGCCAACTTAGGGCGAACAAAGCGAAACAAAAGGGGATGATGGACGGAGCGTGTGAGCAAATCAAACACTCACCCCTAGTCAACTGATCTGGGTTTAATCCATCACCATTCGTTAGCTCACTCAGCCACCCCAGTTCAGACATGGCCATATGCAAATCAGTCTGACCCTGTGCCTCATGGGAACAGTCCAGCCCGAACTGCCAAGCCATGTCTTCCCTGGACCGGAAACAAGCATTCCTGGGACCGGTTTCGAATTCATAATCCTCATCAGCCAGGCTATCTTGAATCCAGTGGCCAAGTGAGCAAGGGACTCACGTCTGAGCATACCCTGCCAACTTAGGCGAACAAAGCGAAACAAAAGGGGATGATGGACGGAGCGTTTGAGCAAATCAAACACTCACCCCCAGTCAACTGATCTGGGTTTAATCCATCACCAATCTTTAACTCACTCAGCCACCCCCAATTCAGACATGGACATATGCAAATCAGTCTAATCAGCTCCATACCTTAGAAGGACAGAGGTTGGTATCTCATTCCCGGGACTCGATCTCCAACACCCTGCAAGGGGAGTCAGAAACATAGGAGCTGGATTCTCGGCAAGGAGGATGACAGCGTCTGGTCAGTGCGTCAGTTGGGGAAATGACTTCCTTCGGGACTTGCTTTGGCAAGCCGGGTCGTGCAAGTAGGTAGCCGAACCACACCGTGCCTTGCCATAGCAAGTGAAGGTATAATTATACCTTGAAGGTGTTTAGGAATGCCAGTGGTGACGTAAAAGTCGAGCATAAGAACGTCATGAATGAACCCCTAAGGAATAGATGTACATGCATAATAAATTAGTTCTTGGAGAAATCAATATTCAAGCAAGGGGAAGTCCTAAAGGCTTAAGAGTCTGCTTTTCCAGGAACTCGTTGTGAGGTAGATGAATGGATGTAAGTAGCAATGCCTATATTTGGGTAGCATGGACTATGCCTAAATAAGGGCTGGATTTCTAAGCCTAAATAAGGGCAATGTGAAATGTACCTATATAAGGGCATGAATCGGGAAATTCATACAGAATCTAAATCGATAAACAACACATCCTGTTGCTTACCATAGTCTGGTGCATCATTTTCTGGATGTATAAGCAAGCGCACGAACATGTGTACACCAATACAGACTCAAATTGAATATCACATAAGCATGATGTTGCCTATATCCACTTCACATAATTGGAAAATGCCCAGACTCTCACACCATAACTGTGGTGTAAGGCCAGAATGAGCTGTACATTACAACGCTAGATACTGTACAACTTTGGAATAAGAGCATGTCATCAGTATGATTCAAATTGTGGAAATGTCAGAGGGGTACCCATACCTGTGGTGGCCCCCTCTGATGAGTCAGAAACGCTTCGAAAAACATTGACACTCAAACCAATAGTGGGAGATGACTTAGTTTTGATTTCTTCACCCAGTAAGAGGAAGCGAGTAGGTGGTATCAAGGCCATGAAGAAGTCTCCACTACCCAAACCACCAGTATCAGCCGGAATCAATTTTGAACATCTGTTGTACTCTCTTTTTGCAAGACTGGAAAAAATGACCAAAACTCTCTTAGCACCGTAAATGTCGAAATTGGAAGGGGTTGAGAAGAGAATAAATGCTTTTGTCCCCATGTGCAATAAACATCATATAGTATCAAAACCAGCAGGTGGGTGCATTTTGTTCTGTGCCTGAGAACACAAATCAAATTTCTCAGAGATTAAGCTTTAAAGTTATTGAGGAAGCGTCCAGCAGTCCCAGTCTCAGAAGTATTCTCGGTGAACTAATCCATACGGCACAGATAGCTCAGGTTGCTCAGATAAGCAAGCCCTCAATACTTTTTGGGGGGCGGAAATCAAGTTTATTGGCATTTGAAAAACAAATTCACATAAAGGCAGCACACAATTGCACATTACATCAGAGTGCATCGCTAAAAGCCAACGAAATCCAACTTCATGATTGAGATATTCGAACAAGCCACCCCATTTAAGAGCAACATAATACTGGTGGAGAAAATCAGAACAAGTAAATCAAAACAGTAAATTGAGCCATTTCCCCCATACCTTAAGGAATCTCCCAGGACATCCTCAGGCCTCGAAGAGAGGTTCCTCCTGGGCCGCGCACCAGTCTACACCTGCCGCCATTTTTGCAAGGTAGGGGGTTTGGCCTGAGCCCCGGCCGCCGCAATGTCTCATTTGGCTACCGCCACCGCCGTACCCAGAAAGAGTTTGTCGGGTTTAGAGCCTTCTAGACCATCAAATCCCCAAAAGAAGGCGTATGGGATCTTGGGGAACATGCCAGCCCAGAGTCTGCATAAGCTCAAATTCCACACCGACCAAAATGGAGCAAGACCAGGGCACAAGCAGACCATGTGGAAGGAATCGTCCGGGGCCGGGCCATATTGTGTGCAATCTGGGGAGGGGCGCAGTCCCGCCTTATGCAGGAGCACATGGGTAAGGTAGGCCATATGGAGGTAGTACAATTGAATGAGACAGAGTTTAGAGCAGGTCGTACGCATTTTGGGAGTCATAAGGGCATCGCGCCAATCTGCTTCGTCCAGGGGATCCAGGCACCCCTCCCAGCGGGCCCCCAGTGAGTCCAGTTTAGTTGGGCCATTATTCACTAAGGAGCGGTATATCCGCGACACTCGTCCTCTGCCTAAGTTTACCATCATTACCTGGCCGTCCAACGGGCTAAACTCAGGGATCGACGTACCTGGTGCAATGTGTGCCACAAGGGCGTGGCGGAGCAGTAGATACCTATAAAATTGGGAGGTGTGGAGGGAGTGACGTTGTTTTAGGTCGGGGAAGGCCCTGACGTGGTCTCCCACCCAGACGTCTCCAAGGAGCGAGATCCTGATTTGATCCCACTGCTGAAAACCTACAAGGGTTGATACTTCCCACAGCAATGTGCCATGCCACAGAGGTGTATGTTAAGTGAGTCGCTTGTCCCCACACGTGTATCGCAGGGCTGAGCCCCAGAACCACTCTGGTAATAGGTGGGATCGCCTGCCGGATGGGGGCTCCGTACATATAGTCTTGGATTTGTGGAAAGTCCATGGTCGTTAGCTCAGTCCAATAGGCTGGGTCAGCCCACACCCCAGTGAACCAATCATTGTCGACAAGGAACCTGGTAGTTAGATAGTAAAGATGAAGATTTGTCACCCCGTGCCTCCGTCAGAGGGTGGGATCCAGCAGCGGGCCATGGCAATCCGTGGCATCCCACCCCCCCCACAGGAACCTAGTAATCACCCCATCAAAGTCTCGGAACCAAGTACCCAGGAGATGAGAGGTGGTATTCCAAATAATGTATAGGAAGCGGGTGAGGATCTTCATTTTGAAGAGTGCTCATCTTCCAAGGGGGTTACATGGGAGCGTTTGCCAGCACTTAAGTTGGATTTGGCTTTCGTGACCAGGGGTGCAATGTTAAGCACCCATTCCAACTCTGGGAGTAGAGTTACCCAGATCCCAAGGTATTTAAACGATTGTCTCCTGATGGGGATACTAGACCGCCAATCGAAGCAAGCCCTGGAAAGGTGGAGGGGGATCAGAGTGGACTTCGCCGGGCTCAGCCGTAAGCCTGAGACGTTCTCAAAGGCTCAAAGCACCTCCAGGCAGCGTGGGCCTGAGCACTCTGGATCTGCCAAGAAAAGCTGGACATCGTCCGTATAGAGGGCGATTTTATCCACTTTGTAGGACAGTAGGATCTGCTTCTTATAGTTACCCCAACTTTTTTTGCTGATATATCACTGTTTTTGACTTAGACTGAATGGGATCCTGTTATCCAGGACCCAAGCCTAGCTGCTTTCTCATCTAAATTGATTGTATGTACTTTAGGTACACTACAGATTGGATACTGGGGTACCCTTATCAGTCCCTAGTATATGGTACACCATGTACCCAGGGCATAGGTACCCCAGAGGCCTCCAAGGGGCTGCAGCATGTATTATGCTACCCCTAGGAGACCATTCAAACTGACACCACAAGGTCTGCTACTGCAGCCTGTGTAAGGTGGTGCATGCACCCCTTACTTAGATATAGGTTACCTATATCTATTCCTAATCGCTTCACAGTCACCCCTATGGCAGGCCTTATCAATCCTGAAGGCAGGGTGCTGGGTTTTGTGTGAGGGTGCCCCTGCATGAGCAGAGCCCCTCTGCAGCCTTCGGAATCTATTCTCCGGGGTTGTCTGTGCTGCAGCCAAACCATATATACTTACGTGCATTATAGGAGAAGTGTGGCTCAGGGGTTAGAGGCGGCAGACCCGGAAGCTGAGATCGGCCCTGGACCAGGGTTCAATTCCCCGCCTCGGCGGGTCTTGGGCTAAAAATTCCACGGACTCGATAATTCTCGCTCCGGTGCCTTCTCGACTCACGGGTTCACACTCTGCAACTCTGGGCAATAGCTTGCTTAATCTCCACAACGGCCCCTCGCGGCGGGATGCCTGGCTTTCACCTTGTGGATACCCTGCCGGGGTTATCTCACAGGGGAATACCAGGACGGGTTCCCTAAGCAAGCGCCGGGACACCCACTGCGGGTAGCTGTGCGCTATATAAGCTCAAATACATTTACATTTACATTTATAACCTCTCTGTAAATGCTAATTTCAAAACGGCTGCTTAGAAACATGTCAAGTTTGGTGTCAAACACCTTGGATTCATACCTCAGCACCAGTAACCGGAGTGGGAGGTATGATTCTTCCCTTGTAGAACCACTACTGTGGGCCACCGGTCTACCCAGTACCAGCATTCTCGACCTGGGCTGCACAAAATGGATGCTGCCAGCCACAGACACCAGTCTGTCCTCCTGCTGCTGAGCTGAGCTCGAGCAGGGGAAAGGTTGGACAAAAGGTTTCCTGTCACAGGGAGGTGTGACCATCTCCCAGGCTGGCTTTAGTGTATTGGGTCTGGGTGGGTGCACTCTAAGAGTGCCTGAAAGTCTGCACTGGGGGCACATTTAGTGTCCCTGTGCATAGTCTAGCTCAAACCAGTTGCAGGAGCCATTTGCCCCAACTCTGGCGTGAAACTGGACAAAGGACATGGGTGTAACCACCCCTCTGGCCTGTCCCTCCCCAAGGAGGGTCCCTCAGAGTTTGTCCAACCCCTTCCATGGGTATAAAGTAGGAAACCTGACTACAGGACTTTAGATTTTATCTGGACTAAACTCTGCAAGCAGAAACTAAGTACTTTGACAATCTACACTACGCTGGACGACTGAAGAATCCCCCTTGGAGTAAAGGAGTTACTCCCCTGCTGAAGCAGGCACCTTAACACATCTGACAGGTTTGCAGCTCCTGAGGACTCCGAAGATTTCGGCAGCACAGGAGATGGGTTCCTGAGCGTCTCTGAGGTCGATCTGCTCTACCCCTGTGCACTGTGTACTTTTGCAGCAGCATATGCTTTTTGGCGTTCCCTGAGGCTGTGCTTTGGGCTACGTGTATTTCCACCGAAGATTTCCGCCCTACACTCCACAAGTGTTCCGTGGACTGGTATTTCGTGATTCAGCTCGAGGTCCCTTCGCGATCCCTGGTCCATTGGCTGTGGGTCCCTGTGAAGGTAATTTTGATTTCTCTTGGGCTTCCCTGGTTGCTCCAGACGTGCACTGACTCCCCATAGCTTGGAGAGTTTCCAGGACCTTGCTGGTCCTCACCATGGCTGGTTTCCTCTGCCTGCATTGGTTGCATTTGCCAAGGCTTGTTGGTGTTCAATCCGGACACTGACAGCTCAGCACTCAACATCCTTTGTGGGACAGCTCACCGCCGGACTTTGGTCATTGTCGACGTCTCCTGGTCCCCGTGGCTGCAGAGTCAAGCATCCTGTCTTCTCACCTGAAGCACCCGACATTGGTGGGCATTCGTCTACCAAGCCCCTGGTCACCCTGAAGTGATCCAGACTCTGTCCCTTCTGCTTTCAGGTTCTTCTGACCTCGGATCCAGGCTTGGATTCCACCGGACACTTTTCATCTTCCTGGCAGCAGCACTTCTTTGAGTCACGCCATTGAAAAGGACGAAGGTTTCCAACACCACTTGACCCCTATGCACCCGGCTCCCCTGGGATCGGTAACATGGGTACTTCATCACTCACAAGGGTGCTGGCCTAGAACCTTCTATGTTCCAAAGGGTTTGCTTGCAGTCCTCTCCGAAGTGTCCTTAAACTGTAATTTCCCAACCGCGACTTTCCCATAGAGTTTTACGGAACTCGCGTCTGTGTTCCCACACTGCCCCCGTCCTCCGTGGGCTCCCTGTGTCACTCCTTTGGGTGGTTCCTTGGGGTCCCAGCGATTCTACGTGCTCTAGGCACTGTGTCTAGGCAAGTTGTTGTTGTTATACCACTTTCTTAGTATATGGTTCGGTATCCTCCTGGAGCCCACTGTGTATTGTGCTATTTACTGTTGTTCTATTGATTAAGTATTGTATGCCTTGTGCTCTAATCTCGTATAGAGGTTAGTAGAGAGTGTTTAGTAATAAATACATATATTTTATATATCTCCTGTGTGGTTCCCCTTTCATTTGGTTATTCGGGAGGTTCTGATCTGGTAAAACAAGCTGGTTTAAATTCCTTCGAGACTTAGCCTGAAGGCTGCTCTCCATAGTTACCACTAGGATAGCTTTCTATAAAGGTTGTCTTTAACCTAACCATTAATAAGGGTTGTTTAGACTGGTACAAGATGCCCACTTTAATTAGTGGACAGCAAATAACAAGCCAACTTGTCACACACCTGATGCGGGTCCCAGGACTAACCTTAGATTTGGGAGTCATTACGTATGAGGCAGGCCAGGGGCTCCATTGCTAAAGCGATGAGAGTGGTGAGAGGGGGCACCCCTGATGTGGGCTTCTTCGGATTGGAAATGCCTCAGAGAAGGCACTATTGGTCAGGACCTTTGCTTTGGGGTGGGAATACAGGACCCGGATGAGGCATCGGAAGTTGGGGCCGAAACCCATCAACACGAGGACATGTTCTAGGTAGTTCCAGTCGACCATGTTGAAGGCCTTTTCAAAATCTATAAGTAGGAAGGCCAGGTGTGGCGTGAGGTTGTGGCGATGGGCAAGGGCAAAGTGGAGGCGCTGTATGCAGTGCCGAGTGCTGCGTGCCAGCATGAAGCCACACTGGTCCGGATAGACCAGCTTGTGCAGCAGGGGGCGAAGGTGCTGGGCCAAGGCTGTGGCAAAAAATGTCATTTCAGTGTTGATTAGAGAAATCGGACGGTAGTCCGCACAGGAGAGAGAAGGGAGTTGGGTCTTCAGGATGACCACTATAGTAGCAACGTCAGTTTTTGGAGGGAAAAGAGCCCTCGTCGGCCACATGCTGGAAGAGATCTACCAAGTGGGGCACCAACAGGTACTTATAGGCTGCATAATACTCCTGTGGAAAGCCATCTGGGCCTGGTGTCTTCCCTGAGTGCAACAGGGAGATGGCCTCATGTATCTCCTCTGGGGTAAAGGGGTGATCGAGGTCCGTCGACTCTTCCCGGGCAAGGCATGGGAGTCGGACAGCCGCCTGCTCCAACAAGTCGATCAGAGAGGCCCCAGGGGGGTGGGCTGAATACAGCTGTGCATAGTAGCCCGTGAAAGCCGGAGCAATAGCCTGTGAGGTGCAATGGTGGGTTCCAACAGCATCCCGGATCTTGGGCATAATTCTGTTGGCCTTTGGGGTAGGAGACTAAGTTATGAAGCAACTTTTCATTTTTGTCACCCCATCCGTAAACACTGGCCACAGAGGAGCGCCACAGCATCTTGGCAAAGTTAAACGATATCTGACATCTCATCTCGGATCACAGCAAACTGTCTGGCCGGTTGAGCTTCAGCCGTATTTGCGACAGCCAGTTCCAGCCGCATAGCTTGCGCCTCGAGCTGGGTCAGGCGAGCAGTCTGCGCTGCACGTTTTATGTACACTAGGCCCCTGGCTACGCCACGCAGTGTGGCCTTACCTGCCTCCCAGAGTGTGCCCGTGGAGCGGACCAGTCCCTGGTTGGTTAGAAAGTAGTGTTGCAGCTCTACTGCAAGTGCCTCCTTGATTTCCGTGTCCTGAAGAAACCACACGTAAGCCCTCAATACTTAAGGATGACCAATTACCGATAAGTTCCCGGTCACATTTTGCTATGTCAAAGGATGAGAATAACTGTATCCTCAACCTGCAACCCGCATCTGCTCTCCTTGTTGCAGTTTTACTAGGTCCTCTCTCATCTTCTTAAGTTTCCAAGGAAACCTCCCTGGACCTCATACATAGTTACCCATTGGTATAGCAAGAATGTAGTAAATGGCAAGAATTGCTCCCTTACAATTTTGTTATCCTCCTAAACAGCCGCCGGTCAGCCCTCAATGGCTGTTACCTTCAAACCCAGCCCGGGCCGGATACACAAATAACATAGATATATTTTCACCAATGAGTAACCGCTTTCAACCCCTAGCCAAGCTTCAAGGCCTGGATGAAAATGACTGACTAGTGGGGGGAAAAAGGACCCATAGCAACACATTTCCACCCAAGACTCCCAACATTGTAACTCCACCAGCCCCTATGCCCTGCTAATCGAGTGTTAAATCTCCTGGCTCCCCTGTCACAGTAAGTTCTACAGTTAGTTGCCAAACATTTCAAGGTCCTTTCCCGGAATATCGCGGGACGTAGATCCAAAAGGGGCAATATATTTTGGGAAAATTTCCTTTCAACGCACTATAATATAGCCATACAAGAAATGTGGGAGGCTAAGGATTGTTTTTATTTAGATGGTTTCGTCTCATTCTGCAAACACGCTACACCTTCAAACATTAGAAGAGCTAGAGGAGGTCTGCTTTTAATGTTTTCACTAGAACTTTCTTGTAAATCTAGATTGATTGAATGCCGATCATCTCATGTGCTAGCAGTAGAGCTGTCTTTTAAGAACCTCCCTACCATACTACTAGTTGTGGATTTTTACAACTCTTTTACCAAAAGCCACGAGCTAGAACATCTCATTGCTCTAGATGAACTCCTGGAATGTTATGAGGAAGCTAAATCAGGAAATTATGACCTGATAATCTGATAACCACTATGAGCCTACGTTTCAGCTGCTCTTTAGGTAGCCGTATCCTTATTTAAGTGTAAGCCGAATTTACACTATTGCACAATAGCACCCGCTCCACCTACTCTTCTCCTCGTATGAAATGTAGGCTCATAGTGAAAAAGACAAATCTTGGCTCACAGTTTAGGTAAAACACCACGACACGTGATAGATCACATGGGGGGAGGCAATGGCGCCATAAGCGAGAGAAGGCTGTGAACGTTGTACAGCAGCTAATTATTGTCACACATCAAGCTGGCGTAGTCATTGCATAAGTCATATCACACTGATAACATTGATTGTGTTTATTTGTCCTGTTACTTAGGTTCCGTATTGTCAAGTCACACATCTAACTCTTATTGTGGAGACACCAAGGAAGTAGGCATAGCTAGGGTGAGAGGCACGTGGCCCACAGTCTTGTGTCATCTTTGTACAGTGTTATGAAGATGAATCAGAATGTTGGTCACATTGGAAGCAGCTCACTAGTTTCAAATGTGAACAATGGTCAACACACTTCCAAGTCCAATGACTGCATCTTCACAGTGCTTCAGGTGGATCACTTTGCCACTGGGCCAGCCTGGGTGCATCATCTGTACAGACTATTAGTAATGAACCTCTATTCTTTAAGAGTTCGGTCAACTCTGTGTACCAATCCTGTCTAGACTGCAGATGTCCCCATTTGTAGAGGCCAAGTCTGAATATCCCTCACTTCTTTTTGCCATCGTGCCCACTTTGTACAGCTTACATTGCTCTTTTTTACCATCTCATTTTGTTAACTTACTCCAAAATGATGCAAATTTGATATCTCTGAATCTGACAGTGATGCATCTAACACATGGTTTACAAAGCCATGAAGTATGAATAGTCAAGAGCATTTACACACATGTGAACCGTTGTGAATGTGTATCTAACATCATACTTAAATTTGCAGCCATGTTTCCACCATTGACCACCTGTGTTTGCCACTGAATGGCATGTGTTGTCACTGTTACAGAGTTAGACACATGGACTCACTCTGTTGATTGGAGAGAATGGAATTTTACATCCAATCATGTCAAAGGCCAGTGTGACTGGTGACCTGAATTAGCAAACCTGTAATTAGCCCATGAGATAAATTTGAATACACTGAGCCCCACATCTAGAACCTAACATTGGCACACTGACCAAACTCACCAAGGCCTCAACATAGACGTCACCTGCTGCTGGGTTGTATAGCATGGGCTTTTTCACACTTGATTGCTCCAATAACAACATACTTCACAGATTTGGGGTGACCACACTGAGAACAGTTCAGACATTACTCAATGTGCTGATGCATGGTGAGCAATCACATCATTCTTGAAGCTTATCTCCATGTACATGTTGTTGTCATTTGTTCAGATCACGTGAGCCTGGTACTACTGTCAATACCCTGAACATATCTTCCTCACATGTTCCTGATAAAAGGGGAATAACCAGGCATCTAATGAACCTTGTATATATGCATCTTTTAACACTGAGAAGTGGTTTTGGCTGTCTTACAACCTGGAAAAGGGCCAGCAGGCTAAGATACTACAACATGCATGGTTAAAAAAGTTGTACGACAAGGCACATACTCACCCCCTACTTGCTGCTGTGTTGCTTTCAACTTCCCATCTAGGTCAGGGAAGACCACCGCTAGGATGTAGAGCACGTGTGGAGGGGGTCAGTGTTCGCGCCCACCCCTCTTGTCTGGAGTTGACAGGCCCAGTTGGTCTTTTTGCGATTTTCTTGGTCCAGCCACGAAGGTCCTGCTAACGTTTGAGACAATGATGAATGCACTGATTGACGACCCCCACGGAGTGCACCTTCTGGGCAATGGTCCTCCACAGCTCTGACTTCTGATGGGAGTTGACCTGTAAGGATCACACCACTCCTGTGTGGAGTGGTGTGGCTCACCAGTTAGAGGCGGCAGACCCGGGAGCAGAAGTCGGCCGGGACCAGGGTTCGATTCCCGACGCGGCAGGGTCGTGGACTTGGGTCTGCGGACTCGATAATTCTCGCTTCGGTGCCTACTCTAATCTGGGGTCACACTCGGCAACTCTGGGCATTAGCTTGCCTAATCTCCACAACGGCCCCACCCCAACGCCGGGGATGCCTGGCTCCACCCTGGGGACTCCCAGCAGGGACCATCCCACAGGGAAAGCCAGGACGGGTTCCCCAGTGTTGCACAGCGCCAGGAAACCTCCGGGTAGCAGCGCGCTTTACAAGTGCAAACATAATAATAATAATAATAATAAGGATGACATGGTGATATGCACATGCGACGTGTTTCTGAGTCAAACACTTGTACACATAGGTCTTGGTCAGATTGGCAACAATGTCTAAGGGGTAGGCAAGTGACATTATGTGAAGTTGCCCTCTGGACAGTGATGACTCAATCCCATGAGAACAGTGATAAGATGTTTACCCCAGAACACACACTTCTACAGCAGTGTACCTGCCCAGAACAGTTATCTACACACTTTTAAGCTTTCAAAAAACAGTTTACATGCTTGTCTGGGAGATTCCTAATGCCAGTAGTGCATGGTCATTGTACATGTCCAATTACAATGCAGTGTGATCATCACTCACCCGCTCCTCTGGTTTGCCATAACGTGTGCTGTACAGAGGCAGGACCTGGTTTTCATTCTGGCTGAAGGCTGGGGCCCTGCTATCTCCTGGTGCCAATGTAGCTCCCAGAGGATGTGAACACAGCAGCAGAGAGATGGGGAGATGCAGGAATAAGGCAGGTAGCACAGGCAAGTGAAGTCTCTATGGAACAAACAGACTTATATCTAAACCGCAGAGGCGGTCTTCATTCCATGCGGCCAAAGTGATAGGTTTGTTTCAGTCGCATTTTCCAAAATTGGTCCAATGCATTACATTGCCTGTGGTTGACACACCTACTGTGGTTAGAAAAAATATCAACAAACCGCGAGTGAGTTTAAATCATTGGCAATGGGAGGTTACCAAGTTGGTTTCCACGCGATATGGTCACAATTCGAAACCGGCATCTATCACCATAACAACTGACAGCCAGTGGCTGTGTCCGAATCGGTCAGGATGCGCCTACCACGTCCTTTCAATAGAAACCCGCGTCTGTCACCATAACAACTGACAGCCAATGGCTGTGTCTGAATCGGTCATGATGCGCCTACCGCGTCCTTTCAGTAGAAACCCACGTCTGTCACCATAACAACTGACAGCCAACGGCTGTGTCTGAATCTGTCAAGATGTGCCTACCGAATCCTTTGAATTTAAACCTGTGTCTGTCACTATAGCAACTTAAAGCCAATGGCTGTGTCCGAATCGGAGCTCATGCACCTACTGCGTCCTTTGAGTAATCGGTTGGCAGAGCAGACACTTTTGTAAATGTTGTAATTTTTAGTAAATCCATGGCTGTAAGCAACTTCTTCCTGTTGAAAAGGACATCTAACTGAAACGTGCACACTCCCATAATTACCTAACCTTGATGGGCACATATCTCACTGATAGTGAGGCTATTAACAACTGGGGAAGACACAGCTCCATTTATCCTCTTAGGCTTGGTCACAGTCACAAAGCGTTTTTTGGGAAGTAAAAGTGCACTCTTCACCTAGTCACTGCATCACAGTACAGAGTGACCCAGTGTGCAATATGTGATGTGAACATTGAAAGGTGGTGTGTTTTACAAGTCCAGGATGATGCATTTACAAATGAATGACTACACCGTGACATTAACAGCCACATACACTTATGTTTGATATGTGTGTTTCTAGTGTATCTTTCTGTCTCATACTTAACTGTACAACTGCATTGTATGGGACTCTTACATAGTTAATGGTTTGTGTATGTGATTGTATGTGTAATGCAGGCATCACAACATGACAGTGTCCACCCTGTGACAGTAGTGTCCAGGATTTCCATTGTCAGTCACTGTGTGTATGTGCTGTCCCACATAGCAGGCATAACATGATCCTATTCTGGGTACATTTGAACTATGTGATTGTTCTCACAAAACCAGATCTGGGCTTATTTGGTTGTGAGTTGTGGAGTATGCCATGCTAGCTGTACATGAACAGTGACAGACACTAGTGAAGATTACACTACTGCACTGTAATTGCTGTGCACTTTACCTTGGAAACATGTCCAGCAAGGGTCAGTATGCTGTGATATGTATGTGAGGACAACCCCATTAATTGAAATGTATGTTTCCATTGACATCAAGTCTTAGCTGTGATAAATTTTGTTTTGCTGTTTGTCGAAGTGCATTTTGCTTGGAACATTGTGAACTAACACCAACTGTGTTTACACTCTACACATAGGTATCGCAGACAGCCTTGAGTATACAGGCCATTCCCTGACCTACAAACAATGAAAGAACGGAACATCATCAAGAAGTATTGTTTCACAAGGGGAACAATTGCAGAGTTGTGCCAGCAGTTGTCACCTCATTAGCAGGCTGGTTGCACTTATCCAACAGCACTGACCCCCAAGGTGAAGGTGATGGCAGCATTGCATTTTTTTGCCACAGGAACATTCCAGTACACAGTGGCAACATCGGGTGGAATTTCCCAGCCCATGTTCAGCAATGTCCTTCAGGATGTGTTGCAGGCATTACTCCGTTACCTGGACCACTACATACAGTTTCCAAAACCTGGAAAGTTGTCTGACATCAAGGGTGACTTCTATGCCTTCGGACGGATGCCCCATGTCATTGGCTCCATTGATGGCACATACATTGTGTTGATCTCACCACAGGCCAATGAACAGGCCTATCGAAACCAAAAACATTACCACTCTATAATTGTACAGGTGGTGTGTTTGGCGGACATGTCCATCTTACATGTTTGCGCCCGTTTCCCTGGTTCGGCATATGATGCATACATCATACAAAACAGCGTCACCCCCCCTTGATGTCTCAACTGCAACCTGACCAGGCCTGGCTTGTTGGTAGGTGATGTTGTATGTGTATGTTGCAGTGTGTGTTGGTTGTGTGTCAGTTAGTGATCTGTTGTCAGACAACTCAAGTATTTTCTTTGTTTAATGTAGGAGACTCTGGATAACCCAACCAGCCCTGGTTACGGACAGCACTGTGCAACCCAGACACTCCAGCAGAAGTGCGCTTTAATGAGGCCCATGGTAGGACCAGACGAGCCGTGAAGCAGACTTTTGGTCTACTGAAGACAAGGTTTCGCTGTCTGGACAGGACGGGAGGAGCTAAGGTGTGCTACATCATTGCAGCTAGTTGGATGCTAAACAACGTAGCAGTACATAAAGTAATACCTCTCATACTAGATGGCGGAGACCAGAAGGTGCCACTAAGGGAGGATCCAGCACTGGGCCATGATGACAGTAGTGATAATGATGATGGCAGGGATTTGAGACAACAATTTATCTACAGCTTCTTCACATGAGTGTAAGTATGAAATGAGAGGCAGTGACTATCCCAAATTGTTTGTTGTTGTGTTGCTGGTGGACAATGTGTATGTATGTTTGTGAGAATCTGATACTTGTCCTGAGGTTTTTCACAAGACGTGTCTTTGAAATGGGCAGATTAACATGTACAGTGTTACCGTGAAGCCTAGCAAGTGTTTAAACTGACATTTTTGTGCTTAAGATGACATAGTTTGCAGAATTTTGCTACCTTATTCCTGATTTCCTAACTCTGTTCTTTGTGATTTTTTTAACTGGGTACTTTGCCATGTGATTCACAGAGTGGACTTTGAAGTTGTGACATCACCTGACACATGATACTGTGACAGACTATGACTTGGAATGGTTTCTGAACTCCCTGGCACGCACTACCTTCAGACCTGATAGTAAGTTGATTTTGTTTTTAGTACTGTGTGATGTGATTTGGCTTTGTGTTGAGGCACCATGTTGTGCCTTGAGAATAAACCCCTGTTCCGCATTGATGTGTGCATTGTCTGTTATCACACATCCAAGAACGTTTTAATCCATATTTGACAATGATGAGCAGGTTTGTGAGCAAGAATTGTTGATTCTGCAGGCAAATGGTGATAGTTTTGTAGACAATAGATTTCCATTTAATCTGTACCATGTACTGCAGGTTGTGTGACAACCTGGTTGTGTATATCTATCATGCCTTGCCAAGGTACATTTACTCATGAGCCCTTAGTTTACTACATTTACTCATGAGCCCTTAGTTTACTACTTGGAAGTAGTTTGTTACCAATACTGATAATTTATTCTTTGTGATTTGGTGGGTCATTACAATATGTACATTTGGAATTCAAAGTCCCAACATGAACAAGTATTTTGGTGTGAACTGTTTTATTTTTGTGCATAGGAGATCATTCCACACAATGGTGGTGTGCTCACAACATAAAAAGGAAACGGCAGATAGGAGTTGATAGTGTTTGTAGATTAACACTTCCAAGGTAAAGCAACAGTTATTTGAGTACAAAGTCCAATATTGACCCTCCTTCCAATGTGGGACAGTTCTTGATGAAAGTCAACAAAGTGAACGCTTTCTTGATAGTACACTTCCATTCCCTTCCTGGTATGCTGTTTGAGCTGTGTGGGAAGGTGTGTGTGGGCCTACGCCTGATGGGAGTTGTAGTGACAGGAAAGACTCCTCCTCCTAACCATGCCAACTAGCTTATCTAGGACTATGGGTTGCTGACACTGTGGGAAAGAGTACTATCAAGATGTCTGACACTGGGGCCTGTTGTCTGAGTTGCACACAACTCCCATCATGGCCGTGTGCTCCAAACACCAGTTCCAGGTGGTCTGTTTGGGCTGGGTTGGAAGGTGTGTGTGGGACAGGGCCTGAGGAGAGATAGTGAGTGGAAACACTCCTCCTTCCACACAGCCAACCAGGCCACAAGGAAGAGTGGTGTTCAGACAATGAGGGAAAGTGTACTATGAAGATGTCTGACACTGGTGCCTGTTGTTTGACTTCAGTACAACTCCCATCAAGGCCTTTTTCTCCAGGCACCATGCAGCAGGGTCAGCCATCTTGCTAGTACATTTCCACTCACTGTCAGGAAAGCATAGTTCCAGGTGGGCCTGCTAGGTGGGGTGGGACGAGGAGTGTTTGCTGTCAATACAACTCCCATCAGCTGTAGGGGCCCACAACCACCTTCCCACCAATCTCAAACAACCTACCTGGGACTCTGCTTTCCTGATAGTGAGTGGAAATGTGCTGGCATGATGGCTGACACTGGGGACTGGTGTTTGGAGCCCAACGCCTTACTGTAAGTTTGTAAGACATCTGTACATGGTAATAGTTTTATGCATTTTCCTTTTTATTGCAGGTATGTTGTTTATCAATATGACACACACATCACATGCTAATTTATATATATTTTTTATCTAATAACAGTAACTTAGTTAACAGTGTCCTTTACAGTGATATCTATAGAGGTGTGATTGTTCACTTTAGTGAAATGTGGAGTAGGAACTTACCAGACTCTAGTCCTTCTGTGAGTCCATAGATGCTCTCTGGCAGAAGGATGGTACACACCTTCTTCTCCCAGGAAGTGAAGTGCAGAGGTTGTGCAGGAGGGCCACTGCCAATCCGTTGGCTTTCTGCACGTTCTTTTGCTAACAGTTTTTTTAACCTCCTTTGAACTTCATAATACCCCCATTGAGCGCGGAACAGATGCTTCAGCATTCATCTTGTTGACTATCCTATCCCACATCCTATGTTTCTGGGCAATGGGGGTCTGTTAGTCTAGGTTCCCAAATACATATTACTCTACCATGACGATTTCATCTACAGGCACTTCCAGCTCCTCTGTAAAATGTGGCTGCTTCCTCTGAGGCATGGTGCGTGTTAGTGTGAATATAAAATAGAGGGTGCGTTTGTAAGGAGGTTTTGAAACAAAACAAAAAAAAATCTGTGCAAGTTGTGTGGTGGGTGAAGTGTGTGTGAGGCAGCAGGGAATGTGGGCAGACTCGTATGGGCTGGCAGTAGTAGTGTTTGAGCAAAGGATCATGGTAATTGTTTGGCCCTTTATATAGGTAGAATGGTGGAGGTGGCTAATACTTGAATTATTTTTATATTTTATTCAACAGTGCCTGTGCTTGTTGTTGTGGCTGTTTTAATCAGTTTACACTTGCCATTTGGTACACAAACTGACACGGTTTTCAAACCGCGTCGGATGCATCGTAATCCGTTCATCGGCTCAACTGAGTCTTGTTCGTAAGCGGAATACCTATTCGATGGCATTTCCGGACGACTCAGACTTGTTCTCGATCAACACGGTCGGCGGAATGGTTTCTGACTGACTCGGTCAGATTTTTATATACAATGCATCATAGTACGGCAGTCGGAAAGCTCACTGTCGAGTCGGTCAGACGGTCTTTCCGACCGATATCATAATGAGGCCCATAATCCTTTGTCTTGTTAACATGAAGTGTTAGGATCTTTAAATGTAATAATGTGAAATGTGATGTGTAAAGGCCATTGAACAGTAATTTGGAGAATTAACGTAGAAAGTGAATGTAACCAGCAGAAAACATTCACTTGAAGAACATGTGTTGTGCAACTGACAATCATTCTTTTATTAAATGTGTTTATTAATCGTGTCTTTTTACATATAGGTGAATGTATTAATTGAATGTGCCTTATTTGCTATGTAATTTTGTAAAGCTCACATGCCATTTCCTTATGTTAGCTGAATTTATAGGCCTGACATGCAATTTCACTGGAAGCTCTTGCTTTAGAGTTAACAATTTGAATCTCATGTGTGCTGTGGATTTGTTTTTTCTCACATTTTGTGTTACAGGTGAAAGACGCTCTCTTGTTAGCTAGAATAATGTCTTTGTCTTATTAGTCAGGCAAAGAGAGAAGGGGATAGTGTGTAAACTCGAGAAGATAAGGGAAATTGTTATGTTTTCACACTGTAAATGGCCTGGAAATTAAGGTCAATATGTTGCAGTTCAGGAACACCGCTATCCGGTGGAAAATTACCTTTGAGATCGTATTCAGAGCAGACGGCGTGACCCACAAGAATTCTTGGGAAGGATACCTGAAAAATATTAGGACATTGTAAGTAGTGAAAGTGCCCACTTCTTCTTTTGTCTTCAAAGAGAGAGCTTCTTAGAATGTGCTCTGGCTTGATAGCTTTATGCTATTGGACCCGCCAATGGTGAAGAGACTTCTTAGGAAGGCTCCACATGCTGACACCTTTTATTCCTTTTCCTGAGAATGCTTAAGTAAGGTTGTCATCTTAGCGCTAGTGTAGGGATAGATTAATGCTACATTTCCATCCACCCTCAATGCAGGGAAAATTGGACTCATGCTCTTTGATCCTCTGCATCATATTGCTTGAATTAATTGTTTTGTTTATTCTACACCGCCACAACTTTATTCGCAGATTTGGCTTTATGCTGATTCTAATGTATTTTTGCACACTTGCACACTTGTTTTGAGGTGTCTTTTTGTCCAGTTATTTTTGGCTTTGTAATAAACTTACTAACCTTACGTAGTTGTCTGTGGTTACTATGTATCTAGAGAAATTCCTGTTGAATTGATTGGCATTAATAACTACTTTCTCCCCTCTACACTTACATGCTGCTAAAAAGAACCATCTGATTGTGATTCTAGAATAGGTCTAGAACTTATGGGCCTGGCCCTTTCAGTTGGTAGCACAGTGGGATGGTTTGCACATGAAGTAATGGGAGACTCCAGAACTAGCCTAGATAAGATGGAAATTAGAACCCTAGAGTCCCAAAATAGAGCCAACGATCAAGAACCGAGAGAAATGAAATTCAGCAGCGGAGAGTGACGGTGTTTGATGGTGCGTTGAGATCAGCGGCAAACATAGCAATAAGTATCAATAGGGTGTGGCATGTGATGGATTGCAGGAATTCATTGAATGTGTGATGTATGGCGGACTTAGTGTGAAAGTGGAGTGAAAGTTTCAGACTGGACGTTTTCCAAGGATTCAGATTTGAGTTTCAGGTCCTGAAGCGGTCTAAGATACCAGGATATATTAAATGGTGTAGAAGACACCGAGATTTATAGTGATTGTCTGACCAAAGAATTGAGGAGTTGTTGTGAGACGTCATTGAAAGTTCCACCTAAGACAGGGCACTTTGTGTGAATGGGTTGTATGGGAATCGTTCAGTGGACCTTGTGTATAGAAGTGAATTATACTGATTTGGATGACTAGCGCAGGTTGAGGGTTGCAATGTGTGAATGTTCTTTTAGATGGCAGATGATTATGGAGTTTAAGACGCTTGTGTGGGTGAATGTGTACGGAGAAACTGTAAAGGAGGGTGAACTGTTGAAGGTAACGTCAGAGTGTGCCGTGTTGCGATAGGTCGTTGGTGTAACGCCACTTTGGGATTGGTTGATAGTCATCGGGAAGTTGTGGTTGGAAAATATTGTTCCGTCGTCAAATTTTGAACAACTTGCAATTCAATCATGCATTGTTTTAGGGTGTTGCAGGATCTTTACAGGGGTGATCAAGGGTTGCAAAAGAAAAGGGAGATATAAGAAAAAGGAAGATGAAGAAAGCTTTGAGGGCATGTCAGGATGCGTAATGGGATGCCTAGCTTAAGAGAATGAGAGTTGATACTATTGAAGAAGAAAGGCTGTACCTAATGCTGGTACGAGAGGACTCTCAGAATCTGAATAGAACAGACAATTGAAATGATGGGAGTGATACTGATGACAATTTGTTGGGGGAACACCGGGAGTTGAGGCATATCTACTACAAGAGGTGCTGAGTGGAGGGTATGTGCATGCTCCATGGAGTAGAGGTGACCTAGCTACATTCACAAATGATTTCCCCAGGTTAAGAGAGAAACCTGCTGACTCGTACAAGCAAGTTGATCGATTTGTTAAGATCCCGAAGGTGTTGTGGATTGACTTAAGTACTCTTTTCAAATTGTGATTCCTAGTGATCTATGGTCTGCATGTAAAATCGCTATTGAGTGGCGTGCTACTAAGCCAGAGAGGGATCCTGTAACTCATGGCACTTCGCCCTTGGGTATGAAAAAGTATGATTAGGTGATCACTTGGTTGCAGTCCAAAATAGCCCATCAAGGCCTTGATTGGGTTAAGATAGATCAAACGACCCAGGGGCCTCAAGATGCATGCCTATTACGAGAGGCTCTTGTAAGCCTTTAAGCAATACATTGGGTTGGACACACTCAACCATAAAAACATGGGCCAATTTGTCTCAAAATGTGTGACAGGATTGAGGCATAAATCAACCTCATGATCCATCCAGCAACATCTGATCTGCTGGCAAAATAAATCTGTGGACAAAATTCTGGTGTGTGCCAGATATTGCAGTGATGAGGTGGATTTCAAGCATAGGAGGATAAAGGAGAAGTTAATGCTGGTTCAAATGCAAAACTCACAGAAGGGATAGCAGTTGCAGGTAACCAGAGGGACTGTATTTCGTAGACAAGGGAATGTCCAAGGAGGTGTTCAGGGTACATAAGGTCCAGTGGGACAGGGGCGGGGAAGATCCCTAAATAGGGATAGATGTTGCTATGCTGAAAAAGACAACTGCCTGTTATTTTAGGCACAAGATTGGATATTGGAAGCGCGAGTGCTGCTTATAAATCCAGCGAATCAGGTGCAGGAGGTTGAACTTGTGCAAGTGACAGACATGGTAAATCAGTTACCGACAGTGACAAGGTCAGGATCCCTGAATGCAGGAGGGAATCATAACCAGTTAGTGCAAGTGCCACAACCTCCGAGAATCTCATAGGGCAATCGAACGCACCATCAGATTCCCTTTATGAATCTCTAGATGTATTTGATCAGGGCCCGTCCTTATGACAGTACCTGAGGGGGGAGGAAGACTGTTCTCTTGGAGCAGTCTTAGAGGTAGATCAGAGTGGACCATATGTAGAAGCTGACATAGACTGTCATCCCATTGCATTCTTGATTGATACTGGTGCTACCTGTTCTACTGTGAGATCCACAGTAGTCCCAAACCTATCCCTCTCGGGAAAATCAATCCAAGTTGTAGGAGCTGCCAACAAAAGAATGACAAACCCTTTGACAGAAGAGGCGCCAGAGAAAATCTGAACTTTTCAAGATCATCACCAGTTTGTGGTGTGTAATTCGAGTCCAGTCTGTTTGTTAGGGCGTGACCTCCTGTGCAAATTGAATTGTACCATCTAATGTACGCCAAAGGGAAATGAGTTACAGACTAATGGCAAGGACATCTCTTTCAAATTGGCAAATCAGAATCATTGTGTGGCCATGTTTCTCTTAATGACAGTTGAGGACATGGCACTGGACTTGAGAGACACAGTCTCTCCAGTGGGATGGGAATTCACGGCAGAGGAAATTGGACTGATTTAAGGAGTCGAGCCAGTCTGTATACAGATCAAGCCTAATTCAGAATTTCAGAGAACACCTCAGTACAACCTTACCCCGGAAACGGTGGCAGGGATTACACTTGTGATTGAGTCCATGATTGTGCAGGGCATATTTAAGGAGATTGCAGGAAGTCCATGCAATTTGCCCATCATGGGATTGCAGAAAGCCCATCATGGGATTGCAGAAAGCGAGCGGGAAGTATAGCATAGTACAGAACCTTAGGAAGGTGAATAATATTGTGAATCCTTTTTGTCCTGTGGTACAGACTCCATCTGTGATCCTATTCCAGATTCCTTGTGAAGTTGTCTGGTTCACAGTGATTGACCTTTGTCGTGCATTTTTCTCCATTCCACTGCATAAGGAAGGCCTATTTTTATCTGCTTTACGTCAGGAAAATTATGCCTTAACATGGTGTCATGTTCTTCAAGGGTATACTGAAAGCCCGTCCATCTTTAATCAGGTTTTGAAGAAGAACCTTGAAAGTTTTGTTGTACCCCAAAACTCAGTATTAGTTCAGTACATTGATGACCTCCTCATTGCATCTGACGGACATGAGGCTTGCAGGGACCATACTATTGCCTTACTGAACCACTAGGCTGACAAGGGACTTAAAGTGTCTCTGAGCAAACTTTAGTACTGTCTGACTGAAATTCAGTCCTTGGGTCATTAAATTGAGAGAGGCGAGAGGAAGGTGTCACAAGAACGAGTGGAGGCGATCATGAAAATGAATCCGCCTACTACTGAGAAAGAGGTCAGGGTGTTTTTGGGAATGGTTGGCTACTGCAGATAATGGATTCTGAATATCATCTTGATGGCAAAGCCTTTGCAGTTGCTGACCCACAAAGATGTGTGTGATCCGGTACCTTGGGATAGCGACTGCTTACTTGCCTTCTTGGAGCTGAGAGAGTTCCTTTGTCCCTCTCCAGCTTTAGGAATGCCTAATTACAACAAAGCATTTTTGCTGTTCTGTCATGAAAGGGAGGGTTGTACTCACCCAGACACATGGAGGTGCCCATAGACCAGTGGCCTATTTCTCAGCTACATTAGATACTGTAGCTTCAGCGTTGCCCAGATTTCTCAAACCAGTTGCTGCAACAGGTGTCAGTATCGAACAATGTGAAAGCATTGTGATGGGCCACACACTTACTGTATATTTACCCTATTCGATTGAACTCCTGATGACAAGGACCAAAACACAGCATTTGACTAATAACATGCTGACAACATATGAGCAAGTGCTGCTTGCAGCAGAAAATGTAACTGTAAAGCGCTGTTCTGTGTTAGATTGTGCTACCTTGTTGCCTGTTCCAAATGCTGATGGGTAAGATTGTGAAGACCATGACTGTCTGGATGTTACTAAGCTTTGCACCAAGCAGAGACCTGACATTGTCGATGAACCATTGTCTGATCCCGACCAAGTCCTTTTTGTTGATGGTTCATGTCTAAGAGACAATGAAGGTACTCTGAGAAGAGCATTTGCTGTTTGTACCATCTCTGGTGTTGTGGAAGCTGCTTGTCTGCAGGGAGTAAACCTAGCACAAGCGGCTGAAATTAGTCACTAGTTTCAGTTTGGTTCATGACTTCAGACAGCTATGGTCTCAGAGAGGGTTCCTAAGCTCATCCGGGTCTCCCATTAGGAACGGGGAATATGTGAGACAACTGTTGGAAGCATTGCAGTTACCAAAGGAAGTGGTAGTCATAAAGTTTGCTGCTCATGGGAAGGGAGATGATTTTGTCACCACGGGAAACTTCTACGAGGATGATGTTGCTTGTTTTTGTGGCACACATACATGCATTTTTAATAGAGAATAAGCTGGCTAGAGTACAGAGAAGACCGAATTCAGCATGATGCTAGCTGTTGCAGAAACATGGGATAAAGTTAGGCGTTTACAAATGGAAGCAATAGATCAGGAACAAGCAGGTTGGATCAGAGCAGGTTGTGAGAAGGTGACATGTGTTTCAACTGATGATAGGGCAGTGTTACATGATTGTTTGCTGAATCCAATTGGAAGGCAGATTAATGGAGCAGCTCACATAGAAAGAGACGCAATGGTGAGATTGTTCACGCAGATCTGGTTTAATCCGAGGTTTCGTGTAATTGCTGTAGCAGTGTGTCATCGGTGTGTTACGTGTCAACAGATGAACGCTGGGAAGAAAACTGTTGTTGCCTTAAGCCACATTGGAAGGTCAGGGGGTCCCAGGGGGGTCCCTTCAATTGGATCCAAATGGACTTTTATGCGATGCCTTTATGCAATGGATTGAGATACATTTAGGTTGTTGTGTGCATCTTTTCTGATTGGTGGAAGCTTATCCAACTAGAAGGTTTGACAGTCTCACAGTACCAAATTTTTGCTAAGGGAGCTTATACCTTATTTTGGATTTCCAACTACATTGGAGTCAGATAGAGGACTCACTTCCACAGCGAGATCATGAAGCTGTTGTGTTCTGCCCTGAGTGTGGATCAGAGACTGCATTGTAGTTACAGGCCAGAGGAATCAGGCATTGTGGAGCAGATCAATGGGACTTTAAAGGGGAGGCTGGCAGAAGCATGTGCTTTGACAACTTTGAATTGGCAGATGTGTTCCCCTTTGTTTTAATGGCATTGTGCAGGATTCCTGATACAAGAACTTGGTTGCCGCCCCATGAAATCCTTCTATAAAGGTCGATGCACTTGCATGCAGTGCTGTTTACAGCTTTGATAAACATCACAGATGACTTGATCTTTGACTACTGTAGGGATTTGCTGATGTGGTTTGTTCTGTGTCTCATCAAGTTGGAGCAACAACGGCACCGACATTTAGGGGAGACCAGGATGCCTGGTCAAGTGACTGGTGGCCCCCATCCCTCGGAGAATGCCCAAGGCCCACCAAATCTGCCCGGAATTTGGGTGTAATGATTGATTCCTCTCTTGCCATGAACCAGCAGGTAAATAGAACGATTTCTACCTGCTGGGGTGTCATTAGGACCCTGAAGAAAATCACTCATTACCTCTCCCTGAAAGCCCGTAAGCAGACTGTAGTGGCCTTGGTTACCTCCCGCCTAGACTACTGTAACGCACTCTACTCGGGTATTAACCTAGGCTTGATACAACGTCTTCAGACTGTTCAAAATGCAGCGGCTAGATTCATTCTGGATGTCCCCAGCCGTTCATCTGCTACTCTAGCCAGGAAGAGTCTACATTGGCTCCCGATTCAGGCCAGGATCTCCTTTAAGATCCTATGCTTGGTCCATGGGGCCCTATTTGGAGATGGCTCTGAAGATATTCGATCTCTTTTAGCCTCCTATACTCCCTGTAGAAACCTACGCTCCGCCAGTAAGAACCTCTTGATTGTCCCTCGGGTTCGGAAAGTCAGGTGGGGAGGAAGGGCCTTTTCGGTTGCGGCCCCCAGGCTGTGGAATACTCTTCCCCTGGAATTAAAACTTCAACCTGCCATCGGTCCCTTTAGGAGGGCATTAAAAACATGGCTTTTTTCAAAGGCATACCCATAAGCTGGCTCCTGGTACATCCATTTTTAGAACCTTTTCTGTTAGGCGCTTTGATGCCCACGGGCTAAGTGTGCGCGTTATAAGACTACTTTCATTCATTCATTCATCCAGGTCGCAGATGACTTGTGGCCTGTGATACAAAAAATAAGAACGTGAGACATGCATCTGAGAAAGAACTTGCACCAATAAGTGTATTATCTGAGTCCGATCTGAGTGGGTCCGAACAAGCCCCAAGAATTGTAGGGAGATCAATGAGAACAGGAGTGCAGTGTCAGTGATACTCCTCTCCCGAGTGGACTATTCTAGCTGCCAATGTCGGGGAGAGCGAGATCTGAGACTTCAATACTAGTTGTCGAGATCCTGCTGTGAGGGCATGGAATAGAGGCTAATGCCATCTTGTCATTGACTGTGCCCTATTCACCAAGGTTGAGTGGTTTACGGACTCTGGAAGACATCATATTCCCAAGCTTTGGAAATCAATCACCTCCTCAGTAGATTGCAGGATTCAGAGCTGAACTGTTACAGCGAGTCATTGAGGAAATTGGCTCTGATCTCATAAGGGATGTCACTTGAACCTTTTGAACTGTAAGTAAACTTTTTCTTGAAAGAAGATAACCTAGGCCCGAGAGGAAGAAAAATAACAATAGGGACTTTTCCTTAAGAAGAAGTAAGAGGAGTAAGGAAGTCTTCCAAACTGTGTAAATATAATGCCAAAGACTGTTGTAAGAATTTTCTAAGATCCAAAAAGAAGCTGCTGAAAGACTTTGTTGCCAGTTCATAAGAGGCAGAGAAAAAGAGACTCTGTGTGTTGATTCTCTTACAGCTACAATCCTATACACTTTGAGAATGGAGTCTAGGAATTCAAATCGCAGGCATAAATATATTATAGGGACACTTATTATAGGAGTAATCATAGTGATAGCTGTAGTCATTACTGGGGCCATTGTAAGCGCACACAAGGACAGGGAGTGGGGGTACATGGGACATCCACACCTACCACTGCAGCCTCAAAGGGGGTACACTAGAATCTGATAAAGGCTTAATAGAGCAAATTAGTCGCTTTCTGCATGTAAATTTGTCTAAAGGTGATTACACGCCGAATGCTTATGTGAAGTTCCTGTATGAATATGTGAATACTAGGGATATGAGAGATTGTTACGTGCGTCCGCAATTGCCTGCTTTGGTTGGGGAAGCTATTAGGTACCATTACCTGCCCTCGACGTATGGTATTAGTTGTAGATTGCTCCTTAGCATATTTTATGGAAAGGGTCATTATGAATATTATTTCTCAAATTATGATCTGATACCATCAGAAGTTCCAGTCTGCAAATATCTGAACAAATATGATTATTACCAGCAGGAAGAGAGAATGGGAAGGTATTTTGTGTCCACAGTAACATTAGACATATCTTATGTGCACATACATAATCTAATTTGCACATTAACGTACATAGAAAAGAACTTTGTAGATCAAGTAAAGAATAAACATAGAGGCCTAACCATTAAGCTTAATATTAGGGAAGGAAACTTTGAATGGACCAAGGAAGAGTTAGCTCACAAGGCTAAGGGAAGTTATGGTCCTATAGCTCTGGATTACGGATAACAAAGTAAGCTTTGTATTCGACAGGTACAGTCCTGTTATGACACTATTTTTGTGGGACAGAGTGAGTGTGATCAAATCTTCCTAATTTATGCTTCTTTGAAGAAGGTCCTACAAGAAGTAGTGCAAGTGGTGCCAGGAGTATATTTTGTGTGTCGAAAGAACGCATACGTTCGGCTTACGAACAATTGGTATGGTACTTGTTATGTGGTAGTCGTATTTCCAAAGATATATCATGTGGAAGATTTGGAGAGTTTGAAGGGATTATCAAATTATAGAGAAAAGTGTGGACTGAGCGCTAGTGAAATTGTTGGAGACATATTTGGAGCGATGATACCCATCTTGGGCGTGGTGCTGAATGACATAAAGATTAGAAGGTTGTCTACCATTGTGGATAAGTTGTAGGTTAACACACCTTAATCATAGTTGCTCGTAGATGGAGAGATGGTTTCGATAAGGGCAATGGTGATGCAGAACCGCCTTTCTTTAGATGTGTTATTGGCAAAAGAGGGCAGAGTCTGTTGTATGCTGAAGGTTCGACATTGCTGCATTTACATTCCTGATAAAAGTAAAGATCTATAAGTAACATCACTGAGATACACCATGTGAACATGACTAGCAACAAGGGAGTTTTGGGATAAGGTTGGAAAAGGATTTAGAACAGGTGGAATTTGGTTTGCTAACCTAGGAAAGGGAATTCTTTGATATATCTTGAAGGCAGTAATAACTGTAATGTGCTTTATCATCCTGATAATATGATAAGAGCATATAAATGGCACAAGGTGAGGCAATTGGAGGATTCCTTTAGGGAGAGAATAAGAAGGGTGGAAAGACTACAGGACAGTCAATATGAGAACCTTAAGCAGTTGGAGGAGTTCAGACAGAAGAGACTAGCTACGACCAGTGCTTAATTTGTAAAATATGAAGTGCAGGTGCTCAAATGTTCGTCGGACGCCACACCTACTTTTTTCTGGCTCCCCCCACTTCCTCCACTGGCTCCACCCACATCTACAACTGGCACTGCTAGAAGTCAGATGTAATACCCGATCTGGATTTCAGAAAGGGAGCCTTCCTCATAGTAAGGTTTTGATAGTAGGTTCCACTGCCTTGTGGCTGTGACCTTTTTGAGAAAGATTAAATTAAAAGTGCATTGGAAGCACAATTTTTTAATAAATTATCTAAAATCACTAAAGCATTGAAAATGGTCAATTTCAGTGCTCTATGTGCTGATTTGGGGAAAGTACAATACTGGGGTAGAGCATGCTAATTACCATTTGGTTTATTCAGTCTATAACTTACTCCCCAGGAGCTATATGTGCATTTATTAGACATTCAGAATAGTAAAAAAAACATGGAACTATGTAGTTCTGTATCACACAGACAAGATAGAGATTAGAAAAGTGGCATATATTCAAAATATGTCTTTTTAAGTAAAGATTTGTATTTTAACATAAAGCACATAAAAATGTAATCTCCACCAAAAAGTCCTAAAGGTACCTAGGTCAATGGAATTGGTAGTGGCTGGGCAGTTTGAATTTGGCCATATCTCAAGTAAGTCATACCTATTAGTATTAGTGCAAAGTGACCATAGTGCCATACAAAATATAAGTATATAAAGACAAAATAACTAACAATAAAATATATAAATACAAATAAACACATGTTCTAAAATGAACAACAAAGAAGCCACTCTTATAAGAGCAAAATAAATTAAGTATATAAAAATCCGAACAACAAATATAACATCCAAACAAGGAAAAGACATAAATATAACAAAATAATAAATACATTGACACTGTCAACAAAGTGTTATAAATGCAAATAAATAAACTATATAAACTAGAATAAATAAATATCCAAAAACAGTAAAGCCTAACTTTTTCAAAACATTGCAATGACTCGTGTTTTGTCAGTTGGACTGGGCTAGCATCTATTTTTCTAGAAAAATCCAGAAACAGTCTAAATTGCTTGTGCATTCCAAGTTTTCCTCTTTCCTTGCATTGCTCCTAGTGTCATCAGCTGCTCTTCGTCCTTTTGCAAGCTATGACTGAACATAGGGGATGGGTTGAATCTCTTAAATGGTGGACGAACAAGATTTATAAACATTAAAGAAGATATTGTTTCACTCAACATTGATGCTCTTGTAGATGTGCATATTAGATTCATTTGACAAAAGCCCCGCTCACATTCTGCATTACTGATAGCAATAGTGTGCAAGGCCATCAAAAGCTCCTTGAACTGCCTTTTAATTTCTTTTCCTCCAGATTCCTTATACTCTCTGTAAGCACGTATGGTTTCTCGGCTGGCAATATTATATCTTTTACACAGAGACTCAATAACACTTTCACCATAAAGAACAGGTAGCTCATCAGGCCAGTACTGTTTGTATAAAACTTTTACTTCGCTAATGAGTGTATCATACTCAGCCTTTTTGTCAGCAGAATTAGTACCTCCAGTAGACAACAAACGATGTCTTAGATTTTCTGCAAGACTGCGAAAAAACTGTCCTTGTTCAATGATTTTGTCAGTGGTCTTTCCTTTGTGCAGCATCACACCTTGGAATATATTTTCTTCCATGGCCATTTTACATTGTGAGAAATGGTTCCCTTGCCTGTTCTACCATTGCCTCAAGCACTGCTATTTGCCGACAAATAGCCCGATGAGCATCAATGATTGTAGAATCACGTTTCTGTAACTCGAGTGATAACTCTGATAACTCCTGAAGAGCATCATACATGAGGCCAAGATTAGCAACAAACTGGATAGATGATAACCGCCTTCCTAGGCCTGTGTACATATTTCGTGTTGAATTGTCACGAGAACCATCATCAGCTGCACAAGTAAAGTCCTTGTAGAGAGCAGGATAAGCATTCCAAATAGCCTCTAATGTTTTGAAGCTTGATGCAACCCAACGAGTATCTAACACTCTACCTATTCTGCAAAGCTGAATGTCAAAAGCTTCTGCACATTCTTTTTGCTCCAAACGGTTTTTAACAGAGGTGAAAAATTGAGAATACATCTTATCGAGTACGTTTTTGAAATGATTTGTAGCGCCAATATCTTTCATGACATCATGAACGGCAAGTTCCAGGCGATGTGCTGAGCAGTGGCAGGCTACAATATTAGGAGAGATTTTTTCTTGCAACCTCTTTACAAGACCACTGTAGCGGCCAACATTACTGAAGCTCCATCACAGGCAACTGAAACCAGGCATTTGGAGAGAAAGTCCTCACTTATATTAACTGGATCTTTTTTTTAGAACAGACAGTAAACGGTTTACTATGCCGTCAGCTGACAAATCACTCGGCTCAATGAGGTCAACAAAAATATTAGCTGGGGAGTCCATGCCAGGTAGCTGCATTTGCATGTACACAATTAAAGAACGTTTCCTATTTAATGCAGTGGCTTCATCTAGTAAAAGACTTACTTTTGAGGACAGTTCAATAATTTTGACAAATATCTTCCTCTTCTTTTCTGATAATATGTGGCGTTGTATGTTTGAGCAAGCTACATTGGATTGAAAAATTTGCCCCCTATCTAGTCCATTTAACTGGTGGCAGTCTATCTCGGTTTCAAAACCATATGCTGGCCTGTTCCACTTTGCTTCCTTATAAGCTACACAGAATATTCTGGCTGTTGCTGACATTTGTTGAGATTGCGCTTTTGCACTTACTTTCAATAAAGAATCTGTTTTAGCGTTTTCTAAGATTTTTTAAGTTGCAACATGAGCCTTCCTTTGTGCATGTTCTCCAATCTTTTTCCTAAATGACTTCTGCTGTTCTATATTGGCGCCATATGCCTTCACAGTAGTCTCGGTCCATTCTTTGGACAATTTCATCCCCCTAGATTTCTCATCACCAAGATCATGGACTAGGTGACACACAGAACAGCCAAGGTTAGGGCCTTTAACAATTAACCACGGATGCTTGCGTTGGAAGTATATTTTTTGGTCATGTTTCCAACCTTGAGGAAGAATACCTTTCCTAAAAACTCTTACTGAATGTGTTTTCAGTGATAATAAGTCAAGCTGTTTGCTAGTGCTTGGTATTTCCGCTGTCTCTGCAGCAATCTCCACAGCATGATGCCGCTGCTGTTAGTAGTGGTGTCACTCTCATCTAGTGCCTTCTCTTGCACTTCATCATCTTCCTTGTTCCCTTCATCAACTGGAAGTTCAAGTACATGGCCTTTTTTAGCAATTATCCTAGCAGGCTCCTCATCATTCTTGGGCTTAAATTTAGTGAAGTAGCTTGAAATCTTCTGTCCAGTCTGTGACATTCTAGGGAAGGAAAGTGAAAGAAAACATGCTAGAAATGTGCGAAGTGTCTGTGATGTCAATTCATCTAAGTAACACACACAATTAATATTGATTTGCAGTTTGCACCAAAGACATTTCTGTATCCTCACATCTATTACCATCCATGACTGACTACTACATTACAAGTATAATCCAAATGGATCCTACTTTGCCCACCCAACTTTAGGCCTTCCCGAATTCATATCCCTGGTTGTTCTGCAGGGCTCAGACGACGCGCAAAGTCTTTAAAGTGTGCCTCACTTTTAAGCTTTGGCTTCCGGTAGTACAACAAAAGCAGGGTGAGGTGGCAGTGTGCAGAGTTATTTACACACTGTGATTCACAAATATGTTTAATTAATCAACACTCCGGGCCAGACTGGGAACCCAAAGCAGGCCTGGCAAGTTCTGTTAGACCAGCCCCCATATGATGCGTAGTAGCAAGCGAGCGCAGGGAGCTTAACGACTGCTACAGGTGTTTGCATGGGGAAATTCTCCCCTCAAGAACATTTTGTAAAAAGAAATACTAATGGTGCAAACACATTTTCCATTACATATTTAGGTGTATTAACTTTCAAATCACAGGAAATCGTAAATGATGACCTTGACCTGACATAAGCATAGAGTACATTTTCACCATAACCTGTTGGTCTCCTTAACATTACAAGCACATCGCTCAAAGTTGTTGAACAATCACAGACAACATGTAATAATGTAGCAGAGTCCCCAGTATTCTCTCTCTCTCTCTCTTGCTTGCTTCTATTTTTCCCTCTAAACCCCCCCCCCCTTCCCCCGGGCCCTCTCTACACCTCTAACTCTGATTGTCTTTACTTTCTCGCTACCTATTCCCTCCTGGCCTCAACACACTGTCTTTCTATATACTGCCTTCTCTCCTCACCCATCTCTTGCTCCGTCATCTCTCTCTTGGTATGTGACCTCAACCTCACCCCTCTTTACCTCTGTCTCCCTCTCTGCTTCCTACCCTTTCCTCTCTTCCCTATCATCTTTTAAGTTATTATTCTTTACCTCACAGCCTCTTGCTACCATGGTTCTGCGGCTGGTACTGGTAGTAATAATGAAGTTAAGAAAGTAGAGGCAGAAATAAACTTTTTTAAGCGGAAGCCCCAGGTATTTCCTTAGTACACACATACTGCAGCTCTACCGCCTCCGCCATAAATGAAAGCAAGCAATTCTTTGGAAAAATAAATCCACATGAGCCACTGAAGAAAGCAAGTGGCATGCAGAGTGCACTGGGCCGCCCGTTTAATCAAATACCCAGGTGGCGCATGTTATAGTTTACTTTGAAGTTCAAATTAATTTAATGGAGGACACTGAGAGGCTGACGCTGACCTACTCCTGTCAGTTGTTTTTGCATATCATCTCTTTAATACATATTAAGACACAACACGATTACACATTACAAATTGGCAAGCACAAACCATGGCACGATGCACGCTTAAGCAGTCTTTAAGATTATGCTGGGCTCATTCATTATTAGGTCTGCTGTGTGTGCAACTACTTACTGTCTGGGACAGGAAAGAAGGCAAACAGTTTATTTAACATCCTGCTTTTCATGGGATTCATTTATATGTGTTTATGGCTCATCATGGTTTTTACACTGATCTTGAATTTATATTAATACAACCTGCAACTGCTTGCTGCTCAAAAGGCAGGCAATGGAGTCATGGGCCGCCAGGCCCATCACCCACAGTTAGAGCCTAGGTTGAGGTTCTATTAATTTCCTGTCTGCACAGTCTGCGCCACCCATCCCCGATAGCGGGCATTCCAGTCCAGGACTGCGTGAGAGTAGCGATAGCGAGACACATATGATCCCGTTTTAGCCAGCCTGCACAGCTTTAGCATTATTAGCCACTCTAAAGCAAGGCCCAGGGAGGAATCAGTGAATGGAGGAGGAGGATACTGTCTTCAGGGCATGGGCCAGGCAGACAGGCCAGGCCAGCCCAGTTTAACTTAACCCTGGACGGGCAGCAGCCATTTCGAATTTGATTAATTAGTAGTGATTTGTGTAGTGCTCAGTGTGCTGGTGATAACTTTAAGTGTATTAACATCATGCAGATTCGGTGAGGACCACCACCAGAATTACTAAAGGAACACACAACAATGCTCTTCCTATGGAAATTCGGACCCAGACCTACCTATATATCCACAGACAGTATTGACAAATATACATATATACATACAGATAATGTATTAACATCATGCAGATTCGCCGAGCACCAACAGAATTACTAAAGAAACAACAATGCTCCTCCTATGATAATTCTGATCCAGACGAACCTACCCATGATCTACACAGTCTTGACAAATATACACACAGATTAACACACTGCATTGTTGTAACAATGTAAACAGGGTGACATATTTGGGCCTTCTTTAGCAGAGCATCTCAATAGTATGAAAGGAGAATCGATCATGTGCCCCCTTCAGCGATGGAGTACGTTAATAATGTGGAGAGAGATGCACCCACAATTAGCAGGGCATGATGGCATCTAAAAAGTCCCAAAGAGACATGTGGTTGCATCTTAGTGACACAGGTTCTCATCATCACTACCATTGATAGCGCATACAGCACAGAGTGGAGAATCTCTTGCAGTTGCTGCCCCATCAATTACAGTGCCGCGTTGTGAATGATGATGGCATGCCAAAGCATAAGTAACATATATCAGCCTGCTGCCTGCCAGTCCTTACGTAGTATCAACAGCAATCCAAATGGGTGCCACTGCCATCACCATGCGCTGTCTATAGCTTCCGCTACTGCTGTAGTGCTATAGATGTCATGATGGAGTCTTGCAATCCTCTCACTCTCAGCATGGACCGACCGACCTGTCCTAGGCTAGGCTGATCCTATGACCCCCACCCACTGACCCTCAGATCTCTTGTACCCAGTACTGCGCATTGCAAGCTGGGGTTCGGTTTCCACTTCCACACTGAGGCCAGCAGCACACATAAAAAACCTGTGTGCCTGGCTGTGTACGGCCGGCGGTGGCTTGCCTAGTACCAGACGACTGCCGGCCAGGCAGTGCAGTGCACTGATCTTATCATTCATGCTGTATGCTGCTAGCTTAGCTACACAGACAGACAGTACTACCCTACAACATGGCCGGTGAGTCACGTGGGGGCCGGGTCTGGGGGGTGACCTGCTGCTGACCGTCACACAGCCACGCTCCCCAAAAGAAAAGCAGCGTTGGTTTGACATGGGCGGCACATTATTGGCAATGGCATCAGGATGATCATGGCGTAGGCAGGCGCTTGGCGGCTATGGGCTACTGTGGTCATGCTACCAGTTAAGTTACTTTAATTAACTTCTTATCTTTTCAGTACTGCTTAACAAATACTGCTGTTGTTAATTATTGTTAACTTAAAACTTAGTTAGTGCTGGCCCCTTCCTTCCCCTGTGAAGAATGTTCACGCTACATACCATCCCACTGAGGGGGACTATGAAGACTAAAAAGAATCACAGGGCAGGTCCAGTAGTACACTTGCTTAACTTGTTTTCCTAGCACGTTATTACCTCTGTTTCGTGAAATGTAAATATTTTTAAAAGTGTGTGTCTGTAGAGTTTTATAGCTCTAGCCTCCACCTGAACCTTTACACTGTTGTTTGCAAATGATTTTACTATGCTACTGTTGCTTTATCAAAGTGCCACAGAGGAATACAGTCAGAACAATCCCAAAAATAAAACCTTTAATTAAAAACTGCACACGACTGGATGGATAATGTGTCTGTGTGCCTGCGTTTTTTCAGTCTGATGCAGTATGCCCCCTTGTACCTGCCAGAAGCAGAAAGCTGCTGGGGCGCGTCGCAGGCGGCCGGCCTGAGACACACTGACTGACTGCAGTGCAGTCGCACTCGTAGAGACAGTGAGTGCTGCACTGCCTTAGGCTGCTGCTAATGGCAGCATTAGGCTTCCCACTGCCATCCCAGCCTGTCTCGTCGTCACGTCACCTGGTGCTGTTGTTACCGAACCGCCGCAGCCGCGGTAGTATCGTACTGGCTCTGGCTGGCTGCTACAACACACAGTACTAGCTGCTGGCTGCTGCCAGTCCTGAGTGAGTTCTCAACTGCACCAAAGTTGGGTCGCGCACTCGTGCTGGTTGTCTAGTTGTTGTTGAATCATGGACTCACGACCCAGTAGGATCAGTGGATCATTTACATCACTTGACTCGGCCAGTGAGGGTATGCTGGGGTGGGCGTGGCAAATGCGTGCAATTTGAACAAATGAAACTGCACACGCGGCCTACTGTGTGCGCACAGCCCCAACCCCCGCAGAACCGAAACCAGCCAAATCAGTGTCACTCACTGCCTTCCGACCCGCCCACCAGGCCATGAACACTTAAACTAAGGGCCGCCGCGGCCACCGGCGCCACAGCACGTCATCAACATACATTACATACCACCATTTATATATCACTCAAATTGAGGAAAACTAGAAGTTAGAACCAACCCGAGTAGTCTCAGATGAGATGAGATTCATTCAGCATCATGAATCTCCACTCTCGTCTTGGCAGCCTGTCTTAGTGGCTTGGCTTCATCATGATTTGATGATCATGGTCATGGAATGGGGCGGGCCGCAGGCGCATGTGGCGACTAGTTAAAGAAATAACTGGAAATTAACAAACTGTTAAAGTGACCAGGGCAGTCAATCTGTGTCCACAAGCTGCTGCGCTGTAGTAGCTTGTTTTATTAATGGATTGGCTATTGGCGGCGGGCCTACCAGGTCAGGTGCCATCTTGCCTGCGGGCTGCGGTACGCGTGGTGCGTGCTTCACCTGGGTCACGGACGGTGCTGTATTGATCGCCCGGCGGTTCTGGCAGTGACTACTAACTACTGCTCTGCTGCCAGTCCCTTGGCCTTAACACCAACGACGTCGGGTTGCGCTGGCTGGGGCACTGATTCAAGTGACCTCCTGTTGAAAGGCCGTGGCCCGTTGATTAAACCACAACGACCAGTGATGTCTGGGTGCGGCCGTGCGGGTATGCTGGGCATGGCAATGAGCAATGAAATCTGCACAGGTTGCCTCCTCCTGCCACACAGCCCTAACCCATGCAGAACTAAAATCCAGCCCAATTCAGACGGTCCTGAGTCCGACCCGCCCAACGGGGCGGGAACACTTCTAAGGGCCGCCGCGGCCTTCACGACTCCATCATCATGATCATCAAATGAATCCATCATCCCATCATCAAACAAACACACACAGGTTGCAGTCTAGAATTTGAGTTACAACTTATTAAGATTCATTCACATCATAAATCTCAATCTCCATTTCATTTTCTCCAGCTGCGACTGTGGCCGAGCCGAGCTGATGGTCTGGGTATCTACTGACTGAGTCTGTCTGTGCTGCTGTGCTGTGGCTGCCGTGCGGTCAGTGCGTGTGTGGGACCGACTGACACGGGAAATGAAACTGTGACTGCGGATTGCGGATGTGAAGCACAGCACTGCGAACACCAGACCAGTCCACAAGACACCGACACGGTCGACTCATGGTCGGTCGCGGACTGAGTGACACTTGCTCCTAACTTATCTTGCCGATTCTCATGAGCTCCGACCATCCTCCAGGTACCGGCAGCGCCAGCGCAGCATGTGCACTGTGCAGACATATGCTTGTTGTATGTGACTGTCCTGACCGATACAAACTGAAACTGCGTGTTGTACTTACTTGTACCTGACCGGTGTGATGGTTCACACCTGGTGCCTTCCCAGACGTGTTTTTTTTTAATTTCCCGGGCCGACGTCGGCAACACACCACAGTGCTACTACGCAGCCAGGCACTGACACTCTCCTCAAATGATGTAGTACAAGTAGTAACAGTCACTAACTAACTGTAGACTAGTAGTACTACCCTTTCCCTGGCACTTCAGTACCCCGCCGGCATCCCGGCCCCAGGACCATCACCCGGCCCCCAGGCCCTACCCTAGTACCGCAGTGGCAGAGACGAACGATTGCGATCCTGACCGACTGGTGTTGTCAGTAGTCCGCGGCACACTGACTTTCCCAGAGTCATGACAGAGGGCTCGGCTGCCTTCCAAGTCTGACTCTTCCGGACCTGCTGTAGTAGTCAGCAGCTAGAAAGTTGAAAGTTCCATGACAAAAGCAACCGTCACTGTAACACTCTGTGCAGAAACGCTATCAAAATCAATGCCATGCAGAATTGCGTGTAGACCCGGCCCTATCAATTAAGTGCCGGTGCTAAGCACCGAAAAGCACCAGCACAAATTAAGTACTGGCTACGACATCTGTTTAGATCGGTCTGCTCTACAGGGAATTAAAGGGTTTTGTGATGACAAAGGTCATCAGAGGGGAGACTGTTGTAGCGGAAATCACATTTTAATTGTAGGTATGCATTATAATCACACATATAGAGCACAACCGCATATAATTCTTTGTTGTGTTAACTTGAAGTGTTAGGATCTTTAAATGTAATAACGTGAAACATGATGTGTATAGCCATTATATAGTAACATGGAAAATTAACGTAGAAAGTGAATGTAACTAGCAGAAAACATTAGCGTGAAGAACTTGTGTTGTGTAACTGACAATCATTCATTCATTTATTGTGTTTATTAACCGTGTCCTTTTACATGTAGGTGAATGTATTAATTGAATGTGCCTTATTTGGTATGTAATTTTGTAAAGCTCACATGCCATTTCCTTATGTTAGCTGAATTTGTAGGCCTGAAATGCAATTTCCCTGGAGGCTCTCGCTTTAAAATGAAAAATTTCCTAGCTAACGTAACGGAAAGTTTAAATTCTATTAAGGACTTGGAGGCCAGGATTATGCCTTCTTTCTCCACTTTATTCAACAGCAGCGAAGAAGCAAATAAACTACGCTTCCCATGGAACAGTGGGAAAAGCAGTAGAAAAAAACACAGTAACAACCAATCAAAACAATAGTCTCAGTGTCCAATAAGGAGTCAGGTAGTCCAACAAAGTTCTCTGTCATGATAACCTCTTCCTCTTTCTGAGCGCGAAGGCAGTCCACCATGGCACCTCAGACATCTTGCTTTTGGGAATCAGAACCTGAAACAGCAGGGAACAAATTACCATACTGAAGTCACTGTTGACACTGTAAGAAGCAAATGATTAACTCAAAGTCAATTACTTACTGCAATACGGGGAGGGGTTTCCTCCAGGAACGCTGGGTGGGAGAATCCTCGCCTCCGAGTCCTTAATAGAATTTAAACTTTCCGTTACGTTAGCTAGGAAATTTTTCATTCTATGTCAGGACTGGAGGCGAGGATTATGCTTGTTCAAAACTTGTCCACCACAAGCTGAGCCATATTCAGAACTGGCTTAAAATAAAACCTTTTGAAGGTAGAATCCGACGACCAGTCGGCTGCGTTGTGATATCCTTCAGCCTGGCTCCCAGGCCAAAAGCTTTAGAGGCCATCGCTACCCCGTGCTGAATGCCCCCCGAAGTAACGAAGGCTAATGCCTGCCTCCTGCTTTACCCACCGGACCCATCTTGCGATGGTGGGGGAGGAAACCACCTGAAAGGGTTTCCGGAGCGCAATAAGGAGCTGGCGCTCTCCGGGAGGGCTAATGTCTTTTGTCATTTCCTCATAGGTTTTGAGACACCTCACAATGCACAACTTGGGAGAATCCGGGAACCCGGGTAGGAGATAACTCTAGTATGGCATTTGGTACACCTGAGAAGAGTGAAAGCCACACCTTCTGGAGTGAACATCCTCCCGGATAAGTTCAACGCTCGGACATCTGAAGCCCGTCTGACAGAAACCAGACAGAGAAGCATGGCCAACTTCGCTGAGAGTTCTTTCCTGGAAAGAAACCTGTTAGGCTGCCAGGACAAAAACAGATTAAGAACCTGATTAACGTCCCAAAGCGCTGAATAACGCGGTTGCTGAGGTAAGGACAGGCGAATACCTCTCAGAAGCCTGAAAACCAATGGATGTTCCCCGACGGGTGACCCTTGAACTGGGACATGACCTGAAGAGATGGCAGACCTGAATGTGTTGATGGTGCGGTATGCAAGCCTGTCCGAAGTGAGCTGCGCTACTAAATTCATGATGTGAACAATGTCTGCGCCCAGGGGATCGAAACCCCTTCGCACACACCAACGGGTCCATCTTCCCCATGCCTATTAGTACCTCTTGACGGTACTGCCTGCCCAAGCCTTGGAAATGAGACTCTCAGCTGCTTCCAAAAGACCTGGGGCCTCCCAACGGCCCCGGAAATCCGCCACGCCATGAGAAATAGCAATCCCGCCTCCACCAGAGGAAGAGGAAGCCCCTCTGGATTCGGGAGGAGAGTCGCAAAGTGGGGGAGTAGGATTGGAAAATCCCAAGAAAGTTCCATAAGAACTGGAAACCAGACTTGAGATCTCCACAGAGGGGTGACCAGCACCAGGTCCACCTCCTGTCTGCGAACTTGCGACGAAGTCTGTGTGATCATTGCGAAAGGAGGGAACGCATATCCCTGCTCCAGACTCCAGTCCTGCAGGAAGGCGACCGTGGCAATCGCCAAGGGATCCGGTCTCCAACTGAAAAATCGAGGGGTCTGGTGATCGAGCCTGGAGGCAAACAGGTCCACCGAAAAAGGACCCCAATGATTGCTCAGTCGTGCAAAGACTGACTGGTCTAGTTTCCAAAGACTGGAATCCCGGAAGTGACGGGATTGGACATCCGCTTCCGAGTTGTCTCTGCCCAGCAGATACTCCGCCGTGACAGACATCTGACTGTCCAGGCAATATTTCCAGAAGCTCCCCGCCAGGTCTGACAGGGTCTTCGACTGTGTACTTCCGAGGTGATTCACATAACGGACGGCGGAGATATTGTCCATCTTCAGAAGGACGCAGGACTGTACAGATTATCTCGTCCAGCAACACACTGCTAAGGAGCCCGCCAGGAGCTCTAAACAATTGATATGCAATTTTTGTTCTTCTGGAGACCACAAGCCTTCTGTAGCCATATTCCTGCATCTGGCACCCCAACCTTGTCTGCTGGCTTCCGATTCGATCACCAGATCTGGAGCTGAACCAAAGATCGCTTGGCCATTCCAGGCCTCCATGTGGTTCAACCACCATTGGATCTCGGCTCTCGCCTCTGAAGACAAAGGGACCTTGTGGGAGTACGCGAACCCTTTCCGAAGAAAGGACGCTTTGAGGCATTGAAGGGCCCTGTAATGCAGCGGGCCCAGAAAAATGGCCTGAATTTGAAGCTGACAAAAGGCCCACTACCCAGGCCAGTTGGTCCAGAGACACTTGGTGTTGTGACAGGACACGCCTGAGCTCGTGTCGAATTTTTGCGATTTTTCTGGAGGAAAGACTGAGTGTAGATGTCGTGGAGTCGATCACGAACCCCAAGAACGTAAGCGACTAGCCAGGTTGCAGTGATGATTTTTTCTCGTTTATCACAAAGCCCAAGTCCTGAAGAAGCGAAACGGTCACCTGAAGCTGAGAGATCAGCAGACGAGGGCAGGACGCCATCAAAAGCAGGTCGTTCAAGTAAACAATCATCCTGATTCCTTGAGCCTGTAGAAACTCCACCGCCGGCTTGAGGACCTTGGTGAAGGACTAAGGAGCCGAAGAGAGGCAGAATGGAAGGGCTGTGAACTCGTATATGCGATCTCGCCAAGCAAACTGAAGGAAACATCTGTGAGGAGCGAATATCGGAATCACGAGATATGCGTACTTGAGGTCCAAGCAGACCATCCAGTCAGGTAGACACAAAATATCTCGAAGGAGGTAAATCCCCTCCATTTTGAAAAGGCGATAAACCAGCCATTCGTTGAATTCGCTGAGATTGATAACCGGGCGTTTGACCCAGTCCGTCTTGTCCACCAAGAAGAGATTGCTTAAAAACCCCCAGGGGTGCAAGGAATAAAGGGAAACCGCGCCTTTGCGGAGGAGGGAGGCAACCTCCTCGTCCACCAAGGCTGGGTCCTGTTCCGAAAACTGGATAGGCCGGGGTCTGGACTTTTGAATCGGATGTCCCATGAACACTATATGAAGGGGGCGCTAGGTGGCGCATGAACGAAATGGCCGCCGAGAGGTGAGGCTCCCGTCGACCGGCGACATTATCCTTCACTTATCCTACCAACTACCGCACATGTATATCTAGAAGCGGCCGCCCGGACAGCTGGAGGTGTCCGGATACCGGAGGAGTGCTGAGATTTGCTGAGGACAGCTGCGGCATCCAGAAAGCAGAGGGGCACTTCTGTGAGCGGACTGCTGACTGCATTAGCCTGGAACGACGGTGCGGGGAGCTCGACTACGCAACTCCCCGGACTGACACGAGGCATGTGGGCCGGACCTGTGCTGCGATAAGGCGCTGTATGCCGTGACTGCTGTGAGCCTGAAGCACACTGATGAGCGACGTGGCCCCTGACTCTGATGACCGCCTGCAGATAATCAGAGCTCCGTAGATGAGCTACTGACCGGGCGGGAAGCAGGCTGATAACATTTTAAGAGTGGGTGAGACGGAGGGTGAGCGGCCATTTTGAGGTACTGCAAGGAATACATTGGCGGCTGTATGTATCAGGCTGCGCTAGCTCTGCCTGGAGAACTGTAGGTGGCAGATGCCCAGAAAATAATGGGGGGAGATTCCTTGCTGCTGTGAGCACCTTGAGAGACAGCACAGAAGCGCAAACAGTGGATTTCCGTACTATCATAAGTGCAGTAAGTGCTGGCCCGCCATTTTGTCCTGCTGGGACCCGAACAGAGGGTACATTGAGTTTGATTGAACACCCTGCATGCTCCTAACTGAATCACTGTGAAGGTGTAGTGCATATAGCGCGGAGCAGCGCTGCTGACGAGTGTGCCATATTGAAAGCTGACTACATGACGGCGCGCAGGAGTGACTGAGGACTGCAGGGAAGGAATTGTGGGGAGATACCTCAGCATACAAGCGCATTGAATAGTATTGGATGTGCTGTGCGAGTCGATAGGCGCAACGCGCTTGGCACGAATTGGGCACTGGCAGACAGCGATAATAGTGGTGCCATAGACTGTGCTTATTAGCAAGAGAAGTATTGCAGAAGATTGCGACTTCTACGCATCCCTAGAACTAGTACTGACATGGGGCGACCGGATACACAGCAACCCAAAATATCCTTTGAGAATAAAAAAGCCCCCAGGCAACAACAAACAGAGGACAACGCTGTGATGGATGCCTCTCCACAGGGCACTACAAATGAAGCAAACGAGGACCTTAAATCTCTCCTCACGGAAGTCCGTCAAGGATTCGCCACTATGGCGGATAAGATAGACACAGTGACGACAAGGATGGACGCAATAGTGCGCACAATAGAAGGGCATGAGACAAGGCGCAAAGAAGCAGAGCAACGCATCTCTGAGGTTGAGAATACCACGGATAAACTAAAAAAGGCATCTGCACAGATGGATAGGCTCCTTAAAGTAATAGCGGACAAGAATGAGGACATCGAAGCTCGAAGTCGCAGGAATAACGTCAGAATCCTTGGGATTCCGGAGAGTATTAGTACGGGGCGTATGGAGGTCTAATCGAAAAGATGCTACGGGAGGTGGTTGTTACCGACCTCTTGTCCTCCCAATTCGTAGTAGAACGAGCCCACAGGTCGTTAGGACAGCATCCCCCTCCAGGCGGGCCTCCCAGGCCTATAATTGCGTGTCTCCTGAATTACCGGGACAGAGATGTAGCACTACGAGTTGCACGTGAAAAACAACAACTAACTTACGATGTAACCAGATTTTCCGACTCAGGTACAGGAGGCGCGACGGAAATTTCTGGTGGTGAAGCAGAAACTTTGGAAGGCGCAGATAGACTATGCCCTGTTTTATCCTGCTCGCCTACGGATTACCCACCAGGGGAAGCAGCATTTCTTTGTTAATCCGCAACAAGTGGAGGAGTATTTAAAGCAGAATAAGAAACGGAATCAACTGAGGAATGAACAAGAAGACTCACAAGGATCGATGTCCCCGGAGGGTGAATGACGGAGGTATTGGAAAGAGGCTTGAACTCACACAAACTGGTGCAGGTGATAACATGAATGGTGCTCAAAAGATTTACCTGATGTAGGTGTTGATGCTGCAGTTGGTTATCCTCTGAACGACTTACATGGTTGATGGTAGGTGGAAAAGTGGACCGCTGGTCACCCTCAATCTAGACCCTATGGGACACATGTGGACAGCAGATAGAAGGGTCTGGAATGAGGGGTTAATGTGCCATCTAGTTATGCCACCCACTAGCGAATATCCCATTTTGATTCTAATGTTGTTATTTTTGTATGAATGTAACCACAGAATAGGGAAGCGAGACTTATAAGATTGTTTTCTCTTACACAGAGTTGCTTATGAGGCAAATGTCTTGTTCTTGGTTAGCATTTAAGGTGGGGGGGGGGCTACAAGAATCTAGCATGATTGGGATGTTTCAGTGGGAGGGGGGTGGGAGGGGATTTGAAGTTGAAAGCATCGAAGACATGGTTTGGAATCTTACGCTTGTGACCGCAAAGATCCATATTACAGGTACAAGGGAGCATGTTAGAAGGTTATGGATACATTTGAGAAATGATGGGCGAGGGATCTGGAAGGGGAGATGATTTAGCCTTACGGATACTGTCCTGGAATATAAGGGGGTTGAATGATGCAAGGAAAAGTAGACAAGTCCTGGCTTACCTGGATCGGCAGCAAGTGCAGATAGCACTCTTACAAGAGACACACATCCATCCGCACTCAGGTAATACATTTGTGACCAGATGGGCGGGTTTTAGAGCTTTTTCTTCATATTCATCATATGCCCGAGGAACAGCTATACTAATTAAAACCCGCGTCCCCTTTGCGCCTGCTGGTACATTGTCAGATCCCCAAGGCATATATGTAATTGTGTGGAGGAGATTGAGAAGAGACTCTGTAACAATTGATATTTGTTATGTACCTAACATGGATACACCTGACTTCTTTACAACACTGTGGGTTAAGATCTTAGATATAGGATCCACACATATTTTATGGGGGTAAGATTTTAACGTGGCCCTGGAACCAGAGCAGGACAGGTCAGGAACCAAGACACAATATAATGCCAAAGCATGTGCAACGGTGGCTGGCATAATGGCGGAAGGTGGGCTTCTGGATGGCTGGAGATACTTACACCCCACACGCAGAGAAGGGACGCATTTCACATCGTACACAGGGGCGTGGGCGAGACTTGATTACTTTCTCTTATCTAGAGGACTAATTACAGGGATACGGGATGTCGGGCATCTCGCAAGGACATATTTTGATCACTGCCCGATCAAACTTACGCTTGAAATTCCTGGATACTGTAGTTCCAGGCCTACGTGGCGACTCCAACCAACTCCGCTATTCGATTTAGTATTCAGAACAGAACTAGAGGAGGAAATTCGGGATTTCTTCCAACGTAATAAAGGGTCAGTGGATAGTGTAGCGCTCATATGGGATGCCTTTAAAGTCACCATGCGAGGACACTGTATTTCCAAAAGTCATGGAGTGCTGAAAGATATACAACGCACCATAGCGCAGATAGAGCAGGATTTGAGGGGGCTAGAGGAGAGACTGCAGAGGGGAGACACGGGGAAGATTCAAGAAGAATTTCGCTCTACGATATTGGACTATGAAGAGGAAACTGCAAGGGAAGCCCGATTTAAAGGGAAATATTGGACGGCGCGTCTGTATGGGGAGAGGGAACGCCCGGGAAAGGCTTTAGCCGAGATCACGAGCACTCCGCGGTTTCGCACGAGTGTCTTGGAAATAGAGACCTCGGAAGGAGGACTGTGTCAGGTTACGGCGGCCACCTTAGAGACCTTCGTTTCGCATTATCAAACTTTGTACACTACTCAGCAAACTGAGGAGGTGAATTTGGAGGAGTTCTTGGGAGATGTAGCCTTATGCTGGCTGAGTGATGTCCACAGAAAGTTCCTCAGTGCTCCTTTTGAACTAGACGAAATTCGGGATGCTATAATGTCACTACACAATGGCAAGGCGAGCCTACTTGATGGCTTGCCAGTAGAATTCTATAAATGTTACATAGATATTCTTGCACCTGTTTTACGGGAGGTGTTTGAAGAGTCATTGGCTGAAGGGATCCTTCCCACTACGTTGTGAGAGGTTGTTATCACATCCTTGCTCAAGCCCGGCAAACCTCCGCAACACTGCTATTCATATCGACCGTTATCGCTTATTAATTGCGATACTAAAATCCTGGCGACGGTATGTCATTATTCTCCCAGATCAGTCTGGATTTGTTCCAGGAAGGGCCACGTCACATAACCTATGCACCCTTTTTTCATTGATACAAACGGTGACTCCGGAGTTTGAACTAGCGGCGGTTTTCCTAGATGCCTCTAAGGCATTTGACTCCGTGGAGTGGAGCTATCTATTCAAAGTCCTCCAAAGGATGGGATTCCCGGAACTCTTCATATCCTGGGTGCGGTTTATATACACACAGCCCTCGGCCAAAGTGTTAATAAATGGGCATTTGTCTGGAGCCGTCCCCATTACAAGGGGCACCCAACAAGGCTGCCCGTTATCTCCGTTACTTTTTGCCATTGTTGTACAGCCCCTAGCGGCTAGACTGAGGCAACACTATCGAGAAATAGCATTTCGGTGTTTTCAAGGACAAGTACTGATATCGTTGTACTCTGATGACATCACTTTGTATATAAGAGACCCCCGGCAGAATCTTAATCCCATGCTGAGGGAATTTTTAGTGTTTGGCCAGCTATCGGGAATTAATATAAATTGGAGTAAGTCGCAACTTCCCCCTCACACAAGCGGTGACGCAGTTTCCCTGGATTTCCTCCTCGAATGGTGCGATTCGGAACTTAAATATTTGGGTATACAGGTGTTGAGAGACAGAGAGGAAACGCTCCGCCTGAATTATGGCACGGCGATCATGAGGTTGACTGATAATGTATCGCGATGGATATCCCTGCCGATATTGTTGGCTGGGCGAGCATCCCTAATAAAGATGGTGGTACTACCCCAATTCTTATATCTTAATATTACTTATTATCCGGGGGCATTGTTCTACAAATCGATTCGCACGGAATTAATCAGATTGGTTTGGGAAGGCAAATGATCGTGTCTATCTTGGGCGGTGTTGACGCAACCATACTCACAGGGGGCTTTGATATCCCTGATTTTGAGGCCTAATATCTCAGCGCACAGGCGCACTATGTCTACCACTGGATGGTTCCCACACCCTTTATGCCACAGCTGGCGGTCGAAGACTGGCTGGCACACCCCATCCCGCTGGCCGGCCTCATACATGGATCTGCGAACAGCCTGGACCCACCCTTCACGACTTGGGCTTTTTGTAAGCGGATGCGGGTAACCACATGGGGGGACATTTTCGATAATGGTCAATTTCGCTCCATGGAACACCTCTTTAACGGCATGCGTCACATGCTACTAGATGTTTTTCTCTATATACGATTGAGGCAGGGAATGAGGGCAGTGCTACCGGACTTTCCACATGAACCAGAACCCTTTGCCCCACTGCATTACCTTCTCTGCTCCTCAGATGGGAAACATTTGGTGTCGGGTGTCTATAGAAGTATCCGAGCACAGCGACAGGGGACAGTGAGCTCTGCTTGTAACCACTGGAGTGTCGATATTGGGCGAGATATTACAGATGATCAGCGGCAATTCTGTTGTGACCTTACGGGCTCGATATCGGCTAGTTGTAGATTTAAAGTCATTCATTACTGCTTTCTGCAACGCCTCTACTGTACCCCAGTAAAAAAGTTAAAATATAACTTATCTGATAACCACAGATGCGAGAGATGTAGTGCACCTGGAGCGGGGTTCATGCACTTAGCATGGGAGTACTCGGGGTGTATGAATATTGGTCACAGGTGCATGACGCCATAGCCAGCATGTTGGGCATTGCTTTAGAAAAAGACCTTCTGATCCTGCTTCTGGGGTATACAGTGCATATCCCTAAGGGCCATAGGAAACTACTGGATGTGTTATTGCTACTAGCAAAATGCAGAGTAGCTTGCTGTTGGGGGAGGGGAAGAGCCCCTAAATTCAAGGATTGGCTACACAATGCTGTATACTGTCAGGAGCAGACCTCAATTCACGCTGAACTGATGCCACTAGCCTCTAGGCCTAAGGATATATGGGGGCCGGTAAAAGGCTATCTACTTAGCGTTAGTGCAGAAGACGCTGCACAGGGACCCATGTCAGATGACTGATGATGTGATGTGCATTGTGCTGCCTGCCTTTGCCCTACAATCATACTTTTGGCCCATAGGTATCACAGTTGTTATTATTGTTGTAACTGGAACATCTGGATGTATATTTCTATTGTCTGTAACACAAATGAAACGGGTTTAGATTACATGCACCTGTATTTGGGGGTGTAATTATACATGATAATGTCGTAGCTAAATGTTCCACAGGATCTCCCATTTAACCTGCAACGCAAAGATCGGAAGATGCTTCCTGTACCATGTATGAAATTTGGAAATGTACCATAGTAGATTGATATTCATGTCATACAGCTATATTGCTATATATGTCACAATGCATGTTTTTTTATACTGCTAAAGTTTTGTTAAACTTGAAAACTTATAAATAAAGGTTAAAAAAAAAACTCTATATGAAACCCTTGTATGGTTTGAAGCACCCACGCATCCCGCGTTAGGGACAACCAGCCTGGTAACAACTAGCCAGCTGCCCCCTATGCTTAACCGGGAAGAAGGTTGAACGCTCACCTGAGTTAGAGGCAGAAGAACCTCCACGGAATCCTCTTCCTTTCCCACGCTGACCTCGAGTGGGGTAGAAATTCCCGAAACGGGACTGGTCCTGGTACTGCCGGAGCCTTTCTGGTTGCCCTGGGGATATTGTCGACCGGTCAAGGGGCCCCTGCCTCGGCCGGCCCCATGGAAAACACGGGGGAAAACCTTTTTAATCGTGGATTGGGCCCTGTCCAAAGACGTGAAGGTGTTGACAAATTTGCCAAGTTCCTTCACGAAAGGCTCTCAGGACAATCCACCTTGTGCTACTGCTCCGGCCTCGGAATCAGCTAGGTCCCCCAACTTGGGATCTATCTTTATAAGAAGGGACCTACGGCGCTCTGTAGAGAGAGCACAGTTAGCGTTGCCGAAAAAAACAATCACTCTCTGCGCCCAGTTGTAAAGGGCCTCTGGGTAGATAATAGATATCCATAGCCAGGATTTTGATGCTGGGCCCAAGGCGTCCAAGAGTTTATCCTGGCAGGCCCTCCAGGATCTGTCCATTGACATCTGTGCTTTTTTGGGTCACAAATGAATTTTTGGAGAAAGGTGGACATACGGGCATCGATCTCTGGGGTCATGGCCACCTTCCCTTCTAGTGAAGGGAGCGGGCACTCCGCCCGCAAACAGTTGCGAGCCTCCATTTCCAGGGGGCGGCGAATATGTTCTGCCACATATGCAGCAACCTTTTCCGTCGGGGCCCACTCCAAGGCTCGTGGGTGGACAATGTCATTCGGATTTAACATATCAGCAGTAAGCTGAGGCGAGGAAGAAGAGTGAGAGGGGAGCCAGGGTCTTGAAGGGCCTGGGGAGTCAGGGTCGCCAGCCACGTCCTGGTCAGTAGACTGGGGGGCTGGAGCAGGTGGAGGGGGGTCCCTGCGGGGGGCGCCTTCTGACTAGCCACAAACGCTTGACGCAGACACTCGAAAGCGTCGGTATCTACTCCGGGTTGCCGGGAGCGTTTTGCCGGCGGAGGGCCAGATGGATCAGGGGCCGAAGAGGCGGAGTTGGAGGGCCCCGCGCTAAGCGCTGCTCAAGGCGCGAAAACACCTGGTTAATTTGCTAGGACAGTCTATTCTCCAAGGGGGATATAGCTTGGTCTACTGCTTGGTAGATGGACAAATCCACTGCCTCGTAAAAGGCATCACCTCAGGCTAAGTCTGCGAGGGGGTCAGCCTCCTCTTAATAGTCATCATAGTACACCATAACGGTAGCGATAGTGTGGCTGGGGGGTGGAAAGATACAGAGCCCACAATGGCACAATCAATAAGGCTGGGTGTCAGCCTGCACGTTTGGGCGGCAGAGACCGCAGATTAGTATGTGGTTTCTGTCCCGGGGACTAATGCTGGCTAAGGCAGAATACAAACAATCCTAGCGACCGCCACACTCAAGGGTCTACACTCATCTGGAGCGTGTCCCCCAAAGTAGGCCTTATCAGGCCAGTAGGTGACCTCTAATAGCGAGGCATTATGGAAAAAAATAACAGGACTCCAAATCTTTCCCCAGTACCTGAGAATAGGACACGGAGCGTAAGTATTGAAAAACGGCAAAGTGCGCACTTGACTTATGCCGTGTACGGACCCCAACCGGGCTTTCTGTCTCAGACCAGGGCTCCCGTTGATGGTTGACGCACGTGCGGTGTTTGAATCCCTGAGAAAACTTCAAACACTGCGTCACGTCAAAGCCAGCCTTCCATGCCACCTATCGGTGGGAGGACCTAGGAGCCAGCCAGCCGGAGCCGCGTATGGACAGGGAAAACTGCCCCCGTGCCCGTGGCGTCAAAAACTGAACACACAGCGAGAGACTACTCGCACAAGCCACAGTCAACAGAGGAACCTGCGGGCAACATCCGCTAAAACCCCGAAATAAACACAGAAACCAACGGGATTGGAGCATAGCATGACGCTAATTATCTCAAAAAATACACTTTGGAATAAACCAAGTACATTCTCAACCACATAACGACTCTAATCAAAACAATGAATACACTTTGGAATAAAACAATTACACCATAAACCAAGCGCTAGACAGAAAAAACTGAGCATCACTTATCTGAAGCTGTTGAGCAGCGAAGAAAGAGGAAGAGGGGATCATGACAGAGGACTTTGTTGGACTACCTGACTCCTTATTGGACACTGTGACTCTTGTTTTGATTGCTTGTTACCGTGTTGTTCTTTTCTACTGCTTTTCCCACTGTTCCATGGGAAGCGTAGTTTATTTGCTTCTTCGCTGCTGTTGAATAAAATGGAAAAAGAAGGCATAATCCTCGCCTCCAGTCCTGACATAGAATTAGCTGTTTGAATTTCATGTGTGCTGCGTTGCAGGTGAAAGAAGTGCTCTTGTTAGCTAGAATAATGTCTTTGTTTTATTAGTCAGGCAAGGGGAGGAGATAAATCATAAACTCAAGCCGGTAGGGTAAATTGTTATATTTTCACACTGTAGAAGCCCTAGGAATCAAGGTCACCACGTTGCAGTTCAGGAACACCGCTATCCTGTGGAAAATTACCTTTGAACAGGCCTCGAAAAATCTACTCGCCCACTCACAATTGTAAGCAACATTTTATCAGGTTGAGCTATTTTTAGCACCTACTAGCACCATCTGGCAAGTAAACTCAGGCTGGAAAGGAACAGGTATTCTGTTCATTCAGAAAGTAAATGAGCACAATAAATTAAATCTTGTTTTCATCGTGACACATTTGTGTCTGTTCAAGGCAAGAGGTCAAATGTCAGTTTGTCTTTTAACTAATTGCTGCTTCCAAAATAAGGTTTATTTTTTTCTCTCTTTCTAGAGTTAGAGAAAAATAACTGACATCTTCAGACAGCTCAATTGACAAAAACATCGAACACATAACATTTATATAAATAGCCTGTAAATTAATATTACAAATGTTTCAAAATATATCACAATTACAAAAGCACATTTTTTGTAAGTAAAAAGTGTGATGTTAAATAGGAGCAAAACAAACCAGAACACTTTACTTGGTGATGTGCAAGTGACACATATTTGCAGAAACTCTATTTCCAAACATTGTTTGTACACTACATAGTTTTATCAGTAAAGCTGCATGTCAGTGGGAAAGTGTGTTCCCTTTCAATGTAAAATCTGATGATTACAAATGACAGTGTGCTACCACTTTATGCTTTAGTTATGTATATATTTAAAGTGATAGTCTTTAAACATGATTTGAGAAACATTCCTGTCCCCGCCCTGATGAAAATGCTGTAAATGAACTAAGAGGCAAGTCAGGGGTCAAAAAGTCCTTTATTCAGTTTTCAGAATTTCAGAAAAACCATAAAAGTACATTCAATAATTTACATAAAACCAATAGTTAAAATCCATCCTGTAAAAGGTCAAAAGTTAAAAACTTTAGCAAACAGACCAGCAAATAAAGTGCTAAGGTGCAAGCTTATTGTAAATGGGCAATCTAAAACTGCTATGGGTACATAAAAATAGAGGGTGGCTTCGTTCTTACTCAATCTATACAAGTCATCAACTACCCTAGGTTTGGCCTATGCCTTGCGCAAAACTTCAGAGATTGTGCAATGCTTTTAGCAACACACGGTTCCTCTAAGAATTGCAAAACGAGTTAGGCTGGACGACATCTGCGAAAGCCCATGTTTTTTAATATCGGAATCAACCAACGCTTCCTCGGTTCTTTATAAAATGTGCAAAATAAGACCACGTGAATTGTTGATTGGGTAGAAGCTCCATCACACGGGCAGGGTAATAGTTTTGCTGATCAATTGTTTGTTTTCGGGAAGGTCAACAAACGGTGGAATATGTCCAGTCTAAATTGAGTTAGCAAAAACCTTTCATGAACGCTCAAATTAAAAAGTAAGGTATGGCTGGCTGTATGGACAAGGTACTTTGAATGGTTAGCATGCGTTGGACTTAAGTTTTGCTTGCCTCATTGGCCAACCGAAGGTGTTCCAAATGGGTCAAACATAGTTTTTTAAGGTCATTCAGAAATGTTTTGATGTTATTGAGCAAGCCAATCTTTTGGGCGTTTTCAAGAGAGAGGCAATCCCGAATAAGTTCCTGCTTAAAATGGTTTTAGTGGGTGACCAAAGACGGTGCCACAAAAGAATTGGCTGGAGCTTGATTATGTCAGTAACATACGACAGGCCAAGTTCCAGGTAGCAACTATAGCTAGAAGAACTACGTGGGACGGCAAGGAGGAATCTCAGAAAACCAATCAATTCCCTGGTTGGTCTTTTTCCTAGCCTTTGTGCAAAACTGGCAAGGGCCGTTGTTGCCCTGATGAAAAGCAATTTTCTCTCCTCGATTGCCTGCCTCCACGAACACTTATTATCAATTAAAATACCTAAATAAGGATACGTCTTTGTGTTCTCGAGTTTCGTGTTTTCAATAAAGGTATCCATGTTTTTTTTATGTTATATTGGAAACAGTGGTCCCAACCAAAAAATTCTTAAACAGAAAAATCTGTACAATAATGAATTCGTTTGGTGAGCTTCCTAAGTCAACCGCTCAGTTGAATTAATCAAAATTACCACTCTGGTAACCTATACACAACATAGTTCTTATACAAAACCTGACACAAACCAAGGATTTATTTTGAAAGAACACAGGAGTTTTAATGATTTACTCCATTTCAATTCACTGTTTTTATATACATTTTTACAGTTTATATACAATTGCAACCTAACGGTAAAAAAGAAGAGCAACGCAGCTTCTAAAGTAGTGCAAGAAAATGAAAGAAAAGAACGTGGTTGTGGTGAAGAAAGGGTGCAAGCCTCAAAAAATAGTGACACGTGAAAAAAGGGGAGTTTTTTTACAAATACAGCTATACTTAGTATTCAGCTGTTCTCACAGAAAGAGCCACAATTAGTTGCTATTATATTTTTATACATTTATACAGTCAAGCAATGACATGTATAATGGTTTTCAAAAGTGGTCCTATCTGTAATGAAAAGAAAGGCGTCGACGTTTCGACCCGTCTTTTGGTACGTGGGCAAGTTGGAGCCTCGACCTGCGGGTCTTCCTCAGGACGAAGATTGCACACACGTTTTTACCGTAGGCTATTCACCGGATTGGCCTAGAATACAAAAATTATTTTTAAAAATTTTTTTTTAAAATTTTTATGGTGGTCAGGTTATTGTGTTAACAGAAGTGGGTAGGTCACCTTATCCCACATTCTATTATTCGCTTACCCACTAGAGGTTAATGGGCTGCCAACGTCCTCCAGTGTTGGGATAGACGGGTAGTCCGATGGATCAAAATGGGACACCTGTAATTAATAAGGTATCGTAGGTATTCTAAAACTTGTTCAATTCATTTTTGGAAATTACTTTTTTGTTCAAATTTCCAGGAAAATAGGCTTACCATAAACTAGATGGTACATCGTCTGTATGGGTATTCAGGCGTTTTAAGGTCAAGGACACTCAAAGAATAAGTTTTTCCAAAATGGACCACCTGTAATAAATAAGGCAGGTACTTTCAGGTTCCCTGAGCCATTTATAGATAATTATCCACTAAGGCTGATGGCGTCGTATTACAAAACTTGGGCTTACCCTAGACAGGATGGTGTGGCGTCCGTGTGGGTATTCAGGATTTAGGGTGACCGCCACTCGCGCAATAGCGCCCAAACACTGCATAGGAGACAGCAAGATGGGGGGGAGAACAATGAATCCCAAAGGCCCTAGTGTAAGGTTAAATGTGGACATAAATACACCACATCACGATTTTCATACCTTCTAAAGCACCGTGTGTCACGAATGTCACCCAGGCAGAGTCTGTTCGTTTTTCGCCAATTTCCTCCGCAGTGTAGCGATAGTAATCGCGCTGCAAGGACAAATTGATTCAATCAATTGTAGGTTAAAACCTCACATACGGGTGATGCTAATTCCTTCATGCCGCGTTTTGAGTATAGTTCCTACCTTTCACTATGCCGCGTTGTCCGCCTTCAAACGCCGGGCCGCCATGTTAAGATCAGGCGAGGAAGCGGTAGCGTCACTCGCGTTTCTTATACGCCTTCCGGTAAACAGAGACAAGGGACTCCTCGGGGGCGATGCATGGAGGAGGAGGCGAAAATTCCGTATTTTGAATATTACGTGGGCGATGATATTAATAGCGATGTTATTAATAGTACCGGCAGATTGGACTCACAATTATAAAAATTAAAAATTATAAATTATTAATAATTAATCTTGTTAAAGTCTCCCATAGTGCAGGTGTGCAGAAGGGTGCTAGATAAACCAACAATAATGTGGGGCCATGTTTCAATGGAGCTATTACTCATGGCAATTGCTGGCCCTGCTGGGTGAAAACGTGTATAATTCAACCAGGGCCCAATTTTTTTTTTTTTTTTTTTTATATATATGGCGATGACATATTATTAATGGCAATTGCTGGCCATACTGGGTGAGAAAATATATAATCAGGGCACAAGCTCTTGAACAGGGATGACAGAAATTTGGTCACATACAGTACCCTAAAAAATTACTAGCCATTATTCAGAGTGGACACCTGTCTGTTTATCTCCTCATATTCATTGAGACCCCGTCTGATTGTGTCGAAGAGATGTATGAAACGACACTCCCGAATGCTAAGGGTTTGATTAAAATCTCCCCCTCTTGGATTCGGTGTCACTTTTTCCAGGATACACCATGACAGGCTGTCAGGTGCATGGTCAAATCTAGTGAAATGTTCAACAAGGGGTGCCCCTTGGGTCTTGCACTTAATGCGGCTAACATGTTGTAATATCCTGCATTTTGCCTTTTGGATAGTTTGCCCAATATATACAAAACCACATGGGCACGTAATAGCATAGATGACACCAGAAGAGTTACAGTTACTGTGGTCACGTATCACATGTGTATGATCATTGTATTTGAACTCCTTGACTTCCTGGGTCAATGGGCATGCCTTGCAATTTCCGCATTTTACATGTCCTTTTACCGGTGGGATCCCCCACAGTACTGTTTGGCTGGGTTGTAATGATGTAGGTAACAATGCCCTGACCACATAGTCCTTTATGTTTTTGGCCTTTTTAAAGGCGTGTAATGGTGGAGGAGCATTCCCTATCTCATCTGAGATCATATGCCAGTGCTGGTTTATTATCTTTTTTTATTTTGTTACTCTTTGTAGAGTATGTTGTCACACACACCAGTTTGTCATCATTGGCCCCTTTCTTTGTGGTTCCTAGAAGGTGCTGTCTATGATTATGCCACGCCCGTTTTCGTGCCTGCTTGAGGAGCCTCATGGGATATCCTCTATCGTGGAGTCTTTCTAGCAGGCCTGAAGACTCATTGAAGAAATCCTCCTTCTTGGAACAATTCCTCCGCAACCTCAGAAATTGGCCAAAGGGCAGGTTATCTCTGAGGTTGCGGGGGTGATGACTGGTATAGCGAAGTAGGGTATTTCGCTCACTACTCTTACGATACAGGCCCGTGTATAAGGTCCCTGATTCTACATTAATGGTTATATCCAAGAAGCTGATTTTCAATTTGTCAAACTCAAGCGTGAATTGAATGTCTTCAGAGACTGTATTAAGCCAATGATGGAAAGAAGTTAATTGATCAGAGTTGCCATTCCAAATGATCATGACGTCGTCTATATATCGACGCCATAACCCTATATTGGTGAAAAATGGGTTAGTTACATTAAGGATGTGTTTTTGTTCAAAGGCATCCATGAAAATTATAGCCAGATTGGGGGCAAAACTAGCCCCCATCGCTACTCCTTTTGTCTGGACATAGAATTTTCCCAGAAAAGAAAAATAATTTTTTGTCATGGCCAATGTAAGGAGTTCAATAATGAACTCGGTTGGGACAAAAGCTGGTGCAGGACGTGTGTTCAAAGATGCTTCAATTACAGTTAAAGCTGAGTCCTGTGGGATATTGGTATATAGTGATTGGATATCCATTGTAGCCAAAAGATTTTTACTGGGATCATGAGTGCGACCATCTAGCAACTGTATCGTCTGCATGGTATCTTTGAGGTATGTGGCAGTATTCTCTGCAAGGGGTTTTAAAAAGGTATCAATATATTTACATAACGGCTCTAACAGAGAGCCACATCCCGAAATTATCGGCCTCCCAGGTGGGTTTTCCATTCTTTTATGAACTTTTGGGAGAGTGTAAATTGTCGGCATTCTTGGATTACGATTGTTCAAGTACTCAAACTCATGCTTATTCAAGAAGCCTAACCCCAGCCCTCTAGATGTTATACAGTTAATTTTCTTGGCTAACTCCTTTGTGGGGTCACTCATAAGTTTCTTATAGTTCCCTTCAACATTCAGTTGAGCCAATATTTCCTTTGTGTAGTCATCATAGTTCTGTACTACAATCGCCCCCCCCTTATCTGCAGGCTTGATAACAATGTTTGGATTTTCTTTAAGGGATGTTTTTTTTATGGCTGGGACCAATGGACATTACAAAGGTTTTTTATGTTGATTCTAAGATCTAGATTTGCCATAAAATGATGGTACCTCTTCAGGGCATGCTGGAGTTCTAGGGGGGTTTGCGCTAGGATCACTGCGTCGTCGGCATAGAGTAGGGCAGGTATTGGGCGTTTTTCAATAAGGGGTAAGTCCTGGCACCCTTCCAACATTGCACACTCCAAACCATTTGTATAGAGTGTGAACAGAAAGGGCGCCAGGAATAGCCCTGCCTTACCCCCCTCTCCACACCAAAAGACGCCATGAGTTCTCCAGATAACACGTACCTGACCCTGGCCGTGGCATTGGAATACAGTTGCCGTAGGAAGTTAACCAGGAGAGGGTCTACCCCCATATCTGATAGAATAGACCATGATTTAGAGTGACCCACTCATTCAAAGGCTGCGGTTAAATCGACATAAACCCTGTACAGGTTCCCACCCTTTGCATTGACATATTTACCCGTGAGAAGGGTCAAGTTAAGAGCTTGCTCCGTAGTGCCCAGTCCTCTGAATCCAAATTGGAGGTCCGAGAGTTTCTTATTCTCTCCTTCCCATTGCTGAAGGCGCTTGAGAATAATACGGCCTGCCACTTTGCCTAGGGAATCTAGCAGGGATATTGGCCGATAGCAAGATGGGCACTGGTGATCCCCCTTTTTAAAAATTGGGACCAAAATTGAATCCGACCATGATTCTATGAGTCCCACAGCACAAGAGGCTTCGAGGACTCTGGTCAGTATTGGGGTCCACAGTTCTAGATTGTATTTAAATAAGTCAACTGGGACCCAATCGGGACCAGGCGCCTTACCTCCTTTACTAGCTAACAGAGCATGCTCCATTTTCCAAACGGGTGATTTCTAGTACTATATGGGAAGTAGGTTTCCTAGATATTGGACTTATCGTTTCCTTATCGCTTTCATTGATATAAACCTGTGACGACAAACCAAATATCTGCGTAAAATCTTGAACCCATGCTGCTTTGTCAATGGCTATATTTATTTTGTAATTATCCCTAGCTTCCATAAGAAAGGGAGACTTGATGGTTTTCCAAAAGACAGTGTTATCCCTCGTAATGCAGCTTTTATGTAGTTGATCCCATAATTAATTTTTTATTTCGGCTTTTCTAGCTTTTATAGCCTGATTATACTCCCTTCTAAAACGTTCTGTTTTGTGGAGGGCAGCTTTTAGATTTGAATATGCTTTTGTGCAAGTTTTATTAAACCAACCTTTAGTTTTTCCCTTTCTATCCTTTAGTTTTCTATGAACGGCTGCGTTTACTGCTCTTGTTATAGCTGAGAAGCTATCCAAGATCTCTCTATTGGAAGTGACGGGATCTAGACACTTCTTGATAGATATCAATGAGTTGGTCACCACCTCTGTTGTAATCACAGCGGGATCTACTTTATCCCACTTGAGAGAGTACCCATTTAAACTGTCCAAAATTAACGTTTGTTGCCCATATAATCTCTCCACGCTTCGCTTATCTGACTTGTGCGGTAAAGATACTATAATACTGTTTGGAAAGTGGTCACTGATTGCGTTTTGGTGAGTTTTAAAATTCAAAATGCGGGACGCAGCATTGCTTGAAACAAAAATAAAATCTATAATACTAAATGCCCCCCTACCATTGAAAGTATAGGTACGTGGTACTGGAGGGACCACTAATTCATTAGCCAGACCCAACTCCTGGACGAATAATATTTAATTTATATGATCTCCACTTGTTATATGGGGAAAATGAGTTGGGGTATTTTTATTCACGTCCTGGAATCCACAATTTAGATTGTTATTGTGTTTGCATAAAGTGAGATTGAAATCGCCCCCCCATATTAATAAGACATTTTTTGTGTATTTATTTTTTATTTGCTGTAGAGCAAACAAAATTTCCTTTAAGGTTAGTATTAGGTCAACCTGATGGAAATTATTATAGAAATTCACCAATGTGTAAATGTCACTTTTATTAATTTCGAGAATTATTATTTGGTAGTTTGGTTCCAGTTTGAATGTGGTAATTTCATTTGACTCTAAAAAATTAGAAATAAATACTATCAGGCCCCCTTTAGCTCTCCCAGAGATTGAAGGAATTGCTGGTGAAAAATAAGTTTTATATCCTTCAATATGTATGGCCGATGTGGACCATGTCTCTTGGAGGCAAAGCACATTAAAATGTCCTACAAACTTTAGCCAGATGTCATTCATCACTTTGGAGCGCAGGCCTGCTATGTTCCAAAAGACCATTTTGAGTCTAGGTTCCCCAGTGGATTTAGAGCACACAGGACTTTGGTTGGCGGACCCCTCGCATAAAATCCTTTCTCCATTTGGCGAATCGTCCCATAATAAGACCAAACGTGTATTTTCTTGTACGAGCTGGTGTATCAGCTTTATGGGTGCACTTTCCTGGATTCTTGACAGCCTAATATTAGTATTGTTACCCTGGTTCCCCGCCCCTTGCTCATTTACTGCAGGTATAGGATCACAGCCCTGGTTCCTGTTACCAGAGACAAGGTCTTCAATAAGAGTCAGTCTGGCCCTCATTTGGTCCAGATTGACTCTTAGATAGAGCTCCAATCTTTCCACTAAGGTTGTTAAATACTTGATGCCATTACTATCAGATTTACTGCTGGTCTCTTCTTTACCCTGACATGGACATTTTCTTGGCCCTATCCTTTTCTTGCCTTGATTGTTCTGATTCCTTGTTGTAGGGGCGGAGACTTCTAAGACGTTCTTTCCCCCCCGTGCCTATGATTTTGTCAGCACTTTGATTCTCCACTAGGGGGGGGGTTCTTATATTTGTTCTGGGGTGGTTGCATTAAAGAACCAGAGTTGCCTATTGAGATCTCATCTGGAATGTGCTGAATACAACCATTAGTAACACTTTTTGGGGTTGTTGGTTGACTTGATGAGACCCCGTCGTCTAATTGATCTAATTCAGTAGTTGAATTTGAGGTACCTGCATCAAGAGATTCTTCAACAGATGAAATCTGCTTGTTTAAAGCCCCATGGCCCCAGTAAGAAAGCTCAATAAAGATTGTTGTGAGTCAGCTTGAGTCTTTTTCCCTAGACTGGACTTGGGGGGTTGGCATTTTTCTGTTGCCCATTACCAAAACCAACTACCTTGATGTAAGACTGTCCTAATGTCCTACCCCACCCTTGCTATAACAGCGAAAACCAAAAAGAGATGTAATACCAATGAAATGCAAAAACACTCAGTCCCAATTCAAACTCAGTGCCAAGGATGTATAGTTCCTGATAGGGCTGGGCGATGAAACACAGAATAATAAAGTCTTACTGACTGTTCTTGGCCAGATCACGATGTTCCCGGGGTCAAAAACCAAGAGGGTGGGCCCAGCCCGGCCTCAATCGGCCACGGACGGGCCCGCCCTTGGCCCGCGCGCATCCTGCGCTGCGGGAGCCCCCGTCCGTACTTATTCTCCCGGTGGCTCCTAATTCTCCTCTCGCGAGACTGCGCTGCCCTCTAGGTGTTGTAGTCCGGGCAGCGCGCGGTCCGCATTTAAGGAGGAGAAGAGGTTGAGGGGCGGCGAGGCTGCAACGAGCAGAGGAGTCCCCTCCACTCAAGGCTCCTAACAGACTGCGGAGATGGGCAGAACAACTCAGTCACGGTAGGCAACAAAAGGATAGGCGTCCTGCGGCATGGGAGCCCCCGTCCGTTCTTATTCTCCCGGTGGCTCCTCCTCTCCTCTCGCGAGACCGCGCTGCCCTCTGGGTGTTTTAGTCCGGGCAGCGCACGGTCCTCGTTTAAGGAGGAGAAGAGGTTGAGGGGTGGCGAGGCTGCAACAAGAAGAGGAGACCCCTCCACTCAAGGCTCCCAACAGACTGCCGAGATGGGCAGAACAACTCAGTCACGGTAGGCAACAAAAGGATGGGCGTCATTTGCATCCTATATGTGGCTAGATTTGTATTTTTTATTAATTTCTTTATTTATAAAGTTTTATATAGCACGAACTTGATCCCGAAGGATATCAGAGCGCTTTACAATTTGAGGCAAAGGTAACAAATCAGAATATTAGTCTAACATGAGGAATCTAATGGGCATTGAGATGTTTACTCCTCTCAAAATCGGAATGGTTGTTGTATTAAAAATGCATAGATAGAGTGAGGGCGATAGACAGATAGATAGAGTGAGGGCAATAGATAGATAGAGTGAGGGAGATAGATAGATAGATAGATAGATAGATAGATAGATAGATAGATAGATAGATAGATAGATAGATAGATAGATAGATGTGATGCAAATAGAAAGTTGCCTACAGCCAATAGGTATCACCTTTGGGAACTTATAAGTGTTTAGCCAGAGCTATTGACTTTTTCTATGGCTTTAAGCTGTGCTGTACAGAAGTCTGCAGCATGCTGAAGAGTTATAATAAAGAACTGTCAGATGCATTTCTGTTACCTTATATCCTTAGTTTTTCTCAGTGAATTGTTTCTTTAACATAAAGTAAGATTGTATTAGCATATCTATTCTGGACTTGTACATTTGAAGATGCTCTCATATGTGTTAATAAAGAAAATAGCGGCTCAATGAATTAAATTATTTGCCCACGATCACATCATTAGAAACCAGTTTATAGGTCAAAATCATTACAAATAGGTGGAGTAGTTTATTTAAGTCACTAGACCTGCAGGTCTAGTAACATTTTTATGATTTTTTGAGGACTGTTTGAGATCATGTTCAGAGTTGATGACGTGACAGGCAAGGCTTCATGGGAAGGATACCTGTAATATTGGCACGTTGTAAGTAGGGAAGCACCCACTTCTTCTTTCGCCTTCAAAGGGAGAACATCTAAGAACGAACTCTGTATCAATAGCTTTAAGCTATTGGACCCATCAATGGTGGAGAGACCTCTTAGGAAGGCTCCACATGCTGACACCTTTTATTCCTTTTCCTGAGAATGCTTAAGTAGGGATGTCATCGTAGCGCTATTGTAGTGATAGATTAATGCTTTATTTCCATCCACCCTTGATGCAGTGAAATTTGGACTCATGCTTTTTGATACTCTGCATCTTATTTCTTGAGTTAATTGTTTTATTAATGCTGCCCCGCCTCAACTTTATTATCAGATTTGGCTTTATGCTGTTTCTGATGTATTTTAACACTTTTGTTTTGAGGTGTCTGTATGTTCAGTTATTTTTGGCTTTTAAGAAACTAACTAACCTTATGTAGTTGTCTGCGTTTATTATGTGTCCAGCGAAATTCCTGTTGAATTGATTGCCATTAATAACTGTTACATTCTTACATGTGATGTTTCTTTAAACCATTGGAATGTTAATACATTTATGATCCAGGCCAGAATGTTGTTTGGCCATTTGGAAGATTGCTGTTCTTAAGTGAACATCTAAGGGGTCTTTTCCTGCTAATAAACTTCAGTACATATCACTTATTTTGCTGTGATTCCTACTTTCAAAAGTGGCGACGAGGGAAGAAACAACCCATCAGCTATTGACCCCATGATGTTCTGATATTTTTTTTTTCCTTCTTAAAAAAAAAAAGAAAGAAGATATTAAGCCGAAAAAAGAAATTTTACATTTTAAAGGAATCCACGATTTATATGGATTCAAACGCCATGTGAGTAGACTCTTGCTGATTATTTTTCTCAAATGCGCTTCAACGAGTAATTAGATATTTCAGAAACGTTTGAGTCTTGAAGAAAGCGGCATGTTATTGGAGGCAAGCGGTGTGGAAAATGCGGCATGTTGTTAAAAGCTAGCGTTGTCAAGAAAGCTGCGTATTGTTTGAAACAAGCGGTGTGATTTCTACAATTTCAACATATTCACTGCCGAGTTAACAACATGAAATCAACTTGCATTTTTTTAAGTCAGCCTCGAGATTTCCTGTGTGCATCTTTCAAGCGATTACCTTGCGCTCGTGAATGCGTTGCCTTCATTCCAACGGCAGCATCTGGGAAGTGTCAGCAAGTACGCTCGATGACGCGCAATGCATTCTGGGATGCACAATGCATTCTGGGGCGCATTCCTTAGCAACCACTCCGGTCTTCATTTTTTATTAACTATTTCTTCGTCTACAGACCTTTTACAGTATTAAAACTAGATTTTTAACTTAATTTAATCTTCAATCGACCTTCAACAGGAAGACTACGTTTATTTTGTTAATTTTTTTTTCTCTTCTCACATACAGTTAATATTGTTACTTATTATTCAGTAATTTTGTACTTTATTTTTTTTTTTTTTACCATTATGGAAACTAATACCATTTTAGCTCCACCAAAATTCTTACAAGATCCTGGTATTCCTCCTATGAATTGGGAAGATTGGCGTGAGTCCTTTGAAACTTATTTAGAAGCTATTGGTAGAGAAGTGTTTCTAGCTTCACGCAAATTAGCACTTCTTAAACACAGTCTCGGTGTGGAGGGTAGGAAAGTGTTAAAAACCTTACCTATACAGTCTAGTAATGCCATTTCTAAGGTATGTGATGTTGGTGATGAAGATCTTAGCGATGAAGAAGTCGTATTTGACTGTTCAAAAGTTGAAGCATTTTCCTCTGATGAATATCTTGATTCTCTGAAAGCTTTAGAGGAAAACTTTGGCAGAAAAACAAGTATAGTTGTAGAAAGACATAAATTCTTTTCAAGGGCACAATTGCCTGGTGAAACAGTAGCACAATATGTTACTGTTTTAAGAAGATTAGCAGTTACTTGTAAGTTTAAAGATTTACATGAAGAAATTATAAGAGATCAATTCATTAATAGAACTAATAATACTAAGATTCAAGAGAAATTATTAGATTTAAAAGATCCGTCTCTTCATAAAACCATTTCAATTGCTTGAAGAGTTGAGAATAATTCTCGATATGTTAAAGAATTAAGCAGTGCACATAGTAAAGACTCTACATTTTCTGATAGCAAAGAATCTAATGATGTGTGTGCTGTAGTCAACAACAAATCTAAATCTTTTGACAATAGATATAACACTAAACGTGATATCAGAGTTAAACCTCGAACATTTTCCAGCGGTAATAAAAATACTATGTCATACAACAAACCATCTTCTAGCAAGACACAAAATTTTAACAAACAATCTTGTTTCAGATGCGGGAATACAAGACATACTACGGAAAATTCTTGGTGTCCCGCATCAAACGTTACATGTTTCAAATGTAACAAGACTGGCCATTTCGCGAAAATGTGTAGATCTGACAATCCTAATGCATGGAAAAATTCTGTTAATTTTATTGATCAATCTACTTATTCTGGTAGTGACAGTGACATTGAAGTTATGGCAATTTGGAATGAAGTTAACCATGTTTGTGATGAGATTCAACCTCCCAAGTGTGGGGTTATGATCAATAGTCATAAGTTATTTCTTTGAGCAGATTCTTGTTCATTATATACCATTATTGACAAAAACATGTGGGAGGCTTGTGGCAAACCTGATCTTATATGTTCTCAAAAAACTCCTGTAGGTTATTTAGGTATCAAATTACCTGTGATTGGATGTTTTACATCAGAAATCATTTTTAAAGACAGGAATACTTCTGGTACTGTCTATGTTGTAGAAAAAGGAAGAGCCTTATTAGGGTGGAAAGAACTATGGAATTTAGGGATGACTCTTGATCCTAATCATCCTGATCAAGTTTTATTATCTCCTAATTGGCATAAAAAACACTCTGATGAAGTTTTAGTAACTCAAGATGATGCAAGTTTAGAATGGCATAAAAAATTTCCTGATTTATTTAGTTCAAAATTAGGATGTCTTAAAAAGTTTGAGCATCGTATTATTCTTAAACCAGACTGTATACCTGTTGTCCATAAAGTGCGTAATGTTCCTTTAGTGTTAAGATCTCAACTTAAGGTAGAACTTGATCGTTTATGTCAACAAAACATCATTGAACCCATCAAAGCATCTGATTGGCTTAGTCCAGTTGTTTTGGCACGAAAACCCAACGGCAAATTGCGCATGTGTGTCGATTTAAGAGATTTAAACAAGAACATTTGGGTAGATCGCTATCCTTTACCCAAAATCAATGAGATGGTGGCATCAGTTAGAGATGCTAAATATTTTTCGTCAATTGACTTGTATAATGCTTACCATCAGATAAAATTACATCCTGAGTCTCGCCATTTAACGTCTTTTATTACTCCTGAGGGAGCCTTTCAGTTTCTAAGAATGCCTTTTGGGTTGTCCTCTACATCAGCTCTTTTTCAGAGAGTTATGAGTAGGGTTCTTGAGGGAATACCTAACATGTTAGTTTTTCAGGACGATGTACTTGTGTGGGGGGAAAATAAAAATGTCCACGACAAAATCTTAAATGATGTGTTACACAAACTTCAGGGTGCTGGTTTAACTGTTGCTGCTGAGAAATGCAAGTTTGCTACTAATGAAATTGAATACTTGGGGCACACTTTGTCAGTGGAAGGGGTTAGGCCCAAGAAAAATTTATTAGATGCTATAAAAAATTCTCCATCTCCGTCTGATAAAGATCAACTTCGTTCCTTTTTAGGACTTGCGGAGTACTACTCTAAATTAGTGCCGAATTTTGCTTCTAAACTTTTTTGTTTAAGGTTGTTAATGAAAAAAGGCACTAAGTTTGTGTGGAGTTCTGAATGCCAGTCAGTTTTTCATGATGTAAAAAAGGACATAATAGATGCTGTTGCACTTAAACCTTTTGATCCCAACAAAAAGTCAATTATTGTTGTTGATGCAAGTGCATATGGCTTAGGAGCGGTTTTGATGCAAGGTAAGGACAAATCGGAATGGGTTGTAGCTTTTGCTTCCCGTACATTAAAGGGTGCTGAACCTTCATATTCAGTCATTGAGAAAGAAGCCTTGGCTTGTTTTTGGGGGGTAAATTACTTTAGGAATTATGTGTGGGGCACAAATTTCGAATTAAGGACTGACCACAAACCCCTTGTAGACATATTTTCAACCAAAGGTGCTGGAAAGGCTACTCCTAGAATTGCAAAGTGGATTTACAAACTACAGGAGTATGATTTTTCAATGAAGTATGTACCAGGCATTAAGAATGTTAATGCTGGGGGGCGTGGCTTGGCGGGCGAAGATGGCGGTCGCAGCCTTGTAGAGCTCCCGCCGGCCCGGACTTAATCCGCTCATTTATCCTGGTCCCCGAGCCCGCAGTTGGTACCTGGTGAGTGGCATCGGTTCAGTAGAGTGCCCAGCCTTCTCCGGTGTCTTGATCCTGCGATTTCATCTCTTCTGGGACCCAGAGGCGGCGGCGGCGACGTGCGGCCTTGTGACCGGCTGTGAACCGGGGACCTCGAGTTTCAAGACGCCCAGTGGCGGTTGCAAGAGCGCTGCTGGAGGTGGCATCAACTGCGCAGATCTCGACCCGGCTCTGCAGCTTCAGTTGCTCACGGATCGCGGAGGTGCCATATATTCCTGCACCTTGAGAGGACGCTTGCAGGCGACGAGGCGTGGTGGAGGCCTGTCCTGCCCTTGTGAAGCCGGGGCCTCGAGTTTCGTGACTCCGGGACTGTACTGGCCTGCCCCCTTCTTCATTGGAGAGCACCAGCGCCGGCGTCCCGCTCCAGGGCCAGAGGCCTCCGGCGCTCATAGCAGCGGACTCGCTCCCGAGGGACTACTGAGACTTGTCGCGGGTGGTGCCCGCCCCGTCCAGAGTGAGGTCCCGTTGAGCCTGAGATCGGCCATGACCAGGGCTGGTGGAGGAGGCCCGCCTAAGCATGGCCCTATTGATGAATTTACCGGGCCCAGCGGTGGCTCCGGGGCATCTGGCGGCGGTAGCGGGTCTGGGCCAGACAATGCAACGATCCTTGCTGCCATCACCCAATCTCGGGACATGCTGGATGCTAAAATCGGGGCAGTGGGAGCGGACGTTACACTGCTCCGCCAAGACCTCCGCAATGCGGTGGAGCGGATCACCGAGACCGAATCTCGAATCACGGTGACCGAAACGGACATTGGTGCACTGAAGAAGAGAATGGCGGAGGTGGAGTGTACCCAGAAGACTCTAGCGGCCCGGGTGGAGGATGCCGAAGGGCGCGCACGGAGGATCAACCTCCGCTTCATCGGCTTTCCGGAGCGGTGCGAGAGGGATAGCATGGAGCTGTTTCTGACCCAGTGGCTGGAGAGCTGGCTCCTCGAAGGGACACTGTCCGCATGCTTTGTGATCGAGAGAGCGCACAGGGCCCTGACTCAGCGGCCGCCGGAGGGTGAGCGTCCTCGGCCTGTTATCGCCCGGCTGTTGAACTACCACGACCGCGATGTCATACTCCGGGAGGCGAGGAACAAGGGCTCGCTCACCTATGAAAATCATACCATCATGATCTTCCCGGATTATACGAAGATGGTGCAGCAGCAGAGACAATCCTTTGTGGCCGCCAAAGCCAAGTTGCGGGGCCTGAAGCTCCAATACTCCCTCCTGTACCCGGCCCGCCTGCGAGTGGTGTACCAGTCCCGGACGCATTTCTTTGATACGCCCGAGGAGGTATTTCGTTGGACCGATGAAGCAGTGAGACTCAGACCGCATGCCCAACCGGGGCTGGACCCAGGCAGGTCCCAGGGATCGTCGCCGGAGCGGACGAACCGCCCAAACCGAAAAGGACGACACCGGAGGTCTAGATCGCGGAAACGGTCAGCCTCCGCTAGTGCAACGCAGACCGATGGCGCGAGGGATTCGGAAGACTCCGATGCTGGCAGCTGAACTCTGATGGGGACTGGACCTTATTTCAGCCGGGTAATGTGTTGCCCTACATCGCGATGGATCGGCTGGTGAGACTGTTCTATTGAGACTTTATTCATGCCAGTCAGTATACGTCTGAGACACTCTGAGACTATGGGTGGGAACGCTGTGGGGCTCGGGAGGCGGCTTCTATGGGCCTCAGACCCTCACGAGTTGTGGGTGTTGTTGAGGGGGTGGTGAGTGTGTGATGAGCGGGGTGTTGGGATCCATTGGCATGGCGGGCCCTGGGTCCTCTGTTCTGGACCCGGGTCTCTCCATACCGCGACAGATACTTCAATGTTCTATGAGGTATTGGGGTGGGGGGAGTGGGGCGAGGGGGGGGGTTGTTCTGTTGTTGGTGTTTGGGGGGTTTGGGCCTGGGAGGGGCTGCTGGGCGTTAGGGCTGGGGGGGTGGGACCGCACGTGTATATTGCTGCTGGATCACTTGGATGGTGGGGTGCACCGGGGTGGCGCGGAGGGCCAGGTGGAGGGAACTGCTTTGATGATGGCTGATCATACGACTGTGTCTCCTCATAAGGCCATTCGCGTTGTGACGTGGAATGTGAGGGGGATCCTTGATAAAATCAAAGGTGGGGCTGTGTTACGCTGGGGGAAAAGGGAGGCTGTGGATGTGCTGTTGCTTCAGGAGACCCATATGTTGGGCTCCAAGGTCCTAAGCCTCCAGAGATTCGGCTTCCAGCAAGTGTACCATGCAGGCTTCGCGAGGGGCTCACGAGGGGTGGCTATCTTGGTCCATCGCAGGGTGGCGTATGTACATGAAAAGCAATGGATTGACCCTCAGGGCCGATATGTCTTCATCAAAGGCCTGCTGGGTACCGAGCAGGTGGTTTTTGGTAGCGTGTATGCCCCCCCTCCCATGCAGTGGGCCCTGTCTGAGAGACTATTTGCGTTATGGGACGAAATTCCGGATGTGCTGACTGTGGTTGGGGGTGATTGGAACGAGGTTATGGATGTGGGCTTGGACCGCCAGAGACGGGTGCCTGTAGCTGTGGATCCCCCCCATGCAGCCGCCCACACCAGATTGCGTGCAACAGTGGATAGCTTGGGCTGGGTTGATGTTTGGCGCCACTTTCATCCTGCTGCGCGTGAATTCACATATGTGTCGGCGGTGCATGGTTCCTTCTCGAGACTTGATTATCTGTTTGTGCCGGGTGCCTGTCTGAGCCGTGTCAGGGACGCTGCGATACTCCCCAGAGGTCTGTCTGATCACTCCCCAGTTGTGGCTACTATAGGCCTCCCCTCAAAGAGACAGCCGTTTCGATGGCGGATGTCGTCGTGGCATTTGCAGCAGCCCGAGTATGTGCATCACTTGCGTGAGGCGATTGATAATTATTGGAGAGATAACCTAGTGGGGGATATGGATGCAATGGTGGTATGGGAGGCGCTGAAGCCCACGCTACGGGGTGTTGATATTGCTTGGTGTGTGGCTGCACGGCGGAAGCATCGGGAGGCCATTGTGGCCGCCGCCACCCGCGTGGGGGAGTTGGAACAGCGTGGCCGAGATGGGGGCGACGAGGACGTGATACGGCAGCTCCTGCAGGCCCAGCAATCGTACGCCTCGGTCCTATATGACAAAGCCAGACAGGCGTGGCTCGCCACATGTAGCAGGGTTTATCAGTGGGGTGACAAGTCCTGTACAATGCTTCATAGGCTGTGCCAGGCGACCTTCCAGCCTCTCGCGTTGCCGGGTCTTACGGCGGAAGACGGCTCGGTTATGACAGACCCAGACATGCTCGCAGCTAGCTTTGCCCATTATTATGAGACGCAGTACGCCTCCCGAGACCACCTAGAGACGGAGGAGATCTCCGCCTATCTTGACAACCTGCTGCCACAGGCCGTCTCAGATGAGACCAGAGCTACTCTGGACGCCCCGCTCACGGCTGAGGAACTCGGGGAGGCCCTGGGACAACTAAATACAGGGAAGGCGCCGGGCCCGAGCGGCTACCTATGCGAATTCTATAAAAAGTTCCACCTCCAGCTGGGGCCTCAATATAGGCGCGCGCTGGAGGCGGCGCGGACCCAAGGGGAACTGCCGCCCGACTGGCGCCATGCCGAAATCGTGGTTTTCTTGAAGCCGGGCAGGGCGCCGGACAGACACGACTCGTACCGGCCCATTTCTCTTTTAAATATTGAGGCCAAAATTCTGGCTAAGGCCTTGGCGAACCGACTGCTGCCCCTTATTACTGACCTGGTCCATCCTGACCAGGCCGGATTCATGCCCCGTAGGGCCACTCGTCATAATATTCGGCGGGCGCAAGCGGCGGTTGACGCCATGGGCGCTCGAGATGAGCAGGCAGCACTCTTACTGGCAGATATGGACAGGGCCTTTGACTCTGTGAGCTGGGCATACCTGTTTACCCTGTTGACCCGCCTTAACCTGGGTCCAGTGTTCTTGTCGTACCTACGCTTGCTCTACACTAACGTCACAGCCTCAGTCCGAGTGGCCGGGGCCACCTCCGGGCGTTTTCGCATTGGTCGGGGCACCCGGCAGGGTTGCCCTCTGTCCCCGTACCTGTTCGCCCTTGCTATGGAGCCCCTGGCGTCCCGGGTGCGGGCGGATGCTCAGCTGCGCGGATTTGTCTGGAGCGACGACCTGGTGGATAGGATTGCACTGTATGCGGACGATGTCCTCTTCTTTCTCACCGACTTACAACGCTCGGGTCCCCGGGTTCTGGAGGTCATGCGCGTCTTTGGCGAGATCTCTGGTCTTCGACTCAACCTTCATAAATCGACCCTGTGGGTGCTGGGCGGCGGAGTTGTGACTGACCCCTGGGCTGAGGGACTGCGGGTGGTGACGGATGGTCTGAAGTATCTAGGCATCTTCCTATCGGAGTCACGCGTCGTGGCTTGGGCTCGTGGCGTCCTGCCAGTGTGGGAGCGGTCCAGGCTGATGTCAAGACTTGGTCCAGGATGCCGCTTACCGTCTTTGGAAGATCGGCCATCTTCAAAATGGTGGCGCTTCCGCGTCTCCTGTATCAACTTCAGAATTTCCCGTTCCCTATCGGCCCACAGTGGTTTCGTCAAGTTAACTCTGTGCTGGGTCGATTCCTATGGGCTGGCGGTGCGGCCAGGGTGGCGTTGAAGACATGCTTCTTGTCTACGTATTGTGGTGGCCTGGCCACCTCGGACCTCCTCTCCTACTACCAGGCTTCCCAACTGCTTATTCTTAATGAATGGTGGTACAGTGATAGGGGGCGATCCGGCGTATGCCTTGGAACGGTTGCTCATGGGTGATCATACACTCCACACCATTCTATATTCAGCTCGCCTGCGCCGCGTATTGCCGTCGGTTACCAGAGTGGTCTTTGCTGTGTGGAGGCAGGCCCTACGCCGCATGGGCTGGTGGGGCAAGTTAACGGCCGAGACGCCGCTTTGGCACAATGGTTTGCTCCCGGAGCTGGCGGCCCTGACCGGCTTTGAGGGCTGGGAAGCCATAGGCATTACGCTACTGGGCCAGGTCATGTCCGGCGCCACCCTTAAATCATTTGAGGAACTCCGTACAGAGTTCCAAATGCCTCAGTCCCAGTTCTTCCGTTACTTGCAGCTGCGCCATGCCCTCACCCCGAGCGTCGCCGGCCTGGACTCCCTACCGGAATTCAGCCCGGTTGAGGCAAAAGTGTTTATGGGGGATCTGGGGGACAGAAAGGTTTCCCGGATATATCAGACGTTGGTCATTCATTGCTCCTCTACCCTACACTCTCTTCGGGCGGCATGGGAGGTGGACATTGGCCCTCTCGATGAGGACGATTGGAGGGAGGCGCTAGAATCCCCACGTGGAACCGCCATCGCTGTCCGGCTCCGACTCATCCAATTTAAATACTTGCATCGAGCCTACTATACTCGTGAACGGCTGTGGAGAGCTGGGTTGATTGCATCCCCGGAATGCTTGCGCTGTGGGGCGGTGCCTGGGTCTCTGATACATACTGTGTGGTCGTGTGGTCGGTTGTCTGGGTTCTGGAGGGGTGTGTGGAGTTGTCTGTCCGAGGTCCTGGGCTGGGACCTTCCCCGTACACATCGGCTGGGATTGTTGCACATCATGGATGGGATTGGGGGGAACATATATAAGCGCCATTTGTTGCTTTTGGGGCTTGTTGTTGCCAAGCGGGATCTGGCCCGGGCGTGGAAAGCGGTGAGGGCCCCCCCCTGTCTGCGTGGAAAGCTGGGCTGGATTATTTCATGGGCCTGGAAAGGCCGATCTTTGAGGCGAGGGGCTGCCCGCGCAAACACTACAAAATTTGGAAGCGATGGGCCGACTACCGGGGTCTGTCCCTGGATCCCCCAGAGGAGCGAGAGGAGGACATTTGAAGGCAGTGACATTGTTGGCCCGAGGCAGTAACGCTCCAGTTGCGCTGCACCTACACAGTTTTATTCTATTGCTATATGTACACGTGTGGTTGGGGGGGTGGGGGGGGGAGTTTTGGGGTTGGGGGGGTCGGGGTTGAGGGGTAGGGTGGGTTAGAGGGGGTTTTTCATACTGAGCCTATTCTTAAGACCTGCTTAAACATTTGCTGCCTATGTGATTTACTGTACTGATATTGTCGTGGTGATCTTCGGTCTTGGGGATGCCACGTTTTTTATTGCTCATTTGCTCAATAAAATTGGTTGTGAAAAAAAAAGAATGTTAATGCTGGGGGGAGGAGCCAAGATGGCGGCAGAGACGGACGTGTAGTCTCCCGGCTCCGCGAGCCTTTGTTTCCCGCAACGATATCCTGTCCCCTATCCTGCGATTGCGCTACAGCGGGATGACGGTGAAAGTGCGCTGTTGTTGGCGTTTCTCCGATGTCCCCGCCTGCCTACTGGCCGGAGATATTGACGAGCTAATCTGATGGCCTTTCCTAGACCTGGAACCGGGACCCATGTTATTGTGCACCGCCGGCGGCTGCTGGAGCTACGTGGGGCGATCGAGCTGGGGCGGAGCTGGCATTCTGAACCACGCTACTTGCTGCGAAGGAACTTAACAGCCCTTTATGCGGAAAGTAAACATCGGCCGCTTGGTAGTTTACTCTGCTGCTCTCTCTTTGTGGAACGCTGAAGGTGAGCCGCGCTGTGCTTCTCCCATATCGGCGTTTATCCGGCTACCGTGGCTCACCCCTAAGTTTGCCCCCGCCTTGAGCCGAACAGGGGGGGACTTTCACTGTGGGTCGCCCATTGTTAGCGGGTCCGGACTGCACTGGTGGCTTGGACCCCAGCCGTTCAGTGCAGGCTTCGCCCACGCACCTTTGTGAATCCCCTGGCGGGGTGGCAATGGCGGCTGGCTCCTTTGAGGTGATGATGGGTGATACCTCGGCTCAAGACTGGGTCGCCCTGCAAGGACTTGAGCAGTGTGCTGGACCGTGTGCCGCACCTCGTACCGCGGAGACGATGGAACACCAGTCTGTGTTAACCTGCGGCTCTGTTCTTGCCGCTCTTGCCGACCTGAGAGCTGAATGGCGTGAGGGCTCTCGATTGCTGGGCAAGAAGCTTGACGATGCCGCACTCGCATTGGGATGTGCACCACCAGCCTGTTTTCCTCGCTGCACCGAACTGCCCCTACTGATTCCTGACCGGGCTACATTGTTGCCGCGCGAGTGCACGGAGGAGCGATTTTTTGGCAGTATTAGTGTTTGCGGACTGTTGTCCGCCTACCCCAATGATGTTACAGTGTTTCCTTCCCTGCTGCAGCCTACGACCACACCCATGGTATCGCTACCTTTGTTTTTGGCGCCGCTGGCGCAGCAACTGGTTCTCTTGGCTGCTTACGCCCTGCAAGCTCCGCTACCACTACATTGTACTCTGCAACATCGGGCGAACCTGGAAACGCCACTCCTTTGGGTCAATGGAACTGATTGCGATTGGCGATGTCCATTTTGTTTTTGGGCATCTCTTCTCTGCCGAGTGTGGCCATTTTGTTCCTTTGTTCATTCTGAGGCGGGCCCTTTTCGGGAGCCATTTTCAGGGGGACGCTTGCGAACTGGCCAGGGCTAGGGGATTTCTTTTTACAACTTGTGCTTGATTGGCAGGTGGAGACTCGGACTGGGGCGCTTCCTCAACACGTACTGATGTGATATGTGATGACTCTCCCCACTTCATTTTGTGCTCGATGCTCTCTGTTCTTGCTCTTATACATGGGGTAGAGTGTACATTTGTGGCTGGGGAGTCCGGGAGACTCTGAATTTGGCCCTCCTCTGGTATTAAAAGGCTTCCTTTTTCTTTTCTTCCTTTCCTTCGTTTCTATATTTCGGGTTCTTTATTGGGCGACAGGCACACTGCTGGGGGGGGGGGGGTAGGCCGTAGCCTCTGCATGCGTGTAGGGTGGGGGTTTGGGGTTTGTTAATTTAGTTTTCCGTTTTTAGTTTCTATGGGCCTTATTTTTCTCTTCACTCTTACGATCTTTTCTTCTCCTATTTCTCTCTTGGGTCCGCGAATGAGATAGGTAGGGGGTGGGTGACGGTGGACACGGAGCACAATGGTTGGTTGATAATCCTGTTGCATATATTCTTGAGCCGCCATGCTGCCTGTGGGGTTTCAGCTTCTGTTGTTGTTGGTTTTCATGTGACGATGTTGCCTGCTCATGTCGTGAAGCGATTGCACGGGCTCTGCTCTCCTTGGTTTACTGTTTTTAAAATATTTTATATTCGAAACAAAAAATCTTTAAAAATTAACCTTCATTGCTCCTGTGTCTCGGTAACACGGTGATATCCAGTGTACCTTTAATTGATTGTCATTTTGTATTGATGTGCTACTGAGTCACCGCATTGCTTGCACTTGTGCTTCACATGGTATCGTGGCCGGCCTGATGGTTGTGGGCCCGTATTTGTTCTTCTATTATTGCACAATACAGGTTTACAAAAATTAAAAAAGAATGTTAATGCTGATTGCTTATCTCGTCTTCCTGTTTGTGATGAGGATTCTGTATTGGATCAGGATGAGGATTGGTCAATAGCCACTGTACAAGAAGTTTGTAATGGTGCAATCGATGAAGTAGAGTGGAAAAAAGCGGTTCAAGAGGATCTTGTTTTGAAGGAGGTAATTGAACGGTTAACCTCACCGTGCAATAGTTTCTCATGGAGTGACTGTGAATTGTCTGAATATAAAACTGTGTGGCCAGAACTGTCTTATGACGAGGCAGCGGGTATTGTTAGAAGGGCAGATAAACTTGTGGTACCATCTAGTTTACGTGATAGATTGTTAGACCTTGTTCATGTGGGGCATTCAGGAATGTCCGGTATGAAGAGAAGATGTAGATGTGATTTCTGGTGGCCAGGTATGGATAAAGATGTGGAAAGGCGTGTTAGGAATTGTTCAGCATGCACTTGCAGTGATAAATCTCATGTTTCCCAAGAATCCAACATTAGTCCAGTTGTGTTTCCAGACAAACCGTGGCAAAGATTAGCTATGGACATTTGTGGTTCGTTTAGCATTGGTAACATTGCTGGAAAATTTGCCATTGTTTTAATGGATTATTACAGCAAATGGCCTGAAGCAGCATTTGTGAGGGAGATCAAAGCTTCCAATATTGTCAATTTTTGTGATGAGTTGTTCCATAGAGAGGGTTTTCCTGAAACTATCACTACAGACAATGGTCCACAATTTGTAGCTGGCAAGTTCCAAAACTATTTACGCCTGTGTGGTGTGAAACACATTACTACTGCAGTTTATTGTCCTAGAGAGAACGGTATGGTTGAGAGATTCAACTGTGTATTGAAGGAATGCATACAGTTGGCTATAGTTGAAGGTGCTGATTGTAAAGTTGCGGTCAAGGATATGATTTGGAGTTATCGTAATACTCCACATTCTGCGACTTTAGTATCACCTTTTCACCTTCTCAAAGGACGTTCTGCTAGTAATAAGGTAACCCCTGCATGGATGCTTAAAACTTCTAGAAGTCTTATTCAAAAAGAGAGTCTCAGTGATAGAATGAATGTTTATCAACAGAAATATGTGGATAGACACAACAATAAAATCAGAAAATTGGAAAAATCTTTCTGAATAGGTGATCTAGTGAGATCGTCTCGTTTTGGTTTGTCAAAGGATGGTTCTTCCAGGTGGTCTCATCCAAAGAAAGTGTTGGAGGTTATGGGAAATTGTGTGCTTTTAGATGATGGACGCAAATGGAATTTTTGTAACATTGTTTTATGCAATGAGCTGGAACGGAATTTATGGTTAAACAGAAATAACAATATTTCCGTACCCAAACCCAATCCAAGTGTTATGCCACCTAATTCCTGTACTGTTCCTTCTATGTCAACGGAAATATCTCCTAATAAAGTTCAACAAATGTCTTCCATCTTTGTTAAGAAGGATGTTCCTAGTTCAAGGAGATTATCTGGTAGAATTGTTGTGAAGCCTGTCAAGTTCAATGATTATATGTTATATTCATAATTGTTTTTTTTTTGTTTTTTTTTATTTTGGAAGGGTAGATGTGTTACATTCTTACATGTGATGTTTCTTTAAACCATTGGAATGTTAATACATTTATGATCCAGGCCAGAATGTTGTTTGGCCATTTGGAAGATTGCTGTTCTTAAGTGAACATCTAAGGGGTCTTTTCCTGCTAATAAAGTTCAGTACATATCACTTATTTTGCTGTGATTCCTACTTTCAAAAATAGCAACTTTCTCCCCTCTACGCTTACATGCTGCTAAAAAGAACCATTGGATTGTGATTCTAGATTAGGTCCAAAACTTATGGGCCCGGCCCTTTCAATACTTAACAACATCATTTGTCTATCATTGGTTCTTAACAACATAATGTGTGAGAAATTATTTAGGGCATGCTCTTCCTCTGTCAAAACTGAGTATATGGTCAAAATCAGTTGATATTTCTGGTGATTTTGTTGCAGAAAAGGGTAATTTTGCTGAGGAATGTGCTCTCTAAAATAACAAGCTTACCCCAGAGCGAAGGTCCTAGACCTAGCTCTCCCAGTTTGCAGCCATAGACCTGCTCTTCCCTGTTGTGCTTATTCCTGCATTGCTTGTTGTGCTGTGACCTGCTCTTCTCTGTTGTGTCACGCTATTGTGCTTTTCACCTGCATCTCTTGCTGCACTTGACCTGCTCTTTTCTGTTGTGCCTTGCTGTTGTGCTTTTCACCTGCTGAACTATTTTTTTCTCTCTTTGTTCTCCTTATTAGATTGTTCTCTCCTGTTGCTGTTCTTTTTCCTCTTGCTACCCTCACGATCTCGGTTGCACGTTTTTCCCACCATGCCCTGCCCACTGCCCTCCAGCACCCCTCCCACCTTCGATGCCTACTTATTGGAGGTCGCAGCGGGGACGTGCTGAAGGCACACAAAAGGCAAGCCCATCTGCACACAGTGCCAGGACCCCTTGCCTCCCTGCCCAACCACAGGTATGACGCCGCCGTCCTCTGCACTCTGAATACTGGACAACACAGCCAACCTTGCTGCCACACCACACCGCACTCTTCGGTAGGACTGTTCTACACCAGCACAACCACTGTTACTCTCCAAAGCACCATGCTGACCTCTCACCACACCAGAAGAGACCCACCAACTCCACTGCCTACTCCTCAGCACATGCTCCATATGCAAGCACATCTCATCACCACTCTCGCACCTGACATCGTCTTCCTTACCAAGACCTAGCTCAACCCTGCATCCGCTCCAGACATCGCCACAGCAATTTCTGAAGGATATAAAATCACTTACCAGGACCACACCAACAAAGCTGGGAGGAGAAATAGCCAGCTGTTCTGCGTGCCGAGCCACGCCGGTGTGTGGGTTTAGGTGCCGAGAGGTAAAGTCCTCGCGTTGAAAGGTTACTTACCTTACAGCGCAGGTCCCACGAGAACAGTCTGTGGGGACCAGCACCAGAGACTGAGGGGTGGATTCCCACACAGAACACCTTCCTGCTTCGGTCTTCGACCCCCCAGGTTGTATATTTCACACTCCCTAGCCCGTAGCGGGCTCACTATGAGTTTATGAGCACAACCTAGGTCCTGAAGAATTGCCGATAGGGCATGAAACATGTTGACCTGATCATAGGCGAGGGTTGAACGGGACCAATCCCCATAGTTTTTGGGTCCCAGTACCCCTCCCTTCACCAATTTTAACAAGGTAGTTAGTTACATGAATAAAGTTATCTTAGTAGACTATACTAACCTTTTTTAAACACACACCCCTTCACGCTCACTACTCCACCACGTGGGCCCCTCACACACACTCGATCAACGGCCAGGAACAAAAGAACTCCACAAGAGCATAGCACTTTGTGCTACCCGTCAGGCATTGCAGCGCCGGCCTGACGCTGGAGCAGGAAGCCGATGATGAAACGAGACAACCATCTGGCAAAATGACAGCAGTCATGAAGCTAGTAAGTTGTGTGAGGCATCCCTAGTTCCGACAAGGGACACCTTTTCCCTGACTCTTATATATACATTCACTTAGAGAGAGGCAGAGAGACCACCCAGTCATACCAACACTACCCCCTGGGGAACTTTGTACATCATTTGGTTACAGTTACAGGAGAAATAGCCATCATTCACAAAGAAACCATGCAGTGTACCATCACCACGGACAATACCATAACTTCAAGCTCAACACGGACAAGACAACCATCAGCGGCCCCTTGCATATTGACTTCTGGGCCCGAGCTCCAGTTTCTGCAATACCATTGCAGACTACATTGTATCCCTAGCCATGGACTCCAAGGACTGCATCTACTTCAGCAACCTCAACTTCCTCATTGATACCCCAATGACAACAACACCACCCACCTCTTCGACAGTATGAGCAGCCTCGGACTGACCGAAAACATCTGCGACCCCACGCACACCACAGGACACATTCTGGACCTCATTTTCACCTCTGGCAACCATGTCAAATACAGTCATGTAACTCCTTTGTCCACTTAAGCATCTCCAGCCAATGCACTGCCTCCCCCAATATGGCCAGTACCCCCCATCACAGCTGAAATAAAATTTCAAAGACCAGCTTGATGGCCACCCTCAACACCGCCAATCCAGCTGCCGCCACAACCAGGAACAGGGAATGAGGAACTTCCAACGCATGGGTCACCAACTGTGCCGAAAGCATCGCCCCCTTTAAGAGATCCTCCAAAATGGCCAGCTGGGACACCCAAGAACTCAAAACTGCGAAACTGGACAGCAGTGAAGATGAGATGGTGCGCCTGCAAGGACACTTCCAACAGGGCAGCCTACAAGACCGGCCTCACCTCTACCACTGCCTACTGAGAACAACAAAGGAGACAGCCCTCGCCGCATACATTGAAACCAGTGGCAATAACAGCAAGGATCTTTTCAACATTGTTAAGGAATTCTCCAACCCGGCTGCCAGCGACATCACACTTTAACAAGAGCTGTGCTTCAACCTAATGACAAGATCAAAACCTTGTACAGAAACTTCAAACCCCAACCTAATCCCACAGACTTCCTTGACAGATATGCCCCACCACAAGAGACAAGAACCACAGACTGCCCACCTGGAACTACCTCTCCACCCAGGACACCATCTCTATCATAAATTGCATCCACTTGGAAGATCCCACAGACCCATGCCTGCACCACATCTTCAACCTCAGAAACTAAAGGAGTGGCCAGGATCTCACCACTCTGCTCAACACCTCAATCACCACAGCCACATTTCCTAACACCTGGAAATATACCAAAAACAAACTACTACTCAAGGAGGAGTATGCAGTAGAGTTGGTGGGTCGCTTCTTGCGTGGTGTGGTGAGAGGTTGGCTTGGTGCTTTGCGATGTGACAGTGGTCGAGCAGATGCAAGAGGAGGTACATCTGGTTCTAGAGTATGGTCTTTCTGTGCAGTGTGGAGCTGCTTGGCAGCAGTGTTCTCTAAGGCATCCGGGTTCATGGCGTGGAGGATGGTGACGTTGTACCTTTATGTGGGATGGGAGCCAGGAGTCCTGGCATTGGGCGCGCACTGGCATGGACTGGCTTGCCTTTGGCGCACTGGCTACACACCCTCTTAAATATGTCCTGGGAGGTGGGAGGGTTGATGGGTGGAGGTAGCATGAGGCGGAAAGGAAGGTGGGAGCCGCAGCGGGTAGTGCGAGTTTGGAAAAGAGCAGAAAAGACAGTGGAGCATGGAAGACCAAGAGGTCAGCAATTCTACTGAAGAGGCAAACAGATAAACCAAAGAGGCAAACAGACAAACCAAAGAAGAAAACAGACAAACCAAAGAAGCAAACAGACAAACCAAAGTGGCAAACCGATAAAATAAAGAGGCACACAGATAAAATAAAGAAGCAAACAGATCAAATAAAGTGGCAAACTAATAAAGCAAAGAGGCAAACAGACAAACCAAAGAGACAACCAGACTAGAGGACAGAAAGAGGCAAGGCAATAGGTGAGAGGAGTGGGAAACAGGTGGCGGAGCGTAGTAGCGGTTCGAGAACCCGACAGCGATGGTGGGAGCTGGGCCAGAGGACCTGCTCGATGGGTTTTCGCTGCAGCCAAAATTAAGTCCTGGGAGGTGGGAGGGGTGCTGGGTGTCAGTGGGCGGAGCTAGCGGATGGTGGGACCAACAGCAGGGAAGTGCAAGGGTGGGAAAGAGCACGAAAGGCAGTGGATAAAGATGGACTAAGAGGCCAACAGATCTACTAAAGAGGCAAAAAGACCAACAAGAGAGGCAAACAGATAGACTAAAGAGGCAGATAGACAGATCAAAGAGGCAGGCAAACCAAAGAAGTGAACAGATAAACCAAAACGTCAAACAGGGATAATAAAGCGTCAAACAGATAAAACAAAGAGGTAAACAGACAAAATAAAGAGGCAAACAGATAAACCAAAGAGGCAAACAGATAAAATAAAGAGGCAAACAGACAGATCTAAGCGGCAGACAAACCAAAGAGGTGAACAGAAAAACCAAAGAGGCAAATCGAGACAGTAAACAGTCAAACAGATAAAACAAAGAGGCAAACAGATAAATTAAAGAGGCACAGAGAGGATTTAGGGTAGCGAATAAAAAGAGGCAAGGTAATAGGTGAGAGAAGAGGGAAAGGCAGCGAAAGCCGGAAACAGTGTCTGGCAGAAAGCAACGGGCAGCTGAGGGTAGTAACTGTTCGGGAGAGTTGGGCTAGAGGACCTGCTCAACAGGGTCACACTGCGGCCTCTATTAAGTAGGTCGTGGGAGGGGTGCTGGGTGGCGGTGGGCCGGGCAAGCGGGAGGTGGGAAGCAAGGCTGGAGTGGCAGCAGGGGAGCTGTTATGTATGAAACATTCAGGCCTAGTCTCACAAGGGCTTTATTCAGAAGCTTTTTTTATTACTTTGCATTTGTAAATCTTTTCAATCAGCTTTATTAAAGCAATTGTTTGATTTGAAGCAAATTAAGATTACAACCACCAGAATGCACTGGCTTTTCAAAAATAAAAACTCAAATAAAAACATGCTATCCTGGTGATGTGACACCAGTCAGTAGGTCAAGTTGCCTTATCTTTTACAAATTCATGTTTTAAAGTATCTTAGTTCAATAGGATCAACTGGAACAGACCTAGACAACAACTCCCAGAATGCATTAAGTTGTTTATTGAAAGCCCATGACTGGAGCGCTGCATACTTGGTGACATGGAGCCAACTCAAAACCTTTCCCTATGTGTACAGTAAGATAGCGGAGAGGGGTAATGCATCTGCTGCAGGCATGTGTAGAGCACTGCATGTTCAAGCGTAAGGTAATACTGCTATATACCGTGTGGGTCTATTCCTATGATGAGTTGTAACTACAAGTCCCAGAAAGCTTGGGGCTTTCGATTGACTGACAGAACTATCTAATTGAATGTGCCCATAATGAACTGGTGCCATTTGACAGCTATGCCCCCCACGTTTTTATCCTACAATATTTACATTCCAGTACGTACAAAATACTAGAATGCAAATGGGTGCTTGTTAAACTGATAAAAGTCTTATAAATCTCTCCTCAGAAACAGTTAGCTATGACCTGGTTGTGATTCTGATGCAGGCAGTAACCCTATCAGTGCTTCCATGTGGCGATGTACCATGTGATATTTCCACCCTATCATGGCTTTGAGCCCATTGTCCTTAACCCTCAGGGACTTGTGACACCACCTACATCTTTTAATTTGTAAACCACTGGCCTGGAACACAAGGGGCTCATGTAGTCATTAGTAGGTTTTGAAGTCATTGTTCATGGTGGTTTCTACATTTGGAAATGCCAAAATCACGCCAGTCGTCAGTTCAGTTAGTCTTTATTCGATGTTTTTCAATCATAAAAGACACAACACAGTCATCAACTAAAACAATAAATAACACCATAAGAGCATACCTACTCACAAAATGTAATATCATCATTATCGAATATTCCTAAAAATTAAAAAGATTTTTTTTTTAATTAGATAATTAAGAACAGTTAATAATGCACTAATCAATAAATACATCCCAGAAGCCTGCCTAATAGAGGGATAATCATTGAGCACATAATACACTCTAACTAGCCTTCAGGTTTTTCTGTCTCAAGGCCCAGAACCAACTTAAAAATGTTGCCACAGCAATAACTATGTCTGGGCGAGTGTTCGAAACCAAGATACAAACAGCTGTCAAACATGATCTAGTGCTGAGATTAGAGCACAAAGGCCTTAGCCACCTACGACGAGGACCCTTGTATGCAGGGCAGACAAAGAGTACATGTGTTATCGTTTCTTCCCTTAAATTACATGAGGGGCAAACAGTGTATGAGAGATTATTCTATTTGGCAGTAAAAAATCTTATGGGGAGACTGCCTACTCTAAATTGGTGATAGAGTTTCCTATCACCTGGAATTGTAATCAAATTCCAATAATCCTCTAATTCCGTCATAAGTTTATCTTCCATAAAAAATCCTGTGAGCGAACTACTATCTGCTAAAGACAGAGTCTTCCTAGTAATCATAGCCCAGTATAGTTCTTTATACTCATTTTTACTACGGAGTTAATTCCCTGTCGGATCTTCCCACAAATACCGGAGCCCCATATCAGTCAAATTACTCTTGATCTTCTGTAGTCATTTTATTTTAGAGGGCTGGACAGCTTGTCTGATATGCTTAAGGGCGCTGGCATATGATGCCAGTTCTGGTGTAGTCCAGATCCACCTCCAATAAGCTAGGGGCCTAAACCCCGCCACTTCATCAATGGATACACATCCTAAATCTAACAATAAAGGCTTGATAGGGGTAGATTGGGACAAAGAAATCAATGATCTCAGGAATTTATTTTGTGCAAATACAAGGGGAGTTAAGTTTTCATACCCCCATAATTCTGCGCCGTATATAATGGAGGCTCTAACCTTCCCATTATAAATTGCTAAAGCAGGCCCTACCGGTTTGGTACTAGAAAGTTTATATTCTTTAAGTAGGGTGTAGTAATGATCCTGTCAGATTTAGGATAAAAGAAGTCTTAGTTTATTGGCAGCACGAATGACATCTGTATCTTAGTCCAGGCTGTACAATGCTTCAACAGTTAATCACCTTAGTTAACCAGCTCTGGAACACAGAACACTCTCAAAGATAAACATGTCTCATGCACTGGCATGCGACCACAGCCAGCAGTACATTTAAAGGGAAAGTAATAGGCAAGAATATAACACATCTCCCTTATTACCAAAACAAAACAAAAAGTAAAAGGAAACCTAAACAATAATAAACAAAACAACATATCTTAAAACATGAAGATAAAGTCTTTACACATAAAGTCAATTAACATATCTTTTCGGAATATTGATTACACGTTTGGTATCTTTCACTCTATGGGCAATAGAATCATCTCCCAACAATTCAGTTTGCTTATTGGATGGGTTTCTCTTATCACTCATGACAGTACACTTTGCCAATTTCTTAACGCTCCAAAATTTGCCATCCTGTGTCATGACACTATTAGAAAATACTTTTTTGACCTGAATGGGGTCACTAAACTTATTGGAACCTTTGGATAACAAACCCGGTCTGAGGATCCGTGCTGCAAGTGGTGATTTCCCTCGTCGACAAAATTGTAGTAATGATCCAGTCAGATTTAGGATAAAAGAAGTCTTAGTTTATTGGCAGCACAAATGACATCCATCTGTATCTTAGTCCAGGCTGTACAATGCTTCAACAGTTAATCACCTTAGTTAACCAGCTCTGGAACACAGAACACTCTCAAAGATAAACATGTCTCATGCACTGGCATGCGACCACAGCCAGCAGTACATTTAAAGGGAAAGTAATAGGCAAGAATATAACATAGGGCTCCAGCTAACTGATTATGCCTGAGTACTAAGACATCTAACTGTGGGGTCCAGTTCATCCTCCTACCCATGGTCACGCCTAAGTAAGTGAATGTACCCGTCCGCTCCAATAGCGCATCATTCATTACAACTCTGCTTTTAATATGTTTATGTTTAGGCAACACCATATACTTGGTTTTATCAACATTTACTAAAAGATCATGGTCGTTGCAAAACTCTGTAAATCTATCAAGGGCACGTTGCAGACCAGATTTGAGTTTTAGATAAAATTAAGGTATCATCTGCAAACATTAACAGAGGCACCCTTGAGCCAGCAAGAGTTTGTGCGTCTTAGTAAAATTAAAATAATATGAAATAATATGAAATGCCCTTATTAATAAACAGGGAAAATAGGGTGGGTGCAAAGACGTGTCCTTGCCGCACCCCCTTTATTTACAGGGAAACGATCTGTGAGTTGGCCTGCTGTTCCCATCTAACTTGGGCGTAGTTCGCCTCATGCAACTTAATAACAAAACTTAAAATTTCTGAGGGCATCCCGGCCTCCATTAGAACATCCTACAGCTTTTGACGACGGACTAAGTCAAATGCTGATTTCAAATCAACAAACGCTGCATAAAGAGTACCTCCTGCAATGACAACTGTACTCCAATGTAGCAGCATAAATCTGAAGACTTGGTCGATAGTACTGACATGGGGACGAAAACCCGCTTGGTAGGTTAAAAGTACCTCTTGGTCCAGAATCCAATAATTTATTCTACCTAGGATCAATCTAGCAACTATTTTCTGGAGCGCATCGATTAGACTTATGGGTCTATAGTTGCAAGGATTGGCACGATCACCCTTTTTGTGTATGGGGATTATTTCCGCCCCACGCCAGGTATCTGGGAGCTGTCCACCCTTAGCTATAGCATTTATTAGGAATTAAATATAATCGGTCCAGTTCATCTTCTCATGTTTAAAAATGTCAACAACCGGGATGGAGTCCGGGCCCGGAGCCGGCCCTGAAGGAACCTGTTCCAAAGCTCGTTCTATCTCCCCTTTATCAAACATTAAGACTCTCTCGGTAATAACCTCCAGATAAGAAACTTGACCACACCAAGATGAGGCAAATTGGTACTGGTAGTGTTCCACCCACAGTTCGGGAGATAAATTATTCACTGGGACAGAGCTCTGCGCCCCACTGCCCCACTTTACCAAATACCAAAATGTGATCCAGTTTTTCCTATTACTGCCATTTAGCAAAGATTTCCACCTATCCTCGTCAAAATCCTCCTTTGCCTCTGATTAGGCTTTTTTATAATTGGACCTCGCTATTTTAACTTCTTGGGAGGTTCCATTCCCTAATAGTCTTCTTTAGCTGCTCCAAAGCAGCTTTACATGAATCATTGTACCAATTTGCTGTTTTTTTTACAATATGACCCTGAGGTTTGATTTTTTTTATAAATAAAAGTTTTAATTTTGCAAATAGGTCTTCATGCACTTTTTTATGGGCAATAGAACCAGTATCGGATAAGTCTAGCGTGCCAATTAGTGTTATGGCTTCCTCTACCATAGTCTTGATCTGCAACCGAGGCCTCATCTTCAGAGACTTTTGCCCACTGCAAGCGGTGGCAATCTTGGGACAGGAACACCTCGCCTAACGCTGTGTCCATTACTGGCCCTACGTTGTCTACATCTTTTGCCAGTCGTCATGCACACTTGTTTTTCATCACAGGAAAGAGGGCTCAACAATGAATGGGCGAATCGTCTCATCATCCGTTATCGCTGCATGACCAGAGTGCTCTCTGGTGAGCAGCGTAAGCCAGCTAGCACTGCTGTGCAAGGCTCTATCTCCCTGTGCGTTTCACCTCAACACCATACACAACCACCTAGAAGTGAAACCATTTACCAAGTCTACAAAACAGCTCCCCGTGAAGCAGATGCCTAACACAAACCTAGGGACCTTGGCACACCTGGTGCGCTCTGCCAATATGATATTTTTCATAGAATAGCTCAGTTGTGTGAGTACTTGCTTTGGAAAGCTTGTATCAACTATGCCTGCCATTACTTTGGTTTTTGAGGAAGAACAATGGTTTTCGGTGGCCTAAAAAAGGTCCTTATATATGTAAGAATTAATAGATGTTATTTGAATTAATCAAAAAGTGGGAGAGGGCGTTCTTTTGTAGGATAGCATATAAAAAGCAACTTTATTCTATTTATAAAAATATATTTTTAAACATATATTTCAGGTGCTCACATTGGTGACAAGGTGCATAGGGTGACTGAGTGAAAATTTACAATAAAAACTATATACAAATGTCACACAAACAAGGATATATTCCACATAAATATATACAATGGGGCAAGGAATTTCCTTGATGGGGTCGACGGCGTTTCGATCTATATCAATTTAGATCATCTTCAGGACATGGTGAGCTTTTTTAGGTTGGTGGAAAAAGCTTCCATCCAATTTAGGCAAAGGGATAATTAATTTGATTGCCAACTATAAAAATTGGTATCTAGTGTCTTACAACAGTGGTGTTAATTAAATTTCCATAGGTTTTAGGTTTTCATGGCGGCCACAATCCAGATTCAATTGGTTAGGTTTCATTGATTAAGCAAGCCAGATGTTGACGATCTTGTTTCCTTTATTCGGTTAATTTTGATCTCGTCCCGGCAGGAGTTATTCACCACTTCCGCGGGTATGATGGCTCTGCCTCGCTGCTCCGGCGTCTTCGCTATTCCTACTATTCCAGCACCAGTCTATGTACAGTAGTAAATCGTACTATTCCTTAGCTTACAGTGCCATCCAGCGCAAGTCGTTGAAACGACTTTCACTGTAAAGCCCACGTTGTAAACCTACTGCTGTGAAACGCCCGCATAGTAAAGGTCGTCTCCCATTAAAATGAGGTTTGGGGTGATCTGAGGAGGGAGAAATCTAGAAAGGCTTATTTTGGAGATCATAGCAATAGAATGAGGCTTGGGATGAGTCAAAGTGGAGGTAAAGGCTATATTGAGAGAGGTATAGGGTGAAATATAGGGTAGTGCGTTGGAGAGAGTCATTTTTTCTTTTACAGTAGGAGTAAAGTAATATAAAGATACATAAATACATAAACATATTTATATCAATAAGTACACATATATATATATATATATATATATATATATATATATATATATATATATATATATATATATATATATATATATATATATATATATGTATATAGCGGCGATGCAGGGTGATCAGAAATAAATAATTACCTGGCACGAAGAACTTTTTGGGTCCGCATTCATCTTTCCGTGAGAAAGGGAAGTTATGGGTGAATATTTGTAATTCACAGTGCTGAGCGGCTTCAGCAGCACGAGCTGAAACCCCTCCTCTATCTCTGGGCGTAGTGGAAGGAAGCTGTTGGTTATGGCTTAACCGGAACTGGAATCATTTGCTCCGGTGAGGAGCACACCACACGAAGCCCCTGAACCCTCGAGAAATCTTTTCCCTGCCTATCGTACTGGAATCGAGGTGACCGGAGCTCGAAAACCGGATTGCTGGTAGGTATCCAGAGAAGGTAGGAAAAGCTGACGGATTGTTCAGTTGAGGAGTGTGCCTCGTGTTCACGCGAGCATTGGTCTCGGCGTGGTTACACAGTAGATAGAATAATTTCACCCACACATATTGCATCATGGCCGCAGACGTGTTGCGAGGCCGCGAGTCAGCGGCAGATTAATTATTTGGCGACTCCCCGGCTGGGGGGTCGACTCGGAAGGTGCAACAACATACGGCACCAGAAAACTAATGCCCGAGAACTTTTAAAAAAATTGGAAAAACGAATGCGCTCTGAACTAGCAAAGTGGTGGGAGCATAAGTCTCTATCACGTTACCTGGAGGAAGGTAGAATACCTAGGGGATTGAGAATTACCTTGTCTCCTAGCTATGAGAATCCCGACCCCAACATGCTGGCTGAATGGGGAGAATGTAATTTAGAGTCCTCCAGCAGATTGGTGCATATTTTGGTAAAGTATGCCGAAAGTGATAGAATTAAGTTACAAGCCAAAATAGAGGAACTCAATGAGGAAATTGGGAAACTTGAAGTAACAGATAACACTAAGAAATTGAGGGATGAAATGCTCACAAGGCTCCAAAAAGATGAAGACGTCATCAAACGGCATAAAGCAGTTAAATTTCAATACGACAAGATGGGCTACCAAAATGGACAAGTGTTCACTTTGCCCGCAAATATGATACTGTCAAGACTAAAGTGGGAAAGGGGCATGAACATAGGAATCAACAGGGCACTAGGGAGTCAGTAGTGGTCTCTACCTCTGCCTCCGCATCTGATCTGAGTTCAGCACTTGAGAGTGAAATGGAGGGGGAAGGTGCAGGAGCCTCAGGAGTGGGGTTTACCAAGCTATCCCTGGCACAGGAAGTAGATTGCCTGTATCAGGATCGGAGAGACACCCTACGACCCCGTACACGCAAAATCCAAAAGACACTAGGAGAGCTAACCAAAAGCCCGGTGAGAGAAGAAAGCGCAGCCAGCGACGAAAAACAATCAAACAAAAAGCCTGTAAGGGGAAGATAGAATCGGAAAAACAAGTAGATCCAAATGTAGATCTAAAAACCGTGATCAACTTAACGGACATCACTCTAACAAAAGCAAAAACACAAATACTGGCATTGGGACTCTCATATAGCCCTGAAAGCAGTTTCAATTATTCAAAAACACAAATGGATGTATTCCGGTTCATTAGGAAATTAACTTTGCAGACATTTCACAAATTAACCACATCCGTGCGGGTAAGATTTACCGCCGGTGCTGAGCCCTAACGAAAACAGGTGTGGTCATGACGGAACGGTTCCGTCATGAGCACAGCTCAACCGATGCTCATGACGGAACCGTTCCGTCATGAGCATCGAAGGGGTTAAAGCAAAAAAGCAACCGGAAATTGGATAGCAAACTGCAAGTAGCCCATCGTTATTCACAGCTGGAGATGTTCATCTGTTTCATGATTTGTTGGACTTCAATGTGAGCAAACAGCCACTACTAGCAATTTGGGATTGGAAATGACAGCTCTAAGTGGGACTGAGAAAACACTATTTAAACCAAAATCCATATTCCAACCTATTATGCTATATGATAACCTAGACGTTTACCTCGATCAGGAAATACTGGAATTGATAAAACTTTACAAATCTAGGAACTTTGCAAGGCAAAAATATAGCCATTAACACCAAGGCTATTTACAATTGATGAAGAAATTGCAGGACAATAATAACCTTATTGTGAGACAATCAGAAAAGGGGGGAATATTGTCCTGTGGTCTCGGACACTATTTATGGAGGAAGCCCGCCTCCAATTATGTGATCCTGAATGCTATAAAAAGAGCAACATCAGCCTTGTCAAAACTGCCTGGAATAATTATTATGGTAAACTTCTAGCATGGAAGAGTAGGGGTTATTGTGTGATGATGAATATCGTTTTCGGAAAAAAGAACATCCGGTAATCCCCTCTCTTTCTTTCATCCCTAAAATGCACAAAAATGAGACCAAACCCCCTGGTAGGCCGATCATATCGGCGATAGATAGTCTTATGGAAAACACTTCTAAATATATAGATTACTTTCTCCAGGAATGGGTTACAGGTTTACCATTGTATCTTCAGAATACCTCTGACTTCCTCAGAAAAATTGCTGAAATAGAATGGAATACACATTAGATTTTAATAACTATGGATGTCACTGCACTTTATACATCAATCCGTCATCAGGACGGCATTAAGGCGGTAGAGCATTATCTAAATCGTAGACCTGCTAATCTTTTTTATACAACAAAATGTTGATTAGCATGGTTACAACCTATTTGGAGCAAAACTTTTTTACTTTTGATAATCAAATTTACCAACAAACAAGGGGAGTTGCGATGGGGGACTGCTTCTCACCCATCTATGCTTGTCTGCATATGGGGCTGTGGGAGGAGCAGGTCCTCAGGAAGCACTTCAAACACATTATAGACCAACATGTACCCCATGTGGTTACGTTATATAGACAACCTATTTTTTATCTGAAGGGGCTCTGAATCATCAGCCTTAGAATTTATTGAACAGATAAATAGGAACCAGTTAAATCTTGAGTTTACTGCGAATTTAAGTAAATCCTCTGTATACTTCCTGGATGTGGAGGTATACATACATGAAGAATCTATTGCGACTAGGATTTACCGAAAGCCCACTGCGGGCAATTCACTGCTTCATGCAAGTAGTCATCATCCGCAGCACCTAATTCGAAGCATCTCTTATGGGGAGATGCTTCAAATGAGACGGGTTTGTAGCAGCGATTTAGATTACTAAATAGCACAAGAAAGCAGCAAAAAGAGATTTTTATCAAGAGGTTATGCTCCAGGGGTCCTAGATAGAGCCATTGACAAAACAAGATCAATGACTCAGGATCAGGCTCTAGTAAGGAAAGATGAAAAGTTGCAAACCTCTAAAAAATTGGAACCAACATGTAGGGTCATATTGACGTAAAGTAAACAACATGGAGCTATCAGAAAAATTCTGAATAAAAATTGGAATTTAGTACTAAATGATCCTTTAATAGGTGCAGATCTTTAAAAAAAAAAACAGCTGACATTTAGACGATCTAAAACTATGGGTAACTGCCTTGTCAAAAATAGTCCAGAAATCAGGGCGCCTAGTAACTGGTTATCGGCACAAAAGGGGTTCACAAGGTGCGTAGTGTGTAAGGCATGTAAATTTGCCAAAAATAAGACAAATTACACAACACCTTTAAAGCCGGATCCAGTATGTATCAGCAAAAAATTGAATTGCAAAACGGACCATGCCGTGTATGTGTATGTGTTGGAGTGTCCTTGTGCATTAAGGTATATTGGGAGTACGAAACTCCCTGTACACAAAAGGATACTCCAGCACATACGAGCCATCACTAATAAAGATCAAGCCTACCCTGTAGCGAGGCATTTTGAGATGGCTCATGACAGTAACCCCAGTCATCTGAGTTATTTTGCAGTAGACTGTGTCCCAGAGGGGGAAATCGAGAAGGCATGCTCCGTTTGTTGGAAACACGGTACATATTAGAGCTCAATACTAAATCCCGATGGGACTTATGCCAGTGAAGATTTACATACATGTCTTTGAAAATACCATGATCTGTGACTCCATTAGCTACTGATATATGTGCACTAAAATAATCCTCCATATATTTATATATATAAAAAACTGCACTTCAGTCTTCTTTTTTAGAGTTCCTCGTTCAAAAATGAAATAATATAAGATGTATTTTTAATGCATTTTATGGCAGGTGTTTTATGGTGAATAAATACAGTTTTTCTTTTATAGTAATATAAACTTTTAAGCACGGTAGCACTTTGTCTGAACCTGCTGGTTTATGATTTTAAATGCAAGTTCTGTTTAACTTAAACATGAGGGCCTTGTACCATATTAAGGAGATAACGCTATGCCCACTTGGGCAATATTTCTTTCTTTTCTCCATTTGTTATATAATTATATATATACAACTCCATACCCAATTCCATATAACGGGCACAAATGAATTATGTATATAGATTGATACCGACAATGTATTTATACTATTGGAGTATTTATTCAGGTGTGTTTGGCATTTTTTAGCTTTTATACATTTAACTTAAATGTTTTTATAGATTTTTAAATGCCATTGTTTATACTATTTATTTGTATATATCAACATGTTGATTTGTATATATTTCTCTTTGCAATATATTTATTCATTTGTGTCCCGTATTTGCGTTTAAGCAGTAAGGAAATTATTGGATTTATAGTACCTTCGTCCTGCATGCTTTACATTAAATTTTTGTAATTAGGCGGGTGGAGTAGAGAACGTATAACACGTATGTTTTCATTATCTATTATGGTAACATCTGCCCTCACTTTTGTACTTGCATTTGCACTTTAAATGTGGGTTGGGGCACAAGCAACACGTCATGTGATCAAGGCCCAGGTGGGGCTAAAACGCGTCAAAGCAAAAAAAAAAAAAATGGCGGCGATGCAGGGTGATCAGAAATAAATAATTACCTGGCACAAAGAACTTTTTGGGTCCGCATTCATCTTTCCGTGTAAAAGGGAAGTTACGGGTGGATATTTGTAATATATATATATATATATATATACATACATATATACATCTAATCAAATTAAATATTTATATACACATGGATATGCTGTACATTTGTGTTTGAGTATGGTTGATATGTAGGAAAGAGCCAACTCTTGAGTGTCTTCTGAAGATAAGATAGTTATCTGTGGATCTTATGTTTGTGGGCAATAAATTCCATAGTTTAGCTGCTTGAACAGAGAAATATGTGCCACCTTTCTTGTACATGGGATTTTGAGGCGAGGTGACACACTGAAGCGGACGTTCCTTTGTTTTTAGTGATTTTATTCCTAATAAAAATATGGCCCTGTATTGCTTTGTGGGTGATACAAACCACCTTGAATATGGATCGTCTGGCAAGTGGTAACCAATGTAGGGCCCTCAAGGCAGGGGAGATGTGGGCTTGTGGCTTTACATGTAGAAGTAGTCTGGCAGCATAGTTCTAAATCAGTTGTAGTCTTTTCATAGTTGATTAAGATGATCTGCAGTAGAGACCATTGGTGTAATCAAGTTTAGACAGTACAAGAGAGAAAGTGGTTTGGACCTTGTGTGGTAATCCCATGTGGGGGACAATACGTCACAGAGTTTTCATAGTAATGAAGCTTGATATTGCTAATTTGTTCACTTGGGCATTCATTTGTAACTTGGAGTCCATGGTAATTCTAAGGTTTCTTACTACCTTAGAAATTTTAGGAGGTTGTCCCAGATCGTCAGGCCAGGTGCAAAGTGGGTCATATATATTCCAATTGCCACATGTGAGCATTTCCATTTTGGAAGCATTCAATTTGAGATTGCTCCATGTTATCTACTGATCCAGAGAAGAAGAAAAAACTTCCTTCTGTAAGGAACCGTAAAACACAGTACTTCTGCACGTAATTGCTATTCAAAGCATCCGAACACAATTCTGTAAAGGTTCAAATACATAGTATAAATGCACATCCCACAGTAGAGGGGCGTTTGTTCAGCTTGTCTTCTATAGTTTGTTATATTATATTATATTATGTTATAAATGTATACAGCGCACAAATACCAAATGGTGTCTTGGCGCTAACAGTCTAGAAGTGAGCTGGAGCACTATTCATTGAACAACCAGGTCTTAATGGCTTTCCTGAAATATGTCAAATACGGGAGATAATGGGGAGAGTGTTCCAGAGCTCCGTAGCACCCACTGTGAAGCTTCTTCAGCCCCAATTAGACTTAATAAATCTCTGAGAGAATATCAGTTTCGCCCCTTCTGACCGAGGGCATCTGTTTGGAGAGTACCAATGCAGTGACAGCCACAAAAATTGACGACCGGTACCATGTAGTGCCTTAAATGTGATGCACAATTCCTTGAAGTTAATACGACTCTTGACTGGCAGGCATTGCAAACTATGAATGTACTTTCCCCCTGATTGAAATTTGGGGATCCCCAGGAGAAGCCTTGCAGCTGCCTTCTGAATCATCTGAACCTTACGTAGCTGCTTCTCGGGTATACCGAGATATAGCCCGTTACAATAATCCAATTTGGAAAGGACTGTAACTACCATTTGCCTGCTTTCTGCTGGGATCAAAGGTAAGATTTTCCTAATCACTTTGAGTAAATAAAAACTGGATGATGAAACTGCCTTGACATAAGCTTCGAAGTTCAGTCTTTCATCTATCACCACTCTCAGATTTTTGCTTTAGGGACCTGGCTAGGTATTGTTCCCAGATCGTCTGGCTACCAAATCTGAGACCAGCTGGGGGAGTAGTTGCAGAACAGGATTATCTCAGTTTTTCCTGAGTTCAACTTAAGGCAGTGCGAGCTCATCCCGGAGTCGACTGCCATCATGCAATCCCTGAATCTTTTTACTGGCGGCAAGATAGTTTTACAGACAGGCATAACAATTTGCGTTGCGTCCGCGTAGGATGTTAATGCCATCCCGAATGATCTAATTAGTGCCACTACTTACGATATGTATACATTGAAAAAAGTGTAGAGCTGATAGAGGAACCCTGAGGGTACCTCACATGGGAGAGTGAAGGACAGAGCGGTTTAGACGCCCAAGGCAACTGATTGTATCCTACCCGATAGAAAAGAGGAAACCAGTGCTAATGCCTTATCTGAAATGCTAAGAGTATTCAGATGGTTAAGCAGCATCTTATGGTTGACCGTATCGAAGGCTGCCGATAGGTCGAGCAGAATAAGGGCCTCAGCACTTCCAGCATCCAGAACTGCTCTGATTTTGTCTGTCACCTTTATTAGGACTGTTTCGGTGCTATGTTGCCCAGAATCTGAATTGGGACTCGTCCAGAAAATTGTGTTCATGCAGATATAGTGCGAGCTGGTTATTCATGACTTTTTCCACCAGTTTAGCTGGAAGTGGAAGACCCGAGATAGGCCTATAGTTACTTGGATCTGATGCATCAAGGTTAGATTTTTTCAAAAGGGGCAGAAACGAGGCCCTCTTCCAAATGGAGGGAAAATACCTTCTGTTAACATTGAGTTAAAAATGGAGGTTAAACTGGGTCCTAAGATCTCAGGAGCTTGTTTAACCCCTTCCGCGCAGATGACAAAGCCAGCTCGTCATGGGCGTTACCTGCGCTGCGCGCATGACGAGCTGGCTTTGTCACGTAACGCGGGATTTTTAAAAATCCAGCGCACAGCGGGAAAACGCGGTAGCGCGGAAGCGGTTAAATATTGCGGGAGGAAAACGATCATGAGGAGAGCCCTATTTTGCTTTTAAAATATGAGTAGTTATCTCATCCACAGTTACTGCTCTGAATTCTGAAAAGGAGGGAGCATTCTGGCATTGTGGCCCTACCATGTCATAAGTAGGGCTCCCTGTTTTATGGTTTTTATTTTTTTGCCATTTCCGTCTGTATTTATCCATATGTATTTTTTGGGCATTTTTTCTGTATTTATCCACTTTTATTTTTGCCACAAGCAAAAGACGGCGCTACAGCTAGTATTTTTCCACATTTATTTAAATTGACAATGCACACATGCGCTCAGTTGTTATTGGTCAACACTATACGCTGAAAAACCTGTAGTATATTTAGCACCAGCCTCATTAATTCATAGTCCGAAATTAACAGGTAGCTGTAGTTTTTCAATGTAGTGATGACAGAACAGGGGTGCATTTTTGCCACCGGAAGCACAGTAGGGCTGTGCTCATCTAAAGAAAGAAAACACATAAATGACAGAGGAATAATTTTCAGTATTGGAATATGGTTGTTTTTTTGTAACCTGCTTTGTTTCATTGGTGGGCTACTGTGAAGTGGAAGAGCCCAGACGTAAAAAGCATGTCTTTGCACAACGGGCATGACTGCACACACAGTTATAATCTATCAAAACTGCACAGCGGACATCATCATCATGACTGTCGAGGCCATTGTCATGATATTTACTGTCATCGAGCCCAGGTGCTTTAACCAACACCAGTTTGGATTCTGGGACTTGAAATTTTACTTTTCCAGCCATGTGAACTGATGGGCCTGCAATCTTACCAGGTGGGCCTGTAATCTCAGCATACTTTGAGGTGTTCGCTAAAATTCATGGACTAGTAGGAATCCTACTTTTTGGGTGGACAAACACCCGAACCATATCTCTTCTAGTGCCTTCAATCACATAAGCCCTTCCTTTGTTTGAAAAAACATGCAGATGGTTTGTGTGGATGATGTAGTAGTATCTGTTCATGTCCATGGTCCATGTTTTAAACGCTTTCATAATATCTTAAAATGTTTGTTGCATTCGAACAGGCAGGCTGCATGAAACGAAATTAAATGTTTCATTAAACAACACAGAGTGCGTGTGCAGTAAATAATTACAAGTGATTTTACCAGTGCGTCATTTCAGCACATGGTACAAGAGCCACAACTCACACAACAATGGTGTGAATTGAGGCTCCTAATCTGACTCTGGCAGGGGCTCTAAAAGGGGTGAAGCCTCATTAACAAGTAAATGGTCTTTCAAAGACCTGTGAAGTGCTCAGGTGCGGCTGCCAGCTCCGTGTCTGCCCAGGAAGGTGTCTCAGCCCAGGCTGACACCTCCTAACCCTCTAAGGAGAGGGAGACACCAGATTGCAGCACAACAAAATGTACTAGTATTTTCCCGTTTTTTACATATAAATACAGATAAAGGAAAACTTGTTTTTCGTCTGAATTTATATGTAAAAATCCGTAAAAACTGAAAACCGGGAGCCCTAGTCATAAGTAAAGGATCTTACCCTATTCTCAAAAGTGATATAGATTTGTACCACTTTGTTTTGAAAATGCTGCGCTAGTAAATTGCAAAATTCCTGAGAGTGATCATTCCCCTTTCTTTCAAGTAGTGTGGACAGTTTAGTCATTGCCCGAAAGAGCTCTTTTTCTGCCTCCTTGATTTGATTAGAAAAATAAGAAAACATTTTCTGACAAGATCATTTTTTTATAATCAGCTTATAAGATCTTGTACTTGGCAAGTTCGTGCTCATTATAGTTTGTTCTGCAACACCTCTCCTGTCTTCTATACTCCTGTTTTTTACATCTGAGGGTGTCCGAAAACCATGGGACTGACAGGGTTATCCTATTGCTCGTGGTTGTTTTAAGGGGAGCTATATTATTGGCAGTTCAAAGTGAGCCACTGATTAAAATGAATAGTGGCATGTTCTGCCTTTTGAGGTAGTTACGTTTGTGAGCGAGAAAGCTGGAGATTAAGCGGGTTGTTATCTACCTGTTTCCATTTGTGGTATAATCTAGATGACAAATTGGATAAGCTAGGTTGGTCCTTAAATAAGTTGTTAAGCTCGAAAGTAATGGCATGATGACCAGTCCAGGTCAGTGGTAGAATTTCCTTAATATCAAGTGAGTCATAGTTAGTGAAAATTCCGTCCAAGGTATGGCCGGCCTGATGTGTGGGACCCATGACCCTTTGGCTTCGACCTGCCAATGGCATGGTGTTGAGTAAAGAAATGGTATTTGGATCAGGAATTGCGTCAAGATGAAAATTAAAATCGCCTAGTATGACAGCGTCGTTCTCAAGGGCACAGGTTTCAAGAAGTGTATTGAGGGAGGTGAGGAACATATTTTTAGGCCCGGGGGCGGTATACTAACAGCTCCTTAAATGAGACGCGGTTGGCTATTTTAAAATTGAAGGAGAAAGCTTCGCAGTCTGGAGAGGATATGGTCTCAAAGGAAGCAGAATATGCGTCTTAATAGGTTATAGCAAGTCCATCCCCTTTTTTGTGAATGCTATCCTGTCTAAATACCGTAAAGCCCTGAGGAACGGCAATGCAGAAATCAGGGCCTGATTCCTCATCGGCCGTTGTTTCTGTGATAAAAAGCATGTCTAAGCCCTCAGCATCTATTATCTCGGCAATGTCCAGCTTGTGCCTAGGCAAGGATCATGCTTTATCAAAGAACTGTTTGTGTTATTTTGTGCTTCTTTGACCAACTCCTGTAGTGTGGGGGGTTTGTAAAAAGCAATAGATGAGAGAAAGCAACACAGAGTGGGCAGGAGACCAACTGTGGACAGAGACAACTTGAAAAGCATGCACGTTAGCAGAGTGCTTAAGCAAAAAAGAAAAAAGAAATTCCTAAAAGTAAACAATGGAAGAAAAGAAGCTATGCCCAAGGGGAGGCGCTGGCACAAGATTACTAAGACAAGCCATCAAATGAGAAGCACGCAAATGAGAGTGACAGTAATGCCAACTAATGGTAAGCAATGGGCAGACTTTAAACCCATGGTGGGATCTAGTAAGCTGACAATAGGTCTATAGCAACCAGACAGCACATAGGTTTGACCTAAAAATGAATCTCACCTTGTGAAATCTGGTGCTAACGTAACATGCTTTAATGCCATTGTGCCAAGTTAGCGCTATATAAAGCAATGCCAACAATCTGCAGAAGGAATAAGTTTAGCACGGAATAAGCGCGATGGAGTCCATAAACGATTATATAAGATATAAGAATTAGTTTGATAAATTGAAACAGGTAGCCAACCAGATATACTACTAAGCCAAATATCGTTCCATATGTCCATAGATAACTCAAGTGAAAGTTAATTGTTCCAAAAAGTTGCAATCATCTCTATATTGTTACCTAAAGTATAGGATAATTTTTTATATAGGATGGAAACACCATGAGGTGATGAAGAAATTGTTTTAATATAAATTGATAAATCAGCAGAAGTATTAGAGGGAATATCATTAGGGAAGGAATCTAAGATGGAATTGCACAAATATTGATACTTAACAAAGTCAGATTTAATTAAACCAAATGTTTCTTGCAACATTTCAAAAGGAATAAAAGTATTATTAGAATAAATATATTTTAGATAAGAAATACCAGCCTTAATCCATGAATACCAGTAACTAATATTCCTGTCTAATTTAATAACATTACTGTACCATAATGATAACTCATCTTTATTGTTCATGGGAGAAAGAAAAATTGAATCAAGATCATTAAATAACATTTTAGTAGATTTAACAATAACAGATTTTTGCATTATTATGCATGGATACCAGAGTAGGTAATGGAAATGGACTTGCTATAGATTTCTCAATACAAAGCCATGCAGGAGGGTTAAATAAAAAGGAGTGATTAAACCATAATGAACTTTGTTTTAAAATAAATGCTTTATGATAAAGAAAAAAGTCTGGAATACCAAATCCAGCATTACGTTTGGGCACTTTTAATATTTTATAACTAATACGAGGAGATTTGTTGTTCCATAAAAATTTAGATACAAATTTATCAATATCTTTATAAAACTTTAATGGGAATTGTGTAGAAATCATGGCAAGTATATAAAAGATTTTGGGAGCAATAGTCATTTTGATAAAATCCATTCTGCCCCACCATGACAGATGTAGTGATGACCATTTAGACGTCTTCTCTTTGATATAATTGAGGATAAAATCACAATTTAAATTTATGGTTGATTTTATAGATGAAGCAAATAAAATTCCAAGATATTTTAACTTTTTCTTTTGGCAAATAATTTCTGGTATGGGAAGCATATCAGGAGTGCAGTAAACATTTAAGGGAAAAAATTCTGTTTTGTTGGTATTTAAAGTATAACCAGAAACTGTAGAATACTTCGTTATAATATCCATTAATAAAGATAACGAAAATATAGGATCACTGATAAATAAAAGCACATCGTCCGCATAAGCAAGGGTTTTAACAGTAACATTATTAATATTGATTCCTGTAATATTATCACATTTTCTTATTGAAGTAAGAAAGGGTTCAATGCCAATTAAAAATAAGAGAGGAGAAAGAGGACATCCTTGTCTAGTACCTCTAAAAAGCCTAAAAATTGAGTGGAGATTTGGCCATCAATAAATAAACGAGCAGTAGGAGCATAATATAGAGCCGAAATCATACGAATGAAAATATCTCCAAAATTAAATGAGGATAACGTATGAAATAAAAATTGCCAATAGATTTTATCAAATGCTTTTTCAGCATCTAGGGATAAAATTCCAGATGGTACCATTAAAGTAGGGCTTTGCTCAATAACATGCAACAAAGTTCTTGTATTTTTAGCAGAGTATCTATTCTTCATAAACCCGGATTGATCAGGATGTATAATGGAAGTTAGAATGGGTCCCAACCTGGTAGCAAGTATTTTATCATATCATTTACAGTCTTGATTATTAAGGATATAGGGCGATAATTAGACACAAGAGTGGGGTCTTTATCTGGTTTCGGAAGTACTATAATTAAGGCTTCTGTAAAAGATCCAGAGGTAGTACCTGTTGATCCAAAGAATGTAAATAGTTGGTGTAAAAAAGATAAAAGGTGTGATTGAAATTCTTTGTAAAATTCCGCTGGAATGCCATCAGGACCAGGAGATTTATTCTTTTTAAGGGATTTTATAGCTGATTCGATGTCCTCTTTAGTAATAGGTGCATCAAGACCAATTTTATCTGTTTCTGAAATCTTGGGTAATTCACAAGAATTTAAAAAGGAATCGATTACAGAAACATCCTGGAAATCGGGCCTATTATATAATGTGGAATAGAAATTAAAAAATTCATTAACAATGTCATTGTGAGAGAGAGCAATTTTACCAAGTGAACCATGAATAGAAGTAATTAAAGATTTATCTTTTTTTATGCTTAAATAATTAGCTAACATTCTTCCGGATCTATTGGCATGAAAACTAAATCTGGCTTTGGCATTAGAGATTTGAATACCTGCTCTTTTACTAAGGATTGAATTAAATTCATAACGTAATTTTTGTAGTTTGAATTTATATTGAGGGTTGTTGGATGTAATATAAAGTCGTTCAAATTTCGCAATCTGTTGCTGTATGGTTTTACTATTAGCATGAAAGGTTTTATTTTCATGAGCCATAATAGAAATTGTTACCCCTCTAATATACCCTTTGAAAGCATCCCATCTATTAATCATAGATGTGGAGCCTTCTTGATTGAGAATAAAATATTCTTGAATAGCGGCTAAAAGTTTGTTTGTTATTGTCATTTAAAATTATACCAGTGTTCATTCACCATCTAGATTGTTTAGTGTAGGTTGATTCTACATTCAAAACCAAGGAAATCATAGCATGATCTGAGATGTCAATGTTACCAATGCTAGGTGTATTGATTGAATTAATTAGTTGCCTACAAACCAATAAGCAATCGATTCATGAATGGGAATTATGAGGATTTGAGAACAAAGTAAAACATTTCTCTGTAGGAAAATGTAATCTCCAAATATCAACTAACTTGGTAATTTGAATAAATGATTTGAAAGCAAAATAAACTTTAGAAGGTTGCAACTTAGTAAGAGACATTAAAATCACCTCCAACAATTAAAGGAGCATTACCGACCTTTAGAACCTCAGTAGTGAGATTATTCCAAAACACCGGGTCATCAGCCGTAGGTCCATATACATTTCATAAAAAGAGAATTGAGTCATGAACTTTTATTTTAACTAGTATATATCTACCATCCTTATCAGAAGTTTTACTCAAAATTTGACAGTGTAATTTTTTTTCAAAGAAGATAGCTACACCATTTTTCTACCAGTAGCAGGAGAAAATACAATAGCATCAACCCATTTCTTCTTCATGTACTCTAAGATTTTATCATCGATATGAGTCTCTTGTACAAAACAGACAGCTTTACAACCACCTAAATAATTTAAAATCTTTGTACACTTAACTGGATGACGTAACCCTTTAACATTTAATGAAACTACTTTGATATTATGTATATTAGCCATAAGAGAAGAAAGGACAAAATTGCTCAAGAAGATGAAAATAAAGGAAGATCAAGAGAAGGAGAAAAAGGTAGCTCCAGAAAAGGAAAAAGGAAAGGAAGAATGGAAAAACAGAAAAAACGACAAACAAAAGACATAAATGCAAGCATGACCGGAACCGCTGGTGCTCATTATGAAGAAATTTCATTACTGCGTCAGAAGAAAGATATGTGGTAAAAACAAAAACCAAGTAGCAGAGTCATGTGTATCCATTGCGGGCGCTGAAACGACTTTGAGAAAGTATCCTTCCAAATGCGCATCGTTAATGGATCAAAGAGACCATATTTGTATCCTAGACTGCGCAGTTGAGGACGAAGAGCAGAGAAGTATTTGCGAATTAAGACAGTTCCTTTGGCGAAATCTTGGTGAATAAATATTTTGTGCCCATTTACCATCAACGAAGGTATCTCTCTAGCTACTTTTCTGCTTTTCTGATGAGAACCAAATGGTGATGTCGAAGGACTTTAAAAATCATTTGTCGCGTTTTTTTTGCGAGGTTTCCTATGTGAGGGAATCCCATGAGCCTTATCAATTTCAAACTTTTCTGAAAATGTAATTTGTAAAAGACCCGCCAATACATTCTCCAGATATACTCTACAGTTATTTCCCTCAACATCTTCAGTCAAATTAAATATGCGTAGATTATATTGCCTATTACCGATTCTCCAAGTCCAGTAATGTTGAACACATAGGCGATTTAAGAGAAGAAAATGATTCAATTTTGACCTTATTATCCTGTATTTTGATGGAATTATCCGATATTTTCATTGACAAGCTGGCAATTTCTTTACGCACATTTTTTACTTCAGATGCAATAGTGTCTGTGTTGACACGAAGTGCCTGAATTTCCTGCAGAATTAACCCCTTCCACGCTGATGACGAGCTGGGCTCGTCATGGCGTAGCCTCCTCGCACGCTGATGACGAGCCCAGCTCGTCACGTAAAGTGCGTTTTCGCAAATCCCAGCGTGCGAGCGGAATTCCGCTAGCGCGCATGGTGTTAAAGACAATGAGGGTTCAGAAGACTCCACTACTTTAGATTTAGCAGGTGGAGAAACTTGCTGCTGCCTCCTTTTATTTTTATTATTAATATCACTTTTATTTTCCATTTTCCAATAAAAAGAAGCAAACATTTTAATTATAGAAGCAAAATAATGTGTAAATGAGATAATGCTGTGGAAATAAAGAAAAATGACTGGTGCAGCAGCTAAAATGGGCTAAGGTAGTGGCTAGGCCCAATCCAGGTCCTTTCCTGAATGTTCACTCCGCCCCCTTGACAGAAGCCTGGCTGTACCTTAATACTGTGCAGGGGGCTGGAACCAGGCGACAAAATAATCCACTTCTGCTGTTCAAAATCCACTGGAATTGCTCCACAACGTAGGTGAGTGCTTAGGACATGCAGCGACCTCCTCTAATACAATTTCCTGACAAAACATCAGCGTTAAAATGACAAAAACGGGCCGAATTGGCTCGAAGGCTCTCACACCGCGGCCATCTTGGACCGCGCGCTCGCGCATCTCTCAGTTCATGACAGTTTAAAAACAGTCTCTGAATTCTCACCATGGTGCATGTCCAGGAAGCATATGGCCTGATCCAGCTATTGCCCTTCCTCTGTCAGACTTCAACCATACCTGGATCTCAATGTTTCTGGCTCTTCCTGGGCAGTCACACCTCCTGTAGGGTTAGCACTCTCTTTCTCTTTCTCAGCAGGCAGGTTGGCTTCTAAGCACTACAGATCAAATAAACAGCTTCGTTCAATAAGGCACTTAAAGTGTGTTCCCTCATCCTGGTGGCTGTCAGGCAGACCCAGCCATGGTTGTACAGCAGTCCTGAGCACTCAGCGGACTCTTCCTTGTACTGCACTTGGGACTGGAACAAGAAGGGGTCCCACTCTTATATTGTCAAAGAAGACAGGAGCCGTGGATCCTCTGTCTGCACTTTAACAACCACTTTATGGTGGGTCATCTTTCAAGTTCTCCCCAGGCTGCCCTTCAGGCACTGTCTTTATGTAGGGGGATGCTCTCCACAGCAGGCTAGTCTGCAGCCTGTGCACCCACAACAGAGTCGCAAAGAGGCGTGAGCATTGTGCACATGGCTGTCATCAGCCACACTGAAGAGTAATCAGGGGAAAGACATCTAGTTCACCTATGGGGTCCCTTTTTCCTTGGACAACAAAGACTACAGTCCCACCCTTCACCCTCACAATCTACCAGATGGCAGTGCTAGTGAGTAGCCCTCTCAGCAAAAGGCCTAATTGAATTTCTAAAGAAGACTTGTCTCCTCTCTCTCCCTTTGAATGTCAAGATCTCCTGTCTCCAGCTTCAGGAATGTCCACAATGAATTGCCAGTGTGTGGGAAAGTACCTTTATACCCATCTTATGGGTACATGTATGATGCTGCTCCGTATGCTACGCAGAGTTCTGCCTCTGCTCCCCGCCCAGTCCAGGCCAGAAATAGTCCGTGGGACTATTTTAAGCCGGCTCGATTATTGTAATGGTCTTCTCCTGGGGGCCCCAAAAAATTTGATAGGGAAGCTGCAGAGGGTGCAGAATATGGCTGCCAAACTGGCCCTCTCACGACCCAGATCTAGCTCTTCTACTCTTGCGCTTCGCGATCTGCATTGGCTCCCGGTAGATCTACGGGTCCAATTTAAAGCGGCCTGTTTGGTGTTCAAAGCGGTACACCGCCTAGGCCCTATCCCGTTACAAAACATGTTTGCATGGTATTCTGCCCCACGGCCTTTGCGGTCGTCATCGGCTCACCTTCTGGTGGTGCCTAGGTTTCAAAGAGTGAGGATGGGTGGCCGCTCATTTAGAGTGGCGGCAGCCAAATTGTGGAATTCTCTCCCACTCACTCTTAGGAGCTACCAGGACTATCTTCCATTCAGGAAGGCTTTAAAGACCTATCTCTTTCCCAAGTAATGGTTGTGCGTCTGTGCTTGTCTAGTGTGGGGGTTCTCTGATCAAAGCGCCAGGATGCCCTCTGGGTGACAGGTTTGCGCTCTATAAGTATGCTAAATAAATAAATAAATAAATGGACAAGGCTGGACCAGGGGCCAACAGAGATTCCAAAGGCCTCTAACGCTATTGCCATACAATGTATGTACTCTGCAGGCCACATACATAGTAGGCAAAAGAGAAACTTGGAAGGTTTGTGTTAGACTCTGGGTAAGTTCATAGAAACAGAACTTTACATGAATGGGCCACCAGTCCTCCAATCTAGTGGCACAGATGAAAAGGTCTGGTCTCAAATATGAATTTACAGACACTGTACACTGCAAATATGTCTCTATTTGCTTAGCAGTTGATGAAATGTGTGCACGCATAGTTCCCCTTTCAGGTCCAGGACTTATCTCATGTCAAGGGATAGGCCTTGGCTTCTGCACACACTAGATTATTGAAATGGTGTAAGGCTGGGGCAAAATGGGAAAAAAACACTATACCAGATACATGCAGATGGGCATTCGGGCAGAATAACACGACTATACATCATGCAGTGGACATTCCCATCCCAACAGCTTATATATACATTTCAAAGAAATCACGACACTGATTAACAGTTTAACTCTTGACTGCGTAAGACTGCTACGTTAAAGTTGTCTCCAGCTGCAAATATATTTCACCCTAAACTAGCAGATACTTCCTGAAGTCTACTACCTCTAGTTAACAACCTAAAATATGTGCAAATGGACCCAAGACTGGAAGGGAATTGATAGAAAAGGAAAGGGTTTTGGATAGACTAGTTAGGTGAAATGCTTTTTCAAGCATTTTAAGGTTCCTGTTTAAGTCTCGGTACCTGAAAAGTAAAACAAAAGGTTTCCCAGTGGGATATACTATTTCCTGCTCATAGATCAGGGCTCAAATCTCAAACACCATTCACACCATTCATTTTTATGGAACGGGAAAGCACTCACCAAAAGGAAAACCACCTAATATAATAATACAGTGAAAAAATATAGTAAAAAATGTACACTTTATTCTAAAATATACAACACTAATCGATAAGTCAAAAAATAAAAGAACACTTAAAAAACACAATTGAATACACAGTTAAAAAGCCACCTAATGTGGACGTGGAGAAAGTTAATCTTTCTCCACGTCCACATTAGGTGGCTTTTTAACTGTGTATTCAATTGTGTTTATTTGTATTTGACTTATCGATTAGTGTTGTATATTTTAGAATAAAGTGTACATTTTTTACTATATTTTTTCACTGTATTATTATATTAGGTGGTTTTCCTTTTGGTGAGTGCTTTCCCGTTCCATAAAAATGAATGGTGTGAATGGTGTTTGAGATTTGAGCCCTGATCTATGAGCAGGAAATAGTATATCCCACTGGGAAACCTTTTGTTTTACTTTTCAAGTATATTGGCGCTCCATTTCCCTTTGGGTAACTAAGAGCCCCTCTCTTTTCTTCTTACAAGTCTCGGTACCAACAGGAACCTGTTTAGTTCATATTTACTTTTTTGTTTGACCAAGGTAGGACCTAATTGAAATATCATTTGGCTGAAAGAACCATTGGGTGACTTGACCAATGGGTGTTGTGGTATCTTGTGCAATCTTCTACCATTCTGGTGCATTCCTTAATCCAACTGCAAGGTAGAAAATGGACTGCAGGGAACTGCCCTGTAATTGCATTATTTTATGAGTGGGCAGGAAGTGTACAGTAAAAAATTAGCAAAATGGAAGTGGTCACTTGCCAAGTCATGGCAGCTATCTTAGGTGTTCCTTGAAGGCAGCAAGGCCTCTACCATACTTTGTGATTCATAGGCGTAAACCCAAAAGCATCAAGCAATAATCTACGTTTCACAGTATCAGTGAGTTATTCAAGCCACCCAGAGAAGCTCTCTCTGAAGCATTAGACTCATTGGTTTGGCTTGCAAAGGCTTCAGCAGTGTTGTGGCGTGGGTCTCATTTTGCATATAGCAAGCAAAACCAAAAAGTCTGGGATGACTGTCTGGTTTACTTCAATGGTGTCTGTGGGTATGGAAGAAAGATGAGGACCTGCAGTGACCTAAGTTGAGCTGCAAGGAGCAATTGTTTTGGGCACCTCTACTGGGGAGCTCGCGGTGTACTCTGCAGGTACCATAGAAATGGAAAGACACTTCCTTCAGTCATCAATAATAACTGTTCCCCAGAGAGGTTGGCGTTCCAATGCATACCTTTCCAGGAAGATAAAACAAACAGGGAACCAGCTGTCCAAGCAAGGTTGATGGCCCCGGACTCTGAGAGTGAGGAAGAATGAGTAAGAATAAGTAAAACTGAGTGAAAATAAGAGTGCAAATGTGTGAGTAAGACTAAATGAGAGTGAGTTAGTGTGAAAGAGTGAATGCAAAAGAGAGAGTGAGAATTAATGAGTGCAAGTAAATGAAAATGAGTGAGCCTGATTGAGTGAATAGTGTGAATGAGCTAATGTATGGGAGCATTAGAGAGAGTGTTATGCTTCTAGTATGCTTTGGCCCTCGCACACTGGGGGTAATTCTTGGCATATAGAGGCACCCATGGCAGAATGCTGGCAATGGCATGCTAAAGGTAATTCTTAGTATGACAGACATCTGTGACACAATACTGGCACTAGCATGCCAGAGGCAATACTTCGCATTGGGGAACCCACAGCAAAAAACTGGTGCTGGCATACTGGACTTAATTTTTGTCTTGGGGCACATTGGAGGAAATTCTTTTTTTTGGGGCACCCATATCAGAATGTTGGTGATGTAACATTGAAAGTAACACTTAGGATACGAGAGGAAAATGATGGTATTTGTGAGGAGGCACTCATGATAAAAAGCTGGCCCTGACATACTTGAGGTAATTTTTGACGTAAGTATTGCCCATGGTATGTAGATGGCACTAATGTTAATATTCTGGCATTGGAATTTTGTATACAATTTCTGGCATAAGGAGACACCATTGCCATATGGGACACCCATGACAAAATTAAGCCCTGGGACAATTGAGGTATTTGTTGATATATGGGGAATCCATAACACATTTTTTAACAGTCAACTCCTTGGGAGAGTCAAAGTTCCTTGGCTTGGTACGCCATGAAAGATCTTGAATATTTAATGGGTACACTTGCAGAGCCTGTGTATGTTTAGCAAATATATGTGTAAATTTGGGTTTAAAAGGCACTGTTTGATCACATTTATTTCAAAAATTTCTGGGGGGGATTCCTGCTCCCTCCCACCAAGTTTTCCTTAGAAGTGGTCAGACTCTCTTGCTTTGCTCCCCACCACTTTCAAAGATCTATAATACTTTTTTTTCAACTTTATTTAGATCGTTGGCAATGTGACAAACATTATGCAGAATGATATCTTGGAGGGCACTGCACATACATCTGGGGTACCATTACAATGTATACCATTACACTCAAGGGACACATTTAAAGAAAGAAAAGCATTGGCAAGAACACGGAAGTGACTTTAACAGAGATGTCATTGATGAGGGTCTGTCGAGAGGATGGAGGAGGTCAAAATTGTTTTGCCTTTTAAGATGGAAGTTCCATGGCCTGTCTATCAGGAGCCGAAGGCGGGTGGGGGGAGGGATTAGGGGTGTTCCGATAGCCGGAGATAGGTAGTGAAAGGCTCCCATATATCGTGAGGGCAAGACATCAGTGGCATCGGTTCCCAGTAATTGGTCAGTTGTTCATGACAATATACGGTTTTGAGTCAGTCGCGGGCGTGTGGTGGCCGGGGGCGTCCCCAGTTCATTGCGACTCTGCGTTTTGCTAGCAGAAGCATTAGTGCGACAATTTTCCTGTTGCCGCGATCCACGCCCGCTGCATATCCCAACAGTTCCAGTAGCGGGGAAGGGTTTAGTGGTGTGTCTATAATTTTCCCAATGGTATTAAATATCTCTCCCCAGTAGGCAGCAATGGCGAGGCATTGCCAGGCTAGGTGAAGGAAATCCGCCATTGGCGAATGACAATGAGTGTCTGGAGACAGCTCCATTCAATGTGTTTGAACAGGGGTTCGATATATACGGTGCAGGAATTTGAAATGGATGAGGCGCAATCTGTAATTAGGGGATAGGAACTCGAGTTGGCCACAGAAAAATGTCCACAGTTCGTCTGTGAGGGGTTTGGGGAGATCATTTCCCCATGCTTCCAGGGCAGGCGTGTTTGTCACAGGTGCTGAGTGTTGCGTATGATTGTATAGGGATGTGATGAGCTTGCGTGCAGAGCTGGATTTGTAAGTGTATCTAACGCTGTAAGTGTTTGCAGGGGCTGGAAATGTATCAAATACTGTTCAGCAAGTTGAAAGTAGTTGGTAGTACAGAAGGGTGTCCAGGGGGGGTGCTTGTGGCAGGATCCTGGGCGGGGGGGTGAAGGAACCGATCATTCGGGTATAAGTCTGCAAAGCTTACCAGCGCGGGCACATGCACCGCTGTCCAGCAGAGGTGCAGCATTGGGTATTTCGCCAACAGGACCGATAGTGCATATAGACGCACGTCTCCCGCGGACGTTTGAAAGGAAGAAATAGAGCTGTCGAGAGCGGCCACGGGGAGACCATGTCTATTTCCACCACTACGTTTGGCTGGAAGGGCGTGGGATGTGTCCAATAGTGTAGAAAGTGTGCTTGGGTGGATAGCGCGTATAGCTGCAAATCTGGTGCACCTATTCCGCCTTGTGCTTGTGTGCAATATTAGGAGGTCATATTTCACACAAGGCTGCTTCCCTGCCCAGATTAATGTTATGAGATTGGACTGGAGTCTCTTGAAGAAAGCTTGTGTGATTGGTATTCACGAACAGATAAAGGGACTTGGGTAGAATCACCATTTTTGCTATTGCGATTCGTCCCGCCAAAGACAATAGGACTTTTTTTTTATTTTGTGGTTGTAGAACGTGCCTGTCAGGATGAGATATCGCACTTTGCAATTGCAAATGTACTGCTTTGTGGTCCAGGTCAGGCCCCTGCGGATGAGAATGCATACTCCTCTTACATAGTAAGAATATGTGGCTGAATAGGTGGTACCCCACCCTCTTGTGAGTAGTGGAGGGAGAGCCCGACTAACAAGGAGGGTTTCCTGGAGTAGACAGATGTCTATCTGGTGTCTGTGCAAGTAAACGTGTATCAGGCAAATTTTCTTGCTATCGTTGAGGCCCCTGACATTCCATGTTATGAGCTTTATTGTGGCTGGACTACCCATCTCTGTGCTCTGCAGTCAGAGTGAGTTGACGCAATTGGGTGTCGCCCTGTGTAGGTGGATGCGCGAGTTGTGTTCCCTCGAGTGCAAGGGCAGTGAAGAAGATGTAGGTGCAAGTCATAAAGCCAACATTTTCCAAATAACGTAAACAAACTTCAAACATTTTTACAGTCACACCCCCAACCACTGTACCCCCCCCCAACCACCCCCCCTCCCCACACCAACCCCCCAATTAGTTTGAGAAAAAGCTTCCCTCTCCCATGTCTGAAACATTCGGGATTTATCCCTGGGGCAGCAGAATTGCCGCCCGAACTAGCCCGCCAGTAAAGGTTGGGTGGCCGAGTTTAAGATTATAAAAACAGGAACCCATGTTTGCAGAGGCTCTTGCATAGGAGTCTTTTTTGGCCCCCCAGCAGGCCTGTGGGCGAAACCACAACTTACAACCAAATGGAATGTAGTTCACAAACTTGCCAGCAGCTTGAGGGTCACAGGCTCTCCACTGTCTGCGTTATGTCCTCTACTGTGTATGCCAAGTTCGAACAGTCCCAAGTTCTATTTAATCATTGTCGCTCAGTCGCACATCTGGCGGGGCGGATCTTAGAAGATGCTCTCTGTGAGTTTTTAGACTGTACCTGTTTCTTGGCAAACTTGAGGGCTTGTTTAGGGTCTGTGAAGTGGTATGTTTTCCCATCTTGTGCAACTCGTAACTTGGCGGGGTATAGCATGACGTATTTTAAGTTGGCTTGCTGTACGAGGCGTTTAGCCGGCTAAAAATCACTTCTGGCTGCCTGCACCACCATTGTGAAGTCCGGAAAGAAGGATAGATTGTCACCTTTGTACTGAATCTGGCCTCTCTCTCTCTTGCCACGCAAAGTACTGTCTCGCGATCTTTATAGTTTAGCAGACGAGCTACTATTGGGCGAGGTGGTGTCCCCGAGGGCGGCCCCAGCCCCAGGGTTCTGTTGGCCCTCTTGACGTTGAAGACTGGGTATAGTTCAGGTCCGAAGATATCTCGCAACATTGTTTCTATGAAGTCTTCTGTACCTTAAATGCTGTCGACTCAGGTGATCCGGAGGTTGTTTCTCGTCGAACGGGCCTCAGGGTCTTCGTTCTTTTGCTTGATCAGATCAAGGACTTTATCCATGCGCAGGAGGTGTTCGGATGTGGCTGTCTGATTATCTTCCGTCTCGCTCATGCGCGTTTCTAAATGTTCTAATCGAGAGTCATGAGCGTCAACTCTATTTTTCACCTTGTCCAGTCATGCAGTGAGCAAGTCTAGTTTGTCGTCAATATTTTTCAAACTGGATTTTACCTCCAGCAGGATCTCTTTGAGGTCCTTGTCCTTGTTGTCCATATCTCCCGGAGAGCATGTGGCAGCATCCTTTTTTGCCTCGGGTCCCTCTGCCTGGTGCTGCATTTCTTCTTGAAGGAGATTTTGATTGTCTTCCCTCCGGTTTGCGGATGGTCTTTGGAGGGTGGATGCGACAACCGTGCACCAGGGGGGAGGAGGGGGAGAGGTGTGTGCCAAAGTCTTGCCTTTGTTCAGGAGGCGTAAAAATTGCTGTTGCTGTACGCTGTGCCACTTGTGTCCGGCACTTTTGGGCCTTCTGCTCCCAGGGGGTGGGCTAGGTGCCTTACACTAAATTGATGCATTGCAGCCTATCGTACCGAGGGACCGGGGGAGGGGTGCAGTTCTACTCCTCGTGCTGTGTTCGCTTGTGCAAAGACAGCCTGCAGCTACTCACTGGTTCTTTATGTGGGGTTTCAACACGGAGCCCTCCCCCCCCCGCCCCCCACACACAAACCGGTTTCAGCATACAACTGTCCCACAGTGGTTTCGGTGTCTTTGAATTACCAGAGAGCTCAGAATTAGGCGGCCGACTTCGCCGGGTTTACTCGCTACAGCACAGCTATTGGGTGTTTATTGTCGGTAGGCGGAGCAGGCAGGTAGTTTACCATTCTGGACCTGACAGGGCCCAGCCGCGAGTTCAACCTCAGGCGAAGCTGGTGTACAGGGGCGAGATGGGCGTCGCCCTGCCACCATGGGGGGTTCACAAAATGCGAGCTGGAGCCTCGAGCAGGCAGCAATAAACTGTGCTGGCTGCTCAGTGAACAAACGTGCAAATCTGACTTTTCTTTGAGGGTGGGGGAGGGGGGGGGGTGGCCCTTGGTTCTGGCTTTCCTTGGCTGGGTGAAGATTTCTTCAACCTGCAGCAGTGACGACACACTGGTGGGCAGGGTATGTGTCGCACTGCCAGAATACAGGTTGAGTTTGGGCGTTATTCCCATGGACCAGGGAGGAGTTGGAAGCCCACCATTAATTTTAATGACTGGGGGCAGGGCAGTCCATTTCGAGAATTTGGAGTGGGGGTGTGTCTGTGGCCTCTGCCTTTCCGAGACCTGGGGCCTGTAGGAGGAGTCCAAAGCCAGCATTTTCCGGTTCCCTCCAAGCTGTTGCCGCGCTGTCTGGACTCTGAGTACTCAGTCCATTTCAGTCACGAGGAGCCCAGCACGAGCCGAGAACATTCCATAGGTGAGTTTGTTCACTTTGTTAATTTTATTTTTTATGTCTACTTAAAAATCACGAAGAACTGACTGTTCTCAGAGTTTTGAATAAAAGGCTTGGAGAGTACTCGAACATTTTAAATTAAAACGACCAAGTTATCTCCAAGGCTTTTATTCTTCAACTGTTCTGTCTTTCTTTTCCGCTGTAGGAGCGGTGAAGGTAATTATTTAAAACTAGTGTCCCTGGCTTTTCATTTCCACTATGCATCCATATACAAAATACACACACACGCTGTGTGTGCATGTTTTATATGGGCACGTGGTAGAAACGAAAGGCCAGGGACACTAGTTTTGATTCAAATAAGTGTCCGTGGCCTTTGGTTTGTGACATACATACATATACAAAATACACACACAGTGTGTGTATGTTGTGAATGGACGCATGGTAGTAAAGAAAGGCAGTGCATTTCATGATTTCACTTACTAAGTAAATGAAATCATGAAATGCGCTGTATTTTGTCAATAAGATGCCTCCGTATAGAACAGAAATAACTCGGATCTCGTGCATCATTAAAAGGGTCGTCCTCTCTGATAAAGGAACACACTTCTCGCTTCATAGGTGAACTGCTGTTTTTGTAAGCAGTTGGTTAAGACGTCTTTTTGTCTGTACACATCACTTAATTGTCTGCTCTGTTTTCCCATTTATATTTATATCCGTTCTTTTATCTAGTAATGATGAGTTGTATGTACCGTGTGCCGTACCGTACACCACCAACTCATCCACGCAACCAAGAAAACTGCATTCAAGGAACGACTGGACAACAACGCACACAACAGCAAGGAACTCTTCAACATCGTCAAAGAGCTCTCCAACCCCAACGCCGGAAACAACGACATCACCCCTTCGCAAGACCTCTGCAACTCCCTCGCCTCCTACTTCCACAACAAGATCGCGGACATACACAACAGCTTCAGCACTCAACCGACGCACGCCACGACCGAACCACCGCCCCCCACCACCACCCTACGCGCCTGGACCCCGATCAGCACTGAGGATACCGTCCGCACGATGAACTCCATCCACTCCGGATCTCCGACCGACCCCTGCCCTCACCAAGTCTTCAACAAGGCCGACGCTGTCATCGCACCCCACCTGCGGGACATCATCAACACCTCCTTCGACACCGCAACGTTCCCGGAGAGCTGGAAGCACGCCGAACTCAGCGCTCTACTAAAGAAGCCATCAGCCGACCCCACCGACCTCAAGAACTACCGCCCCATCTCGCTGCTCCCGTTCCCTGCTAAAGTCATCGAGAAGACCGGCAACAAGCAGCTGGCCGCCTTCCTCGAGACGAACGGATCCCTCGACCCCTCGCAGTCTGGCTTCCGAGCCAACCACAGCACCGAGACCACCCTAATCGAAGCCACCGATGACATCCGAGCACTGCTTGACAACGGAGAAACAGCGGCCCTCATCCTCCTAGACCTCTCCGCGGCCTTCGACACTGTCTGCCACCGTACACTAGTGCAGCGACTCAGCAACGTCGGAATCCAGGAGAAGGCACTGGAATGGATCATCTCCTTCCTCGCCGGAAGGACACAGAGAGTCCGCCTCCCCCCGTTCGGTGAAGCCACCGAAGTCATCTGCGGCGTTCCTCAAGGGTCCTCGCTCAGTCCAACCCTCTTCAACGTCTACATGAGCCCCCTCGCAGACATCGCACGCCAGCACAACCTCAACATCATCTCCTACGCCGACAACACCCAGCTGATCCTCTCCCTCACCAACGACCCCGCCACCGCCAGAGCCAACCTTCACGAAGGGATGAAAGAGGTAGCCGAATGGAGGAAGAACAGTCGCCTGAGACTGAACTCGAACAAGACGGAAGTCCTCATCCTGGGATCCTCACCCTCCGCCTGGGACAACTCCTGGTGGCCCCCCGCCCTAGGCAGCGCACCCCAACCAACAGACCACGCACGCAACCTGGGCTTCATCCTGGACTCCTCCCTCTCCATGACCAGACAAGTCAACACCGTCTCCTCGTCGTGCTTCAACATCCTGCGCATGCTACGTAAGATCTTCCGGTGGATCCCCACCGAGACCAGGAAGACGGTCACCCAGGCCCTCGTCACCAGCCGCCTGGACTACGGCAACTCCCTCTACGCCGGAACCACCGCCAAACTCCAGAAGAGACTCCAGGGGATCCAGAACGCCTCAGCACGACTCATCCTGGACATCCCCCGTCGCAGCCACATCTGCGGACACCTGAGAGACCTGCACTGGCTCCCGGTCAACAAGAAAATCACCTTCCGTCTCCTCACCCACGCACACAAAGCCCTACACAACCAAGGCCCAGGATACCTCAACAGCCGCCTCAACTTCTACGCTCCAAAACGCCAGCTTCGATCGACCGGCCACGCCCTCGCCACCGCTCCCCGCATCCGAAGAGCCACCACAGGGGGACGGTCCTTCTCCTACCTCCCCGCCAAGACATGGAACTCCCTCCCGACCCACCTCCGCCTGACCCAGGACCACCTCGCCTTCAGGAAACAACTCAAGACCTGGCTGTTCGAGCAGTAGCGGACCCCCCTCCCCTAGCGCCTTGAGACCCTCTGGGTGAGGAGTGCGCTATATAAATGCCCTGATTGATTGATTGATTGATTGATTGATTTAGAGGCTGCAGGTGTCAGATGTGCACCTGTTGACTGGGCGTTGCAGGGGGGTAAGTGTACCCTCTGAGCGAATGTTGTGACCCACAGAGGATTGCACAAAAATGCCCAGGTTCAAAAGCTATAATCCTCGCTAGTCCTTTCAAGGTATATATGAGTACATTTGTTGCTTTTTGTTATCTAGCCTCTGTAGACTTCTTATGAGGAACAGCATTTGTTAGTATTGCTCTTATTTCATGTTTCTATGTCTCTAGAGATGGAGGTTTATGCATTTGAATGATGAGCATCTTGAGTGTAACCAGGCCCAAGTAAGAGAGTGTTAAAAAGGGAAAACGTGAATTCTGGCAGGCTGTGATAAATTATAAGCGAGTCTAAAAATCGGACCTTTTCAATGGTTTCCAGACAAGCGGCAAACTGGTGAAAGGTAAACGGCAGACCACGAAAGAACCGTGATTCTGACGGGATTAATAGGAATAGAAAAGTGGACATCTGCTGATAGCAGCTGCTGTCTGATGCCACTGGTGTGAGGAAGTTAAGTGTATGAGAACCTCCGTTTCTTGAGCGAGTGGAATGTAAACCGCACTCCACAGTTACAAAACCGTGTGCGCAAGGGCTTCATCTAAAATACCAGAGTGAGAATTATTTAGAGATTAACATGGTGCTGTCACACGGATTGTTTTGCCGGAGAGATTCTGGTTTATGCAGATTATTGTATTTTAAGGGTGGGATGTTTAGCATTGGTAAGGGCCCAGCTGTGTAATGTCACTTATATTGAAATGTTCTGACAGCAGCTTGAATGGTTTGGAGTTTCACACTCTAAATTAGCATTTAAGTGTTTCTTTCCTGCTTGGTAACTTCATTTATTTAATTCATAAATGTGTTTATTACGTTTTTTTGTTAATTCAGGCACACCTCTCTTCATATGCCATTTATTTTGCAATCATACTCCTTTCTCAATGCATCCATGGTGGGTGGTATTCTTGGGTCACATAGCTTGTCTTGGGGCTTCTTCCCCGCATATGTCACTGGTTTTCAGGCTGTCAATCGTCCCCATTTATTTTGTTGTTACCCGCCCTGGCAAATTACTAGGGGTGGGTGGAATTTGCGTAGTCGCGTTACGCAAGGTTCCGCAAAACGGTAAATAATCTCTGCGAACACGCAGAAATTCCGCAAACTGGCGGAATTGCCTGTTCGCGATGCTTTTTTCCTGTTCACGGTCGCTGTTTGCCTGCTCGGGGAGAAACATTTTGAGCATTTTGAGAATGCGAACAAGCAAAAAATTCCACAAAGCCGCAGAACGCAGAATTTTGGGCAATTTTGCGTTCTCCGCGGAATGCAAAATTACCCAAATTCTGCAAGCGGAACGGAATTTACCGCCCAGGCCTACTAATTACCTCGCATGTGCATGCATTGTGTGCCTGTCCATTACTGTGTGTGCTTCGGTGGTTAGGGTCGGGTTGTAACACAGGCCCCCGCAGCCCGCGCGTTGCAGGGGGCCCCCCCGCTCCAGGGGCCCCCTCGCTTACTTCATCGTGAATAATGGGGATGGTGTACTGAGGTGCGCAGTGCGCACAGCAGCTTTAATAAATTAAATGGTGTGCAAGGCAGCCCCGGCCCTGCCGGGGCCCCTGATGCTCTTAATAAATGGTGGGGGCCTCAGTCTGAGGCTCTTTATAATAAATGGTTGGTGGGTGGGTGGGTGCGAGCAGGCGGCACGCAGTTGCTTCTGCGACACGTGTGCGCGGTCTATAGAGTGGGGGGGCAGGCAGGACTGTTGACCAATGCCCTGATTTGAATTTGTATTGACTCCTGACATGCGCATTGAGCGCGCGCAATTAAAAGTGCGCATGAGGCATTCTATGAAGAAGATCCAGCCACTCAGCCGCTCCTACGCAGGACTGTCGAAAGCAGTCACCGGCGGCCATAATTTTAATTAATTTATTAGCTCCCCCGGCCCCTGCCTGGCTAACCTTGTCATGTCCTTAGCCTGCTGCCTGATCGTCCTGCTCGCGCTTAACTGAAGCTGCAGGCGAGGCCCAGCTCCAGCCCTCAGGTCAGGTGAGTCAGCCTAACCCATCGACAGCCTCTGCTGCTGCTTGCTCTTAATGGGATAGTGGGGCGGGGGAGTGCTACAGGCTGTCTTCTCCCGGGCGGCAGGTTGGTGGACACTCGCCCCAGCGGTCAGCTTCTTCTGGGCCACTACGGTGGTTAGCTACTTCAGGCCGCCTTTCTCACTGTCGGTTAGCTTTTTTTGGGTAACGAGACGACAGGTCAGCCACCTCTGCAGGCAACACTAGTCATGCACCAGAAGGCATTTCTCCCTCCATTCTCCTCGGGACGGCTGGCAGCACGCTGTGCTGCTGATGGGTGTTCCAGCATGTAGGGGACAACTTGGGGATCAAATATGTGTCTGGCTTTATGTACAGCCCTCACTTCTTTTTAGATGTGCCCGCTCCTCTCACTGGCAGGTGCTTCGTGCACTTCTGCTTCTCTCAAGACTTTTTTTTGCCCACACATGCACTGCCGAGGCCTCTCACCTCTTGCAGGAGGTTTTTCCAGTGTAGGGGCACCTCGAGCATGGCGCTAATTGTGCAGTCAAAGATCAGGGAGGTTGGGGGCAGAGTCAAAGATCAGGGGGTTGGGGGCAGAGTCAGTCATTTCAGACCGCGCCTCGCAAAGATCAGAAGGGTTGGGACTGTGCTCACACAGGGTCGGGAGGGAAGAGGGGGGGCAGGGCATCTGTAAGACCCACACTGCCACAGCAGAGGTGCTGTGTCACCTGGGGTGCCGGGGCTTCCTGGTCGGAGGGAGGTCTGTGTGGGCTGATGGCGCTTTGCATTGGACAATAAAGGCTGCACCTGCCTCTGGTGTTTACACAGCACTTTGTCACTTTGTGGTGGTAGTCAAATGTTTCGCAGCCGTGGTCTTGATGCTTGACAGGGCCGAGGGCTACTTACTACTATGGCTTCACCGCCATGGTGAGGGTCACGGTATTCAGTCTCCCACAGAATCACAACTGGCACTTCACCTGGCAGTCTCAGCAGAAAGGCCAAGTAATTAATGTGAATCCCCCACCCCCCAGCCAGTGACCCACCCCTTGGGGCACCATGACAACCTCTCAGGGGGGGCCCACTGTCTCTTCCTTCACATAGAAGGTCAGAGGGCCAGCCAGGGACTCACCCCCTCGAAACACTATGGCAACCTCTCAGGGGGCCCCCACTGTCTCTTCCTTCACATACAAGGTCAGCCAAGGAGACACATCCCTTGGGGCGCCATGACACCCTCTCAAGGGGTCCCACTGTCTCTTCTTTTATATGGGAGGTCAGAGGGTCAGCCACGGACTAACATCCCTTGGGGCACCATGACACCCTCACCAAGCCTCCCCCACCCACTGCCCTTCCTTCACATATAAGGTTAGCCAGGGACTCTCACCCCTTGGGGCACCTTGACAACCTCTCGAGGGGCCCCTACTGTCTCTCCCTTCACATGTGAGGTCAGAGGTTTAGCAAGGGGCTCATACCACTCGAGACACCATGACACCCTCTCAATGGGCCCCCACTGTCTCTTCCTTCACATACAAGGTTAGCCAGGGACTCACATCAGGTAGGGCACCACGACAACCTCTCAAAGGGCCTCCACTGTCTCTTCCTTCATGTGAGAAGTTGGCCTGGTATATGCTGTCCACTAGTTCTAGTGGGCACCTTGTACCAGTCCAAACAACCCTTATTGATGGTAGGTTAACACCTTGCGTGCTGCCCCGATTTTTCCCCGTGCTTGACATTCCAGAACAGGGTGTGGTCCTGACGGAACCATTCCGTCATCAGCACAGCTCAACCGTGACTGATGACGGAATGGTTCCGTCACAAGCATCGAAGGGGTTAAAGACAACCTTTATTGAAAGCTATCCTGGTGGTAGCTATGGAGAGCAGCTTTCAGGCTAAGTCTTGAAGGAATGTAAAGCAGCTTGTCTTACAAGTCTATAATCTCTTGAATACCCAAATGAAACGAGATCCACACAAGGTACATATATAAAATATATGTATTTATTTCTAAACCACTCCCCACTAATCTCTTTATGAGATTAGAGGTCAAAGGACATACGTTGAAATCAATAAAACACAGTAAATTAGCACAATATACTACAGGCCCCTGGGGGGGGACCATATACTAAATGAGTGGTATAAGAACCATGACTTGACTAGACACAGTGCCTAGAGCATGTAGAATTGCTGGGACCCCACGGAACCACCCAAGGTAGTGACACAGGAGACCCATGGGGGACAAGTGCAGTGTCTGAACACAGGTGTGAGCCCCATACAATGCTATGAGAAAGTCACAGTTGAGAAGTTAGAGTTTAACCACTTGGATGCTAGGCGTTTTCCCCCCCAGTGCTGGAAAATGCCATTTTAGTGGCACCATGACGAGCTCAGCTCGTCATCAGCACACAACACCCGTGGGTGATGACGAGCTGAGCTCGTCATCAGCATCGAAGGGGTTAAGGACACTTAGTGGTGGACTAGGAACAAACCCTTTCAGACTTAGAAGGTTCTAATGTCAACACCCACTGGAGCACCTGCGTACTTGTGTTACCTAACCCAGGAAGCCGGGTGCATAGGTGTCAAATGCCAGAATAACAATAGTTTAACTTATACCTGAAACCCTACGCCGCCATAAATAACATGCCGAGTTACTTCAAGTGTCCGGGAATGCACCCTGCATTCAGACAACTCACTCCTCTTTCTCGCCCTTCACTTTTACGCTCACTCTGCACTCACACTGACCACCATGCACTCGCACCATTCACCCGCTCACCCTGCACTCACAGTCATCACACTGCACTCGCAATGCACTTGCGCTGTTCACCCTGCAGTCACACAAGCACACTACTCACCTGGCACTCATGTCACACTTTGCTCACCTGTCCCCCTCACTGCTCAATCTGCAATCTCAATCAAATAAGCCCATCACTAGCCATGCATTCTTTTGTCCAAATCTGCACTTACATATGGTCACCTCACTCACCCTACTGTCGCCTATCTTACCCTACTCTCACAACTTTGAATCACTCACTGTGCACTCTTTGATCTATGCCTACTCAGGACCATGAACTTTTAAACAGTAGGCCCAGTATTTCCAGAATGGATGACTGCTGACACCTTTCAGTAATCCCCAAGGTGGGATTATGAACAAAGAAAATACCATAGAGGGACCTGCAGAGAGATGAAAAACAAAATAGTGTGCTTATCTCTCACCTCTTAAGCCACTGCTAAGCGCTGCATCCTATTGCACAATAAGCTGCTTGCACCCCAGTCAGTGGTCCTCATGCACAACATGGAATGGGAACACTTTCAACATAGCATCAAAACAAATACAACGCACTTCCCACCACACACCCTACACATATTGTAGCTTGTTACTCATGTAGGCAAGCGCTTTAGTGCTCCACCTAGGCATAGTAGGCCCTCTATCAATATAACAATAGGATATAAATTCAAAACCACTCGATCCCCTGTCTTCTTGGCTCTGTCCTTTAGCTCCTGCCTCCTTGCAGCCGTCCATTCAGTTCATGCCTTCTTGCATCTGCCTTCAACTCCTACATCCTTGGCAATCACCATCCTCATCCAACTTTTGAGTGATTACCTCCTCAAACATCCGCATCAATGTTCTGAAGCATCCAAACAGTTTTCTTTCTCAGGCTTGTTTGCCTGCCTGTTTTGCAATGCTTACTAATAAAGACATGATGGTAGAAATTAAAAGTGCTCCCTCAGTTCACGTTATTATCATGCACAACCCTTGACAGTCGCTAATATGTGGCATACAGATAATTCACCAGTCTATTTCTCTTGACTTTCACAGGCTACTGAGTTATATCTTGTGTACTTCTCATGTATATTGTCAGTCGAGTTTTTATGGAATTGCAGGTTTGGGTTTGTCTTTCAAAGTTCGTTATTGTCCATTAATGTCAATTCTATTTCAGACACTTCATAGTTGTTCTTTGTTCTTCAGCCATAGGCAGTTCCTGAGACAATAGGATCGCTCCTTGGCATTGTTCTGATTGTACCTCAGTTAAATAATCTACTTTTGACAGTATTGTTGCAAATGGCATAGCTTGTATGTTAAGAGTATTTCCCATTTTCTCATTATAACTTAGAGAAAGACAATATAGAGGCATTTCATTTAGATTTTGGAGGTTTCAAACCAAAATATAGTAGATTTCTCTGTGGTAGGGCAAAGTGGTAGGTGATGGGCTGGGCCGCCGAGGAGGGGGGACGGGGCCCCCTCCCTGTGCTTTGCAGGGGGACCCCCTCAAGTTTCGTTACGCCACTGGTTAGGGTACCATCTCTGTGCAGTGTTCGCCCATGTCACCCAGACTTTTTCAGATATTACACAGCGGCTTCATCAGCATCTGAATCATGATAGACCGGGGTTAGCTGAGTTCTGGTGGGTTGTCGGAGGGAGTACAAAAATGATGATAAGGACCCTCTTATAGCAGTCAGGCTCGTACCCTAGACTCACTCTCCACCAGGCACTCATCTAAAACTTTTACTCCCTACCACTTTCAATTGTGACCAGCCGCCACTGTTTAACCTCCAATATGCAGCTCCTCAGGTGACTCTGGGCCACGTCGCGGGCTTACCTTGCTCCCGCAGGCTTGGTTGTGGGCCTTCACTGTCTTGCCACCGCTCAGTGTGGCAGTCCGATATCAGCTGGCCTTTTCCGGCGGGCCGCACCCCGTACAGCCGCCCCTCCGCCTTCTGCGGCTGGATGGGCTCCCAAGACGTTAGTTATCCAAGGATTGTGAGCTCGGCTGGCAGAGCTCGCACTCTATGCGGCCATCTTGCTACGCGGCAAAGCCACGGCCCGACCTATAATACTTAAAGGGAAATATATATGTCATAACTGCCTCAATGGCATATTGTGCCTCATATGATTATTTATGCACCCTTGTACAGTGTGTTATTGGAAGAACCAATGTTATCTAGTTGAGTCAATATCTAGAGGTTAACAAACCTCAAAACTCCTTGTATGGGCAATAATCCGAAATCAATTAATTATGCTCCCAATAATCTAATCACTGAGGGAAGTTACGTTTGTCATGGCCAAAGAAATCACTTAGGGTAGGAATGGTACAGATCAAAGAAAATATTATCTAGCTCTCAGACCTTTTTGGTGGCGTTATGTGAGTGCTGTATGTTACATTAACTATCTGGGGGCCCCTCTCTAAGCACACTAGTTACTGCTACAAAACATTTTATGAAGGCAAGGAAAGTATATAAGCCTGGAATGTGACATAAAAATGTCACACATTGCATGACAAACCAGAAGACTGTATGTGCTGGAATTCTTAAAATAGGGTTCATACCGTCATACGCACTTTCATATGGATGATGGCCTTTTAGAGATAGTTGAGTAGTTTCTGTGCATCCTTTGCCACCACAGCCTAGTGCATTCATGAGCGCACTCATTTTATTTTGCATATTACGATTAAAATACCGGCCTAGAAAAAAGATACACAGTGAAAGGTCTGCTGACCGCGTGCAGCTGCAATTCAGTTTTATTTCATTATCGCATTCACGCCTAGGTTTTTCTGCCAGTTCTCCGAGGAGAGCAGTGAGAAAGATGACTGGAAGCAATACAAACATTTGCCATCAAGCTCCTTGAGGCAAATAGAGAGGAAGACATAGCCACACGGCTCACAACTCCTCTGCAGCAAAGATCACCATCCTACCGCGTGAGCAGAAAGTAAACAATGTCTTGATGAGCAATGTGTATTTTCTGCAGCTACCTCTGGATTATAGGTATTACACTTTAGTCAGCAGTGCAAAGCGAGCTGTTCTGATGAGTACATGAACAAGCACTGACAATGCCAATAGGTCAGGCTTATGAAGGAAAGTGCCTTATGTTATGTCTCATTGATGGGGTAATCGATACACCTAACAGTAGGTTCAGGAGAACATTGAATTTAAAAAGACAGAGAGAAATAGACATTAAATGAGTAAATAAAGAAGAAAAAGGAAGCCTTTCAATCCAAAAGAACTGTAAAAAATTGTTATTTATTGTATGTAATAAAAAAGCTTTTAAAACAATTGCGCACAAGACAAAGTGCTGGTATACAAAAAACATATCACAAACCAGACAGGTGGCAAACAAAAACCTTACATGTTACAATGAAGGAACAACATACACACAAATATATGATGATGTGGTAAGGCACTCAGTAAGCCATCATACACGCACGCTCACTCAGGAACCCACCCGCAGACTCATTTTTGCAGTCACTCTGTAGCACTACCGCAATAAAACGCACGCAGACTCAACAACATATGCAAGATAAATTGAAAGACTATAAGTAGAAAAAAGAAAACATGTTGCCATCTAAAACACGGCAGGCATATGCTTGCAATAACGAAACTAAAGATAGCAGAGGGTACCTGTCTTGCAGAGATATTGTAAATAAGTAATCTGTCATTATTTTCAAGTTTCAGTTTGACTGCCATATTTAGAACCATTGTGCTGGACAACTTGGACAATAATACACCATGGGCAACAGCCTTCCATAATGGTGTCCTGGTTTACAGGAAAAGGCCATATGGGATGCAGTACACTGCGCCATATTAAATGAGCAGAAAGAATCATTAAAATTAAATGATGAGAAACGCGGAAATGAAAAGGGACTTACAAAAGGAGAAGAATGACAACTGAAGGACTGGCCAACTCGCCCTGACACTGAAGAGTGCTCATGTTTAGGTAGATTTACACATGTGATCAGAAAATTGTGTCATTCACATTGCAAGAGAGACAGTGGCTGATGTGGAGTGGACCATTACCCCATGCAGTACGGTTTAATGGATGAAACTGTCTAAATTACACACAGGCAGACCAGTGACCGACATAACTGACCCAAAAGCCTTCTGTATATCTATAAGGATATATATTTTTATATATAAATTTATGTATTATTTGAGTTTTTTAATTATTACAAGATCCTGGCACATACCCAAGATAGATGAGATTCTAGTAAGGATCATCACAGTGCAAATCTTCTCTACCTAGGGTTTGTCTGAGGCAACTAGCAACACTAATTACCTTAGCATGAAAAGTAATCTGTGACATTTCATGCAACAAAATAACTTTCTGTGGGCTTTAATACAGAGAAATATCCTCCCCTAGAACTAACTTTTGACTTTATTGTCTGCTTTTCACAATCAGTATGTGAGGCCTACTGCATTTATCATATCTTTTGGCAATAAACAGATCGGACTTGTGGCATCAGAAATATTTTTTCCTAGTGAACCAATGAAGCCTCATGCTGTTATCATTGGCTTGTTGCAACAACCAATTTAGGCATCTTGTGCAGAGGTTAAGCTTCCTCACATTGCAACCATCATGCATACAGTCATAAAAAGACATATTATACAAAATGTCAGTTTGCAAAGTAAAATGCTATCTTTTCTAAGAGAGCCGAACAAGGATTGGGACAGTGCAAATCCTCTATATCCACGGTTTGTGAGAGGGGGGTAAACTGCAACAAAAACACTTGCCTACTACGGTAATCTGTGAGATCCCATGTAACAAAATAGCTGTCTGTAGACTTTCATACAGAGTAATAACAAGCTGCTCATAAATTCCTGTTGAACTTAACTTAATTTGGCTCTTCCCCACATAACCACCATACTCACACATAAATATACAGCATATTCATCTGTATATAAGCATTTATTTGGACTATAGATTAGTACCTACTTATGTGAATTGCATTGTATAAACATGTATAGCAAATATGTTTTTAAATATATAGATATTCATTAGTTTTGCTTAAGAAATGTACATAATACTAATGGTTATATTATTCTATGTATATAGGTGACTATGTAAATAAATCTTTTTATCATATAAGTATTTATCTGCAATTAATTCACTATTTAATTACAAAAAAATTAATTGCATTTAAATACAGCCAAACTTGTAAGTCTAAGTTTATTAAATACAACTCAAATCTACATATATTACCTTCCTTACACATACATACCTTCCATGGACTTGTGTATCTTTATATTTATTACTTTGCTTCTAATTTAGCATCTCCAATACACTACCCTGTATCTCACCCTATACCTTTCGCAATATATCCTCTACCTCCACTCACTCATCTCAAACCTTATTCTACTACTCTCTCCAATGCACTACCCTATTTCTCACCCTATACCTCTCAACATATCCTCTACCTCTACTCTCTCACTCATCCCAAAACCCATTCTACTACTATGATCCCCTAAATAACCCTTTCTAGACTCTTTTCTCCTCTAGCCCTCCTTAAATCATCTCATACCTCTTTTACTATTCAGATGTCCCAAACAAGCCTTTTTAAACTTTTCCTTCCGACTCTTCCTCCCTCCACCTCCCCTATACTCATTCCAAACCTTATCCTACTACTATGAGCTAAAAAAAATCGAAATCCTTCCCTCTTCTATCCCTCCACTATCCTTTTCAATCCAAATAACAGACTAACATGTCCACCCCTCAAGTTAATTTCATATTTCCCTATACTAATTCACCACTAATCCATTTTGTGTTCCGGAGTAAATTGCTACCTGCCGAAAAGCACTTTAACACCTCATCAGGGGTAGCAAGCGCTATGTAAATGCAAACCCTTCCCTCTTCTATCCCTCCACTATCCTTTTTCAATACAAATAACAAACTTGCATGTCCACCACTCAAATTAATGTTATATTTCCCTATACTAATTCACCACTAATCCTGCTTGGGTTCCAGAGTAGCGGGCTACCCGCCGAAAAAGCACTTCCACGCCTCATCAGGGGTAGTAAGCATTAAATAAATGCAATTAAAATGACAATATAGTTTACTGGCATACAAGGATAGGATACACAGGAGTAGGAACTTCACAGGAGGTCAACCTGCCATAATCAGTCCATGAACGTACTCTGAAGTCTAAAGTTAATGATGGAAGGGGACGGTGCTGGGACTGTGATACATTCCTCTTCAGTGCCCTCCTTCCACCTGTACTGTTACCGGAGATTAACAAACACCGTAAAATATCTAGTTAAGACACTTTAACAACACTACAATGTCGTGTGTGCCCCTAAAACTTAAAGCTCAGGCAGCACAGAAATGGTTTCTCTAATACACCTGTTATGGAAATACCTTAGGCCTCATTGCTCTAGTTACCAAACACAACAAACAAATGATCTGTCTTGCTGTAATTCTTAGTACAAACTATGGGCCCGATTCACAGAACTAACTTAAGACAAAATCCTAAACTTACTACCAATTTGGTATTCACAGAAGGCACTTACTCATTTTGGTATTCACAGAAGGCACTTACTCATTTTGGTATTCACAGAAGTTAGGAGTCCTAACTTTAGGACTCCTAAATGCCTTCTGTGAATACCAAAAGTCTTAAAGTTAGGATTTTTCTCAGTTTAGGAGTCCTAAAGTTAGAAGTCCTAACTTTACTACTCCTAAGCAGGGCATTTCGGTATTCACAGAAGGCATTTAGGAGTCCTAAAGTTAGGACTCCTAACTTCTGTGAATACCGAAATGAGTAACTGCCTTCTGTGAATACCAAAATGAGTAAGTGCCTTCTGTGAATACCAAAATGGTAGTAAGATTAGGATTATTTTGTCTTAAACTAGTTCTGTGAATCGGGCCCTAAATACACTAAAACCGCTCTCTTCACATTCCAAGAATGAAGCAAGATTTCCTCAGGGGATTATGGATTAGAATAAATGAGGACAAGCGATCTCCTGCTCTCTATGTGGCAGGGAGAGAATTTAGCTTTAAAAACCTTTGGCCGTTTAAGGTTAAAAAACCTGGGGCCGTTTTTAATACAATTCCACTCTCCAAAATTCTTAAACCTGGTGGTTCCACAAAAATGCACCCAATTTTCCTAATCTCCTGGTTGAAGTGATTGCCACAAGAAAGATCACCTTCACTGTAAGCCACTTGAGTTCAACCATGGCTAAGGGTTCACAAGAAAAACCTTGTAATGTCTTAAGGACCAAGGGTATTTAACAGGTCTACAAATAGAGATACTTCGTAGAAGTCTAACTCCCAAATTTCCATTATCTGGAAAACTTCCTTGTGGTTCTCTAAAGGCTCTTATCTATACCAATTGAGCTCTTAATGTTGTCACTAATAAGCCTTTGTTGTAACAGTCAAGCAAGAATGTTAAAATCACACCAATATCACAAAATATATAAAAGGTTTGGTTTCTGAGCACCATTTCTGAAAATGGCTTGTTTGTTATTTGTAAAATGTAACTGATATGTGCAGAGATATGTTGACATAACTAGTCGATCTAAGGAATTATGGTATGGGTAGAGAAGGAACTGAGGCCAGATGTATGACTGTTTTTAGCTGTCGCAAACAGAGACTCAGGCCATTTGTGACCTCTAAAACAGCTTCTGGCATATACTAACCCTATTTTGCGAGTCGGTAACTTATGACCGACTCACAAAATAGGGTTTGCGAGTCTCTATTAGGAAGGGGTGTGCCAAGGGCATCCCTTCCTAATAGCGAGTCGCAGGGCATTTACGATTGTTTTGCGACTGAAATGCGGTTTCAAAACAATCGCAGTTTACCGCCTACTTCAAGTAGGTAGTAAGTCATTCCTAAATAGGAAGGGTTCCCCTGGAGACCACTTCCCCTTTGTGACTGGCAGCAAAAACATTTTTAAGAGCAGGCAGTGGCCCCACTGACTACTCTTAAAAAATGAAACAGAAACATTTCGTTTTTCGTTTTGTAATGCATCCCGTTTTCCTTAAAGAAATACGGGCTGCATTTAAAAAAAATTTAAAAATATGTTTTGTTTAAAAGCAAACACAGACATGGTGGTCTGCTGTCTCCAGCAGGCCACTAACCTTGTGTTCTTGCCCATTCCTAGTGGGTCGCAAATTGCGAGCTACCTCATGAATATTGATGAGGCAGGTCATTTGAATCCCCATTGGTAATCGCTGTGTCTGAGACACCTTAGTACATTTCATTTTGCAACTCACAATTTGTGAGTCACAAAATGTAATGGTCGGACGTCTGGCCCCTAGCTCTATTATGATACAATCATTATGTACAAATGACTTTCAGTATGCATATATGTCACAAATAATACAAATAATGTCTTTTGTCACAATAGTATGCCTTCACAGATAGGTATGTATAATGGGTTCATGATAGCCACTTATTAAGGATATGCTAGAGACCAGAGTCCAACAGGGGTTTTGAAATTGGTGTAGATATGGCCGCCATTAATTATGGTCAGATGTCTTTATATAACTCTGTTTTATTGATGTATAAAAGAATATACTAAAGAAGCATCCCACCTAAGATGGCTGCCACAATTAGCAGTCTTCTCTTGAGCCACGCGTTAGGGTGCAATTTCATTACCAAAAAAACATTTTGTTGATGTATTTGTTATATATGTTTTTATTAGCATTTCACAAGTACAACTGTATGTACAGCACTTCAAAAGATCATTAGAACTACAAAACTTCAGTCTTCAGGGCCAACCTCAACATTTGTTACATGGCACAATACACCAGGCTTATGTGTGATGGAGCCAATAGTATATACTAACCGTTTAATTGACATTTTACCAACTTAAAGGTTCAACTTCCCCACCCATTCACTTCCCCCAAGCTTTCAAGTCAATAACTGGCCCATACATGACGGAGTACGTCCTAGCGTAACTGCCGGTCATCCATAGTGTAGCGCAATAGGAGCATCCATGATCATGGCCTCACTCAGTGATTCCTCACATTGATTGGCTCTATCTTTGGCCAAGTCCCATCCTACACAGCACATATTTCAGAACAATTAATCGCATTTTGTTGATGTATATTGAATATACTAAGGTGGCTGCCAGGATTAGCGATCTACTCTTGAGCCATGAGTTAGGGTCTGATTTTGTTACCAAAGAAAACCCATTTTGTTGCCATATAATAGAATATACTGCAGACATTTTCCACCTAGATGGCCGTCAGGGTTAGAGGTCTTGTCTTCGGGACATGAGTGGGTGAGAAGTACAGAGGAGCTTTGCTCTGATGAATCAAACGAGCAAGCATGGACTTCTATGTTGCCGAGCACAGAGTTCCTGCGTCCACGGCAGAGACTGATCCCACGAGAGGTGAGATTTAGCAGTGTGGCTTCAGTCTCATAATTTTAAGGATTGGGTACCTTGGATTCACAGCGGAGACTGACCGTGTGGGAGGTGAAATTTAGCATAGTGTTGTTTCTGGTGTGGTTAAACTTAGTACTCTTGAATTGGACCAGTGGCCTGTGTGCCCCCTAGTAACTGTTTCGGGATATATTTATTTGACCTGAGTTTGATGCAATCATTATGTACGATTGATGCACTTGTGGCACATGGATTGTGATGGCTCTACAGTATGTTTGCATTGCTTGCCATATGGATTTTGTAGGTACATCATCAGTTTTATCCATTTGTGGAATGTACTGGATTAGAGCAACACTGATTGAGATATATGTGTTTAATTATTAAAGAAGGGTCCTTTGGTGAGCCCGTTTAAGACCTCTACAGACACAGGATATACGCAACTGAGAGGTATGTGTTTATTTTTGTACAGGGAATTTTGATCCAGCAATATGCCTATGAGGTTAATAGACGTCTTCATGATTCATTTGCGTAGGTGCTTTGTCAGAAGGACTTTATGTCCTGAGGACACCTACGCAGATTAATCTGTGGGCCGAAATGTCAACATTGAAGTGGGGATTGTCCAAGATGGTATAAGTACCTATTCTTGAATAAGTAATAAAATTGGACTTTATACTGAAATTGTGGACACCAGTGTTGTATATATGCATCATATTTAAATGATTTTCACCATTGCACTTAGAAGCACTAAGCCGTCTGCACTTTGTGATCTATTTGGCACTTTTTGGATGAATAACCCAATTGGGGAGAGGATGTAGCCTTACGGCTAGAGTGGTCAACCTGGAAGCTGGGGAACCGAGTTTGAGGCTCGGGAACAACGCTCAACATCCTGTGATTCTGGGCAAATCACTTAATCTCCCCGTGCCTAACAAAAATGAATGTGTCCTTCTGTAACGAAACTGGTGCTCATGTAAAGCTCGCTGATACCCGATTCGGGTCTTGTTCGCACTATATAAAACTCTCTTAAAAATAAAAAAATAAAACATTAAGAATACTGCAGAATTGAAACCCACGGAACCAATAGTTCTATGTTTTATTATGTTGAATTCAGCGGGTTTATACAGTGAGGGAACATCCATCGACAACATGTGGAGTGTAAGAAAACCTCTTAAAGCTCTTTTTTTCTTTTGATGGCATAGTCTGGCAACAACTGGTCTATGAAACCAGACCTAAAAGTGATATGTTTTAATAAAATCTTCACCTCTGTTCTTTGCACGAGTAATAGCGCCTTGCAAATGATCAGAAATAAAAAAAAATGTATATGGAGTAATTTAAACCAAAAATGTAGTTCATATTCAGTATGTAGTCTACATCAATTAATACAGCTGTATATAGCAACTAGTTATTTTTCCCCTCTCCCTATCATTTAGTAATTGCAGTATTACTCGTTGTGGCAATCACAAGGGCGACTATTAAATCATGACAGTTTGTGATTTAATAAGTTAGGTTCCCGGTGCTGTTTTGTGACACTATATTCTTGTTAAGCCAATATGTGATGTTTCATGTTCTACAAGAGTAACACGTAATATTGTTCCTCTGGAATAAAATATCTGCAACCTAATGTGAGTGGTTTCCTAAATAGACATTTCTATGAATTGTGTTCTTATATTATTCATGCATTTTATGGAACTTCAGCAATGTAAAAAAAAATGTATGTAAGCGGGGTTGGGATACTGGGGCATCACTTACTGGGAAAATTCATGGTAAAGGATCCTTTTATTTTACTTCCTATGATGTCACTTGTGCTACGTGTCACGTTTTGATGAATCGTCCTCCTTGGCTGAGATCTTGAGTGGTCTGAATTTAAAAATCAGTTTCAAAGCACAAAGCTTGGTGATGTTCTGTGTTATTTTAAGATCCATATTTTAAGAACAGTGGTCTGGGGCAGAAGCCAGTTTACACGCTAGAGACCTGCCAGCAAATATTTTTATCCTGCAGTCACTTGGTATGTACGATGGGGCACTCAATATGCATGAAGACTGGTGCAGTTTGAAAGTGACGAAGATATCATGAGTACAAGTCAGGCCAACCGCCTTCGTTTTCACAGTTAAGGCTAAAAAGAAGAGAGAGCTCTAATACTTTTTGAGAAAGAGATTAATTAATTACTGGGATGCACAAAAATCATGGTTCTAGGTGTGGTCTTTGAGTGTTTGTCCCACTGGGAACAGAGGTCAATTATAAGCATATAATCCCAAGTTTGAAAGTATGTTGGGTGCTACATTAGGGAATACCAGTCTTGTCACAGGATTTAGTGAGTACCTAAGCAAAACTTTTACTGGGCCCGTTCTGGTTAATAATTCTATGTCAGGATCCGGAGGCGAGGATTAGGCTATTCTTTCTTCATTTGCAGCAGTAGGAAAGTGCCCTTTTAGACATGTTCACCCCCCACCTTTTGGCTGGTAGTTGAAGGGAGTTAGAGTGGCGGTGCAGTGTTCCTGGTAACCAGGTCACCAGTACCAGATCTCTTTCCCAAAACTGTGCAATTGTATTCCCCAACTGGCAATACCTTTAGAACCCTTTGTGAGCCCCTAGTAAATGTTACCTCTGGTACCTAGGGCCTGAGGCACTAAAGAGGGTCCCAAAGGGCTGCAGCACAAATTGTGCTATCCTAAAGGACCCCTCACCAAGCTCATGTAAACTGCTTCTGCAGGTTGCGTGATTTGGTGCGGACAAAAGTGAAAACATAACATGACACACATCCCTGTGTGCCATGTCCCCAAATATTGCATGTAATATTTGCAAGCCACCCCTACAGAAGGCCTTACAGCCCTAAAGCAGGGTGCCTTATAATGCACGTCCATCACCACCCCCTTTTGTACTGCTTTTGGCCGCCATAAGTGTGGCAGGGTATGCTCAGACGTGAGTCCCTTGCTCACTTTGCCACTGGATTCAAGCAAGCCGGGCTGAAGACGGCTGAAATGCCAGAAACCAGTCCTCGGAAGCTTGTTTCCGGTCCAGGGAAGACATGGCTTGGCGGTTCGGGCTGGACTGTTCCCATGAGGCACAGGGTCAGACTGATTTGCATATGGCCATGTCTGAACTGGGGTGGCAGAGTGGGCTAAAGAACGGTGATGGATCAAACCCAGATCTTTTGACTGGGTGTGAGTGTTTGATTGATTCAGATGCTCCGTCCATCACCACCCCCTTTTGTACTTCTTTTGGCCGCCATAAGTGTGGCAGGGTAGGCTCAGACGTGAGTCCCTTGCTCACTTTGCCACTGGATTCAAGCAAGCCGGGCTGAAGACGGCTGGAATGCCAGAAACCGGTCCTCGGAGGCTTGTTTCCGGTCCAGGGAAGACATGGCTTGGTGGTTCGGGCTGGACTGTTCCCATGAGGCACAGGGTCAGACTGATTTGCATATGGCCATGTCTGAACTGGGGTGGCAGAGTGGGCTAAAGAACAGTGATGGATCAAACCCAGATCTTTTGACTGGGTGTGAGTGTTTGATTGATTCAGATGCTCCGTCCATCACCACCCCCTTTTGTACTGCTTATAATGCACTTGAGGGCTTAGTTGCAGGAGCAGATATGTCCCTTTGCTGGTCAGTTCCATTACTGCCTGTACAATTGAACATGGAAGCCTACCAGAAGCTAACGTTCTGTACCCCAAACAATCGGGGTTTAGGCCTGGACATTCAACAGAATCAATGCTGCTCCATACATCAGAAACCTTAAAATGTGCCTTAGGTCAAAGTAAAAATGCAGCACTGATTCTGTTGGACCTATCGCCTGTTCTCGACACGGTCTCCCACGACATCCAGGCAGACAGACTCTGGGAATGTGCCATCTCTCACAAAGCCCTGGCTAATTTCTTTCTTGGACAACAGGAGACAACTAGTAACCTTAGGCAACTTCAAATCAACAGAAAAACAACTGCTCTCTGGAGTCCCTCAGGGCTCTGCCCTTAGTCCAACACTTTTTAACCTCTATATATGATACTGTTGCTCAACCTGATTGCATCCTTTCACGTTGAGTCCATCTCCTATGCGGATGACACTCAGCTAATTCTCACTCTTGACAAAAATTCCACAGCAGCTGAAGAAAAATTCCAGAATTTTCTTTCAGCAGTCATGGACTGGATGAAATCAAACCACCTCAAATGCAACAGTCAAAAATGGAGATTATGCTGCTTTGTAAATCCAATATCTTCATGCCCAAACAATGGTGGCCGACCGATACAGCACCACCCCGTCACACAATAGACACTGTGAGAAATCTAGGGATCCGATTCAATCATGCACTATCCTTCCACCAGCTAGCGCTCTCGGTAGCGGGCATGTGCTTCCACATGACAAAAACCCTCCAAATTTCTTTTGATCTGCTTCCTTTGACAACCACAAAATCAGTGGCAGTAGCCCTAATTCTGTCTCGCTTGGATTACTGCAACAGCCTATATGCAGGAGCAAATAAGGTAGTGCTGAAAAGACTACAGACAGTCCAGAACGCGGCAGCCCTGCTGGTATTAAAATTACCTAGGAGGTCCTCTGCCACAAAAGCATTCAAACCCTCCACTGGCTGCCCATAAATATAAGGATTCTCTTCAAAATCCTTGTAATAATTTTCAGAACCCTCAAAAACACAGGACCCACATATCTAAGAACCAGAATCCAACCATATATTACCCAACGTCTTCTGCGATTATCCTCGGAAAACTTCCTGGCACCCCCGCCTTCCACCTCTCATCTAGAGGAGGAAAGTCAATGGCAGTCCTGGGAACTAAAGCATGGGATACATTGCCCACCCATTTGAGACTGACGCAGTCTGAACCCCTGTTCAAGAAACTCCTAAAAACCTGGATCTTTGCGGCCCCAGGCCAGTTAGTGCTATCACTTATCTGACCTTTCTACCGAATGGTCCTTACTAATTCCTCACCACAGCCCCCGCCCAGTTTTCCGATATCGCCAAGATGCTCCCCGGAGTGAACGTTGCACTCTATAAACATCATTAATCATTCAACCCCAAACTTTGAATTCATATTTCTCTTAATATTATGTAAAATGGGTATGTTGTGGTGAATGGTTTTCTTTCAGGTCGTGTGAAGAACTGCAAGAAGAAAGGAAGCTCCTGCTGAAACGCCATGTTATTCTACAGGGGGTACGCACACGAAGGAGTGCAGTGCTAACCTGCTTCACAGCACAGGACCCTCAGCTGAGCTGCAGCTTCGTGAAATTTTTAAAAGCAGTGGAAAAAAAACTACCAAAAACTGACCCATGAATAATCTATAAACAGGACATACGATTTAAGTTACATTGATGAATCATCTATGTTGCAAAATTAATGAAATTTTATGGGAAACACGAATAGACTAACAGGCCTACAAAGTGGATGAGAAGTACAGAACGTCCTAATGTGGGAGGCCGGCAAACAAAATCATTTTTGCTGAATCGCTTATGCTTATCGCACTATAGTATAGAATTGATCTTAAACGCATGTTTTTATGAGCATTTTAACTTTCTTATTGTGTACTGTATCGCATTGGTTTTAATTAACTGTGCAATAAACTAAACTACTACTACAGTGATGAGGATCAAGCAGGCAGCGGTTTTATAATGCATGTAAAAATGAGGAAGCCCTACTCATGTCAATGCAAGCATCGGTAGAAAGATGTAAAATACAGGCCTAAGCTGTCTTCAATAGCAGGATAAAAAGCACAATTGGGATCAGGCCCCTGGGTGAGGAAGGTAGGCACGAGCTTTAGCACAATAAAGAAATATAATTAGACTCAGCAGAAATGTAAAAATAAGGTGTACATGAGTCTCATCCTATAATTGTGGGGTTAGATGTTTTTTGCAGAAAGTATTACCTATTTTAAGATAATGTTGTACTTGAGTAAACGTTTGCTTTAATATGCAAATCTATGGCATATTTGATGTTACAAAGGTATAAAGGAATCTCTCCGCCACATTGTAAATTGAAGTTTAAATTCCAATTCGACAGAACTCACTGACCTTCTGTGCGCGTTTTGTAATCTCTGTGATATATTGCCAACAGAAGTCCCGTCATCTTTCTTTCGTCTGACAACGGCGGCCTCTGCCGAACTATTAAATCACCCACATGTGGAGAGGTGTCGCCCCCTTTGAGCTCATTTTCAGCACCAAGACCAGCAAAATGCCGTCCATTGGCCTTCCCCGGATCACATCCCCTGAAAACTTACTTTTCACATAGATTTTCAATAGGATCACCCTCTAAAGGTATGCCTAGGTCGCAACCCTTTACCCAGTCCCCTCACAAAATGTGCTTTTTACTACATATGCACCAAGTAGAATGGAAAGGACTGAATCGGCAGTGCCTGTGTATGTACGGTATACAACCGTTACCACGCATCTTTTACCACGAAGTACTGTTACAACGAAACCATTACAACGCATGTATTTACAACGCATTACACTACAACGCAGCTACTATTACAACGCATACCATTACAACGTAAGTATATCTTTTTTTAATACATTTATTAGGGGTATTGGGTTATGGGGTACAGGAGTATTTTTAGGGTTCAGGGCTAGGTTTGGGTTTTGGGGTACAGGGGTATTTTTAGGGTTCAGGGCTAGGTTTGGGTTTTGTGGTACAGGGGTATTTTTAGGGTTCAGGGCTGGGTTTGGGTTTTGGGGTACAGGGGTATTTTTAGGGTTCAGGGCTGGGTTTGGGTTTTGGGGTACAGGGGTATTTTTAGGGTTCAGGGCTGGGTTTGGGTTATGGGGTACAGGGGTATTTTTAGGGTTCAGGGCTGGGTTTGGGTTATGGGGTACAGGGGTATTTTTAGGGTTCAGGGCTGGGTTTGGGTTTTGGGGTACAGGGGTATTTTTTACATATATATTAACAAATTCTTTAATAAAATTTAATTTAAATAATTAAATTATTTTAAAAATTATTAATTACATTATTTTAAAAAATGATATACTTACCTATACTTACGTTGTAATGGTATGCGTTGTAATAGTAGCTGCGTTGTAGTGTAATGCGTTGTAAAGGTATGCGTTGTAAGGTATCCTGCGTTGTAAAAATTGCATGCTAATGGTATGCGTGGTAAAAGTATGCGTGCTAACAACATATATCCGTATGTACAGCTTTGCACAATGATTTGATACTATACCGATGGAAGCGGAGACACAACTTGAGTTGCGTTCACATGCTCTTGTGTATCAAATAAGAGAGAGAAGCACAAACGCGCCCTTGAGGCGATTGTACTGGGCCTGTTATTTGCTTGTGAAGCAAGATATGGGAAATGTGCCAGTTTAGGTGTTAATCACACGGTTCCATTGCACAACAGAGTTGAGGACACTGAAGCAGCCTTGCAGCTTATTCAAAGCCCGCCCCTATCTGTCAGGAAGTTGTTTACCAACAAAAGTTCATTTCATAGGCCGGGGCTGGGCAGCATCGCTGCCTGAGCGCGGGTGAGTCAAGATATTAATATTAGCAGAGGCAGCTGAACATTAAAGAGAAAGGACATAGAAGTGGGAGAAGTTTAAAATGAACGCCTAGCTTGACTGCCCTTGGTCAGTGAACTCCGCAGATTGCTCTCCACTCCCTCTCTTGATAATTCCCCATCTCGCCTGAAGTCAGGCAGCCTGCTCACACACAATTATTGAAATGTAGAGGTTTTATAAAAATGCAACACGGTGTTTAATTTGAGGCGGTGGGGCCCACCGGCACTCGTTCTTTTGGAACCGGCCCTTATCAGCCATTTACCGAGAGCAAGAGAGTGGAAAACACACAGGGGTGTGGGGGGGGGGGGGGGGGCGGAAGATAAAGACGGAACAAAAGGCAACAAGGGAGATGTCAGGACCCCCAAGAGTAGGACAAGGGGGCGGGAGTGTCTGGTAACATGAGGGGGGGTTCAAGGCTAGGCATTCAGCGCTAACATTTAATAGCCGTGGAGTTCTGAGCGCCAGCTCTCGTTCTTTTACTAAAAAGACTCGGGTGCTACTTGTCGCCTTTCTTTCGGTTCAGAGCGCTTTTTCAGAACCAAGGTCAAGGACGTAAACTCGGCGCTCAATTTGTGCCAAACCTTGTTTTTCTTCCTCGCACTTTGACACAGAGCCAGAAAAGGATGAAAAAGAGGAAGACAAAGAAAGGGAGACAGCGGATGTTAAAAGGACCTGAAAGAATGAGTTCAGTAAAAGAGACAGCCTAGGCTGTAATGTCCTGCTGGCTTTTGCCTGAGATTTGACTGTGGTGGGAGGGAGCATGGGAGTGGGCGGGGGCGGGGCATTAAGGACCACCGGGCAGGAGGCAGCGGATGCCCAGAAAAGGATCCGAAGGCCTTAGCTTAAGGGCTTCCAGAATCTCCTGTTTCTTTAGCCTTAAAAGGACCTGGCCATTTTGAGAACAAATATAAAATACTGCTCATTTAGTTCTCTGTCTGCTGAGTACACTTGATCTTGCCAAGATTCTACACTGGCGCCGAGGACGTTTCCTGCCAGCACGTGCTGCAGCTGCTTGCTGCTGTCTTGGTTTACTGACCCTGAAATTCGCTTCTTGTTACCATGTCGTCCTCGGATGAAGGGAACCTCAGTTTCAAGAGTGAGGCAATCGCTCAGGCTACACTACCAACACCTGCCTCAGCCCTAGCCTCTCCCCTCTTGTGCAATCGCTGCCTGTGGTCTTCAGCCTGCTCGACACTAATAAATAATGTGGGTCTGACATGGTGCTGATGGGACTTTGATAAATGTAATTTCAAACTAGATATTCACTGTTGGATAATTGCCACCCAACCAGGAGTGAATCAGTCATGTTGGGCAGACTTGCTTGGACAAGTCTAGCAAACTCGAAGATATCTTGATTATAGCTAGAGCACTGAGAACAGCTGAATATAAGGCTGAGGTCATGGATTTTTACAAACTCCAAAACAAGCTGTACGAAAAATCTACATTTTTATGGAACTGCAGCTCAGTGATGATGCCCCTAAGACCAAGTGCTGGTGCAGTGTTTTTCACTTTCCGCGTCGTAAAACTAGAATAATAATAGGCTAAGAGTGCAAGTGCAACTATGCGTAATGACTCGCCCACTCTTTCTTCCTTCATATGTGATGGTTAAAAAGGAGTATTGCTAAAAGCGAAGTGCTAGCGGATTAAAAGGACTACCAACCCGGTTGATCGCCCAAATTACTGACATTAATCAATACACTCTACAGAATTGTAGCATACAATTACTTAAAAATGTATCAGATAAAAGCCAGTGTCCGGAATTTCCCCAGTTTGCAATTTAATTGCGGGTCGTTTGGCTTGAGGCTCGCTATTATAGCTTCTCTTCATGATCGGATGCCTCTGTCATTAAAAGTCTTTTTTATTAGGTTGAGACTATTATATCCCGCAAGGGATAAATAGACGAGAGTATAGTGGGCAAACCAAGGTCTTAAACCATTGCGGATTTCGGACAGTTCGTGTGGTGCACTCGTGCGGAAAGAGCGTCCACATCAAAGCCATCAGCCGCCCTCCCACAGGCATCTGTTGCTTCCCCAGCGTGGGCAGTGCGCGCTCGGCCTCACTTATCCTCCCCGCTAATTACATCCCGCTTTCACTTTCAAAGCTTCACTTCAAAGGGGCCGCCAAATGCTTTCAGCACTCCGCTTCCCCGCAACCAGCATTCAACCCCCACCTTTTAGTAAAAAAAAACAATTGCAGCTTTGCCCAGCTCTCTTCTATTTCCAATGTTCCAGGTTTTACAAGTTTTGCCTCTTTTCACTTGCCGCTTTTCTCTGGATTACACATTGGTTTACTGGTTTCCCTCAAAGGAGCCGCCAATGCTTTCAGCACTCCGCTTCCCCACAACCAGCATTCAACCCCCACCTTTTAATAAAAAAAACAATTGCAGCTTTGCCCAGCTCTCTACTATTTCCAATGTTCCAGGTTTTACAAGTTTTGCCTCTTTTTACTTGCCGCTTTTCTCTGGATCACACATTGGTTTACTGGTTTCCCTGGCCTCCTTAGTGCCGGTCGCCAGCTCCCACGTCTGCCTCTACCTCATCCTGCGCCGCCCCGGAAGATTCTGCTTCACCTTCCACGTCCCGATCCTGCTCCGCCACTGTGTTGCGCTCCAACTCTCTGCTCTGCCCTGCCGTTTCACCGTACTGCACTGCTGTGTCACCGCTTCACCATCCCCTGGTAGGTTCGCTTCACTATACTTTTTTTTTTAACTTTATTTTTGAGATTTTGAGCGATAGGACATAAAAAAAAGTGCATTTATGTGTACACATTCCAGTCATAGTACATTCAATGCATGTACAGTGTCAGGGCCATTGGATACAAGCCATCTTATCATATTAACATTGTGCATTAAATAGTTTGTCTCACATTTCACCCATCCTGCGGCCATTTTGTATCTCAGGTTGCCCGCATCACCAACCCATATCTACGAATAGCAGTTTCTTCAATATAATAGTTACAACAAAGATACATTAAGCACCCAGCTCGTGTGTATAAGCATCTCAAGTGTGATCTAACTAATGCATGACTGCCCAATAATACCACATTGTATTCCAAGAGCATTTATCGCACAGTATTCCCTCCAGTACCCACCTTCTAATTTATAATGCAGTAATCTCAATTGCGTGTCTACAAGTATCTTATACAGGAGCCCCCAATGTGCATCCAGGTGTGCAGCCCGTCCTCAGCCGCTTTTTCCCCTCCCAATAGATAGCAATGTAACGGAGCCCAAATATCTGTGGGCCGTGAGGCTATCGGTAATAACTCAGAATATGTATTGATCTGTTCTGATAATAGGTAAGATCACGCATCCAATCCTTAAATTTCGGGGCTCTGCCCCAGCCCCATCTGCATGCAACTCTTCTCTTGGGAACTAGAAAGGCGAGTGCGGTGAATTTGCGGTGTGCTGCTTGTATGGGTTCCACGTATCCCTAGAGAGCAAGAATAGGGGAGGGTGTTACCTCAGTGTTAATCATTTTGGACAATGCTGCAAACACCTGGCACCAGTATAGCTGTACTTCATCACATGACCACGGCAGGTGCAGAAAATCTGCCCCAGGGGGAAGACATCTATCACAATTGTCAGTTTTGCGATGTTGAAATCTACGCATTCGGGCTGGAGTGTAATACAGTCTATGGATACATTTATAATGTATAATTCTGAATCTGCTGCTAGAGGAGATTCGCTCTGTCTGTTGTAGACAAAATTCCCATTGTTTGTCCGTTAGTGGTACCTGTAGTTCCTGGTCCCATTTTGCTCTGGCCGCCAAAGGTGGAGCGTCTATTAGTGAGTGGACTGATCTGCAGATTGTCGATACCAGTTTTTTAGGAGTATCGTCTTGGAGGATGCGTTGCAGCAGTGCAATGGTCTAAGGTTCACGAGGGAAGTCAGGCGTACGCGCTTTAAGTCCCTGCCGTAACCTAATGTACAAAAAAACGTCAAGGGGAGATGGCTGTATGCCTTCATATAAATGTTCCATAGAACGGAATGTTCCAGCATGGTATAGGTCGCCCCACGTCTTGACGTGGATACTGTGAAGTAGCTTACGAAATCCTGCTTCTTGTAGTAGAGGCATACTTGGATGATAAACGAGGGGCAAGAGTGGTACGTATAGCATGGCAATCTCCAATTTAGCAGCCAGTCGGGCCCACGCGGTTACGTGCTCATCACTGTTGTGGGCGTCTTATCCCTTCCCGGGACTAAAGCATATAGTGCACCTTCTATGGGGATTGGATGAGCCAGCCAGTGTTCCGCCGCCAGTTGGGGCATGTATCTAGGCTGATGCACCCAGAAAAAGGCATAGTGGGCCTGGGCAGCCTGATAATACAGCTCAAAATCGGGAATGCCAAATCCGCCCTGGTTGTATGGTCTAACGAGGATGTCCCATTTGAGCCGAGGTGATTTTCCGCCCCATACTAATCTGATAAGCTCCGTTTGGAGTAGCTGAAAGAAAAACCTGCCTGGATAGAAAGGAATGTTTAAAAACAAATATCATTATTGTGGTAGGATCCCTATTTTAATCAAAGATGTTCTACCCGCCATGGAGAGAGGCAGGGTGATCCAATGCGTAATATTGTCTGTGATACGAGTCATCGTCGTGCCATAATTGGCCCTCAATAGTTCATCCCGGTCTTTTTCTATGTGGATGCCTAAATATCTAAAGTCCCCTTCGCACCAAGCAATTGGGTAATCTAGCACAAACTGTTCTGTGGATGTCGTGAGTGGAAAAATACAGTACTTGCCCCAGTTGATCTAGACTCCTGAGAGCCTACCAGAGCGAATACATTCTCTAAGAATTGGATTTCAATTTTCACTGGGGTCTTGCACATATAAAGTGATATCATCTGCATACATATATATTAGTATCTGCCTTTGAAAACATCTTAGCGCTTTTTCCCTATGATGCTGCCTCAACTTAGCCGCAAGTGGTTCTGTAGCAAACAGCAGCGGTGACAGGGGGCAACCCTGCCTAGTGCCCCTACTGATAGGAAATTCAGAGGAAAGCCTGCCATTTATAAGCACTTTGGCTACTGGAGCCTCGTATAATAGCCTAATCCATGAGATAAATATAACTGGGAAACCCATGCGCTCCATTACCTGGAACACATAATCCCATTCTAATGAGTCAAATGCCTTCGTGGCATCAAGGAAAATGGCAGCCATGGGTTGGTCTTCGTGCACTGTGTTTAGAACCGAAAAAAATGTGCGCAAATTATGTGACGTCGCTCTGCCAGGTACGAAGCCTGATTGGTCAGGCAAGATCAAGGTAGGAAGTAGAAGATTAATACGGGTAGCAATCAGTTTTGCCAGGATTTTCAGGTCGCAGTTAAGCAGTGAAAGGAGCCTGTAGGAATCGCATTTATTCACCGGTTTCCCGGGCTTTAGGAGCGATGTGATAAGTGCTGCACGCATAGATGGGGGCAAATGTCCCACCTCAAGCGCGTCCTCGTAGACCTCCCGCAGCACCGGTGCCATAAAGTCAATGTACGTTTTATAAAACTCTATTGGGATCCCATCGAGTCCCGTAGCCTTACCCGACTGCATGTGCATAATAGCCTCCCGCACCTCATTCAATTAAAAAGGGGCACTCAGAAACACCCTCTGTGCGTCGCTAAGCCACCCCAGGGACACATTGTCCAGGTATTCCTGAGGTTCACTTCACTATACTTCGGTTTTATTCTTCTACTGCTTTGTGCAGCTTTTAGGAAAAAAAGCCTCTCTTTTGCTTTTGGAACTTCCTGCTGTCTGCGACTTAAATGTGCACCGTGCTCATTTTTTGACAGTATGCAATGCTTTGCACAATAGTGTTTCATTTTATTTAGAGGCTATATGCGGGGCAGGGCGGTACAAGTTTTGAAAAAGAGGAAGAAAAGGATTTACTATTTAAACATTTACGCTAAAATCTGTGCTTAGCATAGTGTGCTGCAGACTGGTATTTTGCTGCTTATGTCTTTACATCCAGATATACAATACAAAAACTATCAATACACCTATTTATTTTATTTTATTTTATTCAATGCGATTTTATATAGCGCGAACATTACCCGAGAACGAACAAGGACTATTTGCTTTGTCAATGGTTGTTAGTTGCGCAGCGCACCACTCTCTGGCTCACCTCCTGCTCCCCCTTTCACAATGCGCGTGCACCCCCTCCCCACCCCTCCCATTTGTTCTCTATTCGCCTCCTGCACCCATGCAGTCTCTTGGGCTCTGCGGGCACAGCCATGTTTTTTTTCAGTAATTGAAAAGAACACTTTTCGTAGCCACAGTAGGGATAGCCGTGGCACAGAGCAGCATACCGGGTCTCGGGATGAAGACATTGCAGGCATGAGAGCTACTGTTTTATGTTTTTTTTAAAAACATCACACCTCTCCAATAGAAGTGCTTAAACAGCTGGGCACTTACCGCACTATCCAAAGCTCATGACACCAATGGAGCTTCTGTTAAACTCTGCAAGGTGAAACACCAAAGCCCAGAAGTTAGATCGTTGTTTTAAACATTTATGCTAAAATATGTGCTTAGCATAGTGTGCTGCGGACTGGTATTTTGCTGCTTATGTCTTTACATCCATATATACAATACAACAACTAACATTACACCTACAACGAACAAGGACTATTGGCTTTGTCAATGGTTGCTAGTTGCGCCCCGCACCACTCTCGGGCTCACCTCCTGCTCCCCCTTTCACAATGCGCGTGCACTGCCCCACCCCTCCCATTCTTCTCAATTCGCCTCCCGCACCCATGCGGTCTCTTGGGCTCTGCGGGCACAGCCATGTTTTTCAGTAATTGAAAAGAACACTTTTTGTAGCCACAGTAGGTATAGCCGTGGCACAGAGCAGCATACTGTGCCCCGGGAATAAGACATTGCAGGCATAACTTAACGTTTGCTTTTGTAATTTCTTCATTCGTAATTTTCTCCTCATGTATCCGTTATGTTCCTATTGTAAAGCACTCTGACACCTTCGGGTAAAGTCCGCGCTATATAAAACGCATAAAATAAATAAATAAATAAAATAAGTAAAGAGCCACTGTTTTAAGTTTCTTTTAAAAACATCACACATCTCCACTAGAAGTGCTTCAACAGTCGGGCACTTACTGCACCATCACTCAGCACCACCACAGCATCACTCAGCACCACCACAGCACCACTCAGCACTACCACAGCACCACTCTGCACCACCACAGCACCACTCAGCACCACCACGGCATCACTCAGCACCACCACAGCACCACCACAGCACTACCACAGCATCACTCAGCACCACCACAGCATCACTCAGCACCATCACAGCATCACTCAGCACCACCACAGCATCACTCAGCACCACCACAGCATCACTCAGCACCACCACAGTACCACTCAGCACCACCACAGCATCACTCGGCACCACCACAGCACCACTCGGCACCACCACAGCACCACTCAGCACCACCAGAGCACCACTCAGCACCACCACAGCACCACTCAGCACCTCCACAGCATCACTCAGCCCCACCACAGCATCACTCAGCCCCACCACAGCATCACTCAGCACGACCACAGCATCACTCAGCACCACCACAGCATCACTCAGCACCACCACAGCACCACTCAGCACCACCACAGCATCACTCAGCACTACCACAGCACCACTCAGCACCACCACATTATCACTCAGCACCATCACATTATCACTCAGCAACACCACAGCACCACTCAGCACCACCACAGCATCACTCAGCACCACCACAGCATCACTCAGCACCACCACAGCATCACTCAGCACCACCACAGCATCACTCAGCCCCACCACAGCATCACTCAGCACCACCACAGCATCACTCAGCACCACCACAGCATCACTCAGCACCACCACAGCACCACTCAGCACCACCACAGCATCACTCAGCACCACCACAGCATCACTCAGCACCACCACAGCACCACTCAGCACCACCACAGCATCACTCAGCGCCACCACAACATAACTCCGCGCCATCACAGCATCAATCTGTGCAACCATTCAACAACAACTGGTTCAAATATGTTCTCTCAATGTGTCAAGCTTTATTACAAATGTCACAAAACAATGTTAATATTTCACTTCTGTTCTTGGATTTCCATCACAGTAAAATACACTGAACATAATCTTCACAAAAGTTATTTACAAAAGTTTAAGCTATTGCCATTATAAATTACAATCACTTTTATTTAAGTATTAATTATTAAAAAAAATTAAAAGCCATTGTTATTTGTAATATCAATACATCTAAGTTACGTAAATACAAAACATGTTGCATTACAAATGCTATAGGTGTCACATTTGCGAAAGTTATAACTATTGGCATTGTAAATGACAAAGCTATTAATTTAGCTATTTTCAAAACCAACACATAAATAAAAAAATGGTCATTTACAAGACCAATAGCTCAAACTTTCATAATGCGGGACCTATTGCATTGCAAATGCTTGTTAAGAATATTGATCGAAGATTGTGCAAGCTAGGACAGATACAAACTAGATGGTAAGTCCTCATTTTTTGTTATACAAAATCTGCATTCTGTGGGTCAACTATAGTCCAAGGTTAGCCGACTAGCCAATGCTGGTATTCTAGTAGATGTTGTAAGGCCATAGGGCATTATTATTGTAGAAATCCCTAATCTTAATGCAATCTGTCTTCTGCCACACTCCCTATTGCCCCTAGTCTACAGCTGGAATAAAGTCTGGATAACTTATGAACAAAGTAACTGGGAAGGGATAAGTTGCCAGACTTTTATTGACCATCACTGTGTTCCAATGAAGATAGCTTGGACCTTGTAACAGGAGAAGAACTTAAACCCCTAGAATCAGTGCTTTTTTATGCAGGCAAGCTGCTTTCCATATGTGATTACCAGCAATTAGTCTATGAAATACCAATACTTCTCATTTTTTGGCTTGCTCCATTAAACCATATATCACAGCTGTGCTGCGTGATAATAGTTCAATATATGGAGCATTCCGAGTCCTCCCTCCCCTAATAGTCAGAATACTGTTTGTGTGGCAAGGTTGGGTGTCTTCCCTCTACAAGTATTGGATTTCCCCCAGAGAGCTCCTGGGTGGCTGAAGAGGTAGGGTTTGCACATTGTAGAAAAATCTGAGGGAGGAATCATTTTGACAGCAGTAATTTTCTTTAGCCAGGACACACCTACCACATGCCACCTCTGGAGGTCTAACTTTAGGAGGTGCATAATTTCACCATCATTTTTATACTCTATGTTCTCCAGCGAGGGAAAGATTTTACCTCCTTGATAAGGTATATGCTCATCAGTCTATTTCAAACGAACCTCAATTGCGTGAGGACGTTCTGGTCTGGAGGGGCAGACAGATTTAGAATCTGAGACTTATGCAGATTAATTTTGAACTTCTGAGGCTAGGCCAAACCTCCCTAACTCTTCTAAGAGGGACGGGTCAACAGTGAGAAGGTCTGGTCCACTAAGACAAGCTGCACATAGTCTCCGTACATGAACATTTTGTGTTAGTCCTTTTCCACCCGTATACCCTTAATTGCTTTCTGAGCTCTTACTCTATTTGCTAGTGGCTATCACGTGTAAAGCAAAGAGATGGGGAGATATAGAATTACCCTGCCTAGTACTCCTCCCAATTTGAATACGGGCAGAGACCACTACTTTGACAGACAGAGACTCTTGCCAGTAGAGCCCTATACCCACTGAGTATCTAGACATGGAACATATCCAAATGCTTCCATAGACTTCATGAGAAATGGCCAGAGCACTCTATTCAATGCTTTCTCAGTATTGACTGATTTTTTCAATTTCAAAAACTTTATTCGGTTATATTTCAAATAACCATAAAAGTACATCAAAACACATGAAATATGTTACATCATCATAGTTAATAAGGTTTAAAAACAATATACACAGTATACCGAAAGATACAAAATGACACAATTCATATGATCATTGTCTTACGTAAGTAATAAATACTTTTAAGAAATGCCGCAACAGAAGCAACTGAGAAAATGTCCTCCAAAAGTAGTATGGCAAGAAATGCTGGCCGGCACTGTCTCATATTCATATATTTTAAAATGGGCATAATCCATCTTTTCCTGGGTATCACATAAAATCTGCAGAAAAATAAGATATGTATGTCCGATTGGGTAGAGATATTGTCACACGGACATTTGCAGATTTCCCTGGACCAGTCATTTACAACAGGAAAGCTCAGCAATCTATACAAAATACCGAACCTTATTCTAGTCAACAGAAATCTTTTTTGTTCTTTCATTTGAAGGTTTAGATAAGGCTGGATAATCCTTGGTTTAACAATCATCAGATGGGGAATTACAGTCTTTTTTAACAATTCAATTCATTCCCTCTGATTCTCAAGGAAGTTTAAGCTTAAGAGTTTCAATGCTTTCCTCCCAATTTGAATAAGGGCAGATGCCACTACTTTGACAGACAGAGACTCTTGCCAGTAGAGCCCTATACCCACTGAGTATCTAGACATGGAACATATCCAAATGCTTCCATAGACTTCATGAGAAATGGCCAGAGCACTCTATTCAATGCTTTCTCAGTATTGACTGATAAAAATACCGTAATTGTCCTACAAACATTGTCTACTACATGGAGAATTTGTTCACTATTCTCTGAGGAGTTCACCCTGAAATAAATACCGCCTGACTCTGACTTAATAAGGCTTTGCATGTGGGCGACTAACCTACTAGCCAGAATTCCAGTGAAGAGCTTCACATCTGTATTTAATAGGGATATTTTCCGGAAAGAGGAACACAAAGTAAAATCTTTTGTTGTTGTTAGGTTATGACCATTGACACCTTCCTCATACAGTCAGCTACTGGACCTGATTCGGGTTGGTCTGTGTCCCCCGAGTGGGAAAAGGGGCGATATGATGATGAAACGTGGAAAAGCCAGTTATCACTTTATAGTGATGGGTTTGTCTAATGAGGCAACGTCGACCTTTGGTAAGCTACATTAACGCAACACCTCAGAGATACTTCTCTGCCATCTCTGCATTCCCCTGCTTCACTGTGTACAACTCTTTGTGAAAGTCCCTTAAATGCCTGTTTTATTTCTGTATCCTTGTTGGTCAATAATTCTACCCTAGTTTTAATACACACTTTCAATTGTTATTTCGGTCCTCAGCTTAGAGCCAAGCAGCCTCCATGCTTTAGTTCCCCTTTTACAAAAGAATTGTTTTAGTCCGAGGAGAGTGTATACAGCTCTGTCAGAGTCTAAGGTTTTAACCTGGGCACGGACCCCTTCTAATTGGTGCCAGATTTGTTGTGCTCTGGTCCACTTATGAACCTCCTATAGTTCACTGATTTGTTCTTTAAGCACATCCCACCTTTTTCCAATCTCTATTGGACACAGCCGACAGGGATATAAACAGTCCTCGAACAAACTCCTTCAAAGCGTCCTAGAGTGTATGTATCTTTGTCCCCTCTGTATCATTCTCTTTAAGGAACTTTGTCAATGACTCCATGTTTTGGAATGTATTCATATCACAACATAAGTCACTACCTCCCCAGTATTGACCGAGCACTGGACACTTGACACTTGAACAACCACATAAATCCGAACTCGGTCTGAGATTGTACTGAGCCAGATTTCCACCTCTTCTATCTTATCTATTAGGTAGGAGTGAAATCCTAGAAAGTTATCCAGTCTAGGGTATGATTTATGCACCGCTGAGAAGAAGGAGAAATCTCTCTTCTCCATATGCACAGATCTCCATATGTCCATCAGGCCAATGTCCCTGAACCCTAGGAAAGCTCAGTAGCGTGTCCCCCTCTCATGACTCAACGGTCCAGGTTTCTGTCCACGACCAGACTGAGGTCACTCCCTATTATTAGATCTTTCTCTCGGGATTGTATGCTCTTGGGCAACACTGACCATAGGATCTTTTGTTGACCCTCTTTTGAAGTGTATATGGAAGCCACAATAAATGCTTAGTGCTCCCAGTTATTTTAATGGTGAGAGGCCTCCCACTAGATTAGGTAACAGTTCTATAATGTCTCATATGAAAGCATTAGCTAGCAAGGCGGCCATTCTTCTCTTTTCTTCCAGTAGGAGGATAGGTATTATCTTAGGAACCATCTTAAGGGTAAGCGGGCCAGTCCTTAATTAAAAGGGTCTCCTGCAAAATACAAATGTCACTTTGGAGTCCCTCAAGAATGAGAGCACTGCAAGCCTTTTTACTGGCGCATTAAGGACTCCTACATTTAGACTCATTATTTTAAGCAGATACCATTTTTTATAGTCATAAGGATGCAGGTTTGTATCAGGTGGGTTACACAAGTGCCCTTAGATATTTATTAAGGTGCTCAAAAAGATGCCCTTGGGTGTAATAGATGTCTCCATCCCGCTCCAGTTGGAGAGGCAACCCTCCCTCCCTTCCAATCCATTTTTGCAATTGAAAAACAGAAACAATATGTAAACTTCTCTTCACCACCCACCTATTGAGATGAATTGGGTAACAGAGGCAACCACTGCCTTATAAAGACATAAGAAACAACCACCAACCATCCCACTTCCATATGCCACGGTGGTCCCCTCCCCTGGCAAGGCTTAGTGCCTCTGTCCTGCATCATCCCCTGGCTTGACTTGACCTCAGTAAGATACTGAAACTCCCCCCCACCCAACCTTCTGAGCAAACCCAATGGCCAGTTACCCAGTCTCATGTCCATCAGTCGTCTTCATTTTTCTTGGGATGGCAACAAGGAACCTGCTTTTTGAAGCTGCGAAAATAACGCCCTCCTCCGTGATGCCATCAAGTTCACCGAAAGGTGTCTATTTGCTCTTATTATGTTGAACTGTATTCCATCTGTGCAGTGCAGTATAGTTCACTGTATTTGGGTAGTGGAGTCTCTGGCAGCGGAGAATGAGGCCCATGTATGCAGAACGCTCCGCATCTGTTTGAGGGATCTCACCTGGTGTCAGTTCCTCTCCCAGGTGAATACAATTCATCAATATTTGTTCCCCTTATCCTGCAGAAGTGCAGTTACCAGTGTGAATTCTCGCTGCTTCCGGAGAGTAATGGTTGACATGTCCTGGTAAATACTGATCACATGTCCTTCAAATGTAATGGGACCCTTTACTCTTGCCTTCACCATAATGGATTCTATTTGAAGGAAGTGATGAACACATGTCAAAATGTCTGAGTTATTTTCCATGCAAGTCTGGGATCCCACTCTGTGTCCTGTCCAGAATGATGCCCCCCTCTGGAAGATCTGGTTGAGCAAATGAGAACAGTCTGTAAATGTAGGCATCTATGTCTTCACCCTCTGAATTCTGTTTCGCTTCTCTGTTTCAGATACTTTGTTATCTCGAGTGATTTTTGTGGTCCTTTAAGTGTGCCTGCAAGTCTAGATTACGGTCTTTTCGCGTGATGATTTCCTGTTCTAGGGCCTTTAGCTCATCCTCTTTTGCATTGAGACTCTTCTAGGGATTCTACTTCATGATCTTGTGCCATCACATCTTGCGTAATGTCAAGTAGGTCCTTTGAGGCGTCATCCCTCAATCACGCTATGTCCTCTCGAATGCCTTAACATGGCTTCTCCATAAAGGAGCACATTACAAAGGCCTCGGGTTCCAGAGACCTCGCAACATGTTCAGTTTCCTCCATGTGGCCTGGTGCACCAGTCTTCATATACAATTCTGATTTTTGGGGGTCTACCTGATTAAGCATCTCTTTCAAACAGGACTCCTTGCTTTTTTTCCATGCCATAATTGTCGGTGCCACACCCATTTGTCGAGCAACTACTTTGCTAAAAGGTCCCTTTAGTCATCGGATGCCAGCCCTACCTTCCCACCACGTGGTCTGCCTATAGGCCTGTTGTCCACCTACAAAAATGCTTGGACTCCGGCAGGAGGGTGAGTGAAACCCTCAAATCAACTCTCCTCGAGCTTTCAAATGGTACCACCTGTGGTCGACCAACAAGTTCTGATTTTGCACAGTGGTTTAACACAGTGCAAAGTGGTGTGTCGCTGGTATAATGCTACCTTGTGCGCGTTAGAGGCCTCCTTGCTATCCACCTTCAGCAGCCACCAAATCCTTTAAAGTAAGGCACAGAATCTATCTGCTACTCAGCTGTCCCCTTCCTTCTCTACAGGCCCTCTTGCCTTCAACCCAGGCTGCAGCACTCTTCTCACTATACCTCTGTTTTCACGGACTCTCGATTTAGGACCTTCATTTGTTTGGTGATAAAAAAAACAATGGCTTTCCCTGTAGTTAGAGAATTCAAACGTAAGTGTGGGAATATGAAGATAAAATACTGTAAAATCGGTTTGTTCCTGCCTGCTGTAAGATCCTTTGAATACGTGTAGGTTTAAGCTGCCATGGTAACAGGAGAGGAATATGCTTCTTTTCTAGTGAATAAGCACCTGGATTTGAGCAGACAGGGCCTCAGACACAAATGATGACTGGTAAGTGCAGACATGCTGACGAGTCTATAACCCACAGTAAACGATGCCACTCATATGTAGAGTTATGAAATCGCTCTTAACAGTGCCTCTGCTTCACCCAAGAAATGAGGAAAATCCAGCCTACCTAAAAATGATTGCCCCATCTCACATAAAAGCGAGGAATATCTGACTGGCAACCTGCACTTTACTCATCAACAAACTTTCAACCATCAAAAATTTAGAGGCAGATCCCATGGCATGCATCATATGCCCCCCCCCCCCCACCACCATTGGAATGTCTTGAACCCTGCTCTTTTCAGAAAACTCCATGACACTGAACTGAGTCTAACTGTACCTCCTTTTTAGGTTTTGACTAGCCAATGCTTACGAAGTAAGCATTCGCTAGAAAAAACCTAATGAGAATAGTATATGGGGCTTGGAATCCGCCCCGTCTTCTATTGGCTAGCTCCATAAATGGAGGCTAGCCGTTGGAAGACGGGCCTGTCCGTCAATGCCGGACCAGATTCGGGGGCGTTCCCGAGAATTTTTGGCTTTTGGCGACGTCACACTACGTCAGCTGAAAGCCGATTCTCGGGAACGCCCCCGAATCTGGTAAGGCACTAGTGGCACCCCGAGCGCTCTGCCGCCTCCTACTATGGTGTAAACGCTGCCTCCCTGATTGCCGCCACTGCCCGGGGCCGAGAATAACTTGAGGACCTCGCCGGGCCGCGGAGAGCAAGAACGAAGGAGCTGCCCTCCCATTGGCTGAGGCGGTCAAGCCCCCTCAGTGCCGCCGCGCTAGGATTGGTTCTCGAGCCGCCGCGTCATGAGCAAGAACGAAGGAGCTGCCCTCCCATTGGCTGAGGCGGTCGAGCCCCCTCAGTGCCGCCGCGCTAGGATTGGTTCTTGAGCCGTCGCGTCATCGCTGGAGCCGCCCTGCGATTGGCCGCAGCTTCGTTCTGTGTTCTTGATTTTATCAATAACTAAAATGGCCCCTACACACAGATTCATAGATGAACCAAACGGATGTTTTCCCTTCATAAATAGGGCGATCTGCCACCACAAGGCACATGGGACTGACACAAAATAACTTCATTTACATTACAAACATTTGAAAATGGCATTTTACTGGGGATAATAAGACAGACCAAGGTTCTGCGTTGTTTCCATCGCACCTGCAGTCTCCGCTGCCCCGCCCTCTGCTGCCCTCCCTGGTTCGGTTTCGTTTCTTCAGTCTGCTCTAAGAAGAAGAGGAAGGGCGAGGACGACTGAAGGGAAACAACAGACTAACGGGAGCCAGTCGGAGGCACGAGCGTCCTGCAAACAGAGAGGAGCGAGAGAGTGACCGGTATCCGACCAGCCTCCCGGGAACATCAGCTGTTGTCTAGAGTGACCGGCATGCACCTGGCAAACCAAAGGCAGACCTGTCCCAGCTCCAGGGGCGACAGACAGGCACGCGGCAACCCAGGCTGTGCTCAGTGCACCAACTCTAGGAGTGACTGGCACGCACCCGACAGCCCAGGCTGTACCCGGTGCACTAACTCTGGGAGTGATTGGCACGCACCCGGCGTCACATAGTACACCACCTGTAGGAGTGACCTACTCGTCTGCGGCGCCTCTTGTTTTTACTGAAATCCAAATAAAAAGTTACTAAACAGTGACCACGATTGTAGAACCAGTGGGAATCTCCAATGATTCAGCACTTTATCGATTCAGCTGAAACACTGTCTTAAATTGCACCATTTGGCAGAGATAAACATGGCCCTGCTCCAGCTAGGTAGATAAGGATGAGCCCAGACACAGCAGAAGTGGCAAGAGAGGGAAATGGCGCGGAGGCAACTCAGCGGTAAATTCACTTGAGTTAGCCAGGTGGTAAACACAGTAGTGCGTGCAAAACGGCACAATGACCACCGTGGTATTTACAGCTCGGCGGTAACGGCAGATCATTGGAAAAAAACAACTTCCTGAACACCCATGGGTGCAAATGCCGGCTTAAAATTATAGACCGTGAAGACAGGTTGAGGGTAAATGTGCTTAGAAATAAAGACAGTGAGTATGGTTTCAAAGTAAAGGAAGTTCTGTTGTAAAGTCGGCAATGACGAATTTTAGGTAAAGACAGCCCAACGTGCGGCTCGATGGTTAATTGCACATTGACACGCTTCAAGTGCTGGGTCACCCCTCTGCCCCTCTATCACCCTGTGAGATAAGTTGCTGGCGCTCCAGAAAGTCTCTGCATACTCATTTTAGGCTGGTTTACAGACGCCCACGGATTGCTTGTCAGATGGTACAGGGCCGTGTCGTGATTTTAACGTGTAGAAGGAAACTATGAGACAGAAATTGAGACCCCTCGGCAGTATGTAACGTGTCTGCCCCTGAGAGCTGTATGGGGCTTTCGGTTGTGTTACCTGCGCCGGTGAGAGGTGTTTGGGGCGTACGCGTAGTCTGGCACCATCCCCAGTTTGGGGGATCTGTCCCGTTGTTACCTGCATGGGGAGCGGTATAAGGACTTTATGGCTGTTTTTAGAAGCTGTGTACTGTGTAGTCCTGGGGCCGAAAGAGACGGTGGAGCCAACGACCGCACACAGCCTTGCTGCCCGACGGTGCCATTGGTGGTCAACGCTGGCACGAGTGGATCCTGCTACCGCTCCAGAGTCTCTGCGTCTACCGGTGGGATCGTGAGTGCCGGTGTTACGCCCCGCCTTTAGTGCTGTCTGACGATCCCAGTGATTGAACCCACCGATGCCGGACTGCCGCCTTTGCCCTGGATTGCATGGGAGGCATCGCGATGCGGAAATGGCTTCGGGGAGTCCCCTAGTCGGAGGGGAGGAGCTCCGGTGAGTAGCGATGTCCAAACTGCAGAGCTGCAGGTTGTAGCTACTCATGCTCTATATAATTCACTAGAAACTTCCTCCTTCTTAGAAATAAACTTCTCTCCAACTTCTTGGGAATAATCCTGTGCTTTGAAAATGTCTGGGTAACGCTGGCTACATCTTCCACCTTCTGTGGCATGGAGCTCAGGCTATCACGACTGCAGTGTTTGAGTCTCGTAATTCAGATCTTTCCCTTGATGCATGTTTCTCTTTGAACTCCTCCTATGCTATGGCTACCTTTCTGTTACTTTCATTTAGACGTTCTTTTCAGTCCTGATTTGCATGTCTTTTCACAGTTTTTGGCTTGAAGGATTTGCTCGGTGTATCACAGTAAGGTTTGTAAATTGGCATACCATGTTTGCCATCCTAATCATAGCTTTCACGTTATATCGCCGTGGTTTAAGCATTGTTGGCTGAACCCTTTTTTAGCTTTTAGCTTGTGCTGTTTTCAAATCCCGGATTATTCTGCTATGTGCAGAGTATCGCATCGCAGGCTTTCTTTCCATGGTGCATGATTGTGGTACACAAAAATCTGAACACTTGGTGATTTTGCTGCCTTTCATGGGTACTCCCTCATGTATGACTGCTTCCATGCTGGGATCAATTTCACATATTTAGTGGACACCTACGCAGAATGCAGAGGGCTTATACTTAGAACTGGTTGACTTTCTTTATCCGGAGGTGCTGAAGAGTCTGTTTCTTTCTGAGCACATCGCTTTGGTAAGTCAGGGCCAATCTAGTTAAATCTGTCCCTGCAGGGAAAGAGCCGTTACAACCCGACCGTTTCCACGCAGTGCCTTTATCACGCAGGCAGTGCCACGCAAAAACTGTTACCACGCAGGCAATGCCACGCAAAAACTGTTACCATTCATAGCCTTTACCATGCATTTTATTTCAATGTACTTGGTGAGGGCATTACTGGTAACGGCAACTGCGTGGTAAAGGCTATCTGGGTCGTTAGAGGAGTGAAGAGGTCCCTCCGCCTCCTCTTGATGACGTGTGTGAAGTGCCTCACAAGAGTTGCCTCGTCGTGAAAAGGTAGGGGGATTGTTGATTTTATTTTAAAGGACCTGAGGGCAAGGGGACAGATTTAGGATTCAGGGCAGAAGCTGTGTATTTTTTAAAAAGGGCTGGAGGCTAGGAGGGGGTTGCACAGGGTTCTAGATTTAGGGTTTGGGAAGGGTCAGGTATTTCTTAAGAGGGAGGGGGTCACGCTGGGGTCTAGATTTAGGGCTTAGGGAAGGGTCGGGTAATTGTTAACAGGGCGAGGTTCGATCTGGGGTGTAGATTTAGGGCTTAGGGAACCAGCTTAAGGACTGAGGGCAGGGGTTAGGGAATTCTTTTAACACTCATAGGCTTTTACCATACATGCTTTACAACAAATTACATTGTAAAAGCAAGCGTGGTAAAGGATATACATGGTAAAGGCATTTGTGTTGTAACGCATACAAGTAAATTGAGCAAAATGCCTAACATATGTTACTGTGCAAATTTTTTTTTTTAAAGAAGCTAGACCACATGCACTCATTCTATGTTCTGTAGCAAATTCATCTGTCTTATACCTTCAGAAAGAATGGTAAAAAAATATCCCACGTTCATTAGAACTGCTACTCCAGGGATAATACTCACAACAAGATAAAAAATTTGAATGAGATACATCATTCATCCTACCACATTTTCACACATCCATACATCATTCATCCATGCAACATTTTATCCATCCATACATCCACCTTTTCTTCCATCCGTCCTTCTTCCATCCACACTTTCATCCTTCCACGCATCCTTTCATCCATTCATCCACACTTTCAACAATCCATCCTGCATCCCTCCACCCTTTCATCCTTCCATCCATACATCCATCCTTTAAACATCCACATTTCTATCCATCCACCCATCAATCATCCACCCACATTTTCACACATCCATTCATCCATGCAACATTTTATACATCAATCTTCATATTCTTCAGAAGTTATAGGGTTAATTAAACTAGTAAAGTCACTGTGCAATATTGTGCCTATGCATGGTTCTGTGTGTCATCCACATGTGCCTTATTAGTGTTTTACAACAGTACATGCACTCACATTCTAAGACCTTGACCTCATTGTGTATGTTGTTTAAAAAAGTTTCTAAGCAGCTGCCTGCGTCCATCTGAGAGTGGCTTCAATAAGATATATTGTCCACCATTGTATAGTTAGAAAGGAATATATTCTTTATAATGAACAGTTGCAAATAACTCTCTCCAAAGCTTTATAAAACTCTAAGGGCTTAGTGTACATTGCCAAACAAGGGGAGGGCTCTCTGTGTGTGGGCGGGGGGCTCTGTGTGTGGGGGGGCTTTGTAGGAGGTGGCTCGTAGTGTATAGGGGAGGCTCACAGTCTGTGGAGGGAGCTCGCAGTGTGTGTGGGGGGGCTCGCAGTGTGTGGTGGTGCTCGCAGTGTGTGGGGGGGGCTCTGTGTGGGTGTGTGTTGGGGGCTCTCTGTAGGTGTTTGTGGGTGTCATTTGCAAAAGATAAAGCTAGTGGCATTGCAAATAACAATGCCATTTATTTATGTTAAAAAAAAAATGGTCAAGAGCTTTGCCAACAGCTCAAACTTCAACAAAGGCAAAACCATTGCATTGTAAATGCTTGTTATGTTCTGTTGCAGACTTGCCTCGTACCTCTCAACTTTTTGTAGTAGACGCAAGGCGACCACTACAAAAAGTGATACGGCTTCAAAAAAACTCCATGTTGCCCTCTGACGATATCAATATAATTAATTTTACTGTCTGATTAATTAAATCATTACTTCAAAACTTAAAAAAACATTAGAGAATATTTTTTCACTGAGCTCCTTCCATCGTTCTCAATGAAAATAAAGCAATAAAATTGTTAATAGAAAATTTCATCTAGAACAAGGTAACCATCGCTTAAGTGAAACCACGTGGCGGCATAGTATCAATTAAAACGATTAATAAAAAATAGAGGTTACATCTAAAAGCAGCAGGCAGAACACCAACTTGTAAAAGAGCATCCCAAAGTGAATGTACAGTTCAAAGTGACAACAGTCAATAGTCAATGACAAGTTGTTGAATTTGAGTTCCATATTGTGAGGCTGGGACTGAATACACTGGTTTTGCCAGGGAGCAGCTTCAGAGATGTACCTTTATTATAACCACCTCTGCTTGTTCTCTGGTTTTGACACAGTGCCTGGAATTTACTGGTTAAGCTTGCGATATGCAAGATGGAAAAAGAGAGTCACACTAATATTTAAAGCTGTGTTGTCCTGTTCAGTGCCGCAATGATACCCTGCCTACAGGACCGGACACCCAATCTGTTCCACTCTGGCATCAGTTTTGATCTGCGCAAAGACAGCAATGCTGGTCAGAGGCAAGCAATATGCTCCAAAGACTCAAATGGATTCCCGCAGCCCCTGCACGGAAGCTCATCTGATGGGTGACACCCAAGGGGTAAATGTTTTAAAAAGTGCCACTCCCCCAGTCTGAGTGCCATAAACCACAGTTTTAGATACATGGGGTTGTGTGCAGGGCAGATATGATGGAAGAGAGGCCGACTGATAAGAGTTGATTACTGCCCATGCATGCTTGCGTTTGGAGAGGGTCACTTTGTCAAAAGAATAAGAGCACATCGGATGCGCTTCTTGATACTTATTTTAAAACCTATATTACTTGGGTTGAGGTTCCAGAGGTCGCTTGCTGATAATTGCTGTACGCATTCATGAAAAAACAGACTGTATGACCCACCAGGATTGCTAGAGATGATATCTGACCATAACAATGACTCGAAGGAACCAGCTCCAGCCTGCCTTAGTTTGTGGCACATTTTTAGATAAGCACCTGATCTTAGCATTTCATAGTTTAGAAGGTCTAGTTCTAATCGAATCTAGGTTTGTTAGTGAGTCCTGTTTGAGAAAAGATCATTTTAAGTGTAATTTGGAAGGTGCTGTGTAATGAGAGCTTTTGGTTTAGACGGTGCTTTAGTTTGTCCGCTGTTATTCCAAGATGACACATCAGATGTTTGTTGAGTGCATGTGGTAATCCCTGCCTATTATGTAATGATTGTGAGGTGTGTTTTAGATTTGGGTGATGTTTGTAGCATAGCAAGAGCCCAATGTAGGTCAAATCTCAGCGGTTTGACTGGCTGAACAGGAGGTAGGAGCAGAGGGGGGTTATCCGAGGATATGCTTGTGGCTAAACAAATGTTAAGAGGAGAGAGAAAGAGAGGCAGAGAAAGAAGTGGAATTGTGGGGTGGTGTGTGTGTGTCAAATTAGGATTTTGTCTGCTGACAGAAACTTGGCCTGTGAGAGGTTTGGAAATGAAAGGTAGTTTACTAGAAGGATATTAGGGCCTGAAGAATAAGAGGATGACACCATCTCTCCTTCTGGCAGCAATTTGTTCTGTTTGTTCTGACCAGTACATTCACCTGTTGGACCAACAGTCGGAAGAATGAAACAAGAGTTAGAGCTGAAGGTCATGACATGGCTCACACCCAGGTAACTGCGGTCTGGACTAGGCTACCAGAGTTAAGACTTTTTTACTCGGTTGGGCAAGGGGTTGCTCTAGTGGCGTGCCTATGCTCTTGGCCCGAAAAGGGCACTGGTTCACCTTGGAGCAAGTTCACCACGTGTGGAAGGCTACATGGCACTGTCACTTGCCTGCTTTACTTAGTTAATTCAGGATTGTACACAGCTAGCGGCGAGCAAGGGAGTGTAGTGGAGTGTGTCTGTGGGGAGGAAGAGTATGGTGGAGATCCATGCAGAAGGATGCACTGGAGCATTTGCAAGCATCATCCAGTGGATGAATTAATGAGTGCAGTCTGTCAGTGGGGCATTAAATGGAGAAGAAAGTTGTAGTCATCCAAAACCCCTTCCTACTTCTATGAACTAAAAAAAAAAGAAAATATTCTTGCCTCTTCCCTCCTCTATCCCTTCTTTCCTCTTCTGCCCCTCTATATCCCTCCACTATTCGTGTTCAATCCAAAAACAAAATAACATGTCCACCACTCAAATTACTTTCATATTTCCCTATACTAACTCCCCTCCACCTCCCCTTTACTCACCCCAAACCCCCTCCTACAGTTATAAACTCCAAAAAATTAAATCCAATTCTAGACACTTCCCTCTTCTTTTTCAATCCAGATAACTTACTAACATATCCACCACTCAAATTACTTTCATATTGCACTATACTAATTCAGCACAAATTCTTTATGGGTTCCGGAGTATCGTGCTACTTGCCGAAAAAGGGCTTTGATGCCTCTTCAGGGGTAGGAAGCGCTATATAAATGCAACTACAATTACATATATATAAAACCAACATCTCTACCCTAATTTAAATATTAAAATAGACATACATTTTAAGTAATAATTTCAACTAAGTTTAAATAAACATATATACATGTATATATTTAAAAAAATGTAAAACAATATTTTAACAATAAAAATACACACATATTAACAGTAATGTAAAAACTTAAAATTAAAACATAAAAATCAAATATACCAATTTAGGTTGTAAAAAAATGGAATAAAAAAGTACACATTAAGAAAAATATTATATAAATTAAAATATTAAAAAAACATAAAAATGACACTAACAATAATAATTAATACAACTCCAATAAACAAATATAGGAAAAGTGTGAACATTTGCATATATTGCATTTACTATTTCTACTCCAAAGTAACAAAGAGCAAGGATAGTGTTGGACTTCAGAGGGGTTACATATATACCAGCTCATAATAATTAAAAAAAAACTTTTAAATGCCTAACTTCATAAAATTATTAAAACTTATTTGAAATAAAAAATATATAAACAATATAATTATTTTAAAATGTAAATTATAACAAGTATCAAATAACTTAAATATTTAAACAAATTTAAATATAATTTTCCTTACATACTACCAAAGAAAACACAATTACCAAAAATAATTATAACTAGGACAATAATAAAATGAAGTGCTAGTTAAATAGAACAAATACCATTAAAAACAATCCTCAATATAAAATACATTTTACAAATATTATTATTAAATACAGTTATCAATAAAATAATAAATAATGACACTAAACAAATAGTTTGTACTATAAATAATGCATTAAAACATTTACATGATTATTAATTAAATATTTAAAACCCTTAAAGCATGAATTAAAAACAACTATAATTTAAATAATCTGCCACTCTCTATCCCTACAGCCTGACAACAAACTACAAAAATATAAATTACTTTTTAAAATATAAAAAAGTGAAATGTACATTTAAATAGAATAAAATAACAATTAAACAATGTACATACTATCCGATTAAGCATTTAAATTACACGAAGATACCATTCAAAATCGACACATGAAACCCTTATTAAGCTTTGTGCTCCGGTTCCGAGCCTATGTCAGGGTCCTCTATGCTGGCCCAGGAGCCCGGAGATGAATTAATGGCGTGCTGTCCCGCATGTCCCCCTTAAGGAAGGGCACCATACAGGGATGCCCTCTCTCCCTGCTTTTATTTGCGCTGGCTATTGAGCCCTTGGTGGTGTGGATCAGGTATGATGCTCAGATCTGGGGCTATGACTGGGGCCTAGCAATAGAAGACTGCATAGCCCTCTATGCAGACGACGTTCTGCTGTTTATGTCCCGCATGGCTGAGACAGGGCCCAGACTTCTTCATGTCCTGGGGTTCTTCTTGGATTCATCGGGGCTACGAATCAACCGGATCAAGTTTCTACTGGTCTCCCTGAAAGGTGATCAATGGGACGAGGCCTGGCAGTCCCAGATCACAATATGTTGGATTAGTTTTCATTATTCTGGGGTGCACATCTCCTGAGAGTCAGGCCTGGCGTGCAGTCTGAACCTTTGCCTTGTGACACGGAAAGCTCGGGAGGACATGTCACGCTTGAACAGTTTCCCCTTAACATCATGAGTTGAGTTACGCTTTTTAAGATGATGGTCTTGCTGAAACTTCTCTATGTTATACAAAACTACGACTTGCAATTCCCAAGTGCATCATTCGACACTATACAAACCATGGGATGCAAATTTATATAGGCTGGTGACGCTTAGAGGGTTGTCTTTGGGAAATGCAATCGAGCAATGTACGATGGTGGGCTCGCAATGGCTGACATACGCTTGTACTACTGGGTGACAGAACTCTTTCCCATTAATGACTGGCTGTACGGGGACTGGGAGGATCCCACCTATAGGGGAGAATGGACCATTTTGGGTCTGGATACCGTGATGGGCATCCTATATGGTGCCTCTCTCCCCTCCTATCTCCCAGAAATGACCAAGTGGCATTTAGGGAATGGAGGGCTGCACTTAGATCGATGGGGCAGAACCGTAAACTCACGTTGGAGACTGCTGTTGGAGGGCAGAAGGTTGGCCCAAGTGCCAACTCTTGAGGGGTTCAGATGCTGGAACTCTTTAGAAATCTTGAAGATAGGTGATATTTGGGGAAGAGGACATAAGAAGTCCTTTTTAGGATCATAAAAAATAGAATTCAACATTCCCAGTTCTTCCGCTACCTCCAACTCTGTCATGCCCTCTCCACTTTCCAAGAGTATTTAGAAGACATTCTTGAATATAGCTCCTTAGAAAGCTAGCTATGTATGGGCCACTTGAGTAAGGGAGGGGTACTCCAGATCTATAGGTCACTAATGTTGAACTCACCTTCATCGTTGAACTCTAAAAGAAAAATGGGAGGGGTGGGTTGGAGCTTTGGATGTAGCGGACTAGAGAGGTGCATGCATGACCCCCTGAGTCCTGGCGATATCCGCTAGACGCCACCTGGTACAGTTCAAATACCTACACCAAACGTACCTGACACCCCATCACTTGTGGAGAGTGGGCATTCACAAATTCCCAGCCTATTACAGGTGCCAAGATCCCATGGGGGATTTCTTTCAAGTGATATGGAAATGCCCGGTGATAAATTATTTTTGGATTACCATTATAAATGTTCTCTCCGCTGTTGTGGTGTCCCCCATTGAACAGCATCTGCAAATTACACTTATGGGTATACTGGATGATGTGGGTGGGCCCAGGGTGTACAGATCGCAAGTGGTCCTAGGCAAAATAATTGCTAAAAGAGGCCTATTCTGTCAATGGACCTCCCGTACAGTCCCCTCAGTGGAGACATGGACGTGAGGCATGGACTAGTGTGGCAAGCAAGAATTAAATATTTTTGAAGCAAAGGCTGCCCCTATAAATATAATGAAGTTTGGAAGTAATGTTGGGACTATCATGAACTGGAGGGTTAGAAAGGGGCCAATCCATCAACCAATGTGTTTGAGGGGACAATGGGACAGACTGGTTTTGGGAATATACACGGGCGTCACTAGGAGGGTGCGGGGGTGCGGTCCGCACCGGGGTAACACCATCACATGGGGGTGACACCGTGAAGTCCCTCCCAGTATCATGCATCAGGTGTGTGACATTTACGCATTTCAGAAACTCGGTGCTGACTTGTGTGCCAGCTCTTCTGTGCCCGGGTGCTGCAGTCATTCTCCTTTGCCAGCAGCTGGATCAGATAGTTAATAAACAGTTAAATAGCTCTGGCTCTGAGAGTCAGTGAGGTGCTACAATGTTACAATCTGCATCGGACTGCCCTGGCTAGATTTAATTCTTAGTCCCCCCGGCGTGCCGAGGCTGTGGCGCTTTGGGGGGATTATAATCGGATGTGACCTCACGTCCTGCTGCCTGAACACAGGAAGTGAGATCCCTGTCCATTAGAAGCGGCGGGAGACTCGAGAGAGACAGTGAGTCGAGTTGCTCCCAGAGCTGGTGGTAATCATGAGTCCCGTGGATCGTGTCACACCTACTGGTAACACTTCGCCTCTGGAGTAAACTGCCTGGCTAATTGATTGAATGTTGCTGCTGAAAGTTTCTCTAAAATTAAAATAATCATTAGAAGCGGCAGAGATGAATTGAGCAAAAACTCCATCCAGTAAGCCGACCTTAAGAGTCTTGTTACTCCAATCCCTGTGGCCTGTCGGGGGATGGCGGAGCTGGACATTGAGCAGCAGTGCAAAGCCTACCACTGCAGCCAGGTAAATTAAACATATGATACCAAAAAAGTGAGCAGTTAGTGCGGAGCCCAGGAAACCTAAAAGGGCTGCCTGGCCAGCGCTTCTCGAGAACGCCCAATAACATTAATTACTGCCATATTAACCCGCTCTTTAATGCACACTCTTACATAGAAGACCCTAAGTTAACCATTTTTAAAAACGCCTAGCCGTGGCAAACAACCAACCTCCTGGGCTACTCGTGCTGCTGCCCATCCTCTGTAGTGGCCTCTCGAGGCTTGCGTCCGATCACAGCGGCATGAGTCTGAGGGCAGCTACTATGTGCTAAGTGTCTTTAAAAGACACAGGCACGGCTCTCAAGCCCAAGTGGTGCCAGTTGACTTAAGTCACACGTGAGTGAGATAAGGGACCCTCGGTTGGAATGCAGAAGGGGAAAGTGGCGAACAGGAGTGGGAGGTGTGTGGGAGCTAAGAAGCGGAAGACGGCTGGAAAACAAGCCTTCGTGTTAAAAGGTCACTTCCGTGAGTGTCAGCGACGCCATCAAACACAGGGACATCCTGGAACGATATTATTGGTGTTTGTATGTGATTCTGACCTGAGTGGGCACAGCTAGTAGTATTTTCCTTTCTCTCCATGGGCTCATTAAGCGCGTGTGAAATCTCAGCGGCGCTGGCTGCGGGTGGTCACGTGTGAGAGTACAAACATCACCCCCTAGTGACGACCTCGCTGTGATGCACTCCACTGGACCGGGCATGTTCATTCAGTAAAACCCTCTGGTCAGAAGTTGAACACTAGGTCCTTGTTGTACTTGTACATATTTCATGTTTAGTTGTTCACTTCACATAAACATTATTCTGTGTTCTCTCATCTTAACGCCCTGTATTGTCCAATCACAAATAACCCACGTTATGATATCACATCATACCTGTTTATGTGTATTAATTTGATGTTATGGAATGATGGTGTAGATTTGAATTGGACAGGAGCAGTTCGTTTTACTTTCACCTGTGTGTGGGCCTTGTTCTTGTTATTTATTTAATAAATAACTTTACTACACCTCGACTACGTGTTTCAACAATTTGGCGACGAGTTATTGGCAAGGCCCAGCCCACAGGTCCTAGTAATCATTCCAGAGGCTCTGCGGAATTCTATTGTCCGAATTCAGTGCACTGTCTACTGGAGCTGTGTGATGCCAGTCCAGGCGGTTTAACGTTCCGTTCACGTAATTGCACCCAGAATCGCTCACCTGCGGAATCTGTACCAGGAGCAGACCCCTGAAAATGTCTTTCAAAAAGTGAATATGCTGTTCTGCATATATTGAAAGAATATTGGGCACATTCTAGGCCAGAATGTAGAATAACATGGTGCGGAAATTAAACATGCATATTAGCAAAACACCAACACACGTGAAGTTGTTCCACACAATTCTCTAATATACACAGTCTATAGAGTGGGCTTTGACTAGCCAAGGAGTAGTTCTGTCTCGCCTCATGCTATTTATTGGCTGTATCATATGGCCTCCTATGGGGTGCTTGAATTTCAGTGTATGAGGGACTATACTGTGTCACAAAAGCACACAGAATCATCACCCATAGGATTCTCTATCATGTCTGCAGACAGTGCAGACAGCCCGCCCATACACTGCGTCATCACACATAGCATTCTTTATTTCATACATGCATACTATGCAGAAAGTCACTCACATCATCATCACATATAACATTCTACATTTCATACATTATTATTTCAAACCTGCATCCTATACCGAAAGTCACACACGTACATATATATGTTCACGCATACACACAAGCACACCATCCACCTTCTTAAAACAAAACAAGCGTTGGCAAAGCCAGTACTTCTGGCTTGATTGTGGAAATACATGAAAACAGACTGCCACGCACTAAGCTCCTTGCTCTTGCTGTGCTTGGACTACTCCCACTTGTGCAAACTTCCAGCACCTGTCAGGCAGCCAGGGATCGTGACAGACACTTAGCAACCCAGCCATCGGCAGCAGCTGGGTTTTATTTTACCACCTGCAACCCCAGTGACTCAGTGTAAAAAATGAAACCGGTTAACCCTGCTACATTGATATAAATGTTTATGTTAATGTCGAAGTTTTTGTGTACTGCCAGTTGGCTCGCGATGATTTACTATCGCAAAGGGTTATTCCCTGCTGGGAAGTCAGAACGTGTATGTGTACAATGAGTCATGCTGTATATTCACAAACTGTATTTTATGAGGGTTGATGATACTTGTGAGTTACGTTTCTCACAGAGATCGTTTTTAGGTTTCGCCCTGGCCGTAGCACCTGCGAAGCAGGTGCTCCGCCCAGGGCGAAATCTTATGGTCCTACAGTATGGGGCTTCGTCCCGCCTCTGTCTTCCATTGGCTAGCTCCATAAATGGAGGCTAGCCATTGGAAGAGATTGGCTGTCAATCACGCTTTCCAGTGAAAACGCGATTCGGAGGCGTTTCTGACTCTTTTTTTAAGTCCCGCCCCTTGTTGCCGTGTGTCCCGGGCCGTGCTGTGATTGGCTGCCGGCCCGGGACCTGACATGTCTTTATTGCTGTTACATTCACTTATCTCTTGTTTAAATGAGGTAGTGCGGCGCTGCTTAATTGCTTTCAGCGCCGCACTGTTATTTCTTTCTAAATATGCTCCTCTCAGCCTCTCTTTCTCACTATTGAAAGTTCGTTTTCATACCTGCATTCTCCCTTTGTCCGTTTTTGTATTACTTTCCCTCTTTTTTGTTTTCCCCTCTTGCTCTGTGACACAATCTGATGGATAAACTAAGTACATGGGCCTTATAATAATTGTTGGTGGTCCCACCTGCCTCCACTGGCACATTTACATAACAGGCTATAAGTCGCCCTGGTCGGTAATTTGGGACTCACTGATGAAACCCCGGCCCCATCTTACCTAGCCTCAGAAGGAAGGCGGACACCTCTGCCAGCTTTCCCGCTGGAACCGGCGGGCTGTGGTCAGCCTTGCTCCAGCCGACGCCAGCCCGCGCCAGTCGAGAGTGGATGAACTCCCTGCACAGGGCCTTGGCCTGGGACACCAGCTCCTTGTCCGTGGGCGAGCGGTCGAAGGCTTCCATCACCTCAGCCGCGAAGACTGAGGAGCGCCGCAGCATCTCCATCCTAGGGAGAGAGGAACCGCCGTCTTCAGGGGCGAGGAGCCGCGGACCCAGAGTGGCCTGGCCTGTAATCCAAACTCCGGCAATCACTAGCGCTGTGAATGCCCACACCGCATAGAGGGGGCGCGTCTCCTTGCTACCAAAGAGAGCCTAGTGCCTAAACCAATCATGTATTTGTAGTCTTAAACGCTCAGCATGTGTGCAACGCTGCCCAGCTGTTTAAGCACTTTTCCGGGGCCTCAGAAATTCAGAGTGTTCTCGGGTCGGTTATAGCGGACACCACCAACGGGAAGAGTGGCCGTACCCCAAGTGCTGCTGTTCTAGTCCCGACTGCGTCAGAGTCCTCAGTATCCCCGAGTCACGGTGTCCCCAGCTGCACTTCTTGTTTTTAATGTATTCATGCCTGAAAAGTGAATTTGATATGACACATGATAATGTATGAAAATGTTAATCAATACAAATAGTTTAAACTGTCATGAAAGGCACTTCTGCAGTCAATACTCCTATCGCTGCAAACAATGTCCCTGTCACAGGGGCTTAATTTGCACAGCAAGCGCTGGACTCTGTGCCTCAGTGCACTCGGCTTCAAATACTGTACGTAAATACATTTTCTCCCTATTTAAGGGCAGAGGCACTCAGCATGTATTTAGCCCAGCCGAGTCTGCCCCTGTTTGAATGCCTTGATAGGTCAACTGGAGGGCAAAATTAATACTTAATTGAATCTCACAGAATAATCGATACTTTTTTATTATTTATTCTTTACAGTCTGTTGGCTGTTTCAACACTCGTAGGGCGAGAGTGGAAAGGATTCATGCCTCGGAGACACTGCCGTTTAAACAAGGTAATTTCCCTAGGGGCATTAGGGGCCGTGAAACATACAGTAAAACAAACAAAAAACGGAGGCTTGTAATGGGAAAGAGAGAGGGGAAAGAATTATATTTCTGCCAGCTGACAAAACAGGGTGAATAAAATGAAAGCAAGCGAGCTGGAGAGGGAGAGAAAAAAAGGAGCTTTATACAGAGAGGGGAATGAGACGGTGGAGGAGAAAGGGTAGCTTTTAATGGTTTTCTCATATCAAAAGCAGAGCTGAGCTTTCATAATACTGACATTTCTCATTCTGACAATCCTAAACACAAGTGGGGAGGATGGAACTGCAGATAGCATCTTTCATCACATTCCCCAATTTTAGGAGGTGACATGGCAGTTCCACCTCCACGCCGTTAATTACCAAATAAAACACTGCTTCCTGTCAGCATTAGAATATTGCAGATAACAGCCACAAACATCGGCCAAGCGTCTCACCACCACCCACTCTGAACTCCTGGGGAATAAACTTCTCCCTTACCCTCCCTCTATTTCATGCTAGAGGCTTCATGCGAGCCTCAGCTGGTAAACTCTGCTTCTGTGCCACCCCTGACCTCTGTGTGGGGCTCTTTGCGTGTGTGTGTGGGGCTCTTTGCGTGTGTGTGTGGCTCTTTGTGTGTGTGTGTGGGGGGGGCTCTTTGCGTGTGTGTGGGGGGCTCTTGTGTGTGGGGGGCTCTTGTGTGTGTGGGGGGGCTCTTGTGTGTGTGGGGGGGCTCTTGCGTGTGTGGGGGGGCTCTTGCGTGTGTGGGGGGGCTCTTGCGTGTGTGGGGGGCTCTTGCGTGTGTGTGGGGGGCTCTTGTGTGTGTGTGTGGGGGGCTCTTGCGTGTGTGTGTGGGGGGCTCTTGTGTGGTGTGTGTGGGGGGCTCTTGTGTGTGTGTGGGGCTCTTGTGTGGGTGCAAATGCAATACGTCTTGCATTTGCGACAGAGTAAGCTATTGTCATTGTAAATGACAATGCCATTTATTTATCTGTTTTCAAAACCAGCACATAATTAAAAAGTTTGTAATTTACAATGCCAATAGCTCAAACTTTTCCGAAGGCGAAACCGTTGCATTGTAAATGCTTGTTTTTACTTGTGTAACTTGTACTTTTGTATAAAAAGGTTTGAACATGTGCATGCTCAGGTACGGGGGCTTGGGCGCGGGAGCTCGTATTAAACCGGCCGGGCCGGCGGGGAAGCTCACCTAATTTCGCCGTTTGCACCTTAAGTAAAGAGACAGCATCAAGCTGCCTGCCTTTAAATTCTGCCTTCTCCGGGGACGGTGTTTCCCAAATCCTGCTCCCTCACAAACTGCAAACGCCGCCTTGTGTATGCCAGCACGGGTCTCTTACCCCCCTCTGAATTGTTTTCTGGCTCCAGGGGTAAGTCGTGAGGGGGTGACACCATGAGTTACCGCACTGGGTGTCACCAACCCTAGTGACGCGACTGGGAATATATTGTGGTGGTTGATAATTTGTAAGTAAATCAGCGATGAGTAGAGCAATTGCTTTGCTTGTATGTTGTAAAACTGCAAAAAAGAATCAACATATAGTCAATAAATTATGTTAACTTCCCACTCTACTCCCCTAAATACCCAACAACCCACCACAACATTATACATTGCTAATTGAATAAAAAATCACATACAATTTTACTGATAATGCCAACACTTAAAATTTATATACTAACTAATATATATTAAAGTGATTAAAACAATATTTCTTACTACTGTATGAAAGTAAGCAATATTTAATTCAACAATATCATTACTTTTTTTAATATAAGAAAATACTATAGGTACCATTACGATGTGGGCACCGCAGCGGAATGTGGGACCGTCCGCCAGGGGTGCGGCGGTCCTGCACCTGCAATTACGATGCCACCCTGGCAGTGGCATCCCTCATTCCCAGGATTGTGGCGGGCGGTGCTCACAGCACCGCCCGCCACAATGCTAGGAATGCACGTTGTGCATTGGCATGCACAGGTGACAGACTCCGCGCAGTGCCTGCCACCTTGTCCATGCCAATGCAGTGGGTACCATAGGTATCCCCCCATGCGCAGCCCCAGGCCGAACATCCAGAGGGCCCGCTACGGGCCCTCAACAGCAGAGACCGCAAGCCTTTCCATGGCGGCAACGCCACCATGGAAAGGCTCATCTCCGCCCTCATCGTAATATGGATGGCAGTGTGTTACAGACACCACCACCATATTGTGGCAGTTTTGCGTCCGGTCGACCGGCGGAAAAGCGGTGGACGGTCTTCTTATCTGCTGCGGACCCCCCAGCCATCGTAATGTGGCGGGGGTGAATCATGGATGGATGGCAGGCGGATGGCCCCCGCCGGAGGCGATCTGCCCGCCATTCTAATGGGCCCCTATATTCTTACCTTCGATATTCTGGTCCACTATATTTTTGTAACAACAATATTCCTGGCACAATATTCATGTCACCTGATATTTTTGAATTGATATGTGTGTCATTCACTGTAAATATTTAGTAGCATGAAGTAGATATCAAATAGATTACCTTGTGTTGTGCAGTCCTTAATTTTATTAGAGGTGCACTTAGTATTAGGAAAATATATTCTGTGTATGTCTTATAAGCACACCAATTTCTCTGTATCTCTGTCATTTTATTAAACAGCTTGTGCGGTGTTTTAAATAAGTAGTTTTTAGTCTACAGTTCAGCATGAACTGTCAGTTTACTTTGTTTTTTAAATGTGTAGTAATTTGTTATTAAGATGTGTAAATGAATATATTTTTAACAATGTACTTTTATGGCATTGTCTTGCAGAATAAAGGTTTGACTGACTGATTGAGAACCTTGTACCAGCATCTGGTTGTCGGTGTATGTTCTGAGGTCTAAAACCAGTCAACTTCCTTATCAGAAAGGCAACTTGCATCATGTATGTAGTAAAAGATAAAATGTACCTGTAGTCTCCCCACCTCAAAGTAGAAGTGTGGCTATAATCTGGGCTTCGATGAGACTCCAGCAGGAAAAATATCTCAATATGATGTTGACCAAGGTACTAATTTGGTCTTTACTGGGGTGATTAGAGTTATAGCACTTTTTTAGGATAACAATTTAAGACATTGTATAATGTACAAATGACAACAAAATTCAAACGAGGGTGGGATCTGTGTTTAAGAGAGCCCTTTGAAAAAAATCGGTGGGGCCCTCAACAACTACTTTCGGTCGGTGGTATATGCTTTGCCACTAATGTACTTGTGGTTGATAGTGTCATCATCGGATCTACAAATGAGCCATATATTATTCCAGAGTGATTAATGGTCAAGCAGAAAATAGATTTACTACAGAGCGTGAGTTTTTAAATAAAGAGAAGAGCTGTCTGAAGACATGCAATCTCATACACCTTCCCTTTCTAATCTCTCCCACAATGACTGTCCCAATTATCACTGGGAAAACACACCCCTCAAAAAAAACAAAAGAACGTCACACATTTTAGGTGGTGCACACTAGGAACAAATTGCAATGCCAGCTACCCACAGCCATGTAAATAATCCTAAATAAATGTGTACCCCCACTGTCACTCAACACCATGGAGGACCCACATTTACAAATTGGAACGGTACATTCTCACAATTCAAATTTCAAAGTATACCAAGTTCCCAAAAATAGGTGGGTCATATCACCAGAAACCTCCATGTACCATCTTAACGAAATAACCCAGCATAGAAAGTTGAAACAACCTTCACACAATCATTCAATATTATGTACAAATTCCATCCTGGTCAGCAGTCAAAGGAGACCATAGTTCATTCTTCCCTCTCTTTGCAAAGTGGGCTTTAATTAACTTGGTCACTTCGTAGGGAGCACTGCGTTTAAGTTTGAGTTGCACTACATATTTGATCTCCAGAGAGCAGAGCTATCTCCTAAAGTTCAGGAATACCAGACTCCTGCAGTAAAGTCCGGAAATCGGGATAATGTGCAGCCATGATCCTCCAACCTATGATTCTCTATAACCAATCTCAGAGCTGCATCCTAATCCCCATTATTCAGAAGCCAAGTAATAAGAAGCCTTAGAGCAGCACCAGGAGCTTGGTGCCAGGGATCGATGTGTGTGTTCCACTATCGCCTTAGAGCCTGCCAAAGTGGGCTCTACCAGCCATTAAAGGTGAGGGCCTTGAACAAGGGAGCAGGCCTTTAATGGCCGGTCGAGCCCACTACAGAGGGCTCTAAGGCTATTAGAACATTCTGCCCCTAGAAGGCACAATGTTCTAATTTGTAAAACAAAGGCGTCACTGAGCCCAAGGGGGTCGAAATCCCCTCTGGCTCCGGGAGGCCTTTGTTCACAGCAACAGCTGTAAACAAACATTAAAATGTTGGTGCTCCGGGCTTATACCGGCCATAAGAAGCCTCGAGCACCCCATTGTTTTCAATGGAGCACTCAACATTCCAATGTTCTAATATAGACTTAGAGGAGGAGTCTTCAGACTGGGGAGCGGGCATAGGGGGGCCTCACGTGATCCGAGGTGGGCCTCCAGGCTCTGGCCAAAAGAAGCATTATGATCTGTAATGGGCCATCACTAATATCTTTTGTCATTTATATCCTAGCTTGGAGTATGTGTCAAAAGGGAATGGACTCCAAATATTCTCCAAAACCCCCAGCCACACACTGTGGATACTTTTAATAGATACAATTTTGTAGAATAACTGTGAAAAATTCTGAGGGAGGCCCGATGATTTTCTTTTCCACAATGGAGGGGGGGGATTAAAGTGCTGCATTAAAAAGTTTGAAGACCACTGCCTTAGAGCCCGTCACCATGCCACCCTGAACTGAGGTGGCATGGTCAGCAAAAGTATGATGGACTTAACCCAGATCTATTGACTGGGGGTGAAGGTTTGATTTGCTCTGCATTCTGTCCTTCATCTGTGTGGCTTGTACTTTAGAGCATGCCATAGCAGGCTGTATCGGCCATTGAAGCCCTGCTCCAGCATTTCGGCTTGGTGAGGTCCTTTAACAAGGGAGCAGGCCTTTAATGGGGGGAAGAGCCCACTACAAAGGGCTCTAAGGCTATTAGAACATTCTGCCCCTATTGGAAAGAATGTTCAAATTTGTAAAACAAATGCCTCACGGAGCCTGAGGGGGTTGAAATCCACTCAGACTCCGTGAGTTCTTTGTTCACAGCTATTGCTGTGAACAAACATTGATATGTTGATGCTCTGGGCTTCTAAGTCCGGATCACTCTATTGTTTTCAATGTAGTGCTCAACATTCCAATGTTCTAATATATAAATGTCAGACAATTGACATCTATTAAACACTTCCACAAATAGATTTCCCTCGAACAACTCAATCTTTCCAATGGTGGTGGATTTTGGGAGGCCTGTAATTCTAATGTTAATGCGTCCAGATCATGATTCAGGGTGTTAATTCTTTGCTTTTATGATAGCCTGGACCTTCTCCATGAACATAATTGATTCATTTGAAATGGTAGACCTATCCTGTAAATCAGAACTTCAATGTTCTGGCATATCTTTTCTGACATTTTGCTTGTCCAGTCTGCCTTTCATCTACCCTAATCAATTGGTAGGTGCCTCTCTTTTACTTCAAATGGCACTGAGGTTGTTTTCTAATTTCAAAAAAGATTTATTTAATTTCTTCATTAGCATCCGTGGCTCTCCCTGCGTGTTGCCCTCCGTCATGTACCGCTAGGACGTCTCAAGTGAGTGTTGCCTCTCACTCTATGTGGGAGTTCATGTGAATCCCATCTAGGCACCACCAAATCTTGCCCATCAGCTCTGATGCCTGATGCTGCCCCGCTGTAGCCACCCTTTACTCCTCATTCACTCAAGATGATCGTAAATTCACACATTTCAGCCCGGGGCACCGCAACGTCTGCTGGTCCACTGATTCCAAACTCCTCAGCCGGTTCTGACTGCTAAATATTCAGGCCTGCCTATCTGAAGTCTAAGGAGCTGGTGCAGACACTTGCCCTCTAGCCATCACCACCTACATACACTAGGCCCACAATGCCACAAACACAGCAGCGCTGCAGAGTTCCGAGACGTACACTGGAGTTCACAAGCAGGGGATAACCTCTTCCTCTCTGATGCGGCAGTACTGGACAAACAATGACTGCTCCCACACAGTGCAGGCATGGATGTATGCAGTGGGTCAATATTGCTGGATGATAAGACGGGGGAGACAGATCTGCGCTACAGGGTAAACATTGTTCACCACAAAACATTTTCCCCGCACGAAATTACAACGCAGTCGTTGTAACAACTCAGACCATTACTCCGCAAGCCGGAACAACGACTTGTGGAGGGGTAACAAGGTGTTGGATTTAAAATCCAACACCTTCTCTACTGCTGCAGATACTGGAGTGGGAAACATCCTTTACAACGGAACCGTTACAACGCGGTACCGTTACAACACAGGATTTACAACGAAAGTCGTTACAACAACTTTCGCTGGAGGGCGCTCTAGAATAGGGGATAGTTTAATTTACTATCCAACACCTTCCCTACTATCCATGGGGACTGGAGTAGGAATAGTAAATTAAACTATTCACTATCCAGCGCCCCCCAACGCAAGTCGTTGTAACGGCTTGCGTTGTTAAACCTGCGTCGTAAAGGTACGCGTTGTACCGTCATACATCCACTGGAGTTTATACTATTGCAAAATCCAGCCCGCCCCCCGCCAACAAGAGCAAGTTGTTGTTATGACTTGCGGGGTAATGGTATGCATTGTTACAACGCGGTTGTTGTAATTTCCTGCGGGGAAAAAGTATGCGTTGAAAGGAGGCATATTCTCGCTACAGAGATGTAGCTTCAGGGGGGTGTTTGGGGTGTGACCCCCCCCCCCCCCCTTGTCGTCCCCCCCATCCTTCCACCCCAACATTTTTTTTTCCAGATGAATAGTTGGGTACGGCTACTTTACTTTGGATATAGTGAGGTGTCTGTCGGATTTCACATGGGATTTTTGCATAAATACACTTACAAAAAACATGCAAAACTCTTTCATCTCTGTCTTCAGGGCCGGACTGGGAACGAGAACCGGCCCTGGCAAAGTGCTCGACCGGCCCCCCTCTCCCCTTCCGGGAGGAGAGGGAAGGGGGGAGAGGTGCGACCGCGCTCTATGACAGGGCCGGTTTTCGGCCGTTTTTGTTACAGGGCCGTTTTTGCAGCATAACGGCCCTGTAACAAAAACGGACCCAGGGGCCCAAAACCGGCCCCCAACCATGCAGCCTACCGGGGAATTGCCCGGTGCCCTCAACGGCCAGTCCGGGCCTGTCTGTCTTGAAAGCCCTCGAATGTTTATTTGACAAACTATTGTGTTTCTCTCATTTAATAGTTTTGTTAATCAATACCTCTTAAGCCCCTCTCATGCACCCTGCTTGTCATTTAGTGTATTTTAGTATTATATGCCAGCATGATGGTCTGGAAATCTGATGCTCGCACCCCTCAACCTTACAGACAAGCTACTCCCCTGCTTTGCTATAAGGTGATCAAATCGACCAGCATCTTGGCCAAGCCACCAAATTATTTCTCTTTGAAACGTACACAGGGAACTGCTTGCACTCACAGGGAAACTGCAACATTTCAAGTGAACCCTACCATTTCCTGGTGAACCCCTTAGCCCTGTGGGACTTCTGTAGTTCAGAAGCATTCAATAGCGCTCATCATATCATATCTTTAACAGGTAGCGAACCAGTGGCACAGGATATACCATAGACTAATCAATGAGACACCTTTACTTGCTCTCACTCTGTCCAACACCAGCAGTGATTCACTCAAGAACTTACAGCAGTGATTCTTGACCCTTTGACTGCTGTGGACCCCCATTTAATCATTACTAAAATCTGGGGATCCGTACTGATCGAAATCCGGGGACCCCGGTATAAGCAATTTAAGTGATTTGAACTGCAAAACAAATACACACAAGTGAGGAAACAGGTATTCATATAACAAATACACAAACGATGGAATATTTTATTTAATTCACAAACATAAAAAATCTAAATGGGAAGCCTGGAGCTTTTCTAAATGTAACTGAGGTCACCCATCGTCCATGCTATATTCTGTTTGATGAACTTGCATTGCTCCTATCAATATGAGGATAGCAATTTATTTTTAGCTTCCAATTTAAAATTCTCTCACATTTGCAAAGCATTGAAAATGTTTAAATTTTACTTCTTTATTTACATACACCTTATAATTCTGTTAATATTAAGAACCACTGACCTAGAGAATTACATACCGTTAGCCCGCGGTCGTCCTTTCTGAAACTATCATGTGACTTATTGAATGCTGCAGATGAGAAAGACGAAGGCAAGCTTGTTGTCTCCAATATGCCTGCATCATACCAAAAAGAGAAAACTGCATTCACTAGACTCAGGATTTGCTCTGTGATCCATACCGATCACCAGATCTAACATCTGCTCCCTCTGAACTCTCTGTACATCCCTTCCCGAAAATGTCTATCAGTCTCCAAAGTCTTCACAAGCTCATCAAATTCAGTGGATGAGCTACAACCAGAACTGCGAAAGGTGCGCAAGGACAACTTGTATTCTACTTACAACGCATTTGAAAACTTTCTCAGGAGTCCCAAAGAAGATTGTGTCAGTCATAGTCTTATACCACTGCTGTTCTGGGACTTAACCATAACACTGAGTTCACAACAGACCACGGAGTCCTTCTGTTTAGTATTTCACCTTTGTGGGAAGCGAAGTTGAGCAGTCCAATGCACACTCGGCAAAGTAGTGTGGAGTTAGAAACTCAGAATTCTTCAAATCCTATAAAGTGAGTTAATATCAAGCCAGTGCTTAGGCTTTGAAATGTACACTACTACATGAAACAAAATAGAAAACTGTAAATAACATTTTAGAAGGCAACAAATGATACTGGATGTTCTCATAATACTAAGTAGTTTCTAGGACACAGCATAGACTATTCCTTATGGGAACTCTAATGGTAACCTTTGTGTAAAAAGTCCCGAACTATCTCTGGGTTTCTTCCTAGGAAAATCAAGAACTCCGTATATACTCACGCAGGCAGGGGCGATTCGTCCTTTCCTGCATGTATGGATTTCATTCAACCACTTGTATTTTATTGGGGTTGTAGAGTGCCTTATTGCCTGTTATTGATTGCCTAATAGCACAGCCATTACTGCATTCTTCGTTAGTCATTGGCTCATCGGGTAGGGTGCACTGCACAGCCCATGAAGCACACAGGGTAGTTTCTTGGCTCATCCAAGCTAACCTGCATGTAGTCGGCATCTATGGTACCAGCACAGTGAATCAAGTGAGTGGTGGCTGAACCACCTCAAGAGTATTCAGTGGAGTTGTGATGCTTAATCACAAAACCCACCACTCAAGCAACTAGGCGCCCACCTCTTGTCATAGGAGTGAGTAATCAAATCTTGGTGCAAGCCTCTCCGACAATGTATGGTTTCGTCCACCACTGTGATTCTTTGTTCAGAAGTCCGCGGATGCGATCTGGTTACTGCAAGCGATGCAACATTTCTTGGTGCTCAGCTTCACAATAGACTTCGGGTAGAGTTGAGTTCCAGTGCACTCTCCAATCACAGCAGCGTACAGTTCTGTCCACACTGTAGAGACATCTCGTGCTCCCACGTATCACCATCACGAAACAATTGGAGACCCTTCCTTTTTCATGCAGCAGACATCTTCAGCTTCTCCTGCGTAGGAACCTTTATGGCTGATTTCCATCTGAGAAGAATGTCCCTCATGCAAGAACACCTCTAATGACTATCAGCAGCAGTCAGCCACCTCAGAGATGGGTCGAGACATACACTTCGGGCAGCCTTGATCAAAGTTCTAGAGTTTCCAATCCTAACTTTGACAAGAAGAGTTGGTGGTGTTACTGCAATCCACACAGGCTGGAGGTCCCTGCTTCATCTTTAAAACAAAGGTGTGGTAAGAATTCCTAAAGTCAGCTCTCACAGTCTTAAGCTTAGAGAGAGCTCCCTGACTTTTCTCTGCCCACTGTTCACTGGAAGGGCTTTCATTTGTGCCCTTGTTTTGGGTCTCTCCCAGCTGGAGACTCCTAGCTCCAGCCTAAAGTCCTGCTAGCACTTTACAACAAAGGCCATGGCTGCAGCAGTTTCAGTTTTCGCACCCTTTTAGCTTATTCTACTGAAACGGGTGCAGCCATGGCCTTTGTTGGATGCCCAAATGACCGAATCAAGTCAAGTCAAGTCAAGTCAAATAATTTATATAGCGCGCTACATACCCAGAGGGTCTCAAGGCGCTTGAAGAAGGGAGGGGAATTACTTGTCGAAAATCCAAGTTTTAAGTTGCTTTCTGAATGCTAGGTGGTTCTGAGTGAGGCGAAGGTGAATGGGAAGTGAGTTCCAGGTTTTAGCTGCCAGGTAGGAGAAGGATCTTCCTCCCATGGTGGTTTTGTTGATGGGAGGTACAGCAGCAAGGGCTTGGTTGGAGGAGCGTAGCTGGCGGGAGGGGGTGTAGAAGGAAAGTCGTGTGTTGAGGCATTCGGGTCCAAGTTCGTAAAGTGCTTTGTGCGCGTGGGTTAGGAGGCGGAATGTTATCCTCTTATTGACGGGAAGCCAGTGGAGGTTTTTCAGGTGACTAGAAATGTGGTCTTTACGTGGGATGTCTAGTATGAGTCTGGCTGATGCGTTCTGGATGCGTTGGAGTTTTTTTTGAAGTTTTGCGGTGGTACCGGCGTATAGGGTGTTTCCGTAGTCCAGGTGGCTTGTAACCAGTGCGTGGGTGACAGTTTTTCTAGTTTCGGTGGGGATCCTGCGAAATGTTTTTTTGAGCATGCGAAGAATGTTGAAGCAAGATGATGAAACGGCGTTGACTTGTCTGGTCATCGAGAGTGAGGAGTCCAGGATGACGCCCAGGTTCCGTGCGTGGTCCGTCGGGATGGGTGATGGCATAAATATTATCCTCAAATGCAAGAACCTCAATGACACTATATCATCCAGATTGGCACTTTACCTGATCATGGTGAAAGATTAGATAGATGGCCGCCAACACCCTCAAGTCAACCAAGGTGGAAACAAGCCACATGGGCATGAGACCTTGGATTGGTGTTTAATCCTAGCAAAAGTGCTCCCACAAACAAGCACAACCAAAAGCTTAGGAGTCATTGTACATACAGATCTGACTTTGGGACCAAAAGTAGACTCTATAGAATTCCTTAACAAATATGCTCAGAATCTTATGACAGATTTTCCCCTACTTAGACTTACCTCAAGTATTTTATGGTACCTCTGCATTGTATTCAATCGTTTAGAATAGGCAAATTGTTTACTCCTAGGAACCTAGAAATCCCTCCTAAACAAATTACAACTGGTGCAAAATCGTAGCTAAGCTACTTATTCCTATATGCACAGAAAAGAGAGAGTAAAAATCAGCAATCAGTCTTCCGAGTTATGACATCCTACACATCAAGATTGATGAAACACTAACTATATTCTCACCTTCTCAAAGGATCTCACTGCTTTAGAAGTAATGCGTGCATCCACTTATCATGGAATGCTTCATCATAGGGCAAACTTCACACCCAATACATGTTCATATGTGTATGGGTGGAGCTCAGTCCTGGAGAGCTCAAGATATATTTAGGGATCTAGATAAAATCTGGAAATTAAAACTATCTAGTTAAAGTATCCAATTGTTGCCCAAGAGAAGAGACACTTTTTTGACCGGCGGGTGAAGCTTTGAACCGTGGGCTCAACTCGATAATGTATAACACACTGCTGTCTGTTGACCTAGACTGATTGTATGCACGATATGATGCCTCTAGAAATATTATTGTATACTAAAGGACGACGATTCACAGGATTGCAGAACAGATATTGCATGAGGTGTGGCGCAGCTCTTGAACCAACTGAGAACTACACCTTATAGTTATCAAAGTGGCTCATTATTTAAGGGTATCAACGTGAACCACCCAATAGTGGGAATAGCTAGATGTATGTTTCTAATCTTGATGTGGGGGGAAAGGGCACAGATTATGCTGCTTGTCAGGACCAAGTTGAAGTGGTCCAGACAGGAGGGGGAATAGTTGGGGTAAAGGGATGGTGGAAGGGCTCACTAACACGGAATCACTTCAACAGATTACTACACCTTTTTGGCACACCACTTTCATTTTATGCAACACTCGATGAGCGTTACAATAATATCTTGGAACATTAAAGTTATACACAGCTGTCAAGTGTCAGAAAATAAGGCTATCATTGAAAAGCAGACATGGCCAACCACGTAGTAATGTTTCAGGAACCCAATTTAATACTAGAATATCATGAGAAATTATGGGCCAAATGGTGGAGAATATACCAAGGCATGACAGCTTTACATCAAGTGTGGGGGCAGCAATATGGGTGGATCCGTCAATCCCCTTTAAAATGGAGCCCACCTTCAGGGATGTAAATGGCTGATACGTGGGAATGGTTGAAAAGATGTTTTGGAAAGCCATGGTCTTACTAGGCACGTACTTCTGTAGCGTCCTACCAGCCCCAGAACTTGCAAGTAACAAAGCCACATACGGAGAGTAGTATTACATGTCTTTATCCTACTGCGTGTAAGTCAGAACTTAACATTCTAAGCCTGTCTTCAACTCATCTTTCCAGCGCTTACATCACAGGTCTATGGTGTACATTGGAACCTAAAGAGTTTTCAGAGTTTCCTTATTTACACAAAACTACATCTCCCGCTTTGTTGAATAAATACATCAATAAACACATGAAAAAATACACAGATAATTATAGATATGCAGGCAATTATAATTCCTCAATTAATATTCATGGCACCAGAATTACATGCCCTGATTGGGTAACTGGGAACTGGAAGTCAAAGATCTGCACAGGTGCGGAGGAATCATCAACAGTCTCTCTGGCCCCAGTCTCTACATTGACATTGATGTTTGGGGAGTGATGGGCCACATGTCAAAAGTGAGGGAAGTCTCTCGATAGGGACTACTACCAAAGTCACCATGTGTCCTTTGGTAGTAGTGATGATAAATGGTTCAGCCTTAAAAGGAGCATCAGATTTTCTTTTTCTATGTTGTTTGATAAGCACTCAATCATCTCTTGAGTAAAGATGACGTCTTTTATATGATACCATCTATCAGCATATATTTCCATCTTCTATTTGTAACCAAAGTCCATAGTATGAATGTCTTCCTCAGTCTTGGGTCTGAGGTTAGTCCATTGGGGCAGCTTGGTTGTCATGACTTTACCAAACATGAGAGTAGCACGGCTTTCCTCTGTCTTTGAGTGACGGTCGAACTGTAAGCTCAAAGAGTAGTGGTCAAAACACCATTGAAGTCAAGCTTCTCAAATGCAGCAAGCTGAACAGATTTCTTTAGAGTGCTAATGAACTGTTCCATGAGACCATTGGCCTGGGTCCACAGAGGAGTGCTTTTCTGATTCTTTATATTGAGGTGATTTAAAGTCTTTGAATTCCCGACTATTAAAAGGTGGGCCGTTGTCAGATTTGCAGATTGCAGGTACACCCCATGTTTCAAATATGCCATTTAACTTTTGACTGATCTTTTCATGTTTAGTGGATTAAAGGTCTTCTACCAATGGGAAACAAGAGTATTCATCAACAATGACTAGAAGATGATGTCAGATCTTAAGAGGACCAAAGAAATCAATAGCAATTCTCTCCCACGCTTGATGTGGCAATTCTGACATATTCAAAAGGTGCTGAATGACTTGAGAGGAAAGACAGTTGCATATATGACAAGTCTTTAATTCTTTTTGACCCTTTTTTCGAGACATGGAAACCAAACTCGGTCACCAAGAGCTCTCACCGAGAGCTCTCTTGGTGACAATTATTCCTCGATGTCCCTCATGAGCGACATTGATCAATTGTCGGAGACCCTCGGGAATCACAATTTATGTACCTTGCAGCATGAGGACTTCTTGAGTCACTGAAAGTTCATCTCTTACATTTTTTCACATACTCATTGTCATTAGTGAGAGGTCTAGTGTGCTGGTTCCATGAATGATAAGCAGTAAGGACTTTTAACTTTAACATGTCACCATCTTGCCTCGTGGCAGTGACAATTTGTTCTAAATACATGGCATCTGGTGTGATTGATTTCACAAAAAATTGATGTAGGCCTCCGTTGTCTTAGATGATGTACCAGGACAATACAATGGCACTCTTGAAAAATAATTAGTAGGATTCTGATCTTTCCCTGGATGATGAAGAATTGTATAGTTGTATTCTTGCAACCTCAAACCCCAACGTTCAATTTGAGGAGACATTTGGGCTTTGGGATTGCCAAATATCATCAACAGTGCCTGATGATCAGCCACTACATTGAAAGGCTTTCCCTGCAAGAACACATGGAAATATTCATAAGCCCAGACCACTGCCAAACTTTCTTAGGTTGCGGGCAAGCACATTCTGTTTGTGACAAGCTTTTGCTGACGTATGCCACAATATGTCTCTGAGCTTTCTGCTTTCTACTGTACTGTGCCAGGATTCTGTCTAACCCTACAGGGCTAGTGTCAGCTACAACCTCTGCATGAAGATGCAAGATGGCCGCTGAGCAGAGAGTAGCTTGAGGATGGAGTTCCGGGCTGGAGATAGCTTTTTCTAGCGAAAATCCCCGTTAAGCTTGCCACAACCTGCGAAACCGGCACACACAACCTGAGAAGCACTCTGAGTATGAAACTCACCGCTGTCTGCACACCCAACATTGCGTGGTTCAATCAGAATCACCACAGCTTGCATCCAGAGGTGACGAGGTTGCGAAGGAAGACGAGATGAACAGAGATGAGAAGCTGGAAGTGGACGATGCGACTATGGAGCAGTCCTTTCCTAGCCGAACCTGAAGAGGTGGATGACCGTGCTCCCCACTGGTGAGGACAACTCAGGGTGTGGATCGATCCGTGCACAGCCAGGAGTAGAGGTGGGTGTACGTAATCCTCCCCGTTCACACCATGCATACAGGAAGAGAGGGCAAAGAGTCTGAGGGATCTCCCACGGGCCCAGACCGAAACAGAGAGAGGGAACCTGCCAAAAGGCTAGGAGGGTCGCCCGTACAACATCCAGAGTGCAGAGGAGAAGGCATGAGGAAAGGCATATAGAGAGAGACTCTGGAGCAGCAGACAGTGCCTGAGACATGACCAAGACCGAGGAATATGTCACGGTGCATGCAACAGTCGAACAGCCATAAATGACATGGAATAAAGGAGCACTTTGTGAGAGCTAGGCGGGAAATCTATTTGCTCCAAAAAGGAACCGGCCTTTTGTCACAGTCTCAAAGAGCACCCTGCACTCGATAACAGCAAAATGGTTGAGCAGTAATATAACCCCTCCCACAACTACTGAAAGAGGACTAATGAGAAGGGAGAGACGTCAAATAAGCCTCATAAATAAAAACAGGACTGGCACCTCCAGGATACTGAAACCATAGGCACAAAAAGAAGACTAGTAATAAGGGAGAAGGAAAATCAAGCTATAGAAGTATAAACAGGGCTAACACCACAAGTAGTTAATAAGTAAAATTATCCACCATTACCAGAAAATGTATTATACTATTGATTAATTAAATAATTATATTTGACCAGATCTCCCAGAAAAAGGTATTATATAATGAATTAATTAAATAATTACCAAAACATGTAATTGTCCTATTTGATAATTAATTAGATTATTACAATTAACCTGAAGTCCCATAACAAGTAATTATATAATTAATTAAATGATAATTACATATAGTAATTCCCAGAATAAATGAAACAATTGGTTAACACATTTAATTAAACAACATAGGGCTAGATGTAGGTAAATGGCATTTACCGATTCGTAAATACCGAATTTTACTGATTCGGTATTTACAAATCGGTAAATGCCATGTAGGTAAATATTCGGTAACAATTACCGAATCGTTAAGATTCGGTAATTACCGAATCGGTATTTACCGAATTGGTAATTGCCATTGATTCCTATGGGCCTTGAGGCCCATAGGAATCAATGGCAATTACCGAATCGGTAAATACCGATTTGGTAAAATTACCGAATAGTCAACGGTGGCAGGGTGTCACTTTGACACCCTGTTACACCCCTGATTCAGGCTTGTGTGCCATGTGACACACATACATGCCATTAGGGCATGTATGTGTGCCACATGGCACATGTGTACATGCACAGATTTGCATGTACACAGGTATTCGTTATTTACCACCAACTAATAGTTGAGAGGCAGCAGAACAGACCAGGAGAATTGACATGCTAGTTCCTCTAGTACTAGACAATACACAAAGACACACGTTACAGCAAACAACCCAAGAGTAGATATACACAAAACAATCAGCAATAATCCCATGAAAGCAAACCAAGCAAAATCCAACAAGCTGCCCAACCTGCACTCATCAGATGCTAATACCTCCACAACCTTACAAATCACTGATCTATCGGACACAGCACCCAACAATCAGTGCCTTGGGATGACAAATCACACGACTGATATTATTAGAAGACCTGCCCTTCAAAGCAATAAAATAATTCCTGAAAAAGCGAAAGACAGAAACAAACAGCCGGAAGAGAAACCTACCAACGTAACATGCAACTTGTCAGCAGTCTTGTTACAAAAACACCAACGCTCACCATCCGGAAAGGAATAGGAAATGCTCATGGCCCAGACAGACAGGATAGCTACAGAAATGCAAAACGCTATTAGGAACATGAAGAATACTTTACTGCCATCGGTAATGTCTCTCTCCAAACTTATCTAGAGCCAACAAAAAGGCACACTATCTCTTTAATAAGTTCACCACAACCCCAGTGCCTCTTTCCAATAGGAATTACTGTCCATGTAGCTTCCTTAGATATTTGTCGGACATAGAAACCCAAAACCTACTACTTTCTTACGATACAACCTCCAACCTTCCCGATAAGATAAGCAACCAGAAGATTCAGGTGGTCCCAATTAATATCAACAGAATATCGCACACAAATCAAAGAAAATCAAACTCTAATAACCTGGAAGAAATAATGCCAAGCCCAGAAGGACCCGACTCCAATTCGGACCGAGAAAACACTACATAAAAGATCTCATGCCAACTTATCAACTGCCACTCAGCAATGAAACATAATCATGATTCAAGATTCAGACGTGGCTATACTAACTGAAACATGGCTGTTAGAACTGGCTATTTCTGGTTGGCTAAGGCTGGCGCCAAAGCTAGGCAGAAACCACAACTCTAGTCAGGGCAAGGGAGTCACACGCCAAGATAACCCCCGCTCACCCCCTTGGTAGCTTGGCACGAGCAGACAGGCTTATCCTGGAGGCAATGTGTAAAGCATTTGCGCACGCACACAACAGCAACAACATCCTAGGCACACCACAAAAGGAACTCCACACAAGATTATATAAAAATAACTTCTGTATTGCAAAACACATCAGATAGTAATCACACAATATACATTGTGCCAACTGGCACGGGCAATATTCACAAGGGATTATTTACATCAGGACAGGGCCACGTGGGCCACTGTCAGAATCAGCACTTAGTAGAACTAGAAGTACTGTTAGAAATAGCACTTTTGAACATATAACAATCAGAAGTTTCACACATGATGCATAGAACATTCAGAGGTGTAGGAAAGACACATGATGTATAAACATACATTCAGCGGTGTAAGAACAAGGCACATGACGCATCGAAACACATTCAGAGGTGCAGAGACATAATGGCACAGCACATTACGCATAACTCACATTTGGGCCTAACCAGTAAAAACTACAGTAGGCAATCTCTCACTAGTCTAAACACATTAGACTCTCCCCCTAAGCATAACTCACATTTAGGGGCGTAACTCACATAGTGAAATAAACGCTCACTATCATAAACCTACATAGGTAAAATAACATCATAATCACAGTAACATCATATTGCGCAAAAATCACATTAGGCAATTACCATTATAAACATAGTAAAATCACATTGCACAAAAATCACCTTAGGGCCTTGCGCCCTACCCACATACCAGTCCCCTGGCCAACTGGCCATCTCAAGAAGGGGACTCAAAAAGCCCTGTGTCCAGAATGTCAGGGTGCGCTGCCAATGCAGCGCCAGTCAGGGGTGCGCCACCGGCTCTAACCTAAACGTTGCAGCTGCCCACTACTTGCTGGGCAGCTGAGAACAGTCACAAGGCCTAAACGTTGCAGCTGGCACTAAGGGCTGCACAGCTGTAGAAGGCCTGGCACCACTGTGCCATCTCTGTCCCACACAGGGACTCTCTGTCCCTTGGCGCCTAAACGGTGCAGCTGCCCACTAATTGCTGGGTAGCTGGAGACAAAACTGCGACAGGGCTCTCACTAGCCCTCAGGACAGAAACTGTTCCCAAACGTTTGAGCCACACAGGCTCTGAAACAACTGAGGGGCGTTGGAGCCATCTGGGCTCTGGAATACATACATAGCCCTTGGAGCACTCTGGCTCTTCACATCAACTATGCCCCTCTGGAGCCAATTGGCTCTGAACAAAACATGCCCCCAAATGGTTGGAGCTCTCTGGCTCTGTACAACTATGCCCAACTGGGGGTAGCACTGACCCCTGAGGACCCCACTGGGCCCTCTAGGTATATCTGTCCCCATGAGCCTCGCAGGCTCTAAACCAATAACTGCCCGGGCCCCTACGGGGCCTTTAAAGAACAACGGTGCCCCCTTTGAGCCTCGTGGCTCCCACTCGAAGTCAGCACCGGCAATAGGGGAGGAATATGCACAACAATACACACTGAGGCCCCACTCACCGGTCTCTTGACGCTGCCGGTCTCTGCTTCCCTTGTGGGGATCTCTTCACTCCCTGGACCACGGCTGGGCGGCACTCGGCGCGGCAGCAGCGGGCGGGGCTCTCTCGCTCGGGGGGAGCCTCGTCGGGTCCCGCTGCACCGCGTTTCTTTCTAGGACAACCCCTCCATGTTGCAGGGCTCCCTCTGCTCATGGGAGCCCTGCAGGGCCGCCATATTCCTTTTCCCCTCCGCCGCACAGCTTCCGGTGATGCCGCGGCCCCGCCCCCGTCGCAGGCCAATTCGCCTGACCACCGGACCGGCCCGCGGCCGGGCTGCAGCAGCGATTCAGGGGCACAACGAGGGGTGGGCACCCTCGCAACTAAATATACATGTTGGCGGCCATGACACGGGACGGCCCCGCAACATAAACATGAATCCGGGCAGAAAGCAGCGAGGTGGGTTCTCGCTAGCACAATTGAAGCGCTCCCAAGCGCTAAAGGAAATTTAAAGCGCTCCCTGCGCTAAAATAGCAAATAAAGTACTTCCAGGCGCTTAGAGGGGAATTCAGCGCTCCCTGCGCTAGAGGAACCAAAGTAAAGCGGTATTAAGCGCTTGGGGCCAAAATCAAGCGCTCCCAGGCGCTAGAGCACAAGTAAAGGTCCATAAGTCCAGCAATTAAGTCCTTCAGCCATCCAGGGCATCCAGGGGCTGGGCAGGGCCCAGGGAGGCAAGCCTTCCCCTGGGCCCAAGCAGCAGCACGCCCCTGGCAGGATTCAAGTTAGGAACAAGAACATTTTGTAAGGGGGCACAGCCCCTTTTTATACAGAGAAATCCTTTGTCTAGCAGGGTGCAGGCAGTGTGAGAACCAGCTACAACTGGTTATAGGGAACTCCTTTCACAGGCCAGGCTAGGGACATCAGACGCACCACAGGGAGTGGAGCCAGCATTGTGTGGGGAAAGCCCAGCCCTATTCAGGCCCAGGTGCACCCCTCCCCTCACATCAGCATGCTAAACACTCCATTCACCACCGGGGCAGACCCTCCCAGACTCTTGGAGCCAGGCTCACCAGCCAATCACACGCCAGACACAAATTACACAAATATGCCAACTTCTAAAAGTGGCACTTCCACACTAGACACAATCATGCGCCATATATCATTGCGCAGCATTCAATCTCATGAGTTTGCACATACCAAACTCGACCCTGCACTCCCCACACATCAGGAACTACCATGGTCACACATATTCCCAATACATTCCTATGGGAGGGCAGGTCACTCACCACACATACACAGAGAGCTCACGCACTTTACACTGTACCACAGTGAAAAAGTGCGCAGAGGCCTAAAATCACCAACACCAGGTCACAAAAACAGGCTAGGAAAAAGCAAAAAGTCTCGGGGTGAACCTGCCAAAAGGGCCTGGTCCAACAATGGCTAACTGAATCATCCCCCCAATGCCTAGACCTGCTGGTGCCACCTAAGTATTGCATTGTAAGACTAGATAGACTATAAATTGGGAGGAGGAGTAGCCTGTATCCACAGAGCAAACATCACCATCTCTAAAGTTCACTCAAATCCTATATATTCATGTGAGTACATGGGGCTCACAGCACGAAGCACAGACAACCAAGTGTACAAACTACACGCATTTTATCACCCCCAGGCAAAAACCTAACTTTCATAGACCATCTAATCGAAAATATTACAACTAACTCAGAACCTCACTCCAATGATATTTTCCTAGAAGACTTCAAACTTCACTGGAAAGACGTCTAAGATAATCAGGTCAACGTTCTTAAATAATTCCTAGCCAACCAATCACTAGTACAAGCATGTACCCTTCCCTACACATTCCAAAGGAGCTACATTAGATTGGATCATCTCCAAAGAAAATACGATCTAAGCAATCTCAATCCTTCCGTGCGCCTGGTCTGTTCACCATGCCATCACTTTCCTAATAGCAGCCAAAAAACAAAAAACAGTCTTGAAATCAGTCAAACCCAAACATTGGGTGAGAGACACCAGAGATCTGACCTTGGAGACTAACAATGCAGGGTGAGAAAGAACTTCAACCCCCTTCTGATCTAACAGACGTCAGTGAGCTTTCAATCACTACAATCATACGGCATCTAAATGAATTGAGGATATTGCTCCCCATAAACATAAAAGATTAAGGATCAAAGATAAAAACCCATGGTTCAATGGATCACTTAATGAAGAAAGACACAAACTCAGAATAACAGAACGAAAATGGAGACAAATTCCGTCATCCCCCCACTTAAAACAACTAAGAATGACCAGAAAAACCTACAATAAAAGCGTACTTAAATCAAAAAAAAGAATTCTTTAGAAATTAACTTGAAAACACAAGGAACAGGCAGAATAAACTCTTTGATCTACTAAAAGATCAATCGATCAAATTAGCCAAATTCTCCTTATTAACATCTAAATATGAACTGAACTGTGAAGATTTTTCAACATTCTTTAATGATAAAGCCAGCACATTGGAGAGAGAACTCAAGAATAATGCTGAAAAAGCATCAATCCTAAGGAGTGATCAAGGGAGGAACCATGCCCTACCAACACAAGTAATACCCAAAAATAATGCCCATTGGTCAACCTTCAAACTATATGATCAACTTGACATTACCAAAATAATACTATCTCTGAAACCAAATAATCATTACAATGACCCATAGCCATCAAAATGCTGGCCCTCCTGCAACCACATGGTCATTCCTTACTGGACTAAGATAATGAATGAATGTTTCTTTTAATGAATTCGCCCAACTTGACAGCTGATAATATTTAAATTTTGCTAAGCAGGCATTTGTTGATAAGGATAGTATCTCCCATTCTATTATTTTGTTATGTGACAAAAGTTGTCTCTATTCTGTTATTCCTGCTGTTTTCAATGGTAATGAAAGCTTATCTTTAAGACATTCCGGAGTGCCAGGAGAGTCCCATATTGGGGCCAGGTCCCTGAAATAGGGAATATCCAGAGTAGATCTTATACAAAACCATAATTTTGCCATAGACTTTAAAGTCTTCAGTTTAATTTATTTTAAATATTTAGGGTGGCCGAATTTATAAAGGAAATGGCTGGTCTTATTTGTCATTGCTTGGAGATATGGTGGGTACTCGTCATGTGTGCTTAGCATCACCCTGCCAGATTTAAATTGGAAGGCTCTGCAATATTCCAGAAGATCTGGACTGGCAATCCCCCCCTGTTCTTTCTTCCTCCTTAATTTGGTCCATGCAATTCTTGGTCTTTTCAAAGACCAAATAAAACTTGTAAGATCTCCCTGGATTTTTTTAATTGTCTCTCTCTTGAATTCCTGATTTCAGGGAGAACTTGGGGGAATGAACTGCAGACGCTGGATATAAATAACATATGTCAAGTATCTATGAGCAAATGTTGGTCAATCGTAACGCCAGGTGCTTTAAAGAGAAACCATATATTTAGTACCCATGGAGCATATTGGACCCCGAAAAAACGTTTCCAAATTCAGCAGGACCTCAGTGAAGAATTGTCCAAAATGCGGGTTGGAAAAGGCCGACGACTTACATATGTTCCGGCAGTGCCCTCTTCTCGATGGCTTCTGGAATGATGTGGGTAAGACCTTAGATGAGGTGTTTGGAAGACATCTGACTGTAAGTATCGACCTACATATTTTTGGGGTATGTAACTCTAATGTCTTAGATAATTTGTCTAAATTACAGGAAAAGCTATTATTCCTACTGATATTGTTGGTCAGAAGGGAGATTTGTGTGAAATGAATCAGTTCAACTTCTCCACTTCACAGAGAATAGCTGGCTTCAGTCTTGAAAATATATAAATTGGACAAGGTGAAATCAGTTAGTAAGAAGTATAATTTCTGGGAGATATGGGAAGAGTATCAATTGAGATACAATCAGATAACAAACCGGATATGTTGGAATAGAAAAGAGTGGCATAACATCTCCTCAGTCCAATGATTAAGTGCTAGCAATGTAAAACCAGGTGAAGGCCTGAAGAGTAGCCAGAATGGCTAGCTCAACCCCACTCAGAAAAACCTTCTTCAGAGTATTGGAAATAAGGGGAGCATTCTATCTTCAAAACCCCGAAGGGAAACTGCCCAGACCCAGTCCCACGGCAGTGAAGGTAAAGGATAAAGAAAGGAAAAGGTCCCCGACAACTCGTTACTCACAATGTGGCACAACAAGGACAAAAAAAAGAAAAAAAAAGATAATTAATGAATCGCTTGCCCAAGGATCAATTCCAGACTGCCTAAAAACAGGTCAGGTTATCCCTCTCCTAAAGAAACCAACGGAGAACCCATCTGACCAAAACAACTTTCAACCAGTAACAACCATTCCCCTACTAGCCAAAGTACTAGAAAAATGTGCACACAATCAACTAAGTCAAAAAATTACCGAATTTGAACTACTAAATGACTGCCAATCAGGGTTCAGACCAAACCAGAGTACGGAAACAGCAAATAGTAGATGACGCTCTGCTAGCCCTCGACCGTAATGAAACCTGCCTCCTGATCCTTCTGGACCTATCATCTGCATTTGACACAGTAAACCATCCCAAATTATTAGAACGCCTGGAACATAGGATGGGCTTATCGGGAACTGTACTGAAATGGTTCTAATCCCACCTAGAGAGCAGATCGCAAAGATTCCTCGTAGACAACATGCTATCCCCACCGTCTCCAATTCAAATTGGGGTTCCACAAGGATCAACCCTTTCCTCTTCACTATTTAACCCATACGTCGAACCATTAATTGAGATATTGCATGAGGCTAACATTTCCTTTCACATGTACGCTGATGACATCCAGCTGTATATGAAGATAGCATCTCTGGAAGAGATCAGAACTATGAACCAAGCACTCAAGAAATCATCTTAAGCTCAACTCACAGAAAACCGAATTCCTTCTGATCTCTCCTCTTAAAAGTTCAGCCAAGATTAAAGAATGGACCAAGTTGATCACAGCACTAAACGTACCTCAACGATAGTCGAGTCAACTAGATCCCTTGGTATCACACTGGATAAAGATCTAAATATGCGAGCACACATTAACACAATGGCAAAAAACGCTTATTTTCTTCTGAATTACCTCAGAAACCTGAAGCCACTCATCGATCCCGGGGATCTGAAAATAGCAGTACATGCTCTGGTCATATCAAGAATTGAATATGGATGCGCAACTCTTTCAGGACTCCCTAATATCTCAATAGCTCCCCTAAAAGCTTGTCTCAATGCAGCAACCAGACTTTAAACAGGAACAAAAAAATACGACCACATCACTCCACATCTGAAAGCGCTCAACTGGCTACCATACGAGGCAAGAATAGAGCTAAACATTGCATGCATTACACACAAGGCAAAGAGTAATGAGACGGCGATGCCATTATCCTAAATAGGATTAATCGACCAGATAGGAAACATAAATACTTAACGGAAGAAGAAACCCTATCCTTACTCCGGGAGTATGAGACAACGGACCGCAGTAGAGGGGAGGAAATCAGAACAGTCCAGTTCGATGCTAATAAAACATCCAGACAGAATGAGAGTAAACCCAACCTTAACATCTTACAACAAGTCCAGCTAATCACCGAGCTGCAAATCTGAACCCAAATAGCGCTGGGAAACCACTGAAATGGGGATGAGGCAAGATGGCGGCCGCACGGATGGCTGAGTGAGAGGTTGTGAGTGAGCAGTCCCACATGGAGTCCGTCCTCCCTGTGTCCTGCAGCTGAAGCAGCGAATTCGCAGCTCCACCGTGTCGAGCAGGCTGGCATCCAGGGCCTGGTGCTGGCATGGGTCAAATCCTTCCTGACCGGGAGGTCTCAGACCCTCAGCCTGGGCACTTTCAGAGCTCCTAGGGAGCACTCGCCCTGTGGGGTCCCCCAGGGCTCCTCTTTGTCCCCTCTTCTCTTTAATCTCTATCTTCGACCCCTTCTTTTTTCTCTGAGGCAGTGGGACGTCACCGTGTTTAATTACGCGGACGACCTGCAACTCATCTTTCCTCTCAACTCCCCCTCCGCTATCCCTAATTTCCAGGCAGCCATGTCCCACATCCTTCAGTGGATGTGTCAAAACCAGCTCAAACTGAACCCCGGAAAGATGGAGCTCCTTCTTCCTGGCAGGAGCTCTACCTACTGGGGTCCGCACTTTTGGCCGGCAGACCTTGGCCCCCCCCCACCCCCGTGGCCTCGGTAAAGAGTCTCGGGGTCACTATTGACTCCGGCCTTTCTCTCGGGACCCAAGTGGGGACGGTGGTCTCCTCCTGCATGTTCCAGCTGCGCGGGATCAGGAAGGTGGCCTATCTCCTCACTCCTGAAGCCCTTCTGCAAGTCATCATGGCCCTCGTCCTCTCCCGCTTAGATTTTTCGAACTCTATTTACCATGGTCTGCCTAAAACATCTCTTTCCAGACTGCAATCTGTTCAGAATCAAGCGGCGAGACTGGTCCTTGGGATCCCGAAGTGGCAATCCGCTAAACCCCTTCTTTCCAAACTGCATTGGCTTTCTGTCATTTTGAGGGCAGCCTTTAAGATCGGCTGCCTCACCTTTAAATCTATATCTGGCTCCTGCCCCGTCTTTCTGAAATCTCTCATCAAGCCCTACTGCCCTTCACGGAATTTGAGATCTTCCCACCTTCACTTCCTGTCTATCCCCCCTATTAAACTCTGCAGATCTGGAGGCCGGCGATTTGCATTCCTGGCCCCAAAACTTTGGAATTCCTTTCCCCTCTTTCTCAAAACCTCTAATTCTCTCATTCTTTTCCGTAAAACCCTAAAAACATGGCTTTTCCCTCAATCCAGCTAAGTCCCCCTGGTCTTTCTGTTTCCAACCAGCGCCAGGAAACCCATGGTGTCAGCGCGCTTTACAAATTCCCCTTACAATACAATACAATACAATACAATGGAAGCAGTGCACTAAGGACTATTCGGCGTTGGAGAGAAAGAAGCTGTTGAACGCTTTTGAACCTGTGGCACACCGGGAGGCAGCTTGTTTGCTCCGAGTGGCGTGTCCTCACCCAAAGAGGCGTGCTGTGGAGAGAACTATTGTGGAGCTGATTAAAGGAGCGGAGGCACGCCGCGCTCGGAGGCTGTGGTTTCGCCGTGGTACCACGCTGGAGCTAAGCCTCACATGAAGCTGCCGGAGTGGCGTGCTCGGAGTAAGGTGCAGAGGGGGCGTTCGCGCCTGGAAAAAATAACTTGGAGCAGTGGCGACACTAGGGGGAGTGGGGGGGTGCAGACCGCACCGGGTGTCACCCCATTATGGGGTGACACCAATCTGGTTACGCTGGCTGGCAGGCTCTCTCTGCACTGCACAGTGCAGCCTCAGCCTCACAGTGGGTCCCAGGGCCGTCAATCTTTAGCACTACTAATGACGGCCCTCGGACAGCCCCCGCGCCGCGCTGTGCTCCTATGACGCGCCGCAGCGGTCGCGCGCGCCAGCACCACGTCTGTGGGAGGAGACTCGGCAGCGCAGGGGAGTGCGTGCTACGGTGTGCTTCTACAATCAGAATTAATGGTTGTCACGGGCCCTCAAACGGTGCCACGGCCAGTGGTGAATAACTCAGGGATAGCCCACATCACACCCAAGCCGAGGTGAGGAGCGCAGCTGTTCCGATCCCGGAGGTTGTCTGGCTGGTGTGGGAGTGTGGGGTGAAGCAGTGCTGCCCGAGGGTGTAGAAACCGGGACCTGTCCTGCGCTGACCCGCGCGATGCTGGGAGGGCACCAGAAACCACGAATGAGGGGCAGTAACATAGACATAGGCAGGCCCGCACCAGTGCTATGGAGGAGACTGGTACGATCACAGGCATAGAAGGAGCTAAGCCTGGTAAGTAGCGGCTGCACCGCCGAAGCTGAGGAGAGGGGGTATCTGTGTAGCCGTGGATGAGCGGGCCGGGCGGACCAGGCTTTGAATTGAGTGTGCTGGGGCCATCCCGGGCCCTGGGATCATGCCACGCAGCACCACCAGCCCTGAGCTTGACAACTGGCCCCCATAGTGGCTGGCTGGTCTGAAACTGCAGGCATTTGGACTCCTCGGGTGCGGGGCACATCAAGAATCCGGGTCCCGAATCAGAATAAGTGAGCTCGTGGATACCTTACGGCCTACTTTGATGCAAGCATCTCTAGGGGAGGCCTTCTGACGAGCTGAGAGAGCCCCTGGCGTTGGAGTTTGTGCCTGTGGACACTCCAGGTAGCCCAACGCAACCTAGCAGAAAGAGCACGGGAGAGTGGAGGAAGGTACAGCAGCGACAGCTACCGCACTGTGCGGAGAGACAGTAATCCCTAAGATGACGGCGCGGCTGAGGTGAGAGAGAAATATCATTTACAAATATGAATGAAGTTAGAAATGTGGCAGTGCAGTGGCATACATCCAATCGCAATCGCATTACTCCCAGACACTCCCCACCAAGGCCGGCCCAAGAAGACAGTCACAGTGTGGCTGGGTTTGGGGGGCACCCTAAGCTTCACCTATCACTGTAGTAGGTTTAAGCTTTTTCAAATTCGTCCTGGTACCATATCACACCAGTGCCCCGGGGCAGAATGGGTGTTAGAACTCCCAGAAGCATTGCGTATTATAGACACCGGTGCGTAATCATGATTGCAGTAGTACACATGTTGTGCCTCTTAGATCACTTCAGCAAGCAAAACACCCCCACGATACGCTGTACTTCCACATGCTATCCCACGACAAAACGTTGGTGCCACCTTTGAAAGTAGTACAACTCACATCATATCCAGGATGGTAACAGGCCTTCCAGAGATGCAGTTAGTTACAGACTCATAGATATGTAGGTGATCACCGATTCGGCAAGGCAATCCTGTTCTGGAACGTCCACTGCCACCTCTCTGGTTAGATTTACTTCCACGGAGTAGTACACCATCCGGTGTAATACTATGTGTGAGTAAACTGATTTGCACGTGTAAATTAACATTTTAAGACTCTCAAAAGTGAATCTGAACCTATGATACGTTGAACTTATAATCGAGGCATGAATCCATTTTGGCTTCATTTTTGTCTCAAGCAGGATGGGCAATGTAGCAAATATATTTCGCTCCAGCCATTACAGCATAAACAGTTTTGCAAAGGGGAAAAGGAAGGAAAACAATTTTTTATTACAAAATAAATAGAATGCATATTTTCCTTTAAATTAATTTCTTTCTGCAGAAGCTTTATTAAAAATATATGTTAAAAATGAGCTACCCAATAGATTTCGCGGTTTATTTTGCTGCTTAAATTTCAAAAAAGTGAATTAAATAAAATCGTATAAAACAGATTTTTCCTTCATTTTAGAGCATTCTGTCATACTAGAAAGTGTATAACATTGAGTTTGCTTAATTTCATAATATACAAACAACTAACGGACAATACATTTTCTCCTGGTGTAAATCCTGTTTGCTCTATTTCCAAATTCGCAAAAATACCTAAATTGGTGCACAATACATTTTCTCCACTTTGAGCTCCACTGTGACGCTTAACGTAATTTGGAAATGTTTAGGAGCATTAACTTTGGGCTGAATAGGGTTAGGAAAGAGAAAAAATTGATTTCTCAAAAAAGTTTTGCACTGTTGGTCGAAATAACCAAGTCATAGTTGGGTGGGCTTATCAGTGTGTGATGTGCTTGAAGAGATGCTTCAGAATATACAAACCATTGGAATTATAAAGTCTGTGTTTATATTAGGTAAAGTGAACCTCAAAATGGAAAGTTTGGGAAAAGAAATTGACAACCACAGTTTGGGGCCTGCCAATAATACTTCATTTTCCCTTATAAATGGCAGGGCATTTGATGCTAATATTTAAGCATCCTCTTGAGTGACCAATTTTTCTCATTGTTATTAGTCCTTATATTTCCCCATCTGAAAACCTGGAAGCTATTAAATATTGACTGAATAACAAACCTCATGGCCCTGATGGCACCTCCAGTGCTATAAAAAAGGAGAGCTTTACGTGTCAAGGAGCGATCTAATAATGATTTATTTCAGAGCTGGTGTTCGCTACATTATTTATGTGCATTGCTGTGTCTGTCTACTGCCTTTCTACCACGCCTGGGCGCGTCCCAGCACTCAATTCACTCCTCCTCAGATCCCAGGTAAGACGTGACTGCCCCCGAGGCCAGGCCCCCCCGTCCGCCCGAGGACAGTTGGAGCCAGAAACTCTCTTGACTTTATACCCGAGCCCAGTGTACTCTGCCCACCCGTGGTTATTTTTTAGACCCGGGGAATATCACAGGAAAGACATTGTCTACACCTCAGAATCCGCCCAATGGAAAATCGCACGCCCCGGGAAGCTCCCTCGGTCCTCATTGCACTCGGCCCAGTGCCCTACGGCTACTGACAGGGAAACAGACTAGGGGAGGCCATCTCAGCGTTTATAACCTCATCCACTCATGGGTTGGTTAATTTGAGATACCATGGAACGTCTCGGACCGAGGCGGCATGATGGGCAAGGAACTCGAAGTCCCTGCAGACTGTACTGCTCTACCCACATCCAAACGTCTGAAGGTTTATCACCAGTACAAAGGAAGCCCTTAAATGAACACCAAAAATCCACTTCAACTCATCAGTTCCCAGAAAGCCCTCTCTTCTCCCTTACCCTGACCCTCGCTACCCCCAATCTCTATGGCCTTTGTAAATATAGGAACTAAATTAACAAATGTTACCAAGGAATCTGTATGGTCCCTTTATTTCCTGTTATTTGCCATCTTTGTCCACTGGTGGACTCGGAGCGGAGGAGGTCCATGCGTAATTCGTGAGGGGGGTGACACCATGAGTTACCCGCACCGGGTGACACCAACCCTAGTGACGCCACTGACTTGGAGCAGCTTGAAACCTGGAGCTTGGAGTCGCAGGCACGTCTCGAGGTAGTGTGCCTTTCGTGTTTATTGCTAGTGAGAAGCTGTGGGAAGCTGTATTAAGGTGCAGCGTTTGTGTAAAAGAGCAGGAGCTGAGGGGAGAGACATGGAGGTATTCTGAGAAACCCGGTCTGAAAAAAAAGTTTGCTGGCGCTATACTGCGTTGTGAGTTGGGACAATTATTTCTGGCTGTGGAGTCTCTCTGTCGGGCTGGTATTAGAGAAGTCGAGCTGTCACCTTGGATTCTGGTTTTCCCCTGTGGTTTAGAAGCAGCAATGGCTCCAAAGGGAAGAGGGGCAAAATTAAAAGCTGCAGCCATAGCAGCTGCAACTACGAGTGGGAACTCAATGACATCCAATGTATCAACTATTGCAATTGACCCAAGTACCTTAAGTACCCCTGATTCATGTAGCAGTAAAAGCAGTGAGGACGGCTCGATGTTCACAGGGTCCTAAGTGGGCAGACGGGGGTTCAATCAGATACAGGGGTAAAAGAACGCACAGTACCTGACATCTTTAAGAGAAAGAATGTGTCTGGCAAACAAACTGTTGCTATATTTACAGGCTCAGCTGTTGGCAGCAAAATTACCGCTGGGATAATTCCTGAACTGAGTGCGAAGCCACTATCAGTATTGACGCCACTATCTGGAGATGTGGAGGATGAGATGGCCGAACTGTGTCAGGCTGTGGGCGATGTTAGAGTCTCGCCTAAGACGGCTGCAAATCCTATCGAAACCCCCCAGACGCGAGTCTGTGTGCTGTTGCGAAGGTGGTTCCTGGGACTTCTGAGTCTTTGGTATTAGCATCTCAAGTGAATAGGAAAGATGACCTCAACAACCAGGATAAAGACATAGGAATGGTCTTTGTTAATGATGGAGAGTCAGCTGGTTCTGGGGGGCAATTTTACTCTGTCAGATGTATCTCTTATGTCAGAGAACGAGAACGAAAATGACAGATTGAGCTTCTCTGGCGATTGGGCGGAGGATGGTAATTTATCTCCTGAAGATGACATTCTAAGTCTAAACTCCATGAGGATCACGGTACAGTCCGTAAGGTATTTGAGCCATTGAAATCACTTGTAACCGCTAGACCCAGCATGGTTGAACAGCCCCAATGGGATACTATGCCCGGTTCGCAAGTTGACCAAGGTGAAGTAGCCGATAAAGTTGAACTAGAAGGCGAGATTACACTTATAACAATTTATAAAATCATTATGGCGCACAGAGAGGAAACCAAAGCAGAAGGGCTGCAGACCCAGGCAGCGGTACGCAAGCTGCAGAACACTGTATTTGCCAAGTCATGTACAGAAGTTACTACCAGAGTACATGAAGAAGAGGAGCGGATCTCCTCTGTCGAGGATCAATTATCTATGCAAAAATCCTCTTCAACCATATTACAGAAAACCGGACAGGATGTCGATTGGAAACTTACTGACTTGGAAAACCGTGCACGAAGAAATTATTTAAGTGTCCTAGGCATACCGGAAGGTAGTGAAGGGAAGGATACGCGACGGTTTGTGGTGGAACTTTTTACAACTGCATTGCCAGATCTAAAGGAATGGAATTGGGACAAGGAGATTATTAGAGCTCATAGGTTCCCGTTTGTGCAAAGACGAAACTCAGGAAGTGGGGTTGAGAAACCAAGAGCAATTCTTATTTGTCTCCATATTTATCTCCTTCATGAAGTTCTCTATGATTTGGCTAGGCCAGCACGGCCCAGGAAAGGCAACGGTTGGGACTTTTTTGTGCTTCCGGACTTTTGTCAGGAGACTGTACAGCAGAGGTGGCGTTTAAGGCAATTGATGCCACCCATCCAAGCAAAAGGGGGACAGGTGTTTTTATTAAACCCTGCCAAACTTAAAGTGACTTATAAAGGGAAAACGATATATTTTCTTTCTGAAATTAAGGTACAGGAATTTTTGGATACGATGTGATGTATATTCTGTAATTTGTGTGGACTACTTTTCCTGTGTTATTAGAATTGCCATTAGTTATTTATCTTCCCGTAATGATTGATGATATGGTTTAAAGAAAATAAGTATATGAGAAAGGTTAACTATAGGCTGGGTGATGGGTTATAGATAAGGCATAGGACACAGGGTACAGGTCGGAATACAGCGGGACTCAATCACTACACGATCACCTACCATCACTGAGGACATTGTCCTTAAGCCTCTGTTGGGTGGGTTCACTGAGGGTGGGGGGTGGCTGGGGAGGGGAAGGGGGTGGGGAGGGCAGGAAGGGGTCTGGTGTGGGGGCAAGGAAAGTAAAAGATTGTCTTGTGCAAATCAAGTTCAAGAGTTCATCATTTTGCAATATTTTTGATGATGTAGTTATTTCTGAAGTGAGCATTGCCTGTTTCACTTTGTCCGGCATATTTTTGATGGGTAAACTTACATTTTGTTCTTGGAACATTTGTGGCCTCAATGATGAATGAAAAAGGGGTATAATGGCTCAAATACTGAAAACTATGAGAATCGACGTCTTGTGTATTCGAGAAACTCATATACCTTGGAAGAACAGAAGCTAGTTTAAAGAATTAGGATTAGAATTAGTAGGTTGTACTCGTCAAGCCTCTACTACAAGAGGAGTTGCTATACTAAAGCGGTATGGGTTGGGGCAATGTAGAAGAGTTAAAGAAGATCCGCTGGGTCGTTGGGTGATCATTGAATTACGATTGGAGGCTACATTGCTGACCATATGTTCTATTTACGGGTCCAATCCTGACAATCCCGTTGTGTTGAATCAGTTGAGTATTGAGTTAGCATCATGGCCCTCTCCGTTAGTCTTATGCAGGGATTTTAATCTACATCTGGATGGGACATATGACATATCTAATAATTGTCTATATGCAGGCAGGAAGAAAAATGTGTTTAAAGCCACTAAAGGTATTATTGATGAATTTGGGTTAGTGGAAGTAGGGTACGTAAAGGGAGAGCACTTTTTTTTCTGCTCCGCACCAGAAGCATTTTCGGCTACACTATTTCTTTGCTTCGGCTGGATTAATCAATACTGCTGCAAACCTTAGATTTGAAATTATCCCTAAACTAATCTCTGACCATAACCCTATAACCCTTAACGTAGACATCAATTTTAGACAACCTCCGAAGCCTTGGTCCTTCGAGCGGAAGCTTCTCTTCGACCCCCTTTATATTGAACACATGGGAAAGTGGATCCCTGAGTTTTTTGAGAATATTACACCACTTGTGTCGAATTGTCAGCATGGGTTTATTCCTGCACGTGACACAGCGGACCATATCCGCCGTTTGATCACTTTCTTGGATTGGGCTCAGGCAACCCGCTCTAATATCGGCGTAACCCTGTTGGATGCTGAGAAAGCATTCGACAGGGTCGCATGGCCATATATGTGGGACCTTTTAACTAGAAAGGGACTGGGCCCAGGTATCCTAATCGCTTTAAGGACTATGTATCTTGCCCCTACTGCATCTATTCGTCTGAATGCTCAAACTTCGGTCCCATTCTTAATCACCCATGGTACGCGACAAGGGTGTCCGAGCTCCCTGTTACTTTTTGCGTTTTATTTTGATTCTTTTGTTAATTGTTTAAACTTGGAAGAAAAAATAAAACCCATACAAACTATTGAGCCTTAGCTTATGCTGGCGACGTTGTGGTTGTTACAACAGATATTGAGACTGCGTTGCCAGCTATTAACGATCTAGCTGTACAGTTTGGGTCCTTTTCTGGGTATAAGTTGAATCTTTCCAAAACTCAGATTTTATATACTGGGGATAATCCGCCCATTAATATTCCACTTGTCCCAGAAGTTACTTATTTGGGAATCAAGATCTCACTCCCAGTCTCTAATATCCCTGAATTAAATATTAATCCTGCAGTGGCTAAAATCAATGTTTTATTAGAAAGGTTAGATCACCTTCATTTATCATTCTACGGGAGAGCTAATGTATTAAAATTTTTATTCTAACCTAAATTTTTGTATATGTTCCGTACAATACCCATTGACTTTACCTCTGCTTATTTTAAAAATCTAGAAAGGGCAACTTCGAGATTTCTGTGGGGTTACAAACGACAGCGCAAAGCTTATAAAAAGATGATTCTTCCTAAAGAGTGTGGTGGGTGGAATATCCCTTATTTCTTTTTTTATTATATTGCTGCGACTCTTCAATCTATTAGTCCACTTATAATTGGGGATAAAGCTTGTATCCCTTTTTGTAACACTCCATCAATCTATGAGTTAGTTATGGGCGAAGCGATTAAAGCATGCTTCTTGAAGGTAATTGAACCTAATTACTTCAAGACGACTAAATTTAAGACTCTAAAAGTAGCATATGCCGTCTGGCAAACTGTCCGGCGTCATCTGGGTATTACAAAATTGAACACATATACACCTTTTTCAGCACCTGGCTTATTACTCCATATCTTTTGTGATTTAGTAGCTATTTGATGGGGCACTAAAGGAATATGTTATTTAGGGGATTTGCTTAAAGAAGGTCACTTAGCTTCCTTTAATGAGTTACAAATTAAGTTTGCTTTATCAAAAAAAGATTTTTTTAAGTACCTGCAAATTCGTAGCTTTTTACAGAATGCAGGGCCATCATTAGACCATCGAATGAGTAAAATCCCCCTTATTGAGCAATTGGCAAAAAAGACATCAATTGGTATATTGTATTCGTGTTTGATGCAGGAATTTCCTGATGATTTGGAAAACTGTCAAGTAAAATGGGTAAACGAGCTGGGGATACCTGAAATCAATATTCTTGAATCTGTCACGTTAGCCAATCGAGTTCTTATAACTGGGATGATGAAATCACAATACTTTATGTGTATACATGACTTATATTACACTCCTAGTAAGATTTCTAAATGGAGCATGACAACGGGGACTAAATGTAATAGATGTGGCTTGTATGCCGCTGATACGGTACATATGTTTTTTCAGTGCCCTAAACTTGCTGAATTTTTTCAGCATATTTAATTTTTTCTGGGGGTAATCTTGAAACATACAATTAGCATAACTGCTGAGATGGTATTGATTGGCTGTAGCCCAGGAATTGTGGGTCAAACAAGACCAAAAGCTACAATTTGCTTTCTTTTTATTTGTATGGCTGTAACACGAGCTTGTATTACAAGAGACTGGATTAATCCCGATCCCCCCTCTTTTTTCAGTTGGGCTGAAAGATTACTGTTAATGTATAATATAGAATTGGCTATTTATAAAACTAAAGGGCTGAAGAGGAAGGGTATCGGAGTAAAGATATGGGCACCCATCACTGAATGGATTTAGGCTTTGGCGAAGCTCCAGATATGATTTGTTTTATGATATGTAGTATGATAATAGTGTCTGACGAACTCATGCATCTGATATTATCATTGTGTAATATTTGATTTGTATTTTCTGCTTTTCCTTGCATAAAATAAATATATATATATATTTTTTTAAAGTAGGGAAACCGCTGAAATGCCTACTGCTCAACTGTAGGTCCGCAGCTAAACATGCATCAGACATAGCTGACCTCATCATTAGCCAGGAAATTGAAATGACAATCCTCACGGAAACAAGGCTATCGGAATCATCATCCCCATTCATGGATCTACTAGTGCCCCCTCAGTATAACATTGTGAGACTAGATAGACTAAAAAAGACAGGGAGTGGTATAGCCTGCATCCACCGTTTGGATATAGAAGTAGGCCAAATACAATCAGAACCACTCAAATCCCGTGAATACCTAGGTCTCAATATAAGATCGGCTAACAACCAAAGATGCAACCTGCATGCACTTTATCACCCATGAGGAAACAATATGTCTTTCATAGACCAACTAATGGAGATCATCACGGCTAACTCTAACACCAACGCAAATAACATATTCCTAGGGGATTTTATTCTACACTGGAACAACAGCAATGACAAACAGGTCAAGACTTTGTAGCAGAGCTAAACCTCTCCCAAGCATGCACACAGCCAACTCATTCGAAAGGAGCTACGTTGGACTGGATAATTTCAAAAAACGATACCACTTCAATTCTCTCAATAGAGCTGTGCGACTGGTCAGATCACCATGCCATAACCTTCCTGATATCCACATGGAAAAAGAACAAGAACACACAACCTAACAAGCTCAAAAAGTGGATGCGGGACACTAAAGACTCGAACATTGAACTTCTATTAGAAAGCTGTGAGAAAGACCTAAATCCACCTAACAACTTGCAGAACCTGAATGATCTAACGGACCACTACACTTCATCAAAAACAAATATAGTTAAAGCCACCATGCCGTTAAAACTGAAAAGAGTTAACAGAGAAGGTTAAAAATCCATGGTTTAATGGGACACTGAATGAGGAAAAACGGAAATTGAGACTGGCAGAAAGAAAATGGAGACAACACCCATCATCCTCCGAACTGAAATCCCTCAGAAAAATCAGAAAAGAATACAACAAAAAGATCCTCAACTCCAAAAAGGAATTTATTAGATCAGAACTAGATAAGGCTAAAAACAGACCACGGAAACTATTTGAGATATTAAAACAACAATCCAATAAGTTGGCCAAATCAGCCCAAGAAATCACAAAAACGCAATTAAGTTGTGAAGAATTCTCAACATTCTTCACCGACAAAGCCAATACGTTGGAAAGTGAGCTCAAGAGAGCAGCGGATAACCTTGACAACCAAACACCCTCAACGAGCAATACCAACTCTAAAATTAATGATGATAGGGAAAAAAACAAGGCAGATTGTGATACCTTCAAGTTATTGGACAGGAATACCATCGCCAAAACGCTATTAGATATCAAACCTAATACCCACTATAACGACCCACTCCCATCAAAATGCCTGAAAGAAATCAGCCATATCGTGATTCCTATGGACAAAAATTATAAACGCCTCTCTTTCCCAAGGGATACTTCCAAAATGCCTAAAAACAGGTCAAGTTGTCCCCATCATCAAAAAACCTACAGCGGACCCGGCAGATCCGAATAACTTTCGCCCAGTGACCAACATTCCTGTACTTGCCAAACTAATAGAGAAATGTGTACAAAAACAACTGAGCCAACACATAGCCAATTTCTCACTACTGGACGACTGCCAGTCGGGATTCAGAAAGGACACAGCAGAGAAACGGCTATCCTACATATTGTCGATAATGCTCTACACGCCCTAGACCACAATCGAACTTGTCTACTCATCCTCCTAGACCTGTCATCTGCATTTGACACAGTAAATCATGAAAAATTACATGACAGGATGGGAATATCGGGTAATGTGCTGAAATGGTTTGAATCCTTCCTCCAGAATAGAACACAAATATTCTTGGTCAAACAATCACTTTCACCTTCATGCCCTAACTCAATTGGAGTCCCTCAAGGATCTACATTATCTCCATCACTGTTTAATCTGTATGTCAAACCTCTTACAGAAATTCTCAGAAATTCCTAAATATCCTTTCACATGTATGCAGATGACACGCAGACATACATCAAGATCGCGTCTCTGGAAGACATCAGGTTAATGAATGAGGCCTTAAAAATGTCATTACAATGGATAACTAACAATCATCTGAAGCTAAACGCTCAAAAAAGAGAATTCCTACTAATCTCACCACCAAAGAACCACACAGAGGTGAAGGAATGGTCCAAAATGATCACAGCGCTTAACTGCACCCCTACCCTAGTTGACTTTGCAAAATCACTAGGAATCACACTAGACGAGAACCTAGACATGAAAGCCCACATCAAATCAATGGCAAAAAGTGCCCGGTTTCATTTTAACTACATCAGAAAAGTGAAACCATTCATCTCAAAGGCGGCTCTCAAACTAGCAGTCCAATCACTGGTTATCTCGAGGATTGAATATGGATGCACTACTTTAGCAGGTCTACCAAAAATTTCCATAGCACCACTAAAAGCATGCCTCAATGCAGCTGCAAGAATTATCACCGGATCGAGGAAGTTCGACCATATCTCTCCACACCTGAAAGCATTAAACTGGCTTCCTCACGAAGCTAGAATTCAGCTAAAAAAGGCATGTATCACCCACAAAGCACTTCACTATAATACACCAAGATACCTTGCCCAGAAAATTGAAGTATCTGGAGGAAATAGACCAGATAGGAGTGCCAAGGAGCTGGTACTGAGGTCACCCAGTTTCCGGAAGAAGAAAACTTATGATAGAGCTTTCTCAGGAGCAGCCCGCAGAATCTGGAACTCACTTCCCAAAACATTAGAAAAACACCAAACACAGCAACCTTTAAGAGGGAAACTAAGATATATCCAATGAGCAAGTTCCTCCCATAGACAAGACAGTTCATCATTAGCAGCATTTCATAGGGTTGACCAAGATATATAAGATTCACCAGCTGTTTTGGGGATACTCGTGGGCTGTAATACACGAATCCTGACCCAGGATTGGAGAATTTGGAATACACAGGAAAAGTCAACTTAAATCTTTTGCACTGAGGTGTATCCCAAATCTACCTTACATCACTGTACATACTGTGTTAACCTGTTACTTATAGTCTTACAGCTGTATGGGGGATAGCCTCGTTCGGTACTACACTAATCCTTGACCCTGAATTGAAGAAGATAGAATGCACAGGCAAAGACCCGTAAAAACTTTTTGCAATCAGGAAGTCACAGTTTCACCATATAGATAGTTTTTTTTTTTTTTTTTTTTAAATCCGTTTATTATGCAAAGATAATCAGCACGGTACAATATGCGAGGAGCCCTTCGCCTACAACCCTTCACAGGCCGGCGGTGGACTGCCTCGCCATAGTCATGACACTTACATTTAGCAAGCAGAAGGACCTGTAGATCAGGGCTTAGGTCACAGTGGCAATACGGATCAAGCGGGGCAACCCCCGCTCGCTATTCCTTACTGCGTTGCGGTGTGCATTGCGCGTGCCTTAAACAAAAACTGTACATTTTTATCATTTTCTCCCAACTAACATCCCAACTCATGAACCCCCCCCTCCCACAACCGGTCCCGTGTGTGTGCTTCTCGTGTGCGGTAGTGTGCATCCCAGTGGCGTGTACGGCTCGTGTCACTCACAGCTTCCCAGCATCTCAGCAGAGGCTCTCTAATATCCCATACGGGCAGGGGAGTGGTGTCCTTTCCCCCCCGTGTCGTGTTACAGTGCAGTGTAAAAGACTATCCAGGCTCCGTGTGCAGTTCACCGTCTAGGTCTTCCCCCTCTCCCTCCGTGGAGGCATCCCCTTCTATTCTGGAGGTTAGGTAACTCTGGTACAACCCCCAGAAGTTCTTGGGGCGGCTTCGGGGCGGGAGGAGCTCGCTGTATGTGTCTGTTTGCGTGTTGCAGTATTTCATGTCGCAAGTCCACCTCTTCAGTGTGGGGAGGGGCCCCCGCAGCCAGCACAGTGCCACCACCCTTTTCGCAAGGAGCATGCCCATGCTCACCAGCCTCCTCACCGCGATAGGTATCTCCTTCGTGTAACCCATCAGTGCGAGGGCCGGGCTAAGGGTCAAGTCCAGCTCCACTATAGTACTAAGTTCTGCGAATACGCTTGCCCAGAACTTCTGAACTCCTGGGCACCACCAGGCTAAATGCAGGAAGTCCGCCACCGGCGCATGACATCTCTCACAGCGGGGCGAGTCACGTAGGCCGTATCTATGCAAACGTTCCGGCGTGTGATACACCCGCTGCAGGAATTTAAAGTGGATCAAACGGTGCCGCCCGTTTAGGGAAATGCGCCTGGATGCCGCGCAGCAGTACCCCCACATGTTGTCATCAACTGGAGTCCCTAGGTCAGTCTGCCAAGCTAACCGCGCCCTAGTGTAGTGCAGTGCCGTGTGCTCATGACCTATCGCGTAAAGCCTAGTAATCAGTTTCTTCGGGTTCTCGGTGCCTATGATGTATACTAGTTCCGGGACGTCAGGGGGTTCCTCAAGGTCGGGGCCCAACAGATCCAGCAGTGCACTCCTCACTCTATGGTACTGGAAGCGCTGGAGCACCGAGGCACGCACCCCCTCGTGTGCGAGTTGGTCCCACGTCCTCACCTTCCCTTGCGCAAAGAGGTCACCCATGGTGCGTACGCCTAATTCGTTGAGGGCCTTGTAGACACCGGGTTCCGCCAATGTTGGGAGCCATAGCGCCCATTGTATCGGCATGTTGGATGCGTACATCAGGACTTTGTCTTGGCGCTGCAATATAGAGTGCCAGGCATGATTAGTGGACAGGAGGGAGTCCAGCACTCCCACTCTACGGTCTTTGGGTCCGCATATGGTAGCTGGGAGTGGGGTGGGGTCCGCAAATAGCCGCTCCAGGATCACGTGCGGGATGTCCCGGTTACCGTGAATCCAGGTGTGCAGATGGGAGGCTTGCGCAACCCGGTAGTAACGCTCCAGGTCCGGGGCGGCTAGACCACCCTGCTCGTACGGCAACTGCAGCACCTTCCACTGCACTCTAGGCTGCTTGCCAGCCCACGCCAATCTCACCAGTAATTTGTTCATGGTAGCAAAGAAAGCCTTCGAGAGGACCATCGGGAGGGTATTAAAAAGGAACAGAAATCTAGGGAGAATTACCATTTTCATCATAGCTATTCTGCCCATCAGTGACAGCGGAAGCTTGATCCAAACCTCTACGTCATCTACAAGTTTGCTGTATGCTACCCCGTAGTTTTCCCTCATCAGCACATCAGGATCTGTGTGGAGCATGATGCCCAAATACCTCACTGGTTCCGTGGACCAGTGGAGCGGGTAATCCATCTCGAATGGTTCTGTGATAGGGGTCAGTGGGAAGGCCACCGACTTTGGCCAGTTGACCTTTAGTCCCGAGAGCGCGCCAAATCTCACCACTTCTCTTAAGACCGACGACAGGTTATTGGCGGGGTCTCTAATATACAGCAGAGTGTCATCTGCGTACGTGGATATGCCAAGCTTGTATGTAGGGTAGCTGATGGCCTCATAGGAGTGGTATTCCCGCATCGCGCACGCCAGTGGCTCCGCCACCAGTGCATATAGCAGAGGGGAGAGTGGGCATCCCTGTCTTGTGCCCCTGCTGATGGCGATCGGCTCCGAGACTGCGTCCCCTAGCCTGATCCTCGCCGTGGGCATATGATAAAGCGCGCCCAGGAGTTGGAGGAAGAGCTCCCCCAGTCCCAGCTTTTTCAGAACCCTGCGCATGAAGGGCCACTCCACCGAGTCAAAGGCCTTCTCCATGTCGAGGAACACCGCCATGGCTTTGGTATCATGCCTAGTGTGCTGCATGGCTCCCAGAACAGTGCGGAGGTTGTAAGTGAGGTTCCTTGCTGGGATAAACCCTGCCTGCTCCGGGGCTACCAATTCCGGGGCCACCAGTGCCAGCCTGGTTGCCAGGACTTTCGCATAAAGCTTAGCGTCCACATTCAGCAGGGAAAGGGGGCGGTAGGAACCTGGGAGATCAGGGGGCTTGCCCGGCTTCAAAATTGTGACGATGAGCGCCTCTCTCATCGAGGGCGGCATAGCACCGTACTCGCAAATCTCGTCAAAGAGCGTGGAGAGGTAAGGCAACAGCTTGTCCTTGTATGCCTTATAGAATGCTACCGACAGCCCGTCGATCCCGGGGGCGCTTTCGGACCTCATGGTATCGAGCGCGTCCGATATTTCCTCACGGAGTATAGGGGACATCAGGAACTCCCTCTGCCAGTCCCCGAGGAACGGCATCTTAATGTAATCTAAATAGTGGTCAATTTGGTCCTCCACCCCAGTGATCTTGGTAGTGTAGAGGTCCCCATAGAATCTCCTAAATTCCGCTAGAATGTCGTCCTCCGTGGTGACTCTCTCCCCCCCCGGGGTTTGCATTTCCGGGATTGTTTGCCTACGCCTAGTGCCCTTCATTATCCTAGCTAGCAGTGCTCCAGGCCGTTCACCCTCTCCATAAGAGCGCGCCGACGCATACTTTCCCAGGTGCCTAACCTCCCTATCCGCTTCCTCCTGGAACTCTTTCATCAGGTCCTGCAAGGTCCCATCCCCGAGTGGTGTCGGGTCCAGAAGCTGGCGGCGCTCGCAGTCCGCAATCTGCCCCTCAAGGAGCTTAAGTCTGTTCCTAATAGCTTTGAGAACACTGGAGTGTTTCGCCATGGCCACCCCCCTGACGTAGACTTTGAATGCCTCCCAGACTGTCCCAAATCTGTCAACTGAGCCCACGTTAGTCGCAAAGTAGGTATCAATGTCCTCCCCCAGGTCCGCCCTAAATGCCTCATCTAGAAGTGAGTATGGCGGGAAGCGCCACGTGAACGGAGGGATCCTCTTCTTGGGAGTGGTCAGCACTAGCACTACTGGGGAGTGGTCCGACAGGGTGCGGGGGAGCACACTGCAGCCCCTAACCATGGGAAGCAGCGTGTGCGTGGACAGCCAGTGATCTATCCTGGTATGGATGTTATGGTACGCAGAGTAGTGTGTGTATCCCCCCTGGCCGCTATGCCTATCTCTCCAAACGTCTACCAGCCCTAGGCGCAACATTTCAGCCTGCATCTGCAGAGCGGCCGCCGCCGGGCGCCGGGGGGGGCCCGCCGACCTATCTAGCTCCGGGTTGAATGTGAAGTTGAAGTCCCCCCCCCAGAGCATTCTATCGGTGGGGCATTCAGCGCAGTGGCTCGCCACTGCCGCAAAGAAGTCAGGGGAATCGTAGTTTGGCCCATAGATGTTCATGACTAGTATGTCGTGGCCCTTGCCTACGCACCTGCTCAAAACAAATCTACCCTCCGGGTCAGCTTTCAGCAGTGTGAGCGACAACTTGGATTTCGGGTTTACCCATGTAAGGACTCCCCGTGCATGTGTGGTGAAGCCCGCGTAAGTGGCGTTTCCCTGAATCCCCCTGTGCGTGAGCATCTTGCTGGTGTCGGGCAAGTGTGTTTCCTGCAGCAGCGCCAGATCTATGTGGTGTCTGAGTAAGTACTGGAGCACCTTGCGCAGTTTTCGGTAATCATTTAACCCCCTAACGTTCCACGTAACAGCCTTGAGGGTCTCCGAGTCACTCAGCAGGTCGGCATGTGGTGCATCAGCCATAGTCCCTAAAGAAGCAAAGTGGTATCAAGGCCCAGCCATTCACCGCGCCCCTCCGTCTATAGCATTCACCTACGCCCTCCAAGAAGCACAACAGTTCAAAGCACAGTTCGGACCCCCTCCCCAAACAGTTCTGAACCCACAGGCCCCAATTCCCCCCCCAACCACAGTCCGCCAACCCCAACCTGGCGTGAAAGAATCCCCCAACTCTCGCAGCCCCCCGCCTCCCACAGTCACTCAACCCCCAACCTGATGTGACCGAAATTCCCGTGTCCCTCCCCCCCCCCACATCCCTACTCAAGCAACAATTCCCCATTTCGGCTCAATCCGAGCCGTAACCGCAGTACGCGCTGGGGCAGAGGTAGCCTGTGTAGTCTTTTTGTCGTCCTCTTCCCCACCGGGACTATCAAACAGTGTCCTTCAGCTTGCCCCTTTGCCAGCGCCGCGGTAACCAGGTCTAGCAGTGTCCACACTACTCCATAGTTCAAGAACGTGTTGGCAATCCCGTCCCCCTCACCCCCCCACGCCCAGAATCTTCAACACATTGCAGTATTCCGCTTTCGGGAGTCAAATCGCGCCAAGGGCAGTTTCAGTAGCACAAATGCAGCACCCCGGCGGCCCCAGTACATAACACACAAATCTCACCCACAGTTCAGCGTGTAGCAGTCCAGGGCCTGTGGCCGTGCGCTCCGGGCAGCCATCTCCCATTAGTTCAGCGAGGGGACGTAGGGGCACTAAGGCGCTTAGATATACGGGTTGCTCCGCTTACCGCCCTCTGTAACTCAGTCTTGTTCCTCGAGGTCCCCAGTGCAGGTCCGGTCCGCCGTGTGTGGGTTCGGACTCCCCCGGGCCTCCTTTATCCAGACCTTCAAGGATTTCTGCAGTTCTTTAGGATCCGTGAAGAAGTGCGAGTGTCCCTGCCTGTTGATGCGTAGTCTCGCTGGGTATAACATAGCGTAGTCCAGGCCCAGTTCTCTAAGTTGCTGTTTGTACGGAACAAATCTCCTCCGTTCTTCCTGGACCTTTGAGGTGAAGTCTGGGTATAGCGATATGTCCATTCCCTCATACTGTAGCTTGCCCTTTTCCCGGGCTGCTCTGAGGGCAGCGTCTCTGTCCCTGTAATTTAATAATTTCGCTATTATCGGCCTAGGGCTGGCGCCCGGGGGAGGCCTCGGGCCGAGGGTGCGGTGGGCGCGTTCCACTATAAACATGGGCGAGAAGGTGTCGTCCCCTAGCATTGTCTTCAAAAGTTTTTCAATGAACAACTCCATTTTGCCCGTTTGGGTCGATTCGGCCACGCCCGTGACGCGGATGTTGGAGCGCCGGGAACGCGCCTCTAAGTCCTCCGACTTCTCCTGGATGATCTGAAGCAACCTACCAAATTGCTTACGATCCGAATCCCACTCGGTTTGGGCCTCCTCCGCCTCGGTGAGTCTGCGTTCTGCCATGTCCAACCTCTCCGCGTGCTTGTCCACTCTTTCTGTCATCCGGTCCATCCGGTAGGCCAGTGCGTCAATCTTACTTCCAATGGCTGACATACCTTCCTGCAGCCCCTTCTCCATAGTGTTGAGCATCTCCTTTATCTCAGCACATAGTGAGGGGCTCTGATCGCTAGCCGGATTCGGAGATTGGGCAGCCGGTCTTTCCGGTTCCTTCTGCCGTCGCTGCTCGAACGCCAGCTTCGTTTGGGTCCGGTCCCCCTTGACCATGGTGAAAGTTCGAGGGGTGAGCGGCTCTCTCCGTCGGGGGGGCCCGCTGTGGCAGGGAGTGGCGTCCGTGGAGTAATTAGGCGGGCTGTGTCTGGAGTGCAGCTTGCCAGGGCCTGATGGCCTCCAGTGTCCACTATATGTCCCAGGGCGGTAAGGGGAGTCCGCTCTCGTAGGAGGGGAGCTATGCCCGCAGGAGTCTGCTAGCGCCCCGACCAGTGCCCAGTTCACCTTATCTGTGTGGCCGAACGTCGATATTTGGGGCCCGGGCCGAGCCTACCTCCAGGGCGCCCCGCGATCACCACGTGGGCTGCAACCGGCTCCGCAGTCTCACCGGCGTCTCCACCGCTGCTCCCGCCGGCTCCCAAGTGTGTGCCAGCACCTCCGGTGCGCAGTTCCTCAGCGCGGGGCAGTCCGGAGGCCAGCCGCCGTCAGGTGTTTTCAGACGCCCAGCCGGCCACTCGCCGCCGCCGCACGTCGGGTGACGTCGCTCGGCCTCGCCAAGCAGGAAAGGCCGGGGATTCGGGCCTGGTCCGGCGTCAGCAGGGCAGTCGGGCAAAGTAGGGTTTCCCTAGTCCGATTTCGGCCAGAATTGCAGCCGGAGGTCCGCTAGTATCCGCGGGGACGACGTCCGCTGGTTTCGCGTGTGAGGCACCGCTAGAAGAGGATAAATGCCGGATAGATGGTGGCGCTGGCTCGGAGCTTCGCACTTACGCGTCCGCCATTGACGCCGGCTAGCTCCGCCCCCCCACCATATAGATAGTTATATCCCAAATGTACCTCATGTCACTGTATATACTGTGTTAACCGTTTATTTAGATTTTACCATTTATGGATGCATACTTACCTACGTCATATCACTGTGTATCATTTATACTATACACGACTTGTCTCTAATCTACCTCATGTAATGTAAAGCGCTCTGATACCCAAGGGTCTTGTTCGCGCTATTGTCAGGACTCTCGTGGTTGCTCCTCAGGATAGGATCGATGCTATAAAGGGGCCCACCTCTAGATCATCCCAAGTCTGGCTGTCAAGGTCACAGACTGTTAAGGAGATCAAGCGGGGGAAAATGTAGGTCCGGAGGGGAACAGCTGGGCAACTGGAACCGGAAACCTATAGATACATAAAGCAAGGGATGAGTGGATGATAATCCTCAGCCTGGGGTTTTGCAATACAATATACTACACGTATACCTCACCTGCTTATCCTACAGGCGTGCAGGAATGAAGGAATGATATAAAGGGCGGCTTCTAAATCCCCTAGGTTTTTTCTACTATAAGACACAACAAAGAGATCATTAGAAAACCCCCGAATTCCCTCCCATGCTGTGACCTTAAGCATATGGACAGGGAAAATGTAGGTACACCTACCCAGTATTGGGGATGAAGATAACCAAAATGCCCAAGTCATAAACTAAGACCATAACACTCCTCTTCGGTAAGTTCCTAAAATAAGGTTTTCCCCTCCGAGGAAATGTATGTGTAGAAGGTTCACGGGTAGAGCAGTAGGTTATAGAGACAACCCCTATATGATTGCATACATTCCCTTGATCCTGTGTTTCCAAGTACTTTTCTGTAAATCAAAGTAACCAAAACATAAGCCCAGCACAAAGCAAAACACAGCGTCTATACAGATCCTTCTCTGTAAGCGCAAATGTATATATATTGAAGTACGGTGCGAAGAAGGGTCAAGGGGCACCTATGCCCAGGTGTCCTACAATGACCTAAGCACCACGCTCCCGTAGGTAGTTCCAGAACAGTTAATCCAGGCTCCGCAGGATATGCACTCTAACACAAGCACACCACTCGAATATAAGAAGACCTGAACACCGCTCCTGAAATGGGCGCTTCCTAAGCCCCACCACTGTAATCCATAATCCAAGTGCCACGAACCCAGGTAGCCTTTCTCGTTGTAGGCGCTTCCGAAGCCCCACCTCAGGAATCACGAACCCAGTACAAAGAACGCCGGAAACCAGCGCGCGTTGCGGGCGCTTCCTAAGCCCCACCACAATAATCCACAAATCCGGTACAGCGAACCCACGCTTACTGCAGCCAACTTTCCTCGCAGCGCCAACCAGGTGTCAGGAAACGCGAGCAGAACTCTCCTCGCCAAGCAGAATAATCGGCAGCGCTTCCCTGGAAAAACGCCATGATATCCTTTCCAGTCACGCAGCGTCATTCTAGCGCGCCGCGCGAGGGATCATGGGAAATGTAGTTTTTCCATTCCATACCGAGTAGCATAGCAGTCAGTGATTTACCAGCGGCCGGGGAAACCTGACAGCTATACAAAACTCTGTAAATAAAAATAAATAAATGAATAAAATACCTAGCACATAAAATTACGATGTCCGGAGTCTCAAAACCCTCGAGAGGATCGGAGGATTTTCTACTGATACCAGCATAATTCCATAAGAAAAAAACTAATGATAGAGTGTTCACAAGAGCTGCACCAAGGATTTGAAACTTGCTCCCACCAAATATAAGAAGAATCACATATGCTCCAGGATTCAAAAAGGAGACTAATGCCCACATGCATCAAAGTCAATTACATTCGCAAACGGTGCGAAACCCAATTTTCGTCCGTTTGCGAATGCAATTGACTAATTTGGAATGCATCATGCATTTCGCAATTTTAGGAATCGCAACCATGTTGCGATTTCTAAAATTGCGATTGCATTTAAGAAATCGCAATTTCAGATTTCTTAAATGCAATGCATGATTATTTTTAAATTGCGAATTCGCACTTTGGAAGGGGTAAATTAGCATGAAGTTGAACTTCATGCCAATTTACCGAAAACTTTCAAACATGCACTAGTTGCATATTTGAAAGTTTTAATTTACACACACACATGTCCTTGGTTCAGGTGTCTGTGTAAATTGCACTTAAAGTAAAATTTCAGGGGTGCAGGGAGGGGTTCTTTGGACCCCCCCCTGCACCCTTGAAATTGCATTCACATTTTGCGAATCGCAATTTGAAATTCGCAAAATGTGAATGCCTTCCCATTCATTCCTATGGGCCTTTTGGCCCATAGGAATCAATGGGAAGGGTTTTCCTTAATTGCGATTCGCAAATTGTGAATCGCAATTAAGGAAAAATACCGAATCGCAAAAAATATTGCGATTTTTTAATGCATAGCATTTTGCGATTTCTTAATTACGATTCCTTAATTTTCGCAATTAAGAAATCGCAAAATGTTACAATGATGCATGTGGGCCTAAGTCATTTCTGGTGGGTACATTTCTCCCATAACGTCGAATGTGTTTTAACCTAACAATATGATAACCAGCTTGGACATAGAAGCTCTCAGGAATGGTATTATCTTAAATTTAAGTACAACATGACAATCTTGATTGTAATCTAATGGTCTCTATAACTACGGCCCCTCGCAGTGGGATGCCTGGCTTTCACCTTGTGGACACCCTGCCGTGGTTTCTCATAGGGGAATACCAGGACGGGTTCCCTAAGCAAGCGCCGGGACGCTTACGGGCAGCTGTGCGCTTTACAAGTCCAGCACATTTACATTTACATTTACATTTCCGCATTATATTTGTCTTGTGTAAGGATATATATATATATATATGGCAATGTTAATGAATACATAGACTTGTTTTTGACGTGAAAGAATTGGATATCTGCTGATATCGAAGATGGTTGAAATGTAAAGCGCTCTGACACCCAATCTCTGGGTCTGGTTCGCGCTATAGAAAACATTGAATAAATAAATAAATAAGTTTAGGATCAAAGTAAGTCATTTCAGGGGTATGCTCAATAACTTGTTGGATTTTTGGGAAGCTCTTCTCACGTTCACATGACCAATGAATAGATACATTATTTTTCATTAGTTCTCATAACGGTGCACTAACTGGGTACGGAGGGGCTGAAGTGTTGGAAAAAAAAAAATATATATATATATATATGTATATATATATATATATTCACTGAAAAAACCATAGGTTTCACACCAGTTATAGTTAGGAATTAGCATTTAAAAAACCTATTAAATTCACTGTAAAAAAAATAGGTTTCACACCAGTTATAGTTAGCTGGAAATTTTACTGATATAAAACCATTGAAATTCCCACGTTATAGTTAGTCGGACTCACTATAACTTGCGCGTGCAATGCACTGCTGATGACATCACATATTACATCACTCATGACATGGTCAGTGACATCACTCATGACATCACTGATGACACCATCCTTGTAACACAGTGACAGACCTCCTTTCACTGTAAAGTAACCTTTGAAACACATATTCAAAAATAGAAACTAACATTAACAAAAAAGTGGATATACCCATACCAGTTACAACAACCAATTCAGTAATTTCACCATCTATATACAAATTCACACATTCACCAACAGTTTTATGTATTCACTCATACATATACTCACTCATCATATGTAGTGATACTCCTATTCATTCTGTTACACACCGCAGTCATCAAAAACTTACTCATACATATACTCACACATGCAAATAAACTAAAAAACATCCATTTATTTGCATATACAACTATACACACATTAGCACATTACTTCTAAGGAAACTTACACATACTTACTCTCTTAAACAATCACTTATTGAAACACATACTTATTTAAACAGGAACTCTTTCAATGTCTCACTCTCACATATACTTACTTATATACATCAATTCTCATATATACAAGATTAAAACATATGTAGTTACTCATAAAGACACTAGTGAGAGAGGCATTCACTCTCTAACACACACATATACACACTCATCCACCCATACAATCCTACATAAATGCTGTCTTCAAAACACATACAAACAGTGAGTCAGTCATTGATGCATCTATGTGCTAAGTAACAGCCCCACCAAACCATACAGACACTCATACTGATACTAAAAAAACATCTAATAACCCATATACACACACATGTAGCTACTCACCAACCCATGCAGCCACTTATACATAAAGTAAAACACTGATACATATATTTAAATATTTAAACATTACTCGCTAATATATGTATTCACTAAGATACACTTAATAAGCCAGTTAACCAATCAATTTTTAAAAAACAAACAAACAATTAGACACTTATTTAAACATTTATTCTTCCATCGACCTTAACATATACATATATAAAACATATTTATTTTTCAGAAAGGCACATATTCATTGGATGGTGTCATCAGTGATGTCATGAGTGATGTCACTGACCATGTCATGAGTGATGTAATATGTGATGTCATCAGCAGTGCATTGCACGCGCAAGTTATAGTGAGTCCGACTAACTATAACGTGGGAATTTCAATGGTTTTATATCAGTAAAATTTCCAGCTAACTATAACTGGTGTGAAACCTATTTTTTTTACAGTGAATTTAATAGGTTTTTTAAATGCTAATTCCTAACTATAACTGGTGTGAAACCTATGGTTTTTTCAGTGAATTTCATAGGTTTTTTAAATGCTAATTCCTAACTATAACTGGTGTGAAACCTCTGGTTTTTTCAGTGAATTTCAAACGTTTTTTAAATGCTAATTCCTAACTATAAGTCTCAGTTTATATGTAAGACTGTTAGCACTCTAGTTGTTCTTTAGAACACTCTGGTACATTCTGTCATTGGGCTACAGTTGGGCTACATCTAGCTGATATTTGGGCTACATTTGGATTTTTTGGTCTCTGGTGGCCATCTTTGGGCTACATTGGGCTACATTGGGCTACATTTGGGCTACATTTTGGCATATATATAGCCCAATGTAGCACAATATATATTTTATCAAAGTTAATTTTCGTAAAAACCACTTTAGAATAGGGCTACCACTCCCTACAATTTTTCCCAATTTTTTTTTTTTTTTTGCTTTGGAGCGCTTCCGGTGCGCTTCCCGGGGAGCGCCCCGAAAAGCGTACTTTTATAAAGCGCCCCTGGGCGCGCTCCGGGGAGCGTCTCGTAAGCGCCGATATCGCGAACGAAAACATGATCATGACGTATCGCGTAGCCGCGTCCGCGTGATACGCACGGCGTAAGCGCACCCGGAAGTACTCGAGCGAATACGATCGCGCAACGTAAACATCCGACGCGCTTACGCTACGCGACCCGAAGTGCCCCCGGGCGCGCCCGGGGGCGCGTAGCGTAAGCGCGTCGGGTCATGTGACCTGAAAATAACACTTTAATTGGTTCATAACAGTTTTAGTTTCATAATGATGAAGCCCCTGGTCTTGTGACCTGAAAATAACACTTCTCATTGGTTCAGGACAGTTTTTTTTCAAAATGATGAAAGACCCCACCTTTTTTCCTTATTCTGACTTTGTCCTTTGACTGAGGAAGACCTGTTTGTACATCTCTGTACCTTTTTGATCTTAATAATGGCTTCAGTAGCAGCAGCAGCTGGTGCATCTGCCCCACCACCACCACCACAACCACCAAGAGGACCAGCTCCAAATTATATTGGTGGTCAAGAACAGGAGGAGGAGGAAGAGGAAGAGGAGGAGGGGAGGAGAAGATGGCTGCCTGAAGAAAATACCCCATACAAACCCAAGCCACACATTGTATGGGAGTTTTTTTCAATCCCAGAGGGCAAAAAAAAAGTGAATGCGGCCAAGGTAACTTGCCTAATCTGCAATGAAGAACTTTCACGGGGCAACCCAAACAAAAAATATTCATTTGGTAACCATACCATGATTCGTCATATGACCCGAAAGCACCCAAACAACTACTCTCGTGCAGAGTTCAGGGAACTGGCCAGTAACCTCCCCCAGTCGTCAAGGACCACCTCCCAAAGAACCCAACCCACTTCATCGGCACCAGAAACATCAGAGATGATGCCTTGCATTCAGCCAAGATTTGCTGATTTTAAAATCACTTGTTCTGCATGTGGCAAGCTTATCGCCTATGGTGAAAAAAGCGTTAAGCTCATCGTCCTTGCAGGTGATAATCACAAGTGCCCCAAAAAGAAGTAATTTTTTGGGTTTTTTGTTTTTTTGCTCCAGTTGAGCCAGTTTCAATTCCCTTTTTTTGTTTCTCCCCCTAAAAAAATACAAAAAAAATATAAAACTGTTTTGAAAAGCCAAAAAAAGTTCAAAAAGTTCAAAAAACACAAAAAAAATATAAAACAACAAAAAGAAGAAAAAAAAAGTTCTTTTTAGAACTACCTCCAATTTCTAAATAAAGGCTTCTTTTTTTTATAAACTGTCATCTTTTTCCCTCATTTTACGCTCCCCGGTGCGCTACCTGGTGCGTGTACCGGGCGCTTCCCCCGCGCAAAACGAAAAAAAAATATATTTTAAATGCCCCGCGGGGCCCTTTTATAGCCCCCACATCAAACCTAGGGGGTCAAGGGGGGGTCTACCCTGCCCCCTTATGGTAATTTCCCCCTTTGTTTTGGCCACCTCTCGTGTCTCGATCCTACCGAGACACAAGATGGCGGCCGCTTCGGACTGTTTAGAATGTTTACAGACAACTGAGAGCCAATCAGCTTTCTGCGCGCAAGTCGCGTGTCGCGCCGGGAGCGCACTCCAGTGCGCGCACCGGAGAGCGCCTATAGATATATATATTTTTTGGAACCTAAATTACTCAAAATCCACTGCAGCACATATCTTGAGACATAGCAAAGGCACATCGGGCTACCAGTCCCTACAATTTTGCCAAGTTTGGTGGAAATCCATTCAGCCGTTCGGGCTAAAAGTGAAATCGACCGCCCTATGGAAATTAACATGGGGAAAACGCGTTTTGGGACCCCCCTTTTATCTTGGCCCCCGCTTGACGTATCCCCCCCAAACTTTCAAGGAAGGACCGGAGCTCGACGAGGCCATTTTCAGGAAATTTTCAGGCAGATTCGTCAACCGGTGCCAAAGTTATTCCAAATAGAATTTTGAGATTTAACATTGAAAAAAATCCTAACTATAACTACCTACTGGCGACCGCCAGTAGGTAATATATATATATATATATATATATATATGAAACCTACTGGCAGTCGCCAGTACGTAGGTATAGTTAGGACCTATTTTCCACAGGAATTCTGCAACATTCTATTTGGAATAACTTTGGCGACGGTTGACAAATCTTCACTAAACTTTCAAAACTAATGGCCAGGTCCGCTCCGCTCTCATCCTAAAAGTCTCGGGTGATTCGGGGTCCCAAAACGTGTTTTCCCCATGCAATTTTCCATAGAGACCTTTAGCCGCAGTCACTGACCATGTTATGAATGATGTAATATGTGACATCAACAGCAGTGGATTGCGGGCACGCAAGTTATAGTTAGTACAACTAACTATATCGGAGGAATTTAAATGATTTTGTACGAGTGAAATATCCAGCTAACTATAACACCCCTAAAACCTATGTTTTTTTCAGTGAATTTCAAAGGTTTTTCAAGTGCTAATTCCTAACTGTAACACCCCTAAAACCTATGGTTTTTTCAGTGAATTTCAAAGGTTTTTTAAATGTTAATTCCTAACTATATCAGGCCTCAAACCCATGGTTTTTTCAGTGAATTTCGAAGGTTTTTTAAATGCTAATTCCTAACTATAACATGTCTGAAACCTATGTTTTTTTCAGTGAATATCAAAGGTTTTGTAAATTACTCATTTTAAATGTATTAATTGTTATATTTATTTTTTGATACTGATTTACTACATTTTTTTACACTATTTATTTTTATATATTTTATTTTTTAAGTTACATTATACATTACATTACAAAATATACCTTCTCAGAATGAATTATTTTAGTTTAAATACTTTGGAAATAGGCAATAGACTTTTAACTACAGTACTTACAGTTGTTGCAATGGGCAACACGATTTCAAATACAATGCAACATTGAGTTCAATGTGAATTTCTAGTTAAATGCAATTAGTTACTTTATGGATTACTTTTATAACCACAGGAATGGATCATAGATTCAGTCCTTGGACATCTCCTGTAAACAGTTGAGTAAACGCGTTTTGGTTACAGTAGTGATTTTTAAGGAATATTATTGTATTTTAAAAGTTGACAGAAACTTTTTCACATAGAATTACCAATGTTATCCTATGGGATGAAATGTACTTAGCAGGTAAGTAGGGTTATTGTTACATTTTCGTACTCAGTGGTGGGTCCTGGATCCAGCTCTGATGCAGCTCCTATAAACAGTTGAAAGAATGCGTTTAAGTCATACAGGCGATTTTTAAGGAATATTTGTAACACTTAGAAACTTTTCTGGTGAAAACCAGACAATGGATTCCTATGGAAGGAAATACAAGTTACTGGTAAGTACAGTTAGAATTACTTTTCAGGTTCAGTGCTGGGATAAAAGATGCAGCACTGGGTTCTCTCCTGATAACAGGTGAGTAAATCGGATTTGTTGTTTTGATGATTTTAGGTGAATATTTTAAAGTTGGAAAACTCCACACTTAGAAGAATTTCCAAGTGAAACCAGTCAATGTTAGCCTATGGAAGGAAATTCAAGTTACTGGTAAGTATGGTTAGAATTACTTTTCAGGATCAGTACTGGGCTCAAAGATGCAGCACTGAGGTCTCCCCTGATAACAGGTAAGTAAATCGGAATTCATAGTACATCCAGTAAGCGCCACAGAGCTGCGTAGCAGAGAGATGTAAAAAGGGGCACGGCCTGCACCACCTCTCTGCAACGCAGTGCAGTAGCGCTACCTGGAAGCACCTGGTGGGCTACTTGGCCCCCACGATCCCTCAGGTTTGAAGTGGATTTTTTTCCGCAACTCGAAACGCGCCACAGGGCGTGTCTGCACACATCACTCCAAGCCCCGTCCTCTCCTTTCACCATTGTGTAAACACACCCTGTCACTGTTCTAAGTTGAGAGATTAAGTCCTCTTCAATCCTAAGGGTCCCTAGGTTCAAACTAGCCCACCAGGTACCTCCAGTAAGCGTCACAGAGCTGCATTGCAGAGAGGTGTAAAAAAGTGCGTGGCCTCTAAACACCTGTCTGCAACACATCTCCCTGGCGCACACTGGGGATACCTGTTGGGCTATTTGGCCCTCAGGGACCCTCAGTATTGAAAGAGAATTAATTCCCCAACTTAAAACGCGCCACAGGGCGCATTTGCACACAGGTGAAGGAAGGGGCGTGGCCTGAGGTGATATGTCTGCAAACACGCCCTGTGGCGTGTTTTAAGTTAGAGAATTAATTCCCACCAGGTACCTCCAGTATGCCACAGGAGCCTGCATTGCAGAGAGGTCTTCAGAGGCCACGCCCCTTCTTACACTCTGCAACTCAGCTCCATGGCTCTTACTGGAGGTACCTGGTGGGCTAGTTGGCCCCCAATGACCCTCAGGATTGACAAGGAATTAATTCCCCAACTTGAACTACGCCACAGGGTGTGTTTGCACACATGTGAACTCAGGCCCCACCCCCTCCCTTCACCACTGTGCAAACGCGCCCGTGGCACATTTTAAGTTGGGGAATTAACTCCCCTTGAATACTGATGGTCCCTGGGGTGCAACTAGACCACCAGCTACCTCCAGTAAGCGCCACAGAGCTGCGTTGCAGAGATGTGTAAAAAGGGGCATGGCCTCAGAACACCTCTCTGCAATGCAGCTCCCTGGCACATACTGGAGGTACCTGGTGGGCTAGTTGGCCCCCAGGGACCCTCAAGATTGAAGAGGAATTAATTCCTCAACTTAAAATGCACCACAGGGCAGTGGTGCTTGGGTAGTGTAGGGGGTTGTGCCTGGGATAGTGTTTTAGGGTTTTGGTTAGCGCAGTGGTGTTTGGGTAGTATAGGGGGTGGTGCCGGGGGTAGTGTTTTAAGATTTAGGGTAGCGCAGCAGTGTTTGGGTAGTGTAAGGGGTTGTGCCGGGGGTAGTGTTTTAGGGTTTAGGGTAGCGCAGTGGTGTTTGGGTAGTGTAGGGGGTCGTGCTGGGGGTAGTGTTTTAGGGTTTTGGTAAGTGCAGTGGTGTTTGTGTAATGTAGGGGTCGTGCGGGGTTGTGTTTTAGGGTTTAGAGTAGTGCAGTCCTTTTTATGTAGTGTAGGGGGTCGTGCTGGGCGTAGATTTAGAGTTTAGGGTAGTGCAGTGATGTTTGTGTAGTGTAGGGGGTCGTGCTGAGGTAGTCTTTTAGGGTAGTACAGTGGTGTTTGGGTAGAGTAAGTGGTCGTGCTGGGGGTAAATTTAGGGTTTAGGGTAGTGCAGTGGTGTTTGTGTAGTGTATGGGGTCGTGCTGGGGGTTGTGTTTTCAGGTTTAGGGTAGAGCAGTGGTGTTTGGGTAGTGTAGGGGGTCATGCTGGGGGTAGTGTTTTAGGGTTTTGGTAAGTGCAGTGGTGTTTGTGTAATGTCGGGGTCGTGCGGGTTGTGTTTTAGGATTTAGGGTAGTGCAGTGGTTTTTATGTAGTGTAGGGGGTCGTGCTGGGGGTAAATTTAGAGTTTAGGGTAGTGCATTGATGTTTGTGTAGTGTCGGGGGTCGTGCTGAGGTAGTCTTTTAGGGTAGTACAGTGGTGTTTGGGTAGTGTAAGGGGTTGTGCTGGGGTAGATTTAAGGGTTAGGGTAGTGCAATGGTGTTTAGGTAGTGTGGGGGTCGTGCTGGGGTAGTATTTTAGGGTTTAGGGTAGTGCAGTGGTGAATGGGTAGTGTGGGGGTCGTGCCGGGGGTAGATTTAGGGTAGTGCAGTGGTGTTTGTGTAGTGTAGGATGTTGTGCTGGGGGTAGTGTTTTAGGGTTTAGGGTAGCGCAGTGGTGTTTGTGTAGCATATGGGGTAGTGTTTTAGGGTTTATGGTAGTGCAGTGGTGTTTGGGTAGTGTAGGGGTTCATGCTGGGAGTTGATTTAGGGTTTAGGGTAGTGCAGTGGTGTTTGGGTAAGGTAGGGGTCGTACTGGGGGTAGATTTAGGGTTTGGGACGTGCAGTGGTGTTTGTGTAGTGTTTGTGGGTTCGTGCTGGGGTAGTGTTTTAGGGTTTAGGGTAGTACAGTGTTGTTTGTGTAGTGTAGGGGTCGTGTTGGGGTAGTGTTTTAGCGTTTAGGGAAGTGCAGTGGTGTTTTTGTAATGTAGGGGTCGTGCTGGGGGTAGTGTTTTAGGGTAGTGCAGTGGTGTTTGGGTAGTGTAGGGGGTCCTGCTGGGGTAGATTTAAGGTTTAGGGTAGTGCAATGGTGTTTGGGTAGTGTAGGGGGTCGTGCTGGGGTAGTGTTTTAGGGTTTAGGGTAGGGCAGTCATGAATGTTTAGTGTAGGGGGTCGTGCTGGGGGTAGAATTAGGGTTTAGGGCAGTGCAGTGGTGTTTGTGTAGTGTAGGGGGTCGTGCTGGGGGTAGTGTTTCAGGGTTTAGTGCAGTGGTGTTTGTGTAATGTATGGGGTAGTGTTTTAGGGTTTATGGTAGTGCAGTGGTGTTTGGGTAGTGTAAGGGTTCGTGTTGGGGGTAGATTTCGGGTTTATGGTAGCGCAGTGGTGCTTGGGTAGTGTAGGGGTTCGTGCTGGGGTAGTGTTTTAGGGGCATGCAGTGGTGTTTATGTAGTGTAGGGGTCATGGTGGGGGTAGTGTTTTAGAGTTTAGGGTAGTGCAGCGGTGTTTGTGTGGTGTAGGGGGTCGTTCTGGGGGTAGATTTAGGGTGTAGGGTAGTGCAGTGGTGTTTATGTAGTGTAGGTGGTCGTGCTGGGGGTAGATTTAGAGTTTAGGGTAGTGCAGTGGTGTTAGTGTAGCATAGGGGGTCGTGCTAAGGTAGTGTTTTAGGGTAGTGCAGTGGTGTTTTAGTAGTGTAGGGGGTCCTGCTGGGGTAGATTTAAGGTTTAGGGTAGTGCAATGATGTTTGGTAGTGTAGGAGGTCGTGCTGGGGTAGTGTTTTAGGGTAGTACAGTGGTGTTTGGGTAGTGTAGGGGTCGTGCTGGGGTAGATTTAGTTTTTAGGGTAGTGCCGTGGTGTTTGGGTAGTGTAGGGGGTCATGCTGGGGGTAGTGTTTTAGGGTTTAGGGTAGTGCAGTGGTAATTGTGTAGTGTAGGAGTAGTGTTTTAGGGTAGTGCAGTGGTGTTTGTGTAGTGTAGGGGGTCGTGATGGGGGTAGTGTTTTAGGGTTAAGGGTAGTGCAGTGGTGTTTGTGTAATGTAGGGGGTAGTGTTTTAGGGTTTAGTGGAGCGCAGTGGTGTTTGGGTAGTGTAGGGGTCGTGCTGTTGGTACATTTAGGGTTTAGGGTAGTGCAGTGGTGTTTGGGAAGTATAGCGGGTCATGCTGGGGTAGTGTTTTAGCGTTCAGGGAAGCGCAGTGGTGTTTGTCTACTGTAGGGGTAGTGTTTTAGGGTTTAGGGTAGTGCAGTGGTGTTTGGGTAGTGTAGGGCTTGTGCTGGGGGTAGTGTTTTAGGGTGTAGGGTAGTGCAGCGGTGTTTGAGTAGTTATGGGATAGTGCTTGTGGTATTGTAAACGTTCTAGTATCTGGGTGGGCGGAGTTAGTGGGCTGGGGGAAGAGGAGGAGCCAGGGGATGGGCTAGGCAGTTAGAGTAGGGACGGGGACCTGAGAGCACCTGTTGAATAAAGCTCTTAGATACATAAAGAAGTAGTCTGTCGTTATTACGAGGAAGACACGACAACTGGTGACGAGGGTGGGATGCAAAGCTTGCCGTCCCTGAACCCACCAATGACATTTGGTCCCATTCCTAGAAATTGGGAAGGAAGTCGCTGTTGCGACGCAGGTGCCCCAAGAAGAATTGCCGCCCAGAGAAGAGAGGCCAGCAGTTCGTATCTGTTCCGTGATCGGAGATCGCGTAGAGCCCCAGCGAAGAAACGCAGTCGAGCATTGGTGAAGTTTTGAACTTGGCGCCGGTCCGCGCCTGAAGCGGTCAGAAGCTAAGAGGCCCGGCGTGGTATGAGGCAGACTGACAAGCTCTGAAGTCACCCTGTACCACGTGCTACGAAATCTTAAGAAGTGTGAGATCAGGATGAATGCGTGGAAAAGTACTGAACAGATGAGATAGCCCGCCCCGAGAGAACCTCACCCCAAAAGCGTGCGAAGTGGCATGCGCGCGAAAAGCCGAAGTTTGAATAGCGATTCAGAAAAGGTGGTGAGAAAGGGACACTCTGTTCATCACCACCCCCTTTTCTGAATCATTTTTGTCCACCATAAGCGTGGAAGGGTATACTCAGATGTGAGTCCCTAGCTCATTGCACCATCAGGATTCAAGCAAGCCGGGCCGAAGACGGCTGAAATGCCAAAAACCGGTCCCCGGTAGCTTGTTTCCTTCCCAGTATAAGAATTGGCTTAGTAGTTTGGTCTGCCCTGTTCCCATGATGCACTGGGCCAGGGTCAGACTAATTTGCATATAGCCAAGTTCTGAGCTGGGATGGTGCAGTGAGCTAAAAAACGGTGATGGATCAAGCCCTGATCTTTGGACTGGGTAAGAGTGGTCTGCTTAATTCAGACACTCTGTTCATCACCACACCCTTTTCTGAATCATTTTTGTCCACCATAAGCGTGGAAGGGTATACTCAGATGTGAGCCCCTAGCTCATTGCACCATCAGGATTCAAGCAAGCCGGGCCGAAGACGGCTGAAATGCCAGAAACCGGTCCCCGGTAGCTTGTTTCCTTCCCAGTATAAGAATTGGCTTGGTAGTTTGGTCTGCCCTGTTCCCATGATGCACTGGGCCCCAGGGTCAGACTAATTTGCACATAGCCAAGTTCTGAGCTGGGATGGTGCAGTGAGCTAAAAAACGGTGATGGATCAAGCCCTGATCTTTGGACTGGGTAAGAGTGGTCTGCTTAATTCAGACACTGTTCATCACCACCCCCTTTTCTGAATCACTGAAGTTTGAATAGCGGCCCAAGCGTACCTGGTGAAGCGGAGTGGCCGGCGAGAGACAAGCAGACGAGTGGAGAGATCGTTGTGCCAGCAATGTGGTGGCGGCCGGTGAGTCCCTGTTGCAGCACATCGTGCGAGTGAAGAGTGCGTGTCGTCGGACATCGCAGAGTGAGAGCCGTCAGTCAAGCAGCCATTTTGAAGTCAGGCAAGACGGGAAGGACCTCCCTGGTCAATAGTGAAGCGGCCATCTTGGAGTCAGGCATCAGTGCGCGCCATTCAGTTAAAGAAATTCGAGCACAGTAATAATCGAATAACGGACTGTACCAAGAGCGCATCACCCCAAGAGGCAAGACAAAGAAGGACACGAGCGTTTGCAGTGTTGCACAGAATTGCAGACATAAAGTGTAACGAGTGCAGTGTACCGACGAGTCACATGAATGAGGTGACCCTGTTGCATGAAGACAAGCCCGAGACACTCCAAGCCACGCGGTAATGAACTGATGAAAACATGAATAACATGAGATGATTGCTCAGCGTGAATAAGGGCATCACTTAAAACTGTGAACAGTAGATCACACGACTGCCCAGAGCAGCGACAGAGTTCTTGAACGAGCACAAGACAACCCAAGGGACCACACGTGGTCAAGAGAGATAGAGTGTTACAGGAAACAGGAACATTAGATAAATCATTCATCATGTCAACGCACAACTCACCACAAAGAGAAGCCAAGCCAATCCTGGTGGGCATGACCCACCTGAAGCCCCCAGAGCCATTGACTCTGATAGCTGGTGGAAGCATGGGTCCACGGTGGCAGGAGTGGGTTGAAGACTTCGAGGACTACATCAAAGGGTCTAAGGTGACGGTGGATGAAGATCAGTTGATTGCATTGCGTAATTTAGTTGGAAAAGACATTAGCAAGGTGATAAAAAAACTACCCCCGGCTGAAACTGGGACGTATGCCAAAGTTCGTGAGGCCCTAAACAAAAAGTTCCTGCACAAGCGTAATGTTGATTACGAGAGATATATGTTTCACCAGGCTCGTCAGGACCCAGAAGAGCTGATGAGCACGTACATAACACGACTTCGTCAGTTATCCCGATACTGCGACTTTGACACATTTTCCACTGAAGATGCCATACGGCTTCGAATCATTGATGGGTGTCAGTCTGAAGCACTTAGACGGAAGCTGCTAAAGAAAAGTCACAATCTTGACGAAATCGAAGAGATGACAAGAGTGCACGATCAGGCCGAGGAGCACGCCAAGAAAATGGAGTCAGGGCATGTAGGAAAAAGAGAACAGGCTGCAAGATGGCGGCGTCAGGTTAGACGCCGGTAGCAGCTCTGATCGGGACAGCGGAGCATGCCGAGATTAAACCAGAGACCACTACTCGGACTGAAATGAAAAATGAGCTAAAATACTCAGACAAAGCTAATAATGTCTAGAGAGACACCGAGATGCGACTAATGCAGCCCTGTGACCTAAAATTTGTACCTGCCGAGGACCTGCCTCCAACAAGGATGCCGCTTTCGCTTCTCGCTTCAGCAATCGGGTTTGCTGTTCTCCGTCTGCTGATCGGCAATCACCGATCTGTGAGCGAGCTGCGCTCCTTATGGTGGCTTTGTTTCACGAACTCCGCGGGAATCGTAAACTCCGTGATTGATACGGATCCCAAGAGACCAGCAGCCTGTAGCAGTGTGCGGAACTCGCTGCCACCAATGGCCCCGAAAAACGCTGTGGCGGTAGCCTCAGCGGCAGCTAAGACAAGGGCTGCACGCCAGGCGCTGCGAGACCAGGAGACGAGTAGGCAGCGTGGTGCTACACGTGGGGAAGCACAAGAAATACCTACAGAGACCGCATTATCGGCGGCGGAGAAAACGGTGGAGAAAACGCCAGCCCGGAGGGGGGTCACCTCCAGTAAAACACCACTAGCTTCCCAATCTGCCAAAAATGCACCATCAAATGTTACAACAGTGGTAACAATGTTTCGCGCTGCTAACCAGAGACTGGTGGCGAAAGAGACACAGCAGAACACTGAAAAGCAGCATTCAGCTGCCCCCACGGAGGGGGGCGCGATGTCAGTAATGACAGGAGATAAAAGGAGTAACACTGCTGCAACGAGAATAACGGGGCAGACGGGGCCCACGGCACTACTATTGGTGGGAGACAATGGTACAATTGGACAGACGGGGGCTCAGAAAGCACCAGTGATGCAGCAGGATCATAGACAAGAGACTGTGATTGAGACCGGTAGCACACCTGAAAGATCTGTTCCTACTGCCGGGCAGGTAAGCCAAATAACCCCTTCTGGTTCTGCACTTCCCAGATCTGATATAATTAATCAGGGGGGCACTGATAACTCTAACGAAGAGATGGCGAATAAAAACTGCCTAGTAAGTCAAGAGGAGAGTTTTAACAATATTAACAATATCAATGAAACCAATGAGCATGCTACCAAGAATGCTGATCAACATGAGGTTACAATCTTTTCCACTACATTGCCTGAAAGCAGTACTGGCAATAAGAATGCTAACCAGAGCTCTACTGCAAACCCACAAAGTGCCACGGAGATGCTAGTAGATTCCTCACCTGAGAGCTTATTAACCGGTATACAAACAAACTCACACACAGGCTTAAATCATGTCCCACAAGGTGGGGCCAACAAAGCGCCAGAGAAGGGGAAGGAGACAGAGATTGCAGAGGCCTTAGAAATATCAAAACCTGATACAGAAATACCACAGTTTAGCTCTGCAATAGATGAACACCCTATTGATGCTCTTGAGGTGTTTGAGACCGACAAAGACATAACCGATTTCTACTCTTTTTCTGAGGATATTAGCTGGTCTGGTGATACTGACGAACTAGATGATGCAGAAGATCTGGAGAACGACTCAGACTCCAATTTAAGTTCAGAATCTGAAACCAATCCTCCAAAAGAACAACGTGACAAAAAGAGAACTATATTAAAAAAGAAAAAAGCTGGACATCACGGTGCCAATGAATTATCATGGGACTACACTCCAACAGTCTTGGCACTGAATCAGAGTCATACTCCTGATCTAAGACTTCAGATCAAAATCTAAATAAAGAACCTCCTGAGGCATCTGGAACCACTCTAACACAAGTAATGGAGACAGTCTTGCAAGCTATAGCATCGCATCGAGAGGAAACTTCAAAAGATAGTCGCAAAGCCCGAGCAGGGTTACAAAAGGTTCAAGGAGTGGTTCGTAAACTCTCTAAAACCATGGGTGCTTATACAGAGAGATTAAACGACATAGAGGATCGCATTGTGGTTAATGAAACAGAAGCCGCAGCTACAAACGAACGAATCGAAGCCACCGAAGCACAGGTTCAGGACATCAGATGGAAGCTTGAAGACTACGAAAATAGACTTCGCAGAAACAACCTACGAGTGCTGGGAATTCCGGAAAAAATGGAGGGCGAGGATTGCTGCACCTTTATAATACAATTATTTTGTGATTCCCTTCCTGAACTTAGCACCTGGGACTGGGGATACGAGGTGCAGAGAGCCCATCGGGTTCCATTATCCTTAAAACCTACGGCACCCACAGGTAAATACCCACGCGCAATCTTAGTGTACTTCGGAAACTTCTTGCTTCGACAAGCCATTGCGGAAAAGGTCACTCCAGATAAACACCGCAAAAAGGATTCAATATCATATTTTGTACGCCCTGACTTTTGTCACTGGACTGTTGAAAGGAGGTGGCGACTTAGACAACTCATCAAACCATTTCAAGAGAAGAAAGCAGTAGTATACCTGAACAATCCAGCAAAGCTAAAAGTAATATACATGGGTCAAACCAAATTTTTCACATCCGAGGTCAAAGCTAAGGAATACTTAGAGAGCCTATGAAAGAACATATGAAAACATATGAGAACAAGATGGGGAGAGGTTTTGACGCAGACTTGATGTAGACTTAGGCTACTGGTTTTTTCCTGCAACCCTAAAATTACGAACATAAACTGGTTTATTTGAAAATAGATTTGATCCGCAATCCTCAATTACTGATTTCTCTACTTTTCCATACTTTTCTCTATTCTTTATCTTCACTACTGCAATCTATATCACGATCTTCTCCTTTTCTCTGGTAATTTCTAGTTCTATATACTTAAGAATGCATGCTTCACTAGTCCTGATTGGAACATGCTAATCCATCACTACAGACTCTGATGGAGTCTCAATGCCTTTTTTGGGTGGTCAAGGGGAGGGGGGGGTGGAGAGGAGAGAGGAGGGCGGGGGGCGGGAACCAGGGTGCACTGGGTGCACATGGTGAAGGGGGGGGAGGAAAGAAATGTAAAATGAGCAAACTTGATACTACTGAAGGAACGCTGATTGATGAATACTGCTCCAAAACTAGTACAATCAAATGGGTAGGTTGAATATAGGATGTTGGAATGTGGCAGGTCTAAATGACAGAGGAAGGAGGGCCCAATTTTGCCAACTAATAGCTCATAGTTCTTGGGATATCACTTGTATACAAGAAACCCATATCCCAATAGGAGAGATTAACCAGTTAAAAATACCAGGTTATCACATACTAATCACAACAACTCAAACCACGAGAATTAGGGGAGTTACAATTTTAGCAAGAACAAGATTAGGTAGTCCGGTACGTAAAAAAGCTGATGACCATGGAAGATGGGCCATTGCTCAATTAGATCTGGGTATTACAATTTGCTCCATTTATGGCCCTAATCTTGATGACCCCGCACTATATATTGATCTGGAATCGGAATTAGTATCATGGCCAAGTACTCTGATTCTCTGTGGCGATTTCAATCTAACATTCAATCAAACCCAGTCCCTCCAGAACCAATATACTTACTCTGGTCGGAAGCCCAGAGTGTTCAGAGCTGTACTAAATCTAATCCAGACCCATAATCTTCAAGATATATGGCTGTTAAAAAATAGTAAAGATCCAGGATATACTTATTTTTCCTATCCACATAGGAAATATGTTCGCATAGATTACATCTTTGCAACTCCAGATATCGCTTTGAATACCCTGATCTTCAAAGACCCGAAGACAATTTCCGACCACAATTCTGTACATATTACACTGGAAGTACCTGGGTACAATCGGGTCCACACACAATGGACATTCGACAGGAAACTATTAGTCAGTCAGGAATATATAACATACATAGCCCAATGGACCAAAGAATTTTTTAATGTAAATCAATATAGTGCATCACGCTTTAACGTATGGGACAGTTTTAAGGCTGCGTTAAGGGGGGAAACTGCTGCATTTGTTGCCACCCGTAAAAAAGAACGAATGAAAACTCATAATCAACTGATAAACAAATTAATACATCTAGAATACAAACATGCCAACCAAATACATCATGGTGAACAGGCTGAGGACACCCTAAGAAAGATCCTAGTACTTAAGGCAGAGATAAATAATGAGTTAACTGTTAAAGCAGCCGAAACTCTTCAAGCTTACCGAAACAAGTCATACGAGACAGGGGAAAACGTTGGGAGACATCTTGCCTTAAAAACACGACAGACTCAATCTTATAAAACTATACAAAGTATTGACTATGGCGGACACAAATATACCACCCAGGAAGAAATTGCTAACTGTTTTAAGGAATATTACCAAAAACTATATCAGAACGAAGATGAACAAACGGCTGATGAAACTAAAGAGTTCTTAGTTAGCTGGCTTAGCGAGACTAACATGCTACAAACTATTGACGATGATACAAGGAAAGAACTGGAGAAAGAAATTACTAGAACAGAGGTTGAGCTGGCAATAGCTGAATTAGCCGCAGGGAAAGCAGCAGGACCCGACAGGATACCACTAGACCTATATAAAATACTAGGTAAAATAATAACACCATTTCTTCATGATCTATTCTTAGGTATCCAATGGCATGGAAAACCTCCAGAGTAACAACATCATACAGGCCGATTTCGCTGATTAATTCAGACTCTAAAACCTATGCAAAAATTTTTGCTAACCGTCTTGGCAAGTACATAGAACAACTAGTGTCTCCCTGGCAACACGGGTTTATACCAGGCAAAAGCACCACTGACCATATACGCCGAGTAATAACGCTCTTTGATATAATCAAAATAGAGAAAGGTGAAATGTCTTTGATTTTATTAGATGCTGAAAAGGCTTTTGACCGGGTCTCCTGGCAGTTTCTTTGGGAGCTACTAGCCCTTAATAACATCGGCCTGGGGTTCATAAAATCAGTAAAAGCCCTATATGTAGACCCAAAAGCCAAAATCTTGACAGGTGGTAGCGAATCCGAAAGTATAAACATTCAGAGAGGCACGCGACAAGGGTGTCCGTGCTCACCACTTTTATTCGCATTATATATTAACCCCATAATCATCAAATTATTAACATCACCAGCGATAATACCAATAAAAACCGGCATATACAATACTAAAATCCTTGCTTACGCCGATGACGTAGCGATTTTAACAACTAATCCTACTGAGGCATTAGATGAAATAGAAGTAATCACTAAAATATTTGGTCGTTATTCAGGCTATTCTTTAAATCAAGATAAAACGATGGTAGTATGCACCGATAACACATCATATACAAGTCAATATAGAGTGGAAAACGCGAAATATTTAGGAGTAAACATTTTGCCTAATACCAACGATATTATCATGCTAAACTATGACCCCTTAATTACAAAAATAAAAAGGGATCTACTCAGAGTCAATAACCTCCATTTATCCATAATCGGCAGAAGCAATTACGTAAAAATGACAATATTTCCAAAGCTACTCTACCTATTTCGAGCATTTCCTATTTTAATTAACAATGCTTATATGAAGAAGATAGACCAAGCAATAACATTGTTTATCTGGAGTTATGGGAAGACAAGAAGAGCCATATCCAAGCTAGCACTACCGACAGCCGGAGGTGGACTAGCAGTGCCAAATCTAACCTATTATATGTGGGCTGCTATTTTACAACAAATGTCTTTTTTAATCGCACCTAAAGGTCCAGATCAAAATAGATCCCTACACAGTATCCCTTCTATCTACGAACTGACATTAGGAAGTACAGCTAGAGGACTATTGTTAAGACAAATTGAGCCCTCATACTATAAAAAGATTACATTTAAAATAGTTATAGATGCTTTTAAAATCTGGACTGGTATCACTAAAATATTATTAATTCCCAAATACACAAAATACACACCCCTATGGCACAGTTCGATAATCCCCCAATACCTTAATGACAACATTACTAAACGATGGGAAAACTTAGGTATCATCACTATTGGTGATTTCCTAAATTCAGATGGTAGAACAACCTTCGATGAGTTACGTCTCAAATACCAGATCCATCCCGCAGATTACCTAAAATGTATCCAAATCTCCACAACACTAAGACAATACATTACAAATATGGAGCTACAGTCGATACCACTCCTAGACCTGATGCAAAAATTATCAGTCAGAATAAGCGATATCTATGGGATCCTCTTAAACAACCACCCGGATGATCTAGAAAAACTAGAAAATAGCTGGGCTAATAAATTAAACAATTCTAATGTTGACATAGACATGGTGTTACAACTCTCTTCTAAAGTTATACTAGCAAGTAATTTAAAAGCCCAAATCTATAAAACGGTCTGTAATTTATACTACACACCTTTCAAACTATTCTCATGGGGTAAGATTAGCCATGATAAATGCCCCAGATGTGCACTTGGCCCCGCAAACTTAATACACATGTTTTGCGACTGCCCCAAACTGGAACAACTAAAGGATAGTATAGTTAAATATTGGACCGAGATCTTTGGCCACGAGATCCAAACCTCATTAACATTGTTCTTATTAGGTTTTGATAGCTCCCTAGAACTTAGTAACTCAGGAATCTACACAACCTACATATGTACCGCCATATACAGAATCATTTTAGCAGCCCGCTGGAAGGATACTGAGGCTCCCACATTTCAGGGATGGATCAATAGACTTTTAGCAACATATAAACAAGAAATAGCTATATATAAAACTAGAGGGAAAAAATCTAGAGCTAATGGGGAACTGGTCTGGTCCTCAGTGGCTAATTGGTACGAACAACAAAGGGTCTGAGTCTAAAAAAAAAATTCTTTAGACTAGCTTGAAATAGATGTCACTATTATATAGAATTGTGAATTGAAAAATGAGTTTATACTATATATTGCTTGTTCTTTTTGTAGCTATTTTCTTTTTAGTTATCATCATATCTGCCACATCCTAAATTGGAATTTGTACTAGCATTTGTATTTAATTTTTATCTTCAACCTACATGCGTTCTTATATTATGAAAATTTTCTCTTTGTTATATAAAAAAAAATTTAAAAAAAGGAAAAAGAGAACAGGCCAACCAGGTTCAGAATGTCCGATTCCGCCGGCGTTCCAGCGAAAGGCCCAGAAGAACCAGGCCATCATTGCGGCACCAACCAGCCAGACGCTGGCGTCATGAAATCAGTTGGTACGACCAAAGGGTGGATCGTGCCAAGAAATGCTATAGATGTGGCTATGACTTTCCACATACAGACGCCTGCCCGGCGATGGGCCAGCAGTGTCGGAAGTGTGGGCGCCAGAATCAATTTGAAGCTATGTGTGGAGATCACCGACGTGAACAGGAAGGTGATGCCGCACGAGCGTCCTGGCCGGGCGCTCGGCGTCATCATGCGTGAGCAGTGCAAGATCGCACCAAATCCTTGTCCGGATCATCAAACTCCAGCAGAAAGTCGAGACGATCTCAGTGGACCCGCAGATTGTCGTCACGAGAGTCCCGGTCAGGATCCAGAGAACCTGAATATACGGATGAATACGTGAGCATGGTGACCGACCGAGATCAGTTAAAGAAGTATCCCCGCCTTGACATCTGGATAGGGAGTCACGCTGCCAAATTTGTGTTAGATAGCGGAGCATCATTAAACAATATATCAGTGAATGAATACAAAAAAATGAAAGCATCACCACAGTTAAGCCCCGCTTACATCCGGGTGTACACGTGGATGGCCAAAGAGCCGCTTACCTGTCTCAGAAAGTTTTCCACGACACTTCAATACAAAGCAATGTCAATACCAGCTGTCATTCACATTATCGAGGGTCCAGAGGCAGACTGTCTCCTCAGCCTGCCTACTGCCGAGCGCCTTCGGCTGGTAGACATTATGTATAGAGGTGGTGATGACCCAGGCATAGTGCACCAATTCCCAAAGCTATTCTCGGGTCTGGGAAGGATGAACCAGTTTCAGATTAAACTTCGCATAGATGAACAAATCCGCCCTGTGGCTCAACAACCCCGAAGGGTGCCTGGGCATCTCCAACAAGCTGTTGAAAAGGAGATACAAGAACTATTGAAAGATGACATTATTGAGCAAGCACGTGGTCCTGTCCCCTGGGTGACCCCAGTTCTTATCGTCCCCAGGAAAGGGACGCCCACAAGAGTACACCTGTGTGAGGATATGAGAGCGCCCGGCATGGCCCTTGGTGAGGAGCACCCTGTAGGGTCCCATCTGAGTGAAATAAGATGGACACTAAATAATGCTAAAGTGTTTTCCAGACTTGACCTCAACCGGGGGTATTCCCAGCTAACACTACACGTCAAGTCGCGATACATCACGACTTTTGTCACACACATGGGACTATTCCGTTACAAACGATTGAGTGAAGACATCCCTGCAGCAGCAGAAATACTGCAGGAAGCAATTGACAGAGTCATTCAGCACATACCCAATACTCTGAACCACAGAGATAGCATACTAGTATATGGGTCCAGCACATAGGAACATGACAAGGCACTGGATAGAGTATGTCACGTTCTGGTGGAAGCTAACTTAACGCTAAACAAAGAGAAAAGTGAGTTTCATTGTTCCACCCTCAAGTTCTCTGGGCACATTCTGTCAGAGGCTACAACAAAGGGTGCCAGTGACAAGGTGGTTATGGCCGATGACTTTTATGCAACTACCCTTCAACCCAGGGAGTCAGCCGACACTGGTGATCATGTGCCACGCTCTCTGTTTTCATCTCCTGCCACTGATTTAGCAGCAGCGGTGGAGTGCTATCATCGTGTGGCAGATCAAGTCAAGTCACCAGCAGTACCTCTGGAGGATGTTCGGCAAGCCACCAGAGATGATGCTGTTTTCAAAAAAATCTTATACTGTCTACGAAACAACCGGTGGAGAGACATTAACAAAGAAGGGGAGAATGATCCACAACTTCGGCAGGAACTACAAGTATTCCAAAACATTCGGAAGGAATTGTCTGTCACCTCTGATGGGCTTCTGTTAAGGAACCAAAGGATTGTCATTCCCAGTAAATTACGTCAGAGAATCATCGATTTAGCGCACACCAGTCATCGTGGCGTGGGGGCCACCAAGAGAGCCGTGAGAAAATGGGTCTGGTTTCCCTCACTCGATCACATGGTCGAACTAGCGCTGCAGGATTGCCATCAATGCAAAGTAGTCAACGCCGGAAGTCCACACCAGCCTCTGCCAAAGACTGGACTACCTCAAGAGGTGTGGCAAGAACTAGTCATAGACTTTCATGGCCCGTTACCTTCGGGCCAGTATGTCCTCGTAGTGATGGACGAACTTTCCAGATTCCCAGTTGCTCAGCTTGTCTCCTCCCCCAGTGTGCTCAACATTATAGCAATGCTTGACGAAGTCTTTGATTCATGGGGTGCTCCCGAAGGGCTGAAAACAGACAATGGTTCCCCATTCACTAGTCCAGAGTTCGAGGACTTTACAAAGCAGCTCAACATTCACCATCAAAAGATTACCTCGCTGTGGCCACCAGGTAATGGCACTAGTGATCGGTTCATGGCTATCCGTCGGAAAACGTTTCAACAAACCGCTCTGAACCGGAAGGACTTTCAGGTGACCCTTGATGAAGTAGTGATAGTCTACCGAAACACTCCCCATGTTACCACGGGCAAGTGCCCAGCAACATTAATGTTGAGTCAACCCCTCCCGACAAGAATGTCCACAAGGGAAGGCGCACTGAGACATGTGTCGACGACTGGCTGTGTTTCCGAAGTCAGCACTGCCCAGAAGGCCAAGACTGAAGAAATGAAATTGCGTGTCGATCACCGCCGGAAGATGAGACACTCCTCCCTGCCGGCAGGGGACACTGTGGTGATAAAGCAAGAGCAACAACCAGAAACAGATTACCCTGTGGTGATAAAGCAAGAACAATCAGCGGAGGCAGACGGTCAATTCTGGGACGATCCTTTGACTACCACATGTCAGAAGGGCGACCTAGTGACCACAGCACCTGCCGGTCAGAGAATCCCCAACAGCATGTCGCATGCACTCGAGTGTACCCCAGTCCTGAGAGACGCCCTCGCTACAATGGTGAATGCAGTGAGAGTTTTGTTCTAAACATTAATTCTATTCATACGGACACCCAGTCTGAGAGTGAGATTGCTGGTGGAGGAAGCTTCCAACGGGCCCGACGAGCTATTCATCGGCCTAAACGACTAATCGAGGAACTGTGAATTAACTTGTTATTCCGTTTTGTCAAGAAAGGGGGAGATGTGGTATTGTAAACGTTCTAGTAGCTGGGTGGGCGGAGTTAGTGGGCTGGGGGAAGAGGAGGAGCCAGGGGATGGGCTAAGCAGTTAGAGTAGGAACAGGGACCTGAGAGCACCTGTTGAATAAAGCTCTTAGATACATAAAGAAGTAGTCTGTCGTTATTACGAGGAAGACACGGCAGTGCTCACCAGGGAGTTAACTGGAAGTCTACTGCTGGTATTGAAAGTGATTGTTCAGTCTGCATGTCAGGATTTTCTAATTAAATAGAAGAGGATTTGAGATCTGTCTTAAAACATGCCCTAATTTTTCTTTCTACAACACTAACCATAATTTCTATGACAAAATGAACACCCTCATTTTGTTCCTTTTCAAATTAAATGTTTTAAGTGTTACAAGTTTATTCCAATCAAGATGGCTTCAGCTGTGCCATAATTTTGTCATAAGTAAGACTGTTGGTGCAATAGTTGTTCTTTAGAACACTCTGGGGAGCTGCAGTAGAACACAAAGGAATGAACTGCCAGGCTGCTTCTGCTGATATATGACAGGAAGATATTTGAGATCTCACTTAAAACATGTCCTAATCTTTGTTACTACAGCACTAACCATAAGTTCTAGGACAAAATTAACCCCCTCATTTTATTCCTTTTTAAAAATAAATGTTTTAAGTGTAACCAGTTTATTCCAATAAAGATGGCTTCAGGTGTGCCATACTTTTGTCATTATTAAGGCTGTTAGCGCTCTTGTTGTTCTTTAGAACACTGGGAAGCTGCAGTAGAACACAAAGCAATCAACTAACAGGCTGCTCCTGCTGAAATATAACAGGAAGATATTTGAGATCTCACTTAAAACGTGTCCTAATTTTTCTTTGTACAGCACTAACCATAATTTCTATGACAAAATAAACCCCCTTATTTTGTTCCTTTTTAAATTAAATGTTTTAAGTGTGTTCTGACCAACTTTTTCGGCCCTTCCTTGAGGGAAGGTGATTGGAGGTGACTTCAGTCTACTATCATTCTAATGGAGGGATTAGAACCGTAAATAGAGCCTATTCACAAGGCGTGTTGATATCATTCCGTACCCTTTTCTTTAGATCGGGGCTTATAAACTTATGTTAGGGGATAGATTCATTAGTACTAGTGATAATCCGTCCTTTTGTAAGAGTGTTAGTATACTTTCCATGGAGTTATGCTTATTTCGGGCCTTGTAGGCCTCAAACGGGAGAGACTCCATCTTTCTTTCTGCCCCGGCAGCTTGAGATGCTTCTAGGTCAAATGTAATGTTTTAGTTACGAGGTGTTGTTCGCTTGGAGAGAACCGGCTCAGGCTGGCCCTTATCGAAAGACTGTATTTTTCTCCATTCCGAAGACATAACATCAGGCCGGCCGGCTGAGAATGTGTCCTTGGTACGGGGAGGTACAAGAATTTGGTGGGCGGCAGGTTACTGGCCGTAACTTTCCATGAAGGGACAAGCTTCCATATTAGCGAAAGCATGAGGTAGTGAGTCAGTCAGTCTGTAGGCGGCAGCTAGTCGTTAGCATCAATGCCATTAATTATTCCAGGGCAGGCAGTCGCCATTTTGAAGTCCGAGAAAGACCGAGAAGCTGATACTCTCTTATAAAGATTGAAGTTATTTTAGTTGGAGCAGCTGACGAGCTTTGACATTAAGATCAGAGCATACAGAGTGTAGCAGTTAGTTGAGAGAACGAATACCAGAGTGGCAGAAACTGAGTTATAAGATTGAAGCCGAGAAGTGAAGATGGTCCGTGATTGAGAGGAGAGAGGAGTAGTGCAGAACAGCCAGAGAGAAAGCAGCTGATAAGAGGAAGGTTCCAGTGACTTGGAGGGAAGCGGAGGAGACAGAGCATAGCGGTGCAGACGTGTATCCGTGACTGCAGAGGTGTGACCCTAAGACGAGCCAAGGCACAGACGGGAAGGGAACCCAGATGACTGCTGAGTCCAGACTTCATATTAATAAGGTGACATCGACCCTTTCTTATTAGCGTGCACACATTCTAACCTTTCATTTTCCTTTGCAGGCTATATGTTATAGCATAGTGTTATATTGTTATTGTTATTGTGATAAATAAAGTACCCCAGTTCTTAGTGAACCGGCATGTGCCTCTTGTTCTTGTATAATAAAGGTAACTTGTTCTTCTAGTCAGGTACTGTTTCACGAACGGACGCTACCCCCGATCAGGTAAATGGTAACTGAATAATGAGGGAGAGAGGAGCCCTTGAAATGGAGAATAAGTCGTACATCATATAATTTGGCCAATATTGTGTGATCTATAATATTGTAGTATTGTACCTCTAGTAAATAGCGCGAGATTCCCCGACATGAAGAGCTAACGGTATTCATAGGAAAGTGATCGTCGTTGTGAGGCGGCGTTAATGAGAGCATCAGGGGGGACACTGATGCGTATACCCACAAGATTGTGGCTTGTACGGAAATAAGAGAGAGCACCAGGGGGGATACTATCACTATAACTTTCCTTCTTGCACTGCTCTTCAATTTATCAAGCGAGTTACCACGCACTTTCCTTCCCATGTCAAAATAGCTACAACTTTGCTTCTACATCCTGGGAAAGGTTCCAAATGATGATAGGGCGGTAAACAACGATAAACTGATGGACATCTTCTCATCAGGTGCGATACTCTGTTGTGTGCTGTTCACACTTCTGTTTCAACACACACTCACTCAGACACACTTATGAAAAGACACATTCCTCTCTTTGACCCATAGTTATTCTGTTGTTTGTACTTATGTTAAGGGGGCTATAACTGTGTGGTCACAAAACATCCCCTGGGACCCTCCACCCATCTTCTTGTATTTTCTAATTAATCAGAACTGCCTTAGGGTAGAATAGTCTGGGTCTGAGTTGCCGTGAGACTATATGGTAAGAGTGTGGTATTGTAGAAAACTTAGGCATGTATATTGCTAATTCCCCATCCTTGGGTAGGAGACATAGATACCTGTTGTAAATAGGTCCTAAGGAGGGAGGTGGTTACGTTCCGGCTGGGTTGGTGGTGCTCTGGTGAGCTGATTCGATCTGGTCCGAGAATCTGGCCGTTACATCTGGCGTCACGAACTGTTTACGAAGCCTGTGTGCGCTGTATTGTTTTTATCTTGTTGGTTTGCGCTCGGCTCGTACGAAGTTTATTTTGTATATTATTTGTTTATAGCTGTATATTTCTTTTTGGTTTGTTAAAATGTTTTTGCGGAGATCGAAATCTACTTTCAAATTGCCTGTTGAAATTCCCGGCTGGGAATCAACGCCTTACGAGGCCTTGGACCGTGAGTGGGCCGATTCTACTGGTTTGAGTGAAAATTGGAGTTCTTGTTTGGAACTGGCGGAGCCGGCTAATGTGATTTCTTGTTTGCAAAAAGCACCGGTAGTGAAGGGTGAGGAACTTCCTATTTTAGGACGCAGAGGTTGGATTGTTTTAACTGCGTACAGGATTGTACATGAAAAAATTTTGAAATTGCAGAAGCAATATGTGGATATGGAAGAAAAGTTTGTTGAAGTGCAAAATGCTCATACTCTTTTGCGATGTCAAAATAAATTGCTTGCCGACAAACTTGAAACTTATCAGACTATAGCAAAAGGGCTGCTGTTCGAATTGCGAAATACAAATATAAGAATCGTCGTGGTCGTGTTTGTAAACGAAAGGTGCGTCTGGTCGTGGCGAAAGCCGGACTGGACTGGAATCCTGATGAATGGGATGGCAATATCTGGAACTCAAATGATTCTGGCTCCTCGGCTGAGGAGTCTGACAGGCGCGAGTCTTCTCGCTCCGGACGTGACTGTAAATCTACTTCTTGTAACAAACATGATTATTCCGGCGACCGTGGTCGCTCTTCCCATTCTAATGACGTTTCTCATTCTGATTGTTCCTCTAAATCTATGGATTGGGCTTCTTCGGATGCTCGTCCGGAGGTTTCTGCGCATCCGGTTTTTCGACGAAAATTACAAAAAGCTCCTGGTAATCCAAATGGTGTTGCTTTGGATAGTTTAGAAGATTTTACACAACAGGAAGTTAGTGACATTTTGCAACGATTTCGACAACGGCCTGGTGAGGCCTTGCTTACGTGGATGGTGCACCTTTATGAGTTGGGCGCTGCAGGTATCATGTTAGATGCAGGAGATGCCTTAAAATTTCGTTCTTTGAGTTCCGATTCTACTGTGCAAGATCATTTTCGGAATTTTAATGGTGCCGTTCAGACTAGTCTACTCCAGTTAGCGACTGACGGCTGTAATCACAAATACCCTACTGAATCTGATTGGCCTGTGAATGACAAGCCGTGGTACACCTTGCGCGATGCGGCGCAACGGCTGAAAGAGGAGGGGATGAAAACTGCAATTTTTCTGAGTACAGCTGACAGTTTATTGGATGGTTTGTTGACATCTTCTGTGCGCAATCGCATTATCCGCTCTTCTCCTGTTGCTTATAAGCAGGTTATGATGACTTTGTTAATTAATCAAACTGGCAATCCTTTGTCTGTGGTTCTTGAATCTGTCCGTCAACTTGGTGAGTTGGGTGATTAGTTTAAACCTGAGAGACAGTCCAGACCCAAGGGTCGTACTGCTGGAGATTATAAGTTCTCTAGACGTGATATGTTTCTTGCGCTGTTGTCTGATGGTGTGAAACAGGAAGACATTGATGGTGAGCCTAATAATCGCTTGTGGGATATGTTTCGCAAGCGTGGTTTGGATCGGAAGGAGGGTGCCGACGTGTACGAAAGAATGATTGTGATCGTGGATATTCTGATGACAGTGGTGACGAAAGACGTCGTGATGATTCTGATCGTCGTGGTGAACGACGACATGAGCGTGATGTGTCCCCTCGCCATGCTAAAGAGAGAGGGCGTGAGGGGGAAAGAGAAAGGGGGAGAGATGGCCGTGTTAACAGCAGATATAGAGATGAAAGGGATCAGTCCCCCAAGTTGAGAAGAAGGGAGGATCGACACAGACTTTCCGATCGAAATTCACAGTACCAGGCAGATGACAAGAATCCATTTCGTCATGGAGATGGATATGAACATGATGTTTTAACACCCAAGAAGTATGAGAGCATTTACCCTGATTTATCCTGGTTGGCAGAACGCAGTAAAAATGGCTAGGAAATAGGTCAAGCTCCAGTAGGCAGGTGGGCTCACAAAGATAATAGACCCTATGTAGATATTGAAATTTTTTGGAAACATCGTAATATCCAAAGGGCCCGATCATTGGTAGATACGGGAGCGGAGACCACTCTTATTCATGGAAAATCAAAGAAATTTAAAGGTCAATTTTTTACAATTACTGGTTTAGGTGGAAAGGAAACCCCTGCAGTGCAAACTACACTTGAAATGAAAATAGGTAGAATTCCCCGAAAAGAGTATTCTGTATTAGTTGTGCCACTTCTGGAATACATAATTGGAATTGACATTTTGAAAGGAATGACATTGCATTTAGATGATGGCTGTTATCAATTTGGAAGTAAAAATTATATATCGTCCAGGCCTGTACCAGTTGGTTGTTTGAGAATGCCCCCTAAAAAAATTCCTCAGGCTACACAGGTTGTCTGTCAAAAGCAGTATCGTATCCCAGGTGGCCATGAAGAAATTAGTGCTACGATTCAGGATTTGGTAGATGCAGGAGTTATTACTCCGGTTACTTCTGCTTGGAATAATCCTGTTTGGCCCGTGCGTAAGAGTGATAATTCTTGGTGCATGACTGTTGATTATCGCAAATTGAATAAACATACACCCCCTTTGACTGTTGCAGTACCAGACATCATTACTTTAATTGAGAGAATTCAAAAACATTCAGGTACATGGTATGCGTCCATTGATATTGCCAATGCTTTCTTTTCAATTCCGATTTCCCCCGAGTGTCAGGAACAATTCAGTTTTACATGGAATGGACGTCAAATGACGTTTAGAAGTCTTCCTCAAGGCTATGTACATAGTCCTACGATCTGACACCGGCTGGTGGCGGAACATTTGTCCGAAGTACCTGTACACCCGCAAATTCAGATATGTCACTATATTGATGACATTTTGATTCAAGGTGAGACACAAGACCAAGTCCAGACCCAGTTAGATCACATCATTGATTGCTTACGCGAAAAAGGTTGGGAAATCAATCCCGATAAATTGCAAGGTCCATCCCAAAATGTAAAATTTTTAGGCATCAATTGGCATGAGGGTCATAGAGAGGTGATTCCACAAGTGAAACAGAAAATTCTTGATTTTGCAGTCCCAAGAAATAGGAAAGAAGCCCAAAGCTTCATTGGCTTATTTGGCTTTTGGCGCCAGCATATTCCACATTTGAGTCAGATATTGGCCCCTTTATACCGAGTCACTCGCAAAAAGAATGTGTTTGAATGGGGTAAACCACAGCAAGATGCGTTTAATTTGGCAAAAGAAGCGATTCAGTATGCTTTGGATTTGTGGCCTGTGTGCGATGGTGATGTGGATCTGAATGTGTCCGTGCAAGGTCTTTATGCAAATTGGAGTTTGTGGCAAAAACAAGGCAAAAATAAAGTACCATTAGGTTTCTGGACTAAAAAGTTACCCGATGCTGGTGAGCGTTATACACCTTTTGAGAAACAGTTGCTTGCATGTTATTGGGCTCTGGTGGATACCGAGCAATGAACTTTGGGACATAATGTGATTTTGAGACCTGAAATTCCTATTATGCAGTGGGTTTTGAGTTTGCCGAAAACTCAACGAATTGGACATGTTCTAGAGGCGAGTGAGATTAAATGGAAATGGTACATCCAAGACACGGCACGTGTGGGACCGAAAGGTGTAGCATCATTACATGAGCAAGTGGCGCAGGCGCCATCGATTGAGACTGGGAGTGATTGCTCCGTACCTATAGTACAGGAATCCCCTGTTAAGTGGGGTAAGCTATTTGATGATCTGTCCGTGGAGGACAGAAACCATGTGTGGTTTACGGATGGTTCAGCGAGGTACATAGGAGAGAAAAGACATTGGAAGGCAGTGTCCTGTAATCCCATCACACAAAAATTGTTGAGTACAACTTGTGAAGGAAAGAGCAGTCAATTTGCTGAATTATATGCTGTTTATCGAGTTTTCAAACAAGAGTTACCTGGTACATGCCACATTTTCACTGATTCCTGGTCCACTGCTAATGGACTGGCGGTTTGGTTACCAACTTGGCATTCTCATAATTGGGAATTGCATTCAAAAGAACTGTGGGGAAAAGAATTATGGCAAGAAATTTGGGAAATGCTCCCACAAAGTACTGTTATAATCTTTCATGTGGATGCTCATACACCGATAGACTCCCTTGACAAATTCTTTCATAACATTGCAGATGAGAAATCTAAAATTGCTGAGGCAGTGGTGGACATGCAAGATTCTGATTTGGCGGGATTGGCGAAGTGGGCCCACCAGAAAGCAGGACATTTTGGAGAGAGAGCCACTAGCAGGTGGGCCGCCGATCGAGGAATTTATATTCCTTTAAATTTGATTAAAGGCACAATACTGCATTGTCCTATCTGTCAACATTCTAGACAACGAAAAGTACCCCAAATTGGTAAAGGTCATTTACATCGAGGAAAATTGCCCGCTCAAATTTGGCAGATTGATTATATTGGTCCACTCCCTATGAGTAAAAACTGCCAATATGTTTGCACCCTTGTTGATACATACAGTGGCCTTTTAGTGGCCTTTCCCTGTAAACGAGCTACCCAAGTGAATACCATTAAAACATTGGAATTGATTATGCTCTATTATGGTGTTCCATTTCAAATTCAATCTGACAATGCATCCCATTTTCGAGGAAGATTGGTGCAGGAATTTTGTGTGGAAAATAACATCGGATGGGTGTTTCATATACCATATTACCCACAGGCAGCGGGTCTTATTGAGAGAATGAATGGCTTGCTAAAAGATCAATTACGAAAATTAACTGACAATAAATATAAGAATTGGAGAGATTATTTGTTTCAAGCACTGTTAACTTTGAATAATCGTCCCTATTTGAATGCTGAATCTCCATTAATGCGTTTATTTCCTCCAGCTATTGATGCAAAGCCAAACACCATTGGCAATACTGTAATGTACTGGGAAATTTCCCCTGGAGCATTAGCTCCATGTAGAGCAACCCCAGGTTCCGCAGGCTTGGACCTGCATGCCATAAATGACACCACCATAAAAAGTAGAGATCGAGTTATCATTGAGACTGGTGTTGGTGTCTGTATACCAACTGGAAATTTTGGACTGATTGCCCCTAGATCGGGTCTGGCCTTAAAAGGCATTCAAGTACTCGGAGGAGTCATTGACAGCGATTATCAGGGAGAGATTAAGGTGCTCCTGCTGAATAGCAGTGAGGTTGATTTACCAGTTCACAAAACTGACCGAATTGCTCAGTTGCTAATAATGCCTGTTTTCAGTGGTGAGATTCAAAAAGGCACTGCCCCAACTTTGCTAACTGTACGAGGACAAAAAGGTTTTGGCTCCACGGATAATCCCGGAGCGAGAGTGTGGGTGCAATCGCCTAAAAATCCCCCTGAACAAGCTGAAATTATTGCAACCGGTCATGATAATACGATTCTTGTCATGAGACCAGGGAAAGATAGCTGGGAAGCTGTCCCGGCTGACAAATGTTACTTACGAGAATGAATAATGCCTGTATTTGATTTTCTTTCAGATCATTCTCTGGACTGTTGCTGCAGGATGTGTCGGCGTTGGACTCCTTTTGGTCTGCTACGTCGGAAGAAGAGGGAACCCACAGACTTTGGTTGATTCGATAACCCGAGTACCGCGTTCCTTTGCTGCGTGGGATTCATCATCTAATTTTTGGACTACTTTAGCTAAACGAGTTACCAACTCTCCACATTTTTGTTTGACACCGATGCGTTCGGTGACTGACATTCTAGCGACCTGTTTGGTTACTGTCCCTGCTTCGTTGGAGACTCTAGCCCATATCTTTAATATATCAAATGCCCGGCCCAATGTTATCCTCAGAGATTTCGCTACCCACGAGTACTGTCCTTTATGTACTGTACTTTTAGATCCAATACCACCGATTCATTCCCAAATCACTACATATAATATCACCCAAGGGGACTTGTGTTTTTTCTTTACCTGTGATCCCAATGCAATTACGGAATGTGTGCGTTTAAAATTGAAAGCAGCAACTTCCTTTTCAGCACATGAACGAACTTTATGTTCCTGAAGACCCCCGAAATCATGCACTTCTGTTAGAAATAATATGACCTGTTAAAGTTTAGTAGTTACCCCTAGTCATTATCGTACAATGATGTTACCTTCTGGATGGCTTTTCTCTTGTGGTAATACTTCCTGGCCCTACATTCCCGCAAATATTTCTGGAGGACCTTGTGCCATCACTAGACTAAGCCTATTGATGTTTTCTTCACATCCTAATACATATTCCCGTGTTGTTCGCGATGCTGTGATGTTACATGAAGATTGTGATTCTTCACTACATTTATATTCCAAATCCGAATACCTTAGTTTAGCTTTTTCAATTATTGGTGTCCCAGCTTTAGCGGTTTACAACGCCAAATCTATTGGGAAAATGGCCTGCTGGATGGTCAAATCCATCAATCATACTTCTACAATTCTATCTGACATGTTATTAGATGCCCAGGGTGAACGCAGAGCTATCTTGCAGAACCGGGCTGCCATTGACTATCTTTTGCTCAAGCATGGACATGACTGTTCTGACTTTGAGGGCCTTTGTTGTTTCAACTTATCGGATCATACTAGATCCATTCAGGCTCATATTGACAAACTTCACGACTTGACTGAAGAGGTTAAAAAACACATTGACCAGGGCTGGTTTGACTGGCTCTTCAATTGGTTACCTGACTTACATTCTCTACGACAAATATTAGGGGGTATTATGATTACTATTAGCATTTTAGTAGCTATTTGCTGCTTTATTCAGTGCATTCCTTCCTTACTCCAGTATTATAGATTTGGTACGAGAAATAGATCAGTTAGTTTTGTTTCATATTATTCTTCTACAGATGTTAGTTCCATTTAGCGAATGATTAGTAGCCTAAAGTCAAGGGTGAAGTGTTCTGACCGACTTTTTCAGCCCTTCCTTGAGGGAAGGTGATTGGAGGTGACTTCAGTCTACTATCATTCTAATGGAGAGATTAGAACCGTAAATAGAGCCTATTCACAAGGCGTGTTGATATAATTCCGTACCCTTTTCTTTAGATCAGGGCTTATAAACTTATGTTAGGGGATAGATTTATTAGTATTAGTGATAATCCGTCCTTTTGTAAGAGTGTTAGTATACTTTCCATGGAGTTATGCTTATTTCGGGCCTTGTAGGCCTCAAACGGGAGAGACTCCATCTTTCTTTCTGCCCCGGCAGCTTGAGATGCTTCTAGGTCAAATGTAATGTTTTAGTTACGAGGTGTTGTTCGCTTGGAGAGAACCGGCTCAGGCTGGCCCTTATCGAAAGACTGTATTTTTCTCCATTCCGAAGACATAACATCAGGCCGGCCGGCTGAGAACGTGTCCTTGGTACGGGGAGGTACAAGAATTTGGTGGGCGGCAGGTTACTGGCCGTAACTTTCCATGAAGGGACAAGCTTCCATATTAGCGAAAGCATGAGGTAGTGAGTCAGTCAGTCTGTAGGCGGCAGCTAGTCGTTAGCATCAATGCCATTAATTATTCCAGGGCAGGCAGTCGCCATTTTGAAGTCCGTGAAAGACCGAGAAGCTGATACTCTCTTAGAAAGATTGAAGTTATTTTAGTTGGAGCAGCTGGCGAGCTTTGACATTAAGATCAGAGCATACAGAGTGTAGCAGTTACTTGAGAGAACGAATACCAGAGTGGCAGAAACTGAGTTATAAGATCGAAGCCGAGAAGTGAAGATGGTCCGTGATTGAGAGGAGAGAGGAGTAGTGCAGAACAGCCGGAGAGAAAGCAGCTGATAAGAGGAAGGTTCCAGTGACTTGGAGGGAAGCGGAGGAGACAGAGCATAGCGGTGCAGACGTGTATCCGTGACTGCAGAGGTGTGACCCTAAGACGAGCCAAGGCACAGACGAGAAGGGAACCCAGATGACTGCTGAGTCCAGACTTCATATTAATAAGGTGACGTCGACCCTTTCTTATTAGCGTGCACACATTCTAACCTTTCATTTTACTTTGCAGGCTATATGTTATAGCATAGTGTTATATTGTTATTGTTATTGTGATAAATAAAGTACCCCAGTTCTTAGTGAACCGGCATGTGCCTCTTGTTCTTGTATAATAAAGGTAACTTGTTCTTCTAGTCAGGTACTGTTTCACGAACGGACGCTACCCCCGATCAGGTAAATGGTAACTGAATAATGAGGGAGAGAGGAGCCCTTGAAATGGAGACTAAGTCCTACATCATATAATTTGGCCATCATTGTGTGATCTATAATATTGTAGTATTGTACCTCTAGTAAATAGCGAGAGATTCCCCGACATGAAGAGCTAACGGTATTCATAGGAAAGTGATCATCGTTGTGAGGCGGCGTTAATGAGAGCATCAGGGGGGACACTGATGCGTATACCCACAAGATTGTGGCTTGTACGGAAATAAGAGAGAGCACCAGGGGGGATACTGGTGTCTATACCCACAAGATTGTGGCTTGAGCGAGCACTGGTTGCGGCCAGTGTGTAATGGTAAGTAATCAGAACTGCCTTAGGGTAGAATAGTCTGGGTCTGAGTTGCCGTGAGACTATATGGTAAGAGTGTGGTATTGTAGAAAACTTAGGCATGTATATTGCTATATCCCAATCCTTGGGTAGGAGACATAGATACCTGTTGTAAATAGGTCCTAAGGAGGGAGGTGGTTACGTTCCGGCTGGGTTGGTGGTGCTCTGGTGAGCTGATTCTATCTGGTCCGAGAATCTGGCTGTTACAAAGTGTTACCAGTTTATTCCAATCAAGATGGCTTCAGGTGTGCCATAATTTTGTCAATAGTAAGGCTGTTAGCGCTCTAGTTGTTCTTTAGAACACTCTGGGAAACTGCAGTAGAACACAAAGTAATAAACTGACAGTCTCTGCCCTTGTTGGATGTACATGTTTTCCTGAGAATATCAGACTTCATTATCACATGACTGAGAAAGATAATGTGAATTTACAGAAAATATGCTCTCATTTTAGCTTCTGGAGCACCTTCCAAACCTCTATGGGACAAGCATGATAAAATAGTTTTCTCTCAAACATGATTCATGATATCCCAGCAGAAGGCTTTTTCACATTGTGAAATCACCTTAGAACACACCACAATTCCTAAAATGAGTATGGTACCATCAACAAATGATTTATAATGTAACTAAAGTCTTAAAACCTTCTATTAACTGCAATGCTTTTTATTTTTTTGTGTTATGAGGTGCTATCATGTATATTGGTCCCAAGATGGCTGCCAACACTTCTTGGATGAAGTGCTGACAGACAATCAGATCTCACAATGAGATGTGTGGTTAGGCTCCGCCCAGATATATATATGTACTTTTGTCCTTTAATATCTATAAATCTACTGAACAGATTGACACCATTTAAGCACAAGGCACGAGTCTGAACTGAGGACTACCTCTTTGCCAAATTTGGTGTAATTCCGTTCAGCAGTTCGGGCTGTAGCTGCGGCTAAAGGTCCCTATAGAAAATTGCATGGGGAAACACGTTTTGGGACCCAGAATCACCCGAGACTTTTAGGATGGGATCGGAGCGGACCTGGCTATTAGCTTTGAAAGTTTCGTGAAGATTCGTCAACCAGCGCCAAAGTTATTCCAAATAGAATGTTGCGGATTTCCTGTGGAAAATAGGTCCTAACTATACCTACGTACTGGCGACTGCCAGTAGGTTTTATATATATATATTTGTATTTGTATTTGTATTGGTTATTTGTAGAGCGCAACTATCGCTCCGGAAGGAGCATCCTGGCGCTAATAAAACAAAGTGCATACAATTGCAGGTTCAGAGTTAAATGGCTGTCATTACGTACTCGTCTGGAAGATTGAAGATCCAGGTTTTCAGATGTTTCCTGAACTGGTTTTCCTGAGTCAGCAATCTAAGGTGTTTGGGCATTGCATTCCAGGCTTTGGATGATAGGAAGGTTAGGGTCTTACCCCCCTTGGTTTTGAAGTTGAATTTGGCCAGTTTAATGAGGTTTTCTCCTGCGGATCGTAATGTCCTAGTTGGATTGTAGTGGGGGAAACGCTTCATGAGATACTTCGGGCCGGCGCCATTGAAAGCTGGAAAGGCAACAATCAGGATTTTAAATAAGATCCTCTTGTGAAGGGGCAGCCAATGTAGAGTCTTTAAGGCAGCTGACGCTGAGGATTTCCTTGGCAATTTGAGGACAAGTCTGGCCGCTGCGTGTTGTACACTCTGGAGTTTTTTTAGTGTGGTTTTCTTAACGCCGGCCATCAAGCCATTGCAGTAATTCAAGCGTGCGAGGATTAGGGCCACAGTGACAGCTTTTCCTGAGTCGATGGGCAGGAAGTCGAAAAATTTCTTTAAGGATTTGATGATGCTAAAGCAACTTCCTGCAACATTCCTCACATGTTGGTCAAATGAAAGCTCGGTGTCAAATACGACCCCTAGATTTCTTGCTGATAACACAGTTTGTGAGGGAGCGGGAGAGTCTTCGGGCCACCATTTGCTGGGACAGAAATGTTGGGACTTTCCCATAGGAAGAATCTCTGTTTTATTGACATTGCATTTAAGATGGTTTTTATCCATCCAGAGAAACACATCCTTTAAACAGTTCTTAAGGTTTTGTTCAGCATTGGTAGAGTTCCTCTCAAGAGGAACAATCAGCTGAGTATCATCGGCATACGATGTTACAAGTATGCCGTATGATTCAATGAGGGAGATGAGAGGAACCATGTAAATATTGAACAGGAGTGGGCTCAGAATAGAGCCCTGTGGAACTCCTGACAAAACCTTTTTTCCTTGGAAAGGAAAGGGCCTAATGCAATCGTTTGTGATCTCTCCGTCAAAAAAGCGATAATCCATGTCAATACTACCCCTGAGATTCCGATATCTCTAAGTCTCCCTATCAGTATTGTGTGGGAGATGGTGTCGAACGCCGCTGTGAGGTCTAATAAGATTAGAACAGCGTTCTTTCCTTGGTCCTGCAAGATTTTTTATGGAGTCAGGAAGTTCAATCAGGGCTGTTTCTGTGGAATGGCTTGGCCTAAAACCCGATTGTTGAGGATGCAAGATATTGTTGGTCTCTATGTATCTTTTTAGTTCTTTGTATACCATCTGTTCTGTAATCTTGCCCAGAACTGGGAGAAGTGAGATTGGGCGTAAATTGGCCAGCTCTGTAGGGGGTTTGTTGGGTTTTTTCATCAGTGGTTTTACGACTGCTTGTTTCCATTGGCATGGGACTATGCCTGTATTAAGAAAGGTATTTACAATCTTGTTTATCACAGGATTGACCACTTTGATTGCCTGATGGAGAATTCGTGGGGGGCACGAATCAGAAGGGGCACCTGATTTGCAGGCAAGAATTACTTCCCTAGTTTGGGTAAGTGATACTGGTGTGAAGGTGCTAAAATTACCAGTTGCATTTTCTCCTTGTTGAAAGGGGGTCGAGGGCTGGTCGACTTTAGGAATTGGGAAATCCAGTTGTATAAGGTCAATCTTTTCCACTAAGAAGTCTGCAATTTGATTGCAAAGTTCTAAGGAGGGTGGAATTTCCGGCTGTAGGGTTTTTGGATGCGTAAAGGTCTTTACGATGGAAAATATTGTTTTTTGTTTTTGTTTTGCTTCCCTTATAGCGTTAGTGTAGTACTCCTTCTTAGCGATTAGCTAGATATATTTTCCTCTGTTGTACATAAAGGATTCTGTGGGCAGTATCGTAGGTTTTGCGCCAATTACGTTCACATTTCTTACATGATAAGTGGAGCACTGCTAGTTCTGATGTGAACCAGGGGGCATTCATCTTTCCTCTTTTTTCCATTCTGCGAGGATGTTTTGGTGGAACACGTTGTGTGATCTTTTGCTATATATATATATATATATATATATATATACATATACATATACATATATATTTATTTTTTTCCAACACTTCAGCCCCTCCGTACCCGGGACTCGTTTCAAAGAAGAGCACTCAAAGTCGCTTCAGCGTGGCTAGCCATTTTATTCACAGCTTTGCAGTATAACAAGGGTTACAAACGCGTTTTGGCGTTGCCGCCTTCCTCAGTGTAAACCATCGCATTTTTTGGGGGTGATTTAAATAACAGTTCATTGTGACTTCCTGTCACGTGTGCTAAAAGTAAAAATAAAAAACGGCACATTTCATACAATTCCATCATTGGAAATGGCGACCATCTTGTAGTTGTCAATATCGCGCTAAAACAAATTTATATATATACAATTTGTATACAATCATCAATACTTTTTAGCGCATTCACAGATCATTGCGTGATTATACTAATCAATTCATTAGTAATACCAATTCGTATTTCAGTATAATACTCTATCACATATTCCTGGTCGCCTATTATTTCTAAAGCTTGTTATCCTGTACAGTTCTCATTATCACTCCTTTTATTGAACAACTATTTTTGCTTTCGGAGTTGGGAACTGTAAAAGGTGGTTCACGGATATTCTGTATAGGAGTTGCCTTGGTTATGGTACTCAATGTGGCCCTTAAAATGAAGCCCTGAATGGGCATTATCGTGTTCTAATCGGTTTTTTGTCAAATCTTGAGATTTGGGAGACAAATTCCTTCCTTTCTTTTCTAAGGTGTACTCTCCCCCCAGTGGTTTGACAGTTCATTAGATGTGGGTTCACATTTCTTCCTCATTATTCATACCTCCCGGGATCTTGGTCTGGAGTAGGATGATAAACCTGGATTCCAGACTCTGCAGCTTTCTTACCCAGTCTCCACCTCGTTCATTCTTGACCAATTGGTCTAGTATGAAGAAGGTAAGTAGGTTGGTGTTACTTTTATGCATCTCCTCGAAATTCCGAGCTACTGGGTAGCTCTGGTCTCTCGTTGAGATAGCTCTCATGTGCTCAAGAACTCTTAGTTTGGTCTGCTTGATTGTGCTCCCTATGTATTTTCTCCCGCAGAGCACATCAAGCAATATATGGTATAGTCCGAGTTACAATTGAGCAGCTTAGATATTTGTGTTTTGTTCGTTTTTCCAGGTATTAGATAGTCTTTCACCTTGTGTGAGTTTCTGCATGCCTTACATTTCATGCAGGGGTAAAAACCCACTACTGGTGGTTTCCTCCTACTCTTACACTCATAATGGCTGTTGACAAGATGGTCCTTGAATGAGTTTCCTTTTCTGTACGATATCAGGGGATATTCTGACCGGGCCATTAGGTTTTGAAAGTTTTGTGAAGATTCGTCAACCAGCGCCAAAAGTTATTCCAAATAGAAAGTTGCGGATTTCCTGTGGAAAATAGGTCCTAACTATATCTACGTAATGGCGACTGCCAGTAGGGTGTGTGTATATATATATATATATATATATATATATATATATATATATATATATATATATATATATATATATATATATATATATATATATATATATATATACACACAAAATGACTCCTCCAGCTGAAGAAGCAGAAGCCACACAGGGGAAATTTCGGTGGAAGCTTTTACTGATATAGCAGGGCATAATGCATTTCGTCCATCTCGGCCTTCATCAGATGCCAAATAAAATAAGATACTGGCCCACCCCCCGTTTTAAAATGTCCTGCAACTTTCCCATACGTGAGAGCTCGCTCCTCCCTAGGTCATGTGCTCGTGCACTCTGTTGCTGCTCATCAGAACTGCAAGTCCCAGAGTTCTTTGTACCTGGTAAGTACTCCGTGGTGATTTGGTAATTGTTGTGTGTTGTTAGGTTTTGTGCAGGACAATACGAGATGACGGCGATTTTAAAATCTTGATGGGTGTTCAATCCCAGGGCTTCCTTGAGTCCCCTTAGACGCTCCAACCCCCATGTCAAGAGTCCACCGGGCAGGAGCAGGGAGAGCAATGTACCCCACCCTCCGTGGAGTCACGAACTGCGCGGCAACCGCCCTTGCTTGACTTGTCATGTGAGGTGGGCCTGAGCCTTTCCGATAGCTCGGACGCCAAATGACACCTTTACAGATGCGAACACAGTGATGCTCAGACCAACTTGTGGAGCGGGGCTTCTGTTGACGCGTCTCTGGTTGACGCGTGCAATATCCAAAACGACTCCTCCAGCTGAAGAAGCAGAAGCCACACAGGGGAAATTTCGGTGGAAGCTTTTACTGAAATAGCAGGGCATAATGCATTTCGGCCATCTCGGCCTTCATCAGATGCCAAACAACCAAGATACTGGCCCACCCCCCATTTTAAAATGTCCTGCAACTTTCCCATAGGTGAGAGATCGCTCCTCCCCAGGTCATGTGCTCGTGCACTCCGTCGCTGCTCCTCAGAACTGCAAGTCCCAGAGTTCTTTGTACCTGGTAAGTACTCCATGAGGATTTGGTAATTGTTGTGTGTTGTTAGGTTTTGTGCAGGACAATACGGGATGACGGCGATTTTAAAATCTTGATCGGTGTTCAATCCCAGGGCTTCCTCGAGTCCCCTTAGACGCTTCAACCCCCATGTCAAGAGTCCACCGGGCAGGGGCAGGAGAGCAATGTACCCCACCCCTCGGTGGAGTCCCGAACTGCGCGGCAGCCGCCCTTGCTTGACTTGTCATGTGAGGTGGGCCTGAGCCTTTCCTATGCCTCGGACGCCAAAAGACACCTTTACAGATGCGAACCCAGTGATGCGCAGGCCAACTTGTGGAGCGGGGCTTCTGTTGACGCGTCTCTGGTTGACGCGTGCAATATCCAAAACGACTCCTCCAGCTGAAGAAGCAGAAGCCACACAGGAGAAAGTTTGGTAGAAGCTTTTACTGAAATAGCAGGGCATAATGCATTTCGGCCATCTCGGCCTTCATCAGATGCCAAACAAACAAGATACTGGCCCACCCCCCGTTTTAAAATGTCCTGCAACTTTCCCATAGGTGAGAGCTCGCTCCTCCCCAGGTCATGTGCTCGTGCACTCCGTCGCTGCTCCTCAGAACTGCAAGTCTCCAGAGTTCTTTGTACCTGGTAAGTGTCCGTGGGGATTTGGTAATTGTTGTGTGTTGTTAGGTTTTGTGCAGGACAATACGGGATGACAGCGATTTTATATACATATAATAAACAAAAAAATCCAGTATTTATAAAATGCAAACAGCTACCCGAAAGCATGCCGGCGCTGGGGGCCATCGGGAAGAATAAGCAAGCTATTGCCCGGAGTCACATGGTGCTGGGCTGACCTGCCGCCGGTTCCGGGGATCGAACCGTGAGCCCCAGATTCCATCATCAGTTGCCCTGGCCGCGGCGCCACACCTCTTCCCTCTATATAATTTATACCTGATTGGCATATTTAGTTTAAGCACTTCTTGCGCTATCCGCTTATGTAGCCCCTTAAAACATGTCCCAGGCTTGCCATTGCAGCCTGAATGCAGTTTTACACTGCAGATTTGACTTGGCAATATAACCCCTGTTGGACTTGGCCCTGATGTAGCCAACTTGGATGCTTTGGGTTTAGGCTTTGGGCACTTTGCCTCTGCTGATCAGTGTTCAAGTGCAAGTGCTCCCTGTAAAAAGTGTACTGGTAATTGGTTGTTCATTATTGGTATGTTTGCCTTACTAGTAAAGTCCCTAGTAAAGTGCACTGTGTGTACCAAGGCTGGTAATGCAAATGCTACTAGTGGGCCTGCAGCACTAATTGTGCCACCCCCACCAGTAGCCTTAAAGAGAGGACTCCGGCCTGCCACTGTAGTGCCTGCGTGCAGTTTGTTAAAGTGCCATGTTGTCCTGACAAGTGCACCCACTTGCCAGGCCTTACCCTTCTCTTTGTATGCACATCAGACACCCCTATGGTAGTTCCAGGGTACCCCCCTGGGCAGGGTGCAGTGTATGTGAAAGGTAGGACATTTACTGATGTGTGTACCATGTCCTGTTTTTCACTATTGACAGGCCATCTTGCCCATAGAACAGAATGGGGAGGCTGTGTAATATGTTTCCAGCCTATCTTCCCATAGGCTTAAGATGGAGAGGGGAAGTTTAGTATGCCTGAACTCACAATTTAATAACACATCTTTTTGTGAAGGTGGTTTTTGCATTGGGTGTTTAGAAATCACACTTTTAGAAGTGGCTGTTGTTTGTGTTTTAACATTTCTGTGTGTCTCTGCCTGGTTGTGGATTGACTCTCTGGATTTAAATGTGATAGGCTCTGGGGAATGTCTTGACCCAGGGGAGGAGGTGAGAAAGCAACAGGCTGACCTCAATCTGGAGTGTAGGGGGGAGGAGTAGCCCTTGGAGGTGAAGAGGTGAAATGGATTGATCAAGACTGAAAAAGATTGACCCTACTTCGTGGTCAAGAGGAACCTCTGACAAGGAAGAAACAGCTGAAGAGACTGAACTGACCCTTGCTGTGTGTTCTGGGGCTGGCCTGCAGTTTGCTTCTTTAACCAAGATAAGGCTAAAGAGACTTTGCTGTGTGCTGCGTCCCCCTGCTTGAAAGGACTTTGCTGTGTGCTTTTTACTGAAGTAACTTATCCCCAACGTCCCAAGGAGAGCTGGCTCCCTCTTGTGGAAACTCATTAACACAAAAGTGTCCAGGTGTGTCTCAGCGACGCTGTGTGCGTGTGCTTTTGCAGCCTGAGACCCGCATAAGAATTGCCCTGTGAAACTGGGCACCAGGAGTCCAAGTGAGTCTTAGCGACGGTGTGTGTGTGCTTTGTGCAGCCTAAGACCTTCGTGAGAATCGTCCTGTGATTGTGTGCACCCAGAATCCAAGTGAGTCTCAGCGACGCTGTGTGTGTGCTTTCTGCATCCTGAGACCTTTGTGAGGAATGCCCTGTGATCGTGTGCACCCGAAACTCAAAGAAGTCTCAGCGACGCTGGATGCATATGCTTCCTGCAGTTTGAGACTTTTGTGAGGATTGCCCGGTGACCGTGCACCCCTGGAGCTCAAGTGAGTCCCAGCGACGCTGTGTGCACGTGCCCTGTTGCAGCCTGAGATCTTCGTCATTGCCATCGGATCGGACCAGCATCGCCAGAGGAGCTGTGCTGCCGGTTTGAGCCTGCCTTTTGCCAAGGAGGGACCTTGAACCATCTCCGTCGTGAAGGACTGGGTTATTTAAGACCCAGCGGTGCCAGGGGACAACACCTGAAACCTTCGTGGGTAACCTGTTCCGGCGTACAAATGACAGAGACACAGGACACTTCCTTCGGCGTCAAAGATTCGAGGTTTATTTACTGCAGGGAACACAGAAGTCACGTGAAGTACACAACGGGTATGTTCGCGGGATCTGCTTCAATTTGCTACTGTGGATCGCTCCTTTTTATACACATTTCTCTCATAGGTTAACATGGTACACAAAGGTTTACAACTTGGTTCCCATAATTATCCCCGAGAGGGGTCGCTTTGATGCATTCAAGGTCCGGAACATAAGTACAGAAACATTCGTGGTTCCCAACTGTAAAAACCCATCTTCCCACCATTAGTACATTCCATTCGGCAGTAAACAGATCGAAGAAGGAACAAGGACAGGTGCAGAGGAAGGCAGAAACAGTGGGGAGATCGGAAAGGGTGTAAAAGGGGTGGTGTCGGGAAACACGAGCTGCAGGCATCAAAGAGATGTGCCTAATGAGATGCACGGCTGAGACAATAGTCCGGCACGGCAAGATGAGCCTCGAGCGGGGCCATCTGCCCTACAATATCATCCCCCTCATCATAAAGACACTTTCAAAGGAAACGTGTCTTCCGCAAGAGTCTTGGGAATCCCAGGGCCGCGAAGCGGACAGCGTCCGTTCGCTGGCTACTTGAGGGCAAGAGACAAAATGGATGCCATATCTAAGATGGAACCCGTGGGTACAGATGTATAAACCCACGAAACAGACGAACGGTTTAGGTTAGCACAGCGAAACTGCGCACACCCACTAAACTCGTCATTTGCGGTTCATAGATACCAGACTCGACCATATTCGTGCGAGTCGAAAACACCACTTACAATCGTCACGGAACCTCAGACGCACCTTTTGCCCTCATGTAGGCAAGCACTAGTCAGAATCATACTCGATATTCATCAGACCATCTAGATGTTGCTGCAACATAACTCTGTCCAACCGAGCTCCTTTGGTAACAGGCGGCTGTCTTATACACGTCGTAGCACAGAGGCCACATAAGGCAGGACCACACTGCACACAAAGGCAACACGTGAACAGGAACACTACAACAACTCCGATGATCATCAGAATCTTCCAACCCCAAGTCGACATTAGGCCCCAAAACCACCCAAGCAGCGTCCAATCCCCTACGTCCACGTGTATGGACTCAGAGATCTTATGCAACTTTGAGATGGCTTGATAGACAGTCGGAGCGTTATCTGGAATGAAAATGCAGCAGCTCGAATGGATCACCTTACATACTCCACCTCGATCTGCTAAGACCACGTCTAAAACCATACGGTTTTGTAACGTCATAAGCCTTTCCGCCTGAAGTTCTGTGGTGATATTACCAAGGGCACTGGCAGTGATATTAGCTGTCAATTCCACCACACGAGTCAACTGCCTCAGGTTCCTACTATTAACCATAGGTCCCCAAAACGGGAGAAAACCCTTGAAAAAGTCTCCTGCCTCTTGACCCGCAGTGTCCTCTTCGCTAATCACGCCTCTCACAACTCTAATCTTGTGATAGTCTGCATCTACAGTGAACGTCGGAGGCAACATATTTGCGATAAAACATGAGCCCACAAAGTCGGAGGGCAACCATGTATACGCACGATCATAGCAGACAAAGTATGTACCCTTGGCAGCCAGAAACACAGGGGACGAGACCATCGGTAGGATATAAGTCTCGGAGCAAGCACTCTCTCCAAGACGAGCTTTCGATCTTCGGCCACGACCCATTAGACAGAAATTACCAAGGTGGGGTACGACCCATATCGGAGGCGAGCTTCTAAGCTGCTTTTCACTAGTGAGCGCACTATACTCGACCTTACTCAGGACCCTATAGGCTTGTACCTCTTCCTCTGGGATGAGCGACGGCTCATAGATATCTTTATCCAAATCTTCTATCGCTATAGACAAAGGCTTATGATACGAGCCGGGACCAGAGTAGGGAGAACGTGGCTCTCGACTGGGGTAAGAATCTAGTGCGCTTCGAAACATTGTTTGAAATGCTCGAGCTGAACCCTGGGAACTATAAGGTAAGACCAGATATGGAATTCCCTTATCCGTGGTATGTGGCATTAACCCACACACCCAACAATTTGTAGTATTAACCACTAACTGATGCTGATGAAGGAGCTGAATAAAGGAATTATTTCTGAATTCTGCACGTCTAGCCTGCTCGTGTTCGGGCAAGATATGGAAAGAATGAGGGGATGGAGTGGAGGTAGATTTAGGTTCAGAAGTAGGAGTAGGTATGGCAGAAGGTAAGAAGTACGACATCATGTAATACACCCCACCCGCCAATAGCAAAGAAACAGTCAGAAACAGTAGGAACACTTGAAACATAAAACATTTGGTACGAATAATTTGTTGCAACTTGAATCTTTGCGCCTGAGCTTCTTCCAAGTCCATCAGCTTCGAAAACGCCATCCCCTAAGACCGTCCGCAACGTTTCTTGACGCACTTCGTTCTGTGTAGCAGTAGTCAATCCCTAGGAGTTCCCAGGAACCGACGGTCTTTGACCTAGTGTCAAGACCTACTAACCAGAAGGAAGTACACGTGCGGCCCTACGGTACACCTGGATGCAAGGTATCTTATTCACAATGTATGTACAAAAAGTCTCTTAGCTGTGGAAGTAAAAGCACATAGATGGAACGAAACTCAATTTTTACAAAATAATCACAATAATGCGGGTGTTTTAAACTGATCGTGGCAAATGGGATAATGCTGTTGTCAAGGGACAGAACGAAAATTTTTATTTGTCTCTGGTGTTGGATCGCAAAAAGTATCGAGTTTTCCCAGGACGTGTCTGTTCGTCAAACAAAGAATCCGATGAAGGAACAGAGTTCTGCCGATCAGTTGATTGTTCGGATCTTGAGTCTTGTGATGGCAAATGTTCAACAATGTCTTTCTGCTGCACTGAGGATTCTCCGACAGGCTGTGCGTCGCTAAAGGGTACAAAAGTCTGTGGTCCTTCGGTTTCAGATGAAGCAATGCCCTTCCTCACCCACGAGTCTGCCGGTAAAGGTATAGGAACCTTCTTGGTATGAGTGGCATGCACCCAATTTTTCCGCCCTTCCAAACGGACGGCAGTTCTCGTGGCAAGGAGGACCTGATAGGGTCCAGTGAAACGGGGTTCCAGGTTCTTTTTTCAGGCAAAGTTGCGGGTAACCACCCAGTCCCCGGGTTGGAGCTGGTGGCCTGGACCCTCCGTCTGCGTCGGCAGTGCTTCGTAAACCTGTTGGTGAATTAACCTCAGTTTAGCAGTCAGATCATGAAGATAATCAATCAACATTGGGTACTCAAGATTAGAAAATACACCCGGTCTAGGAACCCCCCAAACATTCGCAGGACGGCCGAACACTATTTCATAGGGACTGAGCCCTACTCGGGAGTGTACTGTCGTCCTTGTTGACAACAAGGCAAGGGGCAAAGCGTCAGGCCACGAAAGACCAGTCGTAGCCTGAATCTTAGCCAGTTTGAGTTTAAGGGTGCCATTATACCCTTCAACCAAACCTGCTGACTGGGGATGATTGGCGCTGTGGAATTTTTGATTAATTCCAAGGCCCTTACACACACTCTTCATCACACTCCCTACAAACTCACTTCCGTTATCAGACCATACAATTCGAGGCATTCCATACCGAGGAAAGTATTCCTTCAGCAGGATTTTCGCAGTAGACAGGGCAGTATTGTCTTTAAGAGGATAGGCTTCAATCCATCAGGAGAATGCGCAAACCACAACTAAAACGTATTTCAGGTTATTGCATCGGTCCATATGGATGAAGTCTAGCTGGATTACTTCAAAGGGATATGAAGGGGGAGCAAAATGGCCAGGAGGTGTGGGGGTCCCCTTACCAGGATTGTATAACATACATATCATGCAATTCTTCACCAATCTCTCAGCACACTTCGTAATACCATCATTCTTCCACACAGGAGACAACAACTTACAAATACCTTTCGCACTAATATGTGCTAACCCGTGTGCCATTGTCACAACAGCCAGCACATACGCATCTGGCAACATCCATCTCTTGTGCTCCGACAAATCGACCCAACAACCATTCGCATCCAACTTTCCCGTACTCTCTTTCCACTTCGTCTTTTCAGTCTCAGTGGCCTCATTCTGAATTGCTTTCACGCTCTCGATAGTGTCCTCACACATACTAGTCTCTGTAGGCCACCTAACCGAACTCGTCACATACATTCTAGTGCCAAGGTTCCGGGCAGTCTCCTTAGCAATCTCATCTGCGAACGCATTACCACGGCCAACATCATCCGTCACCTTACGGTGCGCACTACATTTAACAATCGCCACTTGCTTAGGTAACGTAAGTGCATCCAAAAGATCATTCACAAGCTGTCCATGCTGAATCTTCGTACCATGCGACGTCATAAAACCTCTCTCTCTCCACAATCGTCCAAAGCTATGAGCGACGCCAAAAGCATATTGGCTGTCGGTAAACACATTCACTCGTTTCCCTTTCGCCAACACACACGCTCTAGTTAGAGCGATCAGCTCTGCAGCCTGGGCAGAGTTCTGATTCAATCTTGCAGTTTCCACGACAGTATTCAACGTTACCACAGCATACGCAGTCGTCACATCACCATTCGGCAATTTAAAACATGAACCATCCACATACAAAGTTCCATCGGGGTCTTCCAAAGGAGTGTTTTTAAGGTCCACTCGACCTTTTGTTTCCTCCTCAGTCCTTAAATAACAGTCATGGGCTGCTACTTCATCTGACTCTGTACTAATTGGCAACAAAGTCGCCGGGTTCAGGACGTTGCAACGTTTTATCTGGATATGGCTTGCCAACAACGTCAACTCGTACCCTGACAACCTCGCACTAGTCAAGTGCTGAGTTTTCGTACGATTCAAAAGAGTGTCAACTGCATGCGGAACCATCACCGTAAGCATATTATCCATGACCAATCCTGCTGATTGTCGGATGGAGACCGCGGCTGCCGCTGTTGCTCTCAAACAACTCGGCAATGCTCTAGCTACCGGGTCCAAGGTCGAGGAAAAATATGCACATGGACGTTGCTTATCACCAAAAGGTTGCGTTAAAACACTCAACGCACAACCTTCCCTCTCGTGAACGTATAGTGTAAACGGCTTGCTATAGTCAGGAGTACCTAACACAGGAGCCGAACACAATGCGTCACGCAGTTCAGAAAAACTTTTCTGACATTCTTCCGTCCATGGTAAAGGAGTTGAAACATCCTTGCATGTAAGAGCCACCAATGGTTTCGCTAACAATGAAAAATTCGGAATCCACTGTCTGCAATATGACGTGATACCTAGAAAGGCACGCACATCTCTTTGGGTTGTTGGCACAGATATGCGCGCAATGGCTGCAATTCTCTCTGGGGTCAACCTTCTTCCCTCCATTGACAATAAGTGACCTAGATAGGTTACTTCTTGACAACAATATTGAAGTTTAGAAGGAGACACCTTGTGATGTAAGTCACAGAGATGCTGCAACAATGATATAGTGGCAATTTTGCAAATGTCCTGAGTATCTGCAGCCACCAATAAGTCGTCGACGTATTGGATCAAAGCCGCACCAGCCGGCAACACAAACGCATCTAGTTGACCCTTCAAGGCTTGACTGTAAATCGATGGACTCTCACAGTAGCCCTGAGGAGCACGTTTAAACCGGAAGCTACGGCCACCAAGAGAGAAACCGAAAAGGTCTCTGCTTTCTTCAGCAATCGGAATACTGAAGAACGCATTCTTCAGGTCGATTACTGAAAACCAAGATGCAGAAGCTGGAATCAGAGTCAGTAGCGCCGTGATGTCAGGCACAACAGGGAACTGAGGAATCACAATGTTATTTACCTCCCGCAAATCGATAACAAAACGATAAACAGGTGGTTTAGAAGGATCGGTACGTTTCAGGATAGGCAGTACAGGGCTGTTGCACACGTTTCCCTGAGTCTCCTCAATAACATCTTTCTCGATCAAATCATAGATGATCGCCAACAATGCTCGTTCACCATCAAGGGAGATACGATACTGGGGAATACGTGGCAATCGCACATTAGATTTCACGTGAACAACATAAGGGGAGATGTCGAGTAGGCCCACGTCATTGGGACCAGTTGCCCACAAAGATGCAGGAAGAGAACTCAATTCCGGTGGGAGCTTGTCGAGAGACAAATACATAGGAGAGACAACTCTCTCACCCAACGTAAGCTTTACTCCCGCAGGAGAACAATACAAAGTCGCATACAGACGTTTTAGCAAATCCAGGCCCAGGAGATTTTCACCACAACCAGTGGTCAAAATCAGCGGAGCTTCAAGCTCACGTGGCCCAATTGTGAGTGGCAATGGGCACGAAACCGGATTGCTAACAGGGGCGCCAGAGAATCCAACGGAAACATTTGTTAAGCCAGACAAAGGTGCGCCAGGGAGTTTCGAATGCATGATGGAACTTTTCGCTGCATCAGTGTCCAACAGAAAAGGCTCAACGACGCCCGAGGTGGCAACCGCGACGTAAGGCCCTCTCTGATCAACCGGAACTGATACCACTCCCTCTCCTTGTGTACGGCTGTCCTAGTAATTACCGTCGTCAGCATCCTGATCGACGTAATAATCATCTACGTTGTACTGCGCAGATCGTCCTTGCGATGATCCACGTTGATCAAAACAATTGTTAGAATTTGATGAATTGTCTGAACGATCGTTGGGAGCACCACGACCCCTACCACGTGATGTCTGCTGAGCACCACCACGACCTCCTCTAGATGTGTTACCACTATTACGCTCATTTAGAACAGGACAATTGAATTTTAAGTGACCCTCCTGTCTACAATAGGCACACTGATTGTACCCTAATGAAGATCTTTGCGAAGAGGAGTCATTTCGCGATTGCGACCTATTAGATTGTGACTGCGATCGATTACTTTGTTGCGAATCATTCTGATTCGAGCGCGGAGGATACGCTTGCTGCAACAACACCTTAGTTTTAAGTTGTTTCATCTTTTTATCGGCACGATCATTCTCTTCTTTCTCCCTATTCTCATAATATTGTGCCATAGCCAATATTTGAGCAGACGTAGAAACAGCCCACGCACTCTCAGAATTTTTTAATTTATTGCTCAAGTCGGGCAATAAGTTTGAAACAAATTTATCCACAAACAACCGCTGACCACCCTCAGTACTCATATCCTGACCACTATGGTCAATGAATGCCTCCTCAAACCTCGTAAAGAAATCGGAGACACTCTCGTCTTTCTTCTGTCTGCAAGCTGACAACTTGTCCCAGTTCACCCTCATAGCTGGCATGAGCGTTTTCATCAAGGTAATGATTCTCTGAGGGAGAGCAGCAATAAGCTGTTCAGGCTTAGCCCCGCCAGTTTGTCGTGCGTCTGCCGCAATAAGAGCTGCCCAATCTCCACCTAATTCGTTTGCATGGTTTTCCTGACGAATCTTAGCCCATACCGGTTGCGGTACGACATTGCCAAACAGCATATCGATATCGGCAAGATTCATTACCGTAGCGTCTACGAGCTGCGACAACTCCTTGTAATACCCTGCAGGATTTTTGCGAGGGTCAGGCAAAGATTGCTTCACCTGCAAAACTTCTGATCGTTTCCATGGAAGATGTATCCATACTCTCTGGAAATACGGTAAAATAGCAGGATTAGCAGCAGGATCACCTGGCATCCACACTGGTGGAACTTCGCGCATGGGGTACTGACCAGACGCATCTAACTGTCTCTCGACATCCTCAACGAACAATGCTTGAGGTATCGGAGAGGGACGGAAAGCTAATAATTGCTCGATGGCACGTCGAACATTGGTACCCACCACCATTCCGCTCGAAAACTGAAGCTGTAAGTTAGTCAAAGCAGTTAATACATCTTCCGATGCATCTGCCGATATTTGATCGCGCAAAACCTTGCACATTTCTTCAAAAACATACCTCTGTGTCGGTATATTGAACTGACTAAACGTATTCAACACCGAACGCGGAGGATTCCTATAGGGATGCAACATCCATGACATCGCCATATTGTACAACGCGGCACGTTCCCTATTACCAGGAAGCTGACTACGTCTTTGTGGACCGTCCGAATCAGCGGACTCAAGAACAGGGCCAAGAGAATTAGCAAAATTAGCAGCCATCGAAGGGGTACGACGTCGAGTAGTTGGAGAAGTATACGATAGAGTAGAAACGAGAGAAGGAGTAGGAACAGAAGAACCAGTAGGAGTAAGTAGAACAGGAGCAGTAGCGGGGGCAGGAGTATGTGGAAGTACAAGCGGAGGAGCGGTAGGAACAGCAATAGGCAAGGGAGCAGGAACAGTCGGAAGAACAGGTTGAGGAGCAGGTACAGGAGCAGGGGCAGGGGGAACCACAGGAGCTGCGGTACCCTGTGCGTACGGAGGTGGTGACTTCATAAGATAGGACATTAAAGGATCCTCAACTAGTTCCTCCTTCTTATCCGACTCCGTTGGCAAAGCAGGATAACATTTATCTATAGTCATACGCTGAAGCCTGTCAAAAACTTCCTTTTCCTCCTTATCACGCTGAAACTGCTCAGCTTTCTTTACAATAGTAGCAACACCATCTCTCTGATTACGTTTAGTCTGTCTGATCTCTTTCTGTCGGGCTTCTTTACGCCACAACCGAAAGGCATCAAACATGGCCGGCCTTGACTTTTTCTTAAACAATTTAGCCTCGAGGTTATCTAAAATCGGGGTCTCGAAACTACCATGAGGTGGCCAACTAAGGACATCATCCTTTTTGGTGTAACAAATCCAATATTCATTAAAGGTAATAGGACCTAACCCATGTTTACTGTAGAGCTCATAAGTTGGAGTTCCAACCGGAGGTATCGGACACGAGTCCTCCAGTCGGGAATCCGTACCACAACGTCTGAAACAACTGAACAAAGTACTACAACCAGGCATCTTGCACACTAGCCGAGTTTCACAAACTTCAAGGGTTACGGGATTTACCAAGTCCCAACAAAGAGCAAAAACCCTCGGTTTTTGGCGACTGCAGACGTCAAATAACACAACAAAGAACCAAGTACTAAGAACCACAAATGCAATGGAACCATGCAACAACTAAGCAACCACAACCAAGGACTCTGGGAGCGACCCACAAATACTTAACTCAAAGATCAATGGCGTCACCAGGAAGGCCCGTCAATCGTCTCGCTGTACCAAGGTCTACGCCAGGCGCCAAAACAGGTCTACAGTCAGGGCAGCAGTCCGTCGCAGCCGTCGGGAGGCGGGAATCTTCGCGGGAAAAGTCGTCGGGCCACTTATTTCGACAACAGGATCGATGAAGCGGGGTGCACCTTCCCTCGGAGATTTCACACGAAGTTCCTCACGATCGTCGGGCTTGGACCGGTACCACTGATGCAGCCCCACGTTGGGCGCCAACTGAAGGACTGGGTTATTTAAGACCCAGCGGTGCCAGGGGACAACACCTGAAACCTTCGTGGGTAACCTGTTCCGGCGTACAAATGACAGAGACACAGGACACTTCCTTTGGCGTCAAAGATTCGAGGTTTATTTACTGCAGGGAACACAGAAGTCACGTGAAGTACACAACGGGTATGTTCGCGGGATCTGCTTCAATTTGCTACTGTGGATCGCTCCTTTTTATACACATTTCTCTCATAGGTTAACATGGTACACAAAGGTTTACAACTTGGTTCCCATAATTATCCCCGAGAGGGGTCGCTTTGATGCATTCAAGGTCCGGAACATAAGTACAGAAACATTCGTGGTTCCCAACTGTAAAAACCCATCTTCCCACCATTAGTACATTCCATTCGGCAGTAAACAGATCGAAGAAGGAACAAGGACAGGTGCAGAGGAAGGCAGAAACAGTGGGGAGATCGGAAAGGGTGTAAAAGGGGTGGTGTCGGGAAACACGAGCTGCAGGCATCAAAGAGACGTGCCTAATGAGATGCACGGCTGAGACAATAGTCCGGCACGGCAAGATGAGCCTCGAGCGGGGCCATCTGCCCTACAATATCATCCCCCTCATCATAAAGACACTTTCAAAGGAAACGTGTCTTCCGCAAGAGTCTTGGGAATCCCAGGGTCGCAAAGCGGACAGCGTCCGTTCGCTGGCTACTTGAGGGCAAGAGACAAAATGGATGCCATATCTAAGATGGAACCCGTGGGTACAGATGTATAAACCCACGAAACAGACGAACGGTTTAGGTTAGCACAGCGAAACTGCGCACACCCACTAAACTCGTCATTTGCGGTTCATAGATACCAGACTCGACCATATTCGTGTGAGTCGAAAACACCACTTACAATCGTCATGGAACCTCAGTCGTCGGGGGGGGGGGGGAGGGGGGGGGCGAGTTCCACTGCCCAAAACAACGAAGTCGCATCAGAGACCCAAGTCGCAAGCAGAGCGAGGTCGCACCCCCAGGTAACGCTCAGCGAGCGTGCGTGTGTTCCCACCTGGGGCGGGTTGTGGGCTCGGAGAGAAACGCTCTCCACCTTTCCCATTCTCGCAGTGCAAGCTTCCGCTCAAGCTCATATCGCAGCCCGCCCTTGCCGAGCAGTGGCAGTACTTGGGCTCAAGAGTGGTTAAACCATACCCGTGTTGGGGGCATATTTTGGCAGTAGCTGACCGTGAGTCAGCAGGAGTGGCCTGGAGACCGTCCCGAGCACCGTGTTCAGTGCTGGAGTACATTATTTTGGTATTGCAAACTGCCTGAGTGTTGCATTACACATTACATCATTTTAGTATTACGAACTGCCTGATTGTTGCATTATGCATTGAATTATTTCTGCATTATGAACTACCTGATTGTTGCATTACGCATTGCATTATTTTGCATAATGAACTGTGTGGTTCTTGCATTACGCATTGCGTTATTTTGCATAACGACCTGATTGTTGCACAACAAATTGCATTATTTTAGAATTACGAACTGCCTGATTGTTGCTTAACAAACTGCATTAGGTTTACTTTGCGAAGTGCCTGATTCTTGCATTACGAACTGCATATCATTGCATTAGGACTGCATTCGATCATATAGAATTGCTCATTAATACTGCAAGCCACTACAAGGGCTTGCTGGCCTAATAACCGGCCAGGTGAAATATTACAAATACGCATATGTTGGATTTTTATCGTGTGAGCTCATCGTATATCTTTTTATATAAACATATACTTGTTTTTATGAAACTCATGTGGAGTCCATTTGTTGTGTCATCATTGGGTTACTGAGAGCGGGGTTGCAAGTACTTTACACATTTGCCTTGGGGATAAGCCTGGCTGCTCGTGCCAAGCTACCGAGAGGGTGAGTAAGGGCTATCTGAGAAGCTGTCCTTCCTTTCCCTGACTTAAAAGCAAGTGTCCCTATTTGGCCTAAGGTACCTACCTCAGCCAACTAGAGACCCCCAGTTCTAACAACCCCCTTGCACGTCTTAAACTTCCCTTTCATTTCATATAAACAGGGCCACTGGAATTATGCAGCAAGGGAGGGCGAAATTATGCAGCATAATGTGGCACATTTTGTAACTTTATCACTTCATTTTTTCATCATTTTTAAACTTGATAACACTGTCTGGGCATTGATTGCACCTCAATACCAGTTTAATACATATATATAGTAATAAGCATAAAAAGTTGACCAGTCCAACTTTGCAAAGGGTCTTTCACTGAGCAGCAACAAGTATCACTGCATTTTTAGTAACTTTTAAACCGTTTGAGCTACAAACACATTTTTATTGTTGAAATCTGCAGGTTATGTGGCAGATGATGTTTTATATGGCAAATCTATCCTTCTGCAAACATCGCAGCAGCCACACAATCGCATAGTTCCAGTGGCCCTGCAGATAAGGCACCTCTACGCTAGGTCCACAGGTAGCCCATGGAGCAGTGTGCATTGCAGTTAAAAATTTGTACATGTACTTTAAGGTTTTACATGTCCTGGTAGTGAAAATCCCCTAAATTCGTTTTTCACCACTGCATGGTCTACCTGTCCCATAGGATAACATTGGGTTGCCATATTACATTTAATTAGTGCAAACTTTTGATTGAGGACACATAAGCATTTTGTGTTTGGTAGTTTTGAAATTGTATTTAAAAAACCTCTTTAATGGTAAAGTCGGATTTAAAAGTACAGTTTTTGAAAGCACCACTTTTAGAAAGTTTGTTTTTTCCTGTCTCTGCCATTTGGTGCCTACAGCCTCCCCTAGGTCACATGAATGGGTGCAGTTGGCATTTAGGATTGTGTGAATTCCACACAGACAGTAACACAATAGAGGGATTAGGTGTGCCTGAATGGGCCATCTGCTGGGAGGATGTGGGGGTGGAGCTGGGTGCAGCCCCACTTGCAACTGAATAGGATATACTCTGCCTTCACACAAAGGGCTTGTCACCACTGCATTGCCTCTGCAGCCAGCTTGAAGCCAGGGCACGGAAGTCAGGAAATTCTAAGCATTTCTAAAAGAAACCTCTAGAAACTTCTCCTAAATCATAAAAGGCACCAGGTATGAAAATATGGCCCTCAGACCTACTCTTCAGTGCACTTTCTGGACTTGCGGAGGTACTCTCAGAGAATTGCCAACTGCTGTGGGCTGCTGTGTACGCCACAAGACTGCTATGCTGCACCTGGAAAGACTGCTTTGCTGCCTGAAGCCTGCCTTGAACCCTCAGTGGCCTGCTCTGCTGTTTGAGCATTACTTCTTCAACTGAACCCAGGACTAGCAGAGTGACTAGTCACTAATTATTTAAGGCGGTGTAGGTTTAGATGAATCCTTTTGCTAGTTTAAGAAACAGACTTCCATGTGCAGGGGATATGCTGGTAAGTATCTTGTGATAATGACCTGGACATAGAAAGTGCCTAAAGTATTAGACATTAAGTAATACAGTGACTGATGTGACAGAGAAAAAAATGGGGTGTGCTTATGGTTTCTTGTGGGATCTGGAAAGAAGAATTTATGTACACTAAATTTGAGAGTTGTGGGGTATGTTGGTGTTTTAAATGATTAGGAGAATGAAACGGGTCTTTTGTTATTGTAAGAAAGAGTGAGGAGTTTCATTTTGATTTGAAATAAATGCTTAAATAAAGAAATGCTGTTTGCTCACATTGTGATTAATGGGGAGATTGTTTTGTTAGAGCTAATAGTTTCAAGAGTCGGGATGTGAGTTGTGATAATAATATTAAAATAATTGGGCTTGTAAATAGCTTTTGAATGTTTACATATGACCACTCTATGATGGAGCAACTTTATATAGAATTTGATGGACACAGTAGTTTTTGGGTTTTGTAGATACGCGATACCTTCATGGGGAAGAAACAATGAATCAGTTATAAATTGTTTATAAGTAGTGCCAGATCAGTACAGTTAAGAACATTTAAGTGAAGTGTTTGATAAAATCTTGTGATGTAAGGAAAGATATTTCCTTTTTCTTTACAGTATTGCGTTTACGATTGAATTATTGAGGGATGAGGTTAAGAAGGATTTAGTGTTTTGCACTTCATAAGAGAACAAATCGAAATGATAAGGGGATATGTTGAAGCCTAGTGATGAGGTGCAACTGTCAAAAGCCTGAAATGATGTAAAAATAGAGGGAATTCCATGAATGTTACCCAAAGATCATCCAAAAGAGGGAACTCTTACATTAATCTTAAGGTGAGCAGTTATCTACAACACGAGAAAGAGTGGCGACACATTATTAGATATGGGAGACCCTTGTAGCAATATGTTCCTGGCCAGTAGGAATAAATTAGGAATTATTAAATGATACTTATAATAACATCTAGGTGTGAAAATCTTTGGCCTTGTATTGGTGGGACTTAATTCTAGATCACTCATGTCGAAAATAACTCCTCTCTCCTGACTTTCAACTGATTTTATTAATTCGGTTACCCACAGGAAAATGATGAATTATTTCTTTAATATACAATTATTATAATAATATATATAGCCTTGACCACTGAGTTTCTGAGATCATCAAAACTAAAATAGGTGTACGGTATGGAAAGTCAATACATAAGACACTGCAGGGATTAGTTCTATTACGTGAGTCTCAAACACCTCATACCCATGTAACGATGAACTCATGAAGGTTATACGTAAAAATCTGCAATATATACATTTCTGAAGTAAAATACATGAAACTTTTAAAGTCTACATATACTGTATAGAGTGGAGATTTGGGAGTTAGAAAGCACATTAATATGCTTTTGATAAGTGTCTAGCATAATTGTAACTACAATTAGTGTAATACGTGCTTCTATTTGCAACCCTGAAGAAGCGGTTGGTTTACAGCTAAACACTTGTTGGCTGTGGCAGTATTGATCATGAAGGATTTTTTCACAAATGAAGAATATGATTCATAAGAATGTTGGTATTTTTATAAAGAATTGTAAAAGAACACAATCTACAGATGATGGAGTTCTTTTCGTGCAGTTAAGAGATTTTAGGATTAGAAATATAATTTGTGAGAAGAAATGTTTTTATATATCTTTCAGTATGAGGATTGATCTACAGATAATAGCTGAGTGTGAGTGAATGTCTTGCTCCCCACTAGCATATTAACTTTCTGTTATCAAACTAGTACGTGTTAATGATTTAGCTATCTATAATAAAGCTTCTCATTATTTAACTTAAAGACTAACTTCACTTACAAGTTATTAGCTGTTATCTGAACTATTGCACTGTTTCAAAGTTTCTAACCCGGGTCACCTTCGGGTGAAAAAACCTTACTGCTCAACCCTGCTACCAAGACAGCGTCTAATGCTAAATGGAAAAATTGAGTACTTGCTTTTTTCAGTTTGAGTGAGAATATACTGTGGCCAAACAGGCAGTGGTGGGAAACAACAGTAACTCTATCAGTTATTTACCAGTTACCTGTGTATATATTGTATCCATCTTTGCCCCCTATGCTGTTCAGAATTGTGAAAGGAGAGAACAACATGTTTTCAGTTTCCATGGCATAGATCATGTAAAACAGGACCCCAGAGGGGGCAATAGACAACTACAGCTGAGGAGACGTGAGGTACGGTGGTTAATGAAACTAAGGGCATGAATGTAGATAATGAATTTCAATATTATTTAGGTCAGGACTGAATTCTGACTGTTCTCATATGCATGTATTGCTGATAATAACTTGATTTTGATTACCTCCTATTGGATATGTTCTTTTTGGAAATAAGGGGTGTAACATTGTTAAAATATGCATACCATGCTTGTGAACCTATGCGGAATATATCCTGTGATTGTATTAGTAATTGATGTTGCATGAAACACCCCTCTGATTAAATTACATAGAGACTCTTTGTCTAGGGGTGCTTTGGACTATCTTACGCATCATTGTGTGACTCCTCCTGAAGATACTCCTCTCCTTCGAATCCTTTCTCTTTTGTGTTTTTTTCACTATTTACTTTTTTTGATTTCTGAGGTACTACCTTATCTTGATATGATGTAATAGCGCTGACATGTTTGAGGAATAACGAATACTAATTTCCATCACCCAGTGAGTTGGGTCTCTCCCACTACATCGCGTGTTTATACTATATATGCAATTGTTACTCTTTGTGGATACACTGATTACACAATAGAGGCAAACAAAGCTTGTGGTTTGCATAGATGTTTATAAGGTAGAAATTTACGAATTATGTAATGTGAGCTATTATAGATGATATGTATTAATAGGAGGACTGTTGCCCCTACGCAATCCCCATGGTGACAAATTGTTTACCTTTTACTTAGTATACCTGTTACGTAGGGTAGGAATTAGAAAGTTATTGGTTGTTATTATCACGTGACACGCAAGATTGCGATATTATAGTATACTAGCATCTTTATCTTACTTTTTGATATTGTCAATTGAGTTACTAATTTGAATACTCTTTTGATGATATGGTCTGGTTTATTTAGTCATTTGACCAAATATTTGATGATCTGCAAAGTACGTGAATTCAAGATGCTGCTTGGGCGTTAGTGTCACATGACTAACACGATCACACTGTAACTTGTATCTTGAATTTCTCGTATCTTGTAAATTTTGAGAAACAGATTCCTTTTAGATGAAACTATGTGTGAATGCAGGCTCCCTGGGTTTACTTGTCAGTTGATTCTAGTTACGCGGAGGGCGTACTAGCCATTACAAGATGGTGCTCATGGTTTTTAGGTATATAAGGGTTTTTCAACATGGCGGCTGCGCAGAACGCCAATACTTATGCTGACTGCAGATACGGTATATAGGTGAGCCGTGCGACCGGGGGAACATGTTTTAGGGGGGATTTATGGATGTCATGGTATTTTCTCATATGCATTTCTGATTTCCAGAACACATACACGTGTGGTGGAATCGGTTTTGGGTGAGCGAGTGATACTACTTCGAAATTACGAGATTAATGAGGTGAGAGTATACTGCTGGCGTTTTGGTACATTATACTGGAGATGTAGCGATTAGTATTTGAAAGTTTTTCTTTTTATTCCCAGATATAGTTTTTGCCGAGGGAACTTTATTTGTGATATGAGAAGTCGAGATGATACTATTATACCTTCTTTTGTGGTGAGTCGGACCTAGGGGTGTTACTAAGGTTCGTGGTTAAGGTGGGATAGAGACCTTCCTCTTGGTGATAGAGGGTACTGAAGACTATAGACGATAGTGGGTGGTTATATTGTTGTGACTTGTAAATTTAATACATGAACTCGATGGCTGATCATGAAATGGAGCTTTTGTATATGTTCCCTAGATTTTATGGTGATTTTGGATCAGCTTACCCAAATGTATATTTTCAATTTGATTGATTTCAACTGTTGAAGAAATTGAACGAGGTTGGTAGGTGATAGTTGCTTCCTTACATGCGTTTATGGTGCACTTTATACTTTTATTAAAAAACTTTTTTCTTCTTCCTGTTTCATTTTATACATTGCATTTTATGGATTTTCGTTACTGCACTTACTTTGGTTGAGATCCAGCTGGAATTTGGTTTTGCCTTGTCTTCCTTACATTTCATACTAGTGTCTTTGATCACAATGGGTGGTTTAAGGGTGTATCCCTTTATATGAGTGATGCAATTACTATGTGTTACTACCTTACGCTGTAGTGTCTTTGTAATAGAACTTTACTTTGTCTTATATACTATTATTTGGGTTGCAGCCCTGAAGAAGTCTAATGTCCTGTACTGACTAGACAAAACACATGTTGGCTGTACTGTACATATCCTTGTGAACTGGATTTTCTGATTTCATCGGAGAAATAAATTTGAACATTGTCAAGTGACAAACAACAATTGGAGGATTTCTATTTAGTAATTATTGATTTTGAGTGCCTGGAAGAAAAAAACTCTTTAACCTCTTAATCTGCATTTCTTGACCCATTTCTTATGAATTGCAGATCAGAGACTCTGTCTCCTGCACAACTCCTGCTTCTAATGTTCGCTCATCTTTTTACTGAACACATTTCCACCCCTTTACTATGTAAATGAGACCATTTTCCCCTAGACTTCCTGTTTCGCTTTGGTACTTCCTTCTGGAAGGATCTTTTTCTTTTCTTTTTCCACTTGGTGTTGTTCTGTTGGCCTGTGTGTTACAAATATATTGATTTTCATGTGTAGTGTAAGGGCCCATGGGGATTGTTTTGTCACTCTCACTCATAAGGTTCTAAGCCTGCTTTCAGTGGAGCAGAGACCTGCATATTACAAGCTGAAGTGCAGAGGGCTGCAATACTTTCTAACAGGGCGGATACTCTTCAGGGGCTTCAAAGCATTGCCCAGCCACCTGGGATGCCATATATTTCATCGAACCTCTGCCCACGCATGTATTTATTTGATCTACCAGTGTTCATGCAAACACAAATTTGTGTTTACATAAACCCTGCAGTGCACAGGGCAGGCAGCCCTGTCAGCCTCTCAACCAGGCGCCTCGTGGCAGGAGGAGGAGGGGGCGGGGGCTGAGCTACCCTCCAGCCACAGAGTGTTGTTTAAAAACACAGCACTGTGTAGATGGACATCTAGATTACACACGTGAAGGGCCTAGTTCAGCTATGATCCCCTAACAAAAGCCTAATCCGTTTTATTTAGAAGACATATTGTACATGCCTTAGACAGCACAGTTATCTGCTAACATGGGGCTGTCAGGGTGCAAATCAGTGCATCCCTGAGGCCAATAAGAAGACATACGGAGGAGCAGGGGCATGATCCCCAGCAATGTCCAGGCCCCTGATAGGGCCGCAGCCGCTGCAGTTAGGAGCGATGGGGCCAAGTAAGGGGGGATTTCGAGAGACGACCACGAGGGATAATTAAATAAATAAACAATTTTCCTCCACAGCTGTAGGGCTGTTTCCAGTCCTATCAAGAAGCTTGAGGTGGGTCTTCCTTTTCACCCTGGCCCTGCTGCTTCACCTGGCTCCTCCTTCGGAATCATGCCTGCTAGTGTCAAAGAGCAGTAACGTACTCCTGCTCCGCTGCTGCCATCGAGGTTCTAAATTGCCAGCACAGGAAACAAAGGTAAGTAAAACATATTCATTGTTGTTTCTCTGTGGATGTTTGAATGAAAGTGTGTTTGTGGGTAATTAAGAGAGAATGAGATTGAGTGAGGGTTTGTTAGTTTAGTGGGTTTAGGAGTGTTAAGGAGAGTGAAAGAGTGAGAATCAATGAATAAGAGAGAGTAAAATAAGTGAAAGCGATGGGTGAGGCAAGTATTATGCCTCACCACTGTCAGGGATCATCAGTCGCTGCTGTTTTCTAATTATCAGGTCATCGGGTTGTTAAAAGGTGCTCGCTTCTGGCTGTTCTTGCAGTGCATGCACCTGTAGAAAGGATTTCTTATGGGAGGGTGATGGCCCACTGGCTGCATAAATGTGGTGCAGGAACCCAGTTTCAGAAGACAAGCACAAATGCTTTCCTCCAGCAGTGTGGGGCCCATATTGTAGAGTAAAAGTGTACATAGCCGGATAGTGGAAGGAAAAGGTAATATTTATGGGACCTACCGCCTACAATTCATGGAAGGACCAAACAGAATGAATCGTACATTTATATACAGGTATGACTACCCATTTTGTAGGTTCGGCTGCCGTTGGTAAAGCCTGGTTGTTATGGCAGGCAAGGGAGTCATTAAGGATGCTTTTTCTAATTATATGTTTACCATGTATAAAATATTTAATGCAATAGAAGTGAGGATAATGCAATTGTATATAAAAAGGGAGAAGTAGCACAGGTTTGTGTTTCATATATTTTTTTAATGGGGGATGGTCAGAAAAAAGAAAGAAAGGAAGACCGTGCATAAATGGGGAAGCACTAAGGAAAACAAAAGCATTTACCACTATCCCCTTAAGCATGTTGAGAGGATGTATCATGAGATTTCTAAAGGGTTTCATTCTTTACAAGGGAAGGACTGTATAAGTGGCATGCAAGAAAAACAGATACTCAATCCTCCTATGTTCTTTTGCATGTCCAGAAGTTTTCTGATGAGCTGGGATGAGGTGCTATGCTTGTAAGATTAACTAAGTCAACTAGTAACTTTCACAACCCACGTAGCTTTAATGGACATGAGACAGACACTTTTTTAGAGTAATACAACAACTGTTTGTAAAATTCAGAACTTTAACGATGCCCTTTTATTACAGGCTGTGGAAAAGATTCCAAGCTGCCCATGGATGTGGCAGATGGTGAACTGCACTGGAGCTGGAACGCTTTTCAGAAGAGGGTGCTGGCCTGTGGCATCCATTCACTAAAATCCCACTCTAAAAAATCTTGGTGTTGATACCAGTGATTTTAGAAAATTTTAGAAACTCCTTTCTGTGTTAGAATGTAGCCTAGTGGCGCATTCTCTCTTGCAAACATGTGTTGGGATTTAGAATGGGTTGGGGCCAGTCCTCTCTCTATGCACATGATTTTGATTACCCTCCTCCCCTCCTGACCCATGTGATCGCATTTAATGACCGGTAGCCGGGCAGTCGGTGCTTGGTTTACTCTCGGTCACGTTATCTTTCTGTGGACCGTGCTCTTGGGATTTTGGCTGAGTTCGTGTTGTTCTCCCTGGGACTGAATCGAGAGTCGGAGCGAGGCTTCGTTCCGACTTTCAAAGTACTTTTTTCCTGAAGCGGGAATTGGATTACCGATGTGGGTAATTTGGACGCTGCAAGTGACTTAACTTGCTACCGAAAGGGATTTGGATTCCTGTGCGCGGCTGCGCACGAACATTGCCTTCTTGCAGGTGTGGTCATTTCCGGGTGTTGTTCTACACTCGGCGTTCTTGTGTGAGAATTTTGGTTCTACTTACGAACCAGCGACTTTTTGACGTTTTTCTTTATTTACCTTTGTGGCCACAGATTTTCCGGGAAGCGGGGCATGCGGAGAGTTTAATTTGCACTACAGAATTGAATACGGGGTTTTTTTAGTCCAAGGACTTTTTTCCCCTAACGTGTACATAAGAGCAAGGAACACTAAATCGGAGTGGTGTTCCGTCTTGAAGGCTTCCACACTGCACTCGAGGAAAGGAGTCTCCTATGCAGCCCTGCTGAAATTCGCAACGGGTAAGAAGGAGGGTAGAGGTTGTGTTTGGTGCTGGGTGTTGTATGTGCTTAGAGAGACAGACCCGGAGGTGATATTTATAAGTGCTCCTTTCTGTTTGTCTCTCCTCTGCAGGGTACGAGATACATTGTATGCTAAAGGAAGTTTATGAGATCAATCAGGAGACTACCTGGGCCCCCGAAGCCTTCCTCCTCCCTGGGATTATTATCTTTTATTCTTCCCTCTCTCCTGGCCCAGACTGTAGAGTACATTGGTATTTATATCGTGGCCTGCAGTTTGTGTGGGGGAAGAGAGAGGGGAATATCGTCGCTCCTGCAGCGTGGTTCCAAGTGGGTGATAAATTGACAGAAAACCAAGCCCACGAATAGTTGCGCTGCCCGAGCGAGGATGGATGTAGATAAGAGTGAGGAGAATGGGCGGGAAGACAGGGTCCCCACTATGCAGGAGTTAATGGGTGCCATAACTTCTTTACAGACTCAATTGCAGGATGTTAAACATGAGAACCAGGGTTTGCGGAGGGAGTTGGATGTGGCTAGGTCCCGAGAATTGGGGAGTTTGGGAGCAGGAAAACCAGTGATACATCCTGCCACTTTTCAATTTGAACGAGGAGCCAGTAGTAGCTCTGCTCCCATGACTGTGAATGTTACCACCCCCATTCCGGTCCCTTTAGCGGTCCCCGAACGTTTTACGGGTGACTCGAATAAATTTGCTGTCTTCATGAATCAGTGCCAGCTCCACTTTTTGTGTAGACCCACGGCTTTTCCTAATGATTCCGCCAAAGTGGCATTTGTGATTTCCTATTTGGCAGGGACAGCAGCAACCTGGGCGGTGCCATTGGTGGAGAACAACGATCCCGTTCTGAACAATTATGATATGTTCAAAGACATGATGCATGCCTTGTTTGCCAAATATGCGTTTATGCAGGCCAGTGACGCCGAACTATTGAAGTTACGGCAAGGTAAACAAGATCTACTTACTTATGTATCCACCTTCAATAGATTAGTGTCTGAAACCCATTGGCCTGTTGATAAACGTACTTCCATTTTCTATCAGGGGTTAAGTGAAGAACTAAAGGATGTTGTTTCCCAGGTGGTTAATCCTCCTTCTGATTGTACTGAGTTTATTGATTTGGTGGTGAAGTTGAATCACCGGTTATTGGAAAGAAAGGGAGAAAGAACTAGATCCTTTCTGTCACGCCCTCTATCTTTTCGGAGTGACTCACGGGGAACAGGGGGGGACTTAAAACAGACCCCTGAACCTATGGAGATAGGTGGAGTTAGAGGACCGCTCTCTTCAGTAGAAAAAGAAAGGCGTAGATCCAACAACTTATGTTTATATTGTGGCCATGAGGGACATTATGCAAGGGATTGCCCCGTGAAACCTTCCAAGGAACCATCACGGAAGGCAGTGGCTTGTGTGCACAGGGATGCCCTGCATGTGAACTCTCTGGTTCCTTGTACTCCGTATCAAATACCCGGAATAGTAAAGAGAGTCCCCAGACATTTTACCATCACCGTCTGTTTGGTGATATCCAACAACCATAGGGCTCCTGTGTCGGCTCTGTTAGACTCCGGGGCTACGGGGAACTTTATGGATATTAAGTTGGCAGAGAGAATTGGAGTTCCCTGGGTTTACAAGGAACAACCAGAACCGGTACGGGCCATCGACGGTACTGAATTGTCATCTGGTACCATCACACGTCAGACCGAACCTCTATGTATGATAGGTGATAATGGTCACTCGGAGGAAATAGGTTTTGATTTGATCGATGCCCCTTCTTTCGGAGTCGTTTTGGGAGTACCATGGTTGCAGACACACAACCCCAAGATAGATTGGATAAGGAGAACAGTGACCCTTGACTCCGTTCATTGTTTGCAGGATTGTTACAAGGTCGCCACTGATTGGATTACCCCTTTGACTTGTGCTGCGAGTTCTGGAGGAACGGGGGAAGCTCTGGGGGTCCCTGAATCTTATTCTGCTTATAGCGATGTATTTGATAAAGGGAAGGCTAGGGAACTCCCCCCGCATCGCTCTTTTGACTGTCGGATTGACCTGATGCCTGGGGCTACGTTGCCTTGTAGTCGTGTTTATGCCTTGTCGGGCCCTGAGGAACAGCATTTGAAGGAGTACATCGAAGAGATGCTGGAGAAAGGGTTCATTCGTCCCTCTTCCTCGCCAGTGTCATCGGCTATCTTCTTTATTCCGAAGAAGGAAGGTGGACTTCGGGCATGTGTAGACTATAGAGCGCTCAATAAGGGTACGATTAAGAACAAATACCCTCTTCCCTTGATACCTGTGTTGCTTGATCAACTGAAGCATGCGACGGTTTTCACTAAGTTAGATCTAAGGGGTGCTTACCATCTCATCCGTGTCCGTGAAGGCGATGAATGGAAAACTGCCTTCCGGACCAAATTCGGCCTGTATGAATATTGTGTTATGCCGTTTGGGCTATGTAACGCTCCGGCTGCTTTTCAGTTTTTCATCAACGAGGTATTGAGGGAATATTTGGATTTGAGCGTCATAGTCTACATAGACGATATCCTTGTGTTTTCTACCACCGTTGAGGAGCACGAAGTCCATGTAGGACAGGTTTTGCAGCGTCTGAAGGAACATCAGTTGTATGTTTGACTTGAAAAGTGTAGCTTTCACACGCCTAAAGTGGAGTTTTTGGGATTTGTGATTTCTGAACGGGGGATCATGATGGATCCCAAGAAAACAGAAGCTATCACTTCTTGGCCGTCTCCCACTTGTGTAAGAGATATTCAAGTCCTCCTTGGGTTCGCCAATTTTTATCGGCGTTTATTTCGCATTTCTCTGAAATTGTGGCACCTATGACGGTGTTGTTACGCAAGGGGGTGCCTTTTGTTTGGTCAGACCATGCTCAGTCTTCCCTAGATCTATTGATTGAAAGGTTCACGACAGCTCCTGTTTTGGTTCATCCTGACCCTACATTGCCTTTTTTTGTGGAAGCGGATGCTTCGTTGTGTGCAGTAGGGGGGGTGTTGTCCCAGAGAGATGCGGAGAATGGATATATGCATCCGATTGCCTTTTTTTCTAAAACCTTGCTGCCCGCTGAGAGGAATTACACCGTGGCGGAGCGTGAATTGTTGGCCATTAAATTATCCTTCGAAGAGTGGCGCCATCATTTGTGGGGTGCTGGCATCCGATAACTATCTTCACTGACCATAAGAACCTGGAGTTCTTCCGGTCAGCACGAGCCTTAACCCCTCGACAGATGAGGTGGGTCTCATTCCTTAATGAGTATGATTTTATCATTACTTATAGGCCCGCGGTACAACAGTTAATATCGGATGCTTTGTCTCGTATCCATGTGAAACACACTAACCTGACAGTTGAGAAAGAGAGGTGTTCCTTCATAGCTCCTGAGAGAATAGTGGGCAGCATTTCCATTGATGACTTTAATGATTTGGTTCGGGTAGAACTGGCAAAGATTGATCTTACACCCTGGTTGTCACAACCTTTGTTTTCCTTAAGAACTGGGTTGCTGTATCGTGAGGATAAACTGTTTATTCCCCCTGATCTCCGAGATATGGTATTGGAATGGTGTCATTCCTCTTCTCTTGCTGGGCATCCTGGTTCCACCAAGACCATGGAATTTTGTTTGCGGTGGTTCTGGTGGGAGTCAGTGGTAAGAGACGTACAGTCGTACGTGAAGGCTTGTCCGGTGTGTGCTGTGAATAAACCAACCCATGCCAAACCCTCAGGATTGTTGCATCCTTTACCGGTCCCCAAGGCTCCCTGGCAAACAATAAGTATGGATTTTATGACGGACTTACCTCTGGAGTCTGGTTTTACGGTCATATTAGTAGTGGTCGATTCCTTCACTAAGATGGCACATTTCATACCCTTGGCTAAGTTGCCTACTGCAGGGGAATTGGCCACCATCTTCTTGTCTTCAGTGGTACGCCTGCATGGATTGCCTCTGTCCATTGTCTCGGATAGAGGGGCTCAATTTATCTCTCATTTTTGGAAGGAATTGTGTGCTGCTTTGAAAATGAATCTATGTCTGTCCTCCGCTTATCATCCTCAGTCAGATGGTCAGACGGAGCGCACTAATCAGACCATGGAGCAGTATTTGAGGTGTCTGGGAACATCATTGGCTTGTAATTGGGTTGTGGCTCTTCCGCTTGCTGAATTCGCCTATAACAACAGTGTGCATTCAGCAGTGGGAATGACCCCTTTCTTTTGTTCCATGGGGTTCCACCCTCGAGCGATCCCCTTTCAGCCTTCTGGCCAGGTGCCTGCTGTGACTGCCTTAGGTCTCTCTTTGGTTCAGATTTGGAATACGGCGGTGGAACATCTGGAAAAGGCCAAGGTGGACATGAAGAAGCAGGCAGACAAACATAGGGCCCCTGCTACTTCCTATCGGGTGGGGGATAAGGTGTGGCTTTCCACTAAGAACTTGAGAATAGGGGGGTCCCGTAAATTACAGCCTAGGTTTGTGGGTCCTTTTCCTGTACTCAAGGTAGTCAACCCTGTAGCAATGAAGTTGGGGTTACCTGATGAGTATGGGATCCATCCTGTTTTTCACACCTCCCTTCTGAAACCCTATGTCGTTACCACTCAGGTTTTGCCTCCACCTCCCCCTGTGATGATTGGAGAGGAAGAAGAGTTTGAGGTTAGTGCTATCTTGGACTCCAGGAGAAGGAATGGGAAGCTCATGTATCTAATAGACTGGAAGGGATATCCCCCTGAGGATCGTACATGGGAGGCAGCGAGTGGGGTTCATGCTCCTAGATTAGTGAGGCTTTTTCATTTACGCCACCCTTCTAAGCCCCGTCCGGTAGGGAGGCCTTTGAGGGGAGGTACTGTTGGGATTTAGAATGGGTTGGGGCCAGTCCTCTCTCTATGCACATGATTTTGATTACCCTCCTCCCCTCCTGACCCATGTGATCGAATTTCGGTGCTTGGTTTACTCTCGGTCACGTTATCTTTCTGTGGACCGTGCTCTTGGGATTTTGGCTGAGTTCGTGTTGTTCTCCCTGGGACTGAATCGAGAGTCGGAGCGAGGCTTCGTTCCGACTTTCAAAGTACTTTTTTCCTGAAGCGGGAATTGGATTACCGATGTGGGTGATTTGGACGCTGCAAGTGACTTAACTTGCTACCGAAAGGGATTTGGATTCCTGTGCGCGGCTGCGCACGAACATTGCCTTCTTGCAGGTGTGGTCATTTCCGGGTGTTGTTCTACACTCGGCGTTCTTGTGTGAGAATTTTGGTTCGACTTACGAACCGGCGACTTTTTGACGTTTTTCTTTATTTACCTTTGTGGCCACGGATTTTTCGGGAAGCGGGGCATGCGGAGAGTTTAATTTGCACTACAGAATTGAATACGGGTTTTTTTTAGTCCAAGGACTTTTTTCCCCTAACGTGTACATAAGAGCAAGGAACACTAAATCGGAGTGGTGTTCTGTCTTGAAGGCTTCCTCACTGCACTCGAGGAAAGGAGTCTCCTATGCAGCCCTGCTGAAATTCGCAACGGGTAAGAAGGAGGGTAGAGGTTGTGTTTGGTGCTGGGTGTTGTATGTGCTTAGAGAGACAGACCCGGAGGTGATATTTATAAGTGCTCCTTTCTGTTTGTCTCTCCTCTGCAGGGTACGAGATACATTGTATGCTAAAGGAAGTTTATGAGATCATTCAGGAGACTACCTGGGCCCCCGAAGCCTTCCTCCTCCCTGGGATTATTATCTTTTACTCTACCCTCTCTCCTGGCCCAGACTGTAGAGTACATTGGTATTTATATCGTGGCCTGCAGTTTGTGTGGGGGAAGAGAGAGGGGAATATCGTCGCTCCTGCAGCGTGGTTCCAAGTGGGTGATAAATTGACAACATGGCCTAAGGGCATAGGAGCACTTTACATGGGCACCAGATTAAATTTCACAGTGCCAGATTAATTTTATTATAGGCACAGGAGTCTAAGTGATTTGCCCATAATTAAAGGATGTTGACACAACACAGGTTGGCAGCTCTAGCCATTGGACCACACCCATATTTCTCATTTTATGTGGGAACGTCATATACAAGTAGTATGGTTATGTATAATTACGTATAGTGAGCATATTCTCGGTTAAATGGCTTTGTGAAATAAAAACAACTACTCTACTTGTTGAAGAAAGAGTCTAATCAAAAACTTCACGCCAGTACACTTGTGCGGTACCATCGGGCCCAGCAGATCCCTAGAGGCCTGAGGGTCCCATTGAAACCTTTGTTAGATAAAAACAACACGAGGTTAGTTGAGCGATGGTACGCCATCCTCAACAAATGCTCGTTAGACCTAATTCCCCTTATTATAGAGGAACTTTCCAAAACCTTGGAAGAACTATCTGCAGAAATCAAAAGCATCAATACAGAATTGACCAATGCCATGGAAGCCGCTGAACTAACCAAAATGTTAAAAGACATCAATATACAACTTGACAAGCACACCCGAGAAACACAAGAACGCAAAATACGAAAATTTAAGCGTGATACTATTGACTATAAGCTCGGCGAGGTGTACACGTGGGCTGAAGTGTACGCCCGCCGACGCCCGAATCGATCATACAATCCATATTCGAAAAACGAGACCTCATCATCGGAAGGAGACACCAGGACCCAGGCAAAACAGAGGACAACTCGTCCAGATCAACAACAACAACAAGCGGGTCCATCTAACACTGCGGTTCATTTTTTGGAACAAGGCAAAGGACAACAATCCGACTCAGGCGGGGCAAACCCCGCAGAGGTGGAAAAAATACCAGAGGTGGAAAAAACACCAGTCGAACCAGAGAAGAAGAAAGGTCCACGCAGGAAATAATGGACCAAAATAATCTTGTCATCAATATTTCATCATATCAGCTAACTCAGGAGGAGACTCTCACCCTTCAGAAAGGTCAATCTTCCGTTCCCACCACACGCACCAACAGTCTGGAACTAGAAGTCAGTGCTTTAAATTGATACGCAACATACGGTTACGTAATTATTTTCAAAACATCGTGTCTACGTCCACATCAGAAGAAGACAACTTGAGAGGGCTTCGCCCCAAAAGTACATTTTTGGCTCCACAAAGCCACAAAATCATAGACACGTTTGAAAACCTAATCAAACATGAAATATCGACTCTGCCATTCCAACCTCCCATCAAACGAATCAACCTTTCCAAAGGAGAGAAAAACATCCTACAAAAACTGGCAAACAACACATCCATTGTGTGTCAAACGGCTGATAAAGGGGGAGCGTTAGTAATTATGGACACAACCTACTATCATGAACAAATCGTGGAACACACATCTGATATCAACAATGATACCCCCCTCCAAATGGATCCCACTAGCGAGTATGCTGACATTTTAAACCGAATCATACAACATGCGTTTGACAATGGCACCATCAACGACAAAGTAAGAAGATACTTGGCTCCAAACATCCCCACGGCACCCATCATGTACATGGTGCCAAAAATACATAAGCACCCAACTAAGCCTCCATTCCGGCCCATAGTGTCAACAAAAGGAAGTATACACAAAACCATTGGTAAATTTATCGATAAATATCTTCAGCCCTTCGTTCTTGACTCAGGATCATACATATGTGATACCACCGACTTTTTGGTGAAACTGAACACCTGCACTGACCAATTGGAAGAACAGGAATTGCTACTATGTACAGTAGACGTACGTTCATTGTACACATCTATACCTCATGATCTGGGTATAGAAGCAGTAGAAAAAGACCTCTCAGGATCCACATTGGACGCTGATCTTCAAGTGTTCTTAATGGAACTACTCGTATTCACACTCTATCATAGTTATTTTACTGTTGATGGTAACTGGTTTCACCAACTATGCGGTACTTCCATGGGCAATTGTGTGGCTCCATCTTACGCCAATACGTTCATGAAAACATTTGAAGAGACACACATCCTAGACAGTCATTCTTGGAAGAGACATGGTAAACTATATCTCAGGTTTATTGATGATATATTCATACTTTGGGCAGGTACCAGTAGCAGTCTCTCTGACTTTTTGGAGAACTGGAATCATATCAATGATGGCATCCAATTCACTTGGGATTATGACGACAAAACCATCCATTTCTGGGATGTAGCAGTTCACAGACAAGATGGCAAAATTTCAACCACGATTTTTTGAAAACCAACAGATCGCAATTCAATATTGCATTTCAAAAGTTTTCACCGATCTGGTCTCAAACTCAATTTACCATATTCGCAACTATTAAGAGTGAAACGCATTGTGTCCTCCACAGGAGAGAGTGAAAATCAACAAAGGCTCACATTGGAAAGATTCAAAGCTCGAGGGTACCAACAAGAAATCTTAGAAAAGGCAGCTGCCCGATGCAAGAAGGTTAACCGCAATGAACTCCTGAATATTAAACCAAAAGTGGAAAACACACGCATGGTAGTTGTGTCGAAATACACCGTCACCAGCAATCATTTTCGAAAAATGATTCTGAAACATTGGCCACTTTTAAGCACAGAACCTGAATTTCGAAACATCTTTTCGCAAACACCCATCTTTGCCTATACAAGAGGACGCAACCTTAAAGAAATACTCACGAGGCCAAGGGATCAAACAGACACTCAAACATACAAAGGACTCATGCCATGTTATAACTGCAGCAACTGCAACAACGTCATAACAGGGAACTACACCAACCACCCTATGAAAAGACACAAAGTAAAACTGAAAGTCAATGCCACATGTAACTCTTCCAATGTAATCTATATGCTCAAATGCCCCTGTGGCTCCTGTTACATAGGCCACACAGAAAGAAAGATTCAAACACGTATTTTGGAGCACAAAAGTAACATTCGGACAAAAAACATCAAGTCCACAGTGGTCACACACTTTATGCAGAAAAATCACACAGTCGCGCAATTGAAATACTTGATTCTGGAACAGATTAAACCCACCAGACATAACAAAAACACACTACTGAAATGCGAAAACTACTGGATCCGCTACATGGCGACGATGCAACCACATGGGTTGAATGATATGATGGTATTCCTATGCTATCTGTGATCATCTACAAATGGTGGAACACCAATACAGTACTTTTGGACTTTACATCTAGCTTAATGAAAATTAAGTGTATACTATGTATGGTATTATTTATATATTCTCTCCATATCACTTGAATCATTTTTTGGTTTTCTTTTACAATAGTACCTGAGCGTCACACAATCCCAAACAATTATTGGTCGCACTTTTGCTGTACTAACCATCTCACGTTGTTCGTCACCGTTTAGAATATTTTCTCACTAATTTGCACTTTCACCATTCAAAGATGGTGCCCGTTACCGCGGGTTTAGTCCTCTTTTTATGTTTATATTAGCCATCACACTGGCTTCACGGAGTTCTCCCTAACGGACACACCGCAGGCACACTACGCGGAGTTTCGCTCACATCTCTGTAAGTACCTCGACTTGGGGACATTCTTTTACACTTACCGATAACTACGATCTAGCGCTAACCAGTTGCGCACACTTTTGTGATCTTTCAGGCTCACGGACGGATCATGCTATTTTAACAGTGAGTCTTTTATTATACCACCCACCGTTGGTCAAGCACTCGGGAGCATGGCGTCTATAACACACGTTATTTTAGCGAATTTAAGCACCATAGTTCTTTATCTTTGGCACACACTTTCCCAACACCTTTCTGGCACCGTGAGAGACGTAATAATTTTTTTTTTAAATCGCACCACCACCACGGTTAGTCACGTTCTTCTCATTCACCATTTTTTTGTTCTTGCCACCCGATTTGTTAAAACGCATGACTGCCAATAGACATCACAGCCGTTTCGGTACCAGGTGTTACCACCACACCATTTGATGATTATCGTGTACACACAACATCCGAAGTACAGAGGCTGATGGCCATTTCTTTCTTCTTTTCCCTGTAGAGTTATCCCCTGATGAAGGGCTGAAGGATAGCCCGAAATGCATTGGGATAAATAATTTAATGTTATATGCATTTGATAGAGATGTCAAAGATTTTATCAACCATGAAAGCAATGTGTTGAGATTGAAAACGAACTTGCCAATACACAGCAAACCAATTGTTGTTCAAATAACTTTATTAAAAACATACAAATGAACAAGACTGGTCCAGTCTTTCTTGCAGTGCCAGGAGGAGTCTTCCCCATGGTTGGGGCAGAATTGTAATAGACTTTAACTTATCACACGCTGTAAGGAACAGACAGCGATACCTCTTCAGCACGCCACAGACCATCACACGGATTACCATTCTTGAACCAAGCAGTGCAAACCTCACCCATTGTCTTTGTAAATAAAAAATACAGCAACAACAACTATGCAAAGATTCACTTGGAGTCTTGCTTGGGAATACTTGCAAGGATTTGTTTTAAAAGTTGACATTTTCCAGCACCTTTGCACTGGTGCACAAAGAGGACTAATCAATTTAAGTTCTACTTACATATAGACCTCAACTTTTGCGACACACCAAAAATCAGCTCACGACTCAGCAATGGGTACAGACCCAAAGTTTGGGGGAATTTGTACTAGCCATTGAGTGGGAGTGTCTGTTGGACACTCCCTAACTAATGAGAAAAACATTTCATGGGCAAACCTTACTAGTTTTGAACCACATCCTGTTTACCTTACTGCGATCTATCCCACAGTGCACTCTTCTGGGTTAAATCCGACATACAGAACGTTTCTGCCTTTGGAGATGGTAAGTGTCACAGTGAAGGTTGTGGCTATGGAATTGTGCAGTCCCTACCACCTCAACCATACCAAACTGGTTCTGGGAGCAGTTCTCCCTCTCACTGAGCTAGTGTCATTGCACCCAGGGATCAAAGGTCTTCTCTTTCCCAGGTCTCCCTTTGCGCTTTCATGACAGAGCAGGCCTCACGCTGGTCCCTTTCAGATTACTTAATACCCTGAATTCTCTCAGGCTACCATTCCGGGACTGAAATTAGTTACATATGTCACACCCAGGCGTAGCTGCCAAAAGGCCTAAGCAATTGTTTCAGCTCTGGGAGGAGTTTTCAGACTTCATTAAGGGGTACACCCTGAAGAAGGGCTTACTAACAGCCCGAAATGCATTGGGCAGAGCATGACTTGCTGCTGAGGATATTTTTGTGTTTTGGCGTGTCCAGAAAAAGGTTCGGATGAGCATATCTGAATCATGAGAAGCAGTAAAATTCATAAGCTTTTCATGTGTAAATGAAACCAAGAAAATAAATTAAACAGAACAAACATGTTGGAGTACCTTGATTAATTTTTGTCAAAAATTGGAAAAATGTGGATAAAAAAGTGGGATAACCCCAATTTAAAGCTGTGCACTTGTTTTAGGAGTTATACTTCGCTCCTTCTGCTCCTGACGTTATACTCGACGTGATACCAGGGTACATCACGCAAATCATGGAGCACCATAAAAAGATCAAGTTTATAATGATTATGGCAAATTGAAGGATTAAATGGAAGAACGAGGTGTGCACTGCAATCATTGTGACATCATGTAAGCGTGCCATAAAGTGTTTCCCTATTATGGATTCCAAAATCATTCTGAAGATCCAATCCTCTTTTGCATAGCATCTTCAGTTGGTGTGTAAAAAGTTACATACAAACTATTTCAGTTATTTGCATGTCATGTGTGCCTGTTAGCATATTAGTCTTGCAGATAATTAAGTATGGTGTCATTTCCTTCTCAAGTTGCTGGATAGAGGACAACATCTTCAGCTATACCTATGAGAAGCCAGGTTCAGCAGTTGACATCAGGAGGGATCTCATAGCAACACAGAGCTGAGGCTGGAGCTGGTGAGTTTGCTTGTGCATTGCACATCTCCATTCACCACCTCAATGCTATGGTATGAGCTGTTAAGTATAGGTGTACCCAAACCATTTCACATGTGCATCATCTGTTGATGCAAAGTACAGTAGCATCAACCCTTGTGTTACACCACATCATATATATTGGGTCAATTACTTATCCTGTTGCAACCTCCATCTTCCAGGTGATAAGGACAATGGACCTTCCACCAGAGGTGGACGACGGGCAATTGAAGGGGAGTACCCACTATTGTTACAAGCAGTCATTTCAGCTGCCAGTACTGCGCAAGAGGAGGAGGAAGTACCAGAGGAAGCTGATGAATTGGAGGATGATGGAGACTATCTGGCCCTTCTTACTGAGGATGAGGAGTCAGATGCCCTGACCAGAACATTCGGTTAACTTGCCAAAATGTGTAAAGCCACCCCTTCCGCCCAGCAAAGTGCTCATTATACAAAGCCAAGGATTGCCTGTTCTCAGCATAGCACAAACAAGCTGAAGCTCTTACATACCCCAGCAAAGACATCACTCCCTGACAGCCCTCACATCCAGGACAGACGTGGTTGTTACCCTACACACTTCTCCCTAAACAGTGCATCCCAGCAATTCCCTCCACCATCTGAGGGACTTACCACCTTGGTGCGGTTCAGGTATCCCATGGGTACCAATCTCCTATACAGTGACTACCACCTGCCCCCCACCCCCGCTGATGGACCTGACGGTTATATCCATGACCGTCCTATGCAGAGGGAGCTAGTAGATGACTGTAGTGGCCAGTGGGAGGAGGAGTTCTTCCAATAGTAGGCCTATGTGAGGCAGGACATTTATGCCATAAGGGCTACTCTATTACAGTTAATGGGGTGACCCTGTGTCCCTCAGATCCTGGGTATTTATGATATAGCAAACTATTGGTTCTGTTGGGTAATACAATTACTGTGTTCTGTGTATTCAATACAAAAGCAATGATGGATCTCAAATGATTCTCAACAAATTCCCCCAAACATTTTTAAAGGGGAAAAACATATGATAAGAACACACCAAGACAAAGAGAATTGCAAAAAGCAGCTTTTTACTCTTTTGTTATTCACAAGGACACAAACACAATTAAATTGCAGCGAAACAAAAGTGACTATTGTGAAAATAAGTGAAATACAGTAATAAGTGAAGTCAGTGGTGAACTATATGCACAACATATATTAGTGACCTAAATACATTTAATTCAAAATTTCTGTTCTATCTCTAAATTTATAACATGAATACAAGACCCAATAATGATTTAAAGTTAGGGTCAAGGAGACTGTATGGACATGAATGACAATAACGTCGACGTTTCGACCCTGGAAACAGCGCAGAATGTTATGTGTCATAGCTGGTCTTCTTCAGGAACTGTAAAAGGCTGGGTGGACAGCCACATGAGCAGATAATCTAATCAATGGATTAGAAGGAAGCTGTTATCCTAATGGAAGATTCCACTAAAGGTTGAGCCAATTGTTCGCTATATCAAAAGGGTTACTCTGTCAGATATGTCAGAGGCACTGCAGGACATGTGCCAAATCCATCAGGTAGTGGACAGACTGACCTAGATATTGGAGACGATGGAAAGATCTTGGCAAGAAATGTCCAAGAAGATAAATGACATCATATCCATCTATAGGGAAGAGAGGTGCAATACACCATGCCTTGGCCATGAAGATAATGGAGGGCATGCTGATACTGATCCAAAGTCTCCCTTCAAGGTCAAAGTAGGGAGAGGAGCCATCATATCTATCTGCAGCACATCACACCCACAGACCTGTACTACAACCTGCACAGGCTTGCTGCCAGAGTTCACAGCCACTACCACCCTGATGCCCACCCCCTCACTGACATCCACCACCACCCCCTGCCCAGGTCTCCCCCACCTGCACATCCACCTTCACCCCCTGTCCAGGCACTCCCCCCCCTCCACTTGTACAGACACTTTCAGCCCCTGTCTAGGAACTCCCCCCAGTACAGGTAGATGCAGCACACCAACCTGCACCTCGGCAAAAACACAAATGCACTCACTCACAGCGATCATCACCCCAAATTTGGGTAGTTGCAAGCACGCTCTTTCTTCATCACAGGAAGAAATATCATCCAGAATATGTCTAAATAAAAGATAAATGTCCTCACAAGTCAAGACTAAGTTGCATATTATGTACTGAAGGCCAATTGTTTAACCTTGTGGTGGCCTAAAGATGTGTGGCTGAATGTGTGTGAGTGACACATGTAAAAGTGTAACCCCGTCAGTGCGACAAGCTATCATGAGCAAATAACTACTCCCAAGGTATATGTCCATACTTTGAACACAAGATTTACAATCAAGTTAACAAGACTGATTAATTTTGAATCAAAAATTAAGTTTATGTGAATGAAATGGATGAAAAAATATGCAAAAATCAGTCTGTTTGGAAGGAAGAAAGGAAGGCAAATAATGCTCTTTGCACAGAACAAGGGGATGGGTTGGGCAACATAAATAAAATATGTAAGGAAGCAACCGGGGAATCAGTTTGTATACAAGGGGCAAAGTAAATGACCAAAAAAAGTAATAGTCAAACAAGTCAACTGTCCTTCTGGTCATACTCAATTTCAAAAATATTTATATCCTCAGAATCTGATGCAGGCTCCTGGCTGGCCGGTCCAGGACCAGGCACCACATGGGGTTGGAACACACGAGGAGTACGGGGGAAACAGTGTGGAGCAACGTACATGTTGAAGCATTACGGGTGGTTTGAGGGACGTTGGGCAAGAGCAGACAACATGGCTACACCAAAGGAATTGATACTGGCAGTGAGGGTGGCCATAGATCTTGCATGTACCTCTTGCAACATACGCACCTCATCACGGAGCTGCAGCATGAAGCGAGAGGACATGACTGGCTGCCCCTCACATTCCCCCACCACTTCCTGGGATGCAGCCACAGGAATCACAATACAGGAAGGGCTTTGGGTTGGACATGAGGAGTGTGGTATGTCAGGGTCAGAGCCTATGGTAGGGTCTTCCTGGCAGCCACTTGGAGGGGACTAGTGGCAGGGGGTGGAGCAGTAGACCCTGTTGAAATGGGGGCTCTAGAATCAGGGAGGGGCTGATGGCAGGCCTAGGTTGTGGTGTGATCTGCCCCAGGGACACTACGCCAAACAAACGTTGTAGATTGCCAGGGGCAGAGTTGATTCCCCCCCCCCCCCCCGGCCAGAGGTGTCCAGGTCTTCATCCCTCCCCCACAATGCCTCCACCTGGTCTGTAGCACTTGAGGTGTGTTCTTGCTCTGTCATGTGGGCACATTTCCCCTGTCTTCTGATGTTGAAGGTCCCTCTTCCTCTTCGGTTGTGGAGAGAGTTCGTGGCCTCCGGTGCCCCAACGATGTCCTGGTCCTCTTGGCCAGCTGGGCAAAATGAAATGGAAGACAAATCATAATGTAGTTGTTGTACACGTCCAAACGACCCACAAAACTACATGAAGCAAATGCAGACTTTGTTCTCCTCTGAGCATACTATCCAAATAGAAGTGACTTGGAGTCTAAAGTATGTGTACGTTCACTGTCATGTACGCATTTGACTCACACATTGACATCTTAATTGAATTTTGATGGCATATACTTCTGCACTGACAGACCCTCACCTTCTGCATTCTTGTAATTATATTTCCTGTCATTGCTACATAGGTATCTTCCAATGCCAGCCTACAAAAGGAGATCGGAGACAGTACAGATGGTATTGGAATGATCCTGTTAGATGGAGTCACAGCACTCTTACACTTTCTAACAAATGTCTTCTGCTGTGTAGCATTGTATAAGACAACACAAATGCAGATTTGGGTGTACATATCCAAATAGGGGCTGGGATATTAGCTTTGCTACGTGGTGAGTCTAACATTTTGATATTCCCTCACAACAGAAGACAGTCTAGTGGTACAATTTGCCTTCAAAGACTGCTCAGGTAGTACCGTACCATGGTGAACAGTTGTGTCTAGTAGTTAGAGCTACCTTGACTGGGCAAATGCCAAACGAGCCACTGTTGGGAAGACATGTGTATGTGGACCCCCTTAGAGAAATTGGTATCACTCGAGAGTGAGACAAGGATCTCAAAGTCTGTCTTAACTCAATGGCACATGATGATCTGTCTTAAGCAGAACCCAATATCACAAAAGGCAATGCAAGTTAAAGCATCCAACACCCAAAGGCCTCTCATCCACACACTGGACAGTGTTTGTACCATTCCTCACCCAATGCACACATCCGTTATAAGGCCTTTAGGTTCACTGATAATGGCGCTGCCAATTAAATTTTTACATACAAATGCACGTGTGGCTCTAGTCCCCCAGTTTCTTCCAAAAATGACAGCTCCCAGAATGTACTCTGATCAGTGCATTCTCTGTGCTACAGTGAGCTTTTTGGCATTATAATGACTACTGCATTTGTACAGATTAGGTAAAAAGAGGCATGTTATGTTATGTTATGTTATGTTATTTATTTTTTGTATAGCGCACGGATGCTGCAGCCAAGAGGCGTCCCGGCGCTTGGAGAATTGGATAACACAACACATCAGAGAAGGCAAGAGAACATGGGACACCCAACGGTACAGCTTTGTCATCCTTCACATCATACTTGCAGACACATATTGCAGTAAATGCACTTACCATCTCTCTGCAGCTCATGCATGGAGGGTCGGCCAGGCTTCCCTCAGGACTCTCCTGTACAGTGGCAAGAGGTGGGGCTGGTGCTCATGGTTCTGGGAGGACTGGACCAAAATTTCCTGGGCCTTAATCCTGGCCCAGCATTTTTGGTCCTCCCAATGCTTACAGCATGCCCTGCCCTGCGGCCATAGACCGCCAATGCACTGCAACACTCTCCACTGGTGGACCAGAGTCTGGCGTGCACTGCATTGCTCAGCTGATCCTTGGGCTCCCCATACAGCTGAGGGTACTTTTCTAGCACCCCCTCTGCTAATATGTCCAATTCACTTTCAGTTAAAGGGGGTGCTTTCTCCTCCAGCCCCTCAGCCATGTTGGGGGTAGTTGGGTTGTTCAGAGCAGCAGGATGGCAGAGGATCTGATCTGTGACAGAGGATGACTCAGAATGAACAGAATTGGCTGCCAACAACTTCCTGCAACTTCCTGTGATGTATTTCCTGCCTACCACTTCCTGTATGTAATTTCCTGCATGAATAGATTGTGTTCCGGCCCGTTTCTGAAATCTCAGGCCTGAGTGGGTACTCTCCGTATGGGGAGTGGAGTCTCCGCAAGAGGAGCACAGGCTCTGCATACATAGCGGAGATTCTAAAAATGAACTGTAATATATTTTACACATAAACGGAACATTGGAAACATGAGACAAAAGGTAGAACAGACCATTAAAATCTATTTTGACAGGGAAAAGGGTGTGGCCAGACAACATGACAGCCCAGAAGCATTTGCTCCTTTGCATCATGGGGCATGTAGTCCATATTTTTTGCTCAGGTCAGAGTTGACTGTAGTGTTACGACAAATTCAAGGAAAGCAGTGCTGTGTATCCCAGACACATAGGGCATGATTCTCAAAGTTCATCATCACTCACAATGGGTCCCCCTTAGTTGTGGGGGAGTTGTTTGACTTGTGGGCAAATACTCCACAATGGAATAGTTAGGTCTCTTTGTGAATCAGGCCCCCATTGTCAAAAGGTCCTGGGAGGTCTCACACATGAACAGACATTTAATCTTCGGAGGTAATGGATTCCTTAGAGACATCAACAACACTAATTGCTGACATCTACACATGACAATATTTTGACGCTTGTCAACAGCTGTGGTTTATATACATCGATTGTGGCTTGCAAAGTAGTCTCAGGATGGAATTTGTGGACTGAGTCGTAAATATCCCGCTTTCGTCATTGACAACTAAAAATACATGTTGTGCTTTTCAAAGCACAACATGACAGGCACCGCGCGGTGCCTGCCACGTTGTTCTTTGAAAGATGCACCCCCCATATGTTGGCAAATTCTCCTGCAACAATCCACTGGGCAAGAGGTGACCTGCAGAATACAAAGCTGTCATGGATACTGCCAGGAAACACTGCACTACATCAATGAATTTACCACTGGCATCACAGACACCCTGCACATTGACGGAATGCCATTGGTGTCTGTTGCAGAAGATGTGTACAATGCAGTGAGGTGGCAGAAGAGCCAAATGGGTACAATCAATTACACCCAGCACACGTAGGAAGCGGGAAATGAGGTAGAAATCCCTAGCTACCCTTTGTCTCCTGTCCAGTGTATAGGGCATTCATATGTGGAGGTGGGCTCTCGTATTGATGCAACTTAGTACCTGATGCAAACATCGGGACTAGCTTGCCTCAGAGATGCCCACAAGGTCACTGGAGACCCTTTGGAATCACCCTGTTACAAAAAAATGGAGAACAGCAAGGATATTGAGATAGGCTGCAACAGGTCACAGAGTCGAGTTCCTGCTCCCACTCACAAACCATCTTCAAGATGACATCTGGAGGTAAACGGTATCTGGCCCTGACATCTTGGCTGGAAATCCCAAATAGGCTAATCCTTTGTCTAAAAATCCTCTCTACTCTCGTCCTCCTCAAATCTTCTTGATGCGTGGCAAGGGGCAGAGCAACAAACACATTCAGTGACACGTTGAAAGGTTTGTGTTTGTTAGCTCTGCTTTTATGTTTGCTGCAGGGCTGTCATTGCCGGTTGGGCGGAAGTGTTTTGGCTGTAGCAGGGGTGATGATAAGCACTTACACAGGTGTTTAACATTAAAGAAAAGGACCATTCGGCCCGAGCGGTAGATTCCGCCTGACTGCGGAAGCTCCGCCCCAATATGGCTTGTAAATGACTTCTGTGAATAACAAAAGTTATAAATGACTTTTCTGAATACCAAAGGTCGTAAAGTTAGACTTTTGTCTCAGATTACTTTTCTGAATCTGCCCCATTGTGTGGTAGTGGGTGAGCGCCAGATAAGTCGAGCAGCGGTGAAAGAGCGTGCTGCGCTGATTAAAAAAGCATACAATATTTTTTTAAGTGTTTAGCAAGATGCGCATGTCATGCCTGCTCCAGCAAAACATTAACTAAATAGTGCTCCCGAGCTGCTAATGAAAGCTAGAGAGTAAGGAGACAACTAAGAGAGGCTGTCCTTATGGAAGGTAACAACAGGAGTGAGGGCGGTACTAAGGAGGGACTACTAAACCAATTGACGAATCAAAAGCCGTCATTAACAAAGGACAGGAAGAGGAGCCAATGGTAAAGATGGGCAAATCATGGGCGGAGCTTAATGCACATATACTGAATACTGCATGTCTCGAAAAGACAGCGTAAGCACTGCCTAGGCAAGACCTAAAAAGAGAAATAATAGACCACAAAAAATAGGGTGAAAAAGGGCATTTTCTAATATATTTGCCCTGCAGCTACTTGGGCAAATCTGTAAACATTTGTTACTCACTACTGGTTGAATCTAGTTCAAGGTTCTGAACTGTTGTTTGATTCAAAGGTTTTTTAATCATTTGTCAAACTCAATGTCTGCAATTCCTAACAAAAGTGCACAGGTGCATCCCTGAGCTTGTCAGCCCAATTACTTAGCAAGGAGCCATTCACAAAAGGAGGAGGGAGCACACTGCTTGGCATACCAGCACACAATTAACCTTGAAAACTTGTGGTACTCACTGGCTGGTTTGCCATTTGCTGTGCCCTGCATAGACCGCCCAAACAAGCTTCTGTAGGATCCACCTGGCCTGTTTAGGTAGCATAAGCCCCCGTTGTTGCAGATCTAGTAGTGAGCTTTTGCTGCTGTTTAAGGGATGCAGTGTCTCGTCTACTGCTGCCCTCAGTCATAGGGTCTGGCTGTGCTATGCCTGATGCTGCAGGCCCAGTTCCTGTATGAGTAGTGTCCAGCACTTTTGTGTTTGCCCCCACGGTGCCCTGCCCACTCCTGTTTTTGTGCCCGTTGCTTGGTACAATAGCTGGGCCACATTGTGGCACCTGATCAAGAGTACAGGCGTCCGAAGCCCCTGACACATTGCCATGGCCACCAATGTGAGCCCACAACCAGGGGAAGAAACTGTGTGTGCACACAGCTGCCACCTTTGCCTTTAGTGCTGCGGTCATGCCCTTTGCTCTGGGGTGATGCCCCCTCCCAAATCAGCATAGATCTGATGTTGTATTAGTGGATGAGTGGTGGAGTTAACTACATCCACTTACATCCCATAATTGGCTACATTGGGTGCTGCTTCCACGCGCTGCTGTTTTCTTGCAAGGCTGACACCCACCCCAAGTGGTCCCCGTGTGTTGCCTTGCCCCCATATTGGTTCTCACCATGTCCCACCAGAGAATGATCCACCCCACGTACCTTGCTCCTGGGGACTCCGCTCTGCTGGCTGTATGTGTCTCCAGGGTGCCAATAATTCATGCTCCTGGCTTCCCTCACAGGCATTCCTTGTATTGGCCAGTCTCCTTTTGCGCTCCCCTTTTGCCGCAGGTCAGTGTTGCAGCTCCATGCCCATGGGCTGATAAAGTTCATTCTAATGAACTGTAACTGCTGCTGGACCTCAAGCTGGCCTTCAGCCTGCACTGCCTCCTGCTTCCTTGCACCTTTGTTTCTGCTTTCTTTCTGGGCTCGAGCCACTGTTGGGGATCCATGATCCTCGGACCCTCTCATATGTGCCACCTTGTTCTCCTTTGCCCCCTTGGGTGACTGCTGTAATCCTCATGACTACTGCTTCTGCTAGTGCTTTGTCTATCTCCATGCTCTTTGATGGTTAGCTCCCTTCGTTTGCTTCGGGGGACAAGCCATTCACCTGCTTAATAACCCAATTATTGATAAACAGAACAAGATGGCTGATCAGGATTATTTCAAGAAAAATCTGGACCCACACAGCCCATATGTACTGCGTGGCCAACAGTTTTATGTTACAAAAGAATTTATTTTCATTTATAATCGAATTTCATTAATTCATCCAAAGATGACATCAAAGGAAAATTCTGTCAAACAGTCAGTTCAAAAACATACAATTGTGTGTACAATATATACAAATATACAGACATTTACGGTAAATACTCAAAACTTCTCAACACCAACCAGAAAACTTAATACAAAGTAGTTACATTCCAAGCCAATTGCAACATAAACAACCTTTACACAAAAAACGATATTTACACGTAGGAAAGAACCAGTCCTTTGACTAGAATACCAGTGGACAGGCGGAGCTAAGGTGGAATAGGGTTGCCTGCCTGTCTCACAGCACCTGTGATGGAATATTTGTAAGGTTGACAGCATGGGCCCACAAAAGTGGTATTAATTAGTCCCTAGCTGCACCCTTCTTTGTTGTCACAGGCTGGGGGTCAACGCGTTTTGAACCGTAGATATTGTAGGTTCTCCTCAGGACAGGGACTGGGTAGAAGCTTATCTGCACAACGAGCACAAAAGGCTGCAGGAGTGGAGGTGGACTGCAAATCAGGGTAGTATTCTGTGGTAAGTTGAAGAGATGTCATAAATCGGGGTGCCCGCAAAGCGGTGCACAATCAGTTGAGGGGGCGGCTCACATACTTTTTTCTTGTGTCAGCTGCACGCGATTACAATGGCAGGGGGACGGCTGGTCCACGAGACAAGTCCGGGAAATATAGCGGGTATTATTCTACCGCGTATCGTTGTACCGAAGAAGGAAGGATTCCTTTCCAATGCCGCGCTCGTAGGCAATGTACCAACCCAATTATGGCAGCACTGCCCAGCTGTCTACTTTATTTGCATGATCAGCTGGCTTAGGCAATTGCCACTTCCGCTCCACCGGCGGCAATCAGGACTGAGCATTGATGGTGTCTCCAGAATCCGGCATTGATTACGGTGTTGATGGCGGCAGCAGAATCCGACGACAGCTGCAACGATATTGAGCTGCCTTCCCCTTCTTTTAGCTGTGTGACAGCTATGCCCCTCGCCTTCTGATTGGGCGCCTTTAACCTTGTTGGTCAACGGGGTTCAGGGGATTTTGCGGACTTCTATCTGCCTGCCCTTGCGATCAACTGCCCTAGGGGGGTGTTAGCCACAGCACCTTCTAGGATCTGGCCTCGCCTTCCCGGGCTCACACTTCTTTATCTCACTGACAAATGTTAAAGTGCTGTGTAGTATTTTGTTATTAGGTAATGTGTTAGGCATGTTGGTAGAATGTTAGGGCATAAGCTGTTCGCGCCTGTTGTTCTGTTCTCTATGAGGTAATTTGGAATTGTTTAGATTTATACTTACCTTAGGCAGTTGGTCACTGGTCGTCCAATTGCTTGGTCGCTGCTTCGCTGCTGGGGACACTTTTATTTAATAAAATCATCTTATTGAGGAACCTGCTCCGCTCATCTTCTAATACATTTTGGCAACATGAGCACAGTAACAGGCACAAGTGGTAGGGGTATGACAAAAGTATGGGCGAAATGCGCAAATTCGTGTTCCGCGAATTCGTGCGAATTTGCGGATTTTTTTTGCATGTTCGCGGTTTTTTTTGCGTATTCGCGAGCCGCTTGCAGCACACTGACCGCGAAGTTACCCATGCGGTCGTACATGGGCGCGGCCATCTTGTGCACGTTGCATATTTCCGTTTCCGGGCGCTATTTGCAAGCTCACGTTGTGTGCGGGGCGCGATTACGTGTTCGTATGCGTTTTTGCATGCTCGCGGGGGAAATATCGCGCAAACTTATCCACACGGTCCGCAATGGACGCGGCCATATTGTTTTTCATTCATTGCTATGGTTCTGGGCATGCTTTTTTCAATCCTTCACTAATCCTTGCAATCCTTTGTTTCTTTGAACTTTGTTACTCATAATCTATCCCTCTCTTTTTCTACATCTATATTTTGTGTTTTTTTCTACTTTTGGTTACTTTTAAAGCTACTTTGTTAAACTCTTTTCTTTTCTTTACTTTTTCCCTATTCTTTCCTATTTTTTTTCTTCAGCTGTCCAGGACCATGGCAAAGGGAGCCGGGAAGAGCAAGGGGAAGGGTCCCGCTCCCCGCACTCGGCTCCCATGCGGGCGAATGAGGGGGGAGCAAGTAGTGGCCAGGGAGATTCTCACCGCGGTGGAGGTGGCCGCTCTTATATTTTTTGTTCTGAGCCACCTCCCTAAGACCGTGGCAGCAGGGGGCAGGCCTGGTCTAGGGTATGGCCTCCAGGAGCATCGCCAGCAGTGGGATAATGTGTGCCGGGCCATGTGTAGGGAGTCGGGGGTCCGGCGCACCTATGACCAAGCGACGCACCGGTGGGCCGACATCCTCGACCGGGAGCAGGCCCTGCTCGACCTGCTATGCATGGAGATCCTTGGCCTTGGTGAGTAGCTATTTAATAACTACTTTGTTTTTTTCTGCTCTGTGTTATATTGCTAATATATGTTTTTCCCGAAGATCAAGAATGCTGCTGATTCGATTACATTGCAGGTAAGTTAATGTTTAAATAGCTTCTGTGGGTGCTCGCCTGCTCAGTGGCGTTGCTACTATGCTTACTTGTTTGCAACTTTGTGCTCATTTGGCCTGAATATGTATGAATGTAGTACTTTACAGAACTGAGTAATGCTAGAGAGACTAGAGACTCAAGTCTAGTCCTTCCTTTGTACTCCTGCTGCCACTAAGCAGAAGAGATAGTGGTGGATTGATAGGTTGAGTATATTATGACTTGTTATTAGTAGTAGGACATTTTTTAGTGGTCTGCAATCATGATGACGGACTGTGTCTGTCACGTCGCGTGCTGCTGAGTGCTGGCAGTCGTGGTAGAACCTTTTTGTTGTTGGTTTAGTTAGTGATTTACATAATTTTCCAAGTAGACGGTCTGCGAATCCAGCAATACTGTACTAGTATCCTCCTAGTTGACCAGATCAGATAGGTCAATACATTTAGTGCAATTGTTGCTAATTTGTTTCCCCGAGATATTTGTGGTCTAAGAAATCAAATATTTCCAAAAAACAATCATCCATGTTTGTGTTTATTTCATGATCATCAGCACCTCCCAGGGGCAAGAAGACAGCAACACCCCAGACTCCGGCGGAACAGAGTGGGCAGGAACGGTCCTCTGCAGGCTCTTCTGCTGGCCCCAGTAAGTTGTTCTGTTGTTAATGTAATTATTTTTCCCTAACTTTTACAGCTTCTATTCATTCCAAACTGTTTCCTAATTCTACTTTTTACAAAATAGTCTTTGATCTTCTTGTAGACTGTTTCTACATTCTTGTCCTGCCTCTCTACCATCACTCGCTTTGCTACTACTATTTACTATTATTTATGAGTCGGTCTGTGAAGGTAACTAAGCTTGCCCAGTCGGCAAACGGTGTTAAACAAAACTCTGATCCAGCAACAGCTCTAGAGGCACTCAGTGCAGTCCTCTGGGTTGCCCTTGCTGTCTATTCCAGTCTTCTTAATGTTAGTGCTTTGAGAATTTCCAACAACAAAATGTCAATGTCCACCAAGAATAGGCTAGTAGTTGGCTTTTTGATTTGATAGTAGCACATACAATACTGCTAGTGTTTCAGGGACTATTCTGCACATACAGAAGTATGGACAAGAAAAATAGGACATTGTTGATGATAGGTGCAGTTCGACTTTCCACATACCTCAGTCAGACGTAACTGCGGGACTCGGGATCCCTCACCTTGTTGGAACTTCAAGTCCTCCTGGTGGTGATGAGGAGTAGTTGGTTCTGTCTGTAATTATAAAAATGTTGCACGGTAAATAATATAATAATAATCCACATTTGTAAAGCGCGAACACACACTCGTAAGGGTCTCTAGGCACTGAGGGCCGTCGGGAAGATTAAGCAAGCTATTGCCCAGAGTCACATGGTGCTGGGCTAACCTGCCGCCGAAGCCGGGGATCGAACCGTGATCCCCAGTTTCCAGCGTCAGTCACCCTGGCCGCGGCGCCAAGCATTCATCAGTTGTGCCAAAAAGAGTTGCATGTTATGGCTAAGGATATAAGTTAACACCCTCCCCAAAACCGTGGCTTCTTTTCAGTCCCAATAATTAAAAATTGTTTAACATTTTCTCTTCCATTACGAGACAAAGTATGGGGTGGTGTATGGCATCTAAAAATATTACATGTTTTTACTAGGCGTCACAACATCGGATGCAGCACTTGCCACCACCAGTGCCGGGGCCAGCAGGCGCCACATGTGCCACCAGGAGGAGCTGAGGGGGATGGCTCAGCAGCGGCAGATGGTGGTAAGTTATTATTATACTCCTAACTTATTGACATTTTAGAGTAGGCTCGCAAAGGAGTGTGTGATGTACTGTACAGTAGACAGTACACTACTACAAGTATACTGTACTGTTAAGAACAGTTACTTATTTAGAACTACATTTTAGCCAATCACGGATAAGACAGTCACCCTTGTCTTAGCAATAGCATTAGCGGCGGTAGTTCTCGAGTAAGCAATGGCCCCCTCTATTTGACTTCAAATAAGCTGGGAAACTTTTATCGTGAAGCCAAGTCATATCAGATGAACTTGAGAGATGTGATAAATGAAAAGGGAAAGAACTTAGGGTCAATGGAAGGACGAGCGAGTCGTAACATTTATGACTGTAAAGAATGATACGTGTTTTTGAATGCAGGCAGAGGTGACTGATTGGAAGGAATCAGATGCATGGCTGCTTGAAGCAAGGATGGTTGGAGGAGAAATAAAAAATGACTGCCTGTGTGGGTGAATCAGAAAATTCATGCGTGGTGTGCATTAATTTGCAATATATAATTTGGGTGAAACTCAAATGCAAGTCAAGACGGTGGTTTACCAAATAAAATGAAAAGGGTGTTATTTGGTTGTTGAGAAAAAGTAAAGTTGTTACAGTTGAAACATTAAGAAGAATGATAGACGTTTACTTTGGAAGCCTGGATGGTATCTCCTTCCTCATACATAGCAGAGGTGTATGTAGAGCAAACGCTCAGTGCATCAAGAGTTTTACTTTGTTCGAACAGCATGTCAGTGCCAAAGTAGCAAAGCAGAGGAAATCCAAATACTACAAGTTGTGATTGTTCAGAAACTCTCCCTTGCCTAAAGTAACAGTAGAATAGTTTACTTTGCAAGCACAGCATATATTGTGTATGTATTGTATAGTTGACAATTATATCAAGTCAAGTCCCTTCCTCCGGCAATTATGGTTACCACACTCACTCCCTATGCTCATAATTTTCTTTCTGCTGTGTTAATCATGGGTGGACTATCGCTGTTGTTCACTCAATCTATCACAACAAAGCACCTAAAGTCATCCATCATATAAGCAAAGAGATCATGTGATCGGCTGGATACATGATCAGAAATGAATAATCTTCATTTTCCTTTTGTAGTACTGAAGGCCCAGGGGGGGCAGTGCGAAATATAAACTACATTGAGCAGTAGCCCTTGATGTAACCGAGTATGGCTAGTGCCACCCCTATACAAAAGTAAGAGCTTCCCTATCCCCACCTGCATGTACTACTTAAAGTAATGCATGCAAGTCTGCTTCATCATGGCTTGTGTCTGGCCATCGATATTCTGGACATCGATATTCTGTCCCTTCGATATTAGCAACTCGATATAAGTGTAAGTCAAAATTAAAGATTCGATATTTTGACTGTATACCGTTTGGGAAAATTCATTGAGGGAAAATATAGTACAATGGACACAGCAAGTCAGAACATCAACTTAGTCCTCAAACCACACAGATCATCCCACGTGAAGAAAAGAGAACTGTCAACAGTAAATGTCACAGCCATTCCAATACCTGGTGGGGTAGTATGGGAGAAAACTGACTATGAGATCTATGGTCCGGTCGAGATCCTGAAGTATCCTCATCAACTGAAGGTTTCCTTAAGTGACTTTGTAAAACCTAGTACATTCTCTGATGATTGGGACTTTAACAGTATTAATGACATGATGTCTGATTTAGTAATGTCAGCTAGATTCACAGAACATGATTATTTACAAGGTTCGTCTAGTTATGAACAGTTATTCTGTTACACACATTATGGCGATCATTATTTGCATAAATCTGCACAGCCTAGAAATGTTTTTAAGTATAATCAATGGGAACATTGTGCTACACCACCTAAAAGCAGTTCTAAAACATTCTTTGAGAAATTCAAATACTTCTCAGGGTTTAACACCAGTGATGCAGAAACGTTTTATTACAAACTGTTAGACAAAACAGGAATGAAAACAATGCTGACAAACACTAAATTAATATATTCAGAAGCATTTTATGAAAAAATGATGACATTTGGTTTTGATTATTGGAAAAATAACATTGAAACAAAAACCATTTGGGGTACAAAAGATTGGCAGGTACAAGGTCTAGAAGCACTATTCAGAACCTGCATGATACCAGAACAAATGATGTTTTTAAATGACACAATTCACCAAACATCCTGTCTTGGCCTAGCTAAGATCAAAGACCTAAACAAACCGTCTATTCCGAAGCCAATACCTGATAATGCAACAACAGATATTGAGATAGACGTAACTAAGATTTTACATTTTAACAGAACACATCCTGATTGGAAAAAGTGTTTAATATGGCCTACTGACACCAACAACTGTCAAGATAGATTCCTGAACAAAACACAGGGGTTAAAAATGACCAGACAAGACCCTAGATACTCCCAGAGACAACATCCAGGGATAGTAACAACATACAGTGTAGGGAAACTCTGCCTCGAATGGCTAGGATCATCCACACTGGCTGAAATTAAGCAACACTTGTCTTTACTAAAAGATGGTGCTGATTTGCGTGATTTTATCATGGGACCACGCAAACAGCGTCAAAAGCGTTTCATAGCGGCCAGCATCTATGCTGCGTACAACGAGGCTTGGAAAGTCACACAAATTGAAACAGCTGAAGAAATACGAGAAATTGATCGTATTAATTTGGAAAAATCACTTTCTGTAGTGGACAATGGGTTAATGACTCTGTCCTCCAGAATATATTCCTTGGACAATATTGTATCTTCTGCCTTTGACATAATAGACAGAGACTTGCTAATGTTACAGCATGGCCAATCTCAATTACGTTCTATTGTACAATTAGGCTGGACGCTGCAAAATCTTCGTTCAGGCTATGTGCCTTGGCGTTTAATCAACACAACGTCATTATTTTCCATTTTTAACCTTACTGATAAACAAATCAGCTTGGCACAGAAAGGAGCAGACTATACAATCCTGAGCATCGAAAAACTTGAGAGATTACCATTGACAATGTCAGAGAGTCCTGTCATTGAATGGATAATACACGGAATTATCACTATTCCGATAACAACTTTCCGATTTAAAAAGTGCCTTGAATACATACCTACAGGCCAGTATGAACGATTGGGTAAAGGATATGTTAAATCAGCATGGAAATTACCATACACACATTCATGCTATAGTGACAGCGACAAAAATGTATTTCTTAGTGGTGAAAATTGTAAACGATCACTAAGCGGTATACTTTTGTGTCAGGGTATTAATTTACACGGCGCCTGTGAAGGTAATTCTAACAACCTTTCATGCCACCAGCTTGTCACACCTGCAACTCAGATAGAGCCCTTCTTTATGCAACTCGCGAATGGGAGTTACATTCTAAGAACGGATCACAGATGTTGTGGCCTTGTGCCAGGGAAAAGTTATCTCGTAAGCTTAACTTCCATGGTCAAATGCTGTATGCAAGCATTGTTTCCGAGCGGGCCTGGAGACATAGAGACTCCCATCTGGCCTCGTCTGAATCTCTATTCTATACGAATTGATACTTTAAGCAGAATGAAGTCTGTGCTTTTGCAGACAACAGTGCCCATAACGTCATCAAAAGAGACGTATGATCTTCTAGTTGCAAGGACAGCTACGGAGGTTCATGACCTTTTATCAACAAATTGCCCCGTGCATTTCGTAGAAATGTTGAGCCAACTCCTTAACATGTCTAGTGCCACTGGCATCCCAGGCATATTTAAGACGATTTTTACGGGACTGCTAACACCATTTAAAGCAATTCTGGGAATCGTTCCAAATTTTGTCCACTCTGTTTTTGGCGGCATACCCCTATTTTTGGGACTTGTAGCAGGGATTTTATTTTTGACCCTCCTGCTTCGTTATGGCAAGCCACAGCTCAGACATGACTCCTATGGGAATGGAAGAAACAATCCTAGCAATGCGCTACCGGGACAGAATAACTAGAGTCCTTGGATTGGCCAGGCTGAGAGATCTAAACATGACCTGGTTCCTTTCATTCAGACCGATATGGCAAAATTGCATCTTACCTGCACTTCGATGTATGCTATGCGGAGATGAGTGCGTGTTGGACATCTGTCTTTCACTTCCATCAGCAGTACCAATGGATATCGATACTTTGCTAAGTCCGATAACGGCTCACGCATTGTGTTGTCCCCAGCGGCTACCAATCCTGATGACGGCATTCGTTGAGACTCCTGTGCTACGACTAGGTGGTAACAGTGGAGCGAGTGACAAAAGCAGCATCACCCAGGTACGACCTTCTGTGAGCATTGCTGATCCAGCCTTTGATGACAGCAACCATTCTCACACCTGCCAAGTTACAGCACTATCGAATTTGGTCAAACTGTCACCTGATTTTGTAGACCAATTCTTTGAGAGCCTGTCTGATATGATGTTCTCACCCGAACAGAAACAATAACTTTAGAGAAGCATTCCGACACACAGCGTTCTCATGAACTCTGAATTCGGCCTTCAGTTTTGAACAACAAAAACTGCTAAAAGCGTTGGAACTCTAATGTCCCCGTTCAAGCAATAATTCTTTTGAATTGAAATTTTTTTTAATATTCACCTTTTTTTTTGGCACGAAAAATTCTTTGCTTAAGGTAGAACTATTCTTAGAGAACAGAAGCTTCAACTTCTATTTCTAAATACATCTAGAGACATAATAACTTTACACCAGCCTCTAGCACATTTTTATTGCAAATGCATTTATATGTGATGAAATTATCTCGCCCTTCTTCTGTTTCAGAGATATTTCATGTGTAATTCTTTTTGCATAATCGTTCATTGATTTCATATGCTATAATTTTTGAATGATTTCTATGCTTCAAAAACGTACAGTACCTAAATTTTCACGTATTACAAATACGCCTATTTCAAATGCATATATGTATTTTGGTGTGGGCAATGTTACACATGCATCTTATTGCTCTAGTTTTAGTAATTTGATGGATATGAATTCGTGGAGTGGGTGTTGCGTTCTAATCTAGGACCCTGATCGATACTGTGACCTTATGCCCCTATTCGGCTATAAATCCATTTATTCCCTATATTGGCATAACCGTTCAAGTGCAATATTCAGAAACTCGTCTCTGGCCTCACACGAACAGAGCCACATTTTGGGATAGCTTTCTCTGCCACTTCCTTTGCAACCAATTAGTGCAATGACATAGCAGAAGTTACTATCTGAGATTCCTAGATTAACACTCCGAGTTCTTCAACAAGATAAAAACTCAGCGCCCTGGAAATCCCCGCTTGCTGTGTTTTGATTAGTAATAGAACTCTAATGAGCACTGATAGACGATCACTTCCTAGTGACATCTTTATTGACGTCTTATGTCCAAAAACTTACGTCAAACAAGGCACCTTTCAGGTATAAATATTACCAACGTTGCCTTAAGCAAACGCTGTCTCGTTGCTGTTTCGCTGAAGCTGATGCTGCCAGCTATCTCGCTGCTGCTGAAGTAGCTGTCATGCTGATGATACCATAGCTGCTATCGCTACTGCTATCGCTGCTAACTAGCGAACGATGGTGTGGTGAACTTAGGAGCTGAACAGCCGTCCCCTGCAAAGAGCCCAGCAGATGCAAGCTGCCCGCGGACGCTGCCCCTCCTCCTCCTCCTCGACGCGCTGAGAAGAGACGCTGTCTTTCTCCTGCAGAGAAATCCAGCTCCGGCGTTTCTAGTCTACCCTTGCGGGTGACTGGGATATCGACCCCCTGAAGGAGATACCAGACCTCCATCATTCTATTCCAGAGGTATGGTGTTGACTAAACCCTTAGAGAGAATTCTTGAAGCAAACCTTGGCAAAACCAACTTAACTTAAAGCTACTTACTTACTCCCCTCCCAAGTATTAGGCTTAGGTCAGGTACACTGGGGTAGGCGTAGTTAGAAGCACCAGTTGAGTATTTTAGCCTAATGTATATATCAATGTATATATGTTTTATTCATTTTAAACCATTGTATGGCTAAGAAACCATATCAATGCTTTTACAGTATTATTTCGCAATACTTATCTTACTGTACATACTTTTTATAATAACAAGTCTTGCAATTGTGGCAATTCATTTCTCTTGTACGAGAAGAAAGACTGTTCAATAAATGTTACCCTTTATTGAAAACGCCCGTCTCTCTATTCTCTACATATTGTGAAAGTAAAGTGCACAACCACTGACTGAGTAAAATAACTGTCTATTGTTTCACACGACCCTAGAGATTGACTCTTGATCTGAGGAGCAAAGTTGTCATGTTGCACGGTTGTCTGAAAACTGAATCCCTTCTTGGCTGTGCCAGGGAAGCTGATCACTTCCTATTTCAGTCAAGAAAGTTTCCAGTGACCTCTGAGCTAGTTGGTAACAAACCCAATTAAGTTTAGCATAGTCAGTGGAGGCCTGGAAGATCCGCACTTCTACGTCGATACTACTGTTTATGTTATTCCAATGCGCAGGGCCTATTGGGAAAGTAGGAACTACACTACAATATTATGGCTGGGCCTGGTGCAGGTGAGGATGATGATACGGTTGCTGGTGTCATTCACGGCTGTGAGTGAAAGTGACTCCCTTCGGCCACAGATTCAGAATTCGAACTTGACGCCGGATGGCCTGCTGATTCAGTTGTACTTCTGCCGGCTCCTTCAATTTTCTGCCGCTCTTTTTCAAACCGAGTGGCTGACACAGCTAGCCAATGTTTGTACTTTGAAACATCTGCTTCATCAAAAGTAATGAATGCTTTGCTGGCCACTGCCTTTTTGTACCGTGGATCCAGAATAGTGGCACAAATGTAATGTTGTTCTGTATGTATGTTTAAAGCCTTTCATTGGCAACTAGGCAGCATAATAACCTCTCCGCCAACTGATATGCGTCTTGCTTTTCAGCATTATCTCGGAACGTTGAAGATACCGCCTTCAGTTGGTGCTCTAGCATGCGCAACAATGGGATAGCTTTGCCCAAAGAACAGTCCTCCCTGCTGACTTCACGTGTGAAGACCTCAAAAGGACGAAGCATGTCTGTCAGGCTTGCAACTAGCTTCCATTCCTCCAACTCTAGCCTCATGTCTTTCCTAGTAGAACTCAGTTTATAGACATACTCATTGATAACCCCCCACTGCTCAGACAGACGCTCAAGCATGTAAAAGGTTGAGTTCCAACGTGTTGCCACCTCCTGGATGAGTCCTTTGACTGGCAGTCTACGTTCATGTTGAATGCTCCTCAGCTCCTTCCAGGCCTTAAAAGAATAGCTGAAATGTGTGCAGATTCTTCGGCAGGTGGTCAGTAACTTGCTGACTGTGTTTTCTTTTTTCAAGAAATCTTGCACCACGATGTTAATACTGTGCGCCAAACACGGCACTCTGAAGTAGTTACCATCTTGCATGGCCTTAACTATATTACTGCCATTATCAGTGGAAACATAACCAATTATGCGATTTCTTGGATGCAGCCATTCATTGACATTCCTATCAAACTCCTCCAAAAGGTTAGGTGCAGTATGAGTTTTCTCCATGGCAAACATGGCTATTTTTACATGTTTCCGAGTAGCTTGAAAAACTGTGTCCGTGTCTTTAACCCCTGCAAAAGAGACCCAGTGTGCAGTGATGCACATGTAATCAAGGGCTTGGCAACTGGTCCACATGTCTGTTGTCAGGTGGATAGTGTGAACAGCACTCTTCTGAATAGCTGCGCCAATCACCTCCAGCACATCTTGATGTAGTGCTGGAACAGCAACCCTGGCAAAATAGGACCAGCTAGGAACCTTCCATTTAGGGCAGACTGTTGCCACAAATTCTAGAAAACCCACCCCTTCCACGAAAGAAAAATGGAGAAGGTCCAGCACTAGCATTTTAGCCAGCTTTGCGTTATACAGACGTACCGTTGGGTGATTGCGTTCAAATGGCGCATCCGAGCAAAACATTCTGCTAATGGTGGTCTGGACCGTTTTACGTGATGATGATGATGCAGACTTCTTCAAACCAGTTAGGCTCATTGATGTACTTTTCCGCATTGGTGTCTCTCCCAGACTCTTAGTGTGCCTCCTACATGTTGCAGGGTTAGAGGGTGTGGGCGCTACCACTGCAGTGCTGCTGCCAGGGGTACTGGGTGTACCAGAAAAAATGTCTGTCGCTTCTTCACTTCCCCCTTGCATGATCAGCCTCTCGTCATCATAAGATGCAATATGAATGGATACATTTGGATTTGTTGTACTTTTGGCTCCCTGGATCTTCCTTATGTGTTCCTCCCAAATGAGAGTGTGGTGTTTTTGGAGATGACCTCTCTGGCCTCCAGTACCATAGTTGGTACCAAGCTTACCCCAACTAACTAAAGTTCTACAAATCGAACCAACAACCATGTTTTCCGGGCGTGGCTGAATTTGACTCTGTTGTGCACTTACAGCACCACTACTTGAGGTAATGGAGGTCGAGCTGGATGGAGGTTCCTGCCGGCCCTTCTGAAGAGAAAATATGGAAGCTGTAGGTTGTGTTGGTGTAGTAGTTAAATGCGTTGGTGGTGGTACCAGTGCCACGCCGCCCTCATCCCGCTCAGCAGCAATTCGGGATAGGGTAAAAATGTCTGTCTGGCTGCATGCCCGCTGGGGCTGGAGTGACGTCTGTAATGACTGGGTCGTCGTCAGACTGTTCATCAGCAGCATACACCACTTCTTGCTCGTTGTCATCATCAGCTATAAGTAAAAGCCTTGCAGGAACCTTCCTTTTAGGCTTAGCTACCTTTTTCGGCTCATGGCGTGTCTCCCTCTCAGACTGCATTGCTGGGTTCCAATCAAGATCAAGGTCATCAGAAGGAAGGGTGCTTGAAGAAGAACTTGTAGTGGACCTCCTTGACCTTTTTCTTGCTGGGGATCTGGAAGACAATGGATCATCCTCAGGAGGAGTGGCTTCCTCGGATGATACCTCCGCTTGAATCTCGATTTCCTGATGTGCCCCTACTTCTGGAGGAATAAGCATTGTGGGCAGTTGTGCAGCTCCATGCGCCTCTAGTTACGCCTCTCCTTGCGCCTTTCCTTGCGCCTCTCCTTGCGCATGTACTTGCGCCTCTCCTTGCGCATGTACTTGCGCCTCCCCTTGCGCATGCAGTTGCGCTTGTACTAGTTGCACCTGTGGTTGTCGTTGCAGCTGTGGTTGTTGAACACTCGTTAGCTGAGTTACACCCTCCGTTGATTGGGTGCTACTTTCTTGCGATGAGCCAACATCACTGGTCGATGGTGAATGAACAACCAAAGTTGCTGCCTCTGCAGCACTCATGGACTTGGACCTAACTTGGTGTGGTGGCACTGAGCCCAATGAAGCGGAGGTGCTGCTCCCAGCTTGGTCCCCGGCGGACCCCGCTGCTGGAGGCGTTGTTTTTTTTGCCCCGAAAAAAGTGTCATTGGGCACACCAGTCTCCTTGGTAAGTGGCACCACTTGCTTCTTCTGCTCCTTATTACTGGAAGTGGCAACTTTCTTTGTAGAGGAGCTACAGCCACCTTTCTTTGGGCCCATCTTCTTCAGATGTCAGAACAGCAGGCCGCAGTTGCACGAGTTGCAGAGTTGTCTGTGGCCACACGTGACGTTGTGCTGCACTCTCCGCTGAAGGACTTCTTCCTGGCACTGGTGGTTCCTTGTGCACCTAAAAGCAGAGGAAGCCAGAGGAACATCAGTTAAACACCCCAAAAAGTCAAAAAACACACAAAAATCAACACAATCCAATGCCATCCATGCCCTCAATGATGTTTAAATTCAAGAGGCCCCACATAAAGCCTTGGTCCATGCACCACTCACTACCCCTGGGCATAATGGGTAAAAGCAGAGCAGGCTGGGTGCAGGCCTATGGCTCAAAGCACACTGCCAGGCATCAAAATGGCCCCTTGTCCCCCAGCCACATGGCCAGGCCCTGCCTGGACCAGGCCTCAAAATGGCCCCCACCCACATGGTCAGGCCCCAACAACTTGTAAAATCTCAAATCCAAAATTTATCCAAACTCCAGAAGTCCAAAAAGTCCTCAAATACAAATATCCAGCAGCAGCCACAAAAAGTAATCCTTCCAGCTCCAGATCCAAATCAAAAGTGACCAGGACATGGACAAAGCACTGAGAGGAGCCTGCTGGACAGGAACAGGAAGTTGGAGACTCTGGGGCACTTCCTTCCTCCCCCCCCCCGAGCCTAAGTTCTCTGTTGCCGCCCCTGGCGTTGACAGCTGCCACATCGAATCCAAAGAAGGTGAACCGTTTCTTGGTGCCTTTGTTGGGGCAGGAGGCCGCGTGTACTGCCAAGGGATATCTGGTGTCCTGGTGTTGTAGAGCTCTGATGTGTTCTCCAATGCGTTCTTTTAATGGTCTCATTGTACTCCCAATCTCCTTGTCCCTGCCGCTGCACGGCGCTACAGCCTTTTCGCCCCTCCACAAGACACTGGATGGTCCTCATATACTATACCCAGGGTAAGATCCCACATTTTCTTTCCAGGCACCATCTGCCTCACCTTATGTGTCATTCCTAATCTCTCGCTCCCATCAAGGCTTCAGCCTACATACGTCCACCCACAGCACGGCGTACCCACCCTGGCTCATCCAAGCTACACATTCAGACTCCGTGACAGCTCACCCCGGGTATGAATTGTCCCCACTGTGCCTATCCTTTGCCAGACACCCTGGTTTCCATCCCTCCCACCAGCTTTTCTTCCACCTGCAGCGGTCTACACTCCAGCCCCCCCAACCTTCATTCATAAGTGGCAGCAGAGCTGCGTCTACCGTTCACATGGGTGCCTTCTGCACTCTACTTCATCATTCACCATCAAGTCCAACACGTACCCGTGGCCGGGTTGGAATTATCACTGGCTCTTTTGTGAGCATCCTATGACAGTCTTTTGTCACCTCACACTTTGATCCCTCCTACCCTGTTGCCTGTACTTTTGGCTGACCCTCGTTCTGACTCTTGTTTTTTCCTCTCCGCAGGGTCCTTCTCTTCTTTCTACACACACGCCACACAGGTACCTACCTCACGTTTTCCAAAGAAAGAATCACTTAGCATAGAGATTCTAAATACTGTCAGGACTTCCTAGCACCTTTTTTGTTTTCCGTTCATGACACAGTCCTCTTTGTCTCCACACTCTCTTCCGCCCCAGGCAACTTTGCAAATTTGCTACTAACTAGCCGCTATATAATCAATCAATCAATCATGGCTACTCACCCGGGAGGGTCTCAAGGCTCTCGGGGAGGGGGTATGTTACTGCTCGAATAGCCAGGTCTTGAGCTGCTTTCTGAAGGAGAGATGGTCCTGGGTTCGCCGAAGGTGGGTGGGGAGGGAGTTCCAGGTCTTGGCTGCCAGGTAGGAGAAGGATCTTCCTCCGGCTGTGGCTCTGCGGATGCGTGGTACGGTGGCGAGGGCGTGGTTGGTCGATCGTAGCTGGCGGGTGGGCGTGTAGAAGGTCATGCGGTCGTTGAGGTACTTGGGGCCCAGGTCGTGGAGAGCCTTGTGTGCGTGAGTGAGGAGTCTGAACGTGATTCTCTTGTTGACGGGGAGCCAGTGCAGGTCTCTCAGGTGTCCGGTGATGTGGCTGTGTCGGGGGATGTCCAGGATGAGTCATGCGGAGGCGTTCTGGATGCGTTGGAGTCTTTTTTGAAGTTTGGCTGTGGTTCCGGCGTAGAGGCTATATACAGTCGCTACGTCACTAGGCGTCGACCAACGCATGTATCACTTAAATATGATTCAGTGTGTCTCTTTGGTCATGTACGATCTTTTCATAATGAGCACATGGCCACGTTTTCCCACACTACTATACTATGTCAGGCTACTCTTTGTATCATGCTTTTCCCGTGATTTTTTTCATGAAGATCATACCATGAGAGCGGCACATGCACAAAAGTCACTATTTTATGATGCGATTTTTGACACGCAAGTTTCACATGCGCTTAGGGTGAACCCTTCCCAAGTTCCCAAATAATATGTCAACTGCTTTACTTCCTAATTTCCAAATGTCTCCCAATGTTTCCCTCATCCCATATTTTGTATCCTCCCCAGCCCTAAAGAGTCACAGGATAGTTCCTAGTGACGAAACACGTCGGCTGGTTGTTTGATTCGATTAAGTCATTACACCATTAAATAACTTAGTAGCAATTTTGATCCAAACGAGTCTTTCATACCATTGTCATACCCCCACCATGTGTGCCCGGGACTGTGCTCTTATTTCTAGTGTGGGTTTTTTACTCATACACTTTCGGGGGTTATTGGGTAATTCCCCCGACCTGGCAGCACCGTACTTAGTCTAAGCATAGTGTACACTACGCGATCTGGCCTGAGCGCCAATCTTCCTGGTTATACTAAAAACCCTAACCCTAGCTTACATTTTGGCAACAATTTATGTCCTCAGCCTTGCTAGTTCTACACTGTGGAGTGTATTTTTACACCAGCACCCATTATCTACCCACATCCTTTTCAAACCAGTTTCCCAGCATTTCAGGGATCTTGTGCCACTTCTAAAACCATTGCAAAGGATCAGGATCCAGCGATTGCTAATATTTAGAGGTAAACCCTCTTTCGGCAGGCCCCACATCATTGGAACGCACTCATGTACGTCACTAGAAAGCATGCAATGCTCATCTCATGCAGTGCAAAGAGGGTTGGTGCATGGGGGAGCCTTTACGCACTCGGGCGCTTTTGAGTTTAATGTGACACCATCTTGTAAAGCCATTACCTGCGCATTTGCCAATTCGGCTCTACCGATCGTGTTATTTCTCTAAATTAGACACGGGCAGAAGTTATCACTCCACATTCTTCAGTCGTGGGTCTCAATTTCAAAGACTTTCAAAGAGAGAGGTAAGCTGGTGATAATTTTGTCTTAAGAGACATTCTTGTTCATAAACTTTTACTTTGGTTCTTAACTGAAAAAAAATACGTTTTAAGCCCGTTTTCTTTGTGATTCGAGGAGTTGGTTTTACCAAGAGAAGTTTTATTTAGCCTACTTTGACAGTTTTCGAGTTTGCTTCTTAGCAATTGTCATTTTGCAACAATGGAAAAATTGTGTAATACTCCACCTCCCTTACTTTAAAGTCCGGGAAACCAACTCATGAAGAGGAAGAACTGGTTGGGTTTGTTTAACAATCTCATGATGCGGAAGAACTGGTTGGGTTTGTTTAACAATCTCATGATGCTAACACATTTTCTGCAGCCAGAAAAAAAGGTCTGTTTTTGAATGCTAGAGGTGCTGAAGCGCAAAAACGTTTTGAACACTTCCCAGGTAGCCAAACTCTCACTGGTGTTCAGGATTATGATGATTGTTAGGAGGCAACTGACAGACTTAAAGTACATTTTTGTGTAGAACCTAATGTTGTTATGGAGAGGTACAATTTGTATTCACAGTATCAATTAACTTTAGTTATGTGGCTGCCTTATACAGGCTAGCCTTGGCATGTGATTTTGGTACTTTGGTTGATCAATAGATCAGGTAATTATGCATTGTGCTAAGGAGAAGATCCAGGAACAACTTTCACAGCACATGAATCCCAAACTTGCTGGAGTAATAGAGATTGCCAAAGGAATAGAAAGATCCGCTAGGTCATGCAAAGCGCTCAATGAAGATAACCATGTGGCGGTTGTGCTTTTTACGAAATTTCAACAAAAGCAAATTCAACAAAGGTAACACAGACAGATTCTCCAGTAGATCCAAATGTTCACGATGAGGATCCAGTGTACATACCAACAAAACATCTTGTCCATCTTTAGCCAAAGATTGCTTTAAGTGTGGAAAAACTGGATACTTCTCCATGGTACGTAACATAACAAGTGTATTTGTATAGCGCACAATTACCCGTAGGTGTCTTGGCGCTGAATAACAGATGTTTATTGTTACCCAACTCAATGATACTCATTTGATCAACCTCAGATGGATGACAGGCTGAGTGGACCCATCAGGATTTGAACCTGTGACGATGAGGTCGAACACAGGCCCCTGCAATGTGCAATGGACGCATTAATCCACTGAGCCACCAGACGTAGGTCTCAATGCAGTATAAATGTGGTATTGGAGAGTAAAATGGAAAACCCACAAGAATCTGCGGAGAAAGAAAACATGACTTTAAAGATTGAAGGTGGTGATATAAAAAGAATTGATGTGGATGTTCTGCTTACTGCTGTGGATGTAGAGCCATGTACAACTCCGGCATGAGAAATTGCAATTGATGGGGTCAAGTCACTGATGTTTATTGATTCAGGATAACCTTTTTCATTGGGTTCAGAAGCATTTTTCAGGAAGAACAGAAAAATGACATAAAAGCATATGGTTATGGAAAATCTATAATCAATATAGTTGGTTATTTTGTTTTTTTATGTTTCCATATTATCTCGTAAAAGTTTAGGAAAAATGCATGTTGTCAAGAATGGCCAACATGTACTAGGATGGAGGCACCAAGGGAATCTTGGACTCGTTCTTAATCCTTCTGCTGATATTCTTATTTACTGTATGTCAATTCATCAACAAGGTTTTGAAAATGTAATTTCTTTTTACAAATATATATTTAGGAAAGAGCTGGGTATGGTCAAAGGTTTTATGTATGAAATCAAATTGAAAGGTGGAGCACATCCAGTTAAGCATAAGCTTAGGAACGTGCCACTGAGTGTTAAAAAATACCTCAGTATGGAACCTCAACAGATACAAGCTGATTGAGTCATAGAACTAGTAGATTCTTCTGAGTCGGTTTTTCAGATTCTATTAGTGAGGAAAAAATCTGTTTCCTTGACGTGCTGTGCAGACTTAAGATCTCTTGACCAGTAGGTAACAGTAGATTGTCATCCGCTAATTAAAAATCATGAATTACTCATATTTGCCCTTTGGACTAGCCTCTGCTGCATCCATTTTCCAAAAGCTCATGTTTACGCTGTTCAAGAGCATGCAAGGCGTTATGGCATTTCAGGGTGACATTTTGGTATTTGCACATTCCATGGACTTGCATAACTCATGGTTGTCAGAGGTTTTGTCGATTCTACAGAACAGGGGAATGACTCTACAAATGGATAAATGCAAATTTCTTACTCAAGAGGTCGACTGTCTCAGTCACATAATATCTGGGAAGGTATTCTTCCCGAAAACTAGTCTCATCCAAGCCATTGAGAGGTTAGCCACACCTAAAGATAAAGATCAACTGTAGTCATATTTAGGCTTGTGTGAATTTTATTCCAGGTTTGTACATTTTCTCACATAGCCTTACCGTTAAGATAACTACTCAAGAATGGTGTGAAATTCCTGTGGTCTAATATGCATCAAGAAGCTTTTGACATATTGAAGTGTTCTATTGCCAAAGCATTGTCACTATTTCATTTTGATACAAAATTGAGATGTTCCTTGTACGTGGATGCCAGTGCAGTAGGTCTTGGGGCAATGCGTAATAAAAAACACAAGGGCTTTGAAAGAACAGTTGCTATTGCTTCACAATCTCTATTATGTTCTGAAAGTAGATATTCCACTATTGAATGAGACGTGTTGGCATGCGCGTGGGCTGTGGAACACTTCAAGACTTATTTGTGGGGTCAATAATTTACTATAAAAACTGACCAAAAACCATTAGTATCCTTACTCAATAGTAATGGTACTGAAAGATCATCTGCATGCCTGCTCAGAATTTTTTCAAAGATGTATGAGTACAACATTCAAGCAGATCACATTATAGGGTGTTGTAGCAGACTGTCAAGATTACCTGATGCAAGTAATATTCTGTTTTGGAGTCGGTTGAAGAGTGTGTGGTGGCTTAGGTTGAAGAGATTCGGTGGTGAGTTATCAAGAGAGGTATGGTTGAGTTGTTGTCAAGTAGATGATGAGCTTGGTAAAATCAAAAGGTTCATCAATAAGGGGAGGCCTCATGAAGGAGTACTAATTACTACACTTCAGGTGGTATGGAAAGTTAAGGGTTCCATTTCTGTGGTGAAAAGGGGTGGCTCCTTCACTAGGGCGGAGGAGCGTTGTCTCACTGCTTTCTCGCATTGCGAGAAAGCCAAAACATAAAATGATAATAACAAAGTTATTACTAAAAGTTATTACTATTTTATGTTTTGTTGTGCATTGCGTGCAGGCAGGTGGGCGGGGCTGCTCTGCTTTTTGAGCAGGGCAGTGGAGGAGTGGTTTGCACACTCCTTAGTGCGCAAAGACTGTTTGGTCGTCCCTCTTGGGTCGCCCAAACCAGTCATGCGCACTCTGCCCTTGCTCCACGCAGGCTGCATAGCAGCCTACATGGAGAACATGGCCGCCCCATTAGCCACTGGCTGGGCGGCGTCCCGACCAATCACAACGCTGCTTGCCCCCCACCTGCGAACAATGCCGGCCGCGACTGATGGTTAGTGATTTATTTTTTAAGGAAGATTATGTTATTCCACCTAAAGGGGTCCGCTCCATCATTATCAAGCTGGCTCATATGGGACATTTAGGTGAAACATTCACTAAACAAAGGATTAGGGAGGTAATCTGGTGACATTAAATGGATGCTGAGATTTCAGACTTCTGTATCAATTATGATAAAATGTTGATTTTTCCTAAAACTAATGTACATTTTTCAGTTACTTGCTAGACCTTGGAATAAACTTGCCTTGGATATTTTGGGGCTTTATGAGACTTTCACCACTGGTAAAGTTTCTGCAATAGTCTTCATAGAATATTTTCCCAGATGGAAGGAGCTTAAATGTTTTTCCCATCCCACCATGGACAATACCATCCAGTTTTTCCAGGAATGTTTTTACAAAGAGGTGTTGCCTAGTAGTATTGTCTCCCACAACGGCAAACAATTTGTGTCACATGAATTTCAAAGTTTTCTTAATGGTAAGAATATTACACATTTGCAATCGTCCTTATATTTTCCAAATATGAACGGCCTCGCAGAAAGGTTCAATAGGGTAGTAGTAGAGACTGCAAGTGGCTTTAGCTAATTATTATTATTATTATTAAACTGAATTTGTAGGGCTCACAGCTACCCCAAGAGGTTTCCCAGCACCAACGTGGTAGGAGAGATAAAGGAACAAACAGGAAATCAAAGATTGAACAACCAAGTCTTAAAACTTCTGCGGAATCTACCATACATGGTTTCCTCGCATAAAGGGAGAGGTTGAGAATTCCATAGGGTGGACCCCACGTAGGAAAAAGACCGACCATGCATGAGAGAGAGTTTGATTTTAGGGATAGTAAACTTAATTTGCTGGGCAGAGCGCAAAGGGCGTGAGGGTTGGTAGAGTTGAACTAGAGATTGCAAATATTTCGGGGCCACTCCAGTTTTAATTTTGAACATATAGCACAAGGTTTTGAATTTGACTCATTCTCCACCTTTAGCCAATGAAGGTCACGGAGAAATCCAGAGACTGAGGCAGTCTTAGGTATATGGCACAGCAGTCTGGCCACCGCATTCTGCACCACTTGAAGTCTTTGGATCTTAGCTTTGTTGGAGCCCAGATAAAGAACATTACCGAAATCCAGCCCAGACGTGACTAGGGCATGAACTACCGTTCTCTGCGCAGAGAGGAGTATCATCCATACCATTTTCCTCAGCCACTTAAGGACACTAAAACAGGTAGAAGCCACCTAGGTGACTTGTTGTTTCATTGAAAGATGGTCGTCAATGATGAAGCCCAATTGCGAACCTGATGTACAGGCAGGAACAAGGCAACCATTTAAGAGGGCATGTGTTGAGGTCCCCAGAGGTCATGTTTTTTACCTAAGATCATGACTTTAGTCTTGTCTCCATTAAGTTTGAGCAAGTTGTTTTGCATCCAAAATGCGATTTAACTCAGACCTGACTCAAAAGCAGAGAGTTCAGATCTCTTAGATGAAGAGAGGGAAAATATGATCTGAGTGTCATTAGCGTAGGAAAAAAGGGAGAGCGCAGCCTCCTCAGCAACATCTGCCAAAGGGTGGACATAGGCATTACATAGCAAAGGGCTCGGCACAGAACCCCAGGGGACTCCATAGGGTGACGAGTAAGAATTGGAGCTGGCCTCTGCAGAAAAGACCTTAAAAATACAGCCGGTTAAGCCGAGCCACTGCAAGGCTGAGCTCTCTAGTCCCAAGGACTGTAAAGCTATCAACAGAACGGCGTGAGACACTGTATCAAACGTGGCGCAGAGGTCCAGTAAAATAAGAGCCGCTGTATCGCCCTCATTAACCGGTGCCTCAGCATTTCTGTGACTCTAAGTAGAGATGATTCAGTAGAGAAACCAGCTCTAAATCCAGATTGAAAAATGTGAAGAAAATTCTGGGACTCAACAAAGGAGGTCAGCTGAGTGTTAACATGCTTTTCAAGAATTTTAGAAAAAGCTGGGAGCAGCGAGATAGGATGGAAATTAGATGGCTTAGTTGGATCAGCATTGGCTTTCTTTAAAAGAGGGAGCACCATAGCATGTTTCTATTTTGAGGGTACTAGGCCCTCAAGCACGGAGGAGTTGAGGAGGTCTATATTTATGGAGAGTATAGGGGCGTCAAGCTATTTCAACACAGAAGTAGTAAGTAGATCACGGGGGGAACCATATTTTATGTTTGCCAAAAGACTGTTAAACGAGCGGAATTCCAAAAGAGCCCAAGCTTCCAGTTTGTTGGTTGGTTTTGAGCTTTATAGGGTCCCAGTCATTGGTAGTATATGGAGAGTTCTCGGTATCAGGTGAAGTATTTTGTGAGTTTTTATTGGACAGTGCAGTGTATTTTTTCAACTTTATCCACAAAGTAGTGGTCGAGTTCCCCACATTAAGTACCAGTAAGAACAAGGGGAGTGATCTGGGTTTCAGATCCGGAAAGTTCTTTTACCACCTTGGAAAGAGTTTTGGAGCAATTTTGTGCTTGAGAAAATTTATGTGAGAAAAGCTCGGCTCGAGCTGCTTTGCAGAGAATATGGTACTCACTTAGGGCTTTTTTGTATTCCACTTTGGCATCTGTCTGGCAGTTTTTCCTCCAGTGGCTTTCTAGGGTTTTACATCTGGACTTTTCAATCTTAAGCCTGTCAGTGAACCAAGGAACTGTTGGTCGATGATTGTTAGAGCATTTGTTGGACAGAGGGAGGCAGGTATCAACTGCTTGTAAAATCCAGTTTTGTGTTACAGCAAACAAATGATGGACAGAATGCTTACAATGCAAACATTCTCCCAAAAGATCTGGGTTAAATCCAATCTTCTTTTGCTCACTACGCCACCCCAGTTTGGACCCAGCCATATGCAAATCAGTCTTGACCCTGTGCCTCATGGGAACAGTCCAGACCGAACTGCCAGGCTAGGTCCTCCCTGGACCAGAAACAAACATCCTGGGACTGGTTTCAGGGTATGTCACCCTCCTTCAGCCAGGCTAGCTTGCATCCAGTGGCACAGGGAGCAAGGGACCCACGTCTGGGCATACCCATCACACTTAGGGTGAAAAGTCACCCCGAGTGGGACAGGTATGCCCAGACGTGGGTCCTGTGCTCTCCATGCCACTGGAATCAAGCTATCCTGGTTGAAAAGGGCTGAAAGCCCGAAACCAGTCCTAGGTTGCTTGTTTCCAGTCCAAGGGAGGACCTGGCCTGGCAGTTCAGGCTGGACTGTTCCCATTGGGCGCAGGGTCAAGACTGATTTGCATATGGCTGGGTCCAAACTGGAATGGCATGGTGAGCAAACAAACAATAGATTTAGGCCCAGATCTCTGTACTGGGGTGAATGAGTGACATTGTTCTGCATTCTGTCCATCAATTGTTCTTTTTGCATTTGTCACCGCGAGTGGGATGGGCATGCCCAGACGTGGGTCCAGTGCTCTCCATGCCACTGAAATCAAGCTATCCTGGCTGATGAGGGCTGAATTCCCGGAACCAGTCCTAGGATGCTTGTTTCCAGTCCAGGGAGGACCTGGCCTGGAAGTTCAGGCTGGACTGTTCCCATTGGGTGCAGAGTCAAGACTGATTTGCATTTGGCTGGGTCCAAATTGGAATGGCAAGGTGAGCAAAAAAACGATGGATTTGGCCCAGATCTCTGTACTGGGGTGAATGTATGACATTGTTCTGCATTCTGTCCATCAATTGTTCTTTTTGCATTTGTCACCCGGAGTGGGACGGGTTTGCCTAGAAGTGGGTCCTGTGCTCTCCATGCCACTGGAATCAAGTTATCCTGGCTGATGAGGGCTGAAAGCCCAAAACCAGTCCTAGGATGCTTCTTTCCAGTTCAGGGAGGACCTAGTCTGGCAGTTCGGGCTGGACTGTTCCCACTGGGCGCAGGTTCAAGACTGATTTGCATATGGCTGGGTCCAAACTGGAATGGCATTGTGAGCAAAAAAACAATGGGTTTAGTCCCAGATCTCTGTACTAGGGTGAACGTATGATATTGTTCTGCATTTTGTCCATCAATTTTTCTTTTTGCATTTGTCACCCCGAGTGAGACGGGTATGCCCAAACGTGGGTCCTCTGCTCTCCATGCCACTGGAATCAAGCTATCCCGGCTGATGAGGGCTGAAAGCCCAAAACCGGTTCTAGGATGCTTGTTTCCAGTCCAGGGAGGACTTGGCCTGGCAGTTCAGGTTGGACTGTTCCCACTGGATGCAGGGTCAAGACTGATTTGCATATGGCTGGGTCCAAACTGGAATGGCATGGTGAGCAAAAAACAATGGATTTAGGCCCAGATCTCTGTACTGGGGTGAATGTATGACATTGTTCTGCATTCTGTCCATCAATTGTTCTTTTTGCATTTGTCACCCCGAGTGGGACGGTATGCCCAGACGTGGGTCCCGTGCTCCCCATGCCACTGAATCAAGCTATCCTGGCTGGTGAGTGCTGAAAGCCCGAAACTGGTCCTAGGGTGCTTGTTTCCAGTCCAGCGAGGACCTGGCCTGGCAGTTCGGGCTGGACTGTGCCCGTTGGGCGCAGGGTCAAGATTGATTTGCATATGGCTGGGTCCAAACTGGAATGGCATGGTGAGCAAACAAATAATAGATTTAGGCCCAGATCTCTGTACTGGGGTGAATGAGTGACATTGTTCTGCATTCTGTCCATCAATTGTTCTTTTTGCATTTGTCACCGCAAGTGGGATGGGTATGCCCAGACGTGGGTCCAGTGCTCTCCATGCCACTGAAATCAAGCTATCCTGACTGATGAGGGCTGAATTCCCGGAACCAGTCCTAGGATGCTTGTTTCCAGTCCAGGGAGGACCTGGGCTGGCAGTTCAGGCTGGACTGTTCCCATTGGGTGCAGAGTCAAGACTGATTTGCATTTGGCTGGGTCCAAATTGGAATGGCAAGGTGAGCAAAAAAACGATGGATTTGGCCCAGATCTCTGTACTGGGGTGAATGTATGACATTGTTCTGCATTCTGTCCATCAATTGTTCTTTTTGCATTTGTCACCCGGAGTGGGACGGGTTTGCCTAGAAGTGGGTCCTGTGCTCTCCATGCCACTGGAATCAAGTTATCCTGGCTGATGAGGGCTGAAAGCCCAAAACCAGTCCTAGGATGCTTCTTTCCAGTTCAGGGAGGACCTAGTCTGGCAGTTCGGGCTGGACTGTTCCCACTGGGCGCAGGTTCAAGACTGATTTGCATATGGCTGGGTCCAAACTGGAATGGCATTGTGAGCAAAAAAACAATGGGTTTAGTCCCAGATCTCTGTACTAGGGTGAACGTATGATATTGTTCTGCATTTTGTCCATCAATTTTTCTTTTTGCATTTGTCACCCCGAGTGAGACGGGTATGCCCAAACGTGGGTCCTCTGCTCTCCATGCCACTGGAATCAAGCTATCCCGGCTGATGAGGGCTGAAAGCCCAAAACCGGTTCTAGGATGCTTGTTTCCAGTCCAGGGAGGACTTGGCCTGGCAGTTCAGGTTGGACTGTTCCCACTGGATGCAGGGTCAAGACTGATTTGCATATGGCTGGGTCCAAACTGGAATGGCATGGTGAGCAAAAAACAATGGATTTAGGCCCAGATCTCTGTACTGGGGTGAATGTATGACATTGTTCTGCATTCTGTCCATCAATTGTTCTTTTTGCATTTGTCACCCCGAGTGGGACGGTATGCCCAGACGTGGGTCCCGTGCTCCCCATGCCACTGAATCAAGCTATCCTGGCTGGTGAGTGCTGAAAGCCCGAAACTGGTCCTAGGGTGCTTGTTTCCAGTCCAGCGAGGACCTGGCCTGGCAGTTCGGGCTGGACTGTGCCCGTTGGGCGCAGGGTCAAGATTGATTTGCATATGGCTGGGTCCAAACTGGAATGGCATGGTGAGCAAACAAATAATAGATTTAGGCCCAGATCTCTGTACTGGGGTGAATGAGTGACATTGTTCTGCATTCTGTCCATCAATTGTTCTTTTTGCATTTGTCACCGCAAGTGGGATGGGTATGCCCAGACGTGGGTCCAGTGCTCTCCATGCCACTGAAATCAAGCTATCCTGACTGATGAGGGCTGAATTCCCGGAACCAGTCCTAGGATGCGTGTTTCCAGTCCAGGGAGGACCTGGGCTGGCAGTTCAGGCTGGACTGTTCCCATTGGGTGCAGAGTCAAGACTGATTTGCATTTGGCTGGGTCCAAATTGGAATGGTATGGTGAGCAAAAAAACGATGGATTTGGCCCAGATCTCTGTACTGGGGTGAATGTATGACATTGTTCTGCATTCTGTCCATCAATTGTTCTTTTTGCATTTGTCACCCCGAGCGGGACGGGTTTGCCTAGAAGTGGGTCCTGTGCTCTCCATGCCACTGGAATCAAGCTATCCTGGCTGATGAGGGCTGAAAGCCTGAAACCGGTCCTAGGATGCTTCTTTCCAGTCCAGGGAGGACCTAGTCTGGCAGTTCGGGCTGGACTGTTCCCACTGGGCGCAGGTTCAAGCCTGATTTGCATATGGCTGGGTCCAAACTGGAATGCCATTGTGAGCAAAAAAACAATGGGTTTAGTCCCAGATCTCTGTACTAGGGTGAACGTATGATATTGTTCTGCATTTTGTCCATCAATTTTTCTTTTTGCATTTGTCACCCCGAGTGAGACGGGTATGCCCAAACGTGGGTCCTCTGCTCGCCATGCCACTGGAATCAAGTTATCCCGGCTAATGAGGGCTGAAAGCCCAATACCGGTTCTAGGATGCTTGTTTCCAGTCCAGGGAGGACTTGGCCTGGCAGTTCAGGTTGGACTGTTCCCACTGGATGCAGGGTCAAGACTGATTTGCATATGGCTGGGTCCAAACTGGAATGGCATGGTGAGCAAAAAACAATGGATTTAGGCCCAGATCTCTGTACTGGGGTGAATGTATGACATTGTTCTGCATTCTGTCCATCAATTGTTCTTTTTGCATTTGTCAGCCCGAGTGGGACGGTATGCCCAGACGTGGGTCCTGTGCTCCCCATGCCACTGAATCAAGCTATCCTGGCTGATGAGTGCTGAAAGCCTGAAACTGGTCCTAGGGTGCTTGTTTCCAGTCCAGCAAGGACCTGGCCTGGCAGTTCGGGCTGGACTGTTCCCATTGGGCGCAGGGTCAAGATTGATTTGCATATGGGTGGGTCCCAACTGGAATGGCATGGTGAGCAAACAAACTATGGATTTAGGCCCAGATCTCTGTAATGGGGTGAATGTATGAGATTGTTCTGCATTCCGTCCATCAATTGTTCTTTTTGCAGTTTTGGATAGAGCCAAGATCCGTGGCTGAAATCTGTTCGACAGCTGGTCTACTGTCAGTTAGAAGTTTGTTTAAAGCCCAGACATCAAGTTTTGCCCAACTTCTAACTTTTTGTTAAGGCCCCATAGAGGTTGCTGGAGGACAAGGCGAGACTTTTAACAAGAAAGTAACAGAAAAATGATCAGACCAGCATAAGGGAAAAGCAGGGGGCAGCTAAGGTCAAACAAATTTGAAAAAATAGGATCAAGCAGATGGCCTGTTGCATGGGTAGGACCTACCTGAATTACTAAGTTGAACATTCATTGCTTGGAAATCAGCAATGAATGACACACTTTTAGTACATTTAGGGTCATCTAAGTGTAAATTCAGATCACCCAAAATGGTAAAGTTGGCAGCCTTCAGAATATGACGGGTTACTAGGTCGGGGAAGTACAGTGCCTATGGCCCAGCTCGGCCCGTAGGACGGTAAAGCAATATACCAGAAAAAGTGAACTTCAGGGTAAGCATGATTTTAGATAGTAAACCTACACATTCAGTGCAGAGAAATCATCAGCTTTGCATTCTAGAGTGCTTTTATAGATAATAGCATTGCCACCTCTCAACTTTAGCTTCCTATCTTTCTGATGATGGAATAGTTGGATGGAAGTGTTGCTGCCACGTCAGGACCTGAGCTATCTTGTAGCTAGCTCTCTGTTAAAAAGACAGCATCTGGTTGATTATTTATCAGGAGATGAAAAATATTTGCTGTGTGTTTAGGGAGTGATCTGCAATTAATGATATAAAATGTAAAATCTTGATGAGCTGAGAGTGTATCTTTAGGTGTAATCTTCCCCGGTAGCTGAGCATAGTTAGATTTCCCTGTTTCACTGCATTTATGTTGGACCCTTCCGTTGTATGCAATACTTTGCCCAGAGCAAGAGAGAGAAAACCTACAAAGTCGGAGAGGGCTTCATCTAATTTAAACATTTTGCAGTTGGAGGAAGAGGTCTGACGGAGCTCGAACATTGTTTAGCAGAATAGATCAATCTCATAGAATTAGTTGGATCAGGGGTTGTGGCCCCTTGTCACAGTCGGGCGTGGACGGGCACAGATGGGTTTGCCTTTGGCTGGCTTTCGGTGCGCCGTTGGTGCGCCCGCTGTGCGCATCCTCTGTGCATGCACTCTCGGGCAATAAAATAGTGAGCCGAGGCGAGACGCTTCGTGAAAGCTAGAATGCTGACTAGAGATGGTGTGAGGCACAACAAAATGGCCTCTCTGAGAAGCAGAGCCTCGTATTAATAAAGTGCAAAGTGAGGATCCGAACTATATTAAAAAATAATCAGATTCAAGTGCAAAACGTACAATTGACGATTTTATGTTATTCAGTTTAAAACAAATTCAGAGGGTCAGAGGAAAAATACAAATAGGTAAAGAGCCTATCAGCCGCTGCACGTCCGTTCCCGGGCCATTAAATAGTAAGCCGAGACGCAGCGTGAAAGCCAGAATGCTGACTAGAGATGGCGTGAGGCACAACAAAATGGCCTCTCAGGGAAGCAGAGCCTTGATTTACTAAAGTGCAAAGTGCAAATTCGAATTAAATTAAAAAACAATCAGATTCAAGTGCAAAACGCACAATTCACAATTTTATATGTTCTTCAGTTTAAAATAAATTCAGAGGTTCAGATGTAAAATACAAATAGGTAGAGAGCCTACAAGGATAACAGAGTTAAAGTTAAGGAGTTCGTTAGGGAAAATATGTGGGCATACCAGTCATCGTCCAATCTTACCAGTGGATTTTCCCCATTTTCCATGCCTAGAGGTCACACACCTAGAACAGTATGTTTCTGTCTGGATCAATAGGGAGTTACCTGTTTTAAATCTCAATCAGATGTATTAGTCTGCCAGGAATACTTTTTATGCCAAAAGAATAGTTAATTCAGCATATGGAGATAAGAAAGCTGAGCTTCAAAATGTTGAGAGACAAATGGGAGATTGTGTCAAAATGAAGCTTCCATTCCATGTTCCATTTCATGTTTCTGGGGAGTTCAAAATGTTCAAAAGTTTTCATGGTGGTAAGAGTAGGTAAACCACCTGCAAAACTTAATAATGGATCATGGTGGTGGTTGAACAGATTGTCTAAAGTCTGTAATAAGCTGTTGGTTGGTGAGTATAGTTATGAAACAAGAGAAAATAATGTGAGGAATGAGGATGAGATGCTGAATGATTCAGTTGTTATAGATTTAGGTTCACAAATTTCCTCTTTTTCGGGTCCCATGAGCACAGTTCATTTTGAACACGTTTCTGCTGGTTCGTGTGAGTTACCTCTTTCATATTATGATCAAGAAAATGTGGAGGGAGATTATTCTATTTCTACATCTCCAGGTAATGTTAACCTTGAAAATGGTTTCACGCTTGCAGAAAGTGATAATTATCTTCCAACGATGGAGGAGGTAATTGATTTTAAATCTCCATGTCAACATAACGCTGAGAAGTAGTGTGGCTCACTGGTTAGAGGCGGCAGACCCGAGAGCAGAGGACCGCCTGGGACCAGGGTTCGATTCCCGGCGCGGCAGGTTTCTGGACCAGGGTCAGCGGACTCGATAATTCTCTCGTCTCGGTGCCCACTCTGATCAGCGATCACACTCGGCAACTCTGGGCATTAGCTTGCCTCATCTTCACTAACGGCCCCACCAGACCGCCGGGGATGCCTGGTCTCACCCTGGAGATACCCATTAAGGGACCATCTCTCAGGGAAGCCAGGAAGGGTTTCGCAGCGGTCGAAGCGCCTTGGGACCCTACGGGTAAGTAGTGCGCTATATAAATGCCAATACATTTACAGAAGGTCTCTACAACCGCAGAAAAATATAATTTCCTATCAACGGTGGAACAAGTAATTGAAGTGGTCTGTGGACCCAAGAGACAAATTATTCCACCTACGAAATTTGAGGGTTTTCTTCTAGGTTAAGTAATGTGTTAGGCATGTTAGTAGACTGAGCTGCTGCTTACACTAATTGCTCCGTTCACCATGAGGTAATTCTAGAATTGTTTAGATTTGTTCTTTCCTTAGGCAGTTTGTCACCAGTCGTCAACTTGCGTGGTCGCTGCTCCGCTGCTAGGGACACCTGTATTCCATAAACTCATCTTATTGAGGAACCTGCTCCACTCATCTTCTATTAGATGCTGTCAAATGCTTGCAGCAAATTTAACATGATGGTGTTGCCTGTCCGACTTTCTTCAAATGAGGGTGTTAGAGGTGCTCTTAATGAGCCTTAAGATAAACTTAACTTAACGTGTATTTGTAAAGTGCACATTCGCCCAAGGCTATCTTGGGGCTGAATAACAGATATTTATTTTTACCTAACTCGATGGTGCTCATGTTATCAACCTCAGAAGGATGAAAGGCTGAGTGGGCTTGCCAGGATTTCAGCCTTACTGGATGAGAAACGGAGTTGACCACAAAATTTGAACCTGTGTCCATCAAGTTTTTTTTTTCCAAGTATTTTTATTAACATTTTCTTAAGCGAAACACATTGCATGATAGCACATGTAAAATGGCATTGTTTTGGGTGTTTTCGACCTTCGGAACCACTGTCATTTCTCTGGGTTGACTGTTATCTAATACATAGTATAATTGTTGCCATAAACAATATCACCCAACTTTCCAGGTCTTTTCACATGAAGATACATCTCCTTCCCATTGATTACTGGTGTGTTAACTACCAGTTATAGTGCTTAACTACTAACTGAGGAGTCTGGGGTGGTGTTCATGAAATCTGGGATATATGATTCAGACAGGGTTCCGAGGCTACTGCGTATCCTTCTTTCGCGTATGGTTAACATCAGCGAGTTGTGGAGAAGTGTGGCTCAATGATTAGAGCGGCAGACCCTGATGCAGAGGTCTAGCCCGGGACCAGGGTTCAATTCCCCGCCTTGGCGGGTCTTGGGCTCAAAAATTCCACGGACCTGATAATTCTCGCCTCGGTGCCTATTCCAATCATGGAGTCCAACTCTGCAACTCTGGGCAATAGCTTGCTTAATCTCCACAACGGCCCCCACAACGCTAAGGTTCCTGGCCTCCACCTTGGGGGTGCCCAGGAGTGGACGCCTCACAGGGAAAGCCAGGATGGGTTCCACAGCGGTATTCGTACAAGAGCCTTGAGACCCTTGCGGGTGAGTAGTGCGCTATACAAGTATCAATTTGCATTTACATTTACCTGTCCAACCACCACCGTCTAGCTGGCTGACCTAGTGTGTGAGTGGTTGCGTTGTCGTTCACCGTTGCACACTTGCAGTTATGTGGGAACTAATGTGTGTGCTGCCGATCTGGGCCGGTTGTTGCGAGTTTGCTGGGGCTTACGAAGGGGTGTTGGAATTGTCCGCGCTGTTTGCATTGGTGTAACAATAGGGTCCACTCCATGGATAAGGGCGCTTACATATCCCCTTTACCTCGTCCTCCCTGAGCGTTTCCTCCTCTGCTGCTGCCCATTTTGTTCACTGCTCCCATCCAGGCTGCTATCGAGGGTCCCACAGGGGCTCGTCAGTGCATAGCTATGCCTCTTTTTGCTAGTAGTATCGCTAACGATGCACAGCAAATTAGTACTTTGTGCTGTTTCTGCCTTCGGAAGATTCCGAGTGCGCAGGCCTCCCAGGTGTCCATGTTAGGAAGACCCGTGAGTTCCCTAAGTGTCTCATGAATAATGTGCCAATGTGTTCCTATTGTAGGACAAGCCCAAAACATATGATAAAAGCCTGCGTCCGGTGCTTGACATCTGGGACAAAAGAACTGAGTGGATGGATAATATCGCAAGAGACGTGCTGGCGTTTGATACGCTCTATGTAAGATATAAAAATTGTATGTTTTTAAAGCACGCGTTTCGGGATACCATCTTGGGGTATTCGAGCATAGTCTCCCATTCCTTATCGTGTAACTGGCACACCAGCTCTTCCTCCCATTTTACCCGCAGACCGTCCAATGGTTTGTTTAGAAGCTCCCCTATGGCTTTGTAGAGCCAAGTGACCATGTGCCGCCCCGCCTCCATGTGCATGATTGTGTGGAGGGCAGGTTGTGTTGCTCGTTCTCCCTTCGTCAAATCATGATGTGAACAGTAGCTTTCTAGGATTTGCCTGTGGAGTAAAAATTGGCCGGGGGGAAGGTCATAGTCTTCCTCCAGCTGGTGGAACGGTCGTAATTGTCCATCCTGAAAGAAGGATTCTATCTCGGTGTGAGAGTGCTCTGTCCATATGCGGAGCATATTAGTCGTATAATACGCCTCTCTTCTGGGCCAGCCCACCAAAGGCAGTAAAAGAGAATACAAAAGCAACCCTGCAGACCTGTGTCCTTCAAACTCCCACTTTAGGACTATTAACTCACTGCACAATCTAAAAAGCCATGTAAGCTGACCTAGTGTATGAGTTGGCCAAATAGACAGCTCAAATAGATAATTCTGAAGAAACATGAGTCTGTCGGTTGCAGAAAAATGTGTTCAGTTTGTGTAGGTCACACTTTCTAATGCTACCTAGTAAAGGAGTTCAGTGCGTTTGCGTGGTTGCCACAGATATACAAATCCATTGTTCTGTAGAAAACTCATTGTGTTAAAGTTTGTTTTTATTGAAAATAAAGCAGCACCAGTCACAAATACAGCAATGATCAAGACATCCACAAGTACATATTGTCTACAAATATTATCATTCATAGTATCGGCATCACTCAGCCGTCGGCACCCCGTCTGTCCCATCGGCGTTCTAACATTTACATTTCTGTGGTAGGCGAGACACACAGGTCCCCCTATAAACATTCAACTTTCCCCATTTTTTTATCCCACTTCCGAGGGCAGCCTCTAGATTTGAAAACCTCCTTTTCTGCAATCATGCATTTATCTAGGTCTCTTGCCGAAGTTTCGGAAGTTGGAGTGTCCGCTGCCCCCCATTTGGTAGCTATGTTGCGTTTCACCAATGTGTATCCCAGGGCGGCCCACTGCTGCTCAACCTCGGTAACATCAGTCGCCTCCCAAATGTTGAGGAGCTCCATCTGTGGTGTCAGAGTAATGTCTTTGGGTAGTGCTTGTTGCATGAGCTGTGTGGCCCTCTCCCATAGGACCTGTATAGGTGGGCAGTCCCATATGATGTGATAAAAGGTTGCCACCCTATTGCAGCGACTGAGACACAGGGAGTCCTGTTGTTTCCCGATCTTTGCAAGGGTGATACCTGTAATATATGCGCTATGTAGGACCTTTAATTGGACAAGGCGAAGCCTGAGAGGGATAGCCACTTCCCTGGGGGACATCAGCGCTGTTTGCCAGTCGTCATCCTCAAGCTGCCCCAGATCCTTTCACCATTTATCTCTAAGGGATTGAAACAGGTCTGGTAAATTATAAAAAAGCAACACTGCTTCTTTAAGCAGTGGTTCAGAGAGGAGACGATCCTCGAGAGAAGACGATTCCGGTAGTTCCTAGGGCCCCTTGGAGAGTTGTTGCGAGAGCATGACGGATCTGGAGAAAGCTAAAGACCTCCCTGTGCGAGCTGGTATTCCATTTCTAGTTCTTTGAATTGCAGTATTTTACCCTTTTTCCAAAGGTGACCTATCGTCGAGATGCCAAAAGTATCCCATCTGTCAAAGCCGGGTTGGTTGCAGAAATTAATGCAATGTAATTTAATTTCATTATGAATGGAATTGCAATTATAAGTGTGTCCCTGCAGCAACAATCCTTTTACGCCTCACCACTTCCAAATGTCACCAGCCGCCACTGCATTACCACGCAGCCTGTCTAGAGGCGCGCTAGGTTTTTAGTTTGAAACAGTACAGAATCAGGGGTGATATAGATCCCCAAGTATCGAAAACCTTCAGCGGCTTTTTCAATATCACAGTCAGGTGGGAGTGCAGGGAACAAGTCATGGATGGCGAAAATCACGGATTTGGACCAATTTATGGAGTAACCTGAATATTTGCCAAAGTTAGTGAAGATATTTAAAAGTCTATGCACTGATCTTTTTGGCGATGCCAGATACAGGAGAATATCATCAGCGTAGAGGGATATGCTATCTTCTGTTCCTTCCGCCCATTTCAACCCTCTTAACACCGGATCGCTCCAGACCCATGATGCCAGTGGCTCCAAGATCAGAGAGAAAATCAATGAGGACAGTTGGCACCCCTGTCTCGTGCCCCTTCTCAGTCAGAACGTTTGTGAGAGGCGGTAATTTACTCTCAGCTGACCCTTAAGGTCTGTATAGAGCAGCTTAACCCATCCCAGGAATTTCGGGACAAACCCGAAGCTTCGCAGCACCTCGAAGAGGTATGACCACTCGATGGAGTCAAACGCCAGCTTCGTGTCCAAAGACAACACTATTGCATCTTCTGCTATGAAGTATTTACGGCCCAAGACATTGTGGAGGCGATGGATATTTAGTACGGTGTTACGGTTAGGCATGAAGCCGGACTGGTCAGCATGGACCAGTGACGGAAGGACTGGAGTAAGGCGGGCCACCAGGAGTTTCGCATTAATTTTGGCCTCAAGGTTAATCAAGGAATAGCAACTGTCTGCGGGTTTACCCGGCTTATGGATAACCACAATAGAGGCCAGCCGTTGATCCACCGGCAAAGATCCTTTTTCGTAGCACTCATTATACATGCTCCTCAGGTGGGGCACAACACTCGAGGCAGTAGACTTAAGAAATTCGATTGGGACCCCATTGCGCCCCATGGCCTTCCCCGATTGTATACCGTTAATTGCCAAGCCTATCTCCTCGTCAGAGAGATCGGCCTCCAACCTGGCTCTATAATCCGCAGACAGAACAGGTAAAACGCATGTCTACCAGTAGATGGCAAGAGTCATCTGCCGTGGCTCTGGCGGACAGTGTGTCTATCCGCTCCAGGTGATCCGCAAAGGCATCCGCAATTGCCTGGGGGTCCGATAACGTCTGTGCTTTATCATCAGTAAGACGAGGGACCCACTGCTCCGATTGCTCCCTTTTTTTCCAACAATGTGAGCAGCTTACCCGCTCTATCTCCAAGTTCGTAGAGCTTGTGGCGTGTGGTCAGAAGACGTGCACTTGCCCGATCCCAGGCTATGGTTTTATATTCAAGTTCCTTTGCGGTTAAACTATACTCTGTACGTTCACTTGGGGAGCGTGAATGTGCCATTTCAAGTTGCAACAGTTCTCTCTCAAGCTGTTCTAGTTGTAGATTTTGTTTCCTATTATATCCCACCTTGAGAGCCAGCACTTGTCCCTTTACCACCGTTTTAAAGGCCTCCCATATCGTCTGCGCCGAGTCCACTGACCCAACATTTTCCTTGAAGTAGTTCTCGGTTTGTGATATCAGGCTCTCTTTTATATCCGGGATTCGGAGCAGCCACGGATTGATAACTATGGTGCGGCATTGTTGCCGATTGTAATGTGTGAGCTCTACCCACAACGGGGAGTGATCAGAGATGCCCCGGGGGAGACAGCGTGGCTTTCGAAAGTTATCGATATGGATCGGTTGGGTCAGGAAAAAGTCAATCCAGGAGAGACTGCCATGAGCCCCTGAGAGGCAGGTGTAGTGTGTCAGGTCCGGATAGAAATAGCGCCATATATCAATGACACCCATGGCTGCAAAAAAGTCTGACATGTGTTTACTAGAGCGGTGTTGGCGGCTTGCCGGGCATCTATCCACTAGGTCATTGGAAGTCATATTAAAATCCCGTCTCCAGAAATAACGGACCCTCCGGGAGGTCCAACAAGTCTCCCTAGGTCGGCCAATGCCTCCCTTCCCAGAGCTGGCAGAACGAAGGCTGAAACAACATTGAGGGGCTTCCCTTCCCAGCTAGCCTCCAAGATGCAAATCTACCTTGGGATGTGCCCACGTACGAGACGGCCTAAGTGCAAGACTTCTTTTCACCAGTATACCTGTTCCCCTGGAACCGGAGGTGTACCCTGCATAGACAAGGAGTTTGTAACCCCAGCGGGACAGAGCTTTACAATTTACAACAGGTGAGTTTCCTGTACCAGGACTAGATCAGGAGCATGTTGTTTAAGATATTGCAGCACCATGCCCCTTTTCAGCTTGTCCCACAACCCATTGACATTCCACGTCAGCACCGACAATTATGTCTCAACAGAGTTATTAGACATGGCTTAAGTGAAACTGTGGATATGTGATCCCCGGCCTGCATAGGTGTCTACCTCCCCTCCAGCTGTCAGAGACGGGACTGTATATAGATGATCAGAGGTTAGAGAGCGGCTGGAAGCCATAGTAAGCATGAGAGACAATAGTGACGTGACTGGGTGCATCGCTGCTGACAAGGAACTTTGAATACAAAAAGAAAAAAAATAACATTTCTCCCACCACAACCTCCTCCCCCTCCCTGCCAGTGGATCTAAAACTACCCACTCCCCAACAAGGCAGAGTGCCTGTTGCTCCCCTGCCCCCACAAAGACAGAGGTGCCTGGTGGGCAGCCACCCCCGCCCAAAGCTGAACGTTATTCTGTAAGCAAGCTGCACTAGAAGCTCTGACCCCCTCCCAGAGTAGGCCTCATGGCTAACACTAATAGAAAAAGTAAAACCTCCCCTTTCCCAAAGAATCAGTAGGTAAAAGTACTTTGTCCAACTTCACGGTTCAGCATTGTCTCAACAAAAACCTCCCAACCCAAGGACCCCAAACAGTCACTCATGGATACAAAATAGGCATAGCTCGAGTCACTTAGCTGTGGCACTCGACACATAGGGGAATCAGCTCCCAGGGGGCGGCTCATTGTCTGTAGTGGTGGACTCGGTCCGGGACCAAGCGGCGGGCTTCATTCTGTTGTGTCGCAGACCAGTCAGTTTCTCGGTGGTGGGCCTACCGACTCGGCGCCACTCCTCGAGCCATTCCCAAGTGTCCTCGGAGGTGGAAAAGAACCAGGTCTTTCCCTCTGTGTCCACCCGTAGCTTCGCTGGGAAGAGCATTGCGCACTTAATGTCTCGTTCTCTCAGCGCCTTTTTAACCGATAAGAAACTGCAGCTTTGGTTTTGAACTTTCGTGGTCAAATCTGGAAAAATGGTGACGGTGCTGTTCTCTATAGTGAGTGGCGGGCAGGAGCGTGCGGTAGGTGAACAGCACCCCGATCTCGAAAGTTAAAGAGTCTAGCTATGATTGGCCGAGGTGGAGCTCCGGGGTTAGGTTTCCCTCCTGGGATTCGATCAGCCCATTCAATAGAGAAGTAGTTGGACAGTCCCTTTGGTTTTAGGTGATTAGAGATCGTCCTCGACAAAGAGATCGGTTGCCAGGCCCTTGGCCCGTTCCGGGACCACCAGGATGTGCACGTTGTTTCGCCGCGCACGCCCTTCGTAGTCGTCTAGTTGCATCTCCATTTTGGCTTTGGGGTCTTGCAGTTGCTGTATTTCTCGTTTGAGTTGGGAGGTCTCCTTTGTGAGTCCAGTTGTGACCTCTTCAACCTCTTTGACTATATCGTCCATCTTCCGGAGGTCTGCTCTAATGAGTGAAACCTTGACATTCACTACGTTGGCAGGAACGTATCTTCTGGCTGACTGGATTAGCAACGATATTTGAAGACAGCTTGCTTGTAGCTAAAAGGCAGGTCAGTGCAACGGGATTACATTGCCTTAGCCACGGGTGTGGTATCTGACTTGGGAGCAGACATAGTGGGGAGGTACATAACAGCTCACACTGAAGCAAGAAACACAGGCGAACTCGCACAGTTATTTGAAAAGTGTTCCTAATTAAATAAAGCAGTCTCAATCACTGGTAAGTCCTTGGCATGCCTACTCAATGGGTGGCAGTGTACTGCACTGAGAAGCCGTGTCGCATTTTTCTTTCAAATGCTTCCACCCAGTTTGCGATCCTGTACACATTCATTCCCATTGTTTCCAGTTGTTAGACGACGTGAAACATTGGCAATAAACGGACGGATGAGACGCCGTGTCACATTTTTCTTTCAAATGCTTCCACCCAGTTTGCGATCCTGTACACATTCATTCCCATTGTTTCCAGTTGTTAGACGACGTGAAACATTGGCAATAAACGGACGGATATTTTGCTGGCAGTAACGTATCTTCTGGCTGATCGATATTTGAAGACAGCTTGCTTGTAGCTAAAAGGCAGGTCAGTGCAACGGGATTACATTGCCTTAGCCACGGGTGTGATATCTGACTTGGGAGCAGACATAGTGGGGAGGTACATACCAGCTCACACTGAAGCAAGAAACACAGGCGAACTCGCACAGTTATTTGAAAAGTGTTCCTAATGAAATAAAGCAGTCTCAATCACTGGTAAGTCCTTGGCATGCCTACTCAATGGGTGGCAGTGTACTGCACTGAGATATAATACCAACTCCTCAGCAACTGTAGATTATTATATAAATGCCTTCCCTCATTCTCCGTTCCCTCATTCTTGTTCCCCTTCTCACCGCTACTCGAGGGGCACCCCCGGCTGCCCAGAGAGCTGTCGATGCCACTTCCATGTCTTCTTTACCCTCCCTCCCCGCCCTTCCAGCGGAGCCAGGGACAACCTGCGACCAGCGCCCTAGAGTATGGTCAGAGCTGTGTGTCTCAGCTTATGAAGTGGACTAGGCCGTGTCCTGCCTGCTGCATGTCAGATTACTTTGTTGAGAGGTATTTTGTTGTAATTGCGAATATCTACAGTTTATTACCCACGATGGGATGCTTACTGGAAAACATTTCAATTCTGTCGCTGTTACATTTTAAACACATTCGGTTTACAGTTGTAAACATCATTGTGGGGTTAGCTCTTGTGAATTTGGACATGTCTCTCCCAAGAAGCCAGGGAGTATAACAGACTCTTCTTGACCCAGGGCCTGTGTGGCGATGTAAGGTGGTTGACTCAGGCCTGGGTGCAGGAAAGGCTCGTGGACGCTGTGCTTGTTCGCAATCCATACCACAGTTTCCTTTAAATGTAGTTTTTATGTCATTAAGACTGGCTACAGACGGCTTTAAATCTTTCAAAAACAAATTCAAACAACTCTAACAAAACATACAATGATGAGCAGTACAGAGAGCCAATGGGGTGTAGGTTAGCCCTTTTTCATCTATCGGTTACTGAGTGTTTTTAGGTCTCGCTATTCGATGCGCACCATCACCTCCACATCCACCATGACATCCACCGCCACATCCACCACCACTACATCCACCACCACATCCACTACAACCACCACCCCATCCACCACTACCACCACCACCGTATCCACCACCACCACCACCGCATCCACCACATCCACCGCATCCACCACCACCACATCCACCGCATCCACCACCGCATCCACCACCACATCCACCATCACCACCACATCCACCATCAAATCCACCATCACATCCACCACCACATCCACCATCACATCCACCACCACATCCACCACCACATCCACCGCATCCACCACCACATCCACCACCACATCCACCACTTCCACTGCATCCACCACCACCACATCCACCACCACCGCCACCACATCCACCACCGCATCCACCACCACATCCACCACCTCATCCACCACCTCATCCACCACACCCACCACCATCACTTCCACCACCACATCCACCACCACTTTCACCACATCCACCACCACATCACCACCACATCACCACCAAATCCACCATCACCACCACATCCACCATCACATCCACCACCACCACATCCACCATCACATCCACCATCACCTCCACCACCACCACATCCACCATCACCTCCACATCCACCATGACATCCACCACCACATCCACCACCACCACATCCACCACCACCGCATCCACCACCACCGCATGCACCACCACCACCACACCCACCACCACTACATCCACCACCACATCCACTACAACCACCACCCCATCCACCACTACCACCACCACCGCATCCACCGCATCCACCACCACATCCACCACCACATCCTTCATCACATCCACCACCACCACCACATCCACCACCACCACATCCACCATCACCTCCACATCCACCATGAAATCCACCGCCACATCCACCACCACATCCACCACCACCACATCCACCACCGCCACATCCACCACCACCACTACATCCACCACCACCACATCCACCACCACCACATCCACCACCACCACCACATCCACCACCACATCCACCACCACATTCACCACCACATCCACCACACCCACCACCATCACTTCTACCACCATCACTTCCACCACCACATCCACCACCAGTTTCACCACATCCACAACCGCCACATCCACCACCACCACATCCACCACATCACCACCACATCCACCACCACCACATCCACCACATCACCACCACATCCACCACATCACCACCACATCCACCACCTCCAACACCACCAACACATCCACCACCACATCCACCCCCACATCCACCACCATCACCACCACATCCACCATCTCCACCACCACCATATCCCCCAGATCCACCACCACCACATCTATATGTGTGTGGCTCTGTGTGTTTGTAGGTGCAAATGCAATGTTCTTGGATTTTCGTCACAATAACATACACTGAACATAATCTTCACAAAAGTTATTTACAAACGTTTAAGCTATTGCCATTATAAATTACAATAACTTTTATTTAAGTATTAATTATTTACAAAATTAAAAGCCATTGTTATTTGTAATATCAATACATCTAAGTCACGTAAATACAACACACATTGCATTACAAATGCTATAGGTGTCACATTTGCAAAAGTTAAAACTATTGACATTGTAACTGACAAAGCTATTAATTTTGCTACTTTCAAAACCAATACATAAATTAAAAAAGTGTCATTTACAATACCAATAGCTCAAACTTTCCTAATGCGAGACCTATTGCATTTCCAATGCTTGTTGTTTCTTCTGACACCATGAAATCTGTATTGTTTTTTTTAAAGGGCCCAGACAGAGCTTTTTGCAAATGACGAAACAGCATATTATAAAGAACTGAAACCTGAGGGCTGCCCATTAATAAAGATTGCGGCCTCCTCCCCTGCTCCCTCTGACACGTAAACACACACACACTCACCTACACACACACACACACCCAGGCGCGCAACACCCATTGGACTCGCCGGGCTTCAGCCCCCCCTGTCGTGTGTGGCAGCCCGGGATGAGACAGATCCCGGGCACACACAGAGCCGCACCCGAACGTTTTACAGGTCTTTAAAAGACCATTTGAATGTTAATTAGGCCTTGAAGTTGTTTCACCCTTCTAAGAGCCCCTGCAGCTCCACTCTGCCTACTGATTAAAGGTTCAGCCCCCCCGAAAATTTTTCTTAGCCCCCCCCCCCCCCCCCGAAATTTGGCTCTAGTTGCGCCTCTGCACACCCCCCCCTCCCATCAGACATCTCTGCTGGCTGCTCTACAGGTTTGGCCGGCATACTAAATTATTGTTATTACTTCTCAAAAGTTTGAAAAATAACTCACCTTACTGGAAGATATATATATTTTTTTGTCACAAAAATGCAGACCGTGTCACATTTTTACCATCAATGCATAGGGGGTGCGATGTGTACATTTAGCCTGCTCAATCTTCCAAAGTTAAGAAACCTTGCGCTTTGTAATTTATCTGAAGTTTGACGGCATCGAAAAAGTTCTCTTCTGTGAAATTTACAATTGTAACCTGGCGAGATAATTTTCTCTGCCATTTGTAGATCAAGCGTTAGGCAAGATTTTTCAATTGTAATAAAAGTGAATATATAAATCTACTATTTGAGGTCTTCTTCGACAAATCACCAATAAAGCACAACACTCACTGAGTGAAAGGTGGGAATGCACTAACCTACATGGGACAAGAGGCATCAACTAAAATTTCCGAAAATGGGTAGCCAACCAACATTCAATAATTAATTCTGCCAATTAAACAAAACAATTAAAGTGATCATGGAGGTTTCTAAGTACCATGGGCAGTTACCATGAGTGTCACATTCACAAATTACGTCAACTCGAAACGCTGCCTTAAAGTGAGCTCACCATGGGGTTCAAAGAGCACCATTTTACAAAAGGGTAACCTTAAACTACTGCTGCCCCGATGGTTGGATCCCATTGCTAAAACAGCATAAAAAGGGCTATTGACCAGTTCCGTCTTAATGCTTGGGCACGCTGGGCAGTTTCCCGAGGCCCACAAGTATAGGGGCCCCCTGCGGGTCAGAATTTAACACTAATTTCCTGTTGAACATTTTTATTCCTGTGAGCGGTTGTGTAGTGCGCTGCTTTGCCCGGGGGCCTATAATCATGTTTAAAACAATCCTGCTGTTGACGCTTGGTTCTCAAATGCTCTAATGACCATGGGACAACAAAATTGTATTGCTTCCTGCATTTATATGGAGCGAGGAGACCCGTGCAAATGTGGCCATTCTCCTTCGCCTGGTGGGAAGTGTAATTCCCAGCAAAGTGTATTCACTATTGTGTATGCCCTAATAAGTGGCACTAAAAATAATTGAACCATCCCTGTTACTTTCCCTTTCTTAGTGGTAAAGATTTGGGTCAATTAATCAAAAAGAGACTAGCTAAGAATGGGGTTGGCATGATATTTATATTATAAGGATCATGGTGACTCAGTTTTGTTTTGTCAATTGGTGGTGGCACCTGCTGGGTGTCTTTTAAAAGCCCTCACCCACCAACCTAGTTGGTGGCATGCTTCATCATCGGGCCCACCCAGTGACACCTAGCGTGTCCCGGGTGTGCTGCGACGCCTGATTACAGCGGAGCAGGTATGTCACTGTGTGTGCGGTGAAGGGTGATAGGTTTGTGAGTTTAAAACGGCTTGTTGACACTCTAAAGGACGTGGGAGGTCGTAACTCGCCTCTAACGTCCCACAGCCTTATTTTTAACCACTGACAGAGGCCCAGATAATAAAGTGTCTTTAACCTCCGGGTACTGGGACCCCCGCCAAGCCGTTTTAAACTCACAAACCTATCACCCTTCACCGCACACACAGTGACATACCTGCTCCGCTGTAATCAGGCGTCGTAGCACACCCGGGACACGCTAGGTGTCACTGGGTGGGCCCGATGATGAAGCATGCCACCAACTAGGTTGGTGGGTGAGGGCGTTTAAAAGACACCCAGCAGGTGCCACCACCAATTGACAAAACAAAACTGAGTCACCATGATCCTTATAATATAAATATCATGCCAACCCCATTCTTAGCTAGTCTCTTTTTGATTAATTGACATATAAACCGGGGATCTGGACTAGCTATCTGGTCCTCTCTCTCCCTCTTGATACACGTAAAGATTTGGGTCACCCTCAGGAATCATGCAGATCCTACGTGGGGATCCCAATTCTCAGGTCGAGCCTGGGCAGCGCTTGCGCTGCTCTGCGAGGCATGCTGTATTCGAGTATGGACTTAAAGCTCCACCTACTCTTTGCTCATATTTTTCATTGGCTTGTGTATTTGTCCTTTGTAAATGCTGGCTTCTGATTTTTTAAGAGTCCCTCCTTAGTACCGCCTTTTCTTCATTTGCAACCTCCTATGAGGACTGGCCATTTTATTTCTGGTGTTACACAGTATGTCCTATTTAGTCTGAAAGCTCTACTTTCTTTAGTGAGTTTCTCCTACTGCAGGCACGATATACTTTCCTGCAACATTCAGCGCACCATGCACACTTTAACTTTCCACGCAGCCTGGGAAAATTGCGGCAGCTTCTTCGAATTGAAATAGGTCTCGCGTTTAAAGTTTGAGCTAGTGACACTGTAACTGACAATGCCTTTTATTTATGTGTTAATTATCAAAACAGATAAAAAGCATTGTCATTTAAACTGCCAATAGCTTAAAGTCTCGTAAATGTGAGACCTATTGCATTACAAATGCTTGTTTGTCTAGTGCTAAGCTGTTACTGACTAATCTGACTAGGATCCTGCTAATCAGGACCCCAGTCAATATGCTTTCTCCCTTAAATTGTTGTGTTCAGTACTTAGGTACATCCCAGATTGGATACTGGGGTACCCTCATAAGTCTCTAGTATATGGTACTAGGGTACCCAGGGCATAGGTACCCCAGAGGTCCCCCGTGGGCTGAAGCATGCATTATGCCACCCATGGGAGATCATTCAAAATCGAACTAGAAGCCTGCCATTGCAGCCTGTGTACGCTGGCGCTAGCACCACTTACTAAAAATATTGGTTCGCTATATCTAGTGTCACTACACTTAAAACCTATAAGTCGCTGTCACACTTAGGCGATAGGCTGTTTTTCTTGGGAATTAATTTGAGACTACATATCCCAGAATACCTGCAGTGTGGCAATGCGGTAGTCCTACTACTCTTTCTTCTCCCTATTTCAACTCCCTCTTCCCTTTCTATGGTGCTCGTCACCTGTGGCCATATGCGGACGTTCCTGGGAACAAGAGTGTTTACCTAAGTTGTAAAGCTTTTCCTGGAGTGTGTTTAAGCGCCCCGCCTTGGAATTCCTAGCTGCCGGAATACGCTGTGTTCATGCGTTCGCGCGGTAATTTTCCTCCCAGCGGATTGCGAGCTGTTGGAACTCGCTATGATCCGCATGTTTACTGGCGCGCGATCGCGGTTTTAGCCCGCATTTACTTTCCGTTTGTTTTCCTTTGGTTTTTCGCATATCGTTTCAGTAGTGCCCTCTCTTTGTTTGCACTGCTGCATTTATAGACGCTGTGAAACAAGGAAGTCAGCTCGAGCCAATAGGCGGTAGACCTGTGGAGAAAAGGCACTGAAGCGAGGAGATCATCAGAGATTAATTACGTGCAAATTTTGAGCTGTTGAGAGGCTTGGATTCACTTAGCAGACTACCTTGGGGTGTTTTTGGGAGTTTCAAGTCGAGTTGGATTTAAGGCAGTGTGCCCGCATGGATATTTTCGGTAGACTCTACTAAGGCAGCTAAGTACTGTATCCTTTGGCTTCATTTAATTATTGTCCTTTCCTGGCAGGTTGGGTCATGGATTGAGAGCTCCATCTCAGTCTTTAACAGAAGCTACAAAACCTTGTTTATTTTCATTTCTTTTTTGTGCATTTTTTCTTGGAATTATTGTGGCAGCATATTAATGGAAGTGAATCGGATATATTATATATCTATTGATGACTAGGTTATATGCATGAGGGAGGGGCAGGGTTCCACTCACCTTATGTTATATTATGTCTCATCTACAGGAAACATGGGGCGCGTAGAGAAGTGAAGATTACAACTTCAGATGCAAGCCACCTAGTGTTTTATCTGCCACAACGTTATTGTTTCATTTGTCCCTTTTTACCCTTTGCCCAGCTGTGGTATAATCTGTGGAGTTTAATCACATACCCGCCGGTGCTGCCATTGAAAGGGGAAAAAGGTAATTTAGCATCATCGCTCCTGCTGTATCCGGCTTCAAGGTTAGTGAACCTTTCGCTCTCTGACAGTCGCCCCTCTAACAGGCCTTTGCAATCCTGAAGGCAGGGTGCATGGTTCTAAGTGTGAGGGTGCTCCTGCATGAGCATGACACCCCTACAGCCTACGGACTCCATTGTCCCGGGTTGTCAGTGAAGCAGCCATTTCCTATATAGACCGACACCGCATAATTACAAGATGATCATCTTAAAACTGGCTGCAACAAATCCTATCATGTTTGGTATCAAAAACATGTTGGAATCATATTCTCACACCGTAAACGGTGTGGGAAGTATGATTCCAAGCACTGGAAGAGCACTCTGTTAGGCTTTCAGTGTTCCCGGTGCCAGCCTTCTAGACCAAAACAGCACAAAATGGTTGTTGCTGACCAGAGACACGATTCTGCCCTCCTGCTGCTGAGCCAAGCTCGAGCAGGGGAAGGCAGAACAATAGACATCCTATCACAGGGTGGTGTGACCACCTCCCAGACAGGATTTAGTGTATTGGGACCGGGTGGGTGCGCTTGCCAGCACCACTAAGTCTGCATGAGGGGCACATTTGGTGTCTCCATGCATAATTGAGTTCTAACCAGTCCTGGGAGCCATTGGCTCCCGCTCTTGCATGAATGTGGACAAAGGACATGGGAGTAACCTCCCCATCTGTACAGAGCCTCCCCCCAACACTTTCCTAAGTGTACTTAAGGGCTTACCTGTGGGTGGGTCGCTAGATTCCTTGTGGGACAAGAGCCAGATCAGACACCACTTCTTCTACTGTCGTTGCACTCTGAACTTTGCTGGACTTTGGGCTTGACATCATCCCCCCTCCAGTCTGCAGCATCGTCTGTGCTGTGCACCATACAGGAACCTTCCAAGGCCTGTGGGCATCAAAGACACCTGAAGGAATCTCCCTAGAAGTGAAGGAGTCACTTCCCTGCATTCGCAGGCACCACACTTAAGTCGACCAGTCTGCTGATCCTGAGCTCCTCCAGGCTCCATAAGGTTCTGCAACACAGGTGGTGGTTCTCCACAGCTCTTGAAGCCTGCCCTGCCCTCTCACCAGGTTTGAGGCCAGTATCCCTCATGGGGGCTGCAATAACCGAACCCTTGTGCACTTCGCCAACTCGCAGTTGCAAAGGCTTGTTGGCTTTCTCCTAACAAGATCTTCAGGCTCCAAGTAGCCCCAACCTCCAGCATATCCAGTAAATGGAATCTTCAGCCACACCGCATCGTTTTGCATCGTGACCTGCATCTTCTGTTGAGCTGATTCAGGTCCTATCGCGACTCCAGTGCCTTCAGCTTATGAGTCCATTTGAGGGTCACTTTTGTGCACCCCTGATTGCTATGGCCTGCCCTGACTTCCCTACATGTGGTGAGTCCCCTGGACCTTGCTGGTTCCAACATTGCACCTTCTTCGACTTCTACATTGGTTGCATTTGCCAAGGCTTGTTGGTGCTCCGGCCGGACACCGACCCTCTCAGCACTTGACATTTGATGTGGGACAGCTTGTGCATGGCTCCTGGTCTTCCTCAGCATCGCCTGGTCGTCACAGCTGCAGAGTCAAGGTCACTGTCAGCTCTCCTGCAATACCCGGCATCAGAGGACATTCGTCTTCCGAGTCTCCTGGTCACCCTGAGTGATATAGACTCTGTCCCCTCTGCTTGCAGGTACCTCTCATCTAGAATCCACCTTTGGATTCCACCGGACACTTTCTGCTTCTTCAGCAGCAGCACTTTTCTGAAGTCCTCCTTTGGGTTCAGCTGCGGTTTCTGACACCACTTCGCACCTATGCACCCGGCTTCCTTGGTGTAGGTAACGTGAGTACTAGGATGTCCACGGGTGGGATGGCTCTCCAACCTTCGGTCTTCTACTGGGTTTCTTCAGGGTCCACTGGGAAGGGTCCTAAATCTTTAAAAATCCAACTGCAACTTACACGTAGACTTGCACGGAGCACGCGGTCATGTTCCTATCCTGCACACACTCTCTGTGGGGTTCCTAGTCACTCACCTTGGTAGTTCCTTGGGTCCCCAGCACTTCTACGTCCTCTCAACAATGTCTTGACCCGAGTTGTGGTTCTTATACCACTGTCTTAGTATTATGGTTTGGTCCCCCCCCCCCCCCAGGTTCCACTATGTATTTTGTGCTATTTATTGTGTTTCTTTGCAAAGTATTGTGTGCATTGTGCATATCTCTGGCCAGGAGATATCTGTATGTGCTAGAGAGTATTATATAATAAATACATATTTTTTATATATACCTTGTGTGGTTCTTTTTTCACTTAATCTATACTATAAGAAAAAATTCAGGTGGGCTAATTCTTCTAGCAATAGGCAGAGTGGAGATGCAGGGGCTCGAAGAAGGGGTGAAAAACAACAAAGCCCCTTTTCTTTTATTTTTTAAAGACCAGTGAAATACTCGGGTTTGGTACTGTGTGTCCTAAGTCCCCGTGAAGCTGTCTCAGCCTGGGCTGCCCCACACACGACCGGAGGGGAAAGAGAGGGGCTGAAGCCTTTTGAGCCCAGTGGGCGTTGCGCGCCTGGTGTGGGCCCTCATTGTCGTCTTCTTTCATTTTAATTACGCCAAATGGAGTAGCACACCTGATAAGGATATGGAAAATCAAAGTCCAGGAATGGAAAAGTGGTATCCCGCTTACATGGAGCCATCTGATCACCCTAGAAGCAGAACGTGATCTTTCGGCGATTGTCAAACACTGGCCACTAAAATACCGGGATGGCTCCTTTAAGGCTCTCTGCTGAAGACCGATGACATCACCGGGTTATTTAAGGACAACCGTTGCTGTACATTCTGCACCAGTTAAATGTTGCGTAATGTCCTCTGGCTTGTACGGTTGATATTTAAGCGGCTGTGCTTTACACACAGAGGTAATAAACGGCTCTGCAAAGACTGGCATTTGGATTCTCTCCCACAAAAAGTCCCAGATGGCAGTGGCACACCGGAAAACAGATTGTCTGACTGGAGAAGATAATGCTGGCTCACGTTTTTTTTTTCTCGAGCTGTGCTAGTGGAGGACGAAAAAGGCGGGGCTGCCTCAGCTACGTCGGCGGCTGCTGACTGAGTCACTGGCCGCGTAAAGTATTTTGGCCAGTGGCCACTCACCAGACTCGTTAAGGCTCGGTGCATTGCAACGTTCTGAAGGGCGAGCGGGAAGTCACGTGACACAACGGGAAGGTCAGCGCAGCGGAGAACTGCGCAGCTCCAGTGAGGTGGCGGTGCAGGTCCTAGAGGAGTTTGCAGGTTTTAACGAATCCATGTGTTTTTGCGAATAACCTTTACAGACTTAAGTGGACAATTTTGGGATGCTGCCTGGCCAGTATTTTATCGGCATAGCGATGTACTAAACATGAGAATATCTTGAAAATCGGTATTTTACCCCTTGAAATACAAATTTAAGGCAACAGATAACATCAAAATAATTCCGGTGTTGTCTGATCTATGTATACACGATGGTTACGCCACATAGGGTAAGAATTCTGGTGTTCACAGGAGGATTTTACAAAAACGAAGTGTTGGCTCCTATCCTGTCTAGATCGTTGAAACAAAGAAATAGCCGATATTTTTCTCTGAAGAAAGTTACTAGTCCATTTGCGTGATTTAAAAGCCCTGGCTGCCTGCAATTGTACAATCCATAGACCCTTCCAATTTGAGGATAGCAGTAAAAAGAAAATATTTTTAAAGATCCTGGTAGTAGTAGATCAGAAATAGCACAGTCGAGTACCAATGCCAACATCACATTTGAGCAGCCAAACCCACTGGCATAAATAAAAGTGCTTGGAATGAAAACAAGCATTGATAAATGCACTCGGTTTCGCCTATGATTAATAATCATTTTTGGGGGGTAAGTTTTAATTTGGTTAGCAGTTCAATATAGGCTACAACAAGTCTGTAAAACTGTCATGACTTGTTTTTTTAGAAAGACTATATATTACGCTGTATCTGCTGGTTATATAAAGCGGTCCTGAACCTTCGGATAATGTTGTCAATCTTTTTGTTGAAAAATGGCTCCACACATTGCTAGCGCAAACATTGCCCAATTCTATTTAATGCTTTTTTTCTTGTTCAGCAATAAAAGTTGGTGTTACCGTGTACGATGCTTGGGATTATTATGTAAGGTTTTGCCCTATCTCTTCAATGGCAAAACCAAAAGGCTGACGGGCAACATACCTGTTGGCATTGCCATGCTTGTGAAAAAGGACGAAGTACCATATTTTGCAGTTTTTACACGGTGACCACTATTTTTCCCTGTTCGTTCTTGTTCCAGGATACTTGATGTAACTTCAGGAAACACAGTAAAATAAAACAAGCATTGGCATAGCCAATAGGTCTCTCCTTTGGGACCTTATAAGTATTTAGTTATACAGCACAATATCCTTGGTGCAACAACATCAACTGTTGCATATCTAAACACTTATAAGGTCCCAAAAGCGATACCTATTGGCTATGCCAATGCTTGTTTGCATTGTAAGGGCACAGGGCACCATTTACTGGCACTCGTGAGCTCCACAGACAGAAGGGTGTGAGGTAGCAGTGCAGATATTGAGAGGGCCAGAATTCAGTAAAATGCCTAAGGGCCAACATCAAGAAGCATGCTGGGGCACACTGCACAGTTTAAGATTGTTGCAGGTAACTATTCACTAGGGGGGGTTCACAGTAGAAAGGGTGCAAGGGCATAGTGCCTAAATTCACCTTGGAGCAGGGCACAGTTCACAAAAATGTTTGACTTTCCACTATCAGACGAGTGTGGGGCACTGTGCACAGCTTGAAAGGGATGTAGGCACTTCTCACCATCAAGGCATCGGCTTCCACATTCAAAAAGGTACAGGGGCTCAGTGGGCATAATCCCAAGGGTGCAGGCCGCTGTTCAGTAAGTGCCCAACTTTCCACAGCCAGGATGGTGCGAGGGCACAACACACAGACGGCATTTGTTTAGTATTGCAGTTCGGAACGGGGCTGGTTCACAGATGCACTATTTAACTTCAATAAAACAAACTTAATGGCGATGTTTAACAGTACCAACCCATAGGAACTAATCAGACATTATCCCCAAAGAATGGCACCTGTCCTCATTTTTGGAGTGTGGTCACTCTTCTGCCAGAGAATCTGTATCATAGCTTACATCATGACAGAGTCGATTGACTAAAGATTGGCTGAGGCATCGCCAAAGGCAGCCCAGCTCAGACAGCAACTCATGACTGTGGTAAGCAGTTGTGCTGGTAACCCGATGGATGTGCATACTAGGTTTCATCCTGAATGAGGGGGTGCCATATCTTTGAGAGGGTGATCTTCTTAAATTGAGTGAAGAAAGCAACATTTTTGGAGGGTGATGCAGGTTTGCAAAGGTGTATGTTACTGAACAGAGGCTAAGTTAACAGGTGTGCCCGAGCCCCCAGAGTAAAGTCACATACACTCCGCTTGTCTTTAGGAAGCAGACAGTCACAGACACACACAAACAAGAAACACAAAAGTGATGCCACTGAAACAGATGAAATGTCTCACTCCAGTGCCTTGGTGCAGTCTGTTGTCTGTGGCTGCCTGTAGTGAAAGAAAGACGCGTGCCGCCCAGTGTTTACACTGACAGCTGGTAGTGCAAGGGCGTGTGTGCGTGTGCACGAGACAGGGAGGAAGTAAAGAGCGTCCACATCACACACAAAAAGAAGCACTTTCAGCCTGATTCATCAATCATATTTGCGCTCGCAAAGGGCCAGATTCTGAGAATCTGGCCCTTTGCGAGTGCAATTTTTGCATTTGGGATTCATCCCAAATGCAAGAATCGCTATTTAGAAACTCGCAAATTTGCGAGGAATAGCATTTAAGGAATCTCTATTAGAGATTCCTTAAATGCTATTCTTGAAACATTTTAAAATTGCGAAATCGCAAATTTCGGCCGCTATTTACCGCGAGGTCAAACCTCGTGGTAAATAGCGCAAACTTAGAAAAATGCTTTTAAAAGCATTTTTCTAAGTTGCATGTTACACACACACATGTCCTTAGGACATGTGTGTGCGCAACACCTGTTGAAATGTGCATTTAAGGGGTGCTACAGGGTGTCCTTTGGACACCCCTGGCACCCTTCAAATCGCTATCTTATTTGCGATTAGCAAATTGCTAATCGCAAATAAGGAATACTCCCCATTCATTCCTATGGGCCTTTTGGCCCATAGGAATGAATGGGGAGTTATTCCTTATTTGCGATTAGCAATTTGCTAATCGCAAATAAGGAATCTGTAGTTATCGCATTTAATTTTGCGATTCCTACATGAATCCCGTTTTGCAAAACTGTAATAGCGATTCCTTATGAATCGCTATTTCAGACTCGCAAAACGGGTCTTTCATGAATCTGGCCGTTTAACTTTTAAATACACAAGCACCAAAACGGCATTTTTCACTGACAATACAGAAATAAACAATAAATAATGTGAAGCATGACTTTTGCTCGCGTGGAGCACGCTTCCCTGGCTGTCAAGCAAGCTCGAACCACCACCACTTTCTCTACCCCTGCAGCTCAACGGACCTAGGAGGAGGGCTGGAGACCGAGGGAGAGGCGGGTCCGGTGAGGAGCGTCAGCAGCAGCAGCCGATTGGTGCCGCCCCCTGAGCGCTTCGAACGAACCTGATTCCTCATTTTCAAAGTTGGCAGCAGGGCACACGTCCTAAACAAGGCTCGCGGGCCTCGTGCGGCAGAGGGGGATGGGGGTGTGTGCTCGATTCACTTGCGGGAGCCAGTGGCTGGCGCCGCAATAATTGATCACATCTGGTGCCAGCCGCTCGCTCCGCAAGTAAATCGCCTCACGTGCACGCGTTGCCATTGAAGGCAATGGCAACGTGTGCACGTGTTTGGCTAAAAAGCCGAACCGATAGCAAGAGGTCTTCTTGCCTACTGCATAGGCGAGACCTAGTAAAAACAAGCATTGGCATAGCCAATAGGTCTCGCTTTTGGGACCTTATAAGTATTTACTTATGCAGCACAATATCCATGGTGCAACAACTTCAACTGTTGCATGGCTAAATACTTTTAAGGTACCAAAAGCTGTTGCAAGGATTGTGTTCCTACACAGAACTGTGCACAGAGACCCAGGACATTAGTGAATTGTGGTGTGCCAGAAACTCACCTCAGTACCCAGAGAACCCCAACTAGCTAGCCTCAGTGTCACATTAGCTCTTCGTCCTATAGCAAAGATTAGACAACCTAGAACATGCAACTTAGTACAATCTCAGGAATGGCGGGAAGTGAGAACACTCTTTTGTTATACTCTCATACCAGTCCACAACAGGAGTAAAGAAGAGACACAGTAAGGTTAAAATATTTATCAGGGCTTAAATGATAAGAGTATTTAGAAGGGAAACCTCTAGAGTAATTACTTCCCTTCGCTTTTGCGGCACTCCAACACGCTGGTGACCCAGTGTATGAATTACAAAGACAAGTGGGAGCCGCTCTTTAAGCTCAGCCACTCGCAAACTGCTCGGCTGCACTCCCCCCTCACCCCAGGGGGGGGGGCTGGCTGAGCAGTTTACCAGGGCCGGTTTCTGTTACCAGTCTGGTCCTGAGCAGGTATTCCAATTGGGCAATTCCTGAGATTGAGTCATAACTGTACTGACACAGAAAGTTTTCAAAGACATTCTGAGAAAGTGAGTGAAAAACATTACCCTGAAAAGACCATTAGGAGAGCAAGGAAGACTGCAAGTAATAACAATAGGGAGGCATTGCTGATGACTTACAAGAGACCTCCGGTGACAAGACAGATTTGTGTAACAACTTATTGCCCCAGTTCAAATAAATTGAAACAATTGATCAGAAAACATTGGTACATTCGGACTTCAGGCACATTAAGAATAGGCAAACCTATGTTCTCCTTTAGAAGGGGTCAGAACTTACAAGACAGGCTGGTATGCACAAGCCCTAAGAAACAGCCACAGGTTAACAATCTACCCGCTGTTTGGAACATCACCAACCATGTGGCAATTGCGGGATATGCCGGTCCAGCAATAAATGTAACCCACTAAACTTGAGACTCCAGACTCCTTGTGAATTAAATAACTTCACAAACTGTAATTTATGTAATGTCATTTATGTGTTAGGATGCCCATGCAGATTATTAATCATATGTATGACAACAAGAAAAATACGAGTAAGAATTAACGAACACAGGGTTACAATAAAATGCAGAAAAGAAAGTACCAAGTTAGCAATGCACTACGTTAAGAAACATCATACTGAAGATGACAATGAGTGGTAAGTGATTGAGAGACTGAAACCCATACACATAATCATGGCACCAGCCTTTTTAAAATACTAACAACTGTGGGTATTTAGACTTAGAACAGACATACAGAGGCTTACTGACAAAACACCATGGGGACTGATAGGCAGATAGTAAGAAGAAGACTGACCATACATAAAGTGGCCCCTATTTTCCAAAGAGAGTTCCTATCTCATGTATAACAAGAAATACAGGTATTGTAATTGTGCCACGTAATGTTTAAAAGAACATCTCCTTTTCAAATAAAGAAAACACTTCTTTTAAATAAAGTTAATCATTGGTTAATACAGAACAAGTAACAAGTAGATTTAAGGTCTATTCTAGCTCTGCGAACCTCATGCAGTCACAGCCTGCTATAACCCAAATGTTATGAGAATCTACTAATCTGTCACTTCTTTGTAAGCAATGAAAACTACAACTCCCATAAGGTAATACAGCTTTTGGTGTTCCTCAGACAACCTGTGTCCCATGGATATATATACGTTGAAACACCCACCCTATATGGAGGAGGGGGTTCAGCTTATTTGAGACCTGATCAGATATATAAGGAGGAGAAGATATAGCCCCCTTACAGGAGGCAAGCGTTTACAGCGATTCACAACTCCACTCGCGGATGACGTGAGTGGTCACATGATCGCGATCACCCAGGAGGCTGGCAGGCTACTCCCAAACATGGCAGCCACCAGGTATATGGGCTGGGGTTTCGCGAGGAGTGCTAATCCACAGTTCAGCTGAGGACAGGGGCCAGACAGGTGAACTATGGGCGCCTCTCCTAGTTAAACTAAGTAGCATGGGGACAACTGAATTTCTGGAGCCGCTATCTTACAGAACAGGGAAAGGCTTTACAAAATAACAAATACTTGTGTTTCCTCCCCTTTCTTCAGCAATGGTGAATACAATGGTTTCCTCTTTGGAAAGGAGTGTCTGAATTTAACTAGGATTACAAGGCAGTGTGTCTCCCCATCACGAGATAGGGCACAGGTTGCTCATAACAAATCTACTTACCGTTTTGCTTCTTATGAATTTTTCACATTTTTCGTAGTATGTGACTACAGGAGTTGCCTCCCCTGCTTAGACCAGGACGTGCATGGACAACCCAAATAGAGTAAGATAATAATGCACTCACGAAATGTTGCATGTATGCTCCACATGTGTATTGGAACACTTGGTTTTGAATTGTGTGTGTTTGCCTTGGCAGTGTCACAACCATCACACGTGCCACTATATGAATGGTTTATGGCTTTTACCACACCTAGCCATTTGGTATAGGGAAGGCTGGTCTCTCCACAATGAATTATCCACCCTCTGGGGGCGATTGCGAGATTCTAAACTTTAGTTTACATCTCTCAGCCCACTTTACCCTGGGGGGGGGTCCTTGATTTATCGTCCTCCTGGGCCGCCCAGGGGCTTTCTGGATACTTGTGGGGACGCACTAGCTGAGCGTGCGTTGCATTTTTCGAAATTGGTGGTTCTTGGAGATGGTAATATGCATCTTGACCACACTGAGGCGCCTGATTCTATCGCTCTTTTAGACGCCTTTCATTTGGCAAATCTCTCACAAAGAGTCCTGTTTCCCACCCACTTAGGAGGGCACACTTTAGACATCATTTGTGCTAATTTTCCTATATCGGTGAAGAGGCCAAGGCCGGTTGCTTGGTCGAATCATTTCCCCATATTTTTCTCTTGGGACTTGAGGAATTCTCCTTGTCCGGCATACTGCCATCGCCCCCGGTCTCTAGGAAATTGGACCCAGGACTGCTGAGTGCCTCTTTGGAAGTTTCCCGGCCCTCCTTTTCAGGGGATCTGGAAGATAATGTATCGCAGTTTGCTGATTAAATCACAAGCTCGGTGGCTTCCTTGTCGGCACCTTATCAGCCTGGGCTGAGGAGAGAGTCCCCCTCTAAGCCGTGGTTCTACTCTGAACTGAGGACTCTGAAACATGCATGCAAAGTAGCAGAGAGCTTGGCGTGCCCGGGGTTACCGTCAAACTGAAAAAAATATTGTTAGAGCTAAACAAAAACTCTATTATGCGGCGATAAGAGAGGCCAAAGGCCAGCATTAAGCCACTCGCGTTGAGCGAGCCAACAATAACCCCAAATAAATCTTTGCAATTGTGCAGAGCTTCTTGGCCCTCAATGCCCAGGTGACAGTTACTCCTGCCTCTGAAACTTGGTGTAACATCTTGGCGTCATTCTTTCGGGATAAAATAATTTGCATCCAAGAGTCATTCAATATTGTTGCTAGGAATGTTGGGGCGGCGTGGGCGCTGCCTATGATTAGGGCAGAATTGGCCTCTACCTTTTCCCAGTTTAGGCCTGTTGATTCCGCCAGCTCTCAGAATCCTAAAGGCCCTTAGATATGGCCCACCTAAAGATCCTTGTGCAGCCAGACTATTGTCTGATTTGGTAGACACCGTCAACACAGAAGTGAATTTTATGGTCAACAAATCACTCGATGGAAACATGCTCTGATCCTCCCTAAGAAGCCGTCGCGTGACCCGTCGGTGCCTGAGAACTACCGCCCTATCTCGCTTCTGCCAAGTCTGGCTAAAGAATGCGAGAAGGTAGTTACCTCTCAACTCAACAATTTTGTTGAGGGGGCAAGTCTGCTCCATCCGGCCCAATCTGGCTTCCGTGCTTCCTACAGCACGGAGTCCGCCTTGTTAGAAGTCACAGAGGCGATCAGGAAGTGTCTGGATGCCAGCGGGAGAGCAGCGCTGGTTATTCTTGATCTCTCTGTGGCATTCAATACTGTGCCTCATGCCATGCTCCTTATCTGCCTGTCAGAAATAGGCATCTCTGGGATGGCCTTGCAATGGATTATATCCTTTTTGGAAGGTCGGCGACAACAGGTCTGGCTCCCTCTGAGTGCAAGTAAACAAGAAAAGAGAGGTCAAATCAGTCTCAGAACTGCCACAAGAAATGGAGCGAGATAAGGATCACACACTCACTTTGGGTGGATAGGAAGGCCCTCACACACCGACCTAGTCAGTGTCATGCTTCATCACTGGGCCCCACCAAAGAGGCCGAGTGTCCCTTTGGTGTGCTGCGACGCCAGAAAGACTGCGGAGCTGGTTGTGTGAAGAAGGACGTGTTGTGAGGGTGAAAATAAAATTAAAAGTGTCTAGAGGGTATCAGTAAAAAGTTTAATAGGTGATCCCTAGGACACAAATACAGAGTATTATGTGTCTGGATTTATATGCCAAGGTTAAGGGTTGGTTAAATTCAGAGGAAATACATTCAATCAGTCAACATGTTTCTGCCATATGGGTGGTATAAATTTACCAAGGCATTCATCAGGACTATACCCCGGCGGTATGGACTCTCTAATCGTCCACCCTGACCTGGGGGCGTGAAAGTGAAAATGATAAAAAAGGTGAAAAAAGTGCTTTTGAAAAAGGAAGAGCTAGTTGCTCATTCCAAAATGCTCCAAAATCAGGAGTATCTCAGCACCTGCGAAGTGAAGTACACAGACAAACACAAACAGACAAACATAGTCGATTAATATATGCCATTGCGTTTGGTCGTAGTGCTCCTTAGTTTGTGGCATAAGTAGTGTTCCCAAAGTAGACACTAGTTTTAACACCATCCAAGTAACCCTATGGGGATGATATCGCTAACTCTGGGAAGTGAAGTGATAAGGGTGTCATTGAAAACTCAATTGGTGAAAGGGAGGGTTAAAAACATAATATATGCACTCCTTATGAAGGGATCAATGGACCAAAGGTCTGTGACCCCCTAAGATGGTAAATTTCATTGATATCTCACTTTGAGTGCCTCAGCGTCTATGCCAGTGTCCACTGGAGTACCGCAGGGGTCATCACTTAGCCCTCTCCTCTTTAACATCTACATGACTCCGCTGGTGTATCTTGCGGAGTCACTGGGGGCTAAAGTGATGGCATATGCGGATGACACCCAGTTGTTGTTCACTTGGAACAAGGAGGACGACTCGGTTGAGTCAGCTCAGCTTTGCCTGTCCTCCACTGGCTGGCAGACTCACAGCTGAAATGTAACAAAGGGAAGTCAGAGGTGTTGTTGTACAGCTCTTTCCCAGCGGATTTTAGAGAGAGGCTTTGGCCTGCCGACTTCCCTCGCCCTTCAGAGAGGAAAGGTGCCGCCAAAAATCTTGGCGTTTAGTTAGATGAAAATCTGAACTTTGTGATGCAAGTAAAGAAACTGGCTCACACTTGTTTTGGCATGCTGAAAAGCCTGAGGAAGTTTCTTCCCTTTTTGCCTAGCACGGCCATAGAAACTGTGGTCCATGCACTGATCTTATCCCGTTTGGATTATGCCAACGCCCTCTTGGTCAGCTGTCCGGGTTTCCTTGTGAAGAAATTGCAGGTGGTGCAAAACTCGGCGGCCAGACTTCTCGTGGGTTTGGCATCTAGGCATTGCGTTCGGGCCCGTTTGCGTTCTTTGCACTGGCTTCCAATCGAATCTCGTCTGAAATTTAAAATGCGGACAATTTCTCATCGGGCTCTTTATGGCTTAGGTCCCATCTATTTGCAAAAGAGATTCGCCTTTTATACCCCAGTGAGACAGATGCGCTCCTCTGCTCAGTTGTTGATGCAGACCCCGAGGTTTAAGTGTCAGCGTCTTGGTGGAAATTCCTTTCTGTGCAGAGCAGGTTTAGCCTGGAACATGCTGCCCCCGGCCCTGTGTAGCAATCAAGGCCCACTGCAGTTCAAAATAACATAACATAACAACTGTTGGAGGGGTTTGTCATATAAGAATGTTTAACTATATTGTGTTTTATCCTGCATATGTACATGAAAGGGAAGGGAGGACCTTGCCTTTGATTCTTTACACATAGTATATGCTAGGGATCCTTCTAGGGCCCTGAAAAATGGCAGAAACATGTTGTCAAACCAGAGGGATGCGAGTAACATTGTACCTAATGGCATCCACTATATCTTACAGTATTTTTATTTACACCTAAGGTACCACCTTATAAAGGTAATCCTTGTGGTATGCCTTAAGAGTACAACTGAATTCCCGAAACATTATCCAAAAGATTATTATATCTTAAGAACTCCCTCAACAACTGTAAGGTTGAGCCTACCCTGATAATACCACCTTACCAGGGTGGGATGAGGGAGCCGATAATGAAGCATGCCACATTACGTGGGTGTGACCACATCATCCCATATCTTAAAATACTAAGGTGACGTAATCAATGACGATATTTACACTCAGGTAGAGAGAGACGACTAAAGTACCCCACTCTTTCACGATAAGCCTTGCACGTCCTTTTGTGATTGTGACACACTGTTATTTCCGGGTTCTCCGGATCTTGCTCGGCATGAGCAAAGGCTGTCATTCAGTGAGTGTGACCTGAAGAGGAAGAAGATGGGTGGGGAGTGGTACAGTCCACGGACCAACTAAGATGTTGCTAGTTTCAGGATATGGAGCTGATTACCCTTGCTTGCTGCTGTGCCTTAGTGAACGAAAGCTTCGAATCAAACAGAAAAGACAGTTTTGCAGCAGGTTGTGATGCAGGTTTACCCACGATGACAACAAAGCTGGCATTGGATGGAAGGCAGAGCTGGCACTGGTTGAAAGGTGAGACTCTGGATTGGTCAGAACGAAAGACACCAATTGGTAGCACAACAGGGCATGGATTGGCTGGCAGGCGCGAGATGCTTGGAGTCACATGAAGACACTAGCAGGCAGTGAATAGAGGAGCATATCCCTAACAACAGCACCAGTCCTGTTGCCATCAGTTGTTCGAGTCAAGCACCGATTTAGTAGGATTAGCAGAGATGAGACTTTTCTACGGATCCGTGACTGACAGCTGCCTCTGTCTGCAAAGCGTTAGTAAACATACGAGAGAGGGAGAAAAACACATATAAACCTGTTATCTGAACATCAAAAAGGCACTGCTGTGAACACCTGAGAAACACAGACTTCTCATGTGACGCAATTTAGACGCTACACATGGTGCATTTCAGTGCAAACACAAGTAGAATGGGATACCTGAGAGCAAACCGCGCAAACAATAGCTGCTGAATTCCTCCATACCACCCACACACGAGCTAAATATGCACACCACCACGCGATGCAATGAACGACCCTGCTGCACGGTCAGGCCAAGCACAAACACGCAAGCCTCGTGCGGTGGGGGAGAGGGGGTGGCGGATTCACTTGCGGGAGCGATAATTGCTGCCAGATGGTGGCGCGCGCTCCTGCGAGTGAATCTCCTGACGTGCACGCGTTGCCATTGAAGACAATGGAACGCGTGCATGTGTTTGGCTGAAAAGCCAAAACGACTGGAAAAGGTCTTTTTGCCTTGCAGCGCGTGCGCGCTGTGAAGGTGATACCTAACGAAATATGAATTTAAGAGCAAGGTCTAAATAGAGACATGCACTTAAGTCATGCACTGAATAAGAGTTATGCCACTGGTATTTGCACACTAAATTCATGAACCCCATCTAAAATGCTTTTTTTGAGTGTGCACTGTGAAAGCCAATAGGTTTCGCATGCACGAGATGTTGCACAGCAGCAGAAGCTGCTTTGTAACATGGATTAACGTAAAAAAACAAGTGCAATGATGTGGGCAGGTTGATTGTATCATAGCATATTTATTTTTACTTTAAGCCGTGTTCCATATCAGCTCTTGCTGCTGCGCAACGTATAAAGAAACATTGACAAAAGCGAAACCTATTGGCATTGCCAAATATTTCTGAGATTGAAATTGCAAGTTTACTCGCCTGTACAACTGGTGTCAGGGTACTCTGAGTGGGAAGTCTGCTTCTTTGCTGGCAATGGGTAGAATAATCCCACACGTTAGAGTCTTTGCATCAGCTCAACATCCTGTGATCCTGGGCAAATTAAGTCATCTTCCTTGTACCTTAAAAAACGAAATTGTGAAATGTAACTAGTGCCCATATAAAGCGCTCCAATCCCTTGGGGTCGAGTTGAGCAGGAGAGGGGGCTTGGGTGAAACTACATGATGTCACCATCTGACCTCAGACGGCATTAGAAAACAAATGAAAAAGTAGAAAACTACAGCTTGCGGCCAGTGGCCTATCATCTTAAAGTAGTCACCAAAAGTCTGCAATTTTGATAATTAAATATTTTGACTCTAGGGTTAGCATGGTTTGCATTTTAAAAGCTCATTTATGATTTAAAATCAGGACAGACAGGGGTCCGCCATTCACCAGCGCCGAAATCGCTGATTGTCTGGCCTCTCACAGAGTCAAGCATCGACAAATAACGCTGGGGTGGCCCCAAGCGAACAGGGATGTTGAGCGTCTTATGTGGACTCTGAACAAAGCAATCCAAATTGCCTTGACCGATGGTCGCAACCTGGAACAAGCACAATGCCAATTTCTCAGCGAGTACCGGCTTACCCTTCACTGCACTACAGGTGTCTCCCCAAGTAGACTGTGTTTTGGTCGGACGGTGACAGACACCATCCTGCATCACTCAGTGTGGGCCGAAGCACGGAATACCCAGAACCAGTCATTCACAAGGCGGACGAAGGCCAACCACGAAGCATCCCAGAGGAGACATGCAAAGGAGAGCCCGATCATGGTTGGTGACCGTGTGCTCGTGCGAGACCGCCATCCTGGAGAAATGTTCAGGCTGCCGTTCGAACGGGACCCCTGGACTGTAACCGAAGTCAAATGCACGATGGTGACCGCCTCAAGGGGCAACAAAAATGTAACCTGCAATGTGTTGTTCTTTAAGAAAGTCCCAGATGATGAAGTTGAAGGATTTTTGCCACACGATGATCCAGGGACAGCTGTCCCAGAAGGTCCCCACGACTCCCAGAAGGAAGCTGGCAAACCTGCATCCCCTGCCACGGACGGACAGGACGCACCAGCTCAGGAGTGTGCCCGGGGGTAGTGTACTTGATTAGGGACAGTCATCCATGGACTGCGGCAGTATACCTGAACTTTCACCCAGCCCCTCAGCGAGGAGCAGCCAGGGTCGATACAGCCTATGGCCCTTTACGTAACCATCCCAGAGGTACCGGGACTTGGTGGCATGCTGCCAACCATCCACCTGCAGACCAAGTAAGCTGTTCCATAAGCACCCCTCTGTCATGGACTTAAGTTTTTAGGTTTTGCCTGTGCCTCCAGTTTCCCTCCTCGCCACCGCCAATCTGCATTTGATTGGTGCTGGTTGTTATTCTCCTGATAGAGGAGGATGTAATGTTGTGACTCATAGGGAGGTTCCACGATAGTCGCTGAAGGAGGGTGACCCAGACACCCTTCAGGTGTAAAGCAATTGGCTGGCCCGGCGTACGCCCAGCCAGCGTGTGTGTGATTAATAAATAGCCAGGCACCCCGGATGTGGTTTAGTCACGTTCTAACCACCACCACATAGGTGTCATCCGAGTCTCTTTGCCATCACCACAAGGCCTCGGTCACGACACTTCACTAAGTAAAGAGGATGTTTAGTGCGTTGCCAGGATTGGACTGAATTGTTATAGTCCCTTTTCTGTTTCCATAACTTCTGCTGTATCAGCCAGTTCTGATAAACAAATAGAGCGTTACCTTTCCTCACCTATTGTACCTACACCGGGCGCCATGATGGTGGATTCAGTAACTCCTTTGGGTGAATGAGTACTGTGGCTGCATGTAGAAGACTGTGGATATATGCACTGGCACATTGTGACAATAAATGAAGCTCTGTGACCATAAAGATGTGACGTAACAGAAAGAGCTGCAGATTTGAGGAACTGGGTTTGAGTCTCAACATTGGTTCAACATCTGGGCAAATCACGTAATCTCCCCAGTGCCTTAAAAAACAAATAAAACGCTCCAATACTTTCTGGACAAGCAGAGCAGGATGTGGGGTTTTGTTCAAAGTGTGGGAGTGGGTGAGGGTAAAGAGGACTATGGAGGTATGGAGAGGACGTTGGGCACAAGACTCTCCTAGAGAGCATGAGGAAAATAAAAAATAAAGTGAACACGCAGTGACCTTTGTTCTCATCCGTATTTCACAGTGTGACGAATGTGAAAATCGGCACATTTCCTTCGGGCTGGTGGAACGCGATTCATTTTGCCGGATCGAAATACAACATGTTTCCCAAACACATCAGAGTGCAGCCCCCCTAAGCAGATAAGCAGAGACAAGCTCTTCATAAAACACGAGACAGGTCCTGCAAGCCCTTTGACTTTTGACAGGCAAACGTGAGATTGGGAGGTAGGTCTGTGTAGTCCGGTGCCACTGTGTACAACATTGACGGCCTGAGGTAGTTTAATATATAAAATCTTTACTGTACGCACTGCATGGCTTGTTGGGCACTTGCTTCCAAGATGTAACAGTTGGCGGTCTAGTAGCCAACTCTCACGCACCCACTACATCTGCAGGCCAGGTGTGACCTGCGGGGCTGAAATAAAAGAAGGGCAGCCGCTCGAGGTCGTAACCTCCGACCGGAGCAGTAGTGTAGTCTGGTGTGTAACAAGTAAGCGCTCCTGCCCCCGCACAAGGCCTACATCCACACAGCGGTGTCCTGATACCCCCAGGTCCACCCTATAACAATGGTGACGAGCGGAGGGGCCCAACCCTCGCTCGCACCTCGCACTGCTCCGAGTAGCAGCCACCTCACGTGTGCGACAGCGTAGCTGTGCACCGCGTGTGTCCTGAGGTGCGGAGCGTCGGAGGTGTGCACGCCCTTCCCCCCCACCTCAGCATCAGCCGCGGTCGGTGCGGGAAGCACCGAGGAAGCCTCCGAGATCTCCAGACGCCCCGCGGAGGCAAGCCCAGACCGGGCTGAATATACAGTCCCTGCCCCCGCCGTGAAACCTCGCTCCAGGCCCTGCCGGGTGTCTGAGCTGCTCGGGCCCCACCTGTTTAGCTGAGCCCAGCTGCCTGAGGATTTGCCATAGCCCCCCGGAGCAGTCAAGCACTGGCAAATGCAAGACACTGAAAAGAAAAAGGAAGGGGTGCATTTCAAGTAAGGAGTCTGAAGGGGTACCGATCCACAGAGTGCCCAGGGTAAAGGGTGAAAGCAAGACAGAGCACCACGTGTGACCCTGCGCCATCTTCCCCTAGACCCGGCCTGAGTACGTGGCACGTCACCGGCCTGTACACTGTCAAAGACAATCTCCGCCAAGCACCATGAGAGACAACAACGCTGCAGCGCCAGCCCGCACTCCGTTCCAGCGCGCTGCAGCAGGGGTCCTGCCTCCTTTCAGTGAGCTAGAAGATCCTGCATCAGCCTCCCCCGTTGGAGAATATTGATCGAACGCCTCAACAACTATTTTGTCGCGACCAGGGAAACGGATGCGGCGGTAAAAAGATCCTTGCTACTCCTCTATGCAGGAGATAACATTTTTAAACTCTTCAAGCACCTACCCAACACAGGGGTGGCTGACAACTATGATGCAGCAGTAACTGCACTAAATGGCCATTTTGATCCACAACGAAACCCGGATTTCGAAGTCTTTAAGCTCGGACAGAGGGCCAGAGGGCAGGAGAATCTATGGACATGTTCTGTGCATGTCTCCGGGAGCTTGCCAGCACGTGCACTAATGAAGACCAGCCAAGGGAGATCAGGAGACAACTGATTCAGGGGTGCCACAACAAGACCATATGAGGACTCATACTGCACAAACCAAGAATCACGCTGGAAGACATACTGATACTAACCAAATCACATGACCTGTCCACGGCTAGGGCAAATGAGATGGCTCAAGCCTTAACCAAGGCCCATGGGAAGCTTGACTCCATTAAGTCGTAACGAGCCGAAGCCAGGAGAACCAAGCCCAGAGGAGACCTATTCAGAGGACCAAAAGGATGCGCCCCCAGATCAAGATGTGGATACTGTGGCCATGAGCCACATGGCGCCAAAGACTGTCCCGCCCAAGGAAAGACCTGCACCAACCCAATCACTTTGCATCCGTCTGCAGAAGGTGCAACAGAAACCGAGACTTCCGAGGGTAGAAGCCCCCAACGCGAGCCCTTCGGCAACTATCGGTGACAGACACCGTGTCACCTGACCACGGACAGAGGAGACAAGCGAAACACCTGCCAATGGTAGAAGATTCCTCAGAAGACGACGATGAAGAAGTATACATAGTATCCTTCGCAAGGGAGCTCAAATAACGCCGCCGACCACAACCCATGTGCATAGTCCAAGTCACGGGAACGGAGGTGAAAGCGGTCATCGACACAGGAGCGACAGTGAACGTCATGGGCGTACAACAATACCGAAGCCTACACCCTCGCCCTCCTGTAGTGCTGTCCAAAACCAGAATCTACACGTATGGAGCAGACACGCCCCTGCCGCTGAAAGGAAAGATCTCGGTACCCTTCAAGGCAGACGACCTTGAGGTGATGGCGACCATCCATGTCATCGACAGGGAAGTGGATACCCTCCTGAGTAGTCACACTGCGGAGGATCTAAAGCTAATTGCTTTCGCCAAGCGAATCCGGACATACCAGGTAGAAGAGCTCCTCGGACGGTTCCCCGAGCTGTTCCAAGGCCTCGGGTGCATCTAGTGTGAACCTATCAAGCTACACATTGACAAGTCGGTCGCCCCAGTCGCCCTGCGACACAGGAGAGTTCCTTTCCACCTGCGACCTCTCGTGGAGAAGGAGCTGGAAGCCTTAGAGGAGCAAGGAGTCATCAAAAAAGTATCCGGGCCGATGCCATGGGTATCCCCGAAGGTCATCTCGGAAAAGCCAAACCAGCCGGGAGCCATCCGCCTATGTATCGACATGCGGTTGCTCAATAAAGCAATTAGGAGAGATCGCCACGTAACACCAACAATGGATGAGATCATTGCGGACGTTAACGGATCCAAGTGGTTTTCGAAAATTGACTTGAACGCAGGGTATCACCAACTACCCCTGTCAGAGGAGAGCAGATATATCACCACTTTCAGCACACACCTAGGGCTCAGAAGATACAAACGGCTGAACTTTGGAATATCCTCGGCGGCCAATGAATTCCAGAACACAATACGGGAGCTGTTATCAGGCCTAACTGGAGTGTTGAACGTGAGTGACGACATCCTTATCCATTCAGCAACGGCTGCCGATCACCACCAACATCTCCGCAGCACACTGAGACGCCTTAGCGAATACGGAGCCACTCTACTTAAGGACAAGTGCCAGTTTTTCCAACATTCCCTCGAGTTTTTCGGCTACGTCTTCAACCAAGAAGGCATACAGGTAGACCCGAGGAAGTCTCAAGCGATTAAGGATACCCCCTGCACCAACGACACCGATGGAAGTACGGAGCTTCCTGGGAATGGCCACGTACTGTGGGCGATTTATACCAGGTCTGGCCACCCGGAGCGAGCCGCTGCGGGCCCTCACGAAAGCAGATGCAACATGGCACTGGGGCCCAAAGGAGGAAGAGGCATTCCAAGGGATAAAAGATGCCCTCCTAGGAGAAGCCACGCTGGCTTACTTTGATCCCTCGAAGCGAACGGAGGTGCCGCCTTAGCGTTCGCCAGCAAGTCCCTCACCTCCACGGAAACAAGGTATGCCCAGATTGAGCGCGAAGCGCTCGCCATCAAGTGGGCCTGCAGCCATTTTCATCTGTACCTCCATGGACGACCGTTCACAATGGTCACCGACCATCAGCCTCTTGTTCCCCTCTTCAAAGGGACTGCACTGCACACGCCACCGCGCATTGAGCGCTGGGCCGTCCAGTTGCAACCATATGAAATGGAGGTGGTATACCGCCCAGGGTCCAAGAACCCGGCCGACTTCCTCTCGAGACACCCAGTTTAGTTGGAGAAGCAAGAAGAAGATGAGGACGTCGAACAATATGCTCATCTGGTAGCTCTGGCAGCATGCCCCCAGAACATGTCCTTAGATGATGTCAGAGAAGCTGCCGCCAATGATGCAGTCTAGGCCAGGACCCTTTGCGGGCTGGGGATCCCAGTTTTAGTCTCTGCAGCGCAACATCCTGTGATTCAGGGCAAATCACAATCTTCCCGGAGTGATAAATTGGGCTATATAAATCTACTAATTTAATTTAAAGTATCACGCAAGCGAAAAAATAAGAAACGGGCAAAACCCTATTGAAAGTTTTTTGTCCACCAAAGTGGGTGTTAACATTATTTTGGTTACGGGACACTGATAAGAGAAGCAGACTAGGAACATGCATTGGTAAATGGAAGAAAATATGCAACAGCCAATAGAAATGGAGTAAAAGAAAGTGGCAAGCACAGGAACCAATGAAAAGCCAGGAAAGTGAGGGGGCGGGATGTAAGCCCTTTTAAAGTTTATATTAAAAACAATAGATTTCACACACACAGCGCAAGTGCTGTGCAAGCGAATCATAAAAATGTACTTCGGGAAGGCAAAACTCTGGGGTGGGCTGGGATGAAGCAGCAGAGAGGGACCATGTCATTTATTTTTGTTGCAGCCTTATATAGCGTGAACCCGGAAGGCATCAGAGCACTTTACATGAGCACCAGTTGCATTACAGTCAGACACATACATTTTTTAGGCACAGTGAGATTAAGTGATGTGCCCAGAATCACAGGATGTTTGAGTCCCCGCCAGACTCAAACATAGTTTCCTAGCTTCAAAGTCAGCCGCTCTAGCTGGTAAGCCAAATCCTCTCCATGATATACATATATGCATTATTTACAGAAGAGGGGTGACTGCCCCATGACGCTACATATGCCATATTAATGTGACCGCTAAGTTTTCAGCTTGTATAAATCTGCAATGTAAGATAGTTTAGTTGAGGGAAAAGCAAGATGTCGGCCCCTTCAGGCTGCTGGAGTGGACTTCCCAGGAGCACCGTGAACCGAGGATGAACTAAGTGGGGAAGCTAGTCTAAAGTAATACAGTATTTACCTACCTAATGCTCGTGGATACAGGAGGCTCCGACACGGTTGCGGATACCGACCTTGGATCCAGGGACAGCCCCGGGGAAGAGCCGCCACGGGATTATGCTTTGGTGGTAAAGCTCTTGGCGTGAATCCTTGCATCCGTTGGTTGCCGGCTGTGTCGGCGAAGAGGGAATATAAAAATGGTTCCTAAGGCGCTCAGCTCTGCCAAGGGAAAGATGGGTGCGATGACAGACTCTGCGGGCCCCCAGGGTAAACGAGGCAGCCAGCGGGTGCCGCTGACACTGAAGCCGACTCCCGAGAAGGAGAGAGAGACGGTTTTGGTTAGGGGAAGAGGCGGGACTTCATCTGGATGACATGTGCCGGGTGGCACAGTACTGGAAATGCTCCGTGCCTCTAGCGACAAACGGGCGGAGAGTACACCCCAAGACACAAGCACTGCCGAGGCTGAAGTGGAGGGTCTCCCTCATGAGTCAGAACAAGCAAATGACTCAGCAATGGCTGGGGAGGACGACCTGGCTAAGGATCTACCTGCTGGAAGCCTGAAAGTAAGTTCTGAGATAAGGCAGAGTGTCAATGTATCAGAGGGCATATTTGAAGATCCAAGGAGGTGCAGCGGGGGATTTACAGAATAATGTGGGGATAATGAGGGTGACAAGAGGATAAGCCAGGTGTTTGTCGGAAAGAAAACTGGGTTTCAGGCGCAAAGGACAGCAAGCCTGAAATGGGATTACTATCTACCCGATTCAACTAACCTCACGCAGTCTACATGAGCCCCCTCGCGGCCATCGCACGGCAACACAACCTCAGCATAATCTCCTACGCCGACGACACCCAGCTGATCCTCTCCCTGACCAACGACCCCGCCGCCGCCAGAGCCAACCTGCACGAAGGGATGAAAGAGGTAGCCGAGTGGATGACGACCAGCCGCCTGAAACTGAACTCAGACAAGACGGAGGTCCTCATCCTGGGCTCTTCACCCTCCGCCTGGGACGACTCCTGGTGGCCTCCCGCCCTGGGCACCGCACCCAAACCGACAGACCATGCACGCAACCTGGGCTTCATCCTGGACTCCTCCCTCTCCATGACCAGGCAAGTCAACAACGTCTCCTCGGCGTGCTTCAACATCCTACGCATGCTACGGAAGATCTTCTGGTGGATCCCCACCGAGACCAGGAAGACCGTCACCCAGGCCCTCGTCACCAGTCGACTGGACTACGGCAACGCCCTCTACGCCGGTACCACCGCCAAGCTCCAGAAGAGACTCCAGCGGATCCAGAACGCCTCAGCCAGACTCATCCTCGACATCCCACGAACCAGCCACATCTCCGGACATCTGAGAGACCTACACTGGCTCCCCGTAAACAAAAGAATCACCTTGCGCCTCCTCACCCACGCACACAAAGCCCTACACGACCAAGGCCCGAGCTACCTCAACAGCCGAATCAACTTCTACGCTCCCAAACGCCACCTCCGATCAGCCAACCACGCCCTCGCCGCCGTCCCCCGCATCCGAAGAGCGACTACAGGAGGAAGGTCCTTCTCCTACCTGGCCGCCAAGACCTGGAACTCCCTCCCGACCGACCTGCGCCTGACCCAAGACCACCTCTCCTTCAGGAAGAAGCTGAAGACCTGGCTGTTCGAGCAGTAGCGGCACCCCCCCACCCCCAGCGCCTTGAGACCCTACGGGTATGTAGTGCGCTCTATAAATGTCTTTGATTGATTGATTGATTGACGCAAAAAGCAGTATCTCAGGATACACCTGGCTTGCATGCCCCAACATTGGAAACAGTCTAACAGACCATAATGCAACATCGGGATGAGACACGGGCCGATGCCCGCAAAGCGCAGAGTGCTGCACGGGAAGTCCAGGGGGCAGTTAGGAAGTTGACAAAATCATGCAACATTTTTGGCGAACGGCTTTAAACCCGAGTCAGCAATGTTGAGACTGAAGTAACTGATAAACGTAGCCAATTCAAGGAACAAGAGGAACGAATCACAGACATTCAATGGAAATTGGAAGAACGTGAGAACCGTCAGCGACATAATAATTTGAGGGTCTTGGGGTTTCTGAGGAGAAGGAGGGGTCAGATATTCGGACCTATGTGCTAGATCTCTTCCGCGAGCCTTCCTGGAACTCAAAGACTGGAATTGGCAACAAGAGGTCCAGCGAGTGCACAGGACACCCTTCACTTTGAGGAATCCAGTCAGGGAGGGATCTAAGCCAAGAGCCATCTTGATCTTTTTTGGCAATTTTCTTTTGAGGCAGGCAGTGTTCGAAAAAGCCAGGCAAGAGACCAAGAGAAAGTAAGATGATGTCTCTTTTTTTTTGTAAGACCTGACTTCTGTAATGTCATTGTTGAGAGGAGGTGGCGCTTGCGCTAATTGATAAAACCTTTTCTGGATAAAGAGGCAAAAGCGTTTCTGAATAATCCTGCCTCCTTAAAGGTAGTTTGGCAAGTGTCAACAAAGTTTTTTACATCTGAGGTAATGGCTCAAGAGTTCCTGGCTGGATTGAAGCTCTAAATACCCTATAGGATTAGTGAGCCGAATGAAGTGCTGTAAGGGGGAGGGGGGTATCTTTGTTCCTGTTGTGTCAGACTCTTGAAATCTATTGTATAGTTATCCTCCCCTCCCCTCACTTCCTTACCTTTTTTTTTCTCCCGTCCTCTCTTTTTTTATTAGGATAAATCCTCACTGATAGGGCTATCCTTTAAGAAGATAGCATGGTGTGTATAAGGGAATCACAGTGTTGGCAAATCGCTCTCCATCTCTGCCAACAACAGACCGATTTTTGGTCTGGCATTTCCCGAAGATGGGAGAGAGGGAGGGGAAAGGGGTGCAGGGCTGGGAAGTAGTGTAGGGACTAGGGTTATGGGGTGGGAAAGGATCAGATAGGGGGTTCTAGGGATTCTGGGTGGGGGGCACAAAACAGGATGAAAAATTCACAGGGACAGTGGGTTTAAAATAAAAGAGAATTCTAAAATTAGAATAATGACGGAAGTGACAGTAAACTACGGTTACTTAGGTTTGCTTTTTGGTTTAAGAAAGGAAAGGAATGAAACAAAAAAAGGACAACATATCAATTTAAATGGTAAGCTGACTGTCTGCTCTGTTAATAAAGGTGGCTTAGGGTACAGGAATAAGCGAAACCGGACTATGGAAATGCTGAGATTTAATAATCCCAATATAACTGCACTGCAAGAAACACATATACCATGGGAAAAGAGGCGGCTAATCATGATAAAGGGCTATTCTTTAATGGCCTGCTCTATGCAAACTTCTAATATTAGAGGGGTGGCTATTTTAGCTAAGAATCAAATAGGACCCGTTAGGTGGCCATTGGGCGATGCAGGAGGGAGGTGGGCTGTAGTGGAGCTCAAATATGGAATAACAATAGTGACGGTGTATGGATCAAATCAGGATAAGCCCAACATATTCGAAGACCTGGAAATGGAGTTAGCCGATTGGCCTACACCTCTAATTATGTGTGGGGGCTGTACTATACATCTAGGAGTACGTGACGTGAATTCTAACAGATATCACGGACGGAAGCTCAAAGTCTATCAAGCATTAACATCACTGATTAAAAGCCATGGGTTAATAGGCGTATGGGAATCCAAGCTTCCCTCCGACCCAGGATATACATGCTTTTCTTATGCCCACAAGAAATATGTCAGGCTGCATTACTTTTGTATATCAAAGCAGATTCTAGGAGGGGCAGAAATAGAAATCTTCCAAAAATCAATGTCTGATCATAACCCTTTGATTCTTGGGCTAAAATTGATGCAATTTCATATGTGCCAAACACAATGGACATTTGATCGGAAATTGTTGGTTGATCAAGAATATGTTTGCCATTTTAGAACTTGGATCAAATAATGTTTTAATATGAATAGATTTAGCGCTTCACGTAAAATTGTTTGGGAAGCGTTTAAGGCTGGAGTAAGGGGGAAGACAATAAGCTTTGTATTTAACCAGAGACACCAACAAGCGAAGAAGATTAGGCAATTACATGCCAAGCTTCGGGACTTGGAGAGAGAACATCTAGGGAAGATAGTGCGGGGATGGATGCAGCTACAACTCAGCTAGATATCATTGTGGTCAAGGCTGAGATAGGGTCTTATTATTTTCAAAAGGCTGCGGCAAGCTGACAGACTCATAGGGCGGAGAGCTATGAGTATGGCCAAACTGTTGGGAAACTACTTGCTTTAAAGACCAGACAAAAATCAGCAAAGAGCCAGTTCTCCAGTATTAGGGGTGTCTTTCCTAGATTCACATGCTTGAATAATTCCCCGTCGTCGAAGTGGGAGTCCCACGGTACATAACATAGTAGTAAGAAGCATATATACACAAATATATACATAATATATACATATATCTACATAAAATAATATTCCACAATATAAATATATGTATTAAAAAAAATAAAGTCTTGAAGTACCATAGAACAAAATAGGCCCATAGAAAGCATTGAGGGAGAGCTCACTTTAGTAACATATCCATGCCATTATAATAGTCCACTTTCCTGCCAATCAGGCTGTAGCACCCTCTAGAACCTTCTCCTCAGAAGCTCAAGCCCTTAGATTTTCTACCGCACATCGTGTGAAGGGAGTCTCCCTGAGCTCTGCTCAGTTTTTTCCTCAACTTCAAGCTTCAAACCTTCAAGTATGTCTACTACAAAGAAATCTTTATTCAAGCCCTGTTCAGCCTGTGGAAAACTTTGTCTTTTCTCTGAGGACCCTTATAAGAAATGCATTTATTGCTTGTACCCGGACCATGAGGTGAGGAGTTGTAAATTTTGTAGGACATTTTCAAATAAGACTTTAAACGATAGAGAGGCCCGCTCCTTCTGTGGCTACAGAAGTTGAAGACCTCAGACAATCCTTTGTCTAATATAGAGAGTGTGTCTTCTCGCCAGTCTATGACCTCTCTCAAGCGTGGGTCTGAGTCTGATGTTCCTTCTCCTTTCCTTAAGAAAAAGAAGCTCGTGGATGCTTCAAAATCAGTCTCCCCACGGGATCTGCCGGCCTCTACGCCTGTGGGACCTAGTTCTCTGGCGTCGCAGATCCACTCGGTGCCCTTGCCCTCAAAAACGAGCACCAGCTCGTCGACGAGCTCGTCGACGCGTACGTCGATGACGATGAGATCCGTCGACGTCATGCTGCCGACGACATCATCTTGCTCCATGTCGACGACGACTGCTTCGACGACGCTGGTCCAGGAGGCCCGGCCTATTACTTCCATTATCAAGATCTCGTCGACGACCCAGTCAAAACGCCATTTCGACGAAGGCTTTATCGACGCGTCAATCATCGTCAACGCCTTCAACTTCACTGACGACGGCCTCGTCGACGGCCGCCATACCGTCGACGGCGAGCTCCTTGTCGACGGCAGCTTCATCGACGTCAAAAAGTTCGCCGAAGGCAGCCACACCAACGTGGACGGCAGCGTCGATGACGACGAAAACATTGCCATTATCGTCAACGCCAGGAAAGTCTACTGAAAAGCACTCGACGATGACAGCGTCGACGGCCTCGTCGACGGAACAGTCGGCGGCAAAATTTTCACTGGCAACTGCAACCAGCTTCACAGTCGTCACGGCTACTACTGTCAAGCGTCCAGTTCCTTTGGATTTGAGCCCTTTGCAACATCGCACAGGTCCACCGCCTCAACTATTTGCATCTGATGATGAGGGTGATTCAGATGGCTCCTATGTGGACGATAACTTTAGGGCTGCCAGTAGCCCATCGGAGTTACAGATTAAATACCAGGACTATGATGACGATGAGGAGCAAGACTTGCATATCTCGGCTCCAGAAGATTGGCATGATGTTGAACAGGATGTTCCTATGGCACAGTTGCCTATGTCCTTGATCCCCAATCTGCAACACATGCTCGACTATAATCGTCGTTTCCCACCTTCCACGCCGGCTCCTCTGCCGCCCGCATCTACACAGCCATCTGTTTCTCTTGCACCAGTCCAATCACCTATTCCACAACATACAATTCAGGTGGATACTGGCAATAATACGGACACAGACCCAGATGATGACGCTGCAATGGCAGATTGCGACAATTACCAGGTGCAGACTCCGTCGCCTCCACCTACTTCTCCTCTGGCGTCGCCTCAAGTTGACATTGGGGGCTTCCATCTTTTGATGTCAAGAGCTGCCAAACGCTTCCACTTGCCGATGGTCTTCAGGCAAGAGGACTGCTTCCCCTATGATTTTAAAGATCAGCCATTGAAGCAGGTGCATTCCATCCCAATCATAGACTTCATATGGAAAGAAGGACTTAAATTGATGGAACGGCCCAATTCAGTGCCAGCCGTACTTCCACGTATCGACAAAAAGTATAGGGCTCCTGTGGATTCGCCTGCCTGTTTAGTTTCCCAGCCAAAACCTGATTCTGTCATTACTCTGGCTGCTCAAAAGAGGTCATGGAATCCTTCATCTTCCTTAACAACTCCTGCCGGACCAGGATGATGGCCGTCTGGACACCATTAGAAAAAAAATTTCAACAATGGCTGCAACCACTGTACTGGATGCAAATTCCTTAGCCATCCTCGGCCGTTACGACCGACAAATGTGGTCGGAAATTGCTGCATTGGTAGACCTCATCCCTGAAGCATCCAGAGCTGAAGCGCAAAAGATCGTGCAAGAGGTTGAGAAAATTTCCTCTGAAATTATCGACTGTTCGTTGATATTTCCTCGACTGGCTTCCGGCAGTTAGCTGGCGCTGCAGTTTTACGGAGACAGGGCTGGCTCAAGTCTACGTCTTTTCGGCCGGAGGTGGAAGCGAAGATACTTGATTTGCCCTTCGATGGTGAGTCCCTCTTCGACAAACATGTGGATGACGCCTTGGAATCTATTAAAAAGGACACGGACACTGCTCGCGCCCTCGGTTCTTTGCAATACCGGAAGAGGCCATTTCGTGGAGCACATGTTAGAGGCACATCCTCTAATTTTCGTAGCTCCTCCCAATACCGCTCCTACCGTGACAACAGGCAGCGTTATTCAAACCAACCGCAGTCTCGACAGACCGACTCCAGACCATACAGGTGGAAAACAACTTACAGAGGTGGTAACTCCTCCAATGAAAAATGACTTTTGCAACTTCAAGTCTTTTCCCACTCTGCAAATTGGAGGTCGAATCTCCCAAAGATTTTTAGATTGGTCAGCAATAACTTCCGACCGTTGGGTTTTGGAAGTCATCCAAAGAGGCCACGCTCTGGAATTCCTCAAGTTCCCACCCAACCGCCCGCCATCTGGTCCTCCTCCAAAACATCTAAAGGAACTGTTTGCACAAGTTGCAGTTATGATTCAGAAAGGTGCAGTCGAAGTGGTTCCTCGAAAACAACAGGGTATGGGCTTTTATTCCTGCTTCAGGAAAAAGTCAGGAGAGTGGCGCCTGATTTTAGACCTCAGAGCCCTCAACAAATTTGTCAAGTCCAAGACATTTCGCATGCTGACTTTGCTGGAAATCTTACAGTTCCTGAATCCAGAAGAATTCCTCTCTACAATCGACCTCCAGGATGCATACTTCCATGTGCCATTCCATCAAAGTCAGAGAAAGTACCTCCGTTTCAAAGTGGGATCAAAGCACTACCAATTCAAGGTTCTACCTTTTGGACTTCGTTCCGCGCCGAAGGTCTTCACAAAGATCATGTCCCCAGTTGCGGCTTATCTACGCCTACAAGATATACAAATCTACCCTTACTTGGACGACTGCTTAATAAAGGCACCAACCTTCCTCGCAGCAAAACAACACACTCAGACTTGCCCTTCCCTCTTCCAAAGCTTGGGTCTTTCCATCAACCACGAAAAGTCACATGTCCATCCCTCACAACAGAGAGTCTTTTTAGGAGCATTGATAGATACACGTCTAGCAAAAGTGTTTGTTTCGCCAGAACACCTAGCTCGCATCATCAAACTGGTGGCTCTTTTACGCTCAAAAAGGTCTGTTTCTGTCCGGATGTTAAAATCCTTTCTGGGCATGACATCGTCCTGCATAGCACTGATCCCCAATTGCAGGTTGCACATGCGAGTCCTTCAAGAAGAATTGGACAAGCAATGGAGGCAAGTCTCAGGGTCGTTCAACGCCAAAGTGTTCCTGACCCCTCGCATCCAGGGTGCATTGGAATGGTGGGCTCACCTTTTAAACATCACAACAGGGCGTCTGTTTCAAGAGCCGGCCACAACGCTTACCCTTACGACGGATGCTTCCTTAGAGGGTTAGAGTGCACAACTCGAGGGGTGTCAATCAAGGGCAAATGGACAGTCGACCAGCGCAAGTGGCACATCAGTCGTCTGGAGCTCCTGGCTATCTTTCTGGCCCTGAAATCGTTTCGACTACTGGTGGAAGGAGAGTCTTTGTTGGTGCGTACAGACAACACCACCAGTATGGACTACCTCAACAAGCAAGGGGGTACAAGATCTCTCCCGCTCTCCAAACAGGCACAACAGATCTGGAAGTGGGCAATACAACATCGTGTTCGCTTGACCGCAGTTCATGTCCGGGGCATTTCCAACGCCCTTGCAGACTCTCTCAGCAGATCGACCACAGACAACCATGAGTGGAAACTCCATCAGTCAACTCTGGAGTATGTGTTTCGCAGGTGGGGCCGCCCGGATCTGGATCTGTTTGCGACTCCAGTCAACCGCAAATGCCCACGCTACGCAAGTAGGCATCCCCACAAAGGATCGAGCGGGAATGCAATTTCGATCAACTGGTTGAATTAATTCATGTATGCTTTTCCGCCGATCCCTCTTGTACCTCTCCTTCTGCGCAGAATGAGGTTTCAACCGTGTCACATCCTGTTGATTGCGCCCAGGTGGCCACATCGGCCGTGGTTCACTGATCCTACTTCTTTTTTCTCAGTGCGATCCGATCCCTCTTCATCCGCTGCCTCACCTTCTCACCATGACTCAGGGTCAGATATGCCATCCAGACCCGGCATCTCTCCAGCTTCACACTTGGAACCTGAACACCATGAGTTCGCCCATCTGAATCTTGATCCGGACTGCAGAGAGGACCTTGCTCAAGCACGTGCTCCTTCATCCATTTAGACCTATAAATTGAAATGGAAACTGTTTTGTGTCTGGTGCCATTCGGAAAACATTGATCCTATGCTCGCTACTCCTGAGCAGATCTTGCCTTTCTTCCTCCTTTTGGCAAAATAGGGACTTTCACATTTCTCCCTCAAGGTTTTCCTGGCGGCACTTTCCTGTTTTCTACATGATGGATCTATGTCTCTGTACTCCTCTCGGATCATTCGCCAGTTCTTTAAAGGTCTGTTCCGGATGTTTCCACCTATCCGGCGTCCTCCACCGGCTTGGCGTCTGAATCTGGTCCTAGCCCAACTTCTCAAACCTCCTTTTGAACCTATTCACTCAGCGGAATTGAAATTCCTTACTTGGAAGGTTTCCCTCCTCCTCGCACTTACGTCATCTGGGAGAGTGAGTGACATCCACGCTTTTACCATACAGCCGCCTTTTCTCCAATTCTCAAAGGACGCTGTTGAACTTCGTACAAACCCTAAGTTTATTCTGAAGGTTCCATCAGACTTCCACCTTAATGAACCGCTCATTCTCAAGACTTTCTTCCCTAATCCTCAGTCTCCAGGTGAGCGTACTCTTCATTCCCTTGACCTGAAACGATGCCTCAAATTCTACATCCAACGCACTGCTGCATTTCGAAAGTCTGACCAACTCTTCGTGGCAGATGGGTGAACCTGTCCCCCTGGGGTGAAAGAAAGCCCATTAGGCACCAGGGATTATGTATTTTCTGAATATGCGGGATGGCGGCTGCCCACAATGTGCATGGCCATGCGTCCACCACACATAAATGGGGACCAATGTCTTTCTGCTTCCCCTTGGGGGCAGGTGATGCAATAGCCCTTGATCTGCCCCCTGGGGCGGGGCAGAAAGCCCACTAGGCACCAGGGATATGCTTATGGGCACATAAGAAAGAAGCCCAATATGCAAGTGTCACTCCCCCTTTTTTAAGGCACTCATTTTGGCTTTTTCAATGATATTTTTAGTCTCATCTGCCCCCAAGTGGGAGGCCTAGCAGCGAAACTTGCACAATATTTGCCTCCAGGTTTTGACTTAAAATGTAGATTTTCCACAGCCATAGTGGCTGAAAATCGACATTTCATTACTGACATGGAGACTAATATTATCCCACCCGGTATAAACCCTTTATAGGAAAGTAGGATCTACTTCTATGGTTATCCCCACTTTTAACCTGGTGCTAAGCTGTATTATGACTAGTCGTGATAATCAGGACCCCAGTCTATCTGCTTTCTCCCTAAATTGTTGCGTTCAGTACTTAGTTACACACCAGATTGAATACTGGGGTACCCTTATAAGTCCCTAGTATATGGCACCCATGTACCCAGGGCTTATGTACAACAGAGGTCTCCCATGGGCCAAAGCATGTATTATGCCACCCATGAGAGACCATTCAAAATGGAACTACAGGCCTGCCATTGTAGCCTGTGTAAGTTGGTGCATGCACCACTTACTATAGATATAGGTTTACTATATCTAAGGGCCACTGCACTTAAAACCTATAAGTCACTCCCATAGCAGGCCTTTGCAATCCTGAAAGCAGGGTACTTGGTTCTAAGTGAGAGGGTGCTCCTGCATGAACAGTACACCCCTGCAGCCTACCAAGTCCCTTCACCCAGGTTGTCAGTGAAGCAGACATATACTATATGTAGGGGCACCGCGTAGTTACGCAATGACCATCTCGAAAATGACTGCAACAAATCCGATCATGTTTGGTATCAAACATGTTGGACTCATACCCCCACACTGTTTATGTTAGGCTCTCATTGTTCCCGGTGCCAGTCTTCTAGACCCGGACAGCACGCAAAGCTTGCTGCCTACCGGAGACACATTTCTGCTCTCCTGCTGCGGAGCCAAGCTCGAGCAGAGGAAGGTGGATCAATAGGCATCCTGTCACAGGGAGGTGTGACCACCTCCCAGACAGGATATAGTGTATTGGGACCAGATGGGTGCGCTTGCCAGCACCAGAAAGTCTACATGAGGGGCACAGTTGGTGTCCCTGTGCATAGTTCACTTCAAACCAGTTCTGGGAGCCGTTGGCTCCAGCTCTGGCGGGAGCCAGGACAAAGGACATGGGATTAACCTCGTCCCTGTCCAGACCCTCACCCTGGGTGGGCCCCCCTGAATCTTCCCAACCCTTTCGCTAGGTTACTTTAAGGGCTTACTTGGGTGTAGTTCCCTAGATTCGTCATGGGATAAGATTCAGATCAGACGCCACTGCACATCTACCGTCTGGGCACCCTGTACTTCGCTGGACTTCATTTGGGCCTGACTTTGTCTCCCTTCCAGTCTGCTGCATCGTCTGTGCCTGTGCATCATAAAGGTACCTTCCAAGGCCCGTGAAGCATGAAAGACCCCTGAAGTCATTTCCCTTGGAGTGAAGGAGTCACTCTCCTACATTTGCAGGCACCACAACTAAAGTTGACCGGTCTGCAGATCCTGAGCTTTTCCGGATTCCGTGGGCTCTGCAACACAGGTGGTGGCTATCTACAGCTCCCCAGGCCTGCTCTACTCTCTCACCAAGATTGAGGCCAGTATTTCTTGTGGGGGTTGCAATAACTGAACCCCTGTGCACCGCGTCCAACTTGCAGTTGCAAAGGCTTGTTGGCTTCTTTGCAAAAAGATCACTGGGCTCCAAGTAGCCCCAACCTCGAGCATCTCCTGTGACCAGAATCTTCAGCCACACTGCATCGTGTGCATCGTGGAATGCATGTTTTGGTGAGCTGCTTGAGGTCCTCTTGCGACTCCAGTGCCTCCGGCCTATGGGTCCACTTGAGTGTCACACATGTTTCTTTTGGGCTCCCGTGATTGCTTGGGCCTGCCCTGACTCCCCTGCCTTTGGTGAGACCCCTGGGCCGTGCTGGTCCCGAAGTTGCTCCTTCTTTCATTCCTGCGTGGATTGCCTTTGCCACGGCTTGTTGGGACTCCAGCCGGACACCGACCCCTCAGCACTCAACATCCTTCGTGGGACAGCTCATGCACGTCTCCTGGTCTTCCTCAGCGTCTTCTGGTACTCACAGCTGCAGAGTCCCTGAAGCACCCGACATCAGAGGGCATTCATCTTCCAAGTCTCCCGGTCACTCCTGAGTGACATAGACTGTGGCCCCTCTGCTTTAAGGTACTTCCCTTCAAGAATACACGTTTGGATACTTTCTCCTCTTCCAGCAGTAGCACTTTCCTGCAGTCCTCCATTGGGTTTGCCGGCGGTTTCCGGCACCACTTCACGCATATGCACACGGCTTCCCTGATGTAGGTAACATGAGTACTAGGGTATCCACGGGTGAGGTGGCTCTCCAATCTTCTGTCTTCCTCAGGGTTTCTTCAGGGTCCACTGGGAATGGTCCTTAATCTTTAAAAATCCAACCCCGAGTTGCACATAGAGTTGTAGGGCACACACGCTCTCCGTGGGTCCCTATCTTCTCCCCATGGGTGGTTACGCTGGGTCCCAGCGATTTTACGTCCTCTCAACACTGTCTTGACTCGAGCATGGTTCTTATACCACTTTCTCAGTATATGGTTTGGTCCTCCCTGGGGCTATTGTGTATTGCGTGCTATTTATTGTGTTTCTTTGATAATGTGTGTGCATTGGGTTTATCCCCATGTTGGAGATATTGGAACGTACTTGAGAGTATTATATGATGAATACATACTTTTATAAATACTTGGAGTGGTTGTTTTTCACTTAATCTATACCATAATATTGCATTCTGGTCAAACAAGCTGCTTTACACTCCTTCTGGACTACACAGCTACCACTTAGAGAGCTTTCTGATGTTCTCTAAAACCTCTCAAATCACAATAAGGGTGGCCTGTACTGGTGCAAGGTGCCCACTTACATTAGTGTATCAAAACAACACAAAAGCCAATGCTGAGACAAAAACTTTTTACCCTGAGAAAAGGTGGAGGGGTGGGAATTTTGAAAAAAGCAAAACACCCTGCTTGATTTCTTTAGCAACGTATCGAGATTTATTTTCTCGCAATTATTTTTTACTTTGTACAAAACACAATTTTTAGTGCAAGGAGAAGCCAACAGTTTTCATATATACAATACATGTTACAATAAACAAAGGAAGAAAAACATAAATGTTTCAAGCATTCAGTCAAACATGGCCGTCCAATCATACACAAAAATTCAAACGCATACTAACATGATCAACAAACCAAGAGAAACAAATAAAGCCACGTAATGGTCAGAAATCAATTGGAAAGAATCCCTTTCGATAATGTAATTTAAAGTCTTTTTTTGGTGTATTTACACCGGGACAAGTCTTTCTCTCAAAATGAGCAAGGTGCTCAATCTTTCCCACAATAGATCAAGACCAGATACGGGGTAAAGTGGTCTACGCGTTTCGAACCCCGCTTGTTAGGGGGGTTCTCCTCAGGACCAAGTGGTTCTCAGCCAATGGGCCCACAAGTCATCAAAATTCGTAGATGGTAAGTCGAGAGATTTGAAAGAAGAATGCTCACAGTAGCTGCGCTTCAACCGGCTGTTAGCTTGCCGGCGTGTCCATGCTTCTCCGAAGTTCTGGGGAATAGATCTCCTAGTTACGATGGAACGAAGGCGTCTGTCCTAGCTTCCAGTATGCGAGTTGTGATGAAATTCACCTTGCTCATTTTGAGAGAAAGACTTGTCCCGGTGTAAATACACCAAAAAAAGACTTTAAATTACATTATCGAAAGGGATTCTTTCCAATTGATTTCTGACCATTACGTGGCTTTATTTGTTTCTCTTGGTTTGTTGATCATGTTAGTATGCGTTTGAATGTTTGTGTATGATTGGACGGCCATGTTTGACTGAATGCTTGAAACATTTATGTTTTTCTTCCTTTGTTTATTGTAACATGTATTGTATATATGAAAACTGTTGGCTTCTCCTTGCACTAAAAATTGTGTTTTGTACAAAGTAAAAAATAATTGCGAGAAAATAAATCTCGATACGTTGCTAAAGAAATCAAGCAGGGTGTTTTGCTTTTTTCAAAATTCCCACCCCTCCACCTTTTCTCAGGGTAAAAAGTTTTTGTCTCAGCATTGGCTTTTGTGTTGTTTTGATATTGAATTTTGGCTCAGCCTTGCTGAGTTAGGGGCCAAGACCCGGTATTGTTTTTTGACACTTACATTAGTGGACATCATATACCAGGCCAGCTTATCCCACCCTTCCCTGATGTTTTTAAAAATCTTTTTTACAACAGGACAAGTTTAAGATCGTTGTGAAATATCAATGGATTATTCTGGATGAAGATGTTCTTTTCTAAAGAAGGAGTTTATTTGCAAGTTGTGGATCTTCTATTGAAATGTCTTAACAGTCCAAGTTAGCAGTTCATAAAAGAAGGAAAAGGACTGGTTTCAAAACGGTTTTATTAAGTTTGGAATGCTTGAAGATTCTAAGTTCTATAAGCTTTAAAGATGCTGCTGAGTATTGGCAATAAAGGGATTTACTGCATAATATTAGCCCCAGATTTTTAGCTCACCATGGCTGTAGAAAATCTACATTCTCCAAATAAAATGCCAAGAGAATCTTAATTTCATTACAGAAACAGAGGCTAGTATTATGCATTAATATTTTAATGCTTCTCCATTGCAGCACTTTTTTTGAAAATCAAATGTATTGAATTTTCCAAACCACAAATCCATATTGGCATCAAAATCGGGCATAATATCATACTGTACATTCACATGTAGAGCGACAAGGATCAGCAAATCAATTTGCAGGGTAAAATCATACACAGGGTTAACCCAAAAGACAGACGACACATATCCATTCCTCAAGATAGCAGGTTGAACTATTTGCCCCATACCTTTCGGAAAAGTTTGGGGCAGTCCCAGGCTTCAAAGAGGGGCTCCTCCTGAGTCCCACACCAGTCCACCCCCGTCTCCACCTCCGCACAGTGAGGGGCTTGGCCCAGGACCACAGCGCCACTATATCTAGCTTCTCCAATGCCACCACTGTCCCGAGGAAACGCTTGTCGGCCCGAGAGCCGTCCAGGCCATCTAACATGCCTAGAATCAGGCGCAAAGGGTCGTAGGGAATGGTCCACCCTAGGGTCTGTGAGAGCTCTAATTCCACACCCTCCCAGAATGGAGCATGGGCAGGGCACTGCCACACCATATGATAGAAATCCGCGGGGGCATGGTTGCAACGCACGCAGGTCGGGGAAGGGCGCAGTTGGGCTTTGTATAGGCGCTCTGGGGTGAGATAAGCCCTGTGTCAATTGTAAAGTTCGACTAAACGCAGCTTGGATGAGGTTGTCAGTGTCTTAGGGGCCATGAGGGCATCCCTCCAATCCGCCTCCTCCAGGGGGCCCAGCCTACCCTCCCAATGGGCTTGCAGCCCGTCTAAGGTTGCGGGTATTGTTCTCGAGGGAGTGGTAAATCCGAGAGACTCCGCCCCTACCCAGATTCCCCATCATCATCTGGGCCTCAAGGGGACTAAACTTGGGAAGGGAGGTGGGAAAGGATAGGTGCATCCCAGGGCATGCCTAAGTTGCAGATATTTGTAAAACTGGGAGGGGTGGAGAGAGTAGCGCTGCTGCAGGTCTTCAAAAGTTCTGATATGGTCCCCCACCCAAACATCCCCAAGAAGTGGGATCCCTATGTGATCCAACCGATGGAAGTCCCGGAGGGATGAGGTCTCCTGCAGCCATATGCCACACCACAGGGGGTCTGCCTGGTAAGTTTCTGATCCCACCACGTGTGGCGCAAGGCAGTTTTCCAAGCCAGGAGAACCGACCGAGTGACAGGGAGCAGGTTTCGGGGGACGGGGTTCCATACAAGTAAGCCTGAAGCCGCGGGAAGTCCATCGCCTGAAGTTCTACCTGGTACGCCAGATCGGACCAGCCACCCGTGAACCAGTAGTGGACCACTATAAGTTTTGTGGCAAGGTAATAGAGATGAAGGTTGGTGACTCCCATACCTCCGTTATAAGGATGTATGCGGCAATGTGCCAGGGAAATCGCGATCTCCCGCCCCCAGGGTAAAAACACAGTCGAACTTGCAAAACCAGGTCGCCGGGAGGTGAAAGGAAATATTTTGCAGAATATACAAGAACTGGGGGAAGACCATCATTTTGAAAAGGGCACTTATGCCAAGGGGGTTGAGAGGAACAGATTGCTATTTCCTAAGGTCCCCCTGGTGATTAGGGGTTTGATGTTCAAGGCCTACTCAAGCTCTGGGCGCAGAGCAACCCAATCCCCAGGTACTTGAAGGATTGCCTGCGCAAGGGGATGGTTGTCTGCCAGTCAAAACAGGCACGGGACGGGTGGAGGGGAACCAGGGTGGACTTCGCCGGGTTGAACCGAAGGCCCGAGACCCATTTAAAGGTAGAGAGAACCTCCAAACAGCGCGGGCAGGAGGTCTCGGGGTCCGCCAGAAAGAGGAGGACGTCATCCGCGTATAGAGCGATCTTATCAACCTGCAGTAGGTTCCACGTCCAGTCCCGGATGTTGAAATCTTGGTGAATAAGGGAGGCCGAGGGCTCCATCGCCAGCGCAAATAAGAGTGGCGAGAACGTACAACCCTGGTGAGTGCCCCTTTGGATAGGAAATGCTTCCGACAGTACACTGTTGACCAGGACCCTCTCTTTAGGGCAGGAGTATAGAACGTGAGTGAGGCGCCGGAAAGGCAAGCCGAACCCCATCACCTCCAGCACCTCATCTAAATAGGCCCAATCCATTGTATCAAAGGCTTTCTCAAAATCGATTAAAAGCAGAGCCAAATACGGAGTGAGATGGTGGCGATGCCCAGGTGGAGTTGTACCCCAGGCAGGCATGAAGCTGCATTAATCCAAGTGGACCAAATCATGTAAGAGAGGGCAGAAGCGTTGGGCTAAAACAGTAGCTAAGATTTTCACCTCGGTGTTAATGAGGGAAATGGGGCGATAGTCCGTGCAGTCAATGGAGGAGGGCTGTATCTTCGGAAGCACCACAATAGTGGCCACGTCCGTTTTGGGGGCCAAAGACCCTTTGTCTACCACGTGGCGAAACAATTCTACCAAGTTCGGGACCAGCACCTTGTGATAAGTTGTATAGAATTCTTGCGGGTAACCGTCTGGTCCCGGCGTCTTACCAGAGTGTAGGTGAGAGATGGCCTTGTGAACGTCGTCCGCAGTAATGGGGAGATCCAGAGTCTCCGAGATCGTTTGAGGAAGACGCTGCAGGTGGGTCCCTGTCTCCACCAACAATGCAGTTAGTGAGGCCTCGGGGGGACGGGCTGTATAGAGATTGGCCTGATTGACTCTGCAAAGGCTTGGGCGAAAGCCCGTTAGGGGAAATGGTGGGTGCTGTTCCCGTCGCGGACCTCAGGAATGATGCGAGCGGCCTTGGGATAGGAAATGAGGTTATGGATTAATTTGCCATTTTTTATCCTCCAGCCATATATACGAGCCACCGAAGAGCGCCACAGCATTTAAGTGGCCTCCAGGGAGTCTTCTTCCCAAAGCAGTGCGAGCTGCCGGGTACCCCCAGCGGACCCCTGAGAGTCGACTCCAGCTAGGCAGCTTGAGCCTCCAACTCTGCAAGGTGGGTGACCTGAGCCGTGCACTTCGCGTGGACCAAGCCCCTGGCCACCCCCCATATGGTGGCCTTACCGGCCTCCCAAAGAGTACCTGGCGAAGAGACCGACCCTGTGTTGAGCACAAACTAGTTCTTCAGTTCTCGGCCAAGTGATTCAGCGCAATTCTCGTCCTGCAAAAACCAGGCATTCATTCTCCAAGTCGTATGAACAGCAGCGTGGGCTTTTCCAAGCCGGATGGAGACAGGGGAGTGATCCGAGATGCCCCTAGGCAGAATAGTGGCCCCGGATACCAACGATCAATCAAGGGCATGCATCAGAAGCAGGTCAATACGAGAGTGAGTGTGGTGGTCTGCAGAAGTTTGGGTGTACTGCTGTCGCCGGGGATTCCACACCCTCCACATGTCGCAGAGACCCAGGGCGGAGGACCAATCAGAAAGGCGTTTAGCAGAGACAAGGCGGGGTGCAGAGGGAACACCTGTCGCGTCATTGGAGGGACGTATAAAAAACATTAAAGTCTGCTCCGATGATCGTCAGGCCCTGGGGAAGGGTGGAGAGCAGACGCATGAGTCGCCGGGGCGCATCGGGCATGACGGCAGGGGGAATGTAGAGAGATACAAGACTAAGAGGGTGCCCCTCGATCTTGCCAACCAGGGCCACATAGCGGCCTTGCGCGTCGTTCTCAAAACGGGACAAACTAAAGGGGAGAGACCCTTACTGAGCAGTATGGTCACCTCCTGGGAGCCCCGAGTAAAGCCTGGGTGCCAGACTCTGTCGAACCCATAGCGTGCAAGAAAAGCGCACTGGGTGCCTAAGAGGTGCGGTTCCTGCAAAAAGAGGATGTCGGGAGCATGGCGTTCGGCGCTGCAGAGAACTGCAGTTCGCTATATACGGTCTAGAAGGCTGTTAACATTCCACGATATAATGTGGAGGGGTCTATGTAGAGTGGACATCATATGGGTGTGTATTGTGTGTGAAGCACTAATTCCATTGCAGCACATTAAAGAACACATTCCATCATATAACAATCCAGAGCTAGAATCTTCCTTCATGTATAAATAGTTCCTTCCTCTTTTAAAACGCGAAACCATGGTTCTTCTTTCTATCTTGTCATTATGAGATATATTCTAGCATATGCCCTTCTTCTTAAAACGAGAAACAATTGTGTGTTCACTGAACTATTGATTGTTTTCTGAAACAAGAAAAAGTTGGTAAATAGACAAAACATACGTAATCTTTCTTTCTTTGTCTTTATTTGGTTTCTTGCACATAAATAATAAAATAACACGTTAAATACAAATGAAAACTTGCCTAGCTCGACACTACGAAGAGGACGCCGTGCTGTTTCGCCGGCCCAGCAATCCCGTGGATACCCAGCAAAGTGCCCAGAGCACAGTGGTTAATTTTTGCACCTTATCCAATGCTACCACACATTGGAATTACTTCACAAGTAATTGTGATCCCACTAGGAGTTTGCGGCTGCGGGACTGTAGCATCTCTCAAATTTGGTTAAAGGTGTCTGCTCGACCTAGATATTGTGAAATACTTATTCACTCTTGGTGATAACATCCAGCTATCGATCTTTGATGCAAATTTTCTCAAGGACCGTTTCCTGATGCTTGAATGTCATTTTAAATTTATGCATCAAATCGTTTCCACCCTGCATAAGTCCAAGTTTTTACTGGACGAAACACGTTGGCTGATGTTTTTATGAATTGTAAATTAATCTACAAACAAGAATGCCAACTGGATCTTGTCAGAAGTTGACATTTTCAAATTGTTTAATATTTATTGTAACACATTTTCTCTTCATTTTATATGTGGTGCAGCTCTTTTCTGATTTTTGTATATTATAGCTTGCTGGTGAGGAAAGCATCTTCGGGCAGAGGGTGCATACAGAGAAGTGCACACAAGATTAAACAAAATATTATCCAGTAAAAAAAGACAATCAGGGTAATTTACTGTGAGGGTGCTTTGGCCATTTTTCAGATGTGTTAACAGATGAAAACTTCCTCAAATGAACATGTGCCAAATAAAATATTAATCTAGGCTGAGTATAGAAGTCAAGGTACAGAGAACACCAGACTCACACAAACAAAACCAGATAAGATAGCCCAGATAAAAATAGCTATTCACATCAAATAAAAACAGTTAATGAACAGCAAAAATGTGCAGAAAATTACAAAGTGCATCGTCCCATAAATAGTAAATTAATCATGCACTAATTAATCCCAGCTAGATCTGAACCTGACTGCAAATTTTAAAAAGCTAAGCACCTAAAAAACTGTACTGCCCATGAGCATTGATTAGAAAATGTAAGCTGGACGCACTTGCCTAAAATGGGCATTTTCCAAAATCGGGATCATAAAACACTTCCTGGGTTAGCAAGGAAAACCGCAGAACAACAAAAAGTGCAGCATGTCCTGTGAAGACTCACCATCGCAGCTACAAGGCAACAGACTCTGTCCCTTATACTGCCCCCTTGGGTGGGCGAGAAGAAGATGGAAAAGGTCAAACCGGAACCTGGTCAATAAAAAGCGATTGTACGAATTCACAAACCTTAAAAAGTATGGTTTGATCGTCTACGTAGTTCTTATCACCTTGGTCTCCAGTAATACCTTCTTTAAATTCTTTATATATAAGTTAAACAGAAGAAGGGCCAAAATGCAACCCTGTCGGACCCCTCTCTGTATAGAGAACAGGCGTGTGACCCTAAAATCCTTAGAGTATCTGACCTCCCCTTTCGTGTCTCGGTGGAGATCTTGTAGGAAAAGAACGATGTCATTGTCCACCTCCATAGCAAGGTCTGCCACCTCTTGCATCTGTTCACACTATTGAACATGGAGTACAGGTCCATAAAGGCCAGATAAATAGTACTCGGACGGGCAACTGCGCTTTGGTCGATCAACCAGGGTGAAAACTGTATTGGACATATGAGAAGATGTTATTGTGGGCAGCCCAGCTAGATAGTCTATCCAATAAAATATGGCCGACCACTTTGACCACTGAATCCAACAGGGAGACAGGCCTATAACAATGTGTACTATCTTTATCCCCTTTTTTAAAGACAAGTACAATGGTAGAGGTGGCCCAGTAAACCGCGGGACCGACTCTGACAGCTGTTTTGATAGCTGAGGTAAGGATGGGACCCACAGCTCCAAATTGGAAATGTAGGGGTTGGGAGATATCCCACCTGGTCCCGGGGCCTTATTACAAGACAACCCAGCTATACCCAACCTGACTGTCCCCCTCTGAAACAGAAAGGGCTGATTACCCCACTCCAGCTCAGCAGGAATCACTCTGAACAGGTTGGCACCGAAACATTTCCTCAAAATAGCTAACACATTCATTCTCTGTAATATAGGCATCAAGGGCATTTGCTGTGACCGATGCCAGGAAAGGGCTGTTAACGGTTCCCCAAAACTTGGTGCTACTCTTAATAGTACTAGCCTTGATAAGCTTACTCCAGGCATATTTCTTCAGTGCCTCCTTTTGCCTAAGCAGAGCTTCTTTTTACTGCTTTCTACAAGTTCTTCCTGGGCAGATATCTCTAGAGATAGTGCGTAGTTCTTTCTTTAGCTTCATAGACGCACGCAAGCAGGCGGAATCAGACCATCTCAGAGCCCCCCTATTTAGGTGCCCTTTAAGGGCAGGGACCTTCAATAAATCAGCTATGGAGTGGGAGATAGCTGCAAAAGCATTGATAACTTCTCCTGGCTCCTGCTGCAAAGCCAGGCATGTCTGTAACTCCTTATAACAGTTGACTGATAAGGTCTTGTGGAAAGAATCAGGAATGATCTGGACCCATTTGAGCCTTCTACCTCCATCTGTGGCTTTCAATGACCCCCCCTTGTTCTAGCCTAAAAAGGTCCAGCTAGATTTAAGAGACAGAGGATTGTGATCACTATGAATGCTCACTTTGATGGAGAATTCCAATATAAGGTAAAACAAGCATTTGCAATGCAATAGGTCTCGCATTATTTAAGTTTGAGCTATTAGCATTGTAAATGGCAATTGTTTTTTGCTTTGTGCTATAGTTATTTTTTTACATAAAAAGCTACATATAAAATACATATAAAATATGTTTTATTAAAGTTATTTATGCAGTATCTAAATTTTGTTTGCATAAAAGAGTACAATAATATCTTAGTAAAAAAGTCAAATATTTTAATGGTAATTCACCAAATGTTCATTTATGTGTTTGTTTTGAAAATAGCTAAATTAATAGCTTTGTCATTTACAATGCCAATAGTTATAACTTTCGCAAATGTGACACCTATAGCATTTGTAATGCAACGTTTGTATTTACGTGACTTAGATATATTGATATTACAAATAACAATGGCTTTTAATTTTTTTTAATACTTAATAAAAGTGATTGTAATTTATAATGGCAATAGCTTAAACTTTTGTAAATAACTTTTGTGAAGATTATGTTCAGTGTATTTTATTGTAACGAAATCCAAGAACAGAAGTGAAATATTAACATCTTTTTGTGACATTTGTAATAAAGCTTGAAACATTGAGAGAACATATTTGTGCTGTGGTGGTGCTGAGTGATGCTGTGGAGGTGCTGAATGGGGCTGTGGTGATGCTGAGTGATGCTGTGGTGGTGCTGAGTGGTGCTATGGTGGTGCTGTGGTGGTGCTGTGGTGGTGCTAAGTGATACTGAGTGATACTGAGTGATGCTGTGGTGGTGCTGAGTGGTGCTGTGGTGGTTCTGAGTGATGCTGTGGTGGTTCTGAGTGATAATGTGGTGGTGCTGAGTGACTGTACTCACTGTCACTCTGCACTCACTGTCACTCTGCACTCACTGTCACTCTGCACGCACTCTGCACTCACTGTCACTCTGCACGCACTCTGCACTCACTGTCACTCTGCACTCACTGTCACTCTGCACTCACTGTCACTCTGCACTCACTGTCACTCTGCACTCACTCTGCACTCACTCTGCACTCACTGTCACTCTGCACTCACTGTCACTCTGCACTCACTGTCACTCTGCACTCACTGTCACTCTGCACTCACTGTCACTCTGCACGCACTCTGCACTCACTGTCACTCTGCACTCACTGTCACTCTGCACTCACTGTCACTCTGCACTCACTGTCACTCTGCATTCACTCTGCACTCACTGTCACTCTGCACTCACTGTCACTCTGCACTCACTGTCACTCTGCACTCACTGTCACTCCGCACTCACTGTCACTCTGCACGCACTCTGCACTTACTGTCACTCTGCACGCACTGTCACTCTGCACGCACTCTGCACTCACTGTCACTCTGCACTCACTGTCACTCTGCACTCACTGTCACTCTGCACTCACTGTCACTCTGCACTCACTGTCTCTGCACTCACTGTCACTCTGCACTCACCCTGCACTCACTGTCACTCTGCACGCACTCTGCACTCACTGTCACTCTGCACTCACTGTCACTCTGCACTCACTGTCACTCTGCACTCACTCTGCACTCACTCTGCACTCACTGTCACTCTGCACTCACTGTCACTCTGCACTCACTGTCACTCTGCACGCACTCTGCACTCACTGTCACTCTGCACTCACTGTCACTCTGCACTCACTGTCACTCTGCACTCACTGTCACTCTGCACTCACTCTGCACTCACTGTCACTCTGCACTCACTGTCACTCTGCACTCACTGTCACTCTGCACTCACTGTCACTCTGCACTCACTGTCACTCTGCACTCACTGTCACTCTGCACTCACTGTCACTCTGCACGCACTCTGCACTCACTGTCACTCTGCACTCACTGTCACTCTGCACTCACTGTCACTCTGCACTCACTCTGCACTCACTCTGCACTCACTGTCACTCTGCACTCACTGTCACTCTGCACTCACTGTCACTCTGCACGCACTCTGCACTCACTGTCACTCTGCACTCACTGTCACTCTGCACTCACTGTCACTCTGCACTCACTGTCACTCTGCACTCACTCTGCACTCACTGTCACTCTGCACTCACTGTCACTCTGCACTCACTGTCACTCTGCACTCACTGTCACTCTGCACGCACTCTGCACTCACTGTCACTCTGCACTCACTGTCACTCTGCACTCACTGTCACTCTGCACTCACTGTCACTCTGCATTCACTCTGCACTCACTGTCACTCTGCACTCACTGTCACTCTGCACTCACTCTGCACTCACTGTCACTCTGCACTCACTGTCACTCTGCACTCACTGTCACTCTGCACTCACTGTCACTCTGCACTCACTGTCACTCTGCACTCACTGTCACTCTGCACGCACTCTGCACTCACTGTCACTCTGCACTCACTGTCACTCTGCACTCACTGTCACTCTGCACTCACTGTCACTCTGCATTCACTCTGCACTCACTGTCACTCTGCACTCACTGTCACTCTGCACTCACTGTCACTCCGCACTCACTGTCACTCTGCACTTACTGTCACTCCGCACTCACTGTCACTCTGCACTTACTGTCACTCTGCACGCACTGTCACTCTGCACGCACTCTGCACTCACTGTCACTCTGCACTCACTGTCACTCTGCACTCACTGTCACTCTGCACTCACTGTCACTCTGCACTCACTGTCTCTGCACTCACTGTCACTCTGCACTCACCCTGCACTCACTGTCACTCTGCACGCACTCTGCACTCACTGTCACTCTGCACGCACTCTGCACTCACTGTTTCTGCACGCACTCTGCACTCACTGTCACTCTGCACTCACTGTCAGTCTGCACTCACTGTCACTCTGCACTCACTGTCACTCTGCACTCACTGTCACTCTGCACTCACTGTCACTCTGCATTCACTCTGCACTCAGAGCACCCACCACAATTAAGTTACTCTACCAATGCAAGACACTTGCAATGAGAACTTGTGGGACGCTACTGTTGAGTTTATATATAAACAAGTTTGACTTATTGGCATTGTATATGACAATGTGTTGCATTAATTCTTTTGCAAACTCTGTATTGGCTGGTGGTGTTTGTGCCCGGTGAAAGCGTGCACTGACGGATGGTGGTGTTTGTGCCCGGTGAAAGCGTGCACGAACAACTTATGGTGTCTGTGCCTGGTGAAAGTGTGCACTGACGGCTGGTGGTGTTTGTGCCTGGTGAAAGGGTGCACTGGTGGCTGGTGGTGTTTGTGCCCGGTGAAAGCGTACACTGACGGCTGTTGGTGTTTGTGCCTGGTGAAAGGGTGCACTGGCGGCTGGTGGTGTTTGTGCCCGGTGAAAGCGTGCACTGACGGCTGGTGGTGTTTGTGCCTGGTGAAAGCGTGCACTGATGACTTATGGTGTCTGTGCCTGTTGAAAGTGTGTACCGACGGCCGGTGGTGTGTATGCCTGATGAAACCATGTATTGATGGCTAGTGGTGTGTGTGTGCCTGTTGAAAGTGTGCACTGATGGCTGATGGTGTGTGTGCATGGTGGAAAAGCGTGCACTGACATGTTTAGAAGTAAAGTGCGCCATACTGCGATTGCTACAATAGTTAATTGTGGATGTGCTAACCATTGATGCGTGCACTGATGGCTGGTGGTGTGTGTGTGCTTGTAGAAAATGTGCACTGATGGCTAATGGTGTGTGTGCCTGGTGGAAGTGTGCACTGCCAGCTAGTGGCGTGTGTGCCCGGTGAAAGCGTGCATTGACGGCTGATGGGGTGTGCCTGGTGAAAGTGTGCACTGACGGTTGGTGGTGTGTGTGCGCCTGGTGAAAGCGTGCACCGACGTCTGGTTCTGTGTGCGTGTGGTGGAAGCGTGCATTGATCGCTGGTGTTGTTTAAATAGCAACATACTTGGGTCCAGCATAAAGAGCACTCTTTTTAAACAGGCATTAAGAGTGAGACAGCACACAATGATCCAATGGTAATTACTAGTTGAAGGCAAATCGCATATAGAACATTAGGAACACTGCAATTCTTTACATTCATTCAGACGGTCCTTGCTGCATTCAGGACATTATCAAAAATCAGTCTGTTTCGTGAGAAGTAATACCTTACATCCTAAACAGCTGTTTTAACAGAATGTTCTCGACTTTAAAAAGAGAGATGCCTAAAACATTGGCAGGGAGGCAGCATCCTGAATTTAGGTTGTATGAATGTCACTTTATTGTTTAACTGAAAGAAAAAAGCTCAACTATAATAGACTCTTAGCCAACGCTGCAACACCATTCTGACAGCTAAGCAAGCCGAGTAAGAAGGGATGTGCGGACTTTACCCGAAGGTGTCAGAGCGAATTCACAATAGAAACAGAACTGATACATGAGAACATTACTAGATAACAAAATACAAAAGCAAACGTTACATTACATGAGGCAAAAGTGACAATTGTAAGGCACTTTTTGTTATCTTAGTCTAAGCCCGCCTGATTCTATGAAATGGCGGCGGGCCGCGGGACAGGCCTTTATCCTTTCACTTTCAGTTCCGCACTTCCGCCACCGCGTATGCGCGTGCCGCGTGCGTGGGGGGCGTGGGCAGCAGGGCTGGCTGCTGCTGAGTGGTGGTGAGCAATGCCAGGCAGCCCCAGGGCACGCACAACATCATGCGGGCCAATAAGCGGTAAGCCCCTGTGCGTGGCATATGGGGCGAGGCAGGCGGCGCGCATAGCCAAAGAAGAAGACAAGAGAAGAACAACGAAAACTGCGAACTTAACTGCCTTCCAAGTCCAAGACAAAGCAGCCAGGCGGCCAGGCCCGCCCACGCTGAGCTGCCCTGTCCGATTTCCGAATCCGAGTCCGAAAACCAAAGTAAGTCACTCGGAGACGGAGTGACAGACTCTGTCACCGACCGGCGGGGCAGGGTTGCTGCTGGCTGCCTGCCTCCAGGCCTGCTGCGTGCACTAATTAGTTGCTTTCCGGTCGCGCATTTGCCTGCTTCTTATTTATGTCCCCACTTGTCACTCGTGTTTGTCCCTCCTATAGAACATGCTTTCTCGCTTCTGTACTTCTTTGCTCCCGGGGCCGCACTCAGTGTTGCTCTCTGTTCTTGCCTGTGTGCCGCTTCCCTCCATATTGGGTTCGCCCTTGCACTCAATTAGCCCCCCAACCCTTGTTGCTTCCTCGCCTGCTCCATTTGCCCTCGGCTGCTGCTGAAGCAAGCAAGCAGGCAAGCCTATATTATAATAGTTACAGTGCGCAACGCACGCCAGGGACGGATGGTAACGGGCCCCGGCCTATAAACATTAATTATGGTGCCGTGGGGCGCACGCCCTACCGGCCTGGCCTGAGCCTTTTTAAAATTAATTAAATAGTTGGTAGTGGTACGCACTGGAGGCGGGCTGGGTCTTCATAATTAAAATGGTGCACGGGAGTGGCGGCGCGCAGAGTAGTGCTATTTTTATTTTGTATAGTGGTCATTTTCCTGCAGTTTTGCTCTTTTAGACTACTGTAAATAAAATGCGCTTTTATCAGCCAACGTAACGGTGTTCAATGCATTGGTCTTGTTAAGATGAATAGTTAAAATACTAGATTGTTATTCCATCATGTTTTTAAATGTTCAGCATTACATGCTTACTTTCGTGAGCTTTCTATGTACTTATGACATATGCATCATCGTTATAGTTGCTTAATTCAAGGAAAAAATGCGTGTCTCTGCATCAGATGTTTGGGGATTAGCAGCTGTCCTAAGCAGGTGTTACAAAAGGAACCTTACATTATTAATCTAGTATGTTTGCACTCCGGAATTTTTCAAGCTAGCTCAGTTGGTTGATGCACCTGTTACAATGATGCAACTGCAACCTAATGGCCACTAGTTTGGAATCAAAGCAAGTTCGGCTCAGCATTTCATCCTTCTCATGCTGAGAAGATGAGCACCATGCCTCGAAATTGTTTGAACACTTTCTGGGGCCTAATCCATTTTTAAAATAAAACGTGTTCTAGCATCACTTCGTAATGGACATACACAGGTGATATTCACGTGGCTCCTTGCTCGTAGTGGGGAGTAGAATCAGGCCAACCCCCTCTCCTGTGATAACAAAAACAACACTCGCAGGCAACAAAATACACATAAATGAGAGAGCTGGACCAAAAGCAGCAGAGTGCGGATCATCCTTCTCTTGCTCTGTCAGGGTAAGCTGCTGTCTGCTGAGCTACAAATGGGATCACATCTGAAAAGAACCCACCCGAGAGAGGAAGTGTAAACAAACACAGCGCGGTGTAATTTAGATTGATTATTGCAGTGGATTCTTGTGGATCGAAGCGCTCTCTTGTAGTGGGCTCAGGTGCACCAATTATCCCTAGACACCTGCGACTGACCTCTGTCTTTTGGGGTCATGAGACGATGAGAGAGAGGCAATGTGACCTGTCATCACTCAAAGATCTCTAAGCAGTTGCAAGACCTGGCATCCTTGACGTGTTTTCCTCTGTCTTTTTGCTCTACCACCTGTATTTTTGATGTTATGCTGGACTTCTTTTTTGCTGTTTTATGTACTCCGTACACTTTACCACTGCTAATCAGTGCTCAAGTGCAAATGCTACCTCTGTCATTTTTAATTCTGCTGGGTTCTCCATAATTTGCATATTTGATTTACTGGTAAGTTCCTAGTAAAGTGCACTGTGTGTGCCCAAGGCCTGTAAATCAAATGCATCTAGTGCGCCTGCAGCAGTGATTGTGCCAACCATATAAGCACCCCCTGTAAACGTGTCTCCAGCCTACCATTGCAGTGCCTTTGAGTACAGTTTTAAACTGCCAAGTCGACCTGGCAAGTGCAGTCTCTTGCCAGGCCCTAAGCCTCCCTTTTACTACATGTTGGACACCCCTAAGGTAGGCCCAAGACACTCCCAGGGGCAGGGTGCAGTGTATGTTAAAGGTGGGACATGTGTAGGTATGTATTACATGTCATGATAGTGAAATACTGCTAATTTCGTTCTTCACTATTGCCAGGACTAGCTCGCCAATAGGATATTGTTGGAGCTGCCTTGTATGTTTGCTGACTGCTGGGAACACATTTTAAACCTAGATTGAGGACAGATTCCTCATCCCTTGTCAATACTTTCGTGGATAAATTGACTACTGTCGATGGTGGGATTTCTATGATTTGTAAAAGTTTCTGCGCGCGGGGCGCTGTAGATTCCGGGGCGCTGTAGAGTGCGGGGCGCTGTAGAGTGCGCTGTAGAGTGCGGGGCGCTGTAGAGTGCGGGGCGCTGTGGGGCGCTGTAGAGCGCGGGGCGCTGTAGAGTGCATGGCGCTGCGGGACGCTGAGAGCGTGGTGCGCTGTAGAGTGCGTGCGCTGTAGAGCGCAGGGCGCTGTAGAGCGCGGGGCGCTGTAGAGCGCGGGGCGCTGTAGAGTGCGGGGCGCTGTAGAGTGCGGGGCGCTGCGGTGCGCTGTAGAGTGCGGTGCGCTGCGGGGCGCTGTAGAGTGCGGTGCGCTGCGGGGCGCTGTAGAGTGCGGGGCGCTGTAGAGTGCGGGGCGCTGTAGAGTGCGGGGCGCTGTAGAGTGCGGGGCGCTGTAGAGTGCGTGGCGCTGTAGAGTGCGTGGCGCTGTAGAGTGCGTGGCGCTGTAGAGTGCGTGGCGCTGTAGAGTGCGTGGCGCTGTAGAGCGCGGGGCGCTGTAGAGTGCATGGCGCTGCGGGACGCTGAGAGCGTGGTGCGCTGTAGAGTGCGTGCGCTGTAGAGCGCAGGGCGCTGTAGAGTGCGGGGCGCTGTAGAGTGCGGGGCGCTGTAGAGTATGGGGCGCTGCGGTGCGCTGTAGAGTGCGGTGCACTGCGTGGCGCTGTAGAGTGCGTGGCGCTGTAGAGTGCGGGGCGCTGTAGAGTGCGGGGCGCTGTAGAGTGCGGGGCGCTGTAGAGTGCGGGGCGCAGTGCGTGGCGCAGTGCGTGGAGTGCGTGGCGCTGTAGAGTGCGTCACTCTGAAGCTCCAGTCTGCACTCTAAAGCTCCACTCTGAAGCTCCAGTCTGCACTCTAAAGCTCCACTCTGAAGCTCCACACTGCACTCTAAAGCTCCACTCTGAAGCTCCACACTGCACTCTAAAGCTCCACTCTGAAGCTCCACACTGCACTCTAAAGCTCCACTCTGAAGCTCCACACTGCACTCTAAAGCTCCACTCTGAAGCTCCACACTGCACTCTAAAGCTCCACTCTGAAGCTCCACACTGCACTCTAAAGCTCCACTCTGAAGCTCCACACTGCACTCTAAAGCTCCACTCTGAAGCTCCACACTGCACTCTAAAGCTTCACTCTGCACTCTAAAGCTCCACACTGCACTCTAAAGCTCCACACTGCACTCTAAAGCTCCACACTGCACTCTAAAGCTCCACACTGCACTCTAAAGCTCCACTCTGAAGCTCCACACTGCACTCTAAAGCTCCACACTGCACTCTAAAGCTCCACACTGCACTCTAAAGCTCCACACTGCACTCTAAAGCTCCACACTGCACTCTAAAGCTCCACACTGCACTCTAAAGCTCCACACTGCACTCTGAAGCTCCACTCTGAAGCTCCACTCTGAAGCTCCACTCTGAAGCTCCACTCTGAAGCTCCACTCTGAAGCTCCACTCTGAAGCTGCACTCTGAAGCTCCACTCTGCACTCTGAAGCTCCACTCTGCACTCTGAAGCTCCACTCTGCACTCTGAAGCTCCACTCTGAAGCTCCACTCTGAAGCTCCACTCTGAAGCTCCACTCTGAAGCTCCACTCTGAAGCTCCACTCTGAAGCTGCACTCTGAAGCTGCACTCTGAAGCTCCACTCTGAAGCTCCACTCTGAAGCTCCACTCTGAAGCTCCACTCTGAAGCTCCACTCTGCACTCTGAAGCTCCACTCTGAAGCTCCACTCTGCACTCTGAAGCTCCACTCTGCAGCTCCACTCTGCAGCTCCACTCTGAAGCTCCACTCTGAAGCTCCACTCTGCACTCTGAGCTCCACTCTGCACTCTGAAGCTCCACTCTGAAGCTCCACTCTGCACTCTGAAGCTCCACTCTGCAGCTCCACTCTGCAGCTCCACTCTGAAGCTCCACTCTGAAGCTCCACTCTGAAGCTCCACTCTGAAGCTCCACTCTGCACTCTGAAGCTCCACTCTGAAGCTCCACTCTGCACTCTGAAGCTCCACTCTGAAGCTCCACTCACTCTGAAGCTCCACTCTGAAGCTCCACTCTGCACTCTGAAGCTCCACTCTGAAGCTCCACTCACTCTGAAGCTCCACTCTGAAGCTCCACTCTGCACTCTGAAGCTCCACTCTGAAGCTCCACTCTGCACTCTGAAGCTCCACTCTGAAGCTGCACTCTGAAGCTCCACTCTGAAGCTCCACTCTGCACTCTGAAGCTCCACTCTGCACTCTGAAGCTCCACTCTGCACTCTGAAGCTCCACTCTGCAGCTCCACTCTGCACTCTGAAGCTCCACTCTGAAGCTCCACTCTGCACTCTGAAGCTCCACTCTGCAGCTCCACTCTGCACTCTAAAGCTCCACACTGCACTCTAAAGCTCCACACTGCACTCTAAAGCTCCACTCTGAAGCTCCACACTGCACTCTAAAGCTCCACACTGCACTCTAAAGCTCCACACTGCACTCTAAAGCTCCACACTGCACTCTAAAGCTCCACACTGCACTCTAAAGCTCCACACTGCACTCTGAAGCTCCACACTGCACTCTGAAGCTCCACACTGCACTCTGAAGCTCCACTCTGAAGCTCCACTCTGAAGCTGCACTCTGAAGCTGCACTCTGAAGCTCCACTCTGAAGCTGCACTCTGAAGCTCCACACTGCACTCTGAAGCTCCACTCTGCACTCTGAAGCTCCACTCTGCACTCTGAAGCTCCACTCTGAAGCTCCACTCTGAAGCTCCACTCTGAAGCTCCACTCTGAAGCTGCACTCTGAAGCTGCACTCTGAAGCTGCACTCTGAAGCTGCACTCTGAAGCTCCACTCTGCACTCTGAGCTCCACTCTGCACTCTGAAGCTCCACTCTGAAGCTCCACTCTGCACTCTGAAGCTCCACTCTGCAGCTCCACTCTGCAGCTCCACTCTGCAGCTCCACTCTGAAGCTCCACTCTGAAGCTCCACTCTGAAGCTCCACTCTGAAGCTCCACTCTGAAGCTCCACTCTGAAGCTCCACTCTGAAGCTCCACTCTGCACTCTGAAGCTCCACTCTGAAGCTCCACTCTGCACTCTGAAGCTCCACTCTGAAGCTCCACTCTGCACTCTGAAGCTCCACTCTGAAGCTCCACTCACTCTGAAGCTCCACTCTGAAGCTCCACTCTGCACTCTGAAGCTCCACTCTGAAGCTCCACTCTGCACTCTGAAGCTCCACTCTGAAGCTCCACTCTGAAGCTCCACTCTGCACTCTGAAGCTGCACTCTGAAGCTCCACTCTGCACTCTGAAGCTCCACTCTGCACTCTGAAGCTCCACTCTGAAGCTCCACTCTGAAGCTCCACTCTGAAGCTCCACTCTGAAGCTCCACTCTGAAGCTCCACTCTGAAGCTCCACTCTGAAGCTCCACTCTGCACTCTGAAGCTCCACTCTGCACTCTGAAGCTCCACTCTGAAGCTCCACTCTGAAGCTCCACTCTGCACTCTGAAGCTCCACTCTGAAGCTCCACTCTGAAGCTCCACTCTGAAGCTCCACTCTGAAGCTCCACTCTGAAGCTCCACTCTGAAGCTCCACTCTGCACTCTGAAGCTCCACTCTGCACTCTGAAGCTCCACTCTGAAGCTTCACTCTGCACTCTGAAGCTCCACTCTGAAGCTCCACTCTGCACTCTGAAGCTCCACTCTGAAGCTCCACTCTGCACTCTGAAGCTCCACTCTGAAGCTCCACTCTGCACTCTGAAGCTCCACTCTGCACTCTGAAGCTCCACTCTGCACTCTGAAGCTCCACTCTGAAGCTCCACTCTGCACTCTGAAGCTCCACTCTGCACTCTGAAGCTCCACTCTGCACTCTGAAGCTCCACTCTGAAGCTCCACTCTGAAGCTCCACTCTGAAGCTCCACTCTGAAGCTCCACTCTGAAGCTCCACTCTGCACTCTGAAGCTCCACTCTGCACTCTGAAGCTCCACTCTGCAGCTCCACTCTGCAGCTCCACTCTGCAGCTCCACTCTGCAGCTCCACTCTGAAGCTCCACTCTGAAGCTCCACTCTGAAGCTCCACTCTGAAGCTCCACTCTGAAGCTCCACTCTGAAGCTCCACGCTCCACTCTGAAGCTCCACATTGAAGCTCCACTCTGAAGCTCCACTCTGAAGCTCCACTCTGAAGCTCCACTCTGCACTCTGAAGCTCCACTCTGCACTCTGAAGCTCCACTCTGAAGCTCCACTCTGAAGCTCCACTCTGAAGCTCCACTCTGAAGCTCCACTCTGAAGCTCCACTCTGAAGCTCCACTCTGCACTCTGAAGCTCCACTCTGAAGCTCCACTCTGCACTCTGAAGCTCCACTCTGAAGCTCCACTCTGCACTCTGAAGCTCCACTCTGCACTCTGAAGCTCCACTCTGCACTCTGAAGCTCCACTCTGAAGCTCCACTCTGAAGCTCCACTCTGAAGCTCCACTCTGAAGCTCCACTCTGAAGCTCCACTCTGAAGCTCCACTCTGAAGCTCCACTCTGCACTCTGAAGCTCCACTCTGAAGCTCCACTCTGAAGCTCCACTCTGAAGCTCCACTCTGAAGCTCCACTCTGAAGCTCCACTCTGCACTCTGAAGCTCCACTCTGAAGCTCCACTCTGCACTCTGAAGCTCCACTCTGAAGCTCCACTCTGCACTCTGAAGCTCCACTCTGAAGCTCCACTCTGCACTCTGAAGCTCCACTCTGAAGCTCCACTCTGAAGCTCCACTCTGAAGCTCCACTCTGAAGCTCCACTCTGAAGCTCCACTCTGAAGCTCCACTCTGAAGCTCCACTCTGCACTCTGAAGCTCCACTCTGAAGCTCCACTCTGCACTCTGAAGCTCCACTCTGCACTCTGAAGCTCCACTCTGAAGCTCCACTCTGAAGCTCCACTCTGAAGCTCCACTCTGAAGCTCCACTCTGAAGCTCCACTCTGAAGCTCCACTCTGGAGCTCCACTCTGAAGCTCCACTCTGAAGCTCCACTCTGAAGCTCCACTCTGCACTCTAAAGCTCCACTCTGAAGCTCCACTCTGCACTCTGAAGCTCCACTCTGAAGCTCCACTCTGCACTCTGAAGCTCCACTCTGAAGCTCCACTCTGAAGCTCCACTCTGAAGCTCCACTCTGAAGCTCCACTCTGAAGCTCCACTCTGAAGCTCCACTCTGAAGCTCCACTCTGAAGCTCCACGCTCCACTCTGAAGCTCCACATTGAAGCTCCACTCTGAAGCTCCACTCTGAAGCTCCACTCTGAAGCTCCACTCTGCACTCTGAAGCTCCACTCTGAAGCTCCACTCTGAAGCTCCACTCTGAAGCTCCACTCTGAAGCTCCACTCTGAAGCTCCACTCTGAAGCTCCACTCTGCACTCTGAAGCTCCACTCTGAAGCTCCACTCTGCACTCTGAAGCTCCACTCTGAAGCTCCACTCTGCACTCTGAAGCTCCACTCTGAAGCTCCACTCTGCACTCTGAAGCTCCACTCTGCACTCTGAAGCTCCACTCTGAAGCTCCACTCTGAAGCTCCACTCTGAAGCTCCACTCTGAAGCTCCACTCTGAAGCTCCACTCTGCACTCTGAAGCTCCACTCTGAAGCTCCACTCTGAAGCTCCACTCTGAAGCTCCACTCTGAAGCTCCACTCTGCACTCTGAAGCTCCACTCTGAAGCTCCACTCTGCACTCTGAAGCTCCACTCTGAAGCTCCACTCTGCACTCTGAAGCTCCACTCTGAAGCTCCACTCTGAAGCTCCACTCTGAAGCTCCACTCTGCACTCTGAAGCTCCACTCTGAAGCTCCACTCTGCACTCTGAAGCTCCACTCTGCACTCTGAAGCTCCACTCTGAAGCTCCACTCTGAAGCTCCACTCTGAAGCTCCACTCTGAAGCTCCACTCTGAAGCTCCACTCTGAAGCTCCACTCTGGAGCTCCACTCTGAAGCTCCACTCTGAAGCTCCACTCTGAAGCTCCACTCTGCACTCTAAAGCTCCACTCTGAAGCTCCACTCTGCACTCTAAAGCTCCACTCTGAAGCTCCACTCTGCACTCTGAAGCTCCACTCTGCACTCTGAAGCTCCACTCTGAAGCTCCACTCTGAAGCTCCACTCTGAAGCTCCACTCTGAAGCTCCACTCTGAAGCTCCACTCTGAAGCTCCACTCTGAAGCTCCACTCTGCACTCTGAAGCTCCACTCTGAAGCTCCACTCTGAAGCTCCACTCTGCACTCTAAAGCTCCACTCTGAAGCTCCACTCTGAAGCTCCACTCTGAAGCTCCACTCTGAAGCTCCACTCTGAAGCTCCACTCTGAAGCTCCACTCTGCACTCTGAAGCTCCACTCTGAAGCTCCACTCTGAAGCTCCACTCTGCACTCTAAAGCTCCACTCTGAAGCTCCACTCTGAAGCTCCACTCTGAAGCTCCACTCTGCACTCTAAAGCTCCACTCTGAAGCTCCACTCTGAAGCTCCACTCTGAAGCTCCACTCTGCACTCTAAAGCTCCACTCTGAAGCTCCACTCTGAAGCTCCACTCTGCACTCTGAAGCTCCACTTTGAAGCTCCACTCTGAAGCTCCACTCTGAAGCTCCACTCTGCACTCTAAAGCTCCACTCTGAAGCTCCACTCTGCACTCTAAAGCTCCACTCTAAAGCTCCACTCTGAAGCTCCACTCTGAAGCTCCACTCTGAAGCTCCACTCTGAAGCTCCACTCTGAGCTCCACTCTGAAGCTCCACTCTGAGCTCCACTCTGAAGCTCCACTCTGAAGCTCCACTCTGAAGCTCCACTCTGAAGCTCCACTCTGAAGCTCCACTCTGCACTCTGAAGCTCCACTTTGAAGCTCCACTCTGAAGCTCCACTCTGCACTCTGAAGCTCCACTCTGAAGCTCCACTCTGCACTCTGAAGCTCCACTCTGCAGCTCCACTCTGAAGCTCCACTCTGAAGCTCCACTCTGAAGCTCCACTCTGAAGCTCCACTCTGAAGCTCCACTCTGAAGCTCCACTCTGCACTCTGAAGCTCCACTCTGAAGCTCCACTCTGCACTCTGAAGCTCCACTCTGAAGCTCCACTCTGCACTCTGAAGCTCCACTCTGAAGCTCCACTCTGAAGCTCCACTCTGAAGCTCCACTCTGAAGCTCCACTCTGAAGCTCCACTCTGAAGCTCCACTCTGCACTCTGAAGCTCCACTCTGAAGCTCCACTCTGAAGCTCCACTCTGCACTCTGAAGCTCCACTCTGCACTCTGAAGCTCCACTCTGCACTCTGAAGCTCCACTCTGAAGCTCCACTCTGAAGCTCCACTCTGAAGCTCCACTCTGAAGCTCCACTCTGAAGCTCCACTCTGAAGCTCCACTCTGGAGCTCCACTCTGGAGCTCCACTCTGAAGCTCCACTCTGAAGCTCCACTCTGAAGCTCCACTCTGCACTCTGAAGCTCCACTCTGCACTCTGAAGCTCCACTCTGAAGCTCCACTCTGAAGCTCCACTCTGAAGCTCCACTCTGCACTCTGAAGCTCCACTCTGAAGCTCCACTCTGAAGCTCCACTCTGAAGCTCCACTCTGAAGCTCCACTCTGAAGCTCCACTCTGCACTCTGAAGCTCCACTCTGAAGCTCCACTCTGAAGCTCCACTCTGAAGCTCCACTCTGAAGCTCCACTCTGAAGCTCCACTCTGAAGCTCCACTCTGCACTCTAAAGCTCCACTCTGAAGCTCCACTCTGAAGCTCCACTCTGAAGCTCCACTCTGAAGCTCCACTCTGAAGCTCCACTCTGAAGCTCCACTCTGCACTCTAAAGCTCCCCCTTTGTCAGCGTTTTACCGTCATTTTCTTTATCAGTCTTCACCCCGTTTCGCATGTTAAAATAGAAAAAAACAACATTTAATTCCAGCAAGCGTTCTTCATTGAAAGCCAGGCTAGGCAAAAACGAAAGTAATAAAAAGTGAAACTGACACGCCACTCCACACACAGCAAGCAGCGCGCTCCCGAGGTGAAATCTGACAGCCTCAAAGCGCGCGTCTGCTATGTGTCCACATTCCTAGGTACAGGCCAATACGGGCCACAATAGGTCTGAAGCAGACACCTTCAATGCTCACGCATTGAGGGTAGGTCTGCTCGACCTAAAAAGGGGGTTAGAAACAAAAATTAAGTCAATAAATGAGTCACTACCATTCCCTTTAAAAGTTGGGGTGATATCAGTCTGGCCTAGGTCCAGTTTGGCCATTGCTGATAAAAGTTCACGGTCACTCACTAGGGCATTAAGTTTGACTCTCTGACTGGTATGTTCCAAATGCATCCCTGCTAGACGGGGACAAGCTAGACCCCATGTGCCCACCTTTCTCGGATCCCCACATAGATGGATATTAAAGTCTCCAACTAGTACAAAGAGCATCATGTGGCGTATGGAAATGTAAGATTGCTCAAAAATGCACCCAACCGGGGGACATTATAGATGAAGTAGCATTATAAAAGTGCAAGAGCAATAGTTGACTGTACCCACTTGAGAATAACAACGCCTGCAAACATGGGTTATCTGTGGCCAATACTATGATACTACGTTTCAACATTAGAGAAACATAAACAACCAGACCACCCTTGGGTCAACTAGCCCTCAAAGGGGTAGCAGGCACAAAAAAAGACCTATACCCCTCCATAAAGAAGGAATGTTCGATGGCAAAGGTCTCCTGCAAACATATGACATCAAACTTTTTTACATCCTGGGTCCTTAAACGTGATTGGACTGATGAATAGGATCAACGTAAGGGATGGAAGCTGTCGTATGCATGGACGTTGTTGCTGGGAGTCAGTTACAGGTATCTAAAAACCCCAGGGGCGCTAAGGCATTAGAAAGGGTTACAGACGGGGTTACCAATTGCCACTCCTGATTGACTGGACCGGGAGGCCTCCTTGGGCACCAGCATCTTCGTGATGTTTCTGGGGTCTATTAAAGAAGCCCAGGGGGAAGGCCACAAAAAAGGTGGCAGGACCCAAGGAGGTGCCTGAGTTAACCGCGTGGAAGATTCCCTCTGCCATGTGTGGTCGGTTGAAGTTGATTATAACACAGTTCCCACCATAATTCTTTTTCGACCCCCCCTACCCAGGCAACTCTCCACACCATGTTGATGTATCCCTCCACTCTTATCCCCAAGATCATATTTGTGTTCAAGTTAGTGCAATACTTTGTCCTTTAGTTGATGGAAATCCTCTGCAGCACCTGGCTTCAACACCGGTATATTCCCCAGGACCACAACATACGGTATAGCTACCGGTGGTAAATGCAGAGCAATTGGGTACCTGCATCCTAGGGTTCTCAGGGGGGATCCTTCCCCCTTTGACCTTTCCTTGGAACTCAAAAGCGGGGGAGGGCATTTGGGTTTGAGGTTAGTCTCCTGCAATTTGGGAGGGGGGAGGGATGGTAAATCCTCCTGATTTATAGTACAGGGTCCAGGCTGACTAAAACCCTCCTTGCCAGAACGACTCAGTATGGCGTCGGGCCATGTTTAGCTGCGTTGCTACCCATGTTATTTTGCTGGATCAGGTTAAAAAGTTTGGAAACCAGACTTTGCTCGATTGGTTCCAGTTTAGAATCCATTTTTTTGCCAATAGGGAACCCACAAACACTTCAATCATAGCTGTCATATCTGCCTTATACAGGGCTTGCGTGCCAAATGCGTTAGAGACCAGAGCCTCTGCTCTGAGACGGTTTGCCTTACCCCCTGCCAAAGATCACTAGCGGGACAAGAGGGCAAGAGGCCACTGGCTGGGTAGTGTTCTTACCACGACCATACACAAATACTGTTGCTGTTTTTACTCTGCTAACCTCGTCCATAATGTCGCCTGCGTCTGGTAGCCCAACTTCTTCCTGGCCAGGGATGGATGGGGGTGTGGACACCTCGACTGGCTCCGCCAATTCCACCACCTACGGTCTACATGATGCCAATGCTGATGCTGTGCCACTAGGGGGATTAGAGGAGCGGGGGAGCGGATGATTAGCTGGGGAGCGAGAGAGCCGGCGTGCCACAAGCTCTATTTCCTTAGCTAGGACCCCCACTGCCAGCAGTAACAAGCATTTACAATACATTGGTCTCGGCATTATTAAAGGTAGAGCTATTGGCATTGCTCATAACATTTTTTTTTTTTTTAATCATAAATAAATGGCATTGTCATTTACATTACCAATAGCGTAATCGTTAAATAAATGGCATTGTCATTTACAATGCCAATAGCTTAATCGCTCGCAAATGCATGACCTATTGAATTTACACCCACACAGAGCCACACACACAAAGCCACCCACACACACATACCGAGCCACCCACACAGAGTCATTCACATAGAGCCACCCACACACAGAGACACCCTCACACAGACAGAGCCACCCACACTTAGAGCCACCTACAAAAAAAGCTATCCACACAGAGCCACACACACACACACAGCTACACAGTGGTGGCTGGTGAAATTTGAAAGTGGTGAGGCGTAAAAGATTGAGTGAGCACCTGGTGGCAAGCGAGCATTGTGAGACCATCATAAAGGGATTTTGGGGGTGGGTTCTTCCCCTGAGAAAAGTTTGAAAACATAGCGGGCAAATGGTGCATTTTCAAGCATATTTGAGAAAGAAAGAAGCAGTTGTTAAAGTTTATGCATCCAGATATATAACCCAGCAACTGACATACATTTTAAACCAGACAGGACTTTTGGCTTTGTCAATGTAGAGTAACCATGATTTTGTTATAAATAATATTGAAAATATGTTCCAGTTCTGAAATTATGAGTCTGCAAATTAAACATGACGGGGGCCATGGAAGGGGTAGTGGTCTTCAAAGTGTTTCAGTCATGCCTGTTCAACTCATTCCACGTTAGGCATGTGCACTCATATCTCGTCCACATGCATATCTCATCTTCCACAGCTTCTTTTCACTGACTCCCGAATGTGCTTCCTTACCAATGAAGTCGGATGGAGTGTGTGAGCCACTATATGTGGGAGTGGAAAGAAGTGCGCCTGAGTGACTAGTGGGTGAGTGCGTAATTTGACATTGAGAATAAAACAGCAGGTCTGAACTTATGCTTAGCTGTTTACACGAAGTCCCATGACGCCAGTTCATACCAACAGGCTATATTAAAAGGATTGTGACTTGTGTCACTGTAGGGTTTGTTTATGCAACATAGGCCGTAACCCTCTGAGCTACCTGAAAAAAATGCTCATCTGTGTAGCGCCTGCTACAACCTGTGCTTCGCAGCAGGCACAATAGCCTGGCTAACATTCCCACACTCTTGAATGTCGAGGGAAAAGTGCAGAAAGTGTGAGCGTGCCAACTAAAAAAAACACTAATAAATATATTTTGCTACCCTTGAACTAGACGCCAAAAGCAACATGACGAACAGAAAACTACGGTGCAGGCTGATTTATTGCAGCCCAAGTTGTAAATAAATAGAGAGTTTGCTCAACGACAAACATCGTACGCTAAACCCGACCCTTTTCTCAATAAATACATTTATATTTTGAAAGTGGGACACAAACAGGCGTCCCTTTGCCTCTTAAAAAGTACGTTGTTGTCTCCAGAAGCTGTGCGTTTTCCAAATTCAAGTCAACACAGGATCAGGAAAAACAAGCGGAAACACCCCGTTAATAAATTATATTAAAAAACTATGATAACTGGAGCTGAGTGAGGCCGTCGTTGTGAGTGCCCTGCCTGCCTCCCAATCCTGCCCCTCGCCTGTGCCCGGTTCCCGCAGGGTCGCAGCCTGCACGCTGCCGGCCTCCGTATATATACACACGTTCTTCCCCCCTCTTTCCCTTTCACATAAGAGATTTATTTTTGATCACTATTCTCTGCGCAGCTCCCAGATCAATTGAATTAAAGGGGCGGAAGCGCACATGTCCCCTTCTGACCTGTGCTCAGAAATGAAGATAGCCTGGCTTTGCCTGCTCAAGCCTCAGGAGCCAGGCCCACTCTGAATCTGCACTCTGCACTCTGAATCTGCACTCTGCACTCTGAATCTGCACTCTGCACTCCGACTCTGCACTCTGAATCTGCACTCTACACTCTGAATCTACACTCTGCACTCTGAATCTTCACTCTGCACTCACACTCTGCACTCTGAATCTGCACTCACAATCGGCACTCTGCACTCGGAATCTGCACTCTGCACTCTGAATCTGCACTCTGCACTCTGAATCTGCACTCTGCACTCACAATCTGCACTCTGCACTCTGACTCTGCACTCTGAATCTGCACCCTGCACTCACAATCTGCACTCCGAATCTGCATTCTGCCTTCTGAATATGCACTCTGCCCTCTGAATCTGCACTCTGAATCTGCACTCTGCACTCTGAATCTGCACTCTGCACTCTGAATCTGCACTCTGCACTCTGAATCTGCACTCTACACTCACAATCAGCACTCTGAATCTGCACTTTGCACTCTGAATCTGCACTCTGCACTCTGAATCTGCACTCTGCACTCACAGTCTGCACTCTGCACTCTGAATCTGCACTCTGCACTCACAATCTGCACTCTGCACTCTGAATCTGCACTCTGCACTCTGAATCTGCACTCTGCACTCTGAATCTGCACTCTGCACTCTGAATCTACACTCTGCACTCTGAATATACACTCTGCACTCTGAATCTGCACCCTGCACTCACAATCTGCACTCCGAATCTGCATTCTGCCTTCTGAATATGCACTCTGCCCTCTGAATCTGCACTCTGAATCTGCACTCTGCACTCTGAATCTGCACTCTGAATCTGCACTCTGCACTCTGAATCTGCACTCTACACTCACAATCAGCACTCTGAATCTGCACTTTGCACTCTGAATCTGCACTCTGCACTCTGAATCTGCACTCTGCACTCTGAATCTGCACTCTGCACTCTGAATCTGCACTCTGCACTCTGAATCTGCACTCTGCACTCACAATCTGCACTCTGCACTCTGAATCTGCACTCTGCACTCTGAATCTGCACTCTGCACTCTGAATCTGCACTCTGCACTCTGAATCTGCACTCTGCACTCTGAATCTACACTCTGCACTCTGAATATACACTCTGCACTCTGAATCTGCACTCTGCACTCTGAATCTGCACTCTGACTCTGCACTCTGCACTCTGACTTTGCACTCTGCACTCTGAATCTGCACTCTGCACTCACAATCTGCACTCTGCACTCTGACTCTGCACTCTGACTCTGCACTCTGACTCTGCAATCTGCACTCTGATTCTGCACTCTGATTCTGCACTCTGATTCTGCACTCTGAATCTGCACTCTGAATCTGCACTCACAATCTGCACTCTGCCTCTGCCCTCTGCACTCACAATCTGCACTCTGACTCTGCACTCTGCACTCTGATTCTGCACTCTGATTCTGCACTCTGAATCTGCACTCTGAATCTGTACTCTGAATCTGCACTCACAATCTGCAGTCTGCCTCTGCCCTCTGCACTCACAATCTGCACTCTGCACTCTGCACTCTGACTCTGCACTCTGACTCTGCAATCTGCACTTTGAATCTGCACTCTGAATCTGCACTCTGAATCTGCACTCACAATCTGCACTCTGCCTCTGCCCTCTGCACCCACAATCTGCACTCTGCACCCACAATCTGCACTCACAATCTGCACTCGCAATCTGCACTCACAATCTGCACTCACAATCTGCACTCTGAATCTGCACTCACAATCTGCAGTCTGCCTCTGCACTCACAATCTTCACTCTGCACTCTGCACTCTGACTCTGCACTCTGACTCTGCAATCTGCACTTTAAATCTGCACTCTGAATCTGCACTCTGAATCTGCACTCATAATCTGCACTCTGCCTCTGCCCTCTGCACCCACAATCTGCACTCTGCACCCACAATCTGCACTCACAATCTGCACTCGCAATCTGCACTCACAATCTGCACTCACAATCTGCACTCACAATCTGCACTCTGCATCTGCACTCTGCACTCTGAATCTGCACTCTGAATCTGCACTCACAATCTGCACTCTGCCTCTGCCCTCTGCACTCACAATCTACACTCTGCACTCACAATCTGCACTCTGCACTCACAATCTGCACTCTGCACTCACAGTCTGCACTCTGCACTCACAATCTGCACTCTGCATCTGCACTCTGAATCTGCACTCTGCACTCTGAATCTGCACTTTGCACTCTGAATCTGCACTCTGCACTCTGAATCTGCACTCTGCACTCACAGTCTGCACTCTGCACTCTGAATCTGCACTCTGCACTCACAATCTGCACTCTGCACTCTGAATCTGCACTCTGCACTCTGAATCTGCACTCTGCACTCACAATCTATACTCTGCACTCTGAATCTGCACTCTGCACTCTGAATCTGCACTCTGCACTCTGAATCTGCACTCTGCACTCTGACTCTGCACTCTGACTTTGCACTCTGCACTCTGAATCTGCACTCTGCACTCACAATCTGCACTCTGCACTCTGACTCTGCACTCTGACTCTGCAATCTGCACTCTGATTCTGCACTCTGATTCTGCACTCTGATTCTGCACTCTGAATCTGCACTCTGAATCTGCACTCACAATCTGCACTCTGCCTCTGCCCTCTGCACTCACAATCTGCACTCTGACTCTGCACTCTGACTCTGCACTCTGACTCTGCAATCTGCACTCTGAATCTGCACTCTGAATCTGCACTCACAATCTGCAGTCTGCCTCTGCCCTCTGCACTCACAATCTGCACTCTGCACTCTGACTCTGCACTCTGACTCTGCAATCTGCACTCTGAATCTGCACTCTGAATCTGCACTCTGAATCTGCACTCACAATCTGCACTCTGCCTCTGCCCTCTGCACCCACAATCTGCACTCTGCACTCACAATCTGCACTCTGCACTCACAATCTACACTCACAATCTGCACTCACAATCTGCACTCACAATCTGCACTCACAATCTGCACTCACAATCTGCACTCTGCATCTGCACTCTGAATCTGCACTCTGCACTCTGAATCTGCACTCTGAATCTGCACTCACAATCTGCACTCTGCCTCTGCCCTCTGAATCTGCACTCTGCACTCTGAATCTGCACTCTGCACTCACAATCTGCACTCTGCATCTGCACTCACAATCTGCACTCACAATCTGCACTCACAATCTGCACTCTGCATCTGCACTCTGCATCTGCACTCTGCACTCTGAATCTGCACTCTGCACTCTGAATCTGCACTCTGAATCTGCACTCACAATCTGCTTTCTGAATCCGCACTCTGCACTCACAATCTGCACTCTGCACTCTGAATCTGCACTCTTCACTGTGAATATGCACTCTTCACTCTGAATCTGCACTCTGCACTCTGAATCTGCACTCTTCACTCTGAATCTGCACTCTGCACTCTGAATCTGCACTCTTAATCTGCACTCTGCACTCACAATCTGCACTTTGCATCTGCACTCTGCAATCTGAATCTGCACTCCTCACTCTGAATCTGCACTCACAATCTGCACTCTGAATCTGCACTCTGCACTCTGCACCATGAATCTGCACTCTGAATCTGCACTCTGCACTCTGAATCTGCACTCACAATCTGCACTCACAATCCGCACTCTGCACTCACAATCTGCACTCTGCACTCTGAATCTGTACTGTGCACTCTGAATCTGTACTGTGCACTCTGAATCTGCACTCTGCACTCTGAATCTGCACTCTGAATTTGCACTCTACACTCTGAATCTGCACTCTGAACTCTGAATCTGCACTCACAATCTGCACTCTGCACTCACAATCTGCACTCTGCACTCTGAATCTGCACTCTGCACTCTGAATCTACACTCTGCACTCATAATCTGCACTCTGCATCTGCAGTCTGAATCTGCACTCTGCACTCTGAATCTGCACTCTGCACTCACAATCTGCACTCAGCATCTGCACTCTGCACTCTGAATCTGCACTCTGCACTCTGAATCTGCACTCTGAATCTGCACTCTGCACTCACAACCTGCACTCTGCATCTGCACTCTGAATCTGCACTCTGCACTCACAACCTGCACTCTGCATCTGCACTCTGAATCTGCACTCTGCACTCACAACCTGCACTCTGCATCTGCACTCTGAATCTGCACTCTGCACTCTGAATCTGCACTCTGCACTCTGAATCTCGCCCTCCCGTTCCCCCCCCCCCCCCCCCGGGAGGTGAGAACGCCTAATCACGAAGGCACGTCACCCAGTGAGGTTTTTTAGCTCCATTTAAATACCTAACCGCGCCAAGAAGCCAAGTCATCAGGAATGCCGCATAACATAACGCCACATAGCAATCTAGTATAGCATAACATGCCAATACATAACACAGAGAAGTAATAGATAACATGCCATGCCACAGCACAACACAGTTTGCATAAAATAGTCCAGCACTCTCCACCATAGCACAGCAGAACAGTTGCTGCTTTGCAACCTGTGCTCTGAGGGGAAGCGGCGCCTCTGTAATCGAGACCACATTTCCCACAGCCCCCCCAGGCAACCCGTGGCGTCTATTAACAGCCACTGAAGTGTTAATAAGCAAGTAGCTCTTTCTTTTTCGGCAAGAGGGAAATGATAAATTGTTGATAAGTGATTACTCGGAGGGCTGTACTCCCAGTCCCACATCCATCTTCGGAAGTCAACCTGAAATGTAAAAAAAACTGCCCATTTAAAAGCCCGGTCCTCCGCTGCGCAGATGGAGCAAAAACCGCAAATCTTATTTTGCGTGCAGGCTGGCCGAGCCTCTCCTTCCCCCTTTCTGGCTCTCTCAGAAGCGAGTTTAAGATCCCGCACACGTTTTGCGCAGGATTACGTGTTGCCTTAGTGAAAGATATGAACCCGACGGAATGTGTCCTCAAACACGGCCAGGGTCCGCGAAGTTTGGAACCTGCTTCTCGTGCTGTGAAGGGACCGTAAGGCCACAGGGGACCACCAAACAGCTTCAGATTAAGCAGGCGACAGGGTTGCACCAAACAGCTTCAGATTAAGCTCGGATTCGGGGGCGTGTTTTTTGCGGAGTGACGGATGATGTCACAGATAGAAAGAACGCAAAAAACACGCCCCCGAATACGAAAAAGACGGGTCTTGAACCGAGTGACGGGCCTCTCCTCCAATGGCTGGCTTCTGTTTAGGAAGCCAGCCAATGGAGAAGAGGGGCGGGTTCAAGCCCCCTAACTAGAAGACATAAAATCTTCGGACCGAACTGCTCATGCACAGCCTATAGTCCTCGACCTAAAAAGGAGTCCATTGTGGTTATTGCCGGAGCCACAGGTGCTGCCACAACAGCCGTACGTCTCCCCGTATAGGCCCAAGCACAGTTTTGGAAACTAGATTAATTCAGGACAGAACAGCAAGATGAAAACGTCTTACCAGTATTTCATAAATTGGCCTACCTTATGCTGGAATTTTGCTGGGGTTCTAGTCCCTCCACAACACTTCACTAGCTGTGTGTACGGAGAAGGCGACAGCTGTCGTCAGCAGAGGGTCTGAAACCAAAAGACCAAGGGGGAGCGCCTGGCTCTTCCCCCTTCGATCTTTGACAGGCGCGGCCTGCGCATGTCAAGCGCCACGGGAGAGAAGCCGCGCGTTTCAAACCGCGCAGCATAGGGAAACTGGTCTCCTCCTCTTAGTGATGAGCAAGCTGGGACATGAAGTTCCCAAGGCACCTCAACCACAGAATCCACAAAGTAATTCAGTTAATCATATATTTCTTTTTCTATATTTAATTTCTTTTTCCCTTTTTTTTTAAACTTACAAACTAACATGTGTTACTCACATTAAACTAAGGAGAGGAGGGTAAGGTAATACAAGCCTCCAGGGGCGTGGCTTGACCACCGACAGGCATGGCTGCGTGAGCTGAGAGCTCAGTGCTTGCCTCGAGATTTATCCTGCTTCACTGCTCGCTGAGCGGCGTCCGGGCTCCCTGAAGCCATGTGGACCCTTGACTATTAGCCGGAGACCGGCGGAGAAGCTCTCCGATGACGTCAGGCTGGCGATTACTGTGGGTCTGTAGCCCGGGGATCGACCATCTTGCTGCGGCCTGATCCTGGTGCCGAATCCCCGGCCTTGCGTAGCTGAAGGGGCAGTCGCGGAGGCGGGGTGACCCTGCCGTGGCTGGTCCTGGTCCTGCCGTGCTTCCTGTGCCAGCGGCGATTGTCGACGGAGTGGCAGCGGGGACACTGGCGGGTGCGGCGGTGGTTGGCCTCACCCAGCGGGAGGTCCCGGTTGTCCGAGAGGCCTGAGACGAGGGGCCTGTGCAGCTGCGGGAAGTACTTCGTGGCGCATTCACTGGGCTCGGTGACTGGGAGTGCCTGGGCTCCTGGGTGACCTGCGAGGTCGGATTTGGACAGGACCCTCTGCGGTGAGGAACAGCCATACTCAAGGAGGAGGCCCACTACTCCTTACAACATCAACTGCTGCTGGGGGAGTGGTGCTGGGCACCAAGACGCCTGACAAAGTGGCTGAGAGCTGGACGGCGGGAGGCGACGCTTCATTGGCAGTGCAGACGGGGACCCCTCCTCCCTGGCGACATCGGTCCCAATCCAAGACGCGCAGGAGGTGAGCCCGGCGGGGGAGGCACGCCTGAGAACTGGGGCCTGAAGGAGGCGTCAGTGAGCTCAGCTCTAAATGGGCTAGTTCTTGGGGAGCCGGAGAGACTACGCAGCCCTAGACCCTTGGTGGTTGGAGTCGGCCTGGTGGCACCGCCGTGGGGATGACTTGTGTTGTGGGGGCAGTGACCCCATTGCGATAGCCCAGTGCCTTGTGGTGTGGAGAAGCTAGCTGACAGAGTGGACACTAGGTGATTGGGCCTGTACCCCTGCGATACTTACCTATCTCAGTGGCAGCCGGGTAGAGCGGTGCCTGACCCAGCTGCACGGTGCCGGCTTGTTGAGGGGAGAGTGAGAGACCCCGCGCTACCGCCAGTGCCATTGAGGCCTGGTCATTGTGTGCCTTTCGCTTGACGGACACCGGGATTGGCGCCTGAGGCCGAGACTATGGGGAAACCAAGAGGGAAGCCTGGGGCGCAGCCCCCTGATCCTCCGGGGGAGATGTCGGAGGGCCAGGATCAGGATCTTTCCAACACGCAGACGTCGGGGCTGCAGCAAAGTCAGCTAGAACAAATCCTGAAAGCTATCTCGGACACGAGGGAGGCATTACACCATGATATAACTCAGGTGTCCACGAGCTTGGGGCTACTGCACGCGGACCATGGAAAACTAGCGGACCGAGTCAAGAACACAGAACTAGCCCTGGAGGAACTTAAGCCGGCTCACAAAGCGACTGATGCGACAGTGGGGGACTTGTTGCGAAGGGTACAACACCTAGAGAGAAGGGCGGAGGATGCCGAAGGCCGCAACAGGCGGAATAACGTACGCGTGGTGGGCCTGCCCGAAAAAGTTTAAGGGGACAACATGGCCGCCTACTTGGAGGCCTGGCCGCGCGATGTGGTGGCCCCTGAGGGATTATCGCAATTTTACACTCTGGAGCGGGCCCACCGGGTGCCAGCCCGCCCACCGGCTTCTGGCCGTCCTCCCCGGCCGGTGGTGGCACGTTTGTTGCATTTTAAAGACCGGGGTGCAATACTGCAGAAGGCACGAACAATGGGCCCCTATCGGGTGGATAATGCCTCTGTGTCCATTTATCCTGACTATTCTTACGAAGTCCAACACAGTCGCTCTTCTTTTCTACCGGTCAAGAGGGCCCTCCGAGATGAGGGCCTACAGTACTCTCTTCTCTTCCCAGCACGCCTGAGGCTGGTGGTGTATAGTAAAACGCTCTTTTTTGATTCACCGGATGATGTATGGAGCTGGCTGGAAACATACAGGGTTGGCACGGATGGTAATGGGGGGACGGAGAAGACGACGGAGACCAGCCCGAATCCCCGCTGGAGACAGCGTACCAGGGGGCGAGCGGCAACTGACCAGACACCTTCACAATCACAGACAGAGTTGGATCGGCGTGCAGCCCTCCAGGCGGTCTCTGCCATTTCGGGAGCGACAACTGTGGCTCCTTTGGTGGAATCGGGATCCCAGCAGGGGTCAGAGGACCTGGGGTCGGAGGGCTCTGACGTGGACGTCTGAACTGTGCCCCATGTCACTCTGCGTAGCGCAGATGGCATCCTGGACGAATGACTCTAGTGTGTTCCAGCTCGTATACAGTAAGAGGGTGATATCCAGGCCTTAAACTGGACTGATGGGGTATGCGGTGGGAGGGCTGGACACCGGGGTGGGGGACCACTGTCAATGCTTTTGGGTTTTATGGGGTAAGTGATGTGATTGCTCACGAGGGGGCCCCTCCGGGGTGGGGCGGCGCAAAGGGAGGGAGGTCTTATTTTGGAGGCTGAGCGTGGACCATGACATGGGGATATCGTTGCATAGCTTGATTTGGTGGAGAGTCACCCCCTCACACTAGTTGTGAGACTCTGGTAGTTGCCAGAGAGTTACAGTTCTTGGGATTGAATTTGGATGGGTAACTATGGTTTAGCACCTGTTCTGGGGAAGGGTGGGAGGGGGGTTTGTTGGGGATGTTTGGGGTTTGGGAGGGTTGCCAGCGTGCCTACCCAGGTGAGGGAACGGTTGTGTCTGTGTGGATTCGATTATGGGGACCCGACTTGAGTTGAAATGCATCCCCTGGAATGTACGTGGGCTGAACTCCATGAGAAAGCGGTATAAGGTTCATGCATATTTGGTGCGTAGGAGATCCAGGTGGCCTTCCTGCAGGAGACCCACATTGTTCAGGCTGAGGGACGGGCGCTGCAACGTAGATGGAGAGGCCAATTGTATTATACTACCTACTCTGCGTATGCGCGGGGCACATTGATGTGGGTGCGGGCGGGTGTTCCTTTCCAGCCTTTGACTACAGTGATTGATTCAGAGGGGAGGTTTGTTGCAGTGCAGGGGCGACTAGATGGGAGAGTTGTGGCCTTATGAAGTGTGTATGCCCCGAATGCGGTGCAGATGTCTTTTTTTGCACGGTTGTCTGGGAAGCTGGTGCCATTCCTAACAGGCACGGTGTTTTTGGGGGGCGATTTCAATTCGATTACTGATGTGGGTCTAGATCGTTCACACCCTCCGCTGGCCCAATCGGCGGTCCATCGGCTGGCGGAAGTGAGACGAGATTGGCAGACCACCTGGGGCTTGGTTGATGCATGGCGGGTACACCACCCGACGGACAAGGACTACTCGTTTTATTCTGTGCCGCATGACTTGCATGTACGTTTCGATAGTATCCTATGCTCACCGGAAGCCCAGGAGCTGACCTATCATAGCGAATATTTAGCAAGGACGATCTCTGATCGCAATCCCTGCCTTATAACGGTGAGTTGGACAGCAGAGCGACAGGCGATCCCCACGTGGCGTTTGAACCCTTTGACATTGGAAGACCCGTTTTTTAGTGCCGAGATCCGTTACGGTGTAGAACACTATTTCACTGAGAACGCGGGTACGGCATCCAGTAGGGCCCAAGAATGGGACTTGCTCAAGGCCGTAGTGAGAGGGATGTGCATCTCGTCCACGACGGGAATTTGCAAGACTTTATTACAGGATATAGAGCGGGAGGAGGATCGTTTGCGTCGGGCGGAGAAGGCAAGTCATGTTGATGCGGCAGGCCAGGAGGTGGTCCTAGAGGCGCGGGAGGCAGTTGCCGCTCAGGTCGAACGGTTGCGCTGTCTTGATCACAAGGAATACTTGGTGCGGGCCCACGCGGAGAGGGACAAAGTGGGGTCTTTACTTGCCTGGCACCCCGATCCTATCATTGAATACGGCGGCCGGGGACCTAGTGTACTCTCAAAAGGAGATTAACAATCAATTCCTTAGCTATTATACGTCGCTTTATCGGAGCGCAGTACCGGACCAGCCGGTGGAGATCCATGATTTTCTTTCGGCGGTCCAACATCCGCGTCTGGATCCTGCACAGGGAGACAGGTTAGGAGAGGCGATCTCTTTGGGTGAAAAAAGGGCAGCGATCAAACACATGGCGAGGCGCAAGACTCCGGGGGCGGACGGCCTCCCGGTGGAGTTTTATGCGATGTATATTGATCTCTTGGCACCGCAGCTGCAACTGGTAAATAGGGAAGCATGGGATCTGGGCAGGTTACCTACGACCGCCAGGGAGGCGATCATAATACCACTGCTGAAGAGGGGGGGAGATCCCTGCCTGCACTCTGCATTCCGGCCACTCTCGATGCTCACAGTAGATTATAAAATTCTAAGCAAGATCCTTGCGACACAGTTATTGGAACATATGACGGCTCTGGTGCATCCAGATCAGGCGGCTTTCATTCCCACCAGGAACACGGCGACGTGCATATGTCGGCTGCTTCGAGTTATGGAGGGTGGATTTGATGGTGACATAGACACAGCTGTGCTTTCGGTGGATATCGAGAAGGCTTTCGATAGCGTAGAATGGCCCTATCTATTCCAGGTGTTAAGGGAGTTTGGCCTAGGAGATCGGTGTATACAGTGGACTACGCTATTATACAGCCCAGCTACAGCCAGGGTTAAAACAGGGTCTACCATATCCACAGCATACCCGGTGGGGAGGGGCACTCGGCAGGGCTGTTCCTTATCACCCCTATTATTTGCCCTGGCGATCGAACCGCTAGCCGCGCATGCAAGACTGGGACGTTCGTATGAGGGCTTCTCACTGCGGGGTGAGGCCCACTACATATCCTTGTACGCTGACGATCGATTGATGTTTTTAGTGGATGAGCCATTGCGTGGGGCTAGAGCTCTGATTCAGAAGTTTGGTTGTCTGTCAAGATTGCGCATGAATTGGAGTAAGAACTGTTTATTTCCGTTGGCCCCAGATGGACGGGTGTCTATGGTGGAGGAGGATTTGAGATGGGAACCCCACTGCCTGCCATATTTGGGCACCCGCATTTACCACACACAGACGAACCTATTAGAAGGTAATGTGGGCAATGCGATAAAAGGTCTCCAGGGCAGTATCGCCTTTAGGAGTACCCTGCCCTTGTCGGTGGCTGGACGGGTAGCACTTTTAAAGATGGTGGCGCTCCCGCGCTTGCTTTATTTTTTTCGCACCCTACCTGTGTGGGTACCAACCTCCATATTTCAGACGCTTAGGGCCTTGATCACAGGTTTTATTTGGGGCACTGGTAGGCGGCGTGTTGCGCTGAATACCCTGATGCGGTCAAGGGCGGAAGGGGGATTGGCGGTTCCCGACTTTGAGTGGTACTATTTGGCTGCGCAACTTCAGTGGCTCACGCAAGCGGTCGCTTGGGAGTTTAGAGGGCCTGAGGGACCATGTGGCAGAGTGATCCCTCGACATGTTCTGTCATTTATAGTGCTCCAACAGAAGATCGATCTCAGCCAGCTTACACTTGAAGAGTGCACTCTTCGTCTCTGCTGGAATCGAAGCCAGAAACGGGTGGGTTGCACCCACCCGTATGCCCCGGAGATACCCCTGGGCATGTGTACAGCCCTTCCCCATGGGGGAAACTGGTCCACGTTAGTGGTATGGGAAGAACTCGGACTTCATATGGTAGGGAATTTGTATAGGGATGGCTCGCTGATGTCCTTTAGGGACTTGCAGGACGTGTTTGAGTTGCCGCGGGGAGACTATTTATTACACGCCGCGCTGGTAGTGGGGCTGCACGCCAGTGGAGGATGGGGTTGCAGGAACCTCCAACTTCGCCTGGTTGTCAATATGTCACCATGGCGGCGGGCATGTTTAAAGCTGTCACATGCCTCTATAACCGTCTGTCGACCGAACAGCTTCCCCCCCTGGATACCTTGAAGGGCAAATGGGAGGCAGATATCGGCAAACCCATACCGGAGACGACGTGGCCTCAACTGTTGCGGCATGCCTGGAAGGGGACGCGCAATGCCCTGTTCCAGTTGGTGCAGTTTTTTACATTGCATAGGGCATATTTGACCCCGGTCAAGAATTTACAGTTTTTTGGGGGTGTTCATTCACCATGCCCGAGGTGTAACACAGACGGTGCTGATTTCCAGCACATGTTTTGGTCTAGTGCAAGGTTGGGATCCTATTGGGAGGAGGTAGTGGCGTGCATGAATCAAGCGACAGGGCGGGCGTTGAAGGTAGAAATGGCGACTTGTTTGCTGCTCTGGTTCCCGAATACTCCCAATACTAAGGTTACTAGTAAGTTCTATGATTTGGGGATAATTATGGCAAAGAGGGAACTTACTATGCATTGGAAGTCTACGACGGGGCCTAGTTATCAGAGATGGAGGGCAAGTTTTTTTAATTGGGCGGGCAGCGAAGGGACGCTCCACCTGCAACTGGCTAGATGCACTGCTAATGATAAGGCATTAGAAACAGCGAGGATGTGGGAGGCATTAGTGGCGGAGCTCCAGACCCCTTCCGCGGATGTTGAGGATGGGGAAGAAGAGGGACATGTAGAATCTGATCAGGGGGGGCAGGCTCCAGCTTCGAAATGATAGAGTGTGTACTGTGTTCTGGTGTGCTGCCTGGATGAATGGGAGGTGACCTCTGTTGCACTCCAGTGTAGGTGTTTTTAGTGGATTGAGTGGTGGATACATGGATCCATACCTCTCCGCAGAGGAGCTTCTACTTGTTTTTCCTTTGTCTATTCTTGGTTTGTTTGGTTGGACGACTGGACAGTCGGTTGATTTCATTGGGATCTCGCTAAAGGGGGCGCGCTGGCGGGGGGTGGGGGTAGAGGGGGGTAGATGTTAGGATTGTTGGAGGGAGGAGCGGGTATGCTTCCCTTGCCTGTCATCCTGGTCCTGCATGCGCCATCTGTGCAATGGCGGACGTTGTAATGGTTGTTTTATCAGTCATGCAAACATGGAAAACTAATAAAAACTTTGTTACAAAAAAATAAAAGGTAATACAAGCCTCCATATCTTGAATGAAATTCAGATTCTCTAGGCATTTTATTTGGAGAATCGCTATTTCATTACAAGACCGAAGCCTATCAATATGCATGTTGGTAGCCCTCTAAAACCCCTTTTGCCATGTGCGTAATTAGTTTGCAACAGTGCTTTGCAAATACCAAAGCATTTGACCAGTCAGCCACTCTCCTAATATCTACTCTTCTCCCACCTTTCCAAAAAGCTTTTCTCACTATTACACTTCTCTTCGAATGTGCTTTACATTTTTGTAAAGTAACACCTGCTTGTTTTCTAGTACATTTCACCCATCTTGCAAAAGTGGCTATAGTGACAGCCTTGAAAGGCTTAAGAAAACAAATCATTAATTGGTTCACTCCATCAGGGTGATACCCCGCCATTCTAGAAACATACTCTTTAATACAATCTAATACGAACAGCTTTTTACATGCCTCAAATGTTGGATAAAATATAGTTTCCAAACTGGTATTGTTCTTTTAGTAATATCAAATGTCACCCCTAAAGGATCATAAACCCTGTTACTCTCCTCCAAAGCTTTCACTTCTAAAACTCTGCAAAAAGAAACTAGGCATAACAAAGATGCTAACTTCATGGTCAGTATTCTCAAGTCTAAATATCTATGAGGTCGATAAGGATAAAACCATTTTGACATCCCACAAGAACTCATACCTTGCTCTAGGAGGTCTCCCCAACCTGATACTTTTAAGGACTCTACAAACTAAAGCACTCTTTCTCACACTTCTACCATCAACCTGACTGTGTCCAGAAGACACTGCTGACCTGTAGCAATTTATAGTTATATAACTAAGGCCTTTTACAAATTGTTCCACCAGGAAGTTAACCACCTCAACTACAGTTGACTCCACAGGATTTAAACTGCTTTCTAGGTACCAACATACCCATAACTTCCAAATCCCTTTGTATTTAAGCCGATTACCTGGTGCCCAAGACTTCTTGACTAATTCCTCTGCCATGCTTGAAAATCCTGACATGCCTGAAGATCTCCTGATACTTTCCAGACAAGAATGTTGAAAGACCCTGTCTGGACCAAATGGAGTTCCTCTCCATCTGTGTCTCTCAAAAGACCCTCAATAGCAGGAAATTAAATTGGTATTTTGCCTGTGAGTTCGAACAGCATTGGAAACCATGCCTGCGAAACCCAAAATAGAGTTACCTGTACTAGAAGGCATTCCTATCTCCTCACTTTCTGCAGCACTCTCTGAATCATAGTGAAGGGAGGAATTGCCAAGGAGTTTGTTTGCTTCCAACTCTGTAGAAAAGCATCCACTACTAGAGCATCTGGATCCGGCATCTAGGTGTAATAATTCTGTGCCTGAAACGTCAACCTGCTCGCAAAAAGGTCTATCGCTAGAGGCACCCATAAACAGGCTTCTTTCTTGAAGCATTCCAGATTCAATTTCCATTCGCTCTAGTCTCTCAACCTTAAAATCGAGTCGGCAATTCCATTTTCCTTCACAGGCAAATATTCTGCCTTCAAGCTGATATTTTGCTCCAAACTAACATTTGCCAATTTGAACAGATCAAGAGACCTCGTTCCCTCTAATCGATTTATACGGGACACTGCAGAAACATTATCCATCTTTAACATTACCACTCTGCCTTGCAAAGTAGGTCTGAAACTCATGAGAGCATAGAGACCCACTGTAAACTCTAAACAGTTTGTGTTGTTCTCTCTCTGTGTTTGACTTCAATCCACCAGTCTCCCGTGCACCCCAACCAGCTAGACTAACATCTGACTCCAATATGACCTCCCAAGTACCACCATAGATTGCTCGTCCATTCAAAGCATCAAAATTCTCTAACCACCAACGTAGTTCCATCTTTGCTGCTTGTTTTATCTTGTCTCCATACCAGAAGCCTGTCTGAAGAGCTTGCGCCTTCACTCTTTGCAATGCACGATAGTGCAGTGGACCAGCAAAAACTGCCCAAAACGATAACAGACCTATGAGCCGTGCTAGTTCCCTTAGAGTTAGAAACTTGCTCTGGAACACATATCAAATCTCTCCTTATATTGGTGATTGTTTTTCACTGGTAATAGTAAAACTACATTCAATTCCAGATTGTATGTTGGAGTCAAAATAGACTTTTCCTTGTTCACAATAAAGCCTAGACTCTCCAGTAAATTCTTGACCATATCCAAATCTTTCAGGAGTTGATTCAGACACTGAGACATTATCAAATTGTCATCTAAATAAATGATCAACTGAAAACCAGTGTCTCTCAAGTAGACCACCTCTGCACTCACACCTTGGTGAGGCACCATGGTGCTGAGGATAGGCCAAATGGAAGGGAACAAAATTGGTAAATTCCATTCTGCCAGATGAAATGTAGGTAAGGTTGGCTGCTCTCTGCCATAGGTATTGTAAAGTTAGCATTTTTCAGGTCCAACTTTACCAACCAGTCCTTCTGCAACAGCATGCCCATCAATAGATGGATACCTTCCACCTTGAAGTGTATGTAAACTAGAAACCTGTTTACGTCTTTCAAATTTATAGGGGTCTCCAACCCTTGTCCTTTTTTTCTACCAGGAAGTGTGTACTCACAAAACGTTGTTTCCTTTGTTTACCTCTATAAAGTACCCTTCTATAACATAAATTGTATCTCTTGGTCTACCACACTATGTTGGTCCGAATTCAAAATCAATTCCCTTGGGAGGTCGTACGGATTGGGCATTTCTGCGAACTCTCTTTTGAAACCTTGAATAGTTTCCAAGATTTTCTTACGTCATACTTTTGGCAAAATATTTTAGACGACCACCAAATCTTACTAAGGAAGAAGAAGTCACAGTACTCACCCTGATGTCCAGCCAACCCCTGACCATCGGGCTTGTTTCCTCTTACTCGCTGATAACGTTCTCTTTGTGGGTAGAAGGAAGCACTCGCACCGGTTGTGTATCCTCTACCGCAACCTGTTTACCTGCAATTGTTGAATTACGACCTCTGGAACCCTCGGCCAGCAGAAAGCCCCCTTCTGCCAGCACTGACAAAAACAGCTCCACTAAACACCCTGCAATTGTTATTTTGGGCCTTGTCTAGGGCTGTGAAGATGGCAACATATTTGTCATGGCCCTTGACCATGTCTTCCCCAAACAAGAGTCCTTTTGGGTTCTCACTGGCTTCCTTTCCCAGCGAAATCACCTAGTTTAGGGATTATCTTCATTAAAACTGCCTTTCAGCAGTAAGGCCTGCGTTTGCGTTGCCCAATAATACCAGAGCTCTTTGGCTCCAACCTCCTAAAAGGTCTAAGTCCAATGAAAGACCCATGATGTGTGCTTCTTCAGTTATAGCGATTATTCTCACTAATGGGCCAACCACATCCAGGCGCCGATCCTGGCACTGCTTTAAGTACCTTTCTAGTCCTTTTCTGGGGTCTCTGCACATCTTAAATAAAAAAGTGATAAGCTCAGGATCCAAGTTTGTGGTGAGGCAGACACATTTATTACATTCTTCACCTCCTTTTCAAGTACGTGCAAAATCCACTTCTTAATAAAGTTGCCCACGTGTTCCAAGGGCCACCATTCTGCACTTCTTGGGTGCTTTATATTATGGGGTAAAAACATGTATCCCCTTAGGGGTTCTTAACATTGTTTTTTGAAGTGGAAGGAATTACATCCTCCGCAAAGAGGTCATCATCCCCATCATCCTCCTGCTGGAGGCCCAAATCATATTAATTGATATACTCATCGTCCTCCTTCTGATATTCATTCTCCAAAAACTCACCATTCTGATTTTGAATCTCCATCTCCTGTGTGCCACTCAGTAAACCCATTTCTTATTTGCCGCATAGGACACCTTTCTTCTTAGAACGCATGCCATTTAGGGCACCTTTCCTCTTTAAGGTGCTAAGACCTGCCATTCGATTAAGGGCATGTACCCTTTTTCAATGCGCTTTTCTCTTTGCCTTTCTTCTCTCCATTTTCTAAGTCTGCTTTTCTTTTTGCTTTTCTTCTCTCCATTATCTAAGTCTCCCTCTGATAAGGTCCAATATTCTTTCTCCGATACCCTTTTATTTCTCCTTTTTTCCTTACCTTATCAATTATCTCTATTTCGTTCTGTATCAGCTTTTCTATTATCACTTTAATCTTACCCTCAGGGACCTTGGATAAATCTTTACCCTTCTCTGCCATATTATATTAAACACTTTAGTATAAGTGTTTAAATAAAGTATTCAAATTTCCAGTTAGTCATACTTTCCAACCTAAATTTTAACTCTCACATTGAGCAACATCTAAAGCACTTAACTGTTCTTAAACCCAACATTACTCTTTGTGTTTACTTCTTTTAAGTTGCAGGGACTTTTACAAAAATTACCTGATATAGAGTCCCCGTTACACCCCAATTCTTCACAAATGATTTGTTGCAGAGGGAAGCTGCTTGCTGCCCACTTCTTGTTTGAGTTGGGGGATGATCAGTTAGCATTCTAGAGGTTACTAGATGCCATTTAATGATTATGTGTTTGTGGGTGTGCCGCTAGGGCATCAAAGGCAAGTCTGTCTGCGCTCGGACCCTTGGCCCTACTCACCTGGGCCCGCCTCCAGTTATCAGATATTCTAGAAATTTCCTACTGAGTCTTCAAGGTATGAGTGAATCCACCTCCTGTACGGCATTCCCCTTTACCAACATGTATTATTTCTGGCTATGTTGTTGTGCAACATGTAGGTTTTTGGCTTGCTATTCACCTGCTTCAACCTACAGTAAGCCAGAGGGAGACTTAAAAGCTGATCCTAGACTGGATATGATGGGGGGGGGGAGAGAGGGCATAATTATTAAACTAGAGCCTAAGTTTAAAGGATTTATCATCCACGCCAGATTGTTGGTAAAACACAAACTGAAATTTGCAGACTTTCTTGTATCCTAGAACCCAGATTGGGTCTTTATCATCGAGTCTTGAGCCAACAAAGCTTCTGGCCCAGACCTAGTTGATGCAATTCCTCCAAGCTATGCCATTTCCAGACTATACAGAATAGGCAAGACAAGGAAGGGGCTTTGGCAGCTGTGTTTAAGGACCGCTATCAGTGCCTTGAGGAAGCTGAGTTAGACAGTAGGACCTGCAGCCTAAAGTTATCTGCCTCTAGCCCTTTTGCCGGTCTTTTGGTCTTTAGACCCCGGGGCAAAGATCATCCTTCCCAATGAAGATAATTAATTGCATTGAACCTTTTATGATGAAAAAACGTTTTACCATTCTGGGTGATTTTAACTTCTATCTCAAAGAGATTGTCAACACACTCCGAGACCCTATCGGGCATGGGACTGCCCCAACTAGTTTCTGCTTCCACACATTCTGAAGGTCACACCCTGGATGGAATTTTTACTAAAAATCTTAGGGCCCGATGTAGGTGGCCCAAATACCGGTCGGTAAGGGTGAAATTTGGTAAATTTCATGGTTACTGACCGGTATGTAGGCATTCCTGATGTAGGGAAGGATTCGGTATTAAGGAATCGGTAAATACCGATTCCTTAATACCGATTCCTAATTGGCCTTGAATTTAAGGAATCAGTAATACTGATTCCTTAAATGCAATGTAGGAAGCACTTTTAAGAGTGCTTCTGGGCCTTAGGAATTCGTTAATTACCACCAACTTCAAGTTGGTGGTAATTACCGAATTTCTTAAAAAAGGACATTTTTGCTTTTTAGGGCTCACGAAGCGAAGAGCCCTGTTGTATGGGGTTTAAAAAGGGACCTTGAAATTCCACACAGCTTGTGCATGTGCATTTCCAAGGTCCATTTTGATTGGGCTTTGCGTGCGTGCTGTTTTTTAACAGAACACGCAATAGGCCATAGGCGGTCGAGTAGCTCCACCTATGGCCTATTGGTGTCTGTTACGCGCACCAAAGCCCATATGTCTTCAATTATCGCAGCCAGACACGGCCGCCATAGTTGAAGACATATGCCTCGCAGTGGCGCGCGTGCACCCATCACTCGTGGGTTTTTTTGGATCCATTTCACGGTGAAGCGCTGACGTCTTGTTAAAATGGCTGTCTGTCAGAGTAAAACGTGTGTTCTGGGTTTTTTTTTGTAAATTTTTTTATTCGTTTCAAAACAAAGAAAGAAATAGACATATCCGGTGCCATACATTCAGACATAATAATAAGGCGAACAGACGTAGATACAGGATAGATACTAAGCAATGAAGAAATGGTTGAGACGCCCACGCTAATGTATGAGAAACAGGATGTGCCACAATACAATATACGATTCACATTAAGCGCAAGCCCTCAGAGTCTGCCACCCATAAAATCAGGATAATAAAAGAAGCATGAGCACCAGATACTGGAATACCAACAAAGTCAGGATGTTCCACCAACTTTACTTATAAAAGGAAAGTGAAAGAGAGTGTGAAGAAAAAGAAACCATAAAAACAAAAATGAAGACAAAACAATAAACCCCCCCCCCCCACCCTGCACCCCTGCATATGGCTATCGCCTAACCCCAACTAGCAGTGTGCCTGTCGCCCCAGCTAACTAAATACTAAAAGTAGGAAATGGAGGAGGGCATCTTAATACATGCCCCTCCCCCCTGCCAGAGCAAGAATCCCCAGACTAAGGTCTCGAAATCTATTAAGTCGCAAATACGTAGCGCAACAGGGGAAACTCCAAACACCGCCCAACCTCCCGAAAGCATCATGGTTGCAAACCCTGTGTCCAGTAATAACCGATGTCAAACTCAATCACACAGTCTCATCCTTGACCCTTCCGATCAGACATGTGAGTCCCTTCCGGACGAACTGTCGCTTCCGCAGGATAGTCCATGCACGAAAAAGCTGTAGCAAAGTTAAAACCAAGACGTAGCAGAGAGATGACAGTGTTGAAAACTCCGCTAGGTCCAGAGACTCCCCACACCATCATGGATTCCCAAGGTTGTTTCGTCCGCCATCTTAGCGGTGCCGATGTATAGGGGAGTGACTCAGTTTCAAACCAGCAACAGTTCCCATCAAAAGTCTCCGGAAAGGGAGCATCAAGTAGTCCTTCCATAGTCGGCAACAATCGTAGGCCTGACAATCCATTTGCGGCATCAAGCTTGCTCTCATCTCCCAAAACACTGGTCAGAGGTTCCAACGCCTCCCATAATACGGGGTCTGCTTCCTCCATCGAAGTGGCCATCTTGGATATCTCAAGTCGTTTCGTTTCTTGTAGTGGACCAGGGTCCAGTCCCATCGCCCAATTCCAGACAAACACGCTATCATTTTATGAATGTGGGCTTCAACGCAAAAATGAAGTGACCCTATGGCTGCCAACACAGTTCGTAGCGACGGGTCACTCTCGGTCCGCTCCACAACTCCTCGCTCGGTTTCGGTCATATTCGCGTCCCCAGAGAGCCCGGTCTCCCTGGGGGGAACAGGTGGATGTGGAACGGACGACTTCAGAGGGGGACTTATCGTTGGGGACAATAACAATCCGAACTCAGCCACCGCAGGCGGAGATCCCAACCCAGCGAACACCGGCTGGCCCCTAACCGAGCCACCGGGTCAGGGACCCCCGTCCACTGCTCCAATTGTGCGTCGTCACCCCTCCTTCGATGTTCACCAATTCAGCCAACCATCGTCTACTTCGGTCAAAGAGAATTTTCCCACCTCGATCGACCGGACCCTGTCACACAACTACAGCCGATGTTGTTCAACTGAAACCCGGCTGGGCCAGTACTCGAGACCCCGGCTTCCAGGCTGGTCTAGGCCGCAAACTGCCACACGACGTATCTTTGTCTACCAAACTGGTAGAAATCTCGGGATTGCACCGTTAAGCTCCAGTCTGGTTCATACACACTGAGGCAGGGCGCAAAAACAGGATAAATAACAGGATCTTCTGGCAGGAGTCGGAGGTCGGCGGAGCCGGGAGCTTACGCGACCATCTTGTTTGCTAGCGTAGCTCCTCCCCTGTGTTCTGGGTTTTAAAATAATAATGTTTTGGTGCTGACGCATTGATAAGAATGGGAGATGCTTGCACTTGTAGCTTTATTTGTAGCTCCCTGACTCCCCACCCCGAGGAGCTTTCAGTCATGCTAATCACTCTGTTTAACACCTTTCATGTTCTTACGGAAAGCAGCCACCTGGTAATACGTCGTACTGTATCGCCCTTGCTTTGTCAGCTGATCTAGCCCCCCTCCTTCCCTCACAGCTTAAAAGAACATGTCTGTCACGAGCACGTTCGGCCGGTATAAACACTGTGACAGCCCCGGCCTGACCACTGGGATCCTAACAAAGTGGTGCTAGGGTTTGAGCACCAAAAGCCCGTACAACTTGGCACATGTGAGCACCTGAGACTATACTTTTCATTTACTAAATGACCCTGTATATTGATTGATACTATGTACTGTTTCTGTGGTGCCTCCCATCAGCTGTCTGTTGGCGCTCAGTGTTATCAACCCTGGCAGGATGAAAAGCGGCCCCATCCCTGCAGGTTCCAAACACCAGAGCAGCAGGGGCACAAGACACTGTCCTGCCTCACCTGCCGTGGCCACACTGAGGTTCCGCTGCCACATCCTCACTCTCTCTGTTGTTCCTCTCCAATAATCCTGTCCTGCAGCCCAGGTACAAGACGTGAGGCCAGCAAATCAGGAAGGAGTATTCCATCAGGCCAGCAAACCAGAATGTGCTGTTGCCTTAAGCCTTCCGAGCATGTGACTTAGTCGGCGCGGCTAATTATAAGCGTCCTTCTGTTCAGTGGCGTCACTAGGGTTGGTGTCACCCAGTGCGGTCCGCAAAACCCCCCGCATCCCCCTAGTGACGCCACTGTTGTTAGAACCCTCTCCTCCTGCTGGGGACTGCCAGAGCCAACCTGTTCTGTCTTTGTGCTGGGCATTGCCAAAGCCCCGGTGTCCTTACTCTGCCACTCCCCCGCTCCTAGTCCTACTCGAGTAGCTTACGGTCAGTGCGCTGCCGGTGTTCGCTGCTCCTGCTGTGATCGCCACTGGGGTTGCTTACCAGTGCGCTGGTACAGCAGATATTTGCAATTGTAATTGTAATTGTAATTTCTATTTGTAAAGCGCGTTATCACCAATGGTCTCTAAGCGCTGTGAGAGGGGGTCTGCGGTTGGTTGTGATGAGTAGAGGGTACGCTACTGTGTGCTCCAAGCCTCCTGGAAGAGTCTGGTCTTAGGTTTTTTTCTGAAAGGCAGCAGGGAGTGTTCCTTTCGAATGCTGTCGGGCAGCTCGTTCCAGATCTGTGGGATGATTGTGGAGAAAGCTCTACCTCCAAGGGAGGCCAGTCGGGAGCTTGCAGAGTTGCAAGCCCCGTCCTCGCCGGGGTTTGCAGGGTTGCACTGTGGGCGTCCAGATACCCCCTGCGACTTTAAGGTGTGTGTGACTGAGCCCCGCTGCTCCCTTTTAATCTATCGCTAGCTGCAGCTACCAGTGCATTAAGGGAGCTCCACTGCCTCTGCTCTCATTCCGCCAGTCCCCCTGCACCCCACCCCGCTCCCCTTCTGTCTTGCGCCCGCACCGTCCTCCTGCACCTTTCCCCCTGTTTCACGGGGGCCCCAGTGTTTCTCTCCTGTCGCTCCTACACTGCTCGTGTTCTGCTCTTCGGGTGCTTGTACCCCACAGTAGGTCCCCTGATGCCGTGGCGCCTTTGCCACCGTTGTCCTGCACGCCTCCTCTGTAGTGCCGCCTCCTCTGCTGCCTTTTTACCCCTGCACTACTCCAGAGCCGTTTATGCTGTGCTTCTCTTATTTTCATTTACCTCCGTGCTCCCCTCACCTTCCAACACTGTTCCTGCTTCACTCTCACCAAGTTGGCCTCCTGCACTGCTCGTCGTGCCCTGTGCCTTGACTGACCCTCTCTCGCTCCTAGATAGCACCTGCGCTCTTGTACTGCGATAGGCGGTGTAAGGGCAATAAACATCAGAGGAGCTGCCACTAGGACAAGGGGCGCACACAGCGGGGTGCAGTGAGCGACAAGGGGGGCAGCGGCAGCTGGTATACACCAGAGGTGAAGGGGCATCACAGATAAGCGAGCGCATGTCTACAGTGGCTGGGTTGGGAGGGAGGTGTGGGTGGGGAAGAAGACCACCGACGACTTCTAGGTGTGAAAAAGGCCGCTTTATTTGGAACAGGTGCACAGTACAATTCCATGTCTTCCTTCACACCCACCGACAAACGCACATGGTGGTGAGGCAACTGGTGACCTGACAGCGCCCTCCCCAGACGTCTGCAGAAAGTCCTCCCTGCTCTAACCACCCGGCAAGCAAAATTGAGATGTTCTAGCAAGACCTGGATGTCCCTCACCGTCACCTTGTCCTTAGACAGCATGACCCCCAGCAACAGCAGCATGGCCTCTTTCTTTTCCGACGGCAAGCGCGCCTGCATCCTGACAGAATCAAGCTCAATGCCCAGGAATGACATTGTAGTACAAGGCCCCATCGTCTTCTCCAGAGCTAAAGGCACCCCCAACTCCTTCATCAATGTCTGAAATTTGTCCAAGGCCCACCGACATTCCACAGTGCCCGGTGAACCCACAAAAAAGAAGTCGTCCAAGTAGTGTGTAATCAGCCCCAAACCAGTCTGATGTGTAAAATGCCACTGTAAAAAGGTACTGAAACACTCAAACAACGCACAAGACATTGAACAGCCGATCGGCAAAGCCTTATCCATGTACCATTGACCCTCAAACTGTATGCCCAGCAGACTCCAGTCGTCCGGATGTACGGGAAGCAAGCGAAATGCGGATTTTATATCGCATTTTGCCATCTCCGCAGTTGCGCCCGCGGTCACCACTAGTGACATTGCAACGTCAACTGAGGAATAAGACACTGAGGCTGCTTCCCCATCAATAAAATCATTGATAGAAAACCCCTCAGGCCACGATAGGTGCTGAATGAGCCTGTACTGCCCGACCTCCTTCTTGGGCGCCACCCCAATTGGCGAGACAATCAAGTCCTGCAACGGCCAATCCTGGAATGGACCCGCCATCCTGCCCTCACAAACTTCTTTATCCAACTTGTCCTGTACCACTGTCTTGTTCTCAAATGCTGACTTCAAATTATTGGCAGATCTCCTCTCCCTAGGCCCCTCATACCCCAAATGGAAACCTTCTGCAAACCCCTCCAACAATACCTGCTTCGCTTCCAGATCGTCATAGTCCCGCAAAGCAGCCCTCAAGGATGCCAGATTAACCGGCGTAGGAGCCTTTTGGCCCAGCCCCTTGAGGTCCCTTACCCCCTCTATTTCCCTGTGCTTGCTGAGGGGGTCCTGCTGCATTACCACCTGCCTGGTGCCACTGCTGGGCTCCCTGCGGCCTGAGTCCCCAACATCTGACCAGAGGGTGTTTTCTCCCGCACTGCGAGCATTCGTGCCTGAATCTACAATACTCTTGCGTGCACACTCCCTTATTGAACTCCCAGCAAGCACCTGATCCCCCCGGCGTGGCAGCTGCAGACCCCACCCCTCCCCGGGTGGGCTTCCCTGGAAAGGGCCGATAGACTAAGGGCAAGCCACTGGCTGTGAATAACGTCTTACCCCCAGCAGACGCCCCCATGGTATGCTGTCACAAATCCGCATTCAGCTCACCCCACTTTGCTTCCTCATCCCAAGCCATCCTGGCTCTAAACTCCTCATCTTACTGGGCCCAGGCATACCCCCCGCCCCTGTGATCTGCGCTTTCCTGATTACGTCCATATATTTAAATATGGACACACTACGCTCGGGAAACTTCTCGCAATAGACACTAGCATATATTAAAAAGGCTGCCGTCCAGTTCTCAATAGTAAGCAGCACTTTCGGTCTTTTGCCAGTTCATACTCTTCCTCCTTTGACCCCTCCTTGGACCTTACCTCCCTGTGCAACAACTTTAAGATCTCCACATACTCCCCCTTCCAAATCCTCTCCTTCGTGGCCAGCATCAGGTGAGCCCCCAGCGGTTTGGTCACCCCCATATACGGAAGCCTTTTAAACTTCAGCTACTTACTCTGCACCGGCTCTTTACCTGCCACCTTTGGATCCGTATTCACCCCCGTTTCCACCTTCGATCCCGGCAATGTCTGACCCCCCGTCCCCACTACCTGATCCTTGACATACTTCCCCTTGTGGAGCTTACCACCCAGCTCATCCCCAACAACACAATCACCTCCAATTCCCACCGACACCATCATTGGTCTGGCCCGTGGGATCGCCTGCTCACCTGCCTCGCGCAGCCCGTGTCCCCAGTGGAGCCTACCACCCAGCTCCTCCCCGGCACCATCCCCTCCAGACCCCTTTGACACCATCTTTGGCCTGGCCTTTGTAACAGCACGCTCACCTGGCTCAAGTACAGGCGCTCGCCCTGGCGCCAATCTCCAAGCCGACCGTCCGGGCGGGTCCTCCGTCCGAGGAGCCCCTGCTGCGGGCCGTATTCTCTCCTGGAGCCCAACGCCGCCGCCGGCTGACCAACCTGCGTGGCCTGTAACACATTAGAAGAGAGATGAGAAGGCCCCCCCCCCTCCTCATCCCCCCTCCATTCCCCTTCCTCGGGGCTGTCCTCATCGTAATCCAACACCACTACTTCCTCCAACTCTAGAGGCTCCTGCACGTAATTCACATTCCGGGCCTTACTCAACCCCACATTGCTACAACCAGAAGCAAACACTGCCACTGGGGGAGCCAGCTGTGCCCGCTGATACTCCCCCTCGCGCTGCCTGAAGGGAAGAGAAACATCCACGGTGCCAGCCGCCCGTCGGGCCGTGCCGGTTGTTGGGGCCAGTGAAGTCGCGCCGGACTTTCGTGCACTGGCTGCGTCGGGATCCCCCACTGGTACGGGTCGTGCCGCGCCAGGCTCCGCCTTCCCTTCTCCTTGGCGCTGTTGGGCCGTACACCGCCCTACCGAGTCTGCTGACGCGCCACGGACCCTATCCTGAAAGGAAAAACATTGGACTGGAGTGCTGGGAGTACGACCACCGCTAGCTGACCTGCTGCCCCTAACACCCCGCACCCCACCCCATCCCCGCCCCCCCGGCCGTCATCTGCCTCCCCAAAACGCACCACACGCCCCTGCGCTGGGAATGGAGGGAGGGGGACCCCTCCCTGCCCATCCTCTTCACCCCCCTGCCCCACCTGCCCTAACAGAACCGCAAACCGCCCCCTCCTACCTCCCCCAGCCTCCCTCGCACCCCACCCTTTTCCAGGCCCCCCCTCCCACGACCATGCACACCCCCATCCCCCCAACTTGGAGCCAGGCCCCACGCACCCGCTGTCTGCCCTCCCCGCCCTCCCCCCACCGCCCGCACCCCCTCCGCCCACGCTGGGAACACATTCAAACCCTCCCAGACCTGCCCACCCCGCCGGATCCAGCTCTCCCTCAGGCAAAATGCACACACCCTGACCCTGTACCCTAACTGGGGACTGAAACCCCCCCATCTCCCCATCTGTGCCCACCCCCCCTCCCCTAGAGAACTGCCACCCAAGGACCCCCACTGCTGCTTGTGCGGGGATGGCGAAGAAAACAACAGGGGGCTAACCGACCCCCCCTCCCCTCGAAGGCCTCCCCAACCAACCTGTCCGCTCTCGCCCCTTCCTCCTGGTCCAGCGACCTCTCCCCCCCCCTCCCGGAAAGCACCGATATCCCCCGCCCACTCTCCTGCACCCCCCTACCAATTCCACCTCTTGTGCATCCAGGGCCCCACTCGCCTGCCTGCCCACCTGCCAAATCGCCTCCATGTCCTCCTCCGTGATCACAGCCCCCGGCCCCTCCCCCCCTACCATCCCACGCCCTCCAAAGCTGGGGCCTCTGCCACCAAAACGGGCCCCCCCCTGCGCATCGCTCCGTACCCGATCCGCCACTGTGCAAGCCCTCTCCTCCCCCTGCCACTCCTGCCAGCCCTCCGCTTCACACTCCGGGGCCCCAGACAGCAGCCCAGGCCCTCCCCCTCCTCCCCGCCCCGAACACTCGAAGCCGATGACCGCGCCGCAGGAGCCGATCGCTTCCCTCCCAGGGCCCCGCCCGCCTTCCCCACCTCCCCCGGCGCTGACACGGCTCTCCGCTCACCGGGCCCGGAGTCCGCCTGCCGCTCGCCAGGCGCGAAGTCCGCCGCTTCAACCCACCACCCGCCCCCCCCCCCTTCCAGCGCCCACCAACCCTTTCCCCCCAACTCACCTCGACAAAAGACAGCGGCTGGAAAGCCGCACCACGACTTGCCGCACCACGCCGCAGGGGGGCCGTCTTCCGCCCACGCGGGCGGCCCCGCTCCACAGCCGCCACTAGCTTCGGTCGCTTCGGCGACAGACAAGCCGCCACTGCCGCGGCTACTCCGGCTGATGCTTGCCGAGCCGGGCGCGATGGCCCGGGCAAGTCCCCCAGCACCAGGTCAAGCCTGCCCGTCTCGCTGAGCAGGCAAATCGCTTCCAGGACCCTCACGTCGTCCTCCGACATCTTCCCCACGCACCACACACGCCGCTGACACAAAACAGCACACCTGCACAAACCTCTCTGGGTACCGTGACAAAACACCCGCCCTGACACTACAAAAGCGCTACCTAACCGACCAACGGCCCAAACTAACTGACTAAAACTAACTTCGCTACACTCCCAGCCACCAGGTCACCAATGACAAAAGGGTGGCTGGGAGTGGGCGCCCAGCGCATTTAAGCGCTGGGCTGCCTTTGGGCTTTTTTTGGGCTATACCGGATTACAGCCCAAATCTTAAAATGGCTGCCGGGGTCCCTAATATCCTCCCCCCCCCCGCCCCTCCCAAACAGCCCGGGGGGGGGAGCCTCCCGGTGGTCGTCCGCCCCCCCCAAGCCCCTTTGTGCGCCAGTTATTCCTCTACCTACTGTAAAGATAGATTGCCAGTCCTATTTAGAGCCCCCCCCCCTTCCCCGGCCTGTCCAGGAGTAAAGCATTGCTCATTTCACATACTGGTAAGGACCAGGCCCTGGGTGCTTGGGAATTGCTGCGCTTTGTGCTGTGTATCGGTTTGAAGTCAGCCATGGGTTTGGAGCAGGAAACGTCGCCTCCATTGATTTCCCTCGATGACCCGGAGATGGTCCCGACTTCCCAGTGGGACTTTTTTGCTGCTGAGTCTCATCTGGGTTCTGCGAGGGAACGTTTGTTTTCTTTGCAACTACTGTTGTGGTTTTTGCAAATGATACAGATATTTACATTGAGAAATGCCAGCGCCAGCTGCTCGTACAGTCATGAGGCATGAGCCCGGGAAGCCCCTGGTTGTTCTCCTCTCCTTTGTCTGTTTCCACAGCAGTTGTGCTGCTGGACTACAGTGCTGTAGTGTGTCAATGCACCTGCGTTGCCTGGGTGGTTAAAAACTAAGTGGATACTTTGTCAGACACCTGGGCCAAGATGGGGAGGAGCTGGTGGCTACTTTATGTAAGATACAGACTTGACGAAGAACTGCCCTGCTTCTTTTATATCTATTTGCCTTTCATGGACCTGTGGCTCACTGGTTAGAGGCGGCAGACCCGTAAGCAGAGGACGGCCCAGGACCAGGGTTCGATTCCCGACGCGGCAGGGTCGTGGACCATGGTCAGCGGGCTCGATAATTCTCGCCTCGGTGCCTACTCCAGTCAGGGACCACACTCGGCAACTCTGGGCATTAGCTTGCCTCATCTTCACAACGGCCCCCCCAGACCGCCGGGGATGCTTGGTCGCACCTTAGGGATACCCATTAGGGACCATCTCTCAGGGTGAGCCAGGACGGGTTCCCCAGCGGTCGAAGCGCGGAGATACTCCTCCGGGAGTCGATTCCTAGCGCTATATAAACCCACAATTAAATTAAATTAAATTAAATTAGAAACCCGAATGAGCGCGTGCCAGCTCGTGCTCTGGCGCACAGGGACAGCCCCCACCCATACGACACAGTCTTCTTTCTCTGATCTGCATATCTGAATTGCAAATCGGCTTGCACCTGGTATTCTTGTATCACAAGGCAGCACATTGTCATAACGTAAGGCATCACAAACTGACGTTGTTATCCTCAAAACTCCCCCAAGTGGATGGGCGCGTTTTAGCATATAGTCAGACCACAGAGACAGGAAAGGGGTGGCGGAGGGAAGGAAAGTAGGAAGAAAGCCTTGAGAAGGAAAATGATCATGTTAATGTATGTTGACTGTTTGTATAACACATATACTATCCTATAGCTGCTTAAGAGCACTGTGATGACCCACCCGCACCCCTCTAGTGATGTCACTGTGATAAAGTACTTTTCTATTACATATTAATGTTCTGTCTGGACAGTGATTTTTGTTTAAACTTACTTTCAGTTGTTTCACTGAGTTCTCAATCTCTACCCCAACACCATTTCCCCGAGTTAAGCCTTGGACTGCTCGACTTTGCTACCAGGTGTCAAAGGGGTACACTTGGTGCCTCAGGTTTGGGCTCTATTGGAAGATTAAACCCAAGGGCACTGATGTTTTGGTTGTCAAAATATGAGCAAATATAAAACAACGATTCCCTTGAGCAAGGTCATATACATAAGCACCATAAGTGGAAAAAAGCAATAACTATAACAAGTAAATCTAGAGTAAAAAACTGACAGAATTTATTGTATACAGTAAAGTTAAAAAAGCAGAAAACATAGTAAGCTGCTTGACACAGGTTAAAATAATTATAACAATAAAATAACAATTCCACATTCAATATTGACCAGCAATATTGCTAAGAACAGACAGAAAAACAGTAAGACATACAATTTGTGCAATACAAGGTGTGTGTTCTGATATTCTTTTCAAGGCACCGGTGTTATGCACTTTAAGATTGTACTGTGTCAACAACAGTGTCTGAGCCACGAATCACACTGTACTAGGGCGTCAGAACAAATATATTGTTCTTAGCAATATTGCTGGTCAATATTGAATGTGGGATTGTTATTTTATTGTTATAATTATTTTAACCTGTGTCAAGCAGCTTACTATGTTTTCTGCTTTTTTAACTTTACTGTATACAATAAATTTTGTCCGTTTTTTACTCTAGATTTACTTGTTATAGTTATTGCTTTTTTCCACTTATGGTGCTTATGTATATGACCTTGCTCAAGGGAATCGTTGTTTTATATTGGTTGGTGAACCCTATTTCCCTTGACTTCAGTTAAGGGGTACCTCTCCTTTTTCACTTACTTGTCAAAATATGAGCCCAGTAAACATGCCTGCCCTAGACGTTTTGAAATTTAATTAACACCTCTTTACGTGTTCAGAGAATACGGTGCTGTGTGCCTGGCACACAGTACATGGATGTTTGTGGGGGGCACCACATGTGCCCCCATGCCAATGGAGACAATGGCCTTTCTCGGGACCCATAAAGTCCAGTTCCATCTGTCTTTACATGATGGTCGGAGTCGAGATGCAAATGTCCACATGGATTTCTTTTTTCACAAAACCGACCCAAAGTAAATATCGAGAAATCAGACTTACTGGGGTAATACCAGGGTTCTTTTATGCCGCATAATTTACTCAACCCTTCAGCATAATTTGACCCACCCCGCCTCATAATTCCATTGGCCTTGCCTATTGTATAAACATGTTGTCTACTATTGGAAACAGTGTTCTACCAACATACTTATTTATATAAACCACCATTTGTTTAACTCCACAATTTCAAGTATAAACATATTGATCAGGTTTAAGAAATGAATGAATGTCTATTTATATACTATTACCAGTCCAAATGGAACCACACCGATCGTTAGATGGGAAGAGGAGAGAGAAACTGAGGAACAATCAATCAATCAATCAAATACATTTATAGAGCGCACTACTTACCCGGAGGGTCTCTAGGCGCTTGGGGGGGGGGGGGGGGATGCTGCTACTGCTCGAACAGCCAGGTCTTGAGCTTCTTCCAGAAGGAGAGGTGGTCTTGGGTCAGGCGCAGGTCGGGAGGGAGGGAGTTCCAGGTCTTGGCGGCCAGGTAGGAGAAGGACCTTCCTCCTGTTGTCGTTCTTCGGATGCGGGGGACGGCGGCGAGGGCGTGACTGGCTGATCGGAGGTGGCGTTTGGGAGCGTAGAAGTTGATGCGGTTGTTGAGGTAGCTCGGGCCTTGATCGTGTAGGGCTTTGTGTGCGTGGGTGAGGAGACGGAAGGTGATTCTTTTGTTGACGGGGAGCCAATGCAGGTCTCTCAGATGTCCGGAGATGTGGTTGTTTCGTGGGATGTCGAGGATGAGTCTGGCTGAGGCATTCTGGATCCGCTGGAGTCTCTTCTGGAGCTTGGCGGTGGTTCCGGCGTAGAGGGCGTTGCCGTAGTCCAGTCGGCTGGTGACGAGGGCCTGGGTGACCATCTTCCTGGTCTCGGTGGGGATCCACCGGAAGATCTTCCGTAGCATGCGCAGGATGTTGAAGCATGACGAGGAGACGGCGTTGACTTGTCTGGTCATGGAGAGGGAGGAGTCCAGGATGAAGCCCAGGTTGCGTGCGTGGTCTGTCGGTTTGGGTGCGGTGCCCAGGGCGGGGGGCCACCAGGAGTCGTCCCAGGCGGAGGGCGAGGAGCCCAGGATGAGGACTTCCGTCTTGTCTGAGTTCAGTTTCAGGCGGCTGGTCGTCATCCACTCGGCTACATCTTTCATCCCTTCGTGAAGGTTGGCTCTGGCGGCGGCGGGGTCGTTGGTCAGGGAGAGGATCAGCTGGGTGTCGTCGGCGTAGGAGATGATGTTGAGGTTGTGTTGGCGTGCGATGGCCGCGAGGGGGCTCATGTAGACGTTGAAGAGGGTGGGGCTCAGCGAGGATCCTTGAGGGACGCCGCAGATGACTTCGGTGGCCTCTGACTTGTACGGTGGTAGACGGACTCTCTGTGTTCTTCCGTCGAGGAAGGAGACGATCCATTCCAGTGCCTTCTCCTGGATTCCGACGTTGCTGAGGCGCTGCACTAGGGTGCGGTGGCAGACAGTGTCGAATGCCGCGGAGAGGTCTAGGAGGATGAGGGCCGCTGTTTCTCCGTTGTCCATCAGGGCTCGGATGTCATCGGTGGCGGCGATGAGGGCGGTCTCGGTATTGTGGTTGGCTCGGAAGCCAGACTGTGAGGGGTCGAGGGATCCATTAGTCTCGAGGAAGGCGGCCAGCTGTTTGTTGACGGTCTTCTCGATGACATTGGCTGGAAACGGGAGGAGCGAGATGGGGCGGTAATTCTTGAGTTCGGTGGGGTCCGCTGTTGGTTTCTTTAGTAGAGCGCTGAGTTCGGCGTGCTTCCAGCTCTCCGGGAAGGTGGCGGTGTCGAAGGAGGTGTTGATGATGTCCCACAGGTGGGGTGCGATGACAGCGTCGGCCTTGTTGAAGACGTGGTGAGGGCAGGGGTCGGTCGGAGATCCGGAGTGGATGGAGTTCATCATGTGGACGGTGTCTTCGGTGCTGATCGGAGTCCAGGCGCGGAGGGTGGTGGTGGGCGGCGTTGCTGCGGTCGTGGCGTGCGTCGGTTGAATGCTGAAGCTGTTGTGTATGTCTGCGATCTTGCTGTGGAAGTAGGAGGCGAGGGAGTTGCAGAGGTCTTGCGATGGGGTGATGTCGTTGTTTCCGGCGTTGGGGTTGGAGAGCTCTTTCACGATGTTGAAGAGTTCCTTGCAGTTGTGTGCGTTGTTGTCCAGCCGGTCCTTGAATGCAGTTTTCTTGGTGGCGCGGATCAGTTGGTGGTGCTTCCGGGTGGCAAGCTTGAGGGTGGTCATGTTGTCCGGTGTTGGTTCCCTTCTCCAGACTTTCTCGAGGGCTCGGCAGTTCTTCTTGGAGCTCTTGAGTTCGTCGGTGAACCATGGGGCTTTCTTGCTGCCGGGTCTGCTGGGCGGGGTCCTCAGAGGGGCGAGTTCGTCCGCGCAGTTGCTGATCCACTTCGTGAGGTTGTCGGCGGCCTGGCTGGGGTTCGCTGAGCTGGCGGGAGGGTGCTGGCTCAGGGAAGCGGCGAGCTGGTCGACTGTGATCTTGTTCCAGCTTCTTCGGGCAACCTGTTGCTGGTGGTGGTGGATCGTCGTTCTTCTGAAGGTGAAGTGGACGCAGCTGTGGTCCGTCCAGTGGAGTCCTGTGGCTTGGCTGAAGGCGATGTCTTTGCTGGATGAGAAGACGGCGTCGAGTGTGTGTCCGGCGAGGTGGGTGGGGGTGGACACCAGCTGCTTGAGTCCGAGGTTGGCGAGGTTGTCGAGCAGGGTGATGGTGTTGCGGTCGCTGTTGTTCTCCAGGTGGAAGTTGAGGTCCCCCAGGAGGATGTAGTCAGCGGAGGGGAGGGCATGCGGGCTGACGAAGTCGGCGATGTCCTCGCTGAATTGTGTGCGTGGTCCCGGGGGTCGGTAGATCAGGGTGCCTCTGAGGGTGGTCTTCGGGTCGGTGTGGATCTGGAAGTGCAGGTGTTCGGCGGTGGTCAGGGTGTCGTCGGTGTTGGTCGTGATGCGGATGGTGTCCCTGTGGATGATGGCGATGCCTCCTCCCATCTGGTTGGCGGTGCGGTCCCTCCGGGTGATCTTGTAGCCCTCTGGGATGGCGATGGCGATGAAGAGTCGTTCATCCAGGTTTCCGTGAGGAAGGCAACGTCAGGGGCTGTGGTGTCGAGGAGGTTCCAGAGTTCGATGGCGTGTCTGTGGACGGAGCGGGTGTTGAGCAGGATGCTGTCCCCCTAACTTAATCCAATATACTTCAAGGTATTCTTTAACCTTGTTGCCTAAAGACTCAGAATTAAGGTCATGGCAGAACATCAGGTAATGGACCCATGTAGACCAAAAATTCTTTTTGAAAAAAATATATATATTTAGGTCGTTCACCCACTTCAGTAGTGGCATGCTTCACCATTGGATCGTGCGCTCATCCCTAAAAAACAAAATGGTCTCAACCTTATTCCAGGGAGCACTTTAACACTGTTGCCCACCAGGGTCTTCTACAGACTAAAATACCTAAAAATACCCAGATATTACTTTTAATAATGGGTGTTTTTTGTATGGTTAAAAACGATGACGCTGGGGGGATGCCAGGGTATTATGGCCTTACACCCTTATTTATGTCAACATGTTTCAGCGCATGCTACAAAACGGCCCATATGGGACCCGGGCTTTCATCAGGACTAGGTGTGTGCCCTTGGAGTAGCTGGCCTATTGCTACTGTTGTTCGTCAGTCATCTTAACTCAGTCAGTTTGGACATACAACAATAAATTGAACATGCAAAGGGGCTACTTGCCCTAGTGTTGAGTTTGCCTCTCTGAATTCCCAAAATGAGATCCGTTTAGTATGACATAAGAAGAAGGCGAGAACATACCCCTGTAGTGGATGCCTTAGTCCATTTAGCTACCAAACTATGTCTGTGTGTCTGTATCTGTGTGTCTCTGTATCTCTGTGCGTGTCTGTCTTTGTGTGTGCGTCTCTCTTTATGTATACGCCTCTGTCTCTGTGTGCGTTTCTGTGTCTGTGTGCATGTCTCTGTCTTGTGTGCATATGTCTGTCTGCGTGTGTTTTTTGCTGTGTGCGCGTTTCTGGGTCTGTGTGTGCATCTCTATGTGCGTGTTTCTGTCTCTCGGTGCACATCTCTGTCTCGGCATTGCGTGTATCTGCCTGTATTTTTCTGTGTGTGCGTCTCTATCTCTGTGTGTGCGTCCCTATATGTGCATTTGTCTCTGTAAGTACGTCTCTTCTCTGTGTGTGCATCTTTGTTTCTATGTGTGTCTCTGTCTGTGTGTGCGTCTCTATACGTGTCTGTCAGTCTCTATGTGTGCATGACTGACTGTGCGTCTCTGTGTCTATGTTTCTATGTGCGTGTCTGTCTCTTTGTGTGTGTTTGTCTCTGTGTATATGTCTACTGTTAGCCTCACTGGCAATGTAAACATGGCATGGGAACGCTATAATACACATACTTACTCCACAGATACATACAAACCTGCCATTCCCTAACACACACAGTACACAAACCAGCAAACATATCCAGCTAAATATAAACAATGCCAAGTTTTCTAACTCTAACTAATGCGAGGCCTGTGGAATTGCAAATGCTTGTTTAAAGGTGCCAAGTGGCACACATCCATGCCCTTAGGGCATGCATGTGTGCCACATGTGCACACATGCACATTTCATGGACACCCTGGCAACCTTGAAATGCCTCCCACGATTACTGAATCGGTAATACCGATTCTGTAATACCGAATTTCTTCGCATTCATTCCTATGGGCCTCCAAGCCCATAGGAATGAATGGATAGGTGATTCCTTATTACCAAATCGGTATTACCGATTCGGTAATAAGGAATATTAACAATTTGGTATTTTTTTCCGAATTATTCCCTACATATGAAATACCGTTTCCTAAATACCAAATCGGTAAAATTCGATATTTAGGAATCGGTATTTCCAACTTACCTACATATGGCCATCAGTGTGTCTTTCCAGGGTGTTCTTCCTCTCAGCTGGTCAGGCCGTGGTGCAGTCACCTTTACATTTTTGCCCTCCCTGTCTGACATGAGCCGGGATCCACCTAGTAATAATGTGCGCATGAGAAACTGGAAAGGGGGTATATGCTGAAGCCTTCTCCAGCACTTTGGATAGTATGCCTGTTGAGTTCAAGGATGATGTGGATGAAGGTGCAGAAGAATTTGCAGCCTGTTTGGATATGGCCGCTAACAGGGTGGCCCCTTTTCAAGAAGTTAAGCAGAAAAGGCTTTCCCCATCGGCTCCTTTGTTCAACGAAAGACTGAGAAATCATAGGCAGGCTTTTTGTCGTCAAGCGAATTTGGAGAAAAAACTTTGAGGAGCAAGAAAAATCTATTTATGAAAGTAAAACGGGTGAATATAAACTAGCTCTTATTGAGGAGAGGACCTCATACAGCACCCATAAAATTGAGTCTGCCACACCTAATAAAGACCTTTTAAGGGTGGTGCAGTAGCTCTCTACCCCGTCAGCTGGAAAATCAGACGGCTCTCACGTTTTTGTGACTAGCTATCCAAATTCAAGTAAAGTAAAATCACTGATATTTATGACAGGCTTAAAGTAGCAAAACTACAGAAGAATTACATGCCAAAAGCTCAAAGCAGAGGGTTGCAGTTGAAGCCACTGGAGATTCTGGGACCCAAAGACTTAGAATCTAATTTGATCAGGGTTTCCCTGTCATGAGTTCCTTGGCAATCACCTGCTAAATCTCCTAATGGTACATCAGATGTTATTAAGATTTGCTTGATAAATCATAAGGTATTCAAGGGAGCAGTGTACTAGATGTTGATTATGTTATTCTTACTCTTTTGTTGGTAGAAATGCTTGTTGTCTAGTTGATAGCAATGCTTGCAATACTTATTGCCTTGTTGGTAGCAATGCTTGTTGAAGGAGTTTTCTGTAGAATCTCTGCCTAGGAGAACCTTCTTGCTCTCACGTTTTAACTGTGAGCAGTGCTACACGTGAGAGGCAGAGCACACGCCCAAACCCAGCCTATAAATTCAGCGCTGTTCCTTCAGGAAACGCTTCGCTTTCCAGCATAATTCTCCACGAGCGTTCCTGAGCCAAGCAGTCACCGAGATCTCCCTTCAGTTCCTCATCACCCCACCTCTGCCTTGCGCCGCCACCCATTTCCCTCCTGCCTCCTCCTCATTACCTGGAAGCCAGAAGCCCGTCTTCATTCTCGCGCTGAGGACGACATTCACCGGCGAGATCAGAAGAGTTTTCCGGTGCTATCCTTCAGGCAAGTCCTCCCGTATTTCCTGTGGTGTCACTGGCCTTCTGTTCCGACGGCCCTGAGAAAACAAGTAAGGATATTGTTCGAGATTCAAACAACCATAGTTAAAGACAAATCTTGTAGCCACGTTGATTCAGAGACTAGAGACTTCGTAGCAGGATCAAAAAGCATTGGTACCTGCAAACTGTGACTCTACATAGCTTATTGCTTATTGACTTTGTGAGGAACTACAAAGGTTGATACCTGCAATTCGCTACTTTTCTTTTATTTTATTTATTTGATATTGGTGAAAAGCAAACCACGGACATTCAAGAGAACTAATAGCAAAGCATTGGTAAAAGTAAAATCTGTTGTTATGCAAGGTTACATTGCAAATAACGCTTCATCTGATTTAGAGTGAATATTTCATTGGTGATTAGAATATCAAGATTGCAGAGAATCTTGTTGTTTTGTTTTCTGTTCATTTATTTTTCAGAATCCTTCTGAGGCAGCCTACAAGTTTTTGCCAGGTATGAAAGGTGTGTTTTCGTTGTAGTGTTACTAAACACCCCTTAACTAACCCTGTTAACTAATTCTAGTTTTAATGAACGCTGTTTTTGTTCAGGTCACTTGATTTTGATTACTTTTACATTGCCTTCCAAGGTTTGAACTCAACACAGTCAATCCAGGCAAAGGAGTGTCAGAAAGGGCTTCTTAAATGTTTGGTATGTACTAGTGTATCTCCTGTTCTGTTTATTTGAGTAATAAGATAGAGTGTCACAAAACTGATTATTGAATCAACTCTTGAAGGTGTTAACATGAAGCCCCAAAACTGATTATTGAATCAACTCTTGAAGGTGTTAACATGAAGCCCTGAACACTCAGAGAGAAGCAGACGTAGACACTGGTTCAGAAGAAGACTCAAGTGTTCGTTTGTCTTGTTTCTCACTCCACTTCCCCTTCCCTTGTGGGTAAACCAGTCACGTAAGAGTTTCCTGCCTTGCGGGTTGGTTGACTCATAGGGGAGTTGGGAGCGTGCATCATCAAGAAGGAAACCTCAGGAACCTCGTGAGTGAACGCTGACATTCCCCTCTTCTTACCTTTGAAATGGTAGAACAACATCTCCTCAACACTAAGGGCCATATGTAGGTAAATTCCAAATACCGACTCCGTAATACCGATTCATACCGAATCGGTATTAAGAATGAGGTAAACGTGATGTAGGTAAATATTCGTTAAACATTACCGATTCGTTCCTAATCGGTATTAAATACCGATTGTGACCAGATCAGTAATAAAAATGCATACCGAAAGGCTAATACCGAATCGATGTTACCGAATCCACACCCAAAATCGGAAATACCGAATCGGTAATTCGAAAAACAGCGTTTTGGTGAATCAGCCAATCCTGATACACCCATTTACTTCCCAAACAGGAAGTTGCCACACCCAGCCAGGTGCACAGGGCCTGGAGCTCACTGTGAGGCAGACAGGCAGGCAGGAGAGCTGAGGAGGCAGCAGCAACATAGACCAGAAAAAGAAAAGAGAAGAAAAACAGAACAAGCATTGCAATGGCAAGCCAGGACAAGGAGAAGGAGGGAGGTGATAGAAAAAGAAAACTCAAGTTCAGCGACAAGGAGCTTGAGATCCTGATTGAGGAAGTCACCCAAGTGTACCACAAGCTGTTTGGAGCCCAGTCCCACCAAGTGCCAGACGCACAGAAGAGGCAAATATGGAGTGGCATTCGGGACAAGATCAATGCCATAGGTGTGACCCTGCGCACCATAGAGGACATCAGAAAGAGGTGGTACGACCTCAGAAAAACTGCAAAACAGAGGATGGCAGAGAGACATAGGCTGGCAGGGAAAACTGGAGGAGGAAAAAATCGAGCCCCAGTACCAACACCACTGGAACAGATGGTGGAGTCCACCATCCAGCGGGAGAGTGTGAGTGGCATAGGAGACGCAGACAGCTCCGCCAGAGCAGCTAGAAAACAAGGTAAGAAGCATGCCCAGCATGCTGCCCTAACCCCTCCCAAACCCCAACCCCCATGGTGGTAAAAGTGCTCCCACTCCACACCATGTCTTACTGCTTACCTGCAATGCATACTGGGTGATGTAGTCAGTGTGAAATCATGATCAGGACTGTCAGGGCAGCTAACACAATAGCATGGTAACATAATTGGACAGGTCAGGATAACCACTGTGCACTGTTGGCATGTACTTTAATGCAATGGCATTGCAGACAGAGCATTGAGAAAAGTTACATTTGTGTCATTTCAGGCGAGTCATCTCGCAGTGCAGCTGAGGGCAGCAGAGGCAGGTCAGCCAGGCCAGAGGGGAGTGAACACGATGAAGACAGCATGGCTGCAGGGAACACCAGCTCTGCGCCATCGCAGCCAGCCAATCGTTCACCACAGACATCACCACAGCGCCAGGGAGGGCCGCAATCCCCTCTCACTCAGTCACCATTGCGACGTTCACCTACACCACCACCACCACCATCACCACCACCACCACAACCACAGTCAGGCAGGAGGCATGCCGTGATCACCCTCCAGCAGATGGAGGAGTCGGAGGAGGAGGGCAGCCAGCGCCAACAAAGTCCCATTGTAGAGAGATCCAACAGGGAGCGGGCTGGTTCAGCATCCGAGGGTGCGAACATCTCATCACGACGCCGCAGGGCAAGGCCGGTCAGTCCAGTGGAATATGAGCAGGGTGGCAGTGTGTTTGCTGGACTGGAAGGAAAGATGCTGAAGGTCCAGCGCCTGCAATGGAGGGAGATGAAGTCGTTACACAGGGAGGTGGCAGACATTAACAGACATATGCACAAGATGGAGGAGGGTATCAGTGCCATGGGGGAGAATATGTCTGCAGGGATGGAGAGGGTAGCAACCTCGGTGGACAACCTGTGCAGCCAGCTGGAGCAGGACCGTGTTGGCATGCGCCGACTGAGAGTGAGACTCCAAGACTATACTTCGTCGGTGAACCGGCTGGCCAGTACGACAGCACTGATGTGTCGCCGGTCCATCGCCATGCAGGAGAAGATGTCGCATTGCAGCAGGGATGTGGCCAGGGGGATGGTGTCCATGACCTCAGTGCTAGAGCTCATGCAGAATGCTAATGCCTCAAATATGGAAGGGGGGGGGACAGTGAGGAGGCTTCCAGCCGTGGTAGCGTCACACCCTCACCCACCGAGTGCAGGAGGCGTAGTGGACGTACTGTCCCAGCACAGGAACGGTCCAACTCACAAGTCAGTGTGGATGAGGAACATGCACGTGCAGCACGGGGACGCAAGAAGTGAAGGACTCTGGCTGTCCACATGCATGTGATGGGTGATGTAGCCCATGTCCAATTGGACATTGCTCAGAATGCTGTAGGTGTGCCAAATAAACACCTGTACATGTAATTGGAAATGCCTCAGTGTCGTTACTCACTCAGAAGTAGTGTGATGTTATCTCTGCCCGTCTATGTCTCCCATCATGTTCAATTGCAGCACCAGCCGCGCTGGGCTCTGGCTGAGGGTTGTCCTCGTCTTCGTCCTCTGACTCAGTCAGTTCCACTGCAGTTCCTTTTTTGGTGGCCAGATTGTGTAGCATTGCACACGTAGCAATAATCTTGCAACATTTTAAGGGGCTGTACAGACGCGCACCTCCTGTTTTGTGGAGGCAACGGAATCTGCTTTTGAGCATACCAAAAGTGCGCTCCACCACGTTGCGTGTGCTCCTATGTGCCACATTGTATCTCCTCTCCCTTCGGGTGGTTGGGTTCAGATATGGTGTGAGGAGATACGGCCGGAGGGCATATGCGCTGTCACCTATGAAGAGAAGTAAGTGGCATTGATTGGTGTGACCAACAGCTTGTGGCAGGGTGTACATCAGGGTGTGTGACATTTACTTACCTAGTATGTGTCCGTCGGCAAATTCACCAGCAAGCAGACGTGTATGTATGCCACTGTTCCTGAAGATGTAAGCATCGTGGGTACTCCCGGGGTATTTGGCCACAATGTCTGTGATAATGTGTTTGGCATTGCAGATCACCTGCACATTGATTGAGTGGGTGGATTTGCGGTTCCTGTAAATGTATTCACTTGCTGCAGGTGGGCAGATGGGAATGTGGGTCCCATCGATGCAGCCGATCACGTGGGGGAAGTGGGCAATTTGATAGAACTCCAGCTTGGTTCTCTGCAGCTCCACCTGCGTACTGGGGAAGGATATGTAATGTTCCATTCTGTCCATCATGGCGTCTAGGAAGGTGTTGAAGATCCGGGAGAGGCAGCTCTGTGATACTCCACCCACTGCTGCTATCACACCCTGGAAACTTCCTGATGCTAGCAGGTGCAGGCAGCAGAGTACTTGGACATGGGGGGGGATTGCGTGGGCCCTTGGTGTCTGATGCTCCAGATAGGGTGTTAGGTCCCGTATTAGCTCCAGGATGGTGTCTGGGTGCAATCTGTATCTCTCGTGTATTTCAGCGTCTGTCAACTGGAACAGAGTGATGCGTACTCTGTACACCTGCTCCTCACGTCTCCAGATCCTCATTCCTGCTGCTCCCAGCCGTAGGCGCCTTGCTATGAGATAGAGGCCTGCCATTGTGGTCATACAGATGCATTTTGGGTGTGTTTATATAGACTCCTCCTGATTACCACATGCTCCAGAAACGTGGTAATTAGCGAATCGTTATCACCGATTTTGGCCAAATTCGGTAATACCGGGGTTTGCTACATAGCATATTTGGGGGTTTTACCGATTCGTTTCTACCGATTCGGATCTCATTGTTTCGGTAATTCCGATTCGGTGACGGAAGGTTTTTACCGATTCGTTATTATCGATCCTATTCGGTATTACCTACATCTCACATGGCTACATATTTGTCGGTAATACCGAAAATGAGCCATTTTCGGTGTTACCGATCGGTATTTGGCCACCTACATATGGCCCTAAGTCAGGATCACCTCTGGACTCAAGCAGACCAACAGTTCTGCATGTGGCAGAAAACTCTGTGGCAGGTACTCTTATGGTCCTGATGAACAAAGCCATTCGCTCGGGTTGTTATCCGTGATGATGGAAGGAGGCGGTAATCAGGCCTCTCTTAAAAAAAAAAACAGTCTTGATAGCAAAGATTTTAAAAACTGCAGTACGATTTTGCTACTTCCGGTACCAGCCAAGATTCTTAAGAAACATCTGAATAGCCACTTGATGGTATTTGTAGTAGAGCAGGGATGGCTGGACAAATCTCAGTTCAGGTTCTGAAAGGGTCATACAACCGAAATCGCTATGGTCTCGGCCACGGACTGGATTAGGCGTCTAGTGTACAAGCAGCAAGGTGCGGCTTTGGGCCTACTGGACCTGTTAGTGGCCTTTGGCACCATCTCCCCCATGTTGGTAATTGAGTGCCTTTAAGATTTGGGCATTGCAGAGTAGGCATTGACCCTACTGTCTTCCTTCTTTATTAATCGCTCTCGTAGAGTATTCCTCAATCAATTCCATTCAGATGCTTTTTTTTTTCCCTGTGTGGTGCCGCAGTGCGCATCTTTGAGCCCTACGCTTTTTAACTTGTACGTGTCCCCACTTGCTGCCATTATCCATGCCTATGGGATGTACACAATGTCATATGCTGATGACACCGACATTATTGTGTCAATCCCTAGCAACTCCACTGCTAGTGCAGATATGTTTTCTCATTGCATGTCTGCGGTCGCACACTGGATGAGAGGCAACTTCCTTAAACTGAACAGGGAAAAAACTGAGGTTCTGCATTTTAGGATGCAAACTGCAATCTGGAATGGTAACTAGTAGCCATACCCCCAAGCACCCTACTGATTCCAGCTTAGAAGGCTAACAATATTGGGGGTAATATTAGACACTGAGCTTTCTCTGTATGGACGGACCAATTGCACAGTTGCTGCCTGCTTCTGGCTTATAAGGATTTTAAAGAAGATCTTTCCTCTTATTCCCCTCTATACCCAAAAGCCCGGGGCACTAGCCTTGGTCATGTCCAGACTAGATTACTTGGACTCTAACAACAGCACCCTGTCAAAACTTCAGATGGCACAGAATGCCAGTGCCATTCTTGGCATTGCTAAGTCCCGGTCAGCGTCTGCGGGGCTGGGTGAGCTGCATTGGCTCTCCTTAAGGAAGCGCATTCTGTTTAAATCCATCTGCATTCCTCATAAAGCTCTTCATCTGCCAAGCCCTACTGCGATTGAAGATATGTTTCATGAGTATATTCCAGGTAGAAACCTTGGCTCTGTCAACCGCAACCTGGTCATCATATCCATCGTATCTAGGGTCTGGAGGAAGAAATGGGGAGATAGAGCCTTCTCAGTCGCTGCTGCCGCACTTTGGAAATTGTTCCCCCAGTCTCTGACGTCAATTAGCGAACATCTGCCTTTTAGAAAGACTCCTAAGACTTGGCTCTACACTATTTAGGCAGCTTTACCCACAATAAATGTGATCTTATGGGCTCTGCTCAATGTCTGATGATCATGACTTCAGCTCCTTGATGTGTCTGGGTAAATGTTGTGCATTAAAAAATTTAAAATCAAATCAGCTGGTGATTATAATACAGTAACTGTGGAGTGTTACGTGATGGTTAGAGGAAAAAATGGCAGCTCATATCACATTGTTAACAATGGGTCAAGCCCAAAGCAAAATGTCGTCCAAATCTGGCATTGGTACAGCTTTACACTGTTGCCCAATGAATTCCTCTACAGTGCAGAGCTCTGCCTACACATTGGAGCAGCCGACTCACGTGCAGCAGGCCTCTGCTCCAGCGTGCCTTCCTTGAACCAACATTTTTCTCAAATTTTTACGTATGATCAGGCTAAAAACTTTTTTTGCAAACCAGAGTTTGACACAAGAAAGGATCATTAGTGGTCTCAAGAAAAAAATCATCTTTCTGTCCAGATAGTGCCTCAATGCCTAATGAGATCCTTTTGTTTGAAAATCAAATATTGAGGGGAAATAGATAAACTGAATGCAAAACATCTTTCCTTCAAGCCTAACTTTGGCAAAAATGAACTTACAGCATTAAAAAATGTAGCGAATAATCCCTTAACTGTAATTAAACCAGCTGATAAGGGAGGAGGAATTGTGCTGTGGGGCAGTGAAGAGTAGGACAAGGAGATCATGAAACAGCTTAATAACCCTGTACATTATCGTGCCATCACTGATAACCCCACATCACATCTGAAGGCAAAGATTTTACATCTGACAACTGAGGCCTTGGAGTCTGGCTATTTGTGTAAGAAGGAAAACGCACGCAGTAACACCAATATATATTTTTTACACACAGTATTTGATTTGGCTGCACTTTTAAGTGTGAGGTGCAGACATTTACCGCTTAGTCTGTCTTCCGCTATTTGTGATTGTAGTGTTCTCCGATCTCCAACGCGAGGTAGCGGTGCAGTCTACCCGCGTCTGCCCCTGCACACGCGGTGGAGACCACACTTGAGTGTGACCCCGCATCTGAACAGAGTAGGTGACATCGGTGAGGCCTAGAACACACTAGCCACGGGAGAGGACCCTGACGGCGTCATCATCATCCTCGGCCGGCGGCTGCTGGTATTCCTCGGAGGTAGGCAGTGCACGTGCCACGAGGCGTGACCGCGTCTATGCCAAGATGGCGTCGATTCCCTCCATTGAGTCCTTTGTGGTGGATCGAGCACCCTCATCCCTTGCCCCGCGATGGAAAGACTGGACTGTACGCCTCCAGATCTACTTTGAAGGGGCTGGCATAGCCCCGGAAAGGTGCAGGGCCCTGCTCCTCCACCTTGGAGGCAAAGATATCCACCGCATCTACAAAACCCTGATAGAAGCCACGCCCAAGACGTATATGTGATGCTTCTCAATGCCCTAAATGCTCACTTTGAGCCGATGGCGAACAGGGACTACGAAAGATAATTTTTTTGTCAGGCCATGCAAGAAGCGGAAGAATCACTAGACGCGTTCCACGGGTGATTGAAAGAGTTGGCCAGCACGTGTGGATTCCGCGACGAACAGGAAGAGATCCGAGGTCAGATAATACAAGGATGCTATTCGTCCAAACTGAGAGTAAACATTCTTCAGGAGGATGGTAAGCCCCTGGCGGACATCCTCACCCTGGGGCGGTCAAATTAGTTGTCGCAAGCCCGAGCGTCCCATATGGAAGCGGCCCTCCACCGACCCATTAAGACGGAACAAGTCAACGTGGTGGAAAAGGTGAATGTGGTGAGGCCCAAAGTGCGCCAAAACGCCGGGAGACGACAGCAAGACAAGAAGAGGGAGTGTGGCTACTGCGGAGGCGCGCCCCATCGCATGCAGGACTGCCCAGTGAGAGGGAAAAAGTGCAGTGCATGCGGGTGGATGAACCACTTCACAGCAGTATGCCGGTCGGCGAAGTCAAGGAAGGAGGCAGCGCAGGCGATAGCTAATGAGCGAGACAGCGAGGACATGGATGATGACACGGGAGACTACCCGGTTCACTACGTATTCGCAGTCGATCAGCCATGAAAGAAGGGGCGACGACTCCCAAGATGCCGAATTAAGGTCCACCACCAGGACGTGAGAGCCACCATTGACACAGGGGCATCGATTGAACTGATGGCTGCCAATGTATATAATCAACTGAGTCCACGACCGCCATTAGGTGAGGCCAGGATCAGAGTGTTTGCATACGCCAAGAAGACACCCATCCCACTCCTGGGATGTTTCAAGACTGAGCTGCAACACAAGGACCTCAAGACCCCCCCCCCACAGTGTACGTGACCAAAGAAGGAAGCACCATGCTGATAAGCGGTCAATCAGCAAAAGAACTAAAGCTCATATCGTTTGCCATGGCAGTGCAAGAGGAAGAACTGGAGGCCATCATGGAGGAGTTTGCAGACGTTTTCAAAGGTATTGGATGGCTGAAAGGAAAAGAGGTCTCCCTCTATATTGACCAGTCAGTCCAACCGGTGGCACTGAGGCACTGGTGCATCGCGTTCCACCTGAGACAGAAGGTGGGAGAAGAGCTAGAGGCGCTGGAGAGGCAAGGTATTATCAAAAAGGTCAATGGGCCCACACCATGGGTGTTGGAACTGGCTATTTCTGGTTGGCTAAGGCTGACGCCAAAGCTAGGCAGAAACCACCATTCTAGTCAGGGCAAGGGAGTCACACGCCAAGATAACCCCTGCTCACCCCCTTGGTAGCTTGGCACGAGCAGACAGGCCTATCCCGGAGGCAATGTGTAAAGCATTTGCGTACGCACACAACAGCAACAACATCCTAGGCACACCACAAAAGGAACTCCACACAAGGTTATATAAAAATAACTTTTGTATTGTAAACACACATCAGATAGTAATCACACAATATACATTGTGCCAACTGGCACGGGCAATATTCACAAGGGATTATTTACACAGGACAGGGCCACGTAGGCCACTGTCAGAATCGGCACTTAGTAGAAATAGCACTTCTAGGACATAGAATATAGGATATAAAATCACTGTAGCACAAATTAGCAAGTATACCACACAACCAGTAACTACGGGTAACAGGTAAGTACCACCTACGCAACCCTAACCACCTTAGGAGAATGTCACGCAGGGAACCAGGACCTCACTAGGACCACCTGTACTGGAAAGAACAACCACCTAAGTATCACAATACATTTAGGGGTATAAGCAAGAACACATTACACATGATGCATCACAACATTCAGAGGTGTAGGGAAGGAAAACACATGATGCATAAAACATACATTCAGCGGTGTAGAACATGGCACATGATGCATCAAAAACACATTCAGAGGTGCAGGGAAGGAAAAACACATGATGCATAAACCAACACATTCAGAGGTGTAAAATCAAGGAAGACACATGATGCATAAAAACATTCAGAGGTGCCAGAACATAACTCAATAGCGCAAAAACACATGATGCCCAAAAACATTCAGAGGTGTAAGATTAAGGTGCGTAATCATATTAAATGCATTACATTTCCTAGCACCACATCACATTGCGCAAAACTCACATTGGGCAATTACCATCATAACATAGCAGGTAACCACATTGCGCAAACTTACATGAGCCACCACCTGTGGCAGTCCCTAGGCCAACTGGCCTTGTTGGGGCTAGGACGCCCTGTGTCCCAATGTCAGGGGCCTAAACGTGGCAGCTGCCCACAAAGTGCTGGGCAGCTGTGTAGCAGGGAGCCTGTAAACAAATATGTCCCCTTAACGGTGGAGCCTCTCAGGGCTCGAGACAGATGCAGCACTTCCGAGCCTCTCAGGGCTCGTAGAACAGAGGAAATGCAGCCTGGAGCCCTCGTGGCTCTAAGAACAACTGTGGCAGGGGAGCGATGGGGTCCCTCACGGGGGACCCGCGAACACTTGGGGCGCCTTGAGCCTCTCAGGCTCTTAAAACAAATATGGCCCCGTTGTTCAAGCCCCCAGATCCAGGAAATGCCCCTGGAGCCCTTTAGGCTCAAAACACAAAATGCCACCTTTCGTCGGAGCGGCCCGCTATCAAGTGGGGCCGCTCAAGGAATCTGCCGGGACCTCCACGAGTCCTTTAAAGGACTAGGCTGCCCTGGGACAAAGTGGACAGCCACAGGAGGGGGCGGTCACCGCCAATGTGCCCCGACGCCCCTTCTCTCATAACCAAGACCGTCACTGAATTGGACGAGTGCCGTGTACCAGCCCCTCGGAAGCCGAATGATTGGAACCCTGGAATTCCATCTGAACTAATATCCAGCCCGTGGAGCACTGTAATGCCCCCTTCTGATCCGTCCTACATGTGGGCGCTACTTTTTTCTGATCAGCCCTAGCATTTACCCACCGGACTCGAATTGGACTACATCTCTCCCCCTCAGTCCCCTTCTCCACGAGGGAAACGCTGAGTACCGATCCCCAAGAGGGAAGAGCTGATCTTTTATCCACCCAGGATTCTGCTAAAACTTACCCTAAGGTGATTCAAGCCAAACTACATATAGGAGCCTTCATAGGAGTGAATCTAGACCCCTACCAGAACTAGACAGATTTGAATATTATGTACCCCCCTTTCGGCTTAGGACCTCACCTTTACAGAACCCCCAAGAAGATAACTGTGCTGGGAAAGATTTGTCAGATTATCCTGATCCATCCTTGAGCTTTGGTTACCTACTGTGTGTTTCTCCTCCCCTGGTTGTACCCGCCCGCCCTGACGAAGGTGCTTCACACCGAAACGCGCTTTGGCGTTACCTCTAAGAAAGGCAGTACTTTAGTCCAGCTGGACTATAGTTTCGTCCATCTACCTGCCTTCCTATCCTGCACCCAAGTCTTTGCACCTCCCAATATCATCTGTATGGTACAGGCTCTGCCGTGAATATCCAAGAGAGAAGAATGAGTGTGAATGTGACTGACTGACCCCTTGGATATATGAGTGTTTGTGGATGAATTCCCCCCTTATTTTGTTGCCTGGGAGTGTGTGAAACACTAGTAATTGCTGAACCCTTCATTATGAACTTATTGTCTTTTCTATTAATTTTATCAACAGAATCATCTGTATATATTTATTGAATGTTCCACTTTGATGAAATGTCAGATCTAATAAAAACACAAAAATGTTTATAAAGAAATATTTGTACTGACCTTATGCTTTCCTATGTCTATGGCTCTGATACATGTGTAATGTCACCCCGTGTATAATTCTTGTGGATCCCTTAGGGGACCTTTTTGAAGTATTTAGGCAGGGTCTTTGTTGTTCTATTTATATCCACTCACTGGAGTAGCTGGACGCGGTCTCCCTCTGTCTGGGCTTCTTTCGGCGGGGGAGCAGCGCGTCTCCTCGCTCTCTGCGTCCTCTCCTCTTCGTGGCGCCCGGGCTCCCTCAGCACACGGGAGCCCTGCAACAGCCCACGCTTCTTCTCCTTCTTTTCCCAGGGCTCCCCCAGCACACGGGAGCCCCGCAACAACCCACACTTCTTCTCCTTCTTTTCCTGGGGCTCCCTCAGCACACAGGAGCCCTGCAACAGCCCACACTTCTTCTCCTTCTTTTCCCGGGGCCCCCCCAGCACACGGGAGCCCCGCAACAGCCCACACTTCTTCTCCTTCTTTTCCCGGGGCTCCCTCAGCACACGGGAGCCCCGCAACGGGCCCACACTTCTCCTCGGGCCGGCGGCGGCGCACGGGACTTCCTGCCGGATTGCAGGCCCCACCCCCGTCCCGGCAGGAGATGCCTGACTTCCGGTTTCGCGAAGGGCCGCGGCGGTGATTCAAAGGGCAGAAAGGAGGGGTGGGCACCCTCGGTATTAAAATAAAACATACCAGCGAGGTGGGCACCCGCAGAGGGGCCTATAAACGGGAGAATACCCGTACTATAAAAATAAAGTGCACACGAAGCACTAGGGGGCACACAAAGGGCAGGAGAGCTTCCCTCAGAGGGAAAACGACAGCGCTCTGCCCAGAAAGGAAAAATAAAGCGCTCACAGGGCGCTAGGGGCACAGAAAGCACGAGGCTCCTCAGGAATGGCCCCACCTTCAGAAACCAGGGACCCAGCAACAAGGCCTTCCTAGGAGCAGAGGGCAGGAGGGTCCAAAGGAAGTCCTTCAGCCCCCAAGCAAAGCAGGGGGTCCCTAAAACAAATTCCATCCAAAATCCAGGGCCATCAGGTATCCAGGGGCTGGTCAGGGCCCAGGGAGGCAAGCCTTCCCCTGGGCCCAAGCAGCAGCACGCCCCTGGCAGGATTCAAGTCAGAAACAAGAACATTTTGTAAGGGGACACAGCCCCTTTTTATACAGAGAAATCCTTTGTCTAGCAGGGTGCAGGCAGTGTGAGAACCAGCTAGAACTGGTTATGGGGAATTCCTTTCACTGGCCAGGCTAGGGACATCAGACGCACCCCAGGGGGTGGAGCCAGCATTGTGTGGGGAAAACCCAGCCCCATTCAGGACCCTCAAACCAGACAGTCAATCCACAAGCAGGCCCAGGCTCACTCCTGGAGCCAGGCTCCAGCCAATTAGGTTGGTTCAGTATTTCGTCTATGTATCCGGAAATGCAGGTGGCAGCTAGGACGTAGCGATACCTTACGCCTACAACATACACGACTCCTGATTATCAACAGGAAGTTGTATATAATCATTTTAACTTCACAAGTACCTCAGTATCGACTGGATCGATTTTTTATTTGAAGCAAGACAGTCCAACTGCGTGAAGCGTCCTTTCTGAATCAATATCGACCATTTACAGAATTTACCATCTTGACACATCAGGCACTAAGCACTTTTATGAATATCCCTGTAAGAGCTAGGACCCTATCGTTTGATGGTCCAGCCTAATCATCAGAATTTAAATTGAGGTTATCGTTATATGCAGTGTGTTTTGAGTTAACAATTATTGTATGTACAAAATTTGTAGCTCCTGAAGAAGGCGTGTCCTACGCCGAAACGCGCGTCGACTCCATTCGCCACTTACTGTTTGGTTTCTATAGTTAGAAACTATTAAAATGTGTATAAGCTGATGATACGGTTTGTATTTTTATGTATGGATTATGATTTTAATTTTTCATTGTCATAGAGTATATATCGTACTATAAATTGTATGATTTTTAAATGTGTTTATTAAACTGACATTTTAACTTTAGTTTGCTTTTGCTGTCATTTCATGCTGGTTGTTTTCCAAATTGTTACTGCCTAGGAGTTTTTTCACATACATTATTATCCCTGTCCTAAGAGTAAAGTTTCACTCTAGTTTTAAGGGGGTCCTTGCTTTGTACAATCCAGCCAATCACACGCCAGGCACAAATTACACAAATATGCCAACTTCTAAAAGTGGCACTTCTACACTAGACACAATCATGCCGCATATATCATAGCGCAGCATTCAATCTCACGAGTTCGCACATACCAAACTCGACCCTGCACTCCCCACACATCAGGAACTACCATGGTCATACATATTTCCCATTCATTCCTATGGGAGGGCAGGTCACTCTCACCACACACACAGAGAGCTCACGCACTTTACACTGTACCACAGTGAAAAAGTGCGCAGAGGCCTAAAATCACCAACACCAGGTCACAGAAACAGGCTAGAAAAAAGCAAAAAGTTTCGGGGTGAACCTGCCAAAAAGGGCCAGGTTCAACACAACCCCCTTCCAGCCAAAACGCAGGGTAGACCACTGATGGGCTTCCCTGCTTTGGGCGACAAAACACGGACACTGGCCCGCACGGCAGGGACACCCTCCGGTTCTACGCCATTCTGAACCCACATGGTTACCTCCAAACCAGAACTCTCTAACCCAACTAGGATACCCCACTGGTACTCCCTAGTCGTCCACAGCCAGGACCAGGCCCTAGGCCATCCAAATGTCACAGGTCCTGTCCAATCCACAGAGTGGGGGGCAGTAACCCCTGGCACACAATAGCCATTCTCCACTCTCCCTCTCAGGGTAGCTACAACTACCACTGATCCTTCAACCTAGGGACCATACCCTCAGGCTGACCAGAGGTCACGGGCAAGAATGCCCCACCCTACCTCTACTTCTGGGGTTCCGCACCCTCCCAGGGAAGCAACCACCAGAACACATCTCTCCCACCAGTTCAGGACCTCACTCCATCACTACACCACATTGCGCAAACTTACATAAGCAACCGCCTGTGGCAGTCCCTAGGCCAACTGGCCTTGTTGGGGCTAGGACGCCCTGTGTCCCAATGTCAGGGGCCTAAACGTGGCAGCTGCCCACAAAGTGCTGGGCAGCTGTGTAGCAGGGAGCCTATAAACACATATGCCCCCTTAACGGTGGAGCCTCTCAGGGCTCGAGACCGATGCGGCACTTCGGAGCCTCTCAGGGCTCGTAGAACAGAGGAAATGCCGCCTGGAGCCCTTGTGGCTCTAAGAACAACTGTGGCAGGGGAGCGATGGGGTCCCTCATTGGGGACTCGCAAACACTTTGGGCGCCTTGAGCCTCTCAGGCTCCTAAAACAAATATGGCCCGTCAATCGAGATCCAGGAAATGCCCCCGGAGCCCTTTAGGCTCAAAACACAAAATGCCACCTTTCGTCGGAGCGGCCCGCTATCAAGTGGGGCTGCTCAAGGAATCTGCCGGGACCTCCACAAGTCCATTAAAGGACTAGGCTGCCCTGGGACGAAGTGGACAGCCACAGGAGGGGGCGGGCACCGGCAATGTGCCCTGACGCCCCCTCTCCCATAACCAAGACCGGGCCCCACTCACCGGAGTAGCTAGACGCGGTCTCCCTCTGTCTGGGCTTCTTTCGGCGAGGGAGCAGCGCGTCTCCTCGCTCGCTGGGTACTCTCCTTTTTGTGGTGGCCCCGGGTTTCCCCTCAGCACACGGGAGCCCCGCAACAGCCCACGCTTCTTCTCCTTCTTTTCCCCGGGCTCCCCCAGCACACGGGAGCCCCGCAGCAGCCCACACTTCTTCTCCTTCGTTTCCTGGGGCTCCCTCAGCACACGGGAGCCCGCAACAGCCCACACTTCTTCTCCTTCTTTTCCCAGGGCTCCCCCAGCACACGGGAGCCCCGGAACAGCCCACACTTCTTCTCCTTCTTTTCCCGGGGCTCCCTCAGCACACGGGAGCCCTGCAACAGCCCACACTTCTTCTCCTCGGGCCGGCGGCGGCGGGCGGGACTTCCTGCCGGATTGCAGGCCCCGCCCCCGTCCTGGCAGGAGATGCCTGACTTCCGGTTTCGCGGAGGGCCGCTGCGGTGATTCAAAGGGCAGAAAGGATGGGTGGGCACCCTCGGTATTAAAATAAAACATACCAGCGAGGTGGGCACTCGCAGAGGGGCCTATAAACGGGCAAATACCCGTACTATAAAAATAAAGTGCACACGAAGCACTCAGGGGCACACAAAGGGCAGGAGCGCTTCCCTCAGGGGGAAAACTACAGCGCTCTGCCCAGAAAGGAAAAATAAAGCGCTCACAGGGCGCTAGGAGCACAGAAAGCACGAGGCTCCTCAGGAATGGCCCCCCCTTCAGAAACCAGGGACCCAGCAACAAGGCCTTCCTAGGAGCAGAGGGCAGGAGGGTCAAAAGAAAGTCCTTCAGACCCCAAGCAAAGCAGGAGGGTCCCTAAAACAAAGTCCATCCAGCATCCAGGGCCATCAGGTATCCAGGGGCTGGTCAGGGCCCAGGGAGGCAAGCCTTCCCCTGGGCCCAAGCAGCAGCACGCCCCTGGCAGGATTCAAGTCAGAAACAAGAACATCAGAGGTATAACATTCCAGAATAACCTAGCAACCAAGGCACTAGGATACAATCATATGATAGAATACATACAATGAAGGGGATTGCAGAAAAACAAAGGAAATAAGAAAGCATAGGATATAACAATTTTGTAAGGGGACACAGCCCCTTTTTATACAGAGAAATCCTTTGTCTAGCAGGGTGCAGGCAGTGTGAAAACCAGCTAGAACTGGTTATAGGGAATTCCTTTCACTGGCCAGGCTGGGGACATCAGACGCACCCCAAGGGGTGGAGCCAGCATTGTGTGGGGAAAATCCAGCCCCATTCAGGACCCTCAAACCAGACAGTCAATCCACAAGCAGGCCCAGGCTCACTCCTGGAGCCAGGCTCCAGCCAATCACACGCCAGGCACAAATTACACAAATATGCCAACTTCTAAAAGTGGCACTTCTACACTAGACACAATCATGCCGCATATATCATAGCGCAGCATTCAATCTCACGAGTTCGCACATACCAAACTCGACCCTGCACTCCCCACACATCAGGAACTACCATGGTCATACATATTCCCCATTCATTCCTATGGCTGGGCAGGTCACTCTCACCACACACACAGAGAGCTCACGCACTTTACACTGTACCACAGTGAAAAAGTGCGTAGAGGCCTAAAATCACCAACACCAGGTCACAGAAACAGGCTAGGAAAAAGCAAAAAGTTTCGGGGTGAACCTGCCAAAAAGGGCGAGGTCCAAGAATGGGTGTCTCCGATCGTAGTGGCACGGAAGCCGAAACAACCGGGGCAGGTCCTTATCTGTGTGGACATGCGCCTCCCAAACGCTGCGGTGAAGAGGGAACGCCACCTAACCCCCACCATTGACGACATATTGGGAGAACTGAACGGCGCAAAGTGGTTCCCGAAGATGGACCTCCGGCCTGGCTATCACCAACTACCAGTGCACCCGGACTTCCGATATATCACCACCTTCTCGATGCATGTCAGTCTCAGGAGATACCGATGCCTCAACTTCGGGAAATCAAGTGCTGCGGAGGTGTTTCAAAACACCATCCGCGAAGTCCTCAGCGGGCTCCCAGGAGTCTTAAACGTAAGTGACGACCTACTCATCTATGCGTCATCAATCGAAGACCACCATCGGAGACTTCAGGGGGTTCTCCAGAGGATCAAAGAATCCAGACTGACTCTACATCAAGAAAAGTGCCAATTTCTAAAGAAAAAGATTAGTTTCAATCAATCAATCAATACACTTGTAGAGCGCTCTACTCACCCATGAGGGTCTCAAGGTGCTGGGGGGGGGTCGAGTTCCTTGTCTTGGCCGCCAGGTAGGAGAATGATCTTCCTCCGGCTGTGGTTCTGCGGATCCGTGAGATGGTGGCGAGGGCTAGGCTGGCGGAGCAGAGTTTGCGTGTTAGAGTGTAGAATGTGAGGTGGTTGTTGAGGTATTCGGGGCCTATGCGTGGAGTGCTTTGTGTACGTGGGTGAGGAGCCTGAACGTGATCCTTTTGCTGACGGGGAGCCAGTGCAGGTCTCTCAGGTGGGCTGATATGTGACTGCGGCGGGGAATGTCACGGATGAGTCGTGCAGATGCGTTCTGTATGCGTTGGAGTCTAGTCGGCTGGTGACATGGGCCTGGGTGACCGTCTTTCTAGTTCCGGTAGGGATCTTACGGAGCATGCGCAGGGTGTTGAAGCATGAAGATGAGAGATGGCGTTGACTTGCTTGGTCATCGTGAGAGAGGAGTCCAGGATGAATCCCAGGTTGCGTGCGTGGTCAGTGGGTGTCGGTGCCGAGCTCTGTGGGCCACCAGGAGTCGTCCCAGGTGGATGGGGATGGTCCGAGGATGAGGACCTCCATCTTGTCTGAGTTCAGTGTCAGACAGCTGAGTTTCATCCATTCAGCGAAATTTTTCATTCCTTCCTGGAGGTTGAGTTTGGCGGTGGCTGGGTCTTTGGTGAGGGAGAGTATCAGCTGGGTGTCGTAGGCGTATGAGATGATGCTGAGGTTGTGTTTGCGTGCAACGTTGGCGAGGGGGCTCATGTAGATATTGAAGAGGGTTGGGCTGAGCGATGAGCCTTGGGGTACGCCGCAGATGATCTCGGTGGCCGTTGAGCGAAAGGGAGGGAGGCGGACTCGCTGGGTTCTGTCGGAGAGGAACAAGGTGATCCAGTCCAGGGCTTTGTCTGGGATCCCGGCGTTGTGGAGGCAGGTTATTAGGGAGTGATGGCAGACTGTATTAAAGGCGGCTGAGAGGTCTAGGAGGATGAGGGCGGTGGTTTCCCCGTTGTCGAGTAGGGTCAAGATGTTGTCGGTGGCTACGATGAGGGCGGTCTCGGTGCTGTGGTTGGCTCGAAATCGGACTGGGATGGGTCGAGGGATCCATTTGTCTCGAGGAATGCGGTCAGCTGTTTATTGATGATCTTCTCAATCACTTTCGCCGGGAAGGGAAGAAGAGAGATGGGGCAGAAGTTTTTTAGGTCTTTAGGGTCCGCTGTGGGTTTCTTCAGCAGGGTGTTGATCTCTGCGAACTTCCAGCTCTCTGGGAAGGTGGCGGATGCGAGGGAGTTGTTTATGATGTTACGTAGGTGGGGAGTGATGATTGTGTCGGCTTTGTTGAAGATGTGGTGAGGGCATGGATCGGAAGGAGAGCCGGAGTGGATGATGTTCATAGCGTGGGCGGTGTCCGGTGCTTATGGGAGTCCAAACGCTGAGGGTTGTTGTAGGGGGCGTTGGTTCGGTGGCTGGGGGCGGAGTCTTGGCGCCGAAGCTGTTGTGGATATCGGCGATCTTGCGGTGGAAGACCGTGGCGAGGGAGTTGCAGAGGTCTTGCGACGGTGTGATGTCGTTGCTGTTCTTTGAACGATGTCTTTTTGGTGATGCGGATCAGCTGGTGGTGTTTGCGGGTGGCGATCTTGAGGGCTGTAATGTTTTCTGTCGTCTGTTCGCGGTGCCAGGTTTTCTCGAGGGATCTGCAGGATTTCTTTGATTCTTTGAGGTCGTCAGTGAACCATGTTGTTTTCCTGTTGCCGGGCTTGCCGAGAGGGTTCTTCAGTGGTGCAAGTGTGTCGGCGCAGTTGACTATCCACTGTGTGAGGTTGCGGGCTGTGTCGTTGGTCTCAGTGGTGGTGCTAGGTGGGTTCTGGCTCAGTGATGTGGTTAGCTGGTCTGCGGTGCCTTTGCTCCAGCATCTACGGGGGATCTGTTGCGGGCGGTGGTGGGATGTGGTCTTCTTAAATGTGAAGTGGATGCAGCTGTGGTCGTTCCAGTGTAGTCCGGTGGAGTGGCTGAAGGCAACGTGGCTGCTGGCAGTGACGATGGGGTCGAGCGTGTGGCCGGCGTAGTGGGTGGGGGTGTTCACCAATTGCTTGAGTCCGAGGTTGGCGAGGTTGTCGAGCATGGTGATGGTGTTGTTGTCATTGTTGTTCTCCAGTTGGAAGTTCAGGTCCCCTAGGAGGATGTAGTCTGATGAGGCGAGGGCATGTGGGTTGATGAAGTCGGCGCTGGCGTCACTGAATTGTGTACGTGGGCCCGGGGCTCTGTAGACGAGGGTTCCTCTGAGGGTGGTCTTGGGGTCGGTGTGGATCTGGAAGTGTAGGTGTTCGGCGGTGGTGAGGGCATCTTCGGAGTTGGTTATGACGTCAATGGTCATCCTGTAGATGATGGCGATTCCTCCTCCGGTTTGGTTGACGCGGTCCTTTCGGGTGATCTTGTAGCCGTCCGGGATAGCTATGGCGATGTTGGGGGCTGAGGAGGCGTTCATCCAGGTTTCTGTGAGGAAGGCGACGTCTGGTGCTGTTGTGTCGAGGAGGTCCCAGAGTTCGACGGTGTGCTTGTGGACGGAACGGGTGTTGAGCAGGATACACTTGAGTTGGTTGTTGTTTTTGCCTGGTCTGGGTGGTGGGATGTAGGTTCGGACGCAGGAGAATTTGCAGGTGTGGCAGGAGAAAAGTCTGTGGGTGCGCTTCGAAGTGGCTTGGTAGCAGGCGGCTGGTCGGCCGGTGTTGAGTGCGTGGAGGGTGGTGGTGTCGTATCTCAGTCGGGTTTCTTGGTTTGGACGGGGGCCAGGGGTTTGGGCGCGGTCCAGGCGCGGACGGGCGCAGATGGGCTTGCAGCGGCGCAGCCGCTGCGCAGCCTCCATAAGAAGGGCTATGGGAGGGAGGAGCAGCAAGGGAGGCGGGAGCGGGGTGGCGAATGGGGCTCGAGGGGGCGGGTCACAGGGTGGCAGCGGCAGGAAGCGCGAGGGAGGGGAGCGGGTGGGGGGCAGGCGGGGAGGGCAAGGGCACTAGGAGCGACAGAGCAACACAGAGAGAGGAGACCAATAAAGTTAAAAGGAGAGGCAGGAAAAAAATGTCACAGAAGGAAAATAAGGAAAAAAGCAGTCTGAGGCAGACGAGAGGACTGCAGCAATCACAGGCGACACAGCGAACAGCGGGGCAGCGGCGGCACAGGGGGACCGTGTGGCGGCTGAGGGGGCGACCTGCCTGGTGACAGGGTCAAAGTTTCTTTGGATACACATTCTCGGACAAAGGAGTGGCCCCCGACCATGACAAGGTACGAGATGTACAAGAAGCTCCGGCGCCAACTAACATCTCAGAAATAAGAAGCTTCTTGGGAATGATGAACTTTTGCGGACGTTTTGTCCCAGACTTGTCAAATCTCACAAAACCCCTCAGGGAACTGACAAAAGCTTCTACCACATGGCAGTGGGGCCCCGAGGAGGCGCAAGCCTTCAAAGACACAAAGTCAGCACTGTCAGCAGACACGACACTGTCCTACTTTGACCCAGCTCGATCCACCAACGTTGCTGTAAACGCCAGCCTGCATGGGCTTGGAGCGGTACTCACCCAGTTGCAAGAGAACGGAGAGTGGGCCCCAATAGCGTATGGGAGTCGGTCCCTGACGGACACAGAACAGAGATACTCTCAAATTGAACGAGAAGCGATCGCCATCCACTTGGCCTGTCAGCATTTCCACGTCTATGTGTACGGCCATCCATTCACAGTGTCCACAGACCACAAGCCCCTGATTCCCCTGTTTCAAGGATCAGCGTCCAAACCTCCGCCGAGGATTGAAATGTGGATACTTCAACTGCAGGGATACGACTACCGTGTGGAGTACAAACCGGGCTCGTCCAATCCAGCGGACTACCTCTCGAGGCACCCAAGGGGGGCCACCAAAGCGGAAGAGGAGGATGCAGAAGACACTGAAGAATATGTCCGTTTTGTGTTGGAAAGATCACGACCACTGCCCATGAGTTCCGAGACCATTGTAGAAGTCACCCAGAGGGATGAATGCCTGCAACTGGCCATAAGCACAGTCCAATCGAATGACTGGCGCCCAATTCAATCCACCGTGACCCGAAGGACGCCACAAGCTAAGGCTGTTCTAGAATCCATTGTGCGAGTCAAAGATGAACTCTCGGTCAATGGCAGAGGGTGTCTGCTTCGAAGCCCGCAGCTAATAATACCATCAAGCCTGGCTCAACAAGCAGTAGACCTTGCACACAGGGGACACCAAGGAATGGTAAAAACTAAGGGCCGACTGAGATCCAAGGTGTGGTTTCCGGGAATGGATCCACTGGTTGAACAAACAGTCAGGGCATGCGCATGGTGCCAGGCAGCGGGCCAACCAGATCCCCCACACCCAAACATCATGGAAGAGAACCCTCAAAGACCCTGGGAGCGAGTGAGTGTAGACTTTGGACACCTTCCAGATGGACACTATGCTCTAGTAATCATTGATGATTACACAAAATACCCTGAGGTCGATATTGTGGGAAGTCAGACAGCCACGGAAGTCATTACCAAGTTTGAGAAGACCATCGCTACCAACGGAATATTCGAAGTGGTGAAGACGGACAACGGTCCACCTTTCCAGGGACAGGAGTTTGCAGACTATCTCAAGGACTGGGGAATCCACCACTGGAAAGTGACCCCGTGCTGGCATCAGGCAAATGGGGAAGTGGAGAGGTTCATGCGCACTCTCAACAAAGTGATACGCATTGCGCATGTAGATGGATCACCAAACGAGAGGTGCTTTGGAATTCCCTCCCTCTTTCAGCACGCAATGAGACCAATTACATGAGCTTCCGAAAAGCTTTAAAGACCTGGCTATTCAAAATCTAAACACTCCTCCTGACCTTAGCATTATTTCAACATCCTTACTAATTGCGCCGGGAAACCCTTTGCGGGTAGCTGCTGTGCACAAAAAATGCAATAATATTAATAATAATAATAATAATAATATACAGCTTACTAAGGGAATATCGTCTGATGCCCCATCTCACAACTGAGGCAGCTCCGGGGCCAGCAAGCATGGGCCGAATAGTGAGGGACACCATACCACATCACCCAAGCTGTACCCCGTCTCCGATCGACGCGGGAAGGACCATAGCCAACCAGACCAACTCCAATGACCAAGCCAGTGCCAACCGACGGGCCCGGATGTCTGTCATTCAAGTGGGAGGCAAAGTTTATGTCAAGGACAGGTACCCAGGAAGCAAGTTCTGGCTTCCATTTGAACATAGGCCTTGGACAGTCGTCCGCAGGACCGGCACCATGATAACTGCTGAAAGAGGAACGGAGGAGGTCACCCACAACATCTCGTTCTTCAAGAAGGTGGATGCCAGGACTCTGAACCTGCCAGCATCAGAAAACATGGACACCAGCCCACGTCAACCGGCAGAAGAGGAGGTCTCAGACGGTGATCACGAGTCAACTACCACTAGAGAGGTGACCTGGTCAGACCAGGGCGCACCTTCCCTGCCGGGAACACCAGTTGCGAGTCCGCCGAGTTGTCCTGCAAGATCCCAGGTGAGCCAAGCCTTGCAAGGGGTGACCCCATCTCTGCCATCATCACGGGGAGAGCACTCCAGGTATGGCCTGCGAAGAAACCCAGCTCCGTCCTCCCGGCTGGCCGACTTCATGGTGTGACGAATTAGGACTGGAATTCTAGTGACTGGTAATAGATCTCTTTGATCATTGTTTGTTGTTTAATAAAGGTTAGAAGGAATGTAGTGTTCTCCGATCTCCGACGCGAGGTAGCAGTGCAATCTACCCGCGTCAGAGAAGTTACGCTAGCGCTGGCGCGTGTCGTCACCAACCAGCTATAAATAAAGAGGGCGGGTCCCGCGGCATTCAGTGGGGACAACGCAGCAATTAGAGCACAGGTGTCCCGAGTCTTTATTGCGGCCGCAGCGCTTACACTACGCGCTCCAGCGCCCCCTCCCACACCACAGTGATCTTGCTAGCCCAGGTAGTGTCGGGGAGAATGACGAGTGAATCTGTCTTGCATTTCCTTGTTCACGGCGGTGCGCGCATGGACGCTTTGGACCAACCGGACGTTGTAATAGAGGCCATTTCTGATCGTAACTACCACAGGTGTATTCCTAGGCAGAACACACAGAGCCTATTGAGCTGCGGATTGTCCAACGGAAGGTTTTAAAGAGGACCGTTGATAAGACTTTTTGTTTATTTATTTCACAGAGTTTTATATAGCGCAAACTTGACCCGAATCGGGTATCAGAGCGCTTTACATGGCACCAATTGCATTACATGAGGACACATTCATTTTTGTGTTTTGTAAGGCACGGGGAGATTCAGTGATTTGCCCAGAATCACAGAATGTTCAGCATCATTGCCGAGACTCGAAACCAGTTTCCCAGCTGCGAGATCGACTGCCCTAGCCGTTAGGCCAACTCCTCTCTGGTCTAATCAGTTCAAAGTTCTTCCCTTCGGGATCAATACGGCACCAGGAGTATTCACAAAATGTTTAGCAGTTGTGGCAGCACATCTGCACGGAGAAAACATTCATGTCTTCTTGATTGTTTCTGCTTCCACACATACAGGTAATACGATCCAAAGGGCAAATATCGGAACGCTGAGGGCGTCCATACTAATGGGAGTGGTCCGGAGATCCTTTGATGTAAATAAGGTATTTCGGCAGGGGGAAGTGTTCCTTTGTTTGATTTCTTTGATTTTGGGGAGCACCTAGATATGGATAGAACCTATGTGCACAGGAAATCGTTCTGGCATGACTGGGTAATTGTAAAGGCACATTGTTGAGACCCGTAGTGTTTTTGTTTGAACGTTACCGCGCACTTCGAGGTGTTGGCAGGAGCTTAGAATGGTCCTGTAGTAAAGCTGAGTGGGATATTTTTTATAACATGTCAGTTCCCTTTTTGCACTTGGTGATGGTAGGTCTGTATTTCTGGTGTTTAGTGTTGCTGCCTTGGCGCACTGTGTGGGCAAATATGGGATAGAAAGAGATATGTATATTTGTTGTATATATGTAATTAGAGGCTTCTATTGAGATTTTAGATATTGCTTTACCCTTGTCCTGAGAAGGCCGGATGAAATTGACGGCTGAAACGCGTCCATGTCCACAGCTTTTGTTGAGGAGTCCCATTAATACAAGCTCTTTAAAGTGTTTTTAAGCACATAATGAAAAGATAGAGAGGTGTGAGACCTTGTGTGTTAATAGGACTATCTCTTAGTGTATCACTCTGGCAGTATGAGTGAACACTAGTGTTGTGAATTTCTTGTTAGGGTACTGGAGAAACTGTTCTGTGTATATATATATATATATATATATATATATATATATTACCTACTGGCGATAGCCAGTAGGTATATATAGTTAGGATTTTTTCCCTATGGGATTTCTGAAAATTCTATGTCTAATAACTTTGGCGTTTGTGGACGGAATTGGCTGAAATTTTCAGGAAAATGGCACATTTTGTTTCTGAGCAGCCCCTGAAAATTTGGGGGGGGTTCTTCAAGGGGGGGCCGAGAAAAAAGGGGGGTCCCAAAACACGGCACCAGGAGTATTCACAAAATGTTTAGCAGTTGTGGCAGCACATCTGCACGGAGAAAACATTCATGTCTTCTTGATTGTTTCTGCTTCCACACATACAGGTAATACGATCCAAAGGGCAAATATCGGAACGCTGAGGGCGTCCATACTAATGGGAGTGGTCCGGAGATCCTTTGATGTAAATAAGGTATTTCGGCAGGGGGAAGTGTTCCTTTGTTTGATTTCTTTGATTTTGGGGAGCACCTAGATATGGATAGAACCTATGTGCACAGGAAATCGTTCTGGCATGACTGGGTAATTGTAAAGGCACATTGTTGAGACCCGTAGTGTTTTTGTTTGAACGTTACCGCGCACTTCGAGGTGTTGGCAGGAGCTTAGAATGGTCCTGTAGTAAAGCTGAGTGGGATATTTTTTATAACATGTCAGTTCCCTTTTTGCACTTGGTGATGGTAGGTCTGTATTTCTGGTGTTTAGTGTTGCTGCCTTGGCGCACTGTGTGGGCAAATATGGGATAGAAAGAGATATGTATATTTGTTGTATATATGTAATTAGAGGCTTCTATTGAGATTTTAGATATTGCTTTACCCTTGTCCTGAGAAGGCCGGATGAAATTGACGGCTGAAACGCGTCCATGTCCACAGCTTTTGTTGAGGAGTCCCATTAATACAAGCTCTTTAAAGTGTTTTTAAGCACATAATGAAAAGATAGAGAGGTGTGAGACCTTGTGTGTTAATAGGACTATCTCTTAGTGTATCACTCTGGCAGTATGAGTGAACACTAGTGTTGTGAATTTCTTGTTAGGGTACTGGAGAAACTGTTCTGTGTATAGCCAGTAGGTATATATAGTTAGGATTTTTTCCCTATGGGATTTCTGAAAATTCTATGTCTAATAACTTTGGCGTTTGTGGACGGAATTGGCTGAAGTTTTTCCCATTCATTTTTCCATAGGGCGGTTGGACTCACTTTTAGCCCGAACGGCTGAATGGATTTGCACGAAACTTGGCAAAATTGTAGGGACTGTTAGCCCGATGTGCCTTTGCTAGGTCTCAATATATGTGCTTCAGTGAATTTTGAGAAATTAACATTTTAAACAAGATATATATCTGTAACAGCGCTCCGGGCAGCGCTCCGGTTCGCGTACTTTTCGCGTATCGGAACTTTGCGATGCGAAGCTGATTGGCTCTCTGGTGTCTGTCAACATTCTAAACAGTCCGGAGCGGCCGCCATCTTGTCTCTCGGTAGGATCGAGAGACAAGAGGAGGCCAAAACAAAGGGGGAAATAAAGGAAAGGGGGCAAGGTAGACCCCTTCTGACCCCCTAGGATTGATGAGGGGGATATTATAGAGCCACGCGGGGCAAAAAAAAAATTTAAAAAAAATTCAGATTTTTTCGCCGTAGAGACGCGTCCCGGTACGCGAACCGGGCAGCTAACCGGGCAGCTAACCGGGCAGCTAACCGGCAGCGTAACGGGAGTCTGAGGAGAAGCTGATTGGCTGTCAACATTGTAAACAGTCCGGAGCGGCCGCCATCTTGTCTCTCGGTAGGATCGAGAGACAAGAGGAGGCCAAAACAAAGGGGGAAATGAAGGAAAGGGGGCAAGGTAGACCCCTTCTGACCCCCTAGGATTGATGAGGGGGATATTATAGAGCCACGCGGGGCAAAAAAATTTTTTTAAAAAAATTCAGATTTTTTTCGCCGTAGAGACGCGTCCCGGTACGCGAACCGGGCAGCTAACCGGGCAGCTAACCGGCAGCGTAACGGGAGTCTGAGGAGTAGCTGATTGGCTGTTAACATTGTAAACAGTCTGGAGATCGAGAGACAAGAGGTGGAAAAAAAAAAGGTGTAAATGAAGGAAAGGGGTAAGGTGAACCCCTAGGATTGATGAGGGGGCTATTAAAGTTGCCCGCGGGGCAAAAGAAAAAAATATTGCGATTTTTCGCGGTAGAGGTGCTTTCCGGTGCGTTAACCGGGCAGCTAACTGGCAGCGTAATGGGAGTCCGACATATTGTGTTTTTGGAACGTTTGTGATATGTGCACGTGTGGATTTTGTCTAATTAAGGTAAAAAAAATATATATATATCTTTAAGCGTGCTCTGGCGCGCTTACGTTACGGGTTTGGTTTGCGCTGCAGAGACGATACGTCACGGTTATGCGATGCATAATGAGGCGTCTCACGGGCTACGTGATACGTCACGTAATAAAGAATATATTTTACAGCTATAGATATTAGCTTTTAAAAAACCAATGAAATTCACTGAAAAAACCATAGGTTATAGACCATATATAGTTAGGAATTTGCATTTACAAAACCTTGAAAATTCACTGAAAAAACCATAGGTTATAGACCATATATAGTTAGGGATTAGCATTTACAAAACCTTATTTTACTCGCACAAAACCATTGAAATTCCATATATAGTTAGTTGCACTAACTATATATCGCGCACCCGCAATCCATTGCTAATGATGTCACATATTACATCATTCATGACATGGTCAGTGACATCACTGATGACATCACTGATGACATCTCAAATGACATCACTGATGACATCACTGACATCTCATTTGACATTACTGATCACATCACTGATGATATCATTTATGTGATAATACAATGAACATCTTCAGACTCTAATATAACCTTAGATACAATCAGTATAAACAGACACTCACAGACTGTCACTTATCCATGGAGTTACTTACACACCTACTCAGTCATGCAAAAGATTAATCACACCTCCATTTCCTCAACTATACAGTTATACACACCTTACTTATTCAAACATATACTAACACATATTTACTCTCTTATACAATCCCTGATACAAGTTCACAATGATCGATACAGCCACTCTCACATTCACTAGCTCTTATGTTCAGTTATTTATATATGTCAACTCTCACATGGACTGTGTTTTACATATGTACTTACTTTGACATGTAGCACTGAGATATCCATTCACTCACCAATACACTCATGCAGTCAGTCGACCGCCCATACAGCTGTTTCCACATGCACTTTTGAACCCATACATTTAGTTAATCAACTGCTCACACATCTATGCACAGAGTCATACACCTCCCAGCCACCCACACACATACTCAGTCTCCCATACAAACACTTGGGCAACCATTCAATAACCCATATAGTTACTCATATAGCTACTGATTTAAACATGCAGCAGTTTACAGAACAACATATATAATGATTGCCAAATTAAGACAGTTTAGTCACTAACCCATGCACTCAGTGAGACACATTTAATCACTCACTCATACAGTCAGTCATGCACCTACTAAATCCTTCATCTAGACACTTATACATCCACTCATTCTTCAATATGTAAGACATATTTTAACTTTACAGAAACATACAGTCACTGGGTGTTGTCATCAGTGATGTCATCAGTGAAGTCATTTGAGATGTCATCAGTGATGTCATCAGTGATGTCATTTGAGATGTCATCAGTGATGTCATCAGTGATGTCACTGACCATGTCATGAATGATGTAATATGTGACATCATTAGCAATGGATTGCGGGTGCGCGATATATAGTTAGTGCAACTAACTATATATGGAATTTCAATGGTTTTGTGCGAGTAAAATAAGGTTTTGTAAATGCTAATCCCTAACTATATATGGTCTATAACCTATGGTTTTTTCAGTGAATATATATATATATATATATATATATATATATATATATATATATATATATATACATATTTGTATGTCTTTATGTAGGTCCATGTATATATTGTAATTTATTTTCAAACTGATTGGTGGGTCAGAGACTGTTCCAATGGTATGTGTGTGAACTTAAATCATCGGTAGTTGTTTGTTTAAAATCTACTGATAACGTTAGGGTAATTAATTGTGTCCTAGTCGAAAATAAATTGGAGATTCATCCCTCCATACTTTCTTGTTCTTTATCTATTTGATGTCCTTTGCCCAGATATAGGAGGTTCATTTGGGCATACCCCTTTTTGCTTCCTTTGTTCCTTGAAGAGCTGGCAGAGGGCAGAGGATTATTTCTGGGTTCGCAAGAACCCAACGGAGCTCCTTGCTGCTCCAGGGCCCAGTATCTGAGCTGGATCTTGAGACGTGAACCGACAGTGCCTCCCTACACATGCGTGCGCCTTGCTGGAGATGCGTGCTCGTAACCGCCGTAGAGGGAAAAATTCAAAGTAAGTAAAAAGAGGGAACAGTAATGTTCGGGTTAGCGCAATGAAGTATATCTTACTAATAAAGGATCGTGAAACCAGGACCCAAAAGCCTTGCTTAAAACCAGATGACTGATAATAAACAACTAATTGGCATGTTTCCATAAATTCTAAACCCTTTACTACAGAATATACAACCCTTATACAAAATAAAGCAAAGTAATCATGTGGTCCTTCTCTGATTGGGTAGCAGCATTTAAAAATGGGAGAGGATTCAGTGAAGTGACTATTACTGAAGAAAGATTCTAGTTCTGGATTGTTAGGGTTTTATGATGTAAAGTGTTCTTTAAAGGGCAGCAATGAGGTAGCATTAAACGATTAATGCATAATGGTAGCCTCTGGTCTTGTAACGACATGGTTTTATTTCACCTTGCCTCCTTGTTCTTCTCTATCATATATGCAAGCATCTTGAAATACATGAGTTCAGGAGGTGCCCGGTACAAACCCTTCTCCTATATTTGAATTAATAAGCCATAATGTTGTTCCAAGTATAACAACAACTAAGGCCTCCAGGAGAGTGGGAATGCCAAATTACCTTCCTCTTGTTTGAGCTTTGGAGTTCATTTGTAAAAACGTTCACATACTGAAAGGCTCTCAATGCAATCTGTTGAACTAAGGTACAACTGATGTAATCTGTTGTACTAAGGTGAAATACTTCTGCATGTTATTGAAATAAAGTGTATTCAAAATTCAGTTAAGTGTATCATATTTTTACATGTTTGTTTTAGTAGGTACTTAAAAATGAACATATTTCTAAAGCTAAGTGCTGCAGGACACATTCTTTGCTTCTTATCCTTTACTTTAGTTAACTGTAAATAAACGCTGATTTAGTTAACTGTAAATAAGCACTTGCCCGTTTACTTTCTGAATGTTAGTGCTATCTCACATTAACCGCAGCCCAGTTTTTTACTAGCTGACCACAGATAAAGGTCAGGAGGGCCACAAGGGGCCCCTGGGCCATACTTTGAGTATACCTGACTTAGGCCAATGTGTAAAGTATTTATGTATCACCAAAACAGTAGCAGAGTCAAAATACAAAACAATAGCACAAAGCTAATCTTACTGGGCTCAACTTGCGTAACCAAGTCAAGTGGTAACTACAGCAACTACGTACCTTGCGCAACCGTTTTGATGTCTGTTGCATTTTGACTGTCGGAAAAGTCTTCAGTTTCCCTTTGAGTCTACGTGGTTTTCAGCAATTTTATTTCGTTTTCACGATGTTTGCTTCGACCATACGCACGCTTCTAGTGTGTGTGTCTCACTAATTTTCGCATTTTAAAGGCATTCTTACACTTACAGATCTCCAGTGAACTGGGAACTTTCATTTCCAATCTCTTCCATCATGTCATACGCTGCTGGTGTGTTGATGAAAGTGGAACAAGTGACTTCTTAGTGAATATTCACCAGCTCAACGATAACTATGACTAGAAGAAAGCGGTATTGTTTTTTTTAATTCTCTCTCTGATTTCTTTGACTTTCAAACTGATTTTAGACAGCATTTTGCATAATGCAGTCTGTTAATCAACCACCTCCGTTCCTTGAAAGTCCTGGCACGCCACCTATTCAGTGGAGACAGTGGTTCAACGCATTTGAGACTTATATTGGCGCTATTGGTGCTTCTAGATTAAGGGCAGAAAGGAAAAAATTTCTGCTTTTGAACTGCTTGGGGTTTGAGGGAAGGGAGGTGTATAAGCATTTACCTGAGGTAGTTCTTGGGGAGGGTGAAGTACTGGATGAATACCAAGAAACTATTAAAAAACTAGGGGCAGATGTATGAGGCCCTTGCGTCACGTTAACGCCGCTGTTGCATCACGCAAGGCGGCGTAAACGTGGCGCATCCCTACGAGGCATTTACAACGTGACGCATCTATGGAGATGCGTCACGGTGTAAGGCCCTGCGTCACATGAAACCTGCGTCAGGTTTCATGTAGGCGTTCCGGTGCAGGGGGGGGCGTTCCATCGCAGGAACGCCCCTGGAAAGTGACTCAGTGAAATCTACAAGATTTCACTGAGTCACTTTCTACGTCAATTCCTTACCCCTGCTTGAAGCAGGCGTAAGGGTGATGCACCATGCAATGTAGGGGTGGCTCCTGTGCATTGCAGGAGTCATGTCACACTTGCGACATGACTCCAGCAATGCGCCGCCCGTACGCCGAAAAATGCGTCACGCATCTTCCCTGCTTTGGCGCACCATGGGTGGCGGAGCTGTGGCGCACATTAACTGGCGCATCCCTGGGGATGCGCCAGTTAACATAAATCTGCCCCCCTGTCGTTAAGTTTGATGTACAACCAAGTCTGGTTGTTCTTAGACACAAATTCTTCAAGAGAGCACAACTTCAGAGTGAGGATGTGGATTCGTATTTAAGTGCTTTGCGCAAATTATCTGCAGAATGTCTTTTTGCTGAATTTCGTGATCAGTTAGTAAGGGATCAATTTATTGCGCATTGCAGTGATAAACACATTCAGCAGAAATTGCTCACTATGGGGAATCCTACTCTAGATGATATCATAAAAGTTGCTAAGAGTATTGAGCTTGCTCAAACTTCTATCAAAGAATGGAGCACGGTGTGTGAGAATAAAGAAAGTGTGAATGTCATTGTATCTTCTGTTCCAAAAACTAACCCTCCAAGGAAGGATAGGTCTAATGAAAAGGGTTTTTTTAAAGAAAAATATCTGTTATAGGTGTGGCTACCCACCGCACTCCAGAGAAAATAGTTTTTGTCCTGGTAAGAATTCCAAATGCTATAAGTGTGGCAAATTTGGTCATTTAGCTAAGGTTTGTCAAGCTAATGCTAATAAGTCAGAGAAAGTTAGTTGTGTCGTGGGTGAAGAACAGGTTTCTGAACAGATATTGGAGGGGAGTATTGTAAAGGATTTTACAGATATGATTGTTACAGTCACTGATGATGGTGTGGTCTCGGGTGATCCTTCTGATTGTGTAGACCCGTATGTTGACATTTTTGTTGGGGTGATTTGTTTGAAACTACTTGTGGATTCAGGAGCCAGGATAACAATGATTACTGCTGATTTGTTCAAGCAGTCTTGGCAAGACAGAGAATTGTTTCCTCCTGATAGGGCCCCTGTGTCTTACGAGGGTCGCAAGATTGTTTTAGATGGGTTTATTGAAGATGTATTACAATTCAAGGATAGAAGAATACATGGAAAGATTTATGTCGCTGCGCGTGGTTTGAACATTCTCGGTTGGTACCATCAAGGACTCTTTGGCATGGTTGCGGCATGGTACCAGGGAACAAGTACTTGTTGTGCAAGACTTGCCTGATCCGCTGTGCTTAGTGAATGAGTTCCCTAGTGTCTTCTCTGATTCTCTCGGTAAAGGTTCTGGTTTTAAACACAGAATTAAAGTAAAAAAAGATGCAGTGCCTGTGAAACACAAAGTCGGGTCTGTTCCTTTTAGCTTAAGAGCTGATCTTAAGGCTGAACTTGAGAGATTGGAGAGAAATGGTATAATTTAGCCTATTGAATCGAGTTTATGGCTTAGTCCATTGGTAGTAGCTTGGAAGAGGAATGGTGAAATTCGTTTGTGCTGTGATCTTAGAAGTCTCAATAAGGAGATTTGGGTGGATGCTCAACCTCTTCGTAAGATTGGTGATCTTTTGGAAGAGTTGAAGGACGCACAGTGGTTTTCAAAAATCGATTTGGCCTCGGCTTACCACCAAATTGTACTTGAGGAAGAGTCTAGACATTTTACTGCTTTTAACTCACCTTTTGGATCATTTCAATTCTGGAGGATGCCGTTTGGGCTTGCCTCGGCGGCCTCCGTTTTTCAAAGGATTATGCAGTGTGTCCTCAAAGATGTTAAGGGTGTTGTAATTCTTCAGGATGACGTTTTGATCTTCAATAAATTCTTGGAACAGCATGATCACCCTCTTAGGTCAGTTCTTTCCAAATTCAGTGATAGGGGTATTGTGGTAAAGAGAAACAAGTGTGAATTTTGGAAGAGAGAGGTGGAGTTTCTAGGACATTTGGTCTCTGGTGAGGGTGTTGCCCCCAGACCTGGTCTGATTAAAGCGGTTGTCGACTGTCCTATACCTAAGAACAAGGATGAGCTGCGCTCATTCTTGGGGTTATGTGAATTTTATTCACGTTTCATACCTGATTACACCTGTAAAATGAAGGCTCTTTCAAACATGCTTAGATCTAGTGTTGCGTTTCTTTGGGATGAAATGTGTCAACAGACTTTTGACCTAGTTAAGATTGAGATGACAAATGCCAGAACGTTGAAACCATATGACCCTGATGTTAGTTGTACCATTACGGTAGATGCGAGCAACTATGGACTGGGTGCTGTTCTCACTCGAGATGTTAAGGGCAATGATGTCACGATTAGTTATGCTTCCAGAGTGCTAAGGGATCCCGAAGTAAATTACTCGGTGATCGAAAAAGAACTTCTAGCCTGTTACTGGGCATGCGAGAAATTTCGCACATATATCTGGGGAAGGAAGTTCGTAATTCGAACTGACCATAAGCCTTTGGTTTACATCTTAAGTGGGGACAAGATCAAGTACGCCCCCCCCCGCATTGCTCGTCTCACGACAAAGTTACTTCAATATGATTTTGTAATTAAGCATATTCCGGGTAAAGAAAACTGTATGCTTTCAAGGCTTCCTTTGTTGGAAAATGAATGTCTTAATTTGGAAGAAGACAGGGAAGATTGTTTTATTGCTGCTCTGGATGTTAATGAGAATGTGGGTTGTGGGGAGAGTGAATGGATTGATGCCATGAATGCTGATATTAACCTTCAAAAGGTTAAAGAGTACATTATCTCTGGCTGGCCTAAGGAGAAAAGTGTACCTTTCAACATTCAACCTTTCTGGAAAGTTTCAGAAGAATTATCCATTGAGGATGGTGTGATAATGAGGGATGGGAGATGTGTTCCCCCTGAGAAGTTGAGATTGAAGTTAACTGACTGTGCACATGATGGTCATTTGGGAGTTACCATGACTAAAAGGCGCTTGAGGTTACATTACTGGTGGCCGTCAATGGACGGTGAGGTTGATGAAAGAGTTAAAGAGTGTTGTGTATGTGCTAGTGCTGAAAAGGGCTTGATAGTCGCTACTCCTCCTCTACAACCCATACCGTTCCCTTCCAAACCTTGGCTCAAGGTTGGAATAGACTTGGTGGGACCATTTAATTTTCTTCCTAATTCTCTACGCTTTGCCTTTGTGTTAGTGGATTTACACAGTAAATGGCCTGAGGTAAAATTCTGTGCCAATCCCACAGCCAGTTGTGCGATTTCCTTTCTTAGAGAAATATTTTTGAGAGAGGGATTCCCGGAGACTCTTGTCTCGGACAATGGGGTCCAATTTGTCAATTCTGAAATGCGCACTTTTTTGTCTGAGTCCGGAGTGAAGCACTTGAGGAGTTCTGTTGGACATCCTCAAACGAATGGTCAAGTTGAGAGAATGAACCGTGTGGTTGTGGATTGCATAAAGTGGGCCAAGAACAATAATTATGCTGTGGAAAATGCTGTTAGATCAATGATTTGGTTCTATCGCACAACCCCTCATTCCATCACTAGGGTTGCACCTTTTGTTTCTCTCAGGGGTAGGCTACCCACTTCTACTCTTTATCCTGCTTGGCTGTTGAGAACCGTGTCTAAAAGTGTTTCTTGTTGTGTTGACACCTCAGAGGTAACTTCTCTTGTCAAGGATGCGCAAGTGAAAATGGCGACTAGGTATAATGAGAAAAATTCGACCAAAACTATGGTTGTGGTGCCTGGTGACGTGGTGCGTGTCAAGAATTATAGAGTGGTTAAGAAAGGTTGTGATACTTTTGGTGACTCTGTCTGTGTGCGGAAAGTGTGTGGTAATGAAGTCATGGTGGATGGTGGACATTGGTGGAATCTTGGGAAGATCGTTAAGGTAAAAAACTGCTGTGACAAACTGTCTTTTCCAAGTCATACTCCCTCTGTAACTTCTTCCCAAAAGAATGTTCCAGCTGCGAATTCCAATGCAGGTTCCTATGTGGGTTTACCTGTTGTAAGAAGATCTTCACGGGTGACTCGTGTACCATGGAAGCTGCGTTGATTATTTTACTATGGTAGTTATGTTGACTATTCTTTGATTATTTTATCATGGTAGTTATGTTGACTATTCTTTTTATGGATAATTATGCTGATGCTTGTTCCTTTTGTTTCTTTTGTTTTTTTCTTTTGTTTTTTTTATGTTTCTTTTCATGGTTCCACTTTTGGAAAAAAAAGAGGTAATGTTGTATCTACCTGTGCTTGTTTTACCTTTCCTTTGACAGAACTCTGTTGTCATGGTTCTTATTGCATTCCAATTCTACATTTTGTCAGTTTGTACCACTCTGTGTTAGAGAGTGGTGCGGTGGCTCGTTTCTCCTACAATAAATTCTAACTACTGAACTGGAGATTTCTTATCTGAATTTATTAACTCACAACAGAAACCAAAGGAGAGAAAAAGAATACAAAATAAACCAAATGAACAAAAGTTATAAAAACTCTTATGAGTAAACAGGAAATTTGATTATTTAAAATGTTTTAAGTAGAAATGTCACCAAAAAGTTCAAAGATTCTATGACAGTCAGGAATTGTGGTAGGCCGGGACCTAGGCCCAATTTGAGGCTGGCCGCAATGGAGCGCGAGTCATATATTCCAACCAGACTCGTCTTGGTCAAATATTTTACCGTCTGGCTCTGTCTTTCAGTCTCAAACCACAATCTATGTACACTTCTAAAGCCCCCCACCACCACCAGACCTCAGGGAAGGAACTATGGGCCATATGTAGGTAGCTAAATACCGGTCGGTAACGGCCGAAAATCAGAAAATTTCCCGTTGCCGACCGGTATTTAGCCCTTTTTAATGTAGGAGGCAAAAAATTAAGGAGTTGGTAATTTACCGATTCGTTATTTTAAGGAATCAGTAAAATACTGATTCCTTATTTTAAGGAATCGGTAAATTACTGATTCCTTAAAACCTATGTAGGTGGCACTCAAGTGAGTGCATTTTAGCTTTAAGGAAACATTATTTACCACCAACTACAAGTTGGTGGTAAATACTGAATACCTTTTAATAAAGCAAGTTTGTGCTTTTTAGGTCGAGGGACCGTAGGGCTTGGCCATAGGCCAAGACCGGAAGTCCGGAGAATTATTGTTACTTAGTAGGCTGCTTTATCCCACCTCTCTTTTCGTCTCTCCTCCATTGGCTGGCTTCCTAAACGGAGGCCAGCCATTGGAGGAGAGAGCCGTCCCTCCAAAGAAGCTCCGTCCTTTTCGGATTTGGGGGCGTAAGTTTTGCTGTTCTTTAGACAGTGACGTTGTCTGTCACTCAAAACAGCAAAACACGCCCCCGAATCCGAAAAATTTCAGAAGCTTGAGGCCGCCATTTTATTTCCTTCGCAGTGAAGGTGAGCCGTTCCTCGCTGTCCTCTTGCCTTCTTCCCCCTGATTGCACTCGTGTTTTTCTTGTCTTGCCTTCTGCCCCGCTGTCCGTGTATGTTTCCCGCCCCCTCCCGCTGTCTGTGTCTTTTTCCCGCCCCCTCCCGCTGATGAGGTCGCCAGGGCTGAGAGCCTGGGCTGCTGGGAAGCGAGACGGGCCGTGGGGAGCCGTGAACTGTCCGTGTATGTTTCCCGCCCTGGTTCGGGGCTAGGTGCCTGCTCCCAATGTCTCTTACTATGCCCGGCTCGACGTTCTGCAGGGCATTCTTATCTGGTGGTTCCCCCACGATGTTGGTATAGCGCTTTATACAGAGAACAACACCCTCTACTGAGTTCAGTGCGAAAGGAGCAGTTGCTGCGTAATAAAATTGATTTAAAGTCAAAATGGTGGAATATACAGCATTTGTCCTTGTGATCACTGGCTACGATACCACCGCCGCCACCTGGACAGAAATCAAATAAAGGTGCTTCAAAAACCAGGGCCTGTATCATGGAAGTCTTTGGCGCTGACTGCTGCTGGGAAGCGAGACGGGCCGTGGGGAGCCGTGAGAGCCGGGCCACTGAGCGGGCGCTGCTCTGTCCCCGCCTCCCTCTCTACGAGAAGCCAGGCGATCTGTTCGCTCCTTTGCTAAGCAGACATTATTTCCCCGTTGTGAAAGGCACGTTGGAGTGGAAGGTGGAGGGTCTCCTTTGACTGACGGACAGAAGAGCGTGGTAAGGGGCTGACTGAGGTGCGAAGGGTTAAGGGAGAGAACAGAGTGACGTCAGCTGGGAGAGGTTGTGGATGGGGAAGATGAGTAGCATAAGATCTCGTTGTGGAGTGCTTTGTAGGTGTGTGTGAGCAGCTTGAAGGGTACTCTTTTTTCGATAGGGCGCCAGTGGAGGTCTCGTATTTGCTGGGTGATGTAGTCTTGTTGTGGGATACTGAGGAAGAGTCTGGCTGAAGCATTCTGGACAGTCTGGAGTTTGTGGAGTAGAGATTTGTTGATTACGGCATAGAGGGCATTCCCGTAGTTCAGCCTGCTGATGATTAGTCCGTGGTTGATGGTCTTCCTGGATTCAGGGGGGGATCCGTTTGAAGGTTTTGCGGAGTATGCAGGGGGTGTTGAAGCATGTGGAGGATATGGCATTGATCTGTCGGTGGATTTCGGTGCGGGAGGAGTTGAGTATGATGCCAGGGTTGCAGGGGTGGTCAATGGGTGTGGGAGGGTTGACGAAGGCAGTGGGCCACCATGTGCCATCCCATGCGGAGGGGCTGCATCCGAGGATGAGGCCTTCAGTTTTCTCTGAGTTGAGCTTCAGGCAGCTGCTTCTCATCCAGGTTGCGACGTCCTTCATTTCTTCCTGGAAGTTGTACCTGGTGGTGTCAGGTTCCTTGGTGAGGGAGAGGATGAGCTGGGTGTTGGTGTAGGATACTGTGCTGAGTCCGTGTTTCCTGACGATGGTGGCCATGAAGATGTTGAAGAGTGTAGGGCTGAGAAAGGATCCTTGGGCTACTCTGCATCTGATCTCTATGGGTTCTGAGAGTAAGGACAGGAGTCTGATTCTTTGAGTTTGGCCAAACAGGGAGGAGCAGATCGATCTAGAGCAGTTCCCTGTATGCCGGCGTCGTGGAGTCCTGCGGGTAGTGTGCGTGGGAGACGGTATCTAAGGCTTCGGAGAGGTCTAGTAGAATGAGGGCTGCAGCGTGGCCTTAGTTGAGAAGTGTGCGGATGTCATCCATGGCGGCTAGGGGGCGCGGTCTCGGTGCTGTGGTTGCTGCGGAAGCTGGATTGACATGTGCTGAAGATGACGTTGGATTCTATGAAGTTCGTTAGCTGGATGTTGACTATCTTCTCAGTGACTGTGGCGGCGAAGGAGAGGAGGGAGATAGGCCTGTAGTTCTTGAAGTCCGTCCGGTCTGCAGAGGGCTTCTTGAGGAGGTCTTTGACTTCTGCGCATTTCCAGTCGTCGCGGAACGTACCTGTTTCGAGGGTGCAGTTGATTGTCCGTCGTAGTTCTGGTGCTCTGGCGGAGGTGGCCTTGTAGAAGATGTGGGACACGTATGGGTTAGTGGGTGCTCCAGAGTGTATGCTCCTCGTGGGCTTTGCTGTATCTTCTGTTGTGACAGGGGTCCAGGCGAGGATGGTCCACTGAGTGGAGTTGCTAGTGTAAGGTGTTGAGTCGGTGCCTTGGTCCTGTTCATTGAAGTTATCGTAGAGTGTCCTGATCTTGTGGTCGAAAAAGGAGCCACGTTTGTTGCAGAGGTCCTGGGACCTCCATAATATGCACCTGTTCTGCCACTATAGAAAACTTTAGTTTGGGTCAGACAGGATGCATCAAGGAAGGCAAAGAGTGCCAGGAAGGCCAGTCCTGTCCCAAAGAGAATGACGTTTCAGTGCAAAGCACGGAGACATTTGTCTTTATTATGTGCGACTCTTGTTATTTAAAAATCGCCATTGTGGTAAAAGTTTTCAGAAGCTTTCACACCACTGTTGTAGCCTCTCCGTGCACTGAAACTTGCTTTACCATTTGCCCACTCTTTTTTCAAAATTTGCTTGTGGTGAGAAACCCCAAACCCTCTTTATGACGGTTGGGTGTGCTCACACACCACAGGTCACTCATCCTGAACGTTTCCGCCTCACCACTTTCAAATGTCACCAACCAACACAAAAGACAGTTATGCACTGGCTGAGGGTTGGGTCAGTTACTTTTCAGCCATATTTTTGATAGAAACATCTGAATGGGGTTCCCAGGAGGGCTACCGTAGCTTTGAATGATCCCAGTAAACACCACTAAACCCACTGTGAGTTATGGAGGAAAATGAAATCGCAGGATGAAGCCAGGCCGCGTTTAAGTGTGCGAGTACTCACACTATTCTGTTTTTGGGCTACAGGATAGCTCTTCCCCGGCTGTGTGGCAGGACATGACCTCTGGCAGATAGATGCTGGACTTTGTACTATAGAACAAGGCTCTAGAGTACCCTAACTTCTCAAGAAAGAACAAACCCTCTGTAAGAAAAGTCTCATTACCTCTTCATCTCTTTCCTCGTCCCAGTGCTTACATTGTGAGGTTTAATCAGTGCAGTGCCATTTTCCTCAACCTTTAAGCTGTTTTCACTTTCTTCCAGAAGGAACACTACCACTCTCCTCATAAACCTCCCTCTTACAGGACCATTTCTTGTTTTTTTTTCCTTGTGAAAGGTAGTTTCTTGGGCATTTTGGAGCTGTAGTGACATTCCTTTTACAACTTTCTATGTTTTGTGTTTCTAATGCTTGAGCTCTTTTGTTCTTGTTTTAATTATTTTATTAAAGCCCCTGTTGGCACATTGGGGTTTGGGGGGCATCCGATTTAGAGGTATTCCCTGCGGGGAAATTAGGTCAAAGGGTACGGTCCAAAATGAGTGACGTCGTCTTTGAGCTCTGTTTGGTAGGTAGGTGGAGTTTACTGACAGTACTACCACCCCTAGAGAAAAATATATCAAGAAGGAGGAAACAAACGCTATTGTTTGCTACCTTTCTGCAAACCTACAACTTCAAGTGAATTTTGAGCAGCCTTCTTTAAGCAAGCAGTAATTGGTTCTGCCAGTTCCAAAGGCCCCCTATTCCCAAGCTTCCTAGTATTCTAGCTTTTTAGTGTCTATTGCAAAGAGAATGGAGAGACCCAGATAAGGTGACAGATTATTTCTGTAGGATACAAAATAGCATTTTCTCCTGTCCCCCTGAGGTCTATGCTTTTGACTACATCTATTCCTGTTAATCCACCAAAGAGACAAATTTTGATTGATAGTATTGATGCCTTGACACAGAAGAGAGCAATAGCTCAGGAGCCAACAGAAATGCAACTAGTTTTCAATGATTTTTCTGTTACAGCAATCATGGGGGGAATACAGAATGAGTATTGATCTGAAAGACCTCAATAATTATATTTCCACAGCACATTTAAAAATGAGCTCTCTGTAACGGATGGTTCCTTTGGTGACGCAAGGAGATTTTTTAAAACCAAAATAGATTGACAGTGCACTTAAATTTTACACTCCATTTGCCTTCTCATGTCCACAGTATCTCAGATGCTAAGGAGATGGAGAGTTTGTTTCCTCATAAACCTGAAGAAGTCTCCTCTAGTGCCATCTCAAAACCTGGATTATATTGGTGCCAACTTCAGAACAGATGTGGGGAAGGTGTTCCTTGGTCCTCCTAGAAGAATAAAGTTATGCTATCATTTGAAGCAGATTCTAAAGAAGGAGGAGGCTCTGGTGAAAAAATGGCTTAAAATCCAAGGAGATATGGTAACTTATTTTATTATTTCTGTTTAATTTCCTTGGTTTCTTAAACAACTGTAAGAGAGAAGTGCGCTCCTTTTTTTTTTTTTTTTTTTTTTTTTTTTTCCAAAACCTTTATTGCTCCTTTTAGTCTTACACAGCATCTGGCCTACAACCCAACGGGCCGGCCGCCACACCATTGCTGAACTAGCCTCATTATTGTAAAAGTCTGTATATCTGTTGCTGTTTTCGTGTTCTGGTTACTTCGCACTTTAGTAAAGGAGCATCATTCACAAGTAATGTTCTAATTTGAACAGGTTTGTTTTTTTGTTTTTTCAACAATAAACAACGTGCAAAATCAACAAAGAAATCACAGGTAGGTCGTCATGTGCTGAAGTGAGTCCGCATACACTATGCCGTGCAAAGTTTCTTACAGATTACTCTACATTTAGGTCTGCAAGGTCACACATATTAATTATTGCTAATGATAGTTGAACATGGAAATTCCTACGGGGTACTTGCCCTGTTTGCCCCTCCGTTTCGTCCCTCCCGACTCCCACGGTCTCCCCCATTCCTTATTCCTACCCCCACTCAACCTCTTCTTATGAACGCTAATCGTCCTCCCCTTCCTCATCAGAAGATATTGGTTCGTCCTCTGGTAAGGGTTCGCAAATGTCACCCCGGTATGTATTCCACGGGGTCCAGATCTTATTCCATTTTCTCGGGCAGGCCCTGCTAGCATACACCTCCCTTTCTGTGACCATTACCTTGTCCATATTCTCACACCATTGTGTTCTCGTCGGCACCTCCATCGCCCCCCATTTCTGTGCTATGTCCCTTTGCCCAAGGTGACCCATTGTAGTCCATGCCTGGACAAATCATTGGGTTCCCACACATTAAGCAAGCATTTTCGTGGTTCAGGGATCAAGGAGGTCCCCACAGTCTGTGATATAGTGCGTAATATACGCCTCCAGTATTCTTGAATGCGTGGGCAGTCCCATATTGTGTGGTAGAAAGTCCCTTCCTCCCCACACCCTCGGAGACAGAATGGGTGCTGCGCGCGGTGTATGAGGTGTAGTGTCGTTCTAGTATAATACACTCTATGTAGTATTTTGAGCTGTATGAGCCGGAATTTAGCTGAGATACCTACTTCATTGGGTGAAGCCACTGCCTCATTCCACTCGGTTTCGTCCATAGCTGCCACGTGGTGAACAGACAAAATATCGACTCCAAAATATCGACTGGACATAATATCGAGTTTTAAATATAGACTGGACAAAATATCGACTGGACATAATATCGACTACAAAAATATCGTTTTTCAGGTAAGTGAAGTAATATCGACTGTTTAAAATATAGATAGCAAAAATATCGAATTTTTAATAATATATAATATGTTATAGTGTATTTTTATGTAATAATATGTGTGAAAAGTGTGTATTAATGTTATAAAATATTTTATTAAATGGAATTTGTTTTTTTAATAATTGCGTTATGTAATTCTATAGCGGGTTGTGGGTTTATAGGGGAATAGGGTGGGAAGTAATTTAATAATAATTAATTAATTAATATATGTTTGTAAATATTTATAATTAATAATTAATTGATAATTAATATAATTTTGTACATATTTTGAATTAGTAATTAATTGGTAATTGATTAATTGTAATTAGTTAATTACATTAATTAGAGTACATTTTAATATATAATTTTGTGTTATTCTTAAGTAATTAATTGGGAAAAAATAATATTAATTATTAAAATAATTACAGCTAATGTGCTAATATATTTACTTTATTGTTATTGTTAATTAATAATTAATTGGTAATTAAATAATATTGATAAATTTTGGGTAAAGGAGTATTTTTAGGGTTCAGGGTCAGTTTTTAGTTTTTGGGTAAAGGGTCATTTTTAGGGTTCAGGGTCAGTTTTCAGTTTTTGGGTAAAGGGGCATTTTTAGGGTTCAGGGTCAGTTTTCAGTTTTTGGGTAAAGGGGCATTTTTAGGGTTCAGGGTCAGTTTCCAGTTTTTGGGTAAAGGGGTATTTTTAGGGTTCAGGGTCAGTTTTCAGTTTTTGGGTAAAGGGGCATTTTTAGGGTTCAGGGTCAGTTTTCAGTTTTTGGGTAAAGGGGCATTTTTAGGGTTCAGGGTCAGTTTTCAGTTTTTGGGTAAAGGGGCATTTTTAGGGTTCAGGGTCAGTTTTCAGTTTTTGGGTAAAGGGGCATTTTTAGGGTTCAGGGTCAGTTTTTAGTTTTTGGGTAAAGGGGTATTTTTAGGGTTCAGGGTCAGTTTTGGGTTTCTGGGTAAAGGGATATATTTTAGGGTTCAGGGTCAACAAATAAGATTTTAATATTTTCATTTATTATTTAATTATTATAATTTAATTTAAGTATTTTTAAGTATATTTTAGTCATTTAAATTTAATATTAATTTAATTTAACACTGTTTTGAATAAAGTCGATATTTTTTACATCTATATTATTGTTAACGATATTTTGTACTCGATATTTTTGTACTTACCTGTTTGTAGATAGAAAGTCGATATTTTGTCTGTCGATATTTTTGCAACGATATTTTTGCAGGTCGATATTTTGGCAGTCTATATTATTTCAGTGATCCCTGCCACGTCCCCCTCCCACTTTTCCTTGAGTTTGATCATGGGATCCGGCAAATTGTTACTTAACTTACGGTATGTGAGCGAGGTTGCTCGCTCTGGCATATAGTCCGTAAGGAGGCGGTCTTCAAGTGGGGAGGCCTCTGGCACTTCCGTCTCTGGGGGGATGGCTGTAAGCAGCGTGTGCCGAATCTGAGCATATCGGAATTCTTCTCGTGGCCCTAGCTCATATTGTTCTCTCAGTCGTGCAAATGGAATCACCGTGCCCTGTTCCCACAAATCTCCCACCGTGGACAGGCCTATCACATCCCAATGGGAGAAGCCCTTGCTATTCCGCAAGTTCCCCAGCTCTCGGGAGTCCCACAGGGAAGTAAGTTTAGTTATTCTCCCTTTCCATCCTAGTGTCGCCTGCGCCCTATGCCATATCGCCGCTGTGAGTCTTGTGGGTCCCGTCAGTTTGCGTACTACTCGTTGGTCGTACAAGGGGGCCAGTAGGGTACTTGCGCCTAACTGTATCCTGTCTGCTCTGAAGGCTGGGTCATTTTGGGGGGCGTGGATCCACTGATTTATGATTTTCAGCTGCGCTGCCCAGTAATACAATTTCAGGTCTGGCAGTGCAATCCCTCCGTCGTACCACCCTTTGTGCAGTTTGGCCTGCGCGATGCGGGCCGGGCGGTTACTCCACAGGAGACTTGCCACCAGCGCTGACACTTTCCTAAAGTAACCTGGTTCCACCGGGTACGGCGTATTCTCCAGGATGTATAAGAAACGGGGCAGTGACATCATTTTGTACAATGCTGCCTTACCCAGCATCGTGAGGGGTAGTCCGGCCCAGAACCCAACGTCCTGTTTAAGCCGTTCTATAGGTGGCCTCAGGTTTTTCTGCGCAAATTCTACCGGGTCCTTGGTGACATGTATGCCCAGGTATTTAAAGGATGAACCGGCTTCGGTCAAGGGGCAATGAGCATTCAATGTCGGGCCCGGTCCCTTCAGAACATATAGTTCCGACTTATTCCAGTTCAGCGTATATCCCGAGACTTTTCCGTGTTCATCACAAAGAGTCAGAAGCGCTGGAATGCTATGTTCCGGGTCAGTGAGGTAAACTAGCATGTCATCTGCGTATAGGGAGACGCGGTCCTCCCCTCCCCCGGCCCAGGAAATCCCTCAAATCAGTGGGGTAGATCGTATCAGGTGTGCTAATGGTTCTAGGGCTATCGCGAAAAGTAGTGGTGACAGGGGGCAACCCTGTCGAGTGCCTCTCCCCAATGGAATTGTGCGCGAGATATGGCCGTTCGCTACCACCTGTGCCACCGGTCTCGCATACAGCAATCTGACCCATGCTATGAATTTGGGTCCAAACCCTAAGTGCGCCAGGACCTCGAACAGGTAGTTCCATTCGACCAGATCGAATGCCATTTTCGCATCGAGGGCCAATATAACCGCTGGTTCGAGAATCGAGTCCGCTCTTGCCAACACCCCGTGCACTCTTCGCAGATTCAGTGCCGTGTTTCTATGCGGCATGAACCCGGACTGATCGGGATGTATGAGGTCTGGTAGGTGTGTCAATAGTCGGGTAGCCAGGAGTTTGGCTAGTATTTTAACTTCTGCATTGAGCAGGGATATGGGGCGATAGGAATCGCAATCTTCCGGTGGTTTCCCTGGTTTAGGTATCGCGATGATGGTCGCTACTCTTTGGTCAGGTGGGAGCTCGCCTTTTGCAAGGCAATCCGTATACATGGCCAGTAGGTGTTTACTGAGCCTTTCCGACGTGGCCTGGTACCATTCTATCGGGATGCCATTTGGGCCGACCGCCTTACCGGGTTTTATCGCACGTATCGCTATGTGGATTTCGTCCATGGTTAGATCTGCCTCTAGTTCCGCTGATGCCTCCGGCTGCAGCCTCGGTGTGTGGATAGATTCTAGTGCCACCCTGGCCATTTCTACTGTCACCTCCCTGTCAGACGTGTAAACACCCTCACAGTGGTCAGCAAGTATTTCTACGATTCGCTCCGGGCTCGTGTGCAGTGTACCTCTCCTGTCTTTCACTTGTTGGATACCCTTAGAGCTCCCTCCCTTCTTGTCTAACCAGGCCAACATCCTGCCCGCCTTATCTCCTATCTCATAAATTCTGTTCTTTGTTTCCGTTATCTGCCCTCTGACTTGGTGCCGCAAATACTCCGTATATGAGTGTTGTTGGAGGTGCAGTGTGTGGGCTGTGTCCGGCGTGGGGTGTGTTTCGTGTCTTATTGTCGCTTCTCGCAGTGCCAGTTCTATTTCGGTCAATTCGAGCGCTTTTTCCCGTCTATAGCCTGTAAGTGTGGTTATTGCTTGCCCCCTTAACACTGTCTTGTATGCTTCCCATAGGGTCGCTGCCGAGCGCACTGACTCTAGATTCTCTTCGAAGTATTGCTTCGTCGCCGTCTTGAGTGCTTTCCTGACTTTGGGCGCCTTGAGGTATGCTGCCTGTATGGGGTAAAGTCGTTTGCGCGTTTTCTCCTGGGTGGCGAGTGTTAAGAGAATCGGGGAGTGGTCTGATATGCCTCTGGGTTGGATGTCTATGGTGTCTACGTATTGTATGCATTCTCCCAGTGCCAAGAAGTAATCTATCCTCGAAAGACTGTTGTGGACAGCAGAGTGGAAAGTGTATTGATTCATGTTTGGGTGTGCATGCCGCCATATATCCACTAGACCCATAGCGGTCAAGAAACGTTGGAAGCGTGAGGGACCCCCGGTTAAGCCTGTGGCCGGGAACCTGTCAAGTGTATCATCTACAGTGGCATTAAAATCCCCCCCAAGTATGATGTCTCCCTCTGGAAGGGCCAGTAGGAACTCACCCAGCGCTGGAAGCATGACCGAATGAAGCGCCGGTGGGATGTATGCCGAGACCACATTAATAAGCCTTCCTTCCCACTGTCCCTGTAGGGCCGCAAAGCAACCCTGCCCATCAATCTTCGTACTCAGTGGTATAAACTGTGAGGATTTCTTAAGCAAAATCCCAGTTCCTCGGGATCCTGATGTGAACTCTGAATGTGCAATCATTTTATAGCCTCTTCTATCAAGCACCTTGGTGGTCCCACCCTGTAAATGTGTTTCTTGAAGGAGTGCTAGAGCCGGCCCCTGTCTTTTCAGTGCAGTGAGTACCAGCCCACGTTTGACCTTGTCTCCCAGGCCCCGTACGTTCCATGTTAGTATGCGTAGGGGTGCTCCCCGGGATCTAGGTGCACCCTCTTCCCGCCTACGTCGTGGGTAATCTGCCATGGTCCTTCGTGTAGATGATCATGTGTCCAGTGTGTAATGCGGTCACAATGGCCCACCCCTCCCTACCAAGGAAGCAGCGTGGGTACCAGCCAGCGCAACCCGACCAATCCTGTAGAACTCTGAAAAACTCAACTAACTTCCCTTCTCCCTTCCCAAACTGAACCTGGAAAAATGTGTAGCCTGTCACAGTTTGCGGTTTGCAATGTACAGCTAAACAACCCCCCCACTCCTCCCCCCTCCCTGCCTCCCTGCCAGACGGGCTTAGAACTGCCCGCCACCCCAACTCAGCAGAGTGCTTTGCCCAACCCATAAACAGTACTTGCTTGCTGGGGTGAAGTGTCCTCCGGAGTGAACAGGACCCCTGCCCTCTCCGGACTCCCCCGGGACAGTGTCCAAGCCGGGTCTCACCCACGAAGCCATGTCAGTGTTCATTTCGTTTGGTGCCGGGCGACTATTCCTCCACGTCTTCCAGTGCGTTGGTGTTGTCCTGCGCCTGGGAGTGTGTCGATTCAACACCACCTGATGCTTGAGATCTCGGTTGGCTGTCACCGCGTTGGCTCTGGTGTGTTCTGTGCGAGCGGCGGGGTAGTCCTACTTGTCGCCAGCCATCCAACCATTCGTGCGCCGACTCTGGCATGTCGAAAAACCAAACCTTACTGTCCGCGACCACTCGCAGCCGGGCCGGGAACAGCATGGAGTACGGCAGCTCCTTAGCTCTCAGTTCCCTCTTGACATCAAGGAAGGTCTTCCTCCGGCGCGCCACCTCTGCAGTATAGTCCGGGAAAAAGGCTACTGTAGAGTTTTGGACCTGCAGCGGAGCGGCCCTCCTCGCAGCCTGCAGGATCGTTTCCCGGTCCCGAAAGTTAAAGAGTCTCGCTAGTATGGGTCTAGGGGGGCTCCAGGCTTGGGTTGACCCCCTGGAACACTGTGCGCCCTTTCAACTGAGAAAAATTGCGATAGACCCTTGGGTTTGAGCTGAGTCTTGATCAGGTCTTCCACATACAGATCCATGGCTCTAGTTCCTTCCGATTCCGGGACCCCAAGAATTCGTACGTTGTTGCGCTTGGAGCGCCCCTCCTGGTCGTCCAGCTTCTCTTTCAGTGTCTTATTCTCTGCCGCCACTCGTTCCATTGCCAATTGTAGGTCTGATACGTCTTCAATCAGAGATTTAGTGACCACCTCGACCTGTTTCACTCTTTCTCCCATTTTTTGGAAGTCCGCCCTAAGGAGTGAGACCTCGGTGGCCGTGGACCCCACTGTTGCCTGCACTTGTGCCAGCGCCTTCATCACGTCATCAAGTGTTGCTTTTTTTTGTCCCATCGGTCTCTGGCGTCCTCCCCGTTGATGTGCGCGGTTCTGCCTGGGGGTGCGCCTGTCTGTCGTATGCAAATTTCTCCAGTTTAGACTGCGATGAGGCGTTTTTCGGGCCCTTGCCAGCCATGTTTCTTCTCGGTACCCTTGTTGTCTACCTTTTCCGTGGCGAGTGATCCCAAGGGGGGGGGGTGTCTGTGCCTAACAGGATAAAGGTGGGCCTCAGTGGCGTTGCTCACCCGTTTCCACTGCGTGTTGAATGTGCAGTCAGACCCGAGTCAGTCCCAATGCATCGTGTAGCCTGCCTGACACTCTTTGTTCCACCTTGCCCTCGGTCTCTGCCTGCCGCTGCGATCGTATTGTCTGGTGCTGCTATGCCAGACCACACTTCCAGTGCCTGCTGTGCCTGAGTGGTGTGGGATCAGCGTCTCTCCCTGGCCACTGGCAGTTTATGGGTCTTTATGTCGTTTTTCGCCCCCCGCGCCTCCGTTGTTCTCCGGCCCTCGCGCCCCCCAGCTCTTCTCTCTTCCCCCAGCCGCGTGTGGGGGCAAGGTCCGCCTCCTATCAAAGTGCGTTGCGCTTCCACCTTGGCTCAACAGTTCTGTATGTAGCGGCAAGTGCCGCGAGTTGCGCGTGTGCAGTCTTTTGTATTTTCGGGGGGGGGGGGGGGGGGAGGGTCAGACTGCTAGCCGTCTCGTAGGGCCCTTGCCGAACGGGCGCACCGCCCACCCCTCACCGTAGGTATCGTTCTCTGCAGGGGGACTTAGTGTGCCAATGCTGAGTCCTCGTCGCTGCCTTTCGCTGACCCCTCTCACTTGCGGGCGAGTTGGAACACAGTCACTCGGGGGTGCCAGGGGGATCGCTCCTGCCAAAGGTTTCGGATTGTCACTGGGGGGGGCGCCGGGTAGCGCGCCCTTCCGGTCGCCCTCTGCCGAGTCGCACTTACTTCCGCCCGGCCTCTAGTCCCACTGGAGCCCGGTGTTGCAGGGTCGTTGCAGGCCCCCTGGCGACGGATGTCATAAGTCCGCTTCCCGGCATCCGATTTCGGCCGTTTCGCCTCCGGGTGAGTCCCGCTCAGTCCTGGAGCCGGGTTCCTCCGATCAGAGGTTGATTAAGTTCGGATTAGTTGTCGGATTGTAGTGGGGTCACTGCCTCGCTCACGGAGCCCTACAGCTATGCGACCACCATGTTCAGCCGCTAAGCCACGCCCCCGCTTCTTTTCTTTTTCTCTTTTTTTATAGATAGCAACTGAGCTCATCATACCTTGGGAACACTGATCTCCAACCTCCAAGGATTACGATGTTTGCATTCCAGTGACTCTTGTATTTAAACTCAAATGGCTTGGTGGTTAGAGACTCAGACGCTCCTTTGGGGATCTCCCTTTTGTTTCCCAGACGACTACTCTTGACGACAGATGGCAGCAGTAGGGGTATCTGGCTGATTCAAGAGCCAAGAAGGTCTTAGAACTGGGGAAAGTTGATGGTAGTTCAGAAGGCCTTGCATGTGTTTTCTCCCCAACTCAAGGGCTCTTCTCTAGAGATCAGGACAAACAACTGGGTAGCGAAAGCCTACATCAACCTTCGGTTACAGAGAAATTCCATAGTCTGAATCAAATTGTTTTTGACTTTATGGTTTGTCCCTAAAAGCAGTACACATTCAGGCAGACAAATGAAGTCATGTGTTTCCTGGCTCTCATAATTATACCCTCAATCCCTCTATCTTTCATGAGCTTTTTCTCAAATGTGGTACTCCAGTAATAGACCACTTTGCGGATCAGAAAAAAAGTGCAAGTCCCAAGGTTCTTTTCAAGATCAATGAGCAGTCAGGCTCTGTGAGTGGATGCTTTTTTTTATCCATGGCTGAATTCTCTTCTGTACGGCTTTCCCTCAGATTTGAAAGGTTTTACAAAAGATTCATGGGGAAGGATGCCATCCTTGTTGTTCCATTTTGGCCAAGGAGAACTTGGTTTCCATTGCTTTGATCCTTAGCTAAAGACAATGAGTAAATTCTCCCATGTCTCCTCCTCCTCTAACATCTCCAAATCTCTCTCAGCTTCCCTTGAACTTCTTTGGCTGTCACCTTGGAGGTGTTGAGAGGGAGGGTCTTCTGAAACAGGGTTTTTCTTTACCAATCTCTTGTTCTATCCTGGCCTCCAGAAGACATTCAATTATTAAGTCTTACAATCACCATTGGGCTTCTCTTCATAAGTGGTGTAATCAGAAATTGTTATCGCCTTTACAGTGGTGCCCTGAGAAGTTACTGGAATTTATTCAGGAGGGTTGTGATACAAATGTGTCTGGTTGCACTCTGAAACTCCAGTGGTCAGCAATCAGAGCCTCTAGAGCACCTTGGGGTAGGGTTCCTCTGTGGCGAATTTAGTTTCCAGACTTTTTAAGTCTTTTCTTTTGTTAAGTCCTAAGAGGAAGAATGTCTTTCCTCTCTGGGACTGTAGTGTAGTTCCTATATTCCCAATAGGCTCTGAGCATTGGAATAACATAAACGGTAGTTTAGATGTAGACTGAGGTCGACTAGGTCTCTACTGAATATGTTAGACTTAATTATGAATGCCAGCTAGCTCAGAAGTCACTAGAAACTTTCTCGAATGAACAGGAAGGAGTTAACTTTCCTGATTAGACAAGAAGGGATTCGTTTCTGACAACCGCATAAACATGACAACTTTGCTCCCTCCAGAATAAGGAGTATATCTCCAGAGTCGTGTGAAAACAATAGATAGCTATTTCACTCAGTCAATTGTGCATGCTTAGTTTCACCAGAGTGCAGAGAAATAGAGAGACGGGCGTTTTCAATAAAAGTTGTTATTTATTGAGCAGTCTTCTTTCTCGTGCAAGAGAAATGAATTGCCACACTTGCAATACTTATCATAAAGTAAAGTGCGTACAGTAGAAGGAGTATTATGAAATAATACTGTAAAAGCATTTATATGGTTTCTGAGCCATATGATACTTAAAACGGATAAAATATATACATTTACATACAATGATAAAAGTTGACTAAACCTACTCAACTGGTGCTTCTAAAATACGCCTACCCCAGTGTACCTAACCTAAGCCTAGTACGTGGGAAGGAGTAAGTGAGCTGCAGTTTAAGTTAAGTTAGTTTTGCCAAGAATCTGAATCAAGAATTCTCTAAGGATCTAATCAGCTCCGTACCTTGGTTATGGAATGAAGGAGGCCTTGTATCTCTTTCTCAGGACACGATCTCCCAGCAACCCGCAAGGGTGACTGGAAACACTGGAGCTGGATTTCTCAGCAGGAGAAAAGACAGCGTCTCTCTCAGTGCCTCAAATGGGAGGGTCAGCTTCCTTCGGCACTCGCATCAGCTGGGCTTTGGGTAAGTAGATAGCCACTCTGCTCCAAACCACTGTGTGTTTGCTTAAGGTAAATGCTGGTATATTTATACCTAGAAGGTGCTGTGTTTGACGTAAGGTTGGACATAAGACGTCACTAAGAACTGTCACTAAGAACTGGCAGTTCTTTCAGCACTCTCAGGATTTCTAGGACAAATCAAAACAGAAGCAGGGGGAATTCCCGGGCTGCTGGAGGTTTGGTTTGTATAAAGAACGCGTTGTACTTTCTAGGAGTCTAGGGAAGTAGCCTTGCCGTATTTCGACTGCATTGGCTATGACTAAATATGGATATGATTCTTATGCCTTTATAAGGATATGATTTGTTATAACCACATAAGGGCAAAAATCAGGAATATTTCATTAGGGTCCTAGATACGTTCACAACACCCACTCCACGTATAATGTCTATCATTACTAAATACCAAGCAATATATAAACATATAAGTATGCATGTGTTTTCCAGCCCACCCCAAAATACATCAAATGCATTTGAAATGGTATAGATACACAAAAATGAGCATCATACTGTACGCTTTCAAGCAGTGGTATAATTCAGATACAATTTTGTTCATTTAGAATGTTGACTGAATGAATCACAAAAATTACATTCATGAAATGGCTTTTAATACAGAAGAAAAATGTTGAGACCATTTTATCACATATTTATACAAGATTGTACATGTGCTAGAGGCTGATTCAAAATATTGTCTCTAGAGTCTCAAAAAATAGAAGTTCTGTTCTCTAAGAATAGTTCTACTTTAAGCAGACTATCATGTGTCAAAAAAAGTAAATATTTTGGAAATTGGGAAAAAATAATTTCGCTTTCATGGGAAAAAATAGTTCCAAATGTTTTCAACAGTGTTGTTCATAAAAACTGAAGGCCGAATTCAGAGTTCAGGGAAATCTGTGTGCTCGCTATTTCAAATATTATTCCCGTTGTTAGGAGAGAACATTACCTCAGCTAGGCCAGCAAAAAATTTGTCTACAACAGTAGGTGAAAGTTGAGCCAACACCGAAAAAGTGGAAATAGTGCATATATGCGATGCATTGCCATCATCGGTGTTTAGATCAGCAATGGTTATGGAAGGTTGTACCTGTGTGGTGCCGCTTTCATCTCGTACTTCACCGCCACCTAATCGTAATGGTGAAGTCTCAACGAATGCCGTCTCAGAATAGGTAGCCGCTGGGGACAACACGTTGCATGAGTCGTTACCGGACCAAGCAAAGCATCGATATCTATTGGTACTGCTGATGGTAGTGTAAGACAGACGTCCAACATGCATTCTTCTCCGCATAGCAGACATCGAAGCACAGGTAAGATGCAATCTTGCCAGATTGGTCTGAATGAAAGAAACCAGGTAGTATTCAGCTCTCTTAGCCGGGCCAATCCGAGGACTTTAGTGATACGTTCTCGGTATCGTATTGCTAGGATCGTTTCTTCCATCGTAGCCTGAGTTTTGTCTGTGACTTGGCTTGCCATTTCGGAGCAGAAGGAACAAAAATAACATTCCTGCTACGAATCCCAAAATAAGAGGCAGGCCACCGAATAGAGAATGCACAAAATTCGGGAAGATGCCCAGAACTGTTTCAAAGGGTGCTAACAGTCCCGAAAAAATTGTCTTAAATACATGTGCGATGCCACTGGTATCTGACATGTTTAAGATTTGGCTTAACATTTCTACGAAATGCACGGGGTAATTTGTCGATAATAGGGTATGTATCTCTGCCGCTGTCCTTGCAACTTGCAGGTTATACATCTCTTTGGACGAGGTTAAAGGCACAGTTGTTTGTAAAAGAATAGACTTCATTCTGCTTAAAGTATCAATTCGAATAGAAGGGATATTCACAGAAGGCCATATTGCTGCTCCATGTCTGGATTGCTGTTTGGTTACAATACTCACATACAATAAATGACCCTGGAAGTAACACTCACGAGATAGGCTTTTCCTGGCATCATGCCACAACAGCTGTGGTCACTTATTATAACGTAGCTACCGTTGGAAAGTTGTCTGAAAAAGGTCTCTCTCTGTATAGCAGGGGTGCCGTGCAGATGACCTGAAAGGTTGTTTGATTAACCTTCGCCGGCTCCATGCAAGTTAATACCTTGACACAGAAGTGTACCCCTTAGTGATTTTTTACAATTGTTACCACTAAGAAATACCTCTTTTTCCCCCTCACTATAACATCTATGTGTGTAAGGCAAATTCCAGGTTGACTTGATGTATCCTTTACCCGACCTTTCATACAGTCCTGCTGGTATATACTTTTGGCAGTATTGAAACTGAAAAGTTGTTATCGGGATTGTAATGGTGCCATGTATTATCCATTCAATGACAGGTCTTTCTGACATTGTCAATGGTAATCTTTCTAGTTTTTCAATGCTCAGCACCGTATAGTCTGTTCCTTTTTGTGCCAACGAGATTTGTCAATCGGTAGGGTTAAAGATAGAAAATAATGACGTTGTGTTGATTAGACGCCATGGCACGTAGCCTGAACGGAGGTTTTGTAACGTCCAGCCTAGCTGTACAATAGAACGTAATTGGGACTGGCCATGTTGTAACATTAGCATATCCTGTTCTATTATATCAATAGCAGATGATACAATGCTGTCCAGTGAATAAATTCTGGAGGACAGAGTCGTTAACCCATTGTCCACTACAGAAAGTGATTTTTCCAAATTAATACGATCAATTTCTCGTATTTTGTTTGCAGTTTCAATTTGTGTTACTTTCCAAGCTTCATTGTAAGCTGCGTATATACCGGCGTATATGAAACGTTTTTGATGCTGTTTGCGAGGTCCCATTATAAAATCTCGCAAGTCAGCACCTTCTTTAAGTAAAGTTAAGTATTTCTTAATTTTGGGTAGTGTGGATTTCTGTAGCCAGTCGAGGCATAGTTTTCCTACACTGTGGGCCAGATGTAGGTAAATCACATTTACCGATTTTGAAATACCGAATATTACCGAATTTTACCGATTCGGTATTTCAAAATCGGTAAATGGGATGTAGGTACCAACATCTGTATTTTTTACTGATTCCTTTAAATTCGGTATTTACCGATTCGGTAAATACCGAATTGGTATTTGCTATTGAATCCTATGGGCCTTGAAGCCCATAGGATTCAATTCAAATACCGATTTGGTATTTACCAAATCGGTAAATACCGATTTTGTCAAGGGTGCAGGGGGTGTCACTTTGCACACATGCCCGTTTTGGGGGGTGCTAGAGGGTGTCAATGTGGCACACAGACATGCCCTAAGGGCACGTCTGTCTGTCACATGGCACATGTGTACATGCACAGATGTGCATGTACACAGGAATCGGTATTTTACCATGGATTTGTATTCCATGGTAAAATACCGATTCTGAAAGCCATGTGCCAATGGAAAATTGGCTACCCACATTTCAGTCTTGCATTTTCAGTAATTTTACCGAATCGGTAAATATTACTGATTCGGTAAATTTACCGATTGGCTATATGTAGCTATTCGGTAAAATTACCGAAAATGCCAGATTTAAGGGCCCCTACATGTCAATGGCCATTTACTGGTCGGTAACGGCCGAATTCGGCCGTTACTGGTCGGTAAATGGCTATTTTCGGCCACCTACATCTGGCCCTGTATGTTGTAATTATCCCTGGATGTTGTCTTTGGGAATATCTTGGGTCTGGCCTATTCTGTTTGAACCCCTGTATTTTGTTCAGGAATCTATCTTGACAGTTATCAGTGTCTGTGGGCCAGCTCAACCATTTGTTCCAATCAGGAATTGTTCTGTTTTGTTTTAAAATATAGGACACGTCTAACCCCTCATCTGTAGTGGTGTTTCTATCAGGCATAGGCTTTGGTATAGACGGGTTGTTTAAATCTTTTATCTTAGCTAGACCAAGACAGGTTGTTTGTTGAATGGTATCATTCATGAACATTATTTGTTCTGAGATCATGCAGGCTCTAAATAATGATTCTAAACCTTGTACCTGCCACTCTTTTGTACCCCAGATGTTTTTTGTCTCAATGTTATTTTTCCAAAATTCCAAACCAAATGTAGAAATTTTTTCATAACATTTTTAAAAATAAATCAGTTTAGTATTTGTCAACATGTTTTTCCTTCCTGTCTTAATCATAGTTTTAAAATAAAACGTTTCTGGATTAGAGTAATTAAACCCTGAGAAGTATGGAAACTTCTCATAAAATGTTTTCGAACTGCCTTTTGGCGGAGTTGGACAATGTTCCCACTGATTATAACCGAAAACTTTTCTAGGATTAGCAGATGTATGCAGATAATGATGCCCAAAGTGATTCAAGCAATACATGTCCTCATAATTCGATGAACATTTTGCTGACATTTGTAAATCTGACATCATATTATTAATATTTTCAAAGTCCCAATCATCAGAGAAAGTACTAGGTGATACAAAGTCACTTAAGGAGATCTTGAATTGGTGTGGATATTTCAAGAGCTCAACCGGGCCATAGATTTCATAGTCAGTTTTGTCCAATGCTATACCACCAGGTATAGGGATGGCTGTGATGTTCACTGATGATAGTTCTCTTTTTTCGATGTGAGAAGATCTGTGTGGTTTCAGGACCAAGTTGATGTTCTGACTTGCTGTGTCCATTGTACTATATTTTCCATCAATAAATCTACCCAAACTTAAAACCAAGATGAGCCACAGAAGGAGGAAAAGTACACCTAACACAATCCATAATTTAATCCATGGTGAAATTAGATACATTTCTCTCAGTTGATGAAAGAGCTCTGTAATTTTTTCTTTGAAAGTTTTTGTTGCTGGCTTGTCTCCATGTTCACTTGCATCATCGGAAAAGTCATCAAAGTTGATAAAGTAGCCAGATGCAGTTCTGTCAATTGGTGGAATTGCTTCCGGATTTCCATTGATCTTTGGATTTGTATGTTCGGAAGCTACATCATTGTAGACAGGTGTTTCTTGACGAACTGTTGCGATTTGGGTTTCAAGAGGCACAAGTTCCATGGCTTTGTTGCATAGTCCTTTTTTATTCACTGCAAGTTTATCAAATGTGATTAGTCTCTCAGTTTGAACCTCTTGGATTGTAGCAAGATTTGGTCTTCTGCTATTTCTTTTGAGTCCACTGGGCCTACTACTTATTATTGGCCACATGGTTGTGGTTTCACCAGGTCGATTGATACAACTCTGTTCTCCTTTTACCAGCAAAGGGTGATAGTACTAATGATCTTGTTCCGCTGACAGCTAAGACAGGTACTGCTTTTCTGTAAGAAGGCCCAAATTCCTTCTTCACCGCGATTTTTTTCTCTGACCATATCCCCAATCTTTGGAATCCAGACAGGCCTTGCTGGGACAGGTGGTTTTTCTTCAGTGGTCGTTGGCTTTAGCTTTCCGTTACTTAGAATTTTTCTTGTTTCATTCAAGTCCTGTAAAACAGCCAAACGATCTTTGATATTAAAGGTTTTTTGTTTCACCACTGAAGTGTGACAATCGAGATCATGAATGATCATTCTTGTACCAAACAAAAAGTTCGTACGGAGTGATACCTCCTAGAGAATTTCTTGGCAGATTATTAAGACTACGTTGAACACTTATTAGATGTTTGACCCACCCGTCACCCGAACCTAATACCCTCGCTGTTATAGATTGCTTTATGTCAGGGTTTTTTCTCTCCACTACCGCATTTTTCCTCAGGATGGAATGGACTAGAATACAGCAATGCAATGCCCATGCTGGCCATGACCTCCTTGTAAACCCGAGAGCTAAACGCAGGACCCTGGTCAGAATGTAGCATGCAAATTGTGTATATGCCGATAAAGACTCGCAAATCTTTTATAACAGTTCTGGCGTCAGCTGAGCGCTGGGGCCACATCCAAATGAATCGTGTCTTAATAATTATTGGATCGCATTCTTCCGTCTGGATGTCTGCGTATAGATAGCCTGTTGCTGTCTAATAGAGGTGTCTGGTCAGGTGTCCGTTCCGGTTCACAACTGAGATCTCTATTGCAGTCCTGACAATTCATTGCAAAGTTATAAATTTGCACGCTCATCCTTAGCCACCAGTATTTTGATTGTAATTCTATTAGAGATTTCAGGATCTCTTGGTGCCTCAGACCCAAACCCATGTGTGCTTCTTCAATCAAGAAGACTCTCCGGTACGTGTTTGGAATTACTCTATCCCCCACTCCAGGGATTTGAGCAAACGGAACGGAGTTCACATCAATTATGTATGTATTTCCGAGTGGATAATTTAGAGGTAACGCCGCATAATTGCCTTCCATTGAGACTTTTACTGCTAGCAGCGTTTCTCCATCTATTTGTTTTTTCGTACGCTTTTTTGTAGCTAGGGAAGCCGGTTGACCCGCTGCCGCTGTGGCTCTGTTAGCCAATGAATTCCCTGCAACGTGAACGCCATCACGTTGAACACTCTGCATATGTATCACGTGAGTCTTTTGTACTTCTTTCTGCAAAAGAACTACTTGTTCCCATAGTTTTTTATGCTTTATTGTGGCACCTGTCTCATCTTTGTAACCGTTTTTTATCCAGGTCTGCATGGAATTTTTGTAAGACCGGACGCAGTAATGCGAATCGCACACTATTAGTGTGGGGAATTCGCGATCGTCATTTTCAAGCGCCATCTTTAGAGATCTTATTTCAGCTCGCTGAGCTGTACAGTTTCTGAGTGATTCAGTTTTAGTGACCATCGGTCTGAATTTACCTAAGCGCCAGCGTCCTTTAACAATCGCGCATGCAGCATTGTAAATTTGTTTTTCCACAACATAGTGTTGTGCAAATCTGTCCGTGTAGATTACACAGGTGTACTGATCGAGAGGCAGAATTTTGATTGACAGAGGACATTCATGTTCGTATTCTAGATCTTCTAGTTTTTTCATTTTCGGATCAAAAGCGTGTTTCATGTCTTCTGTAGCAAGAGAATTTTCCCATTGTATCCATTTTGGATCTAGAGCTGTAGCATTTCGAATGCATGGTCTTGTTACTGCCTCAAGGGCTGATACTGCTGTTAAAACAGATATCCTCTTCCCTTGTGCTAGGGCTCTTTCTTTTGCTACAGCAGTTTGCACCGCAGTTATACATTTTTCAGTAGAACTGAATTTCATTTCAGCTTGTGTGTACAAGTGTGATTTATAAGCTATTGGTACCGTTTCTCCCTCATTAGAGGTCAGGTATCTTCCTGGGATGACTCGGATTACAAGGTTGCGTTCGTTTGCGCGTGTTTGCAGTTTTGTTTTAGCTAACACATCTGTCTGTAATGATCTTAAAATTTCTGTGTGTTTCTGAGTCCAATTAATTGGTTTAAAATCAGGTTTTATTAGTTCGTAGAGAGGTTTAACCCTCTCTGCATAATTTAGAATGTATGTTCTTCCGAAATTCAGGAAACCTAGAATTGATTGTAAGTTTTTCAGCGTTTTTGAAGCTTGGAGTACTGCACACTTCTCTAAGAAGTTGTCTGCTAGGCTTTTGCCTTCACTTGATAATTCATATCCTAAAAATAGGACAGTTAGATGGGCAATTCGTGATTTTTTAAAGTTAAATTTGTACCCTTCAGATGCGAACCCAAGTATGATGGTGTTCACTCTTTTCAAGTGAGTCTCCAGGTCATCGACATGAGATAATGCCTCATCATCATACATTTGTAGTAACTCTGTTACCCTGCCTGAAAATAATCCTGGGCTGTTCTTGAATCCCTGTGGGAGACGACAAAATTGTTTTTGGGTCCCCATGCTGGAGAAAGTGGTCAAATATCTGCTTTCAGGTGCTATGTTTTGACAGAAGAAACCATTTGAAATATCTAATGTCGTTTTATATTTTTTGCGAAATATATTATTCATTAGTGCTGCACTGTGTGAGTTTTGTACCGCAAATATTTTGCAACAAGAGTTTAGGTGTCTGTAGTCCAAAACTAGACGATATGAATCGTCTGGCTTGGAGACAGGAAACAAAGGATTGTTCATTTGTGAGGTGCATGTTTCAATCACCCCCTGATATTCAAGTTGATCTAAGATTTCTCTGACTTGGTTATTAGCTTCTTGCTTAACTGGATACTGCCTCTGTGCAGTAGGTTGATTTTTTACCTGGATTTTATGGTGAGGAAAATCCTCATCCCACCCTATATGATTTTTATATAATGCAGGGGCTTGGGACACTGCCCATTTTCTAGCAAATGTGTATTTTTTATGAATTGGAATGTGATTTGAGAAGGCAGGCATAATCATTTCTTCACCATGTGGGCACTCCCTGACCAACTCTGGTGGCCAGTCTTTCTCTGCTAGAAGGATATCATAACCTTTAGATAGATTCTCCCAAAAGAGACCTTTTATTTTCCTAGTTTTATCTCCCTTATTCATTAGTGCTGCACTGTGTGAGTTTTGTACCGCAAATGTTTTGCAACAAGAGTTTAGGTGTCTGTAGTCCAAAACTAGACGATATCAATCGTCTGGCTTGGAGACAGGAAACAAAGGATTGTTCATTTGTGAGGTGCATGTTTCAATCACCCCCTGATATTCAAGTTGATCTAAGATTTCTCTGACTTGGTTTTTAGCTTCTTGCTTAACTGGATACTGCCTCTGTGCAGTAGGTTGATTTTTTACCTGGATTTTATGGTGAGGAGAATCCTCATCCCACCCTATATGATTTTTATATAATGCAGGGGCTTGGGACTCTGCCCATTTTCTAGCAAATGTGTATTTTTTATGAATTGGAATGTGATTTGAGAAGGCAGGCATAATCATTTCTTCGCCATGTGGGCACTCCCTGACCAACTCTGGTGGCCAGTCTTTCTCTGCTAGAAGGATATCATAACCTTTAGATAGATTCTCCCAAAAGAGACCTTTTATTTTCCTAGTTTTATCTCCCTCTATACGTAATGTTATTTCATATAGTTTATGGGGCACGCTAACTCGGGTGTCTGCAGTTTCCACTTGAATGTATTAATTTGTGTCCACTGTCTCCAGAAGATTCATCAGGATCTTGCGAGCTATGGTCACTTCTGCTGCGCTGTCTAGCATTGCCTGGGCCCACTCTCCATTTTTCAGTTGTGTCCTCAGAATTCTCGGCATGTTTTACTTTAATACTGGCTACCTTCTTTCTGGGAAATTGTAATTTTTTACTTTGATGAGCAAGTTCCTTGTCTTTGGACTTGACGTGCTCTTCTTTATGTTCTGACCATCCTCTTCTTTCCGATTTCTGTGAGGAAGTCTGAAAAGATCGAGAGGGAGGTGTATCAATATCTTGATATCTGTCAGGTTTTCTCAAATTGTCCCTATTTCTAAGGTTGTATCTTTTTTCAGAGGGCTCCCGTTGTGGATACTTGCCCCCCCCGTTCTGGAGATCTATCTCCTCGTTGGGGACACCTTCCTCTAGACTGAAACTGTTTTTCTCTGGGAGTGGTTTCTTTATAACCCTCCCACTTCTTCTTTTGAGAGTTGAGATTATTTTTAATGAAAGTCTTTTCAGGATTTTCAGTTAGTGTTTTTAGTCGGTAGGTTGTACCGTCAAATGTTAATTGAACTAAATCTCTATATGATTTTGTTAATTCTTTTATTTTAACTAAGAGTTCTTCGCTTGACATTTTTTCAATGTCGGGGTGTGGTGTGTAGCTGGCTAGAACCGGCCATGTGGCTCCTGGTCTACCTAGTAGACCGAGCCTGGTAATGCGATTTTGATGTTTTAGGGTGCCATTAAACTAGAGCAGGTGCTCTTGGTATGCTAGTGGAATTTCAACTTCCTCGAAAGGAGAGTATTCCTCTGGAGATTCCTCTATTTTGTAGTAGTGGAACTCGTGTGTTACAGAATGTGCTGCTGGAAAAGTTATCCATGAACAGAATACCTCTGTCTGCCGATATTCATGGGCCTCTACCATAAATACGACTGTACCACCTCTTGATGATACTCCATTTTCTATAAGTTTTATAGTTATAGTTTTTCTTATATTGACCGGGATGATTATAGCATTCGGGTCGTCATTTTGGATAGCTGTGTCATCCGCTAAGAGTTGAGCTGCTAGTCTAGCTCTCTCCCTTTCGTCTTCACTTTCTGACATTTTACTGACTGAAAGTTTGCAGATCAAGTTTCAAGGAAACAAAGATTAGGTGCACAATATTTTGGAACACTGTATCCTTCATCGTTGACTAAACCAAAAACTAATACATAGGAATCTCTTCCTACTAAGTTCTGGCGGATATTAACCTTTTACCCACTCCAGACGTCTATTGGAGTTTTTACGGGAAAAAGGGGTCTGTGTGAAAAGCACGACTGAGTTACTCTAGTATCTTGCGTTAGATTATCGCCTTACCAAACGTTGGGCGCCATGTAGTGTAGTTCCGATATTCCCAATAGGCTCTGCGCATTGGAATAACATAAACTGTAGTTTAGACGTAGGACTGAGGTCGACTAGGTCTCTACTGAATATGTTAGACTTAATTATGAATGCCAGCTAGTCACTAGAAACTTTCTCGAATGAACAGGAAGGAGTTAACTTTCCTGATTATACAAGAAGGGATTAGTTTCTGAAAACCGCATAAACATGACAACTTTGCTCCCTCCAGGGTAAGGAGTACATCTCCAGAGTCGTGTGAAAACAATAGATAGCTATTTCACTCAGTCAATTGTGCATGCTTAGTTTCACCAGAGTGCAGAGAAATAGAGAGACGGGCGTTTTCAATAAAAGTTGTTATTTATTGAGCAGTCTTCTTTCTCATGCAAGAGAAATGAATTGCCACAATTGCAATACTTATCATAAAGTAAAGTGCGTACAGTAAAAGGAGTATTATGAAATAATACTGTAAAAGCATTTATATGGTTTCTGTGCCATATGATAATTAAAACGGATAAAATATATACATTTACATACAATGATAAAAGTTGACTAAACCTACTCAACTGGTGCTTCTAAAATACGCCTACCCCAGTGTACCTAACCTAAGCCTAGTACGTGGGAAGGAGTAAGTGAGCTGCAGTTTAAGTTAAGTTAGTTTTGCCAAGAATCTGAATCAAGAATTCTCTAAGGATCTAATCAGCTCCGTACCTTGGTTATGGAATGACGGAGGCCTTGTATCTCTTTCTCAGGACATGATCTCCCAGCAACCCGCAAGGGTGACTGGAAACACTGGAGCTGGATTTCTCAGCAGGAGAAAAGACAGCGTCTCTCTCAGTGCCTCAAATGGGAGGGTCAGCTTCCTTCGGTACTCGCATCAGCTGGGCTTTGGGTAAGTAGATAGCCACTCTGCTCCAAACCACTGTGTGTTTGCTTAAGGTAAATGCTGGTATATTTATACCTTGAAGGTGCTGTGTTTGACGTAAGGTTGGACATAAGACGTCACTAAGAACTGTCACTAAGAACTGGCAGTTCTTTCAGGACTCTCAGGATTTCTAGGACAAATCAAAACAGAAGCAGGGGGAATTCCCGGGCTGCTGGAGGTTTGGTTTGTATAAAGAACGCGTTGTACTTTCTAGGAGTCTAGGGAAGTAGCCTTGCCGTATTTCGACTGCATTGGCTATGACTAAATATGGATATGATTCTTATGCCTTTATAAGGATATGATTTGTTATAACCACATAAGGGCAAAAATCAGGAATATTTCATTAGGGTCCTAGATACGTTCACAACACCCACTCCACGTATAATGTCTATCATTACTAAATACCAAGCAATATATAAACATATAAGTATGCATGTGTTTTCCAGCCCACCCCAAAATACATCAAATGCATTTGAAATTAGGGGTGGGCGGAAAATCCGTTCCGCTCGCGGATTTTGCGGATTTTCGGGAAATCCGCAATCCGCGAGATTTGCGAATCTCCCGCAAAATCCGCAAATCCGCGAGCAGCGGATTTTGCTCGCACTGCTCGCACTGTTCGCGTGAGTTCGCGTGAGTTCGCGCCCCGCGAATAAGTGCAAAATTGCAGAAATACGATCTTAGCAAAACTGAAAGTAACTACTTACCAGGTTCAAAAGTTCAGGCTCATCATTAGTAGCCATTTCCTGTAGTGCTTCCTGAGGGGCCCCTCCAGAGTTCAGTTGCCAGTTGAAACTATTATGTGACCCTGCTCTGAACCTCAGAATAGTTACACATATGCCACAAAGGTCCTGAATTACAGCTAAGGGAGACAAGCAGGAGCCAGGCTGGAAGTTAAAATCCATTAATCAGCCCCTAATTCATTATTGTCAGTTGGGGCAGGGCAGGTGTTGTAACTAATTTTGCAACAATGAAAGCACTTAGCAAGTGCAAAAGATCACTAATCAGGGCGCACTAAGGAAGCAGGTGCCAGCTAAAAAAATATTCTGTGACACATTAATCAGCCCCAAATTAATTCAGGTCACTTGAGGCAGGGAAGGTGTGCTTTGCTTTGCCGAAAATAATGTACACTGGACAACCAGAGGGTGTGGTGATGAAACAGAGGGTGGCATGGGTGGGCCAGAGGGTGGCATGAGTAGTCAGAGAGTGGCAGTGGTGACAGAGAGTGGCAGTGATGAAGAAGAGTGTCCCAAACAGGCTGGACACGTAGAAACAACAAGTTCGCGAAACTTGCGACCCGACAGGTAAGTTCGCAATTTGCGAAAGTGTACAAAACCCTCGCGAACTGGCAGAAACACGGGCGAACACAAAAAAAAAAAATCCGCAAATTCGCGGGAATTCGCGGATTTTGCGGATTGCGAATCCGCAAATCCGCAAAATTCGCGAACGCGAGATCCGCAAAATTCGCTCATGCCTATTTGAAATGGTATAGATACACAAAAATGAGCATCATACTGTACGCTTTCAAGCAGTGGTATAATTCAGATACAATTTTGTTCATTTAGAATGTTGACTGAATGAATCACAAAAATTACATTCATGAAATGGCTTTTAATACAGAAGAAAAAGGTTGAGACCATTTTATCACATATTTATACAAGATTGTACATGTGCTAGAGGCTGATTCAAAATATTGTCTCTAGAGTCTCAAAAAATAGAAGTTCTGTTCTCTAAGAATAGTTCTACTTTAAGCAGACTATCATGTGCCAAAAAAAGTAAATATTTTGGAAATTGGGAAAAAATAATTTCGCTTTCATGGGAAAAAATAGTTCCAAATGTTTTCAACAGTGTTGTTCATAAAAACTGAAGGCCGAATTCAGAGTTCAGGGAAATCTGTGTGCTCGCTATTTCAAATATTATTCCCGTTGTTAGGAGAGAACATTACCTCAGCTAGGCCAGCAAAAAATTTGTCTACAACAGTAGGTGAAAGTTGGGCCAACACCGAAAAAGTGGAAATAGTGCATATATGCGATGCATTGCCATCATCGGTGTTTAGATCAGCAATGGTTATGGAAGGTTGTACCTGTGTGGTGCCGCTTTCATCTCGTACTTCACCGCCACCTAATCGTAATGGTGAAGTCTCAACGAATGCCGTCTCAGAATAGGTAGCCGCTGGGGACAACACGTTGCATGAGTCGTTACCGGACCAAGCAAAGCATCGATATCCATTGGTACTGCTGATGGTAGTGTAAGACAGACGTCCAACATGCATTCTTCTCCGCATAGCAGACATCGAAGCACAGGTAAGATGCAATCTTGCCAGATTGGTCTGAATGAAAGAAACCAGGTAGTATTCAGCTCTCTTAGCCGGGCCAATCCGAGGACTTTAGTGATACGTTCTCGGTATCGTATTGCTAGGATTGTTTCTTCCATCGTAGCCTGAGTTTTGTCTGTGACTTGGCTTGCCATTTCGGAGCAGAAGGAACAAAAATAACATTCCTGCTACGAATCCCAAAATAAGAGGCAGGCCACCGAATAGAGAATGCACAAAATTCGGGAAGATGCCCAGAACTGTTTCAAAGGGTGCTAACAGTCCCGAAAAAATTGTCTTAAATACATGTGTGATGCCACTGGTATCTGACATGTTTAAGATTTGGCTTAACATTTCTACGAAATGCACGGGGTAATTTGTCGATAATAGGGTATGTATCTCTGCCGCTGTCCTTGCAACTTGCAGGTTATACATCTCTTTGGACGAGGTTAAAGGCACAGTTGTTTGTAAAAGAATAGACTTCATTCTGCTTAAAGTATCAATTCGAATAGAAGGGATATTCACAGAAGGCCATATTGCTGCTCCATGTCTGGATTGCTGTTTGGTTACAATACTCACATACAATAAATGACCCTGGAAGTAACACTCACGAGATAGGCTTTTCCTGGCATCATGCCACAACAGCTGTGGTCACTTATTATAACGTAGCTACCGTTGGAAAGTTGTCTGAAAAAGGTCTCTCTCTGTATAGCAGGGGTGCCGTGCAGATGACCTGAAAGGTTGTTTGATTAACCTTCGCCGGCTCCATGCAAGTTAATACCTTGACACAGAAGTGTACCCCTTAGTGATTTTTTACAATTGTTACCACTAAGAACTACCTCTTTTTCCCCCTCACTATAACATCTATGTGTGTAAGGCAAATTCCAGGTTGACTTGATGTATCCTTTACCCGACCTTTCATACAGGCCTGCTGGTATATACTTTTGGCAGTATTGAAACTGAAAAGTTGTTATCGGGATTGTAATGGTGCCATGTATTATCCATTCAATGACAGGTCTTTCTGACATTGTCAATGGTAATCTTTCTAGTTTTTCAATGCTCAGCACCGTATAGTCTGTTCCTTTTTGTGCCAACGAGATTTGTCAATCGGTAGGGTTAAAGATAGAAAATAATGACGTTGTGATGATTAGACGCCATGGCACGTAGCCTGAACGGAGGTTTTGTAACGTCCAGCCTAGCTGTACAATAGAACGTAATTGGGACTGGCCATGTTGTAACATTAGCATATCCTGTTCTATTATATCAATAGCAGATGATACAATGCTGTCCAGTGAATAAATTCTGGAGGACAGAGTCGTTAACCCATTGTCCACTACAGAAAGTGATTTTTCCAAATTAATACGATCAATTTCTCATATTTTGTTTGCAGTTTCAATTTGTGTTACTTTCCAAGCTTCATTGTAAGCTGCGTATATACCGGCGTATATGAAACGTTTTTGATGCTGTTTGCGAGGTCCCATTATAAAATCTCGCAAGTCAGCACCTTCTTTAAGTAAAGTTAAGTATTTCTTAATTTTGGGTAGTGTGGATTTCTGTAGCCAGTCGAGGCATAGTTTTCCTACACTGTGGGCCAGATGTAGGTAAATCACATTTACCGATTTTGAAATACCGAATATTACCGAATTTTACCGATTCGGTATTTCAAAATCGGTAAATGGGATGTAGGTACCAACATCTGTATTTTTTACCGATTCCTTTAAATTCGGTATTTACCGATTCGGTAAATACCGAATTGGTATTTGCTATTGAATCCTATGGGCCTTGAAGCCCATAGGATTCAATTCAAATACCGATTTGGTATTTACCAAATCGGTAAATACCGATTTTGTCAAGGGTGCAGGGGGTGTCACTTTGACACCCTCTAGCACCCCCAAAACGGGCATGTGTGCAATGTGGCACACAGACATGCCCTAAGGGCACGTCTGTCTGTCACATGGCACATGTGTACATGCACAGATGTGCATGTACACAGGAATCGGTATTTTACCATGGATTTGTATTCCATGGTAAAATACCGATTCTGAAAGCCATGTGCCAATGGAAAATTGGCTACCCACATTTCAGTCTTGCATTTTCAGTAATTTTACCGAATCGGTAAATATTACTGATTCTGTAAATTTACCGATTGGCTATATGTAGCTATTCGGTAAAATTACCGAAAATGCCAGATTTAAGGGCCCCTACATGTCAATGGCCATTTACTGGTCGGTAACGGCCGAATTCGGCCGTTACTGGTCGGTAAATGGCTATTTTCGGCCACCTACATCTGGCCCTGTATGTTGTAATTATCCCTGGATGTTGTCTTTGGGAATATCTTGGGTCTGGCCTATTATGTTTGAACCCCTGTATTTTGTTCAGGAATCTATCTTGACAGTTATTAGTGTCTGTGGGCCAGCTCAACCATTTGTTCCAATCAGGAATTGTTCTGTTTTGTTTTAAAATATAGGACACGTCTAACCCCTCATCTGTAGTGGTGTTTCTATCAGGCATAGGCTTTGGTATAGACGGGTTGTTTAAATCTTTTATCTTAGATAGACCAAGACAGGTTGTTTGTTGAATGGTATCATTCAGGAACATTATTTGTTCTGAGATCATGCAGGCTCTAAATAATGATTCTAAACCTTGTACCTGCCACTCTTTTGTACCCCAGATGTTTTTTGTCTCAATGTTATTTTTCCAAAATTCCAAACCAAATGTAGAAATTTTTTCATAACATTTTTAAAAATAAATCAGTTTAGTATTTGTCAACATGTTTTTCATTCCTGTCTTAATCATAGTTTTAAAATAAAACGTTTCTGGATTAGAGTAATTAAACCCTAAGAAGTATGGAAACTTCTCATAAAATGTTTTCGAACTGCCTTTTGGCGGAGTTGGACAATGTTCCCACTGATTATAACCGAAAACATTTCTAGGATTAGCAGATGTATGCAGATAATGATGCCCAAAGTGATTCAAGCAATACATGTCTTCATAATTCGATGAACATTTTGCTGACATTTGTAAATCTGACATCATATTATTAATATTTTCAAAGTCCCAATCATCAGAGAAAGTACTAGGTAAAACAAAGTCACTTAAGGAGATCTTGAATTGGTGTGGATATTTCAAGAGCTCAACCGGGCCATAGATTTCATAGTCAGTTTTGTCCAATGCTATACCACCAGGTATAGGGATGGCTGTGATGTTCACTGATGATAGTTCTCTTTTTTCGATGTGAGAAGATCTGTGTGGTTTCAGGACCAAGTTGATGTTCTGACTTGCTGTGTCCATTGTACTATATTTTCCATCAATAAATCTACCCAAACTTAAAACCAAGATGAGCCACAGAAGGAGGAAAAGTACACCTAACACAATCCATAATTTAATCCATGGTGAAATTAGATACATTTCTCTCAGTTGATGAAAGAGCTCTGTAATTTTTTCTTTGAAAGTTTTTGTTGCTGGCTTGTCTCCATGTTCACTTGCATCATCGGAAAAGTCATCAAAGTTGATAAAGTAGCCAGATGCAGTTCTGTCAATTGGTGGAATTGCTTCCGGATTTCCATTGATCTTTGGATTTGTATGTTCAGAAGCTACATCATTGTAGACAGGTGTTTCTTGACGAACTGTTGCGATTTGGGTTTCAAGAGGCACAAGTTCCATGGCTTTGTTGCATAGTCCTTTTTTATTCACTGCAAGTTTATCAAATGTGATTAGTCTCTCAGTTTGAACCTCTTGGATTGTAGCAAGATTTGGTCTTCTGCTATTTCTTTTGAGTCCACTGGGCCTACTACTTATTATTGGCCACATGGTTGTGGTTTCACCAGGTCGATTGATACAACTCTGTTCTCCTTTTACCAGCAAAGGGTGATAGTACTAATGATCTTGTTCCGCTGACAGCTAAGACAGGTACTGCTTTTCTGTAAGAAGGCCCAAATTCCTTCTTCACCGCGATTTTTTCTCTGACCATATCCCCAATCTTTGGAATCCAGACAGGCCTTGCTGGGACAGGTGGTTTTTCTTCAGTGGTCGTTGGCTTTAGCTTTCCGTTACTTAGAATTTTTCTTGTTTCATTCAAGTCCTGTAAAACAGCCAAACGATCTTTGATATTAAAGGTTTTTTGTTTCACCACTGAAGTGTGACAATCGAGATCATGAATGATCATTCTTGTACCAAACAAAAAGTTCGTACGGAGTGATACCTCCTAGAGAATTTCTTGGCAGATTATTAAGACTACGTTGAACACTTATTAGATGTTTGACCCACCCGTCACCCGAACCTAATACCCTCGCTGTTATAGATTGCTTTATGTCAGGGTTTTTTCTCTCCACTACCGCATTTCCCTCAGGATGGAATGGACTAGAATACAGCAATGCAATGCCCATGCTGGCCATGACCTCCTTGTAAACCCGAGAGCTAAACGCAGGACCCTGGTCAGAATGTAGCATGCAAATTGTGTATATGCCGATAAAGACTCGCAAATCTTTTATAACAGTTCTGGCGTCAGCTGAGCGCTGGGGCCACATCCAAATGAATCGTGTCTTAATAATTATTGGATCGCATTCTTCCGTCTGGATGTCTGCGTACAGATAGCCTGTTGCTGTCTAATAGAGGTGTCTGGTCAGGTGTCCGTTCCGGTTCACAACTGAGATCTCTATTGCAGTCCTGACAATTCATTGCAAAGTTATAAATTTGCACGCTCATCCTCAGCCACCAGTATTTTGATTGTAATTCTATTAGAGATTTCAGGATCTCTTGGTGCCTCAGACCCAAACCCATGTGTGCTTCTTCAATCAAGAAGACTCTCCGGTACGTGTTTGGAATTACTCTATCCCCCACTCCAGGGATTTGAGCAAACGGAACGGAGTTCACATCAATTATGTATGTATTTCCGAGTGGATAATTTAGAGGTAACGCCGCATAATTGCCTTCCATTGAGACTTTTACTGCTAGCAGCGTTTCTCCATCTATTTGTTTTTTCGTACGCTTTTTTGTAGCTAGGGAAGCCGGTTGACCCGCTGCCGCTGTGGCTCTGTTAGCCAATGAATTCCCTGCAACGTGAACGCCATCACGTTGAAGACTCTGCATATGTATCACGTGAGTCTTTTGTACTTCTTTCTGCAAAAGAACTACTTGTTCCCATAGTTTTTTTTGCTTTATTGTGGCACCTGTCTCATCTTTGTAACCGTTTTTTATCCAGGTCTGCATGGAATTTTTGTAAGACCGGACGCAGTAATGCGAATCGCACACTATTAGTGTGGGGAATTCGCGATCGTCATTTTCAAGCGCCATCTTTAGAGATCTTATTTCAGCTCGCTGAGCTGTACAGTTTCTGAGTGATTCAGTTTTAGTGACCATCGGTCTGAATTTACCTAAGCGCCAGCGTCCTTTAACAATCGCGCATGCAGCATTGTAAATTTGTTTTTCCACAACATAGTGTTGTGCAAATCTGTCCGTGTAGATTACACAGGTGTACTGATCGAGAGGCAGAATTTCGATTGACAGAGGACATTCATGTTCGTATTCTAGATCTTCTAGTTTTTTCATTTTCGGATCAAAAGCGTGTTTCATGTCTTCTGTAGCAAGAGAATTTTCCCATTGTATCCATTTTGGATCTAGAGCTGTAGCATTTCGAATGTATGGTCTTGTTACTGCCTCAAGGGCTGATACTGCTGTTAAAACAGATATCCTCTTCCCTTGGGCTAGGGCTCTTTCTTTTGCTACAGCAGTTTGCACCGCAGTTATAAATTTTTCAGTAGAACTGAATTTCATTTCAGCTTGTATGTACAAGTGTGATTTATAAGCTATTGGTACCGTTTCTCCCTCATTAGAGGTCAGGTATCTTCCTGGGATGACTCGGATTACAAGGTTGCGTTCGTTTGCGCGTGTTTGCAGTTTTGTTTTAGCTAACACATCTGTCTGTAATGATCTTAAAATTTCTGTGTGTTTCTGAGTCCAATTAATTGGTTTAAAATCAGGTTTTATTAGTTCGTAGAGAGGTTTAACCCTCTCTGCATAATTTAGAATGTATGTTCTTCCGAAATTCAGGAAACCTAGAATTGATTGTAAGTTTTTCAGCGTTTTTGGAGCTTGGAGTACTGCACACTTCTCTAAGAAGTTGTCTGCTAGGCTTTTGCCTTCACTTGATAATTCATATCCTAAAAATAGGACAGTTAGATGGGCAATTCGTGATTTGTTAAAGTTAAATTTGTACCCTTCAGATGCGAACCCAAGTATGATGGTGTTCACTCTTTTCAAGTGAGTCTCCAGGTCATCGACATGAGATAATGCCTCATCATCATACATTTGTAGTAACTCTGTTACCCTGCCTGAAAATAATCCTGGGCTGTTCTTGAATCCCTGTGGGAGACGACAAAATTGTTTTTGGGTCCCCATGCTGGAGAAAGCGGTCAAATATCTGCTTTCAGGTGCTATGTTTTGACAGAAGAAACCATTTGAAATATCTAATGTCGTTTTATATTTTTTGCGAAATATATTATTCATTAGTGCTGCACTGTGTGAGTTTTGTACCGCAAATATTTTGCAACAAGAGTTTAGGTGTCTGTAGTCCAAAACTAGACGATATGAATCGTCTGGCTTGGAGACAGGAAACAAAGGATTGTTCATTTGTGAGGTGCATGTTTCAATCACCCCCTGATATTCAAGTTGATCTAAGATTTCTCTGACTTGGTTATTAGCTTCTTGCTTAACTGGATACTGCCTCTGTGCAGTAGGTTGATTTTTTACCTGGATTTTATGGTGAGGAAAATCCTCATCCCACCCTATATGATTTTATATAATGCAGGGGCTTGGGACACTGCCCATTTTCTAGCAAATGTGTATTTTTTATGAATTGGAATGTGATTTGAGAAGGCAGGCATAATCATTTCTTCACCATGTGGGCACTCCCTGACCAACTCTGGTGGCCAGTCTTTCTCTGCTAGAAGGATATCATAACCTTTAGATAGATTCTCCCAAAAGAGACCTTTTATTTTCCTAGTTTTATCTCCCTTATTCATTAGTGCTGCACTGTGTGAGTTTTGTACCGCAAATGTTTTGCAACAAGAGTTTAGGTGTCTGTAGTCCAAAACTAGACGATATCAATCGTCTGGCTTGGAGACAGGAAACAAAGGATTGTTCATTTGTGAGGTGCATGTTTCAATCACCCCCTGATATTCAAGTTGATCTAAGATTTCTCTGACTTGGTTTTTAGCTTCTTGCTTAACTGGATACTGCCTCTGTGCAGTAGGTTGATTTTTTACCTGGATTTTATGGTGAGGAGAATCCTCATCCCACCCTATATGATTTTTATATAATGCAGGGGCTTGGGACTCTGCCCATTTTCTAGCAAATGTGTATTTTTTATGAATTGGAATGTGATTTGAGAAGGCAGGCATAATCATTTCTTCGCCATGTGGGCACTCCCTGACCAACTCTGGTGGCCAGTCTTTCTCTGCTAGAAGGATATCATAACCTTTAGATAGATTCTCCCAAAAGAGACCTTTTATTTTCCTAGTTTTATCTCCCTCTATACGTAATGTTATTTCATATAGTTTATGGGGCACGCTAACTCGGGTGTCTGCAGTTTCCACTTGAATGTATTAATTTGTGTCCACTGTCTCCAGAAGATTCATCAGGATCTTGCGAGCTATGGTCACTTCTGCTGCGCTGTCTAGCATTGCCTGGGCCCACTCTCCGTTTTTCAGTTGTGTCCTCAGAATTCTCGGCATGTTTTACTTTAATACTGGCTACCTTCTTTCTGGGAAATTGTAATTTTTTACTTTGATGAGCAGGTTCCTTGTCTTTGGACTTGACGTGCTCTTCTTTATGTTCTGACCATCCTCTTCTTTCCGATTTCTGTGAGGAAGTCTGAAAAGATTGAGAGGGAGGTGTATCAATATCTTGATATCTGTCAGGTTTTCTCAAATTGTCCCTATTTCTAAGGTTGTATCTTTTTTCAGAGGGCTCCCGTTGTGGAGACTTGCCCCCCCCCGTTCTGGAGATCTATCTCCTCGTTGGGGAGACCTTCCTCTAGACTGAAACTGTTTTTCTCTGGGAGTGGTTTCTTTATAACCCTCCCACTTCTTCTTTTGAGAGTTGAGATTATTTTTAATGAAAGTCTTTTCAGGATTTTCAGTTAGTGTTTTTAGTCGGTAGGTTGTACCGTCAAATGTTAATTGAACTAAATCTCTATATGATTTTGTTAATTCTTTTATTTTAACTAAGAGTTCTTCGCTTGACATTTTTTCAATGTCGGGGTGTGGTGTGTAGCTGGCTAGAACCGGCCATGTGGCTCCTGGTCTACCTAGTAGACCGAGCCTGGTAATGCGATTTTGATGTTTTAGGGTGCCATTAAACTAGAGCAGGTGCTCTTGGTATGCTAGTGGAATTTCAACTTCCTCGAAAGGAGAGTATTCCTCTGGAGATTCCTCTATTTTGTAGTAGTGGAACTCGTGTGTTACAGAATGTGCTGCTGGAAAAGTTATCCATGAACAGAATACCTCTGTCTGCCGATATTCATGGGCCTCTACCATAAATACGACTGTACCACCTCTTGATGATACTCCATTTTCTATAAGTTTTATAGTTATAGTTTTTCTTATATTGACCGGGATGATTATAGCATTCGGGTCGTCATTTTGGATAGCTGTGTCATCCGCTAAGAGTTGAGCTGCTAGTCTAGCTCTCTCCCTTTCGTCTTCACTTTCTGACATTTTACTGACTGAAAGTTTGCAGATCAAGTTTCAAGGAAACAAAGATTAGGTGCACAATATTTTGGAACACTGTATCCTTCATCGTTGACTAAACCAAAAACTAATACATAGGAATCTCTTCCTACTAAGTTCTGGCGGATATTAACCTTTTACCCACTCCAGACGTCTATTGGAGTTTTTACGGGAAAAAGGGGTCTGTGTGAAAAGCACGACTGAGTTACTCTAGTATCTTGCGTTAGATTATCGCCTTACCAAACGTTGGGCGCCATGTAGTGTAGTTCCGATATTCCCAATAGGCTCTGCGCATTGGAATAACATAAACTGTAGTTTAGACGTAGGACTGAGGTCGACTAGGTCTCTACTGAATATGTTAGACTTAATTATGAATGCCAGCTAGTCACTAGAAACTTTCTCGAATGAACAGGAAGGAGTTAACTTTCCTGATTATACAAGAAGGGATTAGTTTCTGAAAACCGCATAAACATGACAACTTTGCTCCCTCCAGGGTAAGGAGTACATCTCCAGAGTCGTGTGAAAACAATAGATAGCTATTTCACTCAGTCAATTGTGCATGCTTAGTTTCACCAGAGTGCAGAGAAATAGAGAGACGGGCGTTTTCAATAAAAGTTGTTATTTATTGAGCAGTCTTCTTTCTCATGCAAGAGAAATGAATTGCCACAATTGCAATACTTATCATAAAGTAAAGTGCGTACAGTAAAAGGAGTATTATGAAATAATACTGTAAAAGCATTTATATGGTTTCTGTGCCATATGATACTTAAAACGGATAAAATATATACAGTTACATACAATTATAAAAGTTGACTAAACGTACTCAACTGGTGCTTCTAAAATACGCCTAATCCAGTGTACCTAACCTAAGCCTAGTACGTGGGAAGGAGTAAGTGAGCTGCAGTTTAAGTTAAGTTCGTTTTGCCAAGAATCTGAATCAAAAATTCTCTAAGGATCTAATCAGCTCTGTACCTTGGTTATAGAATGAAGGAGGTCTTGTATCTCTTTCTCAGGAATCGATCTCCCAGCAACCCGCAAGGGTGACAGGAAACACTGGAGCTGGTTTTCTCGGCAGGAGAAAATTGTAAATTGTAAATTGTTGTGTCTTGTAAAGCGCACTGCTACCCGGAGGCCTCGTAGCGCTATAGACCGCTGGGGAACCCGTCCTGGCTTTCCCTGTGAGATAGTCCCTCCTGGGGGTCTCCAAGGTGAAACCAGGCATCCCCGGCGTTTGTGTGGGGCCGTTGTGGAGATGAGGCAAGCTAATGCCCAGAGTTGCCGAGTGTGCTCCCTGGTCGGAGTAGGCACCGATGCGAGAATTATCAGTCCGCTGATCCTGGTCCAAGACCCTGCCGCGTCGGGAATCGAACCCTGGTCCCGGGCCGTTCTCTGCACTCGGGTCTGCCGCCTCTAACCAGTGAGCCACACCTCTCCACCAGAAAAGACAGCGTCTCTCTCAGTGTGTCAAATGGGAGGGTCAGTTTCCTTCAGCACTCGCATCAGCTGGGCTTTGGGTAAGTAGATAGCCGCTCTGCTCCAAACCACTGTGTGTTTGCTTAAGGCAAATGCTGGTATATTTATACTTGGAAGGTGCAGTGTTTGACGTAAGGTTGGACATAAGACGTCACTAAGAACTGGCATTTCTTTCAGGACTCTCAGGAGTTCTAGGACAAATCAAAACAGAAGCAGGGGGAATTCCCGGGCTGCTGGAGGTTTGTTTTGTTTAAAGAACACGTTGTACTTTCTAGGAGTCTAGGGAAGTAGCCTTGCCGTATTTGGACTGCATTGGCTATGACTAAATATGGATATGATTCTTATGCCTTTATAAGGATATGATTTGTTATAACCAAATAAGGGCAAAAATCGGGAATATTTAATTAGGGGCCTAGATACGTTCACAACAGGACCGTCTTTTCATTTTGCCTTTCTGACGAGGTCCTCCTCCCTTTAAGCTTTGGAGGAGTCTTCTGAAAAAATTCTAACCTATAAGGTTTTTTTCTTGATTGCTATAACTTCTGCTAAACTACTAGGAGAATTTGTTTCCTCCAATGCCGATATCCTTTGTGGCGGTTCAGAAGGAGGGACACGGAGACAAGAGCGGGGTAACTGCGGTTTTATTTTAAGAAAGGTCTTTTTCTTTCTTTGTGTTCGTCTTTCTCGGGCTAGGGCGGCAGGGTCCAAGGTGACAGCTAGGACGCGGGGTCTTCAGGGACTCGTCCGTCTCTCTTCTCTCTCTGGAGAGACCCGTTCTTCTTCCCTAGCTGGGTTCCAGCGCCACATGCGGGAGAGAGAGAAGACTCTTAGTGTGACGCTCAATAGTTGCGTTCTCCCAAGGGGAAACCAGGGGGAGTGAGGACACCGGTGATCGTGTACTACTTTCTACAGAGTGGTACTAGACTGTGCAAGACAGGTGAAGGGTATTTGTGGAGGAGAGGAGGTAAGGGGAGGAAGGGAAGAAAAGGGTAGGCTGGAAACGATATGTACACTTTATACACTGCGGGTTCCCGCCTCCACAACCAGCCCGACACACGGTCACGCACCTGAGTGAGCCACACTCCTCCGTGAGTGTGGCTGGGCGTTGCGCGGTATCGTTGGCCTACTGGCACAGCTCCTATCGTCTTCTTCTTCTCCGCAAGCTCGGTACTCTGTCCTACTCCATTTTCCACGCTCTCGAATCGCTCTCCTCTCTTCTCCTCCTCCGAGGTGCCGGGACACACCGCTCCTTCTTCTTCCTGCTTTTTGACCAATCCCCTGGTCCGCGCGTCATCGAGGGGCGTGCCTGTTTCCTCGAGGCTGTCCATTCGGCATAGGAGCGCGTCACAGGGGGAAGTGCTTTCTTCAATACAGCCGGCCCCGTAAAAGGAACATCCCTCGGTTTTCATAGCCTGCTGATTCCACCACTCTTCGGACTCCGATTCCCAGGTGTCCTGAGGTGGTGACAGAGAGGAGGTGGAAGGTATGTCAGTATACCATCAGTCTTTTAGTGTGGTATTGTCCGTATCCCTTCCCGCCTCCCTGCTACATCCTTATTTAAAGATGTTTGGGGTAAGGGTGTTTTTGTTCTGGGGTCCACATTTCCTCCCTCAGATTAAAACTTCATTTAATAAGAATTAAGAGATTGTCCTTTTTGGAATCTTTCTCTCCTGACTCCTGAATTTGTTTTTTTTCACTTTGTGCCATTATTTAGTTTGTAATACTCTAGGGTGTCTATTTTCAAAAAAGCTTTGTATAGACATTAACGGTGTGTTCTTCTTCCCTTCCTAGGATGGGATATGAAGGCCAAGGCTTGCACATTTCCTCATAGTGTAAGGAATGGGACGAGGAAAGAGATGAGGAAGTAATGCTCGGATTACGTATCAGTAATTTTCATTACTCCAATTGTTTCTCTCTCGTCCCAGTACTTACAACCCAACACCCCCCCCTTTTTTAAGGCCTCCTTGTCATGGAGTTGATAAGGGGGCTTCAGTAATGATTCATGGACTTGTCCTGCAGGAGGGTGGTTTAGGAAATCGCAGTTTATTGGGTAAAGCTCATAATGTAAGTACAGGGATGAAGAAGAGAGAATTGCCACATATGACCCCCGCAACTATTGATAATGAGATGCAGAGTAGGCGATCCCGTGCAAAAAGCCATGACAACACCACTCCGCAACATTCTCAATGATCAGCCAGATCGGCAATAAGATTCTAAACAGGTGATAAGGCGCGTTAGCAGCAGGAAATGAACATCTGCTCTGACCTGGTGTAAAGTCGGAATACAGCCTGCACCAGAAACGGGAGCACAGCCCAGAGCCACACCTGAAGGGCAACAGATGCCATGGAGCCAACGATCATGCAGCTGGGAGCCCCAACGGCCACAACACCCACCACCCTCAGGACCTCCCCTCCCCGGGAACCCCCCCCATGCAAAGACATGCCACATCAACTACACGAAACATGTACAAAATAATCTGCATGATGTCGTAAAATCACATTTGGTGACATGCGTGTGTCCTTACAAAAATCAGCATCACACATTCATCTTCGAATTAACAAACAAAAATGTATTCAAATGAACACACAACAGAAATGAAGACATGGTGGCTCTCCTCGGGATAATCTGTAGGTCACAGCCTGCAAGACAAAAATCCAGATGAGAAGGTGTGACTTGCGCTCAGCAAAGGACAGCGAGAGAGCAAAGCAGAGAGAGAGAGAGAGAGAGAGAGAGAGAGAGAGAGAGAGAGAGAGAGAGAGAGAGAGAGAGAGAGAGAGAGAGAGAAAGACGGACAGAGAGGGGGGAGAGAGAGAAAGACAGACAGAGAGGGGGAGAGAGAGATAGACGGGTAGAGAGGAGAAGAGAGAAAGACGGACAGAGAGGGGGGGAGAGAGAGAGAAAGACAGACAGAGAGGGGGAGAGAGAGAAAGACGGAAAGAGAGGGGGAGAGAGACACAGATAACAGAAGAGATGGACAGGGAGAGAGAGTGTCGACATTGCACACCCAGGCCTCACTGCTCACCTGCTGACACCGGTGTGTCTCCAACCACGTGCCGATATGTAGTGCAGTTCACCAGGTCCCATATCTGAAACAGATCCGTCATCTGAAACAGAGTCCAGATACATGAATGGCAAAGAACATGCAATTGCGCACAACATCATCGCCTATCCGCTCCCTGCGCACCCAGGCAGCTGCACCCCAGTCCCTCCCTCCGCCCAGCGGTGCATGCCCGCCCCTGCGCACCCAGGCCTTACTGCTCAGCTTCCGCCACTGGCGTGTTGCAATCAGGGCCCACCACGTGCCGGTGCAAGCCCCTAGGCTGGGGCTCGTGAACATGGCACCCTCCACTTCATGCAGTCCCCCTCCGCAGGCCACCAGGTCTCACATTTGATTCTGGGTCTTGATTTTGCCATGGCAGAGGACATACCAGTGTACCCGGCATCATCGAAGGCTGCACACCCGCTCAGCCCTTTAGGTGCCACTAACTCTGTGACCCACGAGGCAACTCCACTTGCCAGTAGGCCAGCACTGCCAGCTGGCTCTGGCATACACTGCGGTCCAGCAGGGCACACAAATCCAGAGCTATCCAGACTGCCAGGACGGGGCATCATCGCAGGCTGCACAGCCGCTCAGCACTTAAGGTGCCCCTACCTCAGTGCACCGAATGTCACCGTCCCAAGGCTGTGTGCCCCCAAGTCATGGACCCTGTATGATTGAGTATCGTGATGCAGACGCCATCATGTCACCTCTCGGCCCAGGGAATGTGATGTCGCAGGGCCCTAGGCCCTCATGCCCACATGAACATCACATGGATACACCCAGATAGAGAGTGGAAATGGCATCCCTTTTTATTGGTAGGGTCACATGTCCTGTGAAGCGTGTGCTGGATGGGTGTGATGTGGGTGTACACCAGCAGTGAGGGAGTGGCTGTGGCATGCTGACAACTAGACCTGTGATCAGCAGAACACTACAGGAAAGACCTGGGACATGTAGCGTTGTCATCCCCCCCTGTGAGCGTAAGCAGAGTGGGCTGGCCTGGCGTATGCCAGTCCAGCGTAAGGGTGTGAACAATGACACTGGGGCTCTGGGCGTGGTTCTGACCTGGGCTGGACAAGGAAGTAACTAATGTGTGTGTGCTTGTTGTGTCTGCACCACCTGGACCGCATTCGTCAATGTGTGCCCCTGTGACCCAAGTTCTACTACATGAGCCACATGAACGTACGAGGAATTCACTTAGCCTACCTTCATCCATACTTCCAAACTTGAAAGACCATAGACATGACACATCTGTGTGATTAGGACTGTTTAGTGCACTTTCAGTGAAGTGTTGCATCTGGAGCAGTAGAGGGCCATGCAAACCCCACATGACGATGTTGGCCCGTTAAGGGCCAGCCAGAGTCCTTCAGGGAGTGACAAGTCCAAAGGAAGAGGAAGAGTTCAGTCTGCAGTCTGATTGCTGTGTCATTGGCGATCAATGGTCTTGAAGTCATTGAGGAACCCAGCTACCACTCGCTAGTGTGCAGCCGTGGCAGCCGCTCTTTCCGCAGTCGCCCGCTCCATGGTCTCCATTAACCTCTACATGTTTCCAAACTCCTGTGTGACATTGCTAGAGCCACTCTGACTGGACACTTGTTCTATGAGTCAGGGCTCCAGTGATGTCAGCCATGGTCCATTGGAGAGCATGGAGTGGACTGTGGGTGTCCATTAGGGACTGTGAGTGGTCCCTGATGGGAATTAGACCCCCACATATGGCATCTACTTTGTCTGCCATGCGGTCGAAGCCCACCCGCACCTTCTTAGCCAGCTGCTCCTGGCACCCCAACACACGGCATTGGAAGGCTCTGTGTTATTCGTGGGGGTCCTTGGAGGCAACCGTTGTAGTGGGTGGTGCCTGCTGTGTGGTCTGTGCAGGGGGTGGGGTCTCCTCGTAGCAGCTGGCATGCCCTGCTCCTGGAGGTGGGCTGCGGAGGCTGTCCACAAGCTGTTGGAGGGCGTCAGAGTTGAAGCTGTGGTGGTCCTCTTCGTCATCAGAAAAGAAAAATTTGGGCTGCTCTGCAGGAGGTGTTGATTGTCCCTCTGCGAAGGGGAGATGCAGTTTAACAATGTGTCCACATGTATGTTGTCGCATTGTACATGTTTTCATACAGGCTGCATAACTGTGTACATTATGGCTGTTTGGGAGGTGCTGCCTATTTGTTGGGGAACAGTGGACATTTCGACAACATGACGCGTGTGTGTTTGTACTTGTACATTATCAACTCACATTTCCCTGCAATGCCAAATGTGATTGGCCAGTGTTGTAGGAAGGTGGAATCCGACTACATGGTTGCCCCCACTTTTTTCTGGTGTTTTGATGATTTTTGACTTAGTTTGGCTGGGATTCTGCTATCCAGGACCCCAGCCTAGCTGCTTCCTCTCTAAAATGATTTTGTGTACTTTAGGTACACTTCAGATTGGTTACTGGGTTACCCTTGTGAGTCCCTAGTATATGGTACCTTAGGTACTAAGGGCATAGGTACCCCAGAGGTCTACCAGGGGCTGAAGCAGGTATTATGCCACCCCTGGGAAGCCTTCCAAAATGGCACCACAGGACTGCTACTACAGCCTGGGTAAGGTGGTGCATGCACCCCTTACTAAGATATAGTTTAGCTATATCTACCTTTAATCACTGACACATATAAACCTATAAGTCACTCCTATGGCAGGCCTTATCAATACTGAAGGCAGAGTGCTTGGTTTTGTGTGAGAGGGTGCCCATGCATGAGCAGGACCCCTCTGCAGCTTTCGGAATCTATTCTCTGAGGCTATTCTGTGATGCAGCCAGACCATATACTCTTAAGTGCATTATAACCTCACGGTAAATGCTAACTTTGGAATGACTGAATGAAAACATGTCATGTTTGGTGTCAAACACTTTGGAATCCTACCCCCCCCCCCCCCGCCAGTCCTGGCGGCGGGGGTAGAATTCCACCCTTCTAGAGGGAGAAGACATGTACACACTTACCTAACCAGCATTAGTTTAAAAGAGCCCTAGCATCACAAAATGGATGCTGCGGCCACAGACACGAGTCTGACCTCCTGCTGCTGGATGCAACTCTGGCAGGGGAGGCCTGGGCAATAGGTTTGCTGCCACTGTGAGGTGTAACCACCTCCCAGATTGGCTTTAGTGTTTTGGGGCTGGGTGGGTGCATTCTTAGAATGCTTTTTAGACAGTGCTGAGGGCACACTTGGTGTCCCTGTTCATACCCCAGTTCAAACCGGTTGCAGGGCACTCAGCCCCTGCTCTGGGGCGAGACTGGACAAAGGGAAAGGTGTGTAACCACCTCTCCTCAGACCCTCCCATAGGTGGGTCCCCAGAGTATGTCCAACCCCCTAACTTAGTATAAGTGTGGGACCCCATTCCTTAGGACTTCAGATTACACCTGGACGCAACTCTGCAACACATATCCTGGAACTTCGACATTCTACATTACTAGAAGACAGAAGAATCTTCCTTGGGGTCAAGGAGTGACTCCCCTGCTCAAGCAGACACCAAGAAGCCTCTTGCCGGTCTGCATTTCCGAGGCTTCCGCCGGACCCTGAAGTATTTGCAACTCAGGACATGGACTTCCAGACTTCTCAGAGGCCGACACGTGATCCCAGCAAAGCTGATACTCGCAGCCCCTTTGAGTGACGTGGGACCGAGCCTCCTAGACACCATGCACATTTGCAAGTGCATCGACTTCCAGAGCTTTTCTGAAGTTTTGCATCGGGCTACTTGTAGTCCAAGCCCCGTGCACCATCTGCACCAAAGATTGTGGGCCTACACTCCACAAGTGTTTCGTGAGCCCGCTTCAAGCATTTCTGCTTGAGGCCCCTTCACGATCCCTGATCCGTCGACTGGTGGGTCTCCACGAAGGTAACTCTTCTTTCCTTTGGGCTTCCCTGGGTGCTCCAGACGTGTACTGACTCCCCACCAAGGGGTGTGTCCATCAGACCTTACTGGTCTGCACCGAAGCCAATCTTTGCTTTCTGCGTGGGTTGCTGTTGCCAAGGCTTGTTTGGTCCAATCTGAAAACCGACACTGCAGCACTCGACATCCTTTGTAGGACAGCTCGAATCCAGCTCCTGGTCATTCTCGACACCTTCTGGTCCTCGTGGCTGAAGAGTCAAGCTTCACCTTCGGTGGGCATCTTCTCATCTTCCTGGTCACTGGCAAGTGACCCAGACTCTTTCACCTCTGCTTTCAGGTTCTTCACATCTGCGATCCACCCTTGGATCCACCCGGACACTTTCCACTTGGACGCCAGCTGCACTTTGCAGCAGCTCTCCATTGAAAGACGACGACGAAACCCGACACGAAAAGATACCTATGCACCCGGCTTCCCTGGGTAAGGTGACTCGAGTACTTCGCTGCTCCCATGGGTGTTGACTCTAGAACCTCCTAGTTCTAAAGGGGTTTGCTCCAAGTCCTCTTCTAAGTGTCCTTAATCTTTAAAATTCCAACCGCAACTTTCCCCATAGAAGTTAATTGTGAATTGCGGCTGTGTTTAGACACTGCACGCGTCCCCCGTGAGTCCCCTGTGTCATTACCTTGGGTGGTTCCTGGTGGCCCCAGCGGTTCTAAAGGCTCTCGGCCTTGTATCTATGTCAGTCGTAGTTCTTATACCACTTTCTTAATATATGGTTTGGTACGCCCCTAGGGCTCAACGTATATTGTGCTAATTTACTGTGTGCTAAATAAGTTTACTGAATGTGCACTTGCCTCTAGCCTCATAAAGAGACTAGAGGGATGTGTTTAGAATAAATACATATATTTTATAAATATACCTGGTGTGGTTTTCCTTTGATTTGGTCATTCATGAGATTTTAGACTGGTAAAACAAGCTGCTTTACAGTCCTTCAAGACTAAGCCTGAAGGCTGCTCTCCACAGCTACCACTAGGATAGCTTTCTATATAGGTTGTCTTTAAACCTACCATCAATAAGGGTCGTTTGGACTGGTGCAAGGTGCCCACTAGAATAGTGGAAGGCATATGCCAGCCCAACTTCTCACAAGTGTCTACACCCAGTCGGCACCAGTGGTGTTCTGTTGTGGACGTGTTGTGGTTTGTACCACATTGTTGTCAGTGTTGATGTGCTCTGCATGTTATGTGTGTGTGCTGCATTTCGAGGGAGTCGCCCCTGCAGCTCTGATTTTGCTGCCCCTTCTCTATTTCATGCGGTCCCTTTGACTTCTGTGCCTATGAAGTGCTGAGATGTTGCATACTTGGGTACATTGGTCTCTTGGTGGGAGTTGGGGGATGGGGCATGGCTTGTCCGCAGATGTGCTCAGCTCAATTGTACATATTTGCCATTGTGCCCATCTCCCCCCGTCCCCCCAGTCCCTGGTCGTTACTCACCCTCGTGCTGTTGTGTCTGGTCATGTTGAGCAGTGTCCGGTCCCCCAACTCTTGTCAAGTCTCCCCACTGATGACTGTGGACACCATTTCCTCCATCTCGTCCAGCTCCTCCTGTGGCGCTGGACTCCCACCTCCAGTCTGCATTGCAGCCTTCCGGTTGTTGGCACATTTCTGCTTGGTTTTGCGCTTGACATCATTCCAGCGCCTCTTGACCTCTTTTATTGTCCTTTTCAGCACTGCCTCTGCATTCACCCTGTCCACAATGGACTGCTATGGTCCATTTTTTGTTGCCAATGACACAGTGGAGGCGCCGAACAGTTGTTGATAGTGTTCTACCACCTCCGTTATCAGGATGCTGTTTTCCTGAGGACTGAACTGCTTCTTCCTACTCTTCTTCTCCTTGGCCTTCCCTGACCCCGAGGTCTCAGGCTGGTCCTCCGGGGGGGCTTGTGGGGTTCTGGTTGTCCTCCGTACTTGCTCCAGCAACATCCATTGTGCTTCGCTGTTGTTTGGCAGTTGTTTGTCTGTTTTTTTTCTACTTTTATGGTGATTTTTCCTGCCTGACACGTGTGAATTGCAGGCCTGTCGCTGGTTTTCACTGATTTTTGTATCGCGATTGGCCTCCAGTCACACAGTGATCTTCGTTGTGTTACTCCAGATTTATGAAGACATTCAGGGCCACACAAGGTGGCTTGGCGTGGTTTCATAAACCTGATGTTTGAGTTGTGTTGCACTCGCACCACATTGTGTGGTACAAACGTCACGCAACAGGGCTCATAAATATGCCCCAGGGTTTCCAGATTGTCTCCCTACAAGACTTTCTACCATTCCTAGAGGAAAAAGATTTTCTTACCACCATCGAATTTCAGGAAACCTTTTTACCTGCATTGGTATAAGATGGGAGGGGATGGGGAAAATTCCAGAATATTATTATGTATTTTTTTAACAATTGCCCACTTTAGTGGTTTGTATTTAAAAAACACAAAACGTTCCCTCCTAACTGTATGCATGTCATGCTTTCATGGCATGGAGACCTGGCCGTCATTAAGCATATTCACCAAAAGTGCCAGTCGCTGTTTGCAGAAGCACTTCCAGCGAACAATCCCTGCCCATACGGCATGGCCCTTTAAATAAGGTAGACGGGTTACTTCGGGCTGGGCACAGGCCCCAGTCTCCAGGCACTAAATCAGCCCTTAGAAGAGGAGCCTGCTTGGCAATCCGGTTTTCAATGCCCAGCTGCCACATAACTGTATCCTGAGCTCTCCTATCAGTCAGCCCTGCCTCTGGAATTTTGTTCAGATATCACCACCTCTGTGTGGCTTGTTTTAAAAACAAAAGATAACATATCAATCCTTGATAAACTCGTGTAGTTGAGTGAGAAGCGTTGGAAAAAGAATAAAGAGGACGTTTTGTAAAATATGTTTATATGTATGTATATATATATATATATATATATATATATATATATATATATATATATATATATACACACAGACACACACACCCAAACACTCTCTGTTGTTATTTGAATCAATTATATCAATAAATGTACATTCACACATTTATCGCTAAAGTGCCATGGTCAATTTCCATAATATTAGAAAATTGTGTCATAACCACTGTGAGTGATTACTATTTCCACCCCACAAATCCCGTTATTTAATTGTTTATTTTTTGAATTTATGTGGCTTGCAGAGAAAAGTAAGTGGGGCCATACTCACATGGTGTATTTATTGGGATTTCTTCTCACCGCTCAGACCGAATCTCTTGGGCTCTAGTTTTGGTTTCTACCTTTAATTGTAACTTTTACAGGTGGAAGCAGAATGGTCTAAAAAACATAAGTGCCGAAAGCGCTTCAATGTCTTGTCAGGGGTAGTAAGAGCTTTATAAATACAATACAAAATGTAGTCAATTATATGTTATTTGTTGAGAGAGACACGTGACCCACGTGAACTTCTCCTCTGGTGAATCATGTCCACACCCCATACTCAACAATGGTGCTAAATACCATGATACACTTTAGAAATCTCCATATTAACAATATATTAGTACATGATTCATTATGCCCTGAAAAGTACATTTTAATTTCTACAGGGGATGGCTCTAGTATACTTTCTAGAATTGGGACTTACAACAGGAACTGGTGTTTCTGCTTTAATTATAGTTCTCCTGTGAGTGCCTTCTCTTGGCCTCCCATTCGAATCTTCAAACTTGCCTCTGTAAAGAATTAGGATTGTCAAAGCTACAGGTATTCAGATCACCAACACATACTAGGCTCTCCCACAATATGGCATAGATTACACTGGTTTGCATAAGCTGTATACAAGCTATGCCTAACACTTTTTATTGTATACTTCTTCATGCGTAAAGTGCTCCTCCTATAGGCTGCCCCATGCTCTCATGCACAACATGGAAACTCTGCATCTTAGCTGACACAATAATCAACGGCATTCTTTGCCCATACACTGGAAGATTGGGTCCCAGGTCTTACTGGGACAGAAAAGTGGCCTGAGCACCAAAATAAAAGCGCCCCCATAATCGAATCAGCTTAAGAGTTGGCCCACATTTACAAATAGGGCAGTTTTAAATTTGTAAAGACACATTAAACAGGTGTTTTTGCAAAGTATGCATGCATTTGTGCTTGCTAAAGTCTATGTTCTATTAATTTGAAGGAAATCAACAGTAACAAGCATTTGCAGTGCAATAGGTCTCGCATTAACGAGAGTTTAAGCTATTGGCAATGCAATAGCTTAAACTCTCGTAAATGCAAGACCTATTGCATCGCAAATATTTATTTTACTAGCGCCCATGCGGCGCTTTCACATTATTGAAGCCTGCACCTTTACCTTAGACAAGCCGCGTTTAAAGTGAAACCGTGGCATAGGGGCTTTCACAAAACAGCATCTGATTTTTTTTGGTAAAATCGCTCATGCCGTGCTGTTACTTTAATGTCGGCTGCGTACCTTTCTTTAGACGTGGTTTGTGTAAAGAAAGTGGCGCGGCTACTATTAATGTAAAAGCTCTGCTTAGGCACAAGAAAACCAAAATAAATACCCTAGAAAAAATTACACAGAGTCGAGCGTGTTCCAACACTGAAGTTTACTCCTGTTGTAGAACAAGTGGTTCAAGAACTGACGCCATCTAGGTCCAATCAAGGGGGAGCTGATACTGATGTAGGAGGTGTTCTGATTACGAGACAAGCAACTGTAGTCCCCGTTCCCCCAGTAGCAAGCCCTATACCAGGGGCTAGTAACAGCGTGGCCTTGAAAATGGGGGCAACACTAGTAGGGGAAAGTCCAACATTAGTTAGGGAAAGATTAACTACGCAACACAAAATTTCCTTGATATCTTGGAACATCGCTGGTTTGCTAAAAAATCTTTCTGACCCTGATTGGTCTAACTATATAGATTCCAGTGACTTCTGTTTGTTTCAAGAAACTTGGACCCTTGCAATACCACACAGGGTGGGATATAGAACCTTCAATATCGAGGCAGTTCCTTCAGTTAGAGGCAGACCATCGGGGGGCTCACGGTATGGGTCAGTGTGTCATTGGAGGTAAAAATTACACAATTAAATATTGATTCCGCAGATATACTAGGACTTGTAGTTAATCTGAAGGATGGTAGGCGCATTGTTGTGTTTAATGTTTATAACCGACCCTGTGGGCTATCAAAAGAATCGGTAATTATTGATAAACTGGACAAACTTCTTACAGATTATGCAGACATGACTAGCAGCATAATAGTATGCAGTGATTTCAACTGTAACTTTGAACCGATTATAGGGTTTGGAGATGCTTTCTCAGATGAGGATAGGGCCAATAACATCCCCTCCTTATCATACACGGAGGGCGTAAGCTGTACGACCCTAGCTACCCAGATCATGAGATTGGTATCTGTACATGGTTTGAGGGCCTGTAATGGCCGTTTTCCATCAGACTCTCCAAAAGCACCAACCTTTGTTAAAAATGATTTCCATAGTAGGATTGACTATATTTTGGTATCCTTTGACATTTGGCCCTTCTTATCTGACTTCGTAATTGACCCTAGATACGAAAGTGACCATCGGCCATTGCACTTGTCAATGGACCATAGATTAGTCCCTAGTACTAGAAGTCCGATGGATTATAATATGTTGGATATCCCAATTACCGATGGCCCTTTGATGAGCAATAACAGGCGTTCCCTTAAATGGGCTAGCATATTGGGTAATAAAGAGGCATTATCCAGCATTTATTTACTTCTTGCAGATACCTTTGCCAAACATCTGCTCCAACCAGTAGAGGGTATGGTTTTTATTGACCTGCATACTGAATTTTTCAAAGCCTTAGTACCGTTCATGTCGAAAATGCCAAATAAAAAAAGGCTGCAAAAAACTACCTCTATTGGCACTAAACCCTGGTACAATAAGGAATGTCGTAACTGTAAGGGGTTACTCTTAGAGGCAATCAAGAGCAAAAAACCATATGTAATTAGGACCCTAAGGCAAGAATATAGGAGGGTGCAGAAAAAGGCTAGAATTAACTGGGATGAGGAATGTTGGGAGAACATGCTAATAGCTGTCAAAGCGAAAGATAATGTGGGTTTTTGGAAATGAGTTGCTAATGAAAAAATTGGAAAAAGGTCACCGGATGATGTGTTTATTGATGAACAAACCTGGGTCAACCATTTTAATCATTTGTACGAAGCACCAGGTAGTGAGGTGATTGCTGATGGAAACAATCCATGGTTGGTCCCACTTGCAAACACTATAGAGTTCAGTCTTGAGGAAACAGAGCTAGCAATAACTGCTGCGAAAAATGGTAAAGCCCCAGGACTAGATAAAATACCGGGGGACCTGTACAAGCATGAGATTAGTGTATGGGCGCCATACATAAATAAGCTTTTTAACACATTAGTTGCCGGAGGGAAATTACCAGACAGCTGGCGGGGAGCAGGAATTATATTAGTTTTTAAGAAGGGAGATAGATATGATCCTTCTAACTATCATCCCATTTGTCTTCTAGACATTTTACAAAAAAAGTTTCTAGGCATCTTTTAAATCGAATGGACTTGTCTATGAACTAGCGAGGAGAAAATGGATTAAACCCTTGTGTAAAGCCTTAGGTATACAATCATATTTGGAAGCATATAGGATTGTTAAAACAGACACTGGACGCCTTACAGTGTTTTGTGTCAGCAGATTCCTATTGAGTCCTAGTTATACCCGTAAAAATTTGGCTCTTGAACTGTAGATATTAAATAGGTGTAAATTGCATGTAAGTTAGGCTGCCCTGATACTGGCTAGTGGTGGTTTTTGTAAAAATACCTATTTTATATTTTTAATTATTATGCCTATCTTAATCTGGATATTTATTGTAATAGTTGATGAATTGTATATCTTCTGCTTCCCATTGGTATGTTGGATCTACTGTATGTTGTATCCACTGTGCAAAATGTATTGTTGTTGCTTATGCATCTTTTATGGCCGAACGAGCCGAAATAAAGATTAAATGAAAATAAATAAGAAAGCGCAGCCGCAAAATGCGGACTGCGCTGCTAAAATAAATAAATAAATAAACGCGGCCGCTATAGTAAAAGCGTACTGCTTTTAAAATTAAAATAAAAGCGTGCGGCGTGCTGCGAGGTAGTGGGTGGAGTAGGGGGGAAGAGCATTAAATAAAGCAGTGCTCACCGACTTATAAAGCAGACCATGTAAGAACACCAGTAAAAGGTCCAGCCGTTATGGGAGGTAACAAGTGCAGACAAGGTGGTACCAAGGAGAACTAACAAGCCTAATAACGACTCGGAAGCCACGTTTATGGAGGACAATGACAAGCCAATTACAAATATGGGCGGAGAGTAGGCGGGGCTTCAAAGCCATACTCCACTACTGCATGCCTCACAGCAGCGCATGCGTTGCCCAGGCTCGACCTAAAAAGGCTCTAATAAAAGAGAGAGGGACCCCACAACCAAAGGGATGGAGTACCACAATAGACTTTCGTCAAGCAAAAAATTCCCTTTGGCACACCTTACTGTTAGACCGTACGTTCTCAAACACACATGAATAGAAACGACAACATTAACGTGATACTATACTAGCGAAACAGAATGTACTAACAAACAAAATTATGAGAAAATACTAGACAGTTTATTCATATTATAATACATCATAAAATAATTTAAAGCAGGGACAGACAGTTAAAATAAGGAAACAATTAGATTCCTATTGGTAAAAAGGAGGTCACAGACAGAAACTTAATTCAGCAGAGCGTCAGAATTATCTTCAGTTAATATAGAGCATAATCCTCCTTTCTTTTTTGCATCGACGCGTGGGTGTTAGTTATTCCCTTAGTACTCAATAGAGGCAAAAATAGCCATTAGCCTCTATTTTATTCAAGGGATACCTCTTTGATGGAGGTATTGCGCCTGTTGTGGTGCGCGCTCACACTACACTAACGCCTATAGTCTGGTGGGGTAGTGTATGGGATACCCTTTGTGGGTATTTACTCTATGGACAGATTATCGCTATGGACATGTTTGGCATAGATAGCACTAATGCATAATTATGGGCTGCACAATATGTATCTTTATTCAGTGCCTGCTGCACGGATGGACAGGCCACTGCATGTGTGTTCGCCGTATGGTATTAGCTTTGGGCATTCACACATGCAGTGTTCTGTGTATATCGATTTATCGATTTAACTCGCTTTATAATTTAGAGCGATGTACAACCTATGGTGGCGCCCTTTACTATGGTGGAGATGCCGCCTCGAGGTTTAGATAACTGTCGACTACATGGGCTCCATGTTTGATTGGATGACCTACTCGGTGTAGCAGTATAGACGAGGTCTCATAATTTTGTTTGTTTGTACATTCTGCCTCGCTAGTATAGTATCACGTAAATGTTGTTGTTTCTATTCATGTGTGTTTGAGAACGTACGGTTTAACAGTAAGGTGTCCCAAAGGGAATTTTTTGCTTGACGAAAGTCGACCTAAAAAGGTACATCTTCAAGTAATATACGGACGAGCAAAACAACGCCATTGACTCACCTTTTACTGTGTCCTGGGAAGTAGCGGATGTAATATTTATTGTCATGAAGAGAGAGGTATCGGAGTGTGTCTACAGGGAGATAAAACTAGATATGAGCTAGTCAACCCGAGGCCCACTGGGAAAAAAAAGTGTGAGCTACCGAGATTGTGACACTTATTATGGAATCAGAGTAAGAATGGTGAAATAACCGAAAATGTCAGCACAAAAGAAACAAACAGAGGTGCAACAATCTTGTACACACAATGAATCCTCACATCTGTGCTATTACTATTTTTGTCACATTCAGAATTTTACTGCAAAAGTATGTAAAGACGTAATGCTCTATTTAGCATTTTATCAGCAGACCAAAATTCTCGTCAGTTACCTGCTTCAGACTGTTCCATTAGATGTAAAGACTGATGCCTTGTTTCGTAGAGTGTGCTCTGTCTGTCCCAGGCAAGGCAAAGGCATGTACAGTTCTCTCCAGTACCGGGCGGTATCGTAGACCCTCAAAATGTACAAACTACTACCTCAACCCAGTGGCAGGAAGGGCCCATTCAGGTGCGCATTTCCAAGTGGAAGTGTATGACACACAATCAGACTGTAAGGCCTGGTGCCAGGCTTCACAAGAAAATCTTGCTGCTGAAAAGAAGACATGAAAGTATGGTACAGCGCAATAAGAACATGCGGGAATATAACTGAACACAAAACTAGTCATGATCACGTACACAGGCCTACCATCAATCTTGTTGGCACTGTAAAGCACAGTGTTGGCAGCATGTGTGTATCTGATAACCCCATACGTATTACTGTACAGAGTCCTCTTCGGCCTGAGAAAGAAACAGTCACCATCAATTAAGCTTAAAATAAAGCAAGATTACTTGAAACTGAAGCATCAATTAAAATACATCGACTTAAAGTGAAGGACAATGAAGGTTGCTCTGTCAGTGCACCTTGGTTAACACAACTTCAATTTGGAAACGATTTCCATTTTATAGAATGTCTGTTTGTGTGAAAAAGTAGCACAAAAAAATACATTAAAGTGGAATTCTCAAGGCCAGAATGTTCCCCTCATTTATATGTCCCACTTGCAAAAGAAGAAAGCATTAGCAAAGCTGGTAGGTCTCGCCATTATGACCTACTGGCGTTGCCAATGTTGTGAAGCATTGGGGAAAAAAAGTGATAAGCATCAGTGTTTTGCAGCTGCGTCAATAGGCATTGCTTACTTAGGACATATGCTTGTGCATGCGTCACCACACAAGCATGCGCCTACTTAAGGACACTGGGGCCATTTTATTTTGGTATTTTCAGATTCAAAATGGCATGCATCACTTGGAGCAGTTAATAAAAAAAGTAATTTTAATTTGCTCAAAAGCTCATTTGTGAAACCAAGGCAGCCAGGCAGCAACTGGGAATGGTCAAGCCCTCCAAAAAATGTAAAACAAGACTACAAAATCAAAAGGATGGTAAAGAAAAAATACTTAAGGACAGGGGCAAATTCGAGAAGCAGAAGGCAAGCCATCCAATAAGAATCAAGCAGATGTGAGTGGCAAAGTTAAAGCAGTATCGGGCATGAAGACCACATGAAGTTCTTGGACTAAATAGTTCACAAGAGGTCTTTCACAAAGCCCGCTAAATGCTCTCTGTACACAACAGAACGAGCACTGGCAAAGCCAATAGGTCTTGCCTATGTGAGATCTATTGGCTTTGCCAATTGTTTCTAAGCCATGTTGCAACATGGCTGAGAGTAAAGAAAAAAGCTGTTTAACAGCCAGCGTTGACCGGGTCATTTTTAATTTTGTTGTTTTTACTTTCAGCCATGCTGCACTGCTGTACAATATGGCCAAAAGAACATTGACAAAAACAATGCATATCACATAGGTGAGAACAATTGGCTTTGCCAAAACTGGTTTCTTCTTGGTGTCCATGACTGTGCTGCCCATGCTTTAGAAATAATTCTTACTCAGCCATCAGCTTATGAACGGGCAGGTCTTGGGAGGGGAGGGATGTTTTACTCTGCTGGCTCCTTGTCCTTGAAGGAACAGGGAAGGAGGGGGGCTTGATAAACTTTCCCCAAGCTGTGGCCAGCTCACACAAGCTCCTGTTGTGGCTTCTTGAAGTTAATAAAGGCTGTGGCTGGTGGAGGTTAACCATATCAGCTCCATTCCTGCTGAGAGCACGGATAGCTACTGAAGTTGCTGCAGCATCGTGATATGCAGGGGCCAAAGAAACATGGCACTAGATGTGGGAGACGTTCCTGCAACCTTGGGGCATACAGTGTTCAGGCAGAGGTGCCACATAGTCCCTAATGTGTCCAGGCAGTATGATTGGGGGCACAGGGTAATGTAAAAGCAGATGCAACCTGGCACAACAGTCCCTAAGGTTCTTGCACATGCAGTGTCCGTAACACCCCTACTACATGGGGGAGCAATCTGCATTCCACCCATAAATGCTCTCACTTTGAAGTCAGCTGAAAGCGTATTAAGCACCTGGCTCTCTCGAAGACACAGTCTGACATTTGACATCAGTCTTTGAATGCACAGTAAATGTGACGAGATGAGATCAAGATTTACAGGCCTGTTTACGGATAGGGAGCCTTCAGAAGGATACTGGTGAATAAGATTTTGGCATGGGAGGGATGAAGTGAACCTGGAGCCAGCAAATAAAAAAGCAACAAAACTGCAATGCCAATGCAAGCAACAGGCAGAATGTTCCAGGTCAACTTCTGAAACTCCCCAAGATGTCTTTAGCACACCACATAGCTGCACTGTCTGATAGGCTGCGACCTAAAAATAAGTCACCCCACCCCGGCATTCAACTGCACATCTTTCTTTCCAAGCAGCTGTGCGTGTAATTAGACAGAATATAGTCACAGCCGATGGATGAAGGGAGTCAACCCGGTGCTATAAACTGTGGCGTTTGGAAGCAAAATGTAAACACTAGAGTCCAATGAATGAGTGGGGCTGACTGTAATCCTCTGTATATATGTATTTTTATTAGGATTTTTATTTTGCCACAAAATGAGGTTGGCGCAACATCTAAAGCTAGGTCTAAGCCATGAAGAGACTACACCCCGCCATTCCCTCTTAGAGATGTAAGAGAATGTGAATGGACTACTATAGTTTAATAGAATAGCATACGTTTTTACGAAGGAAAAAAACAAGTTTGAACCTTGTCAATTTCAATGCAGATGAGACTTTACACACCATCTGCATTTAAACATTTGATTCTAATCCGATTTAATTCACTCCAAATGATTTATACTAATCACAAAGAATCCAGCCAAATATCAAGCAGTAAAACATATCAGGGAAGAAAAGCACAGGTTTCTCACAGTTCCCTTTTTAGGTCTCGCATAGCTATCGCGTAAGCGATGCTCTATGAGTTATTAAGTAAGGGGCTTTTAAAAGTGCTCCCAAATGCTGCAGGCGGATCGGGTACAGTGCATGTGCGCCGGACGCGCGCACCATTTGTCAGCCTACGTAATCACTTTCATGGCCGCTTTGATGTTCTCAGTGAGCCTCGCGGCCACTGAACATCGAAGCGGACGCGAAAGTGATCACAAATCAGTTTAATTGGCACTTATGATATTAAGTGTAAATGCTGTAATTCATTTATTCCCCTTGGTGCCTCTGTTTTCTGCATTCTTGAGTAATGTCTTTCAAGTCTTTCTGTGCCTCTCTGTCCTCAAATATTCAGGATTGTGCAAGCTCCGGTATTAGCATCTCTTCTGTGCCTCTCTGTCCATGTCAAAGTCTAGTCTTACTTCTATTTTTGTGAAGTGTCCCGGTATTTGGTTAAAAATATCCGGTCACCTTATGCTCACCGATTTTGGTTCACCCTTTTCTCTGCCATACTCATGTCCCTTCAGCATCACTCTTTGTTTCTCACTTTTCACTTCATGAACCCTAGCTCTCTGACTCGCTTGTCCTCTGCCCCGCCCAACCCTTCTCCCCTGTCTTCTCTTTCTGTCTCTTCCCCCCAGGCTGTCATATACAGACACTCTTGATCAGAGGCTCAGACAAGCAGTCTCGTTCTCACTCGCCTCTCTCGGTGGTGCTTTTGTGCAGTGTTTGCACTGTCTCACTCCCTGATCGCCACCACTCTCGCTTGCTCCCCCCACCCCACCTCTGCCCTTTGCTGACTATCTGGCTCTCTTTCCTGCCTTCCTCTCTCTTTCTCTGACTCTCCGTGCTCTGGTGTGTTTCTTTCTCTGACTCCTTCCTCCCTGTCTGACTTTCTCACTCTCTCTCCGTATCTGCTTCTCTCCTCCATTGCCCTCACCCCATCTCCCTTTCCGACCTTTCTCTCATTCCCTCCCTTCATCCCTCTGCGTGCTCTCAGTCTCTTTATCTCCCCTTTGTTCTGTTTCTCTCTCTTTGCCGCTCTCTTTTTCTCGTTATTTCTGCCCCTTCCGCCTCGTTCTCCTTCATACACCGTCTCCGCCCCTTCACTAATTTTTTGATGTATTCCTTCCCTCAAATATTCAGGATTGTGCAAGCTCCGGTATTAGCATCTCTTCTGTGCCTCTCTGTCCATGTCAAAGTCTAGTCTTACTTCTATTTTTATGAAGTGTCCCGGTATTTGGTTTGAAATATACGGTCCCCTTATGCTCACCGATTTTTTTTTTTCACCCTTTTCTCTGCCATCCTCATGTCCCTTCAGAATCACTCTCTGTTTCTCACTTTTAACTTCATGAACCCTAGCTCTCTCACTCGCCTGTCCTCTGCCCCGCCCAACCCTTCTCCCCTGTCTTCTCTTTCTGTCTCTTCCCCCCAGGCTGCCATATACACACCCTCTCGATCAGAGTCTCAGACAAGCAGTCTCGTTCTCACTCGCCTCTCTCTGTGGCGCTTTTGTGGCAGTGTTTGCACTGTCTCACTCCCTGATCGCCACCACTCTTGCTTGTTTTGTTTTGCTCCTGGACACATGTCCCTAGTCTGCAGACTTGTTACACCAACAGATAAGGCCGTGGAATGGCTCCAGGGCGGACTCTGCTTAGCTTTACCACAGACTCCCCTTTCCTCCCCCCACCCTCCCCCCCTCCACCCCCCCACTTGCCTTAGGCTATTTCTAGGCAGTCAGAGAAAGTGTTTGTAACCAAGGCCTCGTCTCCTATGGTGCGTTTAAAATGCATATGTGTGGTTTGGGTTCACGTTGCTTGGTGCTTCAGTCATTGACTCTTCCCCAGCCCTAGCCTCCACTGGCTTTTATAGCGCACCGTTATATTACGGTGATGATGGGCTAAAATACAGGCCCCTTCACCAAAACTAAACGCACATTTCTTTTAATCCGTCTGTTTCAAAGTGCCAAAAACCAGTAAACCACATGGGATTTTATATATTTCCTTAAAATTTATAAAGATTCTCCGAGCAAATACTTGCCTTTAAAACACTTTTTTTTGTTTATTATTGGCTTATGTTACTTTTTGCAAAAATATTCACCTTATTAAAGCAAACAAAAGTCCCAGCACTCCTGGCTGCGCCACTAGACCCATACAGGACTTCATTTAAACTGGAGTTTACCGGAACGCTGTGCAGCAAAATGCATTTACACATGCCATATACCATGCGATAGGGCGGTTTTCACACCCACACACACAACCACACACACAACCACACACACACACAACTACACACAGCCACACACACAACCACACACATAAATACACACACCCAACCACACACAATCACACACACAAAACCACACACAACCACACACACATAACCACACCCAACCACACACACACACAACCACACACACACAACCACACACATACAGCCACAACCCAGCACTCCTGGCTGCGCCACTAGACCCATACAGGACTTAATTTAAACTGGAGTTTACTGGAACGCTGTGCAGCAAAATGCATTTACACATGCCATATACCATCCGATTGGGTCGTTGACACAACCACACACACACCCACACACACAACCACACACACACACAACCACACAACCACACACAACCACACACAAACACACACAACCACACGCACACACAACCAAACCACACACACACACACACAACCAAACCACACACAACCACAAGCACACACAACCACAAGCACACACAACGACACGCACACACAACCACACGCACACACAACCACACACACACACAACCACACGCACACACAGCCACACACACACACACACACAACCACACACACACACACACACAACCAACCACACACACAACCACACACACAACCACATACACAACCACAACCATACACACAACCACACACACAACCACAACCACACACACAACCCAACCATACATACAACCACACACACAACCACAGACACAACCACACCGTCAGTGCACACTTTCACCACGCACAGACACCATCAGTCATCAGTGCACTATTTCACCGGGCACAAACACCACCAGCAGTCAGTGCACACTTTCACCGGGCACACACCACCAGACGTCAGTGCACGCTTTCATCAGGCACACACACACCACCAGGCGTCAGTGCACATTTTCACCGGGCACACACACACACCACCAGCCGGCAATGCACGCTTTCACCAGGCACACACACACACCACAAGCCGTCAGTGCACGCTTTCACCAGGCACACACACACCACCAGCTGTCAGTGCACGACTTTCATCAGGCACACACCACCAGCCGTCAGTGCACGCTTTCACAAGGCACACACACCACCAGCCATCAGTGCACGCTTCCACCAGGCTCCCACCCCACCAGCCGGCAGTGCACACTTCCACCACGCACACACACCACCAGCCATCAGTGGACAATTTCTACAGGTACACACACCACCAGCCATCAGTGCACACATCAATTGTTAACGAATCCACAATGAACTATTGTACCAACCGCAGTATGGCGCACTTTACTTTTAAACATATTCATCTAAAGCGCAGCATGCCACCATTGCTATAAAAATGAATACACATTTTTTTGCCTACGTTTTATAGACTTTTGTGCAAATAGTGTTGCAATATTTAGCAATGCCAATAGTTCAAACTCAATTAATGCGAGACCTATTGCATTGCAAATGCTTGTTTTTTACAGAGTTTTATATAGCTCGAACTTGACCCGAAGGTATCGGTATCAGAAGGCTTTACATAGCACCAGTTGCGTTACATGCGGACACATTCATTTTTGTTAGGCACACCCTTAATTTGTGTTTAGAGGAGCTGTGAGGTGAGTCAGTGTGTCAAATGTGGGCAAGATCTCAATTGTTAACAGTTACTAAGCCCCACTCAAAATCATCTGTAACTTCCATGTCTTCACAGTTTTACTCGCTGATAAAGGTTCAATGATTATGGATGGCAATAATGAATTCGCTTATGCAAACTACTTTAAAGGTTATTCGCTGACACTCTAATCCAGTGGTTCTTAATCTGGCTGTAGTCTGAAGACCCCTGGGGGTCCATGAGGCCTACTCAGGGGGTTCGCAACTGTTTTACAACACTAAATATTAAAATAAATAAAGTATATCCAATTAAAGATGCAAAACTGAAAATCTCAAAACCTTTTTTATATTTCATTGTGCATTAACGAAAATATCAATATTTGACCATTTGTTTGGTGTACCCTTGTTTTTGGATTTTTTGTGTTTTGTTTCGACGTTCAAATCATAGAAATGGCTGGGGGGGGGGCCTGATTCCAGAAGTGTCGAAAGGGGTCCACAGAAGTCAAAAGGTTAAGAATCGCTGATCTTATCCATTAAGTCCTTCCTCTCTCATACATATTCCAACCATAGACAAGCATTTGCAATGCAATAGGTCTCGCAATTGCGAGATTTTCAGCTATTGGCATTGCAAATGACAATGCTTTTTATTGATATAAACCTGCTATAATAAAAGGCATTGTCAGTCACAATACCAATAGATCAAAGTTTCAAAAATGCGCAAGATCTATTGCATTGCAAAAGAGTAAAAGAAAGCAGATCACCAAGTATCGCTACCACATGTGTATCAACAAATTACAGAGCTTAGTAAAACAAAACCTCTAAAGTGTATAATATAAGGACTAGAATCCACAGTTGCTTAAAAGCAAGTAGGTTAAACACATCATAAGGAGTATTAAGACCTTAAGGTGTAGTAAGACCGTTTCAAAGTGGAATACAGAAACATTAGAATTCCCAATATCCCTAATGTGAACATGTAAAATAAAACACATGAGCTAGTAAAAACGTCTGTTAATCATAAAAAAAATCACAGAGCATAGTGAAACCCTTGTAAAGCATAACCCAAACATTTGGATCCCCAGTATGAACATGTGAAATAAAAATCACAGGGTGTAGTGAAAACAACTGTACAGTGATACATAGACACTGAAAGTTCTCTTGAAGCAAAATGCCAGAGAGAAGACCTAAAAGTGATCGCCTCAACAAAGAATTTACGCCTCAATGTGAGATTTGCTGATGAGTGAGAGATTTTATAAGGATTATTGGGCCTGTCTGGGATGTCAGAGAAGGGGAGTTTAGTTTATCATCTGTACAAAAACTGCTCTTGGCAAAGTCAATATATCTCGCCCTTGCCCCTATTGACGTTGCTAAGATTGTATGCCCTGCCATACAGCATCCCCGATGCTGTACAGCGTTGCTTTTTTTAAAAACAGGAACAAGGGTGCATACAGTCGGCATTGCAATTTGCAGGCGAAAGCACTAAGCATGCATGCACCTACAACATGACACAGACAGCTTTAAATAAAAAAGATTTTGCTTCCTGGTTACAGTTGGACTGGTACAGAAAAAAAAACTGGCATGGGAGGAGAGAGCAAAAGGTAGTGGGGGTTATAAGGAATCACAGACGGCGGTTGGGTAAACCAATATGGGGGCACAGGTGGGGGAAGGAACATAGGGTATGGGTGGAGAACACGTAGAAAGATAAATGTGAGGGTGAGATCCTGCTCTGGGTAGTGTGAGGGTGAGATGTTGCACTGGATAATGTGAGGGTGAGATGCTGCAATTGACGTATTGAGCAGTTGTAGGAAGGGTGGCAATTAGTGCTGTGGGATGGCTGAAACGTACAAGTGAAAGCAGGAGGAGAGTAGTGTACAAACGAAGAGCTCATTAGGAAAAGAGTGGGGAGGAAATCTGGTCTAAGGGCTACAGCTGCCGTTTTTGGAACTAGGGAAACAGGTTCTAGTCCTGGCGTCTGTTCAACACCCTGTGATTCTGAGCAAGTCACTTAATTTCCCTGTGCCTAAAGCAAAATGAACATGCCCTTCTATAATATAAGTATTGCTTTTGTAAAGCACCTAAAAAGCTTCCGCTCGAGCTCAGGATACATAGAAAACTTAGAAAGAGAAATAAACATCATGTGAAAACTGACTAAAAACACAGAATAGTTTAACATACAGATATCACTTGCCAAGAAACACCGGCCTTCTAGTCAGCTACGCATACCTGTGACTTAAAAGCTGCCTTCAGAAGAGTGCTTAACAAGTCACTCCAACTCGATGATAACAATGAAATACAACACACCAACCCCTCAACTCTGACTCACGCTTTGCACTCCGGCTGGTGATGATTATCAAGCAGCCGGCGAGGCACCCTGCACAGCGTGTTTGTGTGCAGATGGTTCCTCTGGCCAGGCTGGAGTAAATGTGGTTCTTGCGCTATGTGCACCCTTTTTAGGTCTCGGACCGTAGGCTGCGCTTGCGCAGTCTCGTTCCGAGATTTATTGTTTGCAAGAGTGGGGCTTGAATCCGCCCCTCTTCTCCATTGGCTGGCTTCCTAAACGGAGGCCAGCCATTGGACGAGAGGGGCATCACTCTGTTCAAGCCCTGTCTTTTTCAGATTCGGGGGCGTTTTTTTTGCAGTTTTCTCGCCGTGACGTCATCCGTCACTCAACAGCAAAAACCACGCCTCGAATGTGAAAATGACGCTGCTTTCTCCGAGGCATTTCTGCCTCGCCGCGGAGAAAGATGGTGGTGCTTTAGCCCCTTTCTGTGCCCGCCCCCGTTTCAGCCGACCCTGTCATCAGAGGCTTGTAATCACTGGCGGTCAGGCGTGGTGAGTAGAGTACTACACCTCCTATGAAAACACTGCCGCGCCTCGTCGGGGATATAAAGTGAAACAATAACATTCGCAAAGCAATTCCATTGAAGACGCTGCTTTCTCCGAGGCATTTCTGCCTCGCCTCGGAGAAAGATGGTGGTACTTCAGCCCCTTCCCGTGCCCGCCCCCGTTTCAGCCGACCCCATCTTCAGAGGCTTGTAATCACTGGCGGTCAGGCGTGGTGAGTAGAGTACTACACCTCCTATGAAAACACTGCCGCGCCTCGTCTGGAATATAAAGTGAAACAATAACAATCGCAAAGCAATTCCATTAAAGACGCTGCTTTCTCCGAAGCATTTCTGCCTCGCCTCATAGAAAGATGGTGGTGCTTCAGCCCCTTCCCGTGCCCGCCCCCGTTTCAGCCGACCCTGTCATCAGAGGCTTGTAATCCCTGGCGGTCAGGCATAGTGAGGAGAGTACTACACCTCCTATGAAAACACTGCCGCTCCTCGTCGGGGATATAAAGTGAAACAATAACATTCGCAAAGCAATGTCTGCTGCAGAAGATACTTTTCATGTGGACGGTGGATGCGTTGTGTGATAGTGTAAACGTTCAGCAGTATCACATAAAACTGCCAAAAAACTTGCCTAGGGGGCAATGTCAAATAATAACGTGCAGTAGTCGGCCACACTGAAGTTGTTGGGCGAGGATGTGCCGGTGTGGGCTTCTGTTCTTATATAGTTTAAGATGGTTCCTGCGTCTGAACATACATGGGGTAGGGGTTGGGTGCCACAACTGTTCCTCTAAACTCGGATTCTTCGTACTTCTAAGGCTGGGCTGGATGCCTGGTACACTTGGGCGAACAGAGCTGGCCCGGGGGCGGGTGCGCCTGGCCCCCACCCGCCGGGCCCGCCCCTTCCTTCACTACTGGCTGCCGCGGGAGGCGGAAGCAGTTTGTGGCGCCCATCCCCCTGCCGCTCAGAGTTTGGGGTAAAGATGGAGGGTTACAGGAGCTTCCTCTGCTTCCTTGCCTGCAGCCTGGTGCTGGGCTTCCTCGCCGTCCTCTTCGCCCTGATCTGGGTCTTCTACAGGCGGAAAGGGCTAGGCTGGGACGGAGGCCTGGCCGAGTTCAACTGGCACCCTGTGCTGATGATAGCGGGCTTCATCTGCATCCAGGCGATCGGTAGGTGCGCGCCGTGACTTGCCACTCAGTAAACAAATGCTAAACTGGCTGTCCTCAGTTGTGCGCCAATGCCAGCCCTGTTTGCGTACCCGCACAGCCGAGCCGAGCTACTTCCCCCGAGTTTGGGTGTCTGCGTCTGTAGTGGACGGATGTTGAGTAACTGTCCGCATTCCTCTGCTCATAGTAAATCACACATGCGTCAAGGGAGCTCCTGCGTAGCTGCTGCGCAGAGCACAGCGGTGCACATCTGCACCAGTTCAAAAATGTTACTGGGCAGAGAGCTGTGTGTGGCTCTCTGTGTGTGTGTGTGTGTGTGTGGCTCTCTGTGTATGTGTGGCTGTGTGTGTGTGTGTGTGGTTCTGTGTGTGTGTGTGACTGTGTGTGTGTGTGTGTGTGACTCTCTGTGTGTGTGTGTGACTCACTGTGTGGCTCAGTGTGTGTGTGTATGGCTCTTTGTGTGGATCTGTGCGTGTGTATGGCTCTGTGTGTGGCTGTGTGTGTAGCTCTGTCTGTGTGTGGCTCTGTCTGTGTCTGTGTGTGTGTGTGTGTACCTGTGTGTGTGTGTGTCTCTGTCTGTGTGTATGTAGCTCTGTGTGTGTCTCTGTGTGTGTGGCTCTGTGTGTGGGGGTGTGTCTCTATGTGTGTGTGTGGTTCTGTGTGTGTGTGCGTCTCTGTGTGTGTGTGGGGGCTCTGTGTGTGTGTGTGTGTGTGTGTGTGTGGCTCTGTGTGTGTGGCTCTGTCTGTGTGTGTGTGTGTGTGGATCTGTGTGTGTGTGTGTGGCTGTGTGTGTGTGTGTGGCTCTGTCTGTGTGGCTCTGTGTGTGTGTGTGGGTCTGTGTGTGTTTGGCTGTGTGTGGCTCTCTGTGGGTGGCTCTGTGTGTGGGTGTGTGTGTGGCTCTGTGTCCGCTAATACTTTCTACTACTCTCTAATGTTCACCTATTGCCATTGTGAATGACAATACCATGTATTTCTGTTTAAAAATAAATGCCATTTGCAATGCCAATAGCTCTAACTTTAACAAAGCCGAGACCATTGCATTGTAAATGCTTGTTTTGCAGTGCATTGTTGTTGTAACTTCAAGGCAGCTGCTTATAACATGCTTACCTTCATTGGAGCTGCAGGAAGTGTGCTCTGGAGAAGCCCAAAGCCATTCAAACTTTTGGAGGGAGAACTAGCTTCGGTGGGAGGGGACTCCAAATGCTTATACTCTGGAGCCAGGACTTCACCACAAAGTTGTGTTCTCATGGGCGTAGGAACTGTGGGGGACGCGGGGGACATATCCCCCCCAGATTTTGTAGTGGGGGGGACGCGGGGGACCAGGGTGGGGGGACGAGGGGAGGAAAGTTTTTCCCCTCTCTCTCTTCTGTCTGTGGCAGGGCCATTGGTATGTCAAAGCGCCAGTGCCTTGACGTGCTAATGGCCCTGTACTTGACCTGTGACCTTCCCTTTTGTTCTGCCGCAAAGCTAAGGAATGTTTTCACACCTCTTCCTCGCCGCACCCGCTGCCTGCAGTCTGCATTTCATTTCCAGATCAAGGATGAGGCAGTTTGTTGATTGCTGAGTGCAGGGCCGGCTGTAGAGTTGGTGGCGCCCAGTGCGACCATCTCTGTGGGCGCCCCAACAAACTTTTTAATTTTAAGTTATGCGGGAAAACAATGCTGGTGTAATGTTTGTTAAGGGACTCAGATTTACGGCGCTCTGAGCACATGAGAAGTAAATGTGCTATTTACTAATTTCCTGAAAACAATAACGGTATTTGGACTAGAGGCACGCAAAGGAAAGGAATAGAAAGAAGTGCCTAGAATGCAAAAGGCACCCACTGCTGAAAGGCATTGTGCGGCACACACAGTGACGGGTGCAAGGCTACGTGAAGCACAGCTACTGTAAGGTGCATAAACCAATGAGACTTCTAAAATTAAATGCAAAAAATTGACATCTGATGCTCTATAAGACACAAAGAAAAAGTATTAGCAGGTTAGGCCAGGGTGCCCACCCACCATTTTATCCACTTTTGCAGTTTTCATATTGTGCAAACTTGGCCGAATGGGATCACAGTGCTTTATGTGAAGACCAGATTATAGTACACTAGTCAGATTCATGTTTTTTCCAGCTATGGGAAAATTAAATACTTTGCCCAGAGTCACAGCATAGTGAGCCAACGCCTGGACTTTAGCCTAAGTGCCCAGTTGCAAAGTCAGAAGCTCTATGCTTTAGGCCACATCTGGTATCCTGGCCACTTCAATTCGTCGGATGGCAGACTGTGTATGCATGGAAAGCGGTGTAAAAAACAGTCCATACCAGACTGTACACACCATGACAGAAGCTGAAAACTGGTACCGGGCAGACTGTACACACCAGAGCAGCACAAGCCACAGCAGTGTAAAGAGGGTCAAAAAATAGACTGCATATAAGGGACAGCAGTTTAGACACACAAGTAGGCTATACACTAGAAGAGTAACGTAAAGAGAGATAAGGGCATACTGGACACAGCACACAGGGTCACTGGGAACCACTGGCCTGAAGGGCCCATTTTCTTTCTTGCACTGGGGTCCATGACACACTGATAGGCCTTTGGTAGCAGGAGAGCTGTGTAAATAGGCACAGGCAGACTGTCTACCACTGAAAAGTAAGACAGTGTGGATCCGAACAGCTGTGTTAAGGGGGCAGGCTGTAAAGTAAAAACATTGACAAGCAGACTGTTCACAATACAACATAAAGGCATGAAAAACGGCGAGACAAGGAAGGTTTGTACATACCAAAAGACAAGATTGCTATTGCTAGTGGCATTAGGAGGTTTAGGAGTAGTAGTAGCAGTATTGGTGCTAGACTTAGAGCAATTGGCATCTTTGTTCTTTTACGGTTTTCCTTACACAAATAGCACCAAGGTTCTTGTTAGAGTAGGAAACGGAATGGGACCTACCCCCAGAGAAAGATTTTTGAGGACCTTCAGAAGACTCTTTTCTTTAGATTTCTCCCCACCTTTCTCTTGGGCCTTAGAGTAATCTTCATTTGGTCTAATTACTTTGTGAATCGAAGCATACTTGCAAACTGTGACTACATGCCTGCCTTTATCAATGTCCTTATACTGTCCAGGCTGGACTATGCTAATGCTTTGTTCAGTGGAATTCCTTCCTACCTGGTCAAGCGTCTGCAAATCATCCAGAACGCGACAGTCCGTCTTTTATTTAACATTCCTAGATGGATGAGCGTTCGTGCGGAGATGCGTACACTTCATTGGCTCCCGGTTGCACAGCGCATCCGGTTTAAGTCACTGGTTCTGGCGTTTCGTGCTATTCATGATCAAGGCCCTCAGTACCTGAGAAAAAGATTCATCAGTTACGTTCCTGCTCGGACTCTGAGATCCTCCACCATGTTCCAACTGTCCCTTCCCCGCTTCAAGCGTGCCAGACTTGGTGGTCAGTCGATTGTGGTGGTTGTGGCTCGCGCCTGGAACGCTCTTCCTCTTCACTTGCGCTCCACACCCACTGTAGCCGCATTTAAAAAACAGCTGAAAACATATCTGTTTAATGGTGCTATTTAAGAGCTCATTTACTTCTGTGAGGGTCTGCTTTCTGCATCTTTTATTTCCCCCGCGCCAGGATACTCCCCAGTAGCAGAGCGCGCTATAAAATGGTTTATAATAATAATAATAATAATAATGTTTCACTACAAAACGATGCAATTGTATTCTTTTAACAGAGTGTACGGTTCCAGACAATGGTCGATTTGTATCGGGACACTGGAAAGTCCAAAAGGTTGTCCCTGTCCCCCCCAGAAATTAAGTGTCTCCTACGCCCCTGTGTGTTCTGCTTTCCTGGCCGGTGTTTTGGCTCTTGAGCAATTGAGGCTGGGGAGGAGGAGCGCAAAAGAGGAGGCTGAAGCTAGCCGTGAGAGTGGAAAGCTGCATCTAGTCTCTACTACCTTCCCGTTCAGTGTTAACGGAGTGTCAGCGGGGTCTCGGCATCAGCTCGCCCCATTGAAAATGAAAATGAAAAGTGAAAGCCGTATGTGGTAAAAAATGCCGTCAGCGGGGCACGTTTGTTTTTCGAACCTAGACAAAGCAATAACTAGTGTATCTCTTCCCCAAAAATGTTACGTGAATGCCGAGTGTGAAAAAAAATTGGCAGAGCAGGTTTGATTTCCAGCCAAGCCAATTAAAGTTAACAGTGTAAACAAAGGAGACCATCTGCTGAGCGCAAACCGATGTAAACAAAATCAAGATACAGGCACATACTATAAATCAAAACACAAACTGTTGACACACAAATAACACATAACACTTACAGTGTAAAGGAACTGTAATTGGCCAGTGCTCCTCAGGTAAAACCGGAAATGATATATCGGACATGGAACCAATAATGAGCAAGTAAACAAAATTCAACGCACGAAATAGCCAATTGCAAGAAGCAGGCCAGATTGTCAAATTACACTCCGGTAGAGTGTTTACAGCAGGTCTTGGAGACAGCGCATTCACGCTGATGTTTGACCTAAACACTGGCTCACCAGACCATTAAACAGGCCCACAGACCTCCCAAAAAAATCAGCCTACACACTGACCTATCATACCAGTCCATCGGGCACTGGCTGATTGTCCTATAGGTCAGCCCGACCCTGTTTGGGTCCCAGCTAGTCTCCCACTTGGAAAGTACTTTGAGTCCTTGACAAGGAGCACAGAAAATGCTATATAAATCATACATTATAAGACAATAGAATGTAGTTTGAAGATCCCAGACAGTTTCCTGTAAACATGTTCTAAACATGTTCCATCTGGATTTACCTAGTTGAATGTGTTAGTGGCAATACCAGAGGGGCCTAGTATTACCATTTTCTTGTGATTACGATTCAAATGTAACTCAGGTTCACATCTCTTTCTTTGTGTTAGGACACCGTTGTGTTTTGAAATTGTGAAAGGTATTCTAAAGTCAGTTCAAAAATATACTGGCTCTATGTTCTCATTCTTTTCTTAAAGGCTACCTTGAGTGTCCTTCTGGCTTTCAAATCGAATCTATCTATCTATCTATCTATCTATCTATCTATCTATCTATCTATCTATCTGATAACAAGACAAAATATCGAATTCAAAATATAGAATTACCAAAATATCGAAGTCAAAATATAGAATGGACAAAATATCGAATGGACAGAATATAGTGGTGAAAAATATCGAATTGAAGGTAAGTGTTTTCATATTGAATAGTAATTTTTACCCCTACTCTATCCAACGCTTTCCCTACTGTTGTACTCTCTGGAGTGGGAATAGTAATTTTTACCCCTATGCTATCCAACGCTTTCCCTACTGTTGCACTCTCTGGAGTGGGAATAGTAATTTTTACCCCTACGCTATCCAACGCTTTCCCTACTGTTGCACTCTCTGGAGCGGGAATAGTCATTTTTACCCCTATGCAATCCAACGCTTTCCCTACTGTTGCACTCATTGGAGTGGTAATAGTAAATGTTATATTTATTATTTCATTAATTTTAAATTACTTTTAAGACATTTTAAAAAATTCGATATTTTGACTAACTATATTTTTGTTTCGATATTTTTGTACTTACCTGTTTGTAGATAGGAATTCGATATTTTTGCATTCTATATGTTTTCTTCGATATTTGGGTAAATCTATATTACTGTATTCGATATTATGCCAGTGATCCATCTATCTATCTATCTATCTGTCTGTCTGTCTGTCTGTCTGTCTGTCTGTCTATCTATCTATCTATCTATCTACACATATTTATGTAGTACGCACACACACATATAATATACACTGCGATATATGGTTAAATTAAACTATGAAAGATAACTTCTGAAGCACAGATATATATTACCTACTGGCAGTTGCTAGCAGGTAGTTATAGATAGGGCTTGTTTCCATAGGAAAATCATTTTTTGACTTGCTGATAACTTTGGCAGTTTGTTGAAGCTCCATAAAACTTCCCCAAAATAGTGTTTTGGTGATTCTAGTGGTGCGTGGAAAGTTTTGGTGTGATCCATGAAGCGGGTGACGAGAAAGGGTGGGGGGGGGGGGAGGGGCGCGGAGAATAGTAAAAAAAAAAACAATGTTTCTCATGTTAATTCCCATAGATGTTTTAAAAAAGACTACAGCCCGAACTGCTAAACAGAATTACACTAAGTTTGGCAGAAAGGTAGATTTTGTTCTGGCGGTCACGTTTTTGTTTATTTGGTGTAAATCCGTTCAGTAGTTTGGAGATTTTGAAGGAAACCCAAATTTGGACATCTGGAGGTGCGGCCAACTCTTCAACCGGGAAGAAAAAAAATAGGCCCAAAAAAATTAAAAAGGGGGCAGGGTAGGAATACCCTGACTCTCTAGCTCTGGCCCTGGGACCACTGGGCCACCACCAGGGCAAAAAAGCACTTTTAAAGTAGCAAAATATGTGCGGAATCGCGATGGAGCTGCAAATCTTTTTTTAAAACCACTTGTGGTCTCCTGGGCTTGTTTACATTATAGCCCCTGGGTGGGCCAGGTCCCGTGGGCATGCAATCATTAAAAAATAAAAGGAGAGGGGTTCACGGGTCCCCTTCCTAGGGCTGTTTTTAGCCCTGTGGACCACCATAGTTTTAAATAAATATTAGAGGGGGCTGAGTGTACACCCCCCTCCTCCTGCTCCTAAGAGCCCAGGGGACCACGACCTCCCTGGGGCTTTTTTCTCACAATGGAGGGGGGCTGTGCGTCCTTGCCTCCTGGGTGTTTGATATGCCCCCGGGGACCATTACCTCCCTGGGGCAACATTGAAGAAAATGCTGAGGTGTGCAGACCCCCCTGACCTTGGGGACCACCATCTTCCAGGGGCAAGTACAATTATAGAACCTGGGAGGGGGTGGTGCAGCCCCACTCACGAGCATTATATAGCCCTGGGGATCACCACCTCCCTGGGGCAGACCAATGAAAGTACTTAGAAAATTACTTACACTCACTGGATGGTATCATCAGTGATGTCATTTGAGAGGTCATCAGTAATGTCACTGACCACGTCATGACTGATGTAAAATGTGAGGTCATAAGCAGAGCATTGCGGGGGTGTAAGTTATAGTGAGCCCAGGTTATATATATATATATATATATATATATATATATATATATATATATATATATATTTTACTGACATAAAACCATTGAAATTCCCACGTTATAGTTAGTTGGACTCACTATAACTTGCGCGTGCAATGCACTGCTGATGACGTCACATATTACATAACTCATGACATGGTCAGTGACATCACTCATGACATCACTGATGACACCATCCAGTGAATGTGTCTCTTTCTGAAAAATAATTATTAGTGAGTAATGTTTAAATTTTTAAATATATGTATTAGTGTTTCACTTTGTGTATAAGTAGCTGCATGGGTTGGTGAGTAGGTACATGTGTATGTACATTAATAATTAGATGTTTTATTAGTATCAGTATGAGTGTTTGTATTGTTTAGTGTTGGAATTACTTACAACATTGATGCATGAGTGACTGACTCTTTTTTTGTATGTATTTTGAAGACTACATATGTGCAGGACTGTATGGTTGAATAGTGTGTATATGTGTATGTTAATGAGTAAATGACTGTCTCACTAGTGTTTTAAACAGTAACTACATATGTTTTAATCTAGAATATGTGAATATTGATGCATATAAGTGAGTATATGTGAGAGTAAGAGATTGTAAGAGTTGCTGTTTAACACCTTGGCTGCTAATGGTTTTCCCCTCCTGTGCTGAGTGGCTTTGAAAGCCATTGTTCATGACGAGCTCAGCTCGTCATAAGCACAGCTCCACTGTGCCTCATGACGAGCTGAGCTCGTCATGAGCATGGAAGGGGTTAAATAAGTATGTGTGTTCGAAAAGTGATTGTTTAAGAGAATAAATATGTGTAATTTTCAATAGAAATAAGGTGGTAGTGTGTGTATTGCTCTATATGCAAATAAATGGATGTTCAATAGTTTATTTTCATCTGTGAGTATGTGTGTAAGTAACTTTTGGATGACTGTCGGTGTGTTAACGGATGTAAAGGTGTCTCACTACATATGATGAGTGAGTATATGTATGAGTGACTATATAGAACTGTTGGTGAATGAGTGGATGTGTATATAGATAGTTGATACTGAATTGGTTGTTGTAACTGATATGGGTATCTCAATTTTTTATAAAAATTTAGTTTCTATTTTTGAATATGTGTTTCAAGTGTTACATTACAGTGAAAGGAGGTCTGTCACTATGTCACAAGGATGGTGTCATCAGTGATGTCATGAGTGATGTCACTGACCATGTCATGAGTGATGTAATATGTGACGTCATCAGCAGTGCATTGCATGCGCAAGTTATAGTGAGTCCAACTAACTATAACGTGGGAATTTCAATGGTTTTATGTGAGTAAAATTTCCAGCTAACTATAACTGGTGTGAAACCTATGTTTTGTTCAGTGAATTTCAAAGGTTTTTTTAATGCTAATTCCTAACTATAAATCTCAGTTTATAAGTAAGACTTTTAGCGCACTAGTTGTTCTTTAGAACACTCTGGGACATTCTGTCATTGGGCTATATTTGGGCTACATCTGGCTAATATTTTGGCTACATTAGTTTTTTTTGTCTCTGGTGGCCATCTTTGGGCTACATTTGGCTACATTGGGCTCTAACATATATAAAACCCAATGTAGCCCAATATATATTTTTTCAAAGTTAACTTTCGTTAAAACTACTTGAGCATATATCTTGAGACATAGCAAAGGCACATCGGGCTACCAGTCCCTACAATTTTTTCCTATTTTTTATTTATTTTTTTTTTTTTTTTGCCTTGGTGCGCTCCCGGTGCGCGCCCCGGGGAGGGCACCGGAAAGCGTAATGATATGAAGCGCCCCGGGGCGCGCACCGGTTAGCGTCCCATAAGCGCCATTATCGCGAACGAAAACATGATCGTGACGTATCACGTAGCCGCGTCTGCGTGAAACGCACGGCGTAAGCGCACCCGGAAGCACTCGTGCGAATACGATCGTGCATCGTAAACTTCTGACGCGCTTACGCTACGCGACCCGGAGCACGCGCCCGTGCGCACCCCGGGGCGCGTAGCGTAAGCGCGTCGGGTCATGTGACCTGAAAATAACACTTTTCATTGGTTCATAACAGTTTTGGTTTCATAATAATGAAGCCACTGGTCATGTGACCTGAAAATAACACTTCTCATTGGTTGCAAACATTTTTTTTTCTTCTGATGAATGACCCCACCTTTTTTCCTTCTTCTGACTTTGTCCTTTGACTGAGGAAGACCTGCTTGTACCTCTCTGTACCATTTTGATCTTTATAATGGCTTCTGTAGCAGCAGCAGCTGGTGCATCTGCACCACCACCACCACCACCACAACAACCAAAAGGACCACCACAAGATTTCATTGGTGGTCAACAAGAGGAGGAAGAGGAGGAGAAGGAGGAAGAAGGGAGGAGAACATTTCTCCAAGAAAAAAATACCCCATACCAGCCCAAACCCCACATTATTTGGGAGTTTTTTTCGGTTCCACAGGGGAAGAAAAGGGTAAATGCAGCCAAGGTGACTTGCCTGATCTGTGACATGGAACTTTCTAGGGGGAACCCTAATAAAAAATATTCCTTTGGAAATCACACGCCACATGCAGCGCAAGCATCCTATAAACTATTCTGCTGCAGAGATGAGGGAACTGGCCAGTAACCCTCCCCAATCAACATGAACCAGCTCAAAAAGGAAGCAACCCACTGCGTCTGCACCAGAGGAAAGTGAGACGATGCCGTGCATTCAGCCCCGTTTGCAGATTTCAGAATCACATGTAAATATTGTGGGAAGACCATCTCCTACGGAGAACAGAGCGTAAAGCTCATCTTCCTTGCTGAGGACAATCACAAATGCCCCAATCAACCCTAATTATTTATTTTCTTTTTTTTTTTGCTCCAGTTGAGCCATTTTCAATTCCCTGTTTTTTTGTTTCTCCCCTCAAAAAATACAAAAACAATATAAAAGTGTTCTGAAAACCCAAAAAAAGTACAAAATGGTTCAAAAAACATTAAAAAAAATATAAAACAACAAAAAGAAGAAAAAAAACAGTTCTTTTTAGAACTACCTCCAATTTAAAAAAAAGGCTACATTTTTTAAAAACTCTATTATTCATTTTTCCACATGGTACGCTCCCCGGTTCGTTTCCCGGTGCGCGTACCGGGCGCTCCCCCCGCGCCCTTTTATGGCCCCCACATCAAACCTAGGGGGTCAGGGGGGGTCTATCACTGCCCCCTTATGGTCATTTCCCCCTTTTTTTTCCACCTCTCGTGTCTCGTTCCTACCGAGAGACAAGATGGCGGCCGCTCCGCACTGTTTCGAATGTTTACAGACACCCGAGAGCCAATCAGCTTTCTGTGCGCAAGTCGCGTGGCGCGCCTGGAGCGCTCCCCGGAGCGCGTACCGGGGCGCGTACCGGGGCGCTGCCATAGATATATATTTTTTTAACCTAAATTACTCAAAATCCACTGGAACACATATCTTGAGACATAGCAAAGGCACATCGGGCTACCAGTCCCTACAATTTTGCCAAGTTTGGTGTAAATCCATTCAGCCGTTCGGGCTAAAAGTGAAGTTGACCGCCCTATGGAAATTAACATGGGGAAAACGCGTTTTGGGACCCTCCTTTTATCTCGGCCCCCGCTTGGCGTATCCCCCCCAAACTTTCAGGGAAGGACCATAGCTCGACGAGGCCATTTTGAGGAAATTTTCAGGCAGATTCGTCAACCGGCGCCAAAGTTATTCCAAATAGAATTTTGAGATTTAACATTGAAAAAAATCCTAACTATAACTACCTACTGGCGACCGCCAGTAGGTAGTATATGTATATATATATATATATATATATATATATATATATATATATATATATATATATATATATATATATATATATATATATATTCACTGAAAAAAAACTAAGGTTACAGGGATGTTATAGTTAGGAAATAGAATTTTTTTTAAACATAGAAATTCACTAAGCGGGTGCTGCTTCAAGCAGCACCCGCCGCAATGTTAAACATACAGGATGTGACCGCCAGGGTTTCGGTCAGTAATTTGCACGGAGGGACCGCCGCTGCCCCTGCGGACGGTCCCTCCTCCTCTGGGGTGGCGGACAGACGCTGGTCCGTCCACCTTCCTAATAAGGCCCTTAGTTGCCGGTTATGCCTTCAGTCACAATTTTCCACAATGAATACTCCTCACACTAGCCATTCCCCACAATTAAAAACAATCCCTAAACTACAATAAAAACACTCATGAAATCAAGGTAGGGAGGAATGTATATTTAGGCTACAGATGCAAATATAATTCTTCGTCCTTATTCATCCCCTCTTGGAAAGTGAACCAGCCTGCATAATAAAACGAGATTCGAATTTGGACCCTCTACAAAAAGCTTTTTTAGGGGATATGCGCCTAGTTCTATCACAGCGACAATGGGAACACAATCACGGGGCGCAAAGAAATATACATGGTCGAGGAAGGGGGAGAGCTTGGCAACCAAGATTTGCAAAACCCCAACAAGGAGGAGCCGCAGGCGAAACCGTTACAAACGAAAAAGTGGGCACAGAAACCAGATTAATGAAACAGAAGAAGGGGAAATGAATGAGGAATTACAAATCATCAACCTTTCAGGGAGACAAATCACAAAAGCAGAGACCTCACTTTTAAAGAAAGGAATACATTTTTGCCCGACTATTCGCATGGATATTGCACAAACAAGAATAGAGATGTATCTATATATTCGAAAAATCAAACTTGCCAAATTCTTTGCGGAAAGAGAAAATAAACCAAAAATTCCTAAACATCGACCTATACCAACCTCTAGTTTGCTAGCAAAAGAATCTGAGGCATATCTAACTGTTCTGAAACTAAATGCGGAAGAGGGCCAGGAGATCAATCTAAACACTGCAATACCGCAATTAGGCGCAGGAATGAGTAACTTGAAAGCTAAATCCAAATTTTATCCCCAATTAACACCAGGAAATAAAATAGATATGTTTCAGGAGGCTGTGATCCATGATTTATATAAAATCACTAAAATGAAGGGTATGGACAACTTATCAAGAAGTGAAAGAGAAGCTCTATCCTCCCTAAAGAATGACCAAAGCTTTGAAATAAAATCAGCAGACAAGAGCGGGAACATAGTGCTTTGGGACAAAAATTTATACATTGCAGAAGCTATGGAACAACTAAAGAACCAGCACTATTATGAGGAGCTAAAGAAAAACCCACTTGATGACATAAAAAGAGATATGGACAGAAAACGAAATCAATGGGAAATTGACGAATTACTTGACTCTGATGATAGGGAATACCTAACAGTAGATTTCCCAAAAACAGCAACCGTGTATTTCTTACCAAAAATACATAAAAATGCCACGAAACCACCAGGGAGACCAATCGTGCCTGCTAATGGTTCCTTACTTGAACCTTTGTCGAATTTAATTGACTATTATCTAAGCCCCCAGGTTAAACTACTGAAATCCTACATAAAGGATACCACGGATTTTCTCTGCAACTTGGAACAACTAAACTGGCAACCAAATTTCATCATGATCACCATGGACGTGATCTCGTTGTATACCAACATTGACAATGAGATGGGCCTCAACGCCTGCAAATATTTCCTAAAAGAACGGAACATTCACTACCAAAGCCACAACGACATGCTAATGGAGATGATAAATAAACTATTGACCAACAAAATCTTCATGTTTGGTGATGTACTATACCGACAAAAAAACGGGACTGCTATGGGTTTCTCTTTTAGCCCCAACTATGCCTGTACAGCAATGTGATGGTGGGAGGAAACAACAGCATGGAATGAGAAGTACCGAACCTACACACAACACATCGTAATCTGGAAAAGATTTATTGATGACTTGTTCATAGTGTGGAACGGGGAGAAGAAAAATTCTTGGAATATTTCAAAATACTGAACAACAGCACGCCATGCATAAAATTCACCCACACCATTAACCATGACAGAGCCGTTTTTCTCGACACAGAGGTATACATAAATAACAACCATGTGGAAACCACACTTCATCGAAAATGCACCGCGACAAATGCAACCCTGGAAGCTACCAGCTTTCACCAGCAGTCCTTGATATCAAGCATCCCCTATGGGGAATTTCTTCGCCTAAGAAGAATCTGTAGTGAAGAAACCGAGTGACACAAACAGAGTAAAAACTCAATGAAACGTTTCCAAAAAAGGAAATATAACAATGACATCGTACAAAAATGCTGGGAGAGAGCAAATCAAATAACAAGGACTGATTGCCTAAAGAAAAAATAAATTCCACCTACCACAGCGGATGAGCCAATCAGGCTAATTATGAACTACAGCCAGGAATCCAAGCAAATAAATCAAATCTTGAGAAAAAACTGGAAAATCCTACAACTAGACCCAATCATAGGCCAAAAAATGGGCAAACACCCTGTAATAACATACAGAAGGGCGAGAAATTTACAGGACCAACTGGTCCACAGTCACTTTCAAAAAACCTCAAAAAAGAAACAATGGTTACAAACTAAGGGCTTCATAAAATGCTACAACTGCAAAGTGTGCGATATTGCCAAGCCCACAACAGAAATACCTATGCCCAATAAAAAGATCTGGCAAATAAAGGAATGCATAATATGCAATAGCAAATACACCATATATATGATTGAATGCCCGTGCAAACTCAAGTACATTGGCAGCACGATTTGCGAGCTAAAAGAGCGCATTCTGGAACACGTACGTGCAACGGTACACAAGGATAGGGGCAATGCCGTTGCCAAACACATGGAAGCCAACCACAATGGTGACTGGAAACAACTACGCTTTTGGGGTCTAGAAACAATGAGCCTTTCAGATAGGGGCGGACATAATGAAAAACTTCTCAGACGCAAAGAGTCAAGACATATATTGAATTTCAGGACAATGACTCCGTATGGATTAAACCAATCAGAAGAATTATACATACATCTCTGAGAACTAAAGTGACTATGACTATTACTTGAACTCCTTAGACCATCCCGCTTGACATATTAATTCAAATTACTTACCTATTAATTTCATTCCCCTCACCTTTTCTCACTTTTGATATAATCATGCTCACATCTGTATAGTATTTATTTATTTATTTATTTATTTATTTATAGAGTTTTGTATAGCGCGGACAAGACCCGTGGGTATCAGAGCGCTTAACAGGTAAAGAATGACATATAACATTATCATAGTAGTAAAAACAACAAAATAGATATGAGGTAGAGGCAGTATAGTGTATGGACGTAATTAGATATATAAATTCCTAATGTTAAACATATATACATTATAATATCATTACTAACAACAAAAATAGATATGAGGTAGAGGTAGAAGGCAATAAAATGTGTGGGCGTGATTAGATATATAAATTCCTAATGTATGTGCAATTGGCCTTAGATGGCTAGTAGGGCTTGGCTAGTGTCATGGTATCAAACCAAGCTCGGTGAGGTAGGGTTATATGGCATTCCAGTGCATATAAAGAATAATAAGGATGAATACAAAGAGTGAGGTAGTGGTTAAATAGTTTTGTCTGAGAGATATAGTTATAAGCTTACAGGTATATGAGGTAGCAGTAGCGTGTCTAGCCTCTGCTTGAACATGGCAACAGTCAATTGTCAGGTATTGATCTTCTAATTTTCATAAAGAGGACAATCCTCTGTTAGCGTAAATGGTCATCTCAGTAATCCGTAGGTTTCTCTATGTCGGGTATTTACTCATCAAGTGGTTCTTAAGTTCTCGTTTGAATGTTACTGTATTTTGGATCTTCCTGATGTTTGGCGGGATTGAGTTCCAGATTCTGGGGGCAGCTCCAGAGAATGCTCGGTTGTAGGTCTTTTTCTTGTGGAAAAAGGCTGGTCGCAATAGCAACTCTCTTGCGCTTCTAGTTGTTCTGTTACCTCCTGATAGCTTAAGTTTCTTGGCTAGGTATCTAGGGGTGTTGTAGTGAACCGCTTTATGTGTAATACAGGCCATCTTCATTTGAATTCTGGCCTCGTAAGGTAGCCAGTTTAGTGCTTTCAGGTGAGGAGATATATGATCGAATTTCTTCGTTCCCGTAATGAGTCTTGCCGCTGCGTTGAGGCAGGCTTTTAATGGTGCTGTGGATGTTTTCGGTAGGCCAGCTAGTGTGGTGCAGCCGTATTCGATCCTCGATATAACTAGTGATTGGATAGCCAGTTTTAGATCCGTCTCTGAGATAAAGGGTTTCAGTTTTCTTAAGTAATTCAAGTGGAAGCGGGCGCTCTTGGCCATTGAATTAATATGGTCTTTCATGTCAAGGTTTTCATCTAGCGTAATTCCTAGTGATTTGGCTGAGTTAACTAGGGTCGGGGTGCAATTCAGCGCCGTCACCATTTTAGTCCATTCCTTGACTTCAGATTGGCTTCTTGTCGGTGAAATTAGCAGGAATTCTGTTTTCTGGGCGTTTAATTTCAGATGGTTCATTGTTAACCATCACAAAGCTTCCTTTAGTGTCTTGTTCATTAGGTCAATGTCCTTAAGGGAGGCGATCTTTATGTATAATTGCGTGTCGTCTGCATACATATGATAGGATATCTGTGATTTTTGAAGAATCTCCGTGAGAGGTTCTACATACAAGTTGAATAGATCTGGGGATAACGTTGAGCCTTGTGGGACCCCGATTGCATTGGGGCTCGGGGAAGAGATTGCTTGATTAACCAGGAATCGCTGAGTCCTATTCTGTAGGAAGGAATTGAACCATTTCAGTACGTTCCCGGACAGACCCATCCTGTCTTGTAGCCTGGTCATTAGTACTTCGTGCTTTACCGTGTCAAATGCTGATGACAGGTCAAGGAGGATCAGTAGGCATGTTTGGTTACGGTCTAGGGCTTGTAAGGCGTCATCGACAATGTGCAGGATCGCAGTTTCAGTACTGTGTCCTGTTCTGAATCCTGATTGGCAATCGTCAAGTAGCGAGAATTTCGCTATATGTTGGCTTAGTTGGCCTTGCACGCATTTCTCAATGAGTTTGGCCAGTAGAGGGATGTTGGTCACTGGACGATAGTTGTTCGGGTCTGTTGCATCAGCTGTCGGTTTTTTGATGATGGGCACTACCTGCCCTGTTTTTAGGCAGTCAGGGAGAGTCCCTTGTGCAAGTGAGGCATTTATTATCTCGGTCCAGATTGGAACTAGAGTGTGGCTGATTTCTCTTACACACTTTCCCGGTAGAGGGTCTTGATAGTGGTTGTTCGGTCTGAGTTCCGCCAGCATTTTGGCGATCTTTCCCTGGTCGTATAATTCAAATGTATCCCATTTTGCCTTGTTTTTTGTTTGGAGACCCTCTGTTGAGACATTGGCCTCAATTTTAGGTGGAGGAAGGGTCAACAGGTTAGTTGCTGCATTCGTGAGTTCAACTTCTAGCAGTTTGGATTTTTCCGTGAAAAATGAGGAGAATTCCTCGCAGCTTATGGGAGTTTTAGTATTCTCTTGAACCGTTTTGGCGAGTTTGTTTGACTGTTGTTTTAAAATCTCGAAGAGTTTTCGTGGTCTGTTTATGGCACTGTCCAATTCAGCTCTGATAAATTCTTTTTTGGAGTTGATTATCTTTTTGTTATATTCGTTTCTTGTTTTTCTGAGGGCTTTCAGCTCCGGGGAGGAGGGATGTTGTCTCCATTTCCTTTCGGCCATTCTCAGTTTGCGCCTGTCCTCGTTCAATGACTCATTAAACCAGGGATTTTTTGGTTTCTCTGAGACTTTTTTCAGTTTTTGGGGCATGGTGTCATTGACGATATTACCGATCGAGGTTATGTAGTGATCCGTCAGCTCATTGACATTTTGCTTATTGTTGGGTGGCTTCAGATCTTTCTCACACCTTTCAACCAGTAGTTCAATATTGGCCTCTTTTGTGTCTCGGATCAGTTTCTTGAGCTTGCGAGGTTGCACGGTCCTGCCCTTTTTCATTGTAGGTATCGCGAATGTTATGGCGTGATGGTCAGACCAATCACATGGGTCTATTGCGAGGATTGATGCCTCATCATTTCTTGAGATAATCCAGTCTAAGGTCGCTCCTTGTGAGTGAGTGGGTTGGTTACATGCTTGTATAAGTTTTAGCTCACTGAGGAAGTCCTTAAGCGAGTTGATCAGTTTGTCATTGCCGTCCTCCCAATGTAGATTAAAGTCGCCTAGGTATATGTTATTGGCATCCGAATTAGAGTTGGTCGTTATGATCTCCATCAATTGCTCTGTGAACTTAGCATTCTCTCCTGGTGGGTGGTAGAATGCATGCAAGTTGCAGCTTTGATTATTTGGTGTTCTTACATTAATACCAAGGTATTCACATGATTCTAGGGGGTCAGATTGGAATTGGCAGACCTTGATCTCTGAACGATGAATGCAAGCTATGCCTCCTCCCACATTCCTTGGTCTGTCTAACCTGACGATGTTATAATGAGGTGGTATTAAGAGATCCATGGTGGGGGAAGATGATTCATTGAGCCATGTTTCCGTGAGGATGGCCAGGTCAATTTCCTTATTAATGATGAGGGCAGCTATGTCTGATGCATGTTTAGTTGCCGAACGACAGTTAAGTAGTAGACAATTTAGGGGTTTATGTGATTTAACGCGTTTTCCATTATCAGATTCGGGTGCGATTAGCTGAATATGTTGTAAATTTTGGTGAATTGCTTTCCTGTCATTCTTTCTGGACGTTCTATTAGAGTCAGTGGGTACTACTTTGATATTCTCCTCCCTATTCCAGGCAGGTTGTTCATAGGATCGGAGTAAAGCCAGAGCTTCTTCATTTGCCAAGGTCTTAGTCCTGTTAGGTCTTTTGTGTCTGAGTACCAGATTCTGGATGTGTGAAACCTTGGAGTGCGTACTTATCGCCATCTCCCAGATTTTTCCAATTGTCTGTGAGACGTTCATCGAGTTTTGTGTCAGGTTACCTACGAGTTTCTGGAGCTCCTTGACTTCTTTCTGTGTTCGGGATGATTTTTTGTGTGAGATAGACCTGGTTGGGCGAGTATTGCATTTTGCTCTTCTCCGTGAATGATCTGTTCTCATTGCCATAAATCTTTTCTCAGAATCCTTAGTTTGGTTGTGATTTCTGGCTCTATAAGAGGTGTCCCCGTTAATTCTTATGTTATGGGTTGTAAGGGGTGTTTTTGTGGATAGTGATCTAAGAGACTCAGGTTTCATCTCCGAGGGAGGATGGAGAGGGTCGATATCATCTACCTTGTTTATTTCATTAACTTCATAGAGGGACTCGTTTGGAGCTGGGGTACACTCTTGAAGCGCGGTGGAGTTATGCGTTAGCTGCAACGGCTTTTTGATTTAAATCCAACTATGAACTTATAAGTCTTGCCCACTGGAGGGCGGTACTTTCCGAAAAAGGAATGATATGTTCGAATCTTAAGGTCAAACTATATCACTGCCTACAACACTAATTGGTAATCACTGCAAAGATATTGCATGGGTTGTTGTTTTTTCAAATGTGAAATACACTGCTTTAACAGACCTTTTGGTTAATAATATGCCAAACTACAACACCCAGAATTCTTAACATCACCACAGCGTACCATGTGACCTGTAAAATGTTTCGAACACACCCACTAAGGGTGTGACTATCATTGTTTGTTTTGAACGTTTAAAATCTGTGAGCTTGCGAGCACAAACTGACCGTGATCAAGACAGCGGACGCTGTTGAAACGCGTTGGTTGTTTTTGTTTTGATACCCCTTGGATTGATGGAATAAAATAAGTTTCCTGACCACAACGAACTAACGATTCCATTCTTTTGCGACTCCACACTTCCCCGACATCGGGGAATCCTGTTGAAATTGTTAGCGGTTGGGCTCAACTGCAGGAGTAACGCGGCCAAAAAAGCAAGTAGCGCCTAACGGGAGAGGAAGGGAGCCATACGGTAAATGTATATATATATATATTCACTGAAAAAAAACTAAGGTTACAGGGATGTTATAGTTAGGAAATAGAATTGTTTTTAAACATAGAAATTCACTAAGCGGGTGCTGCTTCAAGCAGCACCCGCCGCAATGTTAAACATACAGGATGTGACCGCCAGGGTTTCGGTCAGTAATTTGCACGGAGGGACCGCCGCTGCCCCTGCGGACGGTCCCTCCTCCTCTGGGGTGGCGGACAGACGCTGGTCCGTCCACCTTCCTAATAAGGCCCTTAGTTGCCGGTTATGCCTTCAGTCACAATTTTCCACAATGAATACTCCTCACACTAGCCATTCCCCACAATTAAAAACAATCCCTAAACTACAATAAAAACACTCATGAAATCAAGGTAGGGAGGAATGTATATTTAGGCTACAGATGCAAATATAATTCTTCGTCCTTATTCATCCCCTCTTGGAAAGTGAACCAGCCTGCATAATAAAACGAGACTCCAGTCTACGTAATGTGGATATACGGTTGTCACCTCTCAGATTTTTGGGATCTGAGTCCAAGCTGATGTATCTTGCTAATATCCAGTAACCATTGTGTCCCTCCAAAAAATGTTTGAAGTGCTGTAACTGTGATCATTATTTGTGATGTCTCTCCAGTGTTCCAATATTCTTTTCATTACTGGAAATGTGTTGAGCCTATATACCATTTCTCACATGGGCAGACTATGGCATGGACAGCAAACCGTTTCCCACAATTTTTCAGCTTTGGGATACACCATTTCTTGTTGACTCTCTGCAAGGTAACCTTCTGGGTGTTCTGACTGTATCTACATGGCTTGCAACCACTGCAATGGCAGGTCATTTGCCTTGGCCTAACCAAATGGTTTTTCGTGGTGAAAGGTGACTATGCACAAGCATGACCTTCAGCGATAAATTCTTCCGAGAGGTAATTGGAGGGATCCTCCCTATTTTCTCCCTCAAGATAGGGTTCAGTGTCAGGATATCCCATCTGTTTTTGAGGATTTTCCTGACTTTTACTGCCTGGCTTCGGTATTTGGTTATGACCCTATGGGGCCTCCCTCACCTTCCCTTCCCTTCTTTGGGTGAAGGGGTTGAAGTAGGGCATCCTCCTTTCTGATAGTCTCAGCCTTGCGGTGAGCTTGCTGTAGAGCTTTGTGGGGATCATTTCTAGCTTTAAGCCTCCCAATAATTTAATCTTTGGTTTTCTGAAACATCTCTTCTGAGCTAGTTTCTTTTGGGCCGGAGGAGCTCCACCTACAACTAGGAGGGTGGTAACTGGCAGCGTGCAAATTCAAGTTCCCAGCTGTTGTTTTTATAAATAGTTCAGAGTTCAATACCTCATCTACTAACATTAGTTTCAAATCCAAAAACTCTATTGTACTCTTGACTGTGTTGCATAGTAAATCTCAAGTTAACATAATTTCTATTCAATTCCATCAAGAATGTTTTTCCAACTCATTGCCTTCCCACACAAAAAACACATTGTCAATATACCGGAGCCATATAATGACTTTGTTGGTCCACTGTTCCATTTCTTAAATCCAGAGCATTTACTTCTCCCACTAGTCCACCGCCAAATTGGCGTAGCTGGGGGCAAAGCAGGTGCCCATTGAAATCCCCTGCATCTGCTTGAATCACTCATTTTCAAACATGAACACATGGATGACCTAAACTGAGGACTTGCATATTCCTAAAATGTGCGCCCTGAGTAAGTTGCCTAAATGTACCTCGCCTAGATCTGTACGTGTAGCATGTATATGCTTATATGCGTATATGTAGCCAAGAATCCCCTAGGGAAGAACCATTCCTCTCACCTGATGGTAGAGAACAAAGGACCCCTTCTCTGCTTCGAGGATGTTGGACTGCTGTGTGTCGAAGATTTAGCATGCAGGACCCCGTGTCAGCTTGAAAGGAATTCTCCTCTGATTTATAGGGGGAATAAGGGTCTTATATACTAGAGTGATCACTCCAGGGTTTCTTCTAAAATCAATATGTTTAGAAAACAATCATAATTTTAATTAAAATAATCATAAATGTTTTTCCAAACAAATGCGATCATGCACAGCTGGCTGTTAGCCAAGGATGAAAAAGTGGTGACCCTTATTGAAAATAATTATGCCATGCCTGAGGACATTTTTATGTATGTCAGGTACAAGGATTATGATAGAATACTAAGAGCCTGGTGCCGAAGATACAGGAGTAAGCACTAGGTAAAAAGTCTTCTGTTCAGAACCGTTATTGTCGTGTGGATGGGACAAGGTATGAATAAAGGGGTATACATGACAGGACTAGCCTAAAGGACATGACAATATATTTCCTTCTCCATAATCATACAGGTGTCCTTCCCAGTCTTTAACTCTCGGTATATCCGCACAACCCTATTTCTGGGCAGCATTTCTTTTTTCTACCATAAATCCAATATTAACTAGGTTTGTTTGTATTTTGTCAAGACTGAGCCATTCCCTATACCCATCAGGATCCTCTTGGGGTCTGCCTCAATGAGGCTGGTCACCCCACCCCAATCTTTTAAGACAGTGTCCCACAACATTGCAGCTTCAGTCATTCCCGTGAGTTGTTTTGAACGTCCCCAATGCTATTCAGTTCCCAAGACATTGGTCATGACCTGTACTTCCAATTTTATATAGTAATGTTCTACTATACTAGATTTGTTGTAATTTGTTTAATTGAATCAACCTAAATCTGGCTTTAATCACAACATCCACTGGAAATCCAAGTGCAATTTGCCAGTCATTCTCATCTTTATCCCCAGAGTCAGTGACCCAAGGTTATGTCCGACTTTTTAAACAAGGAGAGAAGGCGTGGCTTGGGGAAGCAAAAATATCCAGAAGCCAGTCTGAGGCAACAAATAGTTTAGTCTCCGCAGTTCACAGTATGAACTTTATCCATCCAAAATCTGTGACCTTCCGATTCCTATTTTTAGAAATAGTTTGGGCTTTTTACGGCTGAATAAAATCCAAAATGGACGTAACTAGAGAGCAACGACTGGCAAAAAAACAGCATTACTGGCTGCTGTGTTACCTTATTAACTTCCTACGTTAAATTGAGCTTGAAAAAATATACAAAAAACGATTTGGATTGCAAAAAAATGTATTCTAGGCCATTGCTTCTCAACCAGGTTAATCGTTAATGCAGGAAGGAACACGGTCTGAATTGGCTAGTTAATCAGTCATTTGATGGCAAGGAACCAAAACAGATATAGGACTGAGCATATAACAGGATAATTGTGGGTATTTTTATTTTTGGCACACACATTTTGATAGGCTAATAAGGTTGCGCTGACACAATGAAGTCCATCACAACTCTTGGTAAGCACAGTTTTTAAAAAAAAATGCTGTTATGCCTCTTGGTATGTTTTATATGGGCTCAGTTTACTGTCGTATGCCAGGGATCACGTTGAACATTATACAGATGTGATGGAGAATAGCCATCAATCTGGTGTGCACTGTATAGTTGACCTTTTGCTGCCTAAAGGTGTAGGGGCCCACATTGTATAGATCAAAAGAAGCTTTACCCTGAAAGGACCTAGAAGATATGCAATCAGACAGGTATCTCTGACAAGCTGATATGGCTGGGGAAGGGCCAGTGACTTGGCAGAGATCTAATTTATTTATTTTTTGCATTTTTATATAGCGCAAACTTGACCCGAAAATATTGGAGCACTTTGCATGAGCACTGGGTACGTTACACAAGGACACATTCATTAAAAAAATATATATAATAATTGTCAGGCACGGGCAGAAATGCCCTGAATCACAGGATGATGAGCCAACGCCGAGACTCGAACAGTGGGGTAGCTAGACCATTGGCCGCCTGGTGCGGCCCATGCATTTTTCGCTTGCAGTGGCATGCAAGAGAAAGGAATTGCTGTCGGATTCCCACAATGGCCTGGGAGGTGTGGCGCGGTGCTGGCATGATTCCTTGTAATGCTGGTATGAGTGAGGGGGTGGGGCAGGGCCGTATGGGCAGCTGGCCAGGGCCTCACACTCAGCACACCAGCATAGGGCCCGCACCAGTACAACTCACCACCAAACCTCTTGTGCCCCTGCCAATCCCATTGAAGAAATGTGTCTTTTTGCCATTGGGCTTACAGGGGGGGGGTCCCCTCCCTGGGCCTCTCAGGGATGGTGTGGGGAAGCCTGGGGGAGGGGAATACTTCATCTTGTGCCAGTTCCAAAGATACACATTTTGTACTGCTATAAGGCCTCCTGCCTGGGTGCCCATTGAGAGACACTGCAGGACACCCATTGCCAGCACTTTATCGTCTGCACAGTTTTAACTCCCAGCCCCCAAGCTATTCTCACACCTTCAGCCTGATCAGAGCTGTGAAGGAGGTGCTTGTTTGTGGCAGAGAGGGGAGCTGCAGCCCAGGAGGAGTCTGCACAAATCAGCTTCCGGAGCCCTGAAGGTGACACTTACATAAATTAGAGGGGCCTCGCACATTCCCCTTTGCACGTGGCCCGGGGTGGGGGGAGACTGCCATCACCACTACTTGTGTCACCCGAGGTGGTCCGCCCCCCCCCACCCCCCTTGTTACGCCACTGGACTCGAACCTTGTTCCCCAGCTCCAAAGTCAGTAGTTCTGGCCGTAAGGCCACATCCTCTCTCTAGTGAACCCTGGCCTGACCATCTCTCCTAAATTTCGATACAGTGTTATATTAGAAAGTAAAAGAACCTCCCCAAGGGCATGACTCACTTTATATTAACAATTGTCGTGCATTAAAAACCCAGGCACCCAGGGAACTCAGTAATTTCATTTTTTCAATGAATGTCGGAGAGCTGAGTAGCACCGTGCTGCAGACCAATGCACCAGGCGAAACGCACAAGATGATGGACGGAATGTTGCACAATGGCAAAACATTCACCCCCAGTCACAGATCTGTGTTTAATCCATTGTTATTTTGCTCACCAAGCCACCCCAGTTCAGACATGGCCATATGCAAATCAGTCTTGACCCTGTGCCTCATGGGAACAGTCCAGACTGAAATGCCAAGCCATGTCTTCCCTGGATCAGAATCAAGCCTCCTAGGAGCGGTTTCTGGCTATCAGCCTTCATCAGCCAGGATAGATTGACTCCAGTGGCGACTCCAGTGGCGGGACCCACATCTGGGCATACCCTTCCCACATAGGGTGAACAGCAAAACACACATGATGATGGACGGAATGTTGCACAATAGCAAAGCATTCACCCCCAGTCACAGATCTGGGTTTGATCCATCGTTATTTTGCTCGCCAAGCAACCCCAGTTCAGACATGGCCATATGAAAATCAGTCTCGACCGTATGCATCATGGGAACAGTCCAGACCGAACTGCCAAGCCATGTCTTCCCTGGACCGGAATCGAGCACCCTAGGACCGGTTTCTGGCTATCAACCTTCATCAGCCAGGATAGCTTGACTCCAGTGGCGTAGTGAGCACGGGACCCACGTCTGGGCATACCCTTCCCACATAGGGTGAACAGCAAAACACACATGATGATGGACGAAATGTTGCACAATAGCAAAACATTCACCCCCAGTCACAGATCTGGGTTTAATCCATCGTTATTTTGCTCACCAAACCACCCCAGTTCAGACATGGCCATATGCAAATCAGACTTGACCCTGTGCATCATGGGAACAGTCCAGACCGAACTGCCAAGCCATGTCTTCCCTGGACTGGAATCAAGCATCCTAGGACCGGTTTCTGGCTTTCAGTCTTCATCAGCCAGGATAGCTTGACTCCAGTGGCGTAGTGAGCACTGGACCCATGTCTGGGCTTACCCTTCCCACATAGGGTGAACAGCAAAACACACAAGATGATGGACGTTATGTTGCACAATGGCAAAACATTCATCCCCATGTTTTGCAATTCACCAGGCGAACCAGCTGGTTATACTGAGCTTCACGCTCCGCTTTGGGCCAAAACATCAGAGTCACCAGGCACGGTCCGCGTGAGTCTCACACTTTGCTGTGGGCCAGGATCCCAATTCACCAGGCTAGGTACACGTTAGTCTCACACTCTGCTGTGGACCAGGGCACCAGAGGCACCAGACTGTGTACACGTAATGTGAGTCTCACACTCTTCTGTAGCCTAGGATACCAGAGGCACCAGGCTTAGTACATGTGAGTCTCACACTCTGTTACAGGTAGAACACCAGGATCGACCAACTGGGTGTATACCAGTCTCACACCCTACTGTGGACAAGGACACCAGATGCACCAGATTTGGTACATGTAAGCCTCACACTCTGCTGCGGGCCAGAGCACCAGAGGCACCAGACTGGGTACACGTGAGCCTTACACTCCACTATGGTTCAGGGCACCAGAAGCACCACGCTTTGCACGTGTGATATGAGTCTTACACTCTGCTGTGGGCCAGGACACCAGAGGCACTAGACCCAGCACACATGAGCCTCACACTCTGCTGTGGGCCAGGACACCAAAGGCACAACGCTGGGTACACGTGAAGCTTACACTCTGCTATGGTTCGGGGCACCAGGGGCACCACACTTGGTACATGCGAGTCCCACATATTGCTGTGGGCCAGGACACCAGAGGCACCAGACTGTGCACATGTGATATGAATCTCACACTATGATGTGGTCCAGGGCACCAGAGGCACCAAACATAGTCTGTGTGAGTTTCACTGTGCTGTGGGGCAGGACACCAGAGGCACCAGACTGGGTACCCATGAGCCTCATACTCTGCTGTGGGCCTGGACATTAGAGGCACCAGACTGGGTACACATGAGCCTCACACTCTGCTGTGGGCCTGGACACCAGAGGCACCAGACTGGGTACCCATGAGCCTCATACTCTGCTGTGGGCCTGGACATTAGAGGCACCAGACTGTGCACATGTGATATGAATCTCACACTTTGCTGTGGGCCAGGGCACTAGAGGTACCAGACTGTGTAGTTGTGATGTGAGTCTCACACTTTGCTGTGGGCTAGGATCCCAGACACATCAGGCAGGGTACATGTGAGTCTCACACTTTGCTGTGGGCCAGGGCACTAGAGGTACCAGACTGTGTAGATGTGATGTGAGTCTCACACTTTGTTGTGGGCCAGGACCCCAGACACATCAGGCAGGGTACATGTGAGCCTCACATCATGCTGTGGGCCCGGATCCCAGACACACCGGGCAGGGTACATGAGCCTCACACTCTGACTGTGGGCCAGGACACCAGCGTTGCCAGACCGTGTAGATGCTATGTGAGCCTCACACCATGCTGTGGGCCGTGGCGTCAGAAGCACCGGACAAGGGTACATTTGAACCTCACACCTTGCTGTGGATTAGTTCACTGGACGCAACGGGCGGGTTACAATGATCCTCACACTCTGCTGTGAGACAGGACACAAGGGTCTCCAGGCTGGGTGCATGTGAGTCTTACACCCTGCTGTCGGCCAGGGCACCAGAGGCACCAGGCTGGGTAAACGAGAGCATCACACTCTGCTGTGGGCCAGGACACGAGGGTCTCCAGGCTGGGTGCATGTGAGTCTCACACCCTGCTGTCGGCCAGGGCACCAGAGGCACCAGGCTGGGTAAACGAGAGCATCACACTCTGCTGTGAGACAGGACACAAGGGTCTCCAGGCTGGGTGCATGTGAGTCTTACACCCTGCTGTCGGCCAGGGCACCAGAGGCACCAGGCTGGGTAAACGAGAGCATCACACTCTGCTGTGAGACAGGACACAAGGGTCTCCAGGCTGGGTGCATGTGAGTCTCACACCCTGCTGTCGGCCAGGGCACCAGAGGCACCAGGCTGGGTAAACGAGAGCATCACACTCTGCTGTGGGCCAGGACACGAGGCTCTCCAGGCTGGGTGCATGTGAGTCTCACACCCTGCTGTCGGCCAGGGCACCAGAGGCACCAGGCTGGGTAAACGAGAGCATCACACTCTGCTGTGGGCCAGGACACGAGGGTCTCCAGGCTGGGTGCATGTGAGTCTCACACACTGCTGTCGGCCAAGACACCCGAGTATCCACACCTTTCGGGTAGGTTTACGGTGGTCTCTGGGCTGGGGCAGCAGGTAGGGTACAGGGGGCTCTCACACTCTGAGGAGGTCTAAACATCAAGGACGACCAGCAGGGTCCATTCCCCCTCCATCCCACAGAGGGGTGCAGCATGAAGGCTTTCTTCATGTAAAGTGTGTGGAGGTTTACAGCAGGGCATCCGGCGTTGGATTCACCGGTGGGAAGTTATGCCAGACTAGCCCACAATCGACCGTTGGCAGATGTTCAGGTTCTCTTGTGCAGTGTGTGTTGGGCTCTCCCTGGCACATACTTTGTGTCACGTGGTAGTGATCAGCGAATGGGCGCCTGATGCCTCAATTCTCAGATCGTATGTGTACTCTAATGTCCCTGGCACCCTGCCGGAGGTGCCACTTGCATCAAAATATTTATCAGTCTCCAGCTGCACTTATCACGGCTGTGACTGAGACGCTTTGACTAGACGCTGCTGGCCAGCTCGACCTATTGATGTGAAACAGTGCTTTAAAAGAAAGATTGTTTTGTTTGTGATAAACGATCATGTCGCCTGTGCCTCCTTATTTTAGCGCAAAATGCGTTCTTGCGTCCATTTTATTAGTGGAGCTATGCAGAATACTTTGCGTTCATTTTATTAGTGAAGCTATGCAGAATACTTTGCATCCATTTTATTAGTGGAGCTATGCAGAATACTTTGCATCCATTTTATGCAGAATACTTTGCTTCCATTTTATTAGTGGAGCTATGCAGAATACTTTGCATCCATTTTATGCAGAATACTTTGCTTCCATTTTATTAGTGGAGCTATGCAGAATACTTTGCGTTCATTTTATTAGTGGAGCTATGCAGAATACTTTGCATCCATTTTATGCAGAATACTTTGCTTCCATTTTATTAGTGGAGCTATGCAGAATACTTTGCGTTCATTTTATTAGTGAAGCTATGCAGAATACTTTGCATCCATTTTATGCAGAATACTTTGCTTCCATTTTATTAGTGGAGCTATGCAGAATACTTTGCGTTCATTTTATTAGTGGAGCTATGCAGAATACTTTGCGTCCATTTTATGCAGAATACTTTGCGTCCATTTTATTAGTGGAGCTATGCAGAATACTTTGCATCCATGTTATTAGTGGAGCTATGCAGAATACTTTGCATCCATTTTATGCAGAATACTTTGCTTCCATTTTATTAGTGGAGCTATGCAGAATACTTTGCGGTCATTTTATTAGTGGAGCTATGCAGAATACTTTGCGTCCATTTTATGCAGAATACTTTGCGTCCATTTTATTAGTGGAGCTATGCCGAATACTTTGCGTCCATTTTATTAGTGAAGCTATGCAGAATACTTTGCGTCCATTTTATGCAGAATACTTTGCGTCCATTTTATTAGTGGAGCTATGCAGACTACTTTGCGTCCATTTTATTAGTGGAGCTATGCAGAATACTTTTCTGGGTGGGTGAGACTTTGTCTTACCCACCCAGAGCAGAACACTATTGACTTGATTATAAGTCAGTCTTTCTTTCCATCGTGTGCGTAAACTTTGGTTTATGCATGGGTCGAAATGACTGTTCTTGTATTGTATTCTATTGTAATTGCATTTATATAGCGCTAACTACCCCTGACGAGGCGTCAAAGTTCTTTTTCGGTGAGTAGCAAGCTACTCCGGAACCCATTAAGGATTAGTGTTGAATTAGTATAGTGAAATATGAAAGTAATTTGAGTAGTGGATAGGTTAGTCAGTTATTTGGATTCAGGATAGCGGTAGGATAGAGGAGGGAAAAAAGATTTGTATTTATATAGCACTTGTTACCCCTGTATGGGGTGTAAAGTGCTTTTTTGGTGAGAAACACGCTACTCCGGAACCCATAAATGATTAGTAGTGGATATTAGTCAGTTATTTGGATTGAGAAGGATAGCGGAGGGATAGAAGAGGGAAAAAGGTTTGCCTTTATATAGAACTTCTTCACCCTGTTGTGGTGTTGACACGCTTTTTTGGGTGAGGAGCATTCTAATCCGGAACCCATAAAGGATTAGTGTTGAAAATTAGTACAGTGAAATATGAAAGTAATTTGAGTGGTGGATATGTTATTCAGTTATTTGGATAGAGAAGGGTAGCGAAGGGAAAGAAGAGGGAAAAAGGTTTGCATTTATATAGTGCTTGCTACCACTGATGAAGTGGTAAAGCACTTTTTCAGCAAGGAGCACGTTACTCCGGAACCCATTAGTGGTGAATTAGTATAGTGAAATATTAAATTTGAGAAGTGGACACGTTAGTCTGTTATTTTGATTGAAAAGGATAATGGCGGGATAAAAGCGTGTAGGGTTTAGACTTTTTTTGTTGTTGTTTTGGTTTGGAGGTCATAGCAGTAGGAGGAGGCTTGGGATGAGTAAAAGGGATGTGGAGGGGAAGTGTCAGAGAGAAGAGTTAAGGAAGGCTTGTTTTGGGGGATCGGTATAGTAAAAGAGGTGTCAGATGTAAGGAGGAGTAGAGATGGGGAGAGTGTAGAAATTGTTATTTTGGAATCATAGTAGTGGTATGGGGTTTGGGATGAATGAGAAAGTGGATGTAGGGAATATATTGATAGAGATATAGGGTGAGAAATAGGGTAGTGCTTTGGAAAGAGTAGTAGAACTAAGTTTGAGAAGAGTCAGAGAGTTGAGGTAGAAGATATATTTAGAGAGGTATAGGGTGAGAAATAGGGTAGTGCATTAAAATATATAGAAAACAGTATGATCCCCTTGATTCTATATTAAAAAACAACTGATAGCAATCTACTAGATTTCCAAACTTACACACCTTTGGTATTTATAAGAAGAACATATTTTATTCAGTAAAAATACATAAGAGATGTCATGAATTAAAAACACATATACATCAAAATATATGAAGACACAATACAATTGATTAAAAAATTGTTTACATAAAAATTACCCAAGTGATCTTTATAAGGAAAATCTAACCAACATGAATTATGGCCTGCATAATTAAACAAACAGAAAGACAGAACAAATTTGTAGGACATAAAACTTGTCCAATGCTATTGCACATCCAATATCTTATGTTTTACACACTGTTTCATACATTTATAAAATTTGTATTTCCACAATCGTGTCAGAATTCTGGATTGTACTGAATTTTGCGTCAACGCGTTTAGATGGTTTTTACTTGTCACACCATCTTTTTTAAAACATGCAGATATTCTGTCATTGACGGGATTAAATATCTTTCTCCCTTGTAATAAAACAGGTTTCTTCCCTCTTCTTTAGCCTCCTTTCCTGGAACTGGTGTATACATGTTGTGCTTGATAGATTATATCTTGTTAATAAAGGAAAGGACTCGACTTCGATTTGATTAAAATTTGAAGAGCCGGGAGGAATTAATCTGGATAACATTCTATCCCGTTTCGGTATCTCGCTATACTCAAAGCCTTGTGTCGTCTCTGTCAGAATGATCTATTGTCCTGGTGTGGCCTTTTCTTAGGGAATGGTAGAACTTCCGTCAAGATCCATAAGTACATGGAAAGTATATAGATGCATAAAGGAGGTAAGTATATGTAGATCCAAGTTATTGATAGGGGTATAGGTGAGAAATAGGGAAGTGCATTGAATATGCTTTTTGATGAGAAAAGTAATAAATATAGATTTTTTAAAACTTGTTTTATTAGTCACTGCATCCAGGTTATCAATAACAATTGTCATGCACGTACATCTTCAATAGTTGTTTCATTTTACTGAGTTAATGATAGGACATCACTTTTTTACTTCGCTCTCACTACCCGTAAGCTGAGTTACTTATGTTTTAAAGCAACAGTGCATTTTTAAATTGACTCTGAATCATGAACAAAAACAATAAAACAATAACGATAATCAAAGTAGGAAATCTAGATTCCCCCTTATCTATCCCTCCCCTCTCCTCCACCCCCTGGCAGGGAGCAGCAGGCGTTTCTGTGTTCTAATAAGGGTAATCTGGCAATGTACCTGTGACCTGTTAGCGATTTGTGTGTTTATGGTGTGAGAGGGCATTACAGTGTTGTTGCATTAGGTGGTAAAGTGAGCCTGGTGGATGGTGAACTATGTGTGCTTCCATTCTCACTTTGAGTTGTTACTGTAGATACTGCAGTCAACATTTGTCCCCAGTCCAAGAGATCACTCTCCGCATTCTCATCTGATCGTACTGCTCTGAAGCTGCATTCTTCAGCCACCCCCCACTCTCGCAGGTCATCCCTCCATCTATCCCACTTAGAAGGGGCCGGACGTATCCACTGGATCGTTATACTTCTTTTTGCTAGGACCAGTCCTAACAGTTCAAATTTGTGTTGCATCCTAGCCCCTTTCTTCAGTGTTGTGAGTATGACCAGAATGTAATGTTTTATGGAGATGTTGATTCGCGCCGTCATTGCTGTGCAAAGGGATTGTCCCACCTGGTGCAAGCACCGTTGTAGATGTAGACAGCTCCAGGTCATATGTAAGAATGTGGCGGGGTCCGTGCCACAGCGCGGGCACGTAGAAGATGACCCTGGGGTAAACCATGCACATCGTTGTGGAGTCAAATACATGTGATGTGAATAATAAAACTGGATGAGCTTAAACTGCATTAATGGTAGCATCTGCTACCTGAGCCTGAGCTCTCCTCCACTCGCCGTCCGTTAGTGGGACTGGCAGGTCATCGTCCTATCTCGCTCTAGTCATGTCGAGGTTAGTCCTCCTTTAATGCTTTGTATATGCGTGAGATGAGCCTGGGTCAAGCATTCTTGTCAACGCACAGGGAATGTGGTCCACAGCTCACGCACAGTACGTGATATTTTGGCAATGCCCGGTGTCACCTGGAACCAGTCCTGAGCCTCCTGAAAGGTCATGAATGTACCATTCTGATATAGATCTCACACAGACTCACAACCCCCCTCGTACCATCTCGAGACATCCATGATCTTCTGGAAACCCTTCAGCCAATGAAGAGGAAGTTCGCTAGCATACAGGCACTTTGGACAACCAGTACAACTGTTTGTTCCCAGACTGCTGTAATCCACCGAATTATGTGTGGGCAGTCTTTAGGGACCCTAGAACCCATCATTAGGAATTACTGTAGTTGCGTCTCATTATTCTATCTCCCTAGCAGGTCCCTCTTGACTGAGCGTTCCCCCATGCACCATTTTGCGGCATATTGCAATCGTCCAGTCATATAATATAGTCTTAGGTCTCGCAATCCTAGGCCACCCCCATCCATGTCCAATTTGAGTGTTTCCAGATTGGCCAGCCCATACCAGGGAGGTCAGGAGACCATTCAATGTGTCGAACGTAGACTTGGGAATTTTGCAAAAGGAGTTCTGGAGCACGTAGAGACAGCGAGGCACCATTTTTGATACTGCCACTCTCCCCATGACCGACAATGGCAACCTGTTTCAGAACATTATCGATGCCCGCAGCCCTGTAAGGACCTTCCCCATGTTTAGTTCAAACTGGGAATCCAGCTGATGGGCAATCTGCATTCCGAGGTAACGGAATCAATTGCACTTCCATTTCATACCAACTACAGGGAGATCGTATACAACCTTTCAATGGAAATTTCCTTCTACGGCATTAAGGGATCAGGTTTTTCGGGAAAAAATTAGGGAGAAATTAGTTGAATATTTTGAGATAAATGAGAGTACAGTGGATTCACCTGGGACACTGTGGGAGGCCTTCAAGGTAGTCACCAGGAGACATTGCATGGTAATAAAGTCAGGAGTTCTGAGGGCTATACGTAACACCTTACAAAACCTGGAGCGAGATATTCAGAACTTAGAAAGGGGCAATCTGGAAAGCCCGTCTAATACCACTTTGGCACAACTTAGGGCGAAATTGACTGAGTTTCAGGTAGAAGCAGAGAGGGAAACAGCATTTTTGTATAAACACGCTCAAGCCAGGCGGTATGGGGAGGGTGACTGGGCTGGGAAAACGCTGGCTAATCTCCTTCGTGCCCCAAGAGGTTCTGAGTACATTACTGAACTGCACACAGAGGCCGGGGAGATTGTCAGAACTCCTCAGGACATTTTCCGCACTATCGCTCAATTTTACCAGCCATTGTACATGTCTCGTAATAGACCCGTCCGACACAGACATCACTGATTATTTGGATTTGATTGCACTGGTGTGGTTTAATAATGGTGCAAGAGAGTATATGGAATTACCTATAAGGAAAGAAGATGTGAAACAGGTGATTTATGGTATGCCAGCAGACCAAGCCCCGGGGGCGGATGGACTTACTGCTGCCTTCTATAAAGAATATGTTGATATTGTGGCACCTAGACTTCTACAGGTATATCTGGAAGTGATGGAAACAGGCTCACCCCCCCTTCCTTAAGAGAGCCCACTATAATACCCTTATTGAAACCGGATAAGGATCCTACTAAGCCAGACTCTTATAGGCCATTATCATTAATTAATCTAGACACTAAAATCTATGCCAAGCTCCTGGCTGCTAGTCTGCAGACTGCAGCCAATGCTCCCGCAGATTGCTCTGCCGGATCAGTCCGGGTTTATACTGGGCAGATCGACGTCACATAATTTGAGGGTGATATTTGGCCTACTGCATTACATAGCACTGCATGTTCAGGCAGTAGCAGCACTGCTAGATGCTACTAAAGCGTTCGACTCTTTGGAGTGGAAATTTTTATTTGCCCTACTGACCAGGATGGGATTTAGTCCTATCTTCATTAAACAAATACAAATAATATATACAAACCCAACGGCGAGAGTGCGGGTGAACGGACAGATCACAGACTCGTTCGTCATAACTAGGGGAACGAGACAGGGCTGCCCTCTATCTCCCCTACTGTGCGCAATAGCCACTGAACCACTTGCGGCGAGGCTTCGACGACATCATGCACAACGGAGTATTGGTTTTAATTCCAGAGGGCTATTAATTTCCATGTATGCGGACAATATGACGATTTATCTACTTAACTCTAAAGACAATTTCGATGTTGTCATGAGAGAACTGATTAGGTATGGGGGATTGACGGGGATTCAGATAAATTGGGCGAAATCAGTATCGCTTCCGCTCACAGATAACACCATTCAATGTGACACAGAATTCCCTATCCAATGGGAAACGGGTGAAACGAGATACTTGGGTATATGGATAAGTAGATCTCTCCAAGAATTGTGGCTGGTGAACTACGGGAAAGGGATAGATTGGATGGAACACAAAATACAGAGATGGAAGCGTCTACCGCTTTCTTTAACTGGGCGAATCGCAATCACAAAAATGGTTATACTCCCAAAGTTGTTGTATCTATTTGTCAACATTCCTATGCCTTTAAACTCTATTTTTTTTAAACGACTACGCACCGGGATTCTAGACTTGATATGGGAGAGCAGACAACCCCGAGTAGCCTGGAAGCTCTTGACTCTCCCGCTTGCTCAGGGAGGTCTGGGGCCCCAGACTTCGAGCTTTATGCCTATAGTGCACAAGCACAGTACTTACATTTCTGGCAGGATCCTACCCCATACCAGCCTCATGTGGCAATTGAGCTAGATATGGTCGCGCCTACCCCACTTCCTGCAGTTGTGTATCATCCATATAAGCGACGTCACTCAGATATAAATACTGTGGAAATGATGAGATGGGCCTGGAGAAACATAGCGAAAAGGGCAGGACATAAAGAACTATACGCCCCGTCTATGTCCCTGGGAGGCAATCCACTGATTGGCCCACTAACGGACAAGGCGATTTCTGAACATGCAAGAAGGCAAGGGCTACTGGTGGGGCGGGACTTGTACCCTGAAGATGTATTTTTATCCCTCCAGCAGATGTGTGAGCATGATCAACCCTCTGCTTCAGATATGTTATTATTTTGCCAACTTAGGGCCGCATGCAGGGCGAGACATGTGGAGTTTCGCAAAGTTCCGGCTCCTCTACCAGCACTAGAAAATCTTTTAGCCAATCCCTCCCCCAGGAAGTTGATAACGAGAATATATAGCATAACGCAAGAGTCAACCCCTTATTGTCTTAACTGCCTCAAAAGCGGAATGGGAGAGGGAAGGGGATATCACCATTACAAACAAACAATGGCAGTTCTTCTGTTCTCAACTAGAACATCTTTCGCCTAACTATAGGTTACGACTTAAACATTTCAATTATTTGCATAGAGTCTATCGTACACCAATTCAGTTACATCGGATGGGGTTGCAACAAGATACGAGGGCTTGGCGATGTGGGGCACATGACACAACTTTTGTTCATTTAGCGTGGTACTGCGACCCTGTGGCGCGATTGTGGACGGATGTGTTTAGGCATATCGGTAGCATTGCTAACGTAACATTAAAGGTGTCACCTCTTGTGGCGCTGTTGGGCTTTGTGCTGGAAGTTCCTGAGGGTGCCCGAACACTGACCTCTATGCTACTCCTCCTCGCTAAACATCAGGTTGCAATGCACTGGAAAAAATTACACCCGCCTACAATAGCAGAATGGATACAAGCAGTGGTATACTGTAAAAATCAATTGTCGATTTGATGCCTAGTAGATCCAGGCCCATGGCTATATGGGTCCCTTTTGTGGCCTGGCTGGAGCAGGGAGGCTATGACCTCGGGCTGCCCATATGATTTGAACACGCACAGGTACGTGGTTATATGTCAAATTCTATTCACCCAGTGGTACTAATGTGGCACGGAACTGGTCCCCGGTGTCTACGAGGATATGGACTCTTGTGACCGGAAGGGTACGGATGTGGGTGGGGGGATCATTGGATGCGGATTTGAGTCGTGGTTGTATGGTTGTGGACATGGCAAGGGGAGGCGGGGAGTGTTAATTGTTTACAAAATTGAAGATATAGGCCCAGATGTATCATCATTCCCATTTGCGATTTCTTAATAGCGATTTTTACCGAATCGCTATTAAGAAATCGCAAAATGGGATGTATGTTTAAAATCGCTTTTTTTTTGCGATTCCTTATCATTCCTAATTTGCGAATTCCAAGGTGCGAATTCGCAAATAAGGAATAATTTCCCATTCATTCCTATGGGCCAGGAGGCCCATAGGAATGATTGTGAAATAATTCTCAAATTGCGAATTCGCAATTTGCTAATCGCAATTTGAGAATTATTGCAAGGGTGCAGGGGTGTCTCATGGACACCCTGCTGCACCCCTGAAACTTACATGTGTGTGCATATGGCCCACATACATGCCCTATGGGCATGTATGTGTGCCACATGCCACCTTCAAAATTGCTTAATTGTGAATTTTGAATGGAATTCGCAAATTAACACCAACCTCAAATTGGTGTTAATTTGCGATTTCTTAACCTGAATTCGCAATTTGAAATTGCTTCATACATGGCATTTAAGGAATCGCAAAATTGCGATTCCTTAAATGCTTAAGCAAAATAAGGAATCGCAATTTTTTGCGATTCCTTATTTTGCTAATTTCTCATACATCCCAAAAGATGCAAAATGTCCGTTTGCGATTCGTTAAGGCCGAAATTCTGCGAATTTCGGCCTTAACGAATCGCAAAAGGCTTGATACATCTAGGCCATAATTTTTATACGTATGCCTTTAACTTTTATACGTATGCCTTTAACTTCGCAATGTGCGCACATCATCAAGAAACAATGTTATACCACATTATTTGCTGCCGATCCCCAGGATGTCGGTGTTAAAGCTGTGTACAATATGATCTAATTGTTTAATATAGTACTGCTGACCTCAGGGTTGTAGGAAAACAGCTGTGTCAATTGTGAAGAGTGCAATAAAGGCGTCTTAAAAAAAACACACAAAAAAACTACGTGGAGATCGTGAGGTGTCCCCCGCACCAAGGCAGCAAACAGGAACAATATTGTTTTCTGGCAATTGATTCAGATGCCAGAGTAAGCCCCAAATGAGTCTAGTATTTCCCAAACCACTGGTATTGCCCCTTCTGGCTCACTCACATATAGAAAGTATCATCTGCATACATGGAGACCACATGCGTATGACCGTCTACCTGTAAACCCCATGGTTCCATATCCCTACGCAATCGTACCACCAGAGGCTCCACGGCCAGAGCAAAAAGCAGTGGGAACTACGGGCACCCCTGCCTCGTGCCCCTTCGTATCTCAATGATTTTCGACACCTGCCTTCCATTCTGCACTCTGGCCATCAGTTTGCGGTATAGCAGTTTGACCCAGGCTCTGTACTCGCTTCCAAACCCCATTTTCTGCAGTACTTCACAGAGATAGAGTATCAAATGCTTTTCAATATCCAGGGCGACTACTGCCGCCCTTAGGTCAGTGTCTGCTACCGAGTGCAGGACCTGTTATAATCATCATAAATTCATGTGAGTTCCTCTCCCTGGCATAAAAACGCATTGGTCCTCATGAACCAATGAGTTCACCACTCTCCGTAGTCTTAGGGACAGAACTTTGGCCAGTAATTTAGCGTCCACTCCCAACATGGACAGGGGCCTATCTGCAGCCGGGTCCTCGGGGTTTCTATCAGGCTTGGGGAGCATGACAATATGCGCCTCTCGCATGGATGGGGAGAACTCCAGTCTGTTTAGCCTCCTACAAGGTGTCTAATAAACACGGAAGGAGTATATCGCTGTACGCCTGATAGAATTCAAAGGGCATTCTGTCTGAGTCAGGCGCCTTGCACCGGGCCATCCCCCAAGGACTTCCTGTAGGTCATCCAGCTGGAGTGCTGCCTCCAGTTCTTCCCTTTACTCATCTGAACGCTGCTGCAGTGAAACCCCTTGAAGGAAGTCACCCCCATCGGACCTCTCGTTTCCAGTGGTCCGGCTGTAGATATCAGCCAAATGCGCGAATAGAACACTCTGCTGACGAGGAACAAGAATTCCGAAACACCGGTGTCCAGAGTTGGTGCTGCAACCTTGCTACGACACACTTCAACGCAATAGCGCACACGCTATTGAGAGACTGCATCGTCCATGATGCTCCTGGGGCACACCTGCTGGTGGGTGAGTCGGAGTGCGAAAACCCCCCCCTCAACACTGATTGGCTCCCCTGAGCTAGAGCTGACGAGCTCGGAATTCGCACCCGCGCCAGAGAGGTACAGACCTGAGAACACTTGGCAGCCTGCACAGCTAATCCCGAAAAACCTACACTCTGCTGACGAGGAACAAGAATTCCGAAACACCGGTGTCCAGAGTTGGTGCTGCAACCTTGCTACGACACACTTCAACGCAATAGCGCACACGCTATTGAGAGACTGCATCGTCCATGATGCTCCTGGGGCACACCTGCTGGTGGGTGAGTCGGAGTGCGAAAACCCCCCCCCTCAACACTGATTGGCTCCCCTGAGCTAGAGCTGACGAGCTCGGAATTCGCACCCGCGCCAGAGAGGTACAGACCTGAGAACACTTGGCAGCCTGCACAGCTAATCCCGAAAAACCTACACTCTGCTGACGAGGAACAAGAATTCCGAAACACCGGTGTCCAGAGTTGGTGCTGCAACCTTGCTACGACACACTTCAACGCAATAGCGCACACGCTATTGAGAGACTGCATCGTCCATGATGCTCCTGGGGCACACCTGCTGGTGGGTGAGTCGGAGTGCGAAAACCCCCCCCTCAACACTGATTGGCTCCCCTGAGCTAGAGCTGACGAGCTCGGAATTCGCACCCGCGCCAGAGAGGTACAGACCTGAGAACACTTGGCAGCCTGCACAGCTAATCCCGAAAAACCTACACTCTGCTGACGAGGAACAAGAATTCCGAAACACCGGTGTCCAGAGTTGGTGCTGCAACCTTGCTACGACACACTTCAACGCAATAGCGCACACGCTATTGAGAGACTGCATCGTCCATGATGCTCCTGGGGCACACCTGCTGGTGGGTGAGTCGGAGTGCGAAAACCCCCCCCCCCCCTCAACACTGATTGGCTCCCCTGAGCTAGAGCTGACGAGCTCGGAATTCGCACCCGCGCCAGAGAGGTACAGACCTGAGAACACTTGGCAGCCTGCACAGCTAATCCCGAAAAACCTACACTCTGCTGACGAGGAACAAGAATTCCGAAACACCGGTGTCCAGAGTTGGTGCTGCAACCTTGCTACGACACACTTCAACGCAATAGCGCACACGCTATTGAGAGACTGCATCGTCCATGATGCTCCTGGGGCACACCTGCTGGTGGGTGAGTCGGAGTGCGAAAACCCCCCCCTCAACACTGATTGGCTCCCCTGAGCTAGAGCTGACGAGCTCGGAATTCGCACCCGCGCCAGAGAGGTACAGACCTGAGAACACTTGGCAGCCTGCACAGCTAATCCCGAAAAACCTACACTCTGCTGACGAGGAACAAGAATTCCGAAACACCGGTGTCCAGAGTTGGTGCTGCAACCTTGCTACGACACACTTCAACGCAATAGCGCACACGCTATTGAGAGACTGCATCGTCCATGATGCTCCTGGGGCACACCTGCTGGTGGGTGAGTCGGAGTGCGAAAACCCCCCCCTCAACACTGATTGGCTCCCCTGAGCTAGAGCTGACGAGCTCGGAATTCGCACCCGCGCCAGAGAGGTACAGACCTGAGAACACTTGGCAGCCTGCACAGCTAATCCCGAAAAACCTACACTCTGCTGACGAGGAACAAGAATTCCGAAACACCGGTGTCCAGAGTTGGTGCTGCAACCTTGCTACGACACACTTCAACGCAATAGCGCACACGCTATTGAGAGACTGCATCGTCCATGATGCTCCTGGGGCACACCTGCTGGTGGGTGAGTCGGAGTGCGAAAACCCCCCCCTCAACACTGATTGGCTCCCCTGAGCTAGAACTGACGAGCTCGGAATTCGCACCCGCGCCAGAGAGGTACAGACCTGAGAACACTTGGCAGCCTGCACAGCTAATCCCGAAAAACCTACACTCTGCTGACGAGGAACAAGAATTCCGAAACACCGGTGTCCAGAGTTGGTGCTGCAACCTTGCTACGACACACTTCAACGCAATAGCGCACACGCTATTGAGAGACTGCATCGTCCATGATGCTCCTGGGGCACACCTGCTGGTGGGTGAGTCGGAGTGCGAAAACCCCCCCCCTCAACACTGATTGGCTCCCCTGAGCTAGAGCTGACGAGCTCGGAATTCGCACCCGCGCCAGAGAGGTACAGAACTGAGAACACTTGGCAGCCTGCACAGCTAATCCCGAAAAACCTACACTCTGCTGACGAGGAACAAGAATTCCGAAACACCGGTGTCCAGAGTTGGTGCTGCAACCTTACTACGACACACTTCAACGCAATAGCGCACACGCTATTGAGAGACTGCATCGTCCATGATGCTCCTGGGGCACACCTGCTGGTGGGTGAGTCGGAGTGCGAAAACCCCCCCCTCAACACTGATTGGCTCCCCTGAGCTAGAGCTGACGAGCTCGGAATTCGCACCCGCGCCAGAGAGGTACAGACCTGAGAACACTTGGCAGCCTGCACAGCTAATCCCGAAAAACCTACACTCTGCTGACGAGGAACAAGAATTCCGAAACACCGGTGTCCAGAGTTGGTGCTGCAACCTTGCTACGACACACTTCAACGCAATAGCGCACACGCTATTGAGAGACTGCATCGTCCATGATGCTCCTGGGGCACACCTGCTGGTGGGTGAGTCGGAGTGCGAAAACCCCCCCCTCAACACTGATTGGCTCCCCTGAGCTAGAGCTGACGAGCTCGGAATTCGCACCCGCGCCAGAGAGGTGCAGACCTGAGAACACTTGGCAGCCTGCACAGCTAATCCCGAAAAACCTACACTCTGCTGACGAGGAACAAGAATTCCGAAACACCGGTGTCCAGAGTTGGTGCTGCAACCTTGCTACGACACACTTCAACGCAATAGCGCACACGCTAGTGAGAGACTGCATCGTCCATGATGCTCCTGGGGCACACCTGCTGGTGGGTGAGTCGGAGTGCGAAAACCCCCCCCTCAACACTGATTGGCTCCCCTGAGCTAGAGCTGACGAGCTCGGAATTCGCACCCGCGCCAGAGAGGTACAGACCTGAGAACACTTGGCAGCCTGCACAGCTAATCCCGAAAAACCTACACTCTGCTGACGAGGAACAAGAATTCCGAAACACCGGTGTCCAGAGTTGGTGCTGCAACCTTGCTACGACACACTTCAACGCAATAGCGCACACGCTATTGAGAGACTGCATCGTCCATGATGCTCCTGGGGCACACCTGCTGGTGGGTGAGTCGGAGTGCGAAAACCCCCCCCTCAGCGCGAATAGAACTGCATTGACACCGACCTGCGTGTTAGCCGTCCCTCCCTCCGGACGACATAGTGTAAGAATCAACAGGGTGGGCACGCACGTTTTAGCAGCCACGCAAGCAGTCTCCCTGATCTGTCACCTTCTTTATGTAGCGATTGCCAATATTTCCTGCAGGGCAGGCATTCCAGTCCATCCCAGGTCTCCCTAAGTGCACGTTGTGCCTGTAACAGGGCATCCAAAGGCTGATCCATCGCGCAGCCTTCACGTTTCAGTTTGGTCAGCGAGTCCTCTGCCCCTCAAGGTTCCAGCTCTAGTCGCCTCTTAGTATCCCCCACTCTGGACAGGCAGTCCCCTCTAGTGATCACTTTGAATGTATCCCATTCATTACTCCTAGTTTCAGTGGTGGACCAATTCTCATTAAAGTAATCTATTGTGGTTTTCCTAAATTCTTCCCTAAATACTTGGTCTCGTAGTACGGATGGTTGCAATTGCCATATCGGGACTCTCGGCCTACTCCTCTCGGTTCCCCATTCTAACAAAAAAGGGGCATGATTCGATAGGAAGCGGCCCAGCACCGCAGTCCCGCCCACATTGCCACACATCTCTCGGGAGAGTAAGAAACATCAAGCCTACTGTAGACCTCGCGGGCCTGCGTATAGCACGTGTATTGCCGCTCTTCCGGGTGGGTTTCACGTTAGTTGTCCACACAGTAAAGCCTATCCATCACCACTCTCAGGGCCGCCGACATATTCGCCTTAGTGTGGTGTTTTGAAGGGTGCCTGTCTAATGTACCATAAGTAATAAATACATAGATCCAAGTAATCGAGGCTATATAGATGCATAAAGGAAGTGAGCATATGTAGATTGAAGATGCATTAGATAAATTATGCTTTTCAAGTGTTGTTGTACTTAAAAAGTTTATTTTAAACATAATTATTCTACATGTTTATACAAAGCAATACACATATATAGGTACGTATCTATAGTACAAATAAATGCTTATGTACAGAGGGATATGCTGTATATTTCTGTTTGTGTAAGGCGCTTATGTGGGGAATAGCCAATTATTGAGTAGTTTTCTGAAGATAAGGTGTTGTCCATGGATCTTATGTTGGGGGGTAAAGAGTTCCATAGTTTGACTGCTTGAACAGAGAAGGATGTGCCACCCATGTTTATTTTCTTGTATCTTGGGATTTTGAGGTGAGGTGCCACTCTAGAGCGGAGGTTCCTTTGTTGAATAATTATCGAAAGCGTAAAATACCTCAACCTTCTTATATTTTGGCAGGTCAAACCTGCCGGAATTTAACAGGGGAAAACCATATGGTAATTACCCTATCATGTGGATTTTGGTTTGTTAAATACCAAAATCTGCATGTTATTCCCCAGAAATTCATAATAGGTGCTATTTATTGCATCAGATGGATCATGAACCCTGTAATATCGTTATTTACCAGTTGCGCTTAATAGCACTTATACTTATAATCAGGCCCTAAGTTTTGATAAACATATTTTTTGAGGCTTAAAGAGTCATACTTCACAGTCATATTATCTTCTGATGAGCTCAGTTTTCTCGACTAGTACATGTCAAACCAGAAAACTTTGGTTCATATTGACAATGACAATAACAATTCTGCTGTAAAGCTTCTTTCCATATTTGAACTTAGTCTCAGAGTTCTCTAAAAGACTAAGTATACGTACCCTGAGTTAATTGATTCTGCAGTCTCTGATGGAGTAACAGTCTAGGAAGTTTTAGTTACCTTAGTATGTCTGATGTTCGAGTACATTAGCTAATCTATCAAGCCTGGAGCTGCCCTGCAGGCTGAGGTCATGCACAAGTGATATTGATGAAATAACCCATGGAAACATTGACCAGTTTACTGGAATCAACAGGCATTAACTCTAACAATTCCCTCCCTTAGTCTACATTGTTGTCTTGTTAAATACCAGATCAGTTCCAGGACATTGGGTTCTTGATATTTTGCTTTGTCTCTAGTTTCCATATTTTCCTCTCTTTCTAACAAGTGAAACAAAGCACCGTTAGTAAAAAGAGCTGCATTCCACAGTTCATTATTTGTGGAACTTGCTTTTCTCTCCTGTAATCCCATCAGCAAATGGATGGCGTGATGTTGATCACATCATTCGGTGACCCTTGACCCCTCTTTCTCTCTCTTGCTCTGCTTTTTTGCTACTCGTGCTTGGGTAGAGCCTGAGCTCTGCATTATATCACCATGACCTCATGATGTTCTCACTGTTTTCCACAACAACATATCCCTGGGAAAGTTAATTCCCTCTTTTGAACTCACAAAACATCACTTTTAGATCTGATCTCATAATATTCCTCGCTGCATCAGGGTACATCAAGGCTCATTAGCAAAGATGTGTTTTTAAAAATTATTGAAGCATGATTTAGTATTGCAATTAACATAATATGCATAAATATTACATATTAGCAATAGTATGTGGGCAATTTAGAGGCAAACTGAAATTGCTGGAATCGTAAGCATTATCAGGATCCAAGTTTGAAAGGATTTAAATGAAAATTTATTCTGGGTGTGGGATCTTCTCAAGAAAATCATGGTCAGTTGTTAATTTTAATGCCATTGCTCAAAGCTAAACGGATTAAAAATCTTCCTACATGGAAGTTGACAGCTCTTATCCATAGATATTTGGAAAACTGAAAGACACATTGTGAATTTTGAAGAACATTAGAACAGTAACATTGGTCAAATCCTGCTGAGATTCAAAGATCACTTTATAGGAGGAGATTGAGCATTCTCGCCATAACTTTCAGCAAATATAGAAGAAATTCCGTCCTTTTTAAAAAAAACTAAAAAATACAAATTTTGTTGTAGAAAACAAACAGACAGTGTAATCATAGCAATGGAAATCATCAGGACACTGTAGAAAATACATTGCAGCGCATCAATTATTACTTAAGTTGTAATAAGACCACCATCTTTCCCAGATGTGTCTGTGTTTATTAGGACAGACCCTTTTTTTTTTGCTCACGTTTTCACCTCAGATTAGACTTGGGCATATGTTAATCAGTCATGGCCCTGCTCTAACAAGAACAATCCATCCTGAACTGCCAAGCCAGGTCCGCTCTGAACCAGAATGCAAACAGCGTAAGACCGGAATAGGCCTGTATGTGCCTCTTAAATCAGGTATAGATTGGTTTCAGTGGCACAGTGAGGAAGGGACCAGCGTCTGGGCATACCCTTCACCACTTAGTACACTGCACCAAACGCACACAAGGTGATGAGAGGAATTCTTGCAATCACTTGGGGTAGTATTCCAACCATCATTCTTTTGGGGCTTGCCCATCATGCCACCTCGAACAATCAATCAATCAAAACTCCTTTATTCGGGCTTAGAAAAAGATCATAAAAGTACAGAGATACATTTTTTTTAAATACATTAAAAATATACATACACAATTCAATTGGCAATATGCACTGTTAAACGCTTCAAAATCATGATGTTAAATACACGTTAATTGATTTCATATACTCTCCATGGATTTTCTGCTTTAGATGGCCATCTTAAGAAAACAACAGACATTAAAACAGATTTCTGGAATATTTAACAATTGGAGATAAATTTGTTCTGTTCTACATTGTCGAAGAGCAGACTTAATCAGACCTCAAATTAGACCCAGCAATGTGCAAATCAGTCTTGGTCCTGCTCTGTTATTTGTGAGATCCTATTAAGAGTTAATGTTTATTTATCCCCATTAAACATGGTTTCTGTATCAGATCTGTCAACAATCAGTGCAAGTGAAACTTTCAAAGCTACATGGTACTAACTTTGAATGTGGCTTTAGCTATCCTTCTCCCCAATCCATAAACATCCAAAAGTCACAGTGTAATAAGTTCTCATAATTATCCGACAAGCACACCCTGCAGTTTTCTTCAATGCACTGCGAGCAGGCATTACTATTTTGGAATGTGCTGTAGGCATCACTTTGGATTTTTCCATAATTCTCCAGTTAGTTTCCTTGTCAAGCCTCCACAATGTCAACCATGCATGTTATTGGCTAATTCCTTGAGGCCCACGTTTCCCCTTTCATGTACCATAAATACCTAGCACACATTCTTTCCAAATTTCCTAGATGGCACATTTATACTACTCTTGGGTAGTTAGCACAACGGAGTTTGCTGGCCGAGAAGGAATCCTGTTTTAAGTAAGTGATCCTTCCCGTCTGCGCTGAATTACACGCAGCGCTGCCCCGGTTTTGGCGTGTAGGTTCTTTAAACTGGGAGAATGGATTGGAGTTTTCCGTGACGATTGGAAGCCACACGCATCAATTTTGAAATTACTGGATTGGGGGCTGTCTTCCCGGTATTGATAGCGCCAACTAATGGGTTGGTGCTGGAAGTTCTGCTACTTATGTACAACGATGCTGACTGCATTCATATGCAGGTAAATGTGTAATTCTTGCCCAAAGTCCTGAAGAGGCCTAAATATTTTATAGGCTGAAACGCGTCGACTGTAACCTGACACCCAAAAAACGTTGAAATAGAATTTGGAAATACTTGATGAGAGCCTTGAAAAAAAGAAGGATAAAGTAATTTCAGCTTCCTAGGCTCCACTACTGAATGTGGTGATCCAGATGAAGGAATTAAAGTCATATAACAAAATACCATAGATTTCCTTGTTCAAATTGTTGGGCATTTTTTGAACCATTTAAAAAGGGTTCTGGATAAAGTTTCGTTGTTTTTATGTTTATGTTTGTCTGCACATTGTAAATATTGTGTAAAGATATAGGCAAATGTATATAAATTTGTATTGATAGGTTTCGTTTTCCGATGCCCCGCCCACTTACATTTACATTTATGAGTTAGCATAGTGTGTCTAACTAATGATGCATTAATTTATGCATTTACGTTTATATTCTCCATCTCATTATTCATTATTCATTTATGCGTGTGATGTTATTCAGTTTTCTTAGCTTCGCTTGTGTGCCACCATTTTGGGGTGCTTCTCTCTGCGTGCGAGTCGCACTCGCTCATTCTCCCCTCCCGTAGGAATAGGAAAAACCCTGAACGCAGCAGTTTTCGTTTCTTAGCTAACTGTGACCAAAACTAATAACAAAAACCTAATCAGTAATGTTCTCATGCACTGGAGATGCTGAGGCCCGGCACCATTGGCCTTGGGCAGAGATAACCAAATGTTGCTATTGCAGATGCAGATGCCTCTTGTGTGAGGCCATTGTTAACCCTCTCCGGGGTCTAGTACTTTTCCAGTATGGGCATGTTTTATTTTTGCTGTACCATGTTATAATGTATTGCTGTAGTGAAATGAGTCAGTCCTCTCGGCGCACTCCTAGGGGTGAGGTCGGACAGGGCCCTCTCATATGGGAGTTTGTGGCCTAATAAAATACTTTGTTTATCCTTCTCCACTGTCCGGCTGACTTCTTACTTGGTAATTATAGGTGAGTGCGGTAAATCACTCGGGTGGATTTAAGCCACGCTTATCAGATGGCGTCCGAACAGGTACCTCGCGATAAGGATCTTTCTCACCCGTAAGTGGGTAGCAGAAGGCCGGGGACCCTCTGGTCGGCACGGTGGGTCCGGGTACCCATTTGATGCCGAGCTTGGTTCTCGCAGCGCTGCCCCACCCTGCTGATTGGGAGAGGTCCCGGTTCATGATCCTGCGCCGGGGTCCGGAAGGCGGAACTTTGGAGCTGACCGTGTTGGTCCCAGCAGCCGGCGGTGGAGAACGGTAGAGGTCGGTACCGCATATAGAAGGTGAGTGGTCCGACTGTTGATTGAGGGAGCTGGGACGCTCCAAGAGACTGGTGTGTCTCCGAGACCGGCGTGTCTCTAGTGGTTGGAGGAGCCCGTGTGCTCCTGGAGCTAGTGTGCTCCGGGGAACTCAGAGTGCGCGTGGTGCTCTGACAGACTTGGCAGAGGTTGGGTGGACATTTGTTTGTGGTCATCCGACCGGGTGGTACTGCGGTCGAGGCGTGGCTCATTGCGGGCGGATTCTGGGACTCACCCGAACCCCTAGTGTGTGTGGTTTGTTGGGAGCGGGTCTCGGGTCTCCCGTGGTAAAGAGCGCAGCGATCTGTAGTGCCGCCCGGGTGGCGGATGTGTTCCCCAATCTCGGAACAGTGAGTGCGCTGTTCGGTCTGAGGTAGAGTCCAGGTTCCCCAGGACTTGGTCGACGGGTCTTGTCCCATTTTGGTAACACGTGTTTGGCAGGAATTTGACGCATAGGAAGCGTGAATATATGTGTGTGTGTTTAGTAGTAATTGTGCGGTCTGGGTATTGGTGAGAGTGAATTTTGTGTTGGTGTGTGATTGAGTGAGTGAAGATGGCGTGTTTCAGTAAGCTACGGTGCCTCGGGTGCGGCTGCGGCGCCTCGGACACTAGATTGGCTGAGAGCCAACCCGTCCCAGTGGAGGGCTCACCTAATTTCGAGATGTATGTTAAACATGGATTGACTCCAATTTTGTTTAATACTTTGTGGCACAAGTACACCAAGTGTAACATAGATTTGCAATGGCCGTTTACTGGTTCTTTCGATGTGGCAAAACTAGATTTGCAGGACAGATTATTTGCTAAGCGTAGCCGCCAGAGTATGTTCGATTCCTTGAGGATGTGGCAGAAAGAAGTAAGGGAACGACAGATGAGAGAGGAGAAGGTGGCTCAGAAGAGAGCGGCGCAGACGATGGCACAAAAGGCGAGAGAACATACTAAGAAAGAGAATGAGACACAGATTGAGCGCGCAGACAGACTTCATAGGTTACAGACAGATAAAAGCTATGTAGTAAGAGAGGAAGAGCGAGATGAGATGGAGGACATTTTGAATGTTCGGCCCCCTCCCCCGTATGCTCCGCAATCATTGTACCCCATGTTGACAGGTTCTGCTTCCCCTGCGGTGGTTTCAGTTCCGCAAACGGTTGCTCATCCCCTGTTCGGCACCCCCACTTCCTCTGTTTTGCCCCCTACTTTGTTGAGAGATGTTGAAAAAGCATTGTCTACTGTCACTTCTTCCGCGACCGCGCCCTTGGTTTCTTTCTTTGTGGCGAGCTCACCTGCCCCCTCTGCGATTTCTTCTGCACTTCCCACTGTTTCTGCTAGCGCTACCCCCCAAGGTGAGTTGACGACCCCGACTCGAGGTGCCGGAGGTGGGATACTTACCCAAGTAAGTAAATTGCTTACACGCTCTACTGTTGGATTGGATGAAAAAACGATGGTGGCCAATCAGGCTTGTCAGTGGGCTAGGAGTCCTATTTATGTACTGGAAGACATCTGGTCCACAATGAAGGATTATGAGCCTCTGATACAGCAGCATGCTTTATGGCATATGTCAACGACGCTGATAGGGTTGTGGTAGCAGGGTTATGGTGGAACGGCACCCCGGGTTCTTTATGACATTAAGGACAGAGCCTATAGGGCTAATACTAGTATGAGGGATGTGTTACAGAATTTGCGGACTTTGCTGGAATATAGAAATGAATTGCCGTCAGCAGGAGGGCCCTATTTTCCTGGAGCGCATCCAATGCGCGAAGTTCACCCTATTTTACATCTTGAAGTGCCTGAAGTGGTAGACCCAGTAACTAATAATGTGACCAGAGCTCGTGTAGAGGCTCGTTTCCAGGAACAGTGGGTATACACGCCTTGGAAACGGAGCGAGGTGTTGGCGCTGAAGGCGCAGTTGCCCGACTCTAGAAAAAACAACAACTGCTTATTACAAAGAATTGACGGAAGCAGCTTCCTCGACGGTCATGACTTTAGCTGACATAGAATTGTTCTTTGGGTTACTGGTTCCGGTGGATGTGTGGAGGCAGGTGAAGGGTACAGATCATGTGGAGGAATTGGGAGGTACTTGGGAGGAATTTAAGGACTGGGATAAGGAACGGAAGCAGGGGAAAAACCGAAACCTGAGATCTTAGCATTACCGGGGCGAATAATAACATTTATGCACTCTCTTATTCCTCCAAAGAAGGTGGATTGGGATAAGTTGACTGCACGTAGACAAAAGAAGGATGAAGCGGTTTCGGATTCCTTCACTCGTTTCGAGGAAGCCTTTTTGGATTTTAGTGGTCAGGATCTCTCTCAGGATGGGGGCTTGAGACTTTTCGTGAATAGGTTTGTAACTAACTTGTTACCAGAAATTGCGGCTAGATTGCAGGCATCGGAGAGTACGTGGACGACGTCCATCCCCTCTGCTATTCTGAGTATGGCTCAGTATTATGAACATAGAGAGAACGAGAACAAAGAGAGGAAAAGAAAGCCAAAGACTTGAAGACAAGGGTGCTGCTGCAGCAGGTGTCGAAGGGTCGGGGACGTGGAGCCCCGCCTATGGTAGCGGGTCGAGGCGGAAGTAGTTACGGAAGGGGAGAGAAGAGAGAGAGTCTGGGGCCGAACCAGTGTGCGAACTGCAAAAAGGAGGGGCACTGGTGGAGAGATTGTCCGGAGCCCCGGTCCAATGCTGGACCAGGCAGAGGTAGAGGCTGCGGTGAATTTCGCAGGGATGACAGACAGTTTGATGAAGGAAGGAGTACCGGGGAGAAATTGCTTTGACGGAGAGAGGGATCGACAACATTTTCAAACTGAGGGTGACCATGACAGAGACAGACAGTACTACCACGACGCATACGCAATGGATGACATGACTGGCTTCTCCCATAACTAGGACAGTGTAGGACAGAGCATGGGACCAGTTTCTGTGGATGTTGATCAACGAGGACCCTATGTGACTGCGGATTTGTTGGGGTCTCCTCAGAAATTGTTGGTGGACACGGGTGCTATGAAAAGTTCTGTAGCACGTTCTCAGTTCCCAGGGGCGGTTCTGTCTGGCAGGAATAATGTTTCCGTTGGGTTCTCAGGTACTCCGGTAATTAGCCCCATTTCTAAGCCTCTTACACTTACGATTGGTCCTTTTACCGTTGAATCTCCTTTCCTTTTAACTTCGAATTGTGGCAAGAATTTGCTGGGTTTGGATTTGTTGAAGAGATTGCATGCCACCATTTACTGTTCTCTGGACGGTGTGTACGTCACTTTGGGTCCTACTGTCGCGCGTGTGCAACAGTGCTTCTCAAAAGACGAGCCTCTTCCAGCTGAGAATGTGGGGATCCTGGAGACTTTGTGGCCCAGTGGTGATACTGATGTGGGAAAGGTGGATCTTGCCCCCGTGTCCATCAAGGTTAAGGTGGGAGCTCGATTGCCCTGAATACTGCAGTATAAAATATCTAGGGACGGTGAAACGGCTTTGCTACAAATAATACAGGATTTGATACGGTCAGGTGTAGTGGAGGAGACGGCCTCTAACATTTGTAACAGCCCCATTCTCCCAATTCTTAAAAGACCCTCTGCTGATGCAGGTGATGGTGCACCTGATGTTTATCGTTTTGTGATTGATTTACGCCACATTAATAAGGTGGTTGAACCCCAATATCCGGTGGTCTCTGACATTACAACGTTTTTGACAATGATCCCTCCCACTGCCAAATATTTCTCTGTTTTGTATTTGAAAAACGCCTTCTTTAGTATTCCGGTACACCCTGACAGCCGCCATCTTTTCGGATTCTCATTGGCTGGCCGCAGCTTCAGATTTTGTAGAATTCTTCAAGGCTATACCGAGAGCCCCAGCATTTATAGTCAGGCTTTGAAGGCTCAATTGGATGATTTGGAACTCCCCGAGGACAATGTTTTATTGCAATATGTAGATGATCTTCTGATAGCGTCTGACACCGAAGATGGGTGTCGAGATGCCACGGTTAAATTGTTGCACCATTTGGCTTGAAATGTACACAAAGTGTCCCTTTCTAAATTTCAATACTGTCGACAGAAGGTTACCTACTTACGTCATCTCCTATCGATGGAGGAGAGGAGGTTGACACCGGAGCGCATCAAGGCAATAACTAATATGACTGTACCTAACATGCAGCAAGAGGTGCGCGCGTTTTTGGGCATAACCTCGTATTGTCGCCAGTGGATACCCAATTATGCTTTACTAACCAAACCCCTTCTGTATCTGACTACTAAACAGGTGCGCAAACCCCTACCCTGGACTCCAGCATGTCAAGAAGCTTTTGAGTTACTAAAGAATGCTTTGTGTTCTGCACCTGTTTTGGGAACTCCTGATTACCAGAAGCCTTTTGTGCTTTATGTACATGAGGCGGAAGGTTGCGCGTTGTCTGTCCTAACTCAATGTTTTGGAGGGAAACAGAGACCTTGCGCTTATTTTTCTGCTATGCTTGACAATGTTGCGAGATCGTTGCCGAGCTGTCTAAGGGCTACAGCGGCTGCTGCGGTTTCAATTAGACAATCGGCGGGGCTCGTGCTGGGTTCTGATCTCACAGTAATGGTACCGCATGCTGTGGAAACTTTATTGAACAAAACGCAGACGCAGCATTTAACTATTGCTCGTCTTACTGGTTATAAGCTCACAATATTCGCACCCCATGTTACGATTAAAAGATGTGCCACTTTGAACCCAGCCACATTGCTACCCATCCCTTCAGATGAAAAGGACGATGAAGTCCATGATTGTTTGTTTCGGACAGAGGAGGAGACGAAGGGAAGGATAGATTTAACGGACACTCCCCTAGATGATCCCGACGGGGAGCTGTATGTTGATGGTTCCTGTTTTAAACTTGCGGATGGTACCTCAACTGCAGCATACGCAGTCACAACATTGAAAACAGTGGTGGAGACTTCTAGGGTCCCGTACCACTCAGCCCAAGCTGCAGAAATAAAAGCATTGATGCGAGCGTGTAATTGAGTAAAGGACTGGACGTGAATATTTACACTGACAGCCAATACGCCTTCCGCGTGGCTCATAGCTATGGGCGACTGTGAACAGAGAGAGGGTTTTTGACATCACACGGACAAAGGATCCAGAATGGTCCGTTGATATTACGACTATTGGCAGCATTGACGCTTCCCAGACGACTGGCTGTGATCAAATGTAGTGCACACAAAGCGGTGGTGGATGATGTAGGACATGGCAATGCATTTGCAGATCAGACAGGTAAGGAGACAGCTAGAACAAAACTCCCACAAATGTTTGTGGCAGGACCAGCTAGGTGGGTACCGGACGTTGACATGTTCATGAATACTGTACAGAGTGTGCGGAACATACAAGAAAAAGCGACTGAGGATGAGTTGAGGAAATGGAAGGATGGTGGGGGGCGGTTGGACTCGGATGAGAGTTGGACGGATGTGTCAGACAAAAGACGATGGTTACTCCCGGACGAATATGTCCTCCCAGTGGTGACAATGTCTCATGGCCCAGCTCATATTAGTGCGAAGGGAATATGTAAATTACTGGACCCAGTGTGGAGAAATAAGAACATTTCCAAGGTGGCAACCCATTTAGTGCAGCAGTGCATGGTTTGTTTAAGACATAATCCTGGAAAGGGAACACCTGTTCCGGTTGGCAATTTTGCTCCTCCTTCTTTTCCTTTTGAAGTGAACCAAATGGATTATATTGAAATGGAGAGAGTCAATAACCTTAAGTACGTCCAGGTGGTGGTATGCTCCTTTAGTAGGTGGGTGGAGGCTTTCCCAACTAAGGATTGTACGGCTATCTCAACAGCTAAGATGTTGATAAAGGAATATTTCTCTCGCTACGGATTGGCCCGGGTGATCTGGAGTGACAATGGCACACCTTTTAATGCCGAATTGATGAAACAGATATGTAAGGGACTACAGATATCACAGAAATTTCATGCAGCACAACACCCCCAGGCTGCGGGTTTGGTAGAGAGGTTCAACGGGACTCTGAAGTTAACAAGCATTTGCAATGCAATAGGTCTCGCATTATGAAAGTTTGAGCTATTGGTATTGTAAATGACCAATTTTTTATTTGTGTTGGTTTTGAAAATAGTGAAATTACTAGATTTGTCATTTACAATGCCAATAGTTTTAACTTTCACAAATGTGACTCCTATAGCATTTGTAATGCAATATGTGTTGTATTTACGTGACTTAGATGTTTTGATATTACAAATAACAATGGCTTTAAACATTTTTTAATAATGAATACTTAAATAAAAGCTATTGTAATTTATAATGGCAATAGGTTAAACTTTTGAAAATAACTTTTGTGAAGATTATGTTCAGTGTATTTAATTGTGATGAAAATCCAAGAACAGAAGTGAAATATTAACATCTTTTTGTGACATTTGTAATAAAGCTTGAAACATTGAGAGAACATATTTGAACCAGTTGTTGTTGAACGGTTGCACAGATTGATGCTTTGGAGGTGCTGAGTGATGTTGTGGTGGCGACGAGTGATGCTGTGGTGTCCCTGAGTGATGCTGTGGTGATGCGATAGATAGATAGATAGATAGATAGATAGATAGATAGATAGAGTGAGGGCGATAGAGGGAGGGAGGGCAATAGATAGAGGGAGGGCGATAGATAGATAGAGGGAGGGCGATAGATAGAGGGAGGGCGATAGATAGATAGAGGGAGGGCGATAGATAGATTGAGGGAGGGCGAAAGATAGAGTGAGGGCGATAGATAAATAGACAGATAGAGTCAGGGCGATCGATAGATAGATAGATAGATAGATAGATAGATAGATAGATAGATAGATAGATAGATAGATAGATAGATAGAGTGATGGCATTAGATAGAGTGGGTGCGATAGAGTGAGGGCAATAGATAGATAGAGTGAGGGCGATAGATAGATAGAGGGAGGGCGATAGATAGATTGAGGGAGGGCGAAAGATAGAGTGAGGGCGATAGATAAATAGACAGATAGAGTCAGGGCGATCGATAGATAGATAGATAGATAGATAGATAGATAGATAGATAGATAGATAGATAGATAGATAGATAGAGGGCGATAGATAGATGGAGTGAGGGAGATAGATAGATAGATAGATAGATAGATAGATAGATAGATAGATAGATAGATAGATAGATAGATAGATAGATAGATAGATAGATAGATAGATAGATAGATAGATAGATAGATAGATAGATAGATAGAGTGAGGGCAATAGATAGATAGAGAGGGTGATAGATAAGATAGATAGAAAAATAGATAGATAGATAGATAGATAGATAAATAGATAGATAGACAGAATGCGGGCGATAGATAGAGTGAGGGTGACAGATAGATAGAGTGAGGGCGATAGATAGAGTGAGGGCAACAGATAGATAGAGTGAGGGCGACAGATAGATAGAGTGAGGGTGATAGATAGATAGAGTGAGGTGGCCTCATGGTGGACGTGGTGGTGGCCGTGGTGGTGGTAGAGGACATGGTGGTGGACGTGGTGGACTTGGTGGTGGTGGACATGGTGGTGGTGGACGTGGTAGTGGTGGACGTGGTAGTGGTGGTCGTGGTAGTGGTGGACCTGGTGGTGGTGGTGGACGTGGTGGTGGTAGACATAGTGGTGATGGATGTGGTGGATGTGGTGGTGGTGGACGTGGTAGTGGTGGACGTAGTGGTGGATGTCGTAGTGGTGGATGTGGTGGTGGTGGATGTAGTGTTGGATGTGGTGGTGGATGTGGTGGTGGTAGTGGATGTGGTGGTGGTGGAGGTAGATGTGGTGATGGTGGATGTGGTTGTTGTTGGTGGTGGTGGACGTGGTGGTGTGGAGGTGGGTGTGGTGGTGGACGTGGTGGCGGTGGACGTAGTGGTGGTGGATGTGGTGGTGGAGGTGGTGGTGGTGGTGGAGGTGATTGTGGAGGTGATGATTGTGGACGTGGTGGTGGTGGACATGGTGGTGGTGGACGTGATGGACATGGTGGTGGTGGCTGTGGTGTTGGTGGACGTAGTGGTGGACATGGTGGTGGTGGACATGGTGGTGGACATGGTGGTGGTGGACGTGGTGGTGGTGAATGTGGTGGTGGTAGATGTGGTGGTGGATGTGGTGGTGGTGGTGGATGTGGTGGTGGTGGACATGGTGGTGGAGGTAGTGGTGGTTGATGTGGTGTTGATGGAGGTGGTGGTGGTGGATGTGGTGTTGGGGTTATGTGTGGGGGTGGATGTGGTGGTGTTGGTGGTGGACGTGGTGGTGGTGGACGCGGTGGTGGTGGATGGGGTGGTGATGGTGGGTGTGGTGGTGGTGGGTGTGGTGGTGGTAGAGGTGGGTGTGGTGGTGGTGGACGTGGTGGTGGACATGGTGGTGATGGATGTAGTGGTGGTGGATGTAGTGGTGGTGGATGTGGTGGTGGTGGATGTGGTGGTGGTGGTAGTTGTGGTGGACATGGTGGTGGAGGTGGGTGACGTGGTGGTGGTGGACATGGTGGTGGTGGACGTAGTGGTGGTGGACATGGTGGTGCTGGATGTAGTGTTGGTGGATGTGGTGGTGGTGGAGTGGTGGTGGTGGAGGTGGTGATTGTGGACGTGGTGGTGGTGGACATGGTGGTGGTGGAGGTGGTGGTGGGTGTGGTGGTGGATGTGGTGGTGTTGGTGGTGGACATGGTGTTGGTGGTGGACATGGTGTTGGTGGTGGACGCTGTGGTGGTGGATGTGGTGGTGGACGTGGTGGTGGACGTGGTGGTGGTGGTGGATGGGGTGGTGGTGGACGTGGTGGTGGTGGTGGTGTATGTGGTGCACGTGGTGGTGGTGGATGTAGTGGTGGACTTGGTGGTGGACTTGCTGGTGCACGTGGTGGTGGTAGTGGATGTGGTGGTGGTGGAGGTAGTCGTGGTGGTGGTGGTGGATGTGGTAGTGGCCTCGTGGTGGATGTGGTGGTGGCCGTGGTGGTGGTGGTGGACATGGTGGTGGTGGACATTTCGGTGGATGTGGTTGTGGTGGACGTGGTGGTGGTGGACATGGTGGTGGTGGACGTGGTGGACATGGTGATGGTGGATGTGTGTGTGGTGGTGGACGTGGTGGTGGTGGAGGGGGGTGTGGTGGTGGACGTGGTGGTGGTGGACATGCTGGTGATGGACGCAGTGGTGGTGGACATGGTGGTGGTGGACGTAGTGGTGGTGGATGTGGTGGTGGTGGTGGACGTGGTGGTGGTGGTCGTGGACATGGTGGTGGATTTGGTGGTGGTGGTAGTAGTGATGGTGGACATGGCGGTGGTGGAAGTGATGGTGGTGGAGGTGGGTGTGGTGGTGGTGGAAGTGGTGGTGGTGGAAGTGGTGGTGGTGGACATGGTGGTGGTGGACGTGGTGGTGGTGGATGTAGTGGTGGTGGATGTGGTGGTGGTGGGTGTGGTGGTGGTGGTGGAGGTGGTGGTGGTGGAGGTGGTGATTGTGGTGGTGGACATGGTGGTGGTGGGTGTGGTGGTGGATGTGGTGATGGATGTGGTGGACATGGACATGATGGACGCAGTGGTGGTGGACGCAGTGGTGGTGGATGTGGTGGTGGTGGATGTGGTGGTGGTGGACGTGGTGGTGGTGGACGTGGTGGTGGTGGAAGTGGTGGTGGTGGACATGGTGGTGGTGGACGTGGTGGTGGTGGACGTAGTGGTGGTGGATGTAGTGGTGGTGGATGTAGTGGTGGTGGATGTAGTGGTGGTGGACGTGGTGGTGGTGGACGTAGTGGTGGTGGATGTAGTGGTGGTGGATGTAGTGGTGGTGGATGTAGTGGTGGTGGATGTAGTGGTGGTGGATGTAGTGGTGGTGGATGTGGTGGTGGTGGACGTCTTGGTGGTGGTGGATGTGGTGGTGGTGGTGGATGTGGTGGTGGTAGTGGTGGTGGACATGGTGGTGGTGGTGATGGGTGGTGGACGTGGTGGTAGACGTGGTGGACGCAGTGGTGGTGGATGTGGTGGTGGACGTGGACGTCGTTGGTGGTGGATGTGGTGGTGGTTGTCGTCTTGGTGGTGGTCGTGTACATGGTGGAGGTGGATGTGGTGGTGGTGGATGTGGTGGTGGTGGTAGTGGTGGTGGTCATGGTGGTGGTGATGGGTGGTGGTGATGGGTGGTGGTGATGGGTGGTGGATGTGGTGGTGGACGTGGTGGTGGACGTGGTGGTGGTGGACATGGTGGTGGATATGGTGGTGGACATGGTGGTGGTGGACGCAGTGGTGGTGGATGTGGTGGTGGATGTGGTGATGGTGGATGTGGTGGTGGTGGACGTGGTGGTGGTGGACGTTGTGGTGGTGGACGTAGTGGTGGTGGATGTGGTGGTGGTGGACGTGGTGGTGGGGGTCATGGACATGGTGGTGGTGGATGTGGTGGTGGTGGATGTGGTGGTGGTGATGGTAGTGGTGGTGGACATGGTGGTGGGTGGTGGGCGTGGTGGTGGACGTGGTGGTGGTGGACATGGTGGTGGTGGACGTAGTGGTGGTGTATGTAGTGATTGTGGAAATGAGTGATGATGCAGTCAACCATTAGTGAGCAATGGACGGGCTGTAAGACCCATGTATGCTAACAAAATGTCTCATAAGCAACTGCAAATGCGCCGTCTCAGGAGAGACCTAAAACACAATTTTCTAAACGTAAGCGCAGGTAGGATAAGGTAACCCAATCTAAAGAATGTTACAGAAGCTGTTCTCCTTTGAGGGACCAACATGAGAAGAACAAGTATTGGCAAAGCCAATCGGCCATACATTCAGATTACTTGCTTTTTTTTGGTACTGGCTTTACCAACGCTTGTAGAATTGTGAAGCAAACACTAACAAAGCCAGTTGTGCCGTATGGCCATCTTGAAAATGCTATTTGATATACTTTCAACAAGGTCACCACACTGCATCTATACAGTAAACACAATAAGACTCACAACTTGGAATGGTATAAAAATAAGTATACAAAGTAACATGTCAAGATGGCTGCCATGTTGCATCTAGATACAAAGTGGTTGCCTTTTGGGAATGGTATAACAAACTTATTTTGCATACCTATTGTTATACCTTTACAAGTTGGCTCCCATTTTGAGTCTACACACAACAAGTTTGCCATTTTCGAAGTACACAGAATGAAATACGAAATGGCCACCCACCGCTACCGGTTTTACCAAAGCCGATGCAATTCTACAAGCATCGGAAAGAAAATAGCAGCAGCGGGAAGAAGGTATTTATGTGACTGGTGTGCTGTCCGAATGGGGTGTTTCTATGCGTTTACTGGTCTGATGTAACAATGGAAAGGTTCGGTATTTTGATTAGTGTGTTAGTATAATATAACAATGTGATGTGGCCGCGTTATGGCTGGTTTTCAGTTAGAATGGAATGTTCCTGTACTGCTGCGGATCTGCTGTAAGTAACAACGTGTTGTGTCTGTACTGAAAGGGATATTTTAGTACCGTTTGTACGACATACCAGGGGGTTGTTTCTGTACGGCTACTGGCCTGCTGAACATTGTGTTGTGTCTTTACTGAGACTGCTCTGGTTTCAGAACGGGACCTTACAGTACTGCAGCTGGCTTATGTAACAATGAACGTTTCTGTTCCGATACTACTGTGCTGCACATTGGAATGCTTCTCTGTGTTACTTGTCTGTGACAACGATAATCAGATAATGCAACGAGACAAAACTTCCACAAAAACCAGAAGCAACTCATGAGCCCCCACATAAGGTAAACGGATTAATACCCGATAATTCAAATGCTAGAATTCATCAACATACATAGATAAGGGTCATTCTGTAATTTTTCATAGACGAGAAGACGTTTAAAACAAGTAGATAAAAGAGCAAAAAAAAATATTGATGCCGTTTCTCAGCAGATTGCTCGAGCGTCACGTAATCTTCTAGGGTGCAGCCTTGAAGAGGGCAGGCTAGCATAGTGGGCATGCCATAGAAACAAGTAAATAAAAGAGCCGGGGGGGAGGGGAGGGAACGAGCATATCGGGAGTAGATAAAGACAAATGTTGGTGTGCAAGGCTTGGCGTGCGAGGTTTCCTTTCAAGTCGAAAGCTGTGGAAAACTAGATGTGCCGGCCGGGCCAGCAGTGAATAATTAGAGGAGAGAGAGGGTAGGTGCTGGGGAACAGATGGCCGTGAAGCAGGGGGCGGGGCAGCGGAACCCTTTGAAGTCACGGCCTGCGGCCGTGAATAAGTGACGGCGGGGAGGCGGGCAGCGGAAGCCTTTGATGTGGCAAATGCTGCTGGCAGGGGGAAGCCTGTGGGGAAATGCAAGCTTGTGCACGAAGGAGCTTGTGGTCACTTTTGAAAATCCGCATCGTAAAAAGTCAGCTTTTGGATGGACAGCAATAGGTTTGAGTAAACTCGACCTAAAAATGGCCAAGATACAAGAGAGTACGGGGTTACATTGGCCAGACGCAGGCACACACACGCAGGCACATACAGGCGAATGCCCACACAGCCACGCACGCACCCCCCTACCACTCGCGCACACACACACAGCCACACATGCACCCCCCAACCACTCAGGGCTCACACGCACACACACACGCGCACACACATGCACACAGACACACACATATCCCCCCTCCGCTCACCGTGCTCTTTTGTCAAGTCTCCTCGCTGCGCTCTACAGGCTCCGCACTCCCCTGGTGTTTTCTCCGCCGCATCACCATACGCGGGGCTTCCCTCATGCTTGGGAGCCCTGCGTCACCGCTGCTCTCCGTGGGCCGGGCTTCCCGCAAAAAGCGGAAGTCCCGCCCCACGACATGACGCTCCGGAACTTCCGTTATTTTTACTTTGCGGGATGCCGTGCCAGGAGTCCAGCCAGAGGCAGAAGGAGGAGCCGTGCCGAGGGCCCCGGCGGGCGCTGGACATTGGACGGGGCCCAAACTGCTGGCCACCCTCCTGGGGGGTCAAGCCAGGTCAGGTGGCCTGTGGCGGCCGCTGAAGCTGCTGGCCTGCGCCGAGCTGCACCCTCTGCTGCGTAAACCCAGCCGCTCCGAGGAGTAAAATGAGTGTGCGATAAGCCACAAGGCGCATCATTTTCAGGTAGGCGCTTTGCACGTTGTCCTCAACCGTCCTGATGGACCATTGATTGCGTGGCACCTCCACTAGGCTTAGCTTTTGCCATTAGACCTTTGCATTCTGAACGTGTGGATTCCGTATTGTCCGTGTTAAAGACACTTTCCATTCTGTGGCTTGTGTTTTTTTTATTTTGCATGCTAATGTGGGCCTCCAAGACCCAAAATACAGTGGGCTGTTGGCAGTCAGCCATGACTGTTTGAATATGTCATACATGCAATGATGCCTCTGGCAACTATGTTTGCATTGCGAAGTGGGAAGAAATATGTTTTATGGTGTAGATTGTATATTGGAGAGATAACCACATAATTGCTGTAGGCTGTTCGGAAGTCTTTTACATATATTGTTGGCTGCCTCTGGTTTGCGGTTTTGAAGCACTGTATTCATCGGTGTGGCTGTTGTCTAGCTGATTGTATCATCTTTAGTAAAACACGTCAGTTTTACCCAAGTGATGCTTGCGATCTGCAAATTGTGTTCAAAATTCTGCAGCAGATACATTAACTTTGTAATATATCTTCTCACAATAATTGGACCACTATAAGTCAACATGTTAGCGGGCAGTATGGACTACCTTTTCCTTGCCAATTGTTGTCACTGCACTGCAGAGCGATTTATCCAAATATCGGCAGGCGTCTAACAATCCTTCAACATTGACTCCGACATGTGCCAGCCCTGCTTTATGTTTTTTTCTCCTACTTTGTCTATATATTAAATGAATTTCATTAAAATGTACATGGATTGCATCTCACTGCCTTGGTGGCAGATCCAGTTTCATACAGCATAACACCTCATTCTGTAACATATACTTATGATACCAGAGCATTTTGCACCTCTAAGATAACTTTCTATTCCATAGCATAATTTGGCATAGTACATTAAACATAACAACACAACTAGAAGATGAATAAAATGCTGAACCTTGTCAAACATTCACCCCCAGTAACATCACTCAGCACCACCACAGCACCACCACAGCACCACCCAGCACCACCACAGCACCACCACAGCACCACTCAGCACCACCACAGCATCACTCAGTGCAACCACAGCATCACTGGTTCAAATATGTTCTGTCAATGTTCCAAGCGTTATTACAATTGTCACAAAAAGATGTTAATATTTCACTTCTGTTCTTGAATTTTCATCACAATAAAATACACTGAACATAATCTTCACAAAAGTTATTTACAAAAGTTTAAGCTATTGCCATTATAAATTACAATCACTTTTATTTAAGTATTAATTATTTAAAAAAATTAAAAGCCATTGTTATTTGTAATATCAATACATCTAAGTCACGTAAATACAAAACATGTTGCATTACAAATGCTATAGGTGTCACATTTGCGAAAGTTATAACTATTAGCATTGTAAATGACAAAGCTATTAATTTAGCTATTTTCAAAAACAGCACATAAATTTAAAAAATTGTCATTTTCAAAACCAATAGCTCAAACTTTCCTAATGCGAGACCTATTGCATTGCAAATGCTTGTTAGAATTTGCTATCCAGGACCACAAGTAAATTCTGTTCTCTTGGACGTTACAGATCCGTGCTTAGGGTTACCAGTAGACACGTCCACTAGGACACAGCATCTCTGGCCTTGGTCTTTCTGTTTGTCCAACTAGTTCAGATGGCTCCAAATCACCGAGCACCGTTTGCCCAGCCTAGACATGCAGCGTAGCTCCCAGCCATAGCTTACTGCACTCTGGTCAGGGCCTTCTGGTCCTCGCCCACCTATACTGCTCCCGGTGCAATACAGAACTGAGGTGTGACGGGGCCTCCTGACAGACAGCACCAGCAGTCACTGCCCGCTACTTGTCCGGGTCTGAGCTGCCTTGTGCAGATTCAGCTATGGAGCGCCTCTTGTTGTTGATGAAATCACAAGCCTTATTTTGTATGTTATCTTACATTACGGTATGCGTGTGAATTTGTAATGCGCATGCTTGCTCTGACAAGGGGTTTCCATAGCGTCTGACGTAAACAAAAAGGAAGAGACACACAGGTCTCTGGTTCAGAACAGCCAGGCCAAGCTGTTTCCTACAAGTTTAGTAATTGTCTTTACAGCAATGCGGCTTAACTACTAGAGCGGCCGACTTTGTAGGTTTGAGTCTGGCCAGAGGCACAAACATCCTGTGATTCTGGGCAATTCACTTAATCTCCCTGTGTCTAAAAAAATGAATGTGTCCGTCGGTAATGCAGCTGGTGCGCATGTAAACTTCTCTCATATACCTTCGGCTCCAGTTCGCGCGATATAAAACTGCTAAATAAAAGAGGCTGATCGGGAGTTTGTTCCACAAACATGAGCGCAGAAGTAGCTGCCTCACTAACTTTTGCCACTGTCCCTTACTTAAAGAAAGAGGGTCTGTTCATTATGTCCATTAATGTCACCATTTCCAGACTGCAGCGGGATAGCAAGGAAGAGACACAGAAGACAACACATGGTCGAGCGCCTGAAAGGTCGAGCCGATGGGTCCGGTGGAAATTCATCATGCACCCAATTACAGCGTTAATTGCCAAAACCCTGGAATCAGTTAATTTGCACAATAGAAGTACTTATGCCGTGAACTGTAGAAATGTATTATGGCGTGTGCTCTACAAGCGCTCATTGTGTCGTGTGCCCTAGAAGTCTCATTAAGGCATGTTCTCTAGAAGCGCTCATTATAGATTGCACAGTATAAGTACTAATGGCGTGAACTGTAGAAATACATTACGGTGTGTGCTCTAGAAGCGCTCATTATGGAATTACCAGTAGAAGCGCTCTTTATGGCCTGTACTCTAGAAGCCAAATTATGCTGTGTGCTCTAAAAGCATAATTAAAGCATGTTCCCTGGAAGCACTCTTCACAGTTTGCACTGTATAAGTACTTCTGGCGAGAGCTATAGAAATATACTATGGCATGTGATCTAGAAGCGCTCATTTTGGCACGTGCTCTAGAAGCACTCAATATAGTCTGCGCTCATAATGGAATGAACAATAGAAGCGCTGATTATTTATGACGTGTGCTCCAGAACTTCTCATTATGGAGTGTGCTCTAGAAGAATCGTTAAGGCATTTTCTCTAGAACCGGTAATTACTGTTTGCTCAATAGAAGTACTTATGCCATGAACCATAGAAATGTTTTATCGCGTGTGCTCTGGAAGCCTCATTATGACGTGTGCTCTAAAAGCATCATTAAGGCATATTCCATAGAAGCACTTTTTATAGTTTGCACTGTATAGGCACATATGACGTGAACAGTAGAAGTGCATTTTGGCATGTGCTCCAGAAGCGTTCATTATGGCGCGTGCTGTAGAAGCACTCATTTGCGGCTGTGCTCTAGAAGCGCCCATAATGGAATGAACAATAATCCGTATATATAGACGAGCTCATTATGATGTGTGCTCAGAACTTCTTATTATGGCGTCTGCTCCAGAAACTTAATTAAGGCATGTTCTCTAGAAGCGCTATTCATAGTTTGTACTGTATAGGTACTTATGGCATGAACTGAAGACATGCGTTATGGTGTGTGCTCCAGAAGTGCGCATTATGGCATGAACAGTAAAAGCGCTTGTTATGATGTGTGCTGTAGAAACGCTCATTATGGCATAAATAGAAGAAACGCTTATTATGGCATGTTCTCTAGAAGTGCTATTTATGGTGTGCTCTGGTGAAGTGCGGATTATAAAGTGTCCAGTACAAGTGCTCATTATGGCGTGTGCTCTACAAGTGTTCAACAATGCGTGCTCTGCAGAAATGTTTATTGTGGGGCCATTTTTGAAGCGCTTATTATATCGCCAGCAGTCGAAGCACTAATTGAGGTACTCACGGTAGAAGCACTCGTGAGGAACTTCATGAAATGCTCTCTAGGGAAAGTGGAGTATTGGTGGGGGGGTTTACCCAGTTAAGGTTAAGGGGACCTGGGTTAGTAAGCGTGTAAAGCGAAGGGGTCCCAGTAACAAGGAGACATTAACCAAATAGTTGGAAATAAATCAAATCAACAAAGCTTTAGTCCACATTGTTTTTAATTCACAATGGGACGTTGTACTCAAAATACACAAATTACACAATAATCAAGCATTGGTTAATTACAGTGCCCCAAAGGGTAGAAGCGGGGAGGGGGAATGTGATAGTGATGGGAGTAGGTGAGGAAAGGAAAGAAGATTCTTAGGTGACGAAAAAATCAGCACTTGAAACTTGGTTCGCACAGTTACAAATTCTGTACCAAAAATAGGACCAACAGGTTCAAATATATTATTTTAGACAAAAATCATACTCCAAAAGTTCAATGAATGAAACCAATAGGGTGTGGAGTTGATAATGAAAGGCAATCAGATGTCGAAGTTTCGACCCTTGTAGGCGCAGATATTGTTATGATCTTGCTGTAGGGTCTTCATCAGGACTGGAGGATAGGGGACACGTAACCACACACGTGGTGTACACAGGACCCGATTATGCGTGGGTTCGAGGTCAATAGGGATGAAGAGATCAAAATATAGCCCAATCGCTATTCACAGTGTTTCCACGGGTCTGGAGGGGTCCGTTGTGACCATCAACATAATCACGGTGCCGTAGCCAAGACACGTCCGGCAGAGATCGTGTTTGTGGCAGTCGGGCGGCGGTGCTTCTATGGCTGCGTCGTTCACGGAGCTAATCCGGCTTCAGTCAATTCACGCAGTGAACACACGGTTTTTGGGGCCACCTTGTGGGAACGCCATGCTTCCTGCATTATTAAGAAATACTTCAGGCCTTCTGTTTTATTACTAAAAATATGTTGTAATAGGGAGAGTGGCGCAAGAATGAGTTGAGGCTGGGGAGAAACATGGAGAGCAAGGGGGTATTTAAGTGGAGAAGCAGCACAAGAGAGACAGCAAGAAAACAAGCAATTGCGCGCCTCGCATGGCAGCAGGGAGAGGGGGTCTGCGCAATTCCCTTGCGGGAGCGTGCAACCATATGGCACTACCATATGACGCTGCGTGCTCCCGCAATGAAATCGCCAGAGTGCATTCGTTGCCATTGAAGGCAATGGAACGCTTGTACGTGTTTGGCTGAAAAGCCGAAGCGATAGGAATAGGTCATTTTGCTATATCAGCGCATGCGCACTGCGTAGGCGAGACCTAAAAACGTACAGGTATTACTATCTCTGACTAACTGTACATGAGAAGTGTCATACATACAGTGTTTTAGAACAAAACCATTAGTCATGTAGTTCTGTCTTTGTGAGGGGCATCCTCTGATGATGGGCTGGCCACAGCATGCTTGAAAAGACCTTGCCTGTCATTAATTCTAACTCACATTAGAGACTGATGGGTTGTCTGGTCGTCTTCTGTGTGAGCAAGTATGTGACAGTGGAGGCGAGGTGGTTCTCAACCAGGTAACCCTCCTTCTTTAACCGCATCGCTGCGGCGGTGATTTTCGCACTGTGCGGCTTTTTTTCAAAAGCCGCGTTAGATGACGAGCTCAGCTCGTCATCCGCACACGCCCCCCGTGGCTGATGACGAGCTGAGCTCGTCATCAGCATCGAAGGGGTTAATATAAGACGAGTGATCAGTGTGCTTGGGAAAAGGTCTCTTTTGTGAGGACTCAATCGTCCTACTAGTATCCTCATAGCATATTCGACTACCTGGCCTGACTTCTTGTGTTTTGCTTTGCACTGGTCATTGGTGTGGTGGATGGGGCAATATTGCAATGGTGTGGTGACTTATTGGTTATTGAGAATATGCTGATAGTTGTTCCAGCCCGAAGGGCTAAGAAGTCACCATAGGTAGCCAGCAAAAACTGTAGTCCCGTTACAGTAAAATAATTGTGGGACTAAAAATGATATGAGCAAGACCCTATCCATGCCTCTGCCATAAACCTCCACCCAGAACATTCCCCATTTCTTGGACTCCAGACAGACCATGTGACCCACGTTTACCAGGGATTACTCTTTGGAAAGTGGGTATGTGAATGGCAGAAGACCCAAAGGAGGAGGGACAGATAGCAATTCAAATATCAATCTGGCAAAATGTTGGGCACCCAAAGAAAAGAAATATCTAAAACTCAAGAACACATAGCAAAAGTATTAATTATCTCTCTGGAAGTATTCAGGGAGGACAAAATGTAAGCCAGGATTTTTTCTATGGCTTTCACACAAACATTTAAGGCCGAAAAGCAAAATTGGCAATAACACTTGTAAAAAAAAACCTGTATATCAGTAATGACAGGGGACTGCTTTATCAGAAGGACTTCAAAGGCAGTGGGGCAAGCTGCTAGTAACAGACAAAATTGGTCCTTTAGTACTTAAGGTGGCACACAGCAGCCTTCCAAAGGCTTGTCTTGGTTTGAAGACAGTCAAAATAGCCATTTCATTATTTTGTCAAGCCAGGCATTTTTGCAGTGATACAAAAGAATTGTCAGGAGACTTGGTAGACTTTCGCTAACCTGATAGGAAAGAGAACCATTTTTTCCTTGCTTCCCTAGAACTTACTTGCCAAAACAAACAAGCATTTACAATGCAATGGTTTTGCCTTTGTTAAAGTTAGAGCTATTGGCATTGCTCTTGACATTATTTTTATTTATGTGTTTTTTTTAAAACATAAATAAATGGCATTGTCATTTACAACGCAACTAGCTTTATCTCTCGCAAATGACACACACAAACACCCACAGAGAGCCCCCCACACACACACCCAGAGCCCCCCACACACACAGCCACACAAAGCCCCCCCACACACACCCACACAGAGCCCTCCACACACACCCACACAGAGCCCCCCACACACTGTGACCCCCTCCCCCACACACTGCAAGCCCTACACACTGCGATCCCCATTTCAATAGATGTGTGATGCTTACCTGGTACTAAATTGGTCCCTGCATGGCTGAAAGGTTGAAATGGTGTAGGAGGCAAGGGGACAAATGTGAGCATGGAGAGAAAGGAGTATAAGTTTGAGATTAGTGACTGGGTGAAAATAAAATCAGGAAGGACACAGGGTGGTCTTTCCAAATTAGATGGTCTATTTGCAGGTAGAAAATGTCAGTAGGTTCTTTGTGTTCTTGAGGGGGGATAGGTCCAACCGGCACCATAATCGGCCGTTTATTGTTTATACCCATTCACAACAGGCAACTAGGCAGGATGGTCGTCTCAGAGCCCAATCAGCAGTGAAGCAACAAGGTCCCTAAACCTCAGTAAAAGCATGTGTAACACTGAGGTGCCCTCCTCACCACACACAGGGCTTGATAGAACTTACTTATAGTTCCATACTGACAATTATTGCCAGACCAAAAATGTGTTTAAAACAGTAACATACACACTTGATATCTAGGAGAGCTCACCGTGTAGCACTGCAGACCCCAATTTTACCCCCCTTTTTGCCTGCACACCCTAAAAACGACCACATACAACATGTATACACTTTACGCGTTTAATAGCAGTTGACTAGGAAGTTCAGAAAGATTTTTACAAGCAAGTAGTCCGCCTGCTCACGTTTTTTCTGGGTTTTCCGCTGCTCGAGTTCGCATTTTTAACATGAAAAGCAAAAGGAAAAACACAAACAGACTTGATGGGCTACTCAACATATCTAATAATATACAACCGGATATTTGCGTGTCTAAAGTTCAAAAATGGGTTTTGGCAACTTCCAACTGAGCGTTGAAGGGACTGACTGAGAAATGTGTGTCTCCGAGGCAGGGTGACAGTGTAAACAAGCATTTACAATGCAATGGTCTCGGCAATATTAAAGGTAGAGCTATTGGCATTGCTCATGACATTTTTTTGGGGTGTTTTTTAAAAAAAAATCATAAATAAATGGCATTGTCATTTACATTGCCAATAGCGTAATCGTTAAATAAATGGCCTTGTCATTTACAATGCCAATAGCTTAATCGCTCGCAAATGCATGACCTATTGCATTTCACACCCACACAGAGCCACACACACAAAGCCACCCACACACACACATAGAGTCACCCACACAATCTGCACTCTGCACTCTGAATATGCACTCTGAATCTGCACTCTGCACTCTGAATCTGCACTCTGAATCTGCACTCTGAATCTGCACTCTGAATCTGCACTCTGAATCTGCACTCTGAATCTGCATTCTGAATCTGCACTCTGAATCTGCACTCTGAATCTGCACTCTGAATCTGCACTCTGAATCTGCATTCTGAATCTGCACTCTGAATCTGCATTCTGCACTCTGAATCTGCATTCTGCACTCTGAATCTGCATTCTGCACTCTGAATCTGCATTCTGCACTCTGAATATGCATTCTGCACTCTGAATCTGCACTCTGCACTCTGAATCTGCACTCTGCACTCTGAATATGCACTCTGAATCTGCACTCTGAATCTGAATCTGCACTCTGAATCTGCACTCTGCACTCTGAATCTGCACTCTGAATATGCACTCTGCACTCTGAATATGCACTCTGCACTCTGAATATGCACTCTGCACTCTGCACTCTGAATCTGCACTCTGAATCTGCACTCTGCACTCTGAATCTGCACTCTGAATCTGCACTCTGAATCTGCACTCTGAATCTGCACTCTGAATCTGCACTCTGCACTCTGAATCTGCACTCTGCACTCTGAATCTGCACTCTGCACTCTGAATCTGCACTCTGAATCTGCACTCTGAATCTGCACTCTGCACTCTGAATCTGCATCTGCACTCTGAATCTGCACTCTGCACTCTGAATCTGCATCTGCACTCTGAATCTGCACTCTGCACTCTGAATCTGCACTCTGAATCTGCACTCTGAATCTGCACTCTGCACTCTGAATCTGCACTCTGAATCTGCACTCTGAATCTGCACTCTGAATCTGCACTCTGAACTCCGAATCTGCACTCTGCACTCTGAATCTGCACTCTGCACTCTGAATCTGCACTCTGAATCTGCACTCTGAATCTGAATCTGCACTCTGAATCTGAATCTGCACTCTGAATCTGAATCTGCACTCTGAATCTGCACTCTGCACTCTGAATCTGCACTCTGCACTCTGAATCTGCACTCTGCACTCTGAATCTGCACTCTGCACTCTGAATCTGCACTCTGCACTCTGAATCTGCACTCTGAATCTGCACTCTGAATCTGCACTCTGCACTCTGAATCTGCACTCTGAATCTGCACTCTGCACTCTGAATCTGCACTCTGCACTATGACTCTGCACTATGACTCTGCACTATGACTCTGCACTATGACTCTGCACTATGACTCTGCATTCTGCACTCTGCACTCTGCACTCTGCACTCTGCACTCTGCACTCTGCATTCTGCACTCTGCATTCTGCACTCTGACTCTGAATCTGCACTCTGAATAAAACTCTTTGAAATCGATTCCTGAATGTCATTTTTTTCTTTTCTTAGGAAATAGTTTGTACAAAATATAGGGGCCTTTCATGCTGCTTTGTTTTCAAAATACGTCACATATGTATAGTTTGAACCACTCCTGAGAGGAGCGACCTCTGACCTCTCACTGACGGTGCAGTCTGCAGTGCATTGGGTGAGAATGAGAGAGTTCCAAAGGGGATGAAAAACCATTTACAATCCTAGTGGGCATCTTTTCCCGTAATTCAGGCGTGTTAGTGGAGTCTAATCTTCTTGCCCAGCATTACATCTTCGGGTGAAAATTGGTTTGCTAAGTCGTGTCGTTCCCTGATAGCACTGAAGCCCTATAAAGTTCAGATGGCGTCCAGGTTTCAGGATTTATTTACAGTGCATAATTTGGTGGTGCGTTCAGTGCAGTCCAGGAAGCGGCGTCATGGCGCACAGTCAGCGTGCTGATGGGAAGGTGCTCAGTCACCACAGGCGTGCAGTGAAACTCTTAACTGCACGCGCTCGCCCACGCTGTGGAATGTTCGATCCTTCCTCAGCCTGGACAGGTGAGAGCTGCCTGTAAAACATCCTGTACAGCTGAAGTAGCGAACAGGCTGCAGGGAAAAAACATTTTTGAGGTTGCGGAGGCGGCAGCGCGCGAAGGGGGGGGGGGCGAAGTGGGGGGATCTCTTCTTGTGTCAAGTCCAGGGCATGAAGAACATGATGGCTGGTCTTCGTGTAGCTAAGTGGGGGCAATACACAGACACTTAAAAGGCAACGAGGTGCACTCTTCTTGCAATCAACAGGAAGAGACATTCAGGTGTTTTAACGTGCTTGGTAAGTGAGGGATAGGTTGGTGTGTGGAACTGTTTGAATCGGTGTCTCTGCATGCTGGGTTATTTATTTATTTGTTTAAAGAGTTTCATATAGCGCTGGCAAGACCCTGGGGCATCAGAGCGCTTTAAGTGGGTTTCTGAAGCTAATTGTGGATAGATCAAGGGGGTGACTGACTGGCTGAATAATGGATGCATGTGTGAGTGAACAGCTCAAAACATAATAGCATCATTTCACCCAATCACTCGCTCAACTGTTCAGATATGAATTCAGGCACGAGGCACCCATTCACTCAGTCTCTTACCGATCCATGCATCTGCCCTTTGACTCACTTTGCATTCACCCACTCAACAACCCGCACAACCACTCAAACAGAAATTGCCAATTGTGCCTCTTAAGAGTAGACACAAAATCTGTATCCTAGGCTCACAAAGCGTGGATCTGGACACACCCGCCAGCAGTGCGGGACCAGCGCTACTTCCAGAACACTTGCAGGAGCTAGGCTGCTTCTCGGCGCTGGGCGTGCTTTAACGCCATCCACGGCAGCTCCGGACCTGCGGGAGGCAGCCTGTGAGCGCCAGCGTGTCCTCCAGGAGACCGGAGAAGACGCAGTTTACCGAGGAGCAGGGCCACGGGAGCGGAGTGGGTGAAGGGCTGCATGTCACAGGTTACCTCAGAGCCAGAATTAGACGTGGAAAATAAAAATCAGAAGAGGAAATAAACGTGCGTCTTAAAATAAAGACCTCTAATCATGGAGAGCTGATGACTGCGGGCGTGCTTCTGTCTGGATAATGGAGCGTGGAAAGAAGGCGGGTGCCGGCTCAATGCCGGACCAGATTCGGGGGCGTTCCCGGCTTTTGGCTGACGTCGCGTGACGTCGGCAAAAGCCAAAGAATCTCGGGAACGCCCCCGAATCTGGTCCGGCATTGACGGACAGGCCCCTCGTCCAATGGCTATGCTCCATTTATGGAGCTAGCCAATCGGAGGAGGGGGCGTATCCCGACCCACACACACAACTCAAGAGGTTTTTTGGCGCATGCGCAAAGCGCATGGCCAGGCAAAACCTAAAAAAGAGTCTGGTTCACAGTATTTCACCTTCCTTTCTCAACAAATGGAGAATATGGATATTTTACTTCATATCTGCATTTCAACTGTGTCTCAATATTCCAGAGACCCTTTCTCGTTCCTGTAGTCACAGGACAAGCATCGACATTAGTGCTAGAGACCATGGTAATTTCAGAAAGCCAACTGCTGTCTCTCAATTGGAATCCTACCCCATGGCTAATGTGAAACACTTTCTTGAAGGATTGGTACAGGCCAAATACATATCTGCATTGGACCTAACCAAATGGAACTAGCAGATTCCTCTTCATCATGATTAGAAGACAGTGGCATTTTCCACCCTTGGGGTCTATACCAGTTTAGGGTTCAATGTTTGGGTTGCGAGCAACCAGCTATGTTACAGTGCCTTATAAGTGAAATGTTACTGCTGCGACTTTCATATCAAAGGACCTACCCTGATGACATGTTTATGAACACTAGCCTTTGTAAAGTTTATGCCCACCACCAAAACAAAGTCCGTGCCTGTTTCTGAATTTGTGGCACATAGGCTAACCCAGGACAGTGTTCATTAGAACAAAAATAAGGCCAAAATCACTGACCTGCAGTGGGGAATTGGGTGATTTTGCCGTACTGTTCCAAGGTACTGAGCATCATCAGTGCTGGACTACCTACCAATAAAAACGAAGATTGTGCTTTCCTGGTCTTGAAGAATATCGCTATTTAATAATTTGCCTGACATTACTACCTACATCTTAATCACCTTGTTGAAAAAGACTGCCAAACAACTAAATGGTGGATCCCATGTTCTGATCATGTAGTTAGTGACCTACATGTTGTGTTGTGTCAAGAATCGGCACAGGTTGCAGAGGGAGTGCCCCAACATTGAGGGCCTACAGCAGCAGGCCAAGGCCAAGAAAATGTATGGCCTCTCTATCAAGAGAATGGTCTCTTGTATAGTGATCCTAAAGTCCCTGAACCTGGGTCAACCAGAGTGTGGGTGATATAGGTGATATAGGGCCTTCCTATTGGAGTTGGCTCATGACATACCCATGGCAGGATAATGGATATCTGGGGCCGGCTAAAGCCATAGACAGCCTGGTCAATCACTTCCGAAAGCTTCAGATGAGGACGAGATCAGATGTGTTCTACAGATTTTGTGTAACTTCCCAGGCCAACTGCAGTTCAAGGGTAAAGAATAAGGCTCCTTTCAACCCAGAGCCAGGAGTGAGCAGGACCAAATAGATGACGCTGTGGCATGATGACCTTGACGACTGTGTGACTACAGGGACATGCCAGGAGGAGGAGCTTTGGAGTGACCCGAAGTGGGCATGAATAATTTTACCAATAAGCATGGTCAGGCAAGTCTCCAGGAGTCATACATGATATTCACATACTGCATGTGATTTTCACGTAAGGTTGTTCCGACTTGCGGAGTAATGGTATGCGGAATCACAACGCGGTCGTTGTAACGACCGCGTTGTGATTCCCTGCGGGGAAAAAGAATACGGGATAATGACATAGAATCTTATGTCTATTGTTTACCTACAGAGAGGTACGATAGAAAGTCAGAAAGTAGTGGGTTTCAGCTCCTTTCATCTTCTTTTGGAACCTCCTGTCAGAGGACCTCTCAGTCTTGTGAAAGAGTGGTAGGAACAAGATCCCAAGAAGGCCCCACACATCCTGGAACCCCTTAAAGATCTCACAAACCACACGTTGGGAGGGCTCCAGTGGCAATGTTAATGGTAATAGATGGTGGTGAAGAGGAGGAGAGTGAACCCCTCCCAGACCTTTTGTCTTCCAAAGAGCAATATGCGTTAGTAGAGGGAGTCACCCTGTACCCTAAACAAAACGAGCTAAAGAGTGGCTGTCTTCAGTTACTGTGACAGTTCTCCTCTCTTTTCTCACTTACCTCAGGACTCACCACTTGGTGAGCCCATGAGATTGATTCAACAGACCGCATGCCTCTAAAAAAAAATGTACAGGCTGTCTGACAAAGTGAGGACCAGCATCAAATATGAGGTTTACAAGGTGCTGGAGCAGGAGGTAATTGAGCCAGCCTTTAGTCCCTGGTCCAGCCAAGTTGCACTGGTGCTCAAGGCTGCCTCATTGGGTAGCACACTAGAGCTGGGGATCTATGTGGTTTACAGGAGCAACCGTTTAGTCACCAAAACTGATGCTCAACCCATACTCAAAGCTAACCAGCTCCCTGACAGTTTTGCGGCTGCCAAATTCCTCCGCACCTATGACTTGGTGTCTGGGTATTGGCAGATTTTCTAACTGAAGGGGCCAATGAGAGGTCAGCATTTTCCACACCAGAAGGGCACTTCCGGGGTTCTTCAGTTTAGGTTGAATAATGCCTCTGCCACCTAATAAAGTTTAGTTAACTGGGTCTTGGCTGGTTTGAAGTACTTCAGCACTGCTTACCTTGATGGCATTACAGGCTTCGTTTGCTTCAGATTGGATGGCCACCTGGACAATCTGTATTACCTGACCGAAGCGCTTCCGGCTCAGATTGCTATGTGTGACATTTCCATAATTTCAGTGTAATTATGAGCGACATTTCAATGACTATGAGTGACACTTTCATACAGGCAATCACAAGGAGGGAAACATACAAATATCAGAAATTACACCCATTTGAGCAACAACAAAGTCTAGTCAAGTCAAGTCAAAAGATTTATATAGCGCACTACATACCCGGAGGGTCTCAAGGCGCTTGAAGAAGGGTGGGGAGTTACTTGTCGAATATCCAAGTTTTAAGTTTAAGTCTAAGATAACTATCAAAACATAAGAAATAATTGTTAAACAGCTCATTTATCAGACTGTAGCCAAAATTGCGGCAAACAGATAAAACGGTCTGGAAGGCGTTAATAATTTATCATAATCAGCTGTGTGACTCGCAGACTCACTCGATTGCCACTGACCACATGAGCTGTAAACAGGGCTGCATTAATAATCAGAGTGTGGGAGGCACTCATTTAGGCCACAGCTAGGCTGATAGCATAGCCTCACTGACCTGACTTTAAGAACACTATCTTTTAAGGAAGGAAACGAGCCAGCTCTATGGTAAAGATTATGCTCAATCCTGATGGCGCACACGCTGTGATGTATTTTTGGATTAGGATTTGCATATTTATTTATCCAAAAACAGTTATTGGTACAGGCCATTACTTGCACCCACCTCTGCAGTTTAGAGCATAGTTGCCAAGTTCTCTCCATGTCATATTTGACTTTTCCAGCCAGAATGGTGTTTCAGCCAAAAGCATGTTTCATTTTGGGGCCAGTAGTTTTACTTGTAACACTGCAACACAATGATTTGCTAAAAACTATACTACACCGTAAACTGCTGTTTGTTAATGGTGTACTTTCTATCCGTTTGAGAGTTGAATACCACAGTCTCAGCAGGGTGCGAGAAAAACCGTCCAAGAAAGGATCTGTGTTAGTGACTGCACTATACAGAAACACAGCGAGAGGGCATGAACCGGATGTGACGTTCCATGACCAATGTACAGAACATTCTCCCAACCTTTCACGCGTCCCCCAAAAACACATATATCTGCACAAAACTAGCCAATCATTGAAACAACACATTTAAATAAAAAGGCAGACTTATGGCATTGTTAACGTTTGCATCATAGTTCTTGTCATTTTGCAGATCACCACTGTCACTTAATTTGGCTTGCTTGTGAACAAATTGGTTTAGTCAAATATTCAGCACATGCTCTTTTGGCTGGGGCGAAAAAGCACACACACAGTGGGGTGGCTGGTACTTACTTTGACAAGCAGACTGCGAATCTCCATGGCAATTCAGGTTTGATGCCTGCCTCCTTAGTCCAGGGGCTAGCTGTCATCAAGTCTACTGTTGTCCAGTGACAGACTGTCCTGGGTGGCCGCTGCAACTGCCGGTCACTGACTCTATGACGTGAGGCTGAGCTCGGTAATGAATAATTGAATTAATCTTGGGACAGCATGCAAAGGCGACCCGGCCAGGTGTGAGCAGCAGGCAGCGCTGCGAGCGCCATGATTGCTGCAACGACCGCAAACCAATAGCCTGCCCAATTTGTTTACTGACAAAACAAACTCCCTGCCTTCGGCAAGTGGACGTGACATCCCTAGTGCCATCAGACTAATGGATGTATCAGACTGGGCGCTACCGTAACGTCAGGCTGTGTGAGAGCCGTGCTGCGGAAATCACAATGAAACATTGTTGCACTGTGCAGCCAGCCAAACAGCAGCCTTAACTCAGCTGCAAGACCTAACCCTGCAGCTGGAACAGCACGTGCACGCTACATTATGCAGTTTAGGCAGCGCCAGTGAGACTGAGATAGTGTGCGAATGCGTGACAATGGATTTCATTGCTGTGATGTGGATCACCACACTGACATTCGTTAGTCTAGCGCCTGATGTGTGGTACCTGGCAGGACTGCAGGAAGTGCCAGATAGGGCAGTGGTGTGCCTGGTCGGCCAAGTTAGTGGAGGCCATATAGAACCTGTTCAGCTCAGATTACAAACCATTATAGCCTGGGCACTCACTGCCTCCTTCCACCCAGACACAGCCCAAGTGGGAGCCTTTTTAGGCATCACTGGACTGGGTATTACAAGAGATTTGTCAAGGGATATGGCACCAATGCTACCCCCCTGACTGAGGTGACTTCCAAGAAGCAGCCAAAGAAGGTGATCTGGACCGAGTTGTGCCAAAAGGCATTTGACACCCTAAAGGAAACCATGTGTTCAGCACCCATACTCAAGGCACCTGACTTCCCAAAAGAATCCTTGTGCAGACAGATGCTTCAGAGCATGGTATTGGAGCTGTTATTTGACAGCTGAATGATGAGGGCCAGGACCAACCTGTAGCCTTCATCAGCAGGCAGCTGCTACCTAGGGAGTAAAGGTGGAGTGCAATTGAAAGGGAAGCATTTGCAGTGGTCTGGGCATTGAATTACCTGTTTGGGACTCATTTCCGGCTTCAGTCAGACCATAGACCCCTTAGATGGCTGGTGTAAAAGGGGGGTAGGAATCCTAAACTGTTGAGGTGGTCCATCTTCCTACAGGGTATAGACTTTACAGTGTAACATCACCCTGGGACTAACCACACCAATGCTGATGGTCTTTCCAGGGTTTTTTCGGTTTAGTGATGAGAACTCCCATGGGGGAGGGTAGCTCTCCCTGCCCTCTGTTGGAGGAGATCCTTGTAGGGAATAACAATCCTTTGAGTGGTGTACCCCCAGATTTTTGCCTTGTCTGTTCTTGTTGACTGTAGAATTCTGTGCACGTTACCCCTGCTAACCAGTGGTAAAGGACTTATGCCCCCATTTCACCATGATGAAATTGTCATACTCCTATTTGGCATATTTAACTCACATATAGGTCCCTAGAATATGATACTCGGGGCCGATTCCGATCCTGGAAAAAAAACGTCCATACGATTTTCATCCGGAGCCATCGCCGTACGATTCGTACCCGTCCGTCCAAGTCGCGTAATAGGATCCATATTCCGTCAATCCGTCCGAATCGTCGCAATGCGTACGTATTGCAAGGCCGAAACAGTGAACCGTATGACTCGTACACATGCCGTACGACCCGACGAGTAGGATCGGAACCGGGGTATGAGGACGCAATTCGTACGGTCCTCGTCAGGTAAGGGTGATTCGTACGGTAAAGCACACAATCACTTACACACCTTACGGTGCGTATACCCCATGATCGCAGGGGTACGCACCGTACCCCTGCGATCATGGGGTGTACGCACCATACCGCGCGATCGCAGGGTGTATACGCACCATACACCCAGCGAACATAGGGTACGGTGCGTACACCCCAAGATCGCGGGGTATGGTGCGTACACCTCGTGATCGCAGGGTTACGGTACGTACCCCTGCGATCATGGGGTGTACGCACCGTACGCGGGGGGCCGTTCCGTACCTGTTTCGGGGCGAACTCTGCTTTTACGGTTGTTTTCAGCTCCCGTAGAAAAAGGGTCGTACGGTGCGTACCCGACACGAATCGTACTTTCTGGGTCAGAAAAAGCAGCCACGAACCGTACAGATGTCGCGTACAGCGGGTTCTGAGGGAGATTCGTATGGGGATTTGATTTGTATGGTCTCTGTACGATTCGTACGGAGTCAAGCTCCTGGTACGAATCGTACTTCGTCGTACGTACGGGGGACGTTGCAGGGTACAATTCGTACGGGAAAAAAGCTCCGAACGGCTATTCAGAGTGGTTTTTCCCAAATCGGAATCAACCCCAAAGTGTACCCAGGGCCTGTAAGTAGACTGGTTGTGCCATCGACTACAGTGACCGAGCACACATGGCTGCAGGCCTACCATTTGTAGCCTGGCTGTTGCAGTTTTAAACAGCAAATTTGACTTGTCAAAATAATCCCCTTTAGCAGGTCAAAGCTTTCCTTTTAAATATTTATAAGCCACCCCAAGTAGACCTCTTTGACCACAAAGCAGGGTGCATGGTATTTAAACGTAGGGCATATAAAAGTTTGATGTTAAAAATGTCCTTGCAGTGAAAAGCCCCGAAAGCTATTTTCACTGTAGCAATGCTGGATGTTCCATTGGAAAACATTAGGTTACAGTATTACAGTGGATAATCATTATTTTGGCTCAGAAACAGCTAGACATAAAATTCAAAGACTCTTTTTAATAGGTATTCAAAATCCACTTTAATGGTAAAATTGAATTTTTAATACATAGAAGGGGAAAGGTTCTTTTATAAATTTACCTCTTCCCTGTTCATCGCCTCTGGAGGTCCATTTCCGCGAGTTCCAACTGTCACCTGGCAGCTGTATAACCCTCTTGATGAGGTATAACAACTGCTCCCAGAGCGGTACAAAAGCATTGGGAGTGTTAGTCTTCTGACTGGATAGCCTGTGGGCTGTTCCCCAAACTTGATTAACTTCCAAGAGGCCTACCCTGTCACAGGCAAATATTTGCTGACACCTCGGCAGGCCCTTTCTTATCCCCCCACACCCCCTTTCCTGTCAAGCACCAATCCCAGTGGGAAAGGAGCTGCCGCCATACCTGGTTTTGAGTGTTCACAGATGGAGTGTGGCTCATCTACCCACCACACCTCTGGGATTGGCATCCAAGCTCTGTACAGAGGGAAAAGGGTTATGGCTTCTTTGTTTTAGGTAGAGAAGGGCACTGTGGGATTTTTTGCAGTAGGGCACACAGAAAACTCAGCAAAAGTTGTCAGGTTTACCCCAGGGAACTTTCACTCCATTGCCTAAGGAAGAGCCAGTAACCACCCTCACACACAGACTGGTGCTATGCATAAATGTGGCACCCACAATACCCTCCTCAGAACACTTCTAGACCTGTGGAAAATCAGAAGAGGAATAGACCTGCTGTCTGAGATCTGAGAAAAGCCTAGAAAGCACAGACTATTCTGCCTATTGTACAAAGTAGAAACAAATGAATTCTTAGGGTCATACGGCAGAGCTCTTGTTCAAGCTACAAGGACACAACAAGCTTTCTTGAAGCCTTTACTGCAAATGCAATCTGAGAAGTTCCAACTCGAACCGCCCTTGACCCTGGTTCTGGCCCCTTCAGTAGTGAGTCTTGACCACAAAGTGCTGTTCTTGAGGTCCTGAAACCCTAGGGTGTGTCAAAGTGTAATCCTCCTAACATTTCCTAAAACCCGGGACTTAGAAACTTTTTGGCTCCAAAGACCTCTGGAGTACCAGTGCAACCCTGCCAAGCAGGTCTGACAAAATGGCATAGCCGCCGGCCTGAAGATTCAGGTTGCTCCCACTCAACTTTTCCACAATAGCAAATCTGATTTAGCAGGACTTTGCAGAGAAGATATCTGGCCTTATGGACCCTCTTCAGCTGCATTCTGCAGCCTTGCCTGTTTGAACAATCTGAGCTTTAAAAAGGTGACTGAGTCCTGACGTAGAAATCTTCATTGCACAAGGGCACTAAAAGTATCCTGACACCAAGGGACCTTCTCTGGGGTTGACATTCAAACTTCTCCTGCTCTAAGTTTTCCCGCAAAAAGTCAACGGCTTCACCCAGACCTCATCCAGCGGCTATCGTCCTCCACAGCCTATTACCTTGCCCCGCTGAGGATTTTTGACCCCCATTTCAGAGACAAAATCAAAAAGGTAAAATATCCGACTAGGTAAAATCTATTTTCTGTGCCCCACCTGCGCTCCATCACAGTTGGCTATAACTTGCGCATAGGTGAATGTCAAGGGCAGCCAGGTGACTGCGGTTGATGCTTAATGCTTTTAATCCCTATTTGAGCCTTAAACATCACAAATTCATCTCTCTGTCCTTACTGAATTAGTGTTGTTTTAGTGTAATTTTATTTCTGAAAATGGATTTGGAATTTTTCTTCTGTTGTGTCTTGATTTTATTACCGTTTTGGTACTGCATGAATACTTTACGCATTGCTTCCATTGTAAGCCAGTCTTTTCTGTGCCACAGCTATCAGGGGATTGAGCTCAGGTTAATTATTTAGTGATTCACCCTAACAAGGATTGTGGTTATAACATGAGGAGGGCACCTACCCCCCTCAACTAATACATCAGTTTCTTACATCTCCCCTCCCATAAACGAAGAAAAACTACAGGACAGAGGGCAATTTGTATTTAGCCTGCTGTCCCCTTTCCCATGATGGCAAAGATGTTTTGACAAAATCTATAAGATAGATGCCAAGTATGTGATAAAAAAAACACAAACAACCGAAAACATCTTCTCTTAGGGCCAAAAGGTTGAGAAGCACAGATCTCTCTGTAAAATGGTATCGGCAATAGGCCGTTTTAGAGTCATTAGGCTTAATGCAGACTGATAAATGGCTTTGTTTATCCTTGTACATGATATGTTGGACGAAAAGGGAGAGCCTGATCTAAACAAGTTCTTCACAGATAAAGACAGAAATGTGCCTGTGATATAGGTGTTTAGGAAAACCCTGCATAGACACTGCTAAACCCATCTCCGAGGCCCTGGACCTAACTAGCAAATGCATAATTAATTAATTAATTGGGGGGGTTGTGACACCCCCAACAATCCCACCATGAAGCTACCCCCTGGTCTTATTCTTTTTTGGTTATACATCATTAAAGCATTGAACAATCTAGAGTGAACTTTCTGTTGTTACACTGGCCAGTCCACTTATTGAGCATGCCTGATGCGCTAAAGGATGCCATACTTACATTCTCAGGGACATGTTCAGCCTGATCTTGTGAGTCACCTGCATTTGCAACAACAGAAGAATGAAGTGGAGAGTCACTGCTCAGCCCATTACAGTCTAGCTCTGTTCTTGGCTTGTGATGCCAAAATAGGTAGAGTGTGCAACGCCTCCTTCTCACACTTTAATTGTTACCAGTATGATTTACTGGATTCCACCAATCCACTTAGCTGTCACAGAGATGTCCAAGGTGATGTTTTTTTGAAGATTGTTGCAACTTTTAATTTAACTGATCTCAACGAATGCCTGTTTGATGTTAGTCCACCTGTGCTCACAAATACAGCAAGATGGGCATAATAGATTCGATCGTTTTGACTGTCTGAAGCGATCATAATCCTTTGTTCATGACTTTTTGATGTTTTGTATTTTCAATACTTTTGTCTATGTGAGACCTGGTGACATACAGAGGCCTTAGCCGGACATGGGTGAAAATTGACCCAATGACACTTTATAATAAAGCCATTGACTCATCCTTGGATAGCGATATGATTTGCTTGGATGATAGTATTTCTGGTGCTGAGATACTTGCAACCTTCAATATTTTAAGCGTGATGTGCTTATGGCTTTGAAGACATTGCACCGAAGCAGAGTTAGACCTTTTTCTAAGTGTCTTGACAGAAAAGAGTGGGTAGGCCATCTATGAAAATACGGATATTATTTCTTTGTGGTCCACTTTTCACAAGGCAGTCCTTTGCTACCCTTTCCTACTTAATGAGCAGTAACAAATTCTTCCTCAAAAAAGTTGTAGATCTGTACTGAATAAAAGCCACAATCACCTTGCAGCACCTCTTTCTTCTGGATAGCCGTGTGAAGGACATGATCTCTCATTCCATTGAGCTCATCACCATCACTACTGTGAGAGCTAAAGATCTCTTCACCAGGTTTTCCACCAAATTAGACTGTGTGGGTTACAAGCTGCCCAATGCTACAGATGTCCTACAGGTTCCCAAAGGCACATCCACCTGGTCAGGTGAGTTACTCGCAACACGTTGTCAAGCTGTTCAATTTTCTCATTAAGAATTGCCATGGCACCCACAGCATTCGTTTTGAGTGACTCTATCTCTTTCATCTTGCGAGAGATCTCCTCTGCTTCCCCCTCTAGAGCTTTCACTCTGCCCTGAGTTGCCTATAACATGAGCTCAGCTGATGGCATTCTGCCAGATAAACCTTCCAGCTTTTCTTAAACACCCTTCTCTGTTGATGTACTGAAGTAACCATTCACTCCTAGGTCTGCATCTAATATGTTGACACCGTGAAGGTGGGTCTGTTCCTATTCAGAGAATTGTGTCCCAGCCGAGGTCACCTTAGCTGGCTCCTTCCGGTCCTTTTAGATGTTGCCCCTGGAGTCACAAAAAATCCTCCTTACTTTTTTCCTTCCCACCATTACATCTCCCCACCAACAGTAAGATCACAGTGCAAGGCAATCGCCGTACTTGATGCCAGTACGACTCAAAGTACAAGGTTTTAACTTATATGCCAAGTTCCCTACAGTAGCACTCCCTCTGTCACCTTTCTCTAATGCTTTTTTTCCTGAAGATTCAAGGTGCCACCATCTGTGATTAAATCACCCTCAGACCATACCAGAGCTTGGTTGTTGTTCAGCATAGGCTTTGCAATGCTCTAGACCCTGCTGTACTTTTGGCTTGCTCTAAATCTGATTCATGATTGCCTCTAAGGGGCAGATGACAGCTTTGGTGGCTGTCTGTCCTAACCCCCATTCTTGGATAACTGCTTTTGCAGAGGACAAACTCACAACACTCTCTCAACTTTCCTACTACTGTCTACCCTATGCTGCTTCTTCAACACCATGGCGGCCACTTTTGGCAGGCGGCTTGGCAAGGTTCAAGATCTGGCACTGATGAAGGACTACAAAATACACAAAAGAGCAGGTAAGGTCTACATATGATGTGTGTCTGCAAAAGTGACTAAGCGGCACTGCCGGTAAGCGTATGAGACAAAGGGTCTGTCAAAACAGGTTACTGAGGGTCACAAAAAGGGCTAAAATAATTCCCATCAGACCACCCATGTGGTGGAATTTACGTCATATGGGAACAGTTGATCAGCCTCTCCCAAATCCGACCAATTAGTGTCAATGAGGGAAAAGGTTGTCAAAAAAGTCGTCCTATTGTGACACCGTAAAGTATTATGAATAGACAGAGTGCAGTGCTCAAAAGAAAATCATTTGCATTAAAATTGACTACCAGGACACCGAAAAAAATGTAACATAGAGGGCCAAGTGTCAATGTTTAAAAACACGCCGAGTAGTTATGCTACTCAGAGGCGCTGTACAGTGTGGTCGACATGTTTCAGCTGTGGGAGCCATTGGCTCAGCTTTCTTCAGGACCTTAAACAAAATAATAGCTACTGCAAATACATGTGATGTGTATAAGTGACAAAACTTTTGTACTGATACAGAATTACAGAATTACATATACACCAGGAATTGGTATACTTGAATGTCCACTGGAGGGAAAGAGATGTCATCTTCCCAGCTTTGTGTGGGTAACGACCTCACCTCACCCGGCAACCGCTCGGGAGAATGAGGCCCCGCTCTGTCCGTCGGTGCTCTCGTGGAAAACGCGAGCGGAAGTGGAGGTGAAGGACTCCCATCAACCTGCATTATTCTACTGAGTTTCTGTGTACATTATTGTTTTTAGATCTCACCTGAGACAGCACATGCACTGTCACTTGCAAGATGTTTTTGTTTGCATACGGGGGCTTACATCCTGCCCATTGCTTACCATTCTTTGGCTTCATTGTCAGTCTTATTTGCTGGCTCCTTTTTGTTTCCCGTGTTCATATTTGTTCCATTTTACTTTTCATCCTTTCCCCTTCTACTATATTTGAAGTAGCATAGCAACACCAGTAGACCCCAGATTATTAGTGTTGACTTTAACAATGATTTTGAAAATATATAAATGACTATAAATGACTTTCTGTATCTTTATTAAGTAATCACTCCTTTAGTTTACAACAAAGTGATTTTTGGCATGTTCCAAGATTTGTAGGATGTTTGGGGGATGAATAAATGTTTTATGCAAAAACAGCATTTGTTTTAAATTGGCTTATGTTTGCACAACTATGGGTTGGATGGAACATTCTAGCGTGAAAATAACATTATATTGTAAAGTGCTTTTTCCCTGTTTGTCCATACCACACCATGACAGGTCATAGCATACTCTACCATACCATACAATGACTGGCTATACAATACTATACCATACCATATTATGCCATACTATATTATTCTTTGACATAACATTCCATACCATGACAGGCCCTACCATATCATACATACCATACCATAACATACCATATAACACACTACAAACACACATATAATTAGATAATATACTATGCTGTAATAATCTTTTTGTACAAAATGTGTACAACATGCTAAAAAAGCTTTGACAATAAGCAAAATATATTGACTTTGCCAATGCTTGTGGATCTTACCTGGCATGCTGCATTCTTGTGCATACAGTCTGCCTTTTACCTAATATTTTTTACAAAAGTGGCATGTGAGCTCGCAATTTCTCTTTTTAGGTTTTACAAACCTATCTCTATTTCCTTTTCATGTCTTGGCTCCAGACATCTTTAGGTGTCACTAAGCAGACCTATTTTTACAGTACCTAACATATATTTAGATGGGGCTTTAGGTCAGTCGCTAGCACATGACAGGATAGCTCTGCTGTCTATTGCAGTTGTCTGATCATTTTCTGCTCTTGATTTATTTGCTTACCTCCCTATTCCCTATGTCCCACACAGGAGGAATTCGATCTCACAATGTTCTGAGTGGATAAGTTGTAACCTTCCACTGCAGGGGATTCCTTTTATTTAGTAATTAGTACTCCATGACAAAGCATTTGTTCTTTTAGTCTCTCTACCATTGCTTTTTTCTCTGCACTTACCCCTGCGTTCTCTCTCAAATAATATTAGCAACGCCAATAGCATGACTGTTAAAGCTGGGATCGATTGACTTTGCCAATGCTTGTTTTTCTTTGTCTCACTCTTTTTACCTCCGTGCTTTGCAGCAGTTCCACTAGTTTGACAGTTCCCACAGAAATAAACCAGCATGTGGTGAATTTCCCACATTCAGTTGTCCACTACCACCGTGAGGATGGCACAAGAAACCCACCTATACCCATGAATGAGACGCCATTAAACCTTACCAGTTTTTTTTGCAGTGCTCAACTACGTTTTTTCTTAAGTGTGTTCCTGAAAACTGGGTGTTGCTTTGGGCTATCCACTGCAATACCCATTGCTTTTTGATGCTACCCCAGATTTACGAAGATCTGTAAATCTGAAGCAGCGCCAGAGCAGGCGTTAGAATGGCAAAACGTTTTTGCTTTTTCCATGTTTACTGCATTCTGCAGCACACATAAAAAGAGCAAAATACCATACCAAATACCTTCCTGCACATAAATAATCATTAAATAATGATAATTTGCTACTTCTATGTGTGCTGCATTCTGGAGCACACATAGAAGTAAGAAATCGCCATTATTAATTGTTTATCTACAGGTAGGGACACCTTCCTGCATATAAACAATCATGTCCTGCAACGCAGAGTACAATGGTACAATCATTGGCACTAGGCAGCTACTTTTGACACCAGCGCTAGGAAAAACACAGGGGTGTGGCGTATTGCTATAAGTACACCTACGAGCGCCGACATTTTGTTGTAAATATGTCCCATTATTCTATCAAACATTACTTAGTTTTTCTTTCAATAAAGGTTAAAACATGCATGGTAATCCACTTGCTATGAATTCAATGGTTTGTACGCATGGATGTAGTTATGCTAAGTGTGTTTGTGCTTTAGTTAGTAGCATCAACTGCAGGGACATGTTTGTGCATTATTTTTTCCCCAAACGTAATAAATGATTATTTTTCCATTTTCAAATCCTGTGTTCTTTCAGAATGCTCTTTCGATGCCCACCTTAACATAGGCAGCTGATTGACCTATCTTAAGCCAAGCCACACACAAACCCTAGGAAGTCCGAGGGGAGGGACCTAGAGGCACGGGGTATTCAGGGTGAGCTGGTCTCCAATCTTAACATGCATACAAAAAAGAAGCTACTCTGAATGAAATAGACCAGGGGTTTACAAGGTACTTGGTAGAGTACCGGAGATCTCACAAAAAGGGAAAGACTGTCCTCACACACCACCAGGTGTCATGCTTCATAAATGGCAGTCCTCGCACTCTAGAAACTTGGTTTGGTAGTGAGCGGGCCTGCACCTGCAGACTGGGAGGCACTTCTAAATCTAAGTGGGGGCCTGTGAAAGTGAGTGATTATTTTAAAAACTAATGTAAATGCCAAAATACATTTATTTAGACAGGCAACTACTTGGCATTAAAAATAAAAAATGGGGAAATAGTGAACTTATCCCATGACCACAGTGATTGAAGTCATCAACATGTTTCTACCTAAATGGCCCAAGGGGTCCGCGGCATTCATCAGGACGGGACAAAGAATGTGGTCTCCTATCTTACCAAAGTTGGTTCGAAATTACCTTTGTCAGACTCTACCTGAAAGAGTTTACTTAAACCTGTAATGTAAAAAATTAGATTGCCATCAGGAATGAATCAGAACTTATCAGAGAAATATCCGGTCAGAGTATAATGACCGGTATACATGATTTGACATGTAGGGGCTCAATTTTACAGAATCGGTAACTTTACCGATTCGGTAAAGTTACCGATTCTGTAAAATACCGAATCGGTAATTTTACCGATTCGGAGCCACCCATATGTAGGTGGGACTCTTCAGAGTCCCAGGAGCCTTAACGAATCGGTATTTTACCATCAAATCCAATTTGATGGTAAAATACCGATTTCAGGTGTGCATGCACATGTGTGCATGCACACCTAGCCATGTGACAGGCAGACCTGCCCTTAGGGCATGTATGCCTGCCACATGGCACCCAAGCCTGTTTTGGGGGTGCCAGGGGGTGTCAAAGTGACACCCCCTGCACCCTTGTGAATTCGGTATTTACCGATTCGGTAAATACCGAATCGGTAATGCCCATTCATTCCTATGGGCTTCAAAGCCCATAGGAATGAATGGGCATTACCGATTCGGTATTTCAGCACATCTGGAATACCTACATGTCGGACCCATAGATTTACCGATTATAAATTACCGAATCGGTAAAATTCGGTCATTTAAATTCGGTAAATCTTTTCTACCTACATCTAGCCCATAGTGGCTATTTTGTGTAAGACATGTGTCACTGCAAACATGAGCCACACAGTTTGTTTTGCACAAAGGTGTGAGACTAGCTCACAATCTTACCCTAATGAAAGTTCCTAAATACCACATGGGAGGAGGGTGAAGGAGAGACCCCTGTAGTCACACTTCGATTTTTTTTTTTTTATTGAGTGGGAGATAATTGTGCCTTCAGTATTTCCCTGTGGAAATAGTTAACATTGCACTCAAGCACACATTCACACCACCACTTGTACTCTTACTGCCTCAAGGTGCGCCTCTCGCCACCTGCCTAGTTGTGTTCGCTCTGCTTCCCCGATGTGGAAAGAAGGGGTGCGGGATTGGAACCTTAAACAGCTCCCTTAAAATGTTTAATTGGTAGCACACAAGCCCACAGGCTTGTTTAGTAGTGGGTTTCCGGTGTCCGGAAAGTATCCTGCATGCTCCAACCAGGGGCGGCCTTAGGCATGTGCAAGCTGTGCACCTGCACAGGGCCACCAATCCCCTGGGGCCACCACGCCAATATATATCCTTAATATAATAATCCTCTGAGGATGGATACATATTTGAGTAGCAGCCCCTGGCAGGGATTTGGCGGCCTCTGGCTCTGTTCCACTTCCAAACACCCAGACCCCCCCATCTTCATTGGCCTCCGCGCTCCGCCGCACCCGGACCTCCTCTTCCTGGGCCCCCCACCTACGCTCCCAGCCCAGGGCCGCCATGAGCCTAGAGCGCCCCTGCTCCAACAATCAGGTGCCTGATCCTTGCGTCATAAATGCCCTTGAGTTGATCGCCATGTTTGCAGCCGGTATTTCAAACACGTGGCTTGCCCCGGTGTCCCGGCTGAAACTGCCTGGGCCTCGCATAAGCTGTGCGCTCACACCCGCACTGGACCACTGCGCGCGTGCAAGCCCAGGTGTCCGAGCGGGGACTGCCTGGGCTCTGCAAAAATGACAAAAATGTGTAATATTAATGTTAATACGTTGGATACAGGGAGGCTGTCTGTTCCTTTGAAAGGAATTATTTCCCTTAGATTCGGCACTGAATTAACAAAAGCCATGTTTCTTAGGCAGTCACATCCCTCCTTGTGAGGTAAATATTAATGATGATATGTGGGTTGCCAGGAGGCTGTTTAGTCCCTTGAAAAGGTAGATTCCCCTAAACTATAACTATAAATCATAAAAGGCCATGTTTTCTAAGTAATCACATAATTCATAGCAGAGTTTTGTCTTTCAGAGAGCTTGTGTTCATTATTACTCTATTTCCCAATGTGTAACCATGGGATGTCAGACCGGAACACCGTGACTGCCGTGAAGGAGTTCAGAGCACACTCGGTTAAGATCGGACCTCAAACACTATGGCTTGCCACAGCCGGAGCGTACTCACGGCTCCACTCGTCACAAGACCTCAGATTTACGATTTCTTATCCCATGACCACGTTTCTACTACCCGAAGAATAACTGAACCGGCAACGTGACTTTCATTTCGAATTTCTTTTACCATTTCCAGTGATTAGCCTAGCCGGGTTGGAATTATCACCGGCATTGCGATTACAAAACTGTTTATGTCAATTTACAGCCCTGATGAGCAGGGGCGGTGGGTGACATTTGAAAGTGGTGGGGCGCAAAGTGATTTGCATACAGCACCGTAGCGAGCGAGCGCAGCGAGCGAGCCCGAAACCCAATAGGGGGACTTAGGGGGATAATCCCCCCCAAGAAAATTTTGAAAAACAAGAAGAAAAATCGTGCATTTTCAAGCAAATTTGAGAAAGCAGGACGGTTAATAAAGCAATTGTGAAAGTGCAGTTATTACATTAATAGATGGCATAACATAGGTAGCTGCTTATTCAGTATAACCACAGAGCTTCATACATTCCGTCCTATTATGCTCAGACTGAATCCTGTCACCAGGCCAACTGGCTCAGTTTCAAGAACAGGACCGTATTCAAACCACTTGCATGGACATACAAATCAGCAAATGACATGGCATTCAACCTACTCTCTGACACCCTACCATGCTACACACGAACTCGGAACTTTAGATTTACCAATCACAACTTTCAAATCAGCAAATGACACGGCTCTCAACACCCTCTCTGACACTCTACCATACTACACACCAGATCAGAACCTTAGATCCACCAATCACAACCTTCAAACAACACCAAAGCCACCATGTTTGCCTCCTAGTTCTGGGACTTTTACATCTCTGTCCTTCTACACTGAAACTCCACATCACCCAATATGTGGCCCAGCCAATCTCTGCAGGAATTTCAGATGGCATTGAAAAGACATGTGCTTCAAGGAAAAAGCACAGCGGCATGGCGGATGTCGACAATGGCATTTAAAGAACGTGCAATACAAAATAACGTTATATGGGCAAACATTTTTGTGGTTTTCCCCAAACATTTTTTATTAAGTAAATAGAACACTATGAGCGATCCGTACAGGAGAGCTGCATAATTGTGACCAATTGACTACAATCAAGGGGAGAGGATGTAGCCTTACGGCTAGAGCGGTCGGCTTTGAAGCTGGGTAACCTGGTTAGAGTCTCAGCAACAACACTCTACATCCTGTGATTCAGGGCAAATCACTTAATCTCCCCGTGCCTACCAATAAAAAAATGAAGGTGTTCATCTATAACGAAACTGGTGCTCATGTAAAGCGCTCTGATACCCAATGCCTCAGGTCTAGTTCACGCTATATAAAACTCAAAAAAGAAAAAAATCTGAACTTCAAGGTCTGCTTAGCCATACAATATGACTATTCAAGGATCAAATTATACAGGTCCTACACACGGTCACTGCGAGGAACCTATGAAACAATGACTGATGACTCATATAGAGTGGAGAAGTGTGGCTCACTGGTTAGAGCAGGCAGACCCTGAAGCAGAGGTCAGACCAGGGACCAGGGTTCAATTCCCGACGCGGCAGGGTCTTGAGCTCAAATGTCCATGGACTTGATAATTCTCGCTTCGGTGCCTGACCTAATCATGGGTTCACACTCTGCAACTCTGGGCATTAAGCTTGCTTAATCTCCACATCGGCCCCCCGCGGCGGGATGCCTGGCTTTCACCTTGGGGATGCCCTGTAGGGGCTATCTCACAGGGAAAAGCCAGGACGGGTTCCCAAGGCAAGCGCGGAGATACCCCTTCGGGGGTCGATTCAGGCGCTATATAAGAAACATAATAAAACATAATAATATACCTTCCCCATAGGCCTATAAACCCAGGAAGCAGCACGTGACTCTTGCTGTAGCTACTCTCTGCGAGTCACTCTTGTGGAATGCTCAAGAGGAACTGACCCTTTTCTAAGCGGAACAGCTTTGAAAAACCGGAAAGAGAATGAGCTTTACTCTGTAATGCTAGGAGTGTTGTCTTTATATCTTTGGCACCTCACCTGTTCTAGGGCCCTCCGGTAGGCATGCTTGAGCCTGGAACTTCCCATTATCAGAATAAGTGAGTGGATGTGGTTGTCTGCTTGTTGGTCTCTGGTGTTTGTGGCTGTGTGCATGTGTGAGTATGGTTGAGTTTACATGTGCTGGTGTTTGTGGCTGTTTGCATGTGTGAGCAGGTTTGCGTTTACATGTGCTGGTGTTTTGGCTGTTTGCATGTGTGAGTATGTTTGAGTTTACATGTGTTTGGGAAAAGAATTACAATCAATGCAATGAACTCCCCACTGTATTTATGTCCTGAGTAATTTGCCACAGCCTCCTGTGCACTGAGATATCTACACAACAATATTAACCTCCTCCCTGCAGCTAGGCAACATGCAGAAATGCAATTTCATAAAAACTCATACGTACAGGCCTTGGGGATAGCATTTATACCAGATAAAAGCCAGCCACTGTTTCTATTAATGTCAGATTTCTGCATCTGTTATCTCTCTAGAGGAACCATGACCAAGGCTGAGAGGTAAAGTGGGCGTAAAATTAGACTTTAAATTTGCTTTTGAAGTGAGATGAAATCCAAATATTGGCAAAGCGAATGTGTTTGACTTTTATAGTAAATACAGATACACACCATCCAAGCACATGTTGAATCAACATAGATGATACATGCATGTAAACATCTATGCACTCTCAGACTAACACACCTACAGTACCACATGCATACATACCATCGGGCAGACCCCCATGCCGACAGAACAACAGACCCCAGGCAAACAGAACAAGAGACCCCCCACACACAGAACAACAGAACCCCATGCACACAGAACAACAGACCCCCCCCAGGCACACAGAACAACAGACCCCCAGGCACACAGAACAACAGACCACCCCAGGGACACAGAACAACCGGCCCCCTGGGACACAGAACAATAGACATCTTTGGATCATCATGTCTTTATTCCTGATCTGACAAATGTCGTCCCAGTTCTCTCTGTTCCTTCACTTACTAATGGGGTGACAGATACATCTTTTGTAGACGGAATTTAGCTGGGAGAGACCACCCTCGAACCCACCATATTCAAAACAAGAACAGGGGGGGGGGGGGGGGGGGAGATTGCGCAGTGCTCAGATGTCCTTGCTTCGTGACACCTCTCCTTCCGGAAAACGATAAAAGCGTTGCGTGACCAAGAGCCATAAAAAACATGACTGACTGACACAATGCAAAACAAATCACTTTCATAACATATACACAGTAAAAATAATACTTGTAAGCCATCTGCTCAATGTATGAATGTCGTAATGACCAGCCGAGGTGCATAAATATTTGTCAACATTATGGCGCAAAAACTCTCAGAACATGCTGCCTTCCTGATGATAAATCCGACAATATAAAAAAGAACTGCAAAAGTTAAAACTGTTTTGCATACAAATCGTGCTGCCAACATCGTTAATACTTGTTTTCATCTACCACATTGCCTCGTATTTGAACAGAACAAAACCTGTCCAGTTTAAACATTAATGGCACACAGAGCGAAATTTAAATTGTGCTCCCAAATGCTCGCAGGAACAGACACAGACAAGGGGTAAAACAGTGGGCTTGTAACAAAGCCACGGGGCTCTGATTGCACAGGCTGTGCTTAATTTTGACCTAGGTTCCTGTAATTGCTACTCCTCCCAGCGGGACTGCAAAACCCATAATCCCCTCTGGCAGCCTTGCGTGTTTTAATTTGGTTGAGGAGTATTTTATGTGGGAGTTTAAAATGAAGGTGCTCCTTAAACTGATGGTCTGTGCCATAAACCAGATAATTGTTCACAAAAGAGGACTGAAATCCAAATTCAAGGGTACAATTATACAAATGTCAAATGTTATTAATAACGAGCAGCATGAAGTATAAAATAGTCATAGGCACACACGAGGCTCGTGCTGCTTAACACCTGCAGTGCAGGGGTGCTGGTTTCTTGGTGCAGGTGTTAAGCAGACTCAGGAAAGCAGTATCTCTTCGAAGCTATCTTCCCCCGCACCTGCTGGGAGAGCGGACACTTCCAAAAAATAGCAACGCGGTCCGTTGCATTACGAGACTCCGTTGCCAAACTGGGAGTCTCGTAATGCAGGGTAGGCCAGGCCTTAAACCTGCAGCCCCATCCCACCCTGAGTCAGTCCAGCCTACAGCAGCCAACAGGGGGAGGGAAGGCCTCTCTCAGCAGGCCCAACAGTTATGGCGCTTCTCGTGCTGCTGTGTAAGTTTTGGCAATGATTATGCGCGCCTTACGATGCACACCAGAGACAGAAGAACACTTCATCATGACATTAATTTAACAACATGTCCTCCGCTCCACAAGATATATAATAACTCATTACTCACTAAAAAAGAAGTCAGATTAGAAGAGAAGTCGTCGCTGGCGGTGTAAGAAGATGGTACTGGTGGGCAGTGTCACTAGTCTGCACTTGTGAACAGTGTAAGAAGCAGGTACTTACTGGTAATGTAAGAAGATGGTACTGGTGGGCAGTGTCACAAGTCGGCACTTGTGAGCAGTGTAAGAAGCAGGTACTTATTGGTAATGTAAGAAGGTGGTACTAGTGGGCAGTGTATGAATATGTAGAGGTGGGCAGCATAAGATGTTGGTACTGGGTGGCAATATAAGAATCTCACTTGAGCATAGTGTACAAAGGATGAACCGGTGGGCATCGTGAGAAGAGGGCACCAGCAAATATAGAAAGGTATTCTCTACCTTTTGCCAACTCAAGAATGTCACGAAGATTTCGATCGGAGGTACCATGCCCTTTTGTCCAATGTGAGATATAAGCACAGGCCGATGCCTCTGACACGCAGGCCATCAGGGCTGTGGCACCTCTCCCCAGGCCCACTGGCCTTTCATTCATCCGTCTCATTTTACCTCTAGGCCAGCCTGCTGCTATGTGAGAGAAACTGCGTGCTCTCCTGGCTCAGCACCACTGATGCCCACTCCTTTCTACCCTCGAAAAAAGGGCTTAACATAGGTCTCCGACAGGCATGTGTGCCCCCTATCCCCACCAATTGTTAATCCTAGCCGTTTCCATATCTGTGACATTCCAGCATCTAAGGCGCCCTTTGCTTCATGTTTACATTCGTGTCCCATCGATGTGCGTTCAAACCTTTTATTTCCTATTCTTTTCGAAAACACTAGCCTCACCCGTTGACGGCCTTGCACCTGCTCCCGGTCAGCCCTCTGCTCTGCCTTCGTATCCAAGACACTTGGAGCACCGGAAAGGGACGATATCAAGGGGGCGCTACATTTAAAAAACTAAAATAAAACTAAATTACAGTCGTTTTTAATACCCTGCAACGTCATCGCACAGTTTGAGATTGTTTTAAATATTTAGAGATTCTACGAAGCGCCTCATCCTTCCATTTCCGCTCCCAATAACACAGACCCCGGGCTCGGTTCCGCTCTCCCCCTCCCTTGGCTGTCTGTCACTCGTCTTCCCTGCCCTGTTTCTGGGAGCAATGGGGATGTTTCTGTATTGGGAATACATTGCTGTTTTTACGCTCTGGGGTCCAACACTTAACTCTGAGCGCCGATACCTCTTGGCCATGGGCCCTGACACCGAGGAGTGTTACAGCAGACCTACCCAGTGCTTCATGCTCAGTCTTACCTTCGTGGATATCATCTCAGGAATGTGTCAAAGCAGCCGGTAGGGCTGGGGCGGGGTCCGTAACTTGGCGGGACGAGACCTCTGCAATACAGATGGGTTGGTTTGAAGTCGGCCTCAGCGCACCGGAAACTTATGAGACCGGAGGAGGCCAAGGTCAAAAACGAGAGAGCAGCTGAAAGACCAGGACTGGGGCAGGGTCCGAGGGTCGACCTAGGTAGCCTGTTCTCGCATACAATGATTGGCATTACAAAATAATAATAGATAAGACAGTCTTTGGCTAAGAAATCCAGTCTCCACACAGCAGAAGAGAAGAACACCACGAGGCGAGTCGCAGGGGCGGAACCAACCAAGTCGTCACCAGCAGCGCCGCAAATGGCCAATCACTGCCAGACTACAAGAAGTCAGGCACAGTGATTGGCAATGGCCATTTTGCAGTAACTGTGAGCCACCCACGCGTGGCATCCAATGATGGATTGCCCTGCCGGGTTGCGCGGTGACCGGCCAATCCTGGTGTTGCATGCGGCACCAGGATTGGCTTCAGTTAGTGTGCCCCCCAAGCCATTGGCTTGGGGGGCACAAGTCTGCTCGCCCTGTCGGCTTTGATAACTCCGGGGCTCCTGTTAACCAGCACCCTCCCCGTGTCTTTATTGCCAGCAGGGGGGAACATACATGCGCATGCTCGGGCAAGTTTCTGCCCTGAGCAGTAGTTGCGCAGCAGTATACAGTCAGTGTCTCGTGGACTATTGTGAACCCTGTCTGTCAGTCAGTACTGTCTGTCACACTTAGACCAGCCCCCAGTCCAGCCCAGCCCAGCCCCGCCGCACGGCCCAGCCAGCCCCCTCCACTCCCGTTTCCGTCGGGTGCTGCCGGAATTCCCGGCATAAATCCTGACATTTAAATTTGATTTATACAGTCACAATTAATAATTAAACGTGCAGCGGCGGGTCCATGGGGCTGGTGGGGCTACACCCCTACGCCCCAATGGACGCACCGCTGCTGCTGATGAGTCGTGGAATTAACTTCCGTACACGACGAAACACGTGTCGGCTGGTTTCTGTTTGCCCATACGAGAACTGAATAAAAAGAGCAAACGAATACAACATTTATATGACTACTAATCAATGCTTGATATATTTTTTCGAATGTTCTGAACTCTACAGGGAAAAAAAGTTTCTTTTATCCTTTATGTGTGCCTAGGTTTAGGCACCTAATTTGTATATCGTGAGGGAGTTTCCCACACAACACTGAGGGGTTATAGGGATTATTCCCCTTTCCTTGCAGCACCATATGACTTTGCTGGCATTTTTTACATTTACGTGATATTGCAGTGCGCCTATAAATCCTTGGCTTCTAAAAACCCTCTTTTGTAAATTTACGGTTGCAGGGAGGCTGTTTGCTTCCTTGAAAGGGTGTATTCCCCTAAACTCCAACTTTAAGTCATTAAAGGCCATGTTTCCTAAGTAATCATATAATTCAGAGCAGAGTTTTGTGTTTCAGAGATCTTGTGTTTGTTATTACTCTATTTCCCAATGTGTAACCATGGGATGTCATCATTTAATCCGGTTTCCTATGTTCTGAGGCGATACACTCATCATTGTTCCCGGGTGTGTAATTTTTTCTGGATGTCCGGACTTGTCTTTTTGATTACCTCAAGAACTACCCATTTCAGATCCACATCCCTGTGGTTTTTCTCCAGGTAGTGTTGTGTCAACTTGGTGTTTGTCTTCTTGCACCTGATGGAGCTCTTATGTTTGTTAATACGTTATTGTAATCTATTTTTTTTAAAACACTGTTTATTGGCATTTCTTTCAGCATTACAAGACTATCAAAATAATCAAGTTTAGTGGGCATTTAATTTACAGTGAAAACATCAAATCACAGTGATGCAATGTATACAGAGTCACAGAGAGATGGTAAGCTGCGAGTTTGTGACATAGTACATTAAGCATGGTATAAACATGGGAGGCACACAAGGTAACATGACATATGCTCTAGGGGGTCTCCTTGCTGATCTGAGACCCAACAGTCTCCGCTGGACTGTGGATTTGCTCAGTTGCCACATCAGGGTCAATATCCCCTCCTGTTCCTCTCAGCAAGTATGATGTGAGAGGTCCCCAAATGTCTCGAGGTCGTGATCGGGCAGGTAGTAGTTCAGCGTAAATGGCATTTTGCTCCTGACAGTAAGTGAGGTCGGCTAACCAGTCCTTAAATTTAGGCACCCTGCCCCTCCCCCATCTGCAAGCAATTTTACGTTTTGTGAGGAGGAGGCTCAGTGCCAAGAAGCGCTTGGTGTTGCCTTTGTGTTCTGGGAGGTATCCCAAGAGGCCCATTGTTGTATAGCGTTTTAGGATCCGAGCGAAATGTACTGATTCATGCCCTTATATAGGTACAATTCACATTGCCCTTATATAGGCATAGAAATCTTAACCATATTTAGACATAACCCATGCAGTCCAAATACAGGCATGGCTACTTCCACTCGTTCCAAAAAGCCAAAACGATTTCATGGAAAGCTCGGCTTCAGGAGTCAGGGACATCCCCTTGCTTAAATATTGAGTTGTCCAAGAATTCATGGTAATTACAAAGAACTACCATTCCCTTGGGGTTCTTTGATGACGTTATTATGTCCGACTTTACGTCAAACTAGGCACCTTCTAGGTATAAATATGCCTACACTTGCCCTAGCAACAAACACAGTGGTTCGGAGCAGCTCGACGATCTACTTGCCCGACGCAGCTCGCTACAGCAAGTGCCGAAGGAAGCCGACCCTCCAGCTGACGGACTGATCAAGAGACTGCATTTCTCCCGGCGAGAATCCAGCTCCAGTGTTTCCAAGCTTCCCTCGCTGGGTTTTGGTAAATCGAGTCTGAGACAGAGATACCAGACCTCTGTCATTCTAAAACAAAGGTACGGAGCTGATTAGACCCTAAGAGAAATCTTGGTTAGATTCTTGGCAAAGAAAAACTAAACCTATGCTACACCTCACTTACTTCTTCCTGCGTACTAGACTTAGGTTAGGTACATTGGGGTAGGCGTATTTTAGAAGCACCAGTTGAGTACTTTTTAGCCTTTGTTATTTATGTATGTATTTATCTATGGTTTAGAAACCATACAATGCTTTTACATTATTATTTTATAATACTCTTCTTACTGTACGCATTATACTTTGCAACCAGTATTACGATTGTAGCAGTTCACTTTACTTGCATGAGAAAGAAGAATGTTCAATAAATCCTTTTATTGAAAACGCCTGCCACTCTATTTCTCTGCACCTCTGATGAAATGAAGCATGCACGATTGACTGAGTAAAATATCTATCTATTGTTTCCACGACTCTGAAGATATGTTTATTCTTGGGGAAACAAACTTGTCAAGTTTATGCAGTTGTCAAAAAGAATCCCTTCTTGTGTATTCGAGAAAGTTTCTAGTGACCTCTGAGCTAGCTGGCACTCACAATTAAGTCTAATATATTCAATAGAGACCTAGTCGACCTAAGTACTACGTCAAATCTATAGGATATATTATTCCAATGCGCAGAGCCTATTGGGAATATAGGAACTGCACTACATCATTTCAGGTGTGAGTTCAAGCCTCCCCTAGTCATATCCCCCAGAGCCTCCGCCACCTCAGTCCAGAAGCATGCCACAGATCCACATTCCCATGCAACGTGTAGGAATCCCACCCCATCTTTCCCACAGCGGTCGCATTCATCGCTGTCCCGCAGTTGGGGTTGGTGCAGCTTCACAGGGGTGTAAAACATGCAGTGGATACATTTAAAATGTATGATCCTAAATCTGCTAGAAGCTGTGATGCGCTCAGTCTGCTGGCAACTATATGTCCAGGCTTCATCTGTAATTAAATGGCCTAGTTCCATTTCCCATCCCTGTCGCGCTTTCGTTGACTCAGTTGATTCTGCCCCTATGGTAGCCTTATATATATGTGATACAGCTTGTGGTGCCCCAGCCCTCAGTGTCAAGTGTGGTGGGAGCAGTGTGGGGGGCTCCTCTGGGAACGCAGGTGTAGCTGCTGTGACATCCGGTCACAGGCGGGGGGGGGGGGGTGCCGAAAAATACTCTGCTCCTTTAAATTGCCCCTCATGTTAAATGTCTCCCCATGTATTCACCCCTAGCTGAAGGAACATTTGTTTGCAGATACCGTCTTGCGTGACGGGTAGGTTAGGATGGTCGCGGAGAGGAAGCAGCGGGGAGTAGAGCATGGGTGTCTGTGATCTTTTGGATATGGCTCGCCACGCGTTATTGGTATATGCCACTGTGAACCGCGATCCCCCAGCCGTTTTGTTATCTACGCCTAAGGATCTCGCAAGCAAAGCGGACGCCATGAGCCCTTGCTCGACCGCCAGGTGAGTCATGAAGGAAGGGGGTGCAAACCAATCTGCCGTGTAGTGTTCCTGGGTGCTGAGATAGTAGAGTTCGGGATCAGGTGCCCCGAATCCGCCCCTGACGAACGGCAGTATAAGGGTGCTTCATTTGATCCGAGGCTGCTTCCCTCCCCATGCTAAGCGGATAAATTGACTTTTCAGTCTAGTGACGAAATGGTGGCCGGGTGAGAAGGGGATGTTTATGAACAGGTATAGAAACTTGGGCATAATGATCATTTTCATTAAGGCCACTCGGCCCGCAAGGGAGAGTGGAAGGGTGATCCATCTGGTGATCAGGCTTCCTTCCTTGTCGAGGACCACTCCTTATTAGTTCATCTTTATCCTTATTGACAGTGACGCCAAGGTAGCAAACCTCCTCCGCGCACCAGTGCAGTTTGCTAGTTTGACATTTCGCTTTTTTATGTATTTATTATTTTTTGTTTCTTAGCATCCATAACTACAAGCATTTGGCTTCCTCAATCGAACACACATCTATACTACTATTATAAAGAGAGAACTTGCACCTTTTGGCCAGGTAAACTCGGGAACCACAGCGCCAATCTACACACCCGATACATCTAAGAAAATGTCAGGGTGTGTAGATGGACATAGGCTATATAAATTAAAAAAAAAAAAGTAAATCAAAAAAATTTAAGTTTGAAAACAAAGTCGTCCCCTGAAAGTAGCGCCGGCCGGGACCTAGCGCTGGCCGCGACGTGCGTGATGACCGCGACGCGACGTGCGTGATGACGACGAAGGAGGAGCGGCGGTGCAGTGAGGAGCGGCGGCACAGGTAAGGAAAGGGAAAGTTTTCGATCAGGTGGAAGAGGCAGCAGTCATCATCTTTTTAGAATATGAGGCAGCTAGGAAAGGAAATTGTCGGAGCGGGAGTGAGTTGGGGCGGGAGGGAGTCGGGCGGGAGGGGGGCCTGGTCCGTGTCCGTGCATGGGCATGCACGGACAATGTCGGGCAGGCGGGGGCCTGGGCGGGCGGTTGGCCCTGAAGCCAAGGAAAATGTCGGAGCAGGAGTGAGTCGGGGCGGGAAGGGGGCGGGAGGGAGTCGGGGCGGGAGGGGGGCCTGGTCCGTGTCCGTGCATGGGCATGCATGGACAATGTCGGGGCGGGCGGGGGCCTGGGCGGGCGGTTGGCCCTGAAGCCTCATTGCCCCCAGGCAACGCTGGGGCGGGCTGCTAGTGTGTTATAAAGCCCTACAGATCAGAATACAAACGTTGCAAAATAATTCATTTTTTATTTTTAATGGCCAAGTTTAAAATAGTTGGTATATTTTATTTCAAAATATTTTTTCTTGGATAGTACAAATGTTAAATGTGCTGCTTTTCCCCAAAAGCTTTCAGTGCCAGTTTATTTATTTATTTATTTTAAAGGTTTTATATAGCGTTAGCCCGACCTAAGATATATCAGAGCGCTTTACAGGATTTGATTAAAACATAGAGACAGTCCAAACTCAGTACAGTTGACATAATAAGGTAAGGCAGTTGAATTTTAAGAATGATTTAAGTTTGGATGTGCAAAGTCATGTAGCAAATTGAAGATAGTAGATCAGGAAGACTGAGAGGAATTATATAGTATGGCAGTAGAGGGAAATGGCGAGAGGTTTAGAAACATTAGTGGAAGGGAGGGATGAGGTGAATTATAGGTAGAGGGGGGCCTGTATAAGCAGTGCATAGAGGTGGAGTTCATGGCCAGAGACAGTAAATATAATTAAGAACCCCAATATCTGCTGAGAAGGAGCAGCTTGAGTTTTTTTTGAAGCAGGAGGATGAAGGGTTACAACATAGATCTTTGGGAAGAGTGTTCCAGATGGAAGGGGTGTTACCAGAGAATAAGCAAGATTGAGTTGCTTTCTTTTTTAGCAGAGGAGGGACTAGGACAAGAGCGTTAGTGCTCCTCATTGTTCTAGTTCACCTAGTTTTTTGGAGTTTGTCGGAGAGGTAAGAATGGGTATTTTGGTGAAGGGCTTTGTGTGTGATGCAGGCAATCTTGTAGGTGTATCTGCCTTCGATCGGAAGCCATTTGAGGTTTTTGAGAACACAGGAGATGTGATCGAATCGCTTACAGTCAGAGATAAGCCTGGCGGCGTGGTTAAGAACGGATTTGATAGGGGCTAGGTGGACTTTGGGGGTGCCAGCAAGAGTTGCTTTGCCATAATCAATTCTAGACAGGACCAGTGGTTGTACAACTGATTTAAAGTCATCTGCTGGAATGAAGGGTTTGATTTTGTTAAGGTGATGTAGTGTGAAGAGAGCACCTTTTGCCGAGTTTTTTATATGGGGAGTAAGATTGAGGTTCTGATCGATGTTAATGCAGAGGGATTTAACCAAGGAGGAGATGGGGAGAGAGCAGTTAGGAGCTTTAATGTTCGTGATCCAGTGTTGAATAGGGATAGAGTTGTTCTTGGGAGAGAATAGGATGGTTTCCTTTTTTTGGGGGTTTAATTTGAGGTGGTTTTGATGGAACCACGATTGAATCTTGGTCAGTGCATCGTTAAGATGTAAGATGTCATTGTGGGATTTGATCTTGTAGTAAAGTTGTGTGTCATCGGCATAGAGGTGATAACTGATTTTTGCTTGTTTAAGAATAAGGGTGAGGGGTTCCATGAAGAGGTTGAAAAGAGTGGGAGAAAGAATAGAGCCCTGTTGAATGCCCAAGGAGACAGGTTGAGGTTTAGAAAGGCAACCGCTGACTTTAATTTGTTGAGTTCTATTTTGGAAATAAGAGGTGAACCACTTGAGGACAACACTGTCAAAGCCAAAACGGTCTTTGAGAATATTGAGTAAGGTGACATGGTTAACAGTATCAAAGGCAGCAGAGAGGTCAAGAAGGATGAGGAGGGAGGATTTGCCTTTGTCCAGGGAACGATGTATATCGTCAGTAATGTTGAGCATTGCTGTTTCCGTCTGCAACCCTTTCTAAAACCTGATTGGAAAACGTCTAAGAGGTTGAATGAGTCAATGTGTTTGTCCAACTGTATCAGGACGCATTTTTCGAGGGCTTTGGATAGGAAGGGAAGGTTGGAGATAGGGCGCAGGTTGGTTAAGTCGTCGTGATCTGCCGCTGTATTTTTGATAATGGGGGTAATTTGGCCTAGTTGGAGGGAAGCAGGAACAATACCAGTGGCAAAGGGCGAGTTGATGCTATTGGTCCATAGTGGGGCGATGATTTGTTTTAGTTTTTGAACCAAATGAGCAGGAAGAGGATCCCTGGTATGCGAGGATGGTTTAAGCTTGTAGATGATTTTGAGAACATCAATTTCTGATACTGGGCAGAAATCATTCCAAGAAGCGTTGTTTTTTAGCTAGGGGTCGGTAGGGTATGGTTCATAGTGGGTGATAGAGAGGGGGAGTTGAGAGGGATCATGGGGGGGGAGAGTGTGGAAGAAGGCACAGGGGGAATGTTAAGGAGGGGGTGTTGACTATGTGGTGGGGGAGTTAAGGCGAAGGATTGATTAATCTTGGTGACTTTATCAGAAAAGAAGCTAGAAATTTCTTCACACTTCTCAACCATAGCTAGTAATTTTGGGGGGGCTGAGGACGTTTGGTTTTTGACAATGTTAAAAAGTTCCCTAGGACGATTTCTAGCCCGATCAAGTTGAGAACGGAAGAAGGAAGCTTTTTCGCCAAAGATGTGTTTTTTGTAGTTGGCCCTAGCAGCTCTGAGGAGGACAAGATTCGAGGTGGAAGGTTGATTCCACCAAAGGTGTTCAGTCTGCCTGAGAGCACGTCTCTCTTTGTTAAGGTCAGAGTTGAACCAGGTTTTGGACGGAATAGTTTTTTTGAGTTTTAATTTGGCTGGGGCAATTTGGTCAAGGACATCGAGGATAGAATTATTGTAATGTTCAGTAAAACCAATGGCACTTTGGGAGAGAGGGAGAGCTGTAGTCAAGCTTTTAATGTGGATTCCAATTCGCCTGGAGGAATAAGGTGAAGATTTCGGGTTAGCTTCTTTTGTTTGCTGGAGCAGGATGGAGGAGGTGGCATAGAACTGTTAATGGTGAAGAGGATGAGGTGGTGATCAGACCAGTCAATGGGGATGATGTGGAAAAGAGAAGCCAGTTCCTTGCTAGTGATAATAGCATCAAGGGTGGCACCTTTGGAGTGAGTTGGAGATTTGCAGAGTTGCGTCAGGTCACTAATGTCAAGAACGTCATTGATGAGGTTAACTGCGGGGTCGTCAAATTTGTTCCAGTGGAGATTAAAATCCCCTAGGAAGAGGTTTCTAGATTTGGAGAGCGATGATTGAATAAGGAGATCAGACAACTTTTCAGCAAAGGAGAGGGGATTTCCAGGGGGTGGTAGATAATATGCAGGCAGATAGGAGGGGAACCCTGAATTGTAAGTTCAGCACCAAGGTATTCAAAAGTGGATAGGTCTGGTGGTGGACAGGAGAAATTTTGAGTTCATCTTAATAGATTACAGCAAGGCCCCCTCCGATTTTATCAGTTCTGTCTTTTCTGAAGATAGAGTACCCCCGAGGAGAAAGCATGTCAAGTATTGATGAGGAGTGGGAATTGAGCCAGGTTTCAGTCAGAATGGCAATGTCAATGCTTTTGCTGAGGATGGTTTCAGCGATTTCCGTTGCGTGACAAGAGGCCGACCAGCAATTAAGCAGCATGCAGTTGAGGGGTTTAGGGTCATTAGATTTTGAGGGGGACAAGGAGTGGATAGACTTGAGTTGCTGAGGGAGTCTGGGAGAAGCTGGGGAAGAAGGGATCCTACTAATTCCCATGATCACTGGTATGGATGAGTGAGGTGGGCGGGAGCACGCAGACGAAGTGGAGAGAGGGTATATTTTATTGAGGTCATGGCTAGGGAGTGGGGGAGGGCTGGGTGAGCTAACATTGTTAGTCAGTATAGAAGGGGAAACAGGAGAGGACAGGATCCTATTTATTCCCAAGATCACTGGGATAAAAGCATGAGGTGGGGAGAGGTTCGAAATCGAGGTGGGGGGATTAAACTTTATTGCGGTCATAGAGGTCATGAGGGGGATGATGGTTCGGGCGGAGGGGTGGGCTGAGTGGACTATGACAGTCAGTCACTCTAGCAGGAGAGTTGACGATGGGGGACATAATTCCTTGGTTATAAGGCACATGGTAATTTTGTGGGGGGATTGAGGAGTAGGTGTGGTTGGGAGGGTTATTAGTGATGAGGAAGGAGACATCATTTCTGAGGGAAGAGAGTTCTAATACGAGGGTCAAGAGGTGCAGTTCAATGTTGAGTAGTGATTGGGTAAGAAGTGTGATAGGGAGGGGGGCAAGGAGCTCAGGAAGGAGGTGTGATGAGTTCATGTTAGTCGGGGGAGGAGGTCTGGTATGTGGGAGAGGAGGGAAGCAAGGAGGGGAAGGAGAGAGGAGTTAAGGTGAGGAGGTATAGTAGAAGTAGAGGGGTGAGAGGTTGGGTTCCCGTAGTTAAAGTGGGGGTCGGGTGAAGTAAGGATGACCTGGGAGTTGAATTTGGAAGCGTTGGTTAGATAATGGGGGGGATAACAGTAGAAGGAATAGGAGAGATTGGAGGAGCCATTGGAGGAATACGGGGAGGAGTTAAAAGGGGAGGGTGTAGGTTTAGTGTGACTGAGGGCGTTTTTGTAAGATTATAGGGAGGGAAGGTGTGGAGAAGATCGCGGATGGGGGGGAGGAGAGGCGGGTGGGTTAGGGAGTCAGAGGGAATTGAGGGAGAATCAATAGAGGGGGGTGTTGGTGAGGTAGTCAGGAGTTGATATTGGGGAGTGAGGCTTTCATTAATGGTTATAGAATTAAGATCTGGCGAGGTCGCGTGGGAGTGGATATGGGAATCAGGACTTTCAGTTTAGGTTAATGAGTCAGGGAGTGGATAAGAGGGGGTCGAGGAGTGTGGGGAAAGGAAGGTATCTTGCAATTGGGAGGCTGGAGCGTCAGTGTTCAGTGTAGGTATAAGGTATTGTGATAGTGGACAGAAGTGGTGTTCAAAAATGTTGAGGTGTTTTTCAGAAGCATGAATAAGTATATTTCCTGATTTGAATATAGAGATGTCAATTTCTCCAGTAAATGAAGAGGAGGGAGTAGTGGAGAGCTTCAAACCATAGGGGATTTTGCGGGAATTTGTGATAGGGAGGTGTCGTAGAAAGATGCTTTTCCATTTAGATGGGCGTTTGGTGAAGAAGATGTAGTTTTTATGGTGGAGATTACGCTACTGTAGTTGTCTACAAATAGTGTTTCTTGGTGGAGAATAAGAAGTTTGTGTTTAAAGATTTTCTTACGGTTTTTAGAAGGTTGCTCACTTTTGGTGAAAAATCAAGAAAACATCAGAGGTAAGCTGTAAAAAGAAGCTTATAAAGAAGGAAGAGGGCAAAGGGGAGTGCAGATCACTCAAGTCTTCCGAGTGCATGTTGCATAGTTGATTTCTAAAGGTTCTTTGTGTCCTTGCCACCATGGTTTGCCGGATGCACACTCTTTTGTTGGATTGGGGCAGATTTGCTTCATCATGGACTCTGTGCATTGATAAAGTGGGACCCAAACTTCTGTAGGTGATTGGGCCCATTTTCCCAGTATGCCTTGTGCAGATTAATTTTATTTTACTAAGGGTCACTAGATAACTGAAGGAAACAAATCCACAACAAACATGTTTTGTAAACTTGTAAGATGGAGTCTTATTTGCTCAGTTTGATTTCTAGTACTTATACGTCAGTGCAGCAGTATGAGCAGAGGAGGGGAACAGGCCCTGCCTGACAGACCAAGCAGTCAGTCCAAAGGCAATGAGGCCAGGATGCTGTGCAGAGAGGGCTCGGAGTCATGCGGGTCATGTGGAAAGCTTGTGATTGCCAGTTCCAGTGTCAGATCAGATTTGGAATTATTCTTAATAAAATACCTATTATTCACGAACAGATCATTGTTATTGGAAATCACTTATTCCGTGCAGTCAGATCCATGCATTTTTCAACCAGCACTTAGGCACTCGTCTGTCCACTCATAGTCATCTTTTCATCCACCCTTCTTCTCATATTCATCAATCCATGTACTGAACTATTTACCCTTCCATTTGTAAACATTCATCCAGCCCTCAACATACATCAACCTAACTCTATGCATCCATACACCCATCCCTCTGAGTCAGTCATCCACCTGCACCCGAGATTTCATCCATTAACTCACAACAAGCCATTCGTTAATCCACCCACACATGTATCTATATTACCTCTCCCCTACTGAGCCACAGTGGCATAACCAACAGGCATTCAACAGTCCACTTCTCCTTCACCAAACCCACCGTACACCACCACGTCCACCACTGCCCTTGCAGAAGCTGGAACAAGGTCACCGAGACCAGCTCCCCACCTCCCTCAGCAAAACCCCACCACCGACATCCATGGACGCCAACACCTCAGCACGCATCCTCAACCTATGGATCTCCAACTGCACGAACACACTGGCTCCCCTCAAGAAACCCTCAGGAAAGCCTCCAAGAAAGTCAGCTGGTTCTCCCCGCCCTTCAAGAGTCCAGGCGCACCTCAGACGGCTCGAGAAAAGATACAGGAGCAGCAAGCTCTTGAAAGACCATCGCAGCCTTCAAAACCGCCATCACCGCACATGTCCATCTCATCAGAACAATAAAGAAGAACAGCCATACACGAATGTATAAACACCAATGCACACAACAGCAAATAACTCTTCACCGTAGTTAAAGGATTCGCCAAACCCGGCACAGAGAAAACTGACATTACTCCCTCATAAGACCTCTGCAACAACCTTGGTACCTTCTTCCACTGCAAGATCAAGGAGACCTACGACAGCTTCGCTACTCAAGACCCACCCACCCCACCCGCAACCATCACTCTCAACAATTCCAGACCCCAGCAGACCCTGCTCAGATGGACCCCGCTCACCTCTTAATACACCCTCAGGATCCTGAAGAGCATCCACTTCGGAACTTGCTTGGATCCTTCCCCTCACCACATCTTCAACAGTCGCCCCCGAAATCTGCCGCACCATCAACTGCTCTATTGATTCCTCCACTTTCCCGGAAGACTGAAAACATGCAGAGATCAACACCCTGCTGAAGAAACCCTCTGCCGACCCGATGGATCTCAAGAACTATAGGCCCATCTCTCTGCTCCCCTACCCAGCGAAGGTCCGTGATAAGGCCATCAACGCCCAACTTTCTGAGTTCATCTAAATCCCAATCCAGCTTCAGAAGCAAGCACAGCACCGAGACCACTCTCCTTCCTGCTACAGACAACATCTGCACCCTCCTTGACCGAGGTGAGACTGCAGCCATCATCCTCCTGGACCTCTTGGCCACCTTTGACAGAGTCTCCCACCACACCCTCTGCGCAAGTCTCCACATGCTGGCATCCAAGAAAAGCCTTGGATTTGATCCGCTCCTTCCTCACTGGCCGAACACTAAAAGTCAGACATCCACCGTTTCACTCAGAGTCCACAGAGATGAGCTGTGGAGTGCCTCAGGGCTCCTTCCTGAGCCCCACCCTTTTCAACATCTACATGGCCCCACTTACAGCCATCAACAGAAACCCCAGACTCAACATTGTCCCCTACGCCAACAACAGCACAACGGGATGAAGGACAGCCTCCTCAAGCTCAACTCAGATAAGATCGAAGTCCTCATACTGGGCTCCACCACCTTCACCTGGGATGACTCCTGGTGGCCCACAGCACTCTGAAACCCCCAACATCCAAGGACCAAGCATGAAACTTGGTATCATCCTGGACTCCTGGGTCTCCATGATCCGCCAAATCAACGCCATATCATCTTCCTGTTTTCACATGATCCGCTTGCTTCAAAAGATCTTCAAGTGGATCCCCACTGAGTCCAGTAAAACGGTCATGCACACGTTCAACAGTAGCAGACTTAATTATGGCAATGCTCGGTATGCCGGCATCACCCAAAAACTCCTGAAGAAACTGCTGAACATTCAGAACGCCTCCGCCAGACTCATCCTGAACATCCCCTGTTGCAGCCACATCACCCAGCACCTGAGAGAACCCCACTGGCTCCCAGTCAACAAAAGAATCACCTTCGGGCTCTTCACTCACACCTACAAAGCCCTCCACGACGCAAACCTCAACCACCGCCTCTCCTTCTACACACCAGACACCTCCGCTCTGTCCAAATGGCCCTGACCACAATCCCATAGATTCGCAAGACCTCGACTGGAGGGAGATCCTTCTCCTACCTCGATGCAAAGACCTGGAACACCCTGTCTGTACACCTCAGGCAATCACTGTCACTGCCTCAATTCAGAAAAGACCTCAAGACTTGGCTCTTCAACTGAACTGCAGTTTCTCCCTCCCATCCCCACAGAGCCTTCAGACTCTTACGTGTGAGTAGTCGTGCTATACACGTACCTGTTTGATTGATTGAAACTTGTACGCAACTGCAGAGCCATCAATTCATCCAACATCCACTCATGTCTGCATGTACCTGATGGCGTGCAAGTCAAATTAATGTAATCAGTTCAACCCATGACCCACAAAGATGGCTCCAGCTCCTCTCTATGTTCGTCTTCAGGCGATTAGATCTTAGCCACCGTTTTAGAACGGATAATAAATCGAAAACATCTCAATAGACATCATCATTACAGTTGTTTTATTCAGTCAATGATGAGAGATTGGGATCGGTTCAAAAGCCTTTAGTTCTCTTTATCAGATTAGTAGATTATTTTTTTCTAATTTATTCAATTAGTAAGTCAGATAAATCTGTTTACAGAAATATAAATAAAATCATTGTTAAAGCCAAAAATAATTCAACAAATGACAAGTGTATTCCATAAAAAAATGAGTCTCTATTCTATATAAAGCAGTTCGGAATTTAGGCAGAAACTATGAAGGGTTCTTGAAAAGAGTGCGATCGATGGAGCCTTTAAGAAATCGAACTCCCCATAATGAATAGTTCAGGAATACTCAGCCGACCCTCAGTATGTGAGCAACAGATGCTGTGGTAGCAGATCTCGTAAAGGCATGAGAAAAGAAGGTAAATAGGGAAAAGTCACCGCCAAAGTGACAAGTAATAAAGACCTGTCAGCAGTAGCATACAGCAAATCTCTCAGCAGAAAGGCCAAGTCAAAAGGAAAGTCTCCTCAAAAGCTCAAAAGAGACTGCGCCACTAACTAGGAAACACGCCCTAATATAAAACACAAAAACACATGTATCAATCCATTTCGGTGTTAGATCACGTCAAGTCTATGAAGAGAAATTGTCCGATGGTCAGCAGCTTCTTAATTTGTTCCCTATGTAAACACACAATGTTGACAGGGTACTACCTAAAAGTATGAGTTAGTAGCTAGATATTCATATACTTATAACATTTGTCTTGGGTTCCCATAAGCAACGTCAGCAATGTCTCACTAGTAGCTATTCACAGTTCCAATGTGTAACAATGAACTGTTCTAAAGACAGATACATTTTGTAATTAAATGGCCTAGTTCCATTTCCCATCCCTATCGCGCTTTCGTTGACTCAGTTGATTCTGCCCCTATGGTAGCCTTATATATATGTGATACAGCTTGTGGTGCCCCAGCCCTCAGTGTCAAGTGTGGTGGGAGCAGTGTGGGGGGCTCCTCTGGGAACGCAGGTGTAGCTGCTGTGACATCCGGTCACAGGCGGGGGGGGGGTTGCCGAAAAATACTCTGCTCCTTTAAATTGCCCCTCATGTTAAATGTCTCCCCATGTATTCACCCCTAGCTGAAGGAACATTTGTTTGCAGATACCGTCTTGCGTGACGGGTAGGTTAGGATGGTCGCGGAGAGGAAGCAGCGGGGAGTAGAGCATGGGTGTCTGTGATCTTTTGGATATGGCTCGCCAAGCGTTATTGGTATATGCCACTGTGAACCGCGATCCCCCAGCCGTTTTGTTATCTACGCCTAAGGATCTCGCAAGCAAAGCGGACGCCATGAGCCCTTGCTCGACCACCAGGTGAGTCATGAAGGAAGGGGGTGCAAACCAATCTGCCGTGTAGTGTTCCTGGGTGCTGAGATAGTAGAGTTCGGGATCAGGTGCCCCGAATCCGCCCCTGACGAACGGCAGTATAAGGGTGCTTCATTTGATCCGAGGCTGCTTCCCTCCCCATGCTAAGCGGATAAATTGACTTTTCAGTCTAGTGACGAAATGGTGGCCGGGTGAGAAGGGGATGTTTATGAACAGGTATAGAAACTTGGGCATAATGATCATTTTCATTAAGGCCACTCGGCCCGCAAGGGAGAGTGGAAGGGCGATCCATCTGGTGATCAGGCTTCCTTCCTTGTCGAGGACCACTCCTTATTAGTTCATCTTTATCCTTATTGACAGTGACTCCAAGGTAGCAAACCTCCTCCGCGCACCAGTGCAGTTTGCTAGTTTGACATTTCGCTTTTTTATGTATTTATTATTTTTTGTTTCTTAGCATCCATAACTACAAGCATTTGGCTTCCTCAATCGAACACACATCTATACTACTATTATAAAGAGAGAACTTGCACCTTTTGGCCAGGTAAACTCGGGAACCACAGCGCCAATCTACACACCCGATACATCTAAGAAAATGTCAGGGTGTGTAGATGGACATAGGCTATATAAATTAAAAAAAAAAAGTAAATCAAAAAAATTAAGTTTGAAAACAAAGTAGTCCCCTGAAAGTAGCGCCGGCCGGGACCTAGCGCTGGCCGCGACGTGCGTGATGACCGCGACGCGACGTGCGTGATGACGCGAAGGAGGAGCGGCGGTGCAGTGAGGAGCGGCGGCACAGGTAAGGAAAGGGAAAGTTTTCGATCAGGTGGAAGAGGCAGCAGTCATCATCTTTTTAGAATATGAGGCAGCTAGGAAAGGAAATTGTCGGAGCGGGAGTGAGTTGGGGCGGGAGGGAGTCGGGCGGGAGGGGGGCCTGGTCCGTGTCCGTGCATGGGCATGCACGGACAATGTCGGGCAGGCGGGGGCCTGGGCGGGCGGTTGGCCCTGAAGCCAAGGAAAATGTCGGAGCAGGAGTGAGTCGGGGCGGGAAGGGGGCGGGAGGGAGTCGGGGCGGGAGGGGGGCCTGGTCCGTGTCCGTGCATGGGCATGCATGGACAATGTCGGGGCGGGCGGGGGCCTGGGCGGGCGGTTGGCCCTGAAGCCTCATTGCCCCCAGGCAACGCTGGGGCGGGCTGCTAGTGTGTTATAAAGCCCTACAGATCAGAATACAAACGTTGCAAAATTATTCATTTTTTATTTTTAATGGCCAAGTTTAAAATAGTTGGTATATTTTATTTCAAAATATTTTTTCTTGGATAGTACAAATGTTAAATGTGCTGCTTTTCCCCAAAAGCTTTCAGTGCCAGTTTATTTATTTATTTATTTTAAAGGTTTTATATAGCGTTAGCCCGACCTAAGATATATCAGAGCGCTTTACAGGATTTGATTAAAACATAGAGACAGTCCAAACTCAGTACAGTTGACATAATAAGGTAAGGCAGTTGAATTTTAAGAATGATTTAAGTTTGGATGTGCAAAGTCATGTAGCAAATTGAAGATAGTAGATCAGGAAGACTGAGAGGAATTATATAGTATGGCAGTAGAGGGAAATGGCGAGAGGTTTAGAAACATTAGTGGAAGGGAGGGATGAGGTGAATTATAGGTAGAGGGGGGCCTGTATAAGCAGTGCATAGAGGTGGAGTTCATGGCCAGAGACAGTAAATATAATTAAGAACCCCAATATCTGCTGAGAAGGAGCAGCTTGAGTTTTTTTTGAAGCAGGAGGATGAAGGGTTACAACATAGATCTTTGGGAAGAGTGTTCCAGATGGAAGGGGTGTTACCAGAGAATAAGCAAGATTGAGTTGCTTTCTTTTTTAGCAGAGGAGGGACTAGGACAAGAGCGTTAGTGCTCCTCATTGTTCTAGTTCACCTAGTTTTTTGGAGTTTGTCGGAGAGGTAAGAATGGGTATTTTGGTGAAGGGCTTTGTGTGTGATGCAGGCAATCTTGTAGGTGTATCTGCCTTCGATCGGAAGCCATTTGAGGTTTTTGAGAACACAGGAGATGTGATCGAATCGCTTACAGTCAGAGATAAGCCTGGCGGCGTGGTTAAGAACGGATTTGATAGGGGCTAGGTGGACTTTGGGGGTGCCAGCAAGAGTTGCTTTGCCATAATCAATTCTAGACAGGACCAGTGGTTGTACAACTGATTTAAAGTCATCTGCTGGAATGAAGGGTTTGATTTTGTTAAGGTGATGTAGTGTGAAGAGAGCACCTTTTGCCGAGTTTTTTATATGGGGAGTAAGATTGAGGTTCTGATCGATGTTAATGCAGAGGGATTTAACCAAGGAGGAGATGGGGAGAGAGCAGTTAGGAGCTTTAATGTTCGTGATCCAGTGTTGAATAGGGATAGAGTTGTTCTTGGGAGAGAATAGGATGGTTTCCTTTTTTGGGGGGTTTAATTTGAGGTGGTTTTGATGGAACCACGATTGAATCTTGGTCAGTGCATCGTTAAGATGTAAGATGTCATTGTGGGATTTGATCTTGTAGTAAAGTTGTGTGTCATCGGCATAGAGGTGATAACTGATTTTTGCTTGTTTAAGAATAAGGGTGAGGGGTTCCATGAAGAGGTTGAAAAGAGTGGGAGAAAGAATAGAGCCCTGTTGAATGCCCAAGGAGACAGGTTGAGGTTTAGAAAGGCAACCGCTGACTTTAATTTGTTGAGTTCTATTTTGGAAATAAGAGGTGAACCACTTGAGGACAACACTGTCAAAGCCAAAACGGTCTTTGAGAATATTGAGTAAGGTGACATGGTTAACAGTATCAAAGGCAGCAGAGAGGTCAAGAAGGATGAGGAGGGAGGATTTGCCTTTGTCCAGGGAACGATGTATATCGTCAGTAATGTTGAGCATTGCTGTTTCCGTCTGCAACCCTTTCTAAAACCTGATTGGAAAACGTCTAAGAGGTTGAATGAGTCAATGTGTTTGTCCAACTGTATCAGGACGCATTTTTCGAGGGCTTTGGATAGGAAGGGAAGGTTGGAGATAGGGCGCAGGTTGGTTAAGTCGTCGTGATCTGCCGCTGTATTTTTGATAATGGGGGTAATTTGGCCTAGTTGGAGGGAAGCAGGAACAATACCAGTGGCAAAGGGCGAGTTGATGCTATTGGTCCATAGTGGGGCGATGATGTGTTTTAGTTTTTGAACCAAATGAGCAGGAAGAGGATCCCTGGTATGCGAGGATGGTTTAAGCTTGTAGATGATTTTGAGAACATCAATTTCTGATACTGGGCAGAAATCATTCCAAGAAGCGTTGTTTTTTAGCTAGGGGTCGGTAGGGTATGGTTCATAGTGGGTGATAGAGAGGGGGAGTTGAGAGGGATCATGGGGGGGAGAGTGTGGAAGAAGGCACAGGGGGAATGTTAAGGAGGGGGTGTTGACTATGTGGTGGGGGAGTTAAGGCGAAGGATTGATTAATCTTGGTGACTTTATCAGAAAAGAAGCTAGAAATTTCTTCACACTTCTCAACCATAGCTAGTAATTTTGGGGGGGCTGAGGAGGTTTGGTTTTTGACAATGTTAAAAAGTTCCCTAGGACGATTTCTAGCCCGATCAAGTTGAGAACGGAAGAAGGAAGCTTTTTCGCCAAAGATGTGTTTTTTGTAGTTGGCCCTAGCAGCTCTGAGGAGGACAAGATTCGAGGTGGAAGGTTGATTCCACCAAAGGTGTTCAGTCTGCCTGAGAGCACGTCTCTCTTTGTTAAGGTCAGAGTTGAACCAGGTTTTGGACGGAATAGTTTTTTTGAGTTTTAATTTGGCTGGGGCAATTTGGTCAAGGACATCGAGGATAGAATTATTGTAATGTTCAGTAAAACCAATGGCACTTTGGGAGAGAGGGAGAGCTGTAGTCAAGCTTTTAATGTGGATTCCAATTCGCCTGGAGGAATAAGGTGAAGATTTCGGGTTAGCTTCTTTTGTTTGCTGGAGCAGGATGGAGGAGGTGGCATAGAACTGTTAATGGTGAAGAGGATGAGGTGGTGATCAGACCAGTCAATGGGGATGATGTGGAAAAGAGAAGCCAGTTCCTTGCTAGTGATAATAGCATCAAGGGTGGCACCTTTGGAGTGAGTTGGAGATTTGCAGAGTTGCGTCAGGTCACTAATGTCAAGAACGTCATTGATGAGGTTAACTGCGGGGTCGTCAAATTTGTTCCAGTGGAGATTAAAATCCCCTAGGAAGAGGTTTCTAGATTTGGAGAGCGATGATTGAATAAGGAGATCAGACAACTTTTCAGCAAAGGAGAGGGGATTTCCAGGGGGTGGTAGATAATATGCAGGCAGATAGGAGGGGAACCCTGAATTGTAAGTTCAGCACCAAGGTATTCAAAAGTGGATAGGTCTGGTGGTGGACAGGAGAAATTTTGAGTTCATCTTAATAGATTACAGCAAGGCCCCCTCCGATTTTATCAGTTCTGTCTTTTCTGAAGATAGAGTACCCCCGAGGAGAAAGCATGTCAAGTATTGATGAGGAGTGGGAATTGAGCCAGGTTTCAGTCAGAATGGCAATGTCAATGCTTTTGCTGAAGATGGTTTCAGCGATTTCCGTTGCGTGACAAGAGGCCGACCGGCAATTAAGCAGCATGCAGTTGAGGGGTTTAGGGTCATTAGATTTTGAGGGGGACAAGGAGTGGATAGACTTGAGTTGCTGAGGGAGTCTGGGAGAAGCTGGGGAAGAAGGGATCCTACTAATTCCCATGATCACTGGTATGGATGAGTGAGGTGGGCGGGAGCACGCAGACGAAGTGGAGAGAGGGTATATTTTATTGAGGTCATGGCTAGGGAGTGGGGGAGGGCTGGGTGAGCTAACATTGTTAGTCAGTATAGAAGGGGAAACAGGAGAGGACAGGATCCTATTTATTCCCAAGATCACTGGGATAAAAGCATGAGGTGGGGAGAGGTTCGAAATCGAGGTGGGGGGATTAAACTTTATTGCGGTCATAGAGGTCATGAGGGGGATGATGGTTCGGGCGGAGGGGTGGGCTGAGTGGACTATGACAGTCAGTCACTCTAGCAGGAGAGTTGACGATGGGGGACATAATTCCTTGGTTATAAGGCACATGGTAATTTTGTGGGGGGATTGAGGAGTAGGTGTGGTTGGGAGGGTTATTAGTGATGAGGAAGGAGACATCATTTCTGAGGGAAGAGAGTTCTAATACGAGGGTCAAGAGGTGCAGTTCAATGTTGAGTAGTGATTGGGTAAGAAGTGTGATAGGGAGGGGGGCAAGGAGCTCAGGAAGGAGGTGTGATGAGTTCATGTTAGTCGGGGGAGGAGGTCTGGTATGTGGGAGAGGAGGGAAGCAAGGAGGGGAAGGAGAGAGGAGTTAAGGTGAGGAGGTATAGTAGAAGTAGAGGGGTGAGAGGTTGGGTTCCCGTAGTTAAAGTGGGGGTCGGGTGAGGTAAGGATGACCTGGGAGTTGAATTTGGAAGCGTTGGTTAGATAATGGGGGGGATAACAGTAGAAGGAATAGGAGAGATTGGAGGAGCCATTGGAGGAATACGGGGAGGAGTTAAAAGGGGAGGGTGTAGGTTTAGTGTGACTGAGGGCGTTTTTGTAAGATTATAGGGAGGGAAGGTGTGGAGAAGATCGCGGATGGGGGGGAGGAGAGGCGGGTGGGTTAGGGAGTCAGAGGGAATTGAGGGAGAATCAATAGAGGGGGGTGTTGGTGAGGTAGTCAGGAGTTGATATTGGGGAGTGAGGCTTTCATTAATGGTTATAGAATTAAGATCTGGCGAGGTCGCGTGGGAGTGGATATGGGAATCAGGACTTTCAGTTTAGGTTAATGAGTCAGGGAGTGGATAAGAGGGGGTCGAGGAGTGTGGGGAAAGGAAGGTATCTTGCAATTGGGAGGCTGGAGCGTCAGTGTTCAGTGTAGGTATAAGGTATTGTGATAGTGGACAGAAGTGGTGTTCAAAAATGTTGAGGTGTTTTTCAGAAGCATGAATAAGTATATTTCCTGATTTGAATATAGAGATGTCAATTTCTCCAGTAAATGAAGAGGAGGGAGTAGTGGAGAGTTTCAAACCATAGGGGATTTTGCGGGAATTTGTGATAGGGAGGTGTCGTAGAAAGATGCTTTTCCATTTAGATGGGCGTTTGGTGAAGAAGATGTAGTTTTTATGGTGGAGATTACGCTACTGTAGTTGTCTACAAATAGTGTTTCTTGGTGGAGAATAAGAAGTTTGTGTTTAAAGATTTTCTTACGGTTTTTAGAAGGTTGCTCACTTTTGGTGAAAAATCAAGAAAACATCAGAGGTAAGCTGTAAAAAGAAGCTTATAAAGAAGGAAGAGGGCAAAGGGGAGTGCAGATCACTCAAGTCTTCCGAGTGCATGTTGCATAGTTGATTTCTAAAGGTTCTTTGTGTCCTTGCCACCATGGTTTGCCGGATGCACACTCTTTTGTTGGATTGGGGCAGATTTGCTTCATCATGGACTCTGTGCATTGATAAAGTGGGACCCAAACTTCTGTAGGTGATTGAGCCCGTTTTCCCAGTATGCCTTGTGCAGATTAATTTTATTTTACTAAGGGTCACTAGATAACTGAAGGAAACAAATCCACAACAAACATGTTTTGTAAACTTGTAAGATGGAGTCTTATTTGCTCAGTTTGATTTCTAGTACTTATACGTCAGTGCAGCAGTATGAGCAGAGGAGGGGAACAGGCCCTGCCTGACAGACCAAGCAGTCAGTCCAAAGGCAATGAGGCCAGGATGCTGTGCAGAGAGGGCTCGGAGTCATGCGGGTCATGTGGAAAGCTTGTGATTGCCAGTTCCAGTGTCAGATCAGATTTGGAATTATTCTTAATAAAATACCTATTATTCACGAACAGATCATTGTTATTGGAAATCACTTATTCCGTGCAGTCAGATCCATGCATTTTTCAACCAGCACTTAGGCACTCGTCTGTCCACTCATAGTCATCTTTTCATCCACCCTTCTTCTCATATTCATCAATCCATGTACTGAACTATTTACCCTTCCATTTGTAAACATTCATCCAGCCCTCAACATACATCAACCCAACTCTATGCATCCATACACCCATCCCTCTGAGTCAGTCATCCACCTGCACCCGAGATTTCATCCATTAACTCACAACAAGCCATTCGTTAATCCACCCACACATGTATCTATATTACCTCTCCCCTACTGAGCCACAGTGGCATAACCAACAGGCATTCAACAGTCCACTTCTCCTTCACCAAACCCACCGTACACCACCACGTCCACCACTGCCCTTGCAGAAGCTGGAACAAGGTCACCGAGACCAGCTCCCCACCTCCCTCAGCAAAACCCCACCACCGACATCCATGGACGCCAACACCTCAGCACGCATCCTCAACCTATGGATCTCCAACTGCACGAACACACTGGCTCCCCTCAAGAAACCCTCAGGAAAGCCTCCAAGAAAGTCAGCTGGTTCTCCCCGCCCTTCAAGAGTCCAGGCGCACCTCAGACGGCTCGAGAAAAGATACAGGAGCAGCAAGCTCTTGAAAGACCATCGCAGCCTTCAAAACCGCCATCACCGCACATGTCCATCTCATCAGAACAATAAAGAAGAACAGCCATACAGGAATGCATAAACACCAATGCACACAACAGCAAATAACTCTTCACCGTAGTCAAAGGATTCGCCAAACCCGGCACAGAGAAAACTGACATTACTCCCTCATAAGACCTCTGCAACAACCTTGGTACCTTCTTCCACTGCAAGATCAAGGAGACCTACGACAGCTTCGCTACTCAAGACCCACCCACCCCACCCGCAACCATCACTCTCAACAATTCCAGACCCCAGCAGACCCTGCTCAGATGGACCCCGCTCACCTCTTAATACACCCTCAGGATCCTGAAGAGCATCCACTTCGGAACTTGCTTGGATCCTTCCCCTCACCACATCTTCAACAGTCGCCCCCGAAATCTGCCGCACCATCAACTGCTCTATTGATTCCTCCACTTTCCCGGAAGACTGAAAACATGCAGAGATCAACACCCTGCTGAAGAAACCCTCTGCCGACCCGATGGATCTCAAGAACTATAGGCCCATCTCTCTGCTCCCCTACCCAGCGAAGGTCCGTGATAAGGCCATCAACGCCCAACTTTCTGAGTTCATCTAAATCCCAATCCAGCTTCAGAAGCAAGCACAGCACCGAGACCACTCTCCTTCCTGCTACAGACAACATCTGCACCCTCCTTGACCGAGGTGAGACTGCAGCCATCATCCTCCTGGACCTCTTGGCCACCTTTGACAGAGTCTCCCACCACACCCTCTGCGCAAGTCTCCACATGCTGGCATCCAAGAAAAGCCTTGGATTTGATCCGCTCCTTCCTCACTGGCCGAACACTAAAAGTCAGACATCCACCGTTTCACTCAGAGTCCACAGAGATGAGCTGTGGAGTGCCTCAGGGCTCCTTCCTGAGCCCCACCCTTTTCAACATCTACATGGCCCCACTTACAGCCATCAACAGAAACCCCAGACTCAACATTGTCTCCTACGCCAACAACAGCACAACGGGATGAAGGACAGCCTCCTCAAGCTCAACTCAGATAAGATCGAAGTCCTCATACTGGGCTCCACCACCTTCACCTGGGATGCCCTGTAACAAAAACGGCCCCAGGGGCCCAAAACTGGCCCCCAACCATGCGGCCCACCGGGGGATTGCCCGGTGCCCTCAACGGCCAGTCCGGGCCTGTCCATGATCCGCCAAATCAACGCCATATCATCTTCCTGTTTTCACATGATCCGCTTGCTTCAAAAGATCTTCAAGTGGATCCCCACTGAGTCCAGTAAAACGGTCATGCACACGTTCAACAGCAGCAGACTTAATTATGGCAATGCTCGGTATGCCGGCATCACCCAAAAACTCCTGAAGAAACTGCTGAACATTCAGAACGCCTCCGCCAGACTCATCCTGAACATCCCCTGTTGCAGCCACATCACCCAGCACCTGAGAGAACCCCACTGGCTCCCAGTCAACAAAAGAATCACCTTCGGGCTCTTCACTCACACCTACAAAGCCCTCCACGACGCAAACCTCAACCACCGCCTCTCCTTCTACACACCAGACACCTCCGCTCTGTCCAAATGGCCCTGACCACAATCCCATAGATTCGCAAGACCTCGACTGGAGGGAGATCCTTCTCCTACCTCGATGCAAAGACCTGGAACACCCTGTCTGTACACCTCAGGCAATCACTGTCACTGCCTCAATTCAGAAAAGACCTCAAGACTTGGCTCTTCAACTGAACTGCAGTTTCTCCCTCCCATCCCCACAGAGCCTTCAGACTCTTACGTGTGAGTAGTCGTGCTATACACGTACCTGTTTGATTGATTGAAACTTGTACGCAACTGCAGAGCCATCAATTCATCCAACATCCACTCATGTCTGCATGTACCTGATGGCGTGCAAGTCAAATTAATGTAATCAGTTCAACCCATGACCCACAAAGATGGCTCCAGCTCCTCTCTATGTTCGTCTTCAGGCGATTAGATCTTAGCCACCGTTTTAGAATGGATAATAAATCGAAAACATCTCAATAGACATCATCATTACAGTTGTTTTATTCAGTCAATGATGAGAGATTGGGATCGGTTCAAAAGCCTTTAGTTCTCTTTATCAGATTAGTAGATTATTTTTTTCTAATTTATTCAATTAGTAAGTCAGATAAATCTGTTTACAGAAATATAAATAAAATCATTGTTAAAGCCAAAAATAATTCAACAAATGACAAGTGTATTCCATAAAAAAATGAGTCTCTATTCTATATAAAGCAGTTCGGAATTTAGGCAGAAACTATGAAGGGTTCTTGAAAAGAGTGCGATCGATGGAGCCTTTAAGAAATCGAACTCCCCATAATGAATAGTTCAGGAATACTCAGCCGACCCTCAGTATGTGAGCAACAGATGCTGTGGTAGCAGATCTCGTAAAGGCATGAGAAAAGAAGGTAAATAGGGAAAAGTCACCGCCAAAGTGACAAGTAATAAAGACCTGTCAGCAGTAGCATACAGCAAATCTCTCAGCAGAAAGGCCAAGTCAAAAGGAAAGTCTCCTCAAAAGCTCAAAAGAGACTGCGCCACTAACTAGGAAACACGCCCTAATATAAAACACAAAAACACATGTATCAATCCATTTCGGTGTTAGATCACGTCAAGTCTATGAAGAGAAATTGTCCGATGGTCAGCAGCTTCTTAATTTGTTCCCTATGTAAACACACAATGTTGACAGGGTACTACCTAAAAGTATGAGTTAGTAGCTAGATATTCATATACTTATAACATTTGTCTTGGGTTCCCATAAGCAACGTCAGCAATGTCTCACTAGTAGCTATTCCCAGTTCCAATGTGTAACAATGAACTGTTCTAAAGACAGATACATTTTGTTTGCAATGTCCTGGTTAAATCATGTGATTCACGTCTTTATGTAAGCATTATTGTTTTAATATACTGTTCACTACTAAGCATTGTATGAGCATGTGGAAGCTAAAACTATCTAAAGACAATGAGAACATGTAGCTTGGTAAGCAGAAATACATTTTATAAAGTCAACACATTCTACAGCAATGACAAGTTTAAACAAGTCACATTTGGGTCATGGTTGTGCATGTTTCAGCATTTCTTAAAGTCATTTATTTACTAAAGAGAGAAAATAAGGAACCATAAAAAGAGAAATAAGACCTAGTCTGGGCCAGCAATGGAAATACGATAGAAATGAAAGCTTAGTGCGTTTTGCACCAATTCTCTACATGTCATTAAAAAAAAAAACAAGATGTATGTTAACTCTGCACTCAAGTTCCTGTAGGTTTAATAAAGGTACATTTTCCAACGTGTTACTGTACTGTGTCTTTTTATGTTAATGTCTAAGGCAAATTATCAGTTCTGTAAAAGATTTTCAAGCTAGATTGCTCTATCTTTCCATAGGTGTGCTGTCTGACTTCATGTGTGTGTGTGTGTTTGTGTGTTTATGATCCGGAGTATTGTTTGTGTGCATATGAATACCTATATGTGCGTTTTCAGTTTGGCCATCCAAACGTATCATTCAGCAATATATGGGTCTCTAAAACAAAACATATATTTACAACTAGCCAGACGTAATGGTTTTGACTGTATATTTTTATATTGTCTTTTAGACACCAAGGAAGAAAATGTAATTCACTCAAAACCACTGGGCAGAGAAGCTGTAGTTTGTACTACACCCCCCTGACTCTCGCTTGTTTTCCTTTAAAATCACATGCATACTTCCTTCTTTCTGGCCACAAAACAAACTGTTCTAGGAGAAATAAAGACAAACGCAGGAGGGTTCCGATAAACTTTGTGTACATGCTCTCAGCTGATGCGTGGTTAGCAAGAAAAAAAGTCACTTACTAGGTCACAAATAGAAACATTAACAGGCATACATGCCATGGCATTTTAAATATTGTTACATCCTACGTGTTGTTTCACAACACATTCTCAATGAGGGGCAGGAGAAAGAAGCAAGGCTTACATTATTGTAGGGGTCTTCACTGACAGTGGAGGGACATTTTAGCAAGTCTGGTCACATGATTTGAGGTGCCAATTTGAGAACTTTTCTAATTAGAATGTGTCATTTTTAGTTCTGGCTAGAAGCAGCTTTAGCTCTGGGCTAGAGCTCGGTTAATCACAAAAAGATTAAAAAAGCAGTGTAGAGAGAGGCATGTCAATGGATGTTTTAGAGCCTTATATATCTTGGCTCCTGAGATGAGAAAGTTGATCCGCTTGCCGAGCTGTATAAAAGTTTACGTTCTTGTTAAAAATGTATTTTTCATATTTTATAATCTCAGACCCTAAGCCTAAGGGGCCAATTCACAGAACTAATCTGAGATAACATACTAAATTTACTAATTTTGGTATGGACAGAAGGCATTTAGTAGAAGTAAAGTTAGGAGTCCAAACTTTACTATTATTAAATGCCTTGTATGAATAACAAAAGTAGTACTTTTAGGATTTTATCTCCGATTAGTTCTGTGAATTGGCCCCTAAGTAATATGTTCTGCACTAGAAGCATGTATGTAAAATCTCATAGATTTGTGTCTTTACCTTTGTTTAAGGAGCTGGATTGAACAAAAATGTGATTCATAGATAAAAAAATTTCCTTTGGTTAATAAACCCTCTCAGACTTCGATTGGAATATGAACAGGTTGTCTTTAACAGGGGTTTTGGGCCCACCCCGTTGTTGATCTGCCTGTTTAGAGCAGAAAAGCATTGAATCGGTTAGAAGTTGTAAAACTCTGCATAGGGAGAGGTGCATTCTATCTTGTCCGCTTTTGTATTTGGAACATAATTGGCAGGCCTTGGGTTTAGAAGGGCCTTTATAGGAAAGGATATAAGTTAAGAAGCAGTGTAAGCGGAGGGTTAGACCATGTTGTTGGGACTCCTCCAGGTACCTGTGAGTGAGTACTCAGATCTGCTCATGCTTGCCAAGCACAAAGCACAAAAGTAAGTTGCAGACGAATGAACTTGTCTTGTTAACCACCGGGGATGTTTCCCTTATCCAAGATGGCCAGCGCATTTGCATGGGTTAGTACCACGCAGCATGACACTGTTTATTTCCTGTATTTCCTGTTACTAAGATGGCAACACATAAAATACCCTGGTAGTATGATGTGAGTGACCTCTTTCGGGTCCAACTCTAGTCAGTCAACATGTTATGCGGCCCTAGTGTTCAGGAGGATCCGTGTTGCTTTCTCACGGCAGGAATGAGTGAGGAATCTTCCTACTTCACGAATGTGTCAAAAGTGGTGCCCCTTGAGTGGTACCTACTTTTGATGTTGGCTTTCCAACCAGTCAAGAGAGAATTACCATGTTCCTGGCATAAGAGCGTCTTATTGACCAGGATGTCCATTATTGTGGACCAAAATGTTCGTCTGGTGTTGGAGTGGCGTCCAGACACGTAAAGACATATACAAGACGCACAACCTAAAAATAGGTAGGGTTAAGAGCCAGTCCATGAGAATAGCTTGCATTTAGAATTTCTTTCAGCGAAGTTCCCAGCATAAATAAACGGGGCTGGTACCCCGTCCAACAAAATTGCCACAGATCACAATAATATATGGCATGCAGTATGAAAAAAGGAAATTTAATTGTGTAAGTGGCACAAGCTTTCATAAATGAGATGCCACTGTGCAAATAGTGTAGATTGCCATTGTAGCAAGCCATCTTGGAGTGGTGTTAAAGTGAAGACATTTGATATCTGTCTCAAGTATTCTCGCGCATGTCTGCTGGCCATCTTAAAGTGGTGTTGAGGTCAAAGGTAGTGGGGATGTGGTGGAAAGATTATTGTGCACATCTGGCGGCCAATCTAAGAAAGTGTTGATGATGAAAGATAGTGAATATATATCGGAATCCTCCTCACGTATGTCTGGAGGCCCACATGATATAGTGTAGAAGTGCGAAGGAGAAGATGTGTCTCATCAGTAAATGGGGTAACGGTTAACAGCACTTGGGTGTACGGGGTGCATGTCACAATACTCATGTCAGAGTAGCTTTTTAAGGACTATCCCTAAGTGAGACTTAGGACATTAGAATGATACTTATTGGTCAGTAACTAGTTTTGTGTAATATGGTATGATCTAGCCTTGTAAACCTAACAACCGCCCCGTATCTGTAACTATGGCTATTCTTCAAAGTTGTGTTGTGATCGTCGTAGATTGTCTTAACTTGAACGATCATTAGGGTACATGAGGTAGTGGTCAGTAGCCATAGTTAAAGATACGGGGCGGATGTCAGGCTTACAAGACTAGATCATACCATATTACACAAAACCAGTTACTTATTGTTAGAAACAGGGTAGCGTGGTGCAGAGGGGGTGGGCCAAACTCCGGAGGAAATGTGTAAAGCATCCACGCAGCTCACACAGGCAACACGCAAAGCACACTACAAAAAGAGACTCCACACCAGGTTGGGTGAAAAACAGTATGTGTATTGTAGTATGAACACATCAGAACGTAATCACAGTTGCATATACAATGTGCCAACCGGCACTAAGTAGCAATTTACACGGGGGACTATTTACAGTGCAGTGACAATCGGGCCGCTGCCAGAACTATCACATGGTATAAAGAATAAATGTAAGTACATTAGCAATAAGGATGTGACGGCTAGTAGCTACCTGCACAATCATGCACTTAGCAACATAGCATTTGCATTAATCCCTTTAGTATGGGGCATAAACACATTAGGTCATGAATCACAGCACATTCACATAACCACATGAGATCAGGCGTAAATCTAGAATATCTGAGCACTATATTAGGCATAAAACATATTACGTGTCCTCTTTAGACCTAAACATATGCATGTGGCACCTCAATAGGCATAAAAGCACCTCAGGCACAACAATAGGCATAAACCTCATCAGCAGCCTGGGGCATGGCACATTAGGCGGAACACCAACCTGGTAAGCATTAGGGGAAAAGAAACCATTAGCATTATAAACACATGCATTAGGCTTAACACACAAGGCATGTCGATAGGCCCATGAGCATGAAGAATAAACCACCTTAGGCATAATCTCAGCATCACATTGACCGGGAAATACATTATGCATGACAGTGGGCATAAAAACCTCATTAGCATTTGTGCAGTGTCATTAGGCATAAATCATGAGGCATCATAACCTGACATTAAGCTTAGGCCCAAAAACGGAAACATGCATGAGTCATAAGCATGGAGCATAATCATTAGGCAGAACGCCAACAGTATAAGCCTTGGGGGAAAAAGAACATCAGGCCTCAAACTTAGGTTTTAATACACATTATGCATAGTATTAGCCTGCAGCCACCTTATGCAGAAAAACAGATGAGGCATAAATGCAATATCATTAGTGTAAAGACACGTTAGGCATACATCATGGCATTAGGCATCATCGAATACAATAGGCACCAATCCTGGGGTATCAAACCTTAGGCATGAATCTGTGCAGGTACATTAGGCATCATTAGGGCATTTCTCATTAGCATAAGAGCATGAACATCATGGCAGGATTACACTGCACGTAGAAATGCATTAGGCCTCAAGTCAGAAGGGCGAACCTCATACATGCACTCACAATGCAAAGATTGTTACCACTCCCTGGAAGTAGCTGTCTCTCAGGTGGGCATTATAGATAAAGTGCTCTCCTCATGCAGGAGTAAAGTTGCAGCGCTAAGTCCAGAAATGCAGGACTAAGAGTCCTGGGGGCTGGAAAACAGTTGCTAGACAGCAAGCAGAGCACAGTCAATGCGAATAGAGCACCTTCTTCTCCTGGGCAGGTGGCTGCCGGTGGCGCTCACGAGCGCTAGATGGCTCACAGTCCCAGAGTCCCCCAGATTAAAGTAGCGCTCTGGCAACACAGCGCTGCAGGCATCAGCTCCTCACCTCCTTGAAGTACAGGCCACCAAATAAAGCGCTTTGACAGCACAGCGCTGCAGGCGTCACTCCTCCTCTGGCAACCAAGAAAATAGTGCCTTCAAGGCACTAGGAGCTGGTGAGGATCTCGAGACCCACCCAAAACAGTAGTGCCCACGAGGCGCTAGGTCCCAGGAATCAAGCTGCAGCAAAAATGCAGGGAATTGCATATAGACTGCTTTAGCAGCACAGCGCTGTATTGACAATAACCAGCTCTCCCTGGCAGCACGCACAGGAGGTCCCACCAAATAAAGCTGCAACCCTCACAAGGCGCTAGGGGGCTGGCGAGGATCCAGAGTCCCACACAAGGAAGTTGTGCCCACACTCCTCACCTTCTTGGAATACAGGCAGTCAAAGTATAGCGAGGCGAGGCGATGCGCAGCAGAGCAGGCAGGCAAGGCTGGGCAAGATCAGCAGCCAGTGGACACTCATCAGTACAGGACAGCAGCTCCTAAAAGCAGTCATCTCCCATAAAGTGGCACTCCTCCTGACATAGCAGTCCTCACTCCAGCAAAGTCTCTCGCTGGACCTGTGGACAGCAGAGGGGTACAGATGGGCTCAGGGGCCAGGACATAGGCCCTTGCGGCGGTACCTCCTGGCAGAGTGTCTTCTCTCAATCAAGTTCACGTTCAGTCTGAACACATGGCATCTCTACTGCTCTACATATACACCCCTCCTCCCACCTACCAGAAAGGGCTGGAAGCTTCTAGAAGGTCCCTGGCACCTTGTCACTTCAAACACTAGACCAGCAACCCACCACAGGCAGGCGGCACAAACAGACAGCAATGGCGTCCATTTTAAAAGTGACATTTTACAGAGGTGCATTCCTACAATGGTGGAAATAAAGGTGCGTACACCATTGCACAACATTTATTATTTTCAGTTCAGACACAGAAAAGTGCAAAATTTTAGGACAATAAGGGCCAATTCCAACACTTATCAATAAGTATCATTTTGATGTACTAAGTGTCACTTAATGGTGGTCCTGAAAAAGCTACTGTGGCATGAGTATTGTGACAGGCACCCCGTACACCCAAGTGCTGTTAACCGTTACCCCATTTACTGATGAGACATCTTCTCCTTTGCACTTCTACACCATTTCATGTGGGCCGCCAGACGTACATGAAGCGGGTTCCGATAGATTTTCACTATCTTTAATCTTCAACACTAGCTTAAGATGGCTGCCAGACGTGCGCAATAATCTTTCCGCTACATTCCCACTACCTTTAACCTCAACACCACTTTAAGATGGCCACCTGACATGCACAAGAATACTTGAGACAGATATCAAATGTCTTCATCGAGGCTAGAATCACCTTCAAGATTCTCACCCACACACACAAGGCCCTCCACGACACCGGACCAGCATACCTGAACAGCCAACTCAAATTCCATGCACCCCAAGGAACCCTACGATCAGCCCAGCTCTCCAATGCCGTGGTCTCCAACACCAGAAAGACCAGATCAGGAGGCCGCTCCTTCTCCTTCCTCACGGCCAGAGCCTGGAATGCCCTTCCGCTCCACCTCAGATAAACAACATTGCTCCCCATCTTCGCGAGAAACCTCAAAACATGGCTCTTCGACAGACCCCCTCCTTCATGGACTGGACCCTGCACCCCCCACCCCCAGCGCCTTGAGACCCTTACGGGTGAGTAGTCATGATAAACAAACACCTGATTGATTGATTGATTCATTCATTTTAACACCACTCCAAGATGGCAGCCAGACATGCGCTGCACCACTCCAAGATGGCCGCCAGACATGTGTGATGATGCACTTCCGGACTAATGTGGATTCCCGTTTAGGCCCGCCGGGTGTACTCCGTTAAAACAGGAACTCCCGGCTCCCCCATCCTCATTTGGAGGAAGAAGAGGACGAATGTATGTGCGACGACCAAATCGCACTCCAAAACTGGCTGGCGCTGTTTACAGCATATGTGATCCTGCAGTTTGGCTCCTCCTTATTTATCTCAACTACTTACTTCCAGTTTAGCATGACTGATTTTGTTGGACGGGGATACCAGCCTCAGATTTTTTAGGCTGCGAACTTCGCTGAAAGACATTCTAAATGCGAGATATTCTCATAGACTGGCTCTTCACCATACCTATTTTTATGTTGTGCGCCTTGTATATGTCTTTACGAGTCTGGATGCCACTCCAACATCAGACTAACATTTTAGTCCACAATAATTGACATCCTGGTCAATAAGACATTCTTATGCTAGGAACATGATAATTCTGTCTCCTTTTTCGCTCCTGACAGTTTGGAAAGCCAAAATCAAAAAGTAGGTTCCACTCAAAGGGCACCACTTTTGACACATTTGTGGGGTAGAAAGATTCACTCACTGTTCCTGACAAGCGCCATGGATCCTCCTGACCAATAGGGGAGCTAAAAATGTTGACTGACTAGAGTTGGAGCCTGAAGAGGGAACTCATATCAGACTACCAGGGTACTTTATGGCCCCATTGGTAGCATTTACCTATAAAGGTTTTTAATGTGATAGGGCAGTCCAGTTATTAAAGTAGTATGACCAGTTTTAACCCACATCATTACACATGAGATACCACTCCACCTAGACTCTACCTTGCATTCATCAGACGGCATACCAATAAAATATCTGCACCGAAGTGACCGTTCGGGGGGACCCATTGGGCATTGCAGCACTGGCCTAACGAGAGCAATAGCCCTATGATGAAGCATGACATCCTTTTGGGATGTGTGAGGGCAACATGAAACAGTCCCACTGACTGCCACCATGCATGTGCCCGATATCTCCTCTAACTCTTTAGGAACAGTAGCCCTGATTTGTGTTTGTTCCAGCTATAGAAACATTTATTATTGAAGGTGCCCCATCCACACAGGCACCCAAGTGAAGGGAACAAGGTGAAGCACCTAGACCTGTACTTTGAGGCCACTGCTGTACCGGCAGAGAGAAAGAGAACACTCTTGCTACACCTGGGAGGAAAGAAGATCCACAAAATTTACAAATCGCTTACTGGGGCAACTCTCAAAACATCAGTACTCTAGTCGCAGCTCCCAATGCTCACTTCAAGCCAATGGCTAACCAGGACAACAAATGGTTCATATTCAGACAGTGTCGGCAGGAAGCAGATTAATCCATTGACAGTTTATACAGCAGGCTTTGAGAACCAGCCAGAACAAGTGTGTTCATGGATGATCATGAGGCACTTTGCAGACAAATAATCCAAGGATGTGCCTTGACGAAATCAAAGGAAAACATTATCCAAAAACCAGGCAAGTCTCTACCGGACATTCTCACAATGGACTGCTAGAAAGAGCTCTTGAAAGAGAGAGCTTCGGATACGGAGGCTGCACTGCCTCGAACACTACAAGCGGGTCCTGTAAACGGAGTACACTGAAAGAAGTCATCGGAAATCCCAAAAAGGACATCGCGGGCAGCCTGGATGTGCTGATATTGTAAAGGACTCACCCACAGGCCTATAGACTGCCCTGCAAAAAGGGAAAAAGTATGCTACATGTGGGAAGTGTAACTATTTTGCAAAGGTGTGCCAATCGTCCAATGGCAAAATGGCTGATCATTACAGAAGGAGAATACCAAGAATATATGGCTGATGGCTCCACTTGGCACGGGTTTTCACAGTTGACTTCACCACGGGCACCCACCAACCACTGCTGCAATGTTGCATGCAAATTAGGACTAACCCTGTCACAGCAACCATCAATACAGGCACCTCCATAAACATCATGTCGGCAGACATGTAACATGCATTGTTAACCCGTCACCCACTGACCGAGGCCAAGATTTGGGTTTTTGTATATGGACAACCAGAGTTCTCTCCATGCTGGGAAGGGCCTAGACCCAGATTTTGCATGGCAGCAAGGGTGGACATCACCATCTACACTGCGAAAAGTGAGCAGGGTGTGCTCCTAAGCAGCCACACTGCCGTGGCCATGGAACTTATTAAGTTCACATTCAGAGTATACATGGAAAAATTAGCCCACATCATTGCTGAATTCTCTAACCTGTTCAAAGAGATTGGGTCAAAGAAAGACAAAGTGGTCCAGTTAAATATTGACAAGTCCTTTCAGTCTGTAGCACTGCACCATCGCAGGATAGTGTTCTACTTAAGACCAAAATTCAAAGCTGAGCTAGACATGCTGGAAAAAGCCAGGATTATTTAAAAAGTAATCAATTTGACTTCTTGGGTGTCCACATCGTCATGGCAAAGAAACGTAAGCAGCCTGGTGAAGTCGACATCTGTGTGGACATGAGGCTACCCAATGCAGTAATACGCCGTAAGCGTCATCTCTCCCGCACCATCGGAGATCTAATCGGGGAGCTGTGTGACACGAGTTTGTTTTCCAAGGTAGACCTTCAATCAGGGTATCATCAGCTAACCCTGCACCCAGAATCCAGGTATATCACTAACTTGTCAACACAAGTGGGACTCCGACGCTACCACAGTTCAAACTTTGACATTTCCGATGTCGCAGACGTTTTCCAAAATGCCGTATGAGAATGCTAGTTGCCCCCCCACGTTGTCAAGGTGAGCAACGACATCCTCGTGTATGCCATAACAATCCAAGAATTCCATGACCTGGTCAAAGGAGTACTGTACAAGATCCAAGACTTGGGGCTTAATCTGTACCAAGATAAGCGTGAAATTATGAAACAACAGATTAGTTTTTTCAGATAAACTTTCTTGGCAGACTGCGTGGCCCCTTAACCGTGCTAAGTTGAGAGATGTGAAGAAAGCCCCAGCTCCAACCCGTGTCTCAGAAATGAGAAGCTTCCTAGGTATGGTCAACTACACCGTGAACGTGGGGCGAAGCCCAAACTAGGGACTTTCAGGCAACAAAAGACTTATTGTCAACAGAGACCACACTAGCCTATTTTCACTCATCAAAACCCACAACCCTGTCAATTGATGCCAGCCAGACTGGACTAAGAGCAGTCTATTTACAAAAATAGAGATGCAAGTAACCAAGATTTTCAACTGTCAATACAATCACTATCAATGTGAAAGAACAATGAAGTATGATTCAAGAGGTCTTGTGTTCTTTTTAAAGTCTTGTACTTCTTTTATTCATTCTGTATCAGTATAAACAGTTCGGCACCGCCAATGTGTTTCACCCACAATACGGGCTTCTTCAGGGCTGTAAACATGACAAACAAGACTATCAACATGGGACAATACACATAGACACTAAACAAAACTCACATATATATACTAGTACACAGTCTCCAATACACTTATAGTCACAACGTATAATACGTACTGTTCACAAAAAAAAATCCTAATACACATAGTAAACTGAACAAATATGATGGAAAAAGATTCCTAATACACATAGGCGCATATTCTCAAGAACGTGTGAAAACCATCACAAAATTAGCTTAACGCAACCCTTCAAATTGCAGTCTATCGCGGGAAAATAACACTGTGTTAACTTGGTATTCTCAACACTGCTGTACCATGCGATAGTCCCACGATAACGCATCAAATGAACGTGTTAAAATCAACGCGACACCGCACAAATGCGAAACGCGAAAATAGTAGCGATGGCACCAATCGCAATACAAAAATGAGTGAAAACCAGTCACAGGCCTGCAATTCCCACGCGTAATGAGTAAATGCACCATAAAAGTAGAAAAAAAACATACAAACAAAAGCTAAACAACAGCGAAGCACAATGGAGGTAGCCGGAGCAAGTACAGAGGACAACCAGAACCCCACAAGCCCCCCAGAGGACCAGCCTGGGACCTCGGGGTCAGGGAAGGGCAAGGACAAGAAGAATAGGAAGAAGCTGTTCAGTCCACAGGAAAACAGGATCCTGATAACGGATGTGGTAGAACACCATCAACTACTGTTCGTCACCTCCACTGTGTCACTGGCAACTAAAAATGGAATATGGCAAACCATTGTGGACAAGGTGAATGCAGTCGGAGTGCTGAAGAGGACAATGGAAGAGGTCAATAGGCACTGGAATGACATGAAGCGCAAAACCAAGCAGAAACTCGCAAACAACCGGAAGGCAGCAATGCAGACTGGAGGTGGGAGTCCAGGGCCACAAGAGGAGCCAGACGAGATGGAGGAAATGGTGTCCAGAGTCATCAGTGGGGAGGCAGTTGCAGTAGTTGGGGGCCCGGACACTGCTCAACATGACAGGACACAACAGCAACAGGGTGAGTAGCGACCAGGGCTTGAGGGGACAGGGGGAAGATGGGCACAATGGCACGCATGCACAATTAAGCAGAGCACATCTGCGGACAAACCATGCCCCAGACCCCCAACTCTCACCAAGAGACAAATGCACCCAAGTATGCAACATCTCAGCACTGTATTTGCACAGAAGCCAGAAGCACACCGCATGTAAGGGATAAGGGGCCGCTAAATCAGAGCTGCATGGGCAACCCCCAAAATGCAGCACACACACATTACATGCCGAGCACATCAGCATTGACAACGATGTTGTACAAACCGCAACACATCCACAACAGAACAGAGGACACAACTGGTGCTGCTTGTGTATATAAACTGGCCAATCACATTTGCCATTGCAGGGAAATGTTAGTTGACAATGTACAACTACAAACACACATCTGTGATGTCGTCGGAATGTCCACTGTCCTGCATCAGATAGGCAGCTCCCCCCAAACAGTCACAATGTACACTGTCATGTAGTCACAATGTAAACATGTACAATGCCTCAACATACATGTGAACACAATGTTACAATGCATCTCCCCTTCACATTGCAGGGGGAAATCCAACACCTCCTGCATAGCAGGCTGAACCTCTCTTCTCTGATGATGAAGAGGACTAACACACCTTCGACTCCGATGACCTCCAACAGCTCGCGGAGAGCCTCCGCAGCCCACTTCCAGGAGCAGGGCAGCCCAGCTGCTACGAGGAGAACCCACCCCCTGCACAGAACACACAGCAGGCAGCACCCACCACCATGGCTGCCTCCCAGGACCCCCACGACGAACACATGGCCTTCCAATGTTGTGTGTTGGGGTGCCAGGAGAAGCTGGCTGAACAGGAGCAGATGGGGTTCGACCGCATGGCAGCCAAACTAGACGCCATACATGGGTATCTAAGTCCCATCAGGGACCACTCACAGTCCCTCATGGACACCCACAGTTCACTCCATGCTCTCCAACGAACCATGGCAGACATCGCTAGAGTCCTCACTCTGAGAAAAGAACGACTGTCTACTCAGAGTGGCAACAGCGATCTCTCCCGCGAGTTGGGACACATGCAGAGGATCATGGAGGACATGGAGCGGACGCAGGCGGAAAGAGCGGCTGCCACAGCTGCACTCCAGCAAGAGGTAGCTTGGTCCCTCAAGGCCCTAAAGACCCTCCTCATGGCATTGCTACCACAAGGCCTGGTGCTGCTGCATGCTGCTGCTACCACTCCATCCACATCTCCGGCCCCTGAAGTGTCAGTGCCACACAGTGCGGCATACATTCCACCTTCGGCCCCTGAGGTGTCACTTCCACACAGTGCTGGTTGATAGAATACCACCACCCACATGTGAGCCACATGCAACAGCAGAGGACGAAGTTGCGTATGAATCTGCCTCAGTGGTAAGAAGGACGCAGTAGCATTCATCTCCGCAATAAGACCTGTTTCTGCTTGGTTAAGCCCTCTGCATCATCACCTTTCACTGTCCCCCGAAGCACTCTGTGACACTCACCTTGGACCCCAACATGGGCTGCCATTTTCCGTTTGGTCACCAATGACACAGCTATCAGACTGCAAACTGAACTCCTTCTCTTCTGATGTACTTGTCATTCCCTGAAGGACTCTGGCTGGCCCTCCACTGGCCAACAATGTATAGTGGGGTTTGCATGGCCCTGTACTGCTCCAGCTTCAACACTCCATTGAATGTGCAATAAACATTCATATTCACACAGATGTGTCATGTCTATGATCTTTTAAGTGTGGAAGTATGGATGAATGTAGGGTCAGTGATTCCCCCTTACATCCATGTAGCTCATGTTGTGGGACTTGGGTCACAGGGTGACACATTGTCCGGGTGGCGCCGACACTACAATGGAGACACACGCATTAGTTACTGGAGGTAACAGGTAATGGAGATTGACATAACATTAGTAGAGGAACCCAATCCAGGCACAGCAGATGACCCAAGTTGAATCGAATTCCCCTGATGGGCCCAGCTAGCCAAATCACTCGGAAAGGAACACCAGTTACCCGTCCTTCCTCAGCTCTGTCACAATATTGAGACTCATGAGAGGTTGACTCAACTACTAAGAGACAACCCGGCGCCCTCCGTGGAACTGGGTAAAAGACTGTGTGGTCTAATGTTGGTGACACTATGCCACCATAAGTGATGGGAGCCATTGGTAGTGACTCTGTGTTGGTTGCTAGTACATTCTGTTATGGTGGTATGAGGAATAAAGTGTTCACTTCTGGGAAGGACATGTCACAGTGGGCAGGACCATGTGCATGTGGGAGCCCCCGCATTCAGTGGTCAGTTAGTTTCACCCACTACAACATGGGTAGAGGTAATAAAAGGATAGGGCAGAGCGGAGTTATTCCTAGGACCGCGCGCCATCGGCCTAGCGAGCGCAGGGTGTTTCTACTAGGGCCAGCCTGGCAGGGTATCACACTGAGGTGCACTCCCCAAATCTCAATACACTGGGCTAGCCTAGGGGCTGTCAGTGGTTTCACCGCCCTCAAATCAGCAGTTAGAACCACCTGTTCTCAAGCGTTTGTGCATTCTACAATCAAACAGACCAGTGAAAGCATTTGTGTGATGTGATGTAACCTCATCAGTGAGAATGTAACACAATTACACCAAAAGTCATGCCTTAACAACCATCAAAATGGGTAGAAAATGCACACATAACATTTTTCAAAATGATTTTCAATTGTGTTGCAACCAGTCATGCTTTATGTGTATGCCCCCAAGAAACTCTTTATTGGGAGGTACGTTTCAGCCAAAATGTTATTTTAGCTAATGGGGTTTACCTTCTGATTTAACTGGGCTCTATATGAGTACAATTATGTTTGTTTTGACTTTGTGATCTTGAATGCTTCATGCTGTCTCAGTACATGATATGCCGTGTTGATTTTTAATCTATAATATTCATCTTTTACCTCTGATATATACCCACTGAACTAATGTACCATTCATATGTTCTTAACTACGGGTAAAGAGTTTGTCCCTTGACCTTCAATCTTATATTGAGATGGCTTACCTTTCCTCTGCATACCAATAAGTATTACAAACATAAAACAGATGAATGACTTCATTTGGATGTATGACGTTACAACGCATACTTTTACCACGCATACCTTTACAACGCGGTATTTACAACGAATACTGTTACAACGCATAGCGCTTAGAGGTGCAGGATAGTGGTAAGTATAATTTTCTATTCCAACTCCAGTCCCCGTGGACACTAGGGAAGGTGTTGGATAGAAAATTAAACTTATTCCCTATCCTAGAGCGCCCCCCAGCGCAATGCGTTGTAATGGTATGCGAGGTAATGCCTGCGTTGTAATGGTAGTGCGTTGTAAAAACTTCGTTGTAAACGTTTCATACCCTTCATTTCAATGTTTAGTTTTATTCATTTGTTTTTATTCTTAGCCTTGTCTCACACATCATATTAGGTGATCACTAGTTCCTAATAAATAAATGAACCAAATCGATGTATTACAATTAAGGGGTCAATTACGAGGTCGGTTGGAAGGGCTCCGGATGGGATTCGGTATTGCAGAATCCGATTTGGAACCCTTGTTTCCAACCGAATCTTAGTTTTCCCAATGACCGATTACGATGTCTTGAAACCGCACGAGCAGTCTGAATCAGTTCTGAAAGGCATTGGGTTGGTCTGAGTCCTTTGGAACCAATTCGTTCAGCTCAATGGGCATGGTTTCCGGACAAGCAATGATGATTCGGACTGCCGTTCTGACTCGGTTTGCTGAGACGAAACAGCTTTCGGAATCAGTCTTTGGGGGCCCGTTGCGGACCCCCCTTCAGCCGGAGGCGACCGAATGTGGCCTGTGGTGGTACCCAAGGTACCCCTCTTCCCAACCATGCACAATGTGGCAGGCACCATGGGTTGCCGGCAACAGGGTGCAAGGTGTCCCCCAACCACCCCTTTTTTCAGTGGGAGCCTGTGTTCCCATTCAGAACACCTGCTCCCATTGTAATCAATGTGAGTCTACCTGAACAATGTTGAGAAGCATCGGAATCGGTCATCTGGACTAGCAGGACCCGATTTGGTAGGAAGCGAGTCCGGAACCGATTTGTTCGGGACAGTTTCCTAACACGTGGAAATCGGGCCCTAACATGGAATGGGGAAGATGGTAGGGGTTGGTAAGAGTCAGGCTGTATTGTGCTCACCATCTTATGACAAGGACTTGCAGCAACCTGTATACTCACCTTGGTGAGGGTGCATTGGGGTAAATGAGACAAGAGTGCTGCTAAGAATGGGCTTTACAATATAGGTAGCTTCAATGACATACCTTAATTTCGAGTGGTTGCTATCCTAAAAACTAATCAATGACCTTTACCTATAAATCTCCAGAGACCGTGCCCCACCACAGTGCCTGATATACCATATTTTTCAGGAGCCTATGCAACCAATCCATTTATAGTCACACATAATGAACTAAGGCCTATTGCCAAATCTCTTTAAAATGGGCGCTTCCATTTCAAAGTGGTACATGAATCGATACCATTGTTGCATAAAGCAAAGTCTTTATAGAACCTGTACAGTCTTGCTGTCACTATAAGCACAAGACAATACCCTCATCATTCCTTAGCACTTCCTCTACTGACTCAAAAATAATCAACTTACAAGATTCTACCATCTGCTCTTTGTAAGTGTCCTGAGTTCTTCAGAAACGGCTCCCTCCTCAGAACTGTACCAAATCACGAAATTTGGCAAATACATGCAAAATATCTGCATCATTCAACGGGCATAGTGGAGTCGGCTGGATATGAGGCCCTGGGTCAGGCAGCAGAGACGGCGTTGATCTGTGGTTTCATGGTGAGGTGGGAGTCCAGGATGATTCCGAAGTAGCGTGCATGATCCGACGGGGTAGGTTATGGGCCAAGGACCACCAGGTGTCTTGCCAAAGGGAGTGCTTGTATCTAAACATGATGACTTCAGTCTTGAGCGAGTTGAGTCTCAGCAGTTGATTTTCCTCCAGGTGGAGAGGTTGGTCGAAGTGGTTTGGAAGTTTGGTTTTGTGGTGTCTGGGTCTTTGGAGAAGGAGAGGATGAGCTGGGCGTCATCGGCATAGGAGACGATGTTGGGGCTGTGCCTATGGGTAATGTTGGCCAGAGGTGTCATGAAGGTGTTGAAGAGCCAGAGGGAGAAGCCATGGGGTACGCCACCGATGTCTTTATTTGTGAAGCCGAAGGGTGGAAGGAGGATTCTCTCAGTTCGTCTGGAGAGGAAGGAGGTGATCCAGTCAAGGGCCTTGCCTTGAATGCCAATGTAGTGGAGATTGGTGATGAGGGTGTGGTGGGAGACAGTGTTGAAGGCTGCCAAGAGGTCAAGGTGGATGAGGGCGGCTGAGGTGCCTTGGGCGAGAAGACATCTGATGCTGTCTGTGGCTACGATCAGGGCGGTCACAGTGCTGTGGTTAGTCCGAATCCTGACTGGGAAGGTTCGAGCAGGTTGTTCTCTTTAAGGAAGTTTGTGAGTTGGAGATTGATGGCCTTCTAGAGGACTTTGAGAGCAAGGGGAGAAGTGAGATTGGTCAGTAGTTTTTGAGTTTGTTGGGGTTAGCTGATAGTTTCTTCAGGAGGGGTTTGACTTTGCGTGCTTCCAAGCAGTGGGTACGGTGGCCGTGGTGATGGAGATATTGAGGATTCCTGCAAGGGTGTTTTCTTAGTCCTTTTTTCGCTTCTCTTTGTAGTGCAGCACTTTCTGATTCTGCCCAATGAAACACTGCTTTTTGCTACAGAGGTAAGTGCATGGGTGTTGAAGACTCCTGTGACTAAACTGCCTGTTCAGGAACTCATGCTTGCTTATCAGCATTCCTTCTGTTCAGATTCGGAAAGTTCCATGGTCAGGATAACTCCCGAACTGTGCCCTATCTCTGGTAATGAGTACACCACGTCACATCCCAGTTCTCATCCTGGCTGCCCGCAGTTCAGTCGTGCCATCACAACAAGAGCCCTTATCCTCCGCACACACACACACACATCATCTACCTATCTATAGAAAGGTCATGGCAATGAAGATTACAGATACAAATATCTGAGGATTTATGTGAATCATGAACATGACTCTCTTTTCAATATATGTATATAGATAGGGTTGCTCCATCAGAAATCAAATGGTTGAAACTTACATCAGCTGTGTTTGATAGCAGTAATAAATAAAGGAAAATTAATTTGAAGCTTGTCCCAAATAGCTTCCAGAAGCTGGGAAGGTTCCAGTAAATGATCAGAAAAAATAAAGTATGCAAGTTGTTACAGGTTAAAACGTGTGAGGTTCTGTTCAGAAAGGTAAATTGACATGTTGACTCTTAAGCTTTGTAGTAAATGTACTACTTTAGGTCATTTCACCTGAACCAACTTTAGGAGTGTGAAGTTACCACCCAAAACAGTAGTGAATTTACTCTGGCTCAGAATTGGAGTAACTCTAGCACCATACATTGCCAACCACTGGTACTGCAATGCCCTTCCATTGAAAATAGTGAAGGCGGGGACAGTGCCAGCTTTAGAGCTGTTGGAGCCTAGTGAGACAATTATTTTTGGCACCCCCACCCCACATTACCACCTCCTCTGATTCCTTCACGACCACAAGGCAAAAGTGACCCTCATCTCTCCATAGGACCCCTGGCACACACATTAAATGTATTTTTAAAGAAATGGTAAAGGCTGGATTTACTAATAGGAATGTATATCTACCCAAACAAACGCTTTATGTAACATTAGGAATAGATAAAGAAAGACAGGGGGAGGGGGGAACCTAATGTTCTAAACTATTTTATGAAGTTTGCATGCAGCTCTTTGCTGACAGTTCTTACCAGTCACTGTTCTATATTAGGGTTGTAACTTATGAACTGCGGTAACAAAACGATAGCTGTGATAAAAGCAGTAATCCACTCAGCTATCCACATAAAACACAGATCTGTGACCTGCACGGTACATGGCAGTCATAGTATCCCTTTGTGCTGCTTTATGGAGAGTTAAAACTGCCCCTAGACAAAGCTCTGATCGCTCTCTCTCCAACAGGAATATTAATCACATGCATTATCTTGACATTTTTATTGCTGCCGGAAAACTGGATGCACAAGGAACTCTGCTGAAGGTGTTTTTAAATTCTAAGTTATTGCTTAACACAGCGTCTCCCCCCGAGGCCAGCCCCCCCTCCCTAGGTCAGCGCCCAGTGTGGCCGCGCCAGTCGCACTGCCCTAAAGTCGGCCCTGGGTGTGGATTTAAAATAGAACTACATGGGAAATAATGCTAAAGGAAATACATTTATTTTGACTTTTTAAACATATCAGCATTTAATGTAATGTTAAATATATATATATATAAATAAACATACATATTATTTCATTATAAAATATTGTAATAACCTTTTTTAGTTCAAAATAAATGTAGCATTCTATTTGAATAATTACATTCATTTACATAATGTTAGGATTAACATTTTTGTAATTTTTAATATATAATAAGTAAATTTATTAAATTAGGCAGTATTTTTAAAAATAAATCTTTAAAAAATAATTTCAATGTAATTTAATATATTGTTTAATTTAATATTAACCTAATAGTGTAAAGTTATTACCAGTAACCTTCCACATGTATGCAAGGTTCTCTCCCACTCGGACAGAGAACTCATTATGTTATAGGAACATTTTTAAAGTTTCATATACTTTAAAATAAATAGCAACAATATTTTTATGCTAAATAATAATGTAATTGAATTGCAAATATTTATTTTAAATGAAGTACAAAATGCAACAGCACTATTAACATGAAAAACTGAATAAATGATGGACCCTACCTGAAGTAAGCACCTGACTACCTTTCCCCCGTGAGGTATCTTAACCCTTAAGTTTAAATAAGGGGGTTGTGTGCACACTGAATGGCACCCATCAACACCGTGCCTATTCCCTAGGGAATTCTAATTCAGAACAAACAGCAGCAAAGGTGCACCACAAAACATAAAACAGTGAGTATAAACGACGTTTAAGCAACAATAAGAAGATATTCCTCGGAGATGTTTAGAGTTCTTCTTTGAATCTTTATTTTCAATCGGTAAAAAAGCACATACAGCCGGCGCGTTTCGTCCCAAACTGGGACTTCTTCAGGGCTTTTAAGTCAGTTGGACGTCGCATGTGTGAAAGAACATGTGAGGCAGCGGGGTCCAGGGGTCACCTTCCCGGCTAGTGTAATCCTGTTCTATAGTAGATCTCTCAGAGGCTGATTATATAAAATGAGTTCGTGGTATAGGTTTATTAGTGGTTAACAGTAGAAGGAGTATCTTTGGAGTACTTGGGTGGTGTGGAAATTCATGTCACCTCGCTCACAATGAGTGCTCAGTCCGTTTGCTGAGTCAAAGAAAGAACTGGTGTAGGACTGGAGGTCCTGTTAGTCCATTGGAAGAGGGAGTGGGCACTGTGTCCCAGTAGGCAGTAGGACGTCGCCACGGGTGTGTCATCGGGTCGAGGGCTGTGGATGGGTGCCGGCCGTTTTATCAAGAACGGCCTACTGGGACACAGTGCCCACTCCCTCTTCCAATGGACTAACAGGACCTCCAGTCCTACACCAGTTCTTTCTTTGACTCAGCAAACGGACTGAGCACTCATTGTGAGCGAGGTGACATGAATTTCCACACCACCCAAGTACTCCAAAGATACTCCTTCTACTGTTAACCACTAATAAACCTATACCACGAACTCATTTTATATAATCAGCCTCTGAGAGATCTACTATAGAACAGGATTACACTAGCCGGGAAGGTGACCCCTGGACCCCGCTGCCTCACATGTTCTTTCACACATGCGACGTCCAACTGACTTAAAAGCCCTGAAGAAGTCCCAGTTTGGGACGAAACGCGTCGGCTGTATGTGCTTTTTTACCGATTGAAAATAAAGATTCAAAGAAGAACTCTAAACATCTCCGAGGAATATCTTCTTATTGTTGCTTAAACGTTGTTTATACTCACTGTTTTATGTTTTGTGGTGCACCTTTGCTGCTGTTAGCACTATTAACATGATCAAGAAATATGTATTCAATTAATTTAGGAAAATCTAAAACATTTTTTAAGATCTATTAAAAAATACAGCCTAAAGTAAAATGTTTTAAATATTTTATTATATATTAAAAATTACAAAATGTTATGTGTAGAATTCATTTAATTTTTTTTACATAATGTTATATTTATTTTTAGATGTATATAAACGGCCATTAAAATATTTTATCAGGAAATAATAGGTATTTATTTATATATATTCTTACCATTACATTAATTTGTATTCATTTCTAAACCGTCAAAATAAATGTATTTTAGCAATATTACTTATGGCGTTCTATTTTATGTGCCTGGCACTGTTATGTTCTATGGGAGTATGCTGCAGTACCATTCGTTGGCCTGGTGTGGAGCTAGAGTATATTTACTACTGTTTTGGGTACTTTTTAAGAAACATTATAAAACTAGTCCTCATTTCAAGACAAATTCAAGGGAATTGTTGTTGCGTTTGCTACGCATTTAGATGTTGGTGCACTTGTCAGTGTTGTTCTTATATCATAAATTGTGAGAATCTGGCTGCTTCTCAGAGTCGTTTAAAGTTGATAGAGATGTGCATGGCTATTTTGAGCATATTAATTGTAACTGCTGTGCATTCCCCCGGCATAGTAAATATGTAAGACATCCTCTCCCGCCTCCCTTCATCCAACACCATTCTCACAGATCATTATGTGCTGAACTTTTTCCCACCATCGATCAAACCGTGGTTTCGTAATACTTACCCACACATCCGTTCTCTCTCGTCAACCAATGATGGATAGCCTGGGAATAATGGGAGTTCATACACTCAACGATTTTTTTTTTATTGTGAGACTCAGAGGCGTGACAGTGCACACCCTGGCACAGTAAACATGTCTAGCCAGATGCCACAGTTCTGCTTCCTCATTGTAAATAACTGGTGCGAAAGTCCACGCAGGGACAAGAGTGTGCACTTCCTTGTTCAGTTTTAGTTGAGGTTGTACATTTGTAAATTGAAGTTTTCTGAAGACTGCACTCGTCATAGCTTCTCACTCCTAGTTATGGAGACATCTACTACTCTGGTAATCTTCACCTGGCAGATTCTCTTAGGAGGCAGAAATAAACCAGGAGCGTTACATGGGCCCTTGTATTGCAGAAGAAGGATGTACCAATCAGGGTGGGAGTGGAAGGGGGGAGTTGGAGTGAGCGGCAATTCCTTAGTCCTTTGTGCATTCCAAAGGTAGGGTGAGCAACTGGGATGGGTGTAAATTCAGGAAGGTGTGTGTAAAAATTCAGGACAAAGGGTCAAAATTCAGGAGAGAAGGTCAAAATTCAGGACAAAAAGTTGGGACAAAATGTACTTTTTACAGGTACACCAGATGAAGTTGCGCAATAGTATATAAGTAAGTAAATAGCCAACCACTGCAACTCTATAGGTCAACCCACTTTATCATTGTACCCTTCAGTGTGAGCGATGACACAAAGTCACAGCCACTGTTCATATTTACCTAAAAATAGTTCCTTTCCCTTAAACTGCAAAGCAGATTAAAAGTGTACTTTTAAAATTATATATTTTTAAATTAAGTTGAAATATGGGCTATTTATATTGTATTCGCTTCTTTTTCAAGTTCATGGTCTGTGTGTCTCCTAAAGCTTATGCATTCCTGCTACGGTGCCCTAGGCTGATGTAGGAACAGACACACCACATGCTGTCACTGCAATACGGCTCATTGTCATTCTGTATGAGAGAATCTGCCACAAACAGAATGACAATGGGGCTAATGGACAAGCCTTCAAGGGCCGGGAGTAGCTGTCCAAGCATCTTCACTTGAAAGAAATGGGAGCTGCTCCCAAACAGTGACTGCTGTAAAATCTCTGAGGCGTCTCAGAGGAGGCATCGCAGATTACTGCAAACCCCAGAATTATGGACAAAAGGAATCCGTAAAAAGAATTATAATGGACAATGGACTAGACACCGAATTAACGGACGGTCCGTGGAATTTACGGACGGTTGGTCACCCTATCCAAAGGTAACTAGCCAAATGCTAATTGCTGACTGATCCTCTCTTCAGTGTTGAGACTTTTTATGGTAGGGGCTAACTCGATAATTGCCCAGGGCCCATTCCCCCACCTTTAAGGCCCCCTCCCGGGTAAGGTGATCGGGAGAAGCCCATAGTAAAACAAGCATTTACAATGCAATGGTTTCGCCTTTGGAAAAGTTAGAGCTATTGGCATTGTAAATGACAACATTTGTATTTATGTGTTGGTTTTTAAAACAGATAAATAAATGTCATTGTCATTTACATTGCCATTAGCTTAATTTCTCGCAAATGTGAGACCTATTGTACCCTACGGACGAGCTCAGCAGACAGCAATTACTACCACACACACACACTCAGAGCCACACACACTTAAGTCTGTTTTCCACTCAGCAACTCGTTTCATTTATGGGGCCAAAAGAAGCGATCACATCACACCGATGTTATCTACCCTCCGCTGGCTTCCCTTTGAGGCTAGAGTTATCTACAAGACCGCTTGTATCACCCACAAAGCCCTGCACTCCTCTTCTCCTCTCTACCTGGCGAATAAACTGAAACTCTCTGGAGGTTCTAGACCTTCACGCAATGCGGAGAATCTACTGCTTGAACCTCCCACTTTCAAGAAGGAAAGAACGATGGCCCAATCATTTTCAGGCAACGCAGTGAGAATCTGGAACTCATTGCCGCCTCAGCTCCGGACCACAGCCTCCTCCCAGGCCTTTAAAAGGGACCTCAAAGCTCTCCTCCTCCAGAGACACCTCCAAAAGTAACTCTCTTTTGTCTGAAGGAAGATCTCCCACTACTGATAATTTCTACTTCTCATGTCCATGGAAGTGCCTTCCCAGTGTGTTCTTGCGGTTAGAGTGTTTGCCTTTTATTGCAGTATTATCCATGTACTTGTGTTTGGTACCCTCTTGCAACTTGCACTCACCACTTTGCCCCTGTAACACACGGTTTGCTTCCTCTCACAGGTTTTTTACCTTTGATACTTGCACAAGTGCCACTTTTGCCTACGTAATCGTTTGCTCTTGTGCTTGAGTGTGTAACATATATTGCAGTATTATACCACAAATTATACTCTATTTTCTCTTGTAGCCTGCACACTTGTCACTTTTCCCTCCTGAGCACTTTTTACTACCTCATGTATTTTTGGTAGCCCACATTTTTACTACCTCATGTATTTTGTTTGCTCACAAGTGTCACAATTACCTTGTCTACCTCATGTATTTTTGGTTTCTCACAATTTTTACTACCTCATGTATTCTTGGTTGCTCACAATTATCACTTTACCGTATGTAACATAACGAATGCCTCTGCAATCTGTTGCTCGTGTAACGTTCTCAGTTTGTATCTTTTCTGTTCCTATTGTGAAGCGCTCTGACACCTTCGGGTAAAGTCCGCGCTATATAAAATTGCATAAATAAATAAAATAAAATAAACACCCAGAGCCAGCCACACACACACACACCCAGAGCCACACACACACCCAGAGCCAGCCACACACACACATCCAGAGCCAGAGCCACACACACACACACACACACACACCCAGAGCCACACACACCCACCCAGAGCCACACACACACACACACACACACACACCCACATCCACACCCACCCACACACACACACACACCCACCCACAGCCACACCCACACACACACACACCCAGAGCCACACACGCACACACCCAGAGCCACACACGCACACACCCAGAGCCACACACACACACACCCAGAGCCACACACACACCCAGAACCACACACACACATACCCAGAACCACACACACACATACCCAGAGCCACACACACCCACCCAGAGCCACACACCCACCCAGAGCCACACACACCCACCCAGAGCCACACACACCCACCCAGAGCCACACACACCCACCCAGAGCCACACACACCCACCCAGAGCCACACACACCCACCCAGAGCAAAAGCTAACTGCGATAAATGTTGACATAAATCATGCAAACAGTCTATTCAAAAGAGGCAGCAGCTGAAGTGTGACACCCGGTTATCTTGTTTCCTGGCGCACCGTGCTAATTAACTCAACACAGTAGTGTGGTTTCTAAGCAGGCAAACACGGATGTGGGCCCAGGTATACAGAGAAGGTTTCCAGTATGCTATTTTCGCATTTAAAACATTTGCTACAAAATGTAAATAGATGCATGTTAATCAATATGGATATTTTATTTTTGGTCTGTGATGAGGAGCAGTAGGAGTCACCTGCTGTGGATTTTGTATGCACAATTTAGCTGCTTTGCCACCAGTCACACGTAAAACGATCAGAGCTAGAAAGTAGCCAGCCCAGACATGCAGAATATTTAACAGCATGAGTGGTAGCACTGCCCTGGGTTTACGACAAAGATGCACTGCAATTTGTGTTGGCATTTCTAATGTTAAAATATGAAGAGTTGGTGCTCACAGATAAACAAGCCTCTCACCGGGCTCAATATTTGAAACATCGAATATACAATACATTAAAACTAAATAATGAAAGAAATCACAGTTACCTGTTGGAGCTCCTTGGCATATAGGGAATCCTTTGCTTGAACTCCCACTACTGGAGTGGAATCATTCTCCCAAGGCAGTTTGTTTTTCCCTTATCCTGCGCTTAACACCCTCCTGGCACCAACGGTGGGATCAGCCAGAAGCAGTAGGTCATTGTAGGATCCATGACGCCTGAGGGCACCGTCACTGCTGGGAGTGTGCGCACTCTGAGTCCTACATCCTGACAGAAGCCAGTCTGAGCACCTCTTCCATGAGCAGAGGTATGTAGAGGGGTGGCATAGTCTACTAGACCATGTGCATCTGGCTAGCCTTGCCTGGACTGCATGCATCACTCCATCCCCCTCCTCATTAAGTTCCACAATATCCACTGCCTTGAAGAGGCTGGCTTTATCTGAACCCATGGACGAGGCCAGCACAGCAAATGCCTCCAGCGCTGCATGGCGTACCTTTCGTTTAATATCCACAAGACAGGGGGCTATGTCCCGGGAGAGTTGAGGCAGGTTGAAATCTTCACTTGGGTAGGTGAGCAGAGCCAAACTAATTTTTTTCTGACCCCCTGCAATTCAGTATGTTGCGAGTCAACTTATCTGTACATGTCAGTTTGTATTAAAAAAAATTGGTGGACAATTTGTAACCACTCTTTGCGAATATAATCTTTATATACCAGGCCCAAGTATGTTCAGAATTGATAGTGTAGACCAGGAGAAAGGTGCATTGGGAGAGTACAGTGGATGCACCAATATTGGGAGTGCATTGAATATAGTATGTCTGCTGGATATGCAATAAGAAAGCTGTGCAGACCTCAGTATTGAGGTAGCACTCAAGTTTAGGATTGAATTATATTCTGAAGGTCAGTGGGGGCCTCAGTTCTGGGAGACCCGGGTAAACTGCTGGACAAAATGGAAGAGCTTTACGAGAGAGTGTACAGTCCCAGCACAAGGACAGTCGGGTATACTACAGGGAAGACTACTGATGCACTGTGAGAGGTCTGTCTAAAGTCTCATTACTGAGATCTCAGTTCAAATGGCATGTAAGGAAAGGAGTGCCCTGCACAAGCTCTACAAAAGGCCTCAGGACTGAGGCCACTGGACAATGTACAACAAGGTAAAGGTGCATTATGTGAGCTCTTTGGATCCAGCAGTATTGCGGTAGCAGTTTGCTTACAGTTTGCTTACACTGCATGAACAATAGTTTTTATAGTGAAAACATATCATATTGTTCACTTGCACAAGTATGAAAAAGCTGAAGAGACTAAATGCAGAGCAGCACTTTGTTGCAGGCCAGACAGCGACAGCTGTAGTTTTTTCTAGGTGACTCAGATAAAGATCCCCTTTGCTTACTGAGGAACAAAGCAGTTTAATGTAGGCACCAAAAGAGAAGCATGGCTCTATTCTAGTTCATTCAAAGCTTTGAAAACATCAAGAGTTGTTGGACAACTGGTTTGTTACAAACTGACCGAGCGCATGGCGATGGTCCGTATCAGGGTATTCCTCAGTTGCTGCTTTTAACAATGTGTTTTCAAGAGTTTTCTAATGTGCAAATACTTTGCTTAGGTCCTTAAGCTGGGTATCAGTGCATTTCAAAGTCTGGAGGCCCCGACTTCCACAGGAAGCTCCTGCATACTTTTGTCATTTGAACACTTGTTGAATGATAAGCTGTGACGTGGTCGCCTGTAGTTTGTAGGATGCAATGTGCCAACATTTTCTGCAGCTACTTCCTTATGTCCTTATCAAAGCACTTTGTACAATTATTTCATTCTCGGATCCACTGGGCCCTCACAAACAGCCTTTTCACTAAAGTTAGCTTGTGTGTCTCAACTGTGCTTTTTGACCGTTCAAAGTGAGTTTATTGTTTAGTTAATTAAAACCTTAACAGTATTACAAAATAAAAGAACATATAAAACCATCCATAAAGTCTGCCAATTTTTAAAACATAACATCAGTTTGTTGCCGATCAATTTATTAAAAAACTGTTGAGTAAACATTCTCGAATTGTTACCCAGAATCCCAATCTATTTACTTCAATGGAATCCCAACCATTTCAGCTGTTCACGGTTCAATATGCGGACCTGGTCTGTGGTACTTTCTGACAGTGACTTTTGCACCCCCGCATTTTGGGATGGGGTGGGAGACCTTGTAATGGATGGGCAGCCTATGTGTGGAATGCACTTTCAAGAGTTTTTGCTCCTGTCTCTGATGTTTTTAAATCCATAACTGGCCACTACAGCATGAAAGCATATGAGTGTGCAAAGGGACACCTCGTGGTCTCGCCGGAACAGTGACAGAGAAATGTTGCAAGATTGTAGACGTTTGAAGGTCGCGACGCAACTGGTTCAGGGACATTCGCAACAGCCCAATCACAACTAGGCACTGGCCCAAGCCCAAACATGATATTTGCTTAGACCTGAAACAGTGTTTTGCAAATAAACCGTCCCAGACAGAAGCCTACCAGAGCCAAATGATTACAGGGGACACGTAATACCTGCAGCTACAGGGCGTAGAAGGAGCAGTAAGCAATAGCGTTGGTCTAAAAATGATCAAAAAAGTCCAGAAGAAGCAGGTATCAAATCATTTTCAGGAGGCAGAACGCAACACACAAAAGGGGGGTACTCACCCTGTGCAACCTAACTACATCCCACTCCTCCTAGGACAAAATGGTGTCCCCCCTGTGTGTACTATCAACGTCCAGTGAAGAAAGAGGCAAGTAATTACACCAAAAGGTGAACTAAAATGAAGGCAAGACACTGTGGGGAGACATCCCAGTCAGTCTCAGTCCAAGGGCCACATGATCGCAAGAAAAGTGTTTGGAAACAATTTAGTAAAACTTGGAAGGTCACTTCAGATATGTTCAGCTGCTTAGAACAGCACCCCCCCCAATCTCTTTCAGTCACACTTTCCCTGCAAAAATGTTTGATGTGTGCCTTTGCCTGAAGAAACGCACTTGGAAAATGTTCCAAACTATCTAAAGAAAGCCTTAATTACCTCTTACGTGTCTTCCTCAGTCCCTTAAGGCTAGGAGTGCCCATCCCAGACAAGCAGGGCAGAGTTCACGCACCGACTCCCACACACGTATTATTACACACTTCCACGAAGTCAATTAAAGGAAGATTAATTTGCCTGGCGTGCAAAATTCACAACATAATCATTCACCACAACACGTGATGCTTGCAAGTCATTAAACTGTTGGTAACCAGCACACGCCCGTGCCAAAAATGAATGGAATGTACTCGCATTGCTCCACTATAGCCTACTGGAGGAAGGGCGGGCTTGTTGACGGCTCCTTTCTCCTGGGCGGCGGGGTTCTCCTCCTCGCAACGGAGCCCCGCCTGCACCATCCGCCGCCTCTCTTCTTCCGGGTGAGTGCACGGGGCGCAGAGTAGGCTCCTGCCTGCCCCGGTGCCCAATGCAGCCACGATTCTCAGCTGCCCCACTCACCGGCTTCTCCTGCTGTTGCGGTTCCGGCAGGATGCGGGGCCCTCCTCAGTGCATGGAGGTCCCGTGGCTGGACAGGCGGACGGCTCCTTTCTCCTGGGCGGCAGTGTTCTCCTCCTCGCAATGGAGCCCCGCCTGCACCATCCGCCGCCTCTCTTCTTCCGGGTGAGTGCACCGGGGCGCAGAGTAGGCTCCTGCCTGCCCCGGTGCCCAATGCAGCCGCGATTCTTCCGGGGGAGGCGGGGTAGGCTCCCGCCCTCCTACTTCCGGTTCCGGGTGTCCCGGAGGCCCGCCCCCGGCCTGCCTGACTTCCTGGTCGGGCGCCGGGCGGCGGCAGGGACGATTTCATGGGCAATGAATTTTTGGCTTTTGGCTGACGTAGCCTGACGTAGCCAAAAGCCAAAAATTCTCGGGAACGCCCCCGAATCTGGTCCGGCCATGACGGACGCCTCTCTGTTCCAATGGCTAGCCTCCATTTATGGAGCTAGCCAATGGAACAGAGGGCGGATTCCCGAGCAACATACTGTAACTCATTAGATTTCTCCTGCGCAAAAGCTGCTTGCGCAGCTTTTTTGCAGTCGAAACCTAAAAACGTGTGTTAAAAAACTGTTGTCTCTTTTTTGTGAATGTATTATTTGTTTACATCAACTGCCTCACGGACTGATAGTTAGACAGGGCTTCAAGTGGGCCGGGTCCTGCCGGTGCTCAGCACCGGCAGTTCTAAACAATAGGTGCTGAGACGGATCCCTGTCGAGCTGTCTATTTCTGCCATCATTCTCGGGTGAAAAAATAATCTTACCTCTGCAGCAGTACCACCCTTCACTACCTTTGAGGTAACGTCAAAGATACTCATTATATTTCTTTCACAGTCTCATCATTTTAAAACTGAAGCATTTTTGATGTTGTATGCAACGAAGCCATAGTTGTTGCTTGTTTATCTTATGTAACTAACAACCATTAACAAAGCCAATAGTCCAGCTTGTTGTAGGTGTAATGTTACTTATATTATATACACATTTTTAGCTTAGGTGGACCCCCCCAGCTATTGTAGTTAGATTATGTCAGTTGTTAGAGAGAGCATTGTAAGAGCACAGCCTGCCCCTCCCCTGCACTCCCTCCAGGAGCTGCTACTGCAAGGGACTTTATCTAGGGCACTGCTAGGCATAGACTGGCACTAGCGAAGTTATATCTGCCAATGGATCAGGGAGGACTGGCTGCGCCTTGTTTTGTACACTGTTACCTTGCCGCCCAGCTGCAGAGGGTCGCCCGCTGGCTGGCAGACAGGGGTAGAGAATACATGGCCACAATACTGCCGCAATACTCGCTGGAACAAATAACTAGATTCTTTCACCCTGCCGCCACTGTCGTGCGGCCGATGCCGCTCCTCTTAGCTGTGGCTTACAAATGTTATCGGAGGGCTCTATATCTCACCAAAACTATCATCCCTTACGCACCTGCAATACGCTGGAAGGATCCCCCAGAGGAGAAGGGGTGCTTACGAGAAGGGGTGCTTACGGCTCCTACACTTGCAGAATGGCAGGAGGCTGATATTCACACACAGGGATGGTGCGCTCATACCTTACGAGTCCCTTGTGGCAGAGGAGGGGCTCCCACCCGAAGGGTTTTTAGCGCATCGCTCTCTAATAGCGAAGCTGACTGCCAAATGGGGGGATATGACCATAAAGCCCAGTCAACATCTAACCATATAGTATCTGCACGTTATGGGGAAAGGCAGGCAACTGGACCACTGGTTTGTAGCGTCGATGTGGACACATGCGGCATTCAACCTAGACCCACTCCGCCGCAAATGGGAATTGGATCTGGGTTGATAATTGGCGGATAAGGAATGGGAAAGGATTCTCAAAAGCCCCATGCGTATACCTAGAAACATGTGGTTCTGCCAACTCCAGCTATTCATCGTCCATAGGGCATACCTCACACCGAGCTGATTAACAGGTACTTTCACCGTAATGATGCACTGTGCCCTAGGTGTAGGGAGCAGGGGGCGGGATTTTTACATATGCTATGGCGTTGCCCTAGATTAGGTACATACTGGCGCACAATCAGTGGGCTGCTGCAGGATTGCACAGGTCGCACCATACCCTTTGACTGGCCCGAGCACCTGTTACACCACTTTAGGAGAACCCCTAAGGACAAGGTAACATCCCGGTTCCTGGATCTGGGACTAGTAGTTGCAAAACGCCTCCTCACAAAGAGGTCTAAGGCGCATGACCCACTGCACACGCAAGCATGGAGCTCTTCATTTCAGGCATGGGCTAGGGCAGAGGGGATTGCCATTCGAAGGGAGGAAACATTGGGGCTGTGGAAGGAGCCTATAGCAACTCACTGGGAGGAGATACTTCGTGCGCTTCAGCAAATGGAGAGGGAGGGACACAGGAGACACTCTGAGGGAACGGATAATGATCACACAAGCAGAGACACGCCATCTACTAATCAATAAAAAAAGATTTGACCAAAAAAAAAAAATTAGGTTATGTTATTTCTAGCAGTGATGCTGTTTTGCATAAGAAGTCATTATTCAAATGTATTGCATGGACTTGTGCAAAGAGATGATTGATCCTATCAGTTCTCCAAAAAAGTAGGGTTATGATATCCTTTATCAGACTAGCTCAAAATAATTTGATAGATGGTAAAACATATACACACATTCTAAATCACACAAACACGTTCTTCAGTTGGCATGATAAGCGCACATTTTATCGATGGAATACAAAGAGTAATGTTATGTTATTTTGAAGGTGTGTGAAGTGTACCATCTGTTTGTACAATGCTGGCTAGGACAAAGTGAACTTTCACATCCTTTCTTTCTGTATGACCTGGTATTTTCCTCACCTGGTAGACCAAACACTCAAGCCCAGTGATTGGTTCTCTCAGTTTCCTTTATTTGCTCCCTCTAGCAGAGTATGACCTTATGTTAAACTAGGAGTGCACACAAACTGCACCCTTCACCTCTGGTTGAGGGTGACTACTCCTTTCACCAAACTTTGGGTTGAATGATGTTTGATGGCTTCTGGTAACAGCTTGCAGATGTTTGGACATTCCTCACTGCACCTTTGGGTTGAGTGGTCTGCTTGTCGTAGTGGTGAAATCAGATGAGTCTTTCCACATAGGAAGACTGCCTTCCCATTGAGTGTAGTGTGGTGTCTATATGTTGTTTTTTGTGGTAACAATATGGCTAGTTTATTTGAACGAAAGCACAATATAATCCAAAATGGAGGTCCACTGAGGTTTGTGAAATCCATTTCCGCTGTCTTTCTCTAGGATGCGCCCCCTGTCCTGGCACTTGCCCTGTCTGTTGCCTCAGAGATAATATTTCCTTCACATGGTTGTTTTTATATGTTTGGCTTTGGGCTTTCAATACAGATAGCTCATAGTCTGTCCCGGCAAAGGACACCTGGAGCCCTAAGTAGAGTAGAGTGCCCTTTCAACGGATGTTAGTGAGGAAGTTTGACCTGACCAGTAAAAGAAGCATGGGCAAAGGGCAGGCTTGGGTTTTGTCACAACATACATGCCAGGGCACGTGGTGCTACCTCTCTTCCAGCTATATGTTTCTGTGGAGAAAACTTGTCAAGATGGAATTTGAAAAGACTAAACTTCAGCTTAAATTTCAAAGGTGAAAGCCCCCAGGATTTGGCAGTGCATTTTTCACCTGTGCCCACCACATGCAGGGCAATTCATCATCTCTAAATAGTACTTTGATCAGTAAAAAAGATTTGTTCCATGAATAGTACTTTGATTCTTCTTGAGTTTCTCTGCATGTAGAGTGAAGCTTGGACCAGTTACAGATTTAGAAATCTGTAAAATTATATAAACAAAGTCATATCACAATCACACAATTCCAATAAGGGGAACTGGAGATGTGCATTTTTAAAGTTTTAAGTCCATTAGCTTCAAAAAACACAAACCACCAATGACTGCCAATGGTCATGGTAGACCAGGATCTGGGCATAATTTGAGGCTGACCTCAGTTCAGCGCAGGTCAGATATACTTACCAGGTCTGTCACAGTCAAAGAGGTTACCTTCTAACTTAATGTTTTAAATCACAATCCACCACAGGAGTACACTTCTAAAACCCCACAGGAAGCCAAACAGGGTGTCAGGCAGAGGTTGAGCCCAGGTCTAGTTGCCACCGGTCAGCTGGACACTTCCAGGAAAAGGCCTCATGTAGCTTGTTGTATCCCTGTAGCTTGAAGAAGCGGTCAGCCTTAAGACCCTTGGAGTCCATTTCTTTGTCCTGGATACAAGAAGCAGCCAGCCCAGTCCTGTTGGGCTCCTCTCAGGTTTTTTTTTGTAAAGAAGGGGCCCTCTGAATCTTGGATAGATTGCCACGACAGGGAAATATAATCTATTTCAAAAGAGTACCCTTTGGCAAAGTGGATAAAAACATATCACAGGCACATCCTATAGAAAGCGTATTACTTGCCACAAACCGGCATGGCGAATATGGGGCGGAGTATTAAACAAGAAAGAGAGCTTGCAGCACAATGAAATGAGACCAAAAATATAGATCCCTGACTTTTACGTTGAAATCATCATCGACCTTTATCTCCGAATTGGGAAGTATACAGGGTGGAAGCAACAAATCAAGCACCTTTTGCTTAAGAAACTAACAGGAATCAAGATTATCGATCCATGAGAGAAGATAAGACTATCAAAGAATACAAGCAATAAGTGGTTTTTAGCAATTTCAAAACCTGCAATCATTAAGAACTCACTCAAATCGAACGATATACGGTTTTGAATAGATATAAATCAACAGCTAACAATGAAGTACCAGAAAACAAAATATTCTAAATACAAGAGAAATAGACCGGGAAGGTTTAGAATCAAATTCAAATTAAAAAAACTTTATTCGATAATTATAAAAATAATCATAAAAGTGCAGCAGTACATCACATCACTTACAGTTTACATTTGCATTTTATAAACATACTGTTAAAAGGACATACTTTTCCTAAGAGATACAGATTTTAAAATATATACAGCTGTAAAAAAGCACACATCAGGTTTGGCCAGTGCGAATAAAAGACTCATAGCTGTATTCACAGAGGATACTTTATATTTTTTAAAAAGTGGTTTCAAGTAAATAATCCAGAGTTGTAGATAATAAGGACAGATCAGTAAAAAGTGCACAGTGCTCTGTTTAGAGGATCCGTCACACGGGCAGGGGGCTACAGTGTGAAGTTGGATGTGCGGACAGGCAACAAGCAAATGAACAATCCCCATACGTAATCTGGTAAGGACAAACTGGTGTGATTGTATGGTTACCATTTTTAAATATTCAGCAAAACCAGGTTCAGCCAGATTATATGTGTTATAAAAACGATGGGTAGAGAACTGGCTAGAAGCAGAGCAACGCTTTTGTGCCTTAGCCCTCAAATACACGTGTTTTAACTCGTTTTTAGGGATGTCCAAAGCACAAAGGGGGTTATCACGGACATTTAACTTAAAAACATCATGATATGTGGAACATATGTAGTTGAGCCAGGGAATCAGATTATACTTATCCAGGCGAAGACAATCATTAATAATTTTCCTCGTAAAACTGGTCTGTTCTTTGAGCCAGATAGACCTCCATACCAGCAGGGGTCTAAGACCAATAAGATCTGTAAGGTGTTCCAAACCAACCTCCTGATGTATCAGACTGGTAGAGGCAGAAGATGGTAAACAGAGGAGTTTCTTAATGAATTTATTTTCTTCAACTTGAAGTGAATGATGATTGCAATGTCCCCATACCCCAGACCCATAGAGGGCCAGCGCGACACATCTGTGGCGATATATGTATAACATATCAGATATGCGCCTTGAGCCCAGCTTAGAAGCAAATTTAAAGATTCCAAATGCACTTTTACCCATTTTTCCTCTAACATTGGTCATCTCGTGTGACCAAATGCCCCCGCTATTAAAAGTGATACCTAGATAACAAAAGCTATCAACCACTTGGATTAATTGGGCCTTTAATGTAAAGGGTCTTAGTTTTTTTACTTTCTATCCGCAGGCCAAAATAAAAGTTTTTGAATTATTGATCTTAAGTTTTCTCCGATTAATAAAATCCTGAAACTTATCCATTAGTTTCTGCAGCCCAACGGGGGTTCTGTATAAGAGGACCGTGTCGTCCGCGTAGAGCAGAACTGGGATTGATATACCCTCAGCGGACGGAACATCGGCATTAACTGTTCGCAATTCTGTTTCAATGGCGTTGATAAAAAGGGAGAAAAGAAGAGGGGCAAGAACACATCCTTGCCTAATTCCGGACCTTACTCTAATGCTTGAGGTACATTCGCCCATGGGTCCAAAACGAATATTAGCGGACAAATTACCATACAAATGAGCCAAAAAATAAATGATTTCGGGTGGGGCCCCCATATTCAATAAGGTTGTCCATAGTAAACCATGGTCAACCAGATCGAATGCACTTGACAAATCCGCAAAACAGAGGAACAGCGAACCCTGTTTTGCACGCGTATATTTGCCTATAATAAGGTCTAGGTTGATGCACTGTTCTATAGTGCCTAACCCCTTGCGGAATCCAAACTGGGAGTCCGCTAGGATCCCATTCTCTTCAACCCATTCCTCCAATCGGATCAATAACACCCTACTCATTATTTTCATGGAGGAGTCGAGGAGGGAGATAGGGCGATAGTTCTTGGCCTCGCTCCTATCTCCCTTTTTATAAATAGGGATAATAATCGATTCTCCCCAAGACTGAGGTGCAGAGGCCAGAGCTACTGCGTTAAACACTTTGGGGACTCCATAATGTTACATCTGCTATATATAGGTCCACAGGGACCCCATCAGGGCCGGGTGCCTTCCCTCCCTTGCTACATCGGATGACAATATCCACCTCAGCATTTGTGATATTAAGCGGTGTAGGAGGACTAGGGACCACAACCATATCACTCTCCATAAATGTCCCTCCCGGGTTAAAAATGATAGAGAAGTGGGATACCCAGTTTTCCTCGCTTACTTGGGCCGAAAGCACTGGAGCTACTTCATCATGGAGGAAGGGACTATTAACAGTGGTCCAAAATAACTTAGTATCTCGGAGATCTACGGCCTTAGATAAATTGTCCCATGCTTCCTCTCTTAGCTCCTGCTTCCTCAAATTCAGGTGCATTTTATATGTGCTCCTTAGGGATCTAACCACTTCCCTATCCCTGGGCTTACTAGCAAGGGCGTTTTTTAGTTTTTGTAGGGATTTTGTACAAGCCCTATTAAACCACCCTCTAGGAGCCCCTTGTCCCTTTGCCTTGTTCTTAGTCAAAATCTTTTTTGTAATTGCATTAATTAGTTCAAAACTAGCTAATGTGCTTGTCGGACATGTATTGGGCTCAAGACATGATTCCACCTCCGGTAGGCATGCAGACACAATTTTGGCCAACAGCAATTCTAGTATACTTCTGGTATAGTACACAAGGAATTTATACTAGCGGAGGCTATAAGATAATCTATAACAGTGGCAGAGTTCCTCCCCACAAAGGTTGGTATAAATTTGCCCTCGTTATCTTTCCTTGGTGACAATATCCAAAGATCAAATTTAAGCAAGAGTGTGTTGAGTGAGTCCCCATAGATCGTATGTATAAAGTGGGCCTGATTCTCTCCGTCCTCCCCTCCAAAACCACACACCCTTGAGAAAGAAAAGGGGCACATATGAATGTTAAAGTTACCAGCCCACAAAATTTCGAAAGAAATACCGGTTTGCCCACACAGATTTTCCACTGCCTCCTCAAGTTCATCAACCACTACAGAACTAGAATGATTGAATACGTTATTATAGTGGTTAATTAATAAAACATTCCGACCACCATTATGCTGCAGCCATAGTATCTTTGACTGTGAGCCAACTGTCATGTGTATTTTGACTCGTGCCGGGGGACTCACTGACAATAAAATAACCAGCCCACCTCTTGCTCTACCCATACTGGAGCTCAGGGCCGGGCAGTTATAGGCAACATAGCCTTCTTGGAGAATATTTTCAGTGGACCACGTCTCCTGGAGACAAAGGATATCAAATTTGGTGACAAATTCCAACCAGCCCAAACAGTCCATCTTATTATGCCACCCTGCAATATTCCAACTTATTAAATTATACCCAATTCCTGGGGTACTTGCTTCACCAACAATGGGTATTCTCCAGACAGGTGGGGGCGATGGCCCATTCGGTTGTTCAATTGAAGACATATTTATTACATTCCCCATTACATCAGCTCCGTTATCAGTGCCCTCCATATTAGGGGTATATATTCCACTTCCCTCGTCCCCTGGACTCAAAAAACATCAGTCACAATTGTCTAACCCATTAAATATATCGAACCTATTAGTAGTCTCCAATGGCGTAAATGGTTTTAGATGGTTCATTCTCCCATTGAAAATTGTGTTATTCCTAGTAGGTACAAAATTCCATCCATAGGGATCAGGGGCCGATACAGAAAAAGGCACATGTGGATGATTCCTGACATTATGTAAGGTCAAGGGGTGGTTATTAGAATGAGCCTGTATTTGTGGATATTGGGGGAATAAGTGCTGGGATGGAAATACCACTGATCTCGGGTAGAAATATGTCAGTGGTCGGGGAGTGATACGGTTGTTGGCATTTCCAGCTGGCCAATTTAATATAAACTGGACAGCTTCTTGGTCTCTAAAATTTACCACCACTATATCACCTTCAATATCTTTGGGTCTTCCCCCCAACCACTGAAGGCGGCGGACATGAACGATTTCGCCACTGATATTGCTTGCAATTGGCCTGTATAAACTCAGCCAGTGCATTATTTTATTCTTTAATTGGGCAAAACCTTCCCGCTTTTTCTTTTCCAGTTCAGGTACCCCTGTAAGGACTACCACGAAAGGCACTGCTTCCGGTGGGAGTTCTGGAAGAGGGGCCCTGTTTGGTCTCCCCCGAGTATGCCTGGAACTTTCTCCCTCCCTGGTTGGTATCCCCAGAGTTGTATTACCCAGACCCTTCGTGGTCTTTTAGTTGGAATAGCTGGAGTCGGTCGGGTTTATTAGTGGGTAATATATGGGGTGGATTAAGTTGCTTAAGGTTGTTATTATGTGGAGGAATCAAGGTCATATTCGAGACAGGAATTGGGGCAGAAGTAATAGGTTGAGTAGGTGGTGTAATATTTTGCATGGGATTATTTACATCTGTCTTTGTAGGGGCTCCATTGCTTACCAGTTCCCACTCTAATTTCCCTAGTCGTTCCTCCACCTTATTCAACTTTTCAATAATAGCTACGGAATAGTTCCTAATTAAGTTTTCAATACTATCCAGTGTAACCAAATTATGGGCTACTAGCGGCACAATATCAGCTGGTGGGTGGTCAGTATTAGCCTCGCAATCAATCTCTATAGGGTGTAGGGGTGGTGGAATAGGATTAATTACTTCGGGTATAGCTATTGGGGCCTTAACACTCCCAATGATGGACTTAGTTTTTTTCCCAAACTCATTATGGCTCAGCTTCTGCTGTTGCGGTTCACCCCATTTCCTCCTTTTTTTGGTAGGCGGTGGGCCAAAATTTCTAAGTGGGGTGTTTTTTTTACCCTAGTTGGTATGTTTTTACATGGCAAGGGTGTAGGGGTAGTCAGTGCCTCGGTTACTTTGGGAATGCTAATACAATTAGCTGGTGACGAGCCATTCACAGTAATCTTGGGGCAAGTACTAGGTGGCGGCGTACAATCTCTGAATACAAGGGGCAGGCTATCCGATAAGAGTACACAGTCATTGCCATTTTGGCTCCCTTCAGTAGAGGCGGTAGCTGGTAGCGGTGACTCAACCAAAGGCCTATTTTTCATTCTTTCTACAGAGCGGCGGCGTTCTGCTCGCCGCTCTGCTAAAGTAATCTCCTTAGGAACATAGGCAACAGTCTTAATAAAATAATTGTCCAGAGTTCCATTGAGGGAGCCCCCTAGCCTATCCGACATGATAGGGTCAGTCTGGTCGATGACATTTATGGAAAGCAAACACCTGTGGGTAAAAAAACAGAATAGACTTACTCGGGATATATACACAAAGTCATAAACAGCCACGGGTTTGGGCCCAGTCCAGTCTCCTCGGACCTCTGAGGGCCACAGAGGGCCCGGGCTTAGCCCCGGGCGCTCCCGCGACGCGGGAAATTACGCTTGTATTTGTAGGAGGAAAGTTAGACTGTAGGTGGGGCGGGGCGAGCAGGGAGAGCGGCCAGGTCACAGGTGGCGCGGGTTAGCAGGACTCCTGGGAGACGTAGTCCTGTCCCGCCGCTCGCAGCCCTGCACTCACCCAGACCCTCACAGGTGCGGTCCCAAACTCTGCACACAGACGGCTGACACGCGGCAGCGGGACCCGCAAAGCGGGTCCCGCAAGAAGTAGCGCTAAAGTCCAAAATAGGCCAGCAGCAAGGTCCGACAAAGTATCCCAAAGCAGCGTTGCAGGCAAGGGCTTTTCAGGCTGTAGGTGGGGCGGGGCGAGCAGGGAGAGCGGCCAGGTCACAGGTGGCGCGGGTTAGCAGGACTCCTGGGAGACGTAGTCCTGTCCCGCCGCTCGCAGCCCTGCACTCACCCAGACCCTCACAGGTGCGGTCCCAAACTCTGCACACAGACGGCTGACACGCCGCAGCGGGACCCGCGAATCGGGTTCCGCAAGAATCAGCGCTAAAGTCCAAAATAGGCCAGCAGCAAAGTCCGACAAGGTATCCCAAAGCAGCGTTGCAATCAAGGGCTTTCCAGGCTGTAGGTGGGGCGGGGCGAGCAGGGAGAGCGGCCAGGTCACAGGTGGCGCAGGTTAGCAGGACTCCTGGGAGACGTAGTCCTGTCCCGCCGCTCGCAGCCCTGCACTCACCCAGACCCTCACAGGTGCGGTCCCAAACTCTGCACACAGACGGCTGACACGCCGCAGCGGGACCCGCAAAGCGGGTTCCGCAAGAAGTAGCGCTAAAGTCCAAAATAGGCCAGCAGCAAGGTCCGACAAGGTATCCCAAAGCAGCGTTGCAGGCAAGGGCTTTTCAGGCTGTAGGTGGGGCGGGGCGAGCAGGGAGAGCGGCCAGGTCCGGGTTAGCAGGACTCCTGGGAGACGTTATCCTGTCCCGCCGATCGCAGCCCTGCACTCACCCAGACCCTCACAGGTGCGGTCCCAAACTCTGCACACAGACGGCTGACACGCCGCAGCGGGACCCGCGAAGCGGGTTCCGCAAGAAGTAGCGCTAAAGTCCAAAATAGGCCAGCAGCAAGGTCCGACAAGGTATCCGACAAGAATCAATTGTTACAGAAACATACTATCTGCTAAAAGTGAAGAACAGGATAATCAAAATATCCATAATAAAGGAGAAGTAGAGTTGGAATATTGGAATATTTAGAGCCAATACCTACAGAATTTATGACGGCGTCCTGAGGAAGGCGCAAGCCGAAACGTGCATAGCCAGAACATAAACCGCCACTTGCATCATTTGAGAAAAAGGAGATAAAATGAATGTTTATAGTTACTGCCAGAACATAAACCGCCAATTGCATCATTTGAGAAAATGGAGATAAAATGAATGTTTATAGTTACTAAGAGAGATGTTTCATTACAAATAAGATCAGACCAACAAATGTATTAAGACAAGTGAGAATAATATATGTTGTTGCAAAAGTATGTACTAGGACAACCTGTTGTATAGATAAAGGAAATGTCTATGAACACAGCAAAAATTGACCTATATGAACTGTGATTCTTGTTTTTTATACATGTGAATAATGTTATTATATTGAATATAAAAAGAATAATTGGAAGAGAAACAAAATACAAAAGTATATAAGAAAATAAAAGAAATTATTTTTGATACAAGGTTGTTATGTTTTTGAAAATGGTTAACATATGGTCGTTTTAAGTAGATTGCTTGATGTCCAAAATATATTTGTGACAAGTAATACGCTTTCTATAGGATGTGCCTATGATATGTTTTTATCCACTTTGCCAAAGTGACTCTTTTGAAATAGGGCGCTTCTCAGGTGTCAGACAGCAGCTTCATCCATCTTCTGATCTTCCTTGGATGCAGTAGTGTTCGGTGGAGGGTAGTGGGGAATGCCACATTTCACCTGGCACCAGTGTGTGGGTGGGGGTGGCTCTTGCCTCCATCATAACTTATGGGGTACAAATTCCCAGGGGTTACTCTATCCATCTTTGAGGCATTTCCTGTGTGCCCTAATAGAAATAATTCCATATTGCCCCTCTCTTCCTAAACCGTTCTTCCCTTAGACAGAGCCTGGGTGCCCACCCAGACCTGCCAACTCACACAGCACCACTGTGTCACATAATATCGTCTCCCTTCATATGGTCACCCGGTGAGGAGCTGATAACACACAATTAGCTGGAAACTCCTGCAGAGAGCAGGTTTCCATCTAATTGTGTTGAGGTTCTGCACAGCTCATGTCCATTACGAGGTGTGAAACCTCCTAAGGACAGTCTCAACAACTTTGTGTTTGGTGTTGTCAGATGGGGCAAGGGGGGCAGGTAGGGGGTTGCATGCTTGGAAGCAGTTCATTTAAAAGTGCCTCGAATATTCTTGGAACTAAGCCCTGCCCGCCTATGCCCCGCCCCCTCCAGACACAGAGAATTTCTTTTGAAAGTTGGCAGGTATGCCCACCCCACAGGTGTGGTCAGGGAAATGAGCAACCTCTTCTCTACGATGACTTCATACCAGTTCTGAGGACAGCTCCCTCCTCAATGGGATTGCTGTCTGCCTGATTGAAAGAACAAAAGAAGGAGCTAATCCAGACTGCATCTGACATTTGCCTATGAAAGAGAAGTAAATGAAGTAAATACATTTCCTGTGTACTGCCCGAATGGCCATCCTGCCAGAGGAACATAAAACACCTCCCCACAACCAAGCCTTTGCCTCTGCTCTTGAGCACTCAGAGGGTGGCAGGTGGAGGCTAATGCAAATTAGGCTCCAGGAACTTCAGGCAGGTAAACTTTAACTTTCTGAATGTACTTTTTCCTTAATATTTATTACAAATCTGACTTCACAACTGAACTGAGATTTAAAAAAATATTACCAGTACAAGAATAATGTTTCTAGTTGTTTCCTAGGCAAATATAGCATTATTAAATTTAATAATGCATACATTATTTGTGGGACAGGCTGCCTTGTTACAGTGAAAATAGCTTCTGGGTGCTCGTCCCTGTAAAAGAATTTTAACATCAAATTTCTACATGTCCTACTTTTAAATTCCCTGCACCCTACCTAATGGGCTATAAGGCCTACTTAACATATTAATATTTAGAATGAAGATTTAGACCTGTCAAAAGGGCTTATTTTGGCAGGTTGAATTGCAGTTTTTAAACTGCTCCAGTCAGGCTATAATGGTAGGCCGGAAGCCACCTTTGCACTGCCATGGTAGTGGATGGCACAATAGGCCCTACTGCCCCTGGGTACATCTTGTACCATATACTGGGGAGCACCGGCGTAGCTAGGGGGGGCGGTCTGCCCCAGACAGCACTAATTTGAGGTTGACGGCCGCGATACACTGGCCGATTGCAGCGGCCTTTACAATTTATTTGGGGACACTGACTGACACTGTCCCCAAATAAATTATAAGGGCCGCCGCAATCGGCCAGTGCATCGCGGCCGCCGATTCAAGTGCAAGCGCTGCGAAGAACATGCATGCAAAAAGCAAGAAAATGCTGCCTGCAGCGCACGCACCACAACAGTATGTCACCATTGCCAGCCAGTGAATGGACAGGAAGCGTGCTCGTGCAGCCTGAGTCTAATTGGCCAGTGTGTGCGCACTTCATTCATGAACCATCTGAGGCTACAAAAAAATGTACCTTCATGTTTGGGTGCCAGGGCCGTCAATCTGGTAGCGTGCGAAAGCGCTACCAATGACGGCCCTGCAAACATTATCGTTCAGAGCCCGTCCATGGCAGACTTGGAAAGCTGTGCTCCTGTCAATTAGCGCGCAACACGCATGCACGTGGTGGTGTGCGTGGCTTCAGAGACTGATTCGACAGGCCAACGCAAGTTCGGGAACCAACCAACTCCCAATCTCGAGCCATGAGGGAGTGACTTGCTGCACTTGTCACTCTGACTGAGTGAGTGCTTTTCTATTTTTTAAATTGCACCGTTTGCATGTATGGTTTTAATTTACCCTCAACTATTCCTGCTGATTCATTGTACTTTGGTTCATGACTACCAATTCTGTCCTTGAATTGTATATCAATGTTACTACTACCTCTGTTCATAAGGACTCTTCTTTTCCTGGACTTCCCCTTTAGTCTCTCTATGATGTACAGTTCGCAAGCTGTTTTTATTTTAGTGTTTGTCCTTTCTGTTTAGTCATAGTTTGGATTCTCCTGGTCTTGCTATCTTTCATTCTTGTTTATTTGCCAGATGGCATCTTTTTCATTTTTTGTATTAGGAAACTTGTAACCATGAAATTTTTCTCTGCTAGCTTAGACTGCTGTGCTCAGCTTTAGATGAAGTGGTATTAATCAGGCGTGCCCTCACACACTCACAGTAGGAGAGCACTGAATCCTGGGAGATCCTACGAGGCTTTCATGGCAGCTTGAATCCAGCATCTCATTCCTCCACCCCCAACCTTCAAAAAGCCTTAGGTGGCGGTGGCGGGGGAAAAGTGTGTGTGGGGGGGGGGGGAGGTATGTCTACTAGCTTTACCTTGTAGGGACTCACTCGAGTCAATCACAGATATTCAGTGATTATTAACCCATGTCCCAGAGAACCATTGTGTCTTTGGTGAAGTGAGAATCCAACTGTAAGTTGCTAGAAATCCTGACTTAACAAGCCCATAGTTCCCCTAAATCATTTAGAAGCAGGGGACGGCCACATGCCCATTGGTGGAGCCTCAGCTGGGTCAACTGTGGCAAACTGTAACCCAATAATCTATCTACAACAAGAGCACCAGGCCAGAGTGGTGGATAACCAATGTGACTTCCACCACCGTGTATATTTTTTTGTTTTATTTATACTGTGCTTTGAACAGACTCAGTTGCCCCTGTGCTTGTTTCCGGTCCAGAAAGGACCTGGCCTGGAAGTTCGGGCTGGGGTGTTCCCATGGGGAATAGGGTCAAGACTGATTTGCATATGCCTGGGTTTAATCTGGAATGACATGTCAAGCAAAAAAAAGATTAATTTAGGCCCAGATCTCATTACTGGGGTTAATGTATGACATTGTTCTGAATTTTTCCATCAATTGTTCTTTTTGCATTTGTCACCCCGAGTGGGGCGGGTACGCCCAGACGTGGGTACTGTACTCTTCATGCCACTGGAGTCAAGCTACCCTTGCTGATGAAGGGTGATAAACCGAAATTGGTCCCAGGATGCTTGTTTCCAGTCCAGGGAGGACCTGGCCTGGCAGTTTGGGCTGGACTGTTCCCATTGGGAAAAGGGTCAAGACTGATTTGTATATGGCTGGGTTTAAATTGGAATGGAATGTGGAGCAAAACAACAATGGATATGTGTCTAGATCTCTGTACTGGGGTGAATGTTTGACATTGTTCAGCATTCTGTCCATCAATTAATCTTCTAGCATTGCTCAGTTGCACCTGGGCATCCAGTAAAGCAGCAATAGCAGGGCTGAGCACAAAAAGAGAACTAGAACTGGCAAAATTATCAGAACTAATTTTTTTAAAGATTTGTAGTGTTTAGGGCAACTTGTTCCAAAACCACCCAGTGGTTTGCATTTTGTTTTAGTAACTTAGAAGCAGCAGGGGGGGCGGAGCTTGCCGGCGTCCATGAAAGACGTGTGAGCGCTGAGCTCCTCGCCTGAGCCCCATTAAACTCCGTCAAAGTTATCCTTTTGGCGCCTAACTAGCTCTGAAAGTTGAGGCGAACTCTCTTTCTACGCTCCGGCCTGGCGGGGGGCCTTTCCCCGGTCGAGATCCGGTGTGGTGTCGCTTTGCTGCTTGGAGGACGGTGCTGTGGCGGACCAGGCCGTAATCCACGGTCTGTACTGAGTGGCTGCCCGGGCCGCGTCACGCTGCGTGCGGCCTGCGGTACTAGTGTGGTGCCGGTCTACCTCTCCTGCGACTGAACAACTGGTCCTGCTTGGCGATCTCACGCCCTGTTCCCGAGCGCAGTGGTGGTGGACTGCCCTTCGATTGTACATTCGGAGGGAACAGAGGTGCTGGTGTTTGGAGGTGCTACCGGACACCGGAGGAAGTTTCTAGCTGGCCGACAACTTTCTTGGAGATCGATTTATCGGCCTGTACCTGAACCCTGCTCGCCTCACGGACAGCTGTGGGACTGTGGATGTGAGGTTTGCTGGAGTGCTAACGACCCAACTGCCCGGCTTTGGTGTGGTCTGGCTACAGGGGAGTGCTCGGTGGTGTGCCTTCCTGGCGACCGGGCCTGATCGTACTGCCGAGTGATTAGCCGCCATCTTGGACGCATTTTTTGCTGCGCAACATCTTGTTCTCTGGAGCCTGCTGCCCCCAGTGTCTCCCTTTCGACTCCCCTAACATTCATTGTGGGCTTATTGCTGGCGGTTGGACACCTCGACTGAATGTCCACCAGGAACGAAGGGTGCAGAGGGGCCGGCCCCGGATGCCTCGCCGCGGCCTATGGCCTCCGACAGCTCACTGTGTGCGGACATTCGCGAAATGCTGGTCACTATGGAGAAAGGCTTGCAAGACAGCATGGCGGCGATTGGCACTAAAATTGATGCGTTGTCATACAGGATGGACCGCATGTCCGAGAGAGTTGATAAGCATGCCGAACGACTGGATATGGCAGAAAGGCGGCTGACGGAGGCGGAGGAGGCCCAGACGGAATGGGATAAAGACCGCAAGCAGTTCGGAAGGCTACTTCAAGTCATCCAAGACAAGACGGAGGACTTGGAGGCTCGCTCACGGCGCTCCAACGTTCGCATTACTGGGGTGGCGGACGCTACCAACACTGGTAAAATGGAGCTATTTGTGGAGAAGCTGCTTCGGACCCTGTTAGGGGAGGAGGTCTTCTCCCCTATGTTCATTGTCGAGAGGGCATATCGTACTCTGGGGCCGAAACCGCAACCAGGACTCCCACCGCGGCCGATTATTGCGAAGCTCTTGAACTATAGAGACAGGGATCTGGCGCTTCGGCTGGCACGGGAGAAAGGGAACTTGCAATTCGAGGGCATGAATATCTCCCTCTATCCGGACTTCACGGCGAGAGTGCAGGAGGAAAGGAAGCGCTTTGCCCCATATAAGAAACAAATGAGAGACCTTGGGCTGGACTACGCCATGCTGTACCCTGCGAGGCTCCGAATCAACAGGCAGGGGCACTCACATTTTTTCTCCGACCCTGCGGAATTGAAAAAATCCCTGAAGGAGTGGGCTAAGGAACAGCGCAACAGTCCGAGGAGTCAACGAGAGGACGCTGATGCCGCTACTGACTTGGACGGCCAGGGGTAATCGAGTGTGTGGACTCCTTTCTGGGTCGACTATGCCCTGGAAAAAAATGTCTTTTCTCTTGACTCTTGTACAGACGTTGTGGCTGACTGTGTTGCAATTATGGGGTGAGATCATGCTAGTTACTCATTGAACTAATAGGAATGTACTGGGGGTCCACTGGCGGCACGTTTTGCTATCTGCCGGTCGCTTTGGGGAGGGCCCTCCCGCGCGCGGGAGCTTAGCTCTTTGTTGGTGGGGTATTGAGCTGGTGAAGGTGCCGAACGCTAGGTGGGGGCGGGGTGGTGGAGTAACCGAGGTTTAAGGTCCTAGGCCCAATTGTACTGTTGTCTGGCTGGGAACCTCTGCCCCTGTGCTTTTGGCTTTCGGCTCTCCTGAGGGGCCCTTGGGACTGTAGAGTCACCTGGTGGTTTCGGGGGGGGGGGGTTGATGGGTGGTGGTGGGACCTGTCTGACCGGGTTGGGGTTGGTCGGCTGTGGGTGGGTGGGTGGTTGTTCTACTCTTCTTTTGTTGACCATGTTACATACGCCAATTGGGGACTGTTGGGGGGAGGGTTTTGTTTGGCCTACTGCAGGACTGTGTCTGCTGTGCCGCCTGTGTGAAGCTGATTCGCTCACGATTCTGCAATGGTGGATGTTGAGATTTTAGGGCCGGAGAGTGGCCCCAACTCTATCAGAATGCTAACTTGGAATGTGAGGGGACTGAATGATTTCCGTAAACTCCGGAAGGTACTAGCATACTTACAGCGTCACCGGGTAGACCTCGCACTGCTCCAGGAAACCCACCTACCTCTCACTAGTCCTATGCTGTTGACCAGGGGTCTCGGGAGTACTTGTGTTGCTGCAGGGTTCACTACACATGCAAGGGGTGTGCTTACGTGGGCTAATCCCAAATCACCATTGAAACTACAGAAGGTTGTTGTGGACCCGGAGGGTCGATATACCGTTGCCCGTTGTGTGGGGAAAGGCCACGACTTGTTGGTTGTGAATGTGTATGGCCCCAATTATGACTCCCCTACCTTCTACGCCTCGCTGGCGGACCTATGCAGACTGTATGTGGGCTCCAGGTTGCTGTGGGGGGGGGGGTGATTTCAATTTCGTATTAGATCCAGAGCTGGACAGGTCGGCTGGTGCTTCCAAGAGCCCGGCGGCCTCGGCATTACTCATGCAGGCGGAATTGGTGAAGCTTGATTTGTTGGATGTGTGGCGTCATAGGCACCCAGGGAGGGGCGGTTTCACTCATTACTCAGCCTACCATAATATACACACGAGAATTGATTATTGGTTTGCCTCCCACTCCCTCCTTAATTCGGTACAGGGATGTGCAGTTTTGCCCCGCACGTTATCTGACCATTCACCACTGCTTTTGCTGCTAGAGGCACCGGCTAGAAGGATACCCCCGTTCACCTGGAGGTTCCCCCCATATTCACTCCTGGATGAGGCCTTCAGAGGGGAATTAGCTGAGGATATAGACACTTACTTCTCGACTAATGTGGGGTCGGTGGATAGTGTTCAGGTACTTTGGGATGCGTTCAAGGTGTACATACGTGGGATGACAATGGCCAAACACTCAGGGGTGCTTAAAGCTATCAGGCAGCGATTGAAATACCTGGAAACACAACTGTCTGATCTGGAGCGGCAAGCGGGGGGTGCTGAGGATACCGACTCGAATGAGAGGCTTAAATCCCTACTAGCGGAATTTCATGATGAGGCGGATAGGGAGATACAACATATGGGGAAGTACGCCACGGCACGAACATACGGGGAACGGGACCGCCCTGGCTCCCTGTTGGCTAAACTGATGCGTAATAGCAGACCGCCATTGGTGATTGAGGAGTTACTAACGTCTAGTGGTGAGGTGGTTACGGAGGAGAGGGATGTACTGGCGGAATTCCATGCTTATTATACCGAACTGTATAGATCACGGTCAGGTCACCTAGAGGAGGAAATAGATGACTACCTGAGCTATATCCAGATGCCCTTCCTGGCCAATTGGCAGCGAGAATTTCTTATGGCGCCATTCCAGAAAGAGGAGATTACGGAGGCACTGGAGGGGATGAGATCAGGCAGCGCTCCGGGGGCTGATGGCCTTGGTGGCCTTCTATAAGGCTTTTCAAGACAAACTTGTCCCTTACCTGATGCTGCTCTTCGATGACATTTGTCAACAGGGCAGTATGCCGAAATCTATGAGGGAGGCACTTCTCATTACCATCCCGAAGCCGGGGAAACCCCCCAATGAGTGTGGCTCGTATAGGCCGCTCTCCCTGATTAACGTGGACGCCAAATTATACGCAAAAGTTCTGGCAGCGCGTTTGGCTTTACTTGTCCCTGACTTGGTTGCCCCGGAGCAGGCTGGGTTTGTCCCTGCTCGGAACTTGACCTACAATATTCGCACGGTGCTAGGCACCATTCAACATGTTCGGCAGGAGAATAAGGCTGTTGCTATCTTCCTGGACATGGAAAAGGCCTTTGATTCAGTGGAGTGGCCGTTTATGCTCAGGGTTCTGCGTAAGTATGGGCTCGGCGAACCTTTTATGCAGATGCTAGGGGCCCTGTACTATAAGCCGACTGCACGATTGAAAATGGGGAACTCGGTCACTGCCCCGATTGAGATCAGCAGGGGCACCCGACAGGGTTGCCCCCTCTCCCCGCTTCTGTATGCTTTAGTGGCAGAACCCCTGGCGTGCGCTATTAGGGAATACCATGGGTTTGAAGGGATTAACTTCCCTACCTACCAAATTGGCATCTCAACGTACGCTGACGACACCCTGTTATATGTTCGTAACCGGAGGAGAACTTGTTGTCTGTCTTGCGGGAAGTGGTGAGGTTTGGAGCCCTGTCTGGATTACGGGTCAATTGGAACAAGTCTGTGGCGCTTGCTCTGACCCCGGTGACTCTTCCGTTTGACTCAGAATACCCGCTGCAATGGACCACGGACTCTATCCGCTACTTGGGGATCCGTGTTCACACTGATCCTGAGATATTGGTACGCAAAAACTATGGTGTTGCGTACTCCAGACTGGTGGATGATGTGGAGGTGTGGTGCAGGCTCCCGCTGTCCCTTATGGGCAGAATAGCAATAATGAAGATGGTGGTCCTCCCCAGGTTCCTCTTTCTCTTTGCTAATATCCCCGTAGTGCTTTCAAAGGCTTTTTTCCGGCAGCTCACGCAGACGCTCATCAGGCTTGCGTGGGGGGGCAAGCAACCGAGGGTTCAATGGCAAACTTTAATGCTCCCCTATGAACGAGGGGGCCTGGGGGCTCCTGATTTGGAACGGTACTACAGAATAGCGCAGGGGGCTCATCTACACACTTGGATCTATGGGGATCCCGGTATCCCGCACGTGAAGCTTGAGCGCCTCTTCGCGGACCCCACTCCGCTTCCGGCCACAATATGCTGCCCTGTTGACCGCAGGGTTGGAAATTTATACTCTATTGCAGCCACAAATCACGCTTGGCATGAACTAGTCCGCTCCCGGGATAGCGAGCTGCTGTATTCCCCCCTCATGCGGGTGGAATGGGCGGTGTGGTTGGCCCCGCTGACAGAGAAGGGGGTCCTTAAGGCATTACGGGACTTGGGCATAGAAAAGATGGGGGATTTCTTCTCGAACGGCACGGTAAAGACGTTGCAGCAGGTCCTGCAATCCCACCCTGGGAAGACGCTGTTGCACAGTTTCCAATATCATCGGGTCCGTAGGGCGTTGCAGGTGTTGCTGGGCCCGGAAATGTCGGAGCCGCAGGAGGTGCTGGAGCTCACATATGTTATTAAGAACCCATCGTCCAGCAAGTTGGTCACGGACCTTAAGAAATTGGGGGACCGGCACAGGCAGTACCCACTCTCCAAGGCCAGATTGGCTTGGCAGTGTGATCTCCAGTTGACGATCTCGGATGAGATGTGGCACTACTGTTGTACGAACACTAGAAAGATTTCACTTAATAGCAGACATCGTTTGATACACTTTAAGTATCTGCAGCGGGTCTACTACACACCGGAAAGACTGCACAGGTACGGATTGCGGGAGTCGGCGGAGTGCGAGAGGTGCCACTTTCCCTCAGCTGATTTCTTACACATGTCCTGGACTTGCCCTAGTATTCATACATTCTGGCAGGGGGTATTCTCAGAACTGAGTGTGCTGTTGGGAACGGAGGTCCTGCCGTGCCCGGCTCTGGCGCTGCTGGGCTTTTCCAAACCGCTGCCGGTGGCAGTGCGGCGCTTGGCGGATATTGCCCTACTTACTGCCAAGCGCCTGGTTGCGTTGTGCTGGATGAGGGGATCGATTCACACTAAAAGACGCTGGGAGGCAGATTTACTGTATTGCTGTACACAGTCTGAGGTGTATAATGAACTGCTTCCACCGAAGAGTCGTCCTAAGAATTTCTGGGGGCTATATAGGGAATATCAGTGTGCCAAGGGGGGCGGTTAGTCAGACCCTGAGGAGGAGGAGTTGGATACGTTGCCGGAGGGTGGGGTGGAAGCGTCAGAGGCTGACATGTTACACATCTGATTGTTCTTTTTCGTGCGGTGGTCTCCTGGTTCCTTGTTGCTGTTAGCTGAGATGTTTGGGGTGAGAGTCCCTAAGGAGGTTACACGGGGAGGGTGGTACTCGGTGGCTCCCTTAAAGTGTTCCCTTGCACCCTTGGGCCTATGGGTCCTTGGCTATAGGTGCATTGTAAATTTTAGATTCAGCGGACATAGCAGGTGGGTGGGTGGGCACAGGTACGGGTAGGCTGGTTGTTTGGGGGGTAGGGGGTTTGTTAAGCTGTGGGTTTATTGCACTTTTTCCTTTTTAGGTAACTTGTTTACATGGTTTCGAGACTCCATCTGCACACTCACGCTTACTGCATTGTATTTGCACATCAACCCGTGGCCATGGGCTTCGATGCCCGGATTATCTCCTTCACTCTTGATACACGGCGAAGTTCTCCCTGTGGAACGCTTTTCCTATCGACGCCGCCAGGCCTCCGGGATGCTGGCACTACGGCTGTGTGTGATGCTACTGCTTATTGTACTGGATGTTATTTATTGTTGCCGCCGGCCTCCGGGTTGTAGGCGATGAGTGCTGTGTGCTTACATCAAAGGTGCAATAAAGTACAAATTTAATTTTAAAAAAACTTAGAAGCAGCAAGCTAACGCAGGTCAGAGCCCTGGGCTGGAAACGTCTTATTTTATTTCAACGATACCATGATGCCGTACCCTGATGGCATATAAAACCAGTGTCATAATTTTGAAGGTGTCCATATTGACAGGCCGCCCGGGGATAGATTTCTGCAGTTCAGTATTTGGATGCATTTTAAGTACCAACGTTGTATGCTCTGCCGAAGGCACCGGCGTAGCTAGGGGGTGGGGGTGGGGGTGGCGGGGGTGATCCGCCCCAGGCGGCACTAATTTGAGGGTGGCGGCCGCGATGCACAGGTCGATTGCGGCGGCCTTTATCATTTATTTGGGTACACTGACTGACACTGTCCCCAAATAAATGATAAAGGCCGCCGCAACCGGTCAGTGCATCACGGCCGCCGATTCAAGTGCAAGCGCTGCGCAGCACCTGCATGCAAAAAGCAAAAAAATGCTGCCTGCAGCGCACGCACCACAACAGTATGTCACCATTGCCTGCCAGTGAATGGACAGGAAGCGTGCTCGTGCAGCCGGAGTCTAATTGGCCAGTGTGTGCACACTTCATGAACCATCTGAGGCTACAAAAAAGTGTACCTTCATGTTTGGGTGCCAGGGCCGTCAATCTGGTAGCGTGCGAAAGCGCTACCAATGACGGCCCTACAAACATTATCGTCCAGAGTCTGCTCATGGTAGACTTGGAAAGCTGTGCTCCTGTCAATTAGCGCGCAACACGCACGCACGTGGTGGTGTGCGTGGCTTCAGAGACTTACTTGACAGGCCAACGCAAGTTCGGGAACCCCGACAACTCCCAATCTCGGGCCATGAGGGAGTGACTTGCTGCACTTGTCACTCTGACTGAGTGAGTCGGTTGGGCCTCGGACGATGGGCAAGTCGTGAGAGCAAGACATTGACTCTCAACTCTCCTTGTGGTGCTGCGTGCTGATTCTTGGGAGATAGGAGAAACTACAAGTAAGTTTTCTCTGTGGTTTGTACACTGTTTTTGAAAGGCACTTCTGAAAAGAAAAAGATGCGTGTCACTCTGGGGGTGATGTTAGGGAAAGGAGGACACAGCACCAAAGAGAAGTGCTTTCTCTGTTATGAGTAGAGGGAGTGGGTTGCAGGCTCTGGCCTTGGACACAGGTACAAACAGGCAGAGTAACAGGGGCAGTGTTTTAAATGGGCCTGCACTTCAAAATACTCTTTCTACAGTAATGGAACTTTTGTTTCACAGTTTTGTAGCAGTACAGTCAGAGGTGTTAAAAGTACTACAATGTTCCTTATACATTGAGCAGTTTTCGGGCAACACACAGTGTCAAGTAATTCTTATTAAAGTAGAATTCTTATTGAAGTAGACCCTAACCACTGTGTTATGTTCTGAATCCTGAGTTAGTCATTCTCCAGACCAAGCACTCTAAAAAAGTGTCTACTAATGTGGATGGCGTGAATCATACACCTTTTGGTCTCCTTTGCTTTATGGAACATTTTGTATGCACTAATTCACAAACGAATGATTCATTATGTTGTATGTATGATTTTGAAAATGTGGAAAGTTTTGCTTTAGGAGCAGTGATTAATGAAGTCATTTTTAAATGCGGACTGTAACATCTGCATTTGTAATGCAAGCATTCATGCCTTTCGGCATTCTGGCGTGATGGGGTAGATGGCTTGAATATGACCAGAGGACAGGGGTCCTGCACCAGCTGTGATGTCATGGATCAGATGTCATGAATGGGACAAGTAAGGAACAGAGGTTCAGCACATGCTGTGATGTCATAAGTGAGATGTCATGGATGGGGCAGATAGGGAACAGGGGACAAGGGTCCTGCACAAGCTGTGATGTTATGAGTGAGATGTCACAAAGAGGGTAGGTAGAACTGATGTAAGTTTTGGGTTTCCTTCTGCTTTTCCTTCAGTGGCGTAGCTAGGTGGGGGGCGGTCTGCCCCAGGCAGCACTGTTTTGGGGACGGGAGCTGTCTAGCCCTGTACCGTGTCATGTATGTGCATGTAACTTACATGATCGAGGTAACTATTAACAGCGATATTACGTGTCTCTCGGACCCCTTTCAGGTGCTCGAGTCCATTTTCCCCAGCACCCCCCCTCCCCCTCCCCCAGGGGGTGGCAATCTGAAGGATAGCCCTGGGCGCCACAAGCTCTAGCTACGCCCCTGCTGGGGAGTTATAGACAAGTTAAATATACCAATTAGGTTATGTCAATTAACCCATGTTAAAAGGAGGAGCACAGGCACTTCTGGTTTGCAGGGGTATATTCTACAGCCAGCCAAAATATGGTTCAGCAAAAAGGTGAAAACTCCAGGATGACCATACAAGAAAAGTGCATTCCCTACAAGAACCTAGACAACTTTCCTTCAATGTTCAATCTTCTATGTCTCCACAAAGTGGTGAACAAATGATAATCATTTGATTCCACTGTTTTAACGACACTGTACTGGTAGATTTTAGGCTTTAAAATCAAATCTCCTTCATCAATGATTTGAACAGGTGGCTGATAGTGGCACTTTGAAGGCCCTGGTTGTGTTCAGGTGTTCATTAACACTGTCATCCATGAAACTCTCACCTTAAAGATGTTGGCATTCTAATTAAGGGGCAGAGTGCCACAACAGATTGTATCACTCTTGGAATTGTATAATTCTTGTACGACAGAAGCAAGACCTTCTAATTACCTATTTTTTTATGTTGCTCCTGAGGGCGGGACATTGCGTGATTTCACATGTTCCTGACTTGGCAGGTTCGAGTTAGGAGCGGCGCCTTCCTAAAGCCACTGTGTTTCTGCACAATACAATAACGTGCAAGAAGGTTGGGGACTGGAAAAAAGGGCCCCAATGCTTAAGGAAGAATGAGCAAGCCAGAAAGAAATCTCCACGTTCCAAGCAGATCAACGATTATCCAAAGAAGCACTTTAAAGCGGGAAAGATAAAGTGCACCACAAACACAGGACGAGCTGCCTCTATGATAGGAAGAAAGCTGCAAATCACCCAACCAATGAGGAAAGAGCTGGCATGCCAATCGCTCTCCTTCGAGCCATGTGAGTGGTTTCTGAAGAGGTGAGAACTCGCACCGGTAATACAAACAGGCCCAGCAACCTTGACCAGACTCTTCTACTGTGATCGCAGAGCAGGCGCAATAGTGGGACAACAGATTGAATGTGGAATCGCCCAGGGCTTATCCCTGTAAACTCTATTCTTCAACATATTTATGATTGCATTTATGAATGTGCTTCACTCATTCTACCTGTTTTTGGCAGTTAATCAGGGAGTGCTGACACCTCACTAGTTCCTGCTTCTAGGCATCAGCTGTACCCCTTCTCTTAAAGCAAGTACGAGCTGTGTGGAAATGGTTCATTTCTCCTGTCAAGTGTCCTAAAGTTCAGAATTTACAACTTTGTGCGAGTGTTTTGGATGGAACTTCTCAACATCCTAGATTCAATACAAAACAAGGTCCAGTGTGGTTCAGAATTACCATTTTTGAATGAGTGTCTAAATTAACTATATCACCACCCTAGGAGCTGTACAAACCAGGCCCACTGCAACCAATGCTCTGACCGTTGGGTTGTGGTAGAACATCAAGTTCTGAAAGTGCACACAGGACACATCCTGTACAAGATATAAGACTCAGAGGCGTAGCACGCAGAAGTGCCTGTGTATCTGTGTGGAGTCTGTTATCATGCTAGGCAAGTGTAGGCTAGCTCATATAGGCATGCATGGTTACCAATTCAAAAGTGACTCTGCCTAAACCTAGAAATGTCATGACTGTTTGCAAACTTCATAGTTCCTTCTCAGATGTGGGCGTACAGTCTAGATCCAGTTTGGTTCCTTGCATGGTTTACTCAGCTCATTGCCTGTATCTCAATTAACTGTACTTCGGCATTTGTTAGGTAACGAAGCTACCCATTAACATTTGATTGATGAAAATATGACTCTGCATTCAACTAGGGCTCGGATCCATAATGTCAGCACTAATTCAGTCCTATGTTTTGCACTCCCTATCATATAGTGTGCAAACATGCCACACTATGCAATAGGTCTGTAGTGCTTCAGTCAATACAAGCTGGCAATGAGAATATTAACCAGTGACTTGAGAGCCCTCTTAATTCAACTACTGGTTACAAATAAATAAGCCAAGGTTCATTTTTGCAATGGATTTAGAGCAAAATACACATACATAATATCTAATCAACATTTGCTGCCTCTTTATCACTTTGATAATGTCTTAAATTCTTCTAGGCTTTTATTTATGTATCATAGCAGTCTTATCTTGTTTTAGAGATGTTTTGCAAATCTATAAATCTACAATGTAATGTACACTTATGACCTCCATATGACTCTAAAATTGTGTTTTTCTTAGCTATAGAGGTACAATTTCATTGATACATACTTGAGTATCATTTTTTGAAACAAATGTAATCAAATTGTTCCACTCTCTTCCTTTTCCAAACCATTTCCTTCTTAAAATGGAAATGAGATTGTTTAACTATTCTTTGTCTGTGAGCTTTGCGTCTTATTGACCCACAATGTTTTTGTGAATCTCATCATCCTGCCCATCACAGATGAGAAAGGCTGCACGTGTGACAAACCACATTTGATGAACAGAGGGAATGGCAGCCAGAAGCAGGAATATATGGCTTGGGGTTCGAAAGTTTAGGCTTGTAGGTGTTATAGTGACATTAGTGGCTGGGCAACTGGGTGTGCAGTGACTGGTATATTGAGGTCTTTATTTTTTAAAGCACAAAACTAGCTGGTTTGCAAAGTAGCTATGTACAGGTGAAAGGCCCTGTGTGGTATACAAAACGTATGGGAGAGAGGAAGGAGGTAAAGCTAGTGGAGGGAGAGAAATCAGTCTTTTTAAGTAGTATTCCTTGAAGAGATGAGTTGTAAATTTCTTCATGATATTGTAGGCGGGTGGGTTAATGCTGTTCTAATGTCGAAGAAGGGATCTTGTACCAGACCATAGAGAAGTAGGCTGAAAAGGCCTGTGTTCTCCTTCCTGTAGTGTTTAGTCTTTAATCTGACAATGTCGAAATTCCTCATCTGACATTGACCTCCAGATGATGTAGGTAGACAGGGGTCTTGGTATAGAGGTCTGGTAAGTGATGCAGCTGATATTGAAAACAAGCCAGGCTGGCAGGGGAAGACCGTGTAGATCCTGTAGTGTGAGGGTGATGTGGTTGGATTTCTTCTGCACCTTGCTGAGATGTGCTGCTGTGTGAACGATGCCTTCCGGGGGACAGATAGTGATCTCTGGAATACAGTTGAGGGCATTGCCTCAATGTAAGTGGAAGATGACTAGAGCTTGAACTGTCACTCTGAAGTCTTTTCCTGAGAGAAAAAGGTTCAATTTTTCAGGATGGTGAGACAGAAGAAGGCTGTTTCGGTCTTCTTGGCAATGTGTTCTGTGAATCGATATTTGAGTCAAGGGTGAATCTGAGGATTGTGGCCTCTTCTGCCATTTGAGGTGTGAAGCCTGTTGCTTTTAAGGTGAGGTGCCATGACTGAATCAGAGAATGTTCTGCATTATTGGCAAATGGAGGAATTTGGCGTTTGTGGAGCTAAACGTAAGACTTCCAGGTTTGGAAGCATTTGTGGCAGGCTTTGAGTCTCTGTATGTTGTAGGTTGAGAAGAGTTTGAGAAAGAGTTGGTTGTTATAAGCATACTGGTGGATCTTGTTGCTCTCTGCAAGGATGGCTCCGAAGGATTCGTATAGTTTGAAAATGATGGATGACAGGATGTAGCCCCATTGGACTCTGCTGGCGATGGGGACATTACGGGATCTGATATGTTCTATCTGAGTAAATTGCTGTTGATTGGTGAGGTACGATGATGATGAGGTCATTGTAAGATTGTGCCTGTGAAGTGCGATTTTCTATGGTGTGGATCAATGCTGGATGTTTGAATATATCAAAAGCTTGGAGAGGTTGAACAGGACCAGGATTCGAAGGTTGTTTTTGTCATTGAGGAAGTGGACTTCGTTGACTAATTGCTATATTCCATGTGATAGGGTCGACCTATCCTAAGTAAGGGGTTATGAGGGTTCCCCTTCCCAGTTTGCACCATACTTTATTGGTCTTAATCTTAATCATTTACACACTTTCGTTAATAAGCTGAGCGCCACTACTTCCTGGACACGAAAACCCTTTTTCTCTGGCACTAATCAATGTGCCAAAGGACTGAACCTGTACCTCACTGATGAGACTTACGTAGGTCAAAATCAGTCTGAGGATGCTTGTAGTCCCTTCTGGAGGGGGCCTTGTTTGGATGTTCGGAACAAACTGTTCCCATGAGTAGCAGAGTCGCTACAGATTTACATAAGGCAGACCTGTGTCTAGAGTGGCATGGGGGACGAAAAACAAGCGATTACCAGTGGCTGCAATTGTTCAAGTATTCCATCCATGACCTTGTTGTTGTTGCAGTGTAGGCTTAGAGAGACGAGTTTTTAAAGGTGCACATCACTCTCTGCGATTCTTATGAGTGGTGTTATAGATGCTGAGAAGTGTGCTGACACCTGTTGATGGCTGCAAGCATCTGTGTAGGTTGATTAGTTCTTCTTGGAGTTCTTCTGGATGTATGTTGTTGAAATGAAAGTTACATTTCTCTTTTTTCTGCTACCCTTCATGTGGGGAGTGGCATGTGTGATGGTGAATGCAACAACAAGATGATCAGTCCAGGAGTATGGAGCTATGGCAGTGGATGTTGAAGGATACAGAGAGGATGAGGTCCATTGTGTTGCCTTTGGAGTGTGGTGATTGGTGAGCTGGTGTTTTATTTCTGGAGTACTAAGTAGAATGATTAGGGCGCCCTTCAAGATTTTGGGGCTAGAGTTGCCGGGTACATTTATGTCTCGGGGAAGGTGAGATACTTTATTGTGTTATATTATGAAGGTCTTTATATAGTGCTTTCAATGCCCCTTGCAAGGCATAAAACACAATCCAGTTGCTCAGACTGCCTTATTGATATAGCAATCCATACCCCCGACATGTACCCGGCACACACATATTTTATGTGCAATCTTCCCTAGTAGAGCCCATAGCTCTACAATTATAAAGGGCTGTCCTCCCAGATCACTAAACATACTTCTTCAACCACATAAGTTGTGGCACTCTGGCCGCAGTTGACTACGTACAGTCCTCTTCTGCTTGAACTCAATAAAATAGTGTTACATTTTCTTTTAAACATAGAATCTCGTTTTTCAAACACCTGAATTAAAAAAGATACAACCAATATGAAACTTCATAACGCAATATACTTAGCTCAATTAAATATGAGAATATACCTGTTTTATTACTGTGTTTAGCAGCTGTGTAATAACAAAATAATGGCAAATTCATAAAGGACCCTCTGTCTGTCATTGAGAATCATATATTCTAACCATCTCTTTGCTATAATGCTGGATATTTACTCTTTTATTGATGCTAATAACATTAGAATAATACATAATTTGAAACACAGTTTCACCATAATTTGAACAAAGGGGTGCGGTGCTATGTGTGTAGGTAAGAGTTTGTGTACATATAATTTCCTCTTTCGATATTGGATCATGTATGTGTGCACTTGAATATATGTTTGAATATGACTGCGGGCGTGAGACAATCTATTTTTTATTGTATATAAGAGCATTAGGCTCATATGGGGATTTTCCTTAATTTGTGTGATATTATAGGTTATTTCACATAATTTATGTTCATTTCAGCCTGTTTGTGGTGATGTTGATCTAAATAATTTCGATCCTGTGTATGTTAAGCACTCCGGAGTGGGTGGCATAGTCTGTCCTCTTCTGAAATCAGGATTGCACTTTCCCCATCTCTTCTTTCTTTCTTACAGTGACCATAGTGCTCATGAACATGGTGTTCCTAATAAAAAAGGATAAAACACACAATAAGTGGAAACACAAGGAAGTGGGCTGATACCAAATAGGAGCTTTCTTTAACCTTTAGAGAGAGGAAGTCTAAAAGTTCCATTCACAGCAATGTGACTTTTTTGTCTATAAATTCCTAATATTTATATTTTGGTAGTAAAAATAATACATTTTCCCACTGAGAACAAAATGGAAGGTAGTGCAGCTAGTATGATTAGGAAGAGTTCCCACCTGACCAGAGGCTCCCTGTAGTCGCCGAGAGAAGATGTAGGAAAAACGCACTGGCAAAGTCAATAGGTTTGTCTATTTGAAATTCCTTCTTCCCTGAATGGCACGTTTCTGTACGTGTTTGAGTGTGTATAAGAACGTGTAAATGCTTGGGGGATGGATGAGTGCATGAATGAATAGATGAGTTGGCACAGCTTCTTTCTCAATCATTCCCGTCAACATTGTATTTTGAAGATTTAGTTCTCGTGTCTCACTCCTTCAAATGTTGTTTGCTGCTATCAGCCGTAAAGAGAGTCCCTTGGATTATCTGGCATGAGGACCGTAGCCACAGACTCCAGCTGTCTGGGCTGGAGGACAACTCTGAGGCACAGTCATGAACAAGGACACAGGCCTATTTGGTAGAGGATGTCTTCCATCCAACCATGAGGACTAAACTGCAGGGGATTTCTCAACTTGTCTTCAGGGACGACCTGCACTGTGCTGCATAGGAGGGCAGGGGGGGCATGTAGGTTATGGTGGTCGGAGCATCAGCCCCTCCCCTTCTGAATGCCAGCAGAGGCAAACAACAAAAGTAAAATAATAAAACATTTGTATTATCATTTTATCATTTTCCCAGCAGGCTGTGAGGGTGGGGCTTGGCCTCCCACCTTGACTCTGCCACTGCAGCACCATGGAGGAGGGAGGAGTGGTGGGCACTGCCAAGCCTTCTTGACGGCTTGGGCGGCCCTCTGCGGCCGGCCAAACCACCGTGCACCCTTAGCCTTTCTCAACCTAACTGCGTTGTACAGCTGGGTGGAGAAAACAACACAGGCTCCCAGTCTATGTCTGAGTGCCGAACCAAGGTTCTCAGACCAATCCCAGTGCTACTCACATGCTGAGAATAGCATTTCCAGCCTGTGAGTAGCGCTGGGATCGGTAGCTGGAAGCCCGTGCCGTGTGCAGTAGACTCCTCACAGGGATGCGACGATCGAGAGCAAGGCGGCGGTCGTTGAGCATACCCATCCCACTTGGGGTGACAAATGCAAAAACCACAGTTTTTTTTTGTTGTTTTTTTTGTTGTTGAAAGTTTTATATAGCGCGAACAAGATCTTTGCAGATATCAGAGCGCTTTACAGGACAAGGGGGTGATAGAGTAATAGAATGTAATAGTTGAGGTAGTTAGGTACAAGGTGCATAGTTACATAGGTAGGTCAAAAATACATGAGGTTGATAGACAGAATGCAGAACAATGTCATACATTCACCCCAGTACAGAGATCTGGGCCTAAATCCATCGTTGTTTTGCACTCCACACCACCCCAGTTCAGACATGGCCACTGGATTCAAGCGAGCCGGGCTGAAGATGTCTGGAATGCCAGAAACCGGTCCTCGGAAGCTTGTTTCCAGTCCAGGGAAGGCATGGCTTGGCAGTTCGGGCTGGACTGTTCCCATGAGGCACAGGGTCAGACTGATTTTCATATGGCCATGTCTGAACTGGGGTGGTGTGGAGTGCATACGGCGCTGCCCTACGGCAAAAGCCCCCCGGCCCCCGGGGCCTAGGTTTTATTTATTTATTTATTTATTTATGCATTTTTATATAGCGCGGACTTTACCCGAAGGCGTCAGAGCGCTTCACATTAGGAACAGAAATGAAACATAATGAGAAACATTACAAAAGAGCAGATTACAAAAGCATACGTTACTTACATAAGGTAATAGTGACAATTGTGAGCAAACAAAATACATGAGGTAGTAAAAATTGTGAGCCACCAAAATTACATGAGGTAGTAAAGGTAAAAGTGACAATTGTGAGCAAACAAAATACTTGAGGTAGTAGTAAAAATTGTGAGCAACCAAAAATACATGAGGTAGTAAAGGTAATAGTGATAATTGTGAGCAAACAAAATACTTGAGGTAGTAAAAATTGTGAGCAACCAAAAATACATGAGGTAGTCAAAAAGTGCACAAGAGGAAAATGACAAGTGTGTAGTTATAAGAGAAAACAGAGTATAATTTGAGGTATAATGCTGCAATAAATGCTAGGCACACGAACAAGCGTTACGTAGGCAAGGTGGCACTTGTGCAGGTATCAAAGGTAAAAACATGTGAGAGGTAGCAACCGTGTGTTACAAGGGCAAAGTGGTGTGTGCATGTTACAAAAGGGCACCGAACACAAGAACATGGAGAATACTGCGAAAAGGCAGACACTCCAACCACAGGACAAACACTGGGAAGGCACTTCCATGGTCATGGAAAGTAGAAAATATCAGTAGTGGGAAGTCTTCCTCTAAATAGCAAGAGGACGTGAATTACTTTTGGAGGTGTCTCTGGAGGAGGAGAACTTTGAGGTCCCTTTTGAAGGCCTGGGAGGAGGCGGTGGTCCGGAGCTGAGGCGGAAACGAGTTCCAGATTCTCACTGCATTGCCTGAAAAGGATTGGGCCATTGTTCTTTCCTTCTTGAAAGTGGGAGGTTCAAGCAGTAGATTCTCCGCATTGCGTGCAGGTCTAGAGCCTCCAGAGAGTTTCAGTTTATTCGCCAGGTAGCGGGGAGAGGAGGAGTGCAAGGCTTTGTGGGTGATACAAGCGGTCTAGATAGCTCTAGCCTCGAAGGGAAGCCAGCGGAGGGTGGATAACATCGGTGTGATGTGATCGCTTCTTTCGGCCCCATAAATGAAACGAGCTGCTGAATGGAAGACAGACTTAAGTGGGGACAGGTGAGATTTGGGGAGGCCAGTAAGAAGATAATTGCAGTAGTCTAGTCTGGAGAGGACCAGCGATTGCACCAGGGTTATAAGGTCCTGCTCCGGGAAGAAGCGACGTATTCCCCAAAGAAGGCGCAGTTGGTAGCGAGCAGATTTTGCAATAGAATTGATGTGGGGAGTTAGATTGAGATTTTTGTCTAGAATGACACCAAGGGATTTTGCGCTGTCGACAATGATGGGTTTATTGCTGAGTAGATTCATCTGATCCATCCATGATTGAACCGGGGGAGGAGAGAGTGAGGAGGAGAAGAGGAGGAATTCAGTTTTGGAGGGATTCAGAATCAGTTGATGAGATGACATCCAATTTTGAATGGAGTCGAGAGTGGAGCTTAGGATGGAGAGGTCATGAGTGGAGGCAACCTTGAGGTAGAGTTGAGTGTCATCTGCATAGAGATGATAGTGAATCCCGGATTTGCTTAGGAGGTTTCCCAGTGGTTCTAAGTAGAGATTGAACAATGTGGGTGCAAGTATAGAGCCTTGGGGAACACCTTGACCCACCGCCACAGGAGAAGAAAGACTGTTCGCTATTTTGATCATTTGAGATCTGTCAGAGAGGAAGGATGCAAACCATTTAAGCACAGTGCCCTCCAAGCCCATTCTCTGTTGAAGAATATTGAGGAGGGTGTTGTGATTAACAGTGTCGAAGGCTGCGGAAAGGTCAAGGAGAATTAGCAGACAGGACCCCCCTGAGTCGAGTATCCTCAGCGCATCATCAACCACTTGCAGTAGGGCTGTTTCAGTGCTGCAGTTTTGGATGAAGCCGGACTGACAATTGTCAAGAAGATCATTGTCCTTGATATGACGAGAGAGTTGTTTGGCTACACATCTTTCCGTGATCTTCGCAAGAAAGGGAAGGTTGGTGATGGGGCGGAAGTTGTTGAGGTCATTCGCATCAGCAGTGGGCTTTTTCAGCAGAGGGGTGACCTGCCCAGTTTTGAAGGAGACAGGAAGGGATCCTTGCCAGAGGGAGATATTGATCAGAGTGGACCAATAGGAGAGGGAATGGGTATAGAAGTCAAAGGCAATGGCACTGGGAATAGGGTCAAGAGAATGGTTGGAGGGCTTTGTTTCGCGTATGCACTTGAGAAGGGCATCTTCAGATATGGGGTCAAAGCTCTGCCAAATGGTTAAGGATTTGCGCTCCTCTGGAGGTGTAGGATGAGCAACCTGATCCACAAGTGATTTCACCTTTTCATCGAAGAAAATAGCGAATTCCGCTGCTCTCTTTGTAGAATCCTCCACCTTGGAGGTTGGGGGAGAGCAGCTTGGAGTCTTGATGAGATCGAATAGTTTTTTGGGTCTATTTTTGGCTGAATCAAGGAGGGTTTTGAAGTGCGTCGCTTTCTCAAGGAAGATGTGCTTGTGGTATTTGGATCTTGCTGTGCGAAGCAAGGCTAAATTGTCAGTGGAAGGCAATTGCCTCCATTGCTTCTCCAGGACTCTTAGCTGCTTCCTTTCCTCATAAAGGGATTTGTTGAACCAAGGTGCTGAGGGAGTGGGCCTTATCCTTTTGCTTTTAAGTGGAGCGACGTTATTAATTTCAGCTGCAAGAACTGTGAGGCATTGGGAGGTGAGATCGTCAACAGCTATGTTCGGGTCTAGCCTTGGAAGTGAAAGCAAAGCTGATTCACAGAGGGGACCGACATCAATGTTTTTGGCGTCACGGAACCAGGAGATGGTCCTTTTGGGTTGGCCAAGAGTTATAGAGTGTGAAAGTTGAAGAGAGAATGGGATGAGGTGGTGGTCAGACCAATCTACATGAATAGGGGTAGAAGTAGAAAGCATGCCTGCTTTAGAAATAACAAGGTCCAGGATTGCGCCCTTAGAGTGGGTTGGTTCAGTGCAGTGTTGGATAAGATCATTTGCAGAGAAGAAGGTGGCCAGTGAGTTCGCAGAGGAGTCTTGCGGTGCGCCCCAGTGGAGATTAAAGTCACCCACGATGGTCTGATTGTCACTTTGAGAGTATTGGTCGCTGATGAAGTCTTTGAGATCTTCTATAAACGAAGAGCTACTACTACGAGGCGGGCGGTAAATGATATGGAATCTGAGCGGTGAACGGTGTTGCAATTGAAGTGCAAGAGAAAGGCATTCAAAGGTGTGGGAGGAGCTGCTAGGAGAAGCCTTAAGTTGGAGGGCGTTTCTGAAGATGACTGCAACACCTCCCCCCGTGTTTTCAGTTCTGTCATTCCTAAATATGGAATAACCTGTGGGTACTAGGAGATCAAATATAGAGTGAGAGGTATCTTTGAACCAGGTCTCTGTGAGGAAGAGCATGTCAAGTTTGTGAAGGGAGATGGTGTCGGATATTTCAAATTTGTGTTTAACTGCAGATCTGCAGTTGTGAAGCATACAGCGCAGCTCTGTCAAGACTGTTTTGGTGACGGGGGCACTTGGGCTCTGAAGGGTGATCGGGATAAGGTACATTTGCGGGGGTGCTCGGGAGGGTTTAGGTGGACGCTTTGTTCTGACAGAGGTGATGGTCGGAATAGTGTAGACAGTGGGGTTGCTAGGGTATGCCTGTTGAAGAAGGGTGGCGTTCAGGGGCTTGTGTAAGTTAACGACGTTTGCAGACGAAAGGTTGAGCTTGGCTGTATTGGGGTGAGGGGGCGAGGTGTATCTCTGGGGAAGTTGGGAGGGAGTAGAGGTGCATGGAGGGGTGGAGATCTTAGAGCATAAAAGTGAAATGGCAGCTGTAAGCTGAGAGATGGAGGTGATCAGAGAGCCAAGCGTATTTTCCAGTGAGAAAGAGGCAGAGCGCGGAAGGTTGGGTGGCTCGATTGAAATAAGGGGGGGTGGAATTGGTGGTGGACGGCAGGGAGAAGTGGGGGGACAGGAGGTGTGTTGGGGGTGGGGTTCACAGGTGGGGAAAGGTGGGGGTTGGGAGCGGGAGTAAGTGAATTGGGGGTTAAGGGAGAGTTGTCATTGTTGGTGTTGCAAGAGGGAGAGGAATTAAGGACAAATTTAAAGGGAGAAAGGTGCGGAACACGTCGGTAGGGAAGTAGGAGGGGGGAGGCCGGTGTGGCGTCATGGGAGTGTAGGAGGTTTGGGAGGAACAGAGGTGCATTGGTTGCGGAGGTCCTGTCAGTTAGGAGAGGTAGCACTGAGGAAACGGTCATCTGGCAGAGTGAGGGGGGTTGAGAGAAAGGGAAGTTGAGGAGGGGAAGTGGTTCTGCTGGGCCTGAGTGAGGGAGATGGAAGGTGTTCCTAGGAGTGGCAGGGGGGTAGTGCGGCAGTACTGGAGGAGTAGGAGGGAGGAGAGAGATGCAGTGGGAATGTGGCAGAAACGGGGTGAATGACGAGGGGATGAAGGGGTGGAGAGGAGGGATGGAGAGAGGGCTAAGGGGAGCAAAGGGAAAGTTAATTGGGAGAGAGTGTTGGAGGAGAGGTGGACTAAAGAGGGGGGTGACGGGAAGAAGTATGGGGGAGGAGAATAGATTGGAGTGTCGTGAAGGTGCAGATGGGACGAGGAGCGTGTTAGCTAGTGGTAAGGCTGAAGTAATGCGGGATGGGACATACTGTGGGGGAGGAGGATTAGGAGATGAGGTAAGTTGGGGGGGGGGGGAAGAGGGCCGACCTGCCCTTCTCGTGAGTGCAGCCAGTTGGAGTGGGGAGGGGTCGGCGGAGGAGAAAGGGAGTAATGGGTGGAGCTGGAAGGAGCTGGAAGGAGAGTCAAGGGGAAACCCGGTTGCAGAGACGGGGAGTAGGGAGGGGAAGAGGTGGTCAAAGATCGAGAGGCAGGAGTCTTTGCCTTGGATCATGACAGTACCGTTGTTATAGAGTGAGATAGTGAGGTAGCCATTGAAGCACCCAGAGGGGGAAATTTTTAGTTGTTTCTCATAAGGGATAGAGGAGGAGGAGGTGACGTTAAGGGAATTGTAAAAACTGTTGGACCAACGCATGTACACGGGATGAATGCAGCAGATTTATGATATGGAGATGCCAGGGCTAGAATAAATGCTTCTGGCGAGTATCTCCCCATCAAAGCCCGTCAATTACACAATTATTGCCCCATAGCGGGGAATAACCATGTGGATCGGGAGTTACCTGGTATTTTTGCACTGGCTGACTGTTCCAAAATTCGGAGAAATGTCTCGTCAGATTTACTGTCTAATTGAAGCAGGTGGTAAATCTATGTGGGGTGTAGGTCAATTGGATTCACGGGAGGAGGGTGTAAGGCAATTGTGGGGTGTGGGGGTTTACGACAGGCTCTGACAGGATTGTGGGGTGAGTAGCATGCTCTCCCCATGCTTTGACAAACGGACAAGTTTCTAAAAGCTCCTTTCACGTGCCAAGTTTCTCCCACATTCCCTTAATTCCCAGCACTTCCATAAATAAACACTTACCTGCACAAAACTGAAAGGGGCAGGTAAACCGCACCTCGTAATCTAGACACGACGATCCGCTGACCTGCTTTTTATTTACACAGGCCAGCCCGAATGTGGCATCATATCTGTGTAGAGACAGAAGGAAAGAAGGTGAGGACAGCACAGGTCCGTCTCTGGCATGTGAACAACATTGCTGCCCTCTGCTGGCAATTGACAGAAAATGATGTACAAAGAGGCATTATTACAGGTAGTAAACTCATCTGTGTAATTTCTGGTTTCGAGATAATATGTTGCGGAGATATCTCCTCTCCTCCTCCAATGTTTCGAACCACCTGCTCGGGAGAAGGGACTCTCTCAATGAGTTTCACATTTTAAATTGCAAAACTGAAAAGGATTAAGAACTTGTTTGGGTCGAACTAAATCAATGTCCCGGAGAGCGATCTTGTTATAGGGAATGTGGAAGCGTAAATCTTGGCTGTCTGTTTAATTGATGCCATTATAACAGTTGCAGTCACATACATGGGAGATCCACCCAGTACGCAGTCGTTTCATGAGTAAACTAACATGATGCATCCAGCCGCAAAAACAGTCCAATTCCCTTAGTTGGCACAGTGTTTACAGCCATCTTAAAGGTCGGCTATTATCCATGATTGAGTTTCCTTCAGGCCTAACTTGATTACAATTCAACCTGAAGTATAGGCAAAATTCTCAGTAAGCACCCGTGTTGTATGTTTGCAATACAGTACAGCCGGTGGCTGTTTTTCAATTGATGCAGACATTTTACAATAATAACAACTATAGTACAGTTGCCCCATGATTCTTTTATTTATAAACACTTGTATAGGCATTTTTTATGTCATGCACAGGGTGTATGATAAGGGGGACGTACACGGTGGAACGGTCACTACTTCCCACCATCTCAGTGACAACATGTAGCATTGAGCAGGATGTTTATGGTGCCTGGCTGGGATTACTAAGCACCCCTTTGGTATGCTTGCAATACAATACAGACAGTGTGTTCTGGCTGTTTTTCAATTTATGCAGACATTTTACAATAATAACAACTATAGTACAGTTGCCCCATGATTCTTTTATTTATAAGCACTTTGTAGGCATTTTTCATGTCATGCACAGGTCTTAGTGAGAACATGGAGCATCGTGCAGGATGTTTATGATGCCTGGTTGGGATTGTGTAGATACGGGCTGGGTGCACTTTGTTACTTTAACACTACAATCATAACGCCAGCAATAAAAAAATAAAAAAAAATTGCATGCACACATCAGACAGTGTGGCTGTTTTACAATTGATGCAGACATTTTACATACTAACAACTATAGTACTGTTGCCCCATGATTCTTTTATTTATAAACACTTTTATAGGCATTTTTATGTCATGCACAGGGTGTATGATAAGGGGGACGTACACGGTGGAACGGTCACTACTTCCCACCATCTCAGTGACAACATGTAGCATTGTGCAGGATGTTTATGGTGCCTGGCTGGGATTAGTAAGCACCCCTTTGGTATGTTTGCAATACAATACAGACAGTGTGTTCTGGCTGTTTTTCAATTGATGAAGACGTTTTTACAATAATAACAACTATAGTACAGTTGCCCCATGATTCTTTTATTTTTAAACACTTTTACAGGCATTTTTCATGTCATGCACAGGGTGTATGATAAGGGGCACGCACACGGTGGAATGGTCTCTACTTCCCATTACCTTAGTGAGAACATGGAGCATCGTGCGGGATGTTTATGGTGCCTGGCTAGGATTGTGTAGATACGGGCTGGGTGCACTTTGTTACTTTAACACTACAATCATAACGCCAGCAATAAAAAAAAAAAAAAAACATTTGAATGCACACATCAGACAGTGTTACACATAAGGAGCGCTGCATTACAAAGGGATCATAGGTAAGGATTAGGCCCTTCTGGGCCTAGGGGCTCAGTGGTCTAATGCGTTCAATGCAGGGGCCTCTGTTGACCTCATGGTCGCAGGTTCTTATCTTGGCAGTCCCTCTCAGCCCTTCGTCCCTCTGAGGTCGATCAAATTAGTACCATGAAGTTGGGTAACAATAAATATCTGTTATGCAGCGCCAAGATGCCTCCAGGTGAGCATGCGTTTTACAACTACACAGGACAAAAAACGTTCTTGCAGTCTATTTACAATAAGCTTGTTACAAAGTGCCTCTGCTAAGTTATGCTGGCATTAGGTGACCCTGGGCACATCACTTACTAACCTAGTGCCGGTATGTAATATGTTTAATGCACCTAGTACCCTGACAAAATGCCGTGGCTGTCCTGGTTGGCAATTTATGCGTCCAACATTTTTGGGGACATACGTCCACTGTAAGTAAGGGACAAAGGGGACGCCTGGGAGAGAACCATTATGTGGGCAGTTGGTGTGAGAGGAGGATTTTGCGCAGTATGGGAGCAGAGACAGCCCACTAAAATGGATCTTGGGGAGGCTGCCTGTGCTCAGGTACCCCGGAGGGCCGGTGCGTTATGCGGTGCCCTGGTTTCAAATAAGGCAACCTTTTGCTGTGTCTGCCATTTAAATAACATGTGAGCGGTCAATGAGGGCTGGTGTGTTATGCGGTGCCCTGGTTTCAAGTAACACCTTTGCTGTGTCTGCCATTAAAATAACACACAAGTGGACAATGCTGGGGGGTAGATCCAGTGGAGCTTTCCTTCAGATTTAATATGGTTTGCAGGGCTGTGCGCCCTGGCAGTGCTAACATCAGCCGTTGAGTTTTCAGTATGTTCTGGCCCAATACTCCTGCCAGGGACAATGTCAGCTGTTTGTCACTGATTATCAGTATGTTCTGTTCCAATACTCCTGTCAAGGGCAATGGTGGTTACTTTTCTCCAAGGTAAAAAGGTCCGGCTAGGGTTGTGGGGTCAGGTCAGTACTACCCACATACCGATGCTGGCACCTGGAGTGATAGCAATGGGGGTGAACTGATTCCCATAATTAATCGGTAGTCTAATTGGGTTTTCCTGGTCCTACTAAAAAGTTAAGGAGCAATTGCAAGATCCATCGGGAGGCGCTAGTCGCAAAAGGACAGCTTTCTACAAAAAATGAGGACAATGTGTATGGGACCATGCTGAACAGCACATTGGGCTAACATTAGAAGCTAGTTTAACTCATCAATAAGCACCTGGGAGGTGACAGTTGCTTCACATGCATTGTTATCAAGGTACATCCCTTTGTAGCGAGTTAGTACTCTTCATAAAGTGTACAATAATAACAGTATGAGAACGGGATCCTCATAGTTTATTACTAGGAATCTTCTGGGATCAGGTATCCCGGTGGCAGCGCTTCCTTTGTGCAACATTGAGGGTAGATGCCCAATTTGCTTCTACTCCAATGCCCACTATTCCAACTTAAGTGCGGATTGTGCACAGTGCAGTCTTTATCTGACGGCCATTAAGTTCTGCCAGGGGGCCAATGCAGTATGCAGTGCCCGTAGTTGATGTAGTGGTCTGAATAATTTGTCAGCAAACTTCCTGCAGGAACGGGCAGGTATGCCTCGCTTGGACCATGGGGATAAGCTGTTGCGAGACGGGGCCTGCTGGCATGCTGCGGACATTTTATAAGGTATGTTTTCCACAGTGGGTGGACAAAATGGGCATGTGGTTAAGTTAGCCCGCATATATTCCAGGGTATGCCTTTTATGGTCAGGTATATTCTCCACTAATAGTGGATGATATGGGCAGGTGATAAAGTGATCCCGCATGTTCTCCGGTGTAGGTCATTTATACACCATCTGGGATGGCCTGATGGCACACTGGACACAGTGAATGTAAATGCTAGTTAGGATCCCTGGGGAGGCTGTTGCAAGGCAGAGCCTACCGGCATACTGCGTTCAGTGAACGTTTCAAGTGGTATGTTCTGTCTTAATGGTGAGGGACATAAACATGTGGTAAATTTATCATACATATTTTCCAGGTTAGGCCATTTATAAACCGGCAGGATGTCCTAATGGGAACATGGGAGAGGTGGTTGCAAAGCTGGGCCTAATGGCACACTGGGCACAGTGAATGTAAATGCTGTTTATAAACAGGCAAGGGATCTGATTAGAGCCTGGGCGAAGGCTGGGCAAGGCAGGGCCTACCAGCATTCTGTGCTCGGCGGGCGTTTCACCAGGTATGTTTTCCATTAAATGGGGAAGGACATAGACATATGGTCAATTTATCCCTCGTAGTTCTCTGCACTTACCGTTTATAAATAGGTAAAGGTGTCTAGGTGAGACACATCGGATGTCACAATAATATGTGCAGGATGTGATGGAAATAAAACAGTAAACAGGCAAGGTGTCTGCATGAGACTCTAGATAAGGCTTAAAAGCTGTTATAAGGCAGGGCATGCCTGATATGAGAGGAAATATGCATCGGGTTAAGTTGTCCCTATATATTTTCCGGGGTATGCCATTTATTCTAGTCAGGATTTTGGCGTTGTTCTGTAACAATATAGTACGTCTGTAGGTAAAAGGCAGCCGTTGTGGAGCATAGTCAGCGTCTGGGGGGGGGAGGGCGAGTGCGCCGGGGAGCTTCTCACCCTGTGGCGGAGCGCTGACAGTTAACAGCAAAGACGGATGCACAACAATAGAGGTGCAGCCATTCCATGGACCCCAGGAGGGGGTAGATTCCACGTTTGCAGTGAGTCGGCCTGGAGGAGGGACTGACCTGCCGGTAGTCCTGGACTCTACTGCCCTAACCCACGACGTATGGACTGAGAACGATCTTGGGGAGGTTGCCTGTGGGCAGGTACCCCGGTGGGCCGGTGCGTTATGTGGTGCCCTTGATCTCAAGTAGTGCAACTATTGGCTGTAGCACGTTGTGGCCTGCCGGCACAATGTGCGCAGCAGAATTGGACATTGGTGGCCGAGACGGCCAAGTTCAAATGTACGGCCAAGTTCTAGTGTACGGCCTAGTTAAAAGTTAAAGTGCAACTGTTGGCTGTAGCGCATTGTGGCCTGCCGGCACAATGTGCGCAGCAGAGTAGGACATTGGTGGCTGAGACGGCCAAGTCAAATGTACGGCCAAGTTCTAGTGTATGGCCGAGTTAAAAAGTTAAAGTGTAAAGTTCAAATATATGACCATGTTATTTTAGTGTACGGCCGAGTTAAAGTTTAAATGTAATGTTGTACTTAATTTCCTTACTGCTGTTAACATGTTGATGCAGCTAAAGTGTGATGCTGTGAATAATTCTGATATATCTAAGAATGATACTTTACTTGGTAATGGTCTGCGGTTAATTCCTTGGCTTGATGTGAATAAAAGGCTACGCCATTGACAACCTACCTTGATTCTGAGAGTTCTTGGGCGTAGTGGGGGCTAAGGTGGCAGAATTTGGGGGAGGAGGGAATGTCACGTTGTGTGCTTACTATGACAGGCACCCCCCACGCCTAGGGGAGGGGCGCCCTTAGTAGCACCACGGGGCTGAGCCTCCTCTAGAGCCCCTGGATAAGGAAGGGGGTTGGCTGGCCAGGTTGGTTGACGTAGAAATGAAACTAGCAGGAAACGAAACTTAGCAGGCTATTTAAGGCTGTGCCATGAGGGGCTTCATTCTCTTTGTCCCCTTCATGTACAGCCTGGATGGAAGAAGCGTCGTCGACCACCCACCCACCCGGCAGAAGAGTAAGGCGTTGCGGAGCGCTGACAGTTAACAGCAAAGACGGATGCACAACAATAGAGGTGCAGCCATTCCATGGACCCCAGGAGGGGGTAGATTCCACGTTTGCAGTGGGTCGGCGTGGAGGAGGGACTGACCTGCCGGTAGTCCTGGACTCTACTGCCCTAACCCACGACGTATGGACTGAGAACAATCTTGGGAAGGTTGCCTGTGGGCAGGTACCCCGGTGGGCCGGTGCGTTATGTGGTGCCCTTGATCTCAAGTAGTGCAACTATTGGCTGTAGCACGTTGTGGCCTGCCGGCACAATGTGCGCAGCAGAATTGGACATTGGTGGCCGAGACGGCCAAGTTCAAATGTACGGCCAAGTTCTAGTGTACGGGCTAGTTAAAAGTTAAAGTGCAACTGTTGGCTGTAGCGCGTTGTGGCCTGCCGGCACAATGTGCGCAGCAGAGTAGGACATTGGTGGCTGAGACGGCCAAGTCAAATGTACGGCCAAGTTCTAGTGTAAAAAAGTTAAAGTGTAAAGTTCAAATATATGGCCATGTTATTTTAGTGTACGGCCGAGTTAAAGTTTAAATGTAATGTCGTACTTAATTTCCTTACTGCTGTTAACATGTTGATGCAGCTAAAGTGTGATGCTGTGAATAATTCTGATATATCTAAGAATGATACTTTACTTGGTAATGGTCTGCGGTTAATTCCTTGGCTTGATGTGAATAAAAGGCTACGCCATTGACAACCTACCTTGATTCTGAGAGTTCTTGGGCGTAGTGGGGGCTAATTTGGCAGAATTTGGGGGAGGAGGGAATGTCACGTTGTGTGCTTACTATGTGGAAGGCGTCTTTTGATCTCACACTGGAAACCATGATGTATCGATTACACATTTGAAAGCAACATTGTTCAACGCGAGAAACTCCTGTTTGTCAAAAATTCAGGATTTATGTCTAGGCAAACAGAACTAATGAATATTAGAAGTCTCAAATTCTTCATAAATTACTTAGCATTAGAAGAGATGCGGACTGTGCTGGTCATTCCTCTGCTAGTTAATGTTCACAGTCTTTTCTGGTTAAAACCTCATGTGCCTTCCTCGTCACAGTGCCTACCTATAACCAGTACTTACCTTGAGCCGGGGGTTGAAGGTGGGGCACACCACCTCTCATTTTTGGGGGCCGACTCTAAATTTCCCTGGCAAGACTTTGACCCATAGTAAGAAAGAGAAAAATACAAAAACGGGAAGGATAGAGGGGGAAAAAACGGAAAACGGTGACAAAGGGAAAAAACAGGGACGAAGAATAATCTACAAAATTGAGATAAAGGGGCACGAAGTGTCTGGTGTTTGATGAAAGAATCACGAGGTGGAATCAAGACCACACAGACTTCATATTCGGCAACCCTGACATTAGGGAGCACCATCTCCAGGCTTCTGGGAAATCTTTGGGCACCGGCACTTATTTTACAAATTAAGTCGTACCTATAAGGTAAGCCCTTAACTAAGAGACAGGCAATCCATATGACAGTTGTTTTATTGTAATCTCAATCTCCCTGACCCACAGCTTCCACTTTTGTTTTTATAATTTTTTTTTGTTCCTCTTCTCTTAGTATATCCTTGTACGTGCCCCCAGCATCTATTCGTTGGTATGTGCGGTTTTGTGAATCTACTCTTGCACCAATTTTTCACAAAGTTGTTCCCCATTCTGGGGCTTGTTTCACTCTTTTCACGGGACGGTGAAAGATATTTATGTTTTATGTATCTCTATTCGGTCTTTTTCTTTTGTCAACTTTATCTGAGGGAGTCTCCAGCATTGTCCTTTTTTAATCCTATATGGCCTTTCTGATTTTCATCTTTTACTTTACCTTCAATCTCTTGGTTGTATCTATTGTGATCACATATTTTTTCACTTTCGGATATCACTCCTTGGTTGTGGCTCCTTCAGCGCATAATTTTGCCTTTAAGATGAGTATTGTTGATAGATTGTCTCATTGTCCCCACAGAAAGTGTTCAAGCATATGAATGACGAAATTGAAGAAATAGCCCTGACTTAAAACCATCTTACTTTACATGAACTGACCATTTGGATGCTATAAAATACTCTCTACTCCTGAGAAGACAAAATAAGTTTATATTGATTGCGCCCTGAAGAAGGATTGGTGGATATTGGTCTTTGTTCCGAAACACGCGTCGGCGCTTCCTTTGTGTGTGTTTTTTGTAGTTATATCATTGAAAAGTGTCTGTATGTTTACTGTATCTTTTTATATTTTTTTTTAATTGTGTTTAGTGTTGTAGCTTTTGACGGTGTGGATGTGTGTGAGGATGTTGGTCGCCTTGAGATTATGTGAGGGCTGTATTATATTTGTATAATGATGTAAATAGACTGTATATATTTCTACGTTTTGATTGTAATTTTGGATCTATGACAGATATATAAAAAAATTATAAATAGAGATATGCTTTTCTAATAATTCCTTTATGTGTGGGACAATGTTGTTAATTGAAAATAATTGGAGCTAAGACCCTTATATGTATACTATGTTCTAGGGGAGGTTCTCTGTTTTTGATTATCTTTGTACTGCTTCCAGCATTGGAGAAGTGTGGCTCACTGGTTAGAGGAGGTATACCCTGAAGCAGAAGTCAGACCCGGGACCAGGGTTCAATTCCCGACGCAGCAGGGTCTTGAGCCCAATGGTCCACGGACTTGATAATTCTCACTTCGGTGCCCACTCTAAGCACGGGTTCACACTATGCAGCTCTGGGCATTAAGCTTGCTTAATCTCCACAACGGCCCCCCCGCGGCGGGATGCCTGGCTTTCACCTTGGGGATGCCCAGTACGGGTTATCTCACAGGGAAAAGCCAGGATGGGTTCCCAATGCATGCACCAAGATGCCCTAGGGTAAGTCGAGCGCTATATAAGAACATACATACATAATGTCTATTTAGTCTGTCCATGAACACGTGGGGCCTGATTCACAAAGGTAAACTTACACTTTTGTGTAAGTTTACGATTGTTTGCTAGTCACAGAGGCATTTTACTTGTAGCAGCTTTACGACTGCGGAATCTCCGCACAATAAAAGATAGGACAATAGTATCTTATTATCTTAGGATACTCTGCAGTTGTAAAGATACTACTAGTAAAATACCTTTGTGAATAGCAAACAATCATAAACTTACACAAACGTGTAAGTTTACCTTTGTGAATCTGGCCCTGAATCAATAAAATTCTTTGGGCAGCGGAAATTATACTACACAGCTTTTGCCCCCTTTTGATACCACAGGGTTGGCGCCTCGTGCCTCCCTTAGCCCATGAACAGCTTTCTGTTTGCTAGTTAGGGGCATGAAGAATGGCGAGGAGTTGAAACTACAGGATGTAAAGAAGACTTTTGAGCCCTGTTTACTGTCTGTTTATGGAGCCTATTTAACTCCATGTCATTACAGACCCATATTCCATTCCTGGGCCTTTGTGTGTCAAAATAATGCATTCTGGGTGTTGTAGTCTTGCTTTGTTTCCATGAAGCAAATTGGATTGACACACCTAATGGCAATGATTTATAAATGAAAACATCAGGACAGAATGCTGTGTCTGTTTATGTCACTGCCTTCATAAACCCGGAGACTAGGGTAAAAAGAGCAGTGCAATTCCCCTACTAATAAGGATTCATCACCCACACTGGACACCATCCTGCCCATTACATCGAACCCACTCAGACAACCTAGTGCCAACTTTAGGTCCATTAACAAATACAACTCACTACAAGTGACCGTTGCTCACTATGATTTACTAGTAACGAAATCTCATCTCACATTCATGCTTCTTAACTGCAGGTCCGTGGTAAAACATGCTACCGACATTGCGGATCTCATTCTTGCACAAGACCATGTTCCAATAATTTTAACGGAAACTTGGCTTGATGATTCCTCATCACCCACCCTGGACTTTCTTGGTCCCCCCCAACTATGACATCACCAGACTAGACAGAATGGGAAACGCTGGTGGTAGCTTAGCTTGCATCTACCACTACATGCTTACAGTTAAAAAAAATCACAAAATGCACCAATACCCTTCTGTGAATACCTAGCTATCGAAATATGTAGTAATGCAAACTCCACACGATTTACCACTCCCCAGGCAATAACCTTCTCTTCATTGAACAATTTATGGAGACCATCTCCTCTAACATGGGCCAGCACACCAACTACATCTTCCCTGATGATCTCAACATAAACTAGAACAATACTAATGACCTTAACCTTATACAATCATGAAATGACCAAACGCACATTAGAATCTCTACATTTGATCTAATCATTGCTAAGAACAATGTCATTCTACTGGAATCCATAACACCATGTGACTGGTCCGACCACTATCAAATCACCTTCCTCATCATGGTTACGGTGTTGACTAGAAAGAGACAACCTCTTAAACCCAAACCATGGTCTAGACACTTGAGAATTATTATTCTAACATCTATTATCAAAAACTTTCCTCCTCTTTCCCCAAGCACAGCGAAGGTGAATGATCTCACAGAGCATTACTTCCAATCCATATCAGACATTCTTGACACGATCGCTCCTAAGCAACTAAAAAGTATACAGAAGATGCTCTCCCAACCCTGGTTCAATGGCTTGCTTAAATGAGGAAAGGCATAATTTAAGGCTTGCAGAAAGATCATGGAGAACATTTCCCATCACTGCTCACATAAAAAATGTTAGGGCATCGAGAAGCTCCTATAAAAAACACAGCTGTAGTTCCAAAGCAGAATACTTTAAGGTGCAACTTGACAATGCCAACAAAAACCCTAAAAACTATTCAAAATCAATAAACAACAAGCAGTCTACAAATCAGACCATCACTCTATACATTGTGGGCCTCTGCCTAGCAGTGAAGAATTCTCTGTATATTTATTTGAAAAGACAGGATGTATTGAATCTGAGTTACATCTCACCTCCCAGATTTTGCCAACTTTGGTCCAGCCCAATATTTTACCAGTACAGCTACATGTTAGTTCCCTCACTATTGGCTATACTCCAAAAAATCACACCTCCTGAAATTCCTTTGAAATCCTCGATGAAACGGATCTACTCAAAACATTAACATCGATAAAACCATCTAACCACTTCAATGATCCTCTGCCCACCAAGCTCGTCAAACAGCTTAAACTTTCCATTCTACCCTTCTCGACTACCATTGTCAATGCCTCTCTTTCTCAGGGCATGTTTCTTGACTGCTTAAAGTTAGGACCTGTCACAGCAAATTTTACTTAAACCAAATACGGACTTATACAACCTGAACAACTATCGCCCATTCACCAATATGCCAGCACTTGCAAAACTATTACAGAAAGTTTTACACCTACATCTCTGCAACCACATTGAGATCTTTCAACTCCTAGATCCTTGTCAATCTGTTTTTAGATCGGGTCATAGCACAGAAACGACTCTGACCACACATGGACGATGATGCCCTGAGAATGTTACACCAGAACATACCAGGCTTACTTATACTACTTGATCTCTCCTCTGCTTTCAATATGGTCAACCATGACAGTATGTTGACCTTCTTGAGAAGGGTGTGGGGTTATCAGGTCCAGTGTTAAACTGGTTTGCTTCCTTTCAACATAGGAGAGCACAAAGAATCAAAGTAAATCAAACCCTGTCTGACACTACTCCGGTCATGATTGAAGTTCCCCAAGGATCCTTGCTCTCACCCACTTTATTCAACCTCTTACAGAGCTCCTTAAGTTCTCAAACATTCAGTGTCACATGTATGCTGATGACGCACAATTGTATCTGAAAATCTCTTCACCTGAAGACATCAAAGTGCTCAACTGCGCCTTACTGAAAACACGACAATGGTTGACCCTCAATCATCTCATGCTTAACACACTCAAAATGAACATCCCCCTGAGAGCCCCCACAATCACTCGGCTCCTATGGAAGAATAGCTTAAACAACTCACTACTCTCAGATGCTCCCCACATATTATCGAACCTTCTAGATCATCAGGGATCACAATAGACAAATACTTGCACATGCAAGATCATGTAGTGCAACCAATAGGGTAGCCAACTACCACCTGAACACACTAAGGAAATCAAAGCCCTTCCTGCCGCTGGAAGATTTTCAATCAGCAGTTCAAGCCCTGGTCTTCTCCTGACTAGATTAAAGGAGTGCTACTCTCGCAGGCCTCCCCAAAGCAAAGCTGACTCAACTAAGGGATACTTTGACCTCAGCAGCTAGACTCATCACAGGATCCAGAGATCTGATCAAATTACTGCAGCTCTAAACACTCTAAGATGGCTCCCTTTTGAAGCAAGAATCCAGTTGAAGATTGCTCGCATGACACACAAGGCCCTCCATGATAAAACCCCTGTTTACTTGGCCCAAAAACTCAATCTATTTGTTGAGATGCGGTCCTTAAGAAGCACTAACTTCTTGTTGTTCAAAGCACAGAAGTTAAAAAACAAAAAATGTAACAGCCGCTCCTTCTCTTGTCTAACCTCAGTAATTTGGAACACTTTACCACCTGAAACCAGGACAAACCCCTTTACCCTTGCCTTCAAAAGAGAAGTAAACATGCTTCTAATGAATAGATTACTTCAAGGGCTATCTTAAAGTAAGTCAGCTTGTCTACTTGCAAGTTGATCTACCCCGGATCACCGAATCTCCCAGGACGATTGATATACTGTATCTGTATTTTTATTGCTTCCTATTTGTTTGATCAGTTCACTGTGTATAGCGCTCTGATACCCTGATGGGTCACATTTGTGCTATATAAAATTCTGTAAATAAAATAAATAAAAAAATAAAATAAATAAGGGGTACAAACGGATAATCCAGGGGTAGAGGCTACTACTCCTGAATACCCCTAATTGACATCCTTAAGCCAGTCTCTTGCAGAGACAGATTTCTGATAACACCCCTGTAGAAGTAAGATGTGTTTGTTATCTATGCGTTTACTTTCATTCACAAATAGCACTAAAGGGGCCTTTACGGTGGGTCATATCCAATTTGTCTTGGGTAGTGCTAGCACAATTAGTGTTGTCAATATACACCAAACAACTGGTCAATGCCGCTCGCTCTCTGCTGGGATTCTGTGTCCTGGGAACACAGTTGGCAGCAAGGCATACTAGGAGACAAAAGAGGCTGGATGTGTAGACATAAGTGTGCCTGTCTCTAACATGAGGGATATTATGAGATGGGAGAATTCACCATTAACATTGATGAAAGGTTGCCCTGACGACTTGTATATAGCGTGAAAGTCTGCAATGGTCCGTTTCTGCGAGTCAAACAATTGCAATTACAATGAGCGATGCATTCTTGGAGTTCACAGGAGATAATAGTAAGCAAAAAAGAATGCATCTTGTAGACTCTCCGACTGAATCAGAACACCCAGGCAAAGCCAACAAAGTGGTGTATTCATCTAGAAAATGAGGTAGACATGATAACGAAGCAGATACACAACAAGATCCAGACCCAATAATGTGGTTCTACCAGATTCTTTTAACTGCAAGGTGATCATGCAGATGTTATTCAAGAATTTCCACAAGTTCTTCGATATCACCCAATAAGGAGAGGATTCATGTGCACGTTTGGGAATGATGGAGGAACAGAAGGAACAGGACAGATCTGCATTTAATATTACATTTGAAAAATGGTTCTATGCCACTACAACTTCTATCTCTAGTACTTCAACAAGGAAGGAACCATTTAACGTCTTCTCTGAATTAATTTGAAGTTATTGGGGATATTTTTAGTTGAATAAGTCAAGAAAATGTAAAAAAACAGGAACATGCTTTTCCCTTCTTTTGTCAACACTCTTCTCGGCAAATAGGTTATCAAGCTGCCCTACAACTCCTACAAAATCCTTTCATAGCCTTACCAATACCTTTTACATTGACAGACCTCCATCCATAATTGTACAGTTAGTACAATTATAGATAGGATCTGTCAATGTAAAAGTTTAACTGACCAAACCCCCCATCAAAGCATGGCAATGCTGCCATCTCAGAAACCTCAAAGACGTTTGCTTAGTGATAAGATAAGGGTACTGCATAGATTTTAGTGGTGTCTCTAAATGGAATCACATATTGTTTACTTGGTTGCTTCTTGTAGCCAACAAGAAGATTTCTAGGCTCTCTGACACAAGAATCTAATTAATAAGGTGTCACAAGAGGATGAAAGAACCAGCATGTCTGCTGTTCTGCTCTATATGACCAGAGGCCAATAACCAGGTGATCCTCCAATGCCGGATCAAAATGTCCACTTTGCAGGCCAGCCTTCTATTGGTCCAGCCTCAAAACTTTCTAGTACCACTGGATGCATATATTTGTAAGGTATATCTTCATATTTCATTCTAACACTTCCACCAGTGCTTCAATTGTTCTTCTGTGGGACTCCAGCATTTCCAGTGTTGGGCATGTCTTTTAAGTTAGCCTTTGTAGTAATTTATAATAAGTACTTGCCTTACTTTTAGAATTATGCGTATATTACAAGAATGTGTTTTTCAATACTTGGATAGTTGATGAATTGCTGCCTTTTCTTTCTTCAAGTCAGGGGATTATAATTGGTTGTTGTACAAGGCACTGATGCAGAAATAATTTGGTATCAATATGGAGAAATTCCTCCTGAGGCAAATCCAAGATGTAAAATTCATTGGGGTTCTTTTCACATAGACCTGGGCAGTGGGTTTATTTCTAGAGATCGAATGATTAGGCTCCAGACTCACCTGACAGTTCTCCTGCTAAGTTACCATGCACCAATCAGAGTCTGGTTGAGATTTTAAAGGTATATGGCACCCATGACCACCGTTATTCCGTGGTTTGGGGCCATTTAAACGCGTTGGTCAACTTGTTTTGAACAGATGGTCCTCTATGTTTTAGGATTATAACACAGCAGTCTTGTTACGTCAGATCTTTAGAGTTGCACTCTAGTTGTAACAGGATACACGCCATCTCAATAAGCCATAATATTCACATGAAATCTTCATTTGCAAGTCCCCCCTCCTTGAGACCTTTTATTATCTATTGTATATTACTGTTTAATACTTATAACCTGGAAGTACAGCAAGAGATTCACATGGATGATGCAAGGGCAGGGGGTCGATCTAAAGAGAAAGAATACACAGGAAAGAGAAATCTAGGCAGGGTAAGCTTCTGTCCATAAAAAAGGTGCAAGTGGTTGGCATGTTTCCTTTTATGAGGAGTCACTTCACAGGTAAGAACTGTGACGTAGATGCCTTGGACTAGGAGAAATGCTTCTTTATCAAATTTCCCGGGGTGCTTTAACTGTAGGAGATTATCTCTGTCTTTTCGTCTTCCTATACAATTGCACTATTTTGGTGAATTTATCATAATGCAGATGGCCTATCAAGTTCAAGTTCAAGTTCAAGTTCGGTCATTTGTATAGCGCACTACTCACCCAGAGGGTCCCAAGGCGCTTGGGGAAAGGGTTCATTATTTGTCGAATAGCCAGGTTTTAAGTTCTTTTCTGAAGGAGATGTGGTTTTGAGTAAGGCGGAGGTGAGTGGGGAGCGAGTTCCAGGTCCTGGCAGCCAGGAAGGAGAAGGATCTGCCACCCATGGTGGATCTACGGATGCGCAGGACTGTGGCGAGGGCTTGATTGGACGACCTTAGTTGGCGGGTGGGTTCGTAGAAGGACAGTCGTGTGCTGAGGCATTCGGGTCCTAGATTGTAGAGGGCCTTGTGTGCGTGGGTGAGAAGACGGAACGTAATTCTTTTGTTGACGGGAAGCCAGTGGAGGTCTTTTAGGTGTCCGGTGATGTGATCTTGGCGAGGGACGTCTAATATGAGTCTTGCTGATGCGTTTTGGATGCGTTGGAGTTTTTTCTGTAATTTTGCTGTGATTCCTGCGTATAATGTATTGCCATAATCCAGTCGACTTGTGACCAGTGCGTGGGTGACGGTCTTTCTTGTCTCGAGGGGGATCCAGCGGAAAATCTTTTTGAGAATGCGAAGTACGTTGAAGCAGGAGGATGAGACTGCGTTGACTTGTCTGGACATCGAGAGAGAGGAGTCTAGGATGAAGCCAAGGTTACGTGCGTGGTCTGTGGGTGTGGGTGCAGTGCCCAGAGCGGAAGGCCACCAGGAGTCGTCCCAGGCAGATGGGGAGGATCCAAGGATGAGCACTTCAGTTTTGTCTGAGTTGAGTTTTAGGCGGCTGTGTTTCATCCATTCGGCTACTTCTTTCATGCCTTCGTGCAGATTGGTTTTGGCGGTGTTGGGGTCTTTGGTGAGGGAAAGGATCAGCTGGGTGTCGTCGGCGTAGGAGATGATGTTGAGGTTATGTTGCCGCGCGATGGATGCGAGTGGGCTCATGTAGACGTTGAAGAGGGTGGGACTGAGTGAGGATCCTTGTGGGACTCCGCAGATGACTTCAGTGGCCTCTGAGTTGAAAGGGGGAAGTCAGACTTTCTGAGTTCTTCCAGCTAGGAACGAGATGATCCAATCCAAGGCTTTGCCTTGAATGCCGGTGTTGCTGAGGCGTTGTATGAGGGTGCTGTGGCAGACTGTGTCGAAAGCGGCTGAGAGGTCGAGTAGAATGAGGGCCACTGTTTCTCCGTTGTCCAGTAGGTTTCGGATGTCGTCTGTTGCTGCGATGAGGGCGGTTTCGGTGCTGTGTTTGGCCCGAAATCCGGACTGAGAGGGGTCGAGGGAGTTGTTGGATTCAAGGAAGGCGGCGAGCTGGCTGTTGACGGATTTCTCAATGACTTTGGCCGGGAATGGGAGGAGGGATATGGGTCGGTAGTTTTTAAGTTCAGAGGGGTCTGCTGTGGGTTTCTTCAGAAGGGCGCTGAGTTCGGCATGTTTCCAGCTTTCTGGGAAGGTGGCAGAGTTGAACGAGCAGTTGATGACATCACGGAGATGGGGTGCGATGATGGAGTCGGCTTTGTTGAAGATGTGGTGGGGGCAGGGGTCTGTTGGCGAGCCAGAGTGGATTGAGTTCATTAGGCGGATGGTGTCTTCAGTGGTGACTGGGTTCCAGGCGCTAAGGATGTTAGTTGGTGGAGTAGGATCTGAGGGGGGTGGGGAGTGTTGATCGCTGGGAGTATTCTTGAAGCTGTTGTGGATGTCTGCAATTTTGTTGTAGAAGAAGGAAGATAGCGCATCGCAGAGGACTTGGGAGGGAGTGATGTCGTTGGATGCTGCGGTGAGGTTGGTGAATTCTTTGACGATGTTGAAAAGTTCCTTGCTATTGTGAGTGTTGTTGTCGAGACGATCCTTGAGTGCTGATTTCTTGGCTGAACGAATCAGTTGGTGGTGTTTGCGGGTGGCTGCCTTGAGGGTGGCCATGTTGTCATTGGTTGGGTTTTTTCTCCATGTTTTCTCCAGGGTGCGGCATAGCTTCTTGGATTTTTTAGGTCATCATTGAACCAGGGAGCCTTTTTGCTTGCTGATTTGATCTGGTGCTTTTTCAGGGGTGCTAATTCGTCAGCACTGTGGGTGATCCATTGCTTGAGATTGGTGGCCGCTTGGTTAGGGTCCAATGAGAGTGTGGGAGGGTTTTGGTTGAGTGAAGCGAGGAGTTGGTCGGAGGTGATTTTGTTCCAGTTTCTCCGAGGAATAGGTTGTGGGCGGTTGTGGGTCAGGGTGGTTTTGTAGCTGAAGTGTACACAGCTGTGGTCCGTCCAGTGGAGAGCTGTGGTGCGGTCGAAGGAGATGTGCTTGCTGGAGGTGAAGATAGGGTCGAGCGTGTGTCCGGCTATATGGGTGGGGGTATCAACAAGTTGTTTGAGTCCGAGGTTGTTCAGGTTGTCCAGAAGGGTGGTGGTGTTGCTGTCGTGTTTGTTTTCAAGGTGGTAATTGAGGTCTTCTAGCAGAATGTAGTTCTCAGAGGCGAGGGCATGAGGGGTGATGAATTCTGTGATGTCATCGCTGAATTGAGTGCGGGTGCCTGGAGGCCTGTAAATGAGGGTGCCTCTGAGTGTGGTCCTAGGGTCAGTGTGGATTTGAAAGTGGAGATGTTCGGCGGTTGTAAGATTGTCGTCGGAGCTAGTCGTGATTTTAATGCTGTTCCTATGAATGATGGCGATGCCTCCTCCTGTCTGAATGGTGCGGTCTTTACGGATAATCTTGTAGGAGTCCGGTATGGCTATGGCGATGTCGGGTGCTGAAGAAGTGTTCATCCATGTTTCAGTGAGGAAGGCGATGTCCGGTGACGCAGTGTCGAGTAGGTCCCAGAGTTCAGTTGCGTGTTTGTGGACTGAGCGGGTGTTGAGCAATAAGCATTTCAGGTGGTTAGGGTCGGTGCTTTGTACGGAGGGAGTGGATTTGGTGAGGGTTCTGGAGCAGTTGAACTTGCAGGAGAGACAGGCGAAAGGGCCGTGGGTACGTCCAGGGATGGCAACGCAGCAATGAGGTGTGCGTCCGGGATTGAGGGCGTGGAGTGTTGCGGCATCATAAGTGACTCTAGTGGGATGGGTGTGGTGGGGACCAGGGGGACAGGCGCTGGGCGCGGTCCAGGCGCGGACGGGCGTAGACGGGCTTACCTTTGGCGCACCTTCGGCGCGGCCGTAGCGCGTGGACGCTGCGCGTTGGGACATCCGTCATAAATGGTGGTGGAGGGGGCGAAGCGTGGGAGGGGCAGCAGGGAGGCGGTAGCGGGGAGGAGGGGCGATCCAGGGGAAAACCACAACAACAAAATGGAGGGTCAAAGGGAAAGGGAGACAGGGGCAGCAGATGTCCAATGGCACCGAGTGTGCAATCACAGTTCAAACATGTGAATAAGCCTTAGCAGTGTCGCGCTCTAACGCAGGGCAGAGAGTGCGGCACTACCTGGTAAAAACCCTCAATGTTAATAAATTAATACTCCTAAGGTGAAGCTACGGAAACAGGCAAGAAGCGCTAGGAAATACAAATATCCCAGAAAGCGCTAGTAAATGCAGATATCCCAGAAAGCGCTAGCAGTTCCAGTTATCCCAACAAGCGCTAGCAATTACAGTATCACCAAAGATATCCCAGAAAGCGCTAGCAGTTCCAGTTATCCCAACAAGCGCTAGCAATTACAGTATCACCAAAGATATCCCAGAAAGCGCTAGCAGTTCCAGTTATCCCCACAAGCGCTAGCAGTTACAGTATCACCAAAGACGATACCGAGTCCGGTAAGGATTACGTGTCAGCAGAGTGCAGATGCGCGTGGCAGCGCGAAGAGGTTGTAGAAACCGGGAGCGTGGTGGAGCGACCTTTCAGGAGTGGGTCCAGACGGTCACAGTTTGGCCGGGGAGGTGGTGAGCCTTCTATTCGTGGGTGGGAGGGGCAGCAGGGAGGCGGTAGCGGGGAGGAGGGGCGGTCCAGGGGAAAACCACAACAACAAAATGGAGGGTCAAAGGGAAAGGGAGACAGGGGCAGCAGATGTCCAATGGCACCGAGTGTGCAATCACAGTTCAAACATGTGAATAAGCCTTAGCAGTGTCGCGCTCTAACGCAGGGCAGAGAGTGAGGCACTACGTGGTAAAAACGCTCAATGTTAATAAATTAATACTCCTAAGGTGAAGCTACGGAAACAGGCAAGAAGCGCTAGGAAATACAGATATCCCAGAAAGCGCTAAATTGTATGTCTAAATTGTGTTAAAAACACAGAAGAAATTAGAATCTCTGTAACAAGCACCTGCATACTTGGTAAACATCCCACTTTGAATTCCTTACGTGTCAAAAAGTTGTCCTGTCTCAGATGCAGGGACGCCGCCAACAGTCCGTGCCTCAATTCCAATAGGGTTGGAGCAGATTTTGTCCCCAAAATTCTTCCTCAACTTGTCCATAGTTTCAAAATCACCATTCATAGTGGGTTTATCCATATTGAACCAAGGCGTTCTGCAACCTTCTGTGGAAAAGCAAACAGGGAGGGACAAAGCGAGGATGTGAGAGAACAGTATGGAGGCAAACAAGAAAGAACAACAATCAATTCTTCTGTAAATCCCCCCCAAATGTCTAGACATGTACATAGATTGTGCAGTTTTACATAGGTATGTACATTATGGCCACTCTATAAACCTATAATCTGTTGGTAATGCTGCAGCAAGGAAAACATGATGGTAACTAGCAACAGTGGGGCCAGCTTGGGGAGGGGGGCGGATTCCGACGGACGACGACAAGGGAAAATTAAATAAATAATTCATTTTCCCTCGTCATCCTCCGTCTAAATCCGCCCCACCCGGCCCACTACTCTTACCTGCACGGGCTGCTGCTGCTAACTTGGTGACATTTTCCTGCCCTGCAACGTTTGCAGACATTACAGGGGTGGTCAATGGTAACATCACAGATTCCTCCCAATGTCCGCAGATGTTTCAGCAGCTAAAGGCTGGCAGAGTGGGGATGACGACATGCAGCTGTACTGTTTCTGCTGGCTATTTCCAAAATGTAATAAGCATCCTGTGCTTAATGATAATACAACGTCATCTTCTTTCCATCCTTTAAACAGGGAGAAATCATTATTAAAAGAACAGGGCTTGCCAACGACCACAGACAGATCTGCATCCTTTGCGTTTTAGTAATGGGCTTGAAAGATTTAGTTATTTTCTTATTAGGATTGATCAAACACAAAATATACAGTAGGTTTTATTTCTACCACTTTCGGGAAGAGTTTTTAGGAGTTAAAGTATCATCTTACCCCATGTGTGTTTCTCACCCAATATATTCATGCCTCATGTTCACCTGTCTGGATGGCCCATGAGTGAACCGCATGCCTGTGGCTCTTATGGGCTGCATGTCTCCGATGGACCAGACTGCCCGCGCACCCCTAGCCACAAGCTTGGCCGCACGGTGGATGCTGCTTCCCCCACCATTAAATCTCGATTCTCTCCTTCCATCTCAGGAGAGGCTGAGTAGTCTGTCTACTGTACTTGAAAAGGATCCGTGTACTTCAGTACAGCTCTGGTCCCGATCCACAGTGATCACAGTACATAGGAGAGCTCACCTTTTTGACTGAGGCTCTTGGAATAGTGCTGGCTTCACAGAGGTCCTAGGAATGGTAAGACTACAGGGCAGATTTACAAGCCCCTTGCGCCACTTTTGCGTCACTTTTCCCATGTTAAAAATGACGCAAAAGTGGGCGCAAGGGCCTTGTAAATATGCCCCTACATCTGCAGCTGTGCATGGACACAGAAAGAGGACTAGCTGCTATGGCGTTCACTTGTGTTGTCTTAGAATTCCTTCAGAATAGAGGAGGATCACCCCACACTGGAGTCAGGTGGCTTCCATTCCTCACTGTAAGCTTTTGGAAAAGACTGGATTGTAAATCATGCCCTTCCCTGGGATTGGGTCTCAATGCTGCCCGCCATCCCTTGAGAAAGCAGTGTGCACAAGAGCCCTGCTGCCAGAGGTTCTCTTATTTTCCTGCTGGAAAACGTGGAGTCATTACCTAAAAGACCTCCAGCTGCCATGTCTGAAAGGCTAGGCTGGTTCCACCATCAGCCCAGACTGCCATAGCTGCACGTCTCGGGCGGTGCATCTCTCCAGACACTGCATGCCGCCTCAGTGCTCAGAACCCAGGCATCACTAGCACTTTTAACCCTGAATCATCTAAGGAGAGGCCTGCTGGAGGGACTTTCTGGACAGTTAAAAGTCCTCTGCTGTTCAGCATATATTTGGCATACACTGGGTGATCATTTCCTGTGGTAGGTCGATTCTCTCCTGCTCCTTTAGGATGGAGTGACCTGGGCCACCGTAGGCGACCCAGGACTGAAGAACTGGAATAGGAATAGTATGTGGCCTTAATGCTTGGTCTGTCCCACAGATCTACCCACTTTGGTCCAGGTGGGTGCTGAATCCGGATCTGCCAGGATACCAACGATAGCTTGGGCATCATACTCTTGGTGCTGTATTACAATGAGTGCCCCAGAGGCGCAACACGCGTTTGCACCCTCAACCCTCGTTCCCCCCCCCCCCCCCCCCCCCCCCCCCCAGGGCACTTTGGTATTACAGAAAGGGGTGCAGACGCTTGTGCATTCCCTTCAGTAATACTGATAGCGCCAGCGCACTTAAGCGGCAGCAATATCTTCAGAGGGTGTTCCCTCATTTGCATAGGGGCGTGCCCTATGCAAACGAGAGTATTCCTTTGCCTCTGCACCAGCGCCATATTACAGACGCCGGCACAGAGGCTGAGAAGCTCTCAGGGGGCGCACTCATGGTGCACCACCTTCAAGGTGGCGAACCGTGAGTGCGCCCCATGGCTGCAGCCCTGTGGAAGGGAGAAAATCGGTCCTATGGACCCCCAGTCATCCCCTTGCAGGCGGGTGCTGTCACTGACTGCACCCGCCTGCAAGGGGATCTCTATCTCCCTGTTAAAGTGTAGGCAGGTGCCGCCTGCACAGTGAAAACACAGAGCAGCTGCTCCGTGTTTTCATATGAATGCGCTGCCCCTAGCGCAGGCATGGTAATAGTGTGCATCGTCATTATTTGCTCCCGGCACACCTTTTAAAAGGTGCGCCGGGTGAAACACTGACAATGCGTAATACGGCCTCTTCAAAACCCGTATATGAACATTTCTCCCAGTTAGGAGTGAGAGAGCTAATTTTCCACTAGGTTATCCACACTGCAGTCTCTCCTCATCAGAGATCTAATTTTCTGACCTGCAAAATCGGTTTTGTGATCGATTCCGAATTGCAATTAGGAGGAGCATGAAAAGGGCGTCTTCTCCTTATAGCAAGTTGCAATGGTATTTATGAAAGGTCTGCAACAAGAGATGTGGCTACAAACCATTTATTGGTTACTGAGACCTCAAAGGAGGTGCAAACTGTTTCGTAAAGTGGAAGGTGTTCCTTTGGAACATCTTCTCCTTTGTAAATTGTGTTGGCAGCCTTGGGGGAAGAGTTGGTGGTCCAGGGAACCATTGCCTGCTCCCTCTGATGTTTTCCCAAATTGAAAACCTATTTTTAAACCAGCACAGGTCCTTTTAAGGAACATTTCTGCTTCAAAAGAAGAAAGGTTTTCTGTTTGGGAATGCATATATGGGGATAATAGCCTGCTGTTTCTTCTAGGTTACCATCCATGTATTAGAAGGCAAGCACAGAGGGTGGCAAAAAGTGTACTCCTAATTAATATACAATAGGCGTGTTGCTCTGCACACCCATGTGCCAGGGCAATTTGCTATTCAAAATTAATTACTGGTTGCAAAAAGTTGGTGCCTAATTTACAACACCTTTTTGCGACTATTCTTTTGATACATCTGGTCCAAAGTTCCTACAGTCCAACTACGTAACCCCTGGTAAATGTTGGCTATGTAGGCGTATTATGGTTAATGTGTTGGAGTATGTGTTTATATGTGTGTGTGTGTGTGTGTTTGTGTTCCTGTGTTATGGTTATTCTGAGTCTGTAGTATTGTGTGTTCGAATGTATGAAGTTGGATGTCTTGCTGTGTAAAGATTGAGTACTTGAAATATAATCGTAGCTTCTATGCAAAGTCAATGGACAGGGCATGCCTTTCCATAGTGCAAGAGGTGCAGTGCCACCGAGGTCCATGGCTGTGAGGGGCTCACTCCATGCCAATAATTGATATTTTCACAATAAGTATTGGTGCAAGGGTGCCCGTATTCCATGCTCGCATTTGGACCCATGGCACAATCTTCACGTCCTAGTCAAGTGCTTTTTTTCTAGCAAAGAACACAGGGCTAGGCTGAAAGATCGTTTGCAAGAGCTAAGAGTTCTTGATACACTTGCATGGACTGAAGTCACTTCCTCGCTATATAGTGCTTACATCCCACCACTCACATTGACAGTTCATTGATCCTCATAAACTTACATTCTCAAGCACATTTCTGGAGACAATCTCAATAATATGCTCCAGGTAATGTATAGATTTCGTGTCATGGCAGGGCCATAGTACATTGCATCTCCTGCCATGTTGCCCTATGTAATAAAGAGTGTACTCTAGCCTATTCCTCATGGTGTTATCTGTAATCTCGCCCCTTGTTACCCTTCCGCTGCCTCCTAATCCTCCTCAATTGATGCCAAGTTACCTCCGCAGAAATCAGCAGGGCAGCTGAACTTCACGTAGTAGTCCATGCACGTGTGTTCAGGCACATGGTCGTAAAGGCAGAGGAAGCCATTGGAGATATCATAGCTGGGAGAGAAAAGAGAACGTAGCAGTCAAACGCAGGTGTCAATAAATTCAATACAATGACCCAACCACCAAACAACCAGCTTTAGCTTCCGCCTCTCCTGTTCCAAGCACACACATCATGATCAGAAAAAAAGAAGGTTGCAAAATGGCCGACGTCTTCGCCGGCCCAGAAGTAGCACCAACAGCAGGAGCATCAGGTGAACCAGCGCCTGGCGTACAGGCCAGGATCTGCCAGGGTGTAGCACAGGGGCCTTCCTCCCTTTATGCAGGGGTCTGCTGGTCTCCTCTTTCTGGGAGACCCCTCGGGCGCCTGCCCTGAATGTCTGTCTGGGTGTGACATACCATGCAGTAGGATTCACTGAGTTCATGTTACGTCCCTCAGAACTGTGTGGACAGTAGTAGCGTAAGCACCTTTTTTGTACACAGAATAGGTTCATAAAAAGCAGTGAAAATGCTTCTTGTACACTGTAAACACAGATTCCGTTATCTGGACGGCTACAGCAAGGCACACTTCCACTTATTTACTGTAAAGGTTTACATTTAAAGAGTCATACATAGAGAAGAATATTAGAATGTATTGTGTGTGTGTTTTTGGCCTAGACATTTCTTTGTGTGTTACTGTTGTACCACTTTGTGTTCCCAATCCGTGGTCTCTCAGTTGCATAACATGACTCGCAGAGCAAACCGATGAGATGCAATCAAGGGTTCTGTTCTTACTGTCCTTAGTTCCAGATTGAGACTGGGCACGGCCATGGTCTTCTGTGATATCAAGTCTCATGCCCCTTCCTATCGCTAAGCTGAAGACATATCCCACCTGAAGCCAGCGTCTGCCCCATCTTGCACCAGACACAACCAAAATACATGGACTCTATTTCAATTTCACGTGTCCATGCTGTAAATCCCCAGAGGAGAACGCCTACAGAACTTCCACACGTGTTCCCTTCTCAGGTCATCCCGGAGTGCTGACAGGCAGGCAAAAGTGTCCTAAATCCTCCGCTCAGTGCCCTGTTATCGTGTATAGGCAACAAGTGCATAGTCCAGCACAACACTTCAAGAGACTGACACCCTCAAGTAGGTGATACCGTCAGTGCAACAGCCTAACCAGTGGCAGTCCTGCACAAAGGCATCACCGTCATACTCCGCAAGTTGCTGGTGCAAGCATTGGAAAGGCTAGGGAAGATAGATATAACAGAGAAAGTGTGTGTACACCATCAAACAACAGAGATCCAAAGAGATTAGGCTGTGTGGCCATGTTGTAGCTTAACTCAGCTAGAAGGCAGACACATCTCACCAACCACTGAAGACATCTTAATAGATATCAATAGAGATGAAGCAAGATCTACTTCCCTGAACCCATAACTTTCTCCACTCATGATGTCCTCAGTTTTTGGTCAGCCACTGAAGTCTTTTAAATCACTAATCATAGGCTTCTGGAGGGACTCCAGGAAGTTGTCAATATTAGTCACAATAGTCTGGCTCATCTATAACCATGCATGGATCCCAGTAAGAATGCTTGCAAATAGTGTATATGCAAAATGCACCATCAGGAATAATGTGTATTGAAATTTGTACTAGCCTTTAAGATATATACTTAAATGTTGCTCTCTCCAACCTTCTCAGACAAAATATGATATTTTGCACATACATTGAACATTTATTCATGGTGCATGAGGAGGCAGCTAAAGCAGCAAATACCTTCAGAGGGCTCCATGTGCTAGATGTGCTGTGTATTCTATTTCCTGCAGGTCATTTTTTAAAGCTTTGAAACAGGTCCTTCGTCCTATGGATGAGCCCACAGGTTTATCGATCTGGGCCCTCCAAAAACTTCAGACCTGCTTGTGCAAGATCAGCGACACAGTGGCAGAGGCAGGACCAACAAGGCCATGAACCGTGCACACATCAATACCCAATACGAACAAGTGTTCCCAAGGCTTCTGCAGGATTATGTTCCATACCTGTGGCCTCACCGTCCTTTTGCTTGGGGTGCTCTCTTTTTAATGATATTCAACTTCCTTAAAACAATATGGTTTCATAGGCTTCTAGAATGTCACCTTATTTGCAAACATGCATCACCCTCCAAAACCGTTTTCTCCATTCACTTTAATTGGAATCACCCTCATTCGGGCTGGTTGATATGTATACGTATTGCATGAAGTTGACAACAGCCACGCTATCATTGGCATAAAAGTGGTCTATCCTTCACATACGGTTACATTCTTGACAACATTTTGGCTACGCCTGGAGTAATAGTTGTCCTTTTATAATGTATTGGCTATCCTCTTATCCTTTGAAATACTGTCATATTTTTAAAAAATGTCTGCCACAAGTATGCATTACTATGGTGGCAAGAGATCCTTGCAGGGTGCAAGCTGCACTAACAATTAACCTTAAATACAAATTATAATATATAATGTGGTCAGTCCTTTCAACATTCTGGCCATCTATGGCAAACTAGTTGACATCCATAACATACGGTGGGCATTCTTGATTACTGCTATAATATTCATTCTATAAAAATGTAAATTCCATAACATTTTGTGGGCAAATTAGACAACAATTTGACTCTCCCTTTCTACTAGAGTGACCCATCTTTGAAATGCTTTGGGTATTTTTTGCAGCATTATTGCTGTCTATGGCATACCAGTGGTCCCCTTTGAATATTGTGGTTATTCTTTACAACAATCTGCTATCCCTGACCCACTCTTGGCATGCCGTGGGTATTGTGGAAATTCTATTACCCTTGACGTAATAGTGGCTCATCCTTGACATGTTTCTTGGATTCTTCTGGGTATCTCTGGCACAAATGTGGTGGACATCTAATGGACACTCATAGTATCTGATGATTAATGGGAATGAAAATCAGAATCTATCCATGTGTGTCAGTATTACATAAGAGTAGTTGATCTAAATCGCACATGGATATTTGTAGAATAAACATGTTTACTAAAAATAAAAAATCTGTAAAATTAAAATAGTTAGTGCAAGTCACCAGGACTTTTAGAAAGTACACTCTTCAGACTCTTGTCTCTATATGGTCCTGGAATTCTTAAGTGAATTATAATAGTCTTATATAGTTTTCTACTTCAGAGTTTATAGCTTAGTGTACATTATTGTGTATAAATTAACCATCATGCTAGCTTGCATGCAAAAAATATTGCAATGCAATATTCTGAATGACTGAAAACTACAGCAGTTGTTTCATTTACATGCGTCATTGATAAGTACTGCAACATTATAGTAAATTTTAAAATTGTTATGTGATAGTTATACATGCTGAATGTTTAATCATGTATTCTTTCTTTAGAGCAGGGTTCTTCACACTGGGGGCGGACCCCCCTAGGAGGCCTCAAGTGATCCCGTAGAGTGACAGCCTTTGGCCAAAAGAAGAATTAAGCTGATAACAGCGCTTTCTTTTAAGCAGAAGAAAGTGAGCAGGCTGCAGTATTCTGCTCTGTAATGGGCCATCACTAACATCTTTTGTCATTTATATCCTGGCTTAGGTATGTGTCAGAAGGGAAGGGACCCCAAATATACGTCAGAATCCCCACCTCCATTTCTAATAATCACACTGTGGAAACTTTTACTCATTAGTAAGGCTTTCCTGATCAAAATAGTATGTTTGGCAATGATGTATTTGACTGCATTTTTTAAACGGAAACATAATTAACTGCAATACTTAAATACGTCTAGACATATTCAAACATTGCCAGTTTAATAGAATAAAATGTGAAAAATACTGAAGGGAAGCTGATGATTTTTTTTCTCCATGGGGGGGGGGGGCAGCATTCAAAAGTTTGAAGACAACTGCTTTAGAGGAATAATCCATTTGAAAAGGTATTTGTACCCAGCTGCAAAATCAGCAGCCTAAGCGTTATCAAGAGTTCAGAAAATAGGTGGGAATATTGTATCTATGGACACCTCCTGACCAAGGAATAGCTTGTAACTAAGGTAATCTATTATCAGTGGTCTGAGTACAGCCTTAGCTGTTTTAACTCGCTTTGTCAAGCCCTGACATTCTACTATTAACTCCAAAGGGGCGATACTTTTGTAGACACTATTTAGGTCATACAATATTCGACAATAACCTGGTGCTACAATATTGTAGTATATCCACTTTGGCTTTTAGTACACCTAGATATCACTGCACATTGCTTGGTTCGAATCTGTGAGGCTTCAGTAATTGTGGTTACCAGCAACAAAAATTTGAGAATTTAAATTACTGAGACCTTTAGCCAGCATTTAATAGGCTGAGAGTTGTAGGATGCTGCAACATGAATTACTTTTACGGTGACTGTGGAGCTCATAGAAACTTCTGTCTCTTTCCCACTACAAATAACGACCCTCAACCCCTTTCAACATTTTATTTATTAATTTTTCTGTTTTATAGAGCGCGAACTTGACCCTTTAGGGCATTCGAGCGCATAACAGGAAAACAAAGCATTGCATAGACAGACTTAGCATCACCAGATAAAGGATCGGGTAGGAAGGGGGGGGGGGGCAGGATACATCAGAGGGAGAGGGCACGTATTTACAGATTACATTCACGGTTATTAAAAGCGAGACAATAAATTTACAGGTTACATTTACAATTACTCAAGATAAGTTCCCAGAGTTCTTAGTGAGGTGATTAGGTAATCCGAAGGGAGGCAGTAGGCAGCCAAAGATCAGGAGTGGATGAGGCTGAGGTTAAGCGAGAAATGTACCCATCCTACACTTAGGTATCCCTCCTACCAACTGGCTTTTGAAACATGCAACTGAGATGGCTGTGCAGTGGTGCATGTGAGACAGAAGTGCTACCCATGCTTGTATATTGCTCGTTCAGCAGTCACGCATGGAATGACGGTATCTACAGCTTTATTTTTAATAGTTTTAAGAAGCAGTTTCTACTCCCATAAGCAGGGAAGAGTCCAACAACATAGCATTTATCAGAGGAATTAAAGCGATTTGTATAGCAGTCACGTTGAGGGTACTTTTCTGTTTAAATCATTTACGCTTGTTGTCAACTGTGTCGAAGGAGCTGTGAACCACCACTAAAAAGCACCACTGGTGTGGACGAGGAGAGCCAGGGGCAGCAAGTTACACCTTATTTGCCTTTTGGTACCACTGGCCTGTTGGGCCATGAAGACAGCATTAAGGCGTTTATTAGTTTTTCCATTCCTTGCCCTTTCCATTGTTACTCATCATCGGATAGGAGACTATTGGGATGCTAAGAGTGGGAAAAGAGTGTCCTGGGGCGGCTCTTTCATTGGAGTGGAGGAGCGTAGCCCCACTTAAATTACCCCAAAGATGAAAAATGTATTATATTATTTTTCATCCTCTAGTCCTGAACGGAGCATCAGGATGGGGCCAGGGCCACTGCTGCATGACAGCAGCAGGAAGGAAGGTGGGCTGATTGTGCACTTTTCAAAATGTGCATGTCTATTTGGCCACCTGTTTTGCGACGGCCAACCACACATGAACGCTTTGAAACCTCTAACCCGGATGTCTTAAGACCCTAGGAGCGGAGAGAGAGACCGCTCCCTCCAATCAGTGCACTGCTCTCACAGAATTAGAGCAGCGATAGGATTGGTGACCACACTGCATCCAGTTCCTGAGAAGAGTTCGGAGCGTAGGACGGAGGACGTCAGTTCAGGTAAGTTTTTTCAATATAAACATTTGTCCGCGCACTCCCACCCCTGCTCCTCGTAGAAGCCAGTTGCCACTGAGAGTGTCATCTGTGTGATCGATGTCATCAGAAGTGAGTGGAGGCAGGTTAACAGCCGAAGATAGCGGACATGTGAGCATGCTGCACCATGCCAGCCTGTTGTGTTGTGTGGGCCAGTGGGACTTGGGGATCCACAGGTCTTACTACACTCAGGGGTAAACTGGGATCTATAGGCCTGACACGTGGCCGGTTGCTGGAATAACATACACGGACACTTGGGTGCTTCTTGTGGCTCTGCTCGTCGTCGCCAATTGGCGTACGTACGTGCGTGGGCCCCTTTTATTGTATTTGTCACGTGGTGCCACATTGCACACATGTTGCGCCACAGGCGTAACATAAGCTAAAACACAACATTCCTCTTCAACCATAAAAAACAAAAAAAACAAAATGTACAAACACAGAGATAGTAATACTGCAGGTAATCAACATCAGTCTCTGGGACTCACTTTACAGTCTCTGATCTATGACTCGAATGCAAATGAGTATGCACTGGAACAGTCTTACGTGAAGTGATCTCGGAGGCGACAGGATGGCTCCTGGTTTCTTCTCAGTCGATATTGAGAGATTCCTCTGCTCGGAGTGACGCCGACACCAGCCGGGGATGGGGAACCGCTGCTACGGACTCCAAGGTCTTCTCCACTCGGCTCCACGATGATACTCTCCGAACCTTGGGGAGAGGTGGTATCGCCACTTGTCAAGTCTGGAGATTCCTCTTCTGAAGAACAGTCTCTAGGTGTCGGGGACCCGACAGACACCGGACTTGCTGGCACCCGGACCTCCGGCGATTCAGGCCTGGAGACAGTCACTGTCTCAGGGTGAAACAGTTTGAAGTGGGACACGTTGCGAGTCACAACCTCTCGGCCTCGGGTCGCAATGACACGGGTTCCCTTCACGTTGACCACCTTCCAGGGCTCCGTCTCATACATTAATCCAAATTTTCCACTGGTGACCCGATTCTTCAGTAGTACTAGGTCCCCCCAGTTGATTTGTGACGTTCTGGTTCTCCTACGCTTGCTGGCTTGGGCATAGGCTCCCTGGCGCCGGGCTTCGATCCGGCCTTCATTTGACAACTCTGGTTTCCAGTGGGGGTGGTGTGGAATGGAGTCCATAACCACTCGCCCCATGAGAACATGTCCTGGAGCAACCCCCGTGGTCATGTGAGGGGTCTGTCGATAGCTCCTTAGAAATGTGAAAATTGCGAGTTCTAGCGACTGTCCTTTATCATGAGCTATTCTGATCACCTTGTTAAGGGTTCGCATGAACCGCTCTACTTCGCCATTAGCCTGGGGCCATCGGGGGTTATTCTGCGATGTCGGATCCCTAAGACGTTGAGGTAGCTAGCAAGCTCTTGTCCTTGAAAAGGAGGGCCATTGTCTGTTCGTAATTCTTTCATCAGCCCATGCGCTGCCAGGATTTTCTCGAGTTTGGGAATGACCTTCGTAGCGCTGGTGGAGGATATTATTTCTGCCTCAGGGTACTTGGAGTGGTCGTCGATGACTACCAGGGTGTGCCGCCCATCGGGGAGACTGCCAAAGTCCAGGCTGACGCACTCCCAGGGGCGATGTGGCCGAGGCTCTGCAATAACAGGTGCCTCTCGCGGTGCGTCTCCAGTGACCTGACAGGCTGCACACGATCTCACTGTGGCTTCCACGAGATTGTCCATGAGGGGAAATCAAACTTTGGTTCTCAGTCTGGATTTTGTTTTGACCATTCCTGGGTGGCCGACGTGGGCCAGGTGCACGGCTTGGGCCGTCAAGGCCGACGGTATCACTAGCCTGTGACCTCGCAGTAGGCATCCAGTGTCGTCTTCATTGAGTTCTTCTCTCACGTGATGAAGGCTTTCCATGATGCGTTGCGCCTCAGGTGTTAGTATCTTCCATTGTTCTTTGGCACGGTGCCAATTGCTGGTCTGAAGTGCCGCTATAGCTCTTTGAAGGCAATCATCCCTCCAGGTGGCTTCTGCAATGCTCTCCACCGACATGGGCATCAGGCATGATCGGGCAGTGACACATCTCACGTAGGCTTCGGTGTCTGCTGCGTCCTCCATTTTTTCCCGAGTGGCGGCTCGCGGGTGTCTTGATAGGTAATCTGCAGGATTCCTGGACCCGGGCTGATACTCTACTCGGCAGTTATAGTCTTGTAGTTGGAGCATTCACTTTTCAATGCGAGGTGGAGTTTTCGTGGAGGTCCCTAAGAAGAAGGCAACCAGTGGCTTATGATCGGTGGCCACCACAAACGGCTTTCCTTAGACATACAGGTGGAAATGCCGGCATCCCCAGTGGATGGCTATCCCTTCTTTCTCAATTTGAGAGTATCTTTGTTCAGTTTCTGTGAGGGAGCGGCTAGCGAATGCCACCGGGATCCAGTCTTCATATGCTCTCTGCCTTTGCATTAAGACGGCCCCTAGGCCCACCGGACCGGCATCCACTGCCACAAGTGTCAACTTCCGGAGATCTAAAAAGGCTAATGTGGGTGGCCAAGATGGCGGAGTGAACGGACGTGTTCCTCCCGAGCTCCCGCGCCCGCCTAGGCCCTGAGCCCTGAATTCACGCTTTTCTCCCCCCCAAATCGGCCCAGAGGACCGGGTGTGATCGGGAGAGCATAGGGGCACAGCTGAGTGGAGCTCCGATTCCTCCGCCGATCGCGGAGTCAGGAGCGGTGAACCCGGCTGCTGGAACCCCGAGCAGCGGTGGCGGAGCAACGCCGACTGGAGGCCCCGCTGACAATAGCGCAGACCCTGGGGGCTGCGGAGGAAGATCTGCTGAGACGAAGCCACCTGCAGATGAACCGGCGGTGCCGGCGGCCTAGGACCGAGGTGAGCTGATCGGACCGTGGACAGTGCGGTGAGCCCCGGGCCCGCCCCCTAGGCTAATCGAGGCCGCGGCTGCGGCCGGGCTGGGAGAAGACGCAGGCCGGGACCACTGGCGAGGCTGCACTGGTGCAGCTGCGGGTACTGGCGGAAGCTCAGGAGGGGCGCGGAGGAACATTGGCGACCCGCTGGCACAGTGAGCCTGGACTTAAAGATCGCTGACCGGTTTCCCGGTGGTGAGGGAGACTCGGTCCCGGCCCGGGGACTACGCGAGACCGCGGCTGCGGCCTAGCTGGAGAAGGCCGACGGCTGAGGGCGCCAGAGAGGCGGCGCCAGAGGAGTGGCGGATTCTGTCGGGCAGATCACCGACGATCGGCGGACTGCCCCGGGAGCTGAAGCGGTCCTGGTCGGGGATATCGAGGCCAGATTGTGGCGGGGCCGGGCCCTGGGCATAATTCCCCCCCGCGATCCGGCAGAAGCGCCTCGGGGTGACGAGGAGAGAGCAGAGCGCCCAGGGGCATTGCGGGTTGACCGCAAGAAGAGCCGGAGTTTGCGGAGCGCAACACCAGAGTGGAACTGGCACCGCGGCGGCACCGGGCCTGTGAAACAAAGCCTGAACAGGGACGCTGCCCCGGAGAGCGGAGACGGGGCTGGGAAAGGCTCCCCTTGAGTGGTCAGCTGCCGAAAGTGGAGGATCCTCGGCGCCCTGCGGATCGCACCTGGGGGCCGGAGTGGTGCAGGCCGGGGCATCGGAGACGGACTGCTTGGAGCCGGGCCCTGGACAGAGCTTTCCCCTTCCCCCACGACTTCAGCGGAGGAGGTGAGGTGCGGGCTGGGTGAGTGCATTTGGATGTGGAGCCCCCAGAGGAGTTACAAATTGCCCTGAGTAGAGCGAAAGTTTGCGACATATTGCACCGGGGTGGACTGGAAAACACAGCGGCGCCTGGTAACCGGTGCACAGCCGGGAAGGAGAAGTAGCCTGGGGACAGCAACTAAGTGGCGCAGAGCTCCCCCTGAGTGAACAGACGTTGGAGGTGAGGGGGGATCACTCGAATGGTGTAGCGCACATTAGGACAGTAGCGAGCTGGTCTTGAGCGGCTGGGCCCTGCGGCGCCTGTGACAGGGGTGACCCGCCTAATCTGGGGAGAGGAATCGCTCACGGAGCAGGGAGGAGCAGCGGCGGCTGCTGACACGGCGGTGCTACCACACTGCGATCGGGCTGAGCGGTCTGCGGGCCCGGGCCTTCCTACTGCCCGCATCTGGAGCAATCAAAGACCGTGCAGCTGAGACCGAATCACACCTGACACGTAGCCAGTCTGGGCCTTTCGGGGGCTCAACCTTATGTCACAGAAACCATCGGGGGCAGGACTAAGTAACGGAGGCTCCCGAAGGCTCACGCCAGAGATAAGGGCCTGGTCGGGTGACAGATTGGCTGGGGCCTGCTACAGATTACACACGAGCTGCGGAGCAGTGAGGAAGATGGCCGGGCAGAAGGGCGGCAAAGGAAGTAATCGCACGCTCACGGAAATGCTCAATAAACCACCAAGTAAAGGAGACAAGACCTCAACACAGTCGGGAGGCGCATGCGGATCTCAAGGGGGGAGCAGCGGAGAGCCCCCGGTCACCAGATCCTTTTTAGAATCCCTTTTCGGGACATTGAGGGAAGACTTTCAAGAGTTAAAAAAGGAAGTGGCCGGTGAAGTACGGAAACTACGCAGAGAAGTGGATGGACTTGGGGAGAGGGTAGACGCAGTTGAGAGCTCCACGCAAAGACAGGACGATGAGATTACGCACTTGCAGCAGGAGGTACTCCGCCTCAGAGACCAACACATAGATCTTCAACTGCATAATGAAGATCTGGAAAACAGATCAAGACGAAACAATATTAGGGTCCGGGGAGTGCCGTCCACAGAAGAGACCTCCGGCATAGTGGCCTATCTGCAGGAACTGTTCCGCACCGTCCTTGGCGAATCTACAGATTTCCCCGTCAAGATAGATAGGGCTCACAGAGTAGGCCCGCAACGGCGTGCAACAGGGCCCCCACCGGATGTATTGGCTTTCCTTCCTGACTTTCCACTGAAAGAGCGGATTATGTACGAAGCAAGGAAGAAACAGACAATAACATTTAGAGGTCACCAAGTAGCGCTGTATCAAGACCTAGCTGCGACCACGCTCCAGAAGCGCAGAGCATTTAAGTTTGCAACAGACTTCCTGAGACAACACGATACGCCCTACTCATGGGGGCACCCTTTTCGCCTCATATTCCGATGGAATGGAGAGTCGCACCAGCTGCGGTCTCTTCAAGACGTCTGTGAAGTACTAGGGATCACAGCAGAGGAGGAGGAATCGTCCACGCCACGGAGGAGGAACTCAACTGATGGAGGCTGGCGGAGGGTCTCGAGACGCAGGACACAGAGTGCCTCACAGAGACCGAGTTCGCCCACAATCAGAGCTGGGATGGCGGAAGCAATTCGAACGGCAACCGAGACCTCGGTGGTTGAGGAAGAAGTGGCGCTAACCGCATAACGTGGCTCCGGGGGGAGATTGACAATGCATTACTGATAGAGCTGGCTTTGGGGGGGGGGGGCGCGGGAAGGCGAGGGAGGAGTGCTTGTGGCAAGTCGCCCACGAAGGTAATTCACCACAGACTTGTCCGAGTAGGGCAGGCCTGGGACTATTTGGACTACAGACGGTTGAGAGGGATGGGTTGGAAGGGTCCGTTTGGGGTTCAAGTTGGGGTAAGGGGGAAGGGAGTGAGGGGGTCGGGGAGTTGGGGTTCGGGGGCCTTGGGATCCGGGAGGGGGGAGTTCGGGGAAGCTCTGTCCGGTGCTTCTGTTATGTTCGCTCAGCTTAGCCAGAACTCACAGACCGATCCGGAGGCAGGTTTGGCGCTTGCTGCTCTTGATCGACAGGTGCTGGAAGGTTACATTAATCTGGTATGGCAGAATTGAAAGTAGTGACTTTGAATGTGAAAGGGCTAAACAATCCCACAAAACGTAGGGCAGTTCTCTCCTTGTTAGAGGCCTCACAGGCAGACATCTGTCTGCTGCAAGAAACACACCTGCTGGCTGGTGACTGTCATAGGTTACGGTCCCGCTCCTTCCCCACACAGTTCTTTTCCTCCAATATCACTAAAACCGCAGGAGTAGCTATCTTAGTATCTAAATCCTTTAAGGGTGAGGTGCTACACAAATTAGCTGAGCAAAAAGGGAGAATGCTGGCATACAGATTTAAGTTGGGGCCTCTGCAATTCACGGTGGGGTCGGTTTACTGCCCAAACGAGCGTCAGGACCATTTCCTTCGTGCTACACTGATAGATGTCACAGCATCTCCTGACAGGCATCTCATTCTGGGGGGGGACCTGAACCTGGTGTTTGATTCCTAACTAGACAGATCAGCGCAGCGCTTTCCACAGACCGGGGAACTGTCGAACACTATGAAAACACAACTAGCTGAACTCGATATGCACGATCTTTGGAGAGGATTTCACCCCACAGATAGGGACTATTCTTATTTCTCGCACGCACACAAAACATATGCTCGGCTGGACTATCTGTTGGTCTCTGGCCCGGTTCGGGACATGGCCACTGACTCCGAGGTAGGGGTCATCTCCCTATCAGACCATGCACCGGTCTCGGGGACCTTCCTGCCCCTGTCGACCCCGGTTCAGCGCGGAGTCTGGCGTCTACGGGACACTCTTCTACACAAAAAAGTTGTGGTGCAACGTATCACCGAGGCAGTGACTGAATTTCAACTTCATAACTCTAACCCCGACACCAAATTGGCGACTCAATGGGGAGTGCTTAAGGCGGTTCTACGGGGAGAATTTATAACGATATCTGCAACTGAAAATAAGGAGAGGAAAGTTAAACGGGAAGAACTCACGCATAAGGTCAGGGAATTAGAACAGGTGCATCGGCGAACGGGGGCTCCTAGAATTTGGAAACAACTGAAGGCAGCAAGGAAACTCCTGTCGTCTCTGGACCTGGACAGAGCTGAATATGCGGCTCTCCGTCTGAAACACGCATATTATACGGGAGGGGATCGTTGTGGCCGGTTATTAGCGGCTAAGCTCAGAATCGCACACCAATGCCGTCGAGTCAAAGAACTTGCGGTGTCAGGAGGGCGCACGGTTACAGAAGACGTCGAAATAGCCGAAGCTTTTCGACAGTTCTACTCTGAGCTCTATGCGGAGGACGGCACAACGACTGGGGACGCTGATGAATATCTGGACTCAGTGACTCTCCCATCCCTAGCTCAAATACAAACTGACTACCTGGACCGAGAGATTAGGATAGAAGAGGTTATTGCAGCGATCGCTAGGCTGAAACTCGGGAAAGCCCCGGGACCAGATGGATACACCACCCTCTTCTATAGGACATTTTGCACTACCTTAGCTCCAATATTGACCAAGCTGTTTAACTCTTTCGACTGCCCCGGTGCTATCCCACCGGATCTCCTGCAAGCCACAGTATCAGTAATACCCAAACCAGGGAAGGACAGGGCTCAGTGTGGCCCGTACAGACCGATTTCCCTCCTAAACGTCGACCTTAAAATCTACACGGGGATCCTAGCTGCGAGATTGGCACAGTATCTCCCCGGGCTGATTGAACCGGACCAGTCCAGCTTTGTACCCGGCAGGCAAACGGTAGATAATACCAAGCGGTTGGTACACGTACTGGAAAAAGCTTCGCGGATCCCTGGGGAAAGGATGCTCCTTTCGGTCGACGCCGAAAAAGCGTTTGACCGGGTGCACTGGCCGTATCTTGAGCGGGTGATGACTCGAATGGGCATAGGGGAGAAATTTAGGTGCATGGTCTTTAATTGTTATAAGTTCCCGTCAGCGACGGTGCGTGTCAATGGCTGTGGATCGAAGCGCTTCTATATTGAACGCGGCACGAGACAGGGATGCCCGCTATCCCCTCTCCTCTTCGCTCTCTACATGGAGCCCTTTGCCCAGAGAGTGAGACAAAACCCAGATGCTACTGGGGTGCGGATGGGGGGTTATACCCACACGGTCAGCTTATATGCAGACGATGTCATTTTTACGCTAGAGGATCCGCAGAGGGCTTTACCCGCGTGTATGGAAGAGCTCGAGGCTTTCGCGGGAGCGGCTGGGTTTAAGATGAATATGGGGAAATCCACGGCATTGGATGTCTCCCTGACACCTGGGACGAGACGAGATTTGAAGAGGCGTTACCCACTAAGGTGGTCGCGGAACCACGTGCCTTATTTAGGTATCCTGCTGGCTCCCACGCTGTCGGCGATGGTGGCGGTTAATTACGAGACGCTAGGCAAGAAAGTGAAAGAGGAACTGGGGAGGTGGAACAAGGGGACGATATCGTGGCTAGGCAGGATAGCGCTGAAGATGACAGTGCTACCACAGATCCTGTATCTCTTCCGGGCACTTCCGCTGCAGCCCCCTAAAGGCTGGATACGGATGATGCAGACTGCACTGTCCCAATTCGTCTGGCAGGGCCGTAAACCCCGAATGAAGAGAGCATTGACGACTTTAGCGCCGGAAGCGGGGGGACTGGGAGTCCCTGACCTTCACAAATATTTCCAGGCGTCACAGTTGAGGTACCTGGTGGAATGGAGCAGATGGGAGTCGGATAAGCACTGGCTCTTCCAGGACCAGGCAGTGGCGGGCCGGCCCTTGCAGGAAATACCATTCCTGCGCAGACAACACAGACCCCCGAATCTCTACGCCTCCTATGTTACAAGGGTGCCGCTGAGGGTATGGGATGCCACTAGTGAACTATTCGAGCTTACCTCGTTCCCCTCTCCGTTCACTCCTATTGTGGACAACCCAGACTTCACGCCAGGGACAGAACCGGGAGCCTTTACGCACTGGCGAGAGAAAGGATGCAGAGCACTTTTTCATGTGTACGGTGAGGACGGGATCCTCCCCTTTGAGGACCTTAAAGAGAGTTACCAGCTGGCCGAGGCAGATAGGATGAGATATTGGCAAGTCAGACATTGGGCACTACAACCACAGGTGCGGGACGCGGCGGACAGGGACCTGCTCCCTTATTAGAGATGGATGGCGACGCGTACATCGGATGCAAAACTCATATCTGATCTGTATAAAATGCTACAGCCACCACCCACACACATCTATAATCCTGGTAGGGAGAGATGGAACAGGGAACTGGGGAGAACGCTTAGCCACAAGGAATGGGAGCAAATCTCATACCGAGCGCGACATTCTGCATATCATGTGGGGCTCACTGAAACCTTCACCAAGGTGTCAACGTACTGGTACCGCACTCCCGAACGCTTGCACGAAATGAACAGGCTCATAGACACTGCATGTTGGCGCACTTGTGGGCACACTGGGACACTGACGCATATTTTATGGGACTGCCCACTGATACAGGACTACTGGAAGGAGGTGATCGATGAAATAGATACATTTTTTGAAATAGAGTTACCCCGCTTCCCGGCCTATACCCTGCTGGGCCTGCCCAATGCCTTAATGTACCCGTTGAAATCCCGGAGAGGGAGACACATAGCCATCGCTTTGGGCTCAGCTGTGCAGAACATTCTAATACACTGGCGCACTTCCACCATTCCCTCGATCACGGGTTGGCTACACAGGCTGTGGCACGTACTGGGTATGGAAAAAATTTCGCTTACACTGGCTGGGGAGGTCGACCAATTCACAGAGCTGTGGCAACCATACCATACATTACTAGCTACTGAATTCAGGGAGCTTACGTGCCCCAGATACCTGAGGCTCCTTAGGCTTACACCACCGATCACTTGAACGACCAGTAGGAAGAGGGAGGGACCGTGTACGCATGTTGGGTAGAAAGCAGGAGAGGACTTGTGAGTTTCTGAGACCTTCCTTGCACAACACCGGACAGAGGGCGGGGGGGTGGGAAGGGGGGTGGGTATGGGTGGCTGTTGGGGTAGTTTGTTACACTAAATGTGAAGTACAGAGGGATTGTTATTTGCTTTCTGATCGACATTCGGACTCAATGCTCGAGAAAGCCACCCATGGCGGCTCTCGCCTAGCTGGGACTGTAGAACTTTGCAGGTGGCGATGAGCTCTGGAGAAAGCATCAATTTTTCACGCTATAAACTGTCTTTTATCGCCTGGTTTCTTTCTTGTTTTTCACTGCTGTACCACTGTACTTAATTAATAAAATACTTTAAACCTAAAAAGGCTAATGTGGTTGCATCTGATAGACCTCCTTTGATTTCTTGGAACGCTTTTGCCTGCTCAGGACCCCATCTCCAGGGCGTGGCGTCTTTTGTGAGCTCTCTCAGCGGTAGTGTTAAGTTGGCAACGTCCCGGATGAACCTCCAACAGTAGTTCACCATCCCTAAATAGCTCCGGACTTCTGTGACGGTGGTGGGGGAAGCGGCGTCTTTGATGTCTTTTACCTTGTCCGGATCCGGGTTGACCCCTTCGGCTGAGAAGGTGTACCCAAAGAACTGCAGCTTCCGTTTCAGGAATTCGCACTTTTCACTGTGTAGGGTGAGGCCTGCTTCCCTTAGTCTTCGAAACACTTGCATGAGCCGGTTGTTGTGTTCCTGGATGGTTCGGGCGTGTATCATAATGTCATCGCTGACATTGATTACCCCTGGGATGTCCGTTATGAGTTCTTGGATAACATTTTGAAATACTTCTGCTGCACTGGATATGCCAAAACTGAGACGGGTGTATCTCTGAAGGCCCACGTTCGTTGAGTAGGTCGTGATGTTGCGTGATTCTTCATCCAGCACTAGCTGGTGATACCCGGACCATAGGTCGAGTTTGGAGAACCAGCTGGCTCTTGCCATCTCTCCTATGAGGTCGTCAATGGTGGGCGTTATGTGGCGCTCCCTTTTGATGGCGGCGTTGGGGAGGCGCATGTCCACGCAAATCCTGACCACTCCTGGTTGCTTTGGTTTTCGTGTGACCACTATGGGGGAGACCCAGGGGGTGGGGCCCGTTACCTTTTCTATTATCCCGGCTGCTTCCAGCTTCTTGAGCTCCTCTTCTACAAGTGGCCTGAGATGGAATGCGATGCGGCGATGCCTCAACGCCACCGGCTGAACGGTGTGGTCGATGTGGAGGTGTACTTTGTTCCCCGTGAACTTTCTGATGCCCTTGAATATGTCTGAGAACTCTGTTACGAGTTGTTGAATTGACTCCTGGTGTACTCCAAAAGCAAACTTGACGACTTCTAAATCCTCCGCTGCCCGGCACCCGAGCAGCATGCCTTGCCCATCTTCTGACATGAAGATGTTGGCGGTGATGGATCGGTTTCCATGCAAGATGGTCATCTTGAATTTCCCTCGAATCTTGAGCGGGGTATCCTGTCCATATGCGAATACAGTGATGGGTGATGGACTCAGTGTTGGGGGCTGGTCCAATGTGTGATAGAGATTGGCAGCCATGAGGTTAATGGTCGCGCCTGTGTCTACTACAGCCATGAGCTCCTGTTCATCCACTCTGATGCCGCACTGAGGTAGTCGCCGGGTACGGCGGATTGCGGTGCCAATCATGTGCACTTTGTGCACGGTCTTCTCTTCCTCCTCGTCATCATCCATGTCACTCGGACTGGGATCACCTTCTGGCACTGTGTTCACCACCTGCCGAGGTTTTCGGAATTTCTTGGCCAGACAGACCTTCTCGAAGTGATTGAAGCGACCACACCCTGAGCACCGCTTCCCTTTGGCCGGGCAATCTGCTGCCTGGTGGGGTGGTCCCCCGCAGTATCCGCAGGTCTTCCCCGATGTCACCGCGGTGGCTCCTGTGCTTTTCTTGTTCCACTTCGTGGGGGATCTCACTGTCATCTTGCTGACCGGTTCTGCCTTCACCGGTGCTTGAAGCGCGGCTTCCATGTGGGCCGCTCGGGCCTTTGACAACTCTTTGGTTCGACCGAGGGTGAGAATGTCCGCCAGGGGCTTCCCAGACTCTTCCAAAATGCGTTCTCTGAGTTTGGCAGACGCACAACCTTGGATGATCTGTCCTCGTATTTCTTCGGTGACGTCCGCAAACCCACAGGTTGACGCCAGGTATTTCAGCCGTGCATGATACGTGTCTAGGGACTCTTCTGGCAACTGCCTGGCTTGCTGAATATGAATCTCTCATAGTCCTGGTTGGCCATGGGCTCGAAGTGACCATTCAGAGCATTTATGAGTGAGTGGCGATTTTTTGGTGGGACTTCCGCTAGAGTTCTGGCAATGTTGTGGACATCTTTTCCCCCTAGGTGGAGTATCATGGCCCGTTTCTGGTCCTTATGAACTTTGGTGGCTTCAAAGAAGATCAGTAACTGGTCTACCCAGTCCTTCCACTTCGGGGCCAATGACGAGGGTGACCCCTCCACCAGGAATGGTTATGTTGGGGGCATTGTAGCCATGCTTGTGGCTTTAGTGGGCCGTGCTGTGGACGGAGGCGGCGCGTCGGTGATGGCTACTTTCTCCTGGGCTTCACAGACCAACGTGGGAATTGTCCTTTTGCGAATGCTTGTTGACTATTGAGGGCTGCTGGGCTTGGTTTGCTTGATCCGCTGTTTTTTTTGTTTTGTTATTAGGCGTGTTCCCCTCCATGTGGAGTTCTTCTCCACCCCTTCTGAGGCGTTGAGTCTTCCCCCTGGGAAGGTAGGGCCTCGGGGCGGTGCACGTGGCTCAGGGCCCTTGTGTGCCGGCTGCGCGGAGTCAAGGGGGCGTGGCCAGGGCCTAGGTACAGCGTGAGCCCTTCCCCTCGGTGTCACCCGGCAGCGCGCTTCAGGCATCGGCCGCCTGCCGGTATGCGGCGCTGCCCGGGGCTTCCAACGCTGGGTCTGCAAGCGGCCGGCAGGGGAACCAAATGACTCGTCCCCTGGGGCCCTGTCAAAGTGCGGCGATGAGGCGGTCCCGCGATGGGCGCGCACATGCGGGACACAGCGGCTCACCTGTAGGGAGTGCTGCCGTCGGGGCACTCCGGTCTGGGCCCAGGTCGCGTTGCCGCACTGCAGGCGGATCCGTAGGGCACGAGCGCCGCGAGCCGATGCCAGAGCTCGCAGCCACCCCAGCAGAGTAGGCGCGAGACACACACACAGCGAGGGTACGCCCACCCTCATCGCCAGCTGTTGTGTTGTGTGGGCCAGACACAAGTCTGGGGATCCACAGAGCTTACTACACTCAGGGGTAAACTGGGATCTATAGGCCTGACACGTGGCCGGTTGCCGGAATAACATACACGGACACTTGGGTGCTTCTTGTGGCTCTGCTCGTCGTCGCCAACTGGCGTACATACGTGCGTGGGCCCCTTTTATTGTGTTTGTCACATGGTGCCACGTTGCACGCATGTTGCGCCACGGGCGTAACACAAGCTAAAACACAACACAGCCCTACACTAATCCTGCATAATCCAGCATGTGCCTTGGTTATTGTGGTCCCAAGCCGACTTGCATGAAACAGGGGGCGCTGCGGCACACATAAATAAACGTCGAGACTCCGGTCACGCCACAGTGGGGATTGGAGCTGAAAGGAGCCCGACATCGGCTATGATGACGCAGTAAACTTGTAAGCCTGTAACCTCCCTGAGCGGAAGGCAGCACAGAGTGGATTGCACAGTGGATATGTACCTGGCAAGCTACGGAGGTGAGGGAGGCGACGGACCCTGCTCAGACGCCGAGAACGTAATGTGTCATAAGACCAGGAAGCCGTACCAACACTGTCCGCCCGGAGAAAGAAAAGCTGGGTATACTCCGGCAGCAACCTGGGATCTGAGATGCGGATGGAGCAGGGAGTGCAGAAGCAGAGCCCAGGAAAGGAGAAAGCTCGAATCGGAGCTGAGGTGGACTCCAGCGCAAGACGGTGGTGAGGCCTGGTGGGTTACAACCAGCTGTGGGGCTGCAGGGCAACGGCAGCAGTCTGCCTGATAAGTCCCAGTGAAGGCTCCCATGTCCAAGAGCCAGGGAGAATATTGAGTTTCCCCGGGCGGAGTAGGTGAAGTACCCCGCGGGATCACGAGGCCGCAGCAGCAGGAGATAAATGGGACTCAAGATGCTGGCAAAGCCTGGGGCTTCAGCTATGAAGTGCAACCAAGGTGGAGGGGTGTGAGCAGCACCTATAAAACATATTTTCAGCAAAAGGAGCTAGCACCCGGCTCAGCCCTGTCAAACACCTGAACACTGGAGACTGGGGACAAGAGACTGCACTGGGACATAACAACTACATCCTGAGCTATATTGAGTAAAATAAGTGGGATTTCTGAAGGGGTACGTTACAGCCACACCCCATCAGTGGTGCACGGATATCATTTGAGAGACACCTTCCCTGGAGGGCGACACAAACAGTGGGCAGTCACAGCGAAACTATTAGAACAAACATCATAACCGCCCTGAGGGGTCCTTTGTGACCTAGTGGGGTTTGGGTGAGGAACTCATTAACCTGCCAGTTGAATATCCAGCGGTACAAAAGGGGGTGGTACAAAAGGGGGTGGTGTCTGAACTGGGGTGGCAGAGTGGGCTAAAGAACAGTGATGGATCAAACACAGATCTTTTGACTGGGTGTGAGTGTTTTGATTCAGATGCTCCGTCCATCACCACCCCCTTTTGTAGTCGAATATCCAAGCCTACTCCCTGTGAACTCACTGATTGACCCCATTATATACCCTCACTGCCCAAATAAGGGTTTGAGGCAAAGGACACCCCATGACTCAGTCGGACAGTACACACAGTGAGAATGGGCTAAACTATAGCCCAGTAGATACAGGAGAGACCCCTGCCTAGCACCGCCATGGGTCGGAAATCCCCATAGACCCAGTGCAACAGCAACTAACTAAAATGCTAGAAGCCATTGAAGACATCAAAGCCACACTACACCAAGACATCAGCACAATGCCTGTGGCTCTTGGGCTACTCAGAGTGGAGAACCATAAAATAGCGGAGAAGGTCCGGGTTGCAGAGGCGACTCTCGCGGAACTTGGCCCTGTGCAAGCAACGACCTCTCGCCAGGTGGCTGAACTTACATACAGGGTGTGTGTGCTGCAGCGTAGAGCAGAGGTTGCCGAAGGGAGAAACAGGCACAATAACATTCATGTAGTTGGGCTGCCGGAGGGAGTGGAAACCACGGTCAGGGTAGCATATCTGGAAAACTGGCTCAAGACTAAGACTGCTGTTGCACTAGAGGGTCTCAATCCCTTCTACACGTTTGAATGGGCACACAGTGTACCGGCCAGACCGCCGGCTCGGGTGCCCTCCGGTGGTGGCAAGGCTCCTACATTACAAAGACAGGGACATTTTACTCCACAAATTCAGAACCACGCACACAAGCCCCTTCACAGTCAATAACAGCAGGGTCTCCGTAATCCCAGACTACACGGTGGAGGTACAGAAAAAGAGATCTTCCTTCCTTGAAATCAAGAGAGCGCTAAGAGAAGAAGGTCTGCAATACTCCCTGAAGTTCCCTGCTAGGCTGCTGATTTTGCTAGATGGCAGGATTCATTTTTGCAAAAACCCGGCAGCGGCTTCGGAATCGATCGAACCTATAAGGTAGGGGTTCATACATCAGGAGGCGCAAAAGGGCCCAAGAAAGGGGGAGAGAAGAGGAGAAGAACCAGGAAATGAGCCAGGAGAAGCCCTGCAAAAAAAACAGCCCCTCACAAACCGAACATGAAAGGGTGACTACCCTCCAAGCAGTGGCAACAATTATGAAGGGGTCTGAGCGCATCACAGAGTCTGGGTCCCCGTCAGTAAGAGGAACTGAAATATCTGGCAAGCAGATAGTACCCAAATGCTGGACAGTACTCCTGGGACAGCAGATGATATAATTTAAGGTACCGATAATTCAGAGTGGTGGCACCGGCTTACCTGGTAAGATATCATGGTGGCATCCAAAGCATAGGAGCCTGTAGATAGAAATGGGCTTGGACAGACCGTTCCTGAAGAGTAAGTCTACTTCAGGACCAAACACGCCCCCCTATTGGAGGACTGACTCAAGACTGGGTCGGGACTTCCAATTTGTCGAGATGGTTGCAGTTTGGGTGGTTGGCAGTTGCCAAACTGCTCTTGGGACTGGGAGTTCCATTTGGCAGTAGTTATACATTTTATGTCCCAATTACTTGTTTCACATACATGAGTGCCTGTTTTTGGAAGGTGTGGGGGGAGAGGGGAGGGATGGGGTAGATGAGCCATAGTACCCGTTTTAAAATGACAGAACCTCATACCACTTTAAGGCTGGGATTGGCTAACAAACAACACAATGTCCATAGATACCTACGCATGCGCGGAGTGCAGATAGCCATGCTGTAAGAAACACATCTCATACACAGCGAAATAGAGGCATTGCGCAGGCGAGGGAGAGGGCAGGCATTCGCCACCTCCTTTTTGGCATTTGCTAGAGGGGCACCGATATGGGTGAGGGCGAGAATACCGTTTGAACCCCAACGTGCACTCATTGACAAAGCGGGCCGCTATGTTCTGGTACCGGGGCGGCTGTGGGGATGAGAGTTAACACTTTGCAGAATATATGCCCCTAATCAAGACCAGATCTCCTTCCTGCACAAACTGTCGGCTCCCTTAGCGGACTTAGCGGCACCTGGCCTTCTACTCGGAGGCGATTATAATTGTATATCAGACGTACTGTTCGACCGTCCGACCTCTTCTCTACCAGGAACTCAAGCCCTACGTAATGCTACCGGAGGACACAACATCCCTCTATGAGAGACTACTCCTTTTACACACCCCTGTACCAAGTGCACACACGACTAGACGCCTTTCTGTGTTCCCATGCTTTGTGCGGTGCAGTCTCCTCCGCTGAGTACCTCTGGTGCACAATATCAGACCTAAGCCCATTGTAATTGGAGTTTAGATCACAGGGAACCCGCCCTCCAGTCCCTCTATGGCGACTCTGACAAAAGGCTTTAGAGGATGTATTTTACAGGAAAATACTTCACACGGCCATTGCCAATTAATTTTAAGATAATACGCGGTCAGCTTCCACTAGGCTGGTCGAATGGTTCGCATTTAAAACTGTAGTGAGAGGCCACTGCATGGGTAAGTAGTTAGGGGCGCAAAGGGAAATACATGAAGAACTATGGATGCCAGAGGACAGACTGGATTGGCTGGGAAACGCAAGGGGCATGAATACCACATGAGAGTGGAAGAGGAAGAGGGGAGGCCGGGCAGACGAGTAGATAAGGCTGGAATCCCAGAGTCTCCAATCAAGCGAGTAACGAGAGAAGAGGGGGGTTATAGTACATGAACCGGATGGAATATATATCATATTTCGTGAGTATTAGAGAAACCTGTATGGGGCGCTGCCCCGATCCCTCAGACTATACAGAGAGACTTACTGATCTGGTGGCAGGTCCCCCAGACTTGTGAGGTGCTGGGTGGACCAGTGACGGAACATACATATGCCTCGGTGTTGGTTCCCAGATTAGTGGCATTGTATGCAGAAGCTTTAGAGCTCGGGAGGCTTCCAGACTTCTTACTGGATGCAATTGTGGCCCCCTCCCTAAAATTAATTCCACAGAAGCCTCCCCTTGGGATTTCTTTGGATCAAAAAATCCTTAGTAAAATTATGGTTCTCTGTCTGCTTTCACATATGCCTGCCCTGAACCATTCCGACCAAAATGGGTTTATCCCATTCCGGAATACATCCCTCAACCTGCGGAGATTGTAATCGTTATTATATCACCCAGATATACAGACATTCCCACAGGCGGTGCTCCTATTGATCGACCTGGAAAAGGACTTCAATACAGTGAGGTGGGATTATCTGTTTGAGGTGATGCGACAGATGGGTACAGGGGAAGATTGGTTAAAATGGATGTCTCTGCTCTACATGGAACCAACGGCGCGGATTCAGATAGGCAAAATAGTTTCCCAGCAATGTGAAATCCACTGGGGGACTAGACAGTGCTGCCCCCTATCACTGCTCTTGTACGCGCTAGCAATCGAACCACTAGCTGTGATGTTCAGAAGGGGCGTACAGGGAATGGGAATATCCATACAAGGAAGGGACCATATTATCTCCTTGTATGAAGATGATTTATTAATTTACCTGAAAGATGCAACTGTAGGAACTACCACTGCCCTTCACTTACTAAGACAATTCGAACTGGTGTCCGGTGTACAAGTAAATCTAAGTGAGACATATATATTGCCGATCGACCCTTCACTTCCCCAACCCCGGAACCTCCAAGGAGAACTCAATTGGGCCCAAGCCACTTTTAGATACCTAGGGATTCATATATATCACAACCTGGAGGACCTCTGAAAAGGCAACTGCGGAAGAGCGCTTCAAGCTCTTAGGTCCTGTGTTGCCTTTTGGCACTCATTGCGCTTACCTGTCATGGCCCGGATTTCTTTATACCAAAATGGTCATCCTACCATGCCTCCTATATTATTTTGTAAACCTCCCGCTTAGAGTCCCAAGAATCTGTTTTCATCAATTAGATTGCCGGCTGAGAGATATCATCTGGGACACGGGCAGGTGCAGAGTCTTCCTGACAACTCTGCAACGCACCATGAGTGAGGGGGGACTGGGAGCCCTGAATTTTGAACATTATTTCTTGGCATCCCAGCTGCAGTGGATTGCCCAGTGGCTGAACGGGATACGGCTAGAGGACATAGAACAAGCGGGAAGCGAGGCCAGTTTGACATGGCTTATGGCCAAGTTGCTTAACCCTAGAGTATAAGCCCCAACCAAGACATCACTATTGGTGACGGCCCTGAGGTGTTGTCATAGAGGGGTGGTCAAGACAGCAGACATGCCATTATTTTCCCCAATACTGCCATTGATTGGACTTTTGCACAGACACGCACTCTCCATATTCTCAGCTGACCAACTGAAGACCTGGACTGATGTGGGTTTAACCACTGTAGGAGATCTTTACCACCAGGGCACACTCACACCTTTAGATAACATAATGAGTGATGACCAGATCAGTTCTTCGGATGAGGCACTGTTGCACACATTTGGGAGTCTGTGGGGGGATGTAGGAAAGAACTTAAGACACACCCAGTGTTACACTTCATTTCAAACTTTGGTACAGCTGGACACCTAGTAAAGTGACTATGCAGCTCGATATCGGAGACATCTCGTCACCCCCTGGCAAGCTTGCGTAGACATTGGGAGGAAGCTTTAAACAGAGAGTTGTCTGACTCTGAATGGAGTAAAGTGCTTACTCATCACAGAACAGTATCCCGAAACACCACATTGAAGTATACACAATTTGACTTCTTACACATGACTTACATGACACCTCGTAGGTTAAGAATGGTATACAGTGGAGAAACTCGGGGGTGGCCAGGTGTAATGGAAAAGATGCAGACTTTATCCACATGACGTGGGCATGCCCTGACCTGAAACCATATTGTGAAGCAGTGATAAGTGCAAAGCAAAAGACTTTAGGATGCATACTATCGCCCCAACATCAAGGTTTGCTTGCTGGGGCTCTTCCCACACCCTCTCAAGTGAAAAGTCAGGAACAGATTTTTAGATTTGGCCTTAGTTTTGGCCAGGAGGAGATTGGCTATGGCCTGGAAGTCCACAGTGGCCCCATAAATGGAGGACTGGAGACGAGATGTGACACAATGGCTTAATGTCGAAGGTAGGGCACTGATCATGGAAAAGGCGAGGGGTCTGAGGCGGCGCCCAATTGCAGAACAGTGGAGGGAGACGCTAGGCCCCTGGGAACACCCTATGAGAGATGATGATTCTGGAGATGGTACAAAACCAGGTGTACCCAGGGACGTCAGCACGTTGTCCCCAGGAGGAGCGACTGCGCTCCGTTAGTCCTATACGCGGTTGTGGGCCTGAGCAATCGGGGGCTGCCTGGAATGCTCTGCCCCCTTTGGGGGCATGAGTAATGGGCGTGGACTGGTGGTCCACCACTGGGAGGGGATGCCCATCCCAAAAACTGGTAAACCACCGATTGCCGGCAGCCACGGTGTAATTTTGTTCATCAGGTGGGCAGGCGGCGTAGAGGGGCTGGCCTGCCCTGGGAACGCCCGTAAGATAACCCACCATATTGGCATATTTGTTATGTAAATAAACCTGCAGCAATTTCTCTCCACAAACAAGGTGTTGTGTGGTTTATCTATGCATGTTGCTGTATGGTAATGGGGGAGTGTTCCCAATATTGGCACTAAGGTTCATGAAATACCCACAGTGGTCACCTGGAATAGAGGCCATGGGGCTGGGCCACAATCAATCAATCACAGAATTTGTAAAGCGCACTACTCACCCGTGAGAGTCCCAAGGCGCTAAGGGGGAGGGGGAAGGTGGTTGCTGCTACTGCTCGAAGAGCCAGGTCTTGAGGAGCCTCCTGAAGGTGAGCAGGTCCTGGGTCTGCCACAGGTGAGTGGAGAGGGTGTTCCAGGTCTTGGCAGCGAGGATGGAGAAGGATCTGCCAACAGAAGTAGTACGTTGGGTTCGCGGGATGGCGGCGAGGGCGAGGCTGGTGGAACGGAGCTGGCGGGCGGGGGTGTAGAATTTGAGTCTGTTGTTCAGGTAGGCTGGTCCGGTGTTGTGGAGGGCTTTGTGTGCGTGGGTGATGAGGAGCTTGAAGGTGATCCTCTTGTTGAAGGGGAGCAAGTGCAGGTCTCTTAGGTGGTGGGTGATGTGGTTGCGTCGAGGGATGTTGAGAATCAGGTGGGCTGAGGCGTTCTGGATGCATTGCAGTCGCTGTGGGTGTTTCGACCGGATTCCTGCGTAGAGTGCGTTGCCGTAGTCCAGCCTGCTGCTGACGAGGGCTTGGGTCACTGTTCTTCTGGTTTCGATCGGTCACCCACTTGTAGATCCTGCGAAGCATGTGGAGGGTGTTGTAGCAGGAGGAGGAGACGGCATTGGCCTGCTTTGACATGGGGAGGGAGGAGTCGAGGATGAATCCCAGGTTACGTGTGTGGTCCGTGGGCGTCGGTGCTGTTCCTAGTGTGGTCGGCCACCAGGAGCCGTCCCAGGCAGAAGGGGGGCCGAGGATGAGGACTTCCGTTTTGTCCGAGTTCAGCTTCAGGCGGCTGCTCCTCATTCACTCGGCGACGGCCTTCATTCCCTCGTGGAGGTTGGTTTTGGCGGTGTGCGGGTCCTTGGTGAGGGAGAGGATGAGCTGGGTGTCGTCGGCGTAGGAGATGATGTTCAGGTCGTGTTGGCGGGCCACTTGTGCGAGGGGGGCCATGTAGACGTTGAACAGGGTCGGGCTGAGGGCTGAGCCTTGGGGTACGCCGCAGATGAGGTTGGTTGCTTCGGATCGGTAGGGTGGGAGGCGGACTCTCTGAGTTCTGCCAGAGAGGAAGGATGTGGTACAGTCCAGGGCTTTCTCCTGAATTCCGGCTTCTTGGAGGTGTGTTCTTAGTGTGCGGTGGCAGACCGTGTTGAAGGTGTCTGACAGGTCCAGGAGGATGAGGGCTGAGGTTTCGCCGTTGTCTAGTTGGCATTGGATGTCGTCTGTGGTGGCGATGAGGGCTGTCTCGGTGCTGTGGTTCCGTCTGAATCCGGATTGCGACGGGTCTAGGATGATGTTGACAAGGGAGGAAAAGCAAGTGACAAACACTTGGGGAAGCCTAATAGTCGACCTTGCTTCCACCGGTCTTGTCCCCTTTCACTCCCACTCTTTCCAAATTCCTTCATTTGCCCTCAACTGCCCTTGCCCTTTGTCCCCACCCTGTTTGTTTTTTTGGGAACTTCTTTCCTCGCCACTTGAGACTGAACTATTCTGTTTGATGCCCGATGGAGCTACCTGGTTTAGCTATAGGGGAGATGGGCCGTGGATTCCCTCCTTGGTCGTCACCTACCCAGTCGGTCTTTAGACAGACTTCCTTTCGTCTCTCCTTGCCGTCTCTTCCTTTATCCTCCCTTTCTCACCTCCCCTGTCCCTCTACTACTTTTCTCTATCCTTTCTCTCCTCTCCTAATGTTTTTGCTGTAATGTGTAATTGTTGATCTTTTTCTGTTACATTGTTGATTCTTATGTAAAGCGCTCTGATACCTTTGTGTCTAGCCAGCGCTATATAAAACCTTTTAAATAATTAAATAAATAAATAAAAATAAATAAAAGGCAATACGGTCCCGCTGTTGGCTGCCTCTTTCCCCAGTCCCCCTTTTGCCCCCCTTCTCCTCCCCTTTCCCCCGCACTTCCCTCCCCCCTTTTCCTGCCTGGTATTTCCTGCACCACGACTTAGATAGACATAGATCCTGTGGGGCATCAAGACACCATGCATGGCTTTGTTAAAAGTTTGAGTTTGGGGATTAATTTCCCTATGTTTCTCTTTTAATATCAGATTCCGATATAAAGGCATGATTGGAGAAAAACCCCCATTGAGGCTCCCATTCAGAGTAAATAGTACCATCAAATGAGCACAGATACGTTCATTCTGAGATGTATGTCATAGGAAGTAAGACCATATAGAGGTTTGGCACACAACATGGCACAATAAGAACGCTGATGACATAGAATCGACAACACCTAAAGGTTAGATTTGGTGCCAGAGTTAAAAAAAAAAAGGGGACGGGAAGACTGGATTATACAAACCGGACACAACTCTGTAATGTAACGGAAAGTACAATGGGATGGTATGATTACACTTGTAAATGTGCAAATATGAAAAACGCCAATAAAAATATGTTTTAAAAAAAAGAGCAGTGAGTGGAGGCAGTGTGTTATCACTTCACTTACCCCAGCATTTTGGTGGGTTGATGTCTAATAAGAGCATGCATTGGTGGGGTGGCTCTTTTTGTAGTGAGAGGGGAGCTTTGGAGAACATGGAGACTGCAGGTCAAAAGCAGGAAGAATGAGTAGCTACTTCAGCCAAAGCCCATTGAGAGCTCTTTTGTTCTTTCCACCACATACTACTTTCATACACGATATCAAGCATGCACGATGGAAAATGGAAATAATTACTGCTCAATGACGTCTTTGGTCAGGTATGGTAACAAGCCGGACCATGTTGATGCTTCAATGCTAGTCGGTGCTTCGCACATCTGCCCCGGGTACTTGTTTCTGACGTGAGCGAGTGTCTCGTTGTCTCCTGCCTTGTCCTTGCTGGGGTGGTCGGAGTTAAACCAGACTGTTCGACACTCTCTGGGAGCTAAACAGAGAAGATACAATCCTGAAAAGGTTTCTGTAGAAAAGCCTATCAAATGAAGAGCTTTCGTGGCTTATGTTGAACGGATGTGCATTGTTACATTATAACGAATCAAATCCTTTAACACTGATTAACAGCTGTCATTTGCAGTTTTTCAAGGCCTGAGTCAGTAGTCTGCAGTAAAAAGAGTGATGTAAAAAGGTTTAATATAGCCTTACGGCTATTAAAGGCCTGCTCCCGCGTTAAAGGCCCGAGCCGAAGGCGAGGGACTTTAACAAGGGACCGGGGGCCTCATTTATGACTTTTTGCCGTAGGGAAGCGCAGCAGGCCTTCCTGCTGCGCTTCCCTACGGCAAAGGAAAAGGGCAGAAATGCGCCGTATCTATAAGATACGGCACATTCCTGTCCTTTTCCCCTGCGCCGGCGCACAATGGGCTGCCTGCGCCAGCGCAGGCACCCTTGCACAGTGGTGCAAGGTGCCTGCGTTGCGGGTAAGATTATTTTTGTACAGGAAGGGAAACCTTTCTGTACAAAAATAATCACAAGAGGCTTTTCCTCTTTCTATGTGTGCTGTAGAATGCAGCACACATAGAAAAAGGAAATACGAGGAGAAATAAAGACATTTCTCCCTGTTGCGCCTCCCTTACGCCTCCCCTGGGGAGGCGTAAGCTTTTGGCACTGCTTCAGAGTTACGATTTCTCGTAAATCTGGGGCAGTGTCAAAAGGCCATGGGTGTTGCTGGGAACGCCCCCAGCAACACCCATTGCACGCCCCTTTAACGCAGAACACTGCGTTAAAGGGACTGATATTTATCAGGCAGCAGTACGCCACAAAAACTGGCGTACTGCTGCCTGATAAATACCACTCAGGCTTCTGCGCCACGGAACTTCATGAAAAGTGAAGTTCCGATGGCGCAAGGGGCCTCATAAATGAGGCCCCGGGACTTTAATAGCTGGTATAGACCTGCTACGAAGGGCTATAAGGCTATTAGAATATTCTGCCACTAGAGGGCAGAATGTTCTAACAAATAAAACAAAGGCCTCTCGAAGCTCGAGGGGATTTAAATTCCCTGGAGCTCCAAAAGGCCTTTGTAAAACATTGGAATGTTGCTCTGCGGGCCTTTACCGGCCCGTAGAAGCAGGGAGCGCTCCATTGTCTACAATGGAGCTCCCAACATTCCAATGTTCTAATAATTATAATAATAGAGATAATACCTACTAATGCTGACAATATTGATGCTAATTTATTACTATTAATACTACTACTATTCAAACAAAAAATTATAAGAATACTAATATTATTATGTTAATGTTGTTATCATTGTATTACTATTAGTAGTAGTAGTAGGATGATCATTTATAAATTGGTATGGCTCATGAAGAACATGTTCTTCGAGCGGTTTAATTTTTGATCTCTGGTTGTACCATCCGTAATTTTAGCCGGATACCGTCTGAAAGATTTACGTCTAGGCGTTGCCTGGGGGAATTGCGATGAGGGTCCCTTACGCACTACCAGCCAGGATGCTAACATATTAATTAATCGCTGTTAGCAACCAGATTCATTGCTGTCAAAGCCTATAAACTACACAAAATCACACACAGGCTAACAAACAACAGTAGTCTGTACCTGATTATTGTTTCAAACACATTCTTAGAACTCAGATGTATTTGATTGACGATCTATGCCCAGAAATGTATTACTATCTGTGGCAACCTACAACTTCAAATCACAATGCAGAACGGGTTCTGGTTGGCTCTTCAAATGATTATCAGTAAATACCAACCACCCTGTTGAGGTTTATATTTTTCTAAAAAAATAATGAAGGCAGTTTAATAATCACCCGAATAAAGTCAAGTATAGGAACCTGGAATGAAGGTCTGATCAAAATTGTGGACTTTGGCTAATCACACCATAGCCAAAATCATAGTTTACTCAACATGTATGTGTTAAGCAATCTACACATAGAGTACCAAAAAAATACATTTGTTAGATTTGATCACCTCTACACTCATTTTCTGTAGGATGGAAAAGCTGTAAATAATATACTTGAAAGGCTACAAAAATATCCCTCTCAACGGAGGTTTGGAGGTTAGATTTTTTGGAAACCACCATACAAGTACCACCTGCGAACATTAAAGAAACTTGTTCAAACCCACTCCTTTATTAGTGAATGTACAGAAAAGGTGATAAAATGTTCAAAAATGCAACGCATGCAGCACAATCCAGGTTAGAGCTCAAAAAGGAATTTAGAAGAATTTTCAAGTGCCTTTAGTTAAAAAGTTAACATCACACTCCTGTTTCGTATCAGAAAGGTGTGCTACCTTTATTTTTGAGAGATCACATCAGCAGTTATTTCATTGCATGGTAAGTATTCATGGGATTCATTCCCATACATCTGGGGCATTTTACATCACAGGTGAGTCAACAGATTAATTTAATTTTAAATGTTTCTTATATATAAACTGGTCCCCTCCCCATAATAATAAAATCCCCCCATGGGATGGGGTACCCAGGGCCAATTAGGGCTCAGGGAGGGGGGCTTCGCACTCCCCTACCCATATAAATAGAGTTTGACCCTAGGGGATGGGGTCCTCAGGGCCTACTAACGCTCGGGCAGAGGGGTCATGATGCGGCCGCTATAAAGAATGCCCCAGAGGATGGGATTCTGGGGGCCCATTAGGGCTCAGGAAGGAGGGCTGTGCACACCCCTCTCTTGAAGTTAAGTGAGGCACGGATGGAGTCCTAGGGCCTATTAAGCCACTTAGAGGGGGATGACGGGGGTCTACATGGCCCTCCCCTTTTCTAAGGAGTTGGCCCCTGGGAATGGGGTCCCAGGGGCCTATTAAGGCTCTGGGAGAGGGGCCACGTGTCCCCATCTCCTTAACAGATGTGTTTTGGCTCTGCAGGATGGGATCCCTGGACCACTATTAGCTCGGGTGAGGGCATATGTTTTAGCCCTGGGGATGAGGTTACCGGGACCACTATTGGCTCAGGAATGGGGGCCGCACCCCGCCCCCTTTAAAAAAAGGAATGGGGCCCCCAGGCCCCAGAGTGGCTTGGGGAAGAGGACTCCGCTAATGGGCTGGATGCCAAAGGCCATGCGCAGTGTGGGGTTGGCTGCCTGGGGGGAGTTGGCCACAGGGCCTGGCCAAAGGCCAAGCACGGTGGGAGTTGACTTTACGTATGGTAAATAAATATTACTTTACCTTAAAAAGCCCTACAAATTCACTGAAAACCCCAAGTGTTAAAGTAATATTATAGTTCATTAAGAATTTCAGTAACAATGCAATGTTTTAAACTCCAAGAACCCACTGAAATGTACGAGCTATAGTTATCTCAAGTAACTATAACTCGCAGCCTTGCCATGCACAGTTATCTCATCAATAACTTAATTGCAAATGTTGCAGTGATATTATCAATGATGTCACAGAAGCTGTCATGAGTGATGTAATATGTGGGGTAATTAGCTTTGCATGGGTTCAAATTCACTGGAATCAGTGGATCAGGAAGTTGTATCTAGAGAGAGCTCAGATGAGGAAAGTGCAGCAGCAACCACAAATACAGTCAGGGGAAAGGCTGTGGGGCCAAATGGAACTCCTGATGAAGTGTATTGGTAGGTAGACAAGCTTCAGTTTGTTACACCTGAATAACCTGCACTGGCTCCCTGTTAAAAAAAAGTATCCTGTTCAAGACTCTGGTCCTTAGGCGAAGGGTGTTTAGGAGACTATTGCGGGTGTCACCTGCGTGCTCCACCTTTGGGGTAGATTACTTGGAAGATTCAATTAAAATGGCAGCCCTGCTCCTGTAGTGCTCAATTTGGATTAACCCACCTGCCTCTTTTAACAGGGAAATCGTCAAGGACTGCCTCTCTTGTGAGAAAGGCCTGAATATCCCTATCTGTACATCAGTTTTGAAGTGTTTAGACCAGTAAATTATTATTATTTTAATAATTATTTATTTGTTTGTGTTTTGACCTTTGGACAGCTCCTTGCACAAAGCCCATCATTATATTTAACGTTTTCTGATACTATGCGTTAGGGATGGCACTTATGTATTTTTCATTTAACAATTTATTAGATTTTTTCATGTGGGCACTTATTCAGTTCCAGGTCGCCAGGCTGCTTTGCCTGAATTGTTTAATCTGTGTACAAAGAATGCACTGACAGGACCAGTATAAAACTTACACGGATCGATTGATACCTTTACACTGTGGTAATATAAACATATATACAAATGACCTAAGGCATCTTTTGAGTCAGCATGGCTCTTGATAGACCCGCAGCGCAGTTGTTATCTTCTGGGAAATTCCGCGAGAATGATGCCGTCAATGATTCTCTAGAAATAATGAGGGAGTCATTTGCTGGACTGCCTACCTTACACCTTTCCTGGTTTTAGCTTGGGTTTTGGTGGGCGGAACAACACTGAATTTTGAGGAGTTTGTATGTAAAACTCTGCAAGCTCCGCCCACCCCTAGTGAAAGCTACATTTAAATGAACCTGTTGCGTGCCGAGAATGGAATGGTTCTGACCTCGGCCATGGTGCTCATGTGCCGAGGGCTAAACCGTTCTGTCCTTGCACCTCCGCACGGAGAAAGCGCTGGCGCTCCCTTCATGGGCCATCCATCTACGGGCCCCTACCAGGAATGGCGATTCAGAAAACGGGGTGGTGATGAACAGAGTGTCTGAATTAAGCAGACCACTCTTACCCAGTCCAAAGATCAGGGCTTGATCCATCACTGTTATTTATCTCACTGCACCATCCCAGCTCAGAACCTGGCTATATGCAAATCAGTCTGTCCCTGGCCCAGTGCATCATGGGAACAGGGCAGACTAAACTACCAAGCCAATTCTTCACCAGAAAGGAGACAAGCTACCGGGGACCGGTTTCTGGCATTTCAGCCGTCTTCGGCCCGGCTTGCTTGAATCCTGATGGTGCAGTGAGAAAGGGACTCATGTCGGAGTATACCCTGCCACACCTATAGTGGCCAAAAACGATTCAGAAAAGGGGGTGGTGATGAACAGAGTGTCTGAATTAAGCAGACCACTCTTACCCAGTCCAAAGATCAGGGCTTGATCCATCACCGTTATTTATCTCACTGCACCATCTCAGCTCAGAACCTGGCTAAATGCAAATCAGTCTGTCCCTGGCCCAGTGCATCATGGGAACAGGGCAGACTAAACTACCAAGCCAATTCTTCACCAGAAAGGAGACAAGCTACCGGGGACCGGTTTCTGGCATTTCAGCCGTCTTCGGCCCGGCTTGCTTGAATCCTGATGGTGCAGTGAGAAAGGGACTCATGTCTGAGTATACCCTGCCACACCTATAGTGGCCAAAAACGATTCAGAAAAGGGGGTGGTGATGAACAGAGTGTCTGAATTAAGCAGACCACTCTTACCCAGTCCAAAGATCAGGGCTTGATCCATCACCGTTATTTATCTCACTGCACCATCCCAGCTCAGAACCTGGCTATATGCAAATCAGTCTGTCCCTGGCCCAGTGCATCATGGGAACAGGGCAGACTAAACTACCAAGCCAATTCTTCACCAGAAAGGAGACAAGCTACCGGGGACCGGTTTCTGGCATTTCAGCCGTCTTCGGCCCGGCTTGCTTGAATCCTGATGGTGCAGTGCGAAAGGGACTCATGTCTGAGTATACCCTGCCACACCTATAGTGACCAAAAACGATTAAGAAAAGGGGGTGGTGATGAACAGAGTGTCTGAATTAAGCAGACCACTCTTACCCAGTCCAAAGATCAGGGCTTGATCCATCACCGTTATTTATCTCACTGCACCATCCCAGCTCAGAACCTGGCTATATGCAAATCAGTCTGTCCCTGGCCCAGTGCATCATGGGAACAGGGCAGACTAAACTACCAAGCCAATTCTTCACCAGAAAGGAGACAAGCTACCGGGGACCGGTTTCTGGCATTTCAGCCGTCTTCGGCCCGGCTTGCTTGAATCCTGATGGTGCAGTGAGAAAGGGACTCATGTCTGAGTATACCCTGCCACACCTATAGTGGCCAAAAACGATTCAGAAAAGGGGGTGGTGATGAACAGAGTGTCTGAATTAAGCAGACCACTCTTACCCAGTCCAAAGATCAGGGCTTGATCCATCACCGTTATTTATCTCACTGCACCATCCCAGCTCAGAACCTGGCTATATGCAAATCAGTCTGTCCCTGGCCCAGTGCATCAAGGGAACAGGGCAGACTAAACTACCAAGCCAATTCTTCACCAGAAAGGAGACAAGCTACCGGGGACCGGTTTCTGGCATTTCAGCCGTCTTCGGCCCGGCTTGCTTGAATCCTGATGGTGCAGTGCGAAAGGGACTCATGTCTGAGTATACCCTGCCACACCTATAGTGACCAAAAACGATTAAGAAAAGGGGGTGGTGATGAACAGAGTGTCTGAATTAAGCAGACCACTCTCACCCAGTCCAAAGATCAGGGCTTGATCCATCACCGTTATTTATCTGACTGCACCATCCCAGCTCAGAACCTGGCTATATGCAAATCAGTCTGTCCCTGGCCCAGTGCATCATGGGAACAGGGCAGACTAAACTACCAAGCCAATTCTTCACCAGAAAGGAGACAAGCTACCGGGGACCGGTTTCTGGCATTTCAGCCGTCTTCGGCCCGGCTTGCTTGAATCCTGATGGTGCAGTGAGAAAGGGACTCATGTCTGAGTATGCCCTGCCACACCTATAGTGGCCAAAAACGATTCAGAAAAGGGGGGGGTGATGAACAGAGTGTCTGAATTAAGCAGACCACTCTTACCCAGTCCAAAGATCAGGGCTTGATCCATCACCGTTATTTATCTCACTGCACCATCCCAGCTCAGAACCTGGCTATATGCAAATCAGTCTGTCCCTGGCCCAGTGCATCATGGGAACAGGGCAGACTAAACTACCAAGCCAATTCTTCACCAGAAAGGAGACAAGCTACCGGGGACCGGTTTCTGGCATTTCAGCCGTCTTCGGCCCGGCTTGCTTGAATCCTGATGGTGCAGTGAGAAAGGGACTCATGTCTGAGTATACCCTGCCACACCTATAGTGGCCAAAAACGATTCAGAAAAGGGGGTGGTGATGAACAGAGTGTCTGAATTAAGCAGACCACTCTTACCCAGTCCAAAGATCAGGGCTTGATCCATCACCGTTATTTATCTCACTGCACCATCCCAGCTCAGAACCTGGCTATATGCAAATCAGTCTGTCCCTGGCCCAGTGCATCATGGGAACAGGGCAGACTAAACTACCAAGCCAATTCTTCACCAGAAAGGAGACAAGCTACCGGGGACCGGTTTCTGGCATTTCAGCCATCTTCGGCCCGGCTTGCTTGAATCCTGATGGTGCAGTGAGAAAGGGACTCATGTCTGAGTATACCCTGCCACAACTATAGTGGCCAAAAACGATTCAGAAAAGGGTGTGGTGATGAACAGAGTGTCTGAATTAAGCAGACCACTCTTACCCAGTCCAAAGATCAGGGCTTTATCCATCACCGTTATTTATCTGACTGCACCATCCCAGCTCAGAACCTGGCTATATGCAAATCAGTCTGTCCCTGGCCCAGTGCATCATGGGAACAGGGCAGACTAAACTACCAAGCCAATTCTTCACCAGAAAGGAGACAAGCTACCGGGGACCGGTTTCTGGCATTTCAGCCGTCTTCGGCCCGGCTTGCTTGAATACTGATGGTGAAGTGAGAAAGGGACTCATGTCTGAGTTTACCCGGCCACACCGATAGTGGCCAAAAACGATTCAGAAAAGGGGGTGGTGATGAACAGAGTGTCTGAATTAAGCAGACCACTCTTACCCAGTCCAAAGATCAGGGCTTGATCCATCACCGTTATTTATCTCACTGCACCATCCCAGCTCAGAACCTGGCTATATGCAAATCAGTCTGTCCCTGGCCCAGTGCATCATGGGAACAGGGCAGACTAAACTACCAAGCCAATTCTTCACCAGAAAGGAGACAAGCTACCGGGGACCGGTTTCTGGCATTTCAGCCGTCTTCGGCCCGGCTTGCTTGAATCCTGATGGTGCAGTGAGAAAGGGACTCATGTCTGAGTATACCCTGCCACACCTATAGTGGCCAAAAACGATTCAGAAAAGGGGGTGGTGATGAACAGAGTGTCTGAATTAAGCAGACCACTCTTACCCAGTCCAAAGATCAGGGCTTGATCCATCACCGTTATTTATCTCACTGCACCATCCCAGCTCAGAACCTGGCTATATGCAAATCAGTCTGTCCCTGGCCCAGTGCATCATGGGAACAGGGCAGACTAAACTACCAAGCCAATTCTTCACCAGAAAGGAGACAAGCTACCGGGGACCGGTTTCTGGCATTTCAGCCGTCTTCGGCCCGGCTTGCTTGAATCCTGATGGTGCAGTGAGAAAGGGACTCATTTCTGAGTATACCCTGCCACACCTATAGTGGCCAAAAACGATTCAGAAAAGGGGGTGGTGATGAACAGAGTGTCTGAATTAAGCAGACCACTCTTACCCAGTCCAAAGATCAGGGCTTGATCCATCACCGTTATTTATCTCACTGCACCATCCCAGCTCAGAACCTGGCTATATGCAAATCAGTCTGTCCCTGGCCCAGTGCATCATGGGAACAGGGCAGACTAAACTACCAAGCCAATTCTTCACCAGAAAGGAGACAAGCTACCGGGGACCGGTTTCTGGCATTTCAGCCGTCTTCGGCCCGGCTTGCTTGAATCCTGATGGTGCAGTGAGAAAGGGACTCATGTCTGAGTATACCCTGCCACACCTATAGTGGCCAAAAACGATTCAGAAAAGGGGGTGGTGATGAACAGAGTGTCTGAATTAAGCAGACCACTCTTACCCAGTCCAAAGATCAGGGCTTGATCCATCACCGTTATTTATCTCACTGCACCATCCCAGCTCAGAACCTGGCTATATGCAAATCAGTCTGTCCCTGGCCCAGTGCATCATGGGAACAGGGCAGACTAAACTACCAAGCCAATTCTTCACCAGAAAGGAGACAAGCTACCGGGGACCGGTTTCTGGCATTTCAGCCGTCTTCGGCCCGGCTTGCTTGAATCCTGATGGTGCAGTGAGGTTCTGAGCTGGGATGGTGCAGTGAGCTAAAAAACGGTGATGGATCAAGCCCTGATCTGTTGACTGGGTACGAGTGTTCTGTTTAATTCAGATACTCTGTCCATCACCACCCCCTTTTCTTAATCGTTTTGTCCACCATAAGCGTGGAAGGGTATACTCAGATGTGAGTCCCTTGCTCACTGCACCATCAGGATTCAAGCAAGCCGGGCCGAAGACGGCTGTAATGCCAGAAACCGGTCCCCGGAAGCTTGTTTCCTTTCCAGTTAAAGAATTGGCTTGGTAGTTTGGTCTGCCCTGTTCCCATGATGCACTGGGCCAGGGACAGACTAATTTGCATGTAGCCAGGTTCTGAGCTGGGATGGTGCAGTGAGCTAAAAAACGGTGATGGATCAAGCCCTGATCTGTTGACTGGGTACGAGTGTTCTGTTTAATTCAGATACTCTGTCCATCACCACCCCCTTTTCTTAATCGTTTTGTCCACCATAAGCGTGGAAGGGTATACTCAGATGTGAGTCCCTTGCTCACTGCACCATCAGGATTCAAGCAAGCCGGGCCGAAGACGGCTATAATGCCAGAAACCGGTCCCCGGAAGCTTGTTTCCTTTCCAGTTAAAGAATTGGCTTGGTAGTTTGGTCTGCCCTGTTCCCATGATGCACTGGGCCAGGGACAGACTAATTTGCATGTATCCAGGTTCTGAGCTGGGATGGTGCAGTGAGCTAAAAAACGGTGATGGATCAAGCCCTGATCTGTTGACTGGGTACGAGTGTTCTGTTTAATTCAGATACTCTGTCCATCACCACCCCCTTTTCCCTACCAGGAATGGCAGCAGAAGTGCTTTAACTGCCACCTAACCCCCTACCGTGGCAGCTGATGACGTGGGGGCACGCATGCCTGCCGACGTCATCAAAAACATGCTGAGACGTGCTGGAAGCTATTTGCTTCCCTCACGTCAGGGAGAAACAAGTACGTTTCTGGTCTGGGGAGGGTTCAGGGAAGGCACAGAGGACCTGGGGAAAAAGAAAATGTTTTTCTTTTCCCCGGCGTCTCTTTGCAGTGCATTCGTGCTGCATGATCACAGGTGGGGCTGTGATCACACAGCAGGAATGCACCCACTAGCCACCAGGAATATTTTGGGGCAATTTATTTGTGCAAGGGAGCGCCCCTTGTGCAAGGGTCACTCCCAGTCACTTGAGCATTGGTTTGGCCATTTCTGCCCCTGAGGGCAGATCAGCTTTTTTAGGCCGTAGGATGCCACTAGACAACAGGGATTCAACAAAGTATGGGGAGAGGCCCCTTGGACAAGGGTCACTCCCCATTATGGGGGCACTATTTTGGCTGTTTTCTGCCCCCCCGCCCAGGAGCAGATAGGACCTTACTTTTAGGCCCATCTGTCCACAATGCAGGGCAGAAAGCCACTAGACACCAGGGATTTTCTTTCTTTTTTTCGTCAGGGAGTTGCCCCTTGACCAAGAGTCGCTTCCTATTATGGGCGCATTATTGTGGCAGTTTTATGTCTACCCCCTCCTTGTGGCACATCAGCCATATTTTTAGGCCCATCTGCCCCCCAAGGGGGACAGAAAACCACTAGAAACCAGGGAAAGTGTATGTGTGTTCGTTCGGCGGACAATCTGCACGTACTGGCGTTTGGCTCATGGAGTGAGTTGAATGGTGTTGCATGTGGACTGGCCTTTGGCTGGCGGTGAGTGTGGGCTAGTGCTTGGCTGATAGCGTGTGTAGACTGGCATTTCGCTGGCATGCATGTAGTCTGGCTCTTGGGTGGCGGTAAATGTAGACTGGCGCTTGACTAGCAGTGCATGTGGACTGGTACTTGGCTGGTGGTGAGTGTGGAATATCGCTTGGCTGGCAGTGGGTGTAGACTGTTCTTTGGCTAATGGTGCCTGTAGACTGGCATGTGACTGGTGGAGGTGTAGACTGGCATTTGGCTGGCAGTATGTGTAGACTGGCGTGTGGCTGTCAGTGAATGTAGACTGGTGCTTGGCTGGTGGTGTGTGTAGACTGGCGCTTGGCTGGCGGTGTGTGTGGCCTGGCGTTTGGCTGGCAGTGCGTGTGCACTGGCATCTGGCTGGCCGTGTGTGTAGACTGGTGCTTGGCTAGCAGTCTGTGTGGACTGGCAGTGTGTTGGTGGCTGTTAGCCAGTATGTGTATTGACTTGCTTGAGGTGTGTTTGTCAGTTGTCTGATGTTTGGGTGCCTGGTGGTGAGATTGGTGTGTTAGTCCTGTTGGTGTACGAGAGTGATGGGCCCTTGAATGGTGCGGTTTGTAAATGTAAGTGTTGTATTGTGTTGGACCCGCAGCTGGCAGTGTGAATGGCTTTATGTGTCTGATAAATGAAAGGCATGTGAATGGACTGTAAAGTGGTTGGTGCCTTGATGTGGCTTTACAGCTCACGAGCTGGAACTCAGTGTTTCTTTGATCTAGTGTTGAAATGATTAACAATGACTTTTGCAGATTGTATTTCATAAAGTCATTGGTGAATAAAGTTTTTCAATGAACCATTTACTTACCCTCATGCAAAATCCAAACAGAATGCCTGTGAATGACTGGTGAATAGGTGTGCAGTAATGTTATGGTGTTTTCTTAGATTTTTAATGCCAGTGCATACTTTCTCTGTAGTGAAAACCTTCTGCCCTCACATCTTTTTGGAATCTGGTCACCAAGGGAATAATATGGGGTATGTCTTGTGTGGATCCGGCATGGTTTACTTACCCAGAAGCCCTTGTAAATTTGATTAATTGACAAAAACATATTGTTTCCTCATTTCTGTGTGGGAAAGTTGTAGGATCACTGGGCCAACACAAATTTCCTACCACCCAGCGGTGCCTCAAGTCTCCCGATAAAACTGTTACCTCACTTCTGTGAATGGGCCAAGTGCCTACAACAGGTAAGGGCCCTAAACATATTGTGCAAACATCAAAATTATTGTTGGCAAAACAACCTGGTTTTGCAAGGGGGTCACCTTCATTTTTGGTCCTGGGCTTGGCAGCCATCAAGGGAAATCTACCAAAGCCAGACATGTCTGAAAAATAGACACCCAGGAAAGTTCGGGGAGGTGTGGCTTGCTTGGATCCCTCAATGTTATCATACCCAGAATACCTGCAAACCTCAAATGTAGCTAAAAAAAAAAATCACATTTTGATCACATTTGTGTGTGGAAAAGATGTGGGATCACTGGGCCGGCACAAATTTCCTACCACCCAGTGTTTCCCCAGGTCTCCCGATAAAAATGGTACCTCACTAGTCTGGGTGGACCACTTGCCCACGACAAGGAAGGGCCCAAAGGTATTGCGGAGGCATCAAAATGATCAATTATAAAACAACCTGGTTTTGCAAGGGGATCACCTGCGTTTTTGGGTCTGGACTCGGCGGCCACCTAGGGAAACCTACCAAACCCGAACATTACTGAGAACCAGACATCTGGGAGAGTCCAGGGAGGGGGGGGCTTGTGTGGATCCCCCAACATTTTCTTACCCAGAAACTTCTACAAACCTCAAATTTAGTTTAAAAAAACATGTTTTCCTCACATTTCTCTGTGGAGAAAAGTTGCGGGATCACTGGTGGCATATATTTCCAACCACCCAGCATTCCCCCAGCTCTCCCAATAAAACTGCTACCTCACTTTTGTGGATGGGCCAAGTGCCCACGACAGGGAAGCGCCCACATCATATTATGGCGGCATCAGGAACTTCAATCACAAAGAAGGGGATTATGAGTAAGAAAATGCTGGGAGATCCACACAAGCCACACTTCCCTGGACGCCTCTGGGTGTCTAGTTTTCAGAAATGTCTGGGTTTGGTAGGTTTCACTAGATGGCTGCCGAGCCTGGGACCAAAAAAGCAGATGATCCCCTTGCAAAACCAGGTTGTTTTATGATTGATAATTTTGATGCCTCCACAATACATTTTTGGCCCTTCCGTGTAGCGTGCACTGGGCCCACCCACACAAGTGAGGCAACATTTTTATTGGGAGACCAGGGGGAACACTGGGTGGTAGAAACTGTGTGCCAGTCAGGTGATCCCACAACTTTCCCACACAGAAATGTGAGGAAATTATGATTGTTTTAGCTACATTTGAAGTTTGCTGGCGATTTTCACAAAAAGAAAACGGGTGCCAGAGCATTCTCGGTTATTGCACCCAAGATATGGAACTCTCAACCACCAGATGTCCGCCTAATCTCCTCTACCTACTCTTTCAAAAAAGAAGCCAAATCTTTTCCACTGACAACGTTTTTCCCTTAAGACAATATATCGGCCTCATTGAAAATGTATAGCCAGCAAACTCTTATGGGGATTGTCCCTCCTATTACTGTCTTTATTCAAGACCAATCCGTGTTATCCTATTTTACTTTATGATTTGTTTGGTTCCCACAAATGTATTTCCTGTTTTTCAGGCCAAATGTTGCACTACTCCCCGTCATATAAAGCACTCTGATACCCACTAGGGTCCCGTTCGTACTATACAAAACTTTATAAATAAATGAATAATAAATACATAAATAAAATAAAAAGATTCTGGGTAAGAAAATGTTGGGGGATCCAAGCAATCCACACCTCCCTGGATTCTTCTGGGTATCTAGGGGCATATTATCAAGGGGGTTTATCTCCGCTTTTTTGGCTTTAAAAGCCAAGAAAGCGGAGATAAAATGATCTCCCTATTACCTAGCTGTCGTTAACACCAGTTAGCGACAGCTAGTAGGAGATAGCGACCATCTTGGGCCCCACTTTGCATGTCAGTGATATTTATCACTAATGAGATGCAAAGTGGGCGTGCCAAGATGTTAGCGACTGAAAACAGTTGCTAACATCGCGATCTCCTATTACCAACTTTTGGAGATATTCGCGCTAAGTGCGAATATCTCCAAAAGCTAACACCTGCCCTGAGCAGTTCTTAGCCATGTTCTCCAATGGGAGGTGGATAACATGGCTAAGAGCATTAGCTCGGTAATGCATGAATATCGCTGACTTTTCAACGATATTCATGCATTGCGGCGATTTTTATCGCATTTGCGATAAACCTTGGTAATACCAAGGTTTATTTGCGGTAAAAATCGCCGCAGCTCAGCAGTAAATTTTTGTCTCTAACCAAGCAATAGCGATAATTATCGCTATTGTTTTTAGAAATGTCTGAGTTTGGTATGTTTCCTCAGATGGCCGCAGAGCCCGGAACCTAAAACTTAGGTTATCCCCGTGTGAAAGCAGGCCATTTTGCGATAGATCATTTTTATGTCTTCACAATATGTTTTGGCCATTTCCTGTCGCGGGCACAAGGCATACCCACACAATTGATGTACCATTTTTATTAGGGGATTTGAGGAAATGCTGGGTGGTTGGAAGTTTGTGTCTCCCCACAGATTCCAGACCTTATAATCACAGAAATGTGCAGAAAATGTGTATTTTAGACAAAGTCTGAAGTTTGCAAGGGATTCTTGGTAAAAGAAAATGTGCAGAGAGCCATGCAAGTCACCCCATCCTGGATTTGTCTAGGTGTCTAGTTTAAATAAAATTTTACAGTTTGCTAGGCTACCCTAGATGTCGTCTGAGCTAGGGCCCAAAATCCACAGCTAAGCACATAGCAAAAAAAGGGTCAGTTTTCAGTGCGAAAATGTGGTGCACTTTGTGTTTAGGGCCATTTTCATGCCGTATGCACTAGGCCTTTCCACACATGTGAGGTATTATTTTTATCGGAAGACTTAAAGAAATGCTGGGTAGAAGGATGTTTGTGGCTCCCCTCAGATTCCAGAACATTCCATCACAGAAATGTGAGGAAAATACGTATTTTAGACACATTTTGAAATTTGCAAGGGATTTTGGGTAACAGCACCTGGTGAAAGACACAAAAGTTACCCTATTCTGGATTCCCCAGGGTGCCTAATTTTAAATAATGTACAGGTTTGCTAGGTTTCCCTAGGTGCCAGCTGAGCGAGGGCCCAAAATCGACATCTAGGCACATTGCAAAAAAATAAGGGTCAGTTTTCAGTGGAAAAATATGATGTATCCACGTTCCATTTTGTGCAGTTTCCTATTTTTGGCATTAGGCCTACCCACACAAGTGAGGTACCATTTTTATCTGGAGACTTTGGGGAATGCTGGGTAAAAGGAAGTGTTTTGCTCCCCTCAGATTCCAGAACATTCCATCCCAGAAATGTGAGGAAACTGTGTTTTTTAGACAAATGTTAAAGGTTTACAAGGGATTCTGGGTAACAGAACCTCGTGAGAGCCACACAAGTCACCTCATCCTAGATTTTTCTGGTTGTCTAGCTTTGCCAATTTACATGTTTGCTAGGTTTCCCTAGGTGCCAGCTGAGCTAGGGCCCAAAATCCACAGCTAGGCACATTGCAAAAAAAGTTTCAGTTTTCAGTCGAAAAATGGGATGTGTCCACGTTTGGTTCTGGGCCGTTTCCTGTCACGAGAACTAGGCCTACCAACACAAGTGAGGTACCATTTTTATTGGGAGACTTGTAGGAATGCTGGGTGGAAGGAGGTTTGTGGCTCCCCTCAGATTCCGGTAACTTTCCATCACAGATGTGTGATTTTCTAGACACATTGTGAGGTTTGCTCGGGATTATGTATAGCAGAACCTTGTGAGAGCCATACAAGTCAACCCATTATGGATTCCCCTGGGTGTGCAGTGTAAAACATTCTACAGGTTTGCTAGTTTTTTCTAGATGCAGAGTGACCTAGGGCCCAAAATCCACAGCTAGGCACACTGTAAAAAAAGGCTCAGTTTTCAGTGGCAAAATGTGATGTGTCCACTTTGCCACGGCCCATTTCTTTTGCAGGAATTAGGCCTACCTACATAAGTGAGAACCCATTTTTATCGGGCAACTAAGGGGAACACAGAATAGTAGAACAAGTGGTATTACCAATTGGCTTTCTCTGCATTTGTGCCTTCCAAATGTAAGACAGTGTGTAAAAAAGAAATCATTTTGAAAAATGCCCTCTAATTCACATGCTAGTATGGGTACCCACAAATAAAGAAATATGCACATAACCACTTTTTCCAAACTCCATATCTTGTTCCCATTTTGGAAATACTAGTTTTCCTTGATACCTATTTTTCACTCTTTATATTTTACCAAATGAATTGCTGTATACCCAGTACACAATGAAAAATAATTCCAAGGTGCAGCTCAGTCATTGGTTCTGGGTACCTCAGGTTCTTGGCGAACCTTCAAGCCCTATATATTTCAGCAACCAGAACGGTCCAGCAGACGTAACGGTATATTGCTTTTGAAAATCTGCCATAGTTAGAAGAAGTTACAGGTGAAAACGTATGCACAAATGGCAGTATTTTTCAACTCAATTTCAATCTTGTTACTTTCCATAGGAAACCCTTGAAGGAGCTGCACAAGTCACCCCTTGCTAAATTTAGAATTTTGTTTACTTTTCAGAACTGTAAAGCTTTCCAGGATCCATCACTGGTTTCACCCCATTTAACTGGCGTTTCGCTGGCATGCATGTAGTCTGGCTCTTGGGTGGCGGTAAATGTAGACTGGCGCTTGACTAGCAGTGCATGTGGACTGGTACTTGGCTGGTGGTGAGTGTGGAATATCGCTTGGCTGGCAGTGGGTGTAGACTGTTCCTTGGTTAATGGTGCGTGTAGACTGGCATGTGACTGGTGGAGGTGTAGACTGGCATTTGGCTGGCAGTATGTGTAGACTGGCGTGTGGCTGTCAGTGAATGTAGACTGGTGCTTGGCTGGTGGTGTGTGTAGACTGGCGCTTGGCTGGCGGTGTGTGTGGACTGGCATTTGGCTGGCGGTGCGTGTGGACTGGCTCTAGGATGGCGGTATGTGTAGACAGGCGCTTGACTGGCAGTGTGTGTGGCCTGGCGTTTGGCTGGCAGTGCGTGTGCACTGGCATCTGGCTGGCCGTGTGTGTAGACTGGTGCTTGGCTAGCAGTCTGTGTGGACTGGCAGTGTGTTGGTGGCTGTTAGCCAGTATGTGTATTGACTTGCTTGAGGTGTGTTTGTCAGTTGTCTGATGTTTGGGTGCCTGGTGGTGAGATTGGTGTGTTCGTCCTGTTGGTGTACGAGAGTGATGGGCCCTTGAATGGTGCGGTTTGTAAATGTAAGTGTTGTATTGTGTTGGACCCGCAGCTGGCAGTGTGAATGGCTTTATGTGTCTGATAAATGAAAGGCATGTGAATGGACTGTAAAGTGGTTGGTGCCTTGATGTGGCTTTACAGCTCACGAGCTGGAACTCAGTGTTTCTTTGATCTAGTGTTGAAATGATTAACAATGACTTTTGCAGATTGTATTTCATAAAGTCATTGGTGAATAAAGTTTTTCAATGAACCATTTACTTACCCTCATGCAAAATCCAAACAGAATGCCTGTGAATGACTGGTGAATAGGTGTGCAGTAATGTTATGGTGTTTTCTTAGATTTTTAATGTCAGTGCATACTTTCTCTGTAGTGAAAACCTTCTGCCCTCACATCTTTTTGGAATCTGGTCACCAAGGGAATAATATGGGGTATGTCTTGTGTGGATCCGGCATGGTTTACTTACCCAGAAGCCCTTGTAAATTTGATTAATTGACAAAAACATATTGTTTCCTCATTTCTGTGTGGGAAAGTTGTAGGATCACTGGGCCAACACAAATTTCCTACCACCCAGCGGTGCCTCAAGTCTCCCGATAAAACTGTTACCTCACTTCTGTGAATGGGCCAAGTGCCTACAACAGGTAAGGGCCCTAAACATATTGTGCAAACATCAAAATTATTGTTGGCAAAACAACCTGGTTTTGCAAGGGGGGCACCTTCATTTTTGGTCCTGGGCTTGGCAGCCATCAAGGGAAATCTACCAAAGCCAGACATGTCTGAAAAATAGACACCCAGGAAAGTTCGGGGAGGTGTGGCTTGCTTGGATCCCTCAATGTTATCATACCCAGAATACCTGCAAACCTCAAATGTAGCTAAAAAAAAAAATCACATTTTGATCACATTTGTGTGTGGAAAAGATGTGGGATCACTGGGCCGGCACAAATTTCCTACCACCCAGTGTTTCTCCAGGTCTCCCGATAAAAATGGTACCTCACTAGTCTGGGTGGACCACTTGCCCACGACAAGGAAGGGCCCAAAGGTATTGCGGAGGCATCAAAATTATCAATCATAAAACAACCTGGTTTTGCAAGGGGATCACCTGCGTTTTTGGGTCTGGACTCGGCGGCCACCTAGGGAAACCTACCAAACCCGAACATTACTGAGAACCAGACATCTGGGAGAGTCCAGGGAGGGGGGGGCTTGTGTGGATCCCCCAACATTTTCTTACCCAGAAACTTCTACAAACCTCAAATTTAGTTTAAAAAAGCATGTTTTCCTCACATTTCTCTGTGGAGAAAAGTTGCGGGATCACTGGTGGCATATATTTCCAACCACCCAGCATTCCCCCAGCTCTCCCAATAAAACTGCTACCTCACTTTTGTGGATGGGCCAAGTGCCCACGACAGGGAAGCGCCCACATCATATTATGGCGGCATCAGGAACTTCAATCACAAAGAAGGGGATTATGAGTAAGAAAATGCTGGGAGATCCACACAAGCCACACTTCCCTGGACGCCTCTGGGTGTCTAGTTTTCAGAAATGTCTGGGTTTGGTAGGTTTCACTAGATGGCTGCCGAGCCCGGGACCAAAAAAGCAGATGATCCCCTTGCAAAACCAGGTTGTTTTATGATTGATAATTTTGATGCCTCCACAATACATTTTTGGCCCTTCCGTGTAGCGTGCACTGGGCCCACCCACACAAGTGAGGCAACATTTTTATTGGGAGACCAGGGGGAACACTGGGTGGTAGAAACTGTGTGCCAGTCAGGTGATCCCACAACTTTCCCACACAGAAATGTGAGGAAATTATGATTGTTTTAGCTACATTTGAAGTTTGCTGGCGATTTTCACAAAAAGAAAACGGGTGCCAGAGCATTCTCAGTTATTGCACCCAAGATATGGAACTCTCAACCACCAGATGTCCGCCTAATCTCCTCTACCTACTCTTTCAAAAAAGAAGCCAAATCTTTTCCACTGACAACGTTTTTACCTTAAGACAATATATCGGCCTCATTGAAAATGTATAGCCAGCAAACTCTTATGGGGATTGTCCCTCCTATTACTGTCTTTATTCAAGACCAATCCGTGTTATCCTATTTTACTTTATGATTTGTTTGGTTCCCACAAATGTATTTCCTGTTTTTCAGGCCAAATGTTGCACTACTCCCCGTCATATAAAGCACTCTGATACCCACTAGGGTCCCGTTCGTACTATACAAAACTTTATAAATAAATAAATAATAAATAAATAAATAAAATAAAAAGATTCTGGGTAAGAAAATGTTGGGGGATCCAAGCAATCCACACCTCCCTGGATTCTTCTGGGTATCTAGGGGCATATTATCAAGGGGGTTTATCTCCGCTTTTTTGGCTTTAAAAGCCAAGAAAGCGGAGATAAAATGATCTCCCTATTACCTAGCTGTCGTTAACACCAGTTAGCGACAGCTAGTAGGAGATAGCGACCATCTTGGGCCCCACTTTGCATGTCAGTGATATTTATCACTAATGAGATGCAAAGTGGGCGTGCCAAGATGTTAGCGACTGAAAACAGTTGCTAACATCGCGATCTCCTATTACCAACTTTTGGAGATATTCGCGCTAAGTGCGAATATCTCCAAAAGCTAACACCTGCCCTGAGCAGTTCTTAGCCATGTTCTCCAATGGGAGGTGGATAACATGGCTAAGAGCATTAGCTCGGTAATGCATGAATATCGCTGACTTTTCAACGATATTCATGCATTGCGGCGATTTTTATCGCATTTGCGATAAACCTTGGTAATACCAAGGTTTATTTGCGGTAAAAATCGCCGCAGCTCAGCAGTAAATTTTTGTCTCTAACCAAGCAATAGCGATAATTATCGCTATTGTTTTTAGAAATGTCTGAGTTTGGTATGTTTCCTCAGATGGCCGCAGAGCCCGGAACCTAAAACTTAGGTTATCCCCGTGTGAAAGCAGGCCATTTTGCGATAGATCATTTTTATGTCTTCACAATATGTTTTGGCCATTTCCTGTCGCGGGCACAAGGCATACCCACACAATTGATGTACCATTTTTATTAGGGGATTTGAGGAAATGCTGGGTGGTTGGAAGTTTGTGTCTCCCCACAGATTCCAGACCTTATAATCACAGAAATGTGCAGAAAATGTGTATTTTAGACAAAGTCTGAAGTTTGCAAGGGATTCTTGGTAAAAGAAAATGTGCAGAGAGCCATGCAAGTCACCCCATCCTGGATTTGTCTAGGTGTCTAGTTTAAATAACATTTTACAGTTTGCTAGGCTACCCTAGATGTCGTCTGAGCTAGGGCCCAAAATCCACAGCTAAGCACATAGCAAAAAAAGGGTCAGTTTTCAGTGCGAAAATGTGGTGCACTTTGTGTTTAGGGCCATTTTCATGCCGTATGCACTAGGCCTTTCCACACATGTGAGGTATTATTTTTATCGGAAGACTTAAAGAAATGCTGGGTAGAAGGATGTTTGTGGCTCCCCTCAGATTCCAGAACATTCCATCACAGAAATGTGAGGAAAATACGTATTTTAGACACATTTTGAAATTTGCAAGGGATTTTGGGTAACAGCACCTGGTGAAAGACACAAAAGTTACCCTATTCTGGATTCCCCAGGGTGCCTAATTTTAAATAATGTACAGGTTTGCTAGGTTTCCCTAGGTGCCAGCTGAGCGAGGGCCCAAAATCGACATCTAGGCACATTGCAAAAAAATAAGGGTCAGTTTTCAGTGGAAAAATATGATGTATCCACGTTCCATTTTGTGCAGTTTCCTATTGTTGGCATTAGGCCTACCCACACAAGTGAGGTACCATTTTTATCTGGAGACTTTGGGGAATGCTGGGTAAAAGGAAGTGTTTTGCTCCCCTCAGATTCCAGAACATTCCATCCCAGAAATGTGAGGAAACTGTGTTTTTTAGACAAATGTTAAAGGTTTACAAGGGATTCTGGGTAACAGAACCTCGTGAGAGCCACACAAGTCACCTCATCCTAGATTGTTCTGGTTGTCTAGCTTTGACAAATTTACATGTTTGCTAGGTTTCCCTAGGTGTCAGCTGAGCTAGGGCCCAAAATCCACAGCTAGGCACATTGCAAAAAAAGTTTCAGTTTTCAGTCGAAAAATGGGATGTGTCCACGTTTGGTTCTGGGCCGTTTCCTGTCACGAGAACTAGGCCTACCAACACAAGTGAGGTACCATTTTTATTGGGAGACTTGTAGGAATGCTGGGTGGAAGGAGGTTTGTGGCTCCCCTCAGATTCCGGTAACTTTCCATCACAGATGTGTTATTTTCTAGACACATTGTGAGGTTTGCTCGGGATTATGTATAGCAGAACCTTGTGAGAGCCATACAAGTCAACCCATTATGGATTCCCCTGGGTGTGCAGTGTAAAACATTCTACAGGTTTGCTAGTTTTTTCTAGATGCAGAGTGACCTAGGGCCCAAAATCCACAGCTAGGCACACTGTAAAAAAAGGCTCAGTTTTCAGTGGCAAAATGTGATGTGTCCACTTTGCCACGGCCCATTTCTTTTGCAGGAATTAGGCCTACCTACATAAGTGAGAACCCATTTTTATCGGGCAACTAAGGGGAACACAGAATAGTAGAACAAGTGGTATTACCAATTGGCTTTCTCTGCATTTGTGACTTCCAAATGTAAGACAGTGTGTAAAAAAGAAATCATTTTGAAAAATGCCCTCTAATTCACATGCTAGTATGGGTACCCACAAATAAAGAAATATGCACATAACCACTTTTTCCAAACTCCATATCTTGTTCCCATTTTGGAAATACTAGTTTTCCTTGATACCTATTTTTCACTCTTTATATTTTACCAAATGAATTGCTGTATACCCAGTACACAATGAAAAATAATTCCAAGGTGCAGCTCAGTCATTGGTTCTGGGTACCTCAGGTTCTTGGCGAACCTTCAAGCCCTATATATTTCAGCAACCAGAACGGTCCAGCAGACGTAACGGTATATTGCTTTTGAAAATCTGCCATAGTTAGAAGAAGTTACAGGTGAAAACGTATGCACAAATGGCAGTATTTTTCAACTCAATTTCAATCTTGTTACTTTCCATAGGAAACCCTTGAAGGAGCTGCACAAGTCACCCCTTGCTAAATTTAGAATTTTGTTTACTTTTCAGAACTGTAAAGCTTTCCAGGATCCATCACTGGTTTCACCCCATTTAACTGGAAGGAGGTTGAAAGCACAAGAAATAGGAAACATGGGCAGATAGTGATTTTAGCACCACAGACTCTTTGTTGATACCATTTGCAGGGAAAACCAACTGCTTTCTTCTGCAGCACTTTTTTCCCATTTTACCCCGAAAAACTTAATTGAACAGTTTTTTGGCTAATTTATCGGTCCCCTCCAAGGGAATCCACTAACCCTGGGTACCTTTAGAATCCCTGAGATGTTGAAAAAAAATAAACAAATTTGGCATGGATACCTTATGTGGACAAAGAGTTACGGGGGCTTAAGCACAAACTACCTCAAATAGCCAAAAAAAGGTTTGGCACAAGGGGAAAAGGCCTGGCAGTGGAAGGGTTAAAGAAGGACTGCCTTAGAGTAAGCCACAAACTTGTCAAACCCTCGGGAAGTATGCTGTGCCAGAGGTATCTGGAATGGACGATAATATGTGGGATAGAATGTTACTCACCCGTTTTAAACTAGGTTTTGTGAGATGGCACTTGAGCTTTTTCCCTTTGTCAGTTTGAGCCATCTAAAATATTGTTATGCCCCTGTGACAAAACTTTATGTCAAAGTCTTTTGCACTTTATCTTTTTTGCAAATTTTATTCTGATTTTAGTAAAAGGTTTTTAATGCCATTAATCAGAGCCAGGGGCATTAGAAGATTCTGGGCTCATTTGGCTTATTTGCAACAGCTTGACACCGCCTCAAATTATATAAATATTTGCTCTTTTTTAAAATGTGCTATTAATAAAAGGAAACTAATGTTCTTTTAACTGCAATAGACCTATGTATGTTAGATATGCATTTTTGCTTGTTTTTTCTTAACCGTTATTATGAATCATGTAATCTTTTTCAGTTGCATTTGCGCTCTATTTTCTTTTGCAGATGCTGGAGAGTAGGCAGTTCTAAAAGTGGTTTGATATAGCCTCAATATACTGTCCCACTGTGTTTTGCCTCTTAAAGGCTTTCAATTCTGTGTATGGTTTTTCTTGAGTTTTATTTTAATAATGTTGTTCGATGTACTTTTATGGTTACTTTGAGAACTAAATAAAGTTTCTTGACTGACTGACTGACGGTGTTAATGTTGGAAAGTCCTAATTTTAAACAGAGGCATGTACTATCCCACTTCTGAAAAAACATATTATGTAGCATACTTCTATGTTGATTTTTCCTTCCCTTTTCTTTGGTATTACGGATTTTGTTCTTTGTCATTCCTCAGACAACAGTTTCCCTGTCTAACTGATTGCTCTTTGGCTGATGGAGACTGGATCTTGGTTATACTTTTTCACATCTGTATTTTTCTTGTTATGTTTTTTTTTGCACCAGCTACAGTGACTCTCTAGCATCACAAAAAAGGAAGGGCTTGAAAATGGGGGAAGGGACGATTTACAGTGATTGTGCAACCGTGTTATATGCATTGGTAGTTCAACATAATGTTTTTCTGGATATTGGCGTTTTTTAATAGATCTTTCATTCTCTAACTGCTATACAAATAACTGTTCCTCTCATACCCCATATAGGTTGGTCATCGGTTCTGCTGGGGATACAGATTATCAGCAGATGTGCGTTCTGGATCAGGTATCTGACTTGGGAAGCCTGGCAGAGGGGGGAGGATTACGAAGAATAAGCATGAACAAAGACTCCCATTGCACCATAGTGACTTTATACTGATTATTGTTCTTGTGTCCTTTCATCTTCCTTGGTGTCACTGCTATCGATTTGTCAGTTTCCCTACAACTTGAGAAGGTGAACCTATCTCTGTCCAGTCTAACATACTGGTAAGCAGCGATCTCCTAAGGTTGCAAGAAGATACCTCTACTTCTAATAATTCCTGTGGGTATCAATTCCTCCAGCCACCAGAAAAGAACAGCCAGGAGCTCTGCATGGACAGGAAAGCCTGGCAGCAGCATCATAATGAGGAATGGAGGGAGCGTGGCTAGAGCGCCGATGGCGGTGTTCGCCTGAACGCTCGGCTCCGAGACCGAGCCTGCAATTATCCTGATTTTCGAGGGACACAGGCGCCCCGACCCCCCGAACTGAAGAGCGCCGTGGGGGCTGACTCGGGGGACGCCTGAGGGGACTCGGAAAACAACTGGCCGAGGGAGAATGCGAAGCTGCGAGGTGAGCGGAGCGGAGCTCAAGATGGCGCCCGCTCCGTCTCTGTAGGCCCGGAGAGAGCCACGGCCCTGAGGAGGCCGCCGTCTCCAGACCCATGTTCCCTATACTTTCCCCGTTGAAGGAGCGGCGTTGCGACCGACTACCTAGTTGGCTGTGGACACCGGGGACCCTTCCAGACGACTTCCGCCGAGATCGCTGATCACTCCGTCGGCACTGCGGGGGCCCTGAGTGCCGGAGGGCGTGACTAGCCGCGCCGAGCTGCCTGGAGCGGAGCGGACCTACTCCGTCTTGATCCTGAGGCCAGCGGCGGGCGTGCTCGGTACCATTGTGTTGGGAGGAGTCCGGACCCCCCCTCGGGTCCAGAGGGACACAACGAGCGGCTGCACAACACTTGGACGGACTGCCGGGGGTTCGGCGAGATCGGTGGTTGAGGACGGAGGCCTGGCCCGAACCCGGCGGGGCACTATTGCCCAGCGACGATCGCTCCCTCTTCCCCCCCTCTGCTTGCTCCCGGGGACGAGGCCGCTGCTAAATACTGGACGGCTGATTGGTGGGGGAACCCCACCCCACTACGTTGGGTTCGGTTGACGGTCTACGGCGGCACAGAACCACAGCCAGTATTTAGAGGCACTCTGCTGGACCCCCCTCCCGTCTGGACACCTGTTGGACTCCCCACTGGAGAACACGGCCGTCATAGGGAAGCCAAAGGGTGCTAAAGGTGGCACTCAGGCCGTCTCAGACACGGAGGCTCCTGACAAAGATGACCGGCTGGACCCGGAGAAATCGGGGGGCCCTCACCTACAGCAACAATTCGATAGGATCCTGGAGGCGATCGCAGATACGCGATCGGCCCTACAACAAGACATTGCTCAGGTTGCGACGAGTCTGGGCCTGCTCAGAGCGGATCATGGTAAGCTCTCAGACAGAGTCAAAGACTTGGAGAGCTCGGTGGGAATCTTGGAACCCGCGCAAAAGACCCTGGCCGCTGCCATGAAAGATGCCTTATCCCGGATTGGGGACCTGGAGAGACGAGCGGAGGACGCGGAAGGGCGTAACAGGAGGAATAACATCCGCGTGGTGGGCCTACTGGAGAAGATTGAAAATGGCGACATGGTGGCCTATCTGGAGAACTGGCTCCGGACTGTGGTAGCGCCTGAGGGGCTCTCCTCCTTCTACACCTTGGAGCGGGCACACAGGGTGCCGGCCAAACCTCCACAACAGGGCCGATCCCCACGCCCGGTGGTGGCGTGGCTACTGCATTTCCGTGACAGAGATCTCCTCCTCAACGCTGCCAGGCAAAATGGACCGTACCAGGTGGCGAACAGTCAAGTGAACATTTTTCAGGACTCTACCTACGAAACCCAGCGAAAGCGGGCCTCCTTCCTGGTGATCAAACGGGAATTGCGGAGCGAGAGCATTCAGTACTCCCTGCTGTTTCCGGCGAAACTCCGCATCATCCTAGACGGCACAACCAAATTTTTCGAAAACCCGGAGGACGTATGCAGCTGGCTTGAGTTATACAGAGCTGGCAAAGACGGATTTGGTTCCTCCTTCCAATCCACATCGGAAACTGGACGTCAACGGAGGTCTAAGAGAATCCGGAGCCGCCGTGGTAGATCGGGCAGACCCTCGACGGTGGAGACTGTGGCGGAGCGGCCAGGGGTGCTAGAGATGGTTTCCAACATGTCTGGCTCCCAAGGCGGACCCATCACGGAAGACTCGGAACCTGGCGAAGGTGGAGGCCAATCGGACACAGAGGACTCTGAGACTGACAGTGTGAACTTACCTGTGATTACCCCTGATTCGGCGGAGGGCCTACTAGTTGGACAGGGATGAACTCGGGTGAGCTGGTTCCAGTTGGGGGAGGGGAAATGGCGGGGGTGGGGGGGACCCTGGCGGGAGCTGCTGGGCCATTGATTATCGGGTGGATTGGGGTAGTACCTTCTTCCCGACCTCTATGACCTGGAGCTCGGTCACGTCTCGGCAGCATTGAGACGCGGTGACCCCCTATCGACGCTCGACCCCCACTCAGCCCTTAAGGCACACCTGCGGTGGCTACCGTCAGGTTAGTTGGGAGGGGTGTTTTTTCTAAGGGTAAGGTTTGGATGGGAACTGGATGGTACTATTTGGGACCTGTTCTGGGGAGGGTGGAGGGGAGTAAGGGGTTGGGGGGAGTTCTGCTGTTGTTGGGGGGGGAGACTGCCATTGGTGTGGGGCTAACAGTGAGTTTGATCGTACTTGAGCATTGCTGGGGGAAACTGGATGAGACACTATGGGACAATGGCTGATTTAACCAATTTGAAATGTATCACTTGGAATGTGCGAGGCCTTCACACCATGGCCAGACGACATAAGATCCATGCTTACCTAGTGCGCCGAGGGGTACAGATTGCGCTGCTACAGGAGACACACCTCACTAAATCAGAAGGATTGGCGCTGCAGCGTAGGTGGAGAGGGCAGGTATACTGCACCACATGTTCAGCTTATGCGAGAGGCGTGTTGATCTGGGTGCGGGCCAGGGTACCCCTACAGGTTACTAAATCCATGGTGGATCCGGAGGGGCGATTCGTGGCAATTTCCGGTACACTGGGGGGTAGGGCTCTGAACATTTGCTGCATTTATGCGCCTAACGTGGACCAACTCGCTTTCCTGACCGCGCTGTCGGGCTCCCTGGCCCATTATCTATCGGGATCCCTCTTGATAGGAGGAGACTTTAATTCGGTGGTGGACGTTGATCTCGACCGATCACATCCCCCCCTCCCGGACTCACCAGTCCGTCGAGTGGCCAAAGGTAGGAGGGAGTGGCAGGCTCAATGGGGACTGACGGACATTTGGCGAGCACAACACCCGCGCACCCGGGACTACTCCCACTTCTCCGGCATGCATGAGCCGCATGTGCGACTGGACGGGCTGCTGGGATCGACGGAACTAGTATCCGCGACCTTGAGGTTTGAGTACCTGACGAGGACTATCTCCGATCACAATCCCCTACTAGCAGATTTTCGATGGTTTCCCGGTGCCCCTAGTGTGCCCACTTGGAAGCTGCGCCCGAGATATTAGAAGATCTGGTGTTTAAGACGGAGCTAGAAGATAAAATTACCGAGTACTTCGCGGAGAATGAGGGCACGGCTGGGACGAGGGCCACGGAGTGGGATGCATTTAAAGTGGTGGTTAGGGGATATTGCATAACAAAGAAGGTGGGCATGAGGCGGCGCATTCTGGACGACCTGGCTGGTGCTGATCGGAGACTCCGTGAGATGGAGCTTCTTCGCCCCGGCCACCCGGAACTTCAGGAGCAAGCCTTGGCAGCGAGGGAAGCGGTAGCTGTGGAGGTTGAACGACTACGTAGCTTCGACTATAAGGCCTACTTGACCAGGTCACTAGCGGAGGGGGATAAATCAGGAGCGCTCCTGGCTTGGCTGGCCAACCCCGTGTGGCGTACTACCCCTACGATGGCAATGCGTACCGCGGAGGGCAACGAGGTATGCACTCAGCCCAAGATCCTTGATTGCTACCTGCGTTACTATGAAAGGTTATACCGCAGTAGATTAACGCAGGACACTGCCCAGATTGATGAATACTTGCAGGGTCTGTCGATCCCCGCTCTAGAGCCTGAACAAGCGAAAGACTTGGGGAGAGACGTGGAGCTGGGGGAAATCCGCAGCGCCATAAAGGGGATGGCGAGAAACAAGACTCCGGGCCTAGACGGACTCCCGGTGGAGTTTTACTCCACCTACGCGGACCTCCTGGCCCCCCGGTTATTGGTGGTGTATAGGGAAGCGAGGCGCCTGGGACGCCTCCCCGGCTCGATGTGCGAGGCCCTGGTAGTCCCCCTACTCAAGCCTGGCAGGGAGGGCAATGACCCGGCATCTTACCGACCGCTTTCGATGCTAACAGTTGACTACAAAATTTTGAGCAGCATACTAGCATCGAGATTGTTGGGCCACATGAGCTCCTTAGTGCATGACGATCAGGCGGGATTCATCCCCAAACGTAACACGACAATGAATATCGGTCGCCTATTCCGCCTACTAGAGGAAACCCATGTTGAGGACCCGTGCACCTTAATCCTCTCGATTGACCTTGAAAAGGCTTTCGACAGTTTGGAGTGGGAGTACCTCCGTAGAGTGCTTGTGCGCTTCGGTTTGGGGGAGGGGTTTCTCCGATGGACCACGGTGCTATATGCTTTGGCGATGGCCAGAGTGAGATCGGGCCCACTGATTTCCCAACAATACCCAGTGGAACGAGGTACGAGGCAGGGATGCTCGTTGTCCCCCCTGCTCTTTGCGCTCGCGGTAGAACCTCTGGCGCTGTCGATTCGGACTGGGGCTTATTTCAGGGGGTTGCGAGCCTCGACGGGGCAACAATACATCTCTCTCTATGCCGACGACCTGTTGCTCTTCCTTGAGGATTCGGGTGAAGCCCTGGCCGGGGCTGATACTGCACTTACGACCTTCAGGAGCTCTCGGGCCTTAGAGTGAACTGGACCAAAACCTGCTTGTTCCCGGTTCGAAGGGGGGAGCCCCGACCTGACACTACCAGGGTGATTAGATGGGAGCCTTGCTGCCTCAAATACCTCGGGGTATACGTGTATCATGACCCTGCCGATATCCTCGACGGTAATATCTCCTCTTGTGTTCGTGCACTGCGGGGCAGTATGGGCTTTTGGGCCACCCTGCCGCTATCGGTGGCAGGACGTATTGCACTGCTGAAGATGGTGGCGCTTCCTCGGCTGTTGTATTACTTTAGGACGCTCCCGGTCTGGGTCCCGCCGGCCACCTTCCGGTCCTTGAATTCCATGCTAGTGACGTTCCTCTGGGGATCAGGCCGCCGCAGGGTGGCGCTCAAGACCCTGATGAGGCCGAAATCGGAGGGGGGGCTGGCGGTGCCCGACTTTGAAAAGTACTATTTGGCTGCCCAGTTGCAGACTTATACCCAGGAGGTAGCGCAGGAGTTTTGAGGCCCAGAGGAGAGGAGGGGACGTGGTATGCCCAGACATGTTATATCCTATATTGCACTACAACAACGGTTAGCCTTGAGGGACCTCACTCACGAAGAACGCACCATACGGCTGTGCTGGAACCGTGTACATGGCCGGGCGGAGCTGAAACGCCCATATGCCCCGGAGATCCCAGTGGGGTTGCTCACTGCCTTGCCACACGGTTAAGGCATTGGGAAGACGCGGGGCTACAACTGGTGGGCGACCTCTATGAGGATGGAGTGTTGTTGCCCTTTCAGGAGATTCTGGACCGCTTTGACATACCTCAGGGTGATTTCCTGCTTCACGCGGCGGTCACGAGGGTGATCCATACGCACTGGCAGAAGGGCCTAGAGGAACCACCGATGTCAGTGGCATGCCACTATGTCATGATGTCGTCGGGGACGGTCAAAGCAGTAACGTGCTTGTACTCCAGAATGGTCAACGAGGAGCTACCCCCGCTAGATACACTCAGGACTCGGTGGGAGGCTGACATTGGGAAAGACATACCAGAGACGTGGGCACAGCTGATGCGCCGAGCCTGGAAGGGAACGCGTCACGCCCGGTTTCAGTTGGTTCACTTTTATATACTTCATCGAGCCTACTTGACCCCGGAGAAAATTCAGAAATACTTTGCTTCAGACACGGCGGCCTGCCCCAGATGCCGGATGCCTGCAGCTGACCTCATACACATGTTGTGGTCCTGCCCTGCGCTGACCTCATACTGGTTGCTGATAGGAGACACCCTTAATGGGGTCACTGGGAGGTCCCTGGCATTTGACGCTGCGGTAGGGATCCTACATTGGTTCCCTCACACTCCCAAAAACAAACTCTCCAGTAAATTTATTGACCTGGGGCTCATTCTAGCAAAGCAGGAGATAACTAGGCATTGGAAAGCGCGGGTTGGTCCAACAGGCACTAAATGGCGCAACAAAGTTCTAAAATGGGCTATGGGGGAGAGCACCCTGAGGTATCAACTGGCGAGACGGATGCAGAACGAGAAGGCGTTAGAGGCAGCACAGGAGTGGGAGACGTTGGTGCAGGCCTTGCGCGATTACAGCACTTCCAGCGAATCCGACAGTGATGACGGTGAACAGCCCCCGTCCCAGTAGAACTGTTTCACAACGATCTCCTATATCGAAGGAAAAGGTTTCCTACCACAAGCTCTCAGCACACACACAGCGCACCGATGGCGGGGTGGGAGGGGGGGGGGTGGTGGATGGAGGTAGAGGGAAGCGAAGTAAGCTCTCACTGACATTGCCGTTTTTCATACCGTATGATTGGTCCTTGGTCCTCTGGGGGGGTTGGGTCGGGTGGGAGGACTGGGGTGTTTTCAAGTTGTTTAGAAAAGCAGAAGGAGACCGTTCAATTATTTAGGTCGACACTAGAAGACCGCAAGACCCTCATACGTGGGTTCACCGCAAACGCCGCCCAGCCTCCGGGATGTGGGCTGAATGGCTGTGTGAAAGGGGTGTTCCCCTACCTGGGTTTCTTTCTTTTAATTGATACAGGGGATGTGTCTTTGAGCTGACATGTAATTTTGGCTAATTCCTGCAGTAAAAATATATTTAAAAAAAAAAAAGAAAATCATAATGAGGAATGGTACGACAGGGATAGACAAAGAAATAGAGGGAGGTAGCTGCAGAGCCGCACCATGCGAGAGAGATGGGACTGTTTGCTCCAAATGCCAAACATATAATACATAAATAAAAGGACTACTAATATCTCATCAATAATTTCAGCTACATCTGCACTAAATAGGCATATCAGCAAATTGCTGCAGGCGCATCCAAAATATGGCGGTCAATAAGCCAATTCCTGAAGGGTGCACCCCTAAAAGTAGCTGAAGAGGTTGATCCAAAACCATTTTTTAAAGTTATTTGTTGGGCTGACGGGAGGTCTTGCCAGACTCCTAAATTGTCTGTAGCAAAATCTAAAAAGAAAAAGCCAAAACCAGAAATAGGAGCTCCATCCAGTCTTTTAGAATCTCAATATTTTAATATGCGCTAACTTCTGAAATAGGAAAAGGCAATGTTTATGCAGAGAAAAAAAATGAGATCTTAAGAAGCACTAATTCTATAGAATATGCTTTGTTTGGTGGACAGGGAATGAGCAAAAAGTGGTCAAGAATTGAGGGTTTTGCCATTATAAAACCTGAAATACTTGTGAAACTGTTGTATCTTCCCTCCTAGAATTTTGGGTTGTTGCCCGGTTGCCTTGTGCTCTATTTGAAATGTTTAGAGAGAAGTTGGAGTTGGTGATGTGACCACCCTGCGCTCCTGTCTGCTGTGTAGCTACTTTGAATAAAACTTGACTGAACCTCTACATTGCCTACCGGCTAAATTACTATAGAAACATGTTGCCATTAATAAGGGCACTGTGTTGGATCTGGCATTGGACTAACAATAATACATTTGCTCTTGAAAAAATATCAAAGAGTTTGAATTATTGTGGTGTAGTGGCCTTGCATTGGGTTTAAATTTAGTGGTTGAAACTTAAGTCCAAGATTTCCCAGGTGACAGACACACTGCTAACATTTGGGCATATCACTTTTTTTGTGTTCTGCTACACATTCTAATCTCTAAAGCTTCCTTTGGGCAGCGCCTAGTGCCTTACAGCTAGGCTCCTCAATTGAAACCTCCATGTTTTGGTATTAAGGGAGAGGAAACATTGAAATCCCTTGGTTTAACTTAAGAAGTAGGTATGTGTGAAAGCAGTACAAGAGCTGTAGGAGCAGTAGATGTCTTTTACCTGTGCAGTAATCCAGAGGGCACGTCAAGCGAACCTTATAATCTTGGCAGGACTTCCCATTCTGATCTTCATTAAGGCAAGCAAAGCCATTGTCTGCATCGAACCTGCAAATACATATATGTGCAATTCCAATATCAGTATATCTGTGATCTATTTGCTTTCTATATCCACACGCACACAAAAATATGTATGTGAACATTTGGCGGTTTCCTGTCATCAAGACTTCTTCGGGAACTCCATTGGCATCTCTTATTTTATTGCAATTTTTTTCTGGACCTCTCCCTTTTCATAAGGTAGCATAAAGCAAATCTTTTGTCTGTTAACCAGCAGGTTGAAAAGCAATCTGACATCTTATTGGTTTGGTCATGGGTATCCACTTTTACAAACCTTCTTTTAACCTGATCTTCCAACCCTCTTCTGTTCCTTTGTACCATTTGTTCCTTTGTACCATTCAACTCACAGAACTGTGTGCTCTGGCCGTTGCCTCAGAATGCTGCATGCCCTGGGCAGGTTATGGGAGCAGAGTTCTGGTGCTCCACCAGAACCTCACACCTGGCCAGCATGAGGGAAGGTCAAGAAGGGTCAGGACATCTGGGGATCATGTTTATAGTGCAGCCCTATTTTTATACATGTTCAACAAATGAGCTACTTGACCTGAATAAAAGGTTAACGAAAGTGGTTGAACATTTTTAGTTTTAGAGGGGACTACTATCACTTTACAGTTTTCGCTGATTTATGTCCAGCTTTCTAGATCACCTAGAGGTCAACTTTTAGGGCATTGCATGGCCTCCATGGTGTAGTTTATCCATTAATCCAGGAAGATGCTGCACCACTAGAGTCATAGCTACTGATTTCTATGATAACCTCCAATATTCCAAGACACTAGTGTGAGGAAACGGGATCTACCTGTGAAAACCTCCTGTTTTTTGCTTTCAGACCTTTGCTGTGGCATGGGATCCCAAATGGAGCGTCACCCACTGTAATGCTCTTGGTAAAATGTTGTGAGCTGTAAACTCCAGGGCCTACCATTTAAAATGAGGTCAGCAGCTCTGGACAGTCAACGCATGGGTCTCTGAACAGGCTGTAGAGGTATGAGTACACACTCAAGCACACATGGAAAATGAGTGACAAAGAGTTTTGGCCCACATGCATCAACAATGCCATTTGTGATTCCTTATTAGCGAAAAATAAGGATGCGCTAATAAGGAATAGCAAAAGGCTATGCATGAAGAAATCGCTAAACAAATTGTGATTTCTTAATATTCCTTAATTGCGACGCGCAAATTGCGAGTCGCAATTAAGGAATACCTCCCCATTCATTCCTATGGGCCTAAATTGAGAATGCAATTTCAAGGGTGCAGGGGTGTCCAAAGGACACCCTGTTGCACTCCTGAAATTGATCTGTGCACATATGTTGCGCACACACATGCCCTTAGGGCATGTGTGTGCACAACATGAAACTTTGAAAAATGCACAAAAGTGCATTTTCCAAAGTTTTTGCAAATTACCATGAAGTTGAACTTCATGGTAATTTGCTACTCCTATTAGCGAAATCGCCAATTTGTTTACTTTGATGCATTGCATTTAAGGAATCTCAATTTAGGATTCCTTAAATGCGTTCGCAATTTAAGGAATCTCAATTTAGAGATTCCTTAAATTGCGATTTTTGCATTTGGGATGATGCATCCCAAATGCAAAAATACCAGTCGCAAAGGGGCAGATTCTGAGAATCTGCCTGTTTGCGACCGGTTTTTAGCTTGATGTATGTGGTTGTTAGTCTGGTATAGTTATCATTGTGACCTATGGATCTCAGATTAAGGGGTCGATTACGATGTCGTTCGGAAACCATCGGTTTAGGAATGGTTTCCAACCGATTCAGATTCCGGGAGTCCTTCCGAACGATTACGATGGTTCCCAACACCGTTCGGTTGGACTCCCATTGACTTTAATGAGGGCCTGTGCTCCGACCAAATACACAGGCTCCCATTGAATAAAGGGGTGGTTGAGAAAAATCGTACGTACACCCCAAGGTGTCTGTCACACTGTGCATGGTTGGAAAGGGTACCCCCATGGGCCCGATTAGGAGGCCCCCTGGTGAAGGGGGACCAGCTATTGGCCCCCAAAGTCAGATTCTGACAGCCAATCTGTGTCAGAACAACCGATTCGGAAAGGCTGTCCAAATTCACCATCCTTATCGCTCAGTCGGAAACGCGGTCCGTAGACCTGTACGAGTCAGCTCTGAATGACTCGGTTACTCTGAATGCCATTTGGAACCGAGTCGGACAGTCCGAATGGTTTCTGAACATCATAATCGGTCCTTTGGAAATGTTCCTCAGTCAGTCAGAAACAAGACTTCTGTATCGGATTCGAACAAATTGAATGCTGTTCGGAGCCCTTCCGAATGCCATCGTAATCAACCCCTAAATTGTTATTATTTCATTTGCGGAGACTGGAAGGGACTGCACCATTCTTCCTGTGTAAAGTGTATAAATGTATAATGTATATATATATATATATATATATATATATATATATATATATATATATATATATATATATATATATATATATATATATATATATATATAAAATTAAAAGGGGCATGGGGTCTTTTTAAACATAACTGGATTGCTTAACATGCTTTATAATTTGCAATTATCTCAGAGCCAATCCTTAATAAGATTCATCTGCTGCCTAGACGAGCGAGTTAATAGCTCTGCTGCACCAGCTGACAGATTACAAGTTCCATAAAATAATAGGCCCATTCAGGGAGGATTAGGAATCTCCAGTTAGAGGAAGAGGATGGGCTTAAAACTCCATAGGTGTCCTCATGGAACTGCTTTCTAATCCTTGTGAGGGAATAAACAAATACAACTAGCTGCACTGCTGCAGATACTCTTCATTCCTTTGAGATGTTCTTTCTTTTGATGCTAAGCAACTAATTACTGATGTGAAATGTAGCAATCTGATATGTACTGTGCCAGTATCTTTAATTTATTTCATGAAAATAAGATTTTGATGGTTTTCACAAAGTGATGGTTTAAAAGCTTTAATCTGAAATAAAACAGGCAAAGCAAGCTGTCCTGGTAAAACAAAAGGAGGATATGATGGCAAGAAGTGTCAAAGCATTCAGGGAGTTAAAGGGGAACGAGCAAAAGAAGCTGGCTGTTGAGGTGTGCTCTGTTGTTGATGTGAAAGACTGAAAGATGGATCTATGGAAACATGTCTGGGAGGGTTGGTGAATGAATGTATTGTTCATAGGAATGATCTGTTATACTTCTCGAGTCCCGAAAAAGGGAATGAGGAGTGGCTTTGTTGGATGTTGGCTTTTTGATAAGCAGTATTATTAATGCTGCTTTAGAGCAGCGAGGATGGTTCTTATCAGGGGATGGCCTTGGTGCAATATTTTCCTTCCGAAATATGAGCAAGCATTGACGATGTGATTGGTCGGATTACATCGACATTGAACAAGAAAAGAAATGTTTTTATTTTCCATATTATTGCATGGTGTTTCAGTACAAGGAGTGTATGTCTTCATTTTGATCACTGCCTAAAATATATCACTATAATCTGCTAATTGAGCTAAACTCCTGGCCTTAAGCCTTTTTTCTACATCTGCTATGTGGTGATGGAAGGTCTTCTTACAGTTTGATCACATCCCCTGTACTGGTGACTGACTGTCCAGAGACTGTTTCCACCTGGATGGCAATAGGTTCCTTGCACATGTCGGTTAGAAATTTCTGCCGAAGAAGGCACAAAAGTTCATATTCCCCTCTGTTATCTCTTGTTGTATACGCATTTAGCCACTTTGTCTGGCACCCTAGAAAGGAAGCAAAAGACAGAGTGAGCAGTCCATAATCACTAAGTCAGTTCTTCGTCTTTTTGTTTTGCAATAATTTATCTTGAATTCTCATAGTAGTGCTTTGTGCAATAGCAATAAACATAGCACATAACATAGCACATGTGAAGCCTTCTTCAGCTAACAAAAATGTAACCATACATAATCTAGTAAGGACATGGAGTGACAGCTGCTCCTAATGGGTAGCAGAAACACAATTATTTGGTCCTGAAGTTGATTACAGTTAGATAGAGAGAATGTGGCTCCTAAAGTAAACAGGTGATGTCTTCTGAAACTTAAAAAAAAATAAACATATTACTTAAAGCTAAGGAAAATATCTGCAGTGGAGACTGACATTACTAGGCCAAATACATTTTGTAGTACTCGATAACTGGGACCAGAGTTATTTTCATAAACCTTGCAGCACAATGGAGACAATATAAGCATTGGCTGGAGTTCAAATGTGTTGAATTTGTATTGGGCAACATACTCAATATAGTTGCAGGTCCTCTACTGATGGACTGCACCCAACCATCAAAATAAGTGTCAACCTTTTAAAGGCAGCTTGATGCAGACGCTTTACAAATATCATATTAGTAGCATCGAACTCCAATGTGTCGGGGCAGCGAGTCGTTGTCACTACTGTTCTCACAAACTTCTCAGACTTGGCACACATAAATAAGGAGAATTGTATTTGAAAAGACAGGTAAAGGGTTCTCCTCCTCAGTATTTATTGCCTTTTATTTTGTGTGGAGGTTGCTTACTCGAGGTATTGGATCTTATCTGCCTCAAAATGTAACTAGTTTAAGGTATCTGAGTTCATCCTCTTCCTTATTCAATGTTGATACATAAAGAACACTTCAATGTCTCAGTTTATAATTTTCTGTTTTCTTTTTATTCATTATTTTCATAATTTTTTCAAGATGTTACAGTATTTAGTATGTGACTCACGACAGCCGACACATGTTTTGCCCTTACATGGTCATCAGGACCAGGGCTTCCTCATGGTTGGTTGCGTCTGTTGCGCAGCTTCCTTCTCTATAGCATCCCGGTTCGTAAATGGTAACCATGTCGTCTGTTGTAAGTCACATACCGAATACTGTAACATCTTGAAAAAAATTATGAAAATCATGAATAAAAGGAAAACAGAAAATCATAAAATGAGACGTTGAAGTCAGTTGTTACATGACTTTCCGCGCCAGAAGTGCACAGCCATGAAAGACACTGACCACTGGCACATCACAACTAAGGCCTTGTAAGGGAGTCCCTGTCCCTAGAAGTCAGTTCGCAGAGCGGGGAGGATGGGTGGGGCAGTAAGGAATTACAACTAAGCTATGTCTCTTACAGAAGGTAAGTAACTTCTTCATCTGAAAGAGACAGCTAATTGTAGATTCCTTACCTTAGAATAGATACCCCAGCAATACCATCCCCAGAGGAGGGTCTGCAAACCAGGATCACACAGAAAGTCCTCGAGGACCGGACGGGCAAAATAGCCATCCCTCTGGAATGGGCTGTCCAGGCAGTAATGTCTAGTAAACTGTGCAGAGATGACCACATTGCTGCCTGGCAGATATCAAAGAATTGGACTCCACGTGCCAATGCAGTAGTTGCTGCCCTAGCCCTAGTAGAATGAGCACGCAGCCCCACTGGAGGATCATTTTTCGCTAAAGCACAGTAGAGTTTTATGCAAATAACAACCCATCGTGAGATGGTACGTTTTTGAACAGCCTGGCCTTTTATGACACCTACATATCCAATGAAGAGTTTATCATCCACCTGAAAATCTTTGGTGCGGTCAGGATAGAATGACAGCACACATTTAGGGTCCAGACAGTGGAGTCTCTCCACCTTGTAAAGGTGCGGAGGAGGGAAAAAGGTAAGCAAAGTGATTGATTGTCTTACATGAAATGGTGTAACCACTTTAGGAAGGAACGAAGGCCTCGCCCTAAGCACCACCTTGTTCGGATGCAGAGAGAAGAAAGGGTGCTTGCAAGATTGAGCCTGAAGCTCACTCATCCTGCGAGCAGAGGTGATGGCAAGAAGGAAAGCAGTTTTCTGAGTGAGGAGCCCGAGAGGACAGTTGTGAAGAGGCTCAAAGGGATCACACATAAGATATGTTAGAACAAGATTCAAGTCCCATTGGGGCATTATGAAGGGAGATGGAGGAAAAAGATAAGTAATGCCCTTAAAGAATCTATTTACAATAGGGGACTTGAATAAGGATGGCTGATCTGACAGCTGAAGAAAAGCAGAGAAATAGGAGCAAGATAGCCTTTGAGAGTGCCCAGAGCAGGGCTCTGCTGGGCCAAAGAAAGTGTGTACAAAAGGACCTCTGAAAGGGGGGCAGAAAGGGGATCCACAGCCCTCACTGTGCACCATGCCACAAACTTGTTCCATCTACAGGAGTATACCGATTTAGTGGAGGGACGCCTGGCTGCCAAGATGACATTACAGACTTCGGGCGGAAGGTCAAAAGCTGTCAACTGCAGCTGCTCAATCTCCACTCAAGGAGGTGGAGGCTAGACAGGTTTGAGTGAAAAACCGTTCCCTGCAGCTGGGAAAGAAGATCCTCCCGAAGGGGCAGTCTGATTGGAGGATTGATGGCCACGCTCAGGAGCTGTGGGTCCAGACTCTTCGTGCCCATTCCGGAGCCACATGAAAAACTTGGACCAGATCGCGCTTGATCTTCTTTAGCACCCAGGGCAGAAGTGGTACAGGCAGAAAGGCGAACAGGAGGCCACAGTTCCACTCGCACCGAAATGTGTCACCGAGCAAGTGCCGCCTTGGAAACTCCAACGCGCAGTACTGCTGACATTGTGCGTTCTCTTCGGCGGTGAACAGATTTAAGCAAGACTCTCCCCACCACTGAAAGATCCCTTGCACCACCTCTGAAGGGGCCTCTTGACATAGGGTCCTCAATCCCACCTGTCTTGTTTTTTGCAGTACTACATGGCGGTGGTGTTGTCTGTGAAAACCTGCACCACTTTCTCTTTGAGAGAGGGAAGGAATGCTTTCAGTGCCAGTCGAATCGCCAGAGGCTCCAGCAGGTTGATATGCCTCTGATGTCCACCTCTCCCAGATGGCCGCCCCATCCCATGAGTGATGCATCTGTCACCACTGTTGTATCTGGTTGGGGAAGGGAGAGGGATCTGCCTCTGACCCAAGCTTGGTTCGTTAGCCACCTCTGCAGTTGTTGTGCAGTTCCCTTGGAGATCTGAACGTAGTCAGAAAGATTCCCCCGATGCTGTACTCACTGGAATTTCAGGTACCACTGCAGAGCCCACAAATGCCATCTGGCATGATCCACCAGCAGGATGCAGTAGGCCAAGAGGCCCAGCAGCCTCAGGGTCATTCTCACCGAAATTCAGGATAGAGGGTGAAACATCGGTATTGTAGCCCAAATATCCAGAAACGCTGCTTGGGAGTATAGGTCGGAAACTGCAGTGTGTCCAGAACAGCTCAGATGAAAGGGAGAATCGGAGAGGGAGTCAGTTGTGACTTTGCCACGTTTATAGAGAACCCCAGCAAGTGCAGGAGGTCCGCCGAAGTCTGGGGGTGGGAGACAACAGCCTAGGGCAAGCTCGCCTTCAACAGCCAGACGTCGAGATAGGGGAACTGGAACCCCTGACCTGCACAGATGAGCTGCGACCACCGGCATCCCTTTCGTGAACACCAGAGGGGCACTAGTAAGTCCAAAGGGGAGCACCGTGAACGTAGATGGCATCTGTGGGCTGGCAGGCCAGGAATATGGAAATAGGCACCCTGCAAGTCCAACGCCGCCATTCAGTCTCCGGGCTCGAGGGCAGACAGGACCTGAGTCAATGTGAGCATTTTGAACTTCTCCTTCCGGAGGAAGCGGTTGAGGGCTCTGAGATCTAGAATAGGACCCTGCCTTTGTCCATCTTGGGCACCAGAAAGTAGCAGGAATAGCAGCCACAACCTACTTCTGGCGCAGGGACCCTCTCTATAGCTCCCTTGGCCAAGAGAGCTGAGACTTTCTGGAGGAGAAGCACCAAATGATCCTCCAACATGTGATCGAAAGAAGGTGGCATGGAAGGAGGGGTTGTCTCGAAGGGGAGGGAGTAGCCCCTTCGGACAATTTGCAAAACCACCTGTCCAACGTAATGGGGGAGTTGATGGTGAATCCTGCCTCCCACTGGCCATTGATGGGCTTGAGACGTCAGACGAGGTAGGTTTGGAGACTGCGGCGGGGGGAAGGGTGGACTGGCCCGCCCACTGGCTTCCAGACCCGCATGGTCACTGGGCCCCACGTCTGCTGCGACACAGAGGTTGGGCAGTGTGCATGAACCAGTGGCTTGGTTGGGCAGGACGTGGTTGGGCACCAATTCTGTAGCCACGTATGGGACAAAAAGCAGACTGGATTGGGCGAGAAGGCCCAAATATCTGGCCATAGCCAAGACTCTTCAAAGCACTCCAGCGTTGAGTCAGCTTCGCCGCCAAAATGACAACAGCCATCAAAGGGCATGTCCATCAATGTTGACTGGACATTCCCCGAAAAGCCGATGTCCTCAACCAGGCGTAGCTCCTAAGGGCCACCGACGTGGCAATTGTTCTGCCCAGTGAGTCGGTGGTATCCAGTCTACAACTTGTTGTAAATTTGGCTATGTCTCTCCCATCTGTCACTGCCTGGGAGAGAACAGCCTGGGCCTCCTCAGGGCACCGAGGCAGCACCTGTGCAAATGTATCCCAGATGGTATGGGAGTATCGGCCCAAGAGGCACACAGTATTCACGGACCACAATGCCAAGCTGTAGGAAAAGAACATGTGATTCCCAAGATGGTACAACTTCTTGGATTCCCTATCTGGAAGAGCAGAAGGGAATGCACCCTTTAAAGAAGAGGCTTGGACCACCAAGCTCTTGAGGGAAGGGTGTTGGATGAGGAAAATTGGGTCGCCTGGGGCAAGGTTGTGGTGGCAGGCAATCATCCTCTCCACAGGAGCCCCCGTGCTGGGCTTGGACCAAGTGTCCAGGAGGACATCAGTGAGGGCTTAATTAAAGGGCAATAGGGGTTCAGAAGTCACCGCCGCAGGCTAAAGCACCTCTGTCAGGAGGTTTGTCCTGACTGCCACTTAAGGGAGCTCAAGGCCCAAGACCTTGGCCACCTTTCGCATCACCACAGCATAGGACGCTCCCTCCTCCGCAGCCACGGTAAGGGAAGAAAGCAAGCCAATGTCTGGAGAAGTGTCCAGACCAATGGCATCACCAAGGTCCTCTCACCAGTCCGGTTCTTCAAGCTGGCCTGTTAAAGGGTCCAGCGACCCCTCCCAGTCCTGATCACCACCCTCTGGTCGGTAGGGAACACCAGGGATATGCAGGGGAACAAAAGTACCCTCCGGCATCGGTTCCGAGTTTGGCTGACGTCGGTCTGGGTCCAATTCGGGGATGAGGAAGGCCCTCTTGCACTGGCGCCAGAGCCACTCACATCAAAGGACCAGGACCCTGACCTGCTCAGTGGGACCCGAAGGTGCGCCGCCGGCGGAGTCAGGCTGCCCAAAGACGAGGTATGAGGCCTTATAAAATTGGCGGAGTTGAGCAGGGGACACTCTGGCTCCCAGAAATGGGGGGAGGTGCAGTGTCATCCCTGAATCAGGCACCGGAAACTGAGTCTTTGAGCGACTACGCTCCAATGCCTACGTCACGTCACGCGTTCTTTTTATGTTTGGACTTACCCAAAGTCCTCGACGACTTGGAGTGCGATAAGAAGTGGAGGGTCCGCAAGCGGCCTCGAGACCTTCCTCTTGAACAAGACATTGAATTACAAGGAGCCGACCACTAAGCCTCCCGTAACTTTCAGGACAACTCCCCCAGAGCTGTCGGATTCATGGCCCGGCAGTAGGACCACAACTTTGGGTAATTTTCCCTCTCCGGACACCACAGGCACACGAGGTGCGGGCCCGTGACAGACATCATTTTGTGACAGGCGCCCCAGGGCTTGAAACTGGTCCATCGTTGAGACATGCCTTGCACACCAGGAGTCTAAGACTCGAAAAAGACATAGACAAAACATCAAAAAAAGCTAGACAAAACACGGCAATGGGGTGGCTCTCCCCGGATCTATGACAGGCTGGCGCGGAAAAAGAAAGAACAGACGTCAACGTTCTGGGCGGCGTCTAAGTAGACACTGCAACGTCATCCCGGTGACCACAACGATGGACGCAGAGTCGACCGACGCCACCTGCCGAAGCGCAGGGGTATTGCGAAGAAAAATCTCTGGATCCAGTCTGACAACTGGGGGACATTCAAAGGTAAGGAATCTACAACTAATTGTCTCTTTCAGGTACCATTTTCTATTCAATAAATCAACCTTATAGAATTATTTACCAAATGGATACCTTTATTCACTTTCTCAAGTGAAAACATAATTTCTTCCTCCCAAAGATCATGAGTATCAGCTTCAACATATTTAACCATATAGAGTCTACACAAATTAATTCAGGCAGATGAAAAGTTGCATAGTACAGTTTACTATCAGAAAAATGTGCCGTTGAAGGTTAATTGACTAAGTACACTAACTCCCTGTTTACCATTTCCTCGATGTCTGTCATTATTATATTTTCTCACATTACTTCTCATCTAGTTATACATCCTATTCAGGAGAGTACAAAACACCAATTTTACCTAAATCCTTTGAATGGGTTACCATGACTCCCTAATTAAGTTCTCAAAGGGACATCTTCCTTCCTTTAACAATAAAGCAAATTCATGTTCTAATTCAAGTTGAATATTTATATTTGTTTATATATTTCATATTGAAAACAATGGGCACACTTAGTTAATCAGAACACTGAAATTAACCATCTCAATTCAAAAAGCAACAGTCTGTAAGAACAGATACAATCCTCTTCAAAATGCAATTTCACAACTTTGCTTTCTGAGAACTCAGCAAACAAAATGTGTTTTACCAAAACTGAACTGAAAAAAAATGTTGTGAACAAATCCTGTTAGATATTCCAGATTTCCACATTGGATACCATAGTTATATCTGTTTACAATGTATCTTAATGGTAAGATAGTTGCATTTTTATTGGTAATACTTAAAACCTGGCATGGTGTGAATATCAATGGACTGTTCAAGACTAGCATGATAGAGTACGTTAAATTTAAACAATTCCGTTCTAACGAGTATACCGATCTTTAGTTGTCAATTGAGGATTTTATTAAAGGCACAGAGGCCCAGTCTCTCACCTGTACAAAATTGTCCTGAACAGAGGAATTTGACTCTGTAATCATTGCATTGACTACCAGTTTGATCTTTGTTTAGGCAGATGAGTCCAACTGAAGCATTTAACCTGAAAGTGAAGACAGTAAAAACACAAAAGTTTGGATTAAGGCATAGGTCAATGGTTGGTGTACATTGGCAGCAGTTGTATGTCACTGAAAAGAGTTAAAGAAAATGAACCTACAAAAACATCAAACCCACTGTACCGCCAACCATTAGATCATGAAGGTAAGAATATGTTCCTATTGTTTATTCCGGATCTATTTACCTAGGCAATGTGTGGTACTAGATGTAGTGAATGCAATATTTTTGTCATGCAATTTATCACATTCGATATAGTAACCTCCCACCGTGGTGTGTCATGAAAATATTAAACAAATTTACTAATCCAGAGAGGAACTGGTTAATCTCCCAGTAGAATTATTTGTTAGAAATTTGAAAGAATGCAAGTTGTGACACCCAATACATATATTCATGAATGTATCAAATACAGTTGTGCATGAGTGTCTACTGTTCCGTTTCTGTACCTCCTCTGTCACACTGCTCTTAAGATCAATACATACAGCAGAGTGAATCAAATGGAAACATTTCTCTTCCTTTTATAGTGAGGTAGATTCAAATTCAGTACCTTTAGAGTTTATAGCGTTAGGAATAAAAAACATAACATTGAAATGTAATCAGAGGAAAAGTAGGTGCATTTTAAATCATACAGATATTATCTTTAAGAAAGGACAAAAATATATTCACAATTTCAAGTAATTATCATGAGATGGGCATAGCCAGCCACAGAGGGGTTTTAATTGTGTTTAGTCTTTCATTGTGTAGGAAAGGTAGCACGCACAGTTTCCTATGGTTGGTACAAGCAGCACCAGAAGCACAATCAATACATTATCTCTATTTTTTGTTATGCTCTACAATGACCCCTCATTTACCAATACTGGTGCTTTCGCCAAGAGAAACTTCATAACAGCTCTCCTGAATTGACTATGGTGGAGGTCTTTCAAAAGGCAATGCCACTGGTGTATTATAGCTGTGCTTTATATTGCTATTGGTGTCATTTTACTCCTACGTTGGTTCAATTAATAGAGAAACATTTTGCATGAATACATTTTGTTAATGCAAACTTTGATGTTTTTAACATCATTACATATTATAATCTGACTGTAGCATTCCATACATATATATTTATACCTAATTTTTGTGTTCATTTTCTGGTGCTTTCTATTCTGAAAGTTATTCTGCCATTTACGTTTGTGTCCCTTTCAGATGGAATGTTTAAGATTAAGATCCAAAATTGAACAAAACACAATAAAATCTAAACATTAAGTTGACCTATGCAACCATAAATGACATAAATAACAAATGCACTGCTATTGACCTCACACGTATTGTTACAGATTAAATCACAGATTACATAAATGGTGAAATCACATATCACTTTACCAATGATATCATTGATAACATAACAATAGTGACAAAGAATTTCTCTTTTGCACACCAATATTTAAATAGAGCTTATTTTTATATACATCTCTTACGATACCTCTAGCTGTTAAAAGTCTCACTGCAGACCGCCAACTACAAATATGTATTGCTAGAGAGTGGAATTTCAGCAGCCTTTATTTTGAAGAAACACAAATGACACTACATAATATACAAGCCACCATGTTCAACCCAAGTAGACTTTTGGCCCTTTTCACATAAAATAGATGTCATCATGTGGCCTCAGTCCTGCTGCGGTGCATTGGGATTAATGCACTTCAATTCACTCACAATTTAGTTTACTTGCATTTAATTTGTATTAGCAGTCAACAACTTAGTCAGTACTGCAAACCTCCTGACAATATGTTTCATGTTTTTTTCCATTCTTCAGAGAAGATCATTCATTACGTTTGAGGGTACTTACATGCTGCTTATATACTGCTGCAGTAAAATACCAAAGGAAGCACAGTGCATCCCACTCGCTTCAACAACCAACAGACTTTCCCCAAGAAGGAGCCCTTAATAACATTTAACTGCTAACAATGAGGACATTAACTCCTTTTGCATGTTGCACCAGTTCTCCACAAAGTAGTATGGCAGATGCAGTTTAATGTACTGGCAATTCAGTTCGAGCCACCTACGCTGTCCCCATTGAGTGAACCTCTATTTGCACTATTGTTATACAAACCTTACTGCTGCTGCTTACTCAGCCAATACTGATTACTGTCTTGAAATCTTGCCAATTTGCATTAGATGGATGTGTGCTAGTCAGTAAAATATATATACCTGTGTGTGTGTGTGTGTGTGTGTGTGGGTGCGTGTGTGTGTGTGTGTGTGTGTGTGCGTGTGTGTGTGTGCGTGTTTGTGTTAGTGCAGTATGGAAATATTATCTTATTTTGCCTTAGCTACTTTGCATTACTTAGAAATTCACTGAAAAAACCAAAGGGTAGAGGGACGTTATAGTTAGGTGAAAATGTCAGGTAAAACATTCCGTTTTAGACTAACAAAACCACTGAAATTCACCAGTTATATCTCAAGTAACTATAACTTGTGCCCTAAAGTAACTATAACTTTTGCCCTAAAGTAACTATAACTGGCATCCTCAACATGCACAGTGTTGTTTTCAATGATGCCATTTCAGTTGCTGCTGTGATTTTTATCAATGATGTCATTGGTTTGCTAACAACTGTTGCCATCTGATGAATCTTCAAGACACTTTCCAAAAAAAAGTTTCATCCACCTCAGCTCCTGCCTGCAAAGTTTTGGGGTGATCCATCAAGCGGGCCAAGAAAAAGAGGGGGCACCAAAATGTGTTTTCCCCATCCATTTTTCCATAGGAAAATTGAACAGCGATGCAGTTAAAAATGTTGAACAGATTTAAGCCAAATATGTCAGAAAGCTAGATCTTGGTCCAGAAAGCGAGCTTTTCATAACCTGGTGTAAATCTGTTTAGTATGTTTGATAAATTAAGGCTAACAAAATATTTTACACCACAGAGAGTCCTTGTCCAAATACCCTGCCCCCTTATGCCTGGTTGGGGTCCCAGAGGTAGACAACAGGGCCACAAACTGCATTTTGTTTTAAAATCGGCACTATGGATCTACGAAGTATCTGCATCGCTGATTAAAAAAATATATGGTGATCTGGTGCATTGTCATTTTGTGAAGGTTGGTGTGGAGGCCTCCTCCCCGAGCATTCGTGAGACCCCAGAAGCCTCATCCCTCAGGGACGTTATTTATATAACAGGGTGGGCTGTGCAGGGACCTGCCCCCTAGCCTCATAGAGGCCATGGGAGCCCTATTACCTGGGACTGATAGAGTAATTTTGCAAGCCTGTATGAGGCCCTGGGGACACCATCCCCTTGGACCGGTATTTTGAAAATGGGATGGTGGGTCCCGGCAACCCTCCACAAGCCTCTAAGAGGCCAAAATGAGTAGAGCCCATTAGTCTGCCTATGTCTAGTGTTTTAAAGCCCATATGGAATAATTTAGGCAAGACAAAAAGCGGTTAGCTGCTACAAATTAATTAAATGATTACAGAGATTTGCAGTGAGCCGTATTGTTACTGACACAGAAAATGAGCATCAGTACCATTGCCATCTGTTGTGTTTGTGATTAATTTCTTTTCTAGATTTTTCTTTTTTTATAGGACAGACCAGTGGTGCTTTTATATATTTTATTTGTTGTAGTTTGCATTGTTTGTAATGATATTAACTTATTAAACAATTATTTTTTGCAAGTGTAGCTATAAAACATGGCCAATAATTCACCCCACCACCCTCAGAATTACTTGCCTTTCATCCACCGATATATATAGAGTGGGAAGCCTGTCTATGCCTGTAACCACTTCTATGAGCGCTCTCCTCAGCGCAATCTGCTTTTCTCAGGGAGCTCGGGTCTGTAGAGAGCTGTTGCTGATGGGGAATATGGAGGGTGGTGCCTTCACAGTGGTTACTTTGTAAAACAATAAGTGCCAGGGCTCTTGTCAGGATGCAGCTTGCACCAGCCCATTTCTACTGTTAGCCCTGCCTAAAAAACACACCACCACTAACTATGAGAGTGGTGAGAGGACGTGGCGTAATGGCCAGAGCTGCAGACTTCGGTGCTGGGGATCCAGGTTCGAGTCTCGGTATGGGCTCAACAACCTGTGATTCTGGGCAAAACACTCAATTTCCCCCATTTAAATGAATGTGGTCATGAAAATATGCGGGTGTTGATGATTAAGCGCCGGTGTGGAGAACTGGAAACCACTGGCTCAAATTAAGCACTGTGGCTGCAAGAGCACCAACCTCATTCCCAACCATTCTTCGGCTCGCTAGGTTAAGGCTGACTGACACCACATAAAGCAGAGACTTCAGGGCCACTTGTTTCAGTGTTGTTACATCAGAGCAGTTTCATTGCTCTGACCTCAGATCAGTAAATAAAAGGATTTTAAAACCTGTGTTTATATTAATGGCTTCTTTTCAAAGTCACACATACCATGCTGAATTATATTAGTTAGTACAACATTTCAGTGTAGACCCAGCCTTCCGGAGTTCATCCCTAACTCCACCTAAGATACTCTATATGAACTCTCGCGAACCTGTCATCCCACATCTTTTCTTACAGTTTTTATCAGTGTGCACATTATAGTTAAGAGCAAGTAAATGAATCTATATGAATATAAAACATTTATCTGTATGTAATATATAACAATTATTAACGCTTTTTCAGAAGTGCTGGATCCTACATGGATCCAAACATCTATTAGGCTGCACTGTGAACTCCTAGAGACTGAGTACCCATAAATCACAAAACAATAAAAGGTTACTCAGATCCTATAAATAATTATCTTCTGCAGTCTTAAATACTCATGTGCAACTGGGTGGTGCTGTAAAGAAAAATTGAACTTCCTCCTACCTGTGTCCAAAGTTATTGTCAACAGGTCTGTATTAAAGTTGGCACCAGCCTGTACTCCAGAAGTGGCTATGTGGATACTATTTATTCCACAGAGCTTTTTCAAGATCTTCTGGAATCCACTTGGGAAGAAATGCGTTCCGTGCCTGAGTGTGGTGGTTATACCCCATTTGACCTGTCTGCACCCCTCAAATAAGTCATGGAGTCAACGGGTTGGATAGTAGCCATTGACACAGAATCATGAGAATGCCACGGGTGGCAGAAGTGAGATTCCACAACCTTTGCCCACAGATATTACAGTAGTGTCCCATTGTCCCTTATTTACCCCTCAACAGTGCCTTATTGACTACTGAGGAACAAGTTGTGGCGACTACAGACATTAGTCTGAGCTCTTGGCGTGTGCATACTTTATGTGCTGCATATGCCAGACAGCAGGAGTATCAAGGTAAGGGCATGGTAGACCAAATGGAAAGCAATGAATACACACTATACCCACTGGCTACCCCCATTTGAGTTGCACATAAGTAGCATTGTGCACATAACCTGGTAAATTCACTGTCGGTTTTATGTCTGGGATCACTTACTGGATGTTGTTTTTCGCCTCTGCTGCAGACAGACCTTTGGTATTCTCAGCTGCAATTCCAATTGGATTAGAGCAGATTAATCCAGGAAACTTCGCTCTTAGTTCACTCAGAAGCTCACTTTCGCCGTTAATGTTGGGTCGATTCCCATCAAACCACCTAGTCCAACAGGCTATTCGAAAAAGAAATAAATATAAATAAACAGACCATATTTGAAGGGCTTGATTTTTTAACCTGTGCTACACAATGTTTAACTTTCTAATGTCAATGTTCTCAACAATATAGTAAATCAATCCATTTAACAAAAGATCCCAACCCTCAGTTCAGAGGGTGAATATCAGAGTTCTGCAAATCCTTGGATTTTCCACACTGCGGACCAAGGGAGGGTTTGAAGCAAGTTCTGGATCACTCAATTGCAGTTTGAATCTTCTTTTCACTCTGTAATGATTTTTGTCATTATTTGTGTCATTTGTTTTAGATGACTAGAATTCTTTTCATCAGTAGATATTGCATTTTTGGACCCGGGCACAATATTCTGTGCAAAACATTTTGCGGAAACCTGGGGGAGAGGGATGGTGGTAGTGACAATGGTGGTGGGGGCAGCTGCGGCCACTGCAGGTCAGAGCGGTGGGCCCAGCTGTGGGGAATTTCGAAAGATAACCACAAAGGAAAAGTAATTATTTATTTATATTCCCCTTCTGGTGGAGGGCATTGAATTTCATTTAAATTGGGACATAGTATCAAAATCTGCACAACTCGTTTGCCCAGCCTTAAGTAAAAGAAGCACTGGATTATCAAACAGGGTCACATTTCTTGCTTCATTGCAACTTTTTATGCTTACCTATACCTCACTCATGTTTCTTCAAATATTTCTTCATTTCAATGATGTTAAATTCATTTTAGGACATTTTACATCACTGTGTTCACAATAACATATAATGACATTAGAAATGGGTTTGAAACACACAAATAATTATTACAAATGTAAGTAGTAAATCTGCACTTGACGATTTACACCTATTATAAGTGTAGATTTCCTAGTTTCTGTAATTCACAAACATCCCTAGGAATATGCAAGAAAAGCTGCACCTGGGGTATGTTTCCATGTGTATTTCTTGAAAGGTCTGTGGCATTCCCAGTAGGATCCTATTCCCAATATGCAGAGTTCTCAACAACGGAATGTGATCCTCTGTGCAAATGCAGTTTTTCCTGTGCAAAGAAAATATTTTTCCCTTCCTCTACACCCCTCACAAGAGCTGATCATTTTCATGGTGGACATGGAAAGGAGAGGAATTTGCAAATACCAACAAACAGCCTCGTATTGTGGGCGTGCACAAACATCCAAGGTTGAAGATGCCTCCGGAACTTCCACTTTCTCACCCCTTAAATGGGAATTATGCATGCAGAGAACTACACATGGCAGAAATCTTTTCATATAGAAATGGGTTTCACTTTGTGAATTTCTGGCAGTCATAAGTATGGTAATTCAGGGTGTAAACAAATGTGTATGAACAAATTTACGCTTCATCCAAATTTTAACTGTGAATAGATCCCTAAAGGAGCATTCATACCTGATGTCTCACTGACTGGATTTTCCATTGAATAACTAGACCACTTTTGATCAACTTTTTGGGGATTTCTATTCCTATGTTGTTTGCTCCTAATACTGTACATTTTACTCTGTCTGAGCTTCTTAGTTCTGTTGAACAAATAACTATCCAGATTGTTGCCCCAAATGTGCCTGCATGCCACAGTGAGAGCATTAAGGACACTTGCAGTAGACTCATCCAGGCACCTAATTGTTTTATCTGTAGACCTAGATTTAAGAACATTGCCTCCCTTTCTGTTTACCCTCTGGTCCCGTAAGAATGTTTTTCCCCAATGCAAACACATTGTTTGCATCCCAGTCTTTAAATACTAGAAATTCACCAGAATTATTACATTAAAATATGCTATTAAATGATAATATGCTACACCTGCTACTTTCTTCTGTACACAATATTGTGCCGCCTATAAAATGTAAAAAAAAACACAAAAAACAATTTGATGGACAGAATGTAGATCAATGTCTTACATTCACCCCAGTACAAGGATCTGGGCCTAAGTCCATCGTTTTTTGCACTCCACACCACCCTGAGTCAGATAATGGCTTTATGCAAATCAGCTCTGACCCTGTGCCCCATGGGAACAGTCCAGTCCGAACTACAACAGCCATATCTTTCCCAGACTGGAATCAAGCATCCGAGGACCGGACCGGTTTCGAGGTAACACCTCTCATCAGCCCGGCTAGCTTGACTCCAGTGGTGTGGAGGCTCTGGGACCCACGTCTGAGCTACCCCAGTACACTCAGGGAGAAAATTACAAAAAACAATTTGATGGACAGAATGTAGATCAATGTCTTACATTCATCCCAGTACAAGGATCTGGGCCTAAGTCCATCGTTTTTTGCACTCCACACCACCCTGAGTCAGATAATGGCTTTATGCAAATCAGCTCTGACCCTGTGCCCCATGGGAACAGTCCGAACTACAACAGCCATATCTTTCCCAGACCGGAATCAAGCATCCGAGGACCGGACAGGTTTCGAGGTAACACCTCTCATCAGCCCGGCTAGCTTGACTCCAGTGGTGTGGAGGCTCTGGGACCCACGTCTGAGCTACCCCAGTACACTCAGGGAGAAAATTACAAAAAACAATTTGATGGACAGAATGTAGATCAATGTCTTACATTCACCCCAGTACAAGGATCTGGGCCTAAGTCAATCGTTTTTTGCACTCCACACCACCCTGAGTCAGATAATGGCTTTATGCAAATCAGCTCTGACCCTGTGCCCCATGGGAACAGTCCAGTCCGAACTACAACAGCCATATCTTTCCCAGACCGGAATCAAGCATCCGAGGACCGGACCGGTTTCGAGGTAACACCTCTCATCAGCCCTGCTAGCTTGACTCCAGTGGTGTGGAGGCTCTGGGACCCACGTCTGAGCTACCCCAGTACACTCAGGGAGAAAATTACAAAAAACAATTTGATGGACAGAATGTAGATCAATGTCTTACATTCACCCCAGTACAAGGATCTGGGCCTAAGTCAATCTTTTTTTGCACTCCACACCACCCTGAGTCAGATAATGGCTTTATGCAAATCAGCTCTGACCCTGTGCCCCATGGGAACAGTCCAGTCCGAACTACAACAGCCATATCTTTCCCAGACCGGAATCAAGCATCCGAGGACCGGACCGGTTTCGAGGTAACACCTCTCATCAGCCCGGCTAGCTTGACTCCAGTGGTGTGGAGGCTCTGGGACCCACGTCTGAGCTACCCCAGTACACTCAGGGAGAAAATTACAAAAAACAATTTGATGGACAGAATGTAGATCAATGTCTTACATTCACCCCAGTACAAGGATCTGGGCCTAAGTCCACCGTTTTTTGCACTCCACACCACCCTGAGTCAGATAATGGCTTTATGCAAATCAGCTCTGACCCTGTGCCCCATGGGAACAGTCCAGTCCGAACTACAACAGCCATATCTTTCCCAGACCGGAATCAAGCATCCGAGGACCGGACCGGTTTCGAGGTAACACCTCTCATCAGCCCGGCTAGCTTGATTCCAGTGGTGTGGAGGCTCTGGGACCCACGTCTGAGCTACCCCAGTACACTCCTGGAGAAAATTACAAAAAACAATTTGATGGACAGAATGTAGATCAATGTCTTACATTCACCCCAGTACAAGGATCTGGGCCTAAGTCCATCGTTTTTTGCACTCCACATCACCCTGAGTCAGATAATGGCTTTATGCAAATCAGCTCTGACCCTGTGCCCCATGAGAACAGTCCAGTCCGAACTACAACAGCCATATCTTTCCCAGACCGGAATCAAGCATCCGAGGACCGGACCGGTTTCGAGGTAACACCTCTCATCAGCCCGGCTAGCTTGACTCCAGTGGTGTGGAGCCTCTGGGACCCACGTCTGAGCTACCCCAGTACACTCAGGGAGAAAATTACAAAAAACAATTTGATGGACAGAATGTAGATCAATGTCTTACATTCACCCCAGTACAAGGATCTGGGCCTAAGTCCATCGTTTTTTGCACTCCACACCACCCTGAGTCAGATAATGGCTTTATGCAAATCAGCTCTGACCCTGTGCCCCATGGGAACAGTCCAGTCCGAACTACAACAGCCATATCTTTCCCAGACCGGAATCAAGCATCCGAGGACCGGACCGGTTTCGAGGTAACACCTCTCATCAGCCCGGCTAGCTTGACTCCAGTGGTGTGGAGGCTCTGGGACCCACGTCTGAGCTACCCCAGTACACTCAGGGAGAAAATTACAAAAAACAATTTGATGGACAGAATGTAGATCAATGTCTTACATTCACCCCAGTACAAGGATCTGGGCCTAAGTCCATCGTTTTTTGCACTCCACACCACCCTGAGTCAGATAATGGCTTTATGCAAATCAGCTCTGACCCTGTGCCCCATGGGAACAGTCCAGTCCGAACTACAACAGCCATTTCTTTCCCAGACCGGAATCAAGCATCCGAGGACCGGACCGGTTTCGAGGTAACACCTCTCATCAGCCCGGCTAGCTTGACTCCAGTGGTGTGGAGGCTCTGGGACCCACGTCTGAGCTACCCCAGTACACTCAGGGAGAAAATTACAAAAAACAATTATATATATATATATATATATATATATATATATATATATATATATATATATATATACATACACACAGGGGCTCAGCAGGAAATGTGTGAGGTATACCTCATAGAATTACATTGAAATACCGCCAAATTCCAGCACTATATATATATATATATATACTAGCAGCCCGCCCCAGCGTTGCCTGGGGGCAATGAGGCTTCAGGGCCAACCGCCCGCCCAGGCCCCCGCCCGCCCCGACATTGTCCGTGCATGCCCATGCACGGACACGGACCAGGCCCCCCTCCCGCCCGACTCCCTCCTGCCCCCCTCCCACCCGACTTACTCCCGCTCCGACATTTTCCTTTCCTATCTGCCTCATATTCTAAAAAGATGATGACTGCTGCCTCTTCCAGCTGATAGCACTGCGAAGGTCCTTCTTTGAACACCTGCCCTACAGGGGGACCATTGCCAAGACACCCCAGGAAGATTTTGCTGACGTACCTCTGCCTTCCTCTATCTGCCCAAAAACAAAAGCAGCTGGCTCCGGCTAAACTTCGGGTGCCGTGCTCTGCCTGGAAGTAGGAAACTCGAATCTATACTTTCCGTCTGAGGCTTCAGCCTGGCTTCCTTTTGAGAAAAGATTTCTATTTAAAGCTCCGTGCTTCTGTCGCCTGGCCTCCTCTCTGTGCTCCTGGCTCTTTCAAGATGTCTTTCTGAAGTGTGATCATGTGCAGACGCGTTAGGAAGGCCATCGACATGTCGTCTGTCTGCCTCACTTCACCCCCCCCTGGGACGCCTCCCCCTGCATCACACAGTCTCGCACTGAGAGTTTAGGAAAAGCTCGAAAAATTTCCCTTTCCTTACCTGTGCCGCCGCTCCTCACTGCACAGCCGCTCGTCACTGCACCGGCGCTCCTCCTTTGTTGTCATCACGCACGTCGCGTCGCGGTCATCACGCACGTCGCGTCGCGGCCAGCGCTAGGTCCCGGCCGGCGCTACTTTCAGGGGACTACTTTATTTTCAAACTTAATTTTTTTAATTTACTTTTTTTTAAAATTTATATAGCCTATGTCCATCTACACACCCTGACGTTTTCATAGATGTATCGGGTGTGTAGATTGGCGCTGTGGTTCCCGAGTTTACCTGGCCAAAAGGTGCAAGTTCTCTCTTTATAATAGTAGTATATATATATATATATATATATATAGTGTTTCACGTACAGATTAAGTTTAGATTAACCTGGTACTACATTGTACGTTTGGGATTTAACCCAGTATTGTTTTAATCAATATTAACGTCGATGTATATGGCAAATTATTTTTGATAGCAAATATCATATGTTGTTGACCAAAATAGAATGTGTTATTTATTTGCACTATGAGAAGCCATCACTTGTTACGGCATTATGATGTGAACTCAGGTCTTTCTTCAGTGTTAATTAAACTGTGACCCAATCAATTTACAGCACTTGCACTTTAACAACTCACCCTTCACCCTAACACGCTGTGAGCCGAAACATTATGGCGACAGCAGAATAAAGAATCCAGCATCCAAATATCTCTGGTCCGTGTCTGCTTCCTGTGCGTGTTCGTGGGAGGACGAGCTTGCGAGGGAAACGTAGGTTGCTGTATATATTTTATATATTTATATATATATATATATATATATATATATATATATATATATATATATAGTGCTGGAATTTGGCGGTATTTCAATGCATAGTGCAACTACTGTGTAATTCTATGAGGTATACCTCACACATTTGCTGCCTATAATGTCAGGTTACTCTGCCCATGCACAAAGAAAATTGTTTGGGGATCCTTTGATAAAGCTAATTTCAACATAATATTTTGTTTTTGAAAGATAAGACAACATTTATTCATTTAATGTGGGAGAAATACATAACAAATTGACACATTAGGCACCATAAGCTCCACATACAAGGCATTCAGAGTTTTTTTTATTTTTCCCTGTTTCCATCTCAATATCTTATTTGGTGTAATGTAAAAATCGAAGATGGTATATATATTAATGTAGTCTATGTTCTACACGTTCAATTACTGAATATATATCTTTAAGTACATGACAAATATCTCTTGTATTACACTGGAGATCCAACCACTTAGCCCATTTTTCTGCTCGGGCCAGCAAGCCATCTTTTTAATTTTGAAATAAACATTCATATAATGCAGATATTGCTGATGGATTAGTAAGCACTGTTTTAGGGAAATTTTAATAATTTATAGAATGTGCCTTTTGGTAGATTTAATTCTCTTTGAATCTGTAAAATATGGTTACAACTTTTGAGGTTTGGCATTAGACAAGGCCTTTTGATTTTTTTAAAATAATATCCATATACTTACTTATGAGGGCATCCAGCCAGCCTTCTTTCATTGATTAGTCTGTTATTGGGTCATTCACATTTTTCTTCCACCCACTACAGCATACATAATGGACCAATGGGTCAGCCCACTTCACTTCATTGGCTAATGTCACTGAGTAACAACTTTCATTCCCTTCACAAGGAACACATCCACACCCACAGTAGTTTCCTTCAGTTAAGAGAACTACTATGCCAATGTGTGCTTCTTGAGAACAAAAAATATTTTTGATTTAACCACTTTTTGGGAAATTACAGGGTCTCAGCAACTTCCTCAACAACACTGTTTTGCAAAATCCATAACAAAAGAAGAAATGCCAAATCCAAAAGGCTAGTAGCCAACACATTTCCTGTTGACGTTGCCCGTGCTTCTTTTAGACTGTTTTCAGCAACTCCTATTTGTCTCTCAGTATATTGCCAAGTGTGATTTGTAAATGGCCACTTGGTTGCAAATAACCCTGGGCGAAGCACTACGCTACGCTCGCGGAGTTTGCGAAGTTTGCGCAACTTTGCACTACGCAAGCTGCACGTAGCACAGTGCGAACACGCGTAGTGCAGCGTAGCGTAGTGCAGCGCTCATTATTTGCTTTTTCGCGGTCCTGAACGTCATGTTCGCGACCGCAAGCAAGCAAAATGACATCCCGGCGAGATTCTCAACGCGGGGAGGTAAGGTTTCTCATTGTGAGTGGTTGCGCATGCTCACGACCGCTCTCAATGAGAAACTACCAGCTCGCGTTGAGAAAGCTGCAGCTCGAGTAATAATCTACTCGAGCAGCAGAAAACTACAGCTTGCACTGTGCAAGATGCCGTTTTCAATGATTACACAGTGCCGGATGCTTGTCCGCACTGTGCAATAATTGAAAACACATCTTGCACAGTGCGAACATGCTACTACGCAGCTCGGTAGTGCTACGTGAAGTTCGCGTAGTGCGAAGTGCACTTCGCGTAGCTTCGCGTAGCGCTACTTCGCGAACTATGCCTACCCTTAGTTGCAATGAGGCTGTTTTCCACTTTGAGTTCTTAGCATGTAAATGAAACCAAATAAACGTTGGGAAAATTGTGCAAGGTTTCATATGTTCAAACTTTTTCTGTATTAGATCTTGGGTTGCTTGTATTCCAGTTCAAGGAGGTCCTAGCCTGGTAATCCGAGTAATTGCCAGTGGCTGGGATTAATTCAAGCATTCTATCCATCACCTTGTTTGTGTTGCCTTAGGTCTTTTGGGGTACAGATTACATGAGTAATGCTTCCTTCTCCTGACCACCACAAAGTAAACTTACAAGTACAACACTGAAATCCAGTGCACAGCATTTCTCTGGACTTAACAAATTGTACGTCAGGCATGCAGTTTGCTAGAACGTTGAAAATAGTGAAAGTGTCTATGTGAAAGAGCAGGAGAAGTACTTACTCACAGAAGAGTTCTCCGCTGTTGTGTCGCCAGCTGCACAAAAAGAGTAAAAATAGAGTTGTTATTGTATGAATTAAAAGGCAGTGTGCTCGCAATCCTAGCAGAGCTTCTGTGCATCAAAATGAACATAACATATTTGTTGGTCTCACTAGGAAGAAGCCAAATAGAACCCCATTGGGCATGTGTGGCAGACCAGAAATTGATAATCCGTAGAGTAAATCTCAACAACCATATCAGCAGTTATCTCAACAGCTTCAGTTACCGCAAATAATTAAGGCCTTCTTCCCATCTTTGGAATTCTGATCAACAGTCTAAACCCTCATCTTGTCACACATTGACAGAATTGACGCTCTGCTTGCTGAGACCAATCAAGTTGGCTCGACTAATCACCAAAGAGAGTCTGGGTACATTTCTCCTACCTTGTAAGATGTGAATTCTCTAGGTCCCCTTGACAGAATCCACTTTAAAACTTGTTGCATAATCTACTTTACCTGAGAAAACATCGCTACCTGGCTTTTAAAATGAATGATTGTCGCACTCGCACAACAAGGAGCATATTCCTAACCAGAGTAGAAACACAATAGCCTAAGAAAGGTCTGAGGTGCCAACAGACTGTTTTTGGTATTTGGTCCAAGACTCTAGAATGACCTCTTTGTGCACCTCAACCATCTTACTCATTCGTGTAATACAGGAAATATCTCAAAACCCACCCCTTCACAATCATACTAAGATACTAGACGACATCCCCTCCCCTTTTCTTCCCTCTGGGTCAGTTGTACTGGCTTGTCTTCACACTGTCAACATACCTGCATGTCGTTCTCACCGCTCATGTGAGTATTGTATCATGCGGCTATGTGCGCCTCCTAATGCCATTTAGGGAAAGGTGCAGTTGCTATAAATATCCCCAATAAAATACACATAAAAAACTAATAGGTGGTTATCCTGCAAATTTTGAATTGATCTGCCACCGCCTAAATCTATGTTGGACACATGGTCCTCAAAGGAAAACCACCCCTCTTGTCCCGAAAGACGCAAAATTAAAAAAACACAAAGAGAGCAGAGGCAACATTCTTAATTGTTCCACACAGTTTTACTTATACACCCCTGTCCGTCCTGAAACCACATGTTCAACCACTCGTACGGTGCCATTACGTCACACAACTGACAAAGTGCAACAGGCATCCTGCAAAGGCAAGTTCTGCGTCACACTATTGCTTATCGCCATCCTTTCACACCACCACATCTGCTTCTCCCTGTCTCTGATCTTCTAACATTTTAGGCACACCTCATTTAGAAAAATAACAGGTATACTAATGATGACAGGCAAGAAAACACATAAGGTAACATTCAGTGATGCAGTACTCTTTGGCAATGACATTTGCACTGTATCTCCAGTGCAAAAACATAATTTGTAAATTAAGGGGCATATTTATGTAGGAGTTGGGTCACCCTTTTGCCATGCAACGAGGTGCAAAAGCGACGCAACTCTTAAGTTTCATTTATCAAGCTGCCTTGCGTGGCTTGTTAAATCCAGAGTAACGCAACGCAGTGGAAGCCGCTGTTTCTCTGCCCAGAGGGAGATGTCCCATGGGTGGAGCATGGGTGTTCCCTCTCATCCAACCATGGATTTTGGAGCATTCCCAGATTTACCATCAGTGGTAGACCTGGGAATGCGTTAAAATACTACACCTCCCAAGGTGAGGTGTAACAAGGAGAACCATCTTTATTTCTCCTTGTTACTTCCTCTTTCTACGCGAGGTGTAACAAGGAAACACATCTATATTTCTCCTCTTTATTTCCTCTTTCTATGTGTGCTGCATTCAAGAAAGAGGAAAATGCCTCAAGGGATTTTTTTTTTAGCAGGAAGGTGCCCCTTTACGCACAAAAACAATCCTGCTTTCAAAGCCGTCACCCTTGCACCACGATGCACGGGTGCAGGCGTTGAGGCTAGGCAGCACATTGTGCACCAGTGCAGGGAAATGACAGAAATGTAAAAAAAATAAATGTAGGGAGGGTCGGATAGGGCTTTATTTAAAGACCAGAACCACTCATGCCCTAAGACAGACTATCAACAAACAAAAGAGAGGCCTGGTCAGAAACCTGCAAGTGTGCCGCAACTGGACTAGTGTTCCAAAACCATTAGTAGCACTAGAAGTGATAACCCAGGCCTGTTGGAAAAATTCCCATCAGCCCACCCATGTGGTGGAATGTCGTCATGTGGGAGATATCACCAATCCAATTCACAAACAGTGCACCTTAATCATGGCGCAGAGATGGATGGATTAACATGATGTAGATACAGACCACTGGGCTTCACTGGTGATGCTAATGGGGTGCAGTGCAGAAAATAAAAGTGATAAATGTGAGAATAAAATTGACTCCAAGGGCCAAAATCAATTTTAATCAGTATGGCGCTCGGGTCAAGATTAAAATTCTGCCAAATAGTTTGAAATAATAACTATATGTGGGCAGAGTAGGTGAGGGTCGACATGTTTCAGCTATACTGACTATTGGTCTTAGCTTTCTTCAGGACCATTAGGGAAACTGCGACTGCCAAACAAAAAAGTTAAGGGGTAAGTGATGCACGCTAATATACATTGGATGAATCCTACCAGTTCCTCTGAGCCCAGATGAATACTGTAGGAAGTCCAGACCTTTATGTATCTCCTAGAGAGGAGACATAAACGTGAATCAGAAACCATCTAGTGCACAACAGATTTCAGGAAAACAAGCACAGAATACTAAGCACACGACCAGGGCGATGGAGACACTTTCTCCTCGCTAAACTATATTTCAATTAATGTATTTGAAATCATATCAAACAAAAATATCTGTGGTGACTTACCCAGCATTGTGTGGGAATACGCCTCACCTCACCCGGAACCTTCTCGGGAAAAAGGGAGGCCCCGCTCTAGTTAAGGAGGGAAATGGACAGAGAAAGTACCTTTGAGAAAAAGCAGAGGGACTAGCAACCATGGTGTCTGCCATTTCTAAATTGGGCTTAACAAAACCTAGCTTTAAACAAGAAAGAAACTCAACCAAGTGTAAGAAAAATGGCTGTGTGACTCTGCAGGAAGATAGTCAGCCTACACTTGGAGGGCTGTGTCTAGCGATAAAATAACTGCAAAAGGCTACCAAATAGCTTTAGAGAACTTATATCAAGTGAAAACCTTCAAAAAAAGGAGGTAATTCCCAAAGCCTGGCAGTGACTGAGTGCTGGACAAATCACTAATGACTAAAATAGAATAAGGTCACTCATCAAGGGAAAACTCGCTAGTGATGCAGTGGTACACCCTATTTAGTAAGCAAGGGGAATGTCTACTGCCCTACCTGTCCGTCGGTACCTCGATGCCGGCGTCCGAGAAGGAACGGAGGTACCGACGCCTAGCACGCATGTCTTTAAATACCCTCGTTAATTAGATACCTGGCTGCAGCTGTGTTTGTTTTCGGCGCGTCCGCCTGGAGAATCGGATGCCTGCGCTCAACTGAGCATGCGCTAGGCAACCCGATATTGTGGCGAGGTAGTAGCGAACTCTAGGCGCGCATGCGCGCTGCGCCCAAGCTGTAAAGCGCATGCGCGAACTCGGAGCCTCGCGTTTAGAGCAGCGCATGTCTCAAACTATGCTGCGCATGCGCTGGTGATTGTACACACTCAAAGGCGATCGTCCTGGCGATATATATCACCGGAAGATAACACAGAGCATGCCTCGCGTCTGCACAGCTCCGAGTTCGCGCATGCGCTTTACAGCTTGGGCGCAGCGCGCATGCGCGCCTAGAGTTCGCTACTACCTCGCCACACTATCGGGTTGCCTAGCGCATGCTCAGTTGAGCGCAGGCATCCGATTCTCCAGGCGGACGCGCCGAAAACAAACACAGCTGCAGCCAGGTATCTAATTAACGAGGGTATTTAAAGACATGTGTGCTAGGCGTCGGTACCTCCGTTCCTTCTCGGACGCCGGCATCGAGGTACCGACGGACAGGTAGGGCAGTAGACATTCCCCTTGCTTACTAAATAGGGTGTACCACTGCATCACTAGCGAGTTTTCCCTTGATGAGTGACCTTATTCTATTTTAGTCATTAGTGATTTGTCCAGCACTCAGTCACTGCCAGGCTTTGGGAATTACCTCCTTTTTTTGAAGGTTTTCACTTGATATAAGTTCTCTAAAGCTATTTGGTAGCCTTTTGCAGTTATTTTATCGCTAGACACAGCCCTCCAAGTGTAGGCTGACTATCTTCCTGCAGAGTCACACAGCCATTTTTCTTACACTTGGTTGAGTTTCTTTCTTGTTTAAAGCTAGGTTTTGTTAAGCCCAATTTAGAAATGGCAGACACCATGGTTGCTAGTCCCTCTGCTTTTTCTCAAAGGTACTTTCTCTGTCCATTTCCCTCCTTAACTAGAGCGGGGCCTCCCTTTTTCCCGAGAAGGTTCCGGGTGAGGTGAGGCGTATTCCCACACAATGCTGGGTAAGTCACCACAGATATTTTTGTTTGATATGATTTCAAATACATTAATTGAAATATAGTTTAGCGAGGAGAAAGTGTCTCCATCGCCCTGGTCGTGTGCTTAGTATTCTGTGCTTGTTTTCCTGAAATCTGTTGTGCACTAGATGGTTTCTGATTCACGTTTATGTCTCCTCTCTAGGAGATACATAAAGGTCTGGACTTCCTACAGTATTCATCTGGGCTCAGAGGAACTGGTAGGATTCATCCAATGTATATTAGCGTGCATCACTTACCCCTTAACTTTTTTGTTTGGCAGTCGCAGTTTCCCTAATGGTCCTGAAGAAAGCTAAGACCAATAGTCAGTATAGCTGAAACATGTCGACCCTCACCTACTCTGCCCACATATAGTTATTATTTCAAACTATTTGGCAGAATTTTAATCTTGACCCGAGCGCCATACTGATTAAAATTGATTTTGGCCCTTGGAGTCAATTTTATTCTCACATTTATCACTTTTATTTTCTGCACTGCACCCCATTAGCATCACCAGTGAAGCCCAGTGGTCTGTATCTACATCATGTTAATCCATCCATCTCTGCGCCATGATTAAGGTGCACTGTTTGTGAATTGGATTGGTGATATCTCCCACATGACGACATTCCACCACATGGGTGGGCTGATGGGAATTTTTCCAACAGGCCTGGGTTATCACTTCTAGTGCTACTAATGGTTTTGGAACACTAGTCCAGTTGCGGCACACTTGCAGGTTTCTGACCAGGCCTCTCTTTTGTTTGTTGATAAATGACAGAAATGTGCCATATGTTTTTAGGTACGGGGCATTCCTGCCCTTTACCTATCACGCAACGCAGCCAGGTGACTTCCTGCGCTGCTTGATAATTTCATAAATATGCCCCTAAACGTTTTTGCACTATTCTGACAGGTTTTGCACCAGTGTGTCAGTGCAAATGTCATTTTTGTACAAATCAGTTAATCCAAATCAAAGTCTTCTTCTGCACTGCTTGATTATTCCTAGTGTGGGTGCAACACTGTGTTGCCCTTCGGTTATATTTTGGAATATTGTCAGCAAAGCTATCCTCTTTCAGAAATATTGTACCTTCTATCATGCACAGCAGTGCTCAGCAGAGTGGCCTTCCTACTCGCATACATAGCAGTACAAAAGCCAGACCAACCTAAAACTCTACAGCATGGAATGAGCCCATAACCACGTAGTTCTTAAAAATGAGACTACTTTTAAATCCAAAAGCCATCCTTTTATCCAGAAACCTTCCATGTTCGACAAACACGAGCAGACACCAGGGACATCAGGAGTAGGAAGAAGAGAGACCAAACAATACGAGGACAAGAACAAAGGTGAAAGTCTGGCCTCCTGCCAAACCGAATTCCGCAGGACGATAAACACGCTGTTCCTTGGGGGCCATTTCCTGCACCAGTGACCTTGTTTACAAACATCATAATCCCTGCCTGAGTCCATATCCGGGGCCTTGGCAGCTTCCCATTGTCTGAATCTGGGCCAGGGCTATCCTGATACATTCTTGAGCTCTTAGCTTCGAGCAAGATCCCGTGCAGGTCCTGCTGATAACCCCGTTCAGGGCTGCCTGGAAACCAGCATTGTGCTTCCTTCCCGAGTCACACCACTCTTTTCTGCGACCCTCTCTAGTACCCAGGGACCCACATGTGGGCACAAAACCATGGGTCTTTTTACTTTCAGTCTCTTTGTCCTTTGCCCACACCTTTTTTCTCTACTCTTTGTTATGTTTGGACAGGGTCTTCAGGGTGTCCTGATAGGTAAAGGGAGACCCCCTTGTACCACATCCTAATTGGGTATAGTATCCACTTGGTGCCATGGCACACCTGTGTTGTGCCGTCAATCCAATCCTCAATAGACCCTACAACCTTGAAAGGAAACCTATGCCCCCCTCCTCCCCCCTCCCTGCCCCCCTGCCTGTGGATTCAAACCTACCCACCCCCAAACTTGGTAGAGTGCTTTTCTCCCTCCCCAGAAAAGTACTAGTACATGGGCAAAGTTGCCCCCCTCCTCCCCCGGGTCAGATCACAGAAACTGAAGATATAGTCATCCACTTTGTACACATCGGAGTTCCCCCATAATATCTATAGCTAAACAAACAGGACCAACTTATACTTGGAAGTAACTCTTCGATAGCAAATCACACCATTTTGGACAAAGACCCCCCTCTCCCCGCCCCCCCACCACACTCTATTAGTTGCGCTCTCCCAAATATCCCCGTATGTGCCGGCCATGTCCATGACCTCTGGGTCTCAGTCTTGTTCCTCCAGTTGACTAAGGTTAACCTCAGGGGGGTGGTTGTCCGGTTCCCCCTGACCATCCTTGCGCAGGTTCGGGTGGCTCCGTCGGGCTCTTCTCTGCTTTCCCACTGTGGACCAGCCCTCGATCCAATCCCAAACGGCCTCTGGCGAATCGAAAAACCAGGATTCACGACCCAATTCGACCCTTAATTTCGCAGGAAATAAGATTGCATACTTGATCTCTCTATCCCTCAGTTCCCTCTTCAAGGCCTGGAAGCTACGTCTCTGGGCCTGTACTTTAGCCGTAAAATCAGGGTACAAGGCGACCTCATAGTTCTCTATTTTCAGAGGGGGGTTAGAGCGTGATGTCTGTAGGATAATATCCCTATCACGGTAGTTGAAGACTCGCGCAATGATGGGTCTCGGAGGGGCTCCAGGTTTTGGTCTACCCCCGGCACTCTATGGGCCCTTTCAATCGAAAATAGGAAGATAAGGTCTTCGGCTTGAGATGTTTCGTGATGAGTTCCTCCACAAATAAATCTGCGGTGGGCCTCTCTGATTTTTCCGGAACCCCTAAAATACGAACATTATTGAGGAGGGCTCTCCCTTCGTATTCGTCTAGTTGCTGTGACATTCTGTCCTGCTTCCGTTGCATTTCAAGCACTTGCGTTTGCAGCTCAGAGGTGTCTGTCTGGAGGACCGCAGTAACTATTTTAAGGTCTTTTACTTTCTCATCCATTTTGCGAAAATCGGCTCGGAGGAGAGAGACCTCCACTGTTACAGAGTCCATAGACGTGCACACTCCACTTAACGCCACCATTACATCATGAAGGGTAGGTTCAAGGGGCTTCGACTATGGCGCCGTGTCAGGTTCTTTATCGGACCTCGGAGAGTCGCCCTTGTCCCCATTTTTAGCCCATGCAAATTTAGCCAGTTGCTTTTGGGGATTGTTCCTGAGGCCCTTTCCCCCAGTAGCCATGTTGATACAGCTTTAGTACCCCAACGTCTTGTCTTCGGCAGGGGGGCAGGGGGAAAGCGGGAGGCGAGTCCAGTCTCTACTAATTCCCCCAACGACGCTCTGTTCGCTCTATGGACGGTGCCCCGCCTGTGCGAACCAGGGCAACAGCATGAGTCCGCACCCCTCCCGCTATGTTCGTCGCTGTTTATCTGCATCAGTGGTTGCTGGCAGAGGCACCCCTCAGCCCGCAGTTTCCCCCGCAGAACTACACGTCAGCGCGCTGCAGTGTTCTTATGTTCCGGAGGATCTCAGGTATCAAGGGGCCCCACCAGAAACACCCAACTGTACCGCTGACTGTCCCCCGCTAGGGCATCGGAGCGTCTATCGAAGTGGTCCCAGGTCGCAGTCAGGAAATGTAACAGTTCCGGTACCGATCCGGTACTCTGCCTACTGTTGTGGCCCCTCCTGCCTGCTGCATCACATTCCCACGAGCACCAACCGTCCCCAAGCCGCCAGCAACATCCAGGGCCCAGGGGGGCCGGGCGGGGAGGAGGGGGTTACCTCGCTTCCTCCGCAGGGCCGTCTCCAGTTTGGCACAGTCCCCAGTCAAAGAGCACAGTGGGGCGCCCGGGATCACGCAGCTGCCTGGGGCCCCTGCCGCATATCTCCTGGGTCTGTGCCCCCCACTGAGATCGCTATTTTAGAGGGCCCGTGGGACAAGGCCGTCGGCCGCCACCACTCGCCTACTCCCGCCGCTGCAGCATTTTCCAGCTAGGCCTCAAAGCCGGGGCCTCGCGTAGGCCCGCTTCTCGGGGTTCCTCGGGGGGCTCGCCAATCGCCTCACCTGCGCGCCGCCGCTTCCCCACCTCTCGCCGCTGCAGGCTGGTCGATCCGCCACACCTTCGCTCCCCCAACGCCGGGCGCTCGTAGACAGCAGAGCACCTCGGCGTGACTATCTGCAACGGGGAGCCGCCGTCATTCTCCACATCGGGGAGGCACCGTCGGTCGGGTCGTGCCGATTGCGCGCAGTTTTCTCTGGGTGTGCGGGGCGGTAAGCATCGGAGGGGACCCAGGAAGTGTATACACAGTGCCGCTTCACTTATATTGGTGGATGACTGCGTATATATTAATTACGACCCAGGGGAGTCAGGAGCTCCTCTACTCCGCGGCCATCGCAGTCGGCCGCTAGCCACGCCCCTTGAAAAATATTTTAATGTATAATACCTATATAATTTAGTTTAAAATATGTATTAACCTAGAAAAAATAAAATAAAATCCTACAGCACATTAACTCATCAAATAAATGCGTATTCAATTCTCATTTACCTTAAAATATTAACTTAAAGTGTAAATACAATTTTTTAAAACAATAATTTTAAAACTCCTACCCTCACTAACATTTGTATTTTTATTTTTGTTTACTATTTAGTAACTTTTGTTACGATATATGTTGAATTAATTCAGAATATTTTTCATTTTTTTTAAATAAAAGTGTAAACATTTAATTTTTAAATGATAAGTATATATCATTTTCCATCACTAAATAATATATATATACACATACATACACACACAAGCACACACATATATATGTAGGTAGATAGATAGATAGATGGATAGATAGATAGATAGATAGATAGATAGATAGATAGATAGATAGATAGATAGATAGATAGATAGATAGATAGATTAAATGTCCAAATAATTATATTAGTTTAACATTAGCTCCTATAGGGTGTTATTTTATTTCTCTGCCTTCATTATGTTCAATGGAAGTGGTTTTTTTAATTACTAATGAGTGGCCATGTGTGGTTTTTGACTTACTTCAAATCTGGGCTAGAGTACATTTGATCCTGTTTTGACACCTGGGCTTCAAAGTATGGTTTGTGAATAGATATGGCTTACTCTTTTGTGGTTGTCTATTCATATTAGCATGTCCTTTTCCTAAACCCCCTCCTTGAATGTCCCTAAACCCTAACAATTAATGGTAGGGATTCTTCATTTTCCAGCCAGCCCCCCTTGTCATTCACACATTTGATACTACAAACTATGCCTCCATGTGTGGAGATATCGGCTACCGTGGCAGAGACCTGTGGATAGAAATGACAAGAGAGTCAGAGGTCTCTGGCCCTACGTATGTGAATAACATTTTGTAACATTTTGTAGTACTGAAGTACTACTTTACGTACTACAAAATGTAGTTTGTGAAAAGGCCCCCTGAAATTCTCTAGGAATTAATTTTACATTTGCAAGACTTTTCTCAATATAAGGAATGCAATTATGCAGGCATGCCAGATGATTTTATGGGTTTGGGTCAAAACAGTTGTGCTTGGCCAACATGCCCCAAGGACCTGTTTCTAAGTCAAACAATCCTTAACAAAAGAGAAAACAGGCAGCTCCAGGATCTGACTCCATCTCATGATTTTAGGCATATTAGCAGCCATGAACAAATAAGGCAGACTTTCTTAAAAATCTATAAACTGATTTTGCAGCACCAGCTCAGGCCCCGAAAAAACAGGGGGCTGGGGAACAATATCATGCTAGAGAGCGAGTACATCATAGCCTTAATATACACGGGCAAGTTATAGAAGATAATATCTGTAATAATCCCCTGCTTAAACAACAGATTGCCATTTATCTGTGTTTATGAGAAGACATAATATTTCAAGAGACACTTTGCATTGATTTTAAATGGGGCGTACAAGAGATCTTTTTAGTGGTACATGGGAAGATCTTATTAATTATCAAAAATCAATTGTGGCTTGGGAGTGGAGGGTAGTGTTATGACTAGCCATATGTAGGGGCTCATTTAGAGTTTGGTGTAGCAAGGGCTCTGCCATAAACCGGCAAAATGCCTACCCAGTCAAAGTCGCTGTTGCTCCGCCTCATATGGAGCGGGGGTGCTGCTGAGTTGCACCATGAGAATCCCTTGGCCTGGTGGCCCACCCACCAGAGGGCCACCCGGTCATAGTGGCAGTTGCGCTGCCCTATTTAGGGTGGGGCTACTGCTATTTTTTTTGCCTGCTCTACTCCTCCTGGTGCACTAAGACAGGAAAAACAAAAAAATGGCTCCTAGGTGTAGGATGAAATCTTCCTGTGCACCACACCCATTGCTTTTTGTATTTTTGAAACAAACTCATTATTTGGAAGTTTGATTCATAAACAAATGACTGTGACAAAAGAGAGAGGATGATGATTTCTAAATATGGCAGATAGTCCTCTCTTGCAGGTAAGTGGAGGTGTGGGAGACTGGAGGGCACAACTTCATGTCCACCTGGCTGGCCTCACGCAAGAGTCTATATGACCTCCTTGGTCGTCTGATAGATCAAGCGCCCTCAGCACGCCTATTGCCCATTGTAATGTTGAATCTAATGATCGGAGTTTCAGTGTGGACCACACCATTTTCTTGAAGAAGGAATTGAGGCTTGAGTGTCTCTTAGCTGTAAACCATCGACCCACTTATTATTACCTTTCTAAACTGATAAAGTGCCATGTGGTGAATAGGTATCTGAGTTTATCGTTCGTTTTCTAATATGATATCGCTCAGTGTTTGCAAACTTTTTTAGAAATCAGTACTCCATGCTAACTGTACTCTAGTGGTAACATGTATGGATTTATGGCTTTTCATGACTTTTTATTATTGAGAATAATGTACTGATATTTAATGTATGAGTGAGGCATTCTGGTTCTTCTTTATGTGCTCACTGGAATAAACTGAAGTTTAAACAACAGACCAGGTAAGGAATTTAGAAGACATTTTGGCCTATCAGTCTCATTTAGAGTTTTGAAGAGATGGAGCCCTGCTGTATCTCAGTGGTGTTCCTCCCACACTAAACTTGTGGTTCTGCCTCTACATTTATAGTTGAGGAAGCACCAGGTTTACATAACAGAGGCTCTCCAAATGTAAACTTCTGACTTGGCGGCCCATGCAATAAGGACTGCCGGGTCCCAATTACAGCTGCCCCACCCTACCGAGGACAGGGTGAATGTCAATGAACTTTCCTGTCCTTGTTTGCGTTTGCCATGTGAGACCTGGTGAGCACAGGCAGGAAAAATGTACAAAGGAATTGTTGTGTAGGGAGAAAACTCTCTGAATGTTGAGCCCATTTGTTTTTTGTTTAGATAACACAAACTCCGCCTTTGAAAATGTGATTCCTCTGAACAGAAAAGTTTGCCTGGCAGGCACTTTAAACATAGCGCCTACTCGGTCAACCTGTCAGGGGGAACTGCCACACAGACAACTTGCTCCACAGTGCACAAATCCCTGCCAGGCAGCTGGGGATCTCTAAATAGAGTAGACTGGCACACCAATGAGCCCCTATGTCTCCTATCCTATTATTCCTTCAAATCAGTCATTATGCACAGAGGGTCTCTTCCTGCCATGTCATTCACACCACTACAATGCAAAGCAAATATTCAGTGCATTGGCCATTGTCCATCTCTAGCTTCTGTAGATGTTAATAAACAATTGGGTGCCCCAGGATCCACTCTGCCAACATGGGGACACCAGCATCCAGCTGGCCAAATTTTAGGCAGGGGTTTTTGTTGCCCTGATGTGGCCTACAATTGTCTTTGCATCAAATAGGTCATACCACTTGTCCCTTGCTAATCTGAATCATACCATTAGTATAGGTCAAGTTATCTAATATTTCTGGGTAGGAATAATTGCAAAGCAAATTCATGTATGCCAATGTAGATCCAAAGTGTGCTGCTTCAGGCATTATTATATGTAGGTTATCCCCAAATGCTATTAGATCTCAGAGCATTGGCATTTTCCTGTTAAGACCAGACAATTTCATTCTATTTCTTCTAGGCCCTCCACCATACTTGGTTACTGTGTTGCAGGTTCGAAATATTAGATGGAAGTGGATGGAAGTGGCCGTGATATTCTAAGAATTATTAAGAGGCAGTCCTCTGCTTCTTTATGATGCTATGAATTCCTGGATTCTGGCATCTCTCAGTATATCAAGTTTTTTTTTCAAAAGAGTTACTAGTCCCAAGGGGAATTCCAAAACTCTGCGGACGTCTCATACATCGCCTTTAGATTTTAATGGTGGGGGGGGAAGCAGTTGAAATCTCTGGGGTAAATTATGGAAGAGAATGAGAAACTCCTACAAGAATCAGAACGAAAATGACTGATTTCCCGAAGTAGGTCCTCATTACTAAGTGAACCTCATGGTTCAGTCTTTTTTTTTCAAATACATTTTTATTGTTGCTCTAGACGTATCATCTGAAAAATATATGAGGACACGGGCTGGCTTCAACATTCAGCCAGTATCCGTCGGTTCCGCAACTTTTCTTTTGCTCAGTAGGATTACACACATATCAAAAACGACTGTACAGTTTAACCAAGGCTAGTTACTGATGCAAATAAACAAGAGAAAACAACCCCTAGAAACAGCTCCCACCATGCCCGCCCACCTCCCCCCACCCCGAAGTCCGTCTACCCTTTGCTGATACATTCACATCCACCGGATGAGAGCAGGGTTTTACTGTGAGACATTGAACAGGTCCAACCTCAGTCACCACCTTTAGGTGTGCACCAAACATCAAGTGTGACAAAGTTCCCCTTCAGAACCCCTGTGAGGTCACTCTAGTCCGTGGTATTGCCTCCACTTAGTCCATATTCTCCGGAACTTTTTGGGGCAACCCCTGGCTTTATATGTCACTCTCTCAGCCGCCATATAGAGGTCAAGCCCTCTTCTCCATTCCTCCAAGTCCGGCGGTTCGACCGCTCCCCAGTGCCGGGCAATGCCTCTCTTGGCCACCACCAGTGCCAGCACTAGGAATATGACCAAGGGGCGGGCCAAGTCAACTTCGGTCGTTAACCCCAACAGAGCTAATTTTGGGTCACGTGGTAGAGTAGTTCCCAGGACCTCCTCCAATTCCCCAAATATGTTCTCCCAGTATTCCTGTATGATTTCACAGCCCCAGAGTATGTGGTAGAAACTCCCCTCTGGTTGGCGGCACCTAAGGCATGCAGTGTCATGACCTTCCCCATTTTGTATAGGCGCACCCTGTCGTAGTAGGCTCTGTGCAACACCTTCAGGTGTATGAGGCGGAATCTGGACTTAATCGCAACCTCGCGAGGGTGCATAAGAACCATCTCCCAGTCCAGGTCTTCCATCACTCCCGTGTCTGCCTCCCATTTGTTTCTCAGGTCTTGTAGGGTTCCCAGTGTATTGTTGGTCAGTGTTCTGTATGTGAGGGAGACCGCACCCCTCCCTATTTGCTCCTGGAGCAACCTACCTTCCAACGGGGCGTATTCTGGGATGTCTGCCACATTGATGTTCTGAGCCCTCCAGGCGTGCCGTAGCCTTGTATATCTGTAATACTGAGTGTTGTGTAGGCCAAAGTCCCCCTGTAAGGCGTGGAATGTTTTCAGGTCTCCCCTAGCAATTACGTCCCCTATGGTCGAAAAGCCGATGTCATCCCACTGCCCGAAGCCTGTCAATTTGTTAAGTTCACCCAGCCACTTACAGTGCCATAGTGGCGTCTGTCTGGTGGGTCATTTGTCCCAACCCATGCGTTTGGTCGCCCTGTTCCATGCAGTCAACGTGATCCTAGTGGCCGGCAGGAGTTGTTTCCCTCGCAGACCTCCGTATAAGTAATACAGAACGTGTGTATGAGACCATTTTGATCGTTCTAGCGCATAAGTAGGGTGATCTATGGCTGCATGCAACCATTCATTTATCAGGGTAAGGTGCTCTGCCCAATAGTATGCCTCTAGGTTGGGAAGGGACCACTGTACTGGTGGCGTTGTAGTGTGGCTAAGGCTACTCTTGGGTGTTTCCCCAACCATAGGAAAGCTCGCAGGTCCGCGTGGATTTTAGGCAAGATTGTAGGAGGGAGTGGGTAATATTAATTTTGCAGTGCATAGAGGAATTTCGGCAGCAAAACCATTTTATATAGAGCTGCGCGCCCCAGTAGGGTGAGCGGGAGCTGCCTCCTCCGGTCCATTTCTAATTTCGCATTGGTCATGATGCGGGTCACGTTAGTAGTAAGGGATAGTGACTCGTCCAGCGTTATGAATACTCCCAGGTACCGGAATCCCTCTGTGGTGTGAATGAGGAGTTCCGGTAGGCAGTCCCTACGGTCTCGGCCCTGTGGGTCATATAGGATCGATTTATGCCAATTAATGGTATGGCCAGCTCTAGCTCCGAAGTCAGCCAACTCTTTGAACAGGATCGGGATAGTGGCATCCGGTTCCGTCACAAACAGCAGGACGTCGTCTGCATATAATGACATTTTTTCCTGGGTGGCTTCCGAGTCTCCCCAGGTGAACCCCCTAATACCCTGATTCTGTCGGACCCGGATTGCTAGTATTTCTATCGTCAATGTGAATAGAAGGGGGGATAGAGGGCACCCCTGGCGTGTTCCTCTGTTAATGTGGAATTCGCGTGATAGTCTTCCATTGACCCTCACTCGTGCCTTTGGGGCAGAGTATAAGAGACTTATCCATTGTAAGAATTTAGGGCCAAAGCCGAACCTCCATAGCGTCTCAAACAAGAAGGGCCAGTGAACTGCATCGAAGGCCTTTTCTGCATCTAATGAGAGGAACCAATGGGGCTCGTTCCTTCCTCGGACTTCCTGTAGCCAGTTGTGTGTGCGGTGGAGGTTTAGTTTGGTTGCCCTGTCTGGAAGGAACCCAGACTGATCCGCATGCACTAACTCAGAAATACCCTCCTCAGGCGCCTAGCGAGGACTGTGGCCAGAATCTTCGTCTCCATATTGAGGAGAGATATCGGGCGGTAGGAGGCACATACATCTTTAGGTTTACCCTCCTTGTGTATAGGGACAATTGTGGCCGTCGCCAGATCAGGTGGCAGGCTCGCCGTTTGGAGTGCCTCAACAAAGAGGTTTTTAATATGTCGTTGGAGCAGGTCCGCCGTTCGTTTGAAGAACTCCGCCGGGAAGCCGTTGGGTCCCGGCGTCTTCCCCGGCTTTAGGGATGCTATTGCCTCTGCTATTTCTTCAAGTGTGATGTCTGTCTCCAGGTCCGTGGCATCCTCCAGGGACAGCGTCGGGACCTCCATGTCGCACAGATAGCGGTTGGCTTCAACCTCGCCCCCCAAATCTCTAGCTCTGTAAAAGTCATCATAGTACGCAGCAAAGGCCTCTGCTATGGTCTCGTCCGTACAGGCCGATCCTTTTCCCGGCACGTCAATCCTGTCTACCCAACGTGCCGCCCTCTCTCTTTTGCTCAGCCATGCCAGAAGTTTACCAGATTTATCACCCACGTCGTATAGGCGGTGGAGTGTCGCGAGTGCCTGTGTGCGTGCCTCCCCCGGGACAAGTTCGTTATAATGTCTTTGTGTGTCAAGCAATTTTCTAAGTATCTTTTCTTCCTTTCCATGGTGATATTCTGCTTCGAGGGCTAATATCGAGACCTCCTCGGTTGCGACCGCCTGCTGTAGCTCCCTTCTGGCCGCCCCCCGTCTGCTGTTTATGCGATCTCTAAGAACTGGCTTGAGTGCTTCCCAGAGTGTGATCCCTGATTCCACAGACCCCTCATTCTCAGCCACATACACCTTTATGTCTGCTCTAATTCCCTTCAATAGATCCGGTGTTTGCAGGTCCCACGCCGCCAGGTGCCATTCCATAGCCTTCCCCCTCCTCCCCCGCCCCAAGTGTACAAACAGGGGGGAGTGGTCCGAGATTCCCCGTGCTTTATAGTCCGCTAAGTCATGTACCGTAATTTCTTGCCTGGAGGTAAATATATAATCCAGTCTGGAAAAGACCTTGTGTGCCCCGGAGTAGTAGGAGTAGGCCTCCTGTGTGGGGTGGAGCCATCTCCAGACATCAGTGAGGCCCAGAGTGTGCATTTGTCGAGCCAGTGCCGTGTCGTGTCCTGCTGTACGTGGGGTCCCCGATCTGTCCCTTGTGGCACACATTACATCATTGAAGTCCCCCCCCCCACTATCTGAGTCGTATTGGCCGTGTCTAGAAGGATAGCGGTGACTGCCGTGAGGGTGCGCACCTGGAGCTTTGGGGGCTCATGGTTCAGTCTTGAACTTTCTTTAATTTGGAACCTTGGATGCTAATAGTATTCACGGCATTGCAACTTCAGGGGTGTAGAATTAACACTTCCCTTGCACTGGGGCACGCGTAATGAGGTTCCTGCGAGAAGTAGGATCTTTCTTGCTTCTTCACTTTTACTACAATGAACCTAATTTGACTCTTTTGCAAGACCTACACATCTTCATCCCACTTACATTGCAATAGTTGGTGTAGTACTTTGATACTTAGGCCTTGGCGGGGTGGGGTCAATCTTACCCGAGTAAATGCGGTCTTTTATATCCCAACCACAAGGGGGCGTTTGCATTTTCATTGCTTGCAATAGGACCCGTAGCAGCCTTGCTATGCCACTACATTTACACTGCCTTACACCCTTGCTTATATTTTCTCCTTAGTATGAGTCTACTTTAGGTACGATATGCTTGCTCACACTTTCACCGTGTGGTAAGCATGATAGAGTAGATATGACTTCCTTAAATACCTAAATAGATGAATGAATGTGGACCACTTACCTGCACAGCAGACTGTTAGTAAGAAGAAGGCAAGGGACTGCAAGGAAACAAGAAGAAAGAAGAACATTTTAAAACAATGGCAGAGAAGCAAAATACTTGCAACCGCTCCATTTAAAGGACAGCTCACAACATTTCCCTATTAAGGGAGCGAGACATACATTTTTAGTATTGCATTTTTTACAAAAGAATATACCCACAAACAATGTAGTGCGAGATAAGGAAGTGGCTTTTCAGAGTAAAGGACTCCATGAATACATCAACAATCTGGCATTCAATGTTTTTTGAAAGGGTGGAAATTGCCAGTTTTAGTTTGCACTGACATTATATTCTGAATCACATTGACTATTCTGGAGAAAAATGATTTTGGAGGATCAGTTTTCCAAAACTGGGGATTTTTATTAAAGGATGTAAAACACTTAAGTGTGAGTTACTCTGTATTTTGTAAACTAATGCTCTCATTAGGAGGTCCCTGTTAAGCCTCCTGGCAACTCCACCCCCAGAGTTACAGATACCAATGGCAGTGCTAACACTTTAGGGTGGAATTACCAGAGGTTATTAGTAGGACTCTAAGAAACTCTTTTGGAATAAAAAATTACTGAGAAATCAGTAATTCCAGCTAAAGCCACAAGTTAATTCCTAATTTTTCACTGGTATTTCACCACAGATCCAAGACGTTACAGCGACTCTCGTCATCCCTATTCACACTTCAGAACCTATTATTGGCTGCATTGGGAGTACCAGGGACCTCCCAATGAGGTCATATGCCCTGAGGTAATATCTGTCAAAATGTGGTTATGGATAATGCCACTCTGGTGGCTGTGGTAAGTAAGACACTTAAAATGTGTTTATTTAAAAGTATCCTCATCAAGAAACGTGTTGCTAAATTCTTTAGCCCCCAAGAAAAAAATAGTACATCCACTTCCATCTGTGTTGGATGAAGACTTTGGGCCCCATTAGGATGGCGGGAGGATTACCCCCGCCGGCGGGGGCGATCCGCCCGCCATCCCTGCAGAAAAGACCCCCACCATATTACAGTGGCTGGGGGGTCCACGGCGGACGGAAAGACCGTCCGCCGCTTTTCCGCCTGGTCGACATGTCGACCGGGTGGAAAAGGGTTCAATATGGTGGCAGTGTCTGAAAGACACCGGCAGCCATATTAGAATGAGTGAATATTGAGGCATGCGGAGTCTGCTTGGGGGGCCAGTTGCGGGTCCCCAGGGGCTCGTGGGGGTTGCACCTTTCAATGAACAACGTGGCAGGCACCGCACAACCTGCCTCTGTGGCATTCAGGCGGGCGGTGCTCTCTGCACCTCCTGCCGCAATGTTGCAGATGCTCTATGCGCCCGCCAGTGTGGCGGGCGCATGCTAATCGGAAGTGCGGGATACCCGCACTCTCAGCAGGTGGTCCCAGTTCCCGAGGGTATGTCGGGCGGACAAAGTCTGCCCGCCATACTAATGGGACCCTTTATGTCCTGATTTGCATATTGTATTGGATGTTATCTGTCATGTAGGTGATCCATACGAGATGCTACTAACATTCCAACTTTACTATATAACCAATGAAGTGTCTTGCATTACCAAGTCGTCCTCTAGCATTTCGCCTAAATGTTGAAAACTGTGTAAACCAATATTCAAGTGAGTTCTGTGTCTGACAATACCCAGACCACTGACTCGCTTCAAGCTCTACTTCTGAAAATGGAAAGTCTTACTCAGCGCTGACATTTGACAATCCCAAGACTCACTCATAGTTCTGCTGTCGACGCAGAGCACTGTTTCTAAGAACCGGCAGTGTGGTGCAGAGTTCTGCTAACATAAATACAAAGATTCACTCAGAAATCCTCTTCAGATCATATTATGGCTCACCCAGAGATCTCCTCCAAATTTTCTGCAGTGCCACTATGAGCGACACTTCTGAAAATAACCAGTCTTGCTTAGAACTGTGTGCATCACAGATCTAACAATAATGAGACTTAGGGCTCAGCATCTGACAATATCCAGATTCACATACAGTGCAGCTCTATGTGAATCTGGACCTGCAACTTCATCAGAACTTTGCTTCGGATACTACTGACTGGTGCCTCTCAGAGATTTTTCCTGTTAGTCCGCACAAACTCACCGAAAGCTCTGCTTCTGATCATATGTAGACTACTTCCACTGCAGTCTTCTCACAACAATACCCATACTCACTTAGATCTCAGTTTCCAATAATGCAAAGATTAAGTTAAAGCCTACTCCTAACTCCTAATAATAAACATATTCACTTAGTTGTGTTTTAGTGGTGAGAATATTTTTAATTAAGCGTGCCTAGTTTGGCTATTGCACAAAGATAAACAAAGTTCTGTATGCTAGCCCAGTTATCTTTGCCCGGTCCCTGCAGCTAAGTATCCTGCTCATCATAAACAGGACATCAAGCTTCAGAGATTTGTGTTTATCTGTTATTGCCTGAGAAGGTGTTGGGAAAAACAATGGTCACTTTGTTGGCCATATAATCTCCTGGAAGTTCAGTACTAGAACCCCTTTCAGCCATTAGAAGAGAAGAGCACTGTGTTCCCAAGAAATGATATATGTTTAGATGATCTCCGTTCTACGTGCCAAAAGGGGGAATGTTCCTGCTGCATGAAAGAGCTCTTTTTCGAGCCTTTTTTTAAAAACAAACCTTAGTTAGGCTTGTTTTGAGTGATGCTGGTAAACATTTGATTGAAAATGCATGCGGTTGTGAGTTGTTAGGCTTTGGAAGCTCTGTTCCTGATAATGTAAAAATTCACTGAGCGCTTTGCTTCTGATAACAATCAGTCGCATTCAGAACTCTTGCTCATTACAGTTCATGGGCCCATTGTGCTACTGAAAATTCTTCAGTTCACTTACATAGTAGTTGAGAGCACAAATTGATAAGTATTGATAAGTATCCCCACAGCTGTTGATGGAGCAGGGCAATCGAGATATACGCATACATCTACATCACAAGCAGAGATAAACACATTCATTAGAAGGCGTCTTGATTTACCTTAATCAGTACCCACTTTTACAGGTGAAGAAGCGTCCATTACTTATTTACAAGATAATTACATTAGCACCTTTAGTATTATAGATATCAATTTTGATGAATCAATGTTGATCGTGCAAGAGCAATTCGGGCTGGCGTGTTTAAACAAGTTCAAGCTTTGAAAAGCAGATCAAAAATGTTAAATATGCCTTTGTGCAATTTGGGAGGGAGAAGATGTTCGATTCACACAAATTGACAGAATACGGTCACATGCTTAATTTTTGAGAATCTGTATTGCTGGCCCTCAAGGTAGAGAATTGGAAAAGCCATCTGTTAGATAGTTTGTTTTTTGAAAATATGAAGACCTTTCAGGACCCCGAAATATATTCAAACTAGGCATGAGCGGGAAATCCGTTACGCCCGCGGATTTTGCGGATTTTTGGGAAATCCGCAATCCGCGAATTTTGCGGATTTCCTGCAAAATCCGCAAAAAAAATCCGCGGACGTAACGGGTTCAAAAGTTGAACCCCCACTCATGTAACTATTTTACAATGGCGCCAGCGAGCTGCCAGCGCCGTTGTAAAATAGTTACAAAGTTAGCTTGCACAGGAACCACTAGATAAAACGAAGCAGGTGCTGCTTTATTTTATCTAAGTGCTTCCTGTGCAAGCTAACTTTGTAACTATTTTACAACGGCGCTGGCAGCTTGCTGGCCCCATTGTAAAATAGTTACATCATACATGCCAACATTTCGGAAGAGCAAAGTGGGAGATTTAAAAAAAAAAAAATCGGGAGAATGGGGCCTTGAATCGGGTTACTGGCATGTACGGGCTTCATTGCGCGCAATGGCAGGCAGAGAGAGGGTGATGCAAGTGCTGTGCACCCCCCACCCGTGGGCTTTCCAGGGCGCACACACAGCCGGCATGTCTGTTACATGAGTAGGCTGGGCACATTGTGTTCGCACGGGGTTCGCGAGGGTTTTGTACAATTTCGCAATTTGCGAAATTGTACAAAACCCTCTCAAACTTGCAGAAACCCGTGCGAACACACAAAAAAAAAATTCTCGTGGATTTTGCGGATTTTCGTAATCCCCAAATTCGCAAATCCGCAAATTTGCGGATTGCCAATCCGCAAAATCCGTCCATGCCTCATTCAAACTGCGTCAGCGTAATTTTTCAAGACATCTGTTAATACTTGTGAGGATGCTACCTAAGTTGCTGCTTTTTCTGATCATTTGAGTTCCCATGGATGATTGTGCCCTGTTTCTGCCATACATTATCTATGCCAACTACTATGATTTTCCTGATTTGTTTGCCAATTATTCTCCATCAATGGAAGGAGCTTTTTGTTACTGATGTTGACTAGTATGTGCACAAGTCAATATAGGCCACTGTTTCTGCATTCATTATTACTGGAAACACCTATGGGATGCTATGTAATTTCGAGTATTCTTTCCTGTTGCAGTCATGAGTAACAATAATATAAAAATATATCCTATCAATAACTGATTTAAATTGCTGGATATTGAATTTAGTTTGTTGATGTAAGTTTTTCATCTATTAAAATTTGATGGGAAATGTTTTAGAAATTATTTGGACATTTGTATAAGAATTTAAAAAACTTATATTTGTAAATATAATGGTTTTAATTGCAATGTATTCTTCAAAAAAGTTTTAATTTAACATAAATATATATTTTTATACATTATGCATAAAGTATATAAAAATAAATATATATTTAAAATATAACAATACAATCAAACTTTTTTTTCTTTTTTTCATGCAATTTGTTTTCTAGAAATATTTACATTTTTGTTTATAGAAATTCTGGCTATTTTTAATGTTGGTGTTTTAATATTTAAAAATGAAGATTAAGTTAGTGTTATATGTTTTTAAAAAAGAAAGATACTTTTTTATTTTTTATTTGTATTTTTGATTACTTTTTACTTATTTTATTTTTGTAGAGTTACTTTATTATTTTATTTAGATAGTTATAGAGTTTTTATTTTTTTTAAAAAAATACAATTAAATAAGGGGTTATTTAAATGTTTTTAATTGACACTTTGATTAGTTTATGGTTTATTAGATAGGATATAGGTTATCTGCACCCATCAAAGTCTAATGCTTTCCCTAATGTGGCTTCAATTGTATTGGGAATGGTAACTGTAGCCCATTCAATATCCAATACTTCCCCCTATGTAGCAATCTGAATCTACCCCAGTTAAAGTCTAACACCTTCCACAATGTAGGTTACATTGGAGGGGGAATATAATATAGCTTAAGTTGGAGTATTAACAGTAAATCTAACCCTGTCAATATCAAGTGCTTTCCATAATGTAGTGCATTGCGAACAATAAATCTAAACTGTTAAAGTTCAACATTTTCCTCAGTGTAGGTTAGATTGGTGTGGGAATGGTAAATCAGCACCTGTTAAAGTCCAACACATTCCCCAATGTAGCTTAAATGGAAGTAGGAATACTAAATCTACCCAGTTGAAGTCCAACACCTTCCCAGATGTAGGTTGGATTGCAGTGGGATTAGTAAATCTAGCCCCTTCAATGCCATCACTTTCCCCAATGTAGCTTAGATTGGAATGGGAATAGTAGATCTAATCCTCTTACACACTCTTCCCCACCATAGCTTCTATCAGTGTGGGAATAGTTAATCTAACCCTTGACAGAGAGCTTTGAGATACTTTCAATACTTTTTGGCCCTGAAGAAGTGGCTGTTACGGGGAAATTGGGTATCGGGCTACTCACATTGAAACTGGGTATAAATACCAAAATTGACTGCCAACTTTAAAATGGATAGCTGACACTACAAGTTCCGCCACCACCATCTATTTCATGGGGGGAGCCCAGCTGTGAAAAGTCTGGCAAATGAGGAACAAAGGCCCCACCTGCCATGGGAATATATTCAGGGGGGCACAACATGTGCCCCCTGACTGTATCCCCCCCCAAAGTTCCAGCATGGCATGGATGACATCGTCCATGCCGTGCTGCAACTTTTTTGCCATTCCCATTGCGATGCCGGTTTTTCAGGCAGCGTCATGTAAAAGGCAACTGACTGTCCGCCATACAGGAGTTCAACTCATAATACGGTAGGCAGTACTTGCGCAGATTTGGCGCAGCTGTGCCGGTGAAGAGATGGTGCAACTGCGACACACTCGTAATCAGCCCCTGTGTGTTTTGACAATCAACATACATGTCATAAATAGGTTGTTGTTATAAAATCAATTAAAACATTTGTATTGGTTGATGTGAAATTATCTGTTTGATCAAATTAGTGGAATAATAAATAGTTCTTTATAAGATTTATTCAGGTCGAAGAATATTTTCCTGCATTCATTTGCTATATATTTCGGAAATTGTGACAGTGATACGATCTGACCCAACAATTACTCCTTTTAATATGGGTGGGCTGGAGTTAAAGACAGCATTGTATGCTGATGATCTGTTGCTATACACTACTAACCCTTTAGATGCTATCCCAAAGCTATTCAGTTTAGCAGAGGAATTTGGAGCAATCTTAGGTTATGTTATTAACAAAAATAAAACAGATGTAATGAGTTGGAATAGCCCTGTGCCTATACCAGATACAAAAATAAAGATCAGATATCTAGGTATACATATCACTCAGAAACTACAAGATACTCCCAAAATATCTTGGCAGATCGTGGTTAAAGAGATAACTAAACTTCTTCAGAGATGGTCCAATCTCCCTCTCAGTATCTATGGAAGAGTCAATTTAATTAAAATGGTAGTATTACCCAAAGTGACTTTCCTATTCAATAGTATTCCACTAACAGTTTGTAATAAAGACATTTCAAATCTCCAGGGAAAAATTGGCTCATTTATCTGGGCATCTAGGTCACCACGGATAGCATGGAAGAAATTGAGGAGGGGGTTAAAAATAAGAGGATTAGCTCTCCCGGACTTGTTATTTTACTGTTATGCATTTCAGTTGAAAAACTTCAGACTCCCGGCAAATAAGTTAGACTCCTCATCACATGGCCGTTTGTTTCATGCTTTGTTATCTGACCTTCCTAAGGGTCTTGATTTTTTTTTGTTTAAATTTGGCGCCCAAAAATTGTATAAAAAAGTCCGCCTTAAAATTCTACTATCAGCCATAAAACTATGGCAAACAGCCTGCAAAAATTGGAAAATCCCTTACTACAACTTTCTGGCACCAATTTGGGACTCCCCCGGAACACCTGAATGTTTACGAGATCGACTCTCCCTTCCCTTGAGAGAGGCTGGTTTAAAACGATGGGGAGATGTCCAGGTAAATCAAGAACTACTAGATTGGACATCTATACATAATCTGACGGGAGGGTCACTTGCGAGGTTTAAATACTATCAAATTTCATCATGGTGGGGAAGCCAAAATTGGGTGTCAGAAACAGTGGGCTGCTAATTCCTAGAGCTAGTTAACAGACAAGAAGGGTGGAAGGGTGAGGTCTCAGCATGGTACAACTTAATAATTGGGGCAAAGGATAGGCAGGAGGAAGAGATCTCGAAACTGTGGGGGGATATAATAGGAGACGACCCGGAGAAACAATCGGAGGTTTGGTTAGACTCATTTGCAATATCTCAAAAAATAATAAAACCCGCCAACCTCAGAAGAAATCATCTCTACACGGCACACAGGGTCTACTGGCCTCCCTCCAAGCTCGCTAAAATATCGGGAACACCATATTTCTGCCCCAGATGCAAAAATACGATGTACACATTTTTGCAGACTGCATAAGGATTAAAAACTATTGGTCATCGGTCTGTATTTTTTTAGAAGAGGTATTGCTTAGATCAATCACGTGTAATTCCAGACTGATCCTTATGGGTTTGCTGGAGGAATATGATATCAGAGATAGTATCACCCAGTTTATATTCTATGTGATTGTTATCGCAAGGAGGGAGATCTGCAGAGAGTGGAAATCCCCAACCCCCCCCCCAAGGTTTGCAGACTGCTTAAAAAATATTATGACTATTAGTAAAATAGACCTCTTGTGTGGAGGAGAGGAGGCGGCAAAGATTTGGGCCCCGCTGATAAGATGGTCGGACAGTTAGACAACAAACGTCCAATGATTATGCCAGGGGTTTGCGGTCCGGTCCTCCCCAAGACAAGGCACAGAGACATCGATCAGGGGAGTTGGACTGGTAGAGAACCTACCTCTGGGAGATCTCTCGAAAGCTAAACATAATAATAAAATATTCCAGGGCGCACAGTTAGGTATTATGTTGGCAGAATTGAGAGTTTCCATCTAGAGTTATTCCATCTGGTGGCATATATGGGGACACCAAAAAAAAAAGAAAAAGAAAAAAAAGGAAATTGTGACCGGTGAGATTTCTTGATCTATATCAGGTTGAGGACAGCAGGGCCATAAGTTGACTAAAAATCTCACATTATGGAGTCGATTACGATCTCATTCGGAAGGCTCCGAATCGGATTCGGGCTTGCCGAATCTGATTTAGAAACCTTGTTTCCGACCGAATTGTACACAGTTCCGAACTACTGATTACGATGCCGGGAAATCATAAGGGCTGTCCGAATTGGTGCCTAAAGGCATTCGGACAGGTCAAGCCTTTCAGAGCTGAATCGTACAGCCCTATGGACTCGGTTTCCGAGCAAGTGATTACGATGACCGATTTGGACAGCTGTTCTGATTCGGTTCGCCTGGTAAGAAACAGCTGACAGAATCTGTCTTTGGGGGCCCGTAGCAGGTCCCCCTTGGTGCAGGTTTTTCGCCGGCCACCCCTTGCTTCAATAGGAGCCTGTGTATTCAGTCGGAAGACAAGCTCCAATTGAAGTCAATGGGAGTCCAACCAAATTGTATCCGGAAGCATCCAGATGCATCCAAATTGCTAGGTCGTACTCCCCTGATCTGAGTCACCCGGAAAGCGATTTGGTCGGAATGCTTTCTGAACGGGATCGTAATTAGCCCCTATATCAGGGATATTTATGTTTTCAAATCTTTTTAGGAGTTACAGGGGTTTCAGTTGTAGCTTTTCTGTTCATTCTATCAGTCTTTTCAAATTTGGGATATCCTGGAGTTGGCTTGTACTGTAGTCAGGAACATTTGGTATGATTCTATTAAAATAGATCTTGTAGGTTCTTGGAAACAAGCGCTTGCTTCTCTACAGTTTTGTAAAACATTTCTAACTTATTCGGTCATGTTTGACAGGTCATTATGGTCTGTAACACTCATTTGTATATTGCTCCTAGCCGTAGCCTTCCCATACCAAGCATTTGAATAATTCTTTGTCTTTTTGCAATATATATTTGCTGTGCTTGCACTCTTTTGACTAAAAGTATATTCCATGTGGGAGAATAACAGTTTTGCTTTTTGAGATGTGTTGTAAGTAGCTGCTCCTGTCATTATATCTGTGGATTTTAGAGTTATATTATTAAATATTTGAAATAATCATATTTTTATGTAGCATTAGAATCAGATGTCAGTTACAGTTTTTTACAGTATATGATAATGATTAGGTGTTGTTTTATTTTGTAGAAATGTTTGATTGTTGAGGTCTTTTATCGGAAAGGTTTGTGATTGGTTCTTGATATTTATCTTTAAAAAAGTTTGTTAGTATTACATAATTAAAAAATAGCTTTCTCAAGTTATAGGGTTAATGTATGCTAGTTTTATTGTTTACTGAGGTTTGGTATATTTTGAGCTAAGTTCTAAATAATTACTTGGTGAAATGTGCTTGTTGAGTTGTAGTTTAGAAAGGTGAATTTCTTATTTTCGTTTTGTGTGTTTCGGCTTTGCTCCATTCCTGTTTCCTATGTTAGGGATATCTAAATAAAAAGCATTTCATTACTTTTTGAGTTCAAGTTTAAACTTAATCGCTGATATTATCTAGTTATTAATCATTTAGTTTGTGTTACTTGTTGTTTGATTCTTCCTTAGTTATGTGTTGAATACGGCAGTATGTCCCTTTTCTCAAGTTTTGGCATTTTTGCTGCAAGTTAAAGTACACTTTTGTGTCTTTTTGTACAGGTAATTTTATTAGTAAAGTGTTTGCATGAGTTAGTTTGTTTTATGTTCAATTTCATTGGTAGTTTCAATTTTTTATTAAGTTGACTCATCGTTTAATATAATAAATATATATATGTGTGTACGTATATATACATATATAAGTATATATGTTGACTGTTTTAATAATAAATCATGTTTTATAAGAATTGTATTTGTTGGTTTAATATTATTTAATAAATTAAATGTTGTTTTAGTTATATATAATGTATATATATATATATAGTTATTTTTTGCTATATTTCAAGAAATAATTCGAAATAATGTATTCTGTGTTTATATATGAAATAAATTATTATAAATATTTAAAGTAATATTTAGCAGTTTTAGTGGCTTTTTAAATCAGTACTGTAAGTTAATTGAAATATACAAAATATAGTTATTTATTTATCATTGACAATATTTTTTTGATTGTTATTGTTGTTTTTGGCATTTGGGTAGTGTTCAAAATATTTAGAGTGATGACAATATTTTGTATTTGTGATATAGATATTAGGGTATTTTAGATATTTTTGTACGGCGATATTTTTATAGTCGATATTTCTGTTCTTTATATTTTTGAAATCAATATTTCAATGTCGGTTTATGTCTATTTCAATATAAAGTAGCTATTAGGGATTTGTTTGAATCAGTATTTGAGTTAACGGGGGGGCGTGGCTTGGTGCCCGTAGGTGATGGAGGCGCCTGAGTGAGGCTCTGCCGCGGCACCGGGAGACTCGCCTTTCAAAATCCCCGGTTCCTGTGTTGGAGGCTCGGACCTGCCGTCGGAATACCTCCGCAATGCTCTGGGACCCCTGAGGCATTTCCATCTCTGAAGGAGACAACGGAATTCACTGCCCTGCTTCTGAGGGCGCTCTGCTGCTTGCGGCCGCCATTTTGCGTGACCCGAAGCGGAGCGCTCCTCTCCTGAAGATGAGCGCGTCGTGCTTCCCTTCCTCTGTTTCAAGGTTGCTTCACCCTCGGTAGACCCTCGCAGCTCCTGAGACGTCTGAGCCTCCTGAAACATCCTAGAGGAGGTGTCAACAAGCTTGGCTTTTTTGGATATCCTTCCTGCCTCAGCTGGTTATTTCTACGCCTTTATTTAAATTATGCATTGCATTTATCCTGGGAGCCCTGCCAATCTGTTTCTGCTTTTACTGGTTCAGCAGTCCTCCTTGCGTGACCCATATTACGTCTGCGACTTCTCCTTGTCTGCATTTTAGACCTGACTGTCTCCTCATTTCATCAGTCGTACCTGCTATCCTCCATGCTTAATCCCTTTCCTCATATCACCCATGATTGGTACCTCATAACTGGACCTGCCTTCTAGTGACTTCTTTCACCACAAACAGTGCCTCCTTTTTCTGCTGTCTTGCGCTGTTATAACACGCTTCTTACACGTTTTCCCTTTGTTTCTTCAGCCTCTTTTTATGGGGCGACTAAAACCTATGTCTGGCCTATCGTCCAAATCGCCTACAAAGGTGGCTTTTGTGAAGAACTCTAAAGTAATTTCGGCTCTCTCCCAATTAGAAGATTCGATTGCTTCGTCTGGATCGGAGGCAGCCATGGATTCTTCTTCTCAGCCAACATCAGGGAAAACCACAGTTAAAAGAATGAAAAAAGACCCTTCTTCACCGCCTAAGCCATCGACACCTGTATCTATGGAACTCTTGCTGGAAGAGATACGATCATTTCGCTCTTTTCTTGAGGAAATTGGGACATTGCGCCCTTTCATGGAGGAAACCAATGCCAAACTTCAGGTTCTAACAGACAATTGGTCACAAATCGAGACAAGGGATTCTTCGGTTGAACAATCTGTCGCATCTTTTCAGGAAACTCAAGCCACAGTTTCGCATCTGTCTTCGCAGGTGGGCGCTCTTCAGAAGCAAGTGGAGGAGTTAGAAAACAGAGGCAGGCGTAACAACCTTCGCATTTATGGCTTGGTGGAAGGTCTTGAAGGCTCGGACCCGCCTGCTTTCTTTAAATCTTTCCTTCCCAAGTTGCTCCACGTACCAGAGGGTACGTCTCTCAACATCCAGCGTGCTCATCGTCTTGGCCGTCTACCTATGTCTCTTTCCATGTCACAACGACCAAGAGGCGTCATTCTCTACTTCCTGGAGTACACCGATCTCTTGAAAGTACTAGCGGCTGCCAAAGCTCTTCCTAAATTGACATGGTCTGACTCTCCGTTGTTTTTCGCCCAGGACTATGCCAAAGCAACTGCGAATCGTAGGAAGGCTTTTCTAGGCATGAGAGAGGTCCTTCGCTCCATGGGTGCTCGTTATGGCTTGTATCATCCATTTTTGTTTAAAGTCACCTATAACAACAAAACGACTGCCTACGAAGACCCAGTGAGACTGCAAAGCTTCCTTAATGCACATCAGACCTCTGCCATGGATGCCTCTGGTCCTTCATCTTCTTCCCCTGGCTGAATTGTAGTTTTGCCTGTCTTTGTATTGTTCTTGTTCTTTCTTCACATGATTTTTCTCCTCTGGTGTTCTTTCGCTTGTTCGACTGTTCCATCTCTTGCATTGCATTGTTGCTGTTTGTTTCATGTTTCTGGCTGATTTGTGATTTTGCCTGCCTCTGTCTTTTTCTTTCGTTTTGTCGCCATGGTTACTCCTTTTTGGCGTTTTTCACTTGTTTGACTGTTTTCTCTCTTGCGATGTATTCTTCATGTTCGTTTCACGGTCTTTTTATAGATTAGTGTTTCGTAACTCATTACTGTTTTTCCCCTTCTTTGTCTCCACAGGAACCCTTCTTTGTCTGATGAAGTCTTCCCGGTTCCCTGCCCGGCTGACCTCAGTTGTGTTGCCTTACCTACTTGGCCCCTTCCCCCCTCGACTTCTTCTCGTCTTCCTCTTTTGTAGGTATGTTTCCCTCATGTTTTCTGTACCTTCTTTGTTTTTTGTTCTTGTCCCCTTCCCTTCCCCCCATGTCTCTATTTCCTTCTTTGCATAATGAGGATAGTTTTCTTTTTTCAGGTTGTATTTCCTCTTCTTTCATTTTTGCTAATTTTTCTTCTCCGCTTTCTCATCCACTCTTCTACATCTCTTTTCTTCCTTCCACTTCTTACTTCTTAATCTTGGGTCTTTTTCCTATTTGTGCATATACTTTCATTGCACATTGCTTTCTTCTTGTTCAACTCACTTTCTTCTTTCTTCTTATACTTCTAATCACTTCTTTCTTCTTTCTTGATTTACTCACTTTTATTGATTTCATTTTGGATTTCTTATTTTACCAATCTGTTGCTTTACTGTATAAACTATGTCTTTGAATATAATCTCCTGGAATGTTAAGGGTATTAATTCTCTAATTAAACGACAGCGCATTTTATCTCACCTAGCTAAACTAAATATTGACATTGCATTTCTTCAAGAAACTCACCTTTCTGATATAGAATCTGAAAAGCTTAAGAGAGGTTGGGTGGGTGAAGTCTTCTATTCACAAGGTGATGGCAAGCGCAATGGTGTTGCTATTTTATGTCGCAGGTCGCTCCCTTTCACAGTCATTTCCCAAGAATCAGGTACTAATGGCAGATGGACTCATGTCAGACTATCGCTTAGAGGTGTTCCAATCTCTCTTCTTAATGTTTATGGTCCCACAAATGGTGAACCCCTATTTTGGGCTGAGTTTTCTCCCCGCATTACCCAATTCATGGATGATAATTTCATCCTTGCGGGAGACTGTAATCACCCTCTTGATCCCTTTTTGGATAGGAAGTCTGATGCCACTTATATTCCCACAAAGCCACATAAACTCTTTACTCAAGCTATTTCACAACATAAGCTTGTCGATTCCTGGCGTTTATGTAACCCGACTTTGCAAGAGTTTACTTTTTACTCACCCCATCACCGTTCCCAATCACGACTCGACTATATTTTTGTTTCCCATGCTCTTGCTCAAACGCTCACCGTGGCGGAAATTGATCCAATATTGCTCTCTGCTCATGCCCCTGTAGTAGTTAGTCTTGAGGTTCTCCCCAAAATTGATGGTCCTAAAAGGTGGCGTTTTAATAATGCCCTCCTTCTAGATCCCAAGTTTTCCAATTCCTTCTCTACCTTTTTTGGTGAATTTTTCCTTTTTAATGATGTCCCTCCCATCTCAAAACATAATCTTTGGGATGCTTTTAAAGCAGCTGCACGCAACTTCATTATTAATTTTGTCGCTAAGAAACGTAAAACTGCTCGCCAATTCACTAAAACCCTCCTTCATGACATTAAGAGATTGGAACACGCCTATTTCACTTCACATTCCTCGGATAGTCTGACATCTCTGGTCGCTGCTAAGATTACATTTAATGAAAAGTCTACTGAAGATGCCTCTCTGTATCTGCTTAAGTCAAGTGCCAAATTTTATGGTGGTAGGAATAAAGCTGGGAAGATTCTTGCTAATTACTTAAAGGTCAAGCACAATAAAATGAACATTGAATTGGTTTATGACACTAATGCACGCTTACAACATAAGGATGCTGATATTCTTGCTACTTTTTCCCATTTCTATGAGACCTTATATAATTCTGACACCCAATCTTCTCCTCAGTCCCTTGCTCACTTCTTTTCCACCATTCAAACTCCTACACCTTCCCCTCTTGACCTCTCCTCCTTAGAATCTGACATCTCACAAAAAGAATTGCTCACTGCCCTCCAACGTCTTAAACTCAACAAAGCTCCTGGCCCGGATGGTTTTACTGTTGAGTTTTATCTTCACTTTTCCAAACTACTGATTCCAAAACTTCACTCCCTTCTCCACTCCTTTGCTGAATTCAGTTCTTCCTCTGGCACTTTTTCGGACGCACACATTTGTTTACTACCCAAACCCGGGAAAGATGTCCAATATTGCAAAAACTATAGACCCATCTCCATAGTTAATATTGACTATAAAATCTTTGCCAAATCATTAGCGATTAGATTGGACCATTTGCTTCCTGACCTTCTAGGTGATGAACAATCAGGCTTTGTTAAAGGTCGTTACATTACTGACAATACCAGACTTTTATTTAACATCTTAAAAAAATCTTCCTATCTCCAACATCCTCTCGCAGCGATAGCCCTAGACGCTGAAAAAGCGTTTGATAGGGTTGAGTGGCCTTACCTCTTTCATACTCTTAGATGGTTTGGGTTTGGCCCTAAATTCACTTCCCTAATTTTGCTATTATATTCTCGTCCACGAGCTGCAGTTTATGCCAATGGCCAAATTTCTCCTTGGTAGAGGTGTTCGCCAAGGATGTCCTCTCTCACCTTTTCTTTTTAACTTGGCCCTAGAACCCTTTTTGTCCAGACTACGCCAAAATCCTAATATCCACGGCTTTCAGACTAGGGATCTTTCCATAAAGCTCGCTGCTTATGCAGACGATATCTTACTTTTCATCTCAAACCCTGCAGTTTCCGTCCCCGCTTTTTTGGAAGAAGTACAGACCTATTCCTCAATTTCTGGTTATAAACTTAACCATGATAAATGCGAAATCTTGCCCTTGACAAAATTCACCTTTAAGCCTGATTTCAGCGCCTCCAATTTCACCTGGAGCTCTTCCCATATTAAGTATTTAGGATTGCATTTCACCCCTTCCATCCCTGATACTGTTTCCCTTTGTCTTACTAAATGTATCCAGAAATTATCCGACCTTACGGCTAAGTGGCATCCTCTTTGCTTGTCTTGGTGGGGCTGCTTAGATACTATCAAAATGATGCTTTCCCCTATTGTTCTTTATACCCTCTCCAATATTCCTATTTCTATTCCAGCTAAGTTTAAAAAAAAATGTAATTCAGTCTTATCTTCCTTTTTATGGCATAATAATAAACCCAGAATGTCCCTTGCTAAACTTATCTGTCCCGCTTCTGAAGGTGGTGTCAATTTTCCGGATTTCATGGCCTATCATAAGGCTTTTTTGTTGTGTCAATCTTCCTTTTGGCTACAAGATCCTGATTCCCCTTGCCCTTTGTGGACTAAGGTTGAGCGTCTTTTCCTTTCCCCTTTCTCCTTTGCTGAGTGTATTTCCTTTTCGCGCAAGCCCTCTTCACTTCTTACTCCTATCCATAAATTCACTCTCAAACTCCTCTTATCCTCTAATCCTCCTCCTCCTGTATGCGTTGCTGACTTCCTCTCCTCCACTATTTGGCACAATAAATACCTTTTACTCCAGGGCAAGCCTATTTTCTGGAAATCTTGGAGAACCAAAGGTTTGCTTTGGATTTCGCAGTTATTCTCACAATCCACCTTCTTACCCTTCCACGCTCTTCGTTCCACTTTTGATTTACCCCTCTCTTTTGCTCCCAAATACCTCCTCCTTAAAGCGTCAGTCATGGAAACTTACAACAAACTTTCCAAGTCTATCCCTTCTTCCATCTCACCTGCTCCTATTACTCAACTTCATTCTACTTTACAAACCCTTCCTAAAGCCTCTGTCATCTATAAACACCTTCATGCACATACACTTCCCAGACCCAAATCCAAGGTGGAAGAGCATTGGGAGAATGATGTTTCCATATCATGGGCAATTTCTCTTTGGGACAAGATTTGAACAAAGATTCGTAAAACATCTAGGGCTGCATCTTTAAAGCAATCTATATTTTTTATCTATAATCGTTTGTTACACACTCCTTCTACCCTTCACAAACGTTTCCCTACCACATCAGATACATGTTGGTCTTGCTCTTCACCTAATGCCACTTTATTTCACATGTTGTTCATTTGCAAAAAGGTACGCGCCTTCTGGTTACAAGTTTGGGCACAAATTAATGTTATTTTTTCCACTAGTATTCCATTTTCCCCTATCCAGATCTTTTTGGGTCGTCTCTCCCCTTGTTGGGACCAGATTGATCTCAATGTTCGTATTGTTGATTTATTATTGGCTGTAGCATTTCAACAGATTACTATTATTCGGAAGTTTGCATCCACTATTACCTTCAAAGCATGGGGGTATAATGTTTGTCACAATCATAGACTTGATACTGCTTTTGTTTTTCCTGCCCAGTTGGCAGCTAAGCGTGCTGATTTATGGCTTCCTGTTTCGCTGTATTTAGATAATTGTACAACTTGCTCCTTTCGTCCACGACCTGCTCAGCAGGAGGTTTCTAAACCTCCTTGATACCCTTTTTCTTTCCTCATGTTCTGCTAAAATGTTTAACTGCATAGTTATATTTGCATTTGTTTTTATTGTATATTTACTGTACCCTTTCTTTTTACTTCTCGATACCCATGATTAGTTTATTATGTTTCGAATTGCTCATTTCACTTTGCATTGTCTTTTGATTATCATTCTTGTGATTCCCCTTCCCTTCCCATCCCCTTATTGTTTTCCCTCATAACTCTTCACTTATATTTTGTATTTTGACCTTGCATTACTATTAATAAACTTATTTTGAACTCAAAAAGTATTTGAGTTAATGTTTTTTTTCTGTCAAGAGTAGTTTAAAACTTTTAGGATAATAAATGGCAGTAATTATTTTATTATGTAAATGATGAGAACAGAATGTACTGTATCATATGTGATTATCTGTAAGATTTTATCATTGTTTTTTATTTACGACTTGACTCAATGCAGTTTAATTCATTGATTGACATAGCAGGAGCTGTGTCAAGCAGAACTGTCTTCTCTTATATCATTCCTAATCATCCAACTTTTGCTTTGGAGTTTCACATAATATAACCAGGAACGGATGGATATATTTGCATCCATTTCCTTTGAAGACTGTTTCAATATTTTTGATCATTATTTTGCAAAATACACTCTATCTATGCATCACAAGTTGAAATATCCTTTAACTTTCGTAAGACAGAAAAGGCAGCTGCTGCTGAGTCATTCATACAATGAAATTCTGCTCTTAAGTGCTGAAATTCCATTTATAATAGATGATGCCTCAAGATCAATATTCATGCATTAGCTGTCGATTTTTTTTGTCCTCAGTCAAAAAAAAAATCCTAAAAGGTAATAACGTTTTAAGCACAGAACTGTTATCATTAACTAGAGGTGCGGCCCACATCAAAGCTTCTTTGGTAAAGTACAAGAGAGTGAAGACAATCTTCATGGAACCATGCACTAAATCTGGCAGCTTTAAAAATGCAAGCAGTATTATTTTATCATGAAAGATTGGAATTGCACAGGATTCCCCATGTATCTTTCTTGAGAGGCCATACCTTCAAATGACATAAAAGGGTGGAGTACAGGAATTACTACCGCTGAGGTACTAGTGTTAGCGAGACTGGATCTAGCACTCATGGACAGGGAAGAGCTTAATGCTTTGTTGTTCTCTCTGGATACCTAATTTGATCAGTTTGTTAAGCAGAAACAACCTTTCTTGTGCAATATCCCCTGCCATAACCTGCATAGTCTTAACATCGGAATCCAGAGAAATAAGTCCTCACTAGCTGTCAGGTGTGGGTCTTCAGGGTGGATTGCTTTGCATGTTGTTCCACCAATCCTCCACATGTAGAGAAAAAAATGATTAGACACAGATACAGCGGCTATCACACAGTCCTTCCCAGAGGAAAATGGGTTAAGGGAGGAACGGAAAGACAAGTGACTATTACGGATACTGTATGAGTCCTCTGGAAAGGAAAGACAGGAGACTACAACAGATACTGTATGGATCGTCTGGTGAAAGCTCATCTTGTATTGCTCTCAAATCTCATAGCATGGACAATCTCAGGCACAGAAGTGAGTTGGTATATCAAAGTTATTAACTGCTATATACATCTACCGGAATGGAAAAGACACCTGTAGCAAAACTAGCTTTCAGAATTTTTCTTAGTAATCAAATTTCCTCAAAGCAATTGGCATTCTGAATGCTCCACTAATGATTACTAGAACCATACCCCCAGGTTACAGGAAACCCCGCAGAGATATATAAGCGGCATGGACCCACAGAACAATAAAGAGTCAAGCATATAGGTCGTGGAAAGATGCCACCAACAAAGCATAGCATGAAGACATTGACACCCATAAGAGCTTTTGGTCGGTAGAAACTGCAGAAAGAATTCCACATAACCATGTGAGACATGTAGTTAGGAGGAGGCAAAAAGTTTGGTAGATTGAAGAAAGTAACAAAAGTGGGAATCAATGGTCGGTTAGTGGGAATTAAATAGCAGGAACCATACAATTCAGAGAAGTTGCGAGGCACCTCACATTCAAGCTGCTGCTGTTTATCCTTCCCTGAACTATCCTACCTGACTACTCTTGGATTTGTCCTGATTTGCTGTAGAGTAAATTGTGTTGCAGTTCAAAGTTTTCAGCCCAACCTTGTTCGTAAATTTAATCTCAGAGCCCTTCTTATAGAAAGTGAACTGGTGCGTTTTTTTCTAGTGTTCATAATAAGCTTAGGTCTTACATATCTAGTCCTGCTTTAGACATCCCTAACACTATCACCTTAAGGTGATGCTGCTTATCTCCTCATTGACGTAGTCCTGAGGGAGTTCATTGGAGCCTCTCAAAGGATTGACAGCTGCTGGGGAAGAAATAATGTTTTACTGATCACATCTGTCACTCTTTCCAACTCGTTCATTTTAGGAAGTCTATCCTGGCTCTGACACCTAGAATTGCTCCTTTACTATATATGTAGCATACAGTCACTTTTCCTGACAAAAAGGACTCTTTCAAACTTTACCTTTTTACTGTGAACACTGACTGGTGCATGTGTTTTTTCTGCTGATACTGGTAGTAATGCCTGCAGATTCCTATGTATGCTAAATCAGTGAAGCTCCCGTTGGGGCTGTAGTTAGGGTATGATCAAGTGTGTTGTTTTGTAGACTGTCTCTGTGGACCAGCACTCTTGGAGACACAGGCATGCTATTGCCAGTGCTTGCCTGTGCCAAGACTTGCTTTCTGTAGACCCCCAGTCTGTGCATACCATCTTACTTTAACAGGTCCCTGCACCTCCCTCTGTGACCTCTAACCAGGATTAGCTGACAATTTCTTTGTGGTTATCTTGGGGTGGATATGCTGTTGACATCTTCTCTAGCCTTATGACCCCCACAAATATTTTTTCCAGCTGTTCTTCGCAGCAGTTCATCCTAGTTAGTGACATGGGGTAGGGATGAGTCAGTAAGACAAACCTTTTCCCGTGGGGTGAACTCAACTAAAATGGAGGTTTTGTGTGCTAGTGGAAGCATGGATGATAATCTCAAAAGTAAACATTGTCAGCATTAATGTATGCAGTCCTAAACCCTAAAGTAGGTTAAATGTGGGGCTCCAGTGCATTGTAGCATCTCTGCTTGCTGATCATACCTTTACAATAGTTAATAGCCTTCCCCCAACGAGCATCCCACTAGTAACACAACCATCAAACTCTCTCAAAGCAATTTTCTTCTGAGTTATGGTGTGTGCTACATTCTGGCTTTTGAGCCGGAATTTGGCTCAAAATATTTCAGTAGAGCGTTGAAGCATGTGTAGCTTTCTGGAAAGATAGGTCTGGGATCACTCCCTCCAGTCAACCTATCTTGCTACAAGGAGAACATTTCCAATGGTGGCCTAAATCGGAAAACCACAACAATCAAATAGTTGTGCATTCACTTCAAATTATACCTTGTTAAAACCCTACAACACATCCTCAAATGAATGTTTGGGTAGATCTTTGTTGCAGTAGAGAAATGTAAACCTTTGAAACTGTCTTGGTGGAGGTCTCCTTCATAACATTGAAATGATGGTAACATCCATAATCTTGTTTCAACTGTCGCTGCTCCCTCCGTCATCCCACAATAATTTAATAATGACTTGAACAGAATTGTACAGCGATTTTATGGTAACAAAAATTCCCATGCATAAATTATAGGGTGCAAATGAAACAAGGGGTCAACTTCCAGAATTTTGAAAGCAGCATTTAAGTTACAGCAAGGCTTTTCACCATCCTCTATAAATCACATATTCCAGGCACCTCTAAGGGTAAAACTAATAGAGGCAACCTTCCAACCCATCCCTGTTTTATAATATGAAACTAAATCGCCCAATGGAAATAAAGAGAGGCACCCAAACAAAACAGAATGATCATCAGCAGAAAAGAGGAATTGTTGTGAGACATTGGCTTAGTCGCTTCTATGACGTAACATTGTCAACAGAAATATTGTGATACTGTGGGCAATATATTGTTAAGAACAAAATGTGCTATAAAATAAAAATCGCAAAAAATGTATACAAATAAAACAAAACAGAAATTATAATAAAAACATAACCGCAAAATCTACAAATAATAATGAATACAGATGCAACTTTAACAAACATGGAAACATATCTACAATTCTATGTTCAATCTAATAAACATAACAAACTCCATTAACATAAAAAATGAAGACAAACACATAAATAAAGCAAAATTAACATTCCAAATTCAAAATAAAAAACATTTCATGAACATGTTAAAACTTGGAGGAATACATTTTAAGATTTCTACTCCAACCTATGCAACAGTGGGGAAATGGTGGACTTTGGAGGGTTCAGATTTACTATACCCATTCCAACCTAAGGAACAGTAGGGAAAGCGTTGGACTTTGGAGGGGTAAGAATTATTATTCCTACTACAACCTAAGCAGCAATGCGGTGTGTTGCTCTTTGGGCAGGGTGGATTTATTATTGCCTCTACAACCCAAACAACATTGCCAAAGCATTAACCTTTGGAGAGGTCAGATTTACTATTCCTGCTCCAACCTAAGCAACTTGGTGAATGTGCTGGATTATAGAGGTTACAGATTTACTATACCAATTCCAACCCAAGCAGCGGTAGGGAAATGTTGAACTTTGGAGGAGCCAAACTTACTATTCTCACTCCAACCTATACTAGAGCATAGGAAATATTTGCCTTTGGAGGAGTTAGATTTACTCTCCCCACCTCAATCTATGCAATAGAAGGGAATATGCTGGACTTTGGAGGGGTCGGATTTACTATCCCCACACAAACCTAAGAAGCAATAGGGAAAGCTTTGGACTTTGAGGGCACCTGGAAAGGGGAGGACAGATTTACTATTCTGAATCCAATCTAAGGAACAGTAGGGAATGTGTTGGAGAATTTTGGGGGTGGGACATTGGTGGCATATTTACTATTCCATCAACACACTTTGAGAGAAAATGAGGACTAAACTCCACCCACCCTCCCAAATAGACAGCTAAACCTAACTGGTGTGGTGTGTATCTTATTTGTAGGAGGTGAATTCCTTTAGCCCTAGTTATTTATCCTAGATGCAAGACCCCCATTGGGTAGAAATATATTTGGATGAGGTGGGCTCACCCATGTAATGTGGCATGCTTTATCATTGGCCACCTTATCCCAACCTGGTAAGATAATGCTACTAGAGTGGACTCAACCTCAGTAAATGAGGGAGTTTTTAAATATATATTAGTTATTTGGATAAAGCAGTGATCCAGTTCCTAAATAAAAATGCCTTAAGGTATAATGCTGTTATATCCTTTCTTTAGTGGTACCTTAGGTACCATTAAAATTGGATCAATAGATCACCGGCTTTATTGGGGTACAATGTCCCCTCAATCCTTTATTTTGCTGACATGTTTCTGCCCACTATATGTGCCAGAGAACCCGTCGGGGCCCTTCCTCAGAGCTATCAGTGGTTCATGTTTACTATCCCTACTCCAACCGAAGCAACAGTAGTAAAAGTGTTGGACGTTAGGGAAGTCACATTTAATTTTTCCACTCTAACTTAAGCAACAGCAAAGAAAGTTTTGGACCCAAACTCTAGTCTTCCTGGCATCACTGACAAAATATCGACCTACATAATATCGCCCAACAGGAATATCGAGTCAAAAATATCGAGGGCAAGAATATCGACATCCTATCTACAACATAGTAAGTACAAAACTATCGAAAAAATAATATAGATGTTAAATATATCGATGTTAAAAATATCGTTTTTTTTTCTTTTAAAATATCATTGTGAAATAAAGTGAATAACACTAATAAATAAAATGTACATAGTTAAAAGTATCTAATAATGTTTAAAATTAATAAATAATACATATTTAATAATAATACATTAATTAAATATATACTGTAAATATATAATATATATGCACTGAACAATAAATAGTAATATTATTTTACTAATTTATAATTTAATAAAATATATTCTAATTTACTAATACATTTACAAACATAAAACAATAACATAAATAAAATGTAAAAAATATAAATTATTAAATATTCTTTTAATATTTATAACATTAAATATTTAAAACGTTGGATAGCGTAAGGGTATGATTACTATTCCCACTCCAGAGAGTGCAACTGTAGGGAAAGTGTTGGATAGTGTAGGGGTAACAATTATTATTCCAACTCCAGAGAGTGCAACAGTAGGGAAAGCGTTGGATAGCGTAGGGGTAAAATTTACTATTCCCACTCCGGAGAGTGCAACAGTAGGGAAAGCGTTGGATAGCGTAGTGGTAAAAATGACTATTCCCACTCCAGAGAGAGCAACAGTAGGAAAAGCGTCGGATAGCGTAGGGGTAAAAATTACTATTCCCACTCCAGAGAGTGCAACAGTAGGGAAATCGTTGGATCGCGTAGGGGTAAAAATTAGTATTCCCACTCCAGAGAGTGCAACAGTAGGGAAAGCGTTGGATAGCGTAGGAGTAAAAATTACTATTCCCACTCCAGAGAGTGCTACAGTAGGCAAAGCGTTGGATAGCGTAGGAGTAAAAATTACTATTCCCACTCCAGAGAGTGCAACAGTAGGGAAAGTGTTGGATAGTGTAGGGGTAACAATTACTATTCCAACTCCAGAGAGTGCAACAGTAGGGAAAGCGTTGGATAGCGTAGGGGTAATAATAACTATTCCAACTCCAGAGAGTGCAACAGTAGGGAAAGTGTTGGATAGCGTAGGGGTAAAAATTACTATTCCCACTCCAGAGAGTGCAACAGTAGGGAAAGCGTTGGATAGCGTAGGAGTAAAAATGACTATTCCCACTCCAGAGAGTACAACAGTAGGGAAAGGGTTGGATAGCGTAGGAGTAAAAATTACTATTCCCACTCCAGAGAGTGCAACAGTAGGGAAAGCGTTGGATAGCGTAGGGGTAAAAATTACTATTCCTACTCCAGAGAGTGCAACAGTAGGGAAAGCGTTGGATAGCGTAGGAGTAAAAATTACTATTCCCACTCCAGAGAGTGCTACAGTAGGCAAAGCGTTGGATAGCGTAGGAGTAAAAATTACTATTCCCACTCCAGAGAGTGCAACAGTAGGGAAAGTGTTGGATAGTGTAGGGGTAACAATTACTATTCCAACTCCAGAGAGTGCAACAGTAGGGAAAGTGTTGGATAGCGTAGGGGTAAAAATTACTATTCCCACTCCAGAGAGTGCAACAGTAGGGAAAGCGTTGGATAGCGTAGGAGTAAAAATTACTATTCCCACTCCAGAGAGTACAACAGTAGGGAAAGCGTTGGATAGCGTAGGAGTAAAAATTACTATTCCCACTCCAGAGAGTGCAACAGTAGGGAAAGTGTTGGATAGCGTAGGGGTAACAATTACTATTCCCACTCCAGAGAGTGCAACAGAAGGGAAAGTGTTGGATAGCGTAGAGGTAACAATTACTATTCCAACTCCAGAGAGTGCAACAGTAGGGAAAGCGTCGGATAGCGTAGGGGTAATAATTACTATTCCCACTCCAGAGAGTGCAACAGTAGGGAAAGTGTTGGATAGCGTAGAGGTAACAATTACTATTCCAACTCCAGAGAGTGCAACAGTAGGGAAAGCGTTGGATAGCGTAGGGGTAATAATTACTATTCCAACTCCAGAGAGTGCAACAGTAGGGAAAGTGTTGGATAGCGTAGGGGTAAAAATTACTATTCCCACTCCAGAGAGTGCAACAGTAGGGAAAGCGTTGGATAGCGTAGGAGTAAAAATGACTATTCCCACTCCAGAGAGTACAACAGTAGGGAAAGGGTTGGATAGCGTAGGAGTAAAAATTACTATTCCCACTCCAGAGAGTGCTACAGTAGGCAAAGCGTTGGATAGCGTAGGAGTAAAAATTACTATTCCCACTCCAGAGAGTGCAACAGTAGGGAAAGTGTTGGATAGTGTAGGGGTAACAATTACTATTCCCACTCCAGAGAGTGCAACAGTAGGGAAAGTGTTGGATAGCGTAGAGGTAACAATTACTATTCCAACTCCAGAGAGTGCAACAGTAGGGAAAGCGTTGGATAGCGTAGGGGTACAGTTTACTATTCCCACTCCAGAGAGTGCAACAGTAGGGAAAGCGTTGGATAGCGTAGGGGTACAATTTACTATTCTCACTCCAGAGAGTGCAACAGTAGGAAAAGCGTTGGATAGCGTAGGGGTAAAAATTACTATTCCCACTCCAGAGAGTGCTACAGTAGGGAAAGCGTTGGATAGCGTAGGAGTAAAAATTACTATTCCCAATCCAGAGAGTGCAACAGTAGGGAAAGTGTTGGATAGCTTAGGGGTAACAATTACTATTCCAACTCCAGAGATTGCAACAGTAGGGAAAGCGTTGGATAGCGTAGGGGTAAAAATTACTATCCCCACTCCAGAGAGTGCAACAGTAGGGAAAGCGTTGGATAGCGTACGGGTAAACATTACTATTCCCACTCCAGAGAGTGCAACAGTAGGGAAAGTGTTGGAGAAGCGTAGGGGTTAAAATAACATACTTATAAATAAAAGCTTTTTTTAGAAATTAAAATTTAAACTATTAAATAAATATAAACCATACACAATACCTATACATAATTATTAAAGACATGATTATCAAATTATATGTAGCCCAAATTAAATATTAAAAAATACCAATTTATATTATTTAATGACCAATTAATAATTATCAATTATATTATTAACAAAACAATTTATTTAAATACATTATTATTTAATTACATTTAAATTACTTCCCACCATATTCCCCTATTAGCCCATCAACCAGCAACAGAACACATTTATCTATTTATGAATTAATGAAAATTAATTACCCACTAATTAAAATTAATAACCAATTAATTAAAATTAATTAGCAATTATTTCAAATTAATGTATAATTCCAACTAATTATTAAATAATTAAACATCATTAAATTACTTCACACCCTATTCCCCTATAAACCCACAACCCGCTACTAAACATATTTATCAATAAATCAATTAATAAAATTTTATTTCCAATTAATTAAAATTAATTAGCAATTAATGATAATTAATGTATCACTCCTACTAATTAATAATTAATTAAACATAATTAAATTACTTCCCACCCTATTCCCCTATAAACCCACAACCCGCTACAGAACATATTTATCAATTAATTAAAATTAATTTCCAAATAATTAAAATTAATTAGCAATTAATTTAAATTAATTTATAACTCCTACTAATTAATAATTAATTAAACATAGTTAAATTACTTCCCACCCTATTCCCCTATAAACCTACAACCCACTACAAAACATATTTATCAATTAATCAATTAATTAAAATGAATTTCCAATTATTTAAAATTAATTATCAATTAATTAAAATTATTTTATAACTCCTACTAATTAATAATTAATTAAACATAATTAAATTACTTCCCACCCTATTCCCCTATAAACCCACTACCCGCTCCGGTACTAAAACATATAATTTGCTTATAAATAAATGTATTAATATATAAAATCAATACACATATAATATTATTTTTTTAAAATACTTAAGTAATAAATATAACACATATATAATAAAAAAACAAAAAAAATCATACAAATATCTATATTAGTGTCATCAAAATTAGTGACATCGATATATATGCTATCGATATTACTAACTTCGATATTACTTACATCGATATAAATAATTTCGATATTACTTACCTTAGGGTCGATATTCTGTCCAACGATATTCTTGACATCGATATTCTATACCTTCGAAATTTCTAACACGATATTTTGGAAGGTCGATATTTACAACTCGATATTTTGACTGTGTACCTTCCTGGCACATCATGCTTATTGACACCCAAGAAATGTTCATGAGTCTGCCTCCTTACTGAAGACAAATGAGGGAGAAGTGATAACTGTGATGCCTCACTTGAACACATGAATACGGCATGACATTGTCATACTACTTTTTAAAAGAAAATCAACATTGCGATCATCAGCTTGTAGATTTAAACCTTCCACAGAATCAAAGAGCTATTGTGACTATCCTTCTCCCGATCAAAGATCTATCCCTTAGCCAAACAAAAAAGACTTTAGGCCTGATTCATGAAAAAAGAATAAATCTGCACCTGTAGATTTACCTTTACAATTTGAAACCCGAGCTAGGCATAGGTATCCTTGTTTGCTTCTAGGAATGTCATGTGACTATGCACATGGGCTCCCATTTTCCCCAGTATGGAGTCCACCACAGCGAGAAGTCTGTGCTGGGGAAATGGAGTCCACTGTGCAAAGACAATGTAGGGTGATCTAGTCCGCTTCCCACCCTTAGAGGGAAGTTACTCCAGCCCTTTGCTGGAGTAAATCTCTGACCATTTCCATGGTGGAAATGGGACAATTCGCAGTTTGCGAATGGGTATAAATATATATTTTTGTGGCCGATCCGAAATGTCCATGGTAAACCACTCCCTGAAATGCCCACGTCCCACCCCTGGAGAGGGACTTACAAGTGCACCCCTATCCATTCTCACAGCAGAGAAATTCACACTTGTTAATGCATGTACACCCGCAAGGAATCCTTCTGCTAAGCATAAAAAGGTGCTTTGGTGGGATTCATTTATCTATAAGGCACTATATTAGCTACAGCTATTGAGACAATAACAATATAGGGGCCAATTACGATCTTGTCCAGAAAGCATTCTGACCGATTCGGTTCCGAAATGCTTTTTGAACGACTTGGATCCGGAGAGTCTGACCGAGCTATTGCGATGTATCCGGATGCTTCCAGATACCATTTGGTCAGACTCTCATTGACTTTAATGGAAGCCTCTTTTCCAAACGAGAACACAGGCTCCCATTGAAGAAAGGGGTGGCTAGGGAAAATCATGAACCATGCAAGGATGGAAAGGACGGACCCTTGGGTACCCCCACAGGCATGATACGGGCCCCCAATGACAGATGTTGACTGCTGTGTTGTTCAGAATGAATTAGAACGGCTGTCCGAATCATTCATCGGAAACGCTAGCACAGAAACAAAGTCCATTTTGGGTCCGAAAGACTCGACCTGTCTGAATGCCTTTCATAACCAATTTGGACAGCCTTAATGGTTTCCGGGCATCGCAATCGGTCATTGGGAACTGTGTACGATTCGGTCGTAAACAAAGGTTTCGAATCAGATACGGCAAACCCAAATCCGATTCGGAGGCCTTCCGAACTGCATCGTAGAAGGAAGCAGTAACAGTATCCAACTAGTTTGGTTGAATGCATTATGTCTTAACCGTCATCTTACCAAGGTAACATTAACAAGGGTTTTATTTAGAGTGACTCTGCTTGGAATGTATGTCACTCTAACAAACCACATTAGATCAACACCTAAACCTCTGAAACCAGACTTTTTCTTTATTTACTCCTAGAACCCACGGACCATACCCAATTCTTTCCACAGCTTGTATTAATTTGCTTTAATCTATTGTTAACTTCAGTACTTTTTATATACTGTGTACACTCGCTTCTCTTGCTTTACTTTCCTCCCCCATTCTTTGTGATTTGGTTGTACGTCACAATATAGAGTTTTAAAATTGCTCTGCCAAAACATCACAGCAAAAATATTGACAACGAAAATATCATAAGGCAAGTATATATAGGCAAGAATTATTTTACTAGTCTGAATCCCACATCTACATACATTGAATATATATATATATATGTATCATTAAGTAGAAGGATGTGAAGTAAACCTACACTTACCTACATATTTTTTTACCAAGTCGATATTTTGGTTGTCAATTTTTGTGCTAAGGTTTTTTCTGGTGCTCTCCATAGTGATTGTCTCCCTCCACTAGGTGAACCTTTATTTATCAAAGCATTTATAGTAATTACATTTGTATCACTTTATAATCATATTGCTGTACGGTGCATTGGCATAGAGTGGGGCAGAAATTAAACAAACAAAGAAATCCCAAACCTGAGTCATATGAAGTCTCATCATCGGGCTTGATTACCTGTACAAAGACAACCAGAAAAAAGAAAGCGTCAGCAAAAAGATGAAACAAATGAACACTTAGTGGCTAGCCCTAACTTTTCTTACAGAAACTTGACATGACAGTGTCTTTGCCAGATTCTCCGGCATTGCCACTATGCTTAAACCCTTCCGTGCGGGGACATAATTCAAGAATTTTAACTCAGTCTTTATTTTCAAAGTCAAATGTTTCTCTATAGCTACCGCTTAACAATGAGGTCTCCATACCTGTACAAAGTGGCCCATCATCTCCCACTGAATACATCATCTCTATGGGAGAGTGAAGAGTACAATCTCCACGCCTAGCATTACACCGAGTCACTCTAGGAGAGGGAGGATTCTTGTGTTAAATCCACCAAATTGCAATATTCATTAATGAATTAATTACTTTGCACTTGATTCACAAATGACAGAAAGGGAAGTTACACGCGTAGGCTTAAGCCTACATTAAGACTTACCTGGAATTTACAAAGAATGCCATCAGTATACTTCAAAAAGTGTGATAGTTGTAGCCTAGGAGTGTTACCCAGTAGTATAACCATTTATAGATATGAAAAAAATGGCTACATTTGGAAGTGTCATGTTCAAGTGATTTTCACTTAGTAATTTTTTTCTCTAGTTGAAAACCCTTAGTTAGACCCTCACCAACTGTGGGTGTGTGTCTCACCACTCCCATTCTGAGAACCGGTTCCTCTTCCTCTCAATAGAAGTGAAGCTCCAATTATTTTCTGGGTTTTAAATAATCTGCAAACCTTTGGTGAATACCCACAAAAAAAGAGTTGTAGGTGTTCACCATCTTGCGCAGATGAGTTCACCCAGGAAGGAACTCACACATTCTCATGACAGCAAATTTGCTCACACGGAAATTCCAGTAAACTGTGATAAAACCAATTCATGAGTGAAACTTCACGATTTCCGAGAATGGTAATTTGTACCTCTTAATTACAGAATAGATGCAACTGTATGAAACATAGGAGATTTGCAACTTGTAGTGGCAGCTGGTGGAATTTGACAGTGGTGAAGTGTAAGACTGAATAACACATTTTGGTGTGCAGCTGCATGTTTCTCGGGGAGATTTAGGAGGTTGCCCCCTCTCCCCCACAACCTTTTAAATAATTAGTGTAAAAAAGTCAAATTTTCATCAATGTATAATAAGAATCTAGTCAGCATATAGGGTACACGTGACCTCTAATTTGACTCTTAGTTTACTAATAGCATTGTTATTAGATTGGGAGCAAAAATGTTGCTCAGTTCTTTTTTTTTTTTTTAAATTTTTTGAAAACCTTTATTGTGCATTAGTAACAGAACAAATACGGGCCCACAACCTTCAGGCCGGCCACGGCGTGACATCAGCACAAGTGCAAGCAATACAGTCCCCCCGCGGATATAGTCAGTATAGCAAGCAATGAACAGTACATTGGAAAGAGTCATGCCCCCGGGGGAGAGGATAAATGAAGGTTAATTTTTCAATGTTTTTGTCGTTTTCATCAAAAGAAGGTAGTGAAGATAAAATAATAAGAAGATTCGAGTCCGCACAGTAACTTCACACTACGGGTAGGCGACGTTATATCTGAAAACATCAACGGAGGCTTAACAACCAGTACTATATGGCGGTGCAAAGCAGAAGCGAACATCCTATTACCATTCATGCACCCCAAACATCGTCGCCCCTTCCCTACCATACCCAACCCAAACCCGGAGTCGAACCAAAGTAAAGCGCAGAAAATAGAAAGGAAGGCCCATAGAACAAAGATAATATCAAGTTACCCCACCCACCCTGCAACATTGTGGAGGCTACGGCCTGCCCCCCCCCCACAGAGTGCCTGTCGCCCCGTAAAACCCGAAATATAGACAAGAGAAGAGGAAGAAAAGAAAGAAAGGAAAAAGAACATTAATACCTTTAATATAGGGAGTGAGTGAGAGAGAACGAATCTATCCACCGTCCCAAAAAGAAGAAGAGGGAGGGGGGAGGAGCCCAATCAATACCAAATCGCCCGGAGGTCCCAACCCTTCACTCAGACCCACAGCATAAACATCGGCAATCCTGGAAGTCAAACAGAATCAAAAAGCCTTACAATACAATCGTGTAGAAGCGTCGTGCAGTGAGCACCCAGTAAACACATAAGCCAGTTTCAACCCCATCCCCTTCAGCCAGCTAAATCAGTCTGCAGTGAGAGGGCAGCTCAGCCCTGTCCCGACCGTGGATGTAACCTCTCACAGACTTCCCCGAGAGAGCCTCTCCCCCCGCGTACATCAGGGCAATATGGCCGCCTGAAAGAAGAAGACGAAGCAGGATCCCAAAATGGCCACCGTCCATCTGCATAAGTTCCTTTGTCCTCCATGTATAAGTCCGTAAAGGCCACTGAGGAGTAGAGAACCCACTGGGAGGAGGGTGAAGACCACCAGCCAGAAGTCGGCACATAGTCCCCAAATAAACTCGGTGGTGCAGGCGTCAAAAAGTCACACCCGGAGGGAAGGGGAAACAATGTAGCGGTCACAGGGCTGCAAGCCGCAGGTTTCGGTAGAGGCAGCCGTAAGTGTAGCATCAGCACAGGCATGGTGAAACATTGTAGCATCATGTAGTGGCAATGGCAGAGTCTCACTCAGCTGGGGGCAGGCGTCGCGTTCGCGATACTCGGTGGGCAACATGGTGTCAAGTTGAGCATCCAGTGCTTTGAAGCCATCGTACATCTCCGAGCAGAGCTCACGGAGGGCGGCAAGGATAGTTTCATAGGATATTGCGGGTCGAGGTTCCCTGGAGGCGAGGTCCTGCACCGGTGTTCTCAAAGCGGTGTCCCGCGCCGGCCGGGCAAGGCAGTCGACAGGCAGGAGCGTATGAACTTTCTCCGGCCGCGGGAGAACAAAGGGAACCATGGCGTCGGGCATTCGACAATGGAGCCGGGGGGGCGCCTCATAGGCGAGTATCCCCAGGGGACCTCGACACCGCCAGCACTAAGAGTAAAGCAATCACACCTCCCATCCGCCGTTCCCCGCAGGCTGGGCAGTGGGAGAGGTCAATAGACGCCGCTGTGCTGTTCGCCGGACACCATGCGCCGCTCACCTTCCACCCGGAGTAACAACAAAGGGAACCACCATCCACGGACTTCCCAACTCGGCTGTTCCAGTCCAGGCGCAGTCCGCATTGGATGTCAGCTGTAATGCGGCGGCGACTGCCTCACTCGGGGAAGCGCCGCCACGGAGCCATCTGCCCCAGCTGAGCGGATCGCATCCGATTCCCAGGAGCCGACGACGAGCAGCAACAGTCGAAGGTCCGGGGCGGGGAGCCGCACTTCGAGTTTCCCCAGCACCCGGGCACGCCAGAAAGTCAAAAACGGGTCCACAGGCTCAGCTCGTCTCCATGTACAATCCGCCGCCGGATTCTATCAGGAAGGACAACAGGATTTCTTCGCGGAGCTCAAGGGTCGGCGGAGCCGGGCGACTACACGTCCGCTCCAGTCGCCATCTTGGCTCCTCCCCCCTGTTGCTCAGTTCTTGTTTAAAACCTCTTACTTTAAGACATACTTCTCAATGCAGTGATATAATCTAACGTTTTGTGGTGAAACGATTCTGCATTTTAAAGTAATATACTTTTTTGAATTTTTAAGAGACCGTCCAATATTTCAACATGATTTTTCTTGTATGATTTACATGCCAAATATTTTTGAGGCTCGGTCTGTGTATAGACAATTAGGCCCTCAATACCATTTCAACTCTGACCGATAGCAACACATAGGTGTAGAACCATGTTTCCAGTTGTTAGCTTAGTCTAGTAGGGAGAAACATGCAAAGATTGATTAGAAATAGAGGTAGAGTTTATGGTGGCGGGACTCCAAAGTTCAGAGCCCTGGCTGTTGATAAAAAAAATGGCAACATGACCAATTGATCTCTTCTTTCTACAAAATAATTAATCAATGTATGTAGTATGCCATTAATTACCTGTTTTAGATAGTGCTTGATGATAATCTTATGGTTGACAGTATCAAAGGCTGCTGGCAAATTTGGTAAAATCAGTGCTACAACTCAACCTTCATGAACCAGCCGCTGAACATCATCCAGTACAGAGAGCAATGGTAACTTGATACTGGGAGTCAGCAGAAGCCAGCTTGAAAGGTATTTACTTCTTTTAATCGGTAAACCTTTGTAAGTGGTTGATAGAATTCCTTCAAAATCTATGTATGGAAAAAGCAGATGGGGTACAATTGCTTCCATCAGCAGGACTAAGAGGTGGCTTCTTGAGCAACGATTCTACAACTGCAGAATAATGAGGTATTCAAAAGTCAGAGGAGTTGGGTTGTGAGAAAGAATGCAGCAATGTTATTAGCCTTGATCGACACAGATTTAATTGGGGCATTGGGAGGATTGCTACTAGCTAAAGTGGCTAACAGCTGACCCTACTTTCTAGGCTGAAACAAGTATAAGCTGTGTTGGCAAGAATCAAATTACTACTAATGCGTGTATGTTCCTGGAGGAACGGTTATCGCTGATTAATTTATTTAACTGGGATTTTATCTTTTAAATTAAGAAATCAGACAGAGTTGCTGCAAGGGTTAACAGAAAAGCAAATGGTGACTGAAATTTGTCCTTTACGTGAAATGGTTTTTAGAGACTCGGGGAGCCTGTCTGATCCAGTCTGAGAAATATTTATTTTTGTGCATCCTTGATTTTACATTCATATTTAGTTGTGAGGGCCATGTACAATTTCTTGTGCTCTATGGATAGTTCTTTCATTTAATTTCCTTTTGACAAACAGCTAAGGTTAGGCTTGTAAGCTCAGCACAGAACTAGCGGTTCCTTTTGAACCACTAACCATTTATATTTTGTACCAGTATTGTCTCATCCAGGTCCTTGTGAGACATTGGGTTATTAATTTTGAAAAATAAAGAAACAACAAATAAACAAAAAGACACCAAGTTCCTCAAAATAGGATAGGGGATACTTGATCATATACATTTTTCAAGTTTTAAGGCAAAAAGTGGCTACAAAAAGTAAACCACCTCTGAAAAGCAGCAATTCATGTTTGACCTAACCCTAGGTGAGATTTTAGGCCAATCACGATGTAGTATGGTCAGATAGATAAAGATGGTCACCCCTGTGAAAGTTTTTTCCTTCAGGCTTAGGGCCGAATTAGGAGTTTCGGTGGTGCAGTAGCGAGCCGGCCGCCACCGCCGCACTCCCGCATCGCCAAGACTCACAGCCACCCGCCCGTCAGAATATAACTTAAAAGTGGTCTTGCGGGTGGGCAGCATGGCGGTCCCGCGGTGGTGCCTCTTTCAATGGCAGTGGTGCCTTTGAAAAAGGCACCGAAATGGGAACGCCACACAAGGATCCTGCACGGCATGGACTACAAAGTCCATGCCGTGCAGGAACAGGTGTGCATACACACAGGGGGGCACATTTTAAGCTCCACTGTGTGCATCCAATGGGGTGAGGCACCAAGGGGCCTGTAGGGCCACCTTTGTTTCCTCTCCACCACAGTTATTATGGGGGTGTAACCCACCATGAAAACCGTGGAGGAGAAGAAACTCGTAATATGCTTGGCGGGACAATGGTTCCCTGGCGGCAGTCCAAGAGTGGTCCAACTAGCCAATTCATAATGGGGCGGTTGGACCACCGGTGTGTCGGTGGCTGGACCGCTGACTGCCGCGCCACCTCAAGTCTGGCGGTCCTGGACTGACAGACTCATAATTAGTCCCTTATTTCTGAATGAAAGTCACATTTTTCCCACGTTCGAGGTCCAAAGTTGTGGCTGGCTGGCTTGGGTAGCTCAAGTTGGATGTGTTGTTGTGTTGGTCCTGCCTCTGGTTGTGGCACCAAAAACTCTCAACAGGACAAAGTTGTATTTCATGGCTGCAGCAATTGCTTCAGTGGTTAACTCCACCTGCCTGGGGATGTGTATTCCAGCTCAGCAGGTTTGAAGAGTGGCATAACCAATTTTAAGCTAGTTCTGGCTCAGGCAGCCTGAAGTACACTTTTATTAAGTTACTTTTACACTCAAGTTATTTCAAAACGGATTTCATCAGATATTGGATATTTGGGAGGGAATACATTTTAATGACTTAGCTAACATTTTCCCAGGTAGAGATATAGAATTAGGCCTGTGTTATGGAAAATAAAGCTGATCCTACACTATGAAATGGCTTTTAGGCCAGCAGTCACTGTGAGGTCATTCCTTTTAAATATCAAGTGTGCTAGATTTTTATATATTAGTCACTTTGCCTTGTGGGGATACAAGACAGACGTTAGGGGTTACTTATTAATAAATAAAAATAGCCTTTCCTACATGGCAAAGACACTTTTCCTTGCCATGCCTCCCTGCAACACCTTTAAACTGCAGTCCAGCTATAGGAAAGTGGTGTTTCTGGCAGCCATATACTTTGATATATATATATATATTTTTGTTTGTTTGGGTAGTGTAATACACACTGTAGCTCATGTGTGACATTTAACTCATTAATGCAATTGGTGAATTTTCTGTACTAATTTCAATGACCAATTGGATGAAACCAATTTTGACAATATCCTTTGCGTGCAAGAGCACACACAATGTGTTATTGAAAAGCTGTACCACATTTCAAAGGGCCCTAATACCAGCAAAAATATGCTCCAGTAAAAAGTGGAAATATGAGGTGACCTGACAGAAAAGGCAAATTTGCTGCAGGCCTTAACTACAGCACAGTTTAAAGGTTGAGTAATATATGTGAGCCCGAGAGCTGTGAACGAGGACGAAGATTCACACAGATCTCTAGAAGAACTGGAGCTTCTGTAACTGGATCAAAATGTTCCAGTTTCTTTTTGAAAGAAAGAAAAAGTCTTGATTTTTTTTTCTGTTTTGTGGGATGGAAATGTCAAAATAGGGTTCGAAAATGGAATTGAGGATCGAGGCAGAGGAACCAATTCTCCCACTGTTATGTTAACACTGGTGTACCATATCGTATTATGCTATTATAGATCACAAACTGCTGCGTTTCCTAAGTATTTAAGTGCAGCAACAGTGAGGGCTTCAAGTCACGGGCAGCGAGTTCTTAACAGGCCCGCATCAACATTTTCTAGTGCAAGTACAACATTGTCTGCCTGAGGCTTCCTTTTAGAAGTTGTAGCACTGGGAGGACACAAAGTAGGTCAATATTTATGTTAGGCAATTTAAAGAGTAGAATAGCAGAAATGCATTTTGATTGTTTATATGTGTTGGTTTCATTGTTATCTACCATCATGTATTAAGAATTAAAGCAACACCACCCCAACTCTGACCCTAGTTTCCTAGCTCTGAAAATGAAAGTTTCAATCCTACGGATTTATTACTTTTATGGGTTAAAAGTGAGTTTTATGCTAAATGTTAGAAAATACAGTTTCAATTAAATAGTAAAGTAGAGAATGCCTTTATCTAGGGATGGACTAGCCATACGGAACACGGGGAACATCCTGTTAGTCAGTAGGTAAGTGGGCTCTTAAGGGCTCTATGGACATTGGTGGATAAAGGAATTCTTACCCGTTCTAGCACTAAAAGCGGTCCAGTGGGAGCAGCACACAATTTCGTTAAAGTAAAATAAATACTTTTCAATTGCTGATAGATAATTTTCTAGGGTACCTTGCCTTCAATGAGATAGTGGAATATTTCCTGGTTTCTCTGCACTTACCTGTAAAACCTATGACTTTTAGCACTTGTATTTGGAAAATGATGCTGTCAAATAACCTTTTTTTACCCTACATATTAGAATACTTCTGGAAGAACACTTCCCAAACCTTCCAGGAGATTGTCTGACTAGCTCACTACAGTCACTGTGATGCAGAATGGGCTCGAATTAAAACATCTTCTGTGGCTAGTTTTAGGTCTAAGTGTTTGAATGGTTAGTCGACGTTAGAAATTGAAGAACTCCTTTTGATTTGAAGCTGTGTAAAAGTAGCTAGAATATCCAACATACGAGTACACATCACTCATGGTCTATTTGGTGCACCTGTATCACATCAATAACTCATCAACAGTCATCAAATTGTCAAAGCAATAACAGAAATATTAATGTTTACAGAGATACATCGATTTGGCATCATCAGGACATGGCTTTTACACTAAAATTGCTAAAACAGATTGAAATAAATAAATATATCTGCCAGGTGGTACTCATGCAGGCTAATTGTAATGGCCATGTTGATGTGAGTGTCATTATTGTAGTGTCACAACTTGCCTTATTTCCATATTCAAAACTTCCAAAATGGGGTAAAAACAATGGATGGGAAGGTTGTGACAACACCTAATGAAGACCATACTTAAGTAACAATTGACAGGGATCACATTTTCAGTGCCATCTTCATGTAATTCAGAATTTCTGTGAAGCATCCGAAGTGTACCAGAGCAAGTATAGCAGCTTCTCATTGCCACTTTTTTACAACTACTAATACTTTATGATAATTTTATATTATTACAGATGATGGAAGTCTGCCTTTAATTTGCTACTTTTCGGCATATTAATACTCACAATAACTTCTTAATGACTCAGCATGTTTAGTTTGTGCATTAATGAGAAGTAATAACATTTAACAACGACAAAAGAAAAATAAATTGTACAATGAAAATAAGCAAAAAATCGGTAGCCACGTTTGGCTGTCTTATCAGTGCATGTCTCAGTGACACAATCCTCCATCTTCATTTGCAGAAATGCAGAATGCTCAAAAGGCAAGGCAGTGTATGTCCTTAACTGTCCCATACCCACATTTCATTGTTCAGGGAGCTTAAATATGGCCTTTTGTTAAAACAGTGACCAAATATATCACCCATTGGGTATGTGACACAGTACAAGAATCGCCTTTCAAGGACCTATGCGCCACATATGAATTAGCGCACACTAAGGGGCCTATTTCAATGTCGGTCAGACTCTTTCTGACATTTACGTTTTCACTTCCGACTGCCTAATTACAATCTAGACGGTCGAAAGTGAAACCCGCAGGTCATTCCGACGGGCTCAAGGAGGCCATCAGCCAGTCGAACTGGCATGTAAACCCAACAGAACAGCGTTTCTGCTGTCAGGATTAGAATGTTGGTTTCCGACAGGCTTTCCATACTGGGTTATCCGACATTCGGCCTCCTGTTGGGGGGCCTAGAGGGCACCTATGGTGCCCCCTGGAGCACCGTGAGGTGCTTGCCACACTGTGCAGGGATTTGTACAAACTCCCATTTCACTATGGGAGCTTGTGCTACGGCTGGTTTACAGCTGCAGCACAAGCTCTCAATAGGAAATGGGAGAATGCAACCTCACCATGTGCGGTCGCATCGTGCTTAAGCTGTCGAGAGTGCTGACCACAGGTCGGTCAGTCCCGAATCCATGATGATGGATAACTGGGCCCTTAGTGCCTTACAGGCATACTCTCACAGGCATCTGTCTAGGGGGATCCCTATTCCCTGGTCTATTGGCAGTGAAAGAAAGTGACAAGGTGTCTTTTATTGATGCTTTCTGATTAGTAACAAACTGCCCGAATGTGCTGTGCAAAGCACAATTTTTTATGTGAAATATATAAGCATTTTTGGCACCTTGAGTGGCTATTTCTAATACTGAAGAAATAGATGTTAGCCAGACAGGCTGTTACTAAGTGTATTTTATGGCTCACTGTTATAACACAATTAAATACCTACACAGGCTCCCTCCTGCAGCCAGAAGGAAATCTAAATTAGCTTGTATCACCTATAAGACACTGTTTCCCAAAAAAAACTCTGCCGCATCAAAGAACATGAGAAGCCTACATAATCAAGCAGTAGACTTCCAGCAATTCAATACCAAAAAAGTGACCATACAAACATTTTCCAGGATGCGACAATGCTTTAGAACTCACTTCTAGATGGTTAGAGTCTTTAATTACTTTTGGTACAGACTAAACATGTTCCTTTTAAACTTAAAGCTAAATGATTTTCACTGCTCCTTTAGTTACAGGATGCTTCCATTTGCCTGACACCCACTACCTCCGCACCCCAATGATTCAACATAATTGGTTCACTGACACAATATTGTGAACATTAATTTAGAGTGACACAAATATCACGTTAAAAATACTGATGGCAAACATATTGTGGTCCCATACTTATAATGGAAACTACAAACATATTGTGTCAAAAATATTGGTCTCTTAGAATATCGATCAGACACAGGTAATAATACTGATTTTTTTAAATAAATATCACCTTTAAAATAATGTATTTAAAGCATTTGATTATTTAAAAGTAATATAATATTTAATTCATACATATAATTATATTATTTAATGTGTATATATATTATATATATAACATTTTATGTATACATGTATTTATATATTTATCTATAACATGTATACGTTATGGACATTGATACATATAATATATATTTAAACATATCTCAACAATACACCGATTTTTCAGAGTCTCATTTTGAAAATTAACAGTACAATAAACTAACAGTTAAATATATATACAACCAATACAATTATTTAACCTAAATAAAATATTACAATAAAAACATTAACATTTGTTTTATTTATCTATACTTAGCACCTTTTCAAAAATAATCAGAATCAACAAAACCAAGTACACATTTATATATAAAATGATTAACTAAAGGTATATAGTCAATATAAAACATAATTATAATAATAATTCTCTGAAAATATTATAAATATTTCTGTACTCAAAATATCATAAAAGTAAAAAAGAAACAAACAATATTTAAAATCCACTGTAAGCGAAATTAGGTAAAGTTCTGGGCTGTAGATGGGTTTGATTTACTATTCCCACTCCAGTCTAAGCAACAGTATAGAAAACTTTGGACTTCAGGAGGTATTGGATTTACTATTCCCACTACAGTCCAAACAACAGTAAGGAAAGCATTGGACTTCAACAGGGTAAGATGTACTATTCCCAGTCCAGTCCAAGCAACAGTAGGGAAAGTATTGAACTTTGAAGTGGCTAGATTGGTTTCTCCCACTTAAGTGTAAGCAACAGCAGAGAACGCATTGGCCTTTTGAAGGGTAAGAGTTACTATTCCGACCCTAATCTAAGCAACCATAGGAAAAATGCTGCCCTTCAGAGGGGGTGGATATACTGTTCCCATGCCAGTTAAAGCAACAGCTTAGAAAGTGTTGGGAGTTCGGAAGGGTTAGATTAACTATTGCCACTACACTTTAAGCAACAGTAGGGTAAGGGTTGGGCTTAAGAAGTATTACATATAAGAATACAACTCCTAATCATTTACTAAAAATATCTCAATACCTATAAGACAAATTACTAAATTGTAGTACATAAAAAAATTAATCCATCACATATAAAAAACAATTAATATACAAACATGTATAACTGTAATACCATCCCTTCCAATTCCCCTAAACAATACTGTCTTAAACATGCCTAATTAATATTTAAAAATTAAAATAGACATTAAAAAAATAAATCACTTCAAAAACTTAAACATTTAAAAAGAAAAGTAATTTACATAATTAATGTTCAATTAAATATTTTAATTAACACAAACTAAGTTAATATTAAATTTAAATACCAGTTCTAAATATGACTTACAGTAATTAATAAATTGAACTAAAATATTTAATTAAACAATTAACATAATTAATAATCACTTCAATATTTACTGACAAGCCAACAGTTCACTGAAACCTGGCAGGCATCAGTTTCAGCTTTATTTTTTCACAAAACCCATATTAAACATGGCTAAATACAGATAAAGTTGACAAAACCATTAATATGGATAAATACAGATGGAAATGTCAAAAAAGATAAATACCATAAAACCGGGAGCCCTAATCTTAATGAACCGGTTCAAGTCATCAAGATATTTAAAGAGTAATATCAGGGTTTATAGCAGAAGAAACTTGGAAGGAATACATAGTCCTGAGAAATATCTTGCAACGGGCCCCCAAAGCCAGTCTCCGCCTGTCTTTTTGCTGCGGGATATCCACTGCAAAAAGACAGGCGGGAAGGGATACCGTAATCTGCAATGTTGCCCTGGTTCCGGTTCGGCAAGGCGGGCGGAAAAGGACCGCCTTGCTGAACCATGGCAGACAGACTTTCTGCCCGCCGTGGAAACGTTGGGATTCCCACCACCATCCTAATTTGGCGGTAGGAATTTTCTGTATGATGGCGGAAGGACCGCCACCGCCGGGCCGGTGGTGGTGGTCCTTCCGCCATCATACTGAGCCCTAAGGTTGGCCTGGTTCTTCGGGCATGTTTAAATTAAACACTGGCTAGGGTGAAGGGGCCTTTGAAATGACTTCTCGTCTATGCTATCAGGTGTGGAGAATCATGTTTCCAAAGCAGGAAGTGAGGTGCTGGCAAGGGTAAATTTAAATTTCCATAGTATAAACTCCGGGTAGTATTCAGAGGCTGTGGACTATGGAGCAAGGGACATACCAATAAGAACAAAGGCTTCTGGGATAGGTTGCAGGCAGGTAAGCAGGAATTGCTGCAAACATGGCTGAGGAGTAAGAATTCTGTTTGGATGGGTGTCAACAATGACTGATAAAAATATAACCATGCCACTATCTCATCAGAGCACAGCTGGACCATGTCAAAAGAAAGAAGTTCTGTTTGGACCTGCCTGTGAAAAGGAATGAGGGATAATCTTCTCTCTACTTGTGCCAAGAGATGGTAAGATCAGTGAGTCCTTGCAGCTGGGAGACCGGGCCATAGGAGTCTTCCCTTGAAGCTATAGTCAAAGCCAGGAGGACTATTCCAACAATTTCAGGAAAGTGGGATTTAGTCCTTTTCTCAACCTTTGGAGCTCTGGGGCCCAGTGCTGAAGCTTCCCAGGATAGGTGGAACCTCTGCAAGCAAGATTTTCAGGTCTGTCTCATGCGAACATTTTGTTAACAAAAAAGGTGTTAGGAGAACCTGGAGGTGAAGATATCAGACCTCGTGGAGCCATGCCTGCCTGTTGAGTTCAGCCCTGATCTGCTGGCAGATTTCAATATCAAAAAAAGCAACTAAGTCTCAAAATAGAATATAGAACTCAGAAAAGGTAGCATAGTCATCCCAGTGGTGAAATGGCCTTAGTGGTTTCCAGGGGCCATTCGTCAATAGGAGCGTGGGAGTGTTGACCCCCGACCTCCCCACGGCAATCTACTACACACACACATACAGAGTGCAGATTTTCCTTCTCACGCTTTTCACTCTCAATTATCTAGTGGGCGGGCCATGATGGAGCTCTCTCTCCCGGAGTCACAGCAGCAGTTCAGGCTGTGTTTTCTGAACTGCGCATGCTGGATTAGCGGTGTTTTCACTGTGGCCAGCCTGATGTGCAGTTTAGGCTTCTGCAATCAACATCTGAAAGGCAGCTGAGAAGCACAGCCCAGTAAGTGTCCGATAGAGTGCTGTTTTTGCCTGCACCAGCCAGTCCTAGTACTGCTCTTATGCTGTTTAGCCTTGTAAGCAAGAGAGCAGTTCTTGGATAGGCCAAATGCTTTTGTCCAGCAAGCAGCGCGAGGTAGGAGGAACTTTGGGTGTGTTTGCAGCCAAACATGTGCTGTAGAAGGTCTTCAAGAGAGGTAAGTTTGTTTTTAATGTTGAGGGTTTGAAAGTAATGCATGTGGTCACCACTTTCTAAAGGGAGCAGCCGCCACTGGTCGTTTCAGAATCTCATTTTCTCTGCTCAGAGCTTTTGGAATAAAATCTGATGGCTAAGGGCCGAACCCTAATTCAATGTGTTCAAATGTATCGAACCCCTCACCAGCTTTAGCATCCTGTCTTACCCTGCTGAGGAGTTCGACTGAGAGAAAAAAGGGTAAGTTCCAAGGTAAAGCTTTTGACTGGTGTGACCCCCAATGCTTATCAGACCCCCACTCCATCATTGTCTGCCTGAAATCGCACCTAAGTCCTGGTTAACTGCAACCATTTACCTTAATAGTGTCTTTCTACTTTCGCTGAATTTTGCGTGTATAGGTTCAGGAACTCATAACTCTAGTTACCTTAATCAATTGCTGTCATAAACTGTTTATTACATTTTCTCCCTTGCACTAAATTGGTCTCGGTTTTTTGTTGTTTGAATTTCTGACGTTAATATTGATTTGGTTCTGTGTAAATATTTGACATGCATTTCACTGGGGGAAAAGCCTGGTGCTTGTGCTACAGCTACGAGTGGTTGAGCAAGATTTTCTAATAGAAAATGATTTTTGGCCTAAAAAGATACTTCATTATTACATTTTTGGGATAAACCATTACAAATTAATAACTCAAAATCTCACAAAAGCCATTTTGAGAATTACCGGAAGAATGTAAGCCTGAAAGGAGTCTTGATAAACGTGTACTCTACCCTGGATGAGTCTTTTATATTGGCTTTAATCCTAACAGAGTTTAAATGCTTGCCAAGTAGGTAAGCTGCTGATGCAGATTATATTTCAGTGGAGTTCTATAGGGTAAACACGCAAGAGATCTCTGCAATGTTTTGGACTTTGGGACTTGTATTTGAAAAATTTGGAACTTTTACTTGAATAAAAAAATAAAAATCCTAAGAACTAAGGGCTTGATTACGAGTTTGGCGCAGTTGCTCCGGCTAACCGCCAGCACAGAGGCGCCAAACGGGTGCAAGAAGCGCCGGCCATATTACATGTTGAACTAATTTTACACTTTCTAACTCGTAATACGGCCGGAAGTCCTTTGCCTTTCCCATGGCGGTGCCTGGAAAACAGGAACAGCAATGGGAACAGCAAAAAAGTAGCAGCACGGCATGGATGTCCACGTCCATGCCGTGCTGGAACTTTGTGGGCATACAGACAGAGGGACACATGTTGTGGGACCCTGAATGTATCCCCATGGCTGGGGGCTTTGGGTGCCCTGTAGGGCCCAACTTTGTTCCTCCACCACCAGCCCTTTCATGGCGGGGCTCCCGCCATGAAATGCTGGCAGTGGATAAACTCGTAATATGTTGAGCTTGACTGCACCAGTCTCCGCACAGCATATTGCGTTGTGGCACAGCTGCACCACCACCAGGAAACAACTGTTCCCAAACGCAGCTGGCAGTCCACCGCCGATACGAGTTTGACAGCCATAATAGGGTGGACAGTGAAGCGTCACCGCAAGACCAGTGGTCTTGCGACCGCCAGATTCGTAATCAGGCACTAAAGCCCTTCTTTAGAGTTTGACGGGCGGCCCATCATCTGATTTATTTAGACATCTCTGCCAGCCTGGCAGATATTTCTATGTCTACAAAGGAATGCTCAAAAAGCTTGCTAGCACCCAAGATGTTTCATAGGGCCATTCAGCAAACTTTAGTGTTTTACAAAAACAAAATTGCAAAGCAGGAAGGAGGTTGTTTTCAGAAAGAAAAATGCAAATGATCCAGGCGACCTGAAAATGTCCTCCAGGCTTTCCCTGGTGATCTCAAACAGAAACCAAATACATCAGACCATCCTCTCTACATGGGATGAGCAGAGTGATGTACTTACACCGACGACAGTCCCAATCCCAATGGACCAATAGTGCAAAGTTTCCGCCAGAAGCAACATGACAGTCCACCTGAATTTAAATAGAGCGTCTTGACGCCTCTAGGCAAAGTTCGCGCTTTATAAGATTAATATTTATTCATTCATTCAAGGACCATCAGTTTGGCGGACATGGCGCTCAACCACATTTTTGGTGGGGTACCATGTCCACCAAACTCTGAATGACCCCGGATGGGCCTTACGTGTTATTATCTTTGATTAATACCACCCATACATTCTACTCTAAATTGTTAGCAATACATTTAGAAAAATCATCACTGTTACTATTTCAACATAACAGAATGAGTTCATTCAAGGATGGGACATAAGAGCTCATATGAACATGGCTCCCATAATTTGTTTTATGTATACAGGGCCTCAAGCATCAGGGTTGGCATGCACCTATTGGACACTGAAAATAATTTCCATAAGTTCTCCTGGCAGTTTTTATAGTTTCCCCAAGGAAAGATATTCTCTTTCCCAAAATGTATAGTTTCATCTCAGGCACTGTATAAAGATCTGGTTGCCTGGATAGTCAGTAGCGGGATCAAAAATAAAAAAAATGATGGTTACATGGGGCACAAGGAAGAGGTTTCCCTCTCCTGTTTATGGGGTGCCTGGAGCCACATATAAGGTGCATTGTGGCTTTGACAGTCAGTACCATCCAGAAGGAGGATAGAGACTTTGGCTCAGTGTCTGGCTGTTTTTGTAAATGTACATAAAACGTAATACATTACCACACAGTGCCATAGTATTTTTTAATTCTTGGTCATTTCTTAAGTGAGACATACTTAGACGGTCAAAAGGAGCTGTGCGATTCTCCCTTGGAGAGCTTTCCTCCTCTTGTCCTCTTCTTGGCACCTTGAAACCACACCTCCTAGCCACTTGCCTAAACCTTCACTGGCCAGAGAGATCTCCCAAATCTACCCTAAATCTAACCCAAAGGCTTGAATCTTTATGAAAAATCAATTAATGGGAACTACTGTTTTTTGTTCATAAATAAAAGGAGACACTCCTAAAAAGTATCCAAACCTTTATCCTTTACAAATTACTGTGACAAAGATCCACTAAACCAACAACAGAATTTTCACCATCAGTAATCCTTGGAACTTCCTAACTGTGTTTTGGTGGCCAGACGTCTGACAAATCGTGAACACTTGGGCAGACGCTGGAGACCTGGAGCAGGGATAGACCCAACTGGTCCCTAAAGTTAAAGCAGGAGACAAATGGCAATATAGTGAGAGAGTTCTTATTTTTTGTCTCAGTGATACCTTTTTCTTGAAAGGACCTGTTTTTCAGAACATACTTGTTTCAAGTGGTGGGGCTGTCTCAGTTGTACCGGTGGCTACTAGTCAGAAGTCAGGTTGAAGGGAAAGGTGACTGCATCTTCAAATGGCAATATCTCCAAAACATAAGACAATAGTTGACATGGTGCCAGGTTCAGGATTACCTTTTCTAGCCAATAGGATGATGTCACAAGCTGGGGGTGAAGACTATCAATCTTTGGGTACCGATGGATTTCTAATGCTAAAATCAGATGTATTTGCATCAATGGTTTAATTAGATTTTACTGGTTTATAGTCTTACCATTTTTGTTACAATGCTATTTCACAATAGTACGTTTTACTGAAAACTGTTTGGCCTTTTCAAACATATGTTTGCTTATGTTTATACCGGCAGCTTCGATTTCTGGGAAAAGCAAATACATCTGCCATTTTTCATATCTGATGAAAGGCTGAGTTCAAACTAGTCTTATGGGCTTCATTTACAGTTTGGTTGACAAGTTGGCAGATTTATCAGATACCCTCTGTGTATGCTGCCTTCCTCATACAAAGATCCACACACCTCACTATCACAGTAGTGTTCTACTGACCACTTTATCAGATCTTGAAAACCAACCTTGCCGATTTTGATTAAGGACCTGATTACGAGCTCAGTGGTCTTTTCGCCATGGCAGGGGTCCCCCGCCTGCCGGATTACGATTTTACTGCTGGCCCTGTGGCGGTGTTTCTGACAGCAGGGAATATTTTTCTATATGTATCGATGCACGTGTGTATATTTTGACTGCTCAAGTGTTGAATGTATACAGATGCATGACCCATGTAAAACAATACCTACAACTAGTACTTTCCCATTGCTGGAGTCTGGCCCGTATGAGCCCAGTCTAGTCAATGGGTAAATAGTACAAAACAGACTTATCTGGATTTGGGTGCCAACAGGGACGTTTTCTTCAGGATCAAGATGCTGCTGTGAAGGGGGGCCCTGGAAGAAGCGATCCACATGAGAGACTGAAGAGAAGAAAACCAAATGGGCGAGTATGCCCCCCAATTCCTTCAATTCTGCTGACACAAAGCAGGCAGTCTTCCTGCCACGGTTGACTCGTCAGAAAGACAACTCGTAATTCAGACGGCAGTGAGCTTCTCTTTACCGCCCTCTGACAGCTGCTTTTCCCCTACTGCCATTGAGGCGGATGGCAAATGGCCAGTGGTGTCCCAGCAGTCTTTTGTTCAGCAAACTGCCAACATCTTATTATGGTGGGTGGACCACCAACTGTGTGGCGGGGTTTCCGATACTATTTCGATGACGGTTCACTTACCACCAAACTCGTAATCGGGCCCTAAGTGTGGGTGAAATGGATGACCTGCAAAGTTTAACATGATGCAAAGAGGCATTAGCCCCCTAGGACAGTGCCTCAATGCCAGACCAAGATGCCATTGGATGAAAGTGGTTATCATCTGAAACTGTGCAGTAGATTATGTGAAATTGATTTATCACTCTCACTCCAAATATTGGTATAATAGACATCACCTGTACGGATAGGCTTGTCATCCAACTGATTGTTAAACTCTAGTTTAGTTTCCAGAATGACCAAAAAGGTAGTCTCCATTGACTACAGTTTGGTTCAAGGTGGAATCACAGCTGAAATATTGCCGTTTCTACTTCCCTGTTGGTGAAATAACTGGAGTGAATCGTCTAATTTTGCTATCATTCTTAAGGGTGGTAATTCCCAAGCTCTACACATGTGCACAATTTTCCACTGTCCACCAAGGTTTTTACTCTTAGATCAGCCAGGCCTTTTACTTGCTAGCTTGGCTACATCCCACTCTTCGCCTGTCCATGTGACTAAAATGTCTGGCAGTGCTCTGCCCAACTTTTTCTCATATCTGCATTAATGGAGCCCGTCCAGATCAGGCAAATCCAAAAGCATGTGCTGAACATGTTTTACCTCATACGTGGATAATGCAAAGAAACAAGGGAGAATTTGCATACCAGTTTTGTGGTCTAGCTAGACAGATTTTGATGTACATTGCAAACAAGATTGTGCCCAGTATATTAACATATACTTACAGTGGGATTTGGTTATGCCCTTAGTTCATGGTTGAATGGCTTTCTTGTCTATTTCAGTTCCCTGCTCATGATTGGATGGCTTTTTTCGCTATTCTTGTGTTTGACCTGCCCCTGGAACATTTAGGTTTCACCCCGCTTTTTGATCGGTTGAGTGTATCCTTCCAATGATGACATCAAAGAACTATATTGGTTTTTTAATGTTTTGGTTGCATTTTAGTTTTAGCACATGATGGGAGGGCCTATCCTGATCCTTTCTTTCTTTCTGGTGTCTCCCTCTCCCTCCGCCCTCACCAGCCATCTTTAGTATCACTTCCTTGACATTACTGCCCCCCCCCCCACATTCCCTCTTCCTCCATATCACCTCTTACTCTTGCAACACCAGGCATGTCTGGTGCTCAGTGTCACTCTCTATTCTCTCTCTGCCTCTCTCTCCCTCATGTCCCTCCTTTCTCGTACGTCAGCTTACCACAGCTGCTCCTGTTTTGTCACTGCCTGTCAATTACATAGCAAGTATTGGAAAAGCCATTTTGCAAACTTACATTTTTTACTTCCATGATGGCTGGCTCATTGGGTCTAGATGCAATGTGGTGGCCATCTTGGAAGCATACAAAATAACGTTCCAAGATCACCACTAGCCTTTAGTCACTTTACTAGTGCTTGTGAAGCAATTCTACACGAACTAGCAACACAAGACCGATTGCTTTTGTCAAAACGTGTCTTGTTCACTTTTGGAACAACCACTTAAATATTCAAACAACAAAAATACAAATTATGGTTGAAAATAATGCACTTATATCTGAAGGTTACAGAATGTTCTTTCCCGTCAGCTTGAAGAAATTGTTCAAATTGAATGGGACTCCATTAGATAAAGTACAGGAAGAATGAAAAAAGTTTATGAAGATAAAAAAACGAAAATAAGAAAATATTTGTATAATACACATTAATGAAAATGTATTTTATATATTTATTTTAAATGTACAACTAAAGAAAAATGTTATATCACTAGTAACTAAGGGGCTCATTAGGATCGCGGACGGACTTGAGTCCGTCCGCGACCCCAGAGTAGGAGGGAACGTCCGCATGGGCAGCGGCGTTCCCTCAGTGCAGATTAGGATGTGACCGCCACCCTGGTGGTCACATCCTCTATCTTTAACATTGCGGCGGGTGCAGCTGCAAGGCAAGCTGCACCCTCCGCAATGTTAAAAATGCATACATTGCATTTGTATGCAGAAAGCGGCAGGCACCGCGCGGTGCCTGCTGATTTCTGCATACAAATGCAGGTGGGTACCATGGGTACCCCCCCATGTGCACCCCCCACCCCCCCTTCACCCAGGGGGCCCGCAACAGGCCCCCGAAGTCAAAGTTCTTATGCTTTTCCACGGCAGAAAAGCCGCCGTGGAAAAGCATCTCTTCTACACTATCCTAATATGGCTGGCGGTGTCTGATAGACACCGCCAGCCATGTTACAGCTTTTCCGCCGCGGTTGTAAGTCAACCGCGGCGGAAAAGCGGCAGACTGAAAACAGGACCCACCAGCCATCCTAATGTGGCGGCGGTCTTTGGTGGGTCCGCAGAGGATTTTCCGCATTCTCCGGTCCGGCGGTGGCTTCCGCCGGCCCGGAGAATGCAGAAAACCCTCCATCATAATCAGCCCCTTAATTTTGAATTAAATCTTTCATTGATGTGTAAATATAATACATTGAATTAAAATTATTTTTCCAAAGTTTAAATTGCCACCTGAGTAAAAAAATGTTTTATTTATTAACATTTATAAAAAATTATGTATAGAATTAACTAAAATAATATTAATTAGTAAATGCAAAAAAGGTTATTAAAATATTTATATTTAAATTCAAAATTTGCATTTTGTAGAAATTATTTTAACATCAAATTATATTTATTTATCTTTTTAACTATATCAAATAATTTAGTTTAATTTAACATTATTTCCTAAGGGGTTTTATTTTACGGGGTTTTATTTTAAGTTCCTAACTCAATTATTTTTATTGGAGGGTGTTGTAATTCCAGTGGTTGGCCGTGTGTCCATTGGGGTCCATTTTTTGAAGTATCTACAGAAGTGCAGTTTGTGAATAGCAATGGGCTTCTTTTTTTAGGGCGGGTCGACATCCCTCCCTAAGTCCCTCTTTGAGCCCATCCAAAATCCCCTCCCCTACATTCATAGGTATTCATCATTTTCTTGCCACTCCTCTGTCCACATTTACTACTAAAATGTAGCCAGGGTGGAGCTCTCTGCACAGAAAAAGAGTCGGAGGCAGAAACTCTCTGCTTAGGTTTGTGAATAGCATTTTGTAGTATGATTTGTTTTATCATAAAACATAAAACAAAATGCAACTTGTGAATAGCTACTATAGTATCTCGTTTTCCATCCATTGTTACGAAGCATTGCTGCAGAAAAGTTGTAGTCGCCCGGGTCACTCAGACCCAGTGGGGGAATCATTATTCCTAGTAGATTTATGTCTCACTCAGCATCTTGTTCTGAGGCAGTGCTTCAGGAGACACCCGTTCGCTTCTCTCATTGTTAGAGGTAGATACAGCATTTCTTCCTCAGGCATCCCACTGGCCACAGCCCAGGGATCAAGCAGGATCTCCTTCGGGCCCCCCTGTCTTCAGATGGGTGGCATCGTGGAAGAGGCAGGAGCGGCAGCCCCAGTGCCCAGTGTCCGGGGGGGTAGGGGTGACTCTGTCCCAGGCCCAATTCTAGGCCCAATTCTAGGCATGCTTTGGTAACTCAAAAAAATGGGATCAACCTTGGTGCAAGACTTCCGGCTTCACTGAAAATAGGAGCATATAGGACAACTGCATTGCTTTTAGTTTCTGCTAGACAGCCTCAAACCACCTCCCCTGCTGCTTGACCATGGCTGTGGAGTCAGGGAATTCATAACTCTGGAGGAGTCAATGTTGAGATCAGATCTATTTCTTGCAGCACAAAGCATAGCATCTTTATCATGATAGTTCAGTATGTGGGTGATCATTGCTCATGGAGGCACAACAGGAGAGGGGCGAGGCATCAAAGAATGATGTGCTCTTTCAATTATAAAACAGGTTGATGGGTTGTCGGGGGCAATCCAGGACATTAAACAGTCTATCAACAATTTGTCACAGTGTTTGCTCTCCTGGCCCTCAGGTATCTACACTTACTGAAGGTTATTCCATCTTTACCTGCTCTCTGTGTCCTCTGTCTTTTTCTCAAGCTGCGATGTCTTGGCTATGAGGTGGACTCCCCTGCCCTCAATATTCGACATGTATCCTCTGCAGTTAAAATACTGTTATCCGCTTCAGTTACTCGCTAAGCCACGTTCTTTAAATCTTCAACTCCCATACTTCATAACTTGTCCTCCAGAGCAATGCGTCTGTCACAGATTGCCTGGAAGATTATTTCAGGGGTGAAGAGGGATGCCTCCAGACCCGCCATATCCCCCTCAGGTACCATCGGAAGCAGTTTTTTGATCCCCTGCAGGCCTTAAGAATTTATCAGTTTTGCTATGCTTGTAGTATGTCTGTGGTTTCCACATCTTGTCAAGGGGGAGGGATCCTCCAGGAGAGTCCCAGGTTCCCAGCCTCCATGGGTCAGCAGAGTCTTTCCCCAAGGTGGGATCTTCCCACACAGAAGACCCAGGCAAACCTCATGACTGTCCAGTGGCACCAGTACCTGTGCTCAGTTCAGGCAGCCCAGTCATCTACCATGGGGGGCGGTCCGGCGACCCACCATGTAGCATGACACCGCAGCCTCTCTTCATAGGCCCCTGCTGGGTCAGGTCACACCCCTCTTGTGAGGTGCAAAAACTTCCTAGCCCTGCGGGTCAAGGTCAGTAAATCCACCAATGGCTGCTGCCTCAATGAGGGTCTAGGGGCAGGCCCACAGTGGAGTCGACGGTGGCTCCTTACTGTCATTTCAAGAAAGGCCCCTTCCCAATCACAGCAGCTTCATGTATTTTTAGTTGGCCCTGGGACCACAGAGAGCATCAACATCAAAGTCAGAAACCACCTGACCACACAGCAAGCCCGCTTGGATCACAGGGCTCCACTCCTGCATCTTCCAGGCCATTCACAGGTTCAGAGGGGCACAAGATAGCGAGGTCAGTATGGTGATGAAGGTCTGGGGGAGGGAAAAAGCCCAGGGGAACCTTGCTCCCTGCTTCAGTGAGGGCTCCTCTCAGCAATGTGCTCTCCATCACTTGGCCAATGGGAAATGCCAACATGGCAATACTGGGCGGACCACTGATCCACTGCATGACATGGAGGGCTAGTGCCCACTACCTGCATCTTTACAGGGGCACTTATGCAGCCGACTTCCCCACTGTGACATCGAGGCTCCTGACTGCCCCGATCTCCTACAGTAGCCATGGGTCTTCTGCACACCCATGTCTTCCAGTTGCTTCTGGGCCTCCTGCTCACAGCGGTGTGTGCTGCCGACACAACAACTTCCTCCTCCCGCTCCTGCAGCTCTTTATAGCACCATGCCAGCCCCTTCATCCACTCAGTCCTTTGTATCATCTCCGATGGGCTTGACAGTGGCTGGACTGCCCAGGAGCTGCTGGCTGGATGGGTCAAACCAGAGTGGAACTACTTGAGGTTGTGAACGCCATCTTGGTGGTCAGGACACGGCCCCATCACCCCTACACAAAATGTTCAATGCATGGTCCTTTGGCAATACAAACCACTGCTAGAAGAACAGCAGATTTTAGCACCCAAGATTCTACTGTCAAGGTATCCCAGGGCAAAGGGAGGGGGGGGCATTTTTCAATTAAAAAAAAGAAAATCCTGCATCAGGATTTTCTTTTAGAAAAAAACAAAACTTTGTAACGTTGCCGTTTGGCTCCGTCATGTTTGACACATTTATTCACAGGAGATGGTTCACACAAAGGGGAGGGATTTAGAGAGCAGATGGACAGAATTATGTCTCATCATAAAAGGTAGAGACACCAGAATATTTTGACTTCTAATTGGCAATGGAGGCAACAAGAATGCAAACTCTTCAGATTTCTATGCATCGGGAGTATAGTGGGAAACATACATACTGTCCATGTGGAGTCCTAACACCAACACAATATTAGCACTATTGATTGGGAATCAATTACAATACGTCTTTCAAGACATGACATTTAAAACCTTATCACATCAAGTAACACATCTAGAGCCCCGGGACCAAAGAGGATACCAAGTAACATATCAAAATAGACACCAAGGATGCACAGTTCTCTGGGCTTCCTGGTCTTATGGGTCACAGCAATACTTGCTAATACTGGTTAAGTCAAGTTCTGGGGAACTGGCCCCTCTCAACGGCCTCGAGGTAACGTTTATATAGATGCAGGGCAAGCAAACCTTACATTTGGAGTAGTGTTCGGCCAGCAACCCATCTGGCCCGCTGTCTTACCTATGGGCAGGCCTTCTGCAGCCACTTCAACTTCATGCAAAGTTATTGGCATTATCCAGTATCTTTCTATCTGGTGCTGAGAGGACGGCGAGGGGTTGGTCATTGATAAGCGTGTGGTGATTTTGCGCTGGGTGCATTGACAATGTTTGTAAATGTTGCTATAATGGAATGCAAACCCTACTGCTATTTCTTTGGCTGTATCTAGCATGGCCCTCCTGTGGTTCGGATCCTTGGGCTCTGTTTCCTTGGTCCTAACCAGTGCAGCAGTTTCCTGATATTATCGCCCCTTTCATGAATTCTAGCCTGTGAGGTGATCAGTACTCCTTGGCTTCTTCTAGGCAGAGTTGGAGTAAGGAAGCCTTATGTGCTGTGCGGCAGCGTTTCGTGCGATTGTAAAGTTGGCGATGGTATTGAGACTCCAGTTGGAGGAGAGCTGCCTCCAGGTTCGTCCTGGTAAATAAGTTCAGCTAATGTTATATTTTGTCTTCCTGGATTTTTTCAGTTCTTTAAATATATTTTCATTGAAAATGGCTATAGCATGTAGTGGCATCTGGGGCATAAATGTCGATTTGGGTTTACAAATACCGGGGAAAGTTCTATAATATGATATACCCACTTTGTAAAGAAAATCCCCAATATTGATTGTGTCAACATCAATGATATCCCCCCCCCCTTTCAAATTGTTGCAGAGTCTTCTTTAACAGTCTCAACTCTATTTTCTTTGCTACCCATTATAATTTCCACTTCTATTCTCCCCAGTCTGGTTTCCATCTCTTTCCTATATTTACCAATAGTGTCCTTTTCCGGTCTATTGTTCAGCTCCTCCATGATTGTTTCTATTTCTTTCAAAGGCCTTCTCCCTAGTGAGTTACGCATATATTATTAATATAGCTGACATCCTTTTAGAACTGTTCACTGAGTTTTCGGCCTACTACTCTAACATTCTTGGGTCAGGTGAATCGTAAAATGGTATTGTGTATATTTACGAAATCATCTAGGTATTTTGCCAGTGTTCAAATAATTCTACACGGACACGGAAGTACCCTTCATCCATTTGGTAATTTCCACTCTCGATAATTTGTCTAGCCTTCTAAATTGTTCACCCTGGCCTTGTTCTTTATTAGTCACTTTGTTAGTGTTGGCCCTTCCTCGAGGTGTACTAATTAATAGTTCTTTAGCTTCTCTTGCTGTTTGTGCAAAGCCTAGTGAAACAATTGAGAAGGCTCTTTCCTCTGCTTAAAAACTGTTTATACAAAAAAATTGTTCATGAGTACAACTTGAGGAGGAACTAATACTAACACAGTGTCTAATAAATAACAAGGCCTTGGGGAAAAATTGAGAAGGATTTTTCCTCTGCATTTTTCTCCTCGTCTTCTCGATCCTGCGCACGACCTCTCCCTTGCACTACTTTTCGTCCGCTCCTGAAGAGGTGATATTCATCTAAAAAAGTAGCCTGTTTAGGGACACTGTCTCTTTCTGAGGTGTTGTCATCCCCTATTCCAGATATATCAGTGTCCTCAGCTGTTTCTGAACCCTTCTCCGAGTTCATTGTGCCATAGTCTGTATATTTGAGGCTTTCCTTTTTTCTCCAGATTGCTCATTTTCTCATACTTTATACTGATGTGAAAATGCATCCACTTTCACAATCTTAACAGTCTCTGTTGTATTTTCTTTGCCTACATATTTTAATTTCCTTATACAGCCTCTCTAGTCTGTTTTCCATCTCTTTAGTTTCCTTTTCCAGTCTTTTTGTTCATCTCATCCATGATTGTTTCTATTTCTTTAAGTACCTTCTCCATATTCAGGCACAAATGTTCAGATGATCAGATACTGCCCGGAAAATATTGTGGTCATGTTCAATGGGGTCATCTACAGACGACTAAGAAGGACTGCGATGGGCACCTGCTTCACCCCCAGCTTGTTCATGGGCTGGTGGTAGGGGCCAGTGTCCATGGCACCGTAAACTGAGAGTGAGATGGAGCAGGTAATCCTCTGACTCCGTTTCATAGATGATTTGTTAATCATTTGCAGAAGCTCAGAGAAACGCATGAATACCATCCTTGAATTTGGATATGACTTGTACCATCATTAAATACAGGAGTGAATTTCTGAATGTTTGATTGAAGTCAAAGGTGGCAGATTTCAGACCAGCCTGTTTTTAGAAAACCCAAAGCTGGTAACAGTCTCCTGCATGCTGTCAGCAGCCACCCAGAGACCCTCAAGAGAAGTATTCCCATAGGAGCTGTAGCACCGAAATTACTTCCTCAATTAACAGAAATATATGGTTAAGGGATTCGAAGAGGGGTTTATCCTCAGTGGGTCCTGAACAGAGCTGTTGAATGGGTGAAAATGAAGAGTAGGGAAGAGATTCTTTTCCACACCCAAAACAATGTCACCAGTGAGCAAGGTGAGACAACCAAACTCATTACTACATTCAATAGTAGTTCCTGAAAGTTCAGGAGCTTTATTGAGAGCCACCGGGGCATACTGAGCAGTGGGCACACACTAGGAAAGCTACTGAGGGGCAGGCCAAATATTACTTACATGGAAATGTGTCATTCAACCTAAATTAATCAATTTCTGACCTGTATCTCCCAGTCTGTTGTATATATTCCAAAATGACCGTGCAATTAGATGTATGTGGGTAGCACCACACACCAAGTGAAGATGAGGATTTTTGAACAAAGGAGAACTATAGACTAATGATACCCACACCCTCAGGGCCAGACATTTCAAAGAAATGCATTTCAGTAAAAGTAATAAACTCCTACTACGCCATTCAACAGACTCCTCTTAACATTAGAGTGGGCAACATGGGTCTGACACTCAAGGTACAGTATAGATTTGGAAACAAAGGTTACCTTAGGTTGGAGTACTGATGCAGAATTAAACGTCCACTAATTTGATGCTCTTCTGTTTAAGTATTGCTCTGTTTTACATCCTGCTGCCTTTTTGACGGATGTTTTACAATGGGTTAATTTGTTTTTATTCCAGAGAGAGCAGGAAGGGAATCTCATGACAGTCATATTGTTGATGCTAGAGTTACAGTGAATCCTCGGGGCAGGAACATCCTACCCTTTTCTTCCTTGGACACAGTGCACCTTGGTGGAGGATTCATTCACAGTTACACTTTCATACAATGATGTGCCATTCTCTGTTGATGCTGGACTGGATATATGAGAGGATGCAAATAATAATGTCTTGTATGATTTCATTCCAATTTACACTGCTAAGATCTATTTGTGGACAAGATATATTTTAAATTTTTTCATATTTTGGGCGATGTGTACAACAGATTCCTTTGATGTTTAGGATATGTCAGGTTTATATTGGGGCCTCCACTGAGCCCATAAACACTAGCACCTTAGAGAACGTACAATTGTTGCCCACTGTGGCTCTATTTAATAGATGCAAGTTTTATCATATATATATATATATATATATATATATATATATATATATATATATATATATATATATATATATATATATATATATATATATATATATATATATATATATATATATATATATATATATTGCATAAATATTCTATGTTGAGAAAATGCATAGGCATACACAGTGCACAATATATATATATATATATACATATATATATATGTATGTATGTATATATATGCATATATGTATATATGTGTATATATATATATATTGTGCACTGTGTATGCCTATGCATTTTCTCAACATAGAATATTTATGCAATGTGAGTGACATTATATCTGCTCTCCACCATTCCAATGTGGTGCCCATAGTGACACTGTGCTTTGTATATTAGTTTTTACACCATGTCATTTGTTTATGTTGTCCCTATACACTTTAAATGTTAATGCAATGTTATCAAGGTTATTTGCAAGTCAAAAAAAGTATAGAGGTTTTGATGTGCCGGTCATTAAAATCACGTTGGGAAACTGGATCCACCACGAGTGAGCACCTTATTTGTCTTTTGTTGGTGGGATTTTATTGTTGACTGATGTGCTCCTTCAGTCTGGCGTGACACCCTCAGAAGGTTGACGGTACTTGGCCGTGTGATATATATATGTGTGTGTGTGTGTGTATATATATAAATATATATATATATTTTTATGTTTTGGTACTTTTATTGCACAAAATGCAATGGGATCTACGTGCATATAGCACATGGAACCGTGAAATATGGGAAATATTTCATGGTCTCCTGTGAAATACAGATTTCATATTCAAGACCTACCCTAAACCACTTGGAGGAGCTTTAGAATTTTAACACTGCCGGGACTACTAGGGTTATGCAGCACGGCTGACCAAATTATGCAGCAAGGGTATCTAAATTACGTGGCGAAACAATTATATTATGGAGCACAGTCTCTTTATCGATTTTAGCCAGAAAGAATATTTTTTGTGACATCTGCAAATTTTGAAAATGATGTAAAAAATGCACTAAATTATAATTAAATAGTAAATATTGCAACCACAGAACCAACTAAACATTTTGATCCTCACTGCCGACCATTGATTTTTCAACAATTTATTCAAGGGGGATAAACAGAACCTAAACTTACAAACACACTGCGTATGTCCTTACATATTATATCCCTCATGACATGTTCTATGACATCATTGATAACATCACTGATGACATCTGAAATTCCATCATTGATGACAACACTGTACATGGTGAGGGCATAAGTTATAGTTGCTTCAGTTAATTATAATTGGCAACTCTCAGTGGTCTTCTAAGTTTAAAAACTTACATTTAATCTGACATTTCTACCTAACTGTAACAACACTTTAACTTTTGTTTTTCAGTGATTATATATTTATAATAATATATATGTAATATATCTATATTACACAGTGGTGGTTGCCACTGTTTATTTATAGTTAGAACTGTGTTTCCATAGGAAATGGATTTTTGGTTTGTCAATAACTTTGGCTCTGTTTGACGAATCTTCATAAAACTTTAGAGAAAAAAAAGGTTCCTTCACCTCAGCTCCTTCCAGGTGATCCATCAGGTGAGGTCTGATAAAAAAGGAAGGGGGGTCGCAAAACGTGTATTCCCCAAGCAATTTACAATTTACAATAGGAACTTTAGACACAGCTACAGACAAAACAGCTTGAACGTAATTTCACCAAATTTGGCAGAAAGCTAGATGTTTACCTGAAAGTGTGCTTTTTGTGATTTGGTGTAAATCTGTTCAGTAGTGTTTGAGAAATTGGTGTTAAGAATTTACAGATATATCAGACCATGGGAGTACCAAGAACCTGCAGATCAAAATACAGGACCTGATTTGCTGCCTCACATCAACAAAGATGTTTGGCACCATTACAGGGACTCAGACCCTGTGTCCTGAAAAATAAACAAATATATAGGACAGAAGGATAGGGATACCCTATCCTGTAGGCATTGTTGGGGGGCCCAAAACCAATTTTTCTTTTTCTATATAAGAGTACTGCGGGACCACATTACAAATTAGGAAAAAAAAGGAGGATTGGTCAGTATTTTTCAATTATAAATCCCCAAAGTGGCAGTCAGCACATTTTATATAAAGGTGAAGGGGTATAACCCAGGGTCCAATGTAAGCCAGTGTCCTGGGTACTCCTTCTCCTGGATGCTGTATTGTTCCCTGCCAAAGAGATCGTTTGCAGGGAACAGAAACCTAACTCACTGTGCATGCTTTCCCGGCAGGGAAAATATGTTTTCTCTCACCTGACAATAGCAGAAACAAAAGCTGCTTCTGCCAGGTGGGAGCAAGTGAATGAAACTGGCTCCCTCCAGGATGGGTTCTGACAGGGGAGCTAGCGGAGTCGCTGGGGCCTTGGGCCTCCCCCTACCAGCTCAAGGACACTTAGGGGCCTATTACGATGGTGGGCGGATTATGTTCGCTCACCACCGTATCATAGCACAGGCCCATGTTGCTGTGGTCCCGCCATTCTAATTAGGATGCGCCTGTCACACTGACGGGCGCATTCTGCATCTTTTACATTGCGCCGCACCCGCCGCAATGTAAAAAATGCATGTTGTGCATTTGCATGCACAATGTGACAGGCACTGTGCAGTGCCTGCCACCTTGTGCATGCAAATGCAGGGGGGTACCATAGGTACACCCCATGTGCACCCACCACCCCCCAACACCCTGGGGGCCTGCAACAGGCCCCCAACAGCAACAGCATGCCTTTCCATGGTGGCAACGCCGCCATGGTAAGGGTGCTCTCCGCCTTCATCGTGATATGGATGGTGGTGTCTTGCAGACACCGCCACCATATCATGCTGCTTTTCTGCCCAGTCGACGAGACGACCGGCTTAAAAGCAACAGTCCGCCTTTCCATCCGCCGCGGACCCCCCAGCCACACTAATATGACAGGAGGTCTTTCAGGTATGGATCGCGGGCGGATTGCCCCCGCTGGGCCAGCGGTGACTACCGCCGGCCCGGCAGGGGCTATCCGCCCTCCATCCTAATAGGCCCATAGTGTTGTGGGTGCTCGACTTGGGACCAGGGCACTCACAAAACAATTAAAAAGATTGTTGGATCTTGCTGGTTGGAAAGTTGGTGAGGCAGTGGTGTTCATGTGCCTCCCCCCTGCGGCCCCCACAGTTTTAAAGTTATTGGGTACTCGGATGGGACCTCATGGTACCCCTACAAGGGGCAAAGGCATCACCAAGCTTTCTTATATTTTTGTGGGTGCCGCAGGGAGCGCACCAAACCTCATAGGAACATTTTTTTAAAGTTGCAGTAGATCTACTGGTTCATTATATGCATGACCCTACGAGGGCTTATCATATTTTTTAAGCCCTTTGAGTTGGAGCTGAATGATGTCCCAATAGCACAGCTCTTAGTTGATGTCAGGAGCTTTGTTAACTGAACTCCGGGAGTTTGATTGAATTTTTCCTGATTGTGCCACCACATGGGCACCCCCGCAGTTCACAAGGTTCGTACATTCCTCCATAGTCTGCTGCCACTCATATAAATAGCCTTGTCATGTTATGCCGCTGGCTCCTATGACGGACCGCTAGTCAGCCGTGAGGTCACGTGGAACATGAAGCTGGGGTCGGTAGATCGCCGTATCCCCAACAGTCTGTCTGACTGACGACGATGTCGGCTTCTGTCCCAAGTGTTACCTGCATGGCGGTGCACAGCGCCGTGTAGTCATATCCCGCTCCATTATCCACCTAATGGCATGCTGCACTCTTGGTGACCGGTGCTCGAAAAAATGGAGGTGGGTCCATTGAAAATGCAAGCTCAAGTCTCCGTAGGAAGCATACTGCACTCATGGGGTTCCATCAAATTAGCTTTATTCGTGCGAGGACGCGTTTCAGCGTTTGCCTTCCTCAGCTCGCCATGATTTAAAACAGCATGCACCTTAACAATGTCTTTTAAAATGAAAGATGGATTCTCATTGGCAGCAGTTCATGAATGGAGGAAGGGGATAGGTTGTCCACGTCCCAATAGCACAGCTCTTAGTTGATGTCAGGAGCTTTGTTAACTGAACTCCGGGAGTTTGATTGAATTTTTCCTGATTGTGCCACCACATGGGCACCCCCGCAGTTCACAAGGTTCGTACATTCCTCCATAGTCTGCTGCCACTCATATAAATAGCCTTGTCATGTTCTGCCGCTGGCTCCTATGACGGACCCCTAGTCAGCCATGAGGTCCCGTGGAACATGAAGCTGGGGTCGGTAGATCGCCGTATCCCCAACAGTCTGTCTGACTGACGACGATGTCGGCTTCTATCCCAAGTGTTACCTGCATGGCGGTGCACATCGCCGTGTAGTCATATCCCGCTCCATTATCCACCTAATGGCGTGCTGCACTCTTGGTGACCGGTGCTCGAAAAAATGGAGATGGGTCCATTGAAAATGAAAGCTCAAGTCTCCGTAGGAAACATACTGCACTCATGGGGTTCCATGAAATTAGCTTTATTCGTGCGAGGACGCATTTCAGCGTTTGCCTTCCTCGGCTCGCCTTGAAATAAAACAGCATGCACCTTAACAATGTCTTTTAAAATGAAAGATGGATTCTCATTGGCAGCAGTTCATGAATGGAGGAAGGGGATAGGTTGTTCATGTCCCAATAGCACAGCTCTTAGTTGATGTCAGGAGCTTTGTTAACTGAACTCCGGGAGTTTGATTGAATTTTTCCTGATTGTGCCACCACATGGGCACCCCCGCAGTTCACAAGGTTCGTACATTCCTCCATAGTCTGCTGCCACTCATATAAATAGCCTTGTCATGTTATGCCGCTGGCTCCTATGACGGACCCCTAGTCACTATTTTTGCATTTTAGCGCGCTGCCATTACGCGCAAGGGAGGCCCTTTCTTAAAGTGTCTTGGGTTATGGCTGTTACCCAGACCGCCTCGCACCCTATGGCTCAGAGACCCTGCTATCAAGGATAGTCTGCGAACTCGCGGAGAGACATTGCTACTTTAATGATGTCCCAGACCTGCTGCCGAAGGGACCGCGAGGTAGGAAGTGCAGGTTTTAAGAGAAGTTTTTCGCCCAGAAAACACGCTGTAATCCTTAACCTGACCACGCTCATAGCCAGCCTTCCAACTGGATGCACCACAAGCAGCTGGCTAACAGGATCACTTACCGCGACACCGCAACTTGAACAAACTGCATTCTGGGAGTTGCAGTCTTCCCACTGTGAACTATCAAAGTGATTCCTGTTGAAACGAGGCTCAGATGTGCAACATTCTACTTGAGATGAGCCAGCATAAGAGACACTTAGGATTTCAGCGTCAGTGGCATTTGGGAAGGTAATGCATCTGACGTAGGTGAAAGCTGAAACGCGTTATGCTACATCCTTCCTGCAAATTAAAATCCTGTTGTGCCCCCTTGTCTGCCCGGAAAGAGGAGGACTATTTTTGCATGTATATATATATATATATATATATATATATATATATATATATATATATATATATATATATATATATATATCCTAATGACTGTCAACAGTAGGTAGTTATACTTACGATGTAGTTTCCATACAAAGAGCATTTTTTCATGTGCCAATAACTTTGGTGTTGTTTGACGAATCTTCGCAAAAGTTTTTAAACTAATTTGCCACTTCAGCTGATGTGCTGAAAATTTCTGGGTGATTCGTCAAGCGAAGGCTGAGAAAAAAGGGGGGTCCCAAAACGCTTTTTCTCCATGTTAATTTCCAAAAGGAAACTTTAGACACAGCTACAGCCCAAACTGCTGAACGGAATTACACCAAATTTGTCAGAAAGCGTCCTTTGTGTTAAATGGTGTAAATTCGTTTAAAGTAGTTTTGGAGATATTTAAAGAAATTACCAGTTGTATAGCTGGGGATGTGGAGTGACCCAATTGAACCAAGTCAGATGAAAAAACATTAACAAACATTAAGGGGCCGATTCCGAATCGGGAATAACCGCTCCGAATAGCCGTTCGGAGCGTTTTTCCCGTACGACTCGTACCCTGCAACGTCCCCCGCACGTACGACGAAGTACGATTCGTACCAGAAGCCGTACTCCGTACGAGTCATACAGAGACCGTACGACTCTAATCTCTGTACGATTCTTCCTCGGAACCCGCTGTACGCGCCATCTGTACGGTCCGCGGCTGATTTTTACGACCCAGCAAGTACGACACATGTCGGGTACGCACCGTACGTCCCTTTTTCTACGGGAGCTGAAAACAGCTGTAAAAGCAGAGTTCGCGCTGAAACAGGTACGGAATGGCCCCCCGGGGACGGTGTGTACCCCCCATGATTGCAGGGGTACGGTGCGTACTCCTGCGATCATGGGGTGTATGAGCCGTACCCCATGTACGATGGGTGTACGAGCCTTACCCATGTACGATGGGTGTACGAGCCGTACCCCATGTACGATGGGTGTACGAGCCGTACCCCATGTACAATGGGTGTACAAGCCGTACCCCATGTACGATGGGTGTACGAGCCGTACCCCATGTACGATGGGTGTTCGAACCGTACCTTATGTACGATGGGTGTACATGCTGCCCATGAACTTAAGGACAATTCTTTTCTTCCTGTGGCCATCCTCAAATGGGGTTTCCTGCAAGTTTTGGTATAAGTAACAGCCGGTCCCGGTCGTGAGGAAGGTCCACCGCCGCTGTCGGTGGGTCCCCACCAAACACCAGTCCGGGGTTTGGAGTGCGAGGAGGAAGTATGCAGATGCCACTGCAGGGTGGTTTCTACTGTGTCTCATGGACAGTAAAGAAGCGGGGTGGCCGACTCCAGCATGCCCTCATCAGACCCACTTGGGATTCACTTGTTTTAATTCGACACTGAAGCTGTGCGCCCACTTGGAAATAAGACAGCGCACTACCACGACCAGGATGCCGTGCGGTGAGCCACGCCTTCCACAGCAGGCTTTACACCGTAAATGCGCAAGTCAATCAGCGCTTTCAGTTGTCTTCGATAACACGCCACTGACGAAGAGATCTCAGACTCTCGAAACGCGTTTGGCGGCTCATTCCTTGATGATCAGCACCTGAAGCCTCGACCACTGGCATGCTGCCCATGAACTTAAGGACAATCCTTTTCTTCCTGTGGACATCCTCAAATGGGGTTTCCTGCAAGTTTTGGTATAAGTAACGGCCGGTCCCGGTCGTGAGGAAGGTCCACCGCCGCTGTCGGCGGGTCCCCGCCAAACACCAGTCCGGGGTTTGGAGTGCGAGGAGGAAGTATGCAGATGCCACTGCACGGTAGTTTCTACTGTGTCTCATGGACAGTAAAGAAGCGGGGTGGCCGACTCCAGCATGCCCTCATCAGACCCACTTGGGATTCACTTGTTTTAATTCGACACTGAAGATGCGCGCCCACTTGGAAATAAGACAGCGCACTACCACGACCAGGATGCCGTGCGGTGAGCCACGCCTTCCACAGCAGGCTTTACACCGTAAATGCGCAAGTCAATCAGCGCTTTCAGTTGTCTTCGATAACACGCCACTGACGAAGAGAGCTCAGACTCTCGAAACGCGTTTGGCGGCTCATTCCTTGATGATCAGCACCTGAAGCCTCGACCACTGGCATGCTGCCCATGAAATTAAGGACAATTGTTTTCTTCCTGTGGCCATCCTCAAATGGGGTTTCCTGCAAGTTTTGGTATAAGTAACGGTCGGTCCCGGTCGTGAGGAAGGTCCACTGCCGCTGTCGGCGGGTCCCCGCCAAACACCAGTCCGGGGTTTGGAGTGCGAGGAGGAAGTATGCAGATGCCACTGCAGGGTGGTTTCTTCTGTGTCTCATGGACAGTAAAGAAGCGGGGTGGCCGACTCCAGCATGCCCTCATCAGACCCACTTGGGATTCACTTGTTTTAATTCGACACTGAAGATGCGCGCCCACTTGGAAATAAGACAGCGCACTACCACGACCAGGATGCCGTGCGGTGAGCCACGCCTTCCACAGCAGGCTTTACACCGTAAATGCGCAAGTCAATCAGCGCTTTCAGTTGTCTTCGATAACACGCCACTGACGAAGAGAGCTCAGACTCTAGAAACGCGTTTGGTGGCTCATTCCTTGATGATCAGCACCTGAAGCCTCGACCACTGGCATGCTGCCCATGAACTTAAGGACAATTCTTTTCTTCCTGTGGCCATCCTCAAATGGGGTTTCCCGCAAGTTTTGGTATATATATATATATATATATATATATATATATATATATATATATATATATATATATATATATATATATATATATATATCCTAATGACTGTCAACAGTAGGTAGTTATACTTACGATGTAGTTTCCATACAAAGAGCATTTTTTCATGTGCCAATAACTTTGGTGTTGTTTGACGAATCTTCGCAAAAGTTTTTAAACTAATTTGCCACTTCAGCTGATGTGCTGAAAATTTCTGGGTGATTCGTCAAGCGAAGGCTGAGAAAAAGGGGGGGTCCCAAAATGCTTTTTCTCCATGTTAATTTCCAAAAGGAAACTTTAGACACAGCTACAGCCCAAACTGCTGAACGGAATTACACCAAATTTGCCAGAAAGCGTCCTTTGTGTTAAATGGTGTAAATTCGTTGAAAGTAGTTTTGGAGATATTTAAAGAAATTACCAGTTGTATAGCTGGGGATGTGGAGTGACCCAATTGAACCAAGTCAGATGAAAAAACATTAACAAACATTAAGGGGCCGATTCCGAATCGGGAATAACCGCTCCGAATAGCCGTTCGGAGCGTTTTTCCCGTACGACTCGTACCCTGCAACGTCCCCCGCACGTACGACGAAGTACGATTCGTACCAGGAGCCGTACTCCGTACGAGTCGTACAGAGACCGTACGACTCTAATCTCTGTACGATTCTTCCTCGGAACCCGCTGTATGCGACATCTGTACGGTCCGCGGCTGATTTTTACGACCCAGCAAGTACGACACGTGTCGGGTACGCACCGTACGACCCTTTTTCTACGGGAGCTGAAAACAGCTGTAAAAGCAGAGTTCGCGCTGAAACAGGTACGGAATGGACCCCCGGGGACGGTGTGTACCCCCCATGATTGCAGGGGTACGGTGCGTACTCCTGCGATCATGGGGTGTACGAGCCGTACCCCATGTACGATGGGTGTACGAGCCTTACCCCATGTATGATGGGTGTACGAGCCGCACCCCATGTACGATGGGTGTACGAGCCGTACCCCATGTACGATGGGTGTACGAGCCGTACCCCATGTACGATGGGTGTATGAGCCGTACCCCATGTACGATGGGTGTTCGAACCGTACCTTATGTACGATGGGTGTACGAGATGTACCCAATGTACGATGGGTGTACAACTCGTACGGCTCGTACACCCATCGTACATGGGGTACGGCTCGTACACCCATCGTACATGGGGTACGGCTCGTACACCCCATGATCGCAGGGGTACGCACCGTACCCCTGCGATCATGGAGTGTACGGACCGTACGGTGTGTATGTGTTTGTGTGCTTTTCCGTACGACTCGCCCTTACCTGATGTGGACCGTACGAATCGCGTCCTCATACCCCGGTCCGGATCATACTCATCCGGTCGTACGGCATGTGTACGAGCCGTACGGCATGTGTACGAGTCGTACGGTTCACAGTTTCAGCCTTGCAATACGTACGGATCGGGACGATTCGGATGGATTCACGGAATACGGATCGTACTACGCGACTCGGACGGACGGGTACGATTCGTACGGAGAGGGCTCCGGATGCAAATCGTACGGACGTTTTTTTTCCCGAATCTGAATCGACCCCAAGTATCTTGCCACTTCCACAGCAAAGTCTTTAAGCATAGTATTAGTACAGTGCCATCCATGCTGAGCTGTAAAATGAGAAAAGCCCCCTACCACTCCAATTCAGAAAATGGGGTGGTGATGGACAGAGTATCTGAATTAAACAGAACACTCATACCCAGTCAACAGATCAGGGCTTGATCCATCACCGTTTTTTAGCTCACTGCACCATCCCAGCTCAGAACCTGGCTACATGCAAATTAGTCTGTCCCTGGCCCAGTGCATCATGGGAACAGGGCAGACCAAACTACCAAGCCAATTCTTATACTGGGAAGGAAACAAGCTTCCGGGGACCGGTTTCTGGCATTACAGCCATCTTCGGCCCGGCTTGCTTGAATCCTGATGGTGCAATGAGCAAGGGACTCACATCTGAGTATACCCTTCCACGCTTATGGTGGACAAAACGATTCAGAAAAGGGGGTGGTGATGGACAGAGTATCTGAATTAAACAGAACACTCATACCCAGTCAACAGATCAGGGCTTGATCCATCACCGTTTTTTAGCTCACTGCACCATCCCAGCTCAGAACCTGGCTACATGCAAATTAGTCTGTCCCTGGCCCAGTGCATCATGGGAACAGGGCAGACCAAACTACCAAGCCAATTCTTATACTGGGAAGGAAACAAGCTTCCGGGGACCGGTTTCTGGCATTACAGCCGTCTTCGGCCCGGCTTGCTTGAATCCTGATGGTGCAATGAGCAAGGGACTCACATCTGAGTATACCCTTCCACGCTTATGGTGGACAAAACGATTCAGAAAAGGGGGTGGTGATGGACAGAGTATCTGAATTAAACAGAACACTCATACCCAGTCAACAGATCAGGGCTTGATCCATCACCGTTTTTTAGCTCACTGCACATCCCAGCTCAGAACCTGGCTACATGCATATTAGTCTGTCCCTGGCCCAGTGCATCATGGGAACAGGGTAGACCAAACTACCAAGCCAATTCTTATACTGGAAAGGAAACAAGCTTCCGGGGACCGGTTTCTGGCATTACAGCCGTCTTCGGCCCGGCTTGCTTGAATCCTGATGGTGCAATAAGCAAGGGACTCACATCTGAGTATACCCTTCCACGCTTATGGTGGAGTGAGATAAATAACGGTGATGGATCAAGCCCTGATCTTTGGACTGGGTAAGAGTGGTCTGCTTAATTCAGACACTCTGTTCATCACCACCCCCTTTTCTGAATCGTTTTTGGCCACTATAGGTGTGCAGGGTATACTCAGACATGAGTCCCTTTCTCACTGCACCATCAGGATTCAAGCAAGCCGGGCCGAAGACGGCTGAAATGCCAGAAGCCGGTCCCCGGTAGCTTGTCTCCTTTCTGGTGAAGAATTGGCTTGGTAGTTTAGTCTGCCCTGTTCCCATGATGCACTGGGCCAGGGACAGACTGATTTGCATATAGCCAGGTTCTGAGCTGGGATGGTGCAGTGAGATAAATATCGGTGATGGATCAAGCCCTGATCTTTGGACTGGGTAAGAGTGGTCTGCTTAATTCAGACACTCTGTTCATCACCACCCCCTTTTCTGAATCCCTACCACTCCAGGCACAGCGTTACAGCCTTAGGTTGGTAAAATACCATCCAAGCCAACCTGAAATGAATAAAAGCAAGCCCTGACATGTGTTTTGCTATCATTATAGCTCTTCAGAAGAGGTTTCTTTTTTTCCAGAAACAAGGGAGCACCCAGTATAGGTCAAAACTATTCCTTTTCAGGCTTAGAATTCTGAATAAATTATGCAAAAAAGAAGCAGCGAACTCTGGGTAGTTCTCAAGTTTAGAAGGAGAGCAACACCAGCAACACTCTCAATCTGTTCACCTCAAACAGGTTTCTTCTCTGAAGAGCTATACAAATGTCATTTTACAGCTTGGTGTGGATGGCAATGTGCTAATCCTGTGCTCAAAGACTTTGCTGTAAAAGTGGCAAGAAATTTTTTCCCATTCTAGCTTGGCATGGATGGCACTCCTAGCCTTTAACACTTAGCTAGAAAAACAGACATTTGAAATGAGCAGATTCAGAGTGTCACTGGAGCTACTCTCCACCAAAACATGGGAACCGCACAGAGTTCTCTGCTTCTATTTTGCTTAATTTATGCAGCATTCTAAGCCTGAAAGGGGATTGTTATTGCAGTTTTATATAACATTAAAAAGCCCTAGGGCAATGGAGCACTTTACATGAGCACCAGATTACATGACAAAAAATCACATTCATTTTTTTTTTAAACACAGGAAATTAAGAAATGTGTCCAGAGTCAATGCCAGGACTGAAACCTGGTTCCCCAGAGCCAAAGTCGGCAGCTCTGGTCGTTAGGCCACATCCATATTTCTCAATTTACACCTGAAAGTCATACACAAGTGGGATATTTGGATATGATCCCATATAGAGACCACATTCTCTTCTGAAATGTCTTTGTGCAATAAAAAACAGCCGCAAAAAATATAGTAAGGTTCACCCTGAGAAATGTGTGTTATTTTTACTTTATTAACTGCTGATATATTCAGAAATATGTGAAAAGTTCATTTACAGCTATTTACATTTTGTTGGGCGTTAAAAAAGGATATCCTACAGCCTTTTCTTTCACACTTTCCTGCACCCCAGCAAGATTGTCACATAGTTCACACTTGAAAAACACCTCTCACTCTGCAGTCATAGAAAGAAAACTAAACACCATTCCCCATGTTAAAAGAATAAGCAGAAATTTATCAGAACACATAGCCTGGAATTTGACCTTGGTCTTTGAAGCACAGCAAATGTGACAAGATAAATATAGACATCTATATTATTATTATTATTATGTTTCTTATATAGCGCCAGAATCGACCCCTGAAGGGGTATCTCCGCGCTTGCCTTGGGAACCCGTCCTGGTTTTTCCCTGTGTGACAGCCCCTACAGGGCATCCCCAAGGTGAAAGCCAGGCATCCCGCCGCGGGGGGCCGTTGTGGAGATTAAGCAAGCTTAATGCCCAGAGTTGCAGAGTGTGAACCCATGATTAGGTCAGGCACCGAAGCGAGAATTATCGAGTCCGTGGACATTTGAGCTCAACACCCTGCTGCGTCGAGAATCGAACCCTGGTCCCGGGTCTGACCTCTGCTTCAGGGTCTGCCTGCTCTAACCAGTGAGCCACACTGGTTGCTCTTTAACGACCACCAGAAATCGGCTACCGACCCACCAGTGAGTCATGACCCACAGTTTGGGAAGCCCTGCACTACGTGGTTTGGTACAGGACTAGCCTTGTACTCCAGCTGGCATTTTGCCGGTGGGCTTCAGCTATAGGAGGCTGATTTTGAAAGACCAAGTTACTCCTAGTGCCTCTGTCACTTTCACCAGCGTCCGAGATTATTTGTAGCAGGCACAGCAAGGGCTTTGAGAAAGGGAGATGGGGACATGAGAGATTGGAGAGGGAAAAGAGAAGGAAGGAGAGGGAGAATGGATGGATGGATGGATGGTGAGCAGTAGCAGCTCCTGGAGGGAGTGCTGCAGGGTGGTGGGACGGGGAGGGGCAGGGTGGGGGAAGTAAACTGCGGCATATGGCCGACCAAAGTTAGCTAACTAAATAAATAAATAAAACGAATTACATTGTGAGCACTGAAACGCCATCGGCCACTACTGATGGTGAGAGATAGAACGAGGAGAGGAAGACCTATTTTGTGCATTTTTGCAAGGGCTGCTTTTAGTTCCCCAGTCTGGCCCCTGGTTAATTAAGCTTAGTATGTGGTTGAGTAAGTGTGCATATTGGCTGAGCAGGCAGGGCAGGTGGATACATATGGACTTCCTGTGGCAGCTACATTTTCACAGTAAACATGGTGAATAGGCATATCTACCTTGCATGCACCTGGCAGTGACTGTTGCACTCAGTGGTGAATGAAAGCACCACAAACAGAAGAAGAGCTTCATCAGAGCCCTGGCGCTCAAAGCTAATTTCCTTTGAAAATTAGTAAAGGACCAAAATATAGGATCTCAATATATTACAAAAACAATAATTTGCAAAGCACATAGGTCTTGTTTAAATTACCTAACATGCTAACACAAGATTTGGTACATTACAGCAAGATACATGGGAGGGAGCCAGGAGAAATGGAAAGGGAGGGCTATCACGTAAAGTAGTCCCTCATGCAGTTCAATATGCACTGGAGCTGAGGCAGAAGGATACATCTAATCAGGCTTCAGCATTAGGTGAGAGATGAATACTTTAATATGATGAATCAAGACATGATTGACAAAGTGTCAAGCCAATGGTTGAAAGAGGCTGGACAGAGAAAGCCAGTGATTGAAAGAAGTGGACCCAAAGCTACGCTTAGAACTGTCTAGGGTTATATGCAATAAAGAAATCAAACAATATTTTTGAATAGTACCAAAGGGGGATGAGTTATGCAAAAACAGTGGCTTTGGAGAGAAGGTGAGCATTTGAATGGACAATTATAGACCACTTTCGGAACCAATAGTAATGGAAGATTAAAAAGTGACTAAGTATAAGAGCATTTAGGTTGATTTTGGTGGCCATTTAGGGCCATATTGTAAAGTTTTTTAGGCCATGTTGCCTCACGTCCATAGAGACATCAACATGATCATTGATCAGTGACATGATAACTAGGACAGAAAGAGACAAACAGTAGAGCTGAGGGATTCATTCCACACAAGAACTGAAACTCATTACCCACTCTTCACATGCACAGGATTGGCGAAAGACTTCTAGGCCCAGCCTTCGATGTGGAACCCCTCAAGGGGAACGTTAAGAACCATAGACAACTTTCCACATATAAAGACAGAGAAACAAGCCCACACACCATAACCTTAACAATAGCACATGACACAGCAATCAAATAACAGTTTGACCGATGATATCAAGTCCCAGATTGAAAACTGCAGGCGGGCAGACATTGAGACTAAAACTAACTAAAACATGCAACCCAAAATCACAAACAGGTAAGTAGAACACCCGCAATAAGGACGACACTTTGCACCACGGGGAAAGGATACGCATACACTGGGACACATTGACAATTAAATGAACCCATAAACTGAAACACAATAAGTCATTGACAACCCTGTTAAAATCTGTTTGAGGATTTCAAGCCACAATCCCTATTCACATCTGCCACTGGAAAAAAGGCAACCAAAAGACAACAGCCTACATACAACGGACAAGAGACTCTGACATGCATACAATATCCAAACCAAAATTCAGATCCAAATGAGCCTTCAGAGTCTCCATTTTAAGGATAAAACTACAACCAGCAGACAGAAGACTGCCCAAGAAGGATTTGATACAGGACTAGATGTAGGTAGGCTTTTACCAGTCGGTAACGGCCGAAATCGCCCGTTACTGGCCGGTAAAAGCCTTTTCCTATGTAGGTGGCTATTTTACCGATTCGTTAATAACGAATCGGTATTTACCGATTCGGTATTTACCGAATCATCATTTACCGATTCGGTATTTACCGAATCATCATTTACCGAATCTGTAAATGATATGTAGGGAGCACTGTAAACAGTGATTCTGGGCTTTAAGAATTCGTTATTTACCACGAACTATTAGTTGGTGGTAAATAATGAATTCCTATGTAAATGCATAAATGTGCATTTAAACCTGTGCCATGTGACAGACATACATGCCCTTAGGGCATGTATGTATGCCACATATGCACACCAGCACTAATCAAGGGTGCAACAGGGTGTCAAAGTGACACCCTGCCACCCCTGACTTCTTCACAATTTTACCAAATCGGTAATTACAGATTCAGTAATTGACATTCATTCCTATGGGCCTCCAGGCCCATAGGAATGAATGGCAAATACCGAATCCGTGAATACCGATTCGGTAAATACCGAATCTTACCGATTCGGTATTTATTACTGAAATATTAACTACATAAGATTTACCGAATCTAAAATAGTGAATCAGTAAAATTCGGCATTTTAGATTCGGTAAATCCTATTTACCTACATCTAGCCCTCAGACACCAATTGCAGGAAGAGTGTACCATTCAAACCTCCTTTCAGAGGTCATGCTATCGGGAAACCAGCTACCAATAGACAACCGTTTTCACTTGAACGATAGGATATACAGACATACACCATAACTCAAAGACAAGTCCCGCCAATCATACTTTCACAGGTTGCAATATCTAACTCTCCCCTTTTCGAGCTCAGCTTAAGTAGGAGAGCAAAAAGCAGCCTGCCCATTGAGTCATCGAGTACAACTGGCGAACATGGCAAAAACCATCCGATATTACATATCAATTAAAGAAAGAAATGGGGGATTCATTTGGCTAAGGATTATGGAATATTCTCAGAATGACTATGGTTACATCTGTTTCCAAACTAAGAAGCACCTCTGGTAAATGCAATAGCTCTTTGAGTGCTCAAAAAAAACGTTTTAGATGCCGGTAGTGAGGTGTCTAGTAGTTAGATGCAAAGCTTTGTGAGTTAGGTAGGAAGCATCTTTGCAGTCAAATGAAGAAAATTAGTTGCAGATAGCACTTGTACTAAACCTCTAACATTATCAATAATATGGGGTCTAACGAATAGCAGTTTTTATTTAATGAGCGTTTTGTGGGATTAAATGAGGGTGTGAACTCTGTTTGAGAATTGTGTTGGAGGTTGTGGTAGCTCCATTTGGACTGGGCAGTAGTTAGAGGAAGTGGATGGGGTGCCCTAAAACAACATAAGCAATCATCACACATGAGCAGATTATTACACTGGAAGTAGAATTCGCTAGGGTCTAAGGCCGGCCATGGCACGTGGACACCTGAGATCTAACTCCTCCTTAAGAATGTGGCTGTAAATCTTGTGATTTTTGAAAAACTCCTCAATCCCGCTCTACTTCAAATTATGTAATGTAACATGAATATAGTGCAGGGTCAATATGTAAAACCCCACCGAATGTGCGCCATCTTTAATGTATCTCTAAATTGTCTGACATGCAGCAGCTGTTGTTTCCTGCTCTATACAAACGAGTACAATACATAAAAACACTCCTATAGGAATTTATAATTAAGCTAACCCTTGGATATACCTTAAACTAAAATGATCAAATCCTCGCAAAAAAAACGTATAATTGTACCATGCTTTAAAAAAAATCTGTAACACTAACCACGTAACTAATTGTAAGCGTTGCCAATGTAGGTGGATAACTTTCAGAAAGGTTAAAGTGGCGATCCCAGAACACTATAGACGTCATTAACTAAAATCTTGCGTGTGACGCACATAAAATCTTCAATGCAATATCATATTTAACATATATAAACAGCGTTATATTGCGTTGGGTCAACTGCCATACTAGCCCCGGCAGTAAGTTTAATTAGGAGTGCCTATGTGTCCAATCCGCTAAATTGGGATGAATTTCCTGAGTGATTTCCTACCCTGCGTCTTTTTATCTTTTTTTTTGCAGTTTTATATAGCGCGAGCTCGACCCGAAGGTATTGGGGCTCTTTACATTAGCACCAGGTACATTACACAAGTACACATTAATTTTTAGGAGGCACGGGGACATTGGGGGATTTGCCCAGAATCACAGGATGTTGAGCCAAAGCCAGACGCAAAACTGGTTCCCCAGCTCAGAGGTCGGCAGCTCTGGTCTTTAGGCCACATTCCTCTCCCGCGTAGACGGACCCCCCTAACCTAGTGACAAACAATGGAAGTTGCTCCGTAGGGCCGGAAACGCGCAGTGCGTGCTTGTTTCACCTCAGTTACCTTCTCTGCTGGAAGTGTTTCTTCAGTAGTAGGCGGCTGCCCTCGTCTCCCCGCTGTCACCGGTGCTCGGCTCTTCCCCTCTGGGCCCCTGCTATGTAGCTCGCGCAGCTCATGGGTCGTGTGTCTTAGGTGAAGTGAGCGTGAGTGAGCGGCCCCTTCCGCATTTACCCCGATTCCGCCCAAGAAAACACCTTTTCGCAGGAAGGAGATTGGGTTTCATGCCTCTTCCATCCCAGGGGACGCGTGGCCGAATCACATTATCAACTAATGTTTCATAATCATCTTACACGCATTAACAATTGTGCCCTGCTTTTAGGCGTTCTGTGTATACCTTTAACACGCATTATTTATCTGTGCGCATACAATGGTAAATCGTGAAAGAAATATTTCCGGACTATAGTAGAAAATGATAGCCCCAGGGGGACAATAATAGTGAGACTGTTTTACTCAAAGCCATTCATAAGAATTGTAATTGACAAAGTTGAAGGGAAAGAACAGTTAGGAGGAAGTGAATAATAGACGTTTATATCATTACATTTTAATGGAACTGTTACTCAATAGTGCCAAGGGCTATGCACGGCGGTGCCTCACATTCATAGGTGCAAAGAACCAAACTTCCTTCTAGTTGAAGGTGTGCTTGGGAGACTAGCACAGGAAGGCGCAGAGTTTGTTCTTGAGGGGAGGTTTCTCAAGGCAGGCCCCTTCTATATGAACTTTCTCGAGGCTGGTGGCATGGTTTTCTTTAGATTTGCATGGAGCTCTGCATCTCTCTTGATGCCACCAATCAGTTGGCTATGCAAAACTACAGTTGATGGACAGAATGCAGAACAATGTCATACATTCACCCCAGTACAGAGATCTGGGCCTAAATCCATAGTTTTTTTGCACTCCACACCACCCCAGTTCAGACATGGACATATGCAAATCAGCCTTGACCCTGTGCCTCATGGGAACAGTCCAGCCCGAACTGCCAAGCCATGTCTTTCCTGGACCGGAATCAAGCATCCTAGGACCGATTTCTGGCTATCAGCCGTCTTCAGCCAGGATAGCTTGACTCCAGTGGTGTGGAGAGCATGGGACTCACGTCTGAGCATACCCATCCCACTCTGGGGTGGTGTGGAGTGCAAAAAAACGATGGATTTAGGCCCAGATCTCTGTATTGGGGTGAATGTATGACATTGTTCTGCATTCTGTCCATCAATTGTTGTTTTTGCATTTGTAACCCCGAATGGGATGGGCATGCTCAGACGTGAGTCCCATGCTCTCCACACCACTGGAGTCAAGCTATCCTGGCTGAAGACGGCTGATAGCCAGAAACTGGTCCTAGGATGCTTGACTCCGGTCCAGGAAAGACATGGCTTGGCAGTTCGGGCTGGACTGTTCCCATGAGGCACAGGGTTAAGGCTGTTTTGCATATGGCCATGTCTGAACTGGGGTGTTGTGGGGTGCAAAAAAACTGTGGATTTAGGCCCAGATCTCTGTACTGGGGTGAATGTATGACATTGTTCTGCATTCTGTCCATCAATTGTTGTTTTTGCATTTGTCACCCCGAGTGGGATGGGTATGCTCAGACGTGAGTCCCATGCTCTCCACACCACTGGAGTCAAGCTATCCTGGCTGAAGACGACTAATAGCCAGAAACCGGTCCTAGGATGATTGATTCCGGTCCAGGAAAGACATGGCTTGGCAGTTCGGGCTGGACTGTTCCCATGAGTCACAGGGTCAAGGCTGTTTTGCATATGGCCATGTCTGAACTGGGGTGGTGTGGAGTGCAAAAAAACGATGGATTTAGGCCCAGATCTCTGTACTGCGGTGAATGTATGACATTGTTCTGCATTCTGTCCATCAATTGTTTTTGCACCAATCAGTGAGCTGACACATCTTCGTCAAACTGCAACATGTATTGTTTTGATTTTTCAGTATGTCTGAGGGAGATACACATGTTTTCCCATCAGAGCAGGTCTCTTGAGGTTGTATATGGCCAGCCGCACTTAGGTACATCCCACAACTATGCAGAGTGAGAAGAGGGAAGGCCTGCTATTCGCAGTAGACCCCTTGAGGAGGGAAACTGTGCCCAGCCTCTTGGGATGAACCTTCAAACTGGAAAGTGCACTGGCGCTCATTGGCTGTGGGCTGCCAGGCTTGTGCTAAACACATAAACTGAGATCCACAGAAACCCACAGTAGAGCTACAATAACAATGAACAGACCTGGGTGGGCCCTGCTTTGCTAGTCCCAAATTTGGAGCTGAGGGCTACTCACTCACTCTTGCAACTAGACTCTGGGCACTGCCGAAGCTGGGATGGCTAGCCCGGCTGTTGCTGGCACCTTGCTGGAGTCCTAACCTCAGCAACCCAAAGAGTCAAGGGGTGTAGACACATCACCATGAAACCTTTCCTCCCTCACTACATACCCGAGGGGGGCTGTCTCAAAAAAACTATCATCAGCAAGTGCAGGTGAGCTGGATGGTGACTCTGCACACACCCTCCAGGCACCACCTTTTATTGTTATTGTTTACACCCAGCCTTTGGCTGGTGGGCTCTAGCTGGATTGGGAAGGGCATGAATGATCATGGCATGTGATGCTGCTGCCATGTGGACTTCTAATTGTTTCTTGGGTCAGACAGTGATTTGGTCCTATCATCATCGAGATGGGCCCCCATCAAGGTTGCACTCTAGGACACTCATGATGCGAAGCCCCCACATTTGTAGGGGCTGACCACCATTCAAGGTATGCAACTCTATCCCTGTCCAGCCACTCCAGTTTTTCCAACATACCTATGAGTTCTGTTCCCTGCCTTTCCAGACCAATCAAGGGTTACTGGTCTCCAACTCTAATCATTGGAGTAATTTACCACTCATGTTTCAGGCAAACAGAGCTATTGTATTCCCAACTGAGCTACCAAGTACTCCCTTTAGCACTTAACTCTCAGTGGTAAGAAGGCAGAGCACCCAAGATTTACTCAAGGCGATGAACACAGCTAGACACTCAGAACACAATGAAAGAGAACAATATTGAATGTCCAGTAAGTGCTTTCAAAAGGTTTTAGAACCAGTTTAATACACCCAAACTGAATATAACACATAACAGGGGTACACACAGAAAGCAAGAACTCTCTAGCTCTTTCCTAACCAGAGATCTGACCCCAACATGTTCTTTTAGCATTTACCCACTAAGTACTATATTTTCTGCTAGTTTTGGAGTCTAAGGCCCATATTATTCTGTGGAGGTGTTCACAATCAGGTGCACAATTTCAGTCTCCCACTTAAAACATTTCCACCAGAGCACCCAAGATTTACTCAAGGCGATGAACACAGCTAGACACTCAGAACACAATGAAAGAGAACAATATTGAATGTCCAGTAAGTGCTTTCAAAAGGTTTTAGAACCAGTTTAATACACCCAAACTGAATATAACACATAACAGGGGTACACACAGAAAGCAAGAACTCTCTAGCTCTTTCCTAACCAGAGATCTGACCCCAACATGTTCTTTTAGCATTTACCCACTAAGTACTATATTTTCTGCTAGTTTTGGAGTCTAAGGCCCATATTATTCTGTGGAGGTGTTCACAATCAGGTGCACAATTTCAGTCTCCCACTTAAAACATTTCCACCAGTCGCCATTCCAGGATGATACATTTCAAACGCTAAATATATCTCCCTGTTTGAACTGCTGAAATTTGTTGCTACAATTCAAAGTAGCAAGAGTTTTATGAGGGTTCGATGCACTTGCTATCAAACCTTTCAGGTCCAGTGCAATGCCCATAACTCACCCAAAATGGCTAGAAAAATCCACCCAAGTTTGACTGACTGGAGCAGTCATTGAGAGTTGATGGGAGAATGGCCAGTGATCAGTGTTTGGGACGAAGACAATGGAAGTAAACTACAATGGAGGTTGCAGAGGGAGCTTAACACCTTCCGTGCTCATGACGAGCTCAGCTCGTCATGAGGCATGGTAGCGCTGTGCTCATGACGACTCCGCGGCGCTCACACGCGGGGATAATTCACCTGCTGTGCTGAGCGTTCCATGGAAACGGGCGTGGTCATTACGAGCTCAGCTCGTCATGAGCACAGCGCCACCATGCAGCATGACGAGCCGAGCTCGTCACAAGCACCGTGGCGCTACACAGGCCCCCCCTCCCCCCAGCGCCGCAGGGGAATTGACTCCTGCACTCTATATAGCCAAGCCAAAGCTGGAGATAGGAGACCAGGGGTTCAAGTATGAATATTTCTGCAACTGCTTAGTCGAAATTGGATGAGGGTAATAGACCTGGACTCAGGTTGGTAGATCCCAGCGACCTCTTCAAGTTCCCTAACTAGGAGTAGAAGCTGAGGTGATCGTCAAGGCCCCAGAAGGCTACTGGAGGGTGGCAGAGGTGTGGCTGAAGTATAGACAAGGTGGAAGGCAATGGAGGTTCAACCACTGCAGCAGAAGGCAATATCTGCTGTGCCTGTAGGTTACAGGTGATACAGGCAGATGGTGGTTAACAATGTTCACAAGCAGCTGCACAGGTAGGCCTCATGCTCCAGAGCTGGAACAGTCCCACCTCGTCTCTCGCTTGCCTACTGCTGTGGCCTGGGTCTCCTGCCTGGCACACACTTCTGATAAGGTGCAATCCAGCAACTTCTTCACATATTCAGCAGTGTTCCTGGCAGTGGCTTAAAACATCACCCCCCCCCACACACACACACCCGCAGCAGGGCAATGTGAGGGGCCCCCATTATCCATTCCCTAACTGCCTTGCCCCTGTATTTTTCACCTACCACAATGCACACTTTTCGGAAAACCGATCATCACAATAATTTATTTATTTAATGAAAATCTGGTAATCATAATTGTTTGTCCAAAATAAACCCCTTCCAGCTACATGAGTTTGAGCCCTTGGAGGGCCAAGTTATTATTGTTGCGGGCAGATTTGATGGGAGCACATTCCCCATGGAATACACATGTATAGGAAAACTTACCGAAGCATGAAATAAGTTACATATACCAAGATACTGATGAGCCCTGAGGAAGTTTGGACACATGTATTTTTTCCTGAACGAAATGCTTTGGCTGGACGTTGTTCATGTTTATATATTGGTGTCAGAGGAGACAATTCGGAGAAAATAAATAATTGAATCTGTTTCTATAAATACACTTCGTTTTGAGTTTCATTGGAAAGTGACATTTCTTCCTGGTGCACCATTCGCCTCAAGTTAACCGTTTCTATCTGCGAAGCAGTGGTACCCATCAGCGGCAGGTACAGGAATTGTTGTACACGGGACCATACGCTGTTTAACGTGGAATGAGGTGCAGGATCTGAGGTCCGCCGTTGGTTCTTTGAAGGTTTTGACTTTTGATCAATAAAAGATGAGAGCTAGCTATTTCTAACATTATTGTGTCTGCTGAAAAGCCATATATTAGGTCAAGATACGTTTGGGAGCGCCACAGTTATACCCCTACGGTGCCTGGTAATAAACTACATAGTATTGCTCTGTAGGTTTGTGAATACCCAAAGCATCCAGCATCCTATGCGTTGATGGTATTGACACAAGCGCAACGTGAGACCTCTGTTCACATTCTTTTAAATGCAAACACAAAATCCCTCTGTCAGTCTTCCACCACCTCTCCTCCCTTCACCTTTTATCCAGCACATCTCCATCTGGGGTCCAGTTCACTGTAAAAGAAGACAACATTTGCTTTCCAACTGCAAACCTACAAAATGCAAGGAAACCAAGTCCTTGGGAACACAAACACAGGGCCTCATGTCACATGTGGTTGAACTCACCAACCTTCCCATCAGGCCTGGTCTTCCAGCCTTGCTACTGGAGATAGGATGCACTCACTCAAAGCCTTTGCTGCAGTGTTGAATTTGTAATGTAATAAGTGCAGGTGCCCAAAACTTCTCAGGAGGCTTCGACCCACTTCTTTAACTGGTGCCGTACACTGTGTTAACAGACAAAAGCCAAAGCTGGATTGAGGCGAGTGAGCAAGCCGTCCTCATGAGAGTTCGGGCGGAGGTTCTCACCCAACGAAAATTTGGAAAGAATTAAGGCAAATAGTGCATTTTTTATCATCGTTTTCACTTTAAATTGGTAAGACATCATAGACTCTGAAAGAGCACTTTGAATCTGAACCCTTTCTTTTATTTGTTTTAATTTGCAAGCTTCGCGACTTTCAGAGCAAACTTAAAAAAAAACATATGTGGTGTCAGCCAGCTTTGCAAATTTGCACACAGGTATTTGCACCTTAAGCAGTATTTTCAATGTCACAATGAACAGTAGATGTCCTGGGCTATGAACGTTTCTAGCCCTGGAGATGAATGCTGCTTCTTTAATAGGAACAGAGGCCCAGTTCATGAAGAAGCCCAAAACTAAATCATCCTCAACCAAACATTTAAATCAAATTGTAACCAGTTTCTTGATCAATTCATCCAAATTAACAGTGCAGGGTAAAGCATTTTAACTCAAAATTGTAGTTGGACTATAACTTCTAGGGTGACCAGTTAAAGCCAACCTTCTCGCATCACCTCTATAGCTTTGTATCTTCTTAACACCTACTCGCTCGCTGTCCTGTCCACTACTGCTTTCTATCAACATCCACAGCTCCTCACTTTTCTAGATGTAAATCATTTGCATGGTCATTTTATTCTGCTAAATAATTAGGATTTTCCTTACCTTCCCAGTCTTGTACCTCACATAGAGCACATCATTTCTAACCTATTTGTCAAGCATTGTGAGCCACTTTCCCTTTAACATCTCTTTTTATCACCTGTCAGAGAAGTGACTGTTAAAGGACCTACACTTACCTGCCTATAGCCCAGATGCATGAAGCTAAAAAACGCTCGCAAAGGGGCAGATTCTCAGAATCTGCCCCAGTGCGACCAGTATTTTTGCATTTGGGATGCATCATCCAAAATGCAAAAATCGCAAATTAAGAATTCACTAAATTGCGATTACTTGCAATTAAGGAATCTCAAATTGAGATTCCTTAAATGCAATGCATTAAAGTTTAAAAAATAGCGTTTTCACTAATAGGGCTCGCAAATTACCATGAAGTTCAACTTCATGGTAATTTGCAAAAACTTTGAAAAATGCACTAAAGTGCCTTTTCAAAGTTTCATGTTGCGCACACACATGCCCTAAGGGCATGTGTGTGCGCAACATATGTGCACAGATCAATTTCAAGGGTGCAACAGGGTGTCCAGCCTTGCCCCTCCCCTGCCCCACCGCCCCGCAGCACTCCCTCGAGGAGCAGCTACTGGTCTGCACTAAAAAACGTTGCACACTCATCCCTGCAAAGTGAAACAGAAACTAGTTTGCTGTGTGAGCTGGTATGTACTTGTGCATCGGGAGCAGCCTGCAATCATGGCACAGTACACTCCCAAGAGCTCCTTTGCTAGTGCTTTGTACAGTGACAAAGTTGGAAGCACTATCAGAGATGCATCTTTCCCAAAGCCAACCTGTTTCTGCTTCATGGCTGACAACACCACACACAGTAAAAAAAAAAAAATGATTATTTTTTTTATTTCAAATCATTTTTATTTTAGAATAGAAATGAAAAGTACAAGACAATACAATAAGGAGCAAAGAAGCATTAAAGACAATACAAGCAATTCTCCAAGTACAAAGATCTGATTATGCTAGAGAAAAAATGGAAGAGAATCGTTTGACTCATTAGCGTAGCAAACAAACCTAAAGAAAGAAAGAAACATTAACAAATACAGTGGTCATACATTTACATATATAAATACAATTGCAGTTGCTTAGCCATCAAGTATCAAGTATATGTTCTCATCTTGAAGACATCTGGAACAATCTCTCGAGACTTGCATTCGCTGACTAAAGCTGTTTGGTCTGACAATAGTTCTGTGGTCTAAGGGGGGTTGAACGAGAAGGAGGAAGCGTCAAGGGCCTTCCAAAGCTTTTTATGGGAGGCACGCCCTGGAGAAGAGTGCAGTGCTGGGTTATCGGCGCCTCTTAGGAAGGACAACCACTCTTGCCACATTTTGAATGATACCTCAGAAGCCTTTTTCCACTTGCATAGTACAACTTTGCATGCTAAGGTTAGAAGGAGATCAAGTAGTTGTCGGTCAATCACATTAGGCAAGTGCGGTTCCTGTATCCCCAGTAGAACATAGGCAAACTCCCTCGCAGGTTTGATACAGAAAATATGTTCAATGCATTCAAATATTCTATTCCAGTATCCCTTCAATAAGGGGCAATTAAATAACATGTGGGCCAAGTCCCCCACCTCTGCCTCACAATTCCAGCACGTAGGGCAATCTCTTAACTTAAGTCTAAAGAGTTTCTCAGGTGTCCAATATGTTCTGTTAATTAACATGAATGTAATTTGTGACAATATAGGGGAGACCTTATTTCTAAATGCAGTAGTGTATATTATATCCCAGTCGAAGGTCATACCCATTGTGTTGGGCTCTGTTTCCCATCTCTTCTCATTTTTTCTGCTCGCTTTCTGAGGGAGGGGGAGGAGCATTTTATAGACCTTCGAAACGAAATGTCCTGATTTATTGATGCGTGGGACAGAGCTCCATAGCCATGGCTCAGAGGGAGTCAGGGAGCGCGCAGAGAGGAGTGTTTTTAATTTAAAAAAATCATAGAAGTCTAATGGCGTGAGTGCATGTGTAACTTAAAGTGATGAGAACGGCAGAGGTTCAGTACCCTTGAAGAGGTCACTTGCCATGTTAATACCTTTCGCGGACCAGTGTTCCCACTGGAGGGGTGCCCGTTGATTTTCAGTAAGGGATTATGCCAAAGGGCTATGGAAGTAGACTTTTTGAGCTTTAGGCCTTTATGGTTTGACTGGTCGAGCTTCAGGAGAGCCCTTCTTGTGTTTAGGAGAATATATTTAGAGTGGGGTATATGTGCAAGGTCCATGGTGAGTAGGGCCGTGAGTGGAGTAGTTCCCATTATAGCCTTTTTGATGTCTATCCATAGTGGGGTATAATCTGATTCTTTGGTTAGCCACAGGGCTCCCTGCTTACATAGGAATGCTGTTTGATAGTGTCTGAAGTTTGGGAGACCCAGGCCGCCTTTTTCTTTAGCTAGTTGTAGCTTTTTCATTGATATCCTGGGTTTCCTCCCTTGCCACAGAAACGTACCAAACAGCTTCTGCACCTTGTGAATGAAATCCTTGGAAAAGGTCATTGGCAGCATACTTGCTATGTAGTTAATCAAAGGTGTTACCATCATCTTCAGGGTTTCAGCCCTACCCCACCAGGATAAGTATTTAGGCGACCAGCCATCTAGTAACTTGTTTATGTTGTTCAGAACAATGTTCTCATTAATTCGTGTTGTAGAGATTAGGTCGCTATCAAAATTTAACCCCAGATATTTAAAGCAGCCTGGCTGCCATGTTAAGCCAGAATCTCCTATAATGTCTTTGTTCCCTAAGTTATTGAGTGATTTGACCTCTGTCTTGTCTTTGTTTAATTTATAGCCGGATACCTTTGAAAATTCATCAGTAGTGGTGAGGAGAGCCGGTATAGCCTCATCCGCTTTCTCTGAAATTACCAATACATCATCTGCATATGCCGTTAATTTTATGATACAGTCGTTGAAGGGGATTCCTGGTATGTTTTTGTTGTGCCTAATTTGGTAAAGGAATGGTTCGATAGCCAATACAAATAGTGACGGGGAAAGGGGGCATCCCTGTCTCGTACCTTGGTGTAGTTGAAAAGGTGACGAGAGCGAACCTCCTGCTCTGACTCTCGCTATCGGGCAGAAATAAAGGGACATGATCATCTTTATGATTGGTGAACCCAAGTTAAATTTATGAAGCACGGCCTCCAAGTACCTCCAATCAACTTTATCGAATGCTTTTTCAGCGTCAAGTGTTATTGCTTCTGAGGGGGTGGACAGGAGCCTCGCTTTTTCTATCACATGTGCAAAAGTCCTGGTGTTATCGCTGGACAATCTGTTCTTCAGAAACCCCCCTTGTGATGGATGTATGAGCTTTGGTAATATTTTCTGGAGGCGTGCCGCTAAGATGGATGCGAAGAGCTTACTGTCAAGGTTTATAAGGGAAATGGGCCTATAGTTCTTGGTTAGTGTGGGGTCTTTCCCTTCTTTCGGAATAACCGCGATAGTAGCTTCTGACAGAGTGCCTTTAGCTTCACCTGTTTCACTTATTTCTTCGAACATGTTAAGCAGTGGTTGTGTGATTATCGGGGAGAAACATTTGTAGAATTTTGAGGAGAAGCCATCCGGTCCCGGGGCTTTACCACACTTTAGTGATTTAATGGCAGTCTGGACTTCCAGGAACGAAACCGGACTGTTTATGTCCGCATGCTCATCTAGGGAAAGGGATGGGAGGTTGCAATTACTCAAGTACTCATTTATCTTAAGATTTTCCACGTCTGCGTTCTTGGCATAGAGTTTCTCGTAAAATTCCTTAAAAAGGTCTGTTATTTTAGTCGGATCGGAATGAGCAACACTCAGATGGTCAACTATGGAGTTTATCGTGTTCTTCTGTAATTTAAATTTGAGGTAAGCTGCCAGGCTTTTAGCTGCCTTGTTCGATTCACACAGCTTGAACCTTTTCCTCCTATCCAGCCAAACACCGGCTCTTTCACTTACAATTTTATTATATCCGTATTTTTTATTGGCTAACTTATTCAGTGATTCTACTCTCCTGTCTTGCAAGTGCTTAGCTTCTAGGATTGATATCTCTTTTTCTAGTTCCTCTAATTTCTTATTATGATTTTAATTCATGGCAGATTTAATCTTAATAATTACACCTCATAGTGCTTTTTAGTGCTTCCCACCTAGTTAAGTCAGAGGTATCACCCCTGGTATTGTGGTTCAGATACTCTTTGATAGCTGTTTCAATGGTTACCCGGTGCTGTTCATGTTCAAGTACTTCATCATTGTGACGCCATACGGAATGGCGGGTGGATGGTTTTATGTCAGAAATGGTGAGTGTGACGCAGGAGTGGTCGAACACGAGCCTCGGCTCTATTGATGTCTCTAGAATTCTGGGTATGGCGTTCTGTGTGATAAATAACTAATCAATCCGCGAGAACGAGTCGTGGGGTGAGGAGTATTATGAGTAATCCCTTCCGTCTGGGTTTTGCAGGCGCCATGACTCTACTAGATGGAATTGTTCACAAAGGTTTTTGAAGGCTCTGTGAGACCTATTGCTACGAAAGGGACATCGAGAGTCTCTGTCCAGGGTTGGGTCACGGGGAGATTAAAGTCTCCCGCAAGAATGTGGACTGCCGAGTCCGGGATCTTTTCAATTTGTTTCGTTAGCTCCGAAAATATTTATTTTAATACAACTTCAGAAAAGACTTGTGGAGTGTGGGCAAGGGTCTCAAACACATCACACTGTTAGAATGATGCACGTATTCATGGAATCTGGGCACAGATATCTTGAAAAGAATTATCTGCCCACATAATCCAGGCTGCTGTGCAGGGGTCACAGATAAAGGCAAAGAGAATACAACCATCTATTACGCTACACACAAGTTTTGGCACAATTTGTTTGCAGTGTGAACTAGACCTGAAGGAATAAGAACACTTTAAATGAGCACCAGTTATATTACACAACAACACTTACTTTTTAGTTTATTTAGGTACAGGGGGATTACGTGATTTGCCTAGAATCACAGGATATTGAGTCCACGCTGACACTTAAACCTAGTTCCCAAGTTGGCAGCTCTGGACGTTATCCCATTGGGAAAGAGGAGTGCAGCACATAAAACCGACCACTTAACTTTGTAAAAAAGGCCACTTTATTGAAACAGGTGCACATCACAAAGTTTCCTGATAAAACTGCCTTATAAAACAAAAACCTTGCTATACATTAAGTGAACTTACCAATGTCCCCACCCCTATGGTATACCCTAACATACCCACCCCACAGGGAACTCATTTAAATATAGTGTATTTCAACATTTCCATTTTTTTATTACCCGTACATCCTATGACTGCCTGTAAATAACCAAATGTCCTTAGCTGAGCCTTGAACATCCTGCCTACCCCTCCCCCCTTGCTCATGGTTCACCAACTGCCAATGCCAACTAAACTTCTGTCAACTCCTGCCAAACGTTTAAGGTCACCGCTAAGTACCTGTTCCAAGTGACAATGTACACAACTATAACTCTGTGCACGTCTCTACAACAAAGTCCAAATAAATAAGACCATCTAACCGACACCCAAAGTCCCATAGGCTAAAGGGACAGTGGGAGGGGAGAGCCATACATATCTCAGAGCCACCAGGTCACCTGAACATAAAATAGTGGCAGGGAGCCCAGGGTAAGCCCCTGCGTAGGGTTGTGCTGTATTGGGCTACACATGTAGCCCAAAACAAAATGGCAGTGCCAGTACTGCTCCACCCTCCCAATCAGCCAGGTGACAGACCTTCCAGTGGTCAGCTGCCCCCCAAACCCTCCATTGAGGACTGTTTGAAAGTCAGACATAATTATGTCGGAGATGTTTATAAAATTGATGAGCTACAGTCTGTATGTGCTCACCTTTCTTTCTACTTCATTTCCTATGCATTCATCTTACAGAATACATTTACATTATGCACTATTACAAAAATAAATACAGCAAAATTATTGTATTTAGAGGAAGGTGAAATAAACAGGGAGCACAGCACACATTTAATTCAGTTGCACTTATTATTCAAAGAAGGAAAATCATTTCACATTTACAGTAGTTGTTTTTTTTTGTTGTTTTTTTTTATCCTCATCTGCCCGACACACGTCCCTTAGATGCGGGGAAGACCACCCAACCAGCTCACTGCCATTGGGAGCAATGCCCTGGAAATTGAGCCGCTACACACCTAGGCAGAGATTTTTATGAGTTGGTGGTAACAACCATACATCTTGTAACGATGTCTCAAGGCAACTTCGTGCCAGTAAAGCCAGTATGTAAATGTCGAAATCTGGGCAGACCACAATACTGAACTATTGAGTAGGTGGGCTTAATCATCGGATATTTGGGGGGAGGGAGACCCAAAAGGACTTCACTTCCACTCTGTCAAAAGTTTCCAAAATGTGAGGTTCTGGGCTCTACATGATCTTTTCAAGTCTACCTTTGAGGTTTCATATAATGAGGTTGGCCATGCTGAGTGAGTGGGAGGGGTGGTGTCCACCCAATGTATGCATATCTGCCGTCTTGCCAACAGGATGGCATAAAACAAAAAGGACCGTGCTGCCCCTGTGATGTTCTGGTCGAAACCAAGAATGACAAATGGTAAGGATAAGGAAATGTTGGTTTTAATAATTGAATCCAAAGTTACTTTGATCTCCATCCAATAGGTAGCTATGTGGGGGCAGTCCCAGAACATGTGTATGTCAGAAGCTGCTAGCAGTTGGCATTTATTACAGCATTTCCCCTCTTGATATTTGGATAGACGTAAAGGGGTGAGATATGCCCGGTGTAAAGTAAACAGGTGGTTTCGTCTAAGCCAAGCGGGTTTAACCAATTTATACAGAAGGGTAAAGGATTCTATCCACCTGTCCTCATCCAATGCCGCAATTTCTCTACCCCATAGCTCCATTGGGAGATGAAAGTCCCCATCTATCTCTTCCAGTATGGACCAATACCAAAGAGCCACCTCCTTACCTCCTATCTGTTTTTCGACTAGCTGTTGTTCTAGAGGGCTAATTCTCCCGGTATTAGGGTCTTTCCTGATTAATTCTCTGGCCCAGCTGCTAATTTGTGTGTATTTAAATCTTGACAGTGTCGGCCCTACTTTCTCCCTAAGGACTTCCCACAGTATCAAGATGCCTCCATATAACAATTCACCCCATCTAGACAGTAGTTGTTGCTGTAAATTGCAAAATGATCAGGTAAGCATATGTCGAGGGCGTGCTGCACAGGCTGTTCTGAGAGGCCCCACTTCAGAGTCTCGATGAAAGAGGCAGCTATAACAGGCTCTGAGCCAAACACCTGCAAGGCTCTTCAACTGACCCATCTCTCCCATTAGAAGGGGAAACATATGGAGAAAGGCAGAATGTGGGCACTGTATTCGGACGGTGCAGGCCACTAGTAATCGTGACATCATCATGTGCTACCCCCATGTCATTCAAAGAAGTGCTTTTAGTATGGTAGGCCACAGAAGACAGTCCTGTAAGGGCCTGCAGAAAGCAGTACTGAAGCCTAATCCCAGATTTTTATAAGTATGTTTAGTGGATCATCATGACCACCTCACCGGGAGAGGGACAGAAAGAGTGCCAGTCCCCAGAATATAGTGCTTGTGGGGGTCCTTCAACATACATGAATCCCTGCTTGTGGCCTGTGAAGTGAATGCAGAAAAGATGCTTCAGTCTTGCTGCTTCAGTGTTTTATTTGTTTGCAGATGGCCAACCCAAAGGGGCCCCCTTTCAGGTGAACGGTGTGGGGAGATGCATGGGCCTCCGTTGCACCCCTGGTTTCTGGTGCAAGACAGCAGGGAAGCTCTTCTTCTTGAGTTCTTGAGCTTGGTAAGGAGGACAAGCACAGACTGCACTGCCCCTGGATCACAGGTCTACCTGCTACATTTGTATGCAGCATTATCTTGGAATGTGGAGAAATCTAAGTACAATTTACTGATCAAGAGGGCCAGTATTTATGGAAGAGCAGGCAAATCATTTCTCCTGCAGTGTTGAGATCTGTGGAGCTACTCCAATCAGACATGACATTTACACTGCATGATCAACTCATGATCATGGACACCAGGAGACTCTCCTAGGAAGATTCCTCCTGGCCCTGGTGAAATGTTTATTGGGTACCAGAAAGGAGGCCAAATCTCGGAGATGGAGATCAGGCAGGAAGAGGGATCTGGGGACACTCTAGTATACGCACCGCTGCAATTTTGAAGGGTGAAAGGCTGACATTCCTACGAAGTAGAGTTCTGTATCACTTTACAGAAAAGAAGGAGGAATAAGCAACCCAAAAACAAACTGGCTTCCTAAGGGTAAAAAACAACCATATGCAATGATGAAACAAAAGTAATATAGGAAAACCAGATACCCACCTCAACATATAATGAATCACAGTACTACATATCGCTAAATATTCAATATATAGACATTCAATTACTATTATTGAACAAGAAGACCAAAGTTTCCAAAACAACTTATATATCAAATACAAATATATTCAGCACTCTTAAAAAATTGTAACCAATATATTGTTTCTAAAAATGTCATTAGGAAAAATATTTTATTCATATTAAAGATGAGTTTTTATCAACATTATTTGCACCAGTAAAGAAATCAAAACGAATATTTAAGCAGTATCATGAGTGGTGTGATCAGTAATATCACCAGATGCCATCAATCATGTCATTTAACATATCATTAGCGATGCCATGTGTGAGGTTATGAGAAGTGCATGATGGGGACATGGTTTGTGGTCAGTTTACCTAACCATATCTGGTAAATGTTATAGTTTTTTTAGGTTTTGCTCAGTAACCATAACTTCACAATAACTGGTGTAATCAGTGTATTTCTAAAGATTTTTATTTGTAAGTTATAATAATTTACATGTGTTCTGAGATTTAAAAAAAAAATTCAGTTAGAATATATTATAAGTTCTAACCATAATTTCAATTTAACGGTCGTTTTCCAATACATTTCACAGATTTATTTTAAATGTAAGTTTTAATATTTCATGAGTTCTAACCATAATTTCACTCTGTGTTTTTTCAATTAATATATATTAGATTGAAAATCAATTTTTTTGATTGCTATAGAGTTAGTAATGTTTAAGGAATCCGCATGAAAATTTGCACAACCCTGGCAAAGTAGGCTAATGTTTGGCAAGCAAATTTTGCGCGGCTCCATGCAGAGGAAAAAGGTAAAGTTGGGGTTAAAAAGATACCTTTCCTATATTCTCTCTGATGACAAATGTTCCTCCCTGCTATAGCGCAAACTTATGAATTGGATTACACCAAACCTGGAGCGAGAGTGGAACTCAGAGGAGGTCCTTTTTATTGCTTGGTTTTGGGTAAATCCGTTCAGTAGAGTTTTAAGTTAGTGTTTGAAAAATGTGTTGGTGGGCATCAAAGAATTAAGATGTATAGCAATCTCAACTGCTGATTTTTTTTTCCATTTGTAAATGTAAATGTAATTTATATTTATATAGCGCATTATCACCAACGGTCTCTAAGCGCTTGCTTTGGGAACCCGTCCTGGTTTTTCCCTGTGAGATAACCCGTACTGGGCACCCCCAAGGTGAAAGCCAGGCATCCCGCCGCAGGGGGCCATAGTGGAGATTAAGCAAGCTATTGCCTGGAGTTGCAGAGTGTGAACCCGTGATTCAAGCAGGCACCGAAGCGAGAATTATCAAGTCCGTGGACATTTTGGGCTCAAGACCCTGCCGCGTCGGGAATTAAACCCTGCTCCCGGGTCTGACCTCTGCTTTATGGTCTGCCTCTTCTAACCATTGAGCCACACTTCTCCACTTGACTATATCTTTAGCGTAATTTGATGAAATTGCGCACTATTTGGAAAAAGGTTGTCATTTTTAACTTAATCTTAGTTTTTTTAATTTGTGGAAATCAGTCAGAGAAAGCACAGGTGAGCGGGGGGTTGTTAATTTGCTTATAACTGTGGCAGGCTGTCATAAATCCACACTAAATGTGGCAGTCATGTAGAATGTTTAGTTTCCTATCGTTATGTGAAGTTACATGCAGTCCCATAAAAGTGGGATCTCTGTTAAAGTGGGGGAGGGCAAACACATTCTCATATGATAAAATATTAAGCACTGTTAAAAAAAACAATATGAAATTAGCAGACTGTTATTTCCAATGCTTTAATTTCAGGCTTCATGCAGATCAGATAATTTGTTGTGTGACCATCATGAAAAGTTTGGTGGTGAGGAACCACAGGGAGCTCTATAGGGCCCCCATTGTGCCTTAGCGCCTCGGGTGCATGCAGGGGGGCACATGTTGTGCCCCTCTGTCTGCATGCACCCCAGTAGCTGCATGCCATGGAGTATGGAAGTTCATACCTAGCAGGTACTGATTTTGATGTCCCCATTGCGGTGCCTAATTCATAGGCACCGCCTTGGGAACGCCAAAGAACCGCCCGCCACTCAGGAGAAAACTCCTAATCTGGAGGGCGGTTTAACAACTGGTTTAATGGTGTGGGAGCAGGGTGGTCCTGCTCCTGCACCACCAAACTCGTAATGCGGCCCTTAGATGTTTGCTAAGGCCCTAACCAACCAACTGTAACAAACCTTGCCCTTTTTGATCCATCCCGACCAATGTGGCTTCATGCCAGCTCACAGCACCAGACACTGCATTGACAGAGTCAAGGTGGCCCTCTCACAAGTGCACAGCCTCCATTATCCCTCTTCCCTACTCCAAACAGATTTTGAGAAGACCTTTGACACGGTTGATTGGTTCTTCCTAAATAGTGTCCTAGAATGTGCTGCGATGGGGCCTACTTTTATAAACTTACCTACCGTTTGTACTCCCAACCATCAGCACAAGTCCAAATAAACAGTTCACTCTCCACTTCTTTACCCACATGCAGAGGCACCCAACAAGGCTGTCCTCTCTTCCCTCTGCCCTTGCAATTGAACCTCTTGCATGGCTCATACGCTGCGATGCCCAAATTCAGGGCTGGTAATGGGAGGATGGGTCCGAGGAGAGAACTGTGCTATTCGCAGACGATGATATGAAACTTCTGACAAACCCACAGACCTTGGGCTCTCATCGATTGGCACCACTTGACATATATGAAGAGTCCTTAGGACTTCGGGTAATTAAAACCACCTCACTGCTGGTACCAATAAGGACTCGAATGTCTGCTTCTGACTGTCCAGAATTCCAGTGCATTGCTTAACCTTCCAATACTTGGGTATCCATATTTTGTTGCTCCCAGAGCTAACATGGAGCCTTAATTTGACACCCCATGTGACTAACATGAAAAAAGACTTTCAGAAATGGGTGCACCTCCCACTCCTCTTTTTGGGGAGGGGTGGCCCCTTTCAAGATTATGAAACTACCTTGCTCCCTGAACGTGTTCCAAAGTTTCCTTTCCCGATATCTAACCATTGGTTCAAAACTCTAAATTCTATCATCCAGTCTTTCCTGTGGTTGGGTGTTGCTCCCAGATTTCCTTTGCTATTTCTTGACAGTCACTGTATGAGGGAGGACTGGGAATGACAGATCTAGAAGGTTACTATAGGACCTCACAGGTGATCGTTATTAACTCCATAACCGCTGGGTCTTTTTTCCCCAGTGCGGAGCCCTTTTTTGGCTATTTGAGGTAGTTCACACTTAGGCCTCCATAACTTTTTGTCCACATGAGGTATCCATGTCAAATTTGCATCCTTTTTTCCAACATCGTGGGGATTCTAAAGGTATACAGGGTTTGTGGATTCTCTTAGAGGGGACTGAGAAAAGTGCCAAAATACAGCTAAATCTAGTTTTTGAGGGGAAAAAGTGCTGTAGAAGAAAGCTTCTGTGTTATTCCCCCGTAAATGGCATTAAGAAAAGGGTTGCGGTGCTAAAATCACCAACTTTCAGGAACAGGCAAACTTCAATCAGAAAGCCAAATTCTTCAACACAGTTTTGGCATTTTACTGAAAGGTAGACCATTTTTCCTATTTTTTGTGCTTTCAACTTCTATCCAGTTAATGGTGGAAACAGGTGTGAAACCCAAGGTGGATCATGGAAAGCTAAACATTTCTGAAAACTAGACACAATTCTGAATTTAGCAAGGGCTCATTAAGGTCCTTCAAGGTTTTCCTACAAAAAGTAACAGTTGAAATGAAAAAATATTGAATTTGAGTTGAAAAAAACCCAGACATTTGTGTCTAAGTTTTCATCTGTAACGTCTACTAACCATGGCATATTTTGAAAAGCAATATACAGTTACATATGCTGGACCCTTATGGTTGCGAGGATATATAGGTTCTCTAAGAACCCGAGGTACCCAGAGCAAATAACTGAGCTGCACCTTGCAATGGTTTTTCATTGTATACTGGGTAGACAGCAATTCTTTTGGTAAAATACAAAGAGTGAAAAATAGGTATCGAGGAAATCTATGTTTTTTCGAAATGGACACAAGATGAGGAGTTTAGAAGCAGTGGTTATTTGCACATCTCTGAATTTGTGGGTACCAATGCTAGTAAGTGAATTAGAGGGAAATTTTCTGAATGAATTCTTACACACTGGCTTACATTTGGAGGGTGAAATGCAGAGAAAGACAATTGGTAATAATACTTGTTCTACTATTTTGTGTTCCCCTAAATCTCCCAATAAAAATGGTACCCGCGACAGGAAAGAGCCCAAAACTCAATGTGGACACATCACATTGATCAACTGAAAACTGTCCCTTTTTTTGCAATGTGCCTAGCTGTGGATTTTGGGCCCTAGCTCAGCTGGCACCCAGGGCACCTAGCAAACCTGTACATTTTTTAAGACTCGACCCCTAGGGCAATCCATGATGGGGTGACTTTTGTGAGTTTCACCAGGTTGTGTTACCCAGAATCCCCTGCAAACATAACATTTCACTAAAAATCCCCCAGCATTCCCCTACGTTTTCTGATAAAAATGATACCTCACTTGTGAAGGTAGGCCTAGTGCCCACGACAGGAAACATCCCAAATTGCAAAGTGGACACCACATTTTTCCACTGATCCTTTTTTGCAATGTGCCGAGCTGTAGATTTTGGATTATAGCTCACCCGGCACCTAGGGAAACCTGGAAAGCCTGTACATTTTTCAAACTAAACATCTAGGTGCATCGAGTGTGGACTGCCTTGCATGGCTCTCACCAGGTTTTTTCTACCCAGAATCCAGTGCAAACCTCAAACTTCGATACATTTTCATCACATTTTTGTGACGGAAAGTTCCGGAATCTGTGGGGAGCCACAAACTTCCATCCACCCGGTGTTTCCCCAAGGCTCCAGATCAAAATGGTGTCTCAATTGTGTGGATAGGTCTAGTGCCCGCACCCGGAATCGTCCCAAAATGCAACATGGACGCATTACGTTTTTCCACCGAAAACTGACCCTTTTTTCCAATGTGGGTAGCTCTAGGTTTTGGACCCTAGCTCAACCGGCACCTAGGGAAACCTATTCAATCAACAGGGGTACAGGGGGAAGGTATTCGGTAGCGCTGCCCCCCACTCAGACCAGGACTAAACAACAAGAGCCCCACCGAATCAAGGTCATCCGTATGCCAGACCAATCCAATGGGTATAGTATCCTAATTTTGATACATATACCTAGGGTGTGTGAAATAGCACTACTCCAATGGTCAGGATGTATAAGTGACTTGACACAGCAAAAAACAACAACACAGGTCAACACATTCAAAGACTGAGAAGAATGTGAAAAATATATGTGAAGAATAGAGTGAGTGTCTCACGGAAGCAACACCCGAGGGGGTTCCTGGCTAACAATCACCGGTATACCCACTTCTCATCATTGGTCACTCACTCTATGTAAAGAAAACAAAAGTACACATAAACACAGTACAGAGTGCACACGTGAGAATTGCGACAAAGACAAACCAGTGTATACGAATAAACACTTCTGAACACAAACGTGTAAACATAGACCCCCAAACAAACAAATATAAAACCGGGCAGAGTTTTGCTGGCTACTTATCCTTTATTCTGGTGCTGCAAAAACCTCCCGTTTAAAAATGGTTAATTAAATACCATGCAGGTTCTTCCTCAAGCCGACATGTTTCATTGCTCCTATTTTAAGCAATTTCTTCAGGGCATATGAGGGTTTTCCTATTCTCAAACTCCGGCGCTGGGAAGATCGTCGGAAGCGCCGGAGGGACTCGGCAGTAGTGGCTCGCATCATTGAGGAGCCATTGGCGGACGCGTGATCTATTGACACGGAGTCCAACAGTTGGTGACCGGTACACACTGATTGGTTCACCATAAGGTCTGACTATACATTGTATATGTGAAGTTTGAGAATAGGAAAACCCTCATATGCCCTGAAGAAATTGCTTAAAATAGGAGCAATGAAACATGTCGGCTTGAGGAAGAATCTGCATGGTATTTAGTTAACCATTTTTAAACGGGAGGTTTTTGCAGCACCAGAATAAAGGATAAGTAGCCAGCAAAACTCTGCCCGGTTTTATATTTGTTTGTGTGGGGTCTATGTTTACACGTTTGTGTTCAGTATTGTTTTTTCGTATACACTGGTTTGTCTTTGTCGCTATTCTCACGTGTGCACTCTGTACTGTGTTTATGTGCACTTTTGTTTTCTTTATATAGAGTGAGTGACCAATGATGAGAAGTGGGTATACCAGTGATTGTTAGCCGGGAACACCTTCGGGTGTTGCTACCGTGAGGCACTCACTCTATTCTTCACATATATTTTTCACATTCTTCTCAGTCTTTGAATGTGTTGACCTGTGTGGTTGTTTTTTGCTGTGTCAAGTCACTTATACATCCTGACCATTGGAGTAGTGCTATTTCACACACCCTAGGTATATGTATTAAAGTTAGGATACTATACCCTTTGGATTGGTCTGGCATACGGATGACCTTGATTTGGTGGGGATCTTGTTGTTTAGACCTAGGGAAACCTGGCCAACATATACATTTTTTTAAACTAGACACGTAGGGGTACCAAGGGTGGGCTGACTTATGTGGCTCTCACCACGTTTATTTTAGCCAGAATCCCATTCAAACCTCAAATTTTGTCTAAAAAACACATTTTCATCACATTTCTGTGATGGAAAGTTTTGGAATCTGTGGGAACCCACAAACTTCCTTCCACTTGGCAAATACCCAAGTATCCCAATACAAATGGTAAATCACTTGTGTGGGTAGACCTAGTGCCCGCGACAGGAAACAGCCCAAAACGCAATATGGATGCAGCGCATTTTTTCAGCAAAAACTGGCCCTTTATTTTCTGATGTAGGTAATTCTAGATTTTGGACTCTAGCTCAGCCGGTACGTAGGGATACCTAGCCAACCTTTATACCTCTGAAAAATAGACACCTACATTTCTGTGATGGAAAGTACTAGAATCTGTGGGGAGCAACAAACTTCTGTCCACCTGCGTTCCCTCAAGTCTTTCAATAAAAATAGTACCTCACATGTGTGTGTAGGCCAAGTGCCCACAACAGGAAATGGGCACAACGTAACATGGATGCATCGCATTTTCCCACCGAAAACAACCCCTTTTTTCCAATGTGGGTCTAGATTTTGGACATTAGCTCAGCCAGCACCTAGGGAAACCAAGCCAACCCGTACATTTTTGAAAACTAAATACCTGGGGGAGTCCAGGGAGGTGTAGCTTGTGTGGATCCCCCAACGTTTTCTTACCAAAAATCCCTTGCAAACCTCAACTTTAGCTAAAAAAATCTAATTTTCATCACACTTCTATGTGGGAAAGTTGTGAGATCACTGGGTCAGCACAAATTTCCTACCCCCCAAAATGTATTGTGGAGAAATGGTGTATCACAAAACGCCTTGGTTTTTCAACGGGGCACCTGTGTTTTTGGTCCCGGGCACAGCAACCATCTAGGGAAACCTACCAAATCCAGCCATTTTTTAAAGCTAGACACCTTGGGGAGTCAAAGGAGATGTGGATTGAGTGGATCCCCCAACATTTTGCTTACCCCAGAATCCCCTGCAAACCTCAAATATAGCTAAAACAATTATTCACATTTCTGAGTGGGATCACTACACCGGCACAAACTTCCTACCACCTAGCATCCCCTCGATCTCTGGATAAAAATGCTACCTCACTTGTGTGGTGCTCAAAGGGAGTAAGCCTAAAAACTTATAAAAATAAAACTTCCCCTTTGGACCCGCTTTAGTTCCCCCTCAATCTCTACATGTTTTGGTCCTTCCTTGGCGCAGGCACTCCTCCCACCCTCACAAGTGAGATATAATTTTTATCGGTATACTGAGGAAAAGGCTGCCCTCTCGTCTCAAGTCTCTGGACCATCAAAGACTTCCTACAACTCTGCAACAGTACCTTGCCTCTGCCATCTGTGAGTCCTGCCCTGCCAAATAGTGCCAATCCAGTCCTGGGCTCTTGAATGTGAGCTTCTGCTGTGTAGAACCATCAAAAGGAATGCTGGGACGACTTTGTGCCGATCGGAACTGACACATTGCCCTTCTACGCTGGAGCAGATCGTTGACATCGCTTCGACGGACATCGTGGCTTGGCGACGACCGACAATGCGGCTCGATGATCATGCAGCGTCTTCATTATAAACTGATTCATTAACAAGGCCTTCCGTGCCTGCATAGTTCGGAACCGAAGCATCAAGTTGTCGACGCTTCCTCCATCCAAACTACGTTTTCAGAAGAACCTGCGTGAGTCCTGTGGCCTCCCTGCCCTCCATCGTGGTTGGCCTGAACTTTGGATTTACCCCAGTCCAGTGCAACCTCAAGAAACCCCTAAGTGCAATTTGCTTCTAAGCACTACATTTTGATTTATTCTTTAAAAATTCATGAATTAGGTTCTACCGGATTTTTGTCGTTTTGGTCTTGTTGTACTCATAATATTATTGTCTATTTTTATAACCGTGTGCAAAGTATTTTTGTGATGTTTTCATTGCGTTACTGTGTGAGCGTGTTGCACAAATACTTTACACTGTGCTGTTTTAGATAAGCCTGATTGCTCTGTGCCATGCTACCAGAGAGTGAGCACAGGTTAACTTTTAGTGTGTATTTAGCTTACCCTGACTAGAGCGTTGGTTACTGCTTGGACAGGGTGTCTACCTCTTCCAACCATAAACCCCCAGTTCTAACAGTTCTCTCTCCCACACCCTTTGTACACTTGTCCTATGGATGGACACTTATCTTCATGGGAAAATGAAAATCCACATCTGAAGATAAGCTTTATTTTCTATTATGACTTTGACTTATATGTATCTTGTTTATACTGAAGCTGAACTCGGACAAGACGGATGTCCTCATCCTCGGCTCACCCCCCTCAGCCTGGGACGACTCCTGTTAGCCGACTGCCCTGGGAGCAGCACCAACACCCATCGACCATGCACGCAACCTGGTGTTCATCCTCGACTCAACAGTCTCCATGACCAAGCAAGTCAACGCTGTCTCATCCTCCTGCTTCAACACCCTCCGCATGCTCCGGAAGATCCACAGGTGGATCCCAACCGACACAAGAAGAACGGTCACCCAGGTCCTCGTCAGCAGCATGCTGGACTACGGAAACGCCCTTTACGCGGGGGCCGCGGCCAAACTGCTGATACGACTGCAATGCATATAGAACGCCTCTGTCCGCCTGATCCTCGACACAGCCACATCACACTCCACCTTGTTAAATCGCAGTTTACAAACGTGAACATCACCGGCGCCATCTTGCCTAACAAGAGCCATTGTCCGCACGTAAACAACATCCATTTTAGGTGCCGCGGCCATCTCACGCTTTGCAAGTCACCCACGATTCACCCTGACCTCGCAACCATCCCCAGTGCCCTGATTCAGCATGACCAAAAATGCACTAAGGTCATAAAACCTTGTCCTCGTGACAAGACCCTGGAGCCACTTCCCGCCCTAAACACGTTCGTCCTTTCATCCTCCAGGCCCTTCTAATAAACCCCAACTGCACCTGGCCACCCGATCCAGTCCCAGGCTGAAACCAGGCCCTGCGGACGTAGTTTATTGCCCCCACACAGCAGGACTTGTTGCACGAACAGAAATGCTTGATCTTATCACTTGCATAACCCTTAGATATGACCGATCACACACATTTACAGATCCTGTCGGAATGTCCAGCTGTGAGATATCAATCACTAATTAAGACCCGGGTGGGGGACGACAAACTGTTGGGACAATGTGAGAACCTGCTGGGGGCGGGAATTCCTAGGATGTTTGACCATCAATAAAGTTACTGTAAATTGTATAAAAAGGGGAGCAGCGGAGAGATTGTTAGAACACCTCCTGAAGACATCCCTTGTGTCAGACCTGACGTGTTCTCCTCTGGAGCAATAAACCTGTTCTTGCTTTCCAGTTGCCAGCGCCTGCCTCTTTATTTTGGTAACTATCGATATTGGGAATTAGAGGCGTCTTGCGCCAAACCGCCTGGGTATTCGTTAGAGATTGGCTGTTTTTCCACAACCTGAGAGACCTTCACTGGCTGCCTGTCAAGAAGAAGATCACCTTCAAACTCCTCACCCACACACACAAGGCACTCCACGAGACCGCACCAGCATACCTCAACAGATTTCTCACCTTCGACACCCCGACCTGCCAGCTCCGCTCCGCCGACTGCGCCCTTGCTACCGTTTCCCGCATCCGAAGAGTGACAGCTGGCGGCAGATTGTTCGCCTACCTCGCCGCCGAGACCTGGAACACCCTCCCCATCCTCCTATGGCAGACCCAAGACCTACTTACCTTCAGGAGACTACTCAAGACCTGGCTCTTCGAGCAGTAGCAGCACTCCCCCCTAGCGCCTTGAGACCCTCACGGGTAAGTAGTGCGCTTTAAAAATGTCATGATTGATTGATGGATTGATTGTTTATGCTTGTGCTTGCTTTTCACTGTCAATGCCAATTCATTGTGTGCTGTTCCTACTTCCATTTCAGCAGCTTGTTGGTCTTCTAGTTCTTCTGCTCTCACAGCCATCAGCATCATCTCTAGACAGTGTATTTCTCTCAGCAAGCGTCTTCTAAATGAATCTGAAAGGCAGCCATCAATGACTCTGAGGCGCATAGCTTCTTATTCAGTAAAGTCACAGAACTTGCAATGTTTAATTAGTGCATCAAGTCTTTCAACAAACTCGTCAGATGTTTCACCAATCTGTTGTCGTGCTTGGTTGAAGATATAACTTTCATAGTCGACATTCGGCATCGTAATGAACTTGTCTTTAAACACTTCTTCCTCAACCTCTACAGTTGGTCCCAGTAACCCCTGCCTTGCCCATGGCCCACTAAACAGGGTTCTGACACCATCTTTACTAAAAAAAAGATAGCCATGCCTTTGCACTAAAAATGCATGGCTCCCTGTGGCAAGCGTAGCATTGGAGAGAAGTTTTTTTTCTCCAAACCTTTACAACTTTGCATGTGTGCTGTCCTGCTCGGCACAATTTAAACTTAAAAACATTTTAAAGTATGACTAAGCATGGTATTTTGTACTGGAAGGGTCTAGTACAAAACCTATGCAAAACATCACACAGACCCCCTTGCACTATGGTGCGACAGTGAGTGCATGTGGCAAGGCAGAATAATGTGAACCACACAGTGGGAGAAAGATACAGCACCATATCTTAAGAAGTGGGACTGTTCTGCTCTCGCCCATTCATGCCGCACAACACAGCAACTTTAATTGTTGCTCTGCATTGCATGACAAATTAGCAAATTTGGCATTTCACGTATCAAGATTACTCCTGATATTTTTAAATTCATGCAGATCCATCAAGAGAGGCGAGGGGGGGGGGGGGCAAAAAGTGAACATTTTCTAATATATTTGGCAGGTTTAAAAAAAAAGCAAGACCCAATGGTTTTCAAATTCTTGTAATGTGTTGGTAACTATTTAAAACCTGCGGCCCAAGCAGTAGGATAACCCTCCCTTCATAGTTTTACTAACGATCTCTGTAACAGAATAAGGCCCAAGGCTTCCGGCAAACCTAGTAAATGGCGACAATAAAGCAACTATGTGAGACGGATGGTTTTCTGTGAAGGCGTCTTGTAAGCAGCATGGATAACTCCTCGAGGACACAGGCAGGCCCTGGCTGCTCGGGATTGTTCTGGGGCAGATCTGGTTGCATGGAGGGGTGGGAGTGATTGTTCTCGGGCAGCTGAGGGCATGGAGAGTAATGTGGTGGTGGCTGTGACACACAGACCGCCTGTGGCAGTGCTGAGCGCACGGTGGGTGCGGTGTAGGCCCTGACGAGGGTTACACAGATTGCATTTCTCCATTGTAGGTCGGTCAGAAGGCTCGACGTTTGACTCGGTGCCTTACTGTTTCTCCTCATGAACGGAAAGAAAGGGCGCACAATTCAATCGCTGACCTGTTTAGTCAACAAATGTGTAAATAAATAAGGAGGGTCGTTGTTGGTGGACCTTTCAAGGGGTTGGATCGTCGTTTCCTCTGTCCTATTGTTGACCGAACTTCCGTGACGTATTTTTTCCCAGTGGCATATGTAGCAAGGTCATGTAGTACCTGGCTTGACAAAATGGTAAAAATATGTGTTTAAACACATATTTCCCTCAATGATGACACTTGTCACCCCCGGCTTGACAAAATGGCAAAAATATGTGTTTAAAACGCATATTTTTGCCATTCTGTCACCCCCTCCGACCCCCTTCCTACGTCACTGCTTTTTCGCACATTGCCTGCATACACTGCGGTTTGCCACTGCGTGAAGGATTGCAAGCGTGTGTATTGTGCATATACATTTTTTTCTTTTTGATATATCGAAAACAGTGTTCATATTTTAAAACTTGCATACATGCCAACATTTTAGAAGAGGAAAGTGGATGATATTTTAAAAGTAATTGCGAGGATGTATTTCGCCCATTGGTTCTATTGAATGAGAGGCAATTTCAGGCGGGCCTGAATCGGGCCTCTTGGCATGTATGAAGTCGCGAATTGCCTTGAGTGCAGAATTGGAGCTGCTGGAAGAAAATTACTAATTTGCAGCTGCTTTTAATCATAATGTCATATTTTGTATAGAGCCATTCAATTCATTGTGCTGCACTTAACAGGTGTCATTTTTACTTGGTTCAATGGTCTTCAATTTTTCAAAATAAGTAGGATAAAGACCTGAGTTGCATGCCACTCACAGGTTTCAAAGGCAAATAGTTCCCTTACTCAGATCTTTTATCATCTACCAAAGAAGGCGCTTAGGTCACAAGCACATGGCTATGCTTTCTTTTCGAGTACCTGGCAAAAGTGTCTTACGTCGAAAGGTGCCTGCAATAATTTGAAGGGACCAGCAGAGATTGAAGGGAGTCCAGAGAGAGGCCAAAAGATGTGGCCTGAGCAATCATTAGTAGCCAAGATTAGTTCACCTTTTTGTTTTCTTCACTGCAACAGTGTAAGTGCTATGGGTGTGCACAGATTTGGATTCCGCGCTTATTGTGCAATAGGAATCAAGCCCCACTTCACTGATGAGTCCTAAATATGCCAAAACAGGTCTATTTAGGACTCATCAGTGAAGTGGAGCTTGATTCCTACTGCTTGTGGTCCCGCCTGGAGGAGAACTGGCCTACAGATCATGAATGGCAGGTCCTATTGGAGCAGGCCGATGAATGATTTGCATAAGGCTTTTCTCTGTTTGGAGTGGCATAGTGGGCATAAGCACAGTGGACTGGAATGCATGTCTGAATAATTACCTGTGGCTGAGATAACGTTAACCACCCACCCATCACTAATGTTTGCCCATCTTTACATCCATGGCTAGACATATTAAAAATGATGGAGCAATGATGGGCCGAGTTGTCCTGCTAATTTAGGAATTTGCCAAAATCTGGGCTCATTTTTAAACGGACTGTCCCACTCTAAAGGGACATTGTTGTTCAAATTTTAGTGTTAACTGTTTTTATTTGTGAAGATACCCATACCTTCATCTACATTCATCTGGCCAATGAAGAGCACAAGAATATTCATGCATTACATGTTTTATAAACAACTGACCCTCCAATTTTCCCTCCCAGACCCCAGAATGATAAGCGGTGTGTGTAATTTAATCCCTGGTGGAAATTCTAAAGCAGCATGTCTCACCTGTGAGGGCTAACTATGTTCAGTGTCAACAACTTGACATATTGAGTCATTTACTTTACACAGCTGACTTACATTTACATTTTGTGTGTGGGACTTGTGGACTCAGTTGCAAATTACAATGTCGATTAAGCTCCACCTGGAAGACAGTGTTTGGTATGCATCTCTATCCCAACTCATACCTGTGGCAGTGGCATTGCAAGAGCGCAAGGAGCCCTAACGCAAACAAGGAAAATGACCTGAGACCCAAGGGTTGGTAGTAAAAGATAACCAGTGCATTTGCACCTGCTGCACCAGGGCCCAGACTTCTCAAACCAGGTTCAAGCTGAACCTCCAAGTCTCTTCTCCGTAAACTTTGGTAATACACTTTATCCACTGCAAAACATTCCAACATAACACTACACACCTCTTTATGTTATATTAACTTTCTTTAATGCCTGACTAGGGATCTTTGCAGCCTCTGTCTCCACACCCCCACAAGAATACAATGCTTAATTTGTCCTAGTATTTGTCTGTGTTTGGTACTGGTACTTAGTTGTTAGCCCTTATTTATAACAGTCCAGCACATGATGGCGCTGCCTATCTATGTCTGAGAGCATATCGGTTTTACTTTCAAATATACATTTAAAAAATAATTCTAGCACTTCTAAACCATTCTTAGAGATTTGTGTGTCTGTAAGTGTCCAAATTGTCACATTTATGGGATTTTGATGCTTTATAGGAAGTATTTATACTGGCATTTGGAAACAGTGGTAAGACCAGTTGGTTGTGCAAGCTTCTATGGTCGCCCAGGCAACACTATGGGCCCTGGCACTTTTTTTTTTTACAATGTAAGCCCTGAAAAAATGTATTTGTCTCTCTTTCTCAACGAGGAGTGCACAGGTGGTAAAGACAAATAGTACACCAGGGGCCCGATGTAAGTAGCCCTTTACCGATCGGTAACGGCTGAAAATACCGATTTTCGGCCCTTACCGATCGGTATCCAGCCATCGAGATGTAGGGCGCAGAAAACCGTCCGAATCGGTATTTATACCGAATCGGTATAGTTACCGAATCAGAAATAATCCGATTCGGAAATGCACCGATTCGTTAAAAGAACGAATCGGTAACATACCGAATCGGTAAAAATACCGATTCGGTCCATGTACCGAATCGGTAGAGACACCGAATCGGTAAATATTCCGAATCGGGCTATCTACCGATTCGGTAGAGTCACCGAATCGGTAAATTACCGATTCGGACTATCTACCGATTCGGTAGAGTCACCAAATCGGTAAATTACCGATTCGGACAGGGCAAAACTCTGATTGAGATGTAGGGAAGCACAGAAATACCGATTTTGCCTCAAAATCGGTATTTCAAATTCGGTATTTACCATGGATCCCAATCAGGTGGTAACCAACTGCAACCTATAAAAATAGACCCAAAATGCATTGCAACTTGCAGGATGGCGGCTTTTTATGTCATTGCAAGGCGGCTACGGCTACAGCAGGAAGGAGAGAGGGAATGGCAAAGAGAGGAACAGGTCTACAGACAGAGGATCACCCTGTTCATGCTCAAAGAGGCAGAGATCCTACAGAGGTACAGGCTGGACTCAGACACCATTCTGGAGCTCATCAGGGACCTGAAACCACTGTTGGACCACCCCACCCCAAGGGCACACGCCATCCCAACGCACGTGCAGGTGCTATGCAGCCAACACCTGCTTGCGTCTGGCAGCTATCAAAGTGGAGTCGCTGCGGTAGGAGGGGTGACCCAGAGCAGCCTGTCAAGGTTTTTCCACAAATTCCTTGACGCCATGATACAGAGGATGGACCAATACATATCTTTCCCTGCGACCCATGCGGAACTGGTACAAACAAAAGCAGACTTTTACCAGATGGCACAATTCCCCCAAATCATCGGCTGCATATATGGCACGCACATTCCGATTTGCCCCCCTGCTGACACAAAATACATATACCGCAATAGGAAGTCTACGCACACCATCAATGTGCAAGTGATCTGCAATGCGAAGTGCACCATCACAGACCTGGTAGCAAAATTCCCAGGGAGCACCCACGACTCCTACCTTTTTCAACACAGCGGCATCTATGCACGGCTGACGGCTGGGGAATTTGGTGAAGGATACCTCCTAGGTGAGACACATCAGCAGACCCCCATAACACAAATTAGCAATGTAAAATACATGTATGCATGTGAGTAATGTTACCCCTTTTCCTTCTAGGCGACAGTGCATATGCCCTCCGCTCATTAATACTCACCCCCTACCTCAACCCCTCTACACCCAGCCAAAGGAGGTATAACCGGGCCCACAAAAGCACAAGGAATGTAGTAGAACGGACCTTTAGCATCTGGAAAAGCAGATTCAGATGCTTGCACAAGAGTGGAGGTGCAAGGCAGTATACCCCCATCACCTGCTGCAAGATCATAGCTGTCTGTGTAATGTTGCACAACCTTGCGGTGAAGAAGGGCACTGAGGTGGAGTTGTCAGACTACGAGGACCATGACGAAGACGTTGCTGTGCCACAAACACAACCTGCTGGGGTGTCTACGCCAAGTGATGGCAGATACAGACGTGAGGAGATAACAGAAAACTATTTCTGAGTGAGTACGGATGCACAGACAGGTCAATGGATGTTTGAAAAAAAAAGATTTAATAATGTTGCAACAACGTTACTGCACTGATGTGCAACAAATGAAATAGGTAAACAATATGTGGGAAATGTTAATTGTCCGGGTTGCCTCACCCGCCCTGGCAGTCTTACTTCTTGCTGCGCTTAGCTGACCCACTAGGATGTGGCTCACCCCCTTCTGTGTGTCCGGCAGTCTCAGCGGAGCGCCTAGTGCTCCGGCGCGGCTCAGACAGAGCGCTGGCCGGGCTGCTGCGGCTGCTGCTATCCACAGCCTCGCCCACGTTCAGGGCAGGATTCACCACTGTGTTAGATATTATCAGTGCCTCCATGGCAGTGGTGATGCGGGCCATGCCCCTAGTCACCTCTGCCGTGTTCTGGGTGAGGCAGTCCTCCATGTTAGCCCCACGGCTAGTGCAGCTCGGCCAGTTTCCTCTTGGTGAGGCTGCGAATGTCGTAAAACCTCTTCTTGAGGTCGTCCAGGCTCCTGGGGGTGACACCAACTGCGTTCACTCTCTCCCCGATGTCACTCCACAGCTTCCTCTTGGTGCTCTCTGGGACAGTGAGGGACAGCCTCCCAAACAGCTGCCTGTGTACCCTCACCACCTCCTCCACCAAAACTTGCAGCTCCATGCTGCTGAACTTGGCCTTCCGCTTGCGCTCAGCCTTCTGGCTCTCAGAGCTGCTTGCCATTTTCACACAGATCTGGATAGTGCTACCACTGCTGCTCACTCTGAATGCTCAGCTCAGGCTGCCTCTCCAGAAAGTTCTAATGAGTTGCACCTGCCTGGGTAGCCACTCCCTGCTAGGGTGGGGGAGGGTGGTTCCACCTCATTGGCTGTTGTCACTAGTTTCAGTTTTACTTGCTCGCCGATTCGGCATTTACCGATTCGGTATTTACCGATTCGGCTAATACCGAATCGGCTAATACCGATTCGGTAAATACCGATTCGGTATTTACAATGCGTTCCTATGGGCCTTTTGGCCCATGGGGGTGTATTGCTATTACCGAATCGGTATTTGCCGATTCGGTATTCGCCGATTCGGTAAATACCGAATCGGAAATTGCCGATTCGGTACGTATCGAAACACGATACCGATTGCTACCGATTCGGTATTTTACCGATTTTTTTTATCTACATATCATTTTCCGATTTCAAAATACCGATTCGGTATAAATCGGTATTTTAAAATCGGTAAATGGATTTTACCTACATCGGGCCCCAGACGTCTAAGTCTAGTCTGGCCTGAGAGTATAACAGTTCTGGTGCGGTTAGAGAAAAAGGGTACAAGGATAGCATCCCCGGTGACTGATGGCTCCGTATTAAACTGCACAATAGTGGCAGGTTGGAATTAAATGTTGGTTGTATACAACTATCTGATAGGATTGCATGGATAAAAAAGTGGCTACTGAATGGAAAACAATATCAATCCATTCTACTGTAAATGTAAATGTATAGGCATTTATATAGCGCACTACTTACCCGTAGGGTCCCAAGGCGCTTCGACCGCTGCGAAACCCTTCCTGGCTTCCCTGAGAGATGGTCCCTTAATGGGTATCTCCAGGGTGAGACCAGGCATCCCCGGCGGTCTGGTGGGGCCGTTAGTGAAGATGAGGCAAGCTAATGCCCAGAGTTGCCGAGTGTGATCGCTGATCAGAGTGGGCACCGAGGCGAGAGAATTATCGAGTCCGCTGACCCTGGTCCAGAAACCTGCCGCGCCGGGAATCGAACCCTGGTCCCGGGCCGTCCTCTGCTCTCGGGTCTGCCGCCTCTAACCAGTGAGCCACACTACTTCACTACTAAGAGGTTGTATTTGGCATGATTCTGATGACCTTATAAGTATATGATGTGCAATGGGCAAATAAATCACCTTTGTGTACTGTATGTTATGAACATATACACAGTATGTATTCCTTGTGATCAGAGTAGGAGAGGATTTATCAAGGGTCAATAAAGGTAGATGGACATAGGCATTAGGTACATTTATATTTCTTTACATGTAGTCATTCAGAACATTTACATCTTGAATATCAATTCCATGCATTTAATATTGAATGCAGTTTTAAGTAACATTCTAGACTTCTAAGATGGTGTCACCATAGTAAGAGTCACATTCCAAACAAGAACACATGTGAACTAGAATGTGGCAGCCATCTTTAAACTCTAGTATATCAAGATGCTTACCCTTGCTTCCCAATGCACATCTTTTTCTCCATGTGTCTCACTCAGTTTGAAGACAGAATTGTGCTACAATCATCTCTGAAAAATCTTCTTTGTGTTATCAGTTGAAATTCTTCGGTGGAACTAATTGTTATTGGAGTGCTGCCTTCTACCTAATATTGGACATTTATAATTCCATTCTGCGAACTGACAATCTCCCATTCCTTTGTAAAGACTTTGAACCACATTCTTGATTTAGTTTTCTGGATGTATTATAAACTACACTCAATATTATTCAAGGTAGTTGAGGGATTAGGTTATGCATGCATATATCATTACAACGTAGACGAGTTAGATTTTAGACTAACATTTTATATTATATGTTGCAGGCAAACCCCTTGTATTCACATGCACACATAGATGTAGAGTGTTACCCAACTCTAAAAGGTATATCATACACAGTATTTTGGATAGTGTGAGATAGCTCAATTCATAAGAACTTATAGTAAATGTTGTTAGCTTATTCTTTTCAAGACTCGAACACCTGGGACAAACCTATTTCAGGTCCAAAAAGAGGGTGCTACAGACAGGCATGCGTCTTACCCTATTTAATTTTCCTCCTGTGTTCTTGAGAGTTGCTTCTTAGCCTCCTCAAAGCACTAGGTGGGCAAGGCTAAGAAGAATCAAAGTCCAAACTTCCCTGCATAGAACCATGAGTCTAACACTGTGTTGTAAACATGCCACCATTATGCACTGCAGCAGAATTTCATGTCCTTATCCACAGGCCTCTAACCTCTTCATGGGTCATGCGCAGCCTGTTCTATTGTCACCTTCTTCGAAAAGACCAATAGATGACATCTTGGATGGGAGAGGAGACACTGTTCAAATTCGATTCCACTGGGCATGTCATCACCATGTGGGATGCAATCAGAGCCGGTCTTTGCTATAATAGTATCCTCTGCAGAAAGAAATGGGACTGCTACTGGGGGTCCCTTTTGTGTTCACAAGTCAGTCTCTGGCTGATTATATCAGAGCAGTCACTGGCCTCTGAACACCACATCTCTGTACCTCCCCCAACTCACCTGAATCACTCACAACTTAATTCCATCACCCTGGTACCAAATTATTAGTTGCAGGTGTTGTTGGCATGGGATAGTAGTAGAGGGAGGGGGATGATGCAGTATTAAAAATACCTAGTAAAAAGAAAGGGATCCCTTGGTGAAATGTTAGGGCACAACCCAAAGTTTATATGGTTGTTATTCTTCTAGCCCATATATTAGAAGTGAGAATAACTCACAAGTTCATACATTCTAAAAAAACATTTTATTGAGAGGGACACTGCTGCCTGCATTACCTTAATGCAGACGGCTCCATGCACCCCTCTGAAGATTGGCGACCTGGGCCAAGGTCGCCAATGCGAAAACGCAGCCCTGAATGCAATGGTCATCCACAGACTTCATAGCACATTTCTGACAGACAACAGGGAAGGTGGATGTCTGTCTTCATGGGAGTTTCTGTAGCTCCATCCAGTTTCTTTAGGACTTCAGGGGAACACAGAAAGTTGTTGGAAACGCTATCGCCCAGGGATGTATGCCTTGACTTTGAGTACCATTACTCCTATATAGCATTACTACTACTTTATGACCTATTTTGACTCTTATACCCTCGATAAAACAATATCCCATATTTTGAATTCATTACTTATAAACCAAAATTCTAACCCTAAAGGTAATCATAAACTGGTTCTTTTATTAACCCCTTCCATGCTCATGATGGCCCCCGGCCATCATGAGTCGCAGTGGGCGTGTTAGTCGACAGCCGGCGGCCGTCCGAGCAACGCCCAAGATTGGAATGTCCCAGCACAGCGGTGCAATTCGCGCAGCAGCGAATCGGTTAACCATAGTCCCAGCCTTAGACGGTGTCAGAAAAATCACCTCTCAGCTGGCTAATAATGCTACCTTTCGTGATTATTACCAGAGGTTATATGCAGTGCTGGATCACTGTGCTCTGGAGCCACACACAGCTTCTTTTGCAACCTACCGATGGTCAGGTTGAACCCTTTACAACGGGCTGCACTGGATGAGCCCCTGCACTTGGATGAGATCTGTGCCGCTATTTCACAAATTGGCCGCAACAAAACCCCATTACTGTCATAATTTCATAATATACAATCACCCCTGGGTGCCGCTGTGATGAGGGAACATCTCTTGGACCACATGGCTAAGAGGAACTTGGAGAGTGCAAAGACTATGTGCGGTGACGTGTCAGTCTTAAGGACTCTCATTGCAACAAAACATTTATCAAATCCCATGTTCTTACATAAGGGCACCAACCAGTACTTTCTGGCTTTACTGTAGGCGGGGCAAAAAAAGAGCATGTGTACTTCATCCTCCTTGATCGCACCACATCCAGGGCAGAAGTTACTCGTGGGATTAGACCACATGCTTGTGTGTGCCCTTAGTGGTAGTGTTCCATGCCTCCATTGGATGTATAGCTTCCTCGCTCCTACAGGATATATGACATTCATAAACTCCTCTAAACCAAATGAGTGTTTGAGAGTTAGAAAGGTGATGGTCAAGGAGCCAGCTTTGGAGTCATGCAACCATATGTTTTGTTTTTGATGCATAAAGGACTTCGCAAGCATTTTGCCTGAAACCCCCCTGCATGCCCGTTCTGGATCATACCAGAGGTCAGGTAGTCCCATTTTCCCGAGTTCATTTTTCACAAATACAAGCCAGGGAATTTTTGCTGCGCTACCGTGGCTCAGCACATCCTTCAATTCGAGCCTATAATTGGACAGTTCTGGAGTTATCCATAGCCTGCACCAAACCCTGAGAGGTTTCAGGGCTAGCTCGTCCTGGATAAAACTCAGCCCTAAGTCCAATCTCAACGGCAAGAGAGGCGTGCTTTGGGGGAGTGCAAGTTGATGTTGATGTTTAGGTATTTATATAGAGCGCTGTCGCTCCAAGGAGCATCCTGGCGCTGCAACTTCATTACTGGTAAATTGATAAGTTTTAACTGATTGTAGATGTTTTTGTATGCAGGGGGATCAGACAAGTGATTTGCAAACTGATTCGGCTAGGCCATAGATCCATGTTTTAAGAGATTTTTTAAAGGTCTGTTCTGATGTAATTGTGCGAAGATGGGCGGGCAGTTTATTCCATGCTTTAGCTCCTAAAACTGCCAAAGATTTTCCTCCCTTTGTGGCAAGTCTGAACTTGGGGACAGTCATCAAATTGGCAGTAGCTGAAATGAGTTCTCTAGTGGGGTGGTATCTGTGGAACTTGTTGGACAGATATTGTGGACCACGCTTGTGAAAAGCTCTAAAGGAGATCACAAGGATTTTGAACAGTATACGCTTCTGAATAGGAAGCCAGTGCAACATGTCCAAGGCGGCCGATGCTGATGATTTTCTGGGCCACCTTAGAACCAGCCGCGCCACCGAATTCTGTACCATCTGTAATTTGTGCAGGGTGGATTTTGCCACCCCTGCATACAGACTGTTACAGTAATCTATTCTTGATGTAACTAATGCAATGGCTCCTGTGCGGCGGGCTGATAGAGGCAGGAAATCAAAATAATTTCGGAGACCTTTTATGATATTAAAACAAAGGGCAGCCACTTCTCTAGATTGTTGCTTGAAAGAGAGCATCTCATCAAATTTTATTCCCAGGTTTCGTGTTGCACTGATGGTGTTTGGTGGGGCTTCCGCATCAGATGGCCAGCAGGTGTGCGGAGAGAAGAAGTTATTTTTCCCAAATGGTAAAATCTCTGTTTTAGCAGGGTTATATTTAAGATGGTTATCATGCATCCAGTTGAAAGTCGCGGTCAGACACTCTTTCAGAACCTGTTCTGCTTTATCTGTGTTGTCATCAGAACCAGGACCAATTGAGTGTCGTCTGCGTACGCTATAGTACTGACATCATAGGAAGCAATAAGGTTGATCAGGGGCGCCATATAAAGATTAAACAAGGTAGGGCTCAAACTTGAGCCCTGTGGCACCCCTGAACCAATCTTCTTCTCTTACGAATGGAATTGTCCGAGCATGGTTATCTGTTTTCTGTGCAACAGGAAGTTTTTAAATCATTTTAACACGGTGCCCCCTATGTCAGCCCTGACAAGGCAATGTAATAGAATGGATGGGATACCGTGTCAAATGCTGGAGATAGATCGAGGAGGATTAAAACTGCCCTCTTGCCTTGATCTAGTGCAGCTCTTATGGTTGCCGTTGTTGACAGAAGTGCCGATTCTGTGGAATGGTTTGCCCTGAACCCTGCCTGATTTGGATGGAGGATGTTATTTGCTTCCAAGAATCTTGAGAGCTGCTTATTGACGAGGGTTTCAGCACATTTACATATGGCAGGGAGTTATGAGATGGGCCGCAGATTTGATAAGACAGATGGATCATGTAGAGTCTTTTTTGCAGTGGTTTTACTATTGCAGTCTTCCATGAGATGGGGACATCTCCAGATTGGAGTGATGTGTTAAGAATGGCATTGATCACGGGGTTCACATCTTCTTTAATTGCGTGGAGCAATGAGGGGGGACAGGGATCAAGTGGCGAACCAGATTTAATTTTTGAGATGGTTTGTGAGGAGTCTGCAAGACCAATCATGGCAAAGGTGTTCCAGCTGACTGACCCAAGCTTATTGTCTTGGACAGTTTCTTCATCGTTTAGAGGGATTTGAGGAAAATCTTTGGTAAGATTTTTACTTTTTTGTTCGAAATAATTTGCAATCTCGTTACAAAAGGTCTGTGAGGGTGGAATTTCCTGGGATAGAAATTTTGGATTTCGAAAACTGTTTACAATTCTGAAAATTTCCTTTTGATTGTTCTGTGAGGCTTCAATCCGATTTGTGAAATAGTTACTTTTGGTACGTTTGATTAGTGCATGGTATTTCCGTCTGGCTGTCTTAAAAATTTCCTGGTCGTCGTTGTTATAGTGCCTACGCCATTTTCGTTCTAATCTTCGCACTGTTTGCAGTGTGTCTTTTAATTCACTAGTGAACCAAGGAGCTGAGATTTTCCCATGTCTAGATTTTACTTTTGTAGCTCCCCCGGAAGTCAGTTTCTCCCCTATGGATCTCATCCATCTCTCGTATCTAAGATTGTCAGCGACAACTTCCCCGTGCATAGATGGCTTATTTTCTTTTACCCAATTTGGTAGGTCTGGGTGATCAATAATTTTCGCCCAGCATGGAATCGGTTTCTCATTTCTCACTGTATCTGGTTTTACAGCCTTAGGGGTCCATTAGGATGGCGGGCGGGCTTTGGCCGCCCGCCACCCTAACGGAGAAGTGGACCGCCCGCTAACAGTGCAGGGGGCCCGACATAGGCATTAGGATGCGCCCGCCATTCAGGCGGGCGCATCCTGTATGTTTACCATTGCAGCGGGCGGAGCAGAATTCTCCGCCCGCCGCAATGGTAAAAGTGCATGTTGTGCTTTTCAAAGGGCAACATGACAGGCGCCGCGCGGAAAACATGCGGGCGGTGTTTGTCACCTCTGCGGTCCCTCCCGCCATACTAATATGGCGGGGGGAATTGGGCTGATGATGTCGGGCGGATTTCCTCCGCCAGGCTGGCGGTAGCCACCGCCAGCCTGGCGGAGGAAATCCGCCCGACATCATAATGGACCCCTTAGTTTCTTCAGTTTTGGGATTGAATGCGATAAATTTGTGATCGGTCCAAGTTAGGGGCAAGGGAGTGGAAACCTTAATAGTATTAAGATTGGAACAAATACAATCTAAAACATGCCCGGCTATGTGTGTAGGATCAGTCGTAAGTATTGTCAGTCCCAACACATGCATAATATCTTTAAAACACAGAACATTTGGGTCACTAGTGCTGTCAAGGTGCAGGTTTAGGTCTCCCAGTACGGTAAAGTTGGCGGCCTTTAACGTTAGATTGGTGAGAACTTCACCCATACTTTCCAGAAAGTGGCTGGCTTGTCCTGGTGGGCGATATATTAATGCTCCGGATTACATAAAGTAGTCATGGGCCTGTAGATTGAAGGCTAGACATTCCGCTCCTTTAATGTCGGGTAATTCCGAGATATTACATTTAAGGGTGTCTCGATGTATGATAGCAAGCCCCCCCCCCCCTCTCTGGTAACTATTAGTAATTATTTTGTAGAATTGTAGTGTATTTCCTATATTCCCAATAGGCTCTGCGCATTGGAATAATATATCCTATAGATTTGACGTAGGACTTAGGTCGACCAGGTCTCTATTGAATATATTAGACTTAATTGTGAGTGCCAGCTAGCTCAGAGGTCACTAGAAACTTTCTCGAATACACAAGAAGGGATTAGTTTCTGACACCCGCATAAACATGACAACTTTGTTTCCCCAAGAATAAAACTGATCTTTAGAGTCGTGGAAACAATAGATAGATATTTTACTCAGTTAATCGTGCATGCTTCATTTCATCAGAGGTGCAGAGAAAATAGAGAGATGGGCGTTTTCAATAAAAGGGGTTTATCAAACAGTCTTCTTTCTCATGCAAGTAAAGTGAACTGCTACAATTGTAATACTGGTTGCAAAGTACAATGCGTACAGTAAGAAGAGTGTTATAAAATAATACTGTAAATGCATTGTATGGTTTCTAGACCATAGATAAATACATACATAAATAACAAAGCTAAAAATGCTCAACTGGTGTTTCTAAAATACGCCTACCATAATGTACCTATCCTAAGTCTAGTACGTGGGAAGAAGTAAGTGAAGTGTAGCATAGGTTTAGTTTTCTTTGCCAAGAATCTATCCAGGATTTCTCTTAGGGTCTAATCAACTCCGTACCTTGGTTTTAGAATGAAGGAGGTCTGGTATCTCTGTCTCTGGACTTGATTTCCCAACACCCCGCGCTTGGAAACACTGGAAACACTGGAGCTGGATTCTCAGCGAGAGAAAGGACAGCTTCTCAATCAGTGCATCAGCTGGAGGGTCGGCTTACTTCGGTACTTGCTGTAGCGAGCTGCATTGGGGCAAGTAGATAGTCGAGCTGCTCCGAACCACTGTGTGCTAGGGCAAGTGTAGGCATATTTATACCTTATACCTTGAAGGTGCCTAGTTTGATGTAAAGTCGGACATAATAACGCCATCAAAGAACACCAAGGGAATGGTAGTTCTTTGAAAACTCCATGATTTCTAGGACAAATCAATATTCCAGCAAGGGGATGTCCCTGACTGCTGAAGCTGAGTTTTCCAAGAAATCGTTGTGGCTTTTTGGAACTAGTTGGAGTAGCCATGCCTGTATTTGGACTGGATGTGTTATGTCTAAATATGGGTATGATTTCTATGTCTATATAAGGGCAATGTGAATTATACCTATATAAGGGCATAAATCGGTAAATTACGCTTGGATTCTAAAATGCTACACAACATCCACTCCACTTTATTATGTTCGATATTACTAAATTCTAAGCATATTTTAAACATATCTAAAGCATGATGTGTAAAAATCCCTCCCAAAGTACATAAAATGCATTCGCAATGGTTGTACACGAATGATGAGCATTTGTGCTGTACGCATTTTTAAAAAGCAATATTTTCATTCAAAGCATGTATTGTGAAAATTGAAAAAATACTTATCAGAATGAGTCATGAAATAACATTTATGAAATGGCTTTTGAATACAGAAGAAAGGTCGAGACCATTCCATGACATAATATATATATACTGTTTAGGTTGTGGACAAGGTCAAATATTGTCTCTTGGAAGTGTTTCAAAGAATTTGTGTTCTCTAAGAATAGTTCTACTTTAAGAAGATTACCTAGTGCCCAAAAAAAAGTTCAATTTTGGGAAAAGTCTAAAGTTGGAAGTTTTGTTTTGAAAAGTGAAAAGTGAAGGTCGAATACAGAGTCCCATAGAACGCTGTGTGCTCACTTCAAAAGTCATTCTCGTTGTTTGGAGAAAACATTAAATCCTCTAAGCTTGCAAAGAAATCATCTACCACAGTAGGTGAAAGTTGGACCACTTCATTAAGTAAACCGATTGCACAAAAATGTGAAGCATCGCCGTCAGCGTTAGCCGCATTAGCAATGTTCGTCGGAGATGGTGATGGTACCTGTGTGCCTGTCAATCCAGGTATCTCACAGTCAGCAGATTGCGTCTGTGAGATCTCAATGAATACCTTCATCAGGATGGGTAGTCGCTGCGGACAACGCGATGCATGGGTCGTCACTGAACCAAGCAAGGTATCAGCATCCGTTGGCAGTGCTGACGGAAGTGTTAGACAGATGTCCAACATGCATTCTTCTCCACATAGCAGGCATCGTAGAACAGGTAAGATGCAATCTTGCCAGATTGGTTGGAATGATAGGAACCACGTGGTGTTCAGATCTCTCAAACGAGCCAAGCCCAGAATCTGTATCATGCGCTCACAACACTTCATTGCCAGGAGAGTGTCCTCTATGGTAATCTGGGTGTCGCTGGTGACTGGACTTGCCATATCTGAGAAGAAGGAACAAGAATAGTATTCCTGCTATGAGTCCCAAAAGGAGAGGCAGGCCGCCGAACACAGAGTGCATGAAGTTTGGAAAAATACTGAGGACTGCTTCAAAAGGTGCTAACAGTCCAGAAAACACTGTCTTAAATACATGTACAATACCACTGGTATCAGACATGTTTAAGATGCGACCTAACATTTCTACGAAATGTACGGGGCAGTTTGTGGATAAAAGGGCATGTATCTCTGCAGAGGACCTTGCAACTTGTAGTTCATACGTCTCTTTGGATAAGGTCAGTGGCACAGTTTTTTGTAAAAGTATGGCTTTCATTCTGCTTAAAGTATCAATTCGAATAGAAGAAATGTTTAGTGAAGGCCATAATGGGGACTCCCCATCTGTCTTAGCTTTAGGAAACAATACTTGCATACAACAAGTGACCCTGGCTGACACAGTTACGAGATAGCCTGTTCCTGGCAACATGCCACAGCAGCTGTGATCATTCAACATTATATAGCTTCCGTTAGAAAGCTGCCTAAAAATTGGATCTATCACTGCAGGTGGAGAACCTTGCAGGTGGCAGGATAAGTTGGTCGAAGCGCCATGAAACCGCGTGGTATAAGCGCGCTATACAAATGTTTTTAAATTCAAATTCAAATTCAAGAACCATCGTAGGCTCCATGTAAATTAATAGCCTGACATAAAAGTGTACCGCTTAGAGCGCTTTTACGTTGTGTACCACTAAGAAATACTTATTTTCCCCCACTCCAACATGTGTGTGCATGGTAATTCCCAGGTTGACTTTACGTATTCTTTACCCAACCTTTCATACTCGGCAACTGGAATATGTATTGAAAATTATTACAGGCATAGAAATTATCCTGTGTATTAGCCATTCTGTTGCAGGTTTTTCCAAAACAGTTAATGGTAATCTTTCCAGTTTTTCAATGCTCAGCACCAGATAGTCTGCTCATCTGTGTGCCAGAGAGAATTTGTTTATCTGTAAGGTTAAACACAGAAAACAATGACGTGGTGTTGATTATACGCCATGGCACATATCCAGAATGAATATTTTGCAACGTCCAGCCTAAAAGCATTATAGAACCTAATTGCGACTGTCCATGCTGTACCATGAGCAAGTCCTGTTCCATTATGTCTATGGCAGAGGATACTATGCTGTCCAAAGAATAAATTCTGGATGATAGGGTCGTTAACCCATTGTCAACTACAGAGAGAGCTTTCTCTAAATGAATACGATAAATTTATCGTATTCTTTCTGCAGTCTCTGCCTGTGTCGCTTTTAAAGCTTCATTATAAATGGCGTATATACCTGCGTATATGAAAAGTTTATGATGTCGTTTTGCAGGACCTTGTAGGAAGTCCCTCAAATCAACGCCATCTTTAAATAAATATAAGTGTTGTTTAACTACTGTAAGTGTAGAGTTTTTGTAGCCACTCAAGGCACAGTTTTCCTAAACTGTATTTTGTTACTATCCCTGGATGTTGTCTCTGGACATATCTTGGATCTGGCCTAGTTACTGTAAACCCTTGTGTCTTGTTCAGAAATCTTTCTTGACAGTTATTCGTGTCTGTCGGCCAGATTAACCATTTTTTCCAATCAGGATCAGTTCTGTTTTTAAGTACAATAGTTTTTACGTCGACCCCTCCTTCTGTAGTGTTCTTACGATCAGGTGTAGGGGTAGGTCTTGATAGTTTGTTCAAATCTTTTATCTTGGATAGGCCATGACAGGATGTCTGTTGCACAGTGTCATTCAAAAACATTATTTGTTCAGGGATAATGCAGGCTCAAAATAAAGCTTCTATTTCCTGCACCTGCCAGTCTTTTGAGCCCCAGACAGTTTGTGTTTCTATGCTGTCACTCCAAAAGTCGAAACCTAATGAAGACAGCTTTGCATAAAAGGCTGCTGAATAAATTTGTTTTGTATTTGCTAACATACCTTTTATTCCTGTCTTATTAACATTCTTAAAGTAAAATGTTTCTGGATTTGAGACATTAAAACCTGAGAAGTATGGACATTTTTCATAGAATGTTTTTGAGCTACCCTTCGGTGGCATTGGACAATGTTCCCATTGATTGAACGTATAAACATTCCTAGGGTTTGCAGATTTGTGCAAGTAATGATGACCATAGTGATTATAACAATACATTTGTTCATAATCTGATGAACCTTCTAACTATTCATGTTTTGTAAATTTATCAGACATCTCTAGGTCTGACATCATATTATTAACAGTCTCAAAGTCCCAACCATAAGAAAATGTGCTGGGTGAAACAAAGACACTCAAGGAAACCTTAAATTGATGTGGAATCTTCAACAGCTCTGCAGGGCCAAAGATGTCATAATCAGTTCTGTCCAATGCTATAGCCCAAGGTATAGGAACGGCTGTGATGTTCACTGATGTCAAGTCTCTTTGTTCACGATGAGATTATTTGTGTGGCTTGAGGAGCAAGTTGATGTTCTTACTTGCTGTGTCCATTTTACTATATTTTCCATTTATCAGCATCCCCAATGTTAATACCAGGATTAGCCAAAGTAGGAGAAAAAGTATGCCTAACACAATCCAAAATTCAACCCATGGTGAAACCAGATAAGTTTTTTCAAGTTGCCGAAAGAGTTCTGTTACTTGTTACTTGATTTTTTAAAGTTTTATTTGCTGGCGTCGGTTCAGGCTCACTGGGATCCTCAGAAAACGTATCAAAATAATGAAATAGCCAGAGGCAGTTTTGTCAATTGTTGGAATTGCATCAGGATTTTGTTTTAAATCACTGGGGCTACCGGATCCTTTGTCATATTAGTATAGTCAGATGCTACATCATTGTAGACAGGAGTGTCTTGACTAACTGTTTTTTGGGTCTCAAGAGGCACAAGTTCCATTGCATTATTGCTCAGTCCTTTGTTCTGTGCTGCAGAGTCTTCTAATGTTATTAGTCTCTCAGTCTGAACCTCTTGGATAGTAGCAAGATTTGGTCTTCTGCTACATCTTTGGAGTCCACTGGGCCTACTGCTTATTATCAGCCACATGATGTGATTTGACCAGGTCGATACATGCAAACCTGTTCTCTTTTCTTCCAGCAAGGGCGGCAGTAACACTGGTCTTGATCTGTGGATTGCTAGCACTGGTACTGGTTTTCTGCAGGAAGGCCCAAATTCCTTATTATCCGCGATCTTTTCTCTGACTAGATATCCAATCTTTGGAATCCAGACAGGCCTTGCTGGGATGGGTGGTTCTCCTTTAGTGGTCGTTGGCTTCTGTATTGTGTTGCTTTGACTACTACTTTTCTCGTTTAAGTCCTGCAAAACAGCCAAACGGTCTTTGATATCAAAGGGTTTTTGTTCTACCGCAGAAGTGTGATGATTAAGGTCCTGGACAAGCATTCTAGTACCAAAAAGGATTTCATATGGAGTGATTCCACCCAGAGAATTTCTTGGCAGATTATTTAGACTACGTTGGACACTTATTAGATGTTTGACGCACCTGTCACCCGAGCCTAATAACCTAGCTATTATAGATTGCTTTATGTCCCGGTTTTTTCTTTCCACCACAGAATTTCCCTCAGGATGGAATGGACTCGAATACCGCAATGCAACGCCCAGATTGGCCATGGCCGCCTTGTAAGCTTTGAAGCCAAATGTGGGACCCTGGTCAGAATGTAACGTGCCGACTGCGTACGTGCCGATAAAGACTCGCAAATCTTTTATAACAGTTCAGGCGTCAGCCGAGCGCTGAGGCCACATCCAGATGAATCTGTCCTAATAGTTGTGGGACCGCATTCGTCCATAGTGACGTCTGCGTGTAGAAGCTTAATGCTGTCTAACAAGGGTGTCTGTACTGGGATAGCTACAGTGTAGTCAGGTATCGGGCGCCGTTCTCTGCTGCGATCTCTGTTGCAGTCATAGCAATTAATTGCAAATTCGTGAATGTGGGCATTCATCCCTGGCCACCAGTACGTCTCTTTTAATTTCAGAATGGATTTAGAGATCCCTTGATGTTTCAGACCCTCTCCCTTATGTGCTTCTTGTATTAAAGCTCCTCTACGTCTCCTGTTTGGGATTACTCTATCCCCCACTCCAGGGATTCTAGCAAAAGGGACGGGGTTGGCATCAATTATGTATGAATATTCAAGTGGATAGTTTAGAGGTAACGCCGCACCACTGCCTATGATTGTGGCATTGACAGCTAGCATTGTTTCTCCGTCTATTTTGTTTTAGAATGAGTGATTGCAGCTACGGAAGCCGTTTTTACAGCTGCCTTTGCGGCTTCATGAGCCAATGAATTCCCTGCAACGTGAACGCCATCACGCTGATGACTCAGTGTATGAATCACATGAGTCTTTTGTAGTGCTTTCTGTAATTGAACTAATTGTTCCCAAAGCAACTTATGCTTGATTGTGCCACCTTTTGCATCTTTAAAACCGTTTTGAACCCAGTTCTGCAAGTATTAATTTTAAGATTGAACGCAGTAATACGAATCGCACACTATGAGTGTGGGGAATTCGCGATCGGTATTTTCAAGCGCCATCTTGAAAGCCTGTAGTTCAGCTCGCTGAGCTGTACAGTTTCCGAGAGATTGTGTTTTTGTGACCATAGGTCGGAATTTACACTCGCGCCAGCGACCTTTAACAATCGCGCACGCAGCACTATAAGCTTGTTTACCCCCAATTGCAGGCTGTGCTGATCCGTCTGTATAAATTATACATTCGTACTGTTCCAGAGGCAGAATTTCAGTGGGCAGAGGACATTCTTGTTAGTATTGTAGAAATTCTTGAGTTTTCAAGTAGGGGTCAAAAACGTGTTCAACGTCTGGTGCAGCAAGAGAGTTAACCCATTGTATCCATCTTGGATGTAAAGCTATGGTATTCGGAATCCTTGCTTTTGTCACTGCCTCTAAGGCAGGTACAGGAGTAACGACCATTATGCGTTTACCCTGTGTGAGAGCTCTCTCTTTTGCTACCGCAGTTTGAACTGCTGTCAGAATTTTTTCTGTAGAAGTGAATTTCATTTCAGCTTGTATGTACAAGTGTGATTTGTAAGCAATTAATACTTTTTCACCTTCATTAAAGGTTAAGTACGTGAATCCGCATCTTCCTGGGATTATTCTGATTACAAGATTGCGTATGTTTACGCGTGTCTTTAAATGTGATGTTGCTAACATGTCTGTTTGCACTGAACGCAAAATTTCTGTGTGTTTTTGAGTCCAATTTGTTGTTTTAAAATCAGGTTTTTTTAATTCGTATTGAGTTTTAACCCTTTCTGCGTAGTTTAGAATGTATGTTCGTCCGAAATTCAGGAAACCTAGAAATGACGGTAAATTTTTCAGCGTTTTGGAGGTTGGAGCAGCGCACATTTTTCAAAAAAATTGGCTGCCAGGCTTTTGCCTTCACTTGATAACTCGTATCCTAGAAAAAGGACGTTGAGGTGGGCAATTCTTGATTTCTTAACGTTGAATTTGTACCCTTCAGAAGCGAATCCAAGTATAATGGTATTCACTCTGTTCAAGTGCCTGTCCAAATCATCGTCTGGGAAATAGATGTCATCGACATAAGATAATGCCTCTTCATCATACATTTGTTGTAACTCTGGTACTCTGGCTGAAAATAACCCTGAACTATTCTTGAATCCCTGGGGGAGACGACAGAAGTGACGCTGTATCCTCAAAAGTCGAAACCTGATGAGGACAGCTTCGCATAAAAGGCTGCTGAATAAATTTGTTTTGTATTTGCTAACATACTTTTCATTCCTGTCTTATTAACATTCTTAAAGTAAAATGTTTCTGGATTTATGACCTTAAAACCTGAGAAGTATGGACATTTTTCATAAAATGTTTTTGAGCTACCATTCGGTGGCATTGGACAATGTTCCCATTGATTGAACATATAAACATTCCTAGGGTTTGCAGATTTGAGCAAGTAATGATGACCATAGTGATTATAACAATACATTTGTTCATAATCTGATGAACCTTCTAACTATTCATGTTTTGTAAATTTAGCAGACATCTCTAAGTCTGACATCATTTTATTAACAGTCTCAAAATCCCAACCATAAGAAAATGTGCTGCATGAAACAAAGTCATTCAAGGAAACCTTAAATTGATGTAGAATCTTCAACAGCTCTGCAGGGCCAAAGATGTCATAATCAGTTCTGTCCCATGCTATACCCCCAGGTATAGGAACGGCTGTGATGTTCACTGATGTCAAGTCTCTTTGTTTACGATGAGATGATTTGTGTGGCTTGAGGAGCAAGTTAATGTTCTTCCTTGCTATGTCCATTTTACTATATTTTCCATTTATCAGCATTCCCAATGTTAATACCAGGATTAGCCAAAGTAGGAGAAAAAGTACGCCTATCACAATCCAAAATACAACCCATGGTGAAATCAGATACGTTTTTTCAAGTTCCCGAAAGAGTTCTTTTACTTGATTTTTAAATGTTTTATTTGCTGGTGTCGTTTCAGGCTCACTGGGATCCTCAGAAAACATATCAAAGTTAATGAAATAGCCAGAGGCAGTTCTGTCAATTGTTGGAATTGCATCAGGATTTTTTTAAATCACTGGTTCTACCGTATCCTTTGTCATATTAGTATAGTCAGATGCTACATCATTGTAGACAGGATTGTCTTGACGAACTGTTATTTGGGTCTCAAGAGGCACAAGTTTCATTGCATTATTGCTCAGTACTTTGTTCATTGCTGCTGAGTCTTCTAATGTTATCAGTCTCTCAGTCTGAACCTCTTGGATAGTAGCAAGATTTGGTCTTCTGCTACATCTTTGGAGTCCACTGTGCCTATTACTTATTATCAGCCACATGATGTGATTTGACCAGGTCGATAGATACCAACCTGTTCTCTTTTCTTCCAGCAAGGGGCAGCAGTAACACTGGCCCTGATTGTTGGATTGCTAGCACTGGTACTGGTTTTCTGTAAGAAGGCCCAAATTCCTTCTTATCTGCCATCTTTCTCTGACTAGATCTCCAATCTTTGGAATCCAGACAGGCCTTGCTGGGACGGGTGGTTGTGCTTTAGTGGTCGTTGGCTTCTGTATTGTGTTACTTTGACTTCTCCTTTTCTTGTTTAAGTCTTGCAAAACAGCCAAACGGTCTTTGTTATCAAAGGGTTTTTGTTCTACCACTGTAGTGTGACGATCAAGGTCCTGGACAAGCATTCTAGTACCAAAAAGAATTTCATATGGAGTGATTCCACCCAGAGAATTTCTTGGCAGATTATTTAGACTACGTTAGACACTTATTAGATGTTTGACGCACCTGTCACCCGAGCCTAATACCCTAGGTGTTATAGATTGCTTTATGTCCCGGTTTTTACTTTCCACCACAGAATTTCCCTCAGGATGGAATGGACTTGAATACCGCGATGCAACGCCCAAATTGGCCATGGCCTCCTTATATGCTTTGGAGCTAAACGTGGGACCCTGGTCAGAATGTAATGTGCCGACTGCGTATGTGCCGATAAAGACTCGCAAATCTTTTATAACAGTTCGGGCGTCAGCCGAGCGCTGAGGCCACATCCAAATGAATATGTCCTAAAAGTCGTGGGCCCGCATTCGTCCATAGTGACGTCTGCATGTAGAAAGCCTAATGCTGTCTAACAATGGTGTCTGTACTGGAATAGCTACAGTGTAGTCAGGTATCGGGCGGCGTTCTCTGCTGTGATCTCTGTTGCAGTCATAGCAATTAATTGCAAACTCGTGAATGTAGGCATTCATCCCTGGCCACCAGTACGTCTCTTAATTTCAGAATGGATTTAGAGATCCCTTGATGTTCCAGACCTTCTCCCATATGTGCTTCTTGTATTAAAGCTCCCCTGTGTCTCCTGTTTGGGATTACTCTATCCCCCACTCTAGGGATTCGAGCAAAAGGGACGGGGTTGGCATCAATTATGTATGAATATTCGAGTGGATAGTTTAGAGGTAACGCCGCACTGCTGCCTTTGCTAGTGGCATTGACAGCTAGCACTGTTTCTCCGTCTATTTTGTTTTAGAACGAGTGATTGCAGCTACGGAAGCCGTTTTCACAGCTGCCTTTGCAGCTATATCAGCCAATGAATTCCCTGCAACATGAACGCCATCCTGCTGATGACTCAGTGTATGAATCACGTGAGTCTTTTGTAGTTCTTTCTGTAATTGAACTACTTGTTCCCAAAGCAACTTATGCTTGATTGTGCCACCTTTTGCATCATTGAAACCGTTTTGAATCCAGTTCTGCAAGTATTCATTGTAAGTTTGTACGCAGTAATACGAATCGCACACTATGAGTGTGGGGAATTCGCGATCGGTATTTTCAAGCGCCATCTTGAAAGCCTGTAGTTCAGCTCGCTGAGCTGTACAGTTTCCGAGAGATTGTGTTTTTGTGACCATAGGTCGGAATTTACCTTCGCGCCAGCGACCTTTAACCATCACGCACGCAGCAGTATAAGCTTGTTTACCCCCAATGCGGGCTGTGCCAATCCGTCTGTATAAATTATACATTCGTACTGTTCCAGAGGCAGATTTCAGTGGGCAGAGGACATTCTTGTTCGTATTGTAGAAATTCTTGAGTTTTCAAGTAGGAGTCAAAAACGTGTTCAACGTCTGTTGCAGCAAGAGAGTTAACCCATTGTATCCATCTTGGATGTAAAGCTTTTGCATTCGGAATGCTTGCTTTTGTCACTGCCTCTAAGGCAGGTACAGGAGTAATGACCATTATGCGTTTACCCTGTGTGAGAGCTCTCTCTTTTGCTACTGCAGTTTGAACCGCTGTCAGAATTTTTTCTGTAGAAGTGAATTTCATTTCAGCTTGTATGTACAAGTGTGATTTCTAACCAATTGGTACCTTTTCACCTTCATTAAAGGTTAAGTACGTGAATCTGCATCTTCCTGGGATTATTCTGATTACAAGATTGCGTATGTTTACGCGTGTCTTTAAATGTGATGTTGCTAACATGTCTGTTTGCACTGAACGCAAAATTTCTGTGTGTTTTTTAGTCTAATTAGTTGTTTTAAAATCAGGTTTGATTAATTTGTATTGAGTTTTAACCCTTTCTGCGTAGTTTAGAATGTATGTTCGTCCGAAATTCAGGAAACGTAGAATTGACTGTAAGTTTTTCAGCATTTTTGGAGGTTGGAGTAGGGCACATTTTTCTAAAAAAATGTCTGCCAGGCTTTTGCCTTCACTTGATAACTCGTATCCTAGAAAAAGGACGTTGAGGTGGGCAATTCTTGATTTCTTAAAGTTGAATTTGTACCCTTCAGAAACGAATCCAAGTATAATGGTATTCACTCTGTTCAAGTGCCTGTCCAAATCATCGTCTGTTAGATAGATGTCATCAACATAAGATAATGCCTCATCATAATACATTTGTAGTAACTCTGTTACTCTGGCTGAAAATAACCCTGAACTATTCTTGAATCCCTGGGGGAGACGACAGAAGTGACGCTGTATCCCCATAATTGAGAAAGCGGTCAAGATCCTTCTTTCAGGTGCAATGTTTTGACAGAAGAAACCGTTAGAAATATCTAATGTGGTTTTATAATTTTTACGCACAATGTTATTCATTAGTGCTGCACTGTGTGCATTTTGTACTGCAAAGGTTTTGCAACAAGAGCTTAAATGTCTGTAGTCCAAAACGAGACAATATGTATTGTCTGGTTTAGAGACAGCAAACAAAGGATTGTTCAGTGACGAGGTGCATTTTTCAATCACCCCTTGGTATTCAAGTTGATCTAAGATCTCCTTGGCCTGCTTATTAGCTTCTCGCTTTACTGGATACTGCCTCTGTGCAGTTGGTTGAGTTTTTAACTGGATTTTATGGTGAGGGGAATCCTCATCCCATCCTACATGATTTTTATATAAAGCTGGAGCCTGGGCTACAGCCCATTTTCTGGCATCAGTGTATTTTAAATGAATTGGAATATGATTCGAGAAGGGTGGCATAATGATTTCTTTGCCGTGTGGGCACGCCCTGACACATTTTGGTGGCCAGTCTTTTCAGCTAGAAGAATGTCATAACCCTTAGAGAGCTTTTCCCAAAAGAGTGCTCTTATTTTCCTAGTTATGTCCCCCTCCATCCGGAGCGTTACTTCATATAACTTATGGGGTACACTAACCCTGGTGTCAGCTGTTTCAACTTGAATGTACTCATTCAAGTCCACTGTCTCCAGATGATCAGTCAAGATCTTGCGAGCTATGTTGACTTCTGCTGTGTTGTCCAGCATTGTTTATGTTTATGTTTATGTTTATGTCGGTTTATATAGCGCCAAATCACCGACAGGTCTCAGGGCGCTTTTGACCGCAATGACATCACAGCTCGGGCAGCAACAGGAGGCGAGTTAGGTCTATACTGAGCTCAACGCTGTTCTAAATAGAGTTGTCTTTAGGGCTTTCCTAAAGCGAAGCAGATTTCCTTCCTTACGGAGAGCTTCAGGTAGCTCATTCCACATTTTGGGCAGTAGGACCGAAAAGGATCTCCCTCCTTTTGTTGCTAGCCTGAACCGAGGACATACAAGCAACTGAGCCTCGGAGGACCTTAGGCTTCTTTCGGGCCTGTAGATGACTAGTCTTTCCTTAATATAGGAAGGGGCTTGCCCGTAGATATCCTTGTGGGCTATGCAGAGACTCTTAAAAGCCGACCTTTGCGTCACTGGTAGCCAGTAAAGACTCAGCAACAGCGGGGATGCATGTGATCTCCTTGGAAGTCTAAAGATTAGTCTTGCCGCATCATTTAAGACTACCTGCAGTCTGTTTGTTAAGGCTTTAGGTAAGCCCAGGTAAAGCGCATTTCCGTAGTCCAGCCTCGACAGTATGGTGGCAGAAACTATCGTGCGGAGCATGGACTGGGAAAGAAGTGGAACAAGTTTAAGCAGTTGTCTTATGATGCCGTTACAAGTACCCACTACATGTTCTTGAGTTGAGTTACCTGTGTCTGGACCCACTCCCTGTTCTTGAGTTGTGTCCTCAAGATCCTCGGCATGTCTGATTTTTAGACCTGCTACCTTCTTTGTGGTGAACTGGGTTTTCTTATTTTTTGGAACGTGTTGATCGTCTTTAGACTTCACGCGTCCTTCCTTGTGTTCTGACCGTCCTCTTCTTTCCGATTTCTGTGAGGAAGTCTGAAAGATATGAGAGGAACGTGTATCAGTGTCTTGATATCTATCAGGTTTTCTCAAATTATCCCTATTCCTGAGATTATACCTCTTTTCAGAGGGCTCCTTTTGAGGAGACCTTCTTTGGGACTGAGAGCGCTTCTCATTAGAGGTTTGTTTAGTATTTTCCCACTTCTTTGTAGGAGTAGTGAGAGTGTTTTTAATAAAGACCTTTTCAGGACTTTCTGTTTGTTGGGACTTTACTGGTTTCCCACCCAAACCATCTCTACCTAGTTCTTCATAGGATTTTTCAATTATTCTGGCCAGTTCATATGGTTGCTCAGTTATATCAATTTCCCTTATTTTGTGGCGGATCACCACGGATGCTGCTTCACCTTTAATATTAGCTAATATTATAGCTCAGACCTGTTTGAAATCTTTCAGTAATTTCATACCCAGATTTAAAGCAGGCTCTGCCCCGTATTCATTTTGAATCTGTTTCAGGACGTCTGGTATCACTGCCATAGACGGAACACCATGTGTTTTTGTGCAGATTGCAGCAAAGACTGTACCCCATGTGTCGCAGTCCTCCAAGTCTGGTGCGATCCCAATTGGTAAACAGATTGTTAAAATTCTGTGTTTCTCATGAGGTGTACTGTCAGGAAATACTGCCTCGATTTGAGTAATTTTTTGAGCTATCCAGAATGGAATTTGTTACCATTTTGAGGATAATTTACCAATGACTGATTGTATAGTCTGTAATGTAATTTTGTTTGTGTTCCCCTGGTGGGGGGTTTGTTATGGAATCCTTATAGGAGGTTGGACTGTTAGAGTCCGCATGACATATTGAACCAATTGTCTATGTATTTTTATTAATTGTTTTAGTTGAACTAATAGTTCTTCACTTGACATTTCTTCAGTGTCAAGATGTGGTGTATAGCTGACTAGTACCAGCCATGTTGCTCCTGGTCTACTTAGTGGACCAAGCCTGGTAATGTGATTTTGATGTTGTAGGGCGTCTTTAAACCAGAGCTGATGCTCTTGGTAAGTTAGTAGGATTTCAATGTCCTCGAAAGGAACGTATTCCGTTGGATTATCCTCTACTTTGTAGAAGTGAAACACATGTTATACTGCATTTGCTTCAGGGAAGACTATCCATGAATAGAATACCTCTGTCGGCCGATATTCGTGTGCCTCTATGACAAAAATTACCCTACCACCATTTGGTGATAGGCCATTTGCTATAAGCTTTATAGTGATGATTTTCCTTAAATTTTCCGGGATGATTATAGCATCGGGTCGGTTTCTTGGAAACCTGTAATGTTTAAACCCGGTTGGTTTGCAGTTGCTGCAGCTCCACCGATTGCGTTATTTCCGTCAAGCGACATTGTTAAATGAAAGTTTGCAGAGCAAATTTCAAGGAAACAAAGATAAGGTGCACAATATTTTGGAACACTGTATCCTTCAACGTTGAACAAACCAAAAACTAATACAAAGGATTATTTTATCCTTTTACCCACTCCAGACGTCTATTAGAGTATTTTACGTGAAAAAGCAAGACTGAGTTACTCTAGTATCTAGAGTTAAATTAGTGCCTTACCAAATGTTGGGCGCCATTTAGTGTAGTTCCCATATTCCCAATAGGCTCTGCACATTGGAATAATATTTACTATAGATCTGACGTAGGGCTTAGGTCGACTAGGTCTCTATCAAATATATTAGACTTAATTGTGAGTGCCAGCTAGCTCAGAGGTCACTAGAAATGTTCTCAAATACACAAGAAGGGATTAGTTTCTGACAACCGCAATAAACATGACAACTTTGTTTCCCCAAGCATAAAACTGATCTTCAGAGTCGTGGAAACAATAGATAGATATTTTACTCAGTCAATCGTGCATTCTTCATTTCATCAGAGGTGCAAAGAAAATAGAGAGACAGGCGTTTTCAATAAAAGGGGTTTATTGAGCAGTCTTCTTTCTCATGCAAGTAAAGTGAACTGCTACAATCGTAATACTGGTTGCAAAGTACAATGCGTACAGTAAGAAGAGTATTATAAAATAATACTGTAAAAGCATTGTATCGTTTCTAGACCATAGATAAATACATCGTAAATAACAAAGCTAAAAGTACTCAACTGGTACTTCTAAAATACGCCTACCCCAAGATACCTAACCTAAGTCTAGTACGAGGGAAGAAATAAGTGAGGTGTAGCATAGGTTTCGTTTTCTTTGCCAAGAATATATCCAAGATTTCTCTTAGGGTCTAATCAGCTCCGTACCTTGGTTTTAGAATGAAGGAGGTATGGTATCTCTGTCTCGGGATTCAATTTCCCAACACCCCGCGAGGGGAGCTTGGAAACACTGGAGCTGGATTCTCAGCAAGAGAAAGGACAGCTTCTCAATCAGTGCGTCAGCTGGAGGGTCGGCTTCCTTCGGCACTTGCTGTAGTGAGCTGTTTGGGGCAAGTAGATAGTCGAGCTGCTCCGAACCACTATGTGTTTGCTAGGGCAAGTGTAGGCATATGTATACCTTGAAGGTGCCTAGCTTGACATAAAGTTGGACATAATAACGTCATCAAAGAACACCAAGGTAATGGTACTTCTTTGAAAACTCCATGATTTCTAGGACAAACCAATATTCAAGCAAGAGGATGTCCCTGACTGCTGAAGCCGAGTTTTCCAAGAAATCGTTGTGGCTTTTTGGAACTAGTGGAAGTAGCCATGCCTGTATTTGGACTGGATGGGTTATGTCTAAATATGGGTATGATTTCTATGTCTATATAAGGGCAATGTGAATTATACATATATAAGGGCATAAATCGGTAAATTACGTTAAGATTCTAAAATGCTACACAACAGAAACATGAGATTATTTAAAAGTGGGATAGCAGTAAAAATAAAACGTGCTGTTACTGGCGCGGAATGCGAATTGCTCATCGAAGAAACCCGTCCTCAAGCCTCAACCACTTCTAGTCCAGCGCCTCACCTTGACCACTAAACCCTCATACTCACCGATATGGGGATTACTGTTGTCATGTGCACCTATTATAAGCAAGATTGAGCTTTTTTCTTCATATAATTTGTAATTTTGCCTTGTCATTGTGTTTTTCAGGCTGGTTTTTAGATATGCAATAATGTATAGTGAGCCATATTGTTTCACCTGTAAGGCAAGTGCAAGGGATGTATTATGTTTTGTGAAATTGACCTGTTTTATTCAAGTGGCCTGTACCAGATCATAAACGTTCTGGCATGCAAAAAAAATGGATTTAACCGAGATCTGTGACTGGGGGTGAGTGTTTGATTTGTTCAGCATGAAGACTGAAGGTGGGGCGCTGGTTTCTGGCGTGTTAAACATGTAATATTACCCAGTGTGTGGTTTCCAGTTCCCTGGGCGAGGCAGGTATGCCCGTTAAACATGTGGGTGCTGTTGAGCTCATGTCCTGGCTGGGAAGCTTATGTTCAAGGCTATTTTTCAGCACCTTGATCCTTTTTCATGTTTTTCTTGTTTCCATATTGCCTCTTGAAGTCTTGGTACAGCACTGTGGCTAATAAAAAATGCTTCCTTTGATATTACTCAGCAATGCATTGCATCTCGAAGTCTATTATGAAGCTCTGTGGTTATTCTGAATAAGCTGCTACCTATGTTATATGACATCTCTTTGTTAATGTAATAACTGCACTTTCACAATTGCTTTATTAACCTTCTTGCTTTCTCAAATTTGCTTGAAGATGTACCATTTTTCCTCTATTTTTTTCGAACCCCCCCTTAGGTTGTTCGGGTTCGCTTGCTACGCTCATTCGCTACGGTGCATTATGCCAATCATTTTATGCCCCAGCACTTTCAAATGTTACCAGCCGCACCTGAAAGCATCACATGGATGTACCCGGCCTTGAACACGGAATGCCCCGGTGTAAAGTGCCAGAAGCTGGATACTACCATATGGTGTGGGATGCCCGACACTACAGCTAGTATGGCACCACCACTGTTAGTGAACTGGCAGACCACATGCTGGACCCCACACCCGAATCCTGTTTACTGGGACTGCGCACCCGCGTGAAAGGTGATAGACATCTCCACAAGTTCATTGACCTAATTTTTGTCATATTTAAAAGATAGATAGCTATGTCGTGGAAGGCACCTGCCCCTTGTGATCCCCAGCACTGGCTGTTCACATTACTGACATGGATGCGGGCAGAAGCTAACACTCTTAGACTCCGCTGCATGAGTGGGGCCTTACAAACAGATGGAGAATGCTGGAAAACCTTTTTGTGTTTATAATGTTGTTTCACAATACTGTCATGTTGCAACAGCTACAACGTCCTATCAAGCTGTTATCCTACAAATGGCTTGCTGAGACACACTGTTATCATGCCATGACTATGAAAATCAATAAAACACATTAAACAAAAAAACATTGTCCCAGCCTTTTCCTGCCTCCACCCCTTACCCCAACCTCAGCAAATGTTAAATATTTCATTATATTATTATTTGTTTCACTTAATTAGATTCAAATAACTTCATTCAAAAATCGAGTACTCCAATCTTAAAAAATGTTACTTATTTAAATAAATTAGAGTGTACTACATTAAATTACATTACATGGAAAATATAAAAGCTTAACTTAGCGACTGCCAATCTTCTAGACAATATTCATGGATCATACACCATTTACACGAGACAATAAATACTAACTCAGTAGCCATTGTAGTCGCATATTACACAAAGTAGTCAATACTGGGGTCAAGATATCAGCTTCCTCCCTGGTGTTGTGATCTTGCAGGATTTCCCAGACTACCCTACTCCTAGTTCCTGCTGATTTCCTAACTCTGGCTGCACTCACTTACTAGAGAAAATGCAGAACAGCCTCATCGCGAACGCAATTGCAAGCCTGTAGGTCTCAAGGAGGAAACACTCCCTCCTGTCCCTTCTCAAAGGCGAGAGACAAAAGCAATGGGCGACTTGTGATGTTTAACCTCAGAACAGCTAGACTGGAGTCTGGCAAACTGCAAAGGCTGGACACACCAACCCAAGATGGAGGATAGGCTATTGACCTGCCTACATAGTTGGTGGTCCTACTATTGACCTGAGTATCAGTCCTACTTCATCTTCTTTTTCCAGGACCCTACTGCTATGGTGCCTGAAAGGTCATTACCTATGCCAGCCTTAGGAGTGGCAAATGGATTCAGACTTCCTCAAGCTATCACCCACCAGCAGCTCATCTTGGGCCTAGTGCCCAACTGTCCAGCTGTTGGTGTGCTACTCAGTACTTGTCCTTCTATAAGTTGTCCATAAAAAAGGATGACCTTTCACAGAGATCCACTGCACAGGGAGTAGAGAACCTGCCTCACCACCACCAGCCTCAAATTCCAAGCACTCTCCAGGGGACACTCCTCACTGTTGACTCGCATAGCCCATTGTGGCTCAAGATGATTTCAGACATATCTTTTTTATCATTTGGCCAGTCCTCTCTCAGACAAGGAACAAAGACAGCCAAGTCCTGCCCATGCAGATCATCAGCTCACCCTCCAGTAGTTAAGATATGTTTGGCAGTTATTCTACTTCCACTAGGCTAATTCCAGTGAAGAATGGTTTGTGGAATTTCATAGCTCGACTCAAAATAAACATTTGTCTGCGGAAGTGCCATCATATATTTAAACTAGACTGTTTGGGCCACTGCATTCATTTTATTTCACCACTAGGTGGCGCTTAAGGTAGTCAACTTCCGAAACCTCATGGAAGCCCATGACCCGTTCTCAGCTCTGTCATACATACGGGCATCAACAAGTACATTCACCCAATTCTCAGTCACACCCAGTGTCGTCTTAAGAATTTGTGGGGTACTGTGCCAAGCATATTTTGGAGCGCCCATTCAGAACAACCTTGAATTGTATGGCCTATTATCTGCCAATTCAAACCTGCATGAAGGAAGCAATATAGAAAAATTGCAAAAGGTGAGATTGCGTGATAGAAAGATAACATGCTGCCAGATCTCCCGAGGCTTCTCCGGGAGCAACGTTACTTTTAGAATCTCTTGACTTTTTATCTCGCCACTTACCTGCACTGCTGCAAAGCGCCTCGGACCCGGCGCTCTGATCCTTCCTGGCTGCCCCTCTCCTGCACGCGACCAGACCGCCACCGCTGATCGCCCCCTCCTCGCCTGACTCTTGGAGGGGGACGGGCGGCTCCACCATCGTGGGCGGGTCTGGCCTCGGCGCTGCAGCTCTTTGGCTCCTCCCCCCCTGGCTAATCACTTAAGGCGCACACCTGCCTGTACTCTTCGACCTGCTGCCAGATCTCCCAAGGCTTCTCCGGGAGCAACGTTACTTTTAGAATCTCTTGACTTTTTATCTCGCCACCTACCTGCACTGCTGCAAAGTGCCTCGGACCCGGCGCTCTGATCCTTCCTGGCTGCCCCTCTCCTGCACGCGACCAGACCGCCACCGCTGATCGCCCCCTCCTCGCCTGACTCTCGGAGGGGGACGGAGGGGGACGGGCGGCTCCACCATCGTGGGCGGGTCTGGCCTCGGCGCTGCAGCTCTTTGGCTCCTCCACCCCCTGCCACGCCCCCTTGACCCTCCTTCCTCATGTGCCGTCCCTATATAACAGCCCCTGTCTTCCGGCGGCGCAGCGGGCGGGCGCAGCGGGCGCGACGAAGGCGCGCCGAAGTTGCGCCTAAGTTAAGCCCGTCTGCGCCCGTCCGCGACGGGTCGGGACCAGGGGCCACACACCCTGCTCCTCACTTGGTCTATACCTCCTCTCAACTCATAGCACTCTCTGCTTTTTCCTCCCCCTCCCCTCCTCCCCTACATCAGCTACACACACTTGGTATTCTTTCGTCTCCCTCGCATCACCTGATGCCGATCTCTCTCAATTCTTCTCCTATTAAATCATCTCCGGTTTTTCGCCCCCCCCCCTGTTCTTACTGTGGCCTCTGCCTGCTTACTTAACACCCGGTCTGCAGTTAAACATCAGACAGCACTCTTTAATCTCTTGACCACTGATTCCCCTGACTTTTTATTTCTGACCGAAACTTGGTTTTCTGCTGACTCTCTCCCTGATCTTTTAGCCATCCTCCCCGACACCTACTACGCCCTCCGAGCTGATCGCTCGGATGGTAGGGCCGGTGGAGGGGTGGCGATGATCATCCGGTCGGCACTCAAATTTCAACTTCTCCCTCACTCCCCCATACCCAACGTGGACTACCTCGTGGCCCGTTCCCTTAATCTTCCCTCTCCTCTTACTGTTGTTCTTGTCTACCGTCCCCCCCAATCGATGCCTTCTTTCGTAGCCTCCATGCAGGATCTTTTGGCCACCTTGGTGGTTAACAATTCCTCCGTTCTACTTCTCGGAGATTTCAATTTCTGGCCGGGAGATCCCAAGGAAGATCTCCCTTCCAAAGATTTTTCTGCCACTCTTCACTGCTTGAATCTCACTCCCTATGTCACAGCCCCTACCCACGCTCAAGGTCACATCCTTGATCAAATTTGGTCTTCTTGCCCCCTTGCCTCACTTCCCTCTATTTCCCCTTGTGTTTGGTCGGATCACCATATCATTTCCTTTTCTATTCACTTGGGTGTGGTCAACAAGCCCTCTTTTCCCAAAAATCTCCTTGCCCGCAATTGGAATCAGACCGACCTTGACTCTCTCTCACTTTCTCTGACTTCTTCCGCTCCTGATCTTACCAACCTCCCTCTTGAGTCTCAGGTCAATGCTATCAGTACATGGCTCTCCACTTCGTGTGATCGAGTGGCCCGCTAAAAAAGATCAAGGCGGTCCGCCCTTACGATGCGCACAGATGGTTTTCTCCAGAGCTCAAAGCTCTAAAACTCGACCTCAGGCGGTCGGAACGTCTCTGAAGACGGCAGTACTCTCCCTCTCTGCGCGCTAAATACAAACTACTCCTCACCGATTACAAAAAAGCTATCCTTGCGGCCAAAACCTCCTATTTCACTGAGAGAGTAGCTCTCTCTGCAAACAAATCTCGTGAAATCTTTTCCCTAGTTCACAATCTTGCCACTTCCGATCGCTCTTCCCCCTGTCTGGTTCCCTCTCAGTCCCTCATCTTGTCACTTAATTACTTTTTTATAGACAAGATTGTGAAGATTAAAGCTAACATTCCGATGGTGCCCCAACCCATTCCTATCTGCTCTGTTACTCCCTCTCCTTCCTCCTTCGTCACTTTTCCCTCCATTTCCCCTGGCCTATTTCACAACTACCTGCTCAAGGTTAAATCTGGCTCCCCTATGGACTGTGCACCGGCGCGCATTCTTAAAACCCTTTTCACTAACTCTCCTGCTCCCCCGCTCACTTTGCTTAATTTTTCTTTGGCCTCTGGTTCCGTTCCCTCATCATTTAAATCCGCCGTTGTTCTCCCCATTCTCAAAAAACCCGGTCTGGATCCTTCCCTCCCTGCTCATTTCCGTCCCATCTCCCTCCTCCCCTATTTAGCTAAGATCCTCGAGACCCATGTCACTTCTTGCCTCTCCTCCTATATCGAGGACAACGGCCTTCTAGCCTCCCACCAAGCGGGCTTTCGCCCAGGCCATTCTACGGAGGCAGTGGTTCTCGCGGTTCTGGATGAACTCAAGGGGAAGGCAGATTCCAACCTCCCCCAAGCCCTGGTCCTTCTCGATCTGTCTGCTGCGTTTGACACGGTCGATCATTCCATTCTCCTCGACCGTGTCAGCGCAGCGGGCATTCGGGGCGTGGCCTTCTCCTGGCTAGCATCCTTTCTTCGGGATAGGTACCAGGCGGTTCACCTCTCCGGCTTCTCTGCCCCCCCCGTCCGGTCACCTGTGGTGTTCCCCAGGGTTCCTCTCTCTCCCATCTTCTCTTTAATCTTTACATCTGTCCCTTTGTCACTTCTCTTCTTGAGCTGGGGGTCTCGGTGTATAACTACGCAGATGACCTCCAGCTCGTCTTTGATCTTTCTTCCTCTCCTGATTCTCTACCCAAGTTCAGTTCCACCTTAATTTTCATTTCCGAGTGGATGAGCGCTAACCACCTTAAGCTCAACCCCGATAAGACGGAACTTGTCCTCACGGGTGGTCCATCTAACCCTTGGTCCCCAGCACACTGGCCCCTTTCTTTTGGTCCCCCTCCCACACCTTCCTCCTCTGTTCGCACCCTCGGCATCAAAGTTAGTTCTGACTTAACAATGCACAGTCAGATTAGCTCTGTTGTGTCTTCCTGCTTCTTATCCCTCCGTCTCATCCGGAAAATCTCGCGTTTTTTCACCACTGATGCACTCAAAACCATAGTCCTGGCTTTAGCCATCTCTCGACTTGACTATGGGAATGGCCTGTACGTGGGCATCCCTGCCTACGAGTCCCGACGTTTACAGGCCATTCAAAATCAAGCTGCTCGTCTCATCCTTTCCCTTCCCAAATCCTCTCACATTACTCCTGTTCTTAAATCTCTTCACTGGCTCCCTATCCGCTTCAGATCTCTCTTCAAATTAGCCTGCTTTGCCTTTCGAGCTCACTCCCGCTCTGCCCCTGTCTACATCTCCTCCCTAATCTCATCCCACGCCCCCAGTCGTACCCTTCGCTCTTCTTCTCTCTCTCTTTTGCACATCCCCCGCTTCCGCAAATCCAGAACTGGTGGCACTCGTCTCTCTGTTTTGGCCCCCCAGTTCTGGAACAGCCTTCCACTTCACATTCGCTCCATCCCCATCTACACCCACTTCCGAAAGGCCCTCAAAACCTTTCTTTTCACCCAGGCGTTTCCTTCTTAGGTTCCCCAGATCCCCTCTGTGAGCCCTGACCAGGTCCCCAGCGCCAGGAAGCCGCTTGGCCGCAGTGCGCTTTATTAAATATCTTTTTCATTTCATTTCATTTCATAACATCACCAGGGGCCCCTTGGATGGGTGGGGTCCCTGGGCAGTAGCCCACTTTGACCATGCCTTAAAATGTATCGGATCACACTGCAAAGACAAATTGCTTATCAGTGATCTACCCCTTTAGTCACCTACTCATTCACTCTGTAGGGAGGAAGAACTACAGGGGAAAACAATAAGCTGTTTTATTTATTTGATTTACTTCAGTGAGTGCTTGTTCTGATAATGCAACTTTAAAGGTATAATTCTTGTTCAAAATGGGTCATTTTTCAAAATAATAATACATATACAGGCACATGCATCAACCATTTTTGCGAGCGCAAAAGGTGCGATTCGCAAAAATCGTCCGTTTGCGCCCGCAAAAAGGGCATTTGCGATGCATCAAGGTTCAAGGCACTCACGAGTTGAGAATTCGCAATTAATAATGATTTCTCAAATTGCGTTTGCATTTAAGGGATAGCAATTTGCGATTCCTTAAATGCAAGGCAAGAACCATTTTAGAATAGCGATTTCGCTACTAGGGGGTGCAAATTACCATCATGTTGAACGTGATGGTAATTTGCAAAAACTTTGAAAAATGCACTAAAGTGCATTTTTCAAAGCTGTAGGTTACACACACACATGTCCTTGGGCATGTGTGTGTGCACAACATGTGTGCACAGAGCAATTTCAGGGGTGCAACAGGGTGTCCTTTTGACACCCTTGCACCCTTGAAATTGCATGCGTAATTTGCGAGTACCTATTGGTGCTCGCAAATTGAGCATGCAATCTCCCATTCTGCAATCTCCCATTCATTCCTATGGGCCTGTAGGCCCATAGGAATGAATGGGAGATTGCAGAATGTAGGCCCATAGGAATGAATGGGAAGGCATTCCTTAATTTCGGCTCGCAATTTGCAAGTCGCAATTAAGGAATGTTTGGGAATCGCTAATTTTATAGCGATTCCTACATGCATAGGCTTTTGCAATTCCTTAATTGCGATTCCTTAATAATCGCAATTAAGGAATCGCCAAAGCCTACATTGATGCAATAGTTTTCTAAATCAAGGGATATGCCCCCACATGCATCATTGTTTCATTTTGCACTTCCTAATTTGCGATTTTTAGGGAATCGCAAATTAGGAAATGCAAAATGGGATGCATGTACATTTGTGCAAAATATTTGAGAATCGGTAAAAATTCCAAAGTGCGAATTCGCACTTCCCATTGTTTCCTATGGGCCAAAAGGCCCATAGGGATCAATGGGAAGGCTTTAACAAATTGCGATTTTCATTTTGAAAATCGCAATTTGTTAATGCATTTCATGGGTGCAGGGGGGGGTCCAAAGGACCCCCCCCTGCACCCCTGAAATGTATTTTTCGCATCATGTTACACACACACATGTCCTAAGGACATGTGTGTCCGTAACATGACTGCTTAAAAAAAGCATTTTTAAGCATTTTTACACCTTTTTCCAAATTTACCGAGTGGTTCAACCACTCGGTAAATTTAACCCCCTAATTGCGAATTCGCAATTTGAAAAATATTCATGCATTTGCTTTTAAGAAATCGCATATTTGCGATTTCTTAAAAGCAAATGCAATTTTAGAAATCGCAAAAATGATGCGAATTCTAAAATTGAATGATGCATTCCAAAAAGCTATTTTGGAGTCGCAAACGGCCGATTTTAAGGAATCGCACCGTTTGCGATTCCAAAATACTTTGATGCATGTGGGGGATGGATTTGTATCTGTTTTTGTGGATTAAATGGAAAAGATAAGTAGATATGCTGCAATAAATCAGAACTGGGCCTACGGGCCTGCTTGTGGAAGTTAACAAAGACTCTTCGGAATACTTTTTTTTACAAAGCGAAGAAGGCCGTAGAGGTAGGGCCAGTGATAAGCATGAAATCATCCAGCAGCCACTAGCAGTCGAAATCTGGAAAACTACCTCAAAATGAGTTTGTTTCTAGTAACAGTTGTGCCTATGCTAGTTTGCAGGCCTTGTTCTGGAAGCGTGGTTGCAGAAAAAGGCCTGCCCTTCTCGAGCCAAACAATGCATTAGCTAATATGTGTGGTAGCTTTCAAGCCAAGACAAGCATTAGCAAAGCCAGACGGTCTGAGTTTAATGTGCAAACTCATGCAGCATTAGCTTATTCGAGAGAGACACACAGGAGGCAGCCAGCAGGGGCAGTCAGAGAGAGCTATAGTTGAAAGTAGCAACCCCAAGCAGTTCAATCAAATCACTGGAGTGAAGGTGGAAGAATACACTCAAACAGCCAACAGTATGAGGGACCAGATGTACGAAATCACGTGTTTGTGATTTCCTAATAGCGAATTTTAGCGACTCGCTGTTGGGAAATTGCAAACTGCGATGTATAACAGTGTGTTTGACACTGTTAGTGATTTGCAGTGGGTCACAAATGAACCTGCCTCATCAATATTCATGAGGAAGGTCACAATTTGCGATCCATTGTGAATGACTACAGTCACAGGGATGGTGGCCTGCTGGGGTCAGCAGACCACAATGTCTGTGATTGCTCTCTAAATAAAGCAATGTTTATTTGTAATGCAGACCGTTTTCCTTAAAGGAAAATGGGACGCATTCAAAAATAAAAATAAAAAGCTACCTTTTCAATTTTTAAGAGCAGGCAGTGGTCCGTAGACAACTGCCTGCTCTCAAAAAATGTTGGCGCCCACATTCACAGAGGGGTCCCTTGCAGACTCCTTCCTGTTTGCGAATGGGTTACCACCAACTTGGATTTTGGTGGTAACTGCAAATGTTTTGCGACAGCATTCCAGGTTGCAAAACATTACTACATACCGGTGGGACTCGCTATTAGGAAGGGACGCCATTAACACGCCCCTTCCTAAAATCGACACGCAAACCCTATTTTGCGAGTTGGTAATAGGTTAGCAACTCGCAAAATAGGGTTGGTACATGAAAAAAAAGAATGTTACCGTTCGTTTGTGAGCAGTAAATTGCTTCTTACATCTGGCTCCTAGGTGAGAGATGATTTCTTTCTAGGGCTGGGTCAGGACTTTATAGACAAACCGCCAGATGCATCAAGCATCCATTTTGCGATTCCTTATTAGCGAAAAATAAGGATTTACTAATAAGGAATAGCGAAATGCCATGCATGAAGAACTCGCTTAAAAAATAGCGATTTCTTAAAATTCCTTAATTGCGACTCGCAAATTGCGAGTCGCAATTAAGGGATACCTCTCCATTCATTCCTATGGGCCTAGAGGCCCATAGAAATGAATGGGAAGACAATCTCAATTTGCGATTCTCAATTAGAGAATCGCAAATTGAGATTGCAATTTCAAGGGTGCCAGGGTGTCAAAAGAAAAAAAAAATTGTAGGCAGGGGAAACCCAATTAACCCTTGTAGGCTTGGGCACTGTACGGTTAAAATCAAAAATGTGCTACAAGGAATTTGATTTAGACAGCAATAGAACTTAGTTATGAGCTGTACTGAATGTAACTCACTCAACAGAATCCACAGGATATCATACTATAAATACAGTTGAAATAAATGAATGGAAGGATGAACAATGGAACACACAGAGATGAAAAATGCAGAGAAATTTATATTCACTCAAAAAACATATTATTGGGGAGACAGGTACAAAAAATGTAATCAAAGCAAGTAGTTATGAACAGAGATAAATAGTAATTAATCTACAGATTCACAACTAAGGACATCAACTCCTGGTGGATTAAATAAACAATCAAAAATAATCAATAAAGAATGGTCATATATGAGTGCCAAAGCAACGTGGTTGGAGATGATGGAAGTGTCGACGTTTCGGTCTAAGGGGCAGTTGTCATGTAGACCATCATCAGGACAGAATATTTCTTTGCTGAAAATACTCCCTATATTAAAACAATGAATAATAATTAATAATGTACTATATACAAATTTATAGGAACATGCTACTAAAAACTCATGTGTGTCAAATTAATATCGATTGTCTAAGCTATACAAAACAGAATACCCCTTCCTGGTAGTGTTTTGCCAAAATCATTTAGACAAATCATTCCAACAAAGTATATTTAAAAAAAATGTTCGAGTTAATCAACATTTGTTTTAAATGTTAAAAATGCGTAATTCATCATATTTCATGTATCTAGTTTTCTGAACACTTGATTTACAGAACAAGAACATTGACATTATAACAACCAAAAAAACACGAATGAAAACATCCATTCAACTGCATGATACATATCTTGTTATATAGTTTCTCTCAAAGAGATTGTCTTGCTAAACATGAGCAGTCAACAGTTGGGTGCCTTCAAAACAGAGAGAACATGGATTTATACCTCTAAGATGGAAGAAAAACTAAGTTATGTCATATTGTACATTTAAGTTCTAACAACTTGGCTCACAGAGGTGAAGGTCCCAACAATTAGGTGTCATTAAAGCGAAATGAGACATCTTATATATATAAAGTTCAGAACTTAAGCATTATATGAAAACACTAAGGGATTATATGAAAATAGTACACCCTGTTGCAACCCTGAAATCTGCATATGGGTACTTTTGCACATACATATGCCCTAAGGGCATGTCTGTGTGTAAAATGGAACTTTGAAAAATGCACTTTAGTGCATTTTTCAAAGTTTTTGCAAATTACCATGAAGTTCAACTTCATGGTAATTTGCGCACCCTATTAGCGAAATCGCTAATTTTTTTACTTTAATGTATTGCATTTAAGGAATATCAAATTGAGATTCCTTAAATGCAATAGCAATTTAAGTAATCGCAATTTTGCGATTTCTTAAATTGCGATTTTTGCAATTGGGATGATGCATCCCAAATGCAAAAACACTGTTCGCAAAGGGGAAGTTTCTGAGAATCTGCCCCTTTGCGAGCGGATTTTAGCTTGATGCATCTGGGCCAAAGTCTCAGGCCAATAGCTGAAAGAGACAGGTGAATGAAAGCCAGAGGGCTTGGGGTCAGACCCAAAGTCCACTCTATATATATATTGTTAGCAATAGTCCTGTTTGACATCAGCGCTATCAAATTACAGACTAAAAAAGACCTTTATCCCAATCAGAGCTGCAGCTTTAGTACAGCTGTCTCCACAACGAGTTAGCAGCTGGGTCATGGAAGGTGGGGCACAAGATGGTGTCCTAGAAAGGGAGAGATTGTTACCATACAGAGAGAAAGCATGGTGCACATGTTGAGGCTTTGGACATAAATCACCCTCAACCAGGCACTAAACCAGGCTTGATTAGTGACTCCCACTTGGCTTCCATCTCAGGGGGTACCGGGAGTAATTTGCATAGAATAAATATTTGTTTCTCTTGCAGCCTTTTTGAACGGCTTGAACCCTCACAATTGAAATATTCATAATTCCTCGTGTACTGGATTTTATTCTATAGTACTGTTTCTATAGTGCATTTGTCATATTCCCTCAGTCAGGGCCGGTTTTAGGGCGGTGCAACTGGTGCGGCCGCACTGGGCGCTGACCCAAAAGGTGAGCGCTGACCTCAGGAGGGTGTGCTCAGTTTAGCAATAATTTACGATTTAAAAGCACCTGCTGCAGAGTTCCTTGTGCATCCAGCTTTCAAGCAGCACTGCAAAATGTCAAGATAACTCTTCTGATTAATGTTTCTGCTAGAGAGAGAGATTGGAGTTTTGTCTAGTGGCAGTTTTGACTGGACATAAAGTAGCTCAGAGCTTTAATGTGCCTGTTGCAAAGAACAGATCTGTATTTTATGTGGATAGCTGATTGGATTAGTAAAGCCAGCCTTTATCAGCGCTTTAAAACAAATGAAATGTTTGTGAGAGAGGGGGTATGGAGAGATGAGGAGCATTTTTGCCTGGTGGTTGCTAGGGATCCGAGGCGGTCGAGGGGGGCGGGGGGTGGGGGGTGGCACAAACAAATATTGTTGCACCAGGCGCCACCAGAGCTAAGGCCGGTGTTCTGAGAATCATTGGGTCCCCGTGAGTGGCTGCCTCCCCTACGTCACAGGGTACAATGATTCTCAGAACCAAGCTATTATCCGTCGCTCCCCCATGGCGGTTTGCCCCCCCTACGTCACGGGGGCGGAGCCGTCTGTGGAAGGCTCGGTGCACGAGGCTTCATGGCGGAGCCAGACAAGTCCAGGCGTGAGTCCTCATATTTCAAGCACGCTTCAATAGCTCAGTTGGGAGAGCGTTTGACTGCAGAGTTGGAGGACCCGGGTTCAATCCCGGGTTCGGCATAGCTGCAATTTCGGCTTTTATTTTTATTTTATTTATGTATGTATTTATTTATTTATGCGATTTTATATAGCGCGGACTTTACCCGAAGGTGTCAGAGCGCTTCACTTTAGGACCAGTAATGATACAAGAGGAAACAATTGCAAATTAACAAATTACAAAAGCAAACGTTAAGTTACATGATAAAAAATGACAATAGTGAGCAACCAAAATACATGAGGTAGCAATCGGTACATTACAGGAGAAACAAGCACTGGCGTTGCCAATAGGTTTCGCCTTTGGAAAGTTGGAGCTATTGGTTTTGTAAATGACATTTTATATTTATATATTGTTATTGACCATGCCAATAACGATATATAAATATAAAATGTCATTTACAAAACCAATAGTTCCAAATGCGAAACCTATTGGCAACGCCAGCGCTTGTTTTAAATGACGCGGCATGGCACAGCTAAATTGGCCGCAACACCCCGCTGCGCCATTTCCTTGTAATTATAGCCCCCTGTTCCTTCCTTCCCTCCCAGGTGATGGTCGTCCCCTGCTGATCCTGGCGAGTGCGCGGGGTCAAAGGTTGCGTTTCACTCAGTGAAAGGCAGTAAATAAACTGAAACAGCCTCTAAATCAGCTCCCACCAAGAGGTGAGTGACGGGGGGAGGGGCTCAGAAGGAGGGGGCCAGCCCCGGCAGGGGGCCCACGGAGCGCTGCAGGACAGGCCTTCCGGATGGAGGCCGGAGCCAGGTGAGCAGGGCGAAGATCGTGGTGTCAAGGTGCATTATGGTATATTTAGTGGATTGCATTGTTTGGTTCATATTTTGTAAACGGCCCGTGAGATCCCCGGGGCCAGTGTGGCGGGAGGAAGCCAGGCAGGACTTGCAGTTAAAGTTCACCATCAGGCATCCGATCTCTAAACAGAAACAGCAGGAAAGCCCGTCGGCATAGCTCAGTGGGTTAATGCGCCTGAAAGTGAGATGTATCTGCAACCTGCAGCTTACACGCTGGAGGAGCCACTTGGGCCTTTCATCCTTCTGAGGCTAATAAAATGCTGCGCTTCTAGTTTGTATTATAAGATGACTCGCTCTTTGCAGCATTTCAAAGATAAAACTTGTAGCTGCGAGCACTACATACAAAACCTTCCATGCTGCACCCAATTACCCCACAGAGGCCAATGTACAAGCAACAGGCTACGAATCCTGCACCACGAAAAGCGCCCAGGGGGTCAGTGAAAACGGTAGCGCTTCCGTGACCAGGACAGGGCCAGGAAGCGCTAGACATACACAGAGTAGCCACTTAAGAAGTGAGGAAGCGCTTCAGGCCACAAGGGGGTACGGGTAGCGCTATGTAAATAATATTAAAAATGCATCTGATGCTCTGACGAACGGGGCAGACTTGGGGGGCAGGTGGGGGATGACTCCGCCTCCTTAACGTGGCACTGGGGGCAGTCGGTAGGTAGGCGCCAAGGGATGTGCTGAGAGCCTCCCGGGCACTGTGGCCCTCACGTGGGCACCGGCTGCTGCATGGTGTTCGGGCACAACAGAACGGAAGCCATGCCAGTGCAGAGTCGACTCTAGTCTATTGTAGGCAGAAGGGGAGACTGGCCCTGCAGAGGGGGAGTGGGGGTACAGACAGGAGGATGCTCATGTACCAGCATGATGGGGGCGGGGTAAGAAGAGGGGTGACGGGCACGAGAGATGCAGGATAATCAAAATCAAAAGGAGCACCGCCAGCTGGACACAGGAGGAGAGGGTGACAACACCCGCAGACAGACAGCGGGACAGCCAGAGATAGGTGGGGTGAGAAGGGCACAGAGTAAAGCAGAGGGGTGAGAGGCACGGGCGCCCTCAGGGACCCAATCACTCACCACGTAGGAGGACCCGCCCTCCCCGCTGTGGGTCTCGGTCTCTGGGATGGAGAAGTGCATGTCCCCCGGTCTCGCGCACCATGCTCCTCTCTCCAGGCACGGCATGCGCCGTCTCGCGCCTGCCCCTCCCACACACCTTCCCCTCTCCTCACAGCATCACAGACAGTGGGTGGGAGGGCGGGAGGTGGCACGGAGAGTGGGTGGGCGGGGGGTGGCACGGACAGCGGGCGGGAGGGAGAAGGCAGGACAACGGGAGGGAGGGGGATTTTATTTATGAAGGCATCGGAAACGGACAGTGGGCGGGCGGGAGGGAGGAGGCACGGACAGTGGGCGGGCGGGAGGGAGAAGGCAGGACAACGGGAGGGAGGGGGATTTTATTTATTTCTTTTATTTATGAAGGCATCGAACACGGACAGTGGGCGGGCGGGAGGGAGGAGGCACGGACAGTGGGCGGGCGGGAGAGAGACGGCTAAAAAAACAAGGCCAAGGGAGAGAGGAAAATCCCTGAACATCGTGAAAGAAACAGGAGCCAGTAGTTGATGTATCTAGGATGTTTCTGTTTTGCATGTACTACACTAAGGGGATACTCTCATCCATCACTCTGCCAGGTTTGTAGGAGGATATTGGGTGGTGGTGTATAAAACAACTGAGAGGGATAGGGAAGGTTCAAGGTTCTATAGATGAGTTATAGGGCCGAAGGGAATGGGATAATATGACTGGGAAACTACACAAAAAGTGCCTTTGAAAAATCATGTGCTGACTGGCTCAAAGTAGCGGGCAGAGCGGAGCAACAACGTGAGTGTGTACAGGAAACAATTCTCCAAAACGTAGTGTGCTGGCCGGCTCAGCTTGAGTACGTGAGCGGAGCAGCAAAACATACGATAAAAAGAAATGATGAGAACTCTGAGGAGTGACACCTATGACACGGCGTGCTGACCGGCTCAGGAATTAGGAGCGTAGCAGCAATGCGCGTGCAGGCAGAGCTCACGAGCAAAGAAATATGAGGCTGGGGGGGGTCGCGTGCTGGCCGGCTCCAAGTTCACAGGAGCGGAGCAGCAACTCGAATAGGGAGATGCCAAAATTAAAGGTGTGGTGCACTGACCGGCTTAGAAGCGGGCGGAGCGGAACAGCGACGTGCACGCCAACAGGAATGTACCTCTCTTGAAAGGGGGCCAAGGAGGTCCGCAGGAGTCCGGGGCCAAGGCTGGATAAACCCTTAATTAAAGACGGGACGGAGAGCTGGACAATACACCAAACGCGCAGCAACCAGGAACCAAAATGAAACAAGGGGGGCGTGGTCACGTGTCAAGAACAGTAAGCCAAGCAATGGCTTACGTAGGAGATGGCCTGTTACGAGCCTCAGGGACCATCTCAAAAGTACTCGCATCAGTGGATTTCACAATCCCTGGCCATGCATTAATGTTCTACCAGTTTGTAGTCCTCTGGAGGCATGGCGCTAAACCTAGTTCCTAACACACTAGAGATGTGTCATAAGTGTAAGGTGGTCCTGCTTTGGTGAGGGGGCGAGATAATAAAACAAGTCAGGTCCCGGGCCGTGCTGTGATTGGCTGACGTCACGGGGGTGTCCCGGACCGGCAGCCAATCACAGCGCGGCCCGTGAAATGACGTCACGGGGGTGTACCGGGCCGGCAGCCAATCACAGCGCGGCCCGGGACAAAGGGGCGGGACTTAAAAAAAGCCCGAGAAACGCCCCCGAATCGCGTTTTCCCGAGAAAGCGTGATTGACAGCCTCTGTCTCCCAATGGCTAGCCTCCATTTATGGAGCTAGCCAATGGGAAACAGAGGCGGTCCGAACATCCCTACTGTACTGTACTGTAGACAAAAGTTTTCGATCTGGGAGGGGCACTGTGTGCCCCTCGCCAGGTCGAAACCTAAAAAGTGATATGTGTGCAGGCTACAAAAGCATACAAAGTACAAGTAGAGGTATAATACTGCAATAAATGGCAGACACTCCAGCACAAGAACAAACGTTACGTAGGCAATGGTGGCACTTGTGCAAGTATCTAAAGCAAACAAAATGTGAGAGGTAGCAAACAGTGTGTTACAAGAGAAAAGTGACATGTGCAAGTTACAAAAGGGTACCATACACCGGTACAAGGATAATACTGGAAAAAATGGTAAACATTCAAACTACCAGAACACACTCGGAAGGAACTTCCATAGTCCAGGACAATAGACTTTTCGATAATGGGAGGTCTTCCTTCAGAAGATAGCGAGGGTGTGAATTAGATTTGGAGGTGTCTTTGGAGGAGCAGTCAGTCTTAAGTCAAAATCAAAATCAAATTAAGATCAAAATACGGCGGTCTATCCTCAACGCGGGTGGCCTTATTAGACTTAGTTTTTATACCCGTTTTACACCCCTTTTACAATAAAGGCCTGACGGATCTCTGTTATATGTGTTCATATGTATTTCCACCTGTAATAGAAGGGACCTTGCAGCTTTTCTGTGTTATTTACTGTCCCTTGGTTTCTCACGCTTACTAAGTGTTCCCGACAGGAATTGTTTTCGCCCACGGGCGGGATACTTGAAATGTTCCTTGACCGGTGGAGTTTTACCAATGTGCGCTTCTAGTTGCAATGCCTGTGCAATTTGCATTATAAGCTTCATGCCTCAACTGCCTAGACGATGTCTTTGTGTCATAACACGAAATGGTTAACACTTCCAGTCACGCAGCCTTAAGACGCTCACGTTGGTGTGGAGATGGCGTGCTCTCATGTTATAGATTGACTCTACATACGATGGCCCAACTGGACGCTAAATCCAGATGGGGCTGGGTGAGCTTGGCCCCGCTCTGGGGTTCCAGCGTTACTACTACACCACTGTCGGGTGATGGTAAGGTATCTTACTAATGCCAAGGGTTACGTATTCAGTGCAGGTAGGTACTATATATTGTCCCAAACTAGTACCTTCACAATGTACTTCCATGAGTACATCGGGGACTACTTCCTATCATGGCGCAGTTTCTCGCGTATCCGCGACAGGCCTTCCCAAGTGGCTGAGTGCGGATTAGAGACGATTACGAGCCGGGGGGCGTAACCCAATCAGGTTCCACTTATACCAGTTTGGATTACGCCCTTCGCTCGTGTTCCCAAATTGCTCCTAGGCTCCTAATGCTTCAAGTTCAGACGGAGCAATTTTTTGACTTACGCCTTACCGGCTGTAACAACAGGAGGGCCCTCGGAGTGCGCACACGCTCCTTATAACTAGACATGGCTCTTACGCCCTTGTGGGCTGCAATGATTTCGACTACAGCTCTGCTGAGGAGCCGGTTATATTATTAATTTCACTTCTGGTGTGCAAAGGGTTGGCTCCCCCTCTTACTCCTCCGTGATCGGTGCCTTGCACTACAATATTACATTCTGACACCCTTACACGGGCGTGATTGGTGCTTGGCACTACAATATTACATTCGGACACCCTTACAAGGCTGGGTGAGTTACAAGGAGGATGAAACGTACATTAAAGGAGCATTCGCCCCAGAATGCACTTGGTGCCAATCGGGATTTTTCCATCCCAGTGTCGGTCACCAGGGCCCCAGGTATACAGTCCTCAACACGGTGTGGTAAGCCCTATGACCGCCCATCATTATTATTTACGCATATCCTTTGGGCGTTGTTGTTTTGTCTTGTTTCTTATCCTTTTTCTTTTTTCCTATTTCATTTCTCCTACCGCCAAGGTCGGTCTTCTTCCTACCATTGACATCCACTCCCGCCTGATTCTAGATCTTAAATACGATGGATTTATCCAGCACTGTCGTACTAGATAGTTCGGTCTCTCTGGGGACTCCGCGGGTTGCAGGGTCCACGATACGGTTTTGGGTACGTTTTTCACCCCTTCTCCTCCAAGAGATGTAAATCCCTTTTCTGGGAAATGGATGATTTATCCATGCCACATGGGGGGTCGTTCACCATTAACTTTGTGGCAAGGTATCTGGAGTTTTTGGGGCAAGTTTAGCCTTCCCCTAGACCCCCGGGGATACGTCATAATAACGGTCCTTTACGTTTGCACCTTCTTATCGCCATTTTCGCCTATAACCCCTTATGCTTCAGGGTTTCTGCTTCCGGTCCCTTTTCGGGAATACACAATATCAGGGCCGGTTCCAGCTGCACTTCCGTTCCCCTATGCCTCAGGGGGTTCATCCATTATCTCGTTCTCTGGCATTGTCTGAGGGTGCAATTTTTCACATACTTCCCCTTGAAGCTCACTCTGGAGCTCTCCGTGCAAGGGTTCCTTCAGGCGCTTTGGTGTGCTGGTATTATTACCTTCGTTCCCATTAGCCTCTTTGGCTCTTTCCAATATATTGTAAACGGAGCTACCGCCAACTTAGGAGGTTCCTGTTCCTCCTACTAAAGGAGGGGTTGACTCCTTTTCCCTTAGACACCCTTCTAAGGCCTTATATTGGAAAGGGGTGTGGCGTTAAGGCGACTGACGCTGGAATCTGGGGATCACGGTTCGATCCTCGGCGCCAGATTAGCCTGGCACCATGTGACTCTGGCAATAGCTTGCTTAATCTTCCTGACGACCCCTACAGTGGAGGGGTGGAGTGGAGAAGCGTGGCTCAGTGGTTAGAGGCGGCAGACCCAGAAGCTGAGATCAGCCGTGGACCAGGGTTCGATTCCCCGCCTCGGCGGGTCTCGGGCTCAAAAAAAAAAATTCCACGGGGTCGACAATTCTCGCTCTGGTGCCTACTCGACTCACGGGGTCACACTCTGCGACTCTGGGCAATAGCTTGCTTAATCTCCACTACGGCCCCTCGCGGCGGGATGCCTGGCTTTCACCTTGTGGATACCCGGCCGGGGTATCTCACAGGGGAATACCAGGACGGGTTCCCTAAGCAAGCGCCTTGAGGCCCCTGGGTTAAAGTGCGCTATATAAATCGAAACACATTTACATTTACAGCTCGAGACCCTTACGGGTGATCGTTTGTGCTTTGCCAATGTGAATTATTATTACACCTTCACTGTCAGCAGAAACAGATCCTATAATTTCTGATGTATGAAGACCTCCATGCCGACTTCAACACCCATGGCCAAGGGTTGTGTCCTGATTACCAAGGTTTCTTGCATGTCCGCCGTCAAGTAAGCAATCACCTTTTTTGGGTTCAGGGTTTCCGATAAAAACTGAAAATTGTCAGGCGCTTAACTGCGTGCTGGCGCTCCCCTATAACTCCAGGTTCTTCAGTCCCTTGCGATTCATTCAACGTGGGAGTGCCAGGTTAGCTGGTGGATATATGACACGGGACTCTGCTGTGGGGTTAATTTTCCCCACATGGCGGGCGCTCTTATACCAAATGTGTGCATATTGATTTTTCGCTCGGTTTTTCCAATGGACCGGGTTTTAGACTATTATTTTCCAACAGAGGGTGAATGTATAGGCTTGAGCCAATATTTCTCGTTAGGTATTCCGTTCACTCCCTCCCAAATCAGAATATTCCTCAGGGGAAGGGTTTTTCTCTACTTTCCCTTATTGATAATGGCCTTTTCATACATACTATCCAGTGATGATAGGCCTAATCTACTTTGCCAGTGTGCGTTGTGTACGGTTTGGCTGGTGTGGATGGGGAGCAGGTAGTATTTCTGCTCCCCGTGGTTTTGTGTACCCCCTAACTCAAAAGGGAGCTTATACAGGCCTAATCTACTTTGCCAGTGTGTGTTGTCTAGGGTTTGGCTGGCGTAGTATTTCTGCTCACTGTTGTTTCCTGTACCCCCTAACTCAAAAGGGAGCTTATACAGGCCTGTTCTAGTTTGCCAGTGTGCGTTGACTAGGGTTTTGCTGGCGTTGATGGGTAGCAGGTAGTATTTCTGCTCCCCGTTGTTTTGTGTACTCCCTAAGTCAAAAGGGAACTTATACAGGCCTAATCTTGGTTGACAGTGTGTTTTGACTAGGGTGATGGTGTCTGTATACCCTCTTTGCAGCTCCTTAATCATTCTAACATATAATTTCTGCACTATCTTTTCAGTTTTGGACAAAAGAGTGTTACCCCAGTGTCTTCTCATCAGGTACGATATCTTTTTCACCTTTTTAGGGCTTGCAAGCGAAGCGAGCGAAAAGCACTTTTACTAGGGTTTCAAAAATGGACCTTGAAATTCCACATAGGTCGTGCATGTGCATTTCAAGGTCCATTGTGATTGGGCTTTGCATGCGTGCTGTTATATAACAAAACACGCAATAGGCCATAGGCGGTCGCTTAACTCCGCCTACGGCCTATTGGTGTTTGTTATGCGCACCAAAGCCCAGGTGTCTTCAATTATGGCAGCCAGACACGGCGCCACTCAGGAGCTTATTTTTTTTGTTTGGGATCCATTTCACTGTCGAAGCAACTAAACGCTGGATGGTGCCTGGTTGCCCAGGGTGGTCACTCCTTGGCCACAAGGGAGATTCTTCAGTCTTCAGCTCAGGTGAATGTCGAAGGGCAAGGGACTGTGGGAAGTAGTGCTGTCAGAACCATTCGGGAACATGAAATGCCCCGTGTAGATAATCCAACCCTCTACAGTGCGTGGGCACAAGATAACATTTTACCTGGTAGTACTCATGCCCACGCTCTGATACCCACAGATCAGCCTGATCCGTTTTCAATATCTTCTGCCTCACATAATCAGGAACTAACACAATCACAAGGCTCCTCTGTTGCGCAAGTGGTCACTCATCACGCTAAAATTAGGTCATTGGCCTCCAAATCTAAAACTCTACTCGTAATTTTGAAGGTTCTGTCCTGGAACGTTGCGGGCATTGCCAACAAAATATATACTGATGACTGGGATGTCCTAGTAGCTAATAGTGATGTTTGTCTCTTTCAAGAGACTTGGGCTAGGGAACCCCTGTACAGAATGGGATATGCTACCTTTGAAATCAAAGCCAGTTGGAGTGGCAAGGGGAGACCCTCGGGCGGCTTGGCGGTGTGGGTAGCCAGCCACATTGGATGCACTGTGGAGAATGCAGTTACGTCCTCCCAGGACATACAGTGTGTCTTGCTCGAATGGCCCAATGCCCCTAAGTTAGCAATCATAAATGTGTACTTTCGTCCAGTTGGTCCCACCATGGAGTCACCTACACTTGATGATCTCTCGTCCTTTCTGGGCCAACTACCCAAAGACTGTAAGATACTGATGGGTGGAGACTTCAATAGTCACTTCGAACCACTGGAAGGGTTGAGGGAAGGCGCACTCACAGCAGAAGATGACTTTTGGGGTGTTCCGGTGTGTCAATCTCCACATCCCAAATCTTGGTCTCCTCTTGCAGTGCAAATTATGTCTTTGACACTTAATTTTGCTCTAAGGGCTTGCAATGGGCGAGCAATCTCAGACACCCCTTCAATATGTACTTTTAACAGGAAGGATCAGGAATCGCGGCTGGACTACATTTTCGTAGATATTAGCCTGTGGTCCAAGGTTAAAGATTTTAAAGTAGTTGCACGAACGGACAGTGACCACAATTCACTTTTATTAGACATGGTGTATCCTGTAGCTGCAGTGGGACCGCAGCCCGCTGAGACCAGGGAGGACCTAAGTAACCTGGTTCTCACCTTCAACAGGCGTAGGGTAAAATGGGAGAAACTGGTAAATTTGCAAGAAAGCATTAGGAAATTGTATGAGCTAGCACTCCCTAAGTTAGAGGACTTGGATAATTTAATTAACCAACCCAGACTTCAAAACTTTAATAATAAATTAGCTTTAATCCACGAAGAGTTAGTGGGCGTTCTGGGTGAGGTTCTTTTCCCGGAAGTAGTGCAGCGCAAGCAAAAGACTCGAACCTCTACCTGGTATAACTCAGACTGTAAAAAGTCCAAGTCTGAGTTAATAACAGCAATAAAAGCTGGAACAGACAGGGGCAAGGTCGCTGAGCTTAGGCGGGAATATAAGGACATGATGGCGCAGGCAAGGTCAGAGTGGGACTGGGACAGATGGCAGGATCTCTCTCTCGCCCTAGAGACGAGGGATTCTAGGAGATTCTGGTCTTTGGTAAACATTGGTACAGGCGAACCAAAAACTGCAGTGGAGCCCAACATTGCAGCCTCTGTGTGGGAAGACCACTTTGGTAAGCTCTACGAAGATATCTTCGAAGGTTCCAATGATGTGGCTTCTGCCGTCCTATCCCAATCTGGCGACGGATTGGAATTTAGCCTTGGGGAGGTGGTCAGCGCAATAGAGAGACTGGCACTGGGTAAAGCACTGGGGCTGGATAGATTGCCTGGTGACCTCTTTAGGTCCCATCCTGAGATCTGGGCCCCGTATCTTTGGAGGGGTGTTTGTGGTGCTACAGCCCCCTAATAAATGCTTTTTCTGGTAAATAGTTGGGTACAGATGCTTTAAGTCGGGTATGGTGAGGTGTCGGTCGGATTTCACCAGGAATGTTTGCATACATGCAGACAAAAAATACACTGTCTCCTCTCTGTTTTAAAAGTCTTCATAAATGTTGGTTATTTTACAAAATATTGTGTTTTCTCTCACTTAGTACCGCTACCCATCCTCATTTGTCTCCCTTTCCACTGCCACTTTAGCCCCTCTCATGCACCCTGCTTGTTGTATAATGTATTATAACATTAAATGCCAGCGCAATTGTTGGGAAATCTGAAGCTCACACCCCCAATCTTACTGACCAAACTACACCTCTGTGACTGCAAACCCGTATCCCCTGTGCTTCAGCAGCATGCTGTCTCACAGCTTCAAGGAACTATAAACAGCCAGGTTTGAAGGCTTTCACAATTTGAGGTGGATGTCAATTCTTCTTGCAAGAATTGAGTTTCAGAGGTGCCGCCCTGGACTGAGGAGCTTGCAGCAGTGCAGGACATCCTGAAGGAAGTCATCCTGTGTGAAGTTCATACATTTGTGGGTGGGGGGGCGCGAACTAGACCTGAAGGCATCAGAGCGCTTTACATGAGCACCAGTTGTGTTAGAGACGAACACATTAATTGTTAGGTCTCGCTAAACCAATGCGTAAGCATTGTTCGGCGAGATTATAGTAAGGCTTCCGAAAAGTCTCCCCAAACTGCGGATTCAATTCAGTTCATGTGAGCCAGGCGCGTGCACATCGCCAGCCACATCCCACACCATGCCTCGGCATCAGACTTGAAAGGAAGCCGCTCCCCCGCCCCACTCCGCGCAATGCCAGAGCTAGTTTTTCTCGCTTTTTTTTGGTGCTTCATTCCACCTACCACTTTACACTGACTTGTTCACTTTCCTCCCATTTCTATCTCCTTCTCTCAGTCTCCTCCTTCATGTATTTCTCTGTCAATCTCCCTGTCTCCCATTCTTCATCTTCGATGCATCTTTTATTTTCTTACATGCTTTGGTGTACTTTCTCCTTTCTTCCCCTTCCTCCATATTTTCTACAACTTCATCACCTGTATTCTCATATCTTCTTTGTTACTGCCTTCCTTATTTGATTTCCTCTTCTTCATTCCACCTTCCTTGTTCTCGCTCCGGTTTTCTCTTTCTTACCTCATTCCTCGTTCTTTCCAACATTGCCGCATCCTCTTCAGTCTCTTTCTCTGTCCGTCTGCCTTTCTCCGTCTCTACTTCTGCTCATTATTTCTTCTGTCCCCAATGTGCAGCTTCCAGTCTTTATTCCTTCCATTCTCTTCTTTCTATCCTGTTGATCTTTCCCCTCTACTCCTTCCACCCTGCATGCCCGCCTCTACTGCTTCCTTCCTTTTCGCGCTTTACTTCCGTAGTCTTTATTCTGTAATCCACTTCTGTTCTCCTCCCTCATAACCAATGTTCCCTCTAATTTTTTTCCTCTGTGTGCGGCAGTGGAGGGTCTCTGTGCGCTGCAACCATGGCTATGTGCGCCAGGAACCGAACCTCGCTTGTCTGCGGCGCCAAATGCCACTCATTTTTGGTGCTCTCCTGCCCTCTGTCCCACTCTTTTTTGGTGCCCTCCTGCCCTCTGCCCCACTCGTTTTTGGTGCCCTTCTGCCCTCTGTCCCACTCGTTTTTTGTGGCCTAATGCCCTCTGTCCCACTCGTTTTTTGTGCCCTTCTGCCCTCTGTCCCATCGTTTTTGGTGCCCTTCTGCCCTCTGCCCCACTCGTTTTTAGTGCCCTTCTGACCTCTGTCCCACTCGTTTTTGGTGCCCTTCTGCCCTCTGTCCCACTCGTTGTTGTGCCTTTATGACCTCTTGCCCTCTGTCCTATCGTTTTTGGTTCCCTTCTGCCCTCTGCCCCTCGTTTTTGGTGCCTTTCTGCTCCCTGCTCCCTGGTGTCCGTCCCTCCTCCCTAGTGTCCGTCCCTGCTCCACTGTGTCTGTCCCTGCTCCCTGGTGTCTGTCCCTGCTCCCTGGTGTCTGTCCCTGCTCGCTGGTGTCTGTCCCTGCTCGCTGGTGTCTGTCCCTGCTCGCTGGTGTCTGTCCCTGCTCGCTGGTGTCTGTCCCTGCTCGCTGGTGTCTGTCCCTGCTCCCTGTTGTCTGTCCCTGCTCCCCGGTGTCTGTCCCTGCTCCCCGGTGTCTGTCCCTGCTCCCCGGTGTCTGTCCCTGCTCCCCGGTGTCTGTCCCTGCTCCCCGGTGTCTGTCCCTGCTCCCCGGTGTCTGTCCCTGCTCCCCGGTGTCTGTCCCTGCTTCCTGGTGTCTGTCCCTGTTCCCTGATATCTGTTCCTGCTCCCTGATGTCTGTTCCCGCCCTGGTGTCTCTCCCTGCTCCCTGGTGTCCGTCCCTGGTGTCTGTCCCTACTCCCCGGTGTCTGTCCCTGCTCCCTGGTGTCCGTCCCTGGTGTCTGTCCCTACTCCCTGGTGTCTGTCCCTGCTCCCTGGTGTCTGTCCCTGCTCCCTGGTGTCTGTCCCTGTCCCTGGTGTCTGTCCCTGCTCCCTGGTGTCTGTCCCTGCTCCCTGGTGTCTGTTCCTGTGTCTGGTGTCTGTCCCTGATCCCTGGTGTCTGTCCCTGCTCCACTGTGTCTGTCCCTGCTCCCTGGTGTCTGTCCCTCCTCCCTGGTGTCCGTCCCTGCTCCACTGTGTCTGTCCCTGCTCCATGGTGTCTGTCCCTGCTCCAGGGTGTCCGTCCCTGCTCCCCGGTGTCTTTCCCTGCTCCCTGATGTCTGTCCCTGCTCGCTGGTGTCTGTCCCTGCTCCCTGGTGTCTGTTCCTGTGTCTGGTGTCTGTCCCTGCTCCCTGGTGTCTGTTCCTGTGTCTGGTGTCTGTCCCTGATCCCTGGTGTCTGTCCCTGCTCCACTGTGTCTGTCCCTGCTCCCTGGTGTCCGTCCCTCCTCCCTGGTGTCCGTCCCTGCTCCACTGTGTCCGTCCCTGCTCCATGGTGTCTGTCCCTGCTCCCTGATGTCTGTTCCTGCTCCCCGGTGTCTGTCCCTGCTCCCTGGTGTCTGTCCCTGTCCCTGGTGTCTGTCCCTGCTCCACAGTGTCTGTTCCTGCTCCCCGATGTCTGTTCCTGCCCTGGTGTCTGTCCCTGCTCCCTGGTGTCCGTCCCTGGTGTCTGACCCTACTCCCCGGTGTCTGTCCCTGCTTCCCGGTGTCCGTCCCTGGTGTCTGTCCCTACTCCCTGGTGTCTGTCCCTGCTCCCCGGTGTCTGTCCCTGCTCCCTGGTGTCTGTCCCTGGTGTCTGTCCCTGCTCCACAGTGTCTGTTCCTGCTCCCTGATGTCTGTTCCTGCCCTGGTGTCTGTCCCTGCTCCCTGGTGTCCGTCCCTGGTGTCTGTCCCTACTCCCCGGTGTCTGTCCCTGCTTCCCGGTGTCCGTCCCTGGTGTCTGTCCCTACTCCCTGGTGTCTGTCCCTGCTCCCCGGTGTCTGTCCCTGCTCCCTGGTGTCTGTCCCTGCTCCCTGGTGTCTGTCCCTGCTCCACAGTGTCTGTTCCTGCTCCCTGATGTCTGTTCCTGCCCTGGTGTCTGTCCCTGCTCCCTGGTGTCCGTCCCTGGTGTCTGTCCCTACTCCCCGGTGTCGGTCCCTGCTTCCCGGTGTCCGTCCCTGGTGTCTGTCCCTACTCCCTGGTGTCTGTCCCTGCTCCCCGGTGTCTGTCCCTGCTCCCCGGTGTCTGTCCCTGCTTCCCGGTGTCTGTCCCTGCTTCCCGGTGTCTGTCCCTGCTTCCCGGTGTCTGTCCCTGCTCCCTGATGTCTGTTCCTGCTCCCTGATTTCTGTCCCTGCTCCCTGGTGTCCGTCCCTGGTGTCCGTCCCTGCCCACTGGTGTCTGTCCCTGCTCCCTGATGTCTGTTCCTGCTCCCCGGTGTCTGTCCCTGCTCCCTGGTGTCTGTCCCTGCTCCCTGGTGTCTGTCCCTGCTCCACAGTGTCTGTTCCTGCTCCCTGATGTCTGTTCCTGCCCTGGTGTCTGTCCCTGCTCCCTGGTGTCCGTCCCTGGTGTCTGTCCCTACTCCCCGGTGTCTGTCCCTGCTCCCCGGTGTCTGTCCCTGCTTCCCGGTGTCTGTCCCTGCTTCCCGGTGTCTGTCCCTGCTCCCTGGTGTCTGTCCCTGCTCCCTGGTGTCTGTCCCTGCTCCCTGATGTCTGTTCCTGCTCCCTGATTTCTGTCCCTGCTCCCTGGTGTCCGTCCCTGGTGTCCGTCCCTGCTCACTGGTGTCTGTCCCTGCTCCCTGATGTCTGTTCCTGCTCCCCGGTGTCTGTCCCTGCTCCCTGGTGTCTGTCCCTGTCCCTGGTGTCTGTCCCTGCTCCACAGTGTCTGTTCCTGCTCCCTGATGTCTGTTCCTGCCCTGGTGTCTGTCCCTGCTCCCTGGTGTCCGTCCCTGGTGTCTGTCCCTGCTCCCCGGTGTCTGTCCCTGCTCCCCGGTGTCTGTCCCTGCTCCCCGGTGTCTGTCCCTGCTCCCCGGTGTCTGTCCCTGCTCCCCGGTGTCTGTCCCTGCTCCCCGGTGTCTGTCCCTGCTTCCTGGTGTCTGTCCCTGTTCCCTGATATCTGTTCCTGCTCCCTGATGTCTGTTCCCGCCCTGGTGTCTCTCCCTGCTCCCTGGTGTCCGTCCCTGGTGTCTGTCCCTACTCCCCGGTGTCTGTCCCTGCTCCCTGGTGTCCGTCCCTGGTGTCTGTCCCTACTCCCTGGTGTCTGTCCCTGCTCCCTGGTGTCTGTCCCTGCTCCCTGGTGTCTGTCCCTGTCCCTGGTGTCTGTCCCTGCTCCCTGGTGTCTGTCCCTGCTCCCTGGTGTCTGTCCCTGCTCCCTGGTGTCTGTTCCTGTGTCTGGTGTCTGTCCCTGATCCCTGGTGTCTGTCCCTGCTCCACTGTGTCTGTCCCTGCTCCCTGGTGTCTGTCCCTCCTCCCTGGTGTCCGTCCCTGCTCCACTGTGTCTGTCCCTGCTCCATGGTGTCTGTCCCTGCTCCAGGGTGTCCGTCCCTGCTCCCCGGTGTCTTTCCCTGCTCCCTGATGTCTGTCCCTGCTCGCTGGTGTCTGTCCCTGCTCCCTGGTGTCTGTTCCTGTGTCTGGTGTCTGTCCCTGCTCCCTGGTGTCTGTTCCTGTGTCTGGTGTCTGTCCCTGATCCCTGGTGTCTGTCCCTGCTCCACTGTGTCGGTCCCTGCTCCCTGGTGTCCGTCCCTCCTCCCTGGTGTCCGTCCCTGCTCCACTGTGTCCGTCCCTGCTCCATGGTGTCTGTCCCTGCTCCCTGATGTCTGTTCCTGCTCCCCGGTGTCTGTCCCTGCTCCCTGGTGTCTGTCCCTGTCCCTGGTGTCTGTCCCTGCTCCACAGTGTCTGTTCCTGCTCCCCGATGTCTGTTCCTGCCCTGGTGTCTGTCCCTGCTCCCTGGTGTCCGTCCCTGGTGTCTGACCCTACTCCCCGGTGTCTGTCCCTGCTTCCCGGTGTCCGTCCCTGGTGTCTGTCCCTACTCCCTGGTGTCTGTCCCTGCTCCCCGGTGTCTGTCCCTGCTCCCTGGTGTCTGTCCCTGTCCCTGGTGTCTGTCCCTGCTCCACAGTGTCTGTTCCTGCTCCCTGATGTCTGTTCCTGCCCTGGTGTCTGTCCCTGCTCCCTGGTGTCCGTCCCTGGTGTCTGTCCCTACTCCCCGGTGTCTGTCCCTGCTTCCCGGTGTCCGTCCCTGGTGTCTGTCCCTACTCCCTGGTGTCTGTCCCTGCTCCCCGGTGTCTGTCCCTGCTCCCTGGTGTCTGTCCCTGCTCCCTGGTGTCTGTCCCTGCTCCACAGTGTCTGTTCCTGCTCCCTGATGTCTGTTCCTGCCCTGGTGTCTGTCCCTGCTCCCTGGTGTCCGTCCCTGGTGTCTGTCCCTACTCCCCGGTGTCGGTCCCTGCTTCCCGGTGTCCGTCCCTGGTGTCTGTCCCTACTCCCTGGTGTCTGTCCCTGCTCCCCGGTGTCTGTCCCTGCTCCCCGGTGTCTGTCCCTGCTTCCCGGTGTCTGTCCCTGCTTCCCGGTGTCTGTCCCTGCTCCCTGGTGTCTGTCCCTGCTCCCTGTCTGTTCCTGCTCCCTGATTTCTGTCCCTGCTCCCTGGTGTCCGTCCCTGGTGTCCGTCCCTGCCCACTGGTGTCTGTCCCTGCTCCCTGATGTCTGTTCCTGCTCCCTGATGTCTGTTCCTGCTCCCCGGTGTCTGTCCCTGCTCCCTGGTGTCTGTCCCTGCTCCCTGGTGTCTGTCCCTGCTCCACAGTGTCTGTTCCTGCTCCCTGATGTCTGTTCCTGCCCTGGTGTCTGTCCCTGCTCCCTGGTGTCCGTCCCTGGTGTCTGTCCCTACTCCCCGGTGTCTGTCCCTGCTCCCCGGTGTCTGTCCCTGCTTCCCGGTGTCTGTCCCTGCTCCCCGGTGTCTGTCCCTGCTCCCTGGTGTCTGTCCCTGCTCCCTGGTGTCTGTCCCTGCTCCCTGATGTCTGTTCCTGCTCCCTGATTTCTGTCCCTGCTCCCTGGTGTCCGTCCCTGGTGTCCGTCCCTGCTCACTGGTGTCTGTCCCTGCTCCCTGATGTCTGTTCCTGCTCCCCGGTGTCTGTCCCTGCTCCCTGGTGTCTGTCCCTGTCCCTGGTGTCTGTCCCTGCTCCACAGTGTCTGTTCCTGCTCCCTGATGTCTGTTCCTGCCCTGGTGTCTGTCCCTGCTCCCTGGTGTCCGTCCCTGGTGTCTGTCCCTACTCCCCGGTGTCTGTCCCTGCTCCCTGGTGTCCGTCCCTGCTCCCTGGTGTCTGTCCCTGCTCCCTGATGTCTGTTCCTGCTCCCTGATTTCTGTCCCTGCTCCCTGGTGTCCGTCCCTGGTGTCCGTCCCTGCTCACTGGTGTCTGTCCCTGCTCCCTGATGTCTGTTCCTGCTCCCCGGTGTCTGTCCCTGCTCCCTGGTGTCCGTCCCTCCTCCCTGGTGTCCGTCCCTGCTCCACTGTGTCTGTCCCTGCTCCAGGGTGTCTGTCCCTGCTCCAGGGTGTCCGTCCCTGCTCCCCGGTGTCTTTCCCTGCTCCCTGATGTCTGTCCCTGCTCCCTGATGTCTGTCCCTGCTCCCCGGTGTCTGTCCCTGCTCCCTGGTGTCTGTCCCTGCTCCCTGGTGTCTGTCCCTGCTCCCTGGTGTCTGTCCCTGTCCCTGGTGTCTGTCCCTGCTCCCTGGTGTCTGTCCCTGCTCCCTGGTGTCTGTTCCTGTGTCTGGTGTCTGTCCCTGCTCCCTGGTGTCTGTCCCTGGTTTTAGTTCGGTTGTTAACCGAGGCCTTTCCATTTTTACTAAAATGATATATATATATATATATATATATATATATATATATATATATATATATATACTATTTTTATAAGGACTTTCAACCTGCTCTCTTCACAATGGCCTGTTATGTTTGTCATTCGCATTTTATTACGCACACTATCCTGTAAAACATGGATCAATGTGGGTCAGCACGTTTTACCATTTCAAAAATATTTTTGAAGGCCCAGGTGTTTCTCCAGCAATAACTTTTTCAAAAATCTTGTTAATTTTTACTGTCCGTGTGAGTTACATTCAGTCGTCTGTGTTTTCGTCTATACTAATGGTCTTGATGATCGTTCCTCTCCCTTACAGGACAGGAGAGCTGGAGGAAGGCAACGCAACAAAAAGGATCACAAACAGCCCCTCAGTAGTGCACAATGACGATTCTTACAAGGCACAGCTGCGGGGCTGATTGTAGGTCCTTTGCATTTGTATTTGTGTTAATTGCAGCGCACGGGGGGGGGGCCTACAATTAACATTAATACAAAAGGTTCACAATCAGCACGCAGCTGTGCAGTGTTAGAAAAGGAATGCAGAGGAATGGTGAGTGTCAAACACAGCGTGTGCTAAAGCACACGCTGTGTTTGAGACTGCTTTTTTTTTTTCAAACTCCCGCAACGTGGAAATGGCACTTTTTCGCGCCGCTCGCATTTTAAAAGCGGCGCCGCTAACGGTGTTGCTGGAGTGCGCGGTAAATTCAGCAACCTGCGCGCTCAGGGTGACTTCTCTGCGCGCGCGCTCACCCGCGCAGCTTGTTGGGAACAGTGCTCATAACCCCCTCCTCCGTTTATCCCTGTCTTCGCCCCTCTTCCTTCTTCCTTATCATATTATTTTCTTCCTCCTCTCCTTTCCTCCCTCGTCTTCCCCGCTCTTTCTTGCTTCCTTGGTTCCTCCGTTCCTGTGTGTCCAGCCCCCTCTCCCTGGCACCTCTGACCTTTCCTGCTGCTTCCCGACCACCCTGACAGTCGGGAGCTGGTGCCTGTGGGTGCAGAGTCTGGCTCGGCGTGATTTATGCCATTGGTATAACAGCAGACACACTGCAGTCCATCACTGCAGTCCCCCCCTGATTAAAATTCAGCTCCGGCCCCGACTGCAGCACTCCACAAATGGAATATTCTACATAATTTCCGAAAATGCTTGTTTTTCTTGTTTAAAAAGTGACCTTGTGTGATGTAACTAGTGTTTATTTAAAGCGCTGCAATACCTTCCGATAGAGTTCGCGCTAAATAAAAGTGCAGAAAAAACACAAAACAAATCGAACGCTTTAAAGCAAGAAAGGAACACCTCGGTGGGTGAATCACCCAGCTGGTGTCACAAGGCCCCCATAGGCAGAGCGGATGTTTCTTTCCATCCTCACCTCTGCTGATTATGTAGAGGCTACCAGGCCTTACAGTGACACCTCGTCACCCAGAATACCCTCGGCACCCTCTCCAATCTCACACCTCAGCAAAGAGCCTTTGATCAGCATTAAACAGGCGAGTGCTCCCCCCTGGGGCGCTACCTCCGGGCATAAAACACCACCTTGAGTGTACCCCTTCTTTGAGGTAGACAGTACCACATAGGAGAGGTGCAAAATAAGTGTATAATCTTGTTGTAAGCCTTTATTACTGCAAGACATAATCAGGGTTTCTTTGCTACAACAGCTTGAATTATATACAACACTACATTGGGCGCTAAAAACTGGAAAAATTCACATTGGAATGTTTAGAACTCCAACTGCTCAAAATTACTCAAAACATAACCATGAACAAATCAATTTACACTGGAAGAATACTGAAGCATTTGCTGTGTGTAATATACTAAAAAAACAAAACATAAAACCGGTTTGCCCATAGGCAATTAAAACAGAAGTGGAATGCATGCAGGGTGAACGAACTGCTCAACTTTGCGGAAAATTGTTCTTTAAGTCCACCAATGCAGTGTGCTAAAGTGTTTGGTCTTTCAGGGCAGTTTCTCAACTAGTTTTCATCAGTGGTGGTTAAGTCCCCAGAGTAATCATTTGGGTCAGCAGCATCATCCGCATCTGCACTTTCTGCCTCCACATTATCTGCTCCTCATTTTCATCGTTTTCACCATCAATGTCCTCCTCTTCGTTTTGCTCATTGTCTTCATCATTCGCATCAGTTGTTTCCTCAACTACCGATTCTCCTGTTTGTTCAACGATTTCAAAGGGATTCTCACCCTAAAAGTAAACACAAGTTTTAAACCATCTTTAGCAACATTTTGCAGAACAAATGCACACTAACTAGTACAAAAGTAACAGCAAAAGTCTTGTGTACAGTGCAAGTAAAGAACTCAGATTTCAGATCACAAAAAAGCAGAAAGAATGTATTATTAGAAAAGGCATCTTACAACGGGGAGAACATATGCAGGACTTCTAAATTTTAGAGTATGTCCAGACAGGCCATAGGATGGAAAAATCCATGCCATGTCTATGAACGCCCATGAGCTCTGAGGAGTCCTTGTACAGAGGGGGCGGTGACTGGAATATTGAGGGTGGGCATCACATTTCCAAGAAATTAATTTCCTGCGAAACTACAATTTTTTTTGGGTGAAACTCAGTACGGAAGAAGTGTTATTTGCAAAGCTGAGGAAGGAGTAAACAGATCTGAACATTCAATATGCAGTGTGAGCCCTGGAGGCAGGAAGGGTGGAAGTGCATCCACAGCATTACAGGCTGCAAGCTAATTGTTGATGGTCATTAACTTATCAGTTTGCAGCATGTGTACCTGTTTGATTTAATTAATGATTTTATTTAATTTGTATAGCTCTTGAATCACCCCCAGGGGGGTATCTCAGCGCTTGGAAGCACAGCATAGGTCATGGGTACTCACAAACGTTCTCTCAGGGGCCAAATTTACACTGTGGTTTGTGTCCGAGGGCCGCACCAGTGGGGGCGGGGTCAGTGGGGGAGGTGGCAGGGCTAGAGCAACAAAAAAATACACAACTGACCATGAGGTTGATCACTGGTCCCTGCAGCGGACACCTTCGTCCACTGAGCCACCAGACCCGGGATACACACATCTCTTGCTCTCTCTTTGTCTCCCTCCCTCACTCTCCCTACCTCTCCCATACTCTGTTCCCCTCCCTCTGTCTGTCTTCCTCCCCCTGTCTCCCTTTCCCTCTCTCACTCCCTCCCCCCTTTCCCTCTCACTCCCTCACTGTCCCTTTCCCTCTCTCACTCCCTCACTCGGTCTCCCTTTCCCTCACTCACTCCCTTTCCCTCCCTTCCTTTCCCTCTCACTGTCTCCCTTTCCCCCTGTCACTCCCTCACTCTGTCACTCCTTTTCCCTCCTTTCCCTCCCTTTCCCACTCTCACTCCCTCACTCTGTCAGGGCAGTTTTCAGGAGTCTTCTGAATTTAAGATGGTCCAAACACTGTCTTAGGGCCAGCTGTAGTTGATTCCAGATGAAGGGTGCGAGAAGGACTTGCCTCCGGGTCTAGCCTTTTTTATGTTGGGGCTTTTGAGGAGCGATTGGGAGCTGGCGCGCAGAGTCCGAGCCGGGTAATAGCGGCGAAGTTTCTCTACTACATCGGGAGGGCCATTGCCCCAGATAGCTTTGTGTGTGAGACAGCAGATCTAGAATTTCACGCGCTGTCGTATTGGCAGCCAGTGTAGCTGATGAGGGAGGGGAGAGGAAGCTGATCTGGGGGGAGCATTCAGAACCGTGCAGGCGGCTGTGTTCAGTATCATTTGCAATTGGTTTAAGGAGGACTCATTTGCGGCGATCAATAGGGCGTTGCAATAGTCCAGCTTGCTTGGTATCAGGGCCTGTGTTAGGGTTTTCCTTGTTGTGTCGGGGAGATAAGTAAAATCTTTCCTTAGTAAGCCATGGGTGTGGAAGCAGGATTAGACTGTGTGAGTAACGTGTTTCTTCATGTTTAGGGACTGTTGAAGGTGAACACAGAGGTTTTTGACTGTGGTTGCCGGGGTCGGGGGTGTGCCTAGTTCTGGGGGCCACCAGGAAGGTGACCAGAGGAGGGGGCATCTCCAAAGAGCAGAACCTCAGTTTTTGCAGCGTTCAGCTGAAGGAAATTGCTTTCCATCCAGTGAGATTTCCAGCATTCCTAAAGAGAAGGTAGATTGGGCAGATTGAGAAGTTTTATTGAAAGAGAACGTAAGCTGTTGATGCTTTTATGCCTGTGGCTGAAGGGTTACCCATGTGTGGTGTGAAATTCGCTTTTAAGTAGAACTGCAGAATGGCCATATTTCTGGTTGAATACAAGACTGCAACAGAAATATACTTACTAGAAATACCAATAAAGAATTTGCTGGATTACATTTATATTTAAAGCAGACATCTCCAACGGATAGCTCTGAATCTACTGGCAGCTCACCAATACCCTGGAAGATTGGGGGTTTGACAGTGTGAAAACACGAGTCAGGATACAGGTATCCTGAACCTATAGGACACATGGGGGGACCCCCTCATGGGCAATTGCTTTTTTTAAAAAACCTATTAAAATTATAAGTGCTAACTTTTCTATGGTTGTGTGGGTAAAAATGAAACTAACGTCCCTGGAACCTTTGGCATTTTCAGTGGGTTGTAAAACGTTTTTTTTTTTTTTTTTTTTTTTTTGGTGTAAGACATTTATTCTGTATTAAAGAGACAAATGATGTACACTGCGTCACGCCAACAACCCGGAGGCAGGCCGCTATCAGGTATACAATGCACAAGGGTCAGTAAAACAGTCCGAGGGCTATCGTCCAGCCGGAGCTGGCACTCCCAGTGATATATATAAAACAGTAGTAACGTGGTCGTGAGCAGTACAACACCTGCGCATAAGTGATCTTACTTTTCTCTCAGTGTCGCAGACATGCAGATGTATCAGGAAGCAACCAGGTCGCCTTGGAGCGAACAGCGGTCAATAACCCGCCGCGGCGGCCAGTAGGAAGGATACGTCCAGCAGCACTGTTTTCTCCCAACATACCCCCCCAACAGTCAAAAAAACTAAAACAGCAAACTGCGGTGCAAGTACATAGAATTGCTATGCAACATATCATCCGTCCTTAGGGCTGCGCGGACCTGTGCTGGAGTGTCATGAGTAAAGGCGAGTCGCGATAAGGGTGATGGTGTGGCGATTGCCACCTCCTCCACATGTAGGCGAGAGAATAAAAAAAAAGGGGGGGGGGGGGAGGAAGGGGGGGGGGGGAGAGGAGGAGGATAAGTGGGGCTATTCGCCGAGGTCTGGGGCCGCAGGAGGGTCTGAGGGGATAGGGTCAGCGGCATATGCAGGGCCAATGGGGTTGCATGGCTAGTGCGTGTGACAATACAGGGCAGGTCCGCACTACCTCAGGGCTGACAAGCAACAAGCATTCAATCACGTAATGAACACAGTCAGCCCATATCATCTGAAACACCTGAATCCGGTGATCTCCCCAGGGTGTCCGAGCCCTCACGTTCTCTAGCCCACTGTATGAACGGGTCCCAGATATCAATAGGTCTGGAAGCGGTGGGCATAGTCTCCCAGTAGTGTGTCAGTTGTGTATGGCCATATGTTACATCTCTAATCCACCCCGTGAATGAGGGGAGAGCCCTCCTACCCCAATGTAGCGCGATCTGTCGTTTGGCATAGAGAAGGAGTAGGGCATGTAGCTTCCTGTCGCAGGGTTCAGTGTCTTTAACATAACCTAGCAAACCCAGGAGAGGAGTTGGTGTATCATTCCTATGCGTAATTTGATTTATGGCTGTAAAAACCTCCGACCAGTATGAATCCAGTTTGGGGCAGCTCCACGCCACGTGGAGAAAGGACGCATCTTCCCCTCCGCATTTCCAGCAGGAGGCATCTGCGCGGATGCCCATTCGGTGTAACAATGTCGGCGTGCGGTAATAGCGGTGTAGGAACTTGAAATGTATGAGCCGCAGTCGATAGTTCGGAGACAGTGCCGTGAGTTGCTTACAGCAGTACTCCCAGATGTCATCCGTTAGCTGATCAGTCAGATCCGCGGCCCATGCCTGTTTGGCCATGGCCTCAGTGATCGGTGCCTGCTCCTGCATGCAGTTATATAGTCTTGATACCAGCTTTTTGGGGGAAGGCCGTGAAAGCAGATTCTGGAGGGCGTCTAGTGTGCATGGCTCCTCTGGGAAGTGGGGTCCTATCTTTTTGCAGGATTCACGGAGGGAATGGTACAGTAGCGTGTCCGCGAAAGATTCTGGCAGGACATCCTCGTTCGTGTCCATCTCGATGAAGGTACCATCCGGATATAAATCAGCGAATGTGTGCAGCCCTTTTCCCCGGATCGTGAGGACGTCTCCCCTGGCGGTGAGACAAGGCAGCATCGGGTTACCCCGAAGGGGGATGGCCGGAGCATAAAGCAAAGAGAGACCCGCTCTCTTCTGCAGTTCACGCCAAGCCCAGCGGATCATCTCCACGGTATCCACTTCTCGCGACGGGCAGGAGACCTTACCGTATAGAGCCACTCGCAGCGGCAAAGGGGCGACCACGGCCAGTTCAACCGCCACATGCGGTTGATAGGGAGTAGGGAAGGCCCAGAAGTGCAGAAATTGCGCTTGGGCGCAGAGGGAGTAAAGCCTCAGATCAGGAGCACCGAGACCTCCTTGTCGGAGCGGTAGTGTGAGTAGGTCCCAGGAGACTCTCGCTTGCCCACCAGCCCACACCAATTTCAGCAATAGTGAGCGAACACGAGCGTGAAAGTGTGCTGTCATTGGTAGCGGTACGTTCACAAACAAATATAAGAATTTGGGGAGAACCACCATTTTTGCTAAGGCTATCCTTGCGACTAGGGAAAGGGGCAGTTTGTTCCAGACCTCAATTTTCCCCTCCAGCCAGTCTACCGCCCTCCCGAAATTTAGTGTCCACAACTCCTGCACATCCCGACTGACCCAGACTCCCAAATACTTAACAGCGTCCGTCTCCCACCTCAAAGGGTAGTCCGGAGCCGGGCGATTAGTCTCGTCCGTCAAGGGGAAGGCAACCGATTTAGACCAGTTAATGGACACTCCTGCTAGGCCCTCAAATCTCACGAATTCCCGAAGTAGTGGATTCATGTTGTCCTTGGGATTGATGATGTATAGGGTGACATCATCCGCTTATAACGAGATTAGTAAGCTCCGAGAGCTAAATCCGATGCCCCTTGCAGTGTGGTGTTGTCTTATCCGAGCCACAAGCGGCTCCATTGCAATGGCAAAGAGGAGGGGTGACAGAGGGCATCCCTGCCTTGTCCCCCTGGAGACTCGGAAGGGCTTAGACACGAGACCGTTGACACTCACCCTAGCTCTAGGTTCCGTGTACAGTAGTTTAATCAAGGTCATGAAGTTTTGGCTAAAGCCCATCCGTTCCAAAACTTTAAACAGATAAGGCCACTCTAAGGAGTCAAATGCCTTGGTGGCGTCATGGAACACCACCGCCGCCTGTACAGATGGATGCAAGTAGTGGAGAACAGAAAAAATGGTTCTGAGGTTATGTGATGTTGCGCGGCCCGGGATAAACCCCGACTGATCAGGGAGTGCAATCATAGGCAGCATAGGCTGCAATCGATCCGCAATTACCTTAGCGTAGATTTTAGCATCGACGTTTATCAGAGAAAGGGGCCTATAGGAATCTAGGTGTAGCTCGTCTTTATCAGGTTTAAGGAGTGTAATTATTAGGGCTTCCCGCATGGAGTCTGGTAGGGAATTCAATTCGAGGGCCTCAACAAACACTGTATGCAGTTTCGGCGCCAACTCATCCACATAGGTTTTATAGAAGGCTGTTGTCAGGCCATCTGGGCCAGGGGCTTTGTTGGCCGGCATGCTTTTTATCACCTGGGGTATGTCCTGGACCGTGACAGTGAGGTCCATGTATTGTCGGTGGTTATTGTTAAACCATACGAGAGCTATGGAATCCAAAAAGGCTTGCAAAGTGGGCGGTATCGTGGGCTGCCTGGAGGTGTAGAGGGAGGCATAGAAATCCGCGAAGGCGCCTAGTACTGCCTCTTGGCCCATCGCGAGGTTCCCGGCCTTGTCATATATGGTGTGGATGTAATTGGATTGTGTGCAAGGAGTTATCAACCTAGCTAGTGTTCTGCTCGGCCTGTCCCCCTCCCCATATCTCCCCATATCTGCGTGCTTCTGCCCGTTTTCCCAGGAACCGTACTTCCCTCTCCGCTTCCTCATTAAAAGCTAGCAGCTTGGTTTTCAGAGCCCCAGCTATCTCCAATGATGGGTCAGCACTAAAGGCAGCGTCTAGGTCTCTCAGTTCCCCCTCCAGCTTAGCTAACGTGTCCCTTATGGCACGCAGGACTCCCGCCTTCCGTGCTATGCACTGACCTCTGATCACAGCCTTAAAGGCGTCCCATTCTATGGCCTCAGATGAGACTGATCCAGTATTTTCGGCAAAATAATGGACTATGTCGTCTCTAATTTCTTCTACAAATACTGGGTCCGTGAGCGCGTGTGGTGGGAGGCGCCATGTGAATGGCTTGTAAATAGCGTTTGGGGGTCGCAGCTCCAATCCGCATGGGGCGTGATCTGACAGCGACCTGGCCAGTATATCAACCTTTGTCACCCACGTTGCAACCTCCGGAGACACCAGCCAGAAGTCTAATCTGGACCAGGTAGCCTTGTGGCAAGTGTAGCAAGTACCCACTTTGGCATCTGGGTGCCTGGCTCTCCACACATCAGAAAGCATACCCTCCTTCATCACATCTAAGACTGCCTGTCGCGCTCTAATATGTGTCGGCCTGCTTACGCCTCTACGGTCCATTTCATCATGCAGTACAATATTGAAATCACCTCCCAACACAACTGACCCACAGTCCAGTAATGTAATTTCCGCCCAAACCCCTCTGAAGAAATCTGTGTCGTCCACATTTGGACCATACACTGCAGCTAGTACAATAGGCCGCCCCTGCAAGGAACCGTGTAATAAGACATATCTCCCCTCCACATCAAGCACGCGAGAATGTTCCCGCCAATCCAACCCCCTGCGTATGAGTACAGCAACACCCCTCGCATAATTTGAATAGATAGCAGAGTAAACATGAGCCCATCTGGAATTCTTCAACCTGGGCGAGGGGGTCGAGTTAAGATGAGTCTCCTGTAGGAAGCAAATGTCTACATTATGCCTTGACAATATGCCATGCATTAAACGAGCTTTCTTGTAATCTCTTAGGCCTCTAATGTTCCAAGTCCAAAGTTTAATCCCTCTCATCGAGCAGGTGTAGAAGAGACTGTTTTATCTCCGATCGCCCCCACCCCCCATAGCAGGAAGGTCGCCCACACATCATGACAATCAACACAATGCGCAAACAGGTAGTCCAAATTAGCCGTACATTGCACCAGATAATAACTAGAACTTGTAACGTCAAAAACCCCCCCCCACCACCCACCACCCTCATCAACCCCCCAATCAGGTTGTGAAATAACCCAAAAGAAAGCACGCAGGGCGTGCGAAACCCCCAACATCAGCGATAGTGGGAAGCACCCCATGAGGCGTGGTGCGCCCAGCGTACACCCCCGTATGCACGGGGTGGCTACTAACAAATGTTTGACCTCCTGGTGACCAGCGGAACTCCCATCCCAGGGTCCACGAAACACGTCAGTTAACCACAGCCACAAAGAGAGCATGGAGCCAGCAGCCTCAGTTTGACGCCCAAGGGCGCCTCAGCGACTTACCACCATTTACTCAGTTCAGACGCAATACCTGCGCGCCCAAGGGAAACCAGGCGTCCCCTCGAGACTCGAAGGGGGGCGAAGGTGCAGCTGTGCAGTTCAAGTCTCCGGCCAAGTGTAGAGCTCAAATGGCGAGACTGCCCAGTTTTGCTGTGTAGCTGCAGCGTGAAAGGCAAGACAGCACCAAGGCACAAAATGGCGGGCACCGGAGTTCAAGTAGTGAGGCAGTGCGGTAGTGTGCCGACTAATTAGGCTGCAGGGCCAGTAGTGCAATGGAGACCCGGGCAGCAGGGAGCAGCAGCGTTCAACCGGCACACAGTTCACAACAACGGTCGGCAGCCGATATGTCAGGAGTAATGGCTTTGCGGGCGGGTTCAGGCCGGACTTCGCCCCTCCTCAGCTCCGCATTGCTTCTGCCCTATCCCTCATGTGCCGCTCACCAATGGTGTCCCTGTCTCCCAGCGAAGTCCCCGGTTCCCGGATCGCTTACCACAGCTCCGGGTGCAGACTCACGTTTAGCGCGGCGCCCCTTCTGGAGTCCCGGTCGGAGCAGGGGCGGTCTTCTTTCACCGCGGTGCCCAGGATCACAGCAGTCAGTCCCCAACAACTGCGCGATCGGGACTCACCAGTGCCTCGGACGGTCACAGCTTCCTCCCCGACACAGTTATCTGCTACAGCACGGCGGGTCCCCGGGTCTCTGGAGGCCCACTCAGCCGGGTCTGGCTCCTCTGGAATGCGGCTCCACCGGCGCAGCCTCGGCCCAGGCCTCGGGGGGGATGGATGCGGGCGGGCCACGGGCGCCTGCTCTGGGCACCAGGTTCAGGCAGAAAAGGGAAAGGCTGGTTCCGTCTGAACTCAACAGGAGGCAGTTCAGAGAGCAGCCGCTGGGCGGCGCGCCTGGCGTTTACAAGAGAGCGCCAACCTGCCAACCACTCCCAAAAGACAATGAGGCATTGCCCTGGCTGCCGTAGCCTGCCAGGGAGAAGAGCGCAGAAGAGCATGGCAGGCAGGGGGTGCACAATAATCGAGTGAAAGCCACAGACGTATGCCAGCTGCACCCTGGCCATCAGACCCCATCTCTGCCCGCCAGCGACATAATCTTCGAACTTCGCCCTCTGGTAGCAGCGCACACACCCAGTCTACCCAGCCCGTCATCATCCCAGGCTGTGCGCCTCACCCATCGGTGCCAGCTAAACGAAAACTGTGTAACCGGACCACACATACCCTGTCGTCGGACCTACCCTCTGGTGCCAGCCACACAGTGGCGGCTGAATGGCACCGGCTAGACTTGGAACCGCATTCTCCCTTACGAGCCAATCTCTAGAGATAGATAGAGGTAGGGCGATAGATAGAGGGAGGGAGGGCGATAGATAGATAGGAGGGCGATAGATAGAAGGAGGGCAATAACAGACAGATGTCCCTTCCAATGGCTAGCCTCCATTTATGGAGCTAGCCAATGGAAGAGCAGGCGGGACAAAGCACCCATACTGCTAAACAAAAGGTTTCGCCTGCGCGATCGCTGCTGCGCAGCAGATCGCCAGGCGAAACCTAAAAACCAGAAGCTGTCTATCTAGAAACATACCTTTTTTTGACCGCATTGCCATTTGATCCAGGTTTTCTCAATTTAGGTTTTTTGCCGACAAACGCCCCTCCAACAGGTTTATTAAGCGATTGCATCATCTTTCTTTTCATCCATCTTCCAGCAGGCCCACCAAATACCGCCATAATCCTGCAAATTGATAACATAAAATTAGCAGAGAGTATGCAGATAAGGCAAGTTACATGGTGTGCAAAAATGTGTTAACAGTTTTATAATAATGGCAGGCATAATCCAAGAACCAATGTTGGGTGGTCAAGGAATTCGTAGGCTAAGCAGCAGTTGTTGCCATTCTGGTAGGTGTAGATACTTCTTGGCTACAATTATGAAAACTGCAGTAAGGACACTGCTGTACAGGTTTTCATTTGCATTAGTGAGTTGAGAAATAAAGAAGATAAAATGCTTATAAATATGTGTGTGGTTGGGTCTGGTAGCGCGTGTGGTTTGGTTGTGTGTGGTGTGGTTGTGTGTGAGAGAACAGGGAGTTAGAGAAGAAGGCGGGGTGAAAGAACAGCAGATCAGCACAGTAAAAGAACAGGGAGTTAAAGAAGGAGGTAGGGTGGAAGAGAGCAGCAGATCAGCACGTGAGAAGACAAGAGAACAGGGAGTTAGAGGAGGAGGTAGGATGGAAGAGAGCAGCAGATCAGCACGTGAGAAGACAAGAGAACAGGGAGTTAGAGGAGGAGGCGGGGTGGAAGAGAGCAGCAGTTCAGCACGTGAGAAGACAAGAGAACAGGGAGTTAGAGAAGGAGGCAGGGTGGAAGAGAGCAGCAGATCAGCACGTGAGAAGAGAAGAGAACAGGGCGATAAATAGAGGGAGGGCGATAGATAGAGGGAGGGAGGGCGATAGATAGAGGGAGGGAGGGCGATAGATAGAGTAAGGGAGGGCGATAGATAGAGTAAGGGAGGGGCGATAGAGTAAGGGAGGGGCGATAGAGTAAGGGAGGGGCGATAGAGTAAGGGAGGGGCGATAGAGTAAGGGAGGGGCGATAGAGTAAGGGAGGGGCAATAGAGTAAGGGAGGGGCAATAGAGTAAGGGAGGGGCAATAGAGTAAGGGAGGGCAATAGAGTAAGGGAGGGCAATAGAGTAAGGGAGGGCAATAGAGTAAGGGAGGGCAATAGAGTAAGGGAGGGCAATAGAGTAAGGGAGGGCAATAGATAGACAGATAGATAGATAGAGGGAGGGCGATAGATAGAGAGAGGGAGGGCGATAGATTGAGGGAGGGAGGGCGAGAGATAGAGAGAGGGAGGGCGATAGATAGAGAGAGGGAGGGCGATAGAGAGAGGGAGGGTGATAGATAGAGGGAGGGTGATAGATAGATGGAGGGAGGGTGATAGATAGAGGGAGGGAGGGTGATAGATAGAGGGAGGGTGATAGATAGATGGAGGGAGGGTGATAGATAGAGGGAGGGAAGGCAAGAGATAGAGGGAGGGAAGGCGAGAGATAGAGGGAGGGAAGGCGAGAGATAGAGGGAGGGAAGGCGATAGATAGAGGGAGGGAAGGCGATAGATAGAGGGAGGGCGATAGATAGAGGGAGGGCGATAGATAGAGAGAGGGAAGGCGATAGGTAGAGGGAGTGCGATAGATAGAGGGAGTGCGATAGAGGGAGTGCGATAGATAGAGAGAGGGAGTGCGATAGATAGATTGAGGGAGGGAGTGCGAGAGATTGAGGGAGTGCGATAGATAGATTGAGGGAGGGAGTGCGAGAGATTGAGGGAGGGAGTGCGAGAGATTGAGGGAGGGAGTGCGAGAGATAGAGGGAGGGAGTGCGAGAGATAGAGGGAGGGAGTGCGAGAGATAGAGGGAGGGAGTGCGAGAGATAGAGGGAGGGAGTGCGAGAGATAGAGGGAGGGAGTGCGAGAGATAGAGGGAGGGAGTGCGAGAGATAGAGGGAGGGAAGGCGAGAGATAGAGGGAGGGCGATAGATAGAGGGAGGGCGATAGATAGAGGGAGGGAAAGCGATAGATAGAGGGAGGGAAGGCGATAGATAGACGGAGTGCGATAGATAGATTGAGGGAGGGAGTGCGATAGATAGATTGAGGGAGGGAGTGCGAGAGATTGAGGGAGTGCGAGAGATTGAGGGAGGGAGTGCGAGAGATTGAGGGAGGGAGTGCGAGAGATTGAGGGAGGGAGTGCGAGAGATAGAGGGAGGGAGTGCGAGAGATAGAGGGAGGGAGTGCGAGAGATAGAGGGAGGGAGAGAGGGAAGGCGATAGATAGAGAGAGAGGGAGGGCGATAGATAGAGAGAGGGAGGGCGATAGATAGAGAGAGGGAGGGCGATAGATAGAGAGAGGGAGGGCGATAGAGAGAGGGAGTGCGAGAGATAGAGGGAGGGAAGGCGAGAGATAGAGGGAGGGAAGGCGATAGATAGAGGGAGGGAAAGCGATAGATAGAGAGAGGGAAGGCGATAGATAGAGAGAGGGAAGGCGATAGATAGAGAGAGGGAAGGCGATAGATAGAGAGAGGGAGGGCGATAGATCGAGAGAGGGAGGGCGATAGAGAGAGGGAGGGCGATAGATAGAGAGAGGGAGGGCGATAGATAGAGAGAGGGGCGATAGATAGAGAGAGGGAGGGCGATAGATAGAGAGAGGGAGTGCGAGAGATAGAGGGAGGGAAGGCGAGAGATAGAGGGAGGGAAGGCGATAGATAGAGGGAGGGAAGGCGATAGATAGAGGGAGGGAAGGCGATAGATAGAGGGAGGGCGATAGATAGAGGGAGGGCGATAGATAGAGAGAGGGAGGGCGATAGATAGAGAGAGGGGCGATAGATAGAGAGAGGGAGGGCGATAGATAGAGAGAGGGAGTGCGAGAGATAGAGGGAGGGAAGGCGAGAGATAGAGGGAGGGAAGGCGATAGATAGAGGGAGGGAAGGCGATAGATAGAGGGAGGGAAGGCGATAGATGGAGGGAGTGCGAGAGATTGAGGGAGGGAGTGCGAGAGATAGAGGGAGGGAGTGCGAGAGATAGAGGGAGGGAGTGCGAGAGATAGAGGGAGGGAGTGCGAGAGATAGAGGGAGGGAGTGCGAGAGATAGAGGGAGGGAGTGCGAGAGATAGAGGGAGGGAGTGCGAGAGATTGAGGGAGGGAGTGCGAGAGATTGAGGGAGGGAGTGCGAGAGATTGAGGGAGGGAGTGCGAGAGATTGAGGGAGGGAGTGCGAGAGATTGAGGGAGGGAGTGCGAGAGATTGAGGGAGGGAGTGCGAGAGATAGAGGGAGGGAGTGCGAGAGATAGAGAGAGGGAAGGCGATAGATAGAGGGAGGGCGATAGATAGAGAGAGGGAGGGCGATAGATAGAGGGAGGGAAGGCGATAGATAGAGAGAGGGAAAGCGATAGATAGAGAGAGGGAAGGCGATAGATAGAGGGAGTGCGATAGATAGAGGGAGTGCGATAGATAGAGAGAGGGAGGGCGATAGATAGATAGAGGGAGGGCGATAGATAGAGAGAGGGAGGGCGATAGATAGAGAGAGGGAGGGCGATAGATAGAGAGAGGGAGGGCGATAGATAGAGAGAGGGAGGGCGATAGATAGAGAGAGGGAGGGCGATAGATAGAGAGAGGGAGGGCGATAGATAGAGAGAGGGAGGGCGATAGATAGAGAGAGGGAGGGCGATAGATAGAGAGAGGGAGTGCGAGAGATTGAGGGAGGGAGTGCGAGAGATTGAGGGAGGGAGTGCGAGAGATAGAGGGAGGGAGTGCGAGAGATAGAGGGAGGGAGTGCGAGAGGGAGGGAGTGCGAGAGATAGAGGGAGGGAGTGCGAGAGATAGAGGGAGGGAGTGCGAGAGATAGAGGGAGGGAGGGCGAGAGATAGAGGGAGGGAAGGCGATAGATAGAGGGAGGGCGATAGATAGAGGGAGGGAAGGCGATAGAGAGAGGGAGGGAAGGCGATAGAGAGAGGGAGGGAGTGCGATAGATAGACGGAGTGCGATAGATAGAGGGAGTGCGATAGATAGAGGGAGGGAGGGCGATAGATAGAGAGAGGGAGGGCGATAGATAGAGGGAGGGAGGGCGATAGATAGAGAGAGGGAGGGCGATAGATAGAGAGAGGGAGGGCGATAGATAGAGAGAGGGAGTGCGAGAGATTGAGGGAGGGAGTGCGAGAGATAGAGGGAGGGAGTGCGAGAGATAGAGGGAGGGAAGGCGATAGATAGAGGGAGGGAAGGCGATAGATAGAGGGAGGGCGATAGATAGAGGGAGGGAAGGCGATAGAGAGAGGGAGGGAAGGCGATAGAGAGAGGGAGGGAGTGCGATAGATAGACGGAGTGCGATAGATAGAGGGAGTGCGATAGATAGAGGGAGGGAGGGCGATAGATAGAGAGAGGGAGGGCGATAGATAGAGAGAGGGAGGGCGATAGATAGAGAGAGGGAGTGCGAGAGATTGAGGGAGGGAGTGCGAGAGATAGAGGGAGGGAGTGCGAGAGATAGAGGGAGGGAGTGCGATAGATAGAGGGAGGGAGGGAGGGCGAGAGATTGAGGGAGGGAGTGCGAGAGATTGAGGGAGGGAGTGCGAGAGATAGAGGGAGGGAGTGCGAGAGATAGAGGGAGGGAAGGCGATAGATAGAGGGAGGGAAGGCGATAGATAGAGGGAGGGAAGGCGATAGATAGAGGGAGGGAGGGCGATAGATAGAGGGAGGGCGATAGATAGAGAGAGGGAGGGCGATAGATAGAGAGAGGGAGGGCGAGAGATTGAGGGAGGGAGTGCGAGAGATTGAGGGAGGGAGTGCGAGAGATAGAGGGAGGGAGTGCGAGAGATAGAGGGAGGGAAGGCGATAGATAGAGGGAGGGAAGGCGATAGATAGAGGGAGGGAAGGCGATAGATAGAGGGAGGGAAGGCGATAGATAGAGGGAGGGCGATAGATAGATAGAGGGAGGGCGATAGATAGAGGGAGGGCGATAGATAGAGGGAGGGAAGGCGATAGATAGAGGGAGGGAGTGCGATAGATAGATTGAGGGAGTGCGATAGATAGAGGGAGTGCGATAGATAGAGAGAGGGAGGGCGATAGATAGAGAGAGGGAGGGCGATAGATAGAGAGAGGGAGTGCGATAGATAGAGAGAGGGAGTGCGATAGATAGAGGGAGTGCGATAGATAGAGAGAGGGAGGGCGATAGAGAGAGGGAAGGCGATAGATAGAGAGAGGGAAGGCGATGGATAGAGAGAGGGAGGGCGATAGATAGAGGGAGGGAAGGCGATAGATAGAGAGAGGGAGTGCGATAGATAGAGAGAGGGAGTGCGATAGATAGAGGGAGTGCGATAGATAGAGGGAGTGCGATAGATAGAGGGAGTGCGATAGATAGAGAGAGGGAGGGCGATAGATAGATAGAGGGAGGGCGATAGATAGAGAGAGGGAGGGCGATAGATAGAGAGAGGGAGGGCGATAGATAGAGAGAGGGAGGGCGATAGAGAGAGGGAGGGCGATAGATAGAGAGAGGGAGGGCGATAGAGAGAGGGAGGGCGATAGATAGAGAGAGGGAGTGCGATAGATAGAGAGAGGGAGTGCGATAGATAGAGGGAGTGCGATAGATAGAGGGAGTGCGATAGATAGAGGGAGTGCGATAGATAGAGAGAGGGAGGGCGATAGAGAGAGGGAGGGCGATAGATAGAGAGAGGGAGGGCGATAGATAGAGAGAGGGAGGGCGATAGATAGAGAGAGGGAGGGCGATAGATAGAGAGAGGGAGGGCGATAGATAGAGAGAGGGAGGGCGATAGATAGAGAGAGGGAGGGCGATAGAGAGAGGGAGGGCGATAGATAGAGAGAGGGGCGATAGATAGAGAGAGGGAGGGCGATAGATAGAGAGAGGGAGTGCGAGAGATAGAGGGAGGGAAGGCGAGAGATAGAGGGAGGGAAGGCGATAGATAGAGGGAGGGAAGGCGATAGATAGAGGGAGGGAAGGCGATAGATAGAGGGAGGGCGATAGATAGAGGGAGGGCGATAGATAGAGAGAGGGAGGGCGATAGATAGAGAGAGGGGCGATAGATAGAGAGAGGGAGGGCGATAGATAGAGAGAGGGAGTGCGAGAGATAGAGGGAGGGAAGGCGAGAGATAGAGGGAGGGAAGGCGATAGATAGAGGGAGGGAAGGCGATAGATAGAGGGAGGGAAGGCGATAGATAGAGGGAGGGCGATAGATGGAGGGAGTGCGAGAGATTGAGGGAGGGAGTGCGAGAGATAGAGGGAGGGAGTGCGAGAGATAGAGGGAGGGAGTGCGAGAGATAGAGGGAGGGAGTGCGAGAGATAGAGGGAGGGAGTGCGAGAGATAGAGGGAGGGAGTGCGAGAGATTGAGGGAGGGAGTGCGAGAGATTGAGGGAGGGAGTGCGAGAGATTGAGGGAGGGAGTGCGAGAGATTGAGGGAGGGAGTGCGAGAGATTGAGGGAGGGAGTGCGAGAGATAGAGGGAGGGAGGGCGAGAGATAGAGGGAGGGAGGGCGAGAGATAGAGGGAGGGAGTGCGAGAGATAGAGGGAGGGAAGGCGATAGATAGAGGGAGGGCGATAGATAGAGGGAGGGAGTGCGATAGATAGATTGAGGGAGGGAGTGCGATAGATAGATTGAGGGAGTGCGATAGATAGAGGGAGGGAGGGCGATAGATAGAGAGAGGGAGGGCGATAGATAGAGAGAGGGAGTGCGAGAGATTGAGGGAGGGAGTGCGAGAGATAGAGGGAGGGAGTGCGAGAGATAGAGGGAGGGCGATAGATAGAGGGAGGGAAGGCGATAGATAGAGGGAGGGAGTGCGATAGATAGAGGGAGGGAGTGCGATAGATAGAGGGAGTGCGATAGATAGAGGGAGGGAGGGAGGGCGAGAGATTGAGGGAGGGAGTGCGAGAGATTGAGGGAGGGAGTGCGAGAGATTGAGGGAGGGAGTGCGAGAGATTGAGGGAGGGAGTGCGAGAGATAGAGGGAGGGAGTGCGAGAGATAGAGGGAGGGAAGGCGATAGATAGAGGGAGGGCGATAGATAGAGGGAGGGCGATAGATAGAGGGAGGGAGGGCGATAGATAGAGAGAGGGAGGGCGATAGATAGAGAGAGGGAGTGCGAGAGATTGAGGGAGGGAGTGCGAGAGATAGAGGGAGGGAGTGCGAGAGATAGAGGGAGGGAAGGCGATAGATAGAGGGAGGGCGATAGATAGAGGGAGGGAAGGCGATAGATAGAGGGAGGGAGTGCGATAGATAGAGGGAGTGCGATAGATAGAGGGAGGGAGGGAGGGCGAGAGATAGAGGGAGGGCGATAGATAGAGGGAGGGAGGGAGGGCGATAGATAGAGGGAGGGCGATAGATAGAGGGAGGGAAGGCGATAGATAGAGGGAGGGAGTGCGATAGATAGACGGAGTGCGATAGATAGAGGGAGGGCGATAGATAGAGAGAGGGAGGGCGATAGATAGAGAGAGGGAGGGCGATAGATAGAGAGAGGGAGGGCGATAGATAGAGAGAGGGAGGGCGATAGATAGAGAGAGGGAGGGCGATAGATAGAGAGAGGGAGGGCGATAGATAGATAGATAGAGGGCGATAGATAGAGAGAGGGAGGGCAATAGATAGATAGATAGAGGGCGATAGATAGAGAGAGGGAGGGCGATAGATAGATAGATAGAGGGCGATAGATAGAGGGAGGGCGATAGATAGAGGGAGGGCGATAGATAGAGGGAGGGCGATAGATAGAGGGAGGGCGATAGATAGAGGGAGGGCGATAGATAGAGGGAGGGCGATAGATAGAGGGAGGGCGATAGATAGAGGGAGGGCGATAGATAGATTGAGGGAGTGCGAGAGATAGATTGAGGGAGTGCGAGAGATAGATTGAGGGAGTGCGAGAGATAGAGGGAGGGAGTGCGAGAGATAGATTGGAGGGCAATAACAGACAGATGTCCCTTTCAATGGCTAGCCTCCATTTATGGAGCTAGCCAATGGAAGAGCAGGCGGGACAAAGCACCCATACTGCTAAACAAAAGTTTTCGCCTGCGCGAACACTGCTATGCAGCGGATCGCCAGGCGAAACCTAAAAAACAGAAGCTGTCTATCTAGAAACATACCTTCTTTGACCGCATTGCCATTTGATCCAGGTTTTCTCAATTTAGGTTTTTTGCCAACAAACGCCCCTCCAATGGGTTTATTAAGCGATTGCATCATCTTTCTTTTCATCCACCTTCCAGCAGGCCCACCAAATACCAGACTTTTCTGGTAGTCGACAACAATTCCAGGTCTCTGAATACCGCCATAATCCTGCAAATTGATAACATAAAATTAGCAGAGAGTATGCAGATAAGGCAAGTTACATGGTGTCCAAAAAAGTGTTAACAGTTTTATAATAATGGCAGGCATAATCCAAGAACCAATGTTGGGTGGTCAAGGAATTCGTAGGCTAAGCAGCAGTTGTTGCCATTCTGGTAGGTGTAGATACTTCTTGGGTACAATTATGAAAACTGCAGCAAGGACACTGCTGTACAGGTTTTCATTTGCATTAGTGAGTTGAGAAATAAAGAAGATAAAATGCTTATAAACATGTGTGTGGTTGGGTCTGGTTGTGCGTGTGGTTTGGTTGTGTGTGGTGTGGTTGTGTGTGAGAGAACAGGGAGTTAGAGAAGGAGGCGGGGTGAAAGAACAGCAGATCAGCACAGTAAAAGAACAGGGAGTTAAAGAAGGAGGTGGGGTGGAAGAGAGCAGCAGATCAGCACGTGAGAAGAGAAGAGAACAGGGCGATAAATAGAGGGAGGGCGATAGATAGAGTGAGGGCGATAGAGTAAGGGAGGACTTTATTTTTCTGACACCGAATCCGACATTGAATTTCCTGCCACCCCTGGGGACGGGAGCGATTAAGGTACACATGAAAACACCCAGCGAGCGGACCGTTCTGTTCCTTCATCCAGACCTGCAGGCGCAAGGCGTAGACTACCTGTCGTTCCAACCCATGACGGGGCGAGACCGGTGGACATTAGCAGGACCGGCAGACTGTTAGGACCGCCAGCTAAACTTAAGGACTACATTTGTGGATAGTGGAACCTTATGTTCTCTATCTGTTTCTACTGTTCCCATCACCCCCAAAGGAGGGGGATGTGTTGTGTTTATAATACTTGTGTCCCTCCTAGGACACCTTACTAGACGTGCTTCCCAGTGTCCCTGCGAGGACACCGTTTAGCAGTGAGGTCACCAGCTGATAACTGTCACATATGACAGTTACCAGCTGATCGCCGAGCTGACTGCCGCTTCGCTCCATGTTAGGAGCAAACGTGTTGGTCGGAATAAAGAAGTTAAGAACACTCAATAGTTTTGTATTCTTAACACACTTTGCCAGGGCCGGTTCTGGTTCCCAGTCCGGCCCTGCAAGAGCATCGCCAATACCTGCTTAAAATATGCACTAGATGCAGTGGAAACATCAGACCGACATTATGATAGGAATCACTGAGAGAGCTATGCCTCGTTAAGAATTTCAGGTTTTAAGTTCTTAGGCGCTAGGTGGTACACTGGTGAATGGCCGCTATTAAGTTAGGCTCTCACCGTCCGGAGATCTAAATCCAGCATTTATCCTTTCAAATCGGAGTATGCTTGCTTTGTCATGGGCAGGAGAGCATCAGAGCAGTACCACCGTTGAGGAGTATGTATCCTCCTGGGAGCGAGAATGTCTGGGCAATAGTACTATCGAAGAGTATGCAGCCTGCTAGTGGGAGAACATCTGGTACTACTGCTATTGACGAGTGTGCAATTTAATGGGCAGGGGCATGTTCTCGCAGTACCACCATTGAAGAGTATACATCTGTTAAGGTGGGACAGCATCTGAGCAGTATAAATCCTCATGGACACGAGAGCAGTAACAGGGTACCACGGGTGGTTATGCGTGTGTCCCTCCCCAATCCCACTTGCATCGCTACTATTTTCTTGAATGTCTCCCCAATTCCTAGGTATTATAAGTTGAGAGCAGTAGAGGTGGGATCAAATGCCTCCTTTAAAAAACAGAGCAAATGCTCATTAACCACATCAGATGAGACTTGCCTTTTTAATACGCAAATCTTTACCCATGTGGACAGCAGACTCCTTAATCCAAGTATATGCAGGGACAGATGGACAGTGACCTGGGCATGACCTGGGCAGCCCTCTGGGCCTGGTAGATGGACCAAGGGCTGAGTGGAGCATTATCGGGGAGTGTTTATATCAGGGAGGGATGTAAGAAATGGCGACAGGCTCAGTGGTTCTCGCAAGGTACTAAAATGGACGGCCTTGCAACCGACCGAGCAAAGAGACTTATGATTGACTGAGGAGCAGAGTGTGGACCCTAATACCCTGGTCTTCATTGCTTGAATTTGCTCGCGAGAAAGAGTGGCCGAATCGTGTCACTCATAATTACACTGAAATTAAAAAAAATTCACACATAAGCATTCTGAAACTTGGCATCTATCTGATGTAAATATTATTTCTCTCTGGTCTCACAGTCGTCCCTGGCATCCCAAATTCGAAGGCGAATTGCGACGCGATATCACAGAGAAGAAGGTGGTGGCCTCTGTCTGATGTCGTCGTAGGTATTGTGTTTCACCACTGCGGCGCACGCACGGTCTCCGCGACCTCAGTCCACTCCCTGGAGGGCGCGTGACCGCGCTGTGATGAGTCAGAGAGCAGGTGCCTTTCTCTTGAGCTTCAATTGCAACACCGTTCACCGCTCAGATTCCATATCATTTACCGCCCGCCTTGTAGCAGTAGCTCTTCGTTTATAGAAGATCTCAAAGACTTCATCAGCGACCAATACTCTCAAAGTGACAATCAGACCATCGTGGGTGACTTCAATCTCCACTGGGGCGCACCACAAGACTCCTCTGCGAACTCACTGGCCACCTTCCTCTCGGCAAATGATCTTATCCAACACTGCACTGAACCAACCCACTCTAAGGGCGCAATCCTGGACCTTGTTATTTCTAAAGCAGGCATGCTTTCTACTACTACCCCTATTCATGTAGATTGGTCTGACCACCACCTCATCCCATTCTCTCTTCAACTTTCACACTCTATAACTCTTGGCCAACCCAAGAGGGCCATCTCCTGGTTCTGTGATGCCAAAAACATTGATGTCGGTCCCCTCTGTGAATCAGCTTTGCTTTCACTTCCAAGGCTAGACCCGAACATAGCTGTTGACGATCTCACCTCCCAATGCCTCACAGTTCTTGAAGCTGAAATTAATAACGTCGCTCCACTCAAAAGCAAAAGGATAAGGCCCACTCCCTCAGCACCTTGGTTCAACAAATCCCTTTATGAGGAAAGGAAGCAGCTAAGATTCCTGGAGAAGCAATGGAGGCAATTGCCTTCCACTGACAATTTAGCCTTGCTTCGCACAGCAAGATCCAAATACCACAAGCACATCTTCCTTGAGAAAGCGACGCACTTCAAAACCCTCCTTGATTCCGCCAAAAATAGACCCAAAAAACTATTCGATCTCATCAAGACTCCGAGCTGCTCTCCCCCAACCTCCAAGGTGGAGGATTCTACAAAGAGAGCAGCGGATTTCGCTACTTTCTTCGATGGAAAGGTGAAATCACTTGTGGATCAGGTTGCTCATCCTACACCTCCAGAGGAGCGCAAATCCTTAGCCATTTGGCAGAGCTTTGACCCCATATCTGAAGATGCCCTTCTCAAATGCATACGCGAAACAAAGCCCTCCAACCACTCGCTTGACCCTATCCCCAGTGCCATTGCCTTTGACTTCTATGCCCATTCCCTCCCCTGTTGGACCACTCTGATCAACCTCTCCCTCTGGCAAGGCTCCCTTCCTGTCCCCTTCAAAACTGGGCAGGTCACCCCTCTGCTGAAAAAGCCCACTGCTGATGCGAATGACCTCAATAACTACCGCCCCATCACTAACCTTCCCTTTCTTGCAAAGATAGCGGAAAGATGTGTAGCCAAACAACTCTCTCGTCATATCAAGGACAATGATCTTCTTGACAATTGTCAGTCCGGCTTCATCCAAAACTGCAGCACTGAAACAGCCCTACTGCAAGTGGTTGATGATGCGCTGAGGATACTCGACTCAGGGGGGTCCTGTCTGCTAATTCTCCTTGACCTCTCCGCAGCCTTCGACACTGTTAATCACAACACCCTCCTCAATATTCTTCAACAGAGAATGGGCATGGAGGGCACTGTGCTTAAATGGTTTGCATCCTTCCTCTCTGACAGATCTCAAATGATCAAAATAGCGAACAGTCTTTCGTCTCCTGTGGCGGTGGGTCAAGGTGTTCCCCAAGGCTCTATACTTGCACCCACACTGTTCAATCTCTACTTAGAACCACTGGGAAACCTCCTAAGCAAATCCGGGATTCACTATCATCTCTATGCAGATGACACTCAACTCTACCTCAAGGTTGCCTCCACTCATGATCTCTCCATCCTAAAATCTACTCTTGACTCCATTCAAAACTGGATGTCATCTCATCAATTAATTCTGAATCCCTCCAAAACTGAATTCCTCCTCTTCTCCTCCTCACTCTCTCCTCCCCCGGTTCAATCATGGATGGATCAGATGAATCTACTAAACAACAAACCCATCATTGTCGACAGCGCAAAATCTCTTGGTGTCATTCTAGACAAAAAACTCAATCTAACTCCCCACATCAATTCTATTGCAAAATCTGCTCGCTACCAACTGCGCCTTCTTTGGGGAATCCGTCGCTTCTTCCCGGAGCAGGACCTTATAACCCTGGTGCAATCGCTGGTCCTCTCCAGACTAGACTACTGCAATTCTCTTGTTACTGGCCTCCCCAAATCTCACCTGTCCCCACTTAAGTCTGTCTTCCATTCAGCAGCTCGTTTCATCTATGGGGCCAAAAGAAGCGATCACATCACACCGTTGTTATCCACCCTCCGCTGGCTTCCCTTCGAGGCTAGAGCTATCTACAAGACCGCTTGTATCACCCACAAAGCCTTGCACTCCTCCTCTCCCCGCTACCTGGTGAATAAACTGAAACTCTCTGGAGGCTGTAGACCTTCACGCAATGCCGAGAATCTACTGCTTGAACCTCCCACTTTCAAGAAGGAAAGAACAATGGCCCAATCCTTTTCAGGCAACGCAGTGAGAATCTGGAACTCGTTTCCGCCTGAGCTCCGGACCACCGCCTCCTCCCAGGCCTTCAAAAGGGACCTCAAAGTTCTCCTCCTCCAGAGACACCTCCAAAAGTAATTCACGTCCTCTTGCTATTCGGAGGAAGACTTCCCACTACTGATATTTTTTACTTTCCATGACCATGGGAGTGCCTTCCCAGTGTTTTCCTGTGGTGGGAGTGTCTGCCTTTTTGCAGTATTCTCCATGTACTTGTGTTCGGTGCCCTTTTGTAACATGCACACAACACTTTGCCCTTGTAACCCACGGTTGCTACCTCTCACATGTTTTTACCTTTGATACTTGCACAAGTGCCACCTTGCCTACGTAACGCCTGTTCTTGTGCCTAGCACTTATTGCAGTATTATACCTCAAATTATACTCTGTTTTCTCTTATAACTGCCCACTTGTCACTTTTCCTCTTGTGCACTTTTGACTACCTCATGTATTTTTGGTTGCTCACAATTTTTACTACCTCAAGTATTTTGTTTGCTCACAATTGTCACTATTACCTTTACTACCTCATGTATTTTTGGTTGCTCACAATTTTTACTACCTCAAGTATTTTGTTTGCTCACAATTGTCATTATTACCTTTACTACCTCATGTATTTTTGGTTGCTCACAATTTTTACTACCTCATGTTTTTTGTTTGCTCACAATTGTCACTATTACCTTATGTAAGTAACGTATGTTTTAGTAATCTGCTCTTCTGTAATGTTTCTCATTATGTTTCATTTCTGTTCCCAATGTGAAGCGCTCTGACGCCTCCGGGTAAAGTCCGACAGAGCACTGCACCAATCAGCCTCCAGCATGGCTCTGTGCAAATCCCCCTGTAGGCATCCCGGAGACACTGCTGAATGAAATTTTTTTTGGCGCCAACTGTAGATTATATGGTGCCGGTCGCTGCAGGCTCTGGAGTTTGAAACCGTAGTTTGCTCGTATACCATCATATGGGGATTAGTACTTAAACTATAAGTTTAGCAGGGTTCGTGTTCTTCTATAGAACACAAACACTAAACTTTAAAAGAGAGCTAAACCATGTACCGAACAGCCCGAAATTGGAAACGACTTAAAAGTGCAATGCCGCGGACTGACTATTGACTGACTGAACTCACTTGTCTTCTAACATTTTACACGAATAATATACGGCATACATACAACACCTCGGAGCCGAGGAATGTACATAAGGTGTTCAAGGGCAGGAGAACAACCACAGGCTATGTTCGCGAGCTGCATTTAGATTTTTTGATATGTAAATGTATCTATGTGGATATTCAAGGACCTCATTCACAGAAAATCCAGAAATGTTCATCCACTGGGTTCCACGTCACTTGGGTGTAGATTTTCGGTGTTTCAAATTAACGAACGTTTTCGAGATTATGCCTTAAAACATCTGGCTGTCAGAGACTTCCAGGTGCACACCTGCAAAACTTTCCTAAATATGATTTTCTCCTGAAAAAGTACACAGGCCTCAATCAATTTAAGTGAAATACTTTGTGTATGAACATCCAGGATTATCATAGCAACAGGAGCAGTAAGTAGTAAGCGTGTGGCGGGACCTGACAAAATCACAGAGCCACTCGACACCCACAGAATGGCCGGATTTAGATTGCTCGTCCTTAATAACCTGAACGCCCAAATCTGTGGCATATTATCTGTTCACAAATTTGACTGGCGCTTGGAAATGTCATGAATAGCCCAGCCAAGAGGAACATATGACGTTACAACAAATGCAATTACAACGCATGCTTTTTCGGTTGCCTCATGTTTTTTGTTTGCTCACAATTGTCACTATTACCTTATGTAAGTAACGTATGTTTTAGTAATCTGCTCTTCTGTAATGTTTCTCATTATGTTTCATTTCTGTTCCCAATGTGAAGCGCTCTGACGCCTCCGGGTAAAGTCAGCGCTATGTAAAAATGCATAAATAAATGTAGGACATCTAAGTAACTAGCTCCGCACCCCCGCACCACCCTAGTGACGCCCTGTGGCGTCTTCCCACGGAGCGCGACCTGCGAGCCTGTCGGATCTGCCACCCACGAGAGGCACCCCCGCACCACCCTAGTGACGCCACTGTGGCGTCTTCCCACGGAGCGCGGCCTGTTGGATCTGCCACCCACGAGAGGCCGCGGCACTGCCTAGGGAAACGGGCCGCATAAGTACAAGGCCTGGAGGGGAGACCATCCTTACCTAGGCTGCCGCATTCACGGAGGAGCGTCCACCTCCTGGCAACGTAGAAAATGAATGTGCGCATGCGCATGTGCGCACAAACCTTAATGTGCGCATGCGCATGTGCGCACAAACCGGGGGTGCAGTCCCTGATGGGCGGGGTATTGAAACGTCATAAAAATTAATGTGCGCATGCGCACCATTGGTGCGCATGCGCACAATGACAGGGGGGGCGCTCAATCATGGGAGCAGCGGATTATAGAACACCGGCCCTGACCTCAGTACCTGCCCAACCGTAGATATTAGTTACAGAATGTCACTCATTGTTGCCATTCATGTGTGTATAAACAGTACTCAAAACATTTGCTTGTTAAAAAAATGTTAATAAGATTATAGGCATCTTTCAGATATACGGACTACCCTTACAAATACGGTCCCAGCCGAAAGCCAAGGGCTAATTTGAGTGGAAGGAAGCATAGAATGAACCGAATAACTGCTGTCCGCATTTGACAGACTGACTCCTACTGTTCTACAGGAGGTGCAAATATTTTTCCCCACTGGGTTTAAAACTACATTTATGTTAAAATAGCCTGTCGAAATAAATGTTATTGCTTTCTGACCCACAGATCTCATGCATGGGGTTTTATATTTGGATGCGCTTCTTTGTTTTTAGTAAATGTTTTTTAGTGTGTGAGGTTTTGCAATATCTGGTTGTGTTTATTATGGTGTGTACAGATTCGGACATGTATTCCGATAAATACATTAAAGTTTTTTTTTTACATAAAGAACTGCACTTAAATACTATTTCTTGACTAAGAAACCACTGTTTTAAAGGTCCATTTTTATTTTGAAGTGTATCCTTCCTGCGTCATTGGCATGCATGAAGAACTCTTGTATTTGTTTTGCACAGCACCGGGCGTTGTTTAAGTGCTTTTGGGGGGGGGGGGGGAGAGAGAGAGAGAGAGTGTGTGTGTGTGTGTCAAACCTATTGGCGTTGCCACTGCTTGTTTATGGGGTATCATATTTTAAATGAAAATAAGTTTCATCTTTACTACCTGAACTAGGTGGAGTACAAAACTGGCATTAATGACATTATGTAACTTTCCTTCTGGATACTGTGAACTATCATCTAGAACCTCATCCTCCCCCCCCCCCTCCTTTGTGTCAGTTGTGTGGAAACAGAGCTTAAAACAAAAACAGAGCGTGGACAAGGGCTCCTTTCTGCACAGGCTGCTCCGTGCTGACACACTGCTCTTTTCATCACCTCCCTATTCTTCAACACTGTTGTTTCTCAGTAACAAGAAACCCTTTCTTTATTCCGGAAGAGACTGCCCGGTCAAAATAGGCAGGTAACCAGATAACGTGCCCCGCGGGACTTGTGGAGCAATCGGTTCTGAGACTGGGATCCCGTGAGTTACCCTCACTTCTGGTGAGCAGGACACCCCCTCCGAGTTACGAAGTGCAAGGCCTCTGATGGGCCAGACTCCTCCAGAGCGGCGTTTGACCATACCCCAGGAGCAGCGCTTTCAGTTTAGAAACATAGACAGAGCACAGCACCAAGTGAGTAAACAGCTGATTGAGCCCAACCAGCAAAAATTATTTAATACACAATTCATGGAGTGGATTCTGTTCAGCAATCGATCTTCATAGCAGTTGTTCTGTGGTTACAACATTAATACAGCTACAGCCGACACGTGTTTCGTTGCCATTCGCGGCTTTTTCAAGGCTTCTAATGAAATTTCGCAAGAGTTCAAAATTATCACATCCGGTTGGATGGATAAAACGCAAAGGATCTGGATGCGGTAGTCCAGATTGAGAACGAATAGTGGCTTTATAATGTGGGTCACTTGCACACGTCGGTTTAGTTAAGAATCAAAAGTCGTAATGGAAACGTCTCTTGTCGCAATGGACTCAAAGTCAAGTAATTTGAACTTAAATTGTCGATTACAAGCTCTCATGAGCAGATTTGAATAGTACTCCATGAATTTTGTATTAAATAAATATTGCTGGTTGGGCTCAATCAGCTGTACTTGGTGCTGTGCTCTCTCTATGTTTCTAAGTTGATTAATATATTCGGAGAGGTCCGTTATGTATTAGGTGATACTGTGGGTGGCACGGTATTAGACATAGAGCACGCTTTAAAAAGAAAGAAGTACTAACAGACATTAATGCAAATAAAGCGGAGGTGCTGGCTGTTTTGATTGCTCCACTGCCACCATTGCAGCGCTTTCAGTCACCGAGGCTGTGCCCAGAGTGACTTCATTTTTCCATTCTTTTAGGTCAAATATATTTTAATTTATGTTTAATGTTATTTTCTGTGGGGTTTATGTAAAGTGCTTCTAACCACTCTGAGGTGACCTCAGGGTGCTTTAGGGTATGGGTAGGTACACAGGCAGCAGCAAGATACAATACATCACATTTACCTGAAACCGGTGAAGAACAACCTGTCAATCATCTAGCAGCAATGGGCAGTCTGTTTTCACGTATGTCCCTAACATGATAAAACTTCCTTAAAGTGAAAGAGTCCTGAGAGCCCGGGTGAAGAAGCTAATCAAATGTTAGGCATCTGATCAGGGTTAAAGGATGATGTGTTGTGAGGATAACCAACCAGCCATGAGCGAATTTTGCGGATCTCGCGTTCGCGAATTTTGCGGATTTGCGGATTCGCAATCCGCAAAATCCGCGAATTCCCGCGAATTTGCGGATTTTTTTTTTTTGTGTTCGCCCGTGTTTCTGCCAGTTCGCGAGGGTTTTGTACACTTTCGCAAATTGCGAACTTACCTGTCGGGTCGCAAGTTTCGCGAACTTGTTGTTTCTACGTGTCCAGCCTGTTTGGGACACTCTTCTTCATCACTGCCACTCTCTGTCACCACTGCCACTCTCTGACTACTCATGCCACCCTCTGGCCCACCCATGCCACCCTCTGTTTCATCACCACACCCTCTGGTTGTCCAGTGTACATTATTTTCGGCAAAGCAAAGCACACCTTCCCTGCCTCAAGTGACCTGAATTAATTTGGGGCTGATTAATGTGTCACAGAATATTTTTTTAGCTGGCACCTGCTTCCTTAGTGCGCCCTGATTAGTGATCTTTTGCACTTGCTAAGTGCTTTCATTGTTGCAAAATTAGTTACAACACCTGCCCTGCCCCAACTGACAATAATGAATTAGGGGCTGATTAATGGATTTTAACTTCCAGCCTGGCTCCTGCTTGTCTCCCTTAGCTGTAATTCAGGACCTTTGTGGCATATGTGTAACTATTCTGAGGTTCAGAGCAGGGTCACATAATAGTTTCAACTGGCAACTGAACTCTGGAGGGGCCCCTCAGGAAGCACTACAGGAAATGGCTACTAATGATGAGCCTGAACTTTTGAACCTGGTAAGTAGTTACTTTCAGTTTTGCTAAGATCGTATTTCTGCAATTTTGCACTTATTCGCGGGGCGCGAACTCACGCGAACTCACGCGAACAGTGCGAGCAGTGCGAGCAAAATCCGCTGCTCGCGGATTTGCGGATTTTGCGGGAGATTCGCAAATCTCGCGGATTGCGGATTTCCCGAAAATCCGCAAAATCCGCGAGCGAAACGGATTTTCCGCCCATGCTTATAACCAACATTATGTGTACCGCCTAGTGGAGCAGCTGAGTTCTGCAGTCTGGCTGTGCTCTGCCAGGGTCCCTGACACACAGACCCGCCATAATCGAAACTGCTCTCTCCATCCACTACACCCATCTTCTATCACCTTGTGTTTCTTCAATGCCCGAATGCTAGCTATGCACCCATGCCCTCCTCACTCTGCCTTCCACTGTGTTCCACTGCCACGCTGTGCAGGCCTGTTGTTAACTGTCCATTGCAAACATTGTCTGTTTCCCTTTTTGGAGATTCTAGGATACTAGATCGATGTGAGGGCATGTGATGAGCGTATAGGAGTCTCATGTGCAGTGTGTAGGCGTGTGATGGTTGTATTGTGTGGGTGTCTTAAGATGTGCATGGATGCCTCATGGTGAACATACATGCTTGATTGCATGCTTGGTTGTGTGATGTTATGCGTGAGTCTTTGTTTGTGCCTGAGTTCCACTCGACCCTGCTCTCCTGCGTGACCACAGAGAACTGTTTACTCCCGGCCGAAGTTAAGCCTGACCAGGAGCAGCCTGATCCTCGCTGCACTCGCCACATTCCTCCTCTAGCGACCGGTTGGCAGGCAACCGGTTGGCCTCCATATTCCTGCCTGATGACACCAGCGCGTCGCAGGCCCCACTCACTGACCCACCTACCCCCACATGCTACTGAAAGCCGTCCGCTGCGCAGCCACGCGCCGAAGGTGTGCCGAGAGAAGTCCATCTGCGACCATCCCCGACTGCGCCCATCACGGAACCCCTGGTTCTTCGACCATCCACAAGACCATCGACCACCAGCTTTGATGCATGCTACTCAACGTCCGCTCACTGACAAAACACGCCATCGAACTCTGGGACTCCGTCACCACCACCATCCCTGACATTGTATTCCTCACAGAGACCTGGCTCAAGGATTCCTCAGCCCCCAACATAGCCACCGCCACTCCAATTGATTACAAAATGAACCTCAGAGACCAGCCAACCAGACCCAGAGGAGGAATTGACATTATGCACAAGACCTCCATCAGACCCACCACCTCCGATGACCCCCACTCACCCGACATGGAGTATCTCAACTTGCACCTCCAAGCCAATGTCCACTCAACCATCAGAGGTATGCTCGCCTACAGACCACCAGTACCCTGACCCCCCCTGCAACTCCATACCCGAAGTCATTGCGCCCTTCGCCTTGGAATCCAGACATTACCTCTTCATCTGCGACCTCAACTTTCACTTCGAAGACCCCTCAGACACCAACTCGGCCACCCTCCTAGACTCCATGGACAACTTGGTCCTCAAACGGATCATTACCAATCCCATGCACACCGCCGGCCAAACCCTCAACGCCATCTTCACGCCCAGCAACAAAATCCAGTTCAGCCACATGACTACACTCACCTGGATGGACCATAGCATTTTCCACTTCACCATCGCTGTCAACCGTCAGACCACCGCCCCCGCCACAGCTGGAACACCACCACCGAATCCCAATGGACAACAACCCTCAACACCACCACCCTCCGCCTGAACGACGATGCCAATAAAGCTGCCACCCACCTTCCGGAATGGATCACCACCAGCGCCGACTCCCTCGTACCCATCAAAACCCTCTGTAACAGGGGGCGTGGCCGAGCCGGAGGCGGAGATATCCGCCAGCTAGTGAAGCTCCAGAATCAGGCCGGCCTACTTGTAGATCTCCCTCACGCATCGCCCACATGGAGATCCTTAAACTGGGCACAAACGCGGCGGAAGCGATGCGGCACAGGACCCGCTGATCGCCGGGTGCCTGCATCACTCAGCGAGCGAGATTCGTCGTGTGGAAGACGGAGGGGGGCGGAGCGGCTCGGCCGTGTCTGGCCTCCCAGCTTACAGCATGAAGTGCCCTCCTGCCTTCTTTGGGGACGCACCGCTGGACTGCTGAACATCGGACCTGGTGAGTCTGGCCCGTGGTGGCCACCCGGCTTGGAGCGGCACCTGGTCCATTTAGACGGCTCCCTCACCTACCACAGCACGCAACTGATTGGCGCTGGGCCTTGCATGCAGCAAACTGGTCGGCAACTTCAGTGCACTACATCAGGCCTGGAACATGCTACTGAACACTGACGCACCGTCAAGCCACCAATATTACTCTCTGCTCACCGATGGGCTGCACCCCTCTCGCTGTTGACTAGCCACTTCTGGCTTCATTGGGCTCACAGCCCCAAGGGGCGACAACGTCATCTTGCCCAGCTCTTACCAGTTAATTTTGCCCCTCACAAGTTACCTGCACTGTGTCCATTCTGTTCCTGGGCGCCCTGAGACACCTGGAGCCTGGTTCCCGGCTGCTGGCCTGACATCCCGGAATGGGACGCAAAGATCCCAAGCAGAGTACCTTACCTTTTGCTAAAGTGGCCGAGCACACAACCACTCGCAGCATGACCATGGCGGAAAAAGGCCCAGAACCTACACCTTCTGAAACTTCAGATACTCCTGTCGCCTCATTGCTGCTAGAAATGAAGGTGGGATTCAAGGATCCCTTGACCAGACAATCGCATCACTGGGTACAGGGACACGACAGGCACCTGAACGTCGCTGAGGCCCGGGTGTCTGACTGTAGGACAGGACGGCACAATCTCTGAAACGACTAGAGAGGGCGGAGCGGCTACTTAAAGAAGTGGCAATTAAGAATGAGGACTTGAAAGCGCGCGGACGCCGCAACACTGTTCGCATAATGGGGGACCCGGAGACGACATCTACGGGCCGTATGGACCTTTTTGTTGAGAGGTTGCTGTCTGAGTTATTTGGGGAAGGAGGCCTTCACTCAAGGCTTTGTTGTAGAGCGGGCCCACAGGTCACTCGGACCTAGGCCAAACCCTGGTCTCCCCCCTAGACCCATCATAGCGCGCCTCCTGAACTTTAGGGACTGGGACACAACGCTCCGCCTTGCCAGAGAACGCGGCAATGTGGAATGGCAGGGATCCAAACTGGCGTTCTATCCGGACTTCACCCCGATGGTTCAAGACGCACAGCGCAAGTTTCTGGGGGTTAAGGCTACATTGCGCAATCTTGGGCTCAAATACGGCATGCTCTACCCTGCGAAGCTCAAGGTGGATGTAGGTGAAAGATCACAGGTATTTGACTCCCCTGCAGAGGTCCAGGAATTCTGCCGCTCGTACAAAACTTGGAACTCACAGGACTCGGCTTGCGCCGCACTTGCTTCCCCACATCACAGCGGCTCTGACGCAAGTGCTGAATTGTTTTCGAACACTAGTGCTGAATAATGGACGCAGAAATTGCTCTTATGTGTCTCACATTGTCTCTGAGGGAGACTGCTCTGCTTACTTTGACATGTTTCAGTAATATGTGAAATGCGGCCGGCTTGGTTCTGAGCCACCACTTCCCTCTAGTATATCCTCAACGTTGGTTAATTGCTCTTATTGGTTCACCGGTTGGACCGTTTTGCATTGCCCGGCAATCCCTATGATTCCCTAGCGTGTATCTTTGCTAGGGGTGGGCCGCCTAGGGGGCAATAGGTGGCTGGGTGGGGGGTGGGGGGTTATGGGAATGGTTACACATCACAAATGTTCTAGTTTTCTTTTAAGTCTCACATTGCATACTGAGTTTTGCTTACATCACAGACCTGACCGAAATGTTTTTCAACACAACCCAGATGTCGCGCTTAGGTAATGTCCATGGGCCCGCTCCCCTCGCTCTAATGACCTGGAATGTCAGGGGCCTCAATACTACACGCAAACGTCGCCAGGTGATACACTATCTGATTCGACACAAGGTAGATATAATTTATTTACAAGAGACACACCTCCCCCTACTGATTGGGCTCAGTTCGGAGCCAGCTGGGGCACACATAGATATTTTGCTAAGTACAGCAATTACGCTAGAGGCACTGCCATTCTGATTAGCAAAAGACTCCCCTTTTCTCTTACTGAAGTGACCCGCGATCCGGGGGGGCAGATTCGTTATAGTCACAGGCATCCTATATGGACACAAACTCACATTGGCTAACATATATGCTCCAAATGTTGACTCCCCCGATTTCTTCCACGACCTCAATGCCCGAATTGCGAGACATGACCCTTGTGCCTTCTTCTTGGGGGGGGACCTGAACTTATTAATAAACACCACACTAGACAGCACGTCCAGGGCGCCAGACGCTAAACCATGGGCTAGATGGGCATTGGAGGAACTCTGCGTTCAGTATACGCTAATTGATATTTGGCGACATTGCAATCCCCCCTCACCAACTACACCCACTACTCCGGCCCACACAACACATGGTCGAGAATTGATTACTGGCTGCTATCACTCTGCATGGTGGGTTGGTTCAACTCTCTCACTACGCTCCCCTGCACATACTCTGACCACTCCCCAGGGCTCCTGAGTTTACTTGTCCTGCGACCTGAGGGGTATGAACGGCAGTGGCTTTTCCCCAGTAGGGCACTTCTGGATGAAGTTTTCAAGACTGAGGTGCCTGAGGCCATTGAGGACTATTTTGAAATAAATACTGGCTCCGTGGACACGGCTGCGGTTCTATGGGAGGGATACTCTAGCCCGCATTGAGCAAGACATTGCCAGACTAGATCCGCAACTCTCCTCCTGCTCGACTCCGCAGGATCAGGCGGCAAGACTCGCCCTCCTGACGGAATACAGAGCCACGGCAGAGAGGGAAATAGTGTACATGGGAAAATACCAGACGGCACGCAGATACGGTGAGGGCGAACGTCCTGGTAGAGTGCTAGCACAGATGCTGAGACCGCCTTATAACAAATCCTACATTACGGAACTGCGCTCTTCCTCTGGCGCCTCCCTCACCTCTACGCTAGCCATCAGGGGGGAATTTTTACAATATTACTCCACACTGTATTCCTCTAAAGCCGACTCTGATGGTTCTGCCCAAACTGAGTACTTAGACGAGATTGCACTAGTTTTCCTGGAAAAATATCTGCTGGACTTTATGGCTGAGCCTATATCGGTCATCGACGTTCTTCTTGCCATTGACACCCTATGAGGCTCCTCTGCATCACACAGGTGATTTTTATACAGAATACAAAGACATCCTGGCCCCTCAATTAATTGAGGTATATGCAGACGCTCTAGAGCTGCAGGTTCTCCCCCCCCACACTACGGGAAGCCGTAATTGTACTCCTTCTGAAAGCAGGCAAAGACCCCACACAATGTGGGTCATACAGACCGCTGTCCCTATTGAATTTATACTACAAAATTCTAGCAAAAGTATTGGCCAATAAACTGTCACAATTAATGGAATATATCATCTCCCCCATGCAATCGGGTTTCGTTCCTCGGCGCTCTACATCCCTGAATCTACGCATGCTGTTCTCTGTGTTACACAGGATACAACCTGATATCCCCGCGGCTGCGGTGCTGCTAGACGCTGAAAAGGCGTTTGACTCTTTAGAATGGCCTTTTCTTGTAGAGGTGATGAAACGCCGCATGGGATTCCCCTATGGCTTCATTTCAATGGTTTCCCTGCTAGTGGCCCGTCGGCTAGACTTCGCCTGAATGGCACCTTGTCCAGGCCGTTTCGATTATATTGCGGGATTAGACAGGGTTGCCCCCTGTCCCCTCTCCTGTTCATACTGGCCATGGACCCTTTGGTCCGGCATCTCCAAGAGCGACATTTGCACAGAGGACTACAGTCCCACACAGGGCCCCTACTTGCCTCTCTATATGCTGACGACACTATCTTATACGTTCGGGAGCCGCACATAAATCTATTCCAACTTATTCAAGAGATTGTCCGTTTCGGGCGCTTTTCTGGGCTTGGCATAAATTGGCACAAATCCACCATTTTCCCACTTACGTCTGGCATGACCCGATGGGAATGTGAGTTCCCCCTTGAGTGGTTCCTAGACTCTGTAATGTATCTTGGCATACATATTCATCTGGACACCTCCCGAATCATCCGATTAAACTATGGGCAGGCCTTTCACAAGTTAGAGGAGCAGGTGGAACGTTGGCTACGTTTGCCTCTGTCCTTGGCTGGCCGGGTAGCCATTCTAAAAATGGTGGTACTCCCTACATTTTTATACCTATTTAACATCATCCCGATCCGCCTCTTTGATGGATTCTTTCGCAACTTGCAGACACTCACGATTCGTCTAGTGTGGGGTGGAAGGCGGACACGAGTCCGCTGGACTACCATGACATTACCGTATGATAGAGGCGGATTCAACGTGCCGGATTTTCAGCTCTTTTATTTAGTAGCACAGTGCCACTATGCGTTCGCCTAGTTCCACCCTGATGCGCGGGTTCCTTTCCTGCAACCAGAAGCAGACCTAGTGCTGCCTGAAAACCTGCACGAGGTTCTCCCTGGGGGGTTTCCATGTGATAAACATGACATACAGTCGGTATCCACAACTGCTTGGGCGTGGGATAAACTGAGGAAGCGCACTGGCATCTCACAGCTATACTCCTCTGCCCTGCCTATTCCTAATGCCCGATGGTTACCTATTTCCGGAGAAAGGTTGGTGCAGAATGCATTGACTGCATTGGATATCACAAAAATTGGTGATTTTTTCCCGGAGGGGCACGTTTTTTCAATGGACGAAGACGCACGGTTCACTGGTTGCACCTTCATGACGAGATTCCGTTTAACCCGCTTGAAGACCGCACTGCTTGCCGCCTTCCCCACGTACCCTTCGGAGCCAGACTCTTTCCCTCCACTCACCCTGGTGGTGGAGTCACTTGACGGCACACGCCTTATCTCCAAAATGTACAGGGCGTGTGCCGAGATGCTGCCCGTGAATGACTCAGTCCTCGACAAGCCTGGGAGGTGGACACGGGGTGCACTATCACTGATGACCAATGGGTCAAGTGTTGTGAAGCCACACAAGACATTTCACTCAATAGTCGACATAAGCTGCTACACTTTAAATTTCTCCGCTTACTTTACTCCAGCCCTGGCACATAGGATTGACGCTGAATGACCACATAACTGTCTCAAATGTGATGCGCTGCACGCTGATTTTATTCATTTGGCATGGTCCTGTCCACGTTTGCAGTCCTATTGGTCAGAGGTGCACACAACCCTTGGGGGGGATAATTGGACTAATCAACAACACCAGTCCTAGTTCTTGTGGCAATATTCACTTATTGGACTGTAAACATCAATGGTAGACATTCGTTACCCAAGGGATCTCTTTAATCTCAAGATAATCCAAATGTTTCAATCTATTGCCTCTTTAAAACAACAACCTCTCTGATCTATACATATAGGACAGCACAGACAAAAAATGTGTGAAAAGCGAGATGGCACCTCACGGGCGCACCACCAATGGGACCCCTGGTTGGTACTCACCAGGATGGCCCTGTTCTCATCATTGGTGCCATCAAGCTATAACGCAAACGTGTCTCAAACCCAAAAATAAAAAGACAGTGGATGGTGCAGTGAACACAACTTATATGTGACACAACTAACAACATGTAACATTAAACATATAAGTCACTGTGCAACTAGGACAATCAACTTTACTTTCGTTCCTTTCTTTGTTGCAAACAGTAAACACATATATACTAAAAAAGGAGAGAGTGAATACTACCTATCGATTCACACTCTACTTACAGCCGACATGTTTCATTGCCTTGGTTTCTATCAGGCAATTTCTTCAGGGCTACTCACTTTAAATGCCACTGCAAGAGACACTGATTCTCCAGTGCTGTAATACAAACAAACATATATGTGGTCACCTGGTATCCCTCCCTGTATTCTGCATATCAAGCTATATATCAAACAACCATGCTGTGTTGGTAGGTAAATGTCATTATTACCATGCACGCAGTTTTGCCTCTCATACCAGACAAGAGGACATTAAAATCCGGAATCCAGCCCCCTTGGGTGAGCTCGGTCCTTTCTCCCCGTTAGAGAAATTTACTGAAAGGAAAAAACCCAAAACAAACTAAGTGATCAGGGTCTTGGAGCCTTCTCCTACCTTGTGAAGTTTTAACAGCCTGAGACTAAGTGAATTAAATGTTACCGGTGGCAGAGTAACGGTCGGCGTCCTCTCAACACTCGAACGCCGGCCGAGTACAGCCCTGTTCTATTTACCGGCGTCAGTGCCGATTTTCACGTGCTGTGATTGGTCCGCGGTGTCAGGTGACTCCCGCGGAACCCGGCTGCCGGTTTTTGAATACTCTGATTGGTCCCTTGGGGTCAGATGACTCCCGAGAAGCCTGAGTACCGGTCTCAAGGGAAAGGAAATGCCGCGGCCATATGTAAACGGCCCCCTACCCCTACTGATTGTTTGGATACAGCAACAAAGTGTATATAATCCTGTGACGTGCACATGTATTTTAATATAAAAAAAGGAAGTGTGGAATATCTGAGCATGACTACACTTTCGATGTTAAAAGGATGTAGGTCGCCTGGGCATACAGTTTAATGTGAATGTCTATATATAAATCCTGGTATTTACTGATGGAAGAGTCTGCTAAATAACAGGCTATTCCGGGAGCGCTATTCAAGAGCCAACCGATTTAAGACAGGGTTTTATTAAAACGGTTGCCATGTTAGTAAAGTATAGGGATGATGTAACACTGTCAACACTATATTACTCGAAATTGAGGTATATTAAGTGCCCACCCTTATTCATCTCCGTATAAGTGCAAGAATCATAAGACACAGGACTGGTAATATGTTATTAACTAATATAGACATATCCATGTTCAGTCTAAAAAGGGAAGGTGTTATAAATATCTCAATCCTAAATGTACTAAATCAAAGTTTGTGGGTGTAACAATTTTATTTATACCCTCAATCAATGTTAATTAACGAAGGTAATCAGAAGTAGTAATTTAAAATGGAGAGGTACCAGGAGATAGGGGGACAGCAGACTACTGCGCTCTGAAACAGCCACTCAGATGATTTAGTGTAACTTGTTCCATTCCAGTAGTTCGTTCAGCCCTTTCTGTTCACTTTGCTCTTGATATATCCAGCGTGCCTCCTTATTGATTAAGAGTCTTTCCACAGACTGCGCATCGCCCATCACTCTCTCCAACACTACCCACGTAAAAGTGTGTTTATTGCGGTGGCAATGTTGCACAAGCTTGGTAGTCAGTTTTCCAATCCTTATTGTACTGACATGCTCTTGGATGCGGAGTTTGATCTTACGTGTGGTGAGTCCGATGTATTCCAATCCACACTCACATCTTAGTCTATACACCACGTTGGTTGTGTTGCAGTTACTAAAGTGATTCAGTGACCAGGTTTTTCCAGATTGAAGAGTCACGGTTGTGGTTTTCTTTGTCAAGGGGCACACTGAACAACTCCCACATGGGAAGTGTCCTTTAGGGATGGTAGTGTTCTCAGCTTCTGGTCGTCCGATACTTCTGGTGTGAACCAGTTTGTCTTTCAGGTTACTTGCTCTTCGAAAGGCAAAACGGGGTGGGGGCATCTTGAAATCCGCTGTTGAAAGTAGAGACCAGTGTTTCCTAATAGATTGGCGGATCTTAGTGGCCATGGGATCATAGGTCATGACCACAGGTAGACAGTCTGACTTTTCTTTGGCTCGTGTCTCTAACAAGACCGCTCTAGGTGTATTCAAGGCTCTCTTTTGAGCTTGTTTGACTACTCTCCGGGGGTAGTCGCGGGCTTCCAATTTCAAACTCAGAACTCCTGCTTGTTCTTTATATAGTTCAGTGGATGAGCAATTTCGCCTGTACCTGAGAAATTGTCCTACAGGGAGATTATCCCTTAATGCTCTCGGATGGTATGACCGGTACGATAGCAGTGAGTTTCTATCGGTGGGCTTTTGATGCACACTTGTTCGAAAGCCCCCTCCAAATGCCTCGATGTCCAGATCAAGATAAACTGCATTTGTATGATGATAATTCCAGGTGAAGCGGAGGCTCATATCTTGAATGTTTAGCCAGTTTAAATATTGGACCAGGGCTGCCTCTTCCCCTGTCCAAAGGAGGAGCACATCATCAATATATCGCCTCCAGAGGCGTATATGGCCTCTGAAGGGATTGATGTCGGATTCGATGATGTGCTCCTCAAATTGGCCCACATAGATACAGGCAAGGCTGGGTGCCATTGTCGCCCCCATAGACGTGCCTGTCACTTGTAGGAACAGATCGTCTTTATAGCAAAAAAAGTTTCTTGTGAGCGCAATTTCCACACACTGCAATACAAAGCTTTGGGGGGCATCGTAAAACCATTCCTGTGTGGCCAATGCTCTTGATGTGGCCACTAATGCGGCATCCTGAGGAATACAAGAGTACAAGGACTCGATGCCAATAGTCACAATGTATTCTCTAGCGGGATCAAATGTCATTTGGTCAAGGACATTTAAGATGTCCATAGTGTCCTTGACATAGGATTTCTGGGTTACCACTGACTCGCGGAGAAAATAGTCAGCGAACTGGGATAAAGGCTCCAAAATGGATTGGATTCCAAATACAATCGGCAGGCCCGGCGGGGGCCGGGCAGGCTTGTGTATCTTCGGAAGGATGTAGAAGGCGGGGGTCCTGGGATTGGTGTTAATGAGGAACTCCGCCTCCTTCGCACTTATCCACTTCTTCTCCTTTGCATTCCCCACAAGGTCAGTTATCATTTTCATCAATCTTGAAGGGTTCCCCAGCTTTGATCTTGATGACCCTCCTCGCCCATTACACTCCAGCGCGTCTTTTGAGATCTGCGGACCTAGAACTAGCTGTGGTGCCGCGCTTCAAGCGGAGCAGAGCTGGAGGACGCTCGTTTCGAGTGCGTGCGGCGGTTATGTGGAACTCCCTGCCCCCGGCGATTCGTGCTATGAGGGATCTGCTTTCCTTTCGCCGTGCGGTGAAAACCTTTTTATTCCCTTAGTTTGGTTACACTGTTTGTTTGTTTAGTTGTGTTGTGCAGCTGCCTTGTCGGGCGCCAGGACGCTCCTTAGCTGGAGCATCTGTGCGCCAAATAAAAACGCATAACATAACATAACAAACATTACATCATATCTGGAGTGGGGTCTTTCGTGAGGGGTTGATAGTTAACTCTCACATTGAGTAGACGTCGTACTTCAGCCTCGTAATCGCAGGTGTTTAATATGACGACGGCTCCGCCTTTATCGGCGCTTTTTATAGTTATGTTGTCATTCCTCTGGAGGGACTTCATTGCCTCCCAATCACTTCTCATCATATTTTTGAATCCGCTCGATTTGTTGGTATTTTCTATTTTCCCAATTTCCTCTAGAACTTTGGCCCCAAATACTGCCACTTCAGGGCCAATAGCCCCCATCGGGGGACAAAAATTCGAGTTTTTTTTTAAATTGGTATTGAAGCCTTTATTCTCCTCAGATGGTTGTTTCGCAAAGAATTTCTTCAGTTTAATTTTTTGCATTGTCTCATGAAACTCAGTGCGGCACTTGAAAGCATCATGGATAGGGGTGGGAACAAATCCCAGCCCTTTGTTAAGTACTCGCTCTTCCTCCATTGTTAGTTGGTGGTCAGACAAATTAACCACAATGCTCTTCACATTGGCTTCTTTCCCCTGCTCCGTGTCTGTCGTGGGGAGAATGTTTGCCATTGTTGGGGGAGCCGGTTGCCGCGTCCTTTTCCTCTCCCTTGTTGTCCCGGACCCTTGTTGGATGCTTGTCCCTGTTCTAAAAAATTACGCAACAATGTACTCAGATCAGTGTTGGAAGCTTCAGGTTGGTTAAATCTTACTCTGCTGGTGCTGGGTCCTGGCTCAGGCTCGTCCTCACTGGACGTGTTATCAAATGTCCAGTTTGCAGGTGTTCGCCTTTGTTGTTGAAATCTGGCCCCTCTGCCTCTTCTCCCTCCTCCAAATTGCTGTGGCTGTTGTTGTTCTTGTGCGGGTTGGTAATATGAGTCGTTGACGTAGGGGAAGGCCCACTCATGTGTATAGCGTTGTAAATTACGCTGTAGTCCCCTTATTTTCTGAGTTATCATATATTGTTTATACTCATCCAGGTCGTCTTTAATTTTTTCTAGATGCTCTTTTGCGTCAGTAAAACTACTGTCCCGACTAATAGCCTCCTCAAGTTCTATGATTTCTTTAAGTACCTCTTCACTTAATCTCTGAGCTGTACTTATTATCAAAATTAACCAATCCCTGGTACATTTATTAGCGATAAAGCTCCAATCACGTCGGAACTGTTTATCGTCAAGGAAGATCCGCGGTTCGATTCTCACTATTAGACTTGCAGGAGAGGCTCCAGACTGATAGTATTCAGACATAAGAGCCCCATGCAGGGCAATTCTTATGTGTTTCTTTTTTAGATTACTCAATTTCTCCCATTCTTCCCTGACTTTATTATTACTGGAAAGGGGATTATCTTCGAACAATGACGGGCCCGCTAAAATTGCCGCGATCTGTTCGTCCGTGAAAGCCAGGCAATTTTTGTCCATTCTAGGAGTACAGACTTATTGGTGGTTTGACTATGCAGTTAGTGGTGGGGAAACCAGGGGTAACTGACCTCACATATAACATATAATAAAAATCAGAGTAAAGACGTAAGGTTGTGTGGGAGTACTCTCACGGCTGAGCCGCCGTACACAAGGCACTACTAAATAGGAGTCTAGAGGGAAAGACAAACAGAACTAGGACGCCCTCCACTCTGTAAGCCAATCAACAACACCAGTATTAGTTCTTGAGGCAATATTCACTTATTGGACTGTAAACATCAATGGTAGACATTCGTTACCCAAGGGATCTCTTTAATCTCAAGATAATCCAAATGTTTCAATCTATTGCCTCTTTAAAACAACAACCTCTCTGATCTATACATATAGGACAGCACAGACAAAAAATGTGTGAAAAGCGAGATGGCACCTCACGGGCGCACCACCAATGGGACCCCTGGTTGGTACTCACCAGGATGGCCCTGTTCTCATCATTGGTGCCATCAAGCTATAACGTAAACGTGTCTCAAACCCAAAAATAAAAAAGACAGTGGATGGTGCAGTGAACACAACTTATATGTGACACAACTAACAACATGTAACATTAAACATATAAGTCACTGTGCAACTAGGACAATCAACTTTACTTTCGTTCCTTTCTTTGTTGCAAACAGTAAACACATATATACTAAAAAAGGAGAGAGTGAATACTACCTATCGATTCACACTCTACTTACAGCCGACATGTTTCATTGCCTTGGTTTCTATCAGGCAATTTCTTCAGGGCTACTCACTTTAAATGCCACTGCAAGAGACACTGATTCTCCAGTGCTGTAATACAAACAAACATATATGTGGTCACCTGGTATCCCTCCCGATGTATTCCAATCCACACTCACATCTTAGTCTATACACCACGTTGGTTGTGTTGCAGTTACTAAAGTGATTCAGTGACCAGGTTTTTCCAGATTGAAGAGTCACGGTTGTGGTTTTCTTTGTCAAGGGGCACACTGAACAACTACCACATGGGAAGTGTCCTTTAGGGATGGTAGTGTTCTCAGCTTCTGGTCGTCCGATACTTCTGGTGTGAACCAGTTTGTCTTTCAGGTTACTTGCTCTTCGAAAGGCAAAACGGGGTGGGGGCATCTTGAAATCCGCTGTTGAAACAGGGCTGTACTCGGCCGGCGTTCGAGTGTTGAGAGGACGCCGACCGTTACTCTGCCACCGGTAACATTTAATTCACTTAGTCTCAGGCTGTTAAAACTTCACAAGGTAGGAGAAGGCTCCAAGACCCTGATCACTTAGTTTGTTTTGGGTTTTTTCCTTTCAGTAAATTTCTCTAACGGGGAGAAAGGACCGAGCTCACCCAAGGGGGCTGGATTTCGGATTTTAATGTCCTCTTGTCTGGTGTGAGAGGCAAAACTGCGTGCATGGTAATAATGACATTTACCTACCAACACAGCATGGTTGTTTGATATATAGCTTGATATGCAGAATACAGGGAGGGATACCAGGTGACCACATATATGTTTGTTTGTATTACAGCACTGGAGAATCAGTGTCTCTTGCAGTGGCATTTAAAGTGAGTAGCCCTGAAGAAATTGCCTGATAGAAACCAAGGCAATGAAACATGTCGGCTTTAAGTAGAGTGTGAATCGATAGGTAGTATTCACTCTCTCCTTTTTTAGTATATATGTGTTTACTGTTTGCAACAAAGAAAGGAACGAAAGTAAAGTTGATTGTCCTAGTTGCACAGTGACTTATATGTTTAATGTTACATGTTGTTAGTTGTGTCACATATAAGTTGTGTTCACTGCACCATCCACTGTCTTTTTTATTTTTGGGTTTGAGACACGTTTACGTTATAGCTTGATGGCACCAATGATGAGAACAGGGCCATCCTGGTGAGTACCAACCAGGGGTCCCATTGGTGGTGCGCCCGTGAGGTGCCATCTCGCTTTTCACACATTTTTTGTCTGTGCTGTCCTATATGTATAGATCAGAGAGGTTGTTGTTTTAAAGAGGCAATAGATTGAAACATTTGGATTATCTTGAGATTAAAGAGATCCCTTGGGTAACGAATGTCTACCATTGATGTTTACAGTCCAATAAGTGAATATTGCCACAAGAACTAGGACTGGTGTTGTTGATTGGTTTACAGAGTGGAGGGCATCCTAGTTCTGTTTGTCTTTCCCTCTAGACTCCTATTTAGTAGGGATAATTGGACTGCCTTTGATTCCCGTTCCTGAGATTGCCCTGCTGGGGTACACTGTGCAAATTCATAAGAAAGTCAGGAAGTTAGCGTCACTGGGGCTACTTTTAGCTAAACGTGATGTGGCCATTTACTGTGGCCGGAAATCCACTCCTACCTTGCAGGGCTGGCTGGGATGTCTGGCACACTGCAACATTACTACTGAAACATACGCCAGCCTATTGCCAACTGCGTCCCGGCCATGGGACATATGGGGGCCGCTACGATCCTACTTCGAGGCCGCCAAGCAGACTACTACATCCCAGGTGGAGGACGGGTTGGTGCCTGAGGGGGTGGGTTGGTATGATGCTTGTTTACTTTTGTCTTGCTATGATTTCACTCTTAATTCAGTATGTGCATCTAGACCGGGTTATATTGCTATAGCCAGACAATATTGCTTGTGGAGATCTGGTTAATTGAGCTGCGGGTGGCGGGTGGGGGACTGGGCAGGAACACTTTTTATACTGGACTGCCTCATCAGGGTTTACAATGTACGATCACTACTGAGATTGTTGCTGTCAGGGATGCTTCGGTTGATATGTAGGACTACTGTTTACAATGCAATGCGTCTACTATTCTATAACTGGAAAAATAAAGTTAAAAAAAAAAACCTCTGCAACTGAAGAACCAACAAACAAGTCAACTGGTACATACCAGAACTCAAAGCAGAAAAAATGGAAATGCATACCTCTAGACAGACGGTGACGCACCAGCAAAGACCAAGGTGACCGCACCGCCTTCAAAACAGCCTTCAAGTCCTACCACCACACCATCAAAGAAGCAAAGAAAGCCGACCTTGCCACCCGCCTCCAGTCCACAACAGCATAAAAAGTACTATTCCACATTGTCAGAGGATTCTCTTCCCAAGACGACATCAAAAACACCGTCCACACCATCCATCCCTCCCAGTCCCGCTCACTCGCTGACTTCTTGAAACACCAAGATTGCCAACATTTACAAGAACTTCGAACCCCAACCACCGCAATTGAATCTTTCAGCTCCTTCCACCATCCTCCCACTCAGTTGCCTGACCGACTGGACACCCTCGACACCGAAACCACAACATCCATCATGTCCTCCATCCATTCCGGAGCTCGGAATTACCCCTTAACTCATGAAAGCCGTCAACCTTGGACACAAAGAAATCAGACAACCAGTCACCAGCCTCATCAACTCAGCGCACAGATCCGCCACATTCCCAGAATCATGGAAGCATGCTGAAGTAAAACCACTTCTGAAAAAACCCACAGTAGACCCATCCGACCTCGAGAATTAATGGCACGGGGGCGTGGCCAGGCACCAGCGAAGATGACCTCCTAAGAGGGGAGCTCCGCCAGAGCTAAGTTTGTCCCCTGAAATATTCTATCTGCATCCGCCCCGAGACACAGTCTAGTGCGATCCTCCACCTGCCACAGCGGATCGCATTCAGCACACCTGAATCCGGGGGTGAAATTCACAGGCGGCTCGGAGAAACGTTCCCGAGTCGCGAGCCACCCTGAAATCAGTTCGGAACCTCACGCCTGCATCGCGAGATCACGCGGGGCCCGACTTACGGCCTGACCGCGGTCGGGAGCTATGCGCCGAGGACTAATCCGGAGCGGAGCCTGAGGGCAAATGGCTGCGAAGGGGAGCACGGAGGAGTGCAGTTCCCCTGAGACATCCTGTCACACAGCGAGGGAATGATCCTGGCACCCGGAGATGGAGCACCACTCGGCTAGGGAGCGAGGCCTGCATCGAGGTAAACAAGCAGCACTGGATTGGGGCCTAGAGCGCACGGACACGACCGGCGGTCCGAAGCGACGCCGGCAGTCGAGCGGCAGTAAAGAGGAATGCGGAGGCGAGTGGCCCCTTGAGACATACTGAACCGCAGCGCAGGGACCATCCTGGGCCTCTGAGGCGCAGCACCATCCCGGGAGGAGGCGCGGCTGCGCCAAACTGATCCATCACCACCAGACTGGGGCCTTGACTGGCCGGGCGAGGCCGATGGTCCGGAGCAGTGCCTGAGGGCCACTGGAAGCGACGGGAGACACAGCAGCATAGGGACCCCTTGGGCGCCCCCGGATATCGTGAGGGAGTGCTCCCTGCCCCCGGAAGCACAGCAGCACTCTGGTGAGAGGCGCGGCCTGTGCCGAACTGGACATGTATCATTAGATTAGGGCTTTGAGTAGCCGGACGAGACCGGTGGGCCCTGACGACTGCGGGGCGAGGCGCCAAGAGGGGGGGGCGGACATTATTGATCCCCAGGGGCTGAGGCTGGGACTACTATACTGGGGAAGGTCCCCCCTGGGGATGGAGGAGTAAGTACAGGTGGCAGACTACGACGCAGGCCCGGCGGGGCGCTGTGTCGAAGCTCACGGGCTGTGCGGGCAGTTCTGAGTCTGAGCCTAGGGGTGCCGCTGTAACACGTAGCAAGAGGACAGCGCACAGAGGGACTGAACGCTGGATGGACGACCCGGAGTGCCTTGGAGGGGGGGAACAGCGCCAGCGGGTGGTTAGAGCTGCCCGGAGCAACGCCAGGGACAGGAGATCCCTAAAGGAGGCCACGGGGGAGATCCACCACACAGCGGAGGCAAAGTAGCGCCCCCCATTCCGGACACAATAGAGAAGGGAGCAAGCACCGAGACATATCCCTGCTCGCCGGAAAGGAGTGGCTGTCTCTGAGGAAGGGCTTGACCGCCTTAGTCAATCATATCTGGTACGGGACGGTGTGAGGTCCACGACACAAGTCTCAATGCGGACAGATTGCCAACATGAGACCTATGCAACCACACAGACCAACAAGTTGGACAAAGATGCAGTCCCTCTGGGGCAAGGCCAAGCGGGGAATGCGACCAAAGACCAAGCAGGCCAGAAAGAGCCATCTTTGACTTCCATTATGGTGGCGATACAAACATTGGGCACTAACCTAGAGACGAAAATGGACAACATCTTGATAGAGGTTAACCTTCACAGACCGGATCTTGGCAAGACCACAGACAAGGCCAAAGCAAACGAGTCTGCAATACGGGAGCTTCAGACCTCTGCGAAAACGTTGGAAAAGCAGGTGAGCGACCTGGTACACCAGCACCGGCAAATGGCCCTTAAGGTCAAGGACCAAGAAGGTAGGGCCCGCAGAAGTAACATCTGCGTGGTGGGAGTGCCGGAAGGAACGGAGGGGCCCAGCATGAAACTTTTTCTGGAGGACCTCATCCTCTCCCACCTGAAGCCTAAGCGACTCTCTAACATCTTCACGGTGGAACGCGCTCACCGTGCACCGGTCCCGAAACCCAAGCCGGGAGCGCCGTCGAGAACAATAATTGCAAAAATCCTTTAGAGATAGGGACGCTATCCTCCAGGCGGCTGGACAGATGGGAGACTTGCAATATGAGAAGGCCACGATCCGCTTCTTCCCGGATTTTACGCTTCAAGTCCAGCGGGAAAGGCGCTCCTTTGCAGGCGTGAAGGCAGCACTACGGGGCAGGGCACTTAAATATATGATGTTCTTCCCTGCCAAACTAAAAGTCATCACAGGGGGCAAGTCCCTGTTTTTCACAGCGCCGTCAGGGGTGCAGGACTGGCTTGAGAGGGAGTTGTCGCAAGCGCAGGAGCGGGCAGAGGGCGGAACGTGGATAGACAACCAGGCCGCCTCGCCGTGATCCCCATCGGGAGATCGGAAGTAGATGTCCAGAGCAAGCGCTCCTGGCGGTCGAGGTCGGCCAGCCCCAAATGGGGGTCCCTCAGAGACACGGATGGTCGCTAGTGGAGGAGGATGCGGACGTGGCCCTGACAAACTGTAATGTATAAAGTACTGCACTGCTGGGACAGTGGGCTGCTCCCAATTAGCGGGTGGCTATGGGGGAAAACTCTCAGCACAGATAGCACTGCACGTGCCTGGTAGTATGGGGCAATGTAGGAAGAAAGCCCACTGCCTCATCGAACTGAGAGATGGTGCTGGCCCCTTCGGGGGGTCACTATGCAGCAGTGCCAGTGGTGGGACACGAACTGTTATGAGTGTGAACTAATTCTTTAGGAGTGTATTCTTGGGTACAGCAATGTTGTGCATAGGGGGGGCAGGCGTGGGCGGCGGCTGGAGCTGGGGCCGGCGCACTCTTCCCCTTTAGAAGTTTTTAGCGGGAGGGGGAGGTTCCCTCACTCCCGGGTTGGGATTGGGTGAAAGGCGCTCTGCTAATTGGGGATGTGGGTAGTTCGAAACCTACGGAGCAGGGAAGCAGGGTGGGGGGGTTGTTGGTGGGGGCGGCCAAACCTTTTTGGGGTTGAAGGGAGTTGGGGTACAGTTGTGGGACGGGGTTGGGGACAGCAGTTTGGGGAAGTCACACCGAGGTATGCTGGAGAGACTGGGACATGGACGTGAGGACTACAGGGACAGCGGGACACACACATATCTGAACTACCATGACGTGGGATAAAAGTTTGAAGCTGGTCAGCTGGAATGTCAATGGCGTGGGGGACAAACTGAAACGGAGTATAGTATTACAGTTTCTAAAGCGGCACATCCCCGACGTTGTTCTCCTGCAGGAGACCCACTTGATGGGTAACACATGGTATGCTCTTAATAGATGGGGGTACACCTTAGCGGCACATGCGGGCTTTACATCCGGGTCAAGGGGAGTGGGTATCCTGTTACGACGCAACTTTCCAATCACTATTGACCATACAGAGGTGGATCTACTAGGCCGCTTTGTCGCGATCACAGGAAAATGGGAGGGCCGCCGGCTTAATCTGGTGACAGTCTACATTCCGCCAGGCCTCCAAACACAGTCATATCAAGACCTGGGAACACTGCTGCTATCACTCCCTGAGGGACAACTCCTGGTGGGGGTGACTTTAACGCAGTGGTATCAGGGGATTTGGACAGACGCCCGGCCAGGGATATTGGTACAGGACAAAGATGGCTCCTCAACCTCATGGACGCATTTGTTCTAGTGGACCTTTGACGCCTCAAACACCCAACTCAAGAACAATACACCTTTTTCTCTGGCCCACATCACACTTTCTCACGAATAGACTACTTATTAGCACCAATGTACCAGGATATAACGCTCCGTGAGATCACCCATTTGGCGCGAGGTAACTCAGACCACTCTCCACTATGGGCGCACGTGACTGTAGGTGGCCACAAGGTGAGTTGTGTGGCACCGATCAATGCTTGGTATATTAAAGGTCGAGGACACGAAAAAGAGACTGTCCCAAGTAATTGATAACTATTTCGGGGAAAACGAAGGCTCGGTAGATTCTTGATTGGTATTGTGGGGAGCCTTCAAAATGGTGCTGAGGGGTGAGGCCCTGTCGGTCATCGCAGTTAACCGTAAGGAACGAGAAGCCCAGATAGTAGCAGTAGAAACAAAGCTCCTGGCGCTTGAAGACGCAGTGCAGCACAGCACAGAAAACACGATGCGATACACCGCCTTCAACTTAAAACGGCGGAGTATAAGGCCCTAGCCACGGACGCAGCCAAGATCTTGGCACGAGACAGGGAGGGCAGGCTATACGACCAAGGGGACAAAGCGCGCAAACTCATAGCTTGGCTAGATAAGAAACAACAAGCACTGAAGGTGGTAGCCAAACTCAAAACAGAATCCATGGCAGTTATAACGGAACCCTGTCAGATAGTGAAGGAGTTTGCAGCCCACTATCGCAGGGTCTATACTAAGAAGTCTGAACGGTCGGAGGAGGAGTCTTGTCTTTCCCGGGACAACATTACTCTCCCCGTCTTAACGGCTGAGCAACGAGAGACTCTTGAGGCACCAATAGGGGCAGGGGAAGGCCATCCATGATCTCCACTCGGGGAAAGCCCTCGGGCCAAACGACATACCAGTGGAGCTTTACAAGCTCAAACCTGGCAGCCTTGGAGCACCCCTTCAGCGGATGTTTGTAGACAGCAGGGCACGGGGAGTATTACCGGTAGACCAGTGTTCAGCCACAATTGTGGCTATTCCCAAGGAAGGAAAACCCAAAGACTCATGTGCCTCCTATAGGCCGATCTCATTGCTCAATGCTGAGCCGAAGATCCTAGCCAAAGTGTTGGCCAACAGACTTAAACCCGTCCGGCATGCACTGGTACATCCAGACCAGTCAGGCTTTATGCCCCACCGCAATACGACGCTTAATCTACGGCGGCTTCACCGAGTGTTGGGTAACTGCCACCGGCTGCACGAGGACGCGGTTGTAGTGTCGTTAGAAGCGGCAATGGCATTCGACACCTTGGAATGGCAGTATATGTGGGCTGTTCTGCGAACGCTGGGATTTGGCCCGGAATTCGTGAGCTGGGTGCGTCTTTTATATGCGGAACCGCTAGCGCAGGTGGTAGTCAATAATAAGGTCTCAGACGTCTTTAAGCTGGAAAGGGGGACACGGCAGGGGTGCCCCCTCTCGCCCTTGCTTTTTGCCCTCTCCCTGGAACCGCTTGTGGCCTGAATTCGGCAGGCCTCTTCCCTGGCAGGGATACGATGGGCAGCAGGTTGGGAGGACAGGATTTCGCTTTACGCGGATGACATCCTCCTTTACCTTACGAAACCAGGTGAGTCCATTGTGAGGGCGTTGGACATTTTCAATAAATTCGGCGACTATTCCGGCTACAGTATTAACTGGGGTAAATCCCTCCTATATGTCCTACATGGTGACCCCCCCCGCTTCCGAGAGACTGCCCGATCCAGATAGCTGAAAAGGCCTTCACATACCTTGGGGTTTTTATCACTAAAGACCGGACCCCCAGATATGAAAGGAACCTCTTGCCGCCCCCTTCAGTGGCTCCAAAGAGACTCGGCCACGTGGAAAACCCTCCCTCTGTCCCTGTTGGGACGGACAGCGCTGTTCAAAATGATGGCACTTCCAAGATTCCTCTATGCCCTCCAAAATTACCCGGACCTGGTGCCCCAGAGGTACTTTGCCGCTATCGAGACAACTCAAAGGGACCTGCTCTGCAATGGCCTGCCCCGTATCTCACTGCAAAAACTGACGCTGGGCTGGTTTGACAGGGGAATAGCACTCCCCGATATCAGGAAATATTATTGGGCGGCGCACCTCTCGGCCATAAACCAGGGCACATACTGTGCAGGGAATGACCCGGGATATGACATGGATCGGTGGCTCCAGCCGGGTGGCAACTATGAAGTTGCCCTTTACTCACGACCGGGTAGGCATCGTCTAATGGGCCCTAACAAACACTCGGTCCAGCTATGGCACATCGCACAGAAGAAATTGGGGTGGGCAGGGAAACTTACCCTAGCAACCCCGCTTTGGGCCTCGGAACGACTCAGCTCTCTTAGACGAACCAAAGGATTTCGAAACTGGGACCTGATTGCGATTTCACAAGTCAAAGACCTATGGGGCCCGACTGGGGTAGTACCATTTGACACACTACAACAGACTTATGACTTGGCCCAGACGGAACACTTCACTACTTGCAGGTCAGACATGCACTCCAGACCAACACCCCCCCAGGGACACAACCCCCAGAGTCCTCACCTCTTGAGGACAGACTGTTGGATGGCCATCTTCCGGAGAGGGCCATCTCGCTAACGTACAAGAAACTCATAAACCACACCCCAGACCTGCTGATGGCCCTAAGGGGAAAATGGGAGGCAGATGGACTCGAAATTGATGATGAGGAATGGAGAGAAGCACTGGCATCCCCTAGAGAGATAGCAATATCTGCCAGATTGCGCCTCATACAACTGAAAATCCTGCACCGAGTTTACCTGTCTGGCACAAGAATGGTTCTCATGGGTCGTAGTGAGGATGGGCTCTGCCGCAGGGGGTGTGGGGAGATAGGCACCTTCCTGCACATATTATGGGAGTGTCGAGAGATACAGGCCTACTGGTCCCGGGTGTTGCATTGTATGTATCAGGTGTGGGGAGTGGAGCTGCGACCTGAGGCAAAGAGGTGTCTCCTTAATATATGGGAGCCCTCGGACCTTTTATCAAGAGGGAAACTATGGGTCACATTAGGTCTAGCGATTGTAAAACAGAATATTGCGAGACTATGGGGGCGGAGGTACCACCTACTCTTAGCTCCTGGAAAAAAGACATGGACTGGAGCATGATCCAGGAGAAGACAGTATATGTGACTCGGGGTGCCTGCAGAAGTGGGTGGTGATATGGTCTAACTGGAATGAGTATAGGGGAAACATCTGTGAACCTCCATGTACTGCTGTGACAAAGAGCTGACCAATCTATGATCATGGTAAATGTCATCTATCCTGAATTTGATTATGACTTGACTGAAGCTGTAGTCCCGATGATACTTCGATGTATTTATGTACTATCTGCATGCCTTGGAGGAGACACTTGTGTTTCCTTTGACTTTTGCAAATAAAAAGATATATAAAAAAAAAGAATTAACGGCCCATCTTGCTCCTCTCCTTCCCGACCAAGGTGCTGGAGAAAGCTGTCAACCATCAACTCACGGACTCCTTGGAATCCAACCACCGGCTCGACTCCTCTCAATCCGGATTCTGCTTCAACCACAGCACAGAACCGCCCTTATAGCCACCAAGGACGACGGAAGTGCCATCATTGACAGTGGCAAATCAGCAGCCCTGATCCTATTTGACCTGTCAGCAGCCTTAGACACAGTCTCCCACCACCTACTCATACAAAGACTTCACCACATCTGTGGCAACACCCTCGTGTTACTATCCTCTTTCCTCACCGGCCACACCCAGAGAGTCTACCTCCCACTGTACAGCTCTGACTGCAAAAGCATCACATGCAGTGTACCCCAGAGCTCCTCTCTTAGCCTCACACTGTTCAGCATGTACATGACGCCACTAGCACCCAATCTCAACATCATCTCATACGCCAGCACCCAACTCATACTCTCTCATCAGAGACACAGACACCACTAGTGTGAACTTCCAGACTCCATGACTGACGTCGCCTACTGGATGAGAACCAACTGCCTCAAACTCAACACTGACAAAACCGAAGTTCTCCTCTTTGTAAGACCCCCTCACCATGGGATGACTCCTGGTGGCACTCTGCCCTAGGACCAGCACCCACGCCCACCACCCACACACGCAACCTGGGCATCATCCTCAACAGTGAGCTCTCCATGAGACAATAGGTCAACTCAGTTGCCACCAAATGCTTCAACACCCTCAGAATGCTCCACAAGATCTTCAGATGGATCCCAACAGACACCAGGAGAACTGTCTCACACGCCCTCAACACTAGTTGACCTGACTACGGGAACACCCTCTATGCCGAAACCACCACCCTCCTCCTCAAGCGCCTTCAAGCCATCCAGAACACAGCGGAAAGAAACATCCTGGAACTGCCAAGGCGAGGCCACATTACTGCCCATCTCTGCAACCTGCACTGGCTCCCCTTCAAGAAGAGATGCCACTTCAAACTGCTCACACACGCCTACAAAGCCCTCCACAACACAGGACCTGAATACCTGAACAACCTCCTCCCCACCAGAAACCTGCAGTCTGCCTTGCCACCGTCCCCTAAATCCATCGTACTCGAGCAGGCCGTCTCCCACCTTGCTACCAAGGCCTGGCACTACCTCCCCATCTACCTCCGAACCTCCTCCTCCATTGCCGAATTCAGAAACGGACATAAGACCTGGAAGTTCAAATAGCTCTCCTCCCACACAGCGCCTGGATACCCCTGTGGTGATTAGTGCGCTTTACAAATACTGATTGATTCATTGATTGCTGTGAATGGGTATCTTGTGTGCATAGGTGACGGATGGTTATGATGTGGCACCTAAATAGTTTGTGTGGATGTATGATCAGCGTGTGAGTGTTGAATGAGGTGTTGTTATAAAATAACGAGGTACACTGAAGTATAGCCAGAGTCTTCTTTATTCCTTCTTATCACCATCACAGGTTCCAGTCAGCTGGAGGCAGCTCTGGAATGTTCATGCATTGTGGAGCGGAACATACCAACAGGGACGGGAAGGAAGGGGGTGTGTGGGAAGGGACCAAGTGAGATTACAAGATATCTCCTTAACAGGTGTGTACAAGTTTGTTGATGGGTGTGTGCATATAGTGATGTATAATGTAATGTGTATATACAAGGACAGAATGAAACCATCTGGCAGGCCGATAATTTCAGCCAGGAATAGTATTTTTGAAAATACGTCCATCTACGGGGACTTTTTTCAGTGGGACAGAGAATACCTACTGATTGCATTCGATGTTACTTAACTGTATACATCAATCAAACACAGTGATGGACTGAGGGCAATCAAATATTACCTGGCGAGAAAAGGGCATATCTATAATGAACATTGTAAAATGATCATCAATATGATTGAATTATGTCTAACTAATAATATTTTCATGTTTCAGGATGTTATTTACCAACAACTAAGGGGTGTAGCTATGGGGGCCAGCTTCTCCCCCAGCTACGCCTGCCTACACATGGGCTGGTGGGAGGAGCAGGTCCTCATGGCAAGATATGCAGAGACACTAATGAAACATGTAAAATGCTGGTGGAGATTTATTGATGATCTCTTTTTGGTCTGGCATGGCAGTGAACTGGAAGCAAAAGCTTTTATTACAACTTTGAACCAGAATGAATTAATCTAAACTTCACTGCAATCATCAGCTCCACATCAATAACATTTCTAGATGTGGAAATCTATATTGACAAAGACAGATTAGAGACAAGATTATATCGCAAGCTCACTGAAGGCAATGCGATTCTCCACGCCAGCAGTGCCCATCCGACACATCTGGTACACAGCATCCCCTATGGGGAGCTACTGTGAATAAAAAGAATTTGCAGCAATAGTGCAATGGCAGAAATAGCTCAGTTAGAATGCTTGACCAGATTCAAGGAAAGGGGATATAGTGATCATTGCCTGAAAAAAGCCCTCACAAAATGTAATCAGGTTGAGAGAGAAACCTTGGTCTGAACTCGAAAAAACATTATAACTAAAAATGAGACACCAAATACATTCAGGTTTATCCTAGATTACAACAAAGAACACCTAGCAGTCAGAAAGATCATCAGAAAAAATTGGCATCTTATTAAGCAGGATCCTATAATTGGTATGACTGTCCCTAAAAATCCGATGATCACCTATAAAAGAGGGGTATCAATGAAGGACACCCTAATGGTGAATGACCCATGTGGGCAGCAAGCCAAGGGCTCTTGGTTTGCTCAGAGAGAAGGATTTTACAAATGTAAGGTTTGTAAAGCCTGCCAACATGGAGTAAATATCACTGAATTTTCTACACCATTTGGTGGTCCGAACAGAGAAATTACCAAAAGTCTCAACTGCAAAACTGATCATGTGGTATATGTGTTGGAGTGCCCCTGTGGATTAAAATATATAGGTAGTACCATCTTACCAGGACACAAAAGGGTACTCCAACACATAAGGGCCATCAAGAACCACGATCAGGCACACCCAGTGGCCAGACATTTTCATGAGTGTCACGAGGGCAACTCTAAGGACCTCAAATACTATCTCATTGACTCTGTCCCCAAAAATAAACGAGGAGGAGACAGAGAGAGGAACCCTAGAATTTTGGAAATTAACTATATTCTCCGCCTTGACAGTAAACAACCAAATGGCCTCAATAGTTCAGAAGAACTACATTCTAGCTTACTGTGACAAGATAACAGCAGAGCGGGGGCCAAGTCAGGATGATGAGAGTATAAACCAGCAAACTAATATTTTAACAGTGGCCTAACATGTGAGATTATAAATTCTGAACGAATCCTCTTTGTAGAATTGGATATTTTATTACCAGTATGGCCTTAACCTTTGACCCAATGTAGTATGAATTTGATGATTAATCTTTGTGTATATACAGAATCTGAACTGCCCCCGCCCCTCCTCCACTAATCCCAAAAAATCTTTCCTTTCTATTTTTCTACTTTTTTATCTCACTTTGCACTGATAGGCACAGTTCACTTTTTTTCAAGGTTAGCATTAGCACTTTAAGGTAACGAGGTCCTGTAAAATACAGTAGGTTGAAGACAGAGTAAGGGATTTCACCCGAGCATGAGATGGGCATAGACAACTTCTGGATAAATATTTGAGTATAATAACATGTTGCAACAACAGTTTAAATAGTACATAATCACTGGGTTTTAGATGTACATACTTGAGATTATTTATATGAAACAATATTTTAATAGATATATTTATATATATTTATGTATTTAATTTTGGAATGTTCCATTATTTATGTATATTTATTTTTGCCTTAGAAAATTTTAAAGGCTAATATGTACATCTATATAGTTAAGCATTTATAATAACTTACCCATGAAGGAATTATCTGTATAAATCATGTATTGAAATTCTAGCAAACAATAGGTTGTTGTGAGTTACATATGAATTGCGAGGTTTTAACTGTTGCCATTCAAGTGAGCGCATTGATGCAATAATAGAACATGTTTTTTAACTTAAACAGATAATTCTATGTTTAAAAAAAAACAAAGATTGAAAAATGAAATTTTGATAAAAAATCTATGGGACCTCATATTTGCACATTACGTCTAGCACTTTAAAATGTCACATGATTGATGTTCAGCCAATGAGAATACAGATGTTGGTTTAAAAAAATTAAAAAAGTAAAAAAAGAAAAAAAGAGTGATTACCTATATTAAGAGAGGCTATTGGTAGTAAGGCGTCATGTGATCAAGTCCCCCTAGCAGGGATGAAACGCGTCATGGCTGCCGGCGTTTACCTGTAACTGAAGGCAAATTAACTGAAGGCATTTTAAAAGCTTGGTGGTTCGTGTTCTTTCTGTTCTGCGTCCTGCGAAGGGATGAAGCAGCTGTAAGGAGTTTTCGGCGATATATATATATATATATATATATATATATATATATATATATATATATATATATATATATATATATATATATATGCAGTAAAACTCTTAAGCTTTGTAATCCCTTTCCCGTAGGGCACAAAAAAAGAGCACGGACCACCAAGTGCAAATCCTTCAATTTATTTTTGCTATTTCATTCCATGGTACAGCAAGATGGGGCAGCCATTACGTGTTTCATCCCAAGCGTGGGACTTGATCACATGACGCCATCCACCTATCAAAGTTTCTTAAATACTCACAACACTTTTTTTTGGAGATTTTTTCACCGCTTTTTTTTAGGTTTAAGACCCACACCTCTTAAAATGACAACACCATGCAATGGGTTCCAAACTGAGTTTCATCAACCATATTTACAAACAAATGCTTTTTTTTAACAAGGGTAAATCCAAAATCGGTTAACAAAATTAAGTAAATTACATAATTGATCAGTGGACCGGGGTCGTCCAGGCATAAATGCCTTAGTCCTGTTTATTTGGGGAGATTTTTTCATGTTTGGTTCAACGCTCCCTCCACTGGCTCCCAATAAAGGAACGAATCAAATTTAAAACTATGTGTATAACCCACCGTATAGCTCACAAAAAAGCACCTCCATATCTCCAGGACCTGCTTCCTGTCTATCGCCCCTCACGTCCCCTGAGGTCAATGGGCAGCATGCTTTTAGTGGCGCCTCGGATATATAGAGCTAGGATGGGAGGTCGGTCCTTTAGACACCATGCCAGCAATGACTGGAATAACCTACCCATCGACTTGAGGATGGAGCTGTCTGAAACCAGGTTCAGACAGAGGCTGAAAACCCACCTTTTCCCCAAGCTAAATTCAGCATAGCAGGCCAGGCACTCCCTCTGTAACCCAGCTGATGAGATGTAGATAGGGCTGTCAGCGCGGGGACGCACTGTTCTCTGTGCAACCATGCGCTTAACAAATGTCATTAACCTAACCTAACCTAACGGCCTGTATCGAATCCACAATCAAATGACCTGTACAAAAGTAGAGATATAAATATCTATTTTACACTATTGCACTAATAAATAGGTATAAATATGTTATAAATACATATCATAAATATGCTAAAATCCTTCAAAAAAACCAAATAGAAGGAATTTTTTATATATATACACTCAATTTGTGGAAAGATAGCCTTTGTCTCGTTTTTTGTCCCACATGACCATTATGTTTTGAAAGTTTGATTGGAAACCCCCCAATGCATTTTAATGTTCACATCTAATACATTTAAAAACATTTATATATATCCCAAAATACCAGTGCCTATGTGCAAATAACAACTTGTTAAGTGGTTTAAAAAGAAGAGTATTCAATTTTTAGGGAATACTTGCGGCAGCAAAATATGTTCCTAGCCTATGTCTATATAAATATACTGGCGATGTCTGAAAATATTAACCCACTATGATTCGGTTTTGGGGACTATTTTTATTGTTCTTTAAAGTGGCCTGCTAAAAGGGACTAGTTTGTATACTGAATGTTTTCACTTACAGTGTATAGTATATTTTAGTTTCAGCTTATAAGGGTTATAGACAGATTGAAAATAATGTCTACTTGTCTACAAACTTGCATGGAGTTCCTTGGAACTATTTAAGCCATTGGGTTGTTTACTGTCGAGGCTCAGAATGTAATGCATTTCCAGCAACCTAAGGTTCTTAACTCTGTCCCCACTTCGTTTGTTTCTTGGTACAGAGTCAACCAAAAAATATTTTAGATCCTTAGGGTCACCTTCATGATGTTTTTGAAAATGCCTGGCCACCGGATAGGTTTGATTATGGTTCTTGATTGCGCGTAAGTGCTGGAGTACCCTCTGATGCCCTGGTAAGGTCGTACTGCCAACATAGCGTAGACCACAAGGGCACTCCAGCACGTACACCACATGATCGGTTTTACAATCCAGTGCTTTCGTGATGGTCTTATTTGGCCCCCCAAATGGCATGAAAATTTCCGTGGTATTAACCCCATGCTGACAGGCTTTGCATGTCCTGCACTTGTAGAATCCCTTTCTTTGTTTAAGCCAAGTACCCTTGGGTGGAGGACCAGCTGGGTCATTTTCCACTAGGGTATCCTTCTTTGATGTCCCCCTTCTATACGTTATCATAGGGTTTCTAGGGATATATATATATATATCACTCCACCAGTGCCGGTATGAGTACTGCAACTGTCCCGAGCGATCCAGGTCAGGTCACCGGCAGACCTCCGTATTCACTCCAAATCACCTCACGTTATAAGAAGTTAACCAAGACACTCAGAGCTTGCTTGCAATCCATTTATTTCTGCAAGTGAAAAGTCACGAAGCATTTCACCATTACGGCTTGTTCACGCTCGCCTGACCAACACAAGCGGCCATTTTTAAATCCCCAAAACACACCCTCTGTGATAAGTCATGTGACAAACAGTGTAAGCACGGAGGACATATTGCTCTAGGCAGTTACTTCATACAAAATGAACACTATATATCTGAGCATTGTGTATATGTATATACAACATATGCACCGCATATTTTTTACTTTATGGCGTGTTATTTTACATATATTACAATTAATAATTACATAATTGTACATTTCACCAAAAGGGATTTTAATATCCCATGGACCCTTAAAGTCATTACCCACAGATCAATGAAGTAATAATCAATGGCAAATTCATACAAAGATTATACTTATTCTAGTAACCGCACTTCTTGCGAGATACTCCGGTCACGTGTAACGTAATTGTGCAAGCTCGTTGCCATTGGCCTAAACTGTTCCTCGATATGGAATGTGCAATTCAATTGGTTGGAACCATTACCCATCCATGTGATGACCGAGTGGGCCCAATCAACAGCTAATGCGTGTACAAGTGTCTTCGATGTTGTCACGCCCAAGTGGGCATTAAAGTACAAATGACATGATTATATAACAATATATCTCATAAGGCCCAGATGTATATTAGGCATGTTTTAACATCACAATCCATATTAACACAGTTTAAATGGCCATTGTCCAATCATGTGTTCTTGTCCCACAAGTAGTCCCTGCCCCAGTGGGCATCATGTGCCACAAAAAACTCAAACGAGTCTGTGCCATCAAGGTAATTTCATACGTGCTGCCTCATAGTCCTCCAGTGCCATCTAAAAAGGTTAAAATACATAAAATCAAAACAGACGGCTGACAATATGTCTTAATTGCTGCAACATTCTATACATTTTTCATTCATGAAGGTGTACAGACAATTCTTCACTCATATTTAACCCCGTCGGGGGCAGGCATTGAAAATCGATGATATACTTGGATTCCAGTTTTCTTAGTGATAACTCGTAATTCCCACCTCTAACACCCAGATCTACACAGTCTATTACCACCATGCGCATCAAGGTTTCGTCCTGCATGTGATTGTCAAAGAAATGTCTAGCCACAGGATATTGCTTATTGTGGGAGCGGATAGCCCGCAGATGTTCAAGCACTCTTTTTTTGGCCTCATGTTTCGTGCTTCCCACGTACCATTTGTTGCATGGACACACCAGGACATATACACTGTAGGGGGTATTGCACGTACGTTTCTTTCTAATGATGAATTCTCTGGTAGTTCCAGGAATAGTCAAGACTCTACAGTCTTTACTATATTTACATGCTTTACATTTTCTACAGCATTTAAATCCCCCACCGGTTTAAGTGTCCTTCCTGCCTAGTTTCGTGACATAATTCTGGCTTAATTCTTCCCGCAATGTTCTCCCTTTTCGGAACGTAATCTGAGGATTCTCATTTATATATCTTTTTAGATGTTCATCTATATTGAGAACATGCCAATGTTTTTTAAAGATTTTCTTGACTTATATATATGCACTGAAAAAAACAAAGGCTACAGGGATGTTATAGTTAGGTTCAGATTGTACATGCTTAAAACTATAGAAATTCAGCAGTTCTAGTTATCTCAAGTAACTATAACTGTGATTAAGATAACTATAACTCACGCCCCCAAGCGGCCCCCCTCCCCATTGAGAAATTAGCTGGGCCCCCCTCATACCATTTACAATATGGTGGGACCCAGGAAAAATGTTTTAGGAAGATTTGTCAAACTTCACCCTCGCAATGCCTGCTAATTATCCCATATAGGTCATGACATCTTCTATGTCATCATTGATAATATCACTGTAATATTTCCATTAAAATTATTGATGAGAAAACTGTGCATGGTCGGGGTGCGAGTTATATTTATCTTAGGGCATGAGTTATTTCTTGTATGTTTTTGTGTGTGTTAAATGTGAACCTAAACATAACGTACCTGTAACGTTTTTTTGTGTGTGAATAAATAAATGTAAATATATATATATATCCGAAGTACCCTCCAACAAAGAAGGCAGAGGTCACGATAGGGGAACAACTTGAAGGTTTATTTGTTGCAAAATATGTGTGTGTGTATATATATATATATATATATATATATATATATATATATATATATATATATATATATATATATATATATCTATATATCTATATCTATATCTATACTACTATTATAAAGAGAGAACACAAACCTTTGAGCCAGGTAAACTCGGGAACCACAGCGCCAACCCACACACCCGATACATCGTAGAAATTGTCAGGGTGTGCAGATGGACATAGGCTATACATTTTTTTTTTAAACGTAAATTTAAAAATATAACTTTAAAAAAAAAGTAGTGCCCTGAAAGTAGTGCCGGTCGCGACGCTGCGCTGGCCACGACGTAGCACTGGCCGCGACGTGCGTGATGACGAGGAGGAGCGGCGGACATGGAGCGGCGGTGAAGTGAGGAGCGCGGGGAGAAGCGGCGGCTCAGGTGTGTCATGACGAAGAGGAGTGGCGGACATGGAGCAGCGGTGAAGTGAGTAGCGCGGGGAGGAGCGGCGGCTCAGGTAAGGTAAAGGGACACATTGGAGTCGGGGCGGGAGCGGGTGCGCACAGAGGGACGGGCGGGAGCCCTTACTGCACGCAAGCCTCAAATGCTGCCCCCAGCGGCGGCTCAGGTAAGGTAATGGGACACATTGGAGTCGGGCAGGAGGGAGTCGGGCAGGAGGGGGTCGGGGAGGGAGCGGGTGCGCACAGAGGGACAGGCGGGAGCTCTTAGTGCACGTAAGCCTCAAATGCTGCCCCCAGCCCCCTTCTCGCTCGGGCAACGCTGGGGCGGGCTGCTAGTATATATATATATATATATATATATATATATATATATATATATATCACTATATATATATATATATATATATACGAAACACTTCGTTATCCAACGAAAAATGGACGGCACTCCAAATCATTTGTCCAGCAAAGGACTTTTATTTGGCAGACCCCCTGCCCCCTCGACAAACGCGTTTCGCCACTAGGGCTTCGTCAAAAAAAATATATATATATATATATATGTGAGAAAAAGTTGCCCTTTGCAATGCAAAAGCACACCCAGGTAGGTCAAGTCAAGTCAAGTCAAAGATCTTTATTCGGATTGAACATCCATAAAAGTACACACCCAGGTAGGTATTCCACAATTTACTGAGGTCTGCAATGCGACCAGCAAGCGGCTTCGCTACAAATGTTCCAATGGTCTGACCGGTTTCGGACTTCGCGTCCTTGCTCACAGACCTGCAACCAAAAGTCACGCAGCAACAGGATTGCAGCCCACCTGCTTTCATTTGTAACAGTTCCGCCCCCAATGGGCGTTTCTTTAAGCAAGTGCATTGTGGTACCTACAGTGCTGCAACCCATCATTTAGGCCCCAGTGGGTGTTGGCGTGACTTCGCTGATTTTAAAACATATACTCCCAAGTGGGGTGAAGACAAAAGTCCAGCTTGTTGCCTCATTGTCCATATCCAAGCCCTCACATCGGGCCCACCTGTTCCAAGGGCTCCACCAACAACAAGGTGCGCCGGATCCGCTGTGTCTCTTCGGCGGCGGTGCGTTCTCGCGACCTGGCATGGCCGCTAGAATGTGGAAAGAAAAAGTTGCCCTTTGCAATGAAAACGCACACCCAGGTAGGTATTCCACAATTTACTAAGGTCTGCAATGCGACCAGCAAGCGGCTTCGCTACAAATGTTCCAATGGTCTGACCGGTTTCGGACTTCGCGTCCTTGCTCACAGACCTGCAACCAAAAGTCACGCAGGGCAACTTTTTCTTATTTACTTATTGCTCTGGATGTATCATCTTTGTATACGTGCATTAGGAATAGAGATGGAATGCGAGCTGTAGAGTATTTTTTATCTAATAGTCCTATTAAGTACTCACAGCATACGAAAATGCTACTTACCATGTTGCTGTTTTGTTTTGAAAATAATTTGTTTCTATTGAACAACCAAATGTATCAGCAAATACAAGGAGTAGCAATGAGGTCCAGCTTCTCTCCCAGCTATGCATGCTTGTTCATGGGGTGGTGGGAGGAGGTGGTCCTCATGCAACAATATGAGAAAATCTATGCTGCAAATATAGTAACATGGTTGCACTTCATAGACGACCTATTTATTGTATGGAATGGAGATGAACAGAGTGCCTTAAACTTTTTTGAACAAATCAACAAAAATTATATTAATTTACATTTTACCTCAACTTTAAGCAGGAACATGGTGACATTTTTATATGTACAGATTGAGGTGATTGATAATTGTCTGGCCACCACACTATTTAGAAAACCAACAGCAAGTATACACTGCTTCATGCTTCAAGTGCACATCCCCCACATTTAATCAAGAGTATTCCGTACGGGGAGATGCTTTGTATTAGACGCGTTTGCAGCAGTGACCAAGAAACCCACAAAAAGCAAACTGAAAGTCAGGCTCGATTTCTAGCAAGGGATTACAGGTCAAAAATAGTTGATACAGCAATAAGAAGACCTTTTATTGAGACCTAAGATTGCAGGGTCAGACAGAAAATGTGATGAAACTCAAGAACATACACAACTCATTTTATCCTTTTCCATGCAGGAAAAGTAGATACGGTCGATAGTTAGGCGTAATTGGCCCATTGTAAGGGATGGCCCAGTGATAGGCAAGTTATTACCATCCAACCCGATGAGAACATTTCTAAAAACCAAAAGTATGGGAGATATGCTGGTGAAGAGTAGCCCAGAAGATAAAAGCAGGGGCTTGTGCTTAACTGCACGAAAAGGATGTTTTAAGCTCTCGACATGCAAGGCGGGCCAGTATGGCTTAAATATGTCTACATATATAACTGCTTTTAAAAACAAACTACACGAAATCAACCAACACCTGAACTGCAAAACTGAGTATGCACTTTATATTTTAGAGTGCAGTTGCCAGCTGAAGTATATAGGAAGCACCAAGTTACCTGTACATAAGAGAATTCTTCAGCATATCAGGGCCATCTCTAACAATGACGACATCGAGGAGGAGCTACGTCAGCAAGCAAGATGGCTGCTTAGGCTCCCGGCTCCGCCGACCTCCGTAACCCGCCACGATATCCTGTAGGCTATCCTGACTTTACGCCCAGTCTCTGTTTACATGAACTGTTCCACACTCCGATGGTGAAATCCGGATACTTTTATCGGCTTGTTTGACGAAGTTCCATCGAGTTGAAGTTTGCGGCCTACTCCAGCCGTGAAGCCGGGGCCTGGAGTACTTTCACAGCCGGGCTGTAGTGCAACAACATCGGCCAGGAGGATCGGGCTGGGTCCGGTCAACCGGAGTGGAGGCTTTAATTCAGCCCGAAATTGACAGCAATCGTTTCCATCGCTCAGCATCGACCGAGGGGTGAGTCAGCTTGCTGCCGGCTGCGGGTGGGGGCCCCCATCCCGCGGCCCCATTTCACGGTCTCCGGGGTTCGGTGGTTCGGGGTCTCTGGCCTGCGGCCTTCACCGGGTTGACCGCGGCTGCGGACGAAGACTGTTCACCCTTCGCAATTGCACTTTCGTGGTCCTGTTTGTCCCTCCCGAGGATGCCAGATTCACCCGGGGAGGTGATTGTGACCGAGGTCGGGCTTGAAACCATGAATCGAGCGGTGCCTGAGCCATCACTGAGGTCAATACTGGCAGAACTTTGGGCATTTTGCTCACATGTAGATATTTTGGTGAGCAAATTGGGCACGTGCTTATCTGCGATGCTCCGGACTGAACCGGGCCTGGCCCTATCGTTGGAACCGGAATCTACAGCCATTCATACCGCGGCCATTTTGATTCCGTGCGAGAGCCCGTGAGGAAACAGGCATTGGATCCATCGGATGGTGCCCTGGGAGATTGTGTTCCCGAGAATGTCATGGTATTGCTGATCCTTCCACCACCACCGGCTTTGGAGATAACATCAGGCGCGCCCCCCCCCAGGAGACTTTTGTTTGTGACTCTCTATTTCCTTCGTGGTCATCTTCTCCTTTCCTGGTGACGCTGCGACTCCTGTGCAAGACACATTGGGACTGTTCAACTAGGAGGGAGAGTCCGTCTGCGTCTACAGTTCCTGTGGACTCACTGCCTGCCGGTAGCCATGGACTGCTTTCTGATGACTCTTTGCCTCTTTATTGCTTCTTCTTGTGCCTTTGGGTCTCGCTGGGAGGGGTTCGTGTTCTGGTTCGGAAGGGCCAAGGTTGAGATCGACTGGGTCGGGAATGATTGGCATGGCGTTTATAATATGTTGGATTTGTAATTGTTTGCTCTGAGAGGCTGGGCGGTGTCACACGGTACCCTCTACTTTCATCTATATTGTTGCCTTAAACTTGTCTTTATAATGATAGGGGGTGGCTGTCTCCAGCGGGGGGTCTAAAGGGGCCGGGAGCCCACACGGATATGCCCTCCTCTGCTTTTTCTCCTACCTTTGGGGTTTTAGTTATTAGGGGCGACAGGCACGCTGCTAGTGGGGTCAGGCTATAGCCATCTGCAGGAGTGCAGGGTGGGGGGTTGGAGGTTTTTTTTTTATTTTGCCTTTTTTATTTTCTATGGCCTTTCTTTCTTTCTTCCTTTCCTTTTTTAAGGATCAGTATATCTATGAATCAACTAGACTTTTATTGTGTGCTCGTATTTCGTGCTGATGCTCTTATGATATCCTGACTCCCGGGTGGGCGGGCTCTGAGTGCCGGAGCAATATGGAATGTAAATCTTGTTATCTTTCGTACAGGTCTCAATGCTCTGGCGCCACTTTTCCATTATAATGGTTACTTCATGCAAATCCTGTTTTTACCCTGCCCCCCGCACTCTGTTTGACTGTACAGCACCTGATCCTTTCGTATAAAATATAAAATGAAACCTCTATCTCATCCTGGAACCCCTCTGTGCATTCTAAATACAATTCTTATCCTGATTTGCTGCCGGACCTCGGAATTGTCGGCTGATGAGCTGTTTTGTAAGGTGATATTGGAGATTTTAATTTTCTTAGCGGCCGGCCCCCGCGGTTGTAGGCCCATAATTGTATTTTTACTGAATGCTACAATAAATGTTTTTTAAAAAAAGAAAAAAAAACAATGACGACATCTATCCTGTGGCAAGGCATTTAAAATCATGCCACAATAGTAATTTAAAACATTTGAAATACTTTGTCAAAGATTCAGTTCCGCCACAGAAAAGAGGAGGGGATCGTGAGTCGAAGCTGAGACGCTTAGAAACTAATGATATATTACAGTTCGATTGCAAACATCCACGAGGTTTCAATACAAGCAAGGATTTATATACCTTTTTATGAGGCAGTGCTATAATATCATCTGCAGCATTGTACAAAAAACCTGATATAGCTGCGACACAGGTGAGATATATGTGAATCGGATGTTAGAAGCAAGGAACTGTTATAGCAAGAATGTAGAATCTATATTATATATTAGTTTTAAGTATGTTCTTATCAGTCATTGTCAAGTAACAAAAAAACAATATTTATGGCATCTATAGAGCACAATTTGTGAATATCAGAAATTAACCTCGTGTTAGTTCATTGCTTAAATCAGTTTTATGAATTTTAGGATATTTTATGGGTATTTATTGCTATTTAACAGTTGTTTTTATGGATCATATTTAATTGACGTTATATTTTATAATGTTTATGAATTATTAATGAACCTGTTGTGGGATCACTGTAAACTAGACAATATTGTATAATATGTTCGTCATCAATTTGCACTTGTCAATCATTAGCATCTTATTTTCTTTAACCTAGATGAAACCCGAGAATTATAGGGTTAGATGTTTGAAGGTTTAGGAATAGTCAAGTATAGTGTTATCAGCAATAGATAACGCAAAAAAAACATTCTATAGGAACATGCTGCTAAAATTACAATCATGTCTAAGATAGCTAGCAACCAGTAGAAAAATAATATTTTAGCACATGCACTTTAATATTAACTTTTGGCACGTTTGTAAGTACCCTGTCACTTTAGCAAGAATATACATGCGTTTTTTGCACAATACTAATTTTGGTGAAATGGTATAAATGTGGTCGCAACATAGGGGTAGCATAGTCACCCATTTATGGACTAATGAGTGCATATTTGAAAACCTGTTATTCAGTTACGGCATTCAAGCTTGTAACAACTAGTATTCAAAGTGACGGAATACACAGTGAATATTTTGGTTCACGATAGGGATACTTAGGGGTTGATACAATGTTATTTCATTAGCCATGAATAACAAATATGTTTTAATGGAAATCATGTTCTGGTATGATTTTAAGGGCTGTTATTATATAAATTGGGATTTATCCCGTCCATTTCATTACAAATATGGTCTTTGGAATGTACAAATGTAAATTAGCACCAGCACTTTAAAAGCGGTAGCACGGTATGAGGACGTGTCATGTGATCAAGGCCTTTTTACGGCCGAAATGCGTCATGGCGGGCTAGTTGGTGGCAATAAAGTAAGAAAAATGTGCACTTATCGCTGGGTCCACGCTCATTATTTCTGGTGGCAATGCGGAAGCGGATACGAGTTTACCATATATATAAATATATATATATATATATATATATATATATATATATATATATATATATATATATATATATATATATATTTTCACCAACAGCAGACTCTCTACCAGGCACGCACTCCTCCAGAAATTATTAGATATACTTTAAATATGGCTCCAGAATGGTTTATTCGTAGCCAGCCAACCCAACGCGTTTCGGCATCTTCATGCCTTGATACAAATGGTTGTCAGCATTGTTAAAATAAGGTTTAAAAAACAGTGATATAAAAAAGGACTTTCATCAGTGTTAGTAGCCTACAAATGGTGGCCATTTTGTAATGTGTAATAAATTAAGAAAACCACATACCAAAGCATAAGAATATAGACACATCAATGTAAATAATTAATTTAAATAATTATTGTATAAATTGTCATGCAAGATTACCAATTAAAGGATACCAATGAAATGTGCATATATAACTACAGGCAAATACTGTGATAACAGCTTATGATCAATAGTTAGGTATGTAAGTCAGAGCATCACAAATGTAAACCTTATCGCAGAAGTCACCTTGCATATACATAATAATGTTCTCATGTAAAATTGTATTGCCACATCCCTGATACACCTGAAAACCCCATTGCTCTCTACAATAAAGTGCTATGTACTATGCTAAATGTATCTACCATCTTCTTCTCTTTTTCTTAATTTCCTAACTTAATCAATTTCTTTGTCAAGTTCATCAGTCTGTAAACCATTGATTTAAATGGTATATAAGATTACTGCTTTTACCCCACCAGGTAAAATGCACATGTGCTACAATGACCAGGAATATTTCCATCTACTAGTTGAAAAGCGAAACCTCAAATATGAAAGTGGACAAAGTCATCACACTGGTGGAGAAACAAAGGAATGATTAAACAATTAACCCCAGTGGGCATGCTGCAGAGTATTAAGACATGGAAAAGGGAGTGACATTTTTAATACCTCACAAAAAAGCCTCCTATACATCTTGCATATTGATAACAATTATGAGTGTACCAATGTTCACTTAACAATATCATTCGATCCACATATCTACCCGTACTTACTTGAATAGTATCTAACTAATAAGACATAACTATAAGTACATATCATACATAATAATCTGTTCAATTGTAACCAACAAATGTAACTGTTTTTTTAACAAGTAATTTGATTGCTGACCACATTTCAATTGCGGAAATTCATTTTTAGGGGAGTGTATCTCCGGCAACCTAGATGAAACAAACACACAAATATTCCAAACATCCCAAAGTCCAAGTTAAAAAGTAAAGTGCTAGGTGACCCTAAAGTGCTATTTAAAAGTTAAAAACTATTTCATGTCAGAAGTAGAATTATGAAATGCAGAGTCTCATGGCTGGAATGCCACCATCCCAGTACCAGGAGACAGTATGTTTAATCACCTAAAAAGGAGACCAACTGTTCATCAGAGTTCAAACCCTGTGGTATTTTAGTATCCAGCACTAATATGTACCTAGACTCCAGCTGTTGAAATTTACGAATCCTGTCCCCTCCTCTGATTGTCTGAGGGACACAGAATCGGAGAAGATTTCTATTGCTCCGATGTGATTCCTCAAAGTGACGAGCTTCCGTATATTGTTTATCCTTATTTTGGATAGCCTGCATGTGTTCTAGGATGTGCTTCTTGGCTGGAAACATCTTGCTGACCACATATGATTTCTGACAAGGACAGGTTAGCACATAAACACAGAAACCTGATTGACAGGTCAAATGTTTGTCTATGATTTTGAAAGTTTCAGTTACAAGGGAGAATATTCTCCTTACATTAACGCCATATTTGAATGCCTTGCACGCATGCAAGTCTAGAAGCCCTGTATGGAGTCAGTGCCGGATTGGACTTCAATTATCTCATTGACAGAGCCTGTCTCTCAGGGAATTTCATTTCCTATATACATACAGCTCCTTGTTGAAGCTGTATGCTCTTCAGCTAGAGTGCTGTGCCTGCGTGTAATTAGTTATGTGGCCTCGCTTTGTGAGCTGAAAAATATTTGTAAAACTCAAAGACATGTTTAATGTTTTTTTTTTTAAATGCTTTATGAAAAATTATTTTAGACAATCACTATTATTAAACACTGCAATTAGTCAATGTATTAAATATACATTGATTATAGTTATTGGTGATTTTTTGACAAAGCCAATAAGTTTGCTTGTATATGTTAATGTGGTGACCCTTGATAAAGCCAATAGGCCCAGCAATTCTTATATTTTGAGACTTCAAGAAAGCCAGTAGTTCTGCCTTACTTAAACAGACACCGTTCACGTTATTACATGACATAGGTAGCCACGCATGGCAGGAGTTGGGCGCCAGCAAGGTGGATGGGCGCATGGTCTGGCCACAGTTTAGACCCTGCATCCAACCCCACGCTGTGTACGGCTTTTGCCTGTGACTTGGGCGGCACCCTCAGGGATTTTTGTGTGGGCCTGTGTGCAACTCTATTCCACCCATGGTGATAGACATCTTCCTTTACCTTTAAAAAAACATAGAAATTCACTGAACAAACTCAAAGGTTAAAGTGATGTTATAGCTAGGATTTATAATATTATTATTGTACATTAATAAAATCCTTAGAAATTCAATGAAAAGAAAAGTTTAAAGGGACATTATAATAAGGTGAAATGTCAGTTAAAACATACTATTTTAAAAGACCAAAACCACTGAAAGTCCCCAGATATAGTTATTGCAAGTAACTATAACACGTGCCCAAAGTAACTATAACATGCGCCCTCTCCGTGCACTGCTAAATACCACACATATTACATCACTTATGACATGTTCTATGAGATCATTGATAACATGACTGCAACATCTGAAATGACATCATTAATGACAACATTGGTGCATGGCGGGGGTGCAATACCAATGATAAAGTTGCAAGAACAAGCAGATGGAAAGCTGTTCCCTACCTCTGACCTTTGGGATGTCAAACTTCAGAGACTAGAAATTCAGTTTGTACTTGCCTCAGAACAAAGATGGCCCTTGCGGCCTAACGAGCAGCTAGAGCTGGCAGAAGGATAGCTGATAGCAAGACAACCCTAAAACACCGCAAAATGTCACCTCTTGCAAAAATGTGTCTTTATTAATGCTATTGTTAATAAACAACTTCGAATTATTGTTTGTTTATGAGGCGTGTAGGGGAAACAATATGATGAATAAACGTATTTTATTTCTAGTTTTTTAGAGGACAACTGTCATCCCTGTAGGGGGCCTCCTTGGGCCAGAGGTTGCAACTGAACATGTCATAATAGGAATAGCACAGTGGTATGAGAGAGGTCTCTGGGTGATTTTCAGAAAGAGAGTTGCTAGAGAATCTACTTCCATTCTAACATCAACAAATGTTAGGGGCGGAAGCTAGATAAATGCTGGCAAATCATACATTTTGTGCAGATTGATGGATATTCAATTTTTTTTTAGTAAATTTGGGCCAGTGTTACCTTATAAGCAGTATAAGATTTTAAATCAAGCAAGTTTTTTGCATTGGGAGCCAGTGCTGAGAGTTGTGGAAGCCTGCAGTGAGATTGAGAATGAGATGGACAGTGGGGTTCTGAGTCTCCATAAGACGAGGCAGAAAAGGTCAGAGATGCCAAAGTTGATGATGTGATAAGAGCTTGGACAACTGTTTTGCAAATAAAAAGAGGGAGCCAGGAGAAGATTTTGCAAAGTATTCTCATAATCGAAAGGCAGCATCCTGTGAACCTATTGATTTGATTGGCCATGGAGATGTTTAGCTTAAAAATAAATCTAAGATTTCTTGTGGATTTGGAGGGATTTGGTGGGCCTAATTATTCTGGCCACCAGCTCTCTGACCATGTGTGGGAGAGTTTGTTGTGTTTCGAGTAAGGAATCTCTTCTAAATCCAGCTGAGCTTCGTTGCTGAGTTCCTTAAGGTGGGAAAGAGTGGTTTGAATGCCTGGTCATAAGTTTACAATCATGTACAGCAATTTCAGATACCCTGCTTTCGATATTCTGGAAGTGCCGAAGGTTCTGTGTTACGTATTTTCTTATTTACTTGGGTAGTTAGCACCAGAAAGCAATATAAAAAAAAGTTAAACCTAGAATTCAAATTGGGAATTACAACTGATAGCAGAACCAACAAAATCACTGTAGTATTTTAAAACAAAGTGGCATATTTACCTGCTCCTATCGGCACCACAATGTCGCTTTTAGTGACATTATGGTGGCGATATGGACTTCGCCCTATTTACAAGGCAGTGTTAAACCACTTAACGTGGCTTAACACTCCTTGTAAATAAGGCACCCTTTCACTCTATACCTAACTTGAAAGGGGAGGGCAATGGGTGTTGTGGTGGGCGTTCCACCACAACACCCAAGGATGTTGATGCGGACCCATATTTACACAGGTGGCGTAAATATGGGGCTGCGCCAATATTAAGACCAAAAGAAAAAGGTCTTACCCTGGCGAAACCAGGAGAAAAGCTGTATTTCTCCTCGTTTTTGCTGTTTCTATGAGTCCTGCATTATGAAGCACACATGGAAACAGCAAAACGCCATTGAATGTTTATGTGCAGTAAGGTGTCCCTTTCTGCACATAAACAATCTTTAAAAAAAATATGTGTTTCAACTTCTATATGTGCTGCATTCTGCAGCACACATAGAAGTTACAAAACGCCATTGGTGATTGTTTATGTGCAGGTAGAGAGTGAAAATAACACAAGCTACTCCCCTGCTTGAATCTAGCCACTTGGGTATGCTCTCCCAGCGGCCGGGATTCGATGGATGGGATTTGATAGGTTATTCTACAGTCGGGGATATGTGGGCGAGGGGTAGAGTGATTTATTTTGTTGATCTACAAAGGGACTATCAATTGCACGATCGAGAAACTTTCCGTTATCTGCAGGCTAGAAATGCGTTCTATAAAGCCATTCCAAAGAACTCTGAGGTAATGGTTTCCTCGCCTCTGAAGGATAGATTATTGGATGATTATCTCCCGGAGAAAGCTATCTCTTTGGCTTAAAAATCCTCCGTCATACTCCAGACCCCTAAGATAAACTGCGGGCTAAGTGGGCTGACGATGTTGGAGATCTGGATGATGACAATTGGAGGGAGGCACTAGCATCCCCTCGCGAGGATGCGATTCGATCACAATTCAGACTCATACAACTTAAATTGCTGCATCGGACATATTACACCAGCTCTGTATTGGTCAAGATGGGTGTGCTGGGTTCCCCTGCTTGCCCATGTGGTTGTGGCCTAGATGGTACTTATATACACCAATGGTGGTACTGCCATGTCCTATGAAAGTATTCATGAAAGTTATTGCTGGTATGACTCGCGTTTGTAATTCAAAAAAAGGCGACTCCCCCCCAGATGTGTCTCCTTAATATTTGGGACGCCACAGATTTGTCACGTACCGGGAAGATGTGGGTTACACTGGGATGTAAGGTGGCGAAGCATAACGTTGCTAGAACATGGACGGGTGGAGTTCAGCTGTGTTATAAGGATTGGGAGTCAGACATGGGTTGGTGCATGCAGGCTGAGAGGGTGGTTTATGAAAGTAGGGGGTGCCCATAAAAATGGTCTAAAATATGGGGTCCATGGAACAAAAGAGGTTTGTTGTGCAACCCTGTTGTCCCCCCCCCCTCCCTACCGGTAGACGAAGAAGATATTTAATTTCTTTGAATATGGAACGATAATGTATGTTTTTTATAATGTTTACCAATGCCTAAATGTACATATTTGCCGTGTCTTGAGCTATTTTTATTGCAAGATCATTTTTATTGTACTGTCTTGATTTGGTTTGAATGGTTATATGTTTTATCTTTGAATAAAAAGATCTTTTCAAAAAGAGTGCCTTCGTTGGCACTAGGCAGCTGCAATTAGTGCCAGCTCAGGTAGAAACGCAGGACTGCACGTATTCTTGTAAATATGGTGCAGCCCTGCGTTTCTGAAGTGGCGGAGCGCAGAGTTAGGTCAACAAGGCTAATGCCAGGTCACTTCATTGTGAATACGCCCCAAAGTGAGATAAAACACGCTTTTCTTCTTTGCTGTTCCCGAGCAAGATATGAGCCCATTTTTTAGGTCGAGGACCGAAGGCTGCGCTTGCGCAGTCTCTGGGAGGAGATTTAATGTTTTGGAGTATAGGGGATTGAACCCGCCTCTCTCTTCCATTGGCTGGCTTCCTAAACGGAGGCCAGCCATTGGAGGAGAGGGGCATCATTCCTTTAAAGCCCCGTCTCTTTCGGATTCGGGCGTGTTTTTTTGCGTTCTTTCGACTGTGACGTCATCCGTCACTCTGAACGCCAAAAACACGCCCCTGAATCCGAAATTTTCAGAGCTTTGCGGCTGCCATTTTGCTGCTTGTTAAGATGAGGTCGCCCCCTCCCGCTGACCTCGTTCTCACCCCCTCCCGCTGTTTGTGTCTTTGTTTCCGCCCCCCTCCCGCTGTCCGTGTCCTCGTTCCCGTTGTATCCCGCCCCCCTCCCGCTGTCCGTGTCTTTGATTCCGCCCCCCTCCTGCTGTCGGTGTCCTCGTTCCCGTTGTGTCCTCCCGGAGGTTTTAGGTCACCGTGGCCCCAGGCTTCCTGCCGGTGAGGATCGTGAGTGCCGGTGTTACGCCCCGCCTTTAGTGCTGTCCGACGATCCCCACGACTGCACCCACCGATGCCGGACTGCCACCTTTGCCCTGGATTGCATGGGAGGCATTGCGATGCGGAAACGGCTTCGGGGAGTCCCCGAGTTGGAGGGGAGGAACTCCGGTGACTGGTGCCTGGGGATTGCGGGAACGTACTGTGTCCTGTGACTGGAGAGGCGGTGAGTTTCCCCTGCAATGGCCCCCAGCAGCCCCCCTGTCCCTGCGACCCGGCTGCTTTGTGGTGGGGTGCCGGTAGAGACTACCACGGGGTGGGGCGGGAGCAGCAGACTTTGGATGGCGGAAAGGTAAATCTCAGGTAAACCTAACTCTTGATTCGACTCGTGGTTCTGCTCTCGTCTCCTGTCTTTCTCCACCTTCTTCCCTCCAGCCCACCTCTAGTGCTTACTTTCTTCTGTCTTTCTTGCTCTCCGCCTCCATTTTTCGTTTTCTGCCTGGAGGCTCATCTTTTACAGTTACCCGCAAGACGCTATGTTCTCCTCACACAGCCCCTTAAAGGCAGCAGACACCCAGCCCTCCTTTACTCTGCCCTCCTTTCATACTCATTTTCTTTCCCTGTGCAGTTGAGCCTTACTTTTAACCCTCCTCCCCTCTCTTTTCTGCCCCCTTCTCTTGTTCAACTCCTGTGCCATTTCTTGCGCTCCATCTTTTAATTCTGCCTTCAATTCTTCTGTGGTTGCAGAAGAGCCCCTTCTCCTGCCGCCCTCAGTTGTCGGGGGAATGGGGTCCCCTGAACCCCAGCTTACTTCAGAAGTCTGGAGCTCACGCCTACTCTCTGTGCCCCCGAAGTACCAGTAACCCCAGAGAGCCTGCATCCTTCCGGGTGACCCTGCTAGCTTATCACAAGGGGGACAGGAGCCCCCTCAATGTAGGAGCTCCGAGGCCTTTCAATCCCCCACGCAGAGCGCATCTCGTTTCAAGACACCTCGGGGAAAATGTACTGTTATTTAACTCACCGCAGCAACCGAGGTGTTCTGTTCCGTTGCATGAAAGGGCGAGAGCGGATAGCACCCTGTCCACATGGATGGGGCACTTCGCTCTCTTCCTGTTTTCGGGTGCACTTTGAGGCTGCATAGCGCCGCTCACACACTATTGCACCATGGAATAGTGCAGCGCTGAATGCTATTTTGTTACTTTTGGTGACTTTTCACCTACGCAGTGAAATTTGCCACCTGCTTCCTAAGCACGCAGCGGACTCACAGGAGCCAGCATCTCCTGCATCAACACAGGCCCCCTTCGTCGCCATCTCATTTGGCAGAGGGTCTCTCCTCGTGACTCAACAAAGGTGCAGTGGGCCCCAGTGCAAGCACAAAAAATGAGCACCTCTCTGCAGACTACTTTGTAAAAATAGGAGATACTGAAGTGCTGTGTGCCTCTCAGTCCACTCGACCTTGATGCAACTGCTCTTGCTGCACTATTGATAGCTAGGCCCGTGTCTCGTGCCTCTGGCACCGCTTGTCTCAGCACAATGTGCCCCTGCCTGCCTCTGACACACCATGGCTCTGCTCAGGAACAACACTTGGGCGACCACAACTGCCCCCCATCCCACCACCCTCGAAGAGGTGGAGTGTCTTGTAGGTAATTCAGGAGATATCCTGATAGCTCAGGGGCATGGCAATTATGTGCCTCGCTCTACCCTAGCCCTACTGCATTTAGAGTCAAGCCTGCCCCACACACGTTGGACCCAAACGTGTCTATCTGAGCGCTCTGAGGCGAGCGCGGTATCTGACTGATTCTGTCCAAGCCCATCGTGCCTTTCGGAGCCAAGCGTTACAAGACGTATTCTGCCACATGATTCTGCTCCAGCCCTTACCAGCCTGTCAGTCAGGACTAACATAACGTTAGCAAATCCTTCAGGATCATTCACAAGCAAGCCTGACAGGTGAATAGTTCTACCACTGCCCTATGGGCGGCAGGTACTCGTCACATGACCAATTATTCTCCAACCCTCCCAGCCTTTCACAGATGAGTCTGACATAAGACTGATTCTCATATGCGACTGATTTTGCTCCTTCTCTACCAGCCTTTCAGAGATGCGTCTGACAAGTGAAGGATTCTGGTCCAGCCATACCAGCCTTTCAGAGGTGAGCCTGTCATTTGGCTAATTCTGGTCCGGCCCTACCAGCCTTTCTGCGTGGATCTCACTGGAGCTGGTCCCGCCGCTGGCACGGTCTGGGGGAGACCGCGGTCGGGTGGCCATAGACACCCTCCCGCTTTGTGCGTGTGTACATGAAGGTAAGAAGCCCCCCTTCTCCCGACCTGGCTTGAATATAGGGGTTGGGGACAGTCACTGCATCCAGAATGGGATGTTTTTGCGGGTGGGCCCTGTCGCCTGTCTCCGCCCCCTTCCGTCTCCCGCTGCCCCCCATTATTTGTGCTGATCCCACTCAGAGCTCGCACAAATCCCTTCTCCGTGTCTCATTACTCTGCGCACTCGCGCTTATCCCCTGATTCTTGCTTCCTTTATCCGTGTCTCTTCCTTTCGCTCGTGTTTTCTCCGCTCACTCTTCTTTCCACTCTTTCCTGGCCTTCCCTCTGTTCTCTTCAATCTCCTTTCCCTTCTCTCTCCCGCGCACCCTCCCCTCTTCATGTCTCACTCTGTCGCCTCCTCACGGTCTCCCACCCCCTCAGTATGCCAGGGAGCCCTGTCGCCTGTCTCATCTCCCTTATCCCACTCGCTCCCACACCTGTCCCACAGCTCATCTCTTTCTCTCTTTCTTAAACAGTACAGGACCCCATTCACTAGTCTGTTCCCCCTCACAAGCGTTTGTTGCTTAGTGTCCACCCCTCCCCCAATATCTGTCCCTCATACCAGTGTCTATCCCTATGCATGTCCCTCCCCGTACATCTGTTGCCACCTACACTCATTTGTCTCCCGCCACCAGTGTCCACTCTCACTGCTAATGTCTGCCCCAACACCAGTGTCTGTTCTCACACAGGTGTCTGCCTGTTCCCATACACTAGTACCAGTCCCTCTGCAGCAGTGTCTTTTCCCCTTCACCAGCGTCTGTTCCCCTTCACCAGCGTCTGTTCCCCTTCACCAGCGTCTTTTCCCCTTCACCAGCGTCTGTTCCCCTTCACCAGCGTATGTTCCCTTTAACCACTGTCTGTTCCCTTTAACCACTGTCTGTTCCCTTTAACCACTGTCTGCTCCCTTTAACCACTGTCTGCTCCCTTTAACCACTGTCTGCTCCATTTAACCACTGTCTACTCCCTTTAACCACTGTCTGCTCCCTTTAACCACTGTCTTTTGTGTGTGTGGGTGGCTCTGTGTGTGTGTGGGTGGCTCCGTGTGTGTGAGGGCTCTGTGTGTGTGTGAGTGGCTCTGTGTGAGTGGCTCTGTGTGAGTGGCTCTGTGTGTGTGGCTCTGTATGTGTGTGGCTGTGTGTGTGTGTAGCTCTGTGTGTGTGGCTCTGTGTGGATAGCTTTTTGTGTAGGTTGCTCTATGTGTGGGTAGCTCTGTCTGTGTGAGAGTGGCTCTGTGTAGGTGGCTCTGTGTGTGTGGGTGGCTCTATGTGAATGACTCTGTGGGGTGGCTCTGTGTGGGTGGCTCTGTATGTGTGTGTGGGTGGCTTTGATTGTGTGGCTCTGTGGGTGTAAATGCAATAGGTCATGTATTTGCAAGCGATTAAGCTATTGGTATTGTAAATGACCATGCCATTCATTTAACGATTAAAATATTGGCAATGTAAATGACAACAATGCCATTTATTTATGATTTTTTTTAAAAATGCCAAGAGCAATGCTGATAGCTCTACCTTTAATAATGCCTAGACCATTGCATTGTAAATGCTTGTTAGGTATGGTTTAGAGACGCTTAACAAACCAAACAGAAGTTGTCGGTCTGGCACCTTCATCCTCAGAAGCCCACAATCTCACCTGTGGAGCTCCTCAAAGAACGTCTTTCAGGCCCACCCTCTTCAACGCATACATGATCTGACTAACTAACGTCATTCGCACACACCACATCAACATCCTCTCCTTAGCTGATGGAATGCAACACATTCTCTCCCTCTCAAACGAGACCCCAACACATTAAACACAAGTTTGTCACCTGCATGACCGGAGTTGGTCACTGGATGAAAGAGACCAGTCTTAAACCTAACACCAACAAGACCGAAGTAGTGATATTTTGTGAGATCACCTCACCATAGGACTCAAAATAGTGGCTGACAGAACTCAGACCCACACCTACCCTCAACAAATATGCCAGAAACCATAGGATCATCACCAACACCAAACTGAACATGTCTTCACAAGTCAACACCATCACTGCATCCTGCTTTCTCACTCCCAAATCTCAAGTTGCTGAAGAAAATCTTCAAATGGCTCCCACACAACACCAGAACACCCTCCACGCTGACATCACCAATCACCTCATCAGGAAACTACAAACTATCCACAACTCGACATACAGACTCATTCCCAACCTCCCTGGTAGAATTCACATCTCACCACACCTGGTGGAGCTCCACTGGCTCCCTAAACACAAATATGATTAGTTTAAATGTGTTATTCACATGTTGAAGGCACTGCAAACTTAGGTCCTTCCTACCAGAACAATCTCATCTCCCTCCACCAATCCACCAGGCACGTTCACTCAGCAGGACTCCTACGTGTATACATCCCACACATACACAGAACCTGATCTGGAGGTCAGGACTTCTCATACGTAGCTGTTAAACCATGGAACAACCTACCAAACCATGTCAGAGCATCCTAATTTCTTCTTCAATTCCCTAAGAAACTGAAGACCTGGCTATTCACAACACGCTAGGCAGGGCCAGACACTCGCACCTCACAGCCCCAATATACCCTGAAGGGTGATAGCGTGCTTTGAAAATAAAAATAATGACACATAATCCATACTAATATATTAAAGCGAGAGCCCCAAGCTTTGAGGCCGGTAATCTCAGGAACCACAGCACCAATCACAACACCCAATACAGCGTTGGAAAGGGCAGTTGCAGCAGAAGGACATAGGCTATGCAGACGCCCACCATATACATTTAAAAGGTAAAAGAATCGTGCCAGCAAAGTAGTCCATTGTGGGCATGTCTGCGTTGTTCCTGTGGGCGTGTGCTGGGGGCGTAACAAAAACTGGGGGCATGTGGTACGTTCCGCCCTTCATGCCATGTCTCATATTGTGTGCTAATCCCACCCTGCTCCCTTTAAATACCCCTGCACCCCATAATCATAACTCACCCTTACTCCTTAAAATACCCCAACACCCTTAAACACTAACCCTTCTTAACCCTATAAAAATACCCTGTACCCCAAAACCCAAACCTATCCCTAAAACCTAAAAATACCCCTGTACCCCAAAACCCAAACCTAGCCCTGAGCCCTATAAATACCCCTGTACCTCAAAACCCAAACCTACCCCTGAACCCTAAAATTACCACTGTACCCCAAAACCCAAACCTACCCCTGAACCCTAAAATACCCCTGTACCCAAAAACCCAAACCTAGCCCTGAACCCTTAAAATACCACTGTATCCCAAAACCCAAACCTACCCCTGAACCCTAAAAATACCCCTGTACCCCAAAACCCAAACCTAGCCCTGAACCCTAAAAATAACCTTGTACCTCAAAACCCAAACCTACCCCTGAACCCTAAAATACCCTGTACCCCAAAACCCAAACCTAGCCCTGAACCTTAAAAATACCCCTGTACCCCAAAACCCAAACCTAGCCCTAAACCCTTAAAATACCCATGTACCCCAAAACCCAAACCTACCCCTGAACCCAAAAATACCTATACCCCAAACCTAGCCCTGAACCCTAAAAATACCCCTGTACCCCAAAACCCATACCTATCCCTAAACCCTAAAACTGCCCCTGTACCCCATAACCCAAAACTATATCTGAACCCTTAAAATACCCAAACACCCCAAAACATATACTTCAGTACCCCAAAACATATACCCCTATACCCATATTTAACTTATCCAAACATAAAAAAAGACATGCTTTTACCATTCATGCATTTACAACGAATTTCGTTGTAAATGTATGGGTGGTAAAAGCATATAAAATGTAATGCCATGAGTTATAATGGCATTGCGGAGTCATGGTACTTTCGTAATGAAAGTATGCGGAGTGTCGGTATGCAGAAAGAAAGTTGCGGAATAATGGGTGTTTACCCTCCCCCGGTAAGTACATTGGTGGCACAGCGGCCCACATCTCCAGCAACATACTCATATTTTTTCACCACCCATTTGAAAAATGCACAGGTCTCTCTCATTGATGACCAGCACCGACATACACTTTTAGACACACCTCCTGCCACAAGTTCTAGAATTGTGAACTTTAGAGCTAGGGAGCTACGTTAGAATCTCTGCATCAGCTCAACATCCTGTGATTCCAGGCAAATCGCTTTGTCTCCCTGTGCCTACCACAAATGAATGTGTTCTTCTGTAATGTAAATTGTGCTCATGCCATGTTGTCAAGTTTGCGCTATATAATATTGCAAGGAAAAATAAAGTAGGGAAACTCGAGTTCACACACTAATGAACGCGCACTCTTAAGTGCATTAGCAGTGCACTGTGAATCGGAGCATTTCACAGGCCTGTCACAGATAAGAAATGCTATCAAAACGAAATCCTACAAAACAATATACTACTGGCAGGCAACAATTCATACCCGGACAACGTCGGGACGGGCTGCTAGTGTAACATAACATTATATAATATACGAAAAAATCAATATTATCAACAGCAATATTTAAAAAATCATTATAACTTACAAGGATATTAACAACTAAGTAAAAAAACAATATTCTTAACTGCAATGTGTCATCAGAGCAGTTTCAGATGATATTTTTGGATTGATTTTACATTAAAACACCATTCTTAGATGATCTGAGGAAACCGTGACCCATTCTGAAGCAACATTATCTATCTCGGGTGTTGAGCGGGTTACAGCGAGGATGCCCTCTGGAAAGTCGTGCCTGTCAGAACCAGAGGGAAAATGCCCAAAGCTCAGATTGGGGCCCATCGGGAGACGGGGAGGGGAAAGACCGACCGGAGACAATGTTAAGGTGTGATAAAGGCCGCTTTATTGGGAAACAGGTGCATCTTGAAAATATACCACATCCTTGGCCTTTGCCGTACAAAACTAGGCCTAACTAAATATACACATACCTGACCAAAACCCCCACCCCCAGCCCCACCCCTAAACAGTTCCCCCGCCAACAGCATAAACATAATTACCAAGTACCCAAACGCCTGCCTCAACTGTTTAAACACCTGCCATATGTACACTCCCTCCCCCTCTATTCAGGGAAACTCATTCCTCCTATCCTACCCCCCTTTAACTAGGAAAAAGCACCACTCTAGTAACAACTTTCCAGCACCTGCTCCCAGCGACAACAAATCCAGCCAACCTAAACCAAAGAAAGCACCTGCTCCCAACAAAACCCCTGCAACCACCGTAAAAAAAAACCTCAGGACCCCAGAACCTACCCCCCTTCATTAACCATCCCACGAACCTGTCTTAAAGGGAGGGAGGGCGGGACAACAATTTCCCTGCTACTCGGCTGCTGGGTCACTGTCCCACAAAATGGTGCACAGTGACCCAAGATGGCCGTTCTTATAGCCCCCAGCCCAAAAGGAGCCCAAGGCAGCCCAAATCCCACTAACCAGCACAACCAGCCCAACTCCTCTTCCTGTCCCCCAGCCTAATCCTTCTCCCCAACCTTCCTCCTGGGGCCCCAAATTCCCCAGGGGGGCGAGCCTCCCTCCGGTCGGCCACCCCCCGCAAAGCCCCAATACCTCCAGGGTGCAGGTTCTCAATTGTAGTACAGATCCTGTAAGGCAGATGTTTGTATTTGGGTAAGACCAGAACTGGAGTAGAGCTGAATCCTGCGGAACTGGAATAGAGCTGTCAGGGATAGAGGAGAACTGAAGATTGCAGGAGGGCAGCAGAGTGGAGATGGCAGAGCTGGACGCATGGCTGGTCGGACTCAGTCAGGTACAGATGTAAACTGCAGGACAGCCGCAGAGCAGACACTTGTAGGACTAAAGCCGAGCTGGAACCTTCAGGGCTAGAGTGAAGAATCCAACACCAGGAGCAAGCGAGAGGAGTTTCAACGCTCCGGTGTTGCCGATAAGAGGCTCTCTATACACTAGAAACCCAGGAAATATGCAATAGTAAGTGTTTGGTTTCTGACCAGGAAAAACCTAGCAGGAAGGGGCTGGACCTAGAACCGGAAACAACAAACAGGAAAGGAAGTCTGTGTTTGGTAGTTTTCCTAGAGTGAAGTTTCACTAAAAGGAGTTGAACTAATTCTTTTAGCAGTGCCTGTTACATCTCAGGACCATAACAACTTTAGAACTAAGATCATTATTATTTTTTCTACATGTACTTGCTGTTTTTTTTTCACTTTAAATGTTGTATATACGCTGATACTTGTACAATATTTTGCACTTTTACCTATGTATTTCTAAAGGATGTCTAAAATATTGGTGTACATCCTTGAAGAAGTCCAAGTTTGTAAGGGAAGAAACTCCAGTTGACTGTCAATTACTGTTACATCTGAACAAAAATAACAAAATCAAGCATTACAGTAAATCCATCTAGAATTGTGTTGTGGAAACGATTTTCTTGCGTTTGAACCGCTACAAACATCTACTAAATTAAACTCATCTCATTGTAAGATGGGGCATTGGTACTTTACGGTCATGATCTTTCCAAGTTCTGTTTGAATTCGGGTATGGAGCAGGTGTCTGAGTTGTTCAGGCAGGGCAGGAAAGAGATCGGAACCAAGTTTTTCATGAAGCTCTGAGAGAGGAAAGAGCGTAATTTATCGGAAAGCAGGAAACACAATGAGATTTTGTGTTTAAACAATTGGGAGAGGTATATATAGTGCGCGCCTACTGATTCAGCAGTACCTGGTGATAATACAAGGCCCTCTCCATATACTGCGAGTGAGTGCCAGTACTGACTAGGGGCCAGATGCATCATGCAAAGAAATAGCGATTCCTTAATTGCGATTATTAAGGAATCGCAAATAAGGACTCGCTATTGGGTATGCATGATGTGGAATGCGATAAAACAAGGAATCGCTCAAAATCGCTAAATACTATAGCGATTCCATGTAAAGTAATTGCAATAGTAAAATAACTCCTATCTCGCAATTTGCGATCCCGCTATTTGCGAAATCGCAAATTGCGAGATCGCAAATTGCTAGTTCGCAAAAAGCGGGAGCGTGAAAACTACAGAGTCGCATTGGGAGCAGGCTGATGACATCACAACCAGGACGTCAATCAGCCCATGCTGCCACCTGTGCACAGAGGAACACTGAGGCAGAAGCTGAGTGCAGGGAGTGAGAGCAGAAGAAAACAAACTGCAGGTTGCTAACTGGTGGAGACAGCCATGTCCCAAACAGCCACAGAGGAGGGAGCAGTGGGCAGGAAGCCCAAAATCAAGTTCAGTGAGGGTGAACTTGACCTCCTCATTGAGGAGGTCGCAAACAACCATGAAAAGCTATTTGGCAAGCTCTCCCTTAAAGTGCCAGAGGCAGGCAAGAAAAGGATCTGGAACAGGATCAGGGACAAGGTGAATGCTGTGGGGGTCACACAACGCAGCATCGATGACCTGAAGAAGCGCTGGTACGACCTGCGCAGTCGTGCCAAGGAGAAGGTTGCTGAAAGGCTGAAGGAGGCGAAGGGGACTGGAGGAGGAGGCCCAACAGTCCCAGACAACACACCCCAGGAGGACATGGTAGAGGCCACAATTGAGCCAGAAGCAGTGGTAGGAGTGACGAACCTGGACACATCTGGGGCAGCCTGTAGCACACAAGGTAAGATGCATGACTATCAACAGCACAAAGCACATACTGATAGTGCCCAAATGTGATTTAACCTGCAAAAGAACAGCAAAAATAGTCCAGCACACATTTAACATAGGGAGACCAATGCATCATGGGACTTGTAGTCAGTAGTACCCATTTGCCTGTTAGAATCCAACACAGTAAGCCCAAATGCTAACAATAAGCAGTACAGTGACAGATGAGAGACAGTTATAACATAAAAGTATAATTTTATTAAGGTTGCTGAACTATTGAAACACATGTATATAACATTGCACTGTTTCACATCACAGATGCAGCTGAAGCAAACACTGATGACAGTGATGTTGGAGACAGCACACAGCCCAATCAAGAGTCTGCGGTGTCAAAACCTGTGTCACCACCACCCAAAGGCAAGGCACCAGCAAAACGCAGGGCCACAGTTGCACCACCACAGCCAATGGAGGTAGAACAGGATACATCTACTGCACCTAGTACAAGCCGTGAAAGTGCCAGACACACACCAACACCGCAGGCACATGTCCGGGCAGGAACACGACGCAGACCAAGGAGCCCTACTTGGGCACAGGAAGCAGGAAGTCCCAATCAGTGGGGTGGCGTGGAGTCACAGATGGTGCGGGTGCAGCGCGTGCAAGCGAGGCACATGGGAGCAATCAACCTGCAGATGACAAAAATGAACACTAACATTACTGCAATGGCTGACAGTGTGAGGGAGCTCACAACTGCACTAGTGGAGGCTCACAGGGAATCCAACAACACCCTGCTGGAGGTTGCGCGTGTGATGCACGAGGGACACACCACACAGAGGAAGAGGCATCGCTAGTTTCTCACATGCATGGACGCCTATACCAGGTCAAACAACAAGATCAGCACTAGCGTGTCACACCTGTCACGTCGGTCTGTGGGAATGCAGATTGATATGGCCCATTGTTGTGGGGATGTGTCCAAGGCACTGGGGCAAATTACAACAGCCGTTGAACTGATGCAGGCTAGCACTGGTGTTCAGGGCGACGTTACAGGGGAAGAGGGTAGTGAGGCTTCCAGCCTCAGCAGCATCACTGCACCACTCAACACTGTCAGGAGGAGCAGTAGCCGTAGACAGGCACCTCCCGCAGCATCGAGGAATGCAGATGCTGAAGCAGGAGAAAGACATTTGGGTGTGAGAGGGAGGAGACGGTAAACCAAATTGGAGGGGTGTTAGACCTCATGGTGACGTAACCATGTACAAGACTATCTTTGTGACTGCATTACAAGTCCTTAGTGTGTCTCCTCTGTCCATTGGTGCATGGAGTAAATGTGCTAATGGACACCATTTCAGGTTGTATTGACACCCCATACCGCCAGCCATGATAATAAATAGTTCACCTTCAAATGCAAATGAGTGTTGTGTGTCATTGTTACATACCTAAGAAATAATGCTGGGTGATGTCAGCACGTTTCCTCTGTCCCTCCGCTGAACTACCAAGATGTGCATGGCGTGGTTGTGCTGGGGGCTGGTTGCCCTCTGTGTCGGATTCCTCAATGGGGATGCCTCTCCTTGTTGCTATGTTGTGCAACATTGCACATGCCGCAATTATCCTGCAGCAGGTTTCCGGTTGGTACAGCATTGCTCCTCCAGTTTTATGCAGGATGCGAAAGCAACTCTTGAGCAATCCAAATGTCCGTTCTATTACGTTACGTGTCCTGATGTGGGCTGCATTGTACCTCTGTTGTTGTGGGCTGGCTAGGTTCAGGTAGGGAGTCAAGATGTAATGCCTCACCGCTTATGCACTGTCACCTACAGAGTAAGAGGCAAGATGTCAGAGTCACGTATGCATTGCCATGACTAAGTCAGTGATGTGTATAGTATTGCACTTACCTAGCAGGTGTCCATTGCCAAAATCTCCCCTGAGCAGACGTGTGTGCAAGCCGCTATGGCGGAAGATGTATGAATCGTGAGTGCTTCCTGGATATTGTGCGACAAGGTCGGTGACGATGTTTTCAGCATTGCACACTGCTTGAACATTCATTGAGTGATATGCTTTCCGGTTGCGGAATATATACTCATTCACGGCAGGGGGACATACGGCTACGTGGGTGCAATCAATGCATCCAATCACGTGTGGGAACCTTGCTACTTGGTAGAAATCCTGTTTTGTTTGGCTCAATTCCTGTGGGGTGGTGGGGAAGGTGATGTGGTTGTTGATCACAGTCATCATGGCGGCCAGGAAGGATTTGAAGAACCGCGAAAGGGAGCTCTGTGATACCCCTCCTGCTTCTGCCACTATGTCCTGGAAGCTACCTGAGGCAAGGAGGTGGAGGCTACATAGCACCTGGACATGAGTAGGTATAGCCTGGCTCCTATGTGTTTGGCGCTGCAATAGTGGGTCCAATTAATCTATTAAGTCCAGTATCATTGCAGCATTCATCCTGTACTTATCATAAATTTGCTCAGCTGTCTGTCCTAACAATGTGATGCGCAGACAGAAGATTCTATCCTGGATTCTCCTTCTGGCCTGGCCTGCTGCAAGTATCCTCCTCCTCCTCGCAAATATGTAGAGTCCTGCCATTGTGGAAGGCCACTGGGGCCTCATGGGTCTGTTTAAATACACCTCTGATGTCAGGCAGGTGAGTAGGATTTTTTTTTTTTTTTACCACCTGATTGTGATTCCCTGTAAACTGCTCTTGCAAAATAGCGATTAATGACAGAATCGCAATTAGCGATTTTACATGCATGGGAAAAGCGATTTTATTGCGAAATCGCTATTTGGATATAGCGATTTCGCAATATGATTCGCATTTCATTGGTTTCTCGCTACTTGCGAGTCGCTAATGGGGTTTGGCCTTGTTTCTGCGATTTTATTGCGATTTCTCAATTTTGCATTTGCGATTTCACATTTTCTTGCGATTTCACTTCATGCATGCCGTTTCTTTACTTTGCGATCGCAATTGGTACTTCGCACCAGTTGCGATCGCATTTTTGGTTGATGCATCTGGCCCCTAGGTCACTGTGTGCTTGCTTCTGTTGATCCCCTTTGGAAGCAGTGCAGTACAGACCCGAATAGGTGGGCTAATTGGCATGGAACTCCTACCCAAACAAGGACGGCCCGATAGTCTGAGTGGGTAATGCCTGGTAACCAAGGTGCCTGGTTTGAGTAAGTGATCCACCAGGTGGGTTGATAGGTGTGTTTGAAGTCTGCCACAGTCTAACACAGTCTCAATGTAAGTTTGAGAGTGTCTAGGATGTGCCATGAAATGAGGCAAAGCCTCTGCAGAGGCTGGGGATTAGGACCATGCAGGGTGGATCCTTTGGTAATGTTGTGTCTAACAAGTGTCCCTCATGGCGAAGCAGAATCTGGTGAGGACTCCCAGATTTGGGCATGTGAGCGCACCATGACTCATTGATGGGTGGCCCCTTTAGGTTGCCTGATCCCTCTTCTTCCCATTTCTGATGACGGAATAACCTGGGGGCAGGCGACAGGAAGTCAAGTATGCTGAGAAGAGTTCAATGAATGGGCTAGACAAGCAGGCTACTATTGGGACTAACAACCTTCAGGGTGGGTTGATCATGGTGTCAGTCCCTGACCCAGCACTAGTGGACATTATGGAATAGAGTGGACATTATGGTAAACGGTAACTCTAGCCTATGTAATCCTCTGCCCGGCAGAATCACATCCTGTCCTGGGAATGCCACCAAAGTCCATGCTGTAGGTAGCTTAATAGCTTCTAGTGATCCTAGCATACTTAATCGCCAGCCAGAAAGGATCAATGTGTGTGTAGACATTGTCAACAAAGTTGTCAGGGAAGGAATTTGGATATCCTCTGACACTACTGGAGGTAATGATCAGCTAGTGTCCATAAGTCTATGAGCCCTGAACAGTGCCCCACACAGGTAGGACGTCCTTTGACAGAGGTCCTTATCCCCCAAAGGACTAACGTAGTGACAGTCCTATCATGGAACATTGCAGGGCTGGGGTCTAAACTAGCTCTTCCTGAATGGGCAGACTTTTATCGACACCCACGACGTATGTGCTTTCCAAGAGACCTGGGAAGTGGAGCCCTTGTTTCGTCCAGGGTATCTATCCTTCCAGGTCCCAGCTGTAAAACAAGCAAAGGGCCGTCCAATGGGGGGTCTGGTGATCTGGGTTTGGCAGGTTTTGTCGTGCAAAGTATCCCAAATACCCACCAATAATGTTGATATTCTCGCTTTGAGAATAATTCCAGAGCAGGGTTCTAGTTTCTATATCTTTAATGTATATGCAAGAGGCCTTATTGGTGGGCTCTGTTCAGAAGTTGTAGAGGACCGGCAGAGGCTGCTGGATGTTATACCAAGAAACATCGGTCCGATAGTCGTAGGGGATTTCAACACTACGTTTGAACCTCTGGGGCTTGAGGATCAGTGTTTCCTGGAGGAGGAAGACGCAAAGTGGGGAATACCTATCCTCACTACTGAGCCTATAAAAAAAGTGGACTGCGGCGGCTATCCAAATGAAGGGGATGTGCATGGGCCATCAACTGCAAGCCCATATGGGCGAACGCAGTCTGATAGGATGGGGGTTAACACCTTTAACAATGGCCTTAGGTCCAGCCGTATCGATTATTTGTTGGTGAGCCTTTCATTGTGGCAGTATTTGGGGGACATGGTGGTAGTCAGTTTTTTAAAAAGAGTGAGCGACCCGAAATACCCTTGAGGGCTTGGGTAATGAAGTTGAAAGGGTAAGTTTGCCTTCAAGGGAATTTGTTCAAACTATATTTTGTTTAGTTGAAGTTATTTCTGAAAAGGATCAATCACTTATCCTTGGAATGAATCAATCAACAATTTTCGAGCAATGCAACAACATATAACATGTAAACATATAAACAAGGACACAAGGTGTATACGAAAAATATATCTTTATCAAATAGCTCAGTCAAAAGAAATCAGCTACATATACAGATCAATAAGTAAATAAAATTAGGGCTGTAGGTACACATATAAGTAAATTACAAAGTGACACAACAGAACCTAAAAAGACACCTATCCCAAATCACATTGAGCCAAACAAAAGAAAGGGATAAGGTGTATAGTCGACGTTTCGGTTTCTCTGACGTTAGTTTGCTGAAACCATCCTCAGGACTGTTATTAATTTATGGTCTGTAAAGAGATTGTTATCTGTAAATCAAAAAATAATTCACAGTTACAATATGAAACTAAATATTAACGTAACACCCTGGTGAGAAAGACATTTAAGACAATTTACTACAGAAAAGACACACTATGTACCAAAAAGACATTTTACACATACATAAGATATTTACATGAAATCACTGTCAGTTTTGAAGTGCAGTCATTTGAAAAGACATTTCATTGTCACATATGAATTAATCTAAGAAAGACAAAATTGTTTACAATCTTTTCTATTGGACACATATCAAATTGTAATGAAGATCTTATCTATCAAGTCAACGCAAATATACAATTTCTTCGAATTTAGCAAACAAGCTTCTGTATGTTGTTTCATATCAGACGGTTATCATGTGAATCTGATGTATTATTACAGATAGCCAGAGTCCTGCTAATTGGACCATTATAACGTCCATGATTGTGGTCCTTAATTAACTAAATGACATAAACATTTAAATCATAGTTCAAACCTCAAACAAAACGGCCTATTGCCTTAACATGTTTTTCGACACGGATGTTCTATGAGACCATGTAGGGCAAGGGAAATGAGTACCTGTTTGAAAGGAGTGACTGCATCCCGTAGATAACTGTTCGTCAAGATAATTTATCGATTCTGATGGAAAATAAGGGTTCAAATTCAAGGTCTGTGTTTAAAGGTCAACATAGAATAAAGATATTTGGGTGAACACATACCTATTCGTTATTGAATGGGAAACTGCACTTGATAATTCAGGCTGTCGATGGGATGTTCCTCATGGATATTCAAATATATATGATGGAAGCAGAAAAATCTGCAAAATGTAATAATCAATATTACTGAATTTCATCTATGTCTTAGTCTACTAGCTATATGCTGTATGAGGATAGGTCTTACCCCGTATGTATGAAATTGAGTCTCGTAATTTCAAGATATCAAACTTGAGCAAATATGGACAGAAGTCGATGATATATAGAGCAGTTATTAATCCTGCATCACCTATCCCAGGTAGAAAAGAGAAAGATATGTATATAAACAACTCGAGTTTCTCATGAACCGGCGCCACGCACCAGGATGGTGTTAAGCATAGAAACTGCTCTTAGACAGATCACAAAACTAACTAAAGAAATTGAAGCCTTAGAAAAAAAGATCTCTGGTGATAGCACCATCACCAACAGCAAACTTTTGTTAGACAAAGTACAACAGACCATCAAAGAGTTTGAGGAATTTAATTCCCATAAAAAAACAGAAAAACTCCAAAACGATATAAAAAGATATAATAAAGAAAACACATATCCTTATCTAAGAAAGGACTTCTTTACAACACAGGGTCCTAACAATCAATCGTCCAAAAGAGTGACATTTTCCGAAAGTGGCTCTGAATCCGGTGGTGACAGATCCTTCAACTCGAACTATCGCCACAACGATCAGGAACCATCAACATCCCATCAATCCCCTTTTTTAGGGCAGGGTCAGCGAGGCTCCAGACCCCCAGGGAGACACCAACCACCGAAGCGGGGATGGTACCGGAAACAATACACTCCGGGGTTCCGACAAACCCGCAACCGGTATTACGAATGGTAAACCAAGATTTATCCATACCCATTTTCAATCTGTCATCTTACCAATTATCTGAACAAGAGATGGCGGTTCTCTCGAATGGACTAAGTTTTGTACCAACTTACAGGAATGATCTTTTTCAAACGAAGTTAGAACTGTATCGCTTTTTTCGAACAGTAAGGTTGAAAAACTTCTTTGCAAACAACATATCTGACCCCAAACTTGGCTATACAGGGTTGAGAAATCCCTCCACCTTTTATCCACCTAATGCTATGGTAAATAAAGATATCATCACCTTTGAAAATGCCACACTACTTGAAATAGAGAATCTTTTTAAAACACCACGTAGATTCACATCTAATCTACCAAGAGAACAACAGGCAGCCCTACGAAATCTCCAGACTCTACCAGATGCAGTACTTAAGCCGGCAGATAAGGGGGGAGGCATTGTTCTATGGCAGAAATCCAAATATGATGATGAAATGATGAAACAACTTTCTAACACAGCTCATTACAAGAAACTAAGCTGTGACCCGACAAAAAGACTAACAACTGAAATCTCCAAATTAAGCCAAACAGGCTTCAATGGAGGCTGGCTAAATGAAAAAGAGGCATCTTTCCTGGTTAACAAAACACCAACTATACCAGTGATATATATGCTCCCTAAGGTGCACAAAGACCTTAGTAATCCCCCTGGCCGCCCGATAGTTTCGGGATGCAATTCAGTGCTCAAACCATTGGCACAATATGCGGATTTTTTTGTAAGACCATTTGCCATTGAACGTTCCACATATATTAGGGACACCACGGCCGTAATAAATGAAGTCGAAGGATTCTATTTTGACACAACAACTAGTATATTAGCCTCTATGGACATAGAGAGTTTATATACAAACATTCCACAAAGTGAGGTTCTAGATTTACTTCATAAACTCTTGGAAACCAGACCGAGACCCCACTCTGTTCCCACTGATTTCATTATAGAATGCACGAGATTGCCTCTTTGTGAAAACTTCTTTCTATATCAAAACACATTCTACCAGCAACAAAAAGGCGTAGCCATGGGCGCAGTTTTTGCCCCAGATATTGCCAACATTTATGTTGCTCAATTTGAGGATGATTACATCTGGCACTCCTCCAATCCATTTTCATCGAGGATCCTAAAATGGCTACGTTATATTGATGACGTGTTTTTAATATGGGAAGGCACAGTTGACCAACTGAAAGAATTTCACATATGGTTGAATTCAAGAAACACCAATCTTCAGTTTACCCTTGAGTTTAATGACACTGAAATGCCTTTTTTGGACATTAATATCAAGGTGGACACCAATAAACAACTCTTCACCACCTTATTTACCAAGAAAACTGCCAGAAATACATTACTGAAGTACACTAGCCATCATCCTCAGGCGTTGAAAGATGGTCTACCTTTTGGGCAGTTTCTTCGCCTTCGGCGAAACTGTACATACAAGGATGACTATTTTCTAGAAGCAAAAAAACTGAAAGATAAATTGTTCTCTCGGGGTTATCCTGGTAGACTACTAAGGAAATCCATGAAAAGAGCATGGTATCAAGACCGTGATGCCTTGTTAACAATAAAAGAACGCTCAAATGAAACCAACATAGTCTGCATAACCACCTTTGGAACGCATTCAAATGCAATTAAAAAAATCATATCGAAACATTGGAATTTACTCCACTCTTTCCCTGAACTAAAGCAGAAGCCTCTATTTGCTTTCAAGAGAGGCACGAATCTACAAGATAGATTGATTCATGCGTATGAAAATCCTCCAACAGCGAACATTGTAAATAACATGAGGCAACTAAGCCCACTGGTCGGCCACTTTAAATGCAATAACTGCACTGCGTGTGCAACCACCAGAACAGTTAAAGCCTGTACAATTAACAACATTAAGTTCACGAACAAAAGCTTTTCGAATTGTAATACCACCAATGTGGTTTATTGCATTCAATGCCCTTGCCTTCTACACTATATAGGTAAGACAATCCAACCTATAAAAAAGCGCATTTTACAACATCAGTCGCGCATTCGCTGTAAAAAGGAAACAGCTCCCTTAGTGGAACATTTTTTACGATTGGGCCATAAGGAAACTGAAATGATATGGTGGGTGTTGGAAGTAATAAAACCCAATAAAAGGCAAAATAACAGTGATAAAATACTAACTATACGAGAAGGCAAACTTATATGCCTTACTGACACTGTTAAATGTGGCTTGAACTCAGCAACAGAGTGGCATGCACTGGCATGCCTGACCTGAATAGTGTTTATCCATCCATTTAAAAGAACAATCTTGTGATTGCAAGGAGTTCGATTATTATGAAATAACAACTGTTTTAATGAACTTATGTTTGCTTAATACACTTTTTCAATAAATAGGAAATGTCAATGTTATATATGGCTTATGTAATAAATCGTTGTTACCTTCCTATTTCATTTGAAACACCTTGCAAAAAAACGGATGTTCTGTGAATAAACCCATAAACTTCCCTGTCCCTTGACTAGTCCAAGATGGCTGCCAAGTATAGTCCTATCTTTATTTCCAAACAATTCAGCCTTAAATACAAGTGAGCGGTTAGCTACCACTTGTTGGTCCGTACAGACGAGACGTGCTTTGACTCTGCCTCGCCCGAATACTAGGTAAGAATTGCATGAATTGTGGCCATGCATTGTTCAGCTCAGGACTCAGCCTCTCCGTGTCATCCCGAGGCTCTATCACTAGGCGCAACCAACTTTCAATGCACTATCGTTTCGATAGCGTTGTGCCTAACAAAGATACTTTTGAATACTCAGATTACTTTGGCGTATTTTTGCGTAACGTTCCCTGCAGCCTCCATCATTTTAATAAGCGCATAACGTTCCCTCGTAGACTTTCAATTTGTTGGTAGATTCCCAGACTACTTTGGCGTATTTTGCGTAACGTTCCCTGCAGCCTCTGTCACCTTAAAAAGCGCATAACGTTCTCTCGCAGACATTTAAATTGTTTGTGGATACATCTTTACATATTAGTAATGCGTCTAGAACGACTCTCTATTGGTTACTTCTAACTTCTAAAGCGGTGTTCTGATAAAGACAACCGGCTTATGGCAACCCCACATGAGAGTGTACTAGGCGGCACTTATAATTTCGGATAGATACTGGTTGGACAGACACTTTGTATTAATTAACGCTGTGGCGCCGGTTCATGAGAAACTCGAGTTGTTTATATACATATCTTTCTCTTTTCTACCTGGGATAGGTGATGCAGGATTAATAACTGCTCTATATATCATCGACTTCTGTCCATATTTGCTCAAGTTTGATATCTTGAAATTACGAGACTCAATTTCATACATACGGGGTAAGACCTATCCTCATACAGCATATAGCTAGTAGACTAAGACATAGATGAAATTCAGTAATATTGATTATTACATTTTGCAGATTTTTCTGCTTCCATCATATATATTTGAATATCCATGAGGAACATCCCATCGACAGCCTGAATTATCAAGTGCAGTTTCCCATTCAATAACGAATAGGTATGTGTTCACCCAAATATCTTTATTCTATGTTGACCTTTAAACACAGACCTTGAATTTGAACCCTTATTTTCCATCAGAATCGATAAATTATCTTGACGAACAGTTATCTACGGGATGCAGTCACTCCTTTCAAACAGGTACTCATTTCCCTTGCCCTACATGGTCTCATAGAACATCCGTGTCGAAAAACATGTTAAGGCAATAGGCCGTTTTGTTTGAGGTTTGAACTATGATTTAAATGTTTATGTCATTTAGTTAATTAAGGACCACAATCATGGACGTTATAATGGTCCAATTAGCAGGACTCTGGCTATCTGTAATAATACATCAGATTCACATGATAACCGTCTGATATGAAACAACATACAGAAGCTTGTTTGCTAAATTCGAAGAAATTGTATATTTGCGTTGACTTGATAGATAAGATCTTCATTACAATTTGATATGTGTCCAATAGAAAAGATTGTAAACAATTTTGTCTTTCTTAGATTAATTCATATGTGACAATGAAATGTCTGTTCAAATGACTGCACTTCAAAACTGACAGTGATTTCATGTAAATATCTTATGTATGTGTAAAATGTCTTTTTGGTACATAGTGTGTCTTTTCTGTAGTAAATTGTCTTAAATGTCTTTCTCACCAGGGTGTTACGTTAATATTTAGTTTCATATTGTAACTGTGAATTATTTTTTGATTTACAGATAACAATCTCTTTACAGACCATAAATTAATAACAGTCCTGAGGATGGTTTCAGCAAACTAACGTCAGAGAAACCGAAACGTCGACTATACACCTTATCCCTTTCTTTTGTTTGGCTCAATGTGATTTGGGATAGGTGTCTTTTTAGGTTCTGTTGTGTCACTTTGTAATTTACTTATATGTGTACCTACAGCCCTAATTTTATTTACTTATTGATCTGTATATGTAGCTGATTTCTTTTGACTGAGCTATTTGATAAAGATATATTTTTCGTATACACCTTGTGTCCTTGTTTATATGTTTACATGTTATATGTTGTTGCATTGCTCGAAAATTGTTGATTGATTCATTCCAAGGATAAGTGATTGATCCTTTTCAGAAATAACTTCAACTAAACAAAATATAGTTTGAACAAATTCCCTTCATGGTGGTAGTCAGACGCCCCGAAAGCGATCATGACCCACTTACAGCTACAATGGTGGGGTTGTTCGGAGAAGCTCCATCTAACAAGACAGAGGCAGGGGCTAACGACCTGGCACTGTCTAATAACACTCGCCAGCTTAAATGGAGTAATGTTGCACAACACCGGAAACGGATGTATGACATTACAACGCATGCTTTTACCAGGCATGCTTTTACAACGTAAGTATTACAACGCAAACCTTTACAACGCATAGTGCTTTGGGGTGCTGGATAGTGAATAGTTTAATTTACTATTCCAACTCCAGTCCCCGTGGACACTAGGGAAGGTGTTGGATAGTAAATTAAATCTATTCCCTATCCTAGAGCGCCACCCAGCGCAATGCGTTGTAATGGTTTGCGTTGTAATAGTTGCGTCGCAAAGGCACTGCGTGGTAAAAGTTGCGTTGTAAAGGATGTTTCCCCCCGGAAACAGTGCTAGCTATGAATAACGAGGTAGATAGGGTACTGGAAGTATGGAGTAGTAGCGAGGGAAGCCAGGCTCCGTTGCCCCTTATAACGGCGACCTATGCCACGCTCTTTGACCCTCTAAAGTCTTTTTTTTGTAAAACTATTAATCCTAAGAATAGTATGAATAGGAAAGCCGAAGGGTGGTTTAACGCAAACTGTCGACCCACACGGAGGTCGCTAGGAGTAGCTTTAGGTGCAGGAGATCCTGAGGGAGTAAGGTTGGCACGGGCCTCTTACAGAAAAGCAGTTATGGAAGCCAAAAAACTTTGGGACCAAGCTAGGTGGCAGGACCTCAAGGAAGCGTGCGAGTCCCGGAATCCCAAACTATTCTGGGATGTGTTTAAGTGGGATAGGGGTGGGTGCCCGGATCCTCCGCAAAATCATGTTGCCAATCATCTGTGGTTCGAGTATTTTAAACCCCAGTATGCTTCTTTGGTTGACGAGCAGAACACCCTCCCGTATGGTCATTCATTTTATACTAGTGGGATATTTACACTAGCGGATGTGGATAGGGCACTAGATACCATCACACCAGATCGTGCTCCAGGAGCCGATAGAATCCCTGCAGATGTCTTTACAAGTTACAAGTCTTCCTGGCGTTTGTATATTAGACATCTAGCAAACGCAATCACCTGTGGTGCTCCAATTCCGGCATCCTGGAAGGGGGCGGAGATAATTCCAGTTTTCAAGAAGGGTGACAAAGCTATAGCAGCAAACTATAGGCCAATTAGCCTTATAGACTCCATCCAAAAGATTATGGGGAGACTGATCTTACAAAAACTTCAGTCATGGATGGACGATGAGAATATCCTTACCCCACTGCAGGCAGGCTTCAGACCATTCACTAGTACTATTGACCAGGTCTTCCATTTTATTAATATTTATTAGAAGACCGTCATTTTGGGGATGGGGGCATTATACGTGGTATTCGTGGATTTGAAGGCAGCCTTCGACTTGGTGCCGCGATGCAGGCTGTGGTGTGTTTTAAGGGAGATGGGGCTGTCCCCATAATTGCTATCTCTGATCATCCGCCTACATGAGGGTAACCATGCACGGGTTCGATGTGGGGCCAGGGGGGAGGTTACTGAGTCATTTGCCGTGAACAGGGGAGTGCGACAGGGTTGTGTGCTCGCACCGACCCTGTTCTCGCTCTTCGTAAACTGTGTGGCCGATTTCCTCTCTGAGGCACCCTCCGACGCCCCGCTGCTGGCCGGTGTACATATACCCATCCTCATGTTTGCGGACGACACCTTAATTATAGCAAAAACACCCAGTGGTCTGCAGAAAGCCTTGAGCAGGTTCGAGGAATTCTGTTCAAATCGGGGGCTAATAATCAACATGGCAAAGACAAAGTTCATGTCTTTTAATGAACATAAATCATTTTGGGGAAAGATATACATGGATAAAGCGCCTCTTGAAAAAGTGGATGCTTTTACGTATCTGGGGGTCACGCTATAGGCTGATATGAAGTGGTCAAATCAAACTGACGTGGCCACGTTAAAGCACAAACAACAGGCTGGGATCCTGGCAGCCGAATTTAAGACATCCCTCTCCAAACCTATTAGTCCCTTGTTAGAGATCTATAGCATGAAGGTTTTAAGCTCCTGTCTGTATGGAGCTGAGCTATGGGGGTTCACGAATGTCTCTACTTTAATTGCAGCTGAAAACTCATTTTTACGTAAGGTCACAAGCGTCCCTAAATGTACACCTATGTGCCCGCTACTGCTTGATCTGGGGAGGAAAGCAGTATCGGACCTGGTGAAACTACACCCACTTTTATATTGGCGGCGATTGTGGAGTATGGCCGAATTATCTCACTATGCCATGGGTCTTAAAGATGTAATGGATAGTTATCGCTTCCATAAGGTGAAGTGGCTTCGAGAGATCAGATTGCTGTTAGAGAACCTGGGTCTGAGTGAATTATGGAATGACCCCCTTAATGCTATTTTCCCCTCAAAGAAGATCCTGAAGGAGTTGTATTGGGAAATGATACGGGTTTCTGTATGTTCCAGTGGCTGAGTAAAGCATCTGACTGGCCGGTTTCTAGAATTTAAGTCAACGCCGGCCCTAGAGCAGTACTGGGATGCCATTGAGAAACCATTTGATAGGAAGCTGTATTTTCAGCTGAGGGTTGGCACCCTTCCTCTTAGGGAATTTACTAGTAAATGGGCAGAGCTTGCCGAGACTGTATGCCCAGGGTGTCAAGATAGGCGAGAGAAGATCAGTCACCTTTTGTTTTTCTGCCCTCTATACAAGAAACCTCATGCAAAGTGGATTATTCCTATTTGTAAGCTGTTAGGTTTTAGAAGGCATGAGGGGGCGTTGAGAGTTCTCTCAACCGACGCAACGTTATTAATGTCAGTAGCTATGGCCAAGTTTTGGGTTGGGCCTGGTGTATTCGATCTAGGGCATCTTCCCAGGCCCCTCGTAATGTTGATGATTAATGTCACCCCGAACTTTAAGTAATGAACTGGAGTTATGAAATGTGAATGGCCTATGTTGTGTCTCCTATTGAATTTGTTTTTAAGGAATTATTAATGTATTGTCATTGATTCTCTTTATTTGACAATTATTGAATGTTTAATATCTTCTTAAAATGTTTTTAGGTCTGGATTATTTATGCTTTTAACCTGTATGCTTGTATGTATAGTGTGCTTTTATGACTTATCTGTCGAATAAAGCTATTTTAAATTTGCTGTCAGGGCGGAGCCTAGATGAATAAGTGTATATCTCAAAGTCAGTCCACCTAGAGGCCTATCTTTCCTCTCCCATAAATCTGTTCTTGTTTCCTCTGGTTGACTGGTAGGCCCAAATGTAAGGATCCTTTGGAGATCCACAATGGATACCTGATGGATCCCAATGATAAAAAACCCATGAAGAGAAATAACAACCTGCTCTTACCATCCAATATCAACACCTTATACATATGCTGCAGAGCCTCTCCGACTGGAGATTGTATCAGTGCTCCCCCCTGAGTGGTGCAAGACAATGTCCAGAACATCTGTGTGTGATCATTCCCTTTTAGCTGGATCTCCTTTCTGTGTTGAGATTGCAACCCACACTGAAAAAATGTGACCCCTGAATGGAGGAGAGCTGGTACAGGTTTATGTGTCGTTGTCAGACAAGAACTAGGCCTATATTTACTATGGTCTGCGCGGATGCTCGTGTGCCAGTGCACAATTTTACACTACACCCATTGGCTTTTATAATGAAAAGTAAAATGACACAACACCGTAGTAAATAATGCCCTTTGCATTGCCCTGCTGAAAAAAAGAGGAAGCATCCCTTATCCACTGTTTAGGCAGAAGGTGCTGCGCAAGTGGTTACACTGCATTACACTTGACTATGCAGAGGACCCATAGCAAACTTTAGTTATACCAGCAGGAGCTGCACCACCCCATGCCCTCTGCTAGTGGGGCATGGATCAACACTGTCACTCCACGTTCTCACTTAGTACCACAAACTGTGATGACCTCCGAAGGTAAAGCGTCCATGCTCAGTCTCTGCTATGCAATTATTTACTTTCACTAATGCCACTAGTCAATCCTGCGGCTTGGTACCAAATGTAGGAATAACGGGTCTTGTCTGTCTGTCCAGGCACAGCAGTCCTATTCACAAAAGCAATTTGGAGAACCTAAAGTATTACTTCTGAAGTACTCTGCTATGTCCTCCCACATGACTTTGTGAATTTGCCGCAAAACATCTAAAAAGGGAATATTAATTTATGATTTGTGCTGATGGAGTGCGCAGCCCTGTTTGTACGTTAACTAATAGGTAGTTGGGTATTTTGGGGTTGGCTTAAAAGGTAAGATGACGTAAAAAGGTACTTCTGTAGAGCTACTCATGAGTCATTCAGTCAATAAGAGTCAGAGGCGCAACTAGAGCCAAATTTCGGGGAGGGTGGGGGTAAGAAAAAATTTCGGGGGGGCCGAGTCGTTAAGCAATAGGCAGAGTGGAGCTGTAGGGGCTCCTAGAAGGGGTAAAACAACAACAAAGACTCATTACATGCAAATGGTCTTTCAAAGACCTGTGAAGTGCTCGGGTGTGGCTGTGTGTGTGCCCGGGAAGTAGTCTCATCCCGGGCTGCCACACACGACGCGGGGGGGGGGGGGGGGGGGGGGGGGGGGGGGGGGGAGTGTTGCGCGCCTGATGTGGGTGCATTACTAGCTGGTCACGCGCATTCGAATCTCCTTGTCTGCGTCATCTGCGCCCCTTGTTCCCCGCATGCGCACATTTCTGCACACGCGCCCCGTCCCGCTCACCATGCACGCGCCAGGCAGGCAGGATTAGAGTTGCAACAGCAGAAGGGCAGGCGCCCGTGGCGTTGATCCGTGCAAGCTGTTTAATAATGGCGCCATTCATTCACTGGTTTCAACAAACAAAAATAGAAAAATGGACAAAAAAACCCAGAAATGATACCACTGTCTCGGGTAGGCACGTATTTGTGTCTCTAAGTAACCGGATCGTGTTCCTCGCGTCAGAGATGGGCAAGAAAATTTCCCTCCAGGCAGCGGGCACCAAGCAATGTGAGCATTAATAACCACAGACAGCGTGACTTACAAGCTGCACAAAGAAGTTGTGTGCTTTAAGAAACTGGATAGTTAATTGTGGGTAATTAACATTATTGCAAGAGATAAACCTAGATTTACAGGAAGTGAAACGGACAAAAGAAACACAAGAAGTCCCTCTGGCTCTTTCCATCATTGTGTAAGATCCAAAGAGTAACATTAGCACCTGATGAAAGCGGAAATACGGCCATAATTGTACTGATTATTTTAACCTCTTTGGTCCCAGGACTGAGTTTAAACTAATGGTTGGTATTCGGTCTAAATCGCTATAAAGTAGGAAATGAAGGCATTTGAAGTGATATTGTATTGTATTGCAGTATTTGTATTGCGCTTACTTCCCCTAATGGGACACTCTATTTTACGCTACTCTACTATACACTATTCCACCCCACTCTATGTTAGTGCACTGTACATCAGTAACAGTCAATGTTATTGCACTCTTCACTACTCCACTGTATACCACTACAGTCTACCCCACTACACTGTACCGTGCTTAGGGTGACCAACCGTCCGTAAATTTCACGGACAGTCCGTAAATTGGACCTCACGTCCGTTGTCCGTGAGGATCCTTTTTACGGACGCCTTTTGTCCGTAATTTTGGCCATGGCTTAGCGGGGCCGCTGAGCACACCTCCCGGAGCACAAGAGCAGCCCCATCTGCCCATTATCATTCTGTATGGGCTGATGATTGCCACATACAGAATGACAATGCGCCCGTCTGGAGTGTCACTGCATGCGGTGGGTCTCCTCCTGCCTCGGTCTAGGGCAGCGCATTTTGTTAGATGAAAGGAATGTGCAAACACACAAATGCTGCTCCAGAATCCAGTTCATTCAAAGCTGGTGAAACAAGGTGAGAAGAAGGGGTCCGGGCTAGAGTTCTTTCAGTCTCATCATTTTAGAAAAGTGCAGTTTCAATATTATATTAACAAAGCCATGGTTGCTGCATTTTTATTTTATGCATCTAACAACCACTGACAAAGCCAATACTTCTGGCTTGTTGTAGGTGTAACGTTACTTGTTATTTATCTGGATACAATGACAGAAGAGGCAAAATACCAGTCTAGTGGCACACTATTCTAAAGCTAAACCCAGATTTTTAGCTTAGGTGTTTTAAGCCCCGCCCTTAATTACATCGAACACCCCCTTTTGAGGGAAACCCCCCCTTTTTTTCATCCTGCTTAAAGCCCTGGAAATAACACCATATCACAGTCACCTCACAGCATGGCACTGTGCATCATGCTTGACTCATGCCTTTTACTTTTTCAGATTGCCTATGTGCAGGGGCATAGTGAACCCTCCGCCACCCCACCCCTTGCTTTAGGAACTACATCAAGGGTGACATTTTTGATGGGTCTCTTCTGTCTGGAACTCTGCAGACGAAGGCTCAGCTCATAATTAATATGAAAAGGTTGGCGAGTGAGTAAGTGAAAGGATGGATGGATGGATTGGTGAATGGATTTTTCAAAAGGTGAATAGATGGATAATGGGCGAAAGGATGGATGGATGAGTGAAAGGGTGGATGATCGGTGAGTGAATGGGTGGATGGATGAGAGAAAGGATGGATGAGTGATAGGGTCAATGGATGGATTCATGAGTGGATGAGTAGAAGGATGGGTGGATGGATGGAAGGGAGGATGGCTAAGTGAAAGGGTCAATGGAGAGAGAAAGGGAGGATGGGTGGATGACTGAAAAGGTGAATGGGTGGAAGGATGAATGACTGGATGGATGAGTAAGTGAAAGGATAGCTGGATGGGTGAAAGGGTAAATGGATGGATGGAAGAGTGGATGAATTAGTGTACGGATGGATAGGGTGAAAAGGTGGATGGAGGGATGAGTGAAAGTGTGGATGGAGGGATGGATGAGGGAAATGATGGCTGGAAGGATACACAATGGATAGTTTTGCAAATGGATGAATATGCTTGGATATAAATGGGATTACTTATATACTATTGCGCGACCTCCTTTGATGTGTCTGTAAAACCTACCTTTTGTCCCGAAGATTTTTTCTGAATTTTCACCCCCTGTCCTGAATTTTTGTCCTGAATTTTGACCCTTTGTCCTGAATTTTTACACTCACCGTCCTGAATTTGCACCCATGACAGTTGGTCACCCTAACCGTGCTCCACTCTACAACTCTCCACTCTATGCCTCTACACTGTATGCCACTCCACTCTCCGCTGTTCCAGTCTTCGCTATTCCACTGTACAGCATTACATTGTACCTCACTCCATGCCAGTACGCCCCTCCACTCTACTCACCTTCACTCTACCCCACTCTCAACCAGGTGTACACTATTTCACTGTATGCCACTCTAGTGTGTGTCACTCCATTGTACATAATTTCACGGTATGCTACTGCACTGTACCTCACTCCACTATATGTCACTCAACTGTACAACACTTCACTTTAAACCATTCCACTGTACGCTACTGTATTCTATACTAATCTACTGTACTCCACTTTAACATACTCCAGTGGGTGCCCCTCCTCTGTACACTGCTCTACTGTATGCTATTCCACTGTATGCTGCTCACCTGTACAAGATTCCAGTCTATGTCACTCCACTGTACGCTACATTATACACCAATACATTCAACACTTTTCCACTGCACTCAACTCCACTGTACGACACTCGGCTCTAGGCTATTCCACTATATGCCATTCCACTCTAAGCCGCTCGAATATATGCTATTCCACTGTAACCCACTCCACTAAATGCCGCTCTACTTTATCCCCACTCCACGCCGCTGCACTCTATGCCACTGATTCTATGTCAATCCACGCCACTCTAATCTACGACACTGTACTGTACATCACTCAATTCCAATCCACTGCATGCTATTACATTGAACCTCACTGCATTCTACACTCCACTGTACGCCACTACAATATATGCCAATCCCCTCTACCCTACTACACTCTACCCTATTCCGCTGTACGCCACTCCACTCTATGTCTCTACACTTTACGCCCAAGGTTACTCCACTCTACAATACTACACTGCAGCTACTCTACTCTACGCCACTACACTCTACACTATTCCTGTGTATGCCACAACACACTACACACTACACCTCTTCACTCTACGATACTCCACAGTACGCCATTACACTGTACGCCACTATAGTCTATTCCACTGCACTCTACCCCGCTCCACTCTACAACATTCCACTATACGATATTCAACTCTACAATGCTCCATTGTACGCCACCACACTGCACGCAATTCTAATATATGCTAAATCCACTCTGTTATTCCAATGTATGCAACTACATTGTACCTCAATCCACTCAACGCCACTAAACTGTACTCTACTGAATGCCACTCCAATGTACGCTAATCCACTCTACGACGCTCCACTCTATGCCACTCCACTTTGCCACACCCCAGTGTACACTATTCCACTGTATGCCACTCCAGTGCTCTGCACTCCACTCTATGCCACTCCAGCCTGTGCTATTCCACTGAACTCAAATACACTGTACCTCACTATACTCTATGCCAGTCAACTCTAGAACACTCCAGTGCACGACACTCCACTATACGCCATTTTACGCCAGTCCACTCTAACACATTCCACTGTACGCCACTGCACTCTACATTTCTACACTGTCGCTAGTCCACTCCACATGATTCTACTGTACGCAACTCCACTGTATGGCTCTCCACTCCATGCTATTCCTTTCTATGCCACTCCCTGCATGCCATTCCACTGTATGCCACTCTAATACATGGTATTCCACTGTAGACCACTCCTGTGTATGCCACTACCATAATGCTACTCTACTTTACCCTACTCCACTCTAAGCTACTCTGCTCAATCCCACTCCACTCTATGCCACTGCACTCTATACTATTCCCCTCTATGCTACTCAACTGTACACTATTATTTATGTAAATACAAGCTTGTATGGAGCGGAAGCTAGGTCACTGCGCCACGTTCGTTTGATTTCGTTTGTAGAATGGAGATGTACTAAGGACTTCATACCAAACTTACCTTGGTTATCACGCTTGGGTTCGAATGGAGTCGCATCAGAACTAGTGTGTTGAACAACAAACAAGACATATGGTGATTGTGACGCGTTGGAGAAAGAAAGGAAAACTTACAAATGAACGTAGCAACGGGATGAATTTTATTTACATTAAGATTCTAAGTTGGAGGATTTGCTTGCAGCACATGAGGCGTATTGACCATTGTTTGAACATTTTTTGCAGCATGAAAAACTGACAGAACTATTCTTTTTTTTAAAGTAACTTCAAATAAATGAACCGTGGAGTTGAGGACTTCGCTTCTTTCTGAATACCTTGTTGAGCTGTGTATATGGGACAGTGCAAGTTGAGTTTCAATTTGGTTGAACTGCCTTGAAAAAGTCTTTTGGATAAGACGAAATACGTGTAGGCTGATTGTTGTGGAAAACAAAATAAATTAATAAAACAACAGTGGAATTACTACCTTCCATGAACCCTTTTTTTGTGCATCGACATTAAGAGAAGAGATACTTTTGTACTTTGAATAAGTTGTAATGTCTGGTACAATTGCATAGATTATCTTGTTGCTATCCGAGGACCTAATGGTCTTTTCAGTTTACTTATGAGAGTGCTGGCCTAAGGTTCTATTATTTCAAAAAGAAGGACGAAGGCTGGCGTCCGGTCATAAATCTAAAATATTTGAACAACTTCCTAATGTACAGACACTTCACGATGGAGGGTATCCATCTTTTGAGGGACAATTTGCAAGCCAAGGAGTGGGTGATAAAACTGGACCTCAAGGATGCCTATTTTACGATACCCATGGAGGAGGACTGTCGAAAGTACCCTTGTTTTACTTGGAAAGGGATCCTTTATCAGTTCCAATGTCTCCCCTTCGGGCTCTCCTCAGCACCTTGGTGTTTCACCAAGGCCCTGGGACCAGTGGCCTCTTATCTCAGAAAAAGGGGGGGGTTCATCTAATAATTTACCTAGACAATATCCTCATTATGTCTCAAGACAACTTGGTAATCCAGGAACATTTACATATGACCGTAGACCTCCTTCAGAACCTTGGCTTCATCCAAAATATAGACAAATCTATCATGGTCCCTACTCATGAGATAGAATTCCTCGGTTTCAAGGTAAATTCTATTGTTTCCAACCTAATGCTTCCACAGAAAAATGTTACCAAGATAAAGAAATATGTCTTGTTTTTCCTTTCAAAAGAAATAATCTGTCTGAAAAATCTAGCCAGGTTGTTCCCTGATTCAGGACTCATGGGGTCAAGTTCAAATAGACCTGTTCGCCAGCAGACTAACTCACCAAGTTCAGAGTTACTTCAGCTGGAAACCAGACCCGGGTGCTTCAGGGGTAGATGCTTTTCTCCAATCTTGGGAGGGGATCAAGGGTTACGCAATTCCCCCCTTTCGTAATGATTCAGAGATTGTTGTGGAAAGTGAGACTCGAGTCCTGTTCCATCATCCTTGTAACACCCTTCTGGAAATCCCAGGTTTGGTTCCCCGGGGTAATCGAGTTGGCGGTGGACCTTCCACGGTTAATCCCATCATCTTTAGATCTTCTCCAGGGTCTGGACAGAGAAGAACATCCTTTGGTTCTAGAAGGGAAGATGAACCTTCTTCTCTGGAGGATCTCAGGAGTCCAGGCAGATATTCTGAGCTTTCAGGAGAGGCTAAGAGCCTTTTGGAAGATTCATGGGCACCAGGAACCAGGAAGAGGTACACGGGTGTTTGGAGAAAGTCGTCTTGTTGGTGCCTGGAAAGGGATCTGGATCCCATACAGGCCTCGCTACAACAAGAAGCCAACTATCTTGCCTATCTCTTTGAGTCAGGTCTTTCTTATAGAACTATCAATTGCTACAGATCAGCAATTTCTTCCGGCCATGCTTGATTAATAACCTTGCTATTGGTAGCAACCCCTTAATCAAAAGAGTTATGAAGGGTATTAGATTAAGGAGACCCCCCCAAGGCTTGTTACGAATCCCTTTGGGATGTTAACCTTATCTTTAATCTCTTCCTTTTCTGGCCTGTCAACAATTTACTCTCCCTTAAAAGTATCTCCAAGAAACTGATGACTCTGATGTGTCTGATTTCTTTTAGAAGAGTCTCAGACATTAAAGCTTTGAATCTTTCTACTAGGTTCTACTCCTCCAAAGGTGTTAACTTTGATATCTGGAGTAGAACTAAAACAATGTCTGAATTGGTCTTCTACCCCTTTTTTCACAAGTGTGAAAAACTGTGTGTTGTAAATTGTATGAAGTGCTATGAAAGCAAAATTCCTAATTTTAGACCCTTTGGCACTGATCAACTTCTTTTGTCTTATGTTAGTCCTTTTAGACCTGTCTCTTCAGCCACCTTGGCCAGATGGGTACGCCTGATGAATCTATGACAAAATCTCGAATACAAAAATATCGACATACAAAATTATCGCAACAAAAATATTGATGGCAAAAATATCGGGATCCTATACCTAACAAGGTAAGTACAAAAATATCGAAAAAAATATATAGAATGTCAAAAATATTGTTTTTTGTAAAATATTGTTTTATTTTATTAAAATAAAAATGTAATATTAACAAAATAATACTTATAAATGTAATAAATATATTTTAAAATATATTATATTTAAAATTAATACATAATGTAATACAAATTAATAACAATAAAGATACAATACATATTATATTTTTCATTAACAATAACTCTAAATTAATTATTTTAATAACTTATAAATAAATAAAAATATATTAAATTACAAATAAATGTATATACATAAAATAATAATATAAATAACAATTACTAACAACATAAAACTAATTAAAACAAAATACATTTTAGATAGCGTATGAGTAAAAATTACTATTCCCACTCCAGAGAGTGCAACAGTAGGGAAAGTGTTGGATAGAGTAGGGGTAACAATTACTATTCCCACTCCAGAGAGTGCAACAGTAGGGAAAGTGTTGGATAGCGAAGGGGTAACAATTACTATTTCCACTCCAAAGAGTGCAACAGTAGGGAAAGTGTTGGATAGCGTAGGGGTAACAATTACTATTCCCACTCCAGAGAGTGCAACAGTAGGGAAAGTGTTGGATAGCGTAGGGGTAAAAATTACTATTTCCACTCCAGAGAGTGCAACAGTAGGGAAAGTGTTGGATAGCGTAGGGGTAACAATTACTATTCCCACTCCAGAGAGTGCAACAGTAGGGAAAGTGTTGGATAGCGTAGGGGTAAAAATTACTATTCCCACTCCAGAGAGTGCAACAGTAGGGAAAGTGTTGGATAGCGTAGGGGTAACAATTACTATTCCCACTCCAGAGAGTGCAACAGTAGGGAAAGTGTTGGATAGCGTAGGGGTAAAAATTACTATTCCCACTCCAGAGAGTGCAACAGTAGGGAAAGTGTTGGATAGCGTAGGGGTAACAATTACTATTCCCACTCCAGAGAGTGCAACAGTAGGGAAAGTGTTGGATAGCGTAGGGGTAAAAATTACTATTCCAACTCCAGAGAGTGCAACAGTAGGGAAAGTGTTGGATAGCGTAGGGGTAACAATTACTATTCCAACACCAGAGAGTGCAACAGTAGGGAAAGTGTTGGATAGCGTAGGGGTAAAAATTACTATTCCAACGCCAGAGAGTGCAACAGTAGGGAAAGTGTTGGATAGCGTAAGGGTAACAATTACTATTCCAACTCCAGAGATCGCAACAGTAGGGAAAGTGTTGGATAGCGTATAGGTTAAAATGATATACTTATAAATAAATGCTTTTTTAAAATAATAAAAATATGATCTATTAAATAAATATAAACCATTTACAATACCTATACATAATTATTGAAAACACGATTAGATAACCCAAAAAAATTATTAAAAAATACAATTTTATAATATTTAATTACCAATTAATAATTAATTAACAATTATATAATTAACAAATCAATTAATTTAAAAACATTATTACTTAATTACATTTAAATTACTTCCCACCATATTCCCCTATAAACCCACAACCCGCAACAGAACACATTTATCAATTAATGATTTAATTAAAATTAATTACCAATTAATTAAAATTATTTACCAATTAATTAACATTAATTTATATTTTCCTACTAATTAATAATTAATTCAACATAATTAAATTACTTCCCACCCTATTCCCCTATAAACCCACAACCCGCTACAGAACATATTTATCAATTAATCAATTAATTAAAATGAATTACCAATTAATTCAATTTAATTACCAATTATTTACAATTAATTAATAATAACTACTAATTAATAATTAATTTTACATAATTAAATTACTTCCCACCCTATTCCCCTATAAACCCATAGCCCGCTACAGAACATATTTATCAATTAATCAATTAATTCAAAGTAATTAAAAATAATTACAAATTAATTAATATTCATTAATTATTCCTACTAATTAATAATTAATTTAACATAACTAAATTATTTCCCACCCTATTCCCCTATAAACCCACAACCCGCTACAGTACTAAAATACAAAATTTAATTAAATTACATGAAAAAAATTAAAAAACATAATAAATACAATATAATATACACAAAAATTATAAAAAAATCGATATTAGTAACATCGAAATTATTTACATCGATATTACTGACATCGATATTTAAAACTTCGATATTACTAATATTGATATTAAGAGTGTCGATATTAATTACCTTCGATATTATGTCCCTTCGATATTTAAACTTTGATATAATTGTATATCGAAATTTAAATCTCGATATTTTGTCTGTGCACCCCGCCTGATTATGCATGAAGTTGGTGTGGATCTCTCTGTATTTGGAGCTCATTATTTTAGGGGAGCAATGGCTAGCAAAGTATTTTGAGTCGGCGGTTCCCTGCCCGAAATACTTAAAGCCGCAGATTGTTCTAATGCAGGTACCTTTTCAAAGTTCTATTTGAATGGCTTTAAACATGCATAATGGTAGCCTCCAGTCTTGTGATGAAATGACGATTCTCCAATTGTTATGCAGAGTGCATCTTGATTTCATTAAAGACAAACTAAGACTAACATTATCCCACCCTCCTCTCCCTGAGAGGTTTGGGTTCGATACTGTTTATCTTTAATATAGTGATATTATATTTCTCAGAATTTTAATGTATTGTGCATTGTTGTCATTATCTATTCAGTTTTAGTCTGTCCCCATTTCTTTCACTACACAGTGTTTTTTGTTTTTTTTCTCAGATAATAATGTTTAGGCCACGTTGTGCGCCTGTGTCATTGCAACCCAAGAGAAAGATTGAAGTGTACACTGTCTCCTTATTATATTGCTAATGTTCTATTTTTGTGATGTATTTACATTATTTAAAGGGCTGCATGTTTGGGCAGCAAATAAAAGTATTTACATAATGTTAGCCTCCATTTGTCTTTAATGAAATCAAGATTCTCTCTGCATACAAATTGGAGAATTGTCATTCTACTGTATGCCACTATACTGTACCTCAATCCACTGTATGCCACTCCAGTCTTTGCCACTGCACTCTAGGCTACTACACTGTACACTATTACACTCTACCACACTACACTCTACACCCTTCCACTCCTCAACACTCCACTCTAATCTATTAGACCAGGGGTACTCATAGTACGGCCCGCGGGCCGGTGGCGGCCCGCCAAGCCTTCCTTGGCGGCCCGCGGACCTTCCAGACATGTGCCAGTTTAAAAAAAATAATAATTCTCGAGTGTCAGTAAACACCACCGGCTGCAGCAGCCTGGAGAGGCTCTGCTCTCTGGGGGCTGAGAGATTACAGCCATAGAGTGGAGCTGCAGGGGCCTCAGAAGAGGTGAAACAGAACAAAGACTCATTAAAAAGTTAATGGTCTTTAAAGACGTGTGAAATGCTCCGGCGCGGCTGTGGGCACGCCAGGCAAGCTGTCTCATCCCGGGCTGACAAGGGGGTGGCAGGGTGCTAAGAACTTCAGTGTATGTCGTCTTTAACCAGCAAATGTTAAACGTTGTGCCAAGTACATCTGCACTTGAAAGAATTACTTAAATAACTTGCTTCCCAACAGGAGCCAAACTGCCAACTACAACTCTGAACACTCTTTTTCTTATCACGGTGCCGGACACAGGCACAGGGAAAGTGGGTGGCCGGAGTGTGCGTGTGCTGCTGACCAGCCTTAACATTGCTGTCAGAGCGCGACTTGCAGAGTTGCTAAAAGGCATTGCTGGGGCTTGGCGGGCTCCCGGGAGGGAAAGTCAGGGGAGGGAGAGAGAGGGAGGGGGAGAGAGAGGGATAGTCAGGGGAGGGCGATGGAGGGAGAGAGGGAGAGTCAGGGGAGGGCGATGGAGGGAGAGAGAGGGATAGTCAGGGGAGGGCGATGGAGGGAGAGAGAAAAGGAGAGTCAGGGGAGGGCGATAGAGGGAGAGAGGGAGAGTCAGGGGAGGGCGATGGAGGGAGAGAGAGGGAGAGTCAGGGGAGGGTGAGGGAGGGGGAGAGAGGGAGAATCAGGGGAGGGCGAGGTAGGAAGAGAGTCAGGGGAGTGTGAGGGAGGGGGAGAGAGGGAGAATCAGGGGAGGGCGAGGTAGGAAGAGAGTCAGGGGAGGTTGAGGGAGGGGGAGAGAGGGAGAATCAGGGGAGGGCGAGGTAGGAAGAGAGTCAGGGGAGGGTGAGGGAGGGGGAGAGAGGGAGAATCAGGGGAGGGCGAGGTAGGAAGAGAGTCAGGGGAGGGCGAGGGAGAGACAGGGAGGGAGAGTCAGGGGAGGGCGAGGGAGGGAGAGACAGAGGGAGGGAGAGCGATGCTGGAGGGAGAGCCAAGGCGAGGGAGGGAGAGCCAGGGCGAGGGAGGTATGGAGAGTGAGGGGAGGGTGAGAGAGGGAGAGAGACAGGGGAGGGCAAAGGAGGGAGAGGGAGGGAGAGAGTCAGGGGAGGGCAAAGGAGGGAGAGGGAGGGAGAGAGTCAGGGAAGGGAGAGAGTCAGGGGAGTGAGAGAGGGAGAGTCAGGGGAGAGTGAGGGAGGGAGGGGGAGGGCGAGTCAGGGGAGGGAGAGAGGGAGAGAAGGGGGAGGGAGGAAGGCAGAAGTAGGGATGGAGAGAGAGGTAGGGAGACAGCAGGAGGGAGAGAGGGAGGGAGACCGAAAGAGATGGAGGGAGACAGAAAGAGAGAGGGAGGGAGACAGCGAGAGAGAGGGAGGGAGACAGCGAGAGAGAGGGAGACAGAGAGGGAGGGAGGGAGGGAAGGAAAAGGAGGAAGGGAGGGAGACAGAGAGGGAGGAAGACAGAGAGCAGGAGGGAGGGAGACAGAGGGAGGGAGGCAGACAGAGAGAGAGAGACGGAGGGATGCAGAGGGATGGAGACAGAGAGAGAAAGAAAGAGAGAGGGGAAGGGGGAGGGAGACAGAGGGAGGAAGAGGGAGGGATGGAGACAGGGATGAAGACAGAGGGAGGGATGGAGACAGAGGGTGAGAAGGAGGGAGACAGAGGGTGAGAAGGAGCAAGGCTGAGGGTGTGAAGGAGGGAGACAGAGGGTGTGAAGGAGGGAGACAAAGGAAGAGGGAGGGCGACAGAGGGAGGGAGGGAGACCAAGGGAGGGATGGAGACCAAGGGAGGGAGGAAGAGAAAGAGAGAGAGGGAGGGAGAAAGAGAGAGGGAGGGAGACACAGAAAGGGAGGGAGACAAAAGGGGAGGGAGGGAGGTATAGAGGGAGGGAGACAGGGAGGGAGGTATGGAGGGAGGGAGACGGGGGAGGGAGAGAGGGAGGGAGGGAGACAGGGAAGGAGAGAGAGGGAGGGAGGGAGACAGAGAGAGGGAGGGAGACAGAGAAAGGGAGGGAGACAGAGAAAGGGAGGGAGACATAGAGGGAGGGAGGGAGACAGGGAGACATGGAGGGAGGGAGACAGGGAGACATGGAGGGAGGGAGACAGGGAGGGAGACAGAAAGGGAAGGAGGGAGACAGAGAGGGAAGGAGACAGAGAGGAAAGGAGACAGAGAGGGAGGTATAGAGGGAGGGAGACGGGGAGGGAGGGAAACAGGGAGGGAGACAGGGAGGGAGGGGACAGAGAGGGAGGGAGACAGAGAGAGGGAGGGAGGGAGAGAGAGGGAGGGAGACAGAGAGAGGGAGGGAGACAGAGAGGGGGGAGACAGAGAGGGGGAGGGAGTTAGAGAGGGAGGGAGACAGAGAGGGAGGGAGACAGAGAGTGGGAGGGAGACAGAGAGAGGGAGGGAGAGAGGGAGGGAGACAGAGAGGGAGGGAGACAGAGGGAGGGAGACAGAGAGAGGGAGGGAGACAGAGAGGGAGGGAGACAGGCAGGGAGGGAGACAGGGAGGGAGACAGGCAGGGAGGGAGACAGGCAGGGAGGGAGACAGGCAGGGAGGGAGACAGTGAGGGAGGGAGACAGGGAAGAAGGGAGAGAGAGGGAGGGAGGAAGACAGAGAGAGGGAGGGAGACAGAGAGAGGGAGGGAGACAGGGAGGGCGGGAGGGAGGGAGACAGAGGGAGGGAGACAGAGGGAGGGAGAGGGAGAGAGGGAAGAGGGAGAGAAAGATAGGGAGGGAGGGAGAGGAAGAGAGAGAGGGAGAGAGAGAGAGAGAGAGATATGTGTGTATGCTGGATCTGGTGAGTCAGTGGACGAAGACGTTTGCTGCAGGGGCGTGTGTTCAACCTCATGGTCACAGTTTTTTTTTGCTCTAGCCCGCCCCCTCTCTCACTGACCCCGCCCCCACTGGTGCGGCCCTCGGCCGCAAACCACACTGTAAATGTGGCCCCTGTGAGAAAGTTTGTGAGTACCCATGTATTAGACTGTACTTCACTCCACTCTACAACATTCTAAGCTAATCCACTCTACGCCATTCCTCCAAACATCACTCCACTGTACCGCACTGCACTGTACAACACGCCACTCTACCCCATTACACTCTACACCACTTCACTGTACACTATTACACTCTACCACACTACACTACACTCTTCGCCACTACATGGTACGCTATTCTACTGTATGTCACTCCACTCTACAACACTCTACGCTAATGCACCGCATGCCGCTCCACTACACGCCACTCCACTGTACCGCACTGCACTGTACAACACTCCACACTACCCCATTATACTCTACACCACTTCACTGTACACTATTCTACTGAAAACTCTCTCCACCAAATTCCATCCTGGTTGACAGTTCCACTCGCCTCAGCTGTACTGCCCAAATTCTCCTAGAGAGTTTATGTCACTCCCTATCTTGTATCCTCATCCTCTCTACTCCATTCACTGAATTGGAAGCATTGATTTATATCACTGTAAATACAAACCATGAAGTCCATATGACCAGCGAGTTAATGTTGTACTAGAACAGCACATACATTGAGATTGGTGATGTCCTAGAAAACTGAAAAAAATCGTATCTTTTTGTGAGAGATGATTAACTGTACAGTTGGTATAAAGTCTCATCTTGCTCACGATGTTGGCCTGCTGGGGCTCAAAAGCCACGCCATTTACTTGGCCATTGGCTGCTTTATCTTATGCCACTACGCAATGCTGGCAGCCTCCCTATGCCTTATAAATTCACTGCTGTGTGTTTTATGCCCATCACCATCTTACTGGTGACTCTCATGCAGTGTTCCATTAATGCCCTCTGGCAGATCTCCTCGATCCTACCAGTCACCAAGGACTGTCTTCCATGACCGCTCCTATCTTCGTCAGTGGCAGTATAATTAGAGGAACTTGAATTTTGTGATCATGCGGCCACAGCATTTTTTGCATAATTATATTTGTCGCATTTGCCGCACAATCTATCATCTGCTGCACAATCTGCAGATTAAAACAAATTGTTTCTGGTTCAAATGTTACTGAAAACGTACTGACGTGTTGCCACGCAGTGGAAGGCCCTTTGCAAATGTTTTCTGGTCACCTTTCTGTTGCCTAACGTAATATTTAGATGTTAATGAGGTGCAACCAATGCCCAGACAGTGGTAGCAAGTGTAAAAATTATGAAAATAGGAAGTAATACTGTTACAAAATGTGACGCATTATGCCACATAATTTGCTTTTTCATGCTGCATAATTTACTCAACCCTACTGCAAAATATGGCCTGCTGGCAGAGTCAGTGTATGGTGCAGGTTGCAGTTCCCTCCCCTGAACACGTTGAGCCCTGGCACTTACATGTTTTACAAATAAGCACTGCATGGCATCTGTCTATGTTAGAGTAGCCACTTTTGCTACAAGCAAAATCTGGAGTTCAACCCTTGGTCACATTAAGGTGACACTCCACCACCATTGTCTTTATTTTTATTTTTTAAAGAATTTGGGTTATATTTACAAAACATTTATGCAATGCAGAACAGCAAGTAAAGCAAGTGCATTTGCTAGCGCCATTTTGCAAGGGTCCCTGTGTTACAGGCAGGATTTGTTTTGTGGAAGAAGGGGCACCTCCCTGCACAAAAACAATCCTAAGAGGCAGTTCACTTTTTCTATGTGTGATGCAAAATGCATCACACATAGGAAGAGGAAGTCACGAGGAGAAATAAACATATTTCTCCTCTTATGCCTTTTGGTGGTAAGCACTCCGTTTTGATGCAAACGTAGGTTGCAACCTTTAGTAAATGTGGGATTGTGTTAGAATCCATGGGTGGATGCATGGGAATGCTCATGCTCCACTCATGGAATTTGTGCCACAACAAAATGTAATGTAATACAGCACAAGCCATTGTGTTGCATTGCATTTCTGTACAAAGCCACGCAAGGCAGTGCAAATAGCCTTGTGTGTTGCTTTGTAATTCCCATTTAAGGACTTACATTGCCTTGGTATGACTTGCCTCATGCTAGGACAATGCAACAATGCAGGTCCTTAATAAAGAGTGTGTGTGTGGATATATATATGCGGCGTGAATAGCACTGTACTAATCCTATGCTTAAAGACTTTGATAGAAAAGCAGACATTTGAGGAGAGCAGATCTAGAGATGTCAGGATGCCATCAGTGTTGTCACTGACCATGTCATGAATTATGTAATATGTGACGTCATCAGCAGTGCATTGCGGGGGCGCAAGTTATAGTTAGCTGAACTAACTATAACTGCCCAATTTCACTGGATTTGCACAAGTGAAATGTCCAACTAACTATAACCTCCCTGAAACCTGTGTTTTTTTCATTGAATTTCAAAGGTTTTTTTAAATGCTGATTTCTAACTATAACGTCCCTGAAACCTGTAGTTTTTCAAAGGTTTTTTTTTTTTAAACACATTTTATTTGTCAAGGTTCACATATATTGCAGGGCCCTGCTCTCCAGAGATGACTGCACAATCAGACCATACAAGAATCACGGCTTTGACAGTTTTCACGTAAGTGTAATAAAGCATGAATAACAACATAACAATTTACCCCAACTCCCGCCCCCGACCCTCCCCCCGATCGCACTGAGACTTCACATTCCTGATCAAAGCTTATAAATATAGCTGATGTACCCCCCCCCTCGGGCCCCCCACACAGCACCTCTGCACTCCGAAGATGTGCACGTACATCAACCCAACGGGTGAGCCTCTGTTGCTGGTGGTGGATCTAACAACAGGCCCAATAATCTGCCCATCATTTACAGATCTTGTAGTGTTTGTGCGGGCACCCCCTAGCAATGAAAATGAGTTGTTCCAGCCCCATATAAAAGTCCAAGCCATTCTTCCATGCGGCCACCGAAGGGGCTCTCTGGGCCTTCCAAGCCCTGTCAATGTCCCTTTTCGCTAGAGTGAAGCCCAATTGCATCAGATGCCGCTTGTAAATATTGCCTCCTTCCATAACATGAAGCAGGGCCAACCGCGATGTGCTGGGGAGTTCCCACCCATGAGCCTCAGAGAGGCAGGTAAAGACTACCCTCCAGAAACAGTCTAGGGAAGGACAGTGCCAGACTGTGTGGATAAATGTGCCCTCCTCTCGACTACATCTAAGACACATAGGAGAGTCTATCAGTCTTGTCTTCCACAGGTGCGCTTGTGTAAAATAAACCCTGTGTAAGTATTTGTACTGAATGGGGTGGAGTCATATGGCTATGGCTGCCCCTCGTGGAGCAGCCAGGACCTCGGTCCAGTCTTCCTCCTCCAGTGGACCTACATCTCCCTCCCAGTGCCCAAGGAGTTTCTGAAGCGTGGGAGAGCAATGAGTAAGAATTTCAAAGGTTTTTTAAATGCTAATTTGTAACTATAATGTCCCTGAAACCTATGTTTTTTTCAGTGAATTTCAAAGGTTTTTTAAATGCTGATTTTTAACTATGCCTACAGAGGTAGGACATGTGCAGAAAGAGGAAGAAAGGCGCAGAAAGAAGCAAGAGATATGCAGAAAGAACCAACAGAGGTGCAGAAAGAAGCCGTGTTGCAAAGTCATCCTGTTCCCATAACGTTTTGCTAACTGGTACTGGTGGTAACTGACTCTGACTAACCAGGCCCAGAGCCAGTGCTATTCTCAAAGACATTTAGAATACAGTGAAAACACCTACATACACCAGGGTATACTATGGGTTGGGGTACTCCTGTGATTAGCATGACCTCCTCTGTAAGATCCTAGTATATAATAGGGCAGGGGAATTAAAACTACCTCTAAGTCAGAGGTGCAGAAAGATGCTTCTTTAAGTAGTAGTCACGTTTGCAGAGTGGTGGAGAAAGGGTGCTGGGCCTCTGACCAGCGCTTAGGAATTCCGCTGTGTAGGACTTACAGGAGGTACCAGGCGGGCTTCTTGGCTCCCACACTCCCTCTGGAGTAAATTGGACGTCATCCCCATCCTGTAGACTGCCAGGAGGAGCGTTTGCAGAGTGGTGGAGAAAGGGGGGCATGGCCTCCGAAGACGTCTTAGCAATTCCACTGTGTGGGACTTACTGGAGGTAACAAGAGGGGTAGTTGGCCCCCAATGACATCCTTGGGGCCAACTACCCCTCCTACTACCTTCAGTAAGTCCCACACAGTAGCATTGGTACGTACTGGTAGCAGGCCACACCCCCTTTGCCCACCACTCTACAAACATGCTCCCTGGCTTGCTCTTGGATGGGGATTAATGTCCCCTTCGTTGCTGGGGGTCCTTTAGGAGCCAACTAGCTCACCTCTTACCTCCACTAAGCACCACACCGTGGGGTTGCTGAGAGGTGGACAAAAGCCACGCCCCCTTTCTCCACCACTCTGCAAACGTGCCCCCTGGCAAGTTCTAAGTTAGGGGATTAAGTCCCCTTGAATACTGAGGGTCCGTGGGGGCCAACTGGCCCACCAGGTACCTCCAGTAAGCGCCACACAGCTGGATTGCAGAGAGGTGGTCCAAGGCCATGCCTCCATTTTACAAAACTCTGAAAACGCGCCTCTTGGCGCACTGCTGCACTGGGGATGGTCCACTTGTGTCCTAGGGTCCACAGGACACAAGAGGACCTCATAGCCCCACCAGCAATGAAAAAGAGGCACGTTTGCAGGGTGGTGTGAAAAGGGATGTGGCCTCAGACCACCTCTCTGCAAGGCAGCTCTGTGGTGCATACCGGAGGTACCTGATGGGTTAGTTGGCCCACAGGGACCCTCAGTATTCAAGGGGAATTAATTCCACAACTAACAACGTTGCCGGGGGGGGCGTGTTTGCAGAGTGGTGGGGCTGTGTGGCCCCCCTCCTTTTAGATTTTTGGGGCCCTATGGACCCCATCCCCCAGGGCCTGACCCCTTTTTATAAAAAGGTTTTGGTAAAAATTCGGGAAGGGGGCCGTGTGCCCCCCCTCCTGACCCCATTCCCTGGGGCATGGTCAGACTTTTTTAAATATTTTTTTTTTATTATTTGGAGGGGGGCTGAGTTGCCCCCATCCTCAGCCAAATATGGCCCTGGGGACCACATCCCCTGGGTCCAGCCTTTGCTTTTTGAAAGTTATTTTTTAGTTAGAGGGGAGTGTGGCCTCCCTCCCGGGCCATTTCTGGCCCCAGGGACCCCATCCCCCGCGGCTTGGCCTCTCCGTTGAGGACTGTGGGGGGAGCCCCTGACATGCAGCCCCCTTTGTCCAAAAGCAATCCTGCTTTGCTTCATTGAGGGTTACCTGCTCTCGCTTCAATCAAGTAAGCAGAGTTTGCTATAGCAGGGCGGGAGCCGTGCTCCCGCCCTGCCATAGCAAATGGCAATATCACATTGCAGAAGCCAGCCCTGGTGGTCCCCAGGGCCATCGAGGGCTCCAGGAGGGGGGCTGTGCGGTCCCCCCTCCCTTCATTTCTAAAGCCCTGGGAAGGTGGTGCCCCCGGGGTGTGTGGGGGGGCTCGAGCCCCCCACACACATTTCTTTTTTGAAATAGAGCCTAGGGGAGGCCACGGTCACCGGGGCTGTGAGAGGGCTCGAGTCCCCCACACACATTTTAATTTTTAAAAATGAGAGCCTCGGGGAGGTGGTGGTCCCCGTGGCTGTGGGGGGGCTGCATGCCCCCGTAATTCTCAATGAAGCCCCATGGAGGTGGCAGTCCCCGGTCTGCGGGCCCCCGCTATATAATTTGGGATTGCCCCTGGGACCTAGCCCACCCGGGGGCTTAACAATAACGAAGCGCGGGAGCCCGCGCTTCATTTTTAAAAATTTTCTCAGCAGAATTTGCGTACCCAGCACAAATTCTGCGGTTTAAAAAATATTAATTCTTTCAGCAGGCCTAGGGGGTCAGGGTGATTCTACCCTGCCCCCTGTTCTTGTTTTTTAATGTTTTTTTCACTGTTTTCTTGTGACTCGGATACCAAGTCACAAGATGACTGGCAACACTTCCTGGTTTGGAGTGTTGGCAGCCAATCAGAAGTCAGCTCATGCTCAGGAGGAGTCGCAACTCCTCCTCGGAGCTCAGATGTCGAAATTTTTCTTTTTTTTATTTCTCAGGAACTACTGAACAGAGTTACACCATTTAAAAAAACGGTCGCTTTCTGAACCAAGAGCTACCTTTTTGTCAAATTTTGTGTAATTCCGTTCAGCAGTTCGGGCTGTAGCTGTGTCTAAAATTCCTACGGAAATTAACATGAGGAAAATGTGTTTTGGGACCCTTTTTTCTCAGCCCCTGCTTGACGAATCACCCCGAAACTTTCAAAACAGGAGCTGACCGGAGCAGGTCATTAGTTTTGAAAATTTCACGAAGATTCGTCAAAGATATTAACAAAAGAAAAAATGCTTTTTGAATAGAATCGAGGTCCTAACTATAACTACATACTGGCGACCGGCAGTAGGCAATATATATATACGATGTCAACGGGAATAATGTTTGATATGCAATCCCTTTATGTTCCCATTCCAATTAGTTACAGTATCATGTTTAAAGATAATGTTTCAAGCTAACCAATCCAAATTTGATGGCCACAAGGATGCACAGTATACTTACATGACACTTGTGGATACTTTGAAGTACGAATACTACCACTTAAGATAAATACATATATCTCTCCTGGAGGTTAGATATAAACATAAAAATAACAAGATAGACATCATGACAGAATTGTATATTTGCACAGTGAAGCACTTAGCACTTTTTTTCAAAGCACTTATGCACTTTTAGTTAGTCAATAGATATGAGAGCACACTTTGCACTTTTGGAGATAACAAGGCAATATTGGACATATCCAGTATGTTTTGAAAGCTAGTAGAGGAGAGACTCTTCCAATGTTACATGATTCTCTAAACAATGTGATATCTAGGGATATGAGATAATGTACTCATCTACAGTATCATAAATGTATTTAAGCCGTTAGAGAACACTGAATTATGATGAGGCCATACAAAAGTTGAGACTGTGAATCTTTTTATTAAGCTTACAATCAAACAATATAAGGACAGCTTTTTTCACTTTGCACATGTATATATTTATTTATTTTAAAAATGTATATATTTTTTGTGCTTTTACTCGTGTAAATAGGAATTTTCAAATAATTATGAATGTCTCTTCTTTTAACATGAGTACGCTACGTAGGTAATGAAACTGACATATTGTTAGTGAGCAGTCTGTTTACTATGCCTATACTCCGTCAATCACCACTCCTTTTTGTACCACTTTGTTCGCCATAGGTTGGCAGGGTATGCTCAGACGTGAGCCCCTTGCTCACTTTGCCACTGGATTCAAGCAAGCTAGGCTGAAGACGGCTGAAATGCCAGAAACCGGTCCTCGGAAGCTTGTTTCCGGTCCAGGGAAGGCATGGCTTGGCAGTTCGGGCTGGACTGTTCCCATGAGGCACAGGGTCAGACTGATTTGCATATGGCCATGTCTGAACTGGGGTGGCAGAGTGGGCTAAAGAACGGTGATGGATTAAACCCAGATCTGTTGACTGGGTGTGAGTGTTTGATTGGTTCAGATGGTCCGTCCATCACCACCCCCTTTGTACCACTATGCTCCACCACGTCACACGATGTAATCACATGTTGTGTTTAAAAAAAACATGATTGTTTAGCGTTTCCCTATGTGAACAAGTTCACTCGGTGACCAAAACATTATGGCATGAAGGAAAGGGTAAAATAAACATTACTAGCAAGGAAAGTGGAGTTTGTGCTCTGTTGAAACCGTCCTAGCACTGGGACGGCGGGAGTGATTAGGAAACTGATTTTATATATATATATATATATATATATACAGTTTCCACTCTCAGCGCCGCTTGCACGCGCCAACAAAGACGAGAGAGACGGACTCTTCATTCACTCAGCAGCCGCTGGTATTTTTATTTTTCATTTTATCTGTGCTCATATATATATATATATATATATATATGTATATGTATATACATATACATATATGTCATGCTGCTGTCCATTTTGGATTAAAAGCACTTATTTGAGAATTTTCTCCTTCGTTGTGGTCTGTACCTGGTTTCGCGCTGGTGTTCGTTGTGCTGCAGGATTGTGGATTCTCATATATATATATATATATATATACATATATATATATATATATATATATATATATATATATATATATATATATATATATATATATATATATATATATATATATATATATATATATATATATATATATATATATATATATATAATGCTCCGCTGCCAAAAACAGAAGGCCCAGCACTCGTGTCAGTTTAATCACGGTTAGGATTTATTTGTGCAAATAAATTCAAAACAACAGAAGCGTTTCAGTCTTAGCTTTCGTCAGTGTTGGCTGGCGTCAATGAGGAGGAAGTTGATTTTGACAAATAATAGTCATCAAAATAAAGGAAGGACCTATACAATTCCTTTTTCAGTCACCATATTGGAATGTGCAAAGAACCTCGTAGCAGTCTATTTACGCTATTCGAGTAAGCAATACAATGCATACTTCACTAAAGCTGTAATTTTGGATAATCCAATCACGAATTAACTTTGCAATCTACATGATTCCAATTTTTACATTGAGCTCAAAATATTTACAGAGGAACAAATGTAATTTGTGGTTATTAAGCCCTGGATGGGCTGGCATTGGTTTACACAGTGAGAAAACCTTCTCTTAGTCAATACCTTCTGTGTCCAATTAATTGCATTCTTATATTGATATTCGTATCTATTTACATAATTTACAGTATGTTACTCCTAACTAATATGTTGTCTAAATCATAAACGTGTTAAATTCCAAGTCCTCCCATTCATTAACCCAGACATAAGTAAAGCTGCTCAGAATTATATACAAATATACATACTACAGATGAGTTATTAGCTCTTCCCCAGCATTCAAGCCCTTGGGCGCATTTGTTTGGAGTTCGATAATATATCTGGACTCCAAACGCCGTAACCTCTTCTACCTATCTCCTCCCCTGATATCATTGGAAAACTGCAGGAGAGTTCTATTGCTGCTATGGTGGCCAGCGAAATGGCAGGCTATGGGGTAGTTGTCATCCCTATTTGCTATTGATCTTAGATGTTCCAATATGCACATCTTAACTGCGTTCACTGTGCTCCCTATGTAGCGATATCCACATGGGCATTCCAGACAGTACATTACATGTGTTGTAGTACAGGTCATGAATTTAGTAATCTTGGTACATGATCTTTTGTCGGGGACTTGGTAGGTCAGGATTCTTTTGCTGGTACTGCATGCTTTGCATTTCCCACATGGGAATGAGCCATGTAGGCCCTGCAGTCCTGACGTCAGAGGTGAGTTAGTAAGATGGCTCTGTACCAAATGGTCCTTTAAGGACCTAGATTTTCTAAAAGTGATTTTAGGATGGTCTGAGAGCTCTTTTCCTATAACATTATCTGATTTTAGGATTCTCCAATTTCTGCACAGTATAGCTCTTATTTTACTGGCTGATGATGAGTAGTTGGTAATTAGTCTCAGACTTCCTATCTTGTCCTCTGATGTGTTAGTATGTGTGTCCCTCAGTAGTGTCTGTCTGTCAAATGATTCTACTTTCTTCTTTGCCAATTGCAATTTTTTTTGTGAGTAGCCTCTTGTTTTAAACCGTCTAATGCTATTGCTAGCTGCCTGATCATAATCTTCCTTCCTTGAGCTGTTCCTTTTTATTCGTAGCAATTCCCCATAGGGGATGCTACTTGCTAGGCTTGCTGGGTGGCTACTACATCCATGTAGGACAGAGTTGCCAGCTGTGGTCTTTCTAAATAGGGCTGTTTGAATGATTCCAGATTCTGTAAAGACTTTGAGGTCCAGGAAGTTCACCTCACAGTTGCTCATTTCGTGGGTGAATTTTAAATTTAAGTAGTTTAGATTGAGGACAGAGATATACTCTTCTGCTGATGCCTCGGACCCCTACCAAATAACGAAGAGGTCGTTGATATATCTCCGCCAACAGACCACCTGATCCACCCATTTACCCTTATCATCGTCCCAGGCCACATGCTTCTCTCACCAGCCTACGAACAAGTTCGCGTAGCTGGGGGCAAAGCAGGTGCCCATCGCCGTCCCCTTTATATCTCGGTACCGTTGGCCTTGGAAGATGAAATATTATTATTTAAGCAAAATGAAATAAATTAAAGTAACATTTCGCTGTGTTCTAAATATGTGGCTGGACGGTGCCCCAGAATGGTCTTCACTGCTGCTAGGCCATCTTGGTATCTTATGCTTGTACACAGTTTGCAGATATCAAGTGTTATTGTTATAAAATCATTTTCCCAACCTATGTCTTGTATCTGTTTGAGAAAGTCCCTGGTGTCTTTTGTATAGGAGCTTAGCTGTGCAACCAGAGGTGCAAGAAAGTAGTCAATTCATTTTGACATGTTCTCAGTTAACTCTTCTATTGACAATCGGTCTCCCTGGTGGTCTAGCAGCATCTTTGTGTACTTTAGGTAGGTGGTAACATGTTGGTATTTTTGGCTGTCTATTCTGTAAAAATAGTAGTTCTTCCCTGGATAGAGTTCCTCTTTCATGCCACTTGTTAATTAGATCTGCATATTCCTGGATACTGGTTTTGTATTCATCCTCTGTGGTGAGGGCATAGTTGGTCTTGTATTGTAATTGTTGGAGAGCCTCCTTGCAGTAGTTGTTACAAGTTTGTATAACGACGTAGCCGCCCTTGTCAGATGGCTTTATTATGATAGAGTCATCTTGTTCCAAACTTTGTATATATAAATATCATGAACAAGAAAACACAGCTGAAAACATAAGGCTGAATTTTTTAGAGGATATGCGACTAGTTCTGCAACAGCGCCAGTGGGAACAAAGCAGAACGTCACAGTTTCAACAGTGAGGAAGAGGCAGAGGAAGAAAGTGGCGCCAACAAAACCAACAAGGAGAGGAAAGAGACGAAGATGGTTCCCCAGAGAGAGAGGGGGCTCAAACAAGGAGCATGAAACAGAGAAAAGCCCGGAAATAGATGAACTACAAATTGTCAATTTATCAAAGCGAGAGATATCTGAGGCAGAAACATCACTCCTCAGAAAAGGCATAAATTATTGTCCTAAAAAGAGAATGGACCTAGCCCAAACCAGAATTGACCTCTACCTATATGTGCGCAAAATTAAATTGAAAAAATTCTTCATGGAGAACAAAGACAAACCCGAATTAAAATCATCTATAAAGGAACCAACTTCTTCCTTACTGGCAAAGGAATCTGATGATTATCTGTTGTTATTAAATCTAAATGCAGAGGAAGAAAAGGAAATATCTTTAGACGCTGCATGCTCCCAAATAGGAGCAGGACTTAGCAATAAACACCCACAATCTAAATTCTACCCCCAATTCCCTCCCGGGAATAAAATTGATGTCTTTCAAGAGGCCGTAGTGCAAGACTTATACAATCTTCGGGGAGTCAAATACAAAGACAACTTGACAAATAGTGAGCGAGACGCACTTACCAGTCTAATGAATGAAAAAGAAATTGTCATAAAAATCGCTGACAAGGGCGGTAATATTGTCATCTGGGACCGCAATGCTTACATCATGGAAGCACACAGACAATTGGAAGACAACAACTTTTACCAAAAATTACAGAGAGACTCAACAATGAATATCAAAAGGGAAATTGACAAAAAAAATCAAGGAATGGACACAAAAGAATCTGATAGATATTGAGGAAGACAAATACCTGACAGTAGACCATCCGGTCCTTGCAACTATTTACTTCCTACCAAAACTTCATAAAAACTCCAAAACACCTCCAGGACGTCCAATTCTGTCAGCAAATAATTCTATACTTGAACCATTAGATATTACATTGATTTCTTCTTACTTCCTTATGTTACACAGTTAAACTCATATATAAAGGATACCAGTGATGCACTTAGAATCATGCAGGAGATCACATGGCAGGCAAATTTCAAGCTAGTTACAATGGATGTAATTGAACTGTACACGAACATAGACAAGAGTCTGGGAGAGAGAGCAATCTTACACTTCCTAAAAGAAAGAAACTTGCATTATAGCAGGCATAATGGCATGTTATTGGAAATGATCACACTATGTCTTATGCAAAACTGCTTCATATTTGGAAATGAATTCTTCCGCCAATGCAATGGAGCGGCAATGGGGTATTCTTTTAGCCCCAGCTACGCGTGTCTTGTAATGGCCTGTTGGGAGAGTGAAGTGGCATGGAATCCAACCCACAGTGAACCAGTGAAAAAAATAATAAAATGGACACGGTTCATCGACGATTTACTGATTATCTGGGATGGCAGTGTGACGGAATTTCAGGAATACTTTGCAGTACTAAACTCAAGTGTGGAGAACCTGAAATTCACTTACAATATCAGTAGTGAAAAGGTGACATTCCTTGACACCGAGATATATGTAAAGAATAATAAAATTGAAACCACCCTGCACAGAAAGATAACAGCCACAAACTCTACCCTGGAAGCAACAAGTTTTCACCAACCAGCTTTGGTTGCCAGTATTCCATATGGAGAGTTTCTCCGACTCAGGCAAATTTGCAGCGAAGAAGAGGAGTGGCTACACCACAGTGTGCAAATGAAAAACAGATTCTTAAGGAAGAAGTACAACAGCAAAATTGTAAATAAATGTTGGTTAAGAGCTAATGAAAAAACCAGAACTGATTGCCTAACATCAAAAGGACCAATTGAAATACCAAAAGCGGATGAACCTATCCGCTTAATCTTAGACTATACCCAAGAAGCAAAAGAGATCTCACAGATTCTAAGAAAAAATTGGAAAATCCTAAAAATGGACCACACAATTGACAAATTAATGGGAAACCATCCGACCATTACGTACCGCAGATCCACCAATCTCAAAGATAGTTTAATCCACAGCCATTTAAGAACCAACCAAAGAAAAGAAACTTGGCTGAAAACAAAAGGCTTCACAAAATGCCATAGTTGTAAAGTGTGCCAAATTGCCAATCCTATAAGGGAACTAACTATGGCAGATGGTAAGGTATGGCGGATACAGCAATTTATCACTTGTAAAAGTCAGTACACTGTGTACATAATAGAATGCCCATGTAAACTCAAATATGTGGGGAGCACAATTTGTGAGCTCAAGAAGAGAGTCCTTGAACACGTGAGAGCGACGGTAAATAAGGACAAAAATAATGCCATTGCAAAACATGTAGAAATTCACCACAAGGGTGATTGGAAATGTTTAAAATTCAGTGGAATAGAAACTGTCCCCCAGAGTGAGCGTGGGGGTAAAAGGGAACAAACTTTAAGGCAAAAAGAGTCCAGACATATCCTCAATTTCAGAACCATGTCCCCGTATGGATTGAATTTATCTGAGGAATTATACATACACCTTTGAAGCACCCTGAAGACCGTGATGTCTTAAAAAAGGAAAGAGAAGTGGAAAAAGAAACAGGAGTTGGCTCCACGATGAGTCAAGTCAAAAACCACTTTATTCGATTTTGTTAAAAATCATAAAAGCATACTACAACAATATAAAATCATTCCAATATAAAATCATTCCAATTACACATTTTGCAATTTCATATAACACAATGTAGTTAAAAACACATTTTATAAAAATTCCAAATTGTACAATTCAATTTTAAAAAGGTCATAAAAACTTATGTGCAAAAGAGCCAGATATATTTTAAATCATCCCAGTCCCCGTTGTTGGGCTTGTGCTTTCCTCCTCCTAATTCGAACTGCAGCCACAAGATAATTTGCCACACTAAACATTACTAAGGGAGAATCAAGCATTTGTAAGAACAAAAAAGCGGGTTTTGCTTGCATGAACGCTTTCTCCTTTAGTAAAGGTAACAAATACTTTCTCCTTGGAACTTGATAAAATGGGCAAAACAACACAAGGTGTATGTTGTCTTGTATGGAAAAATTATCACATTCACATACTGGTGCATCCTCAAGTTTGCACCAACCCTGTCTATCACTGAGTACCAAGTATATCTGGTTGAACCTAAACTTAACCAGGAGCCATCTATGAAATGGGATATTAACTAAAGTAAGGTACGGTTGGATGGCAATACATGTAAGAGTCATATAATGTGCTCTGACCGTAGGTTTTAATAACTGGAGTTGTTCTCTCTCCAGAGACTTGAGTCTGCAAAAATTCTCTTTGACCCAAGCTAGGTCAGCTTTTTTTAAACCAAGCGGGGAGGAGAAAATCTCCGGACGTCCAAGATCTTTCGAGCACTTATTAATGTAAGCCAGCCAAGCAATATCTTTATGTTTATCCAATTTTAGACAGTCCAACAAAATTTTGTGGTTAAGACTTAAGTTGTTGTTGATCCAAACTCTTATCCATAATAGAATAGGAGCCATGGAGAGGATATCTGTGATATAACAAACTCCAAGCTCCTGATGGACAGCGAAAGTGGCTGTTGATAAGGGGAGTCCTAGCACAGAACATAAAAACTTATTAACCTCTGTTTGAATGGTTTCAGTTTTTACATAACCCCATAATCCAGCTCCGTATCTCGCTATAGCCAATGATTTTGCCCTATACAAGGCCAAAAGTGCACCACTTGGTTTCCCCCCCAATCTCCTTGCAAAACTTAAGATTGCATTTACAGAACTCCTTACAGCTTTGGTCTTTGCTACTACCTGAGGGGTCCAGCTACCCTTGGTATCAAAGATTACTCCGAGGTAAGTGAACACTTTAACATTGCTGATCACTTCCCCTTTGCAGTAAAAGGATTTGGTGTTATTCTTTGCTGCCCCAAAGACCATAACATGGGATTTTGCGTTGTTAACTACAAGGTCAAGAGAGGACATAAAGTCACTAAATGCATTAAGAAGTCTCTGGAGGCCCAAATGTGTCCTAGCTATTAAAGCAGCATCATCCGCGTACAGGAGCACTGGGATGTGAGTGTCTCCTGCACGTGGAGTGTCCACAGATGAAGCCAAAAGAGTATTTTCCAGAGAATTTATGTACAATGTGAACAGCATAGGAGCAAGGATGCAACCTTGTCGCACACCCCTGCCTGATTTAAACCACGCTGTACGATGCCCCTCTTGATCCATTCTAATGGAAGCCTTAAGGTCTTTATGGAGTTCAGCCAAAAAGTGAACCAGAGGGGGGTCCAATCCCATCTGTAACAGCATGCCCCACAACTTAGCTCTGTTCACTAAATCGAACGCTGTAGACAGGTCCATGTATGCAACAAAAATAGTCCCTTTTTTAGCCTTCGTATATTTAGCAATTATCATGTTCAAGTTCAGACATTGGTCCTCTGTCCCTCTGCCTGACCGGAAACCATACTGGGCATTGGACAAGATGTTATTCTCTGTGGACCATTTATTAATTTTCTCCAATAAGACTTTTCCCAGAATCTTCATGGAGGAATCCAACAGGGATATGGGGCGATAACATTTTGGGTCATTTCTTACTCCTTTTTTAAAAATTGGTACAATAATTGAGCATGCCCAAGTATTTGGAAAGCCCCCCTTAAGCACATTATTAAAAACATTCGTTAATACAGTTACCCATAGCTCTAGGTCTGATTTATATAAGTCCAATGGGACCCCATCGGGTCCTGGTGCTTTGTTCTTGGCGGACCCAATTATAGCGACCTTGACATCATTTTCAGTAAAAACAACCGCAGGTTGCAGATCAGTGTTACACGGTAAACAGAAGCTTTCATAAAGTAAATTGCTCCCATAAATACCGGAAAAATGGTTAAGCCAATCTGACTCCGGTATATTGGCCTCAAGGTCTGTGTTGCCTGTTTTAGCAAATATGGGGTTATTTACAATGGACCAAAATTTAGAGCTGTGTTTTAAGGTGGTGGAATCCATTAAAGCATCCCAGGCTTCTTCTTTGACAGCTTTTTTCCGTATTTTAACCGCCTCTGCGTATTTTTTCCTCAGTTGAGCTATCACTTGCCTGTTTCTTGGGGAATGTTTTAGTGCAGCTATCAGTGCAGAGTGGGCTTTTGAGCAAGAATGGTCGAACCAGCCGGAGACTGGAGCGGGTCCCCTTTTGGGGCTAAGGGTTAATTCTTTCTCCACCTTCAAACAAATAGCCTCAAAAGCGGCAATAATATCTTTGTCCTCCCTAGCTGGGTCCCTGCAAATCTGAAATTCCATCGCCATTTCATGTTCAATGAGATTCAAAAAATCTTCAGGGCAAACTTTGCACCATTTTAAACGCCGCCCACTATCTTTACTCTTAATGTGTTTCACAGAAGTGGATAACAAGACCTCCTTCAACAATCCAAGTGATCCATCCAGTGTTAGACACACCGGATTGTGGTCGCTAAAGCCACTTTCAATGGCGTTATAAAAAAGGACATAGTGAAGAAGCCCTGGGGACATAAAGATGTAGTCAATGATGGATTCACTACCCCTTGCATTGTAGGTTACCACCCGTTCATTGTGGTCAGCAAAACTAGGTTCATAAAGATCATTAGCTGATAACAAATGTTCCATAGAGGAACCCTTCGGGCTATGCTCAAAATGGGGAGGGGTCGTAAGATCAGGCCCATCGGGATCTTTAATCTGGCAATGTGATTCACATAAGTGAACATTAAAATCACCCATTAAAATAATTTGAACAAAAGTGGTTTGTTTTGACGTGTAATCCTCAACAAATAAATTTAAACAATCTAAAACAGAGTTTTGAGGGTCACCCTGCGGAGAATTATAGCAATTTATAAGGAGTGTTTTATTTTTATCTAATTGACATATTTCTACCAGTTGAAAGTGGTATGAGGAGCTATGAATTTCTCTCACACTCCCGGCTATATTGAGGGATACTAAGAACATCAGGCCGCCAATGTCCCTTCCCGCCACAGAACACTGTGCTTTTACAAAAAAGGAAGAATAACCATCCAGCCAAAAAGAGTTGTCCCTGGCCCATGTTTCCTGCATGGCTACAATATCGTATTCTTTCAACTTGCCTAGCCAGATTGGGTCATTTTGTTTTGCACGTAAGCCAGCAATATTCCAGCTCAAAATCTTAATGTTTCTATTACCTCCCTCTGTTGTTGCCTCCCCCACATTTGCAACCACATTACACGGGGTAAAGTTAATAGCTGAATTACAGGGGGTTGGGATGTCTATAAGGGCATCCTGTGTAGTAGCTGAATGGTTAGTTAACACAGGATCTAGTCAGTCCATGACAACCTGGTTGTCAAGAACCGCGAATCTATTTGAAAGAGGTAGGTTGTCTGAAGGTTTATTCATTACCGGTGTGGCGACACCACTACCCCTAGCCCTTTTAGTCACCCATTCATTTCCTTGCTGCTGGAAATTTTGGTTGCCCTGGTGCCCTGGATTGTTGTTTAGCTGGGGCCTACCGCGCCCAGCCCCGGTTGGCCTGGGTGTGGGAGGGTAGAAAAAACCCAGTGGCATAGCACGCACACCTTTACCAAAAGGATCTAAAGGGGACGCATCCCAGAAGAGTCGGCTAGTGACATCACACGATTTAAAATTTACTATGACACAGTCACCCGCCACACATTTCTTGGTTTTACCAACCCAATTGACCCTTCTACACATCAATATATTAGCTGAGATGTTGCTTTCACCCGTGCAATTTGTATTGCACCACTTTTCTGTGTGCTTACGCAGCGTTGCATAATGTTCTACCTCCCCCGGACCTAATTTAGGTACGTTAACCAGGACAGCCACAAAGGGTGTTACATCAGGAGGTAGGTGTACTGGGGGCACCCTAAACTCCTGGTCTCCCAAGGGGCATGATGGCCTAGCCACTACAGATGTATTCGGTTGAACCTGGTTTGGTGCAGCTTGTGGTAAGGGTGTGTATCTACCATTTACAACTTTACCTTTGACTGGTACAAGGCTTTCTGTTGGTATGTTAATTACTGGGTTACTTGGTGGATCAATTCCTATGGGTACTATGGGTACTGAGACAGGCGGCTGATTACTCAAAGAATTATTAATACGTTCACATTTAATCAACAAATTGTTAACACAATCCCTCAATGTCTCTGTAATATCTGTTGCAATTTGGATTAGGGCTGATTCTAGCCTCTCAGTAAAAAGTTTTTCCAATATTTCCATAAGACCCTCCTTAGTAACAAAGGAGGCCTGCTGTCCCCCAGGTTGAGTGTTGGCCACAGTTTCATCCACACTCCCAACCTCATTACCGACAGGTTTTACAGAAATAGGCAGTTCTGGGGAAGGCAGGACTGTGGGAGTCTGTGCCAGATTAGTCCGGCACGCTTCAATTATGACCCTCGGTTCCAGTGGTACACACCTAATGGGAGAAGAGATTGTAGTGCTACTACTCCCAGATGTAGTTTCCAGCGCCAATGCACGTTCAGAAACTGCTATCTGGGTGGTTAATTCGTCCACTTTGGAGGTCAAAAAAGTGAGGATACTGGTTGTGTATTTCGGCACCTTAGCATTTGCCTCGCCTGCTGCCGATGTGTTTAGTTTGCGCTTACCCATGGTGAAAGGGACGTGGCCCGTCCCGTCCCTGGTCGTCCTTGGACGGCCTTAGACGGCCCGCCCTCTGCCCGGGCTCCGCCCGGCGTCCGCGCGCGTCCGCGACGCGGAGGGGCTGGCCCGCTTTTGAAGCGCCTCCGGGCGCGCTGTCAGCGGGGACCGGAAGTCCCGGAAGTGCACGCAAAGCCCGCTGGGAGCTGTAGTCTCCAGCCGCCGAGATGGTGATGGCGGCGAGACCGACAGCGTTCCTGGACCCAGGGGCGTGAGGCTGCGTGTCAAGGTGGCGAGATGGCGTGATGTTCCTCCAGGTGAGCTGCTGCTCTGACAAGAGCCCCCGCTCCGTCGAGGGGCTGGCCCGCTTTTGAAGCGCCTCCGGGCGCGCTGTCAGCGGGGACCGGAAGTCCCGGAAGTGCACGCAAAGCCCGCTGGGAGCTGTAGTCTCCAGCCGCCGAGATGGTGATGGCGGCGAGACCGACAGCGTTCCTGGACCCAGGGGCGTGAGGCTGCGTGTCAAGGTGGCGAGATGGCGTGATGTTCCTCCAGGTGAGCTGCTGCTCTGACAAGAGCCCCCCTGCTGCTCTGACAAGAGCTCCACGATGAGAAGTGGTATAAAAGAGAATAAAATAATTAATGGACAACTGAATGGAATCAAGTTATATTATTCACAAGAAGATTCAAGGAAACCAAGGTACGAACCATAATGAATACAGTGGACCGGGAAGACCCGAATGAAATTAATTCTAGAAGCAATGTGTTCTGAACAATAAAGTTACAAAGCAACACAAAAAAAAGTCATTAAACAGACCAAAATCCTTAGAAGATGCTTACTTGAACCTTAACAGTCCGCACAAATAAAAGACAAGGAACTAATATATATAACCGGTAAAGAACAAAATCTCTTTGTGAACCACAATATACTCCTTACGAATTTTAAAATTGTAAATATAGAGACTCTATGTCCCATAATGCACTGTTGGACTAAATGCAAAGTAACAGGAAATGATGTAATGATTTGTTAATTACAAAAAATGCTGTTTGTTGTGAACACACCAACCGTGATCAAGGTAAACGCATAGGTTGTTTGCCTGTACCCTTATTTGGATTCTTATTGGAATAATAAATCAATCTACAGCTACTGAAAATCGAAAAGTGAGAGTGCGACTTCATTTGGCTTCCTGTGGGTGACATGGGATCGGAGAGGAAATATATATATATATATATATATATATATATATATATATATATCAAGGTCCACAAGTTACCCAAAGGGCGGGGCTCACTCCCTGATCAGCGTGTTCCACTTTGGATGAGAGAAAGGCATAACCAGCGTCAGCAGAGCCTGACGCGTTTCGGGATCCTCCCTTCTTCAAAGGCTTCTCTGCTTCTGAATGGCAGCCAACAAAAAGACACCAGTGTTAGTCCGTCTTTTATTGTAACACTTGCACTCAGGTGAGTAAACAAATCCATGATGCATTATGGGACCGGTAGTGTTTACAATGATACCCCAGTGGGCTGAGGGCTGCGATTCAGCAAATAGATTCTGTAGTTGCGGGTGTGCCTCTCGTATTCTCCCCGTTCAAGTTTGCGCCAGATAGGTCTGATCCGCTTTAGGTTCAATAAGCAGCAGAACCGCTATGCATCTGCGGCGGTGCGCCCCCGGCCGGGTCAGCCGTATAAATCGAGGTCCACAAGTTACCCAAAGGGCGGGGCTCACTCCCTGATCAGCGTGTTCCACTTTGGATGAGAGAAAGGCATAACCAGCGTCAGCAGAGCCTGACGCGTTTCGGGATCCTCCCTTCTTCAAAGGCTTCTCTGCTTCTGAATGGCAGCCAACAAAAAGACACCGGTATTAGTCCCTCTTTTATTGTAACACTTGCACTCAGGTGAGTAAACAAATCCATGATGCATTATGGGACCGGTAGTCTTTACAATGATACCCCAGTGGGCTGAGGGCTGCGTTTCAGCAAATAGATTCTGTAGTTGCGGGTGTGCCTCTCGTATTCTCCCCGTTCAAGTTTGCGCCAGATAGGTCTGATCCGCTTTAGGTTCAATAAGCAGCAGAACCGCTATGCATCTGCGGCGGTGCGCCCCCGGCCGGGTCAGCCGTATAAATCAAGGTCCACAAGTTACCCAAAGGGCGGGGCTCACTCCCTGATCAGCGTGTTCCACTTTGGATGAGAGAAAGGCATAACCAGCGTCAGCAGAGCCTGACGCGTTTCGGGATCCTCCCTTCTTCAAAGGCTTCTCTGCTTCTGAATGGCAGCCAACAAAAAGACACCGGTGTTAGTCGCTCTTTTATTGTAACACTTGCACTCAGGTGAGTAAACAAATCCATGATGCATTATGGGACCGGTAGTCTTTACAATGATACCCCATTGGGCTGAGGGCTGCGATTCAGCAAATAGATTCTGTAGTTGCGGGTGTGCCTCTCGTATTCTCCCCGTTCAAGTTTGCGCCAGATAGGTCTGATCCGCTTTAGGTTCAATAAGCAGCAGAACCACTATGCATCTGCGGCGGTCCGCCCCCGGCAGGGTCAGCGTATAAATAAAGGTCCACAAGTTACCCAAAGGGCGGGGCTCACTCCCTGATTAGCGTGTTCCACTTTGGATGAGAGAAAGGCATAACCAGCGTCAGCAGAGCCTGACGCGTTTCGGGATCCTCCCTTCTTCAAAGGCTTCTCTGCTTCTGAATGGCAGCCAACAAAAAGACACTGGTGTTAGTCCCTCTGTTATTGTAACACTTGCACTCAGGTGAGTAAACAAATCCATGATGCATTATGGGACCGGTAGTCTTTACAATGATACCCCAGTGGGCTGAGGGCTGCGATTCAGCAAATAGATTCTGTAGTTGCGGGTGTGCCTCTTGTATTCTCCCCGTTCAAGTTTGCGCCAGATAGGTCTGATCCGCTTTAGGTTCAATAAGCAGCAGAACCGCTATGCATCTGCGGCGGTGCGCCCCCGGCCGGGTCAGCCGTATAAATCATACGTATATATATTACGGGCTCAACCTCAACACTTAGGGGGTCATTACGATGGAGGATTTTCCGCATCCTCCGGGCCGGTGGAAGCCACCGCCGGCCCGGAGGATGCGGAAAATCCTCTGCGGACCCACCAGGACCCACCGCCACATTAGGATGGCTGGTGGGTCATGGTTTAGGTCCGCAGCTTTTCCGCCGCGGCTGGCTTACAACCGCGGCGGAAAAGCACTAAAATGGTGACGGTGTCTCTCAGACACCGTCAGCCAGATTAGGATGTGCTTGGGAACATGCTTTTCCGCGGCGGCTTTTCCGCCGTGGAAAAGCATGTGTAACTGCACTGCGGGGGCAGGTTGCGGGCCCCCTAGGTGTAGTGGGGGGTGGGGGGTGCACATGGGGGGTACCATAGGTACCCCCTGCATTTGCGTGCACAATGCAGCAGGCACCGCGCGGTGCCTGCCGCTTTGTGCACGCAAATGCTGTGCATGCTTTTTTAACATTGCTGCAGGTGCAGCTTGAAGCTCCACCCGCCGCAATGTTAAAATAGAGGATGTGACCGCCACCCAGGCGGTCACATCCTAATCTGCATAGAGGGAACGCCGCAGCCCATGCGGACGTTCCCTCATGCTCTGGGGTCGCGGACGGACTCAAGTCCGTCCGCGATCGTAATGACCCCCTAAGTCTGGAGAGGAGACGACAACAATGTGGTAAAACCTTCTTTTTATTTTCTATCTTCGCCGCTTTCAACGCGTTTCGCCTGACCCAGCAGGCTTGGTCACGAATAAAGTTTACATTTGACAAACAACATTTAAAGTGCATCAGTGTCATGTGGATATATGATGTTACAACGCGGACTTTTACTCCGCATACCGTTACAACGCGGTTTTTACAACGCGGATACTGTAACAACGCATGTATTTACAACGCATTTTTTTACAATGCAGGTACCTTTACAACGCAGACCATTACAACGTAAGTATTGGTAAGTATATGTTAATAGTAATAATGTAATAGTAACTTAATTTTAAAAATATAATTTAATGTAATTTTAAATAATTTAATTTCCGTTAATTATTTTAAATTTAAATTAATATTACTTTATTTTTACCATGTACCCCTGTACCCCAGAAACTGAAAACTGACCCTAAACCCCAAAAATAAATTAAAGTAATTTTATTAAATATAATTTAAATTAATTATTGAAAATAAAAAAATATATAACTTTATTTTTACCCTGTACCCCTGTACCCCAAAAACTCAAAACTGACCCTCAACCCCAAAAATAATGCAATGTAATTTAATTTAATTTATTTACTATTAAGTAATTTAATTTAAAATTAATTTAATTTATTTTTACCCTGTACCCCAAAAACTGAAAACTCACCCTGAACCCTAAAAATACCCCTTTACCCAAAAACTGAAAACTGACCCTGAACCCTAAAAATACCCCTTTACCCAAAAACTAAAAACTGACCCTGAACCCTAAAAATACCCCTTTACCCAAAAACTGAAAACTGACCCTAAACCCTAAAAATACCCCTTTACCCAAAAACTAAAAACTGACCCTGAACCCTAAAAATACCCCTTTACCCAAAAACTGAAAACTGACCCTGAACCCTAAAAATACCCCTTTACCCAAAAACTGAAAACTGACCCTGAACCCTAAAAATACCCCTTTACCCAAAAACTGAAAACTGACCCTGAACCCTAAAAATACCCCTTTACCCAAAAACTGAAAACTGACCCTGAACCCTAAAAATACCCCTTTACCCTAAAACCCAAAACTGACCCTAACCCCTAAAAATACCCCTTTACCCCAAACATATAACATTTAAAAAATAACTATATACTTACCAATACTTACGTTGTAATGGTATGCGTTGTAAAGGTACCTGCGTTGTAAAAAAATGCGTTGTAAAAACATGAGTTGTAACAGTATCCGCGTTGTAATGGATGCGTTGTAACAGTAGTGCGTTGTAAAAAATGCGTTGTAACAGGTGCACACCGTGTCATGTGATACATCACGTGACACATAAAATCATAGAACTGAACGACAGACTGATACAGGTTTCTGTGGTGCACATTTCCGTCAAATTAATTAAATTCATTACGGAGTTAAATTCCAAACATGATCACACAATTATTTGTACGTAAAGCATGGTAGAGTTATTATTGTCATAAGAGTATTTGCGCAGTAGAACGCAAATAATCACGCCCATTATTGCGGCGTCATACTCAAATGAAGAGAGTGGTAAACATAAATTATTGCACACAATTCAGCCCAAGTGGGCAGCTTAACCTCTTCCAGACAAACTATAGACCATATAACAAGATGTTAGCTTAAGCTCAGTTAAATCACACTGGAATCGAAACCCCAAATTACATGACGGATTAGCATCAACCAACAGAGTCCAATAGATTTACAAATCTAGCCCCAGTGGGCAAATCAGATCAGTTCATTCATTAAAGTGAAAAAGCAAAATTTTAACAAGTGATATAACAAAAACTTTTAAAATAAAAGAAATGAATGGCACTACCCTGGAAGCAGAAATACAAAAATAGTCACTACTTCATTTTGGTCAAAAATTCATAGGTGCGTGTATAGATCCTCTTCAATATTCAATCCGTATGGGTTTTTCGAATTTAATTCCACTATGTACCACGATTCAAGCTTGCAAAGCTTCTTAATCCTGTCCCCCCCTCTTTCATTCATGGGTATAGAATCAATTACAAAATAGGACAGACTGCTAGCATTTCTATCATGAAATTTTTCGAAATGCTGGGCGACCGGATAGGATCTATCTGCATTCTTTATCGCCCTCAGATGTAGTAACACCTGTTGATGAACAGGCTTAATCGTGCTTCCTACATACTGCAGGTTGCAGTCACATTTCAAAACATAAAATGCATAATCTGTCTTGCAGTCATATTGTCCTTTTATCTTCTTGGTTCTATTGGAGAGGCCTGGTTGGTATGTACTCACATTTTTCCCATGCTCACAAGCTTTACACTTATTACATTTCAGAAAGCCATCTTTCCTAGACAACCAATTGTTCTTTTTACTCTTTTTCTTAGCTTTTGTCAACGTGGTTTTCACTAGCATTTGCTTAAATGATTTTGCCTTACGAAATGTTATAAGGGGTCTGTTGGTTAGTGAGGGACCTAAAATTGGATCATTCTTAATAATGTGCCAATGACGTGACAAGATTTTCCTCACCGATCCATGCAGTTTATTATAACTGGTGACTAACCTGCACTCATTTTCAGCTTGATTCTTCATCTTACCCCTGTTTTTGAAGAGGACCTCTTCTCTAGTTTTTTGTCTGACTTTCATGAAAGATGTATTTAAACAGTTATCACTATACCCCCTCTGTTTGAAACGTGATTGAAGGTCGATTAATGCACAATCTCTGTCATTAGGGTCACTGCAATTTCTCAATACCCTCAGACCTTCCCCATAGGGGATACTGTTCACCAAATTAGTAGGGTGGAAACTACTGGCATGAAGCACAGTGTTTCCAGATGTTTCCTTCCTGTACAATTTAGTCTGTAGTTTGTTATCTTTTATGTAGACTGTAAGGTCTAAAAAGTTTACAGACTCCGTGCTCACAGTACTAGTACATTTTAGATTTGAACTGTTTTTCTGTATTTTAGCTAGAAATACATTTAAGTCAGATAGTGGGCCTCTCCAGACAACAAACAATATATATATATATATATATATATATATATATATATATATATATATATATATTTCTACCAAACTTTGCCCAGAGACGAAGCCGCACTCCACAGTAGGTAAGTATAACCACTTTATTTCATGAAAACCTGCAGCTTCTCATCCCCTCATTAGTCTCTGGCCCAACGCGTTTCAAAGCCTCTTTGCTTCTTCGTCAGGGGCCGTGTCAGAGATCATAATTATTGCTGCTGCCACTTTCCTCGTGTTCCTTGTGAAATCATTGGCTTCCGGTGCACCCTTTAAGTGGAGGTCCATTGAACACTGCACACTGGGACATGTAGTCTGTAGCATACTTTTTACCCTCCAGTGGGTTGGGTCTCTGACAATTAATTCGAGACATATTTACATTCCTCCATTAGGCTACCGGATGGGACTTTGCATGCTTAATTAGTTCTCCTGCTGCACCCATACAGAAGTGAATTTTTCCACTCTTGCAGACCCTTTGGCTGGTGTGCGGGTGGTGCGTTGCTTCCACGGCCTGGAACAGCCGTGATTGTATTTCTACCAAACTTTGCCCACAGACGAAGCCGCACTCCGCAGTCGGTATCACCACTTTATTTCATGAAAACATGCAGCTTGTCATCCCCTCATTAGTATCTGGCCCAACGCGTTTCAAAGCCTCTCAAATTATTTGTCAGAGACTCAACCCACTGGAGGGTAAAAAGTATGCTACGGACTACATGTCTCAGTGTGCAGTCTTTAATTGACATCTACTTAAAGGGCGCACCGGAAGCCAATGATTTCACAAGGCACACAAGGGAAGATGCAGCAGCAATAATTATGATCTCTGACACGGCCCCTGACGAAGAAGCGAAGAGGCTTTGAAACGCGTTGGGCCAGAGACTAATGACGGGTGAGAAGCTGCATGTTTTCATGAAATAAAGTGGTTATACTTACCTACTATGGAGTGCGGCTTCGTCACCACTGCATGTTATCAAAGGCGGGTCTGTGGCTCTGTGAATGGAGCCTGCAGGACGCTGGGATCACTTATTGGCATGACAAGGCGCATCTTATTATCCACCTTATCAAGGGAAAATATTATTGCAGGACATTTGAGCAGCACAGTTCGAGTGAATAATGTTATTTAAACTATGATTACCAGCATGCACTGCCTGAAGTAATGACGCTCAACTGACCAGGATTGAAAGGTTATCTAAAACAGTGCACAGTCTTGTGAAAGTTTACTTTGCTGCTGCCCGTGAACAAGGAAACAAGCTTTCTGAAACGGTATAAAGCAGGAATATCGACGGGAGAATATCGACTAGCATAAATATCGTGGTAAGAATATCAAGATAATAAAATATCGTCAACGAAAATATCGTTGTTGTAAATATCGATTTTGTAGAATGACATAAATATCGGCAAGTAAAAATATCGTTGTATAGAATATAGTAGAGAGAAATATTGTTGTATATAATATCGCAACAATAATATAATGTGTAATATAAAAGTTGAAATATGTATGTTTTAAGTTAAAATAATAGTAAATAAATATCTAATGCAATTATTATAGTAAACAAGTAAAAAAAAATAATAAATAATAGTACGTATTTTAGGAGCGGGTTATTGGTTTTATAGGGGATAAGGGTGGGTAGTAATTTAAAAATGTGTAAAAATTATAAGCGAAAAATAAATAATTTCGCAAAATATTAATTGAATTAGAATTGCGAAATTAAAAAAATTTTCACAATAAAAAAAAAATATATATGTTTTTAAATAATGTAAACGTTTTAGTAGCGGGTTGTTGGTTATATAGGGGATAAGGGTGGGTAGTATATTAAAATGTGTAAATTAAAAATTATTAAAATGTAAAAAAATAATTTTAGAAATTCGAAATTCGAAAAGTAAATTTTATAATTATTTTATAATATTTTAAATGTAAAATTAAGTGTGTAAATCTTTATTTCTAGTGTTTAAAGTTAAAAAAATATTTCACAATTAAAATTGAAATTTGAAAATCTAAAATCGAAATTTGGAAGAAATTTTAATACCTTTATCTGAAGTAAAGTGTGTGATATTTTATTACTGTGTTGTTTTTTATACATGCTAAGATTGTGTACTAAATAATAGTAATGTGTGTTTGTGGAAAAAAAAATTGGAAATAGAAATTAATTTAACAAAATAAAATAAAACATTTAAAATTATTTTTTATAAAAATTTTGTAATTATAGTCAGACCCCCCAGGATATAGCGGCATTGATTAGCAAATTTAGCGGCACAAAAATGGAAATTTAGCGGCACAAATATGGAAATTTAGCGGCAATTTTGCGGCATTTTATGTAGCCATTTTTCCTACAACAAACACAGATATCTTCGTTTTTTTAGTTATTTAACAACATGAAGCTATGTATATTTGGTTTCTTTACAATGTAGACACTTTGGGGCAGATTCACAAGCCCCTTGCGCTGCTTTTACGCCGCCATTGCGTCACTTTTGTGACGCAGCGGCGGCGCAAAAGATGCACCATTGTGCGGGGTATTTACTACGTGACGCATCTCCCAGATGCGTCACGTTGCAAAGCCTTGCGCCAGAAGAGGCGTACCATTGCAGGTCAGTTTGTGTCTTGCAATAGCCTTAGAGCTTGGTGCCACTGTACCTGCTGCACTAATGATGGCTATACCTATCGCCCCTTTTATTAGTAAGCACGTTAAATAGTACAGTGTATTTTGAACACAACCTGATATCCCACTGGATGCCTGTTCGACAGACCTAACCACTAGAGAAAGAGCAGTCAAAACCGCCAAGTGGTCACTTGTTAAACAGTAGCGAACTGCATGTTGGTACTTGTAGTTTCGTTGCAAAATGTCAGCCTGCAAATCGTCTCCGATTTAAAAGCGGGGACTGGTTGAAGTTGACACCCATGACATGGGGCCACTTGACGCCCGTGTTAAATTTCTCGCCTCTAGGATTTTTCCCATGGCTCACTCCCAGGGGGAAATGGTCTGCAATAGGTGAGCTCAACCCTCTGACTTCATCCCTTGTCCAGCGCGCCTCTGCAGATACCCCGTCCCATGTGCGCCTCAGCTCTCTCGGCTGAGTGGTTCTGTCTGTTTATCTTGAGGGACAGACATCTCTGCACGGCGCTCCGTCTCCAAGCCAGCGAATAGGGTGACCAACTGGCATTGGTGCAAATTCAGGACGGTGAGTGTAAAAATTCAGGACAAAGGGTCAAAATTCAGGACACAAATTCAGGACAGGAGCTCAAAATTCAGGACAAAACTTCAGGACAATAGGTACGTTTTACAGACACATCAGAGATCGCGCATATAAGTAAGCCCAGCCATTTCCAAACATATTCAACCGTTTGCAAACCTATCCATCATGTATCCTTCCATCTATCATTTCACTCATCCATTCCTTCATCCATCCCCTCATCCATCCTTTCACTCATCTCCATTATCCATCCACCCTTTCACCCTATCCATCTGTACACTTATCCATCCACTCTTCATCCCATCCATCCATTCACTCATCCATTCAGCCATTTACCCTTTTACCAATCCAGCCATCCTTTCACTTACTAATCCTTCCACCCATCCACTATTTTAGTCATCCATCCATCCTCCCTTTCTCTCTCCATCGACCCTTTCACTTAGCCATCCTTCCTTCCATCCATCCTTTCACCCACCCATCATCCATCCATCCATCCATCCATCCATCCATCTGTCCTTCCCCTGATCATCCATCCTTCCCCTCATCACCCATCCATCCTTTTCCCTCATCATCCATCCATCCATCCATCCTTTTCCCTCATCATCCATCCATCTACCCACCCACTCTTCATCCATCCATCCTTCCCCTCATCATCCATCCATCCTTTCACCCGCCCCCTCATCATCCATCCATTCCCTCATCATCCATCCATCCACCCTTCCCCTCATCATCCATCCTTTCACCCACCCCCTCATCAACCATCCATCCATCCATCCATCCCCTCTCATCCATCCTTCCCCTCATCCATCCATCCTTCCCCTCATCCATCCTTCCCTTCATCCATCATTCATCCTCCCCCTCACCCATCCATCCATCCTTCTCCTCATCAATCCATCCTTCCCCTCCATCCATCCATCCATCCATCCATCCTTCCCCTCATCCATCCATCCTTCCCCTCCATCCATCCATCTCCTCATCCATCATCCTTCCCCTCATCCATCTTTCCCCTCATCCATCATCCAGCTACCCTTCCACCCATAAATCCAGCTATTTACATTTTCTCTCCCTCCTTCCCCTCTCATCAATCCATCCATCCTCTCTCATTATCCATTTATTCAATCTTTCATTCATCCATTCACCCTTTCACTAATTCATCCAGCCATTCACCCATCCCTTCACTTACTTACTCGCCGACCTTTCCATATTAATTTTGAGCTGAGCCCTTTTGAGAAGAAGCCCATCAAGAACTTCCCCCTCGCTGCAGGGGCCGTTCCAGGACTGGGACAGAAGCCACCCAAGGCGGAGACAGGATCCACCACAGGGGGGGACAAGAGCCATCACAGGTGTAGGTGGACTGGAGCCACAACATGGGGGGACAGGAGCCATCACAGGCGGGGGGTGGACTGGAGCCACCACATGGGGGGACAGGAGCCATCACTGAGGGGAGGGCAGGAGCCATCACAGGAGAGGGAACAGGATCCACCAGGGTGGGCACAGGGGTTGGCATGCAGTATTCTAGTATCATCTTGGGCTCCTCGCCCCCTCCTGCACACGACAACGAGAAGACAGGCTCTCTGTCCAAAATGCCACCCCCCACTGTGATGTACAGTACTTACAGGAGATACTCTAAGAGAACTGATTGTCCTCCATACTCTGTTAATCAGTGTGGGTGCGATTGTGCCATTTCTGTATTTTCTTAAATTATAGACTGCATGTTTGAAGAACCGAGGTTTGCTAACAATTTAGTGACAGTAATTACGCTCCGTGAAGAGAACCATGTGCTGCCTCGGTGTAATCAGGGGTGTAATCTGGCCGAGTCTCGGATGTTTGGGGCCCTGGGTAGAAATGGAATGTGTGAGCCCCCCTCTAAATAGCAGAGACATGACACATTCAGGGCTGTTTGCATGTGAATAGATGTCGCAGCTCCTGAACCTGCAGCCCCTCCCTCTCAGTCACCTTCGAAGCACCTCTTAACAGGTCATCAAGGGCTGGAGGTGTGAGGTTTGCCATCCCGCTGTGACGCTTCAATGCTGCTGAGTATCTGCCACATAAAGCAGATCCCCCAGGATATAGCGAAAAATGCCGCGATTTCTACAAAAATGCCGATTTCGCGGGCATTTTTGTAAAAATCGCGGCATTTTTTAAAAAGTGCCGATTTCGCGGCAAATCGCGAAATCGCGATATCCTGGAGGGTCTGTATAGTAGATAGGAGTGGGTAGTAATATAAAAAAGTAATATAAAAAAGTGTGTGTAAATGTATCATAATTACGAAATGTGAAGCTAAAAAATTTACAAATAAATTAAAAACTAAATTATATTTCAATCAAATTTAAAAAATATTAATACAAACAATAATTGTTATGAAATATTTTTTTATGTTTTATGGTTTACTGTTCAACACTTTCCATGAGTTATGTTAAATTTGGAGTTAGAATAGTAAATAGTTATGGTGTACTGTTCTGCACTTTCTCTGAGTTATGCTGGATTTGGAGTTAGAATAGTAAATTATTATCGTTTACTGTCCAGCACTTTCCCAGAGTTATGTTGGATTGGAGTTAGAATAGTAATTTTTTATGGTTTACTGTCCAGCACTTTCCTGGACTTATGTAAATGTAAATGTGTTTCGATTTATATAGCGCACTTTAACCCAGGGGCCTCAAGGCGCTTGCTTAGGGAACCTGCCCTGGTATTCCCCTGTGAGATACCCCGGCCTGGTATCCACAAGGTGAAAGCCAGGCATCCCGCCGCGAGGGGCCGTTGTGGAGATTAAGCAAGCTATTGCCCAGAGTCGCAGAGTGTGAACCCGTGAGTCGAGAAGGCACCGGAGCGAGAATTATCGAGTCTGTGGAATTTTTGGGCCCGAGACCCACCGAGGCGGGGAATTGAACCCTGGCCATGGGCCGATCTCAGCTTCCGGGTCTGCCGCCTCCAACCTCTGAGCCACGCTTCCCCGACTTATGTTGGATTGGAGTTAGAATAGTAAATTATTATGGTTTACTGTCCAGCACTTTCTAAGACTAATGTTGGATTGGAGTTAGAATAGTAAATTATTATGGTTTACTGTCCAGCACTTTCCCTGAATTATGCTAGATTTGGAGTTAGAATAGTAAAAAATTATGGTTTATTGGCCAGCACTTTCCCTGAGTTATGTTGGATTGGAGTTAGAATAGTAAATTATTATGGTTTACTGTCCTGCACTTTCCCTGACTTATGTTGGATTGGAGTTAGAATAGTAAATTATTATAGTTTACTGTCCAGCACGTTCACTGAATTATGTTGGATTGGAGTTAGAATAGTAAATTATTATGGTTTACTGTCCAGCACTTTCCCTGACTTATGTTGGATTGGAGTTAGAATAGTACATTATTATGGTTTACTGTCCAGCACTTTCCCTGAATTATGTTGGATTGGAGTTAGAATAGTAAATAATTATGGGTTATTGGCCAGCACTTTCACTGAGTTATGTTGGATTGGAGTTAGAATAGTAAATTATTATGGTTTACTGTCCAGCACTTTCCCTGACTTATGTTGGATTGGAGTTAGAATAGTAAATTGTTATGGTTTACTGTCCAGCACTTTCCCTGACTTATGTTGGATTGGAGTTAGAATAGTCAATTATTATGGTTTACTGTCCAGCACTTTCCCTGACTTATGTTGGATTGGAGTTAGAATAGTACATTATTATGGTTTACTGTCCAGCATTTTCCCTGGCTTATGTTGGATTGGAGTTAGAATAGTAAATTATTATGGTTTACTGTTCAGCACTTTCCCTGAATTATGTTGGATAGGAGTTAGAATAGGAAATTATTATGGTTTACTGTCCAGCACTTTCCCTGAATTATGTTAGATTTGGAGTTAGAATAGTAAATAATTATGGTTTATTGGCCAGCACTTTCCCTGAGTTATGTTGGATTGGAGTTAGAATAGTAAATTATTATGGTTTACTGTCCAGCACTTTCCCTGACTTATGTAACATTAGGAGTTAGAATAGTAAATTATTATGGTTTACTGTCCAGCACGTTCCCTGACTTATGTTGGATTGGAGTTAGAATAGTAAATTATTATGGTTTACTGTCCAGCACTTTCCCTGACTTATGTAACATTAGGAGTTAGAATAGTAAATTATTATGGTTTACTGTCCAGCACTTTCCCTGAGTTATGTTAGATTTGGAGTTAGAATAGTAATTTATTATGGTTCACTGTCCACCACTAATTTGGAGTTAGAATACTAAGGGCCCCATTAGGATGGCGGGCGGATTGCCCCCGCCAGGCTGGCGGTAGCCACCGCCAGCCTGGCGGGGGAAATCCGCCCTCCATCCTTCCCTGTATTCCCCCCTGCCATATTAGAATGGCGGGGGGGACCACGGCGGAGCAAAACACCGCCCGCCATTCTAATATGGAAAACGAGTAACATGCAGGCGGTGTCTGTCAGACACCGCCCGCATTATTACAATGGGCATTTTACAATGCCTTTCCGTGGCGGCATTGCCGCCATGGAAAGGCATGCGGTGTTCACTCTGGGGGCCCCCTGTGGGCCCCCAGAGTGAAGGCCAAAGGGGGGTGGCACACGGGGGTACCTGTGGTACCCCCCTGCATTTACATAATCAAAGCGGTAGGCCCCGCGCGGTGCCTGCCGCTTTGATTATGTAAATGCTGCACAGCATTTTTAGTATTGTGGCGGGCGGAGCACAGAGCTCCGCCCGCCACAATACTAAAAATACAGGATGTGCCCGCCACAGTGGTGGGCACATCCTAATGCTGCGTGCGGGACCCCCGCCCTTGGGTCCCGATTTCCAATAGGATGGCGGGCGGGCAAAGCCCGCCCGCCATCCTAATGGGGCCCTAAGTTATTGTTAATTACTGTTAAACATTTTGTATGACTTATGTTTTACTTGTAGTTACAGTATTACAAATTGTTCATTTAAATAAAATATATATTAATAATTAATTTTATTTTTTGGCGCAATTTTTTTTATATTTTTTTCCAATTATTCTTTTTATAAAGAAACACATATAAATATTTTAAACATTTTAACAGTTAGATTACAAGTAACAACATTTTTAGGTACAATAGTAATATAGTTTTGTGCAACAAAAAAATGTATTAATACTTTCATTTGTAGATGGAAAGATGTACATAATTTTATACACAATTTGCCATTTTTTCTTAAAATTTTTAATTCAAATTTCTGTTATATATACATTGCAATATTATATGAATTAGCATATAAAATGTTAAATATTTTTATTAACATTTAATATGTTAATTATTTTACATATAATTGTCATTTGCAAAATTATAAACCAAAATAGTGCTAATTTTTATATACATAAAAATATTTTTTTACAATCATAAACATATTTTTAATATACAATAATTATTTAATATATTATTATATTTAATACATTATTGTATATTTCACATACATCATATGTTTATTAAAAATATTAAAGCATTATTACAAATCATAGATAAAAATTGCAATTTAGAACACATATTTTTTTTCTATAATGGGGATTAAGTCCTATTTTTGTTTTTATTATGCTGCCATTTTGTTTTCTGTACTTCACTTTTTACTCTATCTACATCGTTGTTTGGGTCATTTCAGAAAACGGAACCTCGCGGTTGGGAGCTGCTTCATGTTGGTGAAAGTAAGTTTGATTTTAATTACTTTTAAGTATATTATAAGAAATAATTGAGATAGTTTTCGTGTGTACGTGTTGATATGTGTTGTATTTTACAGTTTATGTGAAAAGTACGTGTTATTTTGGGACGTTAGTGATAACGTACTTTGTTTGATAGTTAATATGGAAGTAATGTTAATGTATAGTATTAAAGTTTTAGTTTATGTCTCTTACTGTTTTTTATATGTTATTTTTAGGCTTTCTGGGTTTCCTATATATTGCGGGTGGGTTTTGTTTTTACTTTATTTACAGGTGTTCGTTTTGGTGAGCAGATGGATTTCCTCTCGATTTTTGAAACATACAGGGAAATGTTTAAATAAATTTCCTGCTTTTTCGGGATTTTGGTGCGTTTTTTATAGTGATTTATTTTCGGATTTTCTATGTTTCCGTTATCCAGAGGATTGCTACGTTGGACCCTGATTACACAGTTGTATTTTTTCCATTTTGTGGGGATATTTTTTTTCCTGTGGATTGCTTTTGGTTCTGTTTGTGTTGAAACTATCTACTTGCAACACATTCTACAGCTGCAGAACCGTAAGTTAAAATTTACATTTATTTGGGGTGGATTTTGCCTAATTGTAAAAAAATTATTAGTTAGTTCCATTATGTCTTGTAATAATTCATTACATTAATTTTTACATGACATAATTGAAATATTGAAAAGAAAAAACCCCTGTTTCATTTATTGTTTGATGCGTTTTGATCTGTCTTTTGTTAAAGGATAGATTTTGCAATTAGGTCTAAATATTCTAGACCTTGGATACTTGGGTACATTCTTGTTTTTTGTTGTAGGTATTCGTACATATTTAATGTTTGTTTACTTAGTTTAGGGCCGATTTTTGATAGAGATTGCTCTATTCTTAGTTCTTGGTAGGTTTGCTCTTTTTTGATGCTTTGGATTAGTTTATGGAGTGTTGGTTGTGTTCTACCTATTGTGGCTTGGAAGGCATTATCAAAGGAAATGGAGGGCGTAAGGAGCACTCCGTTGTTTCTCACTTTTAACAATGTGTCCACTGGTGCTCCGATTTATCAGGGTAGTCAATCCTGTGGGTAACTAGTGGTTATGATGGGTTTTTAGACCCGTCAAATCGGGCACTGTTCACTTGGCGCTCCGCGCTTTAAATATGCTTGACACACTTTTTAACTTTGTGCTTGTTTTTATTCTTATTTTTGAGTTTTTTGGTTAGTTTCTATTATTCATGTATTATTTGCATTTCTCATAATACAAACATATGATTCAATTCATCAATTTTGTAAACATTATGTCATGATTACATATTCAATACTTTGGCTTCATATTTATACAATGAACAGTGTACAAAAATTATTTTTTAACAAAAGAGCCCTATGCATTTCGGCGCCTCTGCGGTGCCTTCATCAGGGGCGTGTCTGGAAATAAAACATATGAAAATGTATGAGAATCATAATTCAATGTACTTCACGGGGGATAAGTTGCTAGGCTTTGTTATGGTATTGTACCTGGTGTGTGACATGACAGGTGGTAATATGGAATCGCCTCACTTGCTGGACTCAGTGTTCAGTCTCTGCAAGTAATAATGAATAACCTATGTTGGTTATGAAATTTAGACAGCATGTGGGTATTTAAGTGAGTTTTAAGGTAACTGGTGAGGACATACCTGTGAAAGATGATTTATAATCACTGCAAGGATAAAATGACATAAATTAGGACTAAAGGATTTCCTGTCCTGTGTATCACTTGCTTTAAACGAATAGGGTTTGCAAAACCGTTACCTTATCTTCACCCGGACTGTTTATCTGTTCGGTGAAAAAAACGCAATTAATACCACGATTGCGAGCATCTAAGTGGTAATGAGAATACACTCCGTAAAAACGGGTCCGTTCCTACCTGTATAGCCAAAGATTTCCGCCGTATCTGGAGTTCCTCTATCTACCGGTCTCCTTACACTGAGTGCCGAAAAAAACGCCATTAAAAACTCCGCGAGCTCCGTCTCGTTACGGAGTTAGGAAACATAGAGAATGGACTAGATCTTAATACTATATCCATTCAAGTAGAATGTTTGGGCGCCATGTTTGAAAAACGTATAGTACCGAACTGGCTGCCAGAGTTGTATGCTTTATTCGCGCTGTGTTACCAGTTGTTAAATATGATAATTCTTGAGGTCATAACCATGAATTATATTCACATTATCTGACAACAGTCAGAAGACGTGAGGGGGTAATAACTTACAGTAATACAACCAATAATGAAATTTAAATCGTGGTTGATGCAATTGCATGAAAAATAATCCCGAAGGGTTCTATGTAACTGGCACGCTTTTCATGTTAAAGTGTTAAATAAATATTAAAAGGTGATGTACTAAATATGTCGGGGGTTGGTGAATTATGTAGTGTATGGATCATACACTAATAACTAAAAAGTAGTACAACTCCTATCGATATTTTACCCGCTAGGGGAGCCTATGTTGTTACTGCCTAACCTTTGGCGAGTGACCTACTGATGTGCACATGTCGTGAGAATATCCTATGTCAAAGTAATAAACCATTGCACAAGTTAACGCATACATCATACATCAATTCATGATCAGATCCCCTGACAATATGCATAACCAGTTCCCTCCAGTATGGTGAATTAAGCGGTGTTTCAGCTATTACGTAACTCATGTTGACACATTTAAAGCTCACATAAATGCTTTAGTCAAATGTTCTGGTTTGCTACAAAAAGCTTAACCAATTCCCTCAAGTGTTGAGGTGTCAATTATATGGTGATCATAGCGTAATGAACGGATTTTATCCTGATTGGGTAGTTGTTGTTTATTGAGTCAACTCATGTTTCTGAAGCTGTTTGTGTCTCTACAGATAGCATGAAAGGTCGTATTTGTCATTAAGCCCTGTTGGTGCTAAAGTTTTTAAGTATTTTATCCAAAAAAGTTCACGTTGCAACAATCTCTGGTGATTGTCAATTCCTTCCTTTGTCTGTACTTTTTCGATAATGAAAAATCTCAGCTGAGATATCGTGTGTTTTTCATCTCTCCAGTGAAGTACTAATGGTGATGTCAAGTTCTGGTTGCGGATTCTACTTTTGTGCTCCGTTATGCGTACTTTCACTTTACGTTCCGTTTTACCAACGTACATTTTACCACAAGGGCACTTGATTGCATATACCACATTGTTGGAATTACAGTCACTGTTGTGTTTCAGCTGTATCAATTTCCCTGTGGTTGGGTGAGTACACGTATTGCCTGTGATTACATTGTTGCAGTTGGTACAGTTCAAACATCTTGTTGTTCCTTTGTATGGTGTAGGACTTATCGATGGTTGTTTATGTTTTAACCTTGTTCTCAGGTTTGGTCCTCTGGTATGTGCATGTACTGGCAGTTCTCAAAAAATCCTGTGAAAGTCTGGTTCCACTGATAATAACTCCCAACGCTTGTTAATTATTGCTTTGATTTTTGTAGATAGGGTTGTGTATTTGGTCACAAATACCATCCTCTTTTGTGTTTTTCTCTCCCTTGGTTTCAATAGGTCGTCTCTGTTCATTAATTGTACTTTATTCAAATGTTGTTCCAGTATGTTTGGAGGGTAACCTCTGTCTTTGTACTTCTGCGTTTGTTTTTCCAGATTGAGTTGGCATACTTGTGGTTCTGAACATATGCGTTTAATCCTTATGAATTGAGATGCTGGTAAGTTATTGATGAGGTGCTTAGGGTGAAAACTTTTGTAATGAAGCGCACTGTTGCGATCTGTCGGTTTCGTGTACAATGATGTTTCAAAACCTTGCTGCGTTTTTGTGATCCTAACATCAAGGTAGTCAATGACACTGTTGCTGATCTTATGAGTGAATTGGATCCTGTTATCAACTGAATTCAAAGCGATTATCAGCTCCTCAAGTTTGTCTCGTGTATCATCCCAAATTAAAAACACATCATCAATAAACCTACTGTACATTTTAACATGTGACCACTCTCTCAGGGACATGAGGTTAGTTGCTTCGTATTGAGCCATAAAGGTATTAGCATATGCAGGGGCCCCTGCAAAGCCCATGGAAGTCCCATTCAGTTGGGCAAAGTACTCATTCTTCCATGTGAAATAGCTGTTATGCAGACAAAATTTTAACAGCTGGATCAAAAAATTTTTTGGGTTCGTTGGTATATTCTCCATTTTGAGCAGAGCCCACTCAATGGATTCCAGTCCTGCGTGGTGTGGTATGGAAGTGTAAAGTGCCACCACGTCAATGGTGCACATAATCCAGTTTTCTTGGAAGCCCTCTTCTGTCCATTTCAGTTTATTGATAAAGTCTGTCGTGTCCCGTATGTAGGATCCCCATTGTTGGACAAACTGTTGTAGGTAATGATCGATATATTTACCTAAGGGGTCAAAGATTGATCCACATCCTGACACTATTGGTCTGAATGGGGGGTTTGTCGGGTGTTTGTGTATCTTTGGGATCATGTAAAGGCTAGGACGTCTTGCATTCCTCTGGGTTAGATATGCTGTGGTTTGTTCGTCAATCCATTCGTTATCCATTGCAGATTTCAGTATATCACTCAACATCTGTTGCAAAGTTCCCGTTGGATCTGTTGGTAATTTCAAATATGTATTTATGTCTGCCACATGTTCCTCTACCTTTCGGTCATAAAATTCCGTGTCCATGAGTACCAGGGCTCCGCCCTTATCTGCTGGCTGTATTGTCAGTGTTGGATTATTTGCCAGGTTATTGATTATATTTTGCTCTTGCTTAGTCAAATTGTTATGTGGTTTCTTTTTGTAATCCAATTCCTGTAGGTCTTTCCTAACCATTATTTCAAAAGTATCGAGCATCTTATGTGATACTGGTGCTTGGAACACACTTTTGGGTTTAAATGTTCTGCTGGTATCTTCACCTGTGCTCTCTGTAGGTTCAATAACATTTTCATAATAATGTCGCAATTTTAATGTCCTCATGAATCTGAAGAATGCACCCTCAGTTTCCATTTTATTTGTGGTTATTGTTGGAACAAAAGTTATGCCATCCTTCTACTGCGTTGTTGGTTTTGGTTTTCTGTGCTATAGTACTAGCATACACATTCCACCAAGGAATTTGGAATTTAGGTTGTCTGCGGTGACCAGAATGATGTAATCTTCCCACCCAGGTGTCTTCAAAATAGTCTAAGAAGGGCGTTAATTTTTTCTCATTGTTGCGGTAGAAAGGGCTGTCCAGTAGTAAATTGTAATAATTAGCAACTTCTGTTGTTGGCACATATGCCAGTGCAATTAACTTTTTAATCTGGTAAGCAAAGCTACTGTTTGCTGAATATTCAATGCTTAAAGTAGATTTTTGTAAATGCCTCCATATACTTTGGTTGTAGTGATAATAACACCCTTGTATTGAAGTGTGGGGATATATTTTAAGTATAGCTTGAATCATGGCTATTTCAAAGTCTATAATTATTCTTTGTGGATAGTAATTATCTGTAAAATCTTTGATAGTTGTTAAAATTTCTACGTAGGTTGCATTTGTTTTATTTGGCAGCAGTGTATAAATTAAAGGGATGTTAGTTTCCTGGTATTCACCATGGATGGTGTAAAGTTGATAGAAAGGTTTGGGACAAACTTTAAAAGTTCCGTCCATCATCCATGTTTCACATGATTTTAGTTTTTGCAAATTGCTATTTGTTGCAAAAAGTAAAATTCTTTTATCATGACTTTGGTTATCATACATTAAGAATTTATCTTCTTTGTGTGTAATAGTATATTCAGGATATATTCTAATGTCTTGAAAAGTTTCAGGTGCTGTTGGAGTTGGATCAGAAGCTCGTTTTGTTTGAGCTATTAATCTTTTCAAGTTGGGGATGGAAGGTAACTGTCCTGTAACATGTTCTGGCACTTTGCTTAAAACATTTTTCAAAATAGTTGTGCTTGTTTCTTGTGAGCCTGTAATAGCTTCTCTCAATGTCTCTAGTGCTTATCTTACTTCCACTTCTGTTACATTGGGTGGGTGGTTATGCTCACGTACATTTACAACATTGTTATCAACAGTAGTTGCTCTACCATAGCATGCAGTTGAGTAATATTTAGAAGATTTCCAATGGGCTTTATTCTCTTTGACTCTTTCTTGGGTGTAGGTATAACCCATGTAGCTCAGCATTATTTTCCCCTTTTGAGAAGTAATAAAAGTAGCTCCTTCTGCTATGTCTAAGGTAGATCTGTGAAGACATATATATGTGTTTTTAGTAAAAGTGATAAACATTTATTTAAATGTGTAGGCCAAAAGGAGAGATTCTAAATATACATACAATGATGTTTTCCTGCTAATCAGATGTTTTCTGTTCTTATATGTAGAATTTCACTGTTTAATGTTCTGTAGTTGTGGTAGATAATAGTACACATTAATGATATAATTTTATACTTGTTTGATTCTACTTTCTGGTTATTAATAGAAATAGTGGGTACACTTATTTAATGTAGTAGAATATGTTGTTTGTGGAGTTGTAGATATGTAGATGATGTTTATATAATCTGAAAAAAAAGTTTATATTTGTTATTTATAATAATAGGATATATTTGTAGCTAATAACATATCACGTTTTTAAAAGCTTCTGTTTGCTAAATTTTTAGTTATTTAAAACATTTGCAGTTCATATTGTCATTTTTTGTTTTCTTGTGGCTGTTGTTGACAGGATGTTTTAGTGATATTTAACACAATTTAGAGAGCATTTCTTTAGTTCTGGTAGTTCATCTACTTTTAGAGAGGTTTGTATGATACATAAAATAGGAGTTCACTTACTTGAGTTGTAGTAAACTGTGTTGTAGTCGTTGTTGTAAGTGTGTATTCTCTTCACTTCAGCAAAGTAACCGTTTTTCTCCAAGTTTGGGCCAAAAATGGTAGTTTTAGAAAGAATTGTAATTGTTTTTATAGTACTGACTTAATTAATTGTGCATTTTGATTGGTTCAATTACATGTATTTTAAAATCATTGGATGAAATCCTTAGTTTAAATTAGAAAACCGTTATTTTGTTAATGAGCCTGTAGAAATACAGATTTAGTTCGATTTTATATTATAAAATGTTTTCTAGGTATTTTATTATAATAGTTAAGAAATTTTAAAATGTTAAAATGTGTTACATGTTATGTACAGAAATTGAAAAAGAGTGTATTATATTGTTTGGTAAAGTTTATATTACTAATGTATAATTAAAAAATATATATAAATATGTAAATAATGTAGTGCATAGATATATGTTAGATACGCTTTTTTATAATTGAAATAATTAAAAAAATATATATGTGTATGTTTTGTGTATTTAAGGTTATAGAGAATATGGCGATATTTTTTGTATAATAAAAGTAGCACAACGTTACTCGATATTTGTGTTATCGATATTATAGTAGAAGGTAATGTTATTTAAAGGTTTGTCGATAATGTAGTTGTCGAGATTTATGTAGTAGATATTATAGTAAACGATATTAATGTAGTCGATAAAAAATTATCGATATTTGTGTAAATCCTTGGTAAAGTATATGGTGACAATATTTTTGTAGACGATATTTTTGTGACGATATTTTAGTAGGTCGGTGTTTTTGTAATCAATATTTCATCATGGAACCTTCTGAAACGCGTTGGGCAAATGGAACATTAAAGGAAATATTATGCTGACCTTTGACATGCTTTGCAACATTTTTTTCCCGGCGAGGAGTGTGCTTTGTGTTTTGGACACTTTGTGCAAGGATATATATATATATATATATATATATATATATATATATATATATATATATATATATATATATATATATATATATATATATATAGTGGCGATCTCTTGGTAGTTATAGTCAGATCAGCGTTTTTATAGGAAATGTCTTTTGTATTCCTAGTAGCTTTGGCACTGTATGATGAATCTTCACAAAACTATCCAAAAAAGTGCTCTTTTAGCCTAATATGTGCCTGCAAAGTTTCAGGGTGATCTATCAAGTGGAGACGGGAAGAAAGAGGGATCCCAAAACGCAAAATCCCCATGCAATTTCCATACATGGACTTCTTTAAGAAGCACAACCACAAAAACTGCTTACACCAAATGTGGATAGATCTTGGTCTGCAGAATGTGCTTTTTGTGATTTGGTGGAAATCCGTTCAGTAGTTTTTGAAAAATTGGGGAACAAAAATATTTGTATATCTAGACGGTTGCGTCCATGAGAGTCTCTCGAGAGACTCTTGTGGGAGAGCCAATTTAAAAATAGAGCATTCCGCTTGGCCAAGGGGGCTTTATTTTTTCTTGGGCTATCTCGCTCCCGCTTTAGTTCGAATCCCCTGGGACTGAGGGCTCTGATTGGCTGCCAGGAACATGAGAAATCCTATGCTCAAAGACTTTGCTGAGATACGGCAAGACTTGGTCCCTTTCTAGCACGATGTGGATGGCCTTGTGATAGTCCTATGCTTAAAGACTTTGCTGGAAAAAAAGACATTCGAGGTGAGCAAATTCAGAGTGTCGCTGGTGTTGTAGGGTGCATTATAAAGGAGGTGCTCTCCACCTAAACTTGGTAACTACTCAGAGTTCTTTGCATCTTTTTTTGCATAATTTATGCAGCACTCAAAGCCTAAAAGGGTATTGTTTTGACTTATACTGGGTGCTCGCTTGCGCCTTGACAATGATAAACCTCTATAAAGAGCTCTAATGATAGTGAAACACTTGTCAGGGGTTGCTTTTATGTATTCAAGGTTGACCTGGATGGTATTTTACCAATCCAAAGCTGGAATACTGTACCTGGAGTGGTAAAAGGCTTTTGTCAATTTACAGCTCGGCAATGATGGCACTCTGTTATGGCACTGTGCAAATCCTATGCCCAAAGACCTTCCCTTTCTACCTAGGTGTGGATGGTATTGTGCTAATTCTATGCTTAAATGCTTAAAAAGTTTGTTAGAAAAACCGGCATTTGAGGTGAGCTGGTTTTGTAGGGAGCTCTATACAGGAACTGCTCTGCACCTAAACTTGTGAACTACTGGGAGATCTCTGCTTCGTTTTGCATAATTTATCCAGCTTTCTAAGCCTGAAAGGGTATTAGTTTATAAATTTTAATTACCCAGTGGCGTTCGCTACTGGGTAGGTATACTTATGATTGTGCAGTCAATCTATCCCAATTACAGGTGCTGATAGATGTTTTTAATAATATGGCTGTTACCCACTCGAGAATGTTTATTGCAGGAGATTTCAATCTCTGGCAAAATGGTACCCTAGATACGGGTTACCATACTCTTATTCAATCTTGCGAACATTTGGGCCTTTTTCAGGGAGTGACTAGACCTACACATATAGGGGGACATATGCTCGATCTAGTTTTCTCTGAGGAAAGGGCTATTCATCATATGCAGATTCTCCCCGTAGACTGGACCGATCACTATTTGATCAAATTTCTGATTACCATCCCTAGCCGTGGAGCTACTGCCCTGAGGGATGTTGGGAATTTCCTTGGTAGGGATTGGAAGAGGCTTCTGGGTAAAGCGACACAGTCATTAACGTTTCCTCTTAAAGAGGATTTTGATGCACACAAATCAGTGGAGGAGAACTATATGCTCCTCTGCAGACACATTAATGCAATTGTCAATCAAACTGGCCGTCTAAAAAAATTTACAAATAGAGGTAGACACTCCGCTAGGTGGTTCAACAACAAACTTAAGGACTTGAAATTAAAATGTAAACAGGCAGAAAGAAAATGGAGAAAGCACTATGCAGACGAGGATAAGTTAGCCTGGAAAGTGGCTATATCCCTCTAAAAAAAGAAATGTTTGCCGCCAAACAGGAACATTTCGCAGGAGTCATTTTGAACTCAGCGAACAAGTCTAAATGTGTTTTCAAATTAGTTGAGGATCTTGTTAATGCTCAGTGCTTACATAATCGGATCCTGCCTTCTCAAGATCTCTGTGACAATTTAGCAACCTTTTTTCAGGATAAGATTACTATTATTATCACTGGGCTAAAAAACGACATGTCTGGGGGGTAGAATTTATGACCTCTAAGGCAGCAACCAACATTTTCTAGTATGGGCGTAGCGCCCCACCCAGATCCACTGATTGATGATGTGGCCGATAAACTGAGTCCTCTTGATCATTTTGAGCCCCTTTCGGAAGAGGAATTTGGTAGGCTCGCCATGGGTGTTTCCTCAGGTTCCCCAATGGACCCCCTTCCACACAAAATCTGGAAGGAATTTGCTTCAGAACTCTTCCCCAGGCTCCGTAAGATCTGCAATCAATCACATTCTAGTGGAGTAGTACCATCGGATTGGAAACGGGCGATAGTTACAACACCTTTGAAGAAGGCCACTCTTGACCCTACCTGCCCAGGTAATAAATCTCTCTCCTCCCATATCCAGTGAAGATTCTGGAACGCATGGTCAGCAAGTCTCTATCGGCCTTTCTAGAACGTTCTGGCTGCCTGGCAGATGTACAATTTTGCTTTCGTCCACCACATGGAACTGAATCGGCCTTGGTGACCGGGATGGACGATCTGCGTCAGACGGCAGACAGGGGACAATCAGCAATACTTGTGCTGCTTGACCTGTCTGCCCCGTTCGACACGGTCAGTCATGACATTCTGCTGACGCGTCTAGAGCATGCAGGCGTAGGGGGCTCTGCCATGGTTTGGTTTCAATCCTATTTATCTGGCAGGTGTCAGGCAGTGGCTCTTTCTCCATTTCAGTCAGCCTTCACAAACATTTGTCGTGGGGTTCCACAAGGGTCAGCTATTAGCCCAATTCTATTCAACATTTATTTGAGCCCCCTGATTAATATCATTCGGGCCCATAATGTGAAGGTGGTAAACTATGCTGACGATACTCAGATCATCTTATCTCTAGATGGAATCCAACCTAATGCTCTCGAGGATTTTCATGCATGTATGCATAATACTGCGCAGTGGCTACGTGACAACTCCCTTCAGTTTAATTCGGGTAAGAATGAAATTTTACACTGCGCAGTTGGGAAGGTTCCCCGGCCTCTTCCTTGCAACTTCTGGCCTCTTGATACTTCCACTCCTCTAGAGCCATCTATGATGGTGCGTAACTTGGGTGTCCTGTTCAATACCAACTCGTCATTGGAGACTAAAGTGAACAAGACGCTGGGGTGTTGTTTCGGCCTTATGAGAGCTTTAAGGAAGATTCTTCCATTGCTTCCAGCTATGGCTAGAGCCTTGATTATTCAAGGTGTTATTTTGAGTAGACTTAAGTACTGTAGCACCTTATTGCTGGAATGTCCCAAATATTTAATCCAGAGACTGCAGCGTGTTCAGAACTCAGCAGCGAAACTAGCCCTGTCTAGACCAAGGGGCTCGTCTGCCTCATTGTGCCTAGCCGATCTACATTGGCTCCCCGTGCAGCAAAGAATACATTTTAAATCTCTCTGTATTGGATTCAGGCCGCTGCATGGATTCGGTCCTAGGCCACTGCAGGGGAAACTGGCCTGGTATACACCTACCCGGTGTCTTCGCTCCTCTTCTGCTTACCTGGCCAGGGTGCCCAGGTTTCACAGGGCCAGATTGGGAGGAAGATCCTTTAGTTTGCTGTTGCAAAACTCTGGAATGAGCTTCCGCTTGAAATCAGACATTGTAGTACTCTGTCCCTGTTCAGGAAAAAGATTAAAACTTGGCTGTTCCCTAGAAACTAATCCCGTTGGGCTTCAGCAATGCTCATCTCAGGCTGCATTTCATCTTTAGTCATCTTTCTTGCTCCTGCTGGTCTGTACTTCACATATCTTTTTAGCGCCAGGGTACCCGTGGGGTGTTTGTTGCGCTCTATAAATATTACATACAATACAATACAATGCAATCGTGTTTCCATAGGAAATTTTATTTTTTGTGTTGCTAATAACTTTTGCACGGTTTGACAAATCTCCATGAACTTTTGCAAGAAAGTGTTCCTTTTTGCCCACTTTGTGCATGGAAAGATTTGAAGTGATCTGTTAAGTGGGAGCAGAGGAAAAAAGTGGCTCTCAAAATGCATTTTCCTATTTATTTTCCCATCGGAACTTTAGACACAGCTATAGCCTAATCTGCTGAACGGATTTACACCAAATTTGGTAGAAAGCTTGCGTGAGGTTCAGAAATAGTGCTCTTTGTGCTTTGGTGTAAATGACAGAGAGCCTTGAGTGGAACACGCAGATTGCCAAGTCGTAACTCAAATTATCGCTGATAGCGGGGGGTATAAGTAAAGTATTTAGGGGGTCAGTCTTTAAGCCGGTGTCTCTGGCTTTGGAAATATATTGTCATCAGGCCAGAACTGCTGCAATTTATGGTGCCGAACTTTGGGGGCATAAACAGATATTGAACCTCAAAAGGGTGGAACAAAGCTTCATGCGGAATCTAGTTGGACTACCGGCAAGTACTCCATTGATCCCACTTAGACTAGACCTTGGGATGGAGCCTATAGAGGAGATTACAAGCGCAAGGCCAATTATGTATTGGAAGAGGTTCTGGTCAGTCCCAGAACTGGCAGATTACAGAGCAGAATTATCTAAAGTTTGGACTTCCCTTAAATGTAAAAAGATCCCATGGCTGCAGCACATAAGGGCTGTTAGTACCCGGATAGACCTTCCGGAACTTTGGGAAATACCCGAGACCTATTGCCCTGGGATATCAAAAAGGGAACTCCATGCTCAGATTCGGAGGCAGAATTTTCTAACACTACAGAGCTCTGCAACCATGGGCAGGCTAACAACAGAGTTCCTCTTAGTTAAATTGGAATCTAAAATTGAGGAATTCCTGGATGTAATTGAACCTCTGCTTGCTAGAAAGTTGTATCTTCAGCTAAGGCATGGCACTTTACCCATTAGGTCATTTACATGTAAATGGATAAAATCCAACAATGAAGCTTGCCCTGCATGTGATTCTAAAATCGAAAATGTACCACATGTACTGTTTTTTTGTCCTGCCTATTCCACAATTAGAAACTGTTGGCTGACTCCAATTTGCAAGAACCTCAAACTTCTGAACTTCAATCAGGCTTGCAGGATACGAACCTATGATACCCATCCCCCTATTGTGTTTGCCGTATCCCGTTACTTATTTAGTATGTGGCGTAAAAGACAAACTTTTTTAACCTAACTACAGAAAATATGACACCGTCTATTTTCCAGCCCTTGATAACTCATTTTTTAATTTTCTTCTTAACATTTGATGATTGTTCATTGTTTTAATATTTTATGCTTGTGTGTATTTTATGTGCACTTTTACGGTCTTTGACCGAAATAAAGTTATCAATTGTAATTGTAAATCTGTTATGAAGTTTTTGAGCAATTAATGCTCATAAACTTTGTAGATCTAGGGACGAGATGGCTCCACGGAACCTGACAGAATTCAAACTGAGATCTGATTGGCACCACCTCAACCGTGAAATAGTGGCAGCCATCTTAGGACTCTGGAATTAAGTTCTAAGAAAAACAAAAATGCACAAGGGGGAAGGGTAGGAATTCCATGACTCCCTAGGCCTGGTAGTGGGGCCAAAGCCCATTAAAAAAAATAAGTAAACCCGCAGCAAAATACATTTTAAAAAAAACAATCACAGTCTCCTGCGCTTGGTTTTATTAAGTACGCCCCCTGGTGGGAAAGGTCCATGGGTGGAAGACATATTCATATTTTTGGGGAGGGGGCGCACGTGGCATTCTTTCCCAGGGCCATTTTGGCCCAGGACCCCCTCTTGCGCAATTTTCTGCAGGAGGGGGGCATCCAGCATTCTCCTCCTCTGGCCATTTTTGGCACCTGGGACAAAATCCACCGGGCCTGGCCTCATTTGTAAAGGTGAGGGGGCACACGGTCACCCTACCAGAGCCTTGTTCTTCCCCAGGGACCCCATTCCACAGGGCCCGCCGGCACGTTAAAATGGGGAGGGTGACATGCAGCCCCCCATCCCCAAGCCACTTTTAGCCCGCCGACCCCATCCCATGGATCCCAGCCAAGTTTGTCAATTTTATTTTTAAAACTGACCCTGGGGAATGGTGTCCCCAGGGCTTTATAAGGCACGGTCAGGGCCCCCATCCCCTTTAATTTTTATAGTGACTCTGGGGGATGGGGTCACCAGGACATAACAAAGCTTGGGAATGGGGCCTCATGGTCCCCCTCTCCTTTCATTTTAATAGTGACCCTGGGGAAGGAGGTTCCCATGGCCTAATAAGCTCTAGGAGGGGGCCCATGCAGCCTCCTTCCCCCTTATTAAAAACAAGGCCCTGAGGGTGTGGTCCCGAGGGCCATCTCCCCTTTAAAAAAAATAAGGCCCTGGGTGTTGGTGTTCCCAAGGCCTACGGAGGCTCAGAGAGGGCAGTCACGTGGCCCCTCCTCTTTAAAAAAAGGCCGTGTGGGGTTGCCTGCCGTTGGGGTGTTGGCCACAGGCCAGGCCTTGTAGCCAACCGTGCGCAGGGTGAGGTTGGCTGCATGCGGGGGATTGGCTGTAGGCCAGGCTCAGTGGCAAACTCCCAGCCATACACAACCGAACGTCCTGGCCAGTGTGGAGTTGGCTCCATGCAGGGGTAGGGCTGCAGGGCCTGGCTGCAGACAAGGTCCTGTAGCATTCCCACGCCATATACATCTAGAGACCATGTGCAGCGGGGTTGGATTAATGTATGGTAATTAAATATTACTCTAGGTTGAAAATAAACTACAAAATCACTGAAAAAAACAAAGGTTAAAGTAAACTAAAAATGGAATGGGATACCACTCTGGAGGGCTTTATAGCGCTGTACCTCTTCCTGCGCAGCGTTACCCCAACCCCATAGTAGCTGAAATGGTGTACTACACTAGGCAGCGTAATTACAGAGCGCAAAGAAGACACATAAACCCGCACAACACTAAATGCATAGGAGAGTGATATATGCATGAGCAGTTACCATGACAGACAAACTGACCTGGCGGGCCGGAACGTTTGAGGGGGTGGGCGGGCTAATTGGAAACTGTTAGAAGTTATGTTGATAACCTACTCAAATTAATGCCCCGCTATTACAATTGCACCATGCAAACTGTTTTTGTATCAATAATATAACACTGGTTGTGCCTGCGTGCACATACCACAATGGTCCTACTAGCATGTGCTAGCAGTACGAAAACGAAAACTAACACAGTGAAATGTTTTACAACAACTTGCTAATACTTTATGGTAATCAATACATTTTTTTTAAACAGAAGGCTCTAACGTGTTTCAGTAGTTAACACCACCTTACTCACATAATGTAGAAGCTATTACACTAAAATGTTATACTGTCATGGTTAGCATGCACATAATGGACATAATAGAAACACTTCTGATTTTCTTGCTCTCATACTGAAAGGAAAGTGCTTCGTGCAAAGTATGTACATGTGAAGTTTTATCAACTTAATTGAAATAAATTTCATTTAAATTAAAATAAATTTCATTGTACACATTTTTCCTTTATTAGACATCTCTGCCACAGATGTCTTCAAGAACAATTTTTTGTGCAAAACTATGAATGTACTTGACTTCTTGCTTAGCGTATCATTTTACATTTCATTCTAAAATTCATTACAATCACTGGTGATCATGGAGGTTTAGTGCTTTTAATTCCAGCCAATGGAAAGTATTGTGTTGGAAACAGTGCAAATCCCAAGTGGGTAATTTCTGAAACTTGCATAGAGAATACATATCACATTTCTTATGTTTTGTTTCCAAAACTTTTTCTAAAAGGTTTTAAAGTTGCTTCATAAAAACATAACTAATCTCAAGTGGTTATGTTCTCTATCTCAACAGAGGTAATACAACTTGATATTCATCTGTACCTCTTGCTCTATTAAATGTATACCCCCAGTGAGCATCCACTATGTATTTCAATCACCATTAAACAATTTAGTACCTAAATCTCGTATTCCTGAACACATTCTGTTTCCATTCTTTAAGGCCCAGCACATTGTTTTTAAAGACCACCTTCAATATTATACACACTTAATCAGCTTGGAAGTCAATAGGCCTGTGCAGAAAATTCTGTTCCGCTCGCGGAATTTGCAGAATTTGGGTAATTTTGCGTTCTGCGGAGAACGCAAAATTGCCCAAAATTCTGCGTTCCGCGACTTCGCAAAATGTTCTGCTTGTTTGCGTTCTCAAAATGCGTGTTCACGAGATATTTCTCCTGGAGCACGCAAACAGCGATTGCGAACAGTAAAAAAGCATCGCAAACAAGCAATTCCACGTGTTCGTGGAATTTCTGCATGTTTGCAGAGATTTTTTACCGTTTCGCAGAGATTTGCGTAACGTGATTACGCAAATTCCGCCCACCCAATAAAGAAATTTCAAAGGTGCTTCTACATGACAACATTTTATTGTCCCACATATGACAATCTATCCATGGCTACTGTTACAGAACTGAGGATAACAGTAAAGAATGTACTGCAGATGAGCAAATAGATCTTCATCCGAATTTGAACTGTTCGGAATTTTACTATTTAGGTCTATTCTGTAATCAGAATGTAATCTCCTTAGTTGGAGCTCCCTGTTCCCCCCTCTGACATTCTTTGGGATCGAGTCTATAACAAAATAGACCAAATCATTTACATTACCCCCATGTATCTCATGGATTTGGTGGGTAACTGGGTAGGTCCTGTCCTCATTGGCAATCGTTCTTAGATGCTGTAATGTTCTAACATGCGCCATATGGATTGTGCTTCCTTCGTAAATTTTCAGGCCTGAGCACTGCAGCATCTATACCACAAACTCACTTCTACAGTTGTAAGCTTTGCCTATGATCAGGGGTATTGACTACTAATTCATTGCACATAGATTTTGCCCGTCTAAAGGTCAGTAGGGCGTTTCTAGGTGCAATTTGACCAATAACTGGATCTCTCTTAATGAGATTCTAATGTTTGGATAAAATTCTCCTGAGTTTCTGATGATCGACTGCGTACCCTGTGAACAATCTCATTTGACCAGAGCAGCCGACTTTGTATTTCCTGTCTTAAACAGTAATTCTTCCCTCTTTTTGGAATTAGCTGAGGAATAGAGTTCTTTCTTTTTGTTGGAAAAAGATGTCACATGGTCACAATTTCTGATTGTGAGTGTCACAAAGTTCTAAATGGGAACCGTGTACTGTTTAGGTCACCCATGTTTCTGATCTGATTAGTTTCCTGTTTGTCAGGAACTGTTTTGTTCTTCTCCCAAGATGTACCTCATCCGATGATAGCGAAGTCATTTATAATTGCCTGCAGGTAAGCTGACCTCTTACCACTTTTAGTAATAGGGAGTTGGACGTTTCAGGGATGATTCACACAGGCGCGTAAGAGTACGAAAAAGAGCACTACTGCATTTCTACTTTTTGTGCTTATAAATGCTTTTCTGTCCGTCTGTATTGGCTTTTATGTAACAGCTTTTTTTTAAATGGATTTATTATATTGTTTTCCGTAAACCATATTTTGTACAGCGCTCTGACGCCATGCCTGGTTTAAAGGAAGATTTAAATTAATAAATAAAATATACACTGTCTAGCTACCTTTATTCTTCCTTGCAGGCAAATGTTTTAAAACAGGAAATTATTTCCCAATTCTATAACCACCAACTGAGTAATAGAATTCAATTTCCTTCTAAACTGGATTCAAGCTAGAAAGATGCCCATAACTTGTTCTTCTCTGAATGTTTTTTAAAAAGAGTTTGGGCGGCCATCTTGTGACTGATCCTCAGTGTATCGTCATTATACATTTCATTTCACCATTAAACATGTGGCCCAGTTCTCTCACCGGCTCCGAGTCTCTCTGTGTCTTCGACCCCTTCTGTGCTTTCTTTGCCCTGTGAAAAGAACAATTGATGGACAGAATGCAGAATAATGTCATACATTCACCCCAGTACAGAGATCTGGTCCTAAATCCATTGTTTTTTTAGCTCACCATGCCATTCCAGTTTGAACCCAGCCATATGCAAATCAGTCTTAACCCTGCACCCTATGGGAACAGTCCATCCCGAACTGCCAGGCCAGGTCCTCCGTGGACTGGAAACAAGCATCCTAGGATGTGTTTCGGGCTTTCAGCACTCATCAGCTAGGGTAGCTTGACTCCAGTGGCATCTTTCCCCTGAAATTTTGCTCTAATTTCTGCCTCACTCCACTTGACCTCTTTGCTCTCATTACTTTATCACCCCTGATTTGCCAGCTCTCTTTGTCCATTACTATTTTTTTTGCATTCTCTCATTCTATCCCTGTGCTCTGGTCTGTCCTTTACACTTTAGCTCTATTCTGTCTCTCTTCTAGTCCACGTCAGCCCTGTTTCACTACACCTCTGCTCATAAGGTCTTGCCTACGAGATAGAGCAAGAGTCTGTTTATAAATAGACCATTGTCACGTTAGAGTGGGCTCGGAACCGACCCATTCCCTACCAATGCTTAGCTGTATTCTCACTTTCATTTGCTTACTTTTTATTAATTAGCTTGCCTCAGCTTTTCTTCCTTTTCTTGTCTTTGTCTCTCCCCTGACACATGGCCTCATTGCTTGTCTTTCTAATTCTTTTATTTCAGGCACTACTTTTTTATTTTTGGTTAAGCACTCCATGAGAGTGTATTTGTTTTCCAGCTGTCTTCCTCGCTCACTTCTCTTCCCACCTCTGCCAATCTTCATATTGCACCCTCTCACCTTTATTCTTTTCCCTCACTTGCATCCTCCATGTTAGTCTCGCCCTTGTGTGCTTCTCCTACCACATTGCCTTCCTGCCCCTGTGCTTTACCCCTACCATCTTGCTCTCCCTTGCCTTGTGTTCTTCTCTCCCCCCCACTCCACATTGCCTGTGTTGTGTACTTCTACCACCACCTTCCGTGTTGCTTCCCCCACCTGTGCCCTCCATGTTGCTTCTCACAACCGTGCCCTCTAAGTTGCTTCCCTCTACACATGCCCTTTGTGTTGCTTTCCCCACCCTTGACCTCCATTTTGATTTCCATACCCACACCCTCAATGTTGCTCCCCTCAACCGACTTTAGGGAGAAAAAAAATCTTTTTCATACAGCTCCAACTAGATCAGTAAATAAAAACCTTTAGTAATGTTGTAGGCATGTGCATGATTCATGCACAAACCTACAAAATAAAGCACCTTTTGGGGGTTTAAGAGTTTCCTCTTTATCCATGCTACACAGCATTTGGTGGTGCTGTAAAGCTTCTACAAAATCACTGTCAAGTTGATTTTGTCCTAAAGAATAGATCTATTGGCCCTCTGTGTTTCCTTTGTATTCTACTATACATCCACCCCTTCTCTCTATCTCTCTCCTATCTCTCTCATTGCTAATGAAAGTGTGACCCAAATCTGTGCCAGGTCTCCACTCACCCACAGTTCTTTGATAGCACCCCCCCCCCCCCCGATCAGAATCTGATGGAGCGGTACCCCTGCACAGCTCTGCTAAAGCACACTATCATAACTTAAATCTTCTAATGATGGAGTCTTACCCAACCCCTACCTTGGCAACAGCAAGAAACATTACTCCTAGCTGCACCACGGTATTTCCCAAAGCTCTCATAGTGAGACATTCCAAAAATGTTAACTATCCACCAAAGTTAGCATCACCATTTATCTCAATGTCATTACTGAGACTATATTCCAGCCTTATGCTTTTTGTTAATAATATAGCTATAGCATTCTGGAAGTTGTAGTCCTGGTCCTCTTCAACTGAACCAAGAAGGCCAGATTGCAATGCACTCTAGCAGCACAAAAACATTATGGACAGAATGCTGAACATTGTCAAACGTTCACCCCAGTCACAGATTTGGGTTAAGTGCATCGTTGTTTTGCTCACCAGACAACCCCAGTTTGGACCCAGTCATATGCGAATCAGTCTTGGCCTTGCTCCCCATGGGTACATTCCAGCCCGAATTTCCAGGCCAGGTCCAACCTTGTGTGTTGGCTGCTGTAATACACTTTAAACATAAAAGCCCAAAACTGGAACATATCCTTTACTGTGACAAGGAGTCATCTGGCACCGGTCAATGGGTGGATCTTTAATTTTCACTTTGTCAAAAGTTCATGAACATCAGGCACAGGATGGGGAAAGCAGGTGATTTTCATGTGGGTAAGGGACGACTTAAGGCATATACACACATCCGAGAAATGGTGATAAGATTACGGAACAGGATGTCAAGACTGGAGACAGAGGCCATTGCTATTCATCTACATGACTGGCAACTAAGGGTGTGGACCCATGCTTTATATATCATTGGAGACTGTGAAGACCAAGTAAAGTTAATGTCTCATCGGATGTCTTCAATGAATCAGGTTAATCCAAGAGAGGATGAGGCATTAATATGATCAGTCAGTGCATTTACAGATTTTTGTAAGGGTTAATTAAGGTTACATATAGGAGGTATGAGAGAGAAAGGAGGCAGGGGCGGGTACATATGAGACAAGGAGAAACATAGAAAGAAAGTGGGCAGAGGCAGGTTAGAGGAAAGAGATGGGACATAGAATGGGGTGGCTGACAGAGAGGAGTCCATTGGAAGAAACAGAGCAGCAATGGATGGCATGAAGAACAATGTGTCGCATGGAGTGGAAATGGGGTTGCAGGAAAGAGCCAAGGAGCGGCAGTGCAAAGGTAAAGAGGCAGCAAAAGGGTGCAGGTAGGAAAGTAGAGGCAGGAGGGGGTACAGCAGGGACACAACTTGCAATAGAAGTGGCAATAGAAGTGGTAACAGGCCGGAGGAATGACCTGTGGACACAATAGAGTCACGTCAAGAGAGCAGAGGAGGCAAGGGGAGAAGAACAAGGCGTGGATAGGTACGCTGAATTGGACAAGTGAAGGTGAACCAGGGAGGCACATAACAGCAATGGCAAATGGGAGGAAAGAAAGAGAAATGATATACTAGCAGTGGCAATTGAAAGCACAGGGCAGGCAATCTGGTCTCCCAGAGGAAACAGGTGGTGGCCTAAAAGTCACAATTAAGTACAGGATAGGCAACAAATTGGATATAGGTTAGTGAAATAAAGCTAAAGAAACTCAGAGATAGAAAGAAGTGATGGGCTCCAGTCAGCCATATCAGGGAAAATGACTCACATTTTCCTGTTTCCAATGTAGCACCTCATGATTTCTCTTCTTGGGATTGAAGGTTTTGTTAAGGTTTTGGCCTATCTGATGCATTGTTGGTGTGTCAGATTGTATGTGACTATACAGGGGCAGTGCAACTGGGACTGATGCCCCCCATAAAACTTCGAATACTTCAGATGGAAAATAAACTACAAATTGGCCCATCAAATGCTTTTCTTCTGGCAGCATTTGTTGTGTTTTCAAAGACAGACTGTTGCATATCCCCATAGCCATTAGTGAGGTAATGTCATCGCCCAGCATCTCCTCTTTAAATGTTGTCCCAGCACAACTAGGATATACTGCGATCTGTACAGGGGCCAGGAGAGCATTTTTTTAGAATATATCACACAGATCTATCCCACTCAGAAGAGTAAACCAACACCCTAAAGCAAGGTGCTAAAGGGGAGTCTAGGCTTGTGGCTCGAAAGGGATACAGTACACAGAAGTGGTAAGATGGCAACTTAGGAACAGGTTGAGCACTTTTCTTTACCTACAGAGATGTGTCAATGCTTTTGATTATTACAGGTGGCAAAAGTAGTTAGTTGGCCAAATTCAAACCAGCATCAATGAATAATCAAATATTGCAAATTCTGAGAGGATCAACTTATGGTCTAACTCTAAAGCTATCAGGGCTCACCTGATGTTTCCGTAGAAACGAGATGCAAGAAATTGAAGAGCAGGTCCCCCCGTCCCCTTACCACTGATTATGCCCAACATGGACAAAGTAAGACCAGTGTAAAGGGGGGAAGAGGGGAAACAAGGGAAGGTGAACTGAAGAGTACCCCTCCGTGTGACCAGTGCAGCAGGGAGTCGCTAATGGTAGTGTGTCTCTGTAATAGAGAGCAAGAGTGAGGCCCTGTGCTGGCTATGGTGTAGTACAGTGTTTATATCAATGAGGTAATTAACTATATTCATGAACTATTTACTCCCCTCTTCCACTATAATCTATAAAGCATTCCCTCAGAAGCCAAAATAGTTCTATAGGCAAACGAAGAGATACAAAGGTAAAGATAAGCTAGGGTATACATTTCCCTATTCAATTAGGAATGCATGACAACTTCCTAACCCGTTATGTAGAAAAGGGAAAAAGAAAAATATAGCCCAACAAGGAATCTCTTATACAATCACCCAATAACCAGAATGCAAAATATATGCAGGCTAATATGTTGTCTCCTTAACTTCTGGAACCTAACCACAGACTGCTTTCTCCAAACGCAGTCTTCTCATAGAGAAACAAAAAAATACAGATGCCCTCATGAACAGCCAAGGGGAACTTCAGTCAGATAAGTTGTTTCTCTTTTGACATTCAAGCATAATGATACACATAGCAGCGCAAGCATGTTACCACATTTGAAGAGCCTTGTGAGTCTTTAAAATTGTCTGTCTTCTTTGTGTTTTTTATTGCAGGATTAACGGAATCGGGAAAACACCGGAACGTGAGGCAACCAATAGCTACTGCAAGGAAAATGGTTTCCCCAACACCAAGAACAATCCAGAGGAATGAAGGACGCCAAAGCTGCTGCGTGGGCAATGCAGTGCCCGCAACGATGTATGACTTCGGGAAGGCCAAGACGAACCAGAAGTAATGACCCGGACGGGAAAGAAGACACCCGCGGACTAGAACGTGAAGCGCTCCTTCCGTCTTCACAGGCCATTTTGTTTCTATGTTGCTCCATGGCCACTGCAACTTGCTGCACACCCTCAAGAGTACACCCCCCCCCCCATAGCACCCATAACCGGTTTGGGATTGTAGAGGTAACGCCTATGAAAGATACGTGCTTAACGGGGGGCATGGACATGACCCACAGGTTCCCAGGTACAGTCCTCTGGACCTAGACCTTCCAGTGCACCGGATACTGTAGTTTAACCTGTACCCTTTGGGAATCTACAATGGCTCCCACTTCATACTCAGATTCATCTTCCAAGGTCAAGGAAGCAGGATGTACAGGCAACACTGTGCCCGTACCACTGGTTTCAGTAGGGACCACTGGTTTCAGTAGGGACACATGAAAAACAGGGTGTATTTTCATGGTAGAAGGAAGTTCAGGTTTCATGGCCACTGGATTAATTACTTTTATAATCTTGTAGGGGCCTATAAAATGTGGTTTGAACTTTCTTGTTCCTTTAACCATGATATGGTGAGTAGACAACCAGACCATGTCCGAAATGGCGTATTCAGGACCAGGTCGACGATGGAGAGCTGCGTTCTTTTTATAAAGCGCTTTTGCTTTTTTGCGATTCGTTACAGTAGTCTTTTGTATGTCATGTATTTGCTTGACAAACTCCAGAGCAGCAGGAGTGGGCATAGAAACTGTGGGAAGGAACAGAAAGTGTTGGTGAAACCCATAAGAACAGTACAGGAGAGAAGTATCTATAGAAGAGTGTATGCTATTATTGACAGAGAATTCAGCTGCTCATAAAAATGTGTTCCAATCTAGCATGGATTGCAGTAAGTGACATCTAATGTATTGTTCTAGGCACTGATTTACCCTTTCTGTCTGTCCATCTGTTTGTGGGCAATGCCCTGAGGAGAAACGCACATCTTTTTGTAAAAGGTCATCTAACCCTTACCAAAATTTGGAAATAAATTGTGGGTCACGGTCCGATATCATCACAGAAGGAAGCCCATGTAATCTCACAATGTATTTTACAAATATTAAGGCCTATTATTTGGATGTAGGAAGTGCTTTCAAAGGAATAAAGTGGGACATCTTTGTTAACATGTCCACCTCCACTAGAACAACAGTGTTTCCTTGTGTGGTTTTTGGTAATCAAATGATGAAATCCATAGCAATGGAATGCTAGGGACCCGGAGGAGTGGGCATTGGAACCAGAAGCCCAGCATGAACCTGATGTGAACTCTTGCTTTGTGCACAGATATGACATTTCTGTATGTATATTTTAGTGTCAGTTGCGAGATTAGGCCACCAGAACTGTTGTCTCAACAATTCTATGGTATTTTTGTAGCCTGGATGACCTGAGAGTAGAGAGAGAGATAAGCCTGAGAGTAAGTGAGCATCACTCCATTCCAAAGCCTGTCTTTGTAACCCCTGGACAAGGCATCACCTTGCCATGTTTCCTCCCATCTTGAAATTGTATAACTAAGTCAAATTCACTAAAATACAGAGTCCAACATAATTGTCTCATGGATAATGCTCTGGCTGGTTTCAAAAACAGAAGGTTTCTATGGTCGCTAAGAACAGTAACCTTATGTAAGGCTCTCATCAAGTATTGGCACCATTCCTCAAAAGCTCTTTTTATGGCTAACAATTCTTTATCGCCCACAGAAAAATTTTGCTCAGTAGTACTCAATTTGTGGGAGTAAAAAGCCACAGGATGTAAATACCCTGTAGTTGAGTCTCTTTGGGAGAGAATCCCTCCTATGGCCATCCGTGAAGCATTGGCCTCTACAGTAAATGGTGGAGATGGGTCTGGGTGTTTTAGTGCTGGGGCATGAGTGAAGACCTCTTTTAGTTTGATAAATGCAGCCACGGTATCAGGGGACCATAGAAATGACGCTCCTGTCTTGAGAAATTTGGTTACAGGGGGGGCCAGAGCTGAAAGGTTCTCAATGAATCGTCTGTAAAAATTATCAAAGCCTAGGAAACTCTGGTGCTTATTTACAAGCCCCTTGTGCCACTTTTGCGTCACTTTTCCCATGGTAAAAGTGATGCAAAAGTGGCGCAAGGGGCATGTAAATCTGCCCCACGGTACCTCTTTCACCAATCTAGGAGGCTGCCACCTTGTGATTGCTGAGACATTTTGGGGAGCTATACCAACACAGTCAGGAGACAGTATAAACCCCAAAAAGGCAACTTGATCTGTGTGAAATTCACATTTATCTAGCATTACAAACAAATGGTTCTCCTTAAGCTTCATGAGTATGGCCCTTACATGTTTTTTATGCTCATCTACGGTGGTAGAGTAAACCAGTATATCATCAATGTATGCTATTCCATATATATCCAACATTTCCCTCAGAACCTCATTAATACAAAACTGGAAGGCCACAGAGGCATTGCATAACCCAAAAGGCATTACCAAGTATTCATATAGTCCAAACTTGGTATGAAAGGGCGTCTTCCATTCATCCCTCTGCTGCACCCTTACAAAATGATATGCTCCTCGCAGTTATAGTTTAGTAAAGATTTTGGCATGTTTCACTTGATCCAGTAAGGATGGTATCAGAGGTAATGGATACCGGTTTTTTATAGTGTTCTCATTTAATGCTCTGTAATCAATGCAGCACCGAAGATCTCCTTCCCATTTCGGGATAAAAAGAAAGAGGAGAGGAGGCAAGAGACCGAGAAGGTTGGATGACCCCAATGCGCTCCATTTTGAGTAGATATTCTCTCAGGTAGATGATCTGTTTTTCTGTGAGAGCATAGATCCGACTACATGGTATCAGAGCTCCAGAGATTAGGGCAATTCTACAATTGTAGGGCCTTATGTGGAGGCAGAACTGTGGCCTGTTTATCGAATACTTCAGCTAAATCCTGATAACAAGAGGGTTATTCTGGACCAGTTGACACCAATGTCTCAGCTATGATTGTTTGTTCTACTTTTTCATGTAGGCAGTGATCAATGCAATAATCAGAACAAAATGTCAATGACTGTTGTCTCCAATCTATGACAAGATTATGCTCAATTAGCCAGGGAATGCCCAATATGGCTGGAAATTGTGGAGACTGGATTAAGTCAATACTCCTGTAGCATGAGTAATGGGACCAGATTTGAGTGTACAGCCGTCAATGGTTTTAACTTCTTCTTTAGTGGTCTTTAGGACAAATGGTATCTTCATTTGTTTAACCAAGTGTAAGTCCATATAGTTTCCTTTGGCACCAGAATCGAACATAATCTGCACCTTAATAGACTGATCTAAACCAGTGCGCACAAGATGAAACAAACAAATGATACAAAGATAGTACTGCATTGTTCTGAATAGAGTGATGGAGTGATGGGAGACTAACAACCCTGTCTCATCGAAGCTCTTGTCCCCACTGACTTCGGGAGTACTAGTTTCCCGACTCCTTGCGTCTTTTAGGTTTGACAGGACAATCCCTCAAAAAATAGCCCAGCTTCCCACAGTACAAACATAGCTTCATTTCACTCTTCATCACTGAGGGGACCTCGAATACTACTTATCTGCGTAGGTTCTACGTCAGGTTTGGATTCTTCTGGTTCTGCTTTTTTCTCCTTATATATTACTACCCTTTTGTCGGAACGACCTCTTTCCTTTCCTGCAGTCGATGATCTAGTTTTACCAGCAGACCTATAAGAGCACTAAATGCATCGGGGGTCTATCACTTGAGCCAAAAGGTCTTTTAGTTCATCTTTGAGTCCTTTATAAAACAAGACACTGTGTTTTGCTTCTGGCCACCCTGCTTCAGCCATCGTTACGATCAACCAAGGGAATGAACCAGGTAGCAGCTGTTCCCCCTAAGTATGAAAGTACAAATTTCACCTTCGCTTGCTCGGCGGGAAAACAAGCTGCCTACACATGAAGTGTAATTGACATTGAGATTCAAGAAATTGACAAGCAGGTCCCCCGTCCCCTTACCACTGATGATGCCCAACATGGTCAAAGCAAGGTCAGTGTACGGGGGAAGAGGGGAAACAAGGTAAAGAGAACTGAAGAGGATCCCTCGGTGTGACCAGTGCAGCAGGGGGTAGCCAATGGTAGTGTGTCCCTGTAATAGAGAGCAAGAGTGAGACCCTGTAAAGGCAATAGTGTAGTACAGTGATTATACCACTTAGGCAATTAACTATATTCACTACCTGTGTACTCCCTCTTCCACTATAATCCATAAAGCATTCCCTCAGGAGCTAGAATAGTTCTATAGGCAAAAGAAGAGATACAAAGGTAAAGATAAGCTAGGGTATACATTGCCCTATTCAATTAGGAATGCATGGCATGCAGAAATGGGAAAAAGGAAAATATAGCCCATAAAAAAAGAATCTCCAGTAACCAGAGCAACATATGTATATATCCAATTGTGCATAAAATCAAAAATGCTAAATATATGCAGGCTAATATGTTGCCTCCTTAACTTCATGACTAACCACAGACTGCTATCTCCAAGCACAGTCTTCTCATAGAGAAACAAAAGAATACAGATGACCTCATGAACAGCCAATGGGAACTTCAGTCAGATAAGTTGCTTCTCTTTTGGCATTCAAGCATAATGATACACATAGCAGCGCAAGAGCATTACCACATTTGAAGAGCCTTGTGAGTCTTTAAAATTGCCTGTCTTCTTCTTTGTGTTCTTTATTGCAGAATTACTGGAATCGGGAAAACGCCAGAACGCGAGGCAACTACAAGCTATTGCAAGGAAAATGGTTTCCCCGATACCATGAAGAATCCAGGAGAACGAAGGACGCCGAAGCAGCTGCCCGCCACATGGACTATGCAGCACACGCAACTCTGTATGTATGACTTCAAGAAGGCCAAGACGAACCGGAAGCAGTGAGTAATGACCCGGATGGGGAACAAGATGCCCGCGGACTAGAACACAAAGCGCTCCTTCCGTCTTCGCTGACCGTTTTGTCACTACATTGCTCTGCCCTCGCTGCAACTTGCCACTGGTGTCGCACAACCTCGACAAAAGTAAGTAAAAAGCCAGAATTAAATTCTAGTTCAGCAAGAGGGCTAACATAGAATCTGCTCATTTCCAAAGTCAATGAAGTCTAAGTATAAATCAAAAGACAGACTAGGGCAGAGTCTGCACAGTTCATAAAGCAATTCTGAATATAAATCGACTGACCGACATGGAGACTGCCTTTGAAAAAGTAAGTCAAAAGTCTAAATAAAATTCAACAAGCAGTATGACATAAAGACTGCTCACTTTGAAAGGTGAGAAAAGTTAAAGTATAGACAAATTAATGTTGAGTCTGCTTTTGTGGAAGCAAGGAGAAATCTGGCACATCTCCCAAAAAGGGAAGATTTTATAGGTTTCGGCAGTGAAAGCCACACACTCAATATGGTGACATCTAACTTAGTAGGGCTGTATTAATAAAGTTCCATACACATAAACTAATGGCTTCTAAGGAAATTATGATACATAAAATAAGAAACATTAAGGAACACCTACTTTCATGTATAATTATGATGATAAAAATAATATAATTATGATAATATGAAATAAAGAACATAACATGACATTTGAGCAACACATGAAAACAACAGACAGTACAAATGATGACTCAGGCAATGAACCTTGAATTTGTTACAAATACAGAGACATTCTGCACATGGCTTCCTTCTCAAAGAACACAAATTAATACATTTCAGGTTGACAAGTAAACTGCACAGGGAAATTAATTCTGTTTCACTTATGTTCTAAAAATGGAAAGACACAGAAGAAAACCATGTACACAGAAAGCTTGCTCATCAGCTAGGTCGCTCCCCTGCGCCGCACAGCACCACCTCAGTGCCGCTGCCCCTGAGCCCGCTGCTTGCCACTGCTTAGATTCAAGCCTTGCGCTCGCCCTGCCCCTCTTGTCTCGATTGTGCTTCTGCCTGCATTTACTGTCTTTTTTCTGCATTGTCCTTGTTGTATTGCTTTTCACTGTATTGCTTTTCACCCTAATTTTTCCGTGATTGTACCCTCTTTTTTCCTTCTGTATCCCCCACCCGCTCTCCCCTTTGTTTTTTCTCCTGCAGCTGTGTCCCCAGCGGCCCGCCCCTAATCACCCATTCGCCACCCCTCTCCCACCTCCCAGCTGCTCCTCCCTCCCACCTCCCCTTATATGGCGGCCGCTGCACTGTAAGGAGAGCGACCCTTGTCCCTGTCATCAGGCAGGTCGCTCCCCCGCGCCGCACAGCACCACCTCGTGTGTCGCTGCCCCTGAACCCGCTGCTGCCACTGCTTAGGTTTGAGCCTTGCGCTCGATCTGCCCCTCTTGTCGCGATTGTGCTTCTACCTGCATTTCCTGTACTGTCTTATTTTAGCATTGTCCTTGTTGTATTGCTTTTCACTGTATTGCTTTTCACCCTTATTTTTCCCTGATTGTACCCTCTTTTTTCCTTCTGTATCCCGCCCGCTCTCCCCTTTGTTTTTTCTCCCGCCGCTGCATCCCCTGCGGCCCTGCCCCCTAATCACATATTTGTCGCCCTGCTCCTGCCTCCCAGCTGCTCCTCCCTACCACCTCCCCTTATATGGCGGCTGCTGTGCGGCCGCGCCGCTGGTGTGCCTAAGGTAAGCCCGTCTGCGCCCGCGCGCACCTGGAGCGCGCCCAGCCCAGACCCCCTGGCCCCCCGCAAACGCCACGATGCCCGATTCCGTTACGATGCCAGCACCCTCCACTCACTCAACACCGGACGATCACACGCCTGCTTCCTTGCTGCCCCGAAGCGCACCAAAGGAGCCTTATCTTGCCGGAGATGCAGCTTCTCCAGTCTCCGAGCCGCCAACCCGCCCACCAGGACAGGATGCAACCATCTCAGATGCATACTACTGAACACCCGTTCCACCCGCAAACACTCCGTAGAACTCTGGGACCTACTCGACACATCCTCCCCGGATGTCGCCTTCCTGAGAGAGACCTGGATGAACGAATCCTCAGCACCCGACATCGCCATAGCCATCCCAGATGGCTACAAGATCACCCACAGAGACCGCACCAACGGAGTAGGAGGTGGATTTGCCATCATCCACAAGTCCACCCTCAAGGTCTCGACCAACTCTGACAACACCCTCAGCACCGCCGAACACCTGCACTTCCACATCCACACCGATCCCAACACCACCCTCAAAGGAACTCTGATCTACAGACCATCCGGACCCCGGCCTCAGTTCAGCGATGCCATAGCCGACTTTGTCAGTACTCACGCCCTCGTCTCCACTGACTACATCCTCCTCGGAGACCTGAACTTCCACCTCGAGAACAACAACACCAACTCCATCGCCCTGATCGAAAACCTCTCCAGCCTCGGACTCAGACAGCTCGTCACAACACCCACCCACACGCTTGACCCCATCTTCTCTGCAACCTCCCACGTCTCCTTCAGCCACACCACCGAACTCCACTGGACAGACCATTGCTGCATCCAGTTCACCTTCCGGAAGCCCACCATGCACCAACGCACCCAACAGATCCCCAGCCGCAGCTGGAGCAAAATCAGCGAAGACCAGCTAAACATTGCCCTCGCACGAAGCCCACCCGCCAAACCCACCAACCACGATGCAATAGCCAGCAACCTCAGATGTTGGATCGACGACTGCGCCAACACTCTCGCCCCGATCAAGAAACCCTCCAACAGACGCACCAACAAGAATGCCAGCTGGTTCTCCGCGGACCTCCAGGCCTCCAAACAAACTTGACGAAAACTAGAGAAGAAATAGCACCGCGAGCAGACACCGGAGAACCACTCAGCCCACAAGACGCCATGCGCCAAGACCATCACCTCATCAGATCTGCCAAAAGGACTGACTTCAAGGACCGCCTCGACAACAACGCACACAATTGCAAAGAGCTCTTCAACATCGTGAAGGAACTCTTCAACCCCAGCTCCAACACCAACGACATCCCACCATCGCAAGATTTGTGCAACTCCCTTGCCACCTTCCTCCATCGCAAGATCGCAGACATCCACGACAGCTTCAACAACCGAACCACCCCGACAGCCAACGTCTCCACAGACCCCATGGCCACGACCCACAGTGATCCCCTGCTCACCTGTACTGACATCAACAATGACAACACCATCAAAATCATGAACACCATCCACTCCGGCTCCCTGTCAGACCTGTGCCCACATCACATCTTCAACAAAGCCAGCCACCATCGCACCCCATCTCCGCAAAGCCATCAACATCTCCTTCAAGACCGCAACCTTCCCAGAGAGCTGGAAGCACACCGAGATCAACACCATGCTCAAGAAACCCAAGGCAGATCCGAGAGACCTCAAGAACTTCCGTCCCATATCACTGTTCCCGTTCCCGTTCTCGGCTAAGGTCATCGAGAAAACCGTCAACCAACAGCTGACCCGCTACCTTGAGGAGAACAACATCCTGGACCCGTCCCAGTCCGGGTTCCACAGCAACCACAGCACTGAAACTGCCCTCATTGTCACCACCGATGACATCATGGCCCTGCTGGACAACGGCGAGACCGTGGCCCTCATCCTCCTGGACCTGTCAGCCACGGGAATGTGGCCTAGCCGCTTGGGCAGTTGACCTCGGAGCCAGAGAACCGGGTTCGAATCTCAGGAGGGTGGTCAACATTCTGTGATTCTGGGCAAATCACTTATGCTCCCCGTGCCTAACAAAAATGTATGTGTCCATCTGTAACGTAACTGGTGCTTATGTAAAGCAGTCTGATACCTTCGGGTCTAGTTTGCGCTATATGAAACTCCACACACAAAAAAAGGTTGTGTGCGGAACCCAAATATCTAACTAACTGCCCCATTTCCAACTTTTCCTTCGCAGCAAAGGCCCTTGAAAATTGCAAAGCAAAGTATCTAAAAAGCCCAGCTTGAAGCAAACACCATACGAGACAATTTCCAGTCCTTCATTCTGTCTGGCGGCAGCAAAGAGGTGTCAATGCAACAAACAGAAGATGGTGTGCTGCACATATTTGAGAAAGGTGCGTGATTTCTACTCAGTCTTCGTGACCTGTCACCAGCATTTGACACAGTCACCCATTCTTCCATCCTAAAAATCTTGGAAAAGCGGATAGGTGTCTGAGGCAGAGTTCTGAGATAGTTTAAATCTTGTCTTGTCAATCGCTTTCAGCAAGAAAAATTGTTATACTTTTTTTCTGCCCTTTGCCTCTCCAACAAGGAGTTCCTTCAAGGTTCCATCCTTTACCTGAATGCTCTTGAATATGTGCATGAATCCCTTAGTGCTCTCCGTTCATTCATACATTGGTGAAACACAGCAGTATATGAAAGCCTCCTCACACAGGCCATAGCTGATTTTACAAAGACTCTAGGTGACCTTTAGTGAAGTGACTCCATTATTTCAAACTGAACCCCTGAAAAAAGGAATTCAACCTCATATGCTTCCTGTGCAACGCCACCTTGCAACACGCCTTACTTGATGCAATAAAGCTGCATGATAGAAAGCCATCTAAAGCTGAAAGCCCTAAGTCACTGGGATTTATTGGCAATAAAAAGCGGGATCTGCACACACACATATCAAGATTTCAACCAAAGGAGTTCAACATCAAATCAGGCTTCTCTGGGGAATCAGATCACTTTCACCGGCAGAATACTTCACAACAGTAGTTCAATCACTTTGAGGCTTGATTACATCAACTCTGTATTAATTGGAATCCACCTAACAACTGTAAAAGCAGTCCACAGTGCATCAGCTCGACTAGTATCAGGCTCCAACAGATCATATCATATCATATCTATACAAGAATGTTCTCTATAATCTGCCACTGGTAGAGGCCAGACATTCATACAAGCAGGCATGCACCGTTCATAAGACCATACAGAGTTGGCAGAACATTATATGGCATATAAATAACTTATGAAGAAAACACAAAGATCTGTGACTGGGGTTGAGTGTCTCCTTGTGTTTGCTTTGTTCGCCCTAAGTTGTCAGGGACGTGGGTCCCTTGCTCACTTTGCCACTGGATTCAAGCTAGCCGGGCTGATGAGGGGTGTTACCCCGAAACCGGTCCCAGGATGCTTTTTTCAGGTCCAGGGAAGAACTGGCTCGGCAGTTCGGGCCTTCCTGTTCCATAAGGCGCAGGGTGAAGACTGATTTGAATATAGCTGGGTCTGAACTGGGGTGGCGAAGTGAGCTAAAGAACAATGATCGATTCAACCCCGATCTGTGACTGGGGGTGAGTGTCTGAAAGGTTTCAGCGGTTGCTATATAAATTAGTTATTCCAGGAGTTCATGCTCTCTCCCAAGCACTGACTTTACATAAAAAAGAAAGAACAATTAGCAATCATTGTCTGGGAAAACTTTCTGGAGGTCCATCACCCCGTAGTATAGATTAATCCCTCATACATGACTATTTTAAGAAATCATTTATAGCCTTACTTTTTTGGCATCACTTCCAGTTAGGAGTGGGAACCAGTACTAATGCTGATATTTTATGGGGATTACTCTCTAATGGGGGTACTTTCCTCTTCATTACTATAATCACAGAGTCTCTCCTCATTGTTCAGTACTCTACACTGCTCGTGTGGCAGTAATTCGTCCTAAGCCTATCATTCATATTATAGGCATTCTTTAACCTCAGTATGCTATATAACTTAAATATGTATTGCATTGGACGCCTATCTAAAGTCCTGCGTTGCCTGGATGCATCTAGTTTGCATTATATACAACTGCAAACAAGTCAATCGGTAAATATCGAATAAATAAATAAAAGAGTACCCGTTTGCAACAAATGACCTTAAAAGTGGCATTGTTGCACCTGGGAGGGGGGTGGGGGGGGGGGGGGGAGTTTGTGAGGGGTGCAGAGTAACCACTCTTTTATTTTGCTTGGAGCCTTGAAGAGTCTTTCAACTGAACCATAAAGGAGCAGACTATGGGCCTAGTTTATATTCTGGCACCCTGGTGGAGGGACTTCCTTCCTGATTTATAAATGACCTCTAAGCTGGCAGTCATTTATAAAGCATTGCCAGGAACCACAATCACGGCAGTTCCTGAGAATGCATTTAACTGTTTGGTGCAAGGCTCTTGCATCTGATTTTCTTTTGAAACTAAAAAAGGTAATGCTCCCCTCGCAATGGGAGTCATCTCCCTTGGAAGGTGGAGCATTATTTGAATTTTACTCTGCAATACCTCTAGGGTTTGCCAAGCGGTGATGGACAGTAAGAAAATTGCTACATGTCCGCGAATAGCACTCGTTACAACACATGCATTTTCTACGCATACCATTACAACGCAAGTTGTTACAACAACACTTTGTTACATCGCATGCCATTACAAAGCAAGTCATTAGAACGACTTGCTGTAGGGGGCGCTGGAGTTTGGAATAGTATCATTTACTATTACAACGCCAGTATGTGCAACAGTAGGGAAGGTGTAGGATTTAAAATCCAACAAATCCGACGCCTTCTTCCCCCTACAGCAAGTCGTTGTAATGACTTGCGTTGTAATGACATGCGATGTAACAATGCGTCGCTGTAACGACTTGCGTTTTAATGGCATGCGATGCAACAATGCGTCGCTGTAACGACTTGCGTTGTAATGGCATGGGATGTATTGCATGCGTTGTAAACAATGTTTCCCATGTCCGCCCATCCTGATGGGGTGGGCAGACAAACAGCCATTTCTCTGAGGGTCCTTACTCTGTCCAGTTGTTGGAGAGGTTGGGCTATGCCAGTAATGGAGTAGTAACCTTTGTAGTCAAACTGAAGGTCCACCCACATTTAAATGGGTTGGCTAGACCTTCATGTTGGCGTTATTTATGCTCCATCGCTGTTGTGACAGAATATACATTCAACCAACATATAAATGGGGCCCTATGGCCTTCATTATAATTTCATGCACTGCAACTAAATGTTATGTTATACAATTTTTAAAGCACATGGCTGCTTTAGCAACGGCGTGTCCCAGAGCTAGTTTCGTCAGAGAGCTCACAACTGTGAAAGAGAGACCCGGCAAAGGGTAAAAGGCCCAATGGGATACTTAAATGAAAAACAACCAGGTCTTCAAAGATTTCCTAAAGGACAGGTCATTCTGAGTGTGTCTGGGAGGAAGAGGAAGGGTATTCCAGAGGGTGGGTGCCTAAGCGCGAAAAGACTGGCCACCCGCCCATGCTCTTCTAACAAGTGGCACACAGGCCAGATTAAGATCAGCGGAGCAAAAGGACCGTGAGGGGTGGTACGGCTACAGCAAATTAGATAAAATGGGGTCCCCTGAGAAGAGAAAATCTTATGGACCATGCACAGAGTCTTACACTGAATACGCTTATCCACCTGGAGCCAGTGTAATTTGCAAATAGCATCGGCAGGGGAGCAGTACTTAGGAAGGTAACACAGCAACCTTGCTGCAGCATTTTGAGTGACCTGAAGCCTTCTAATCACAAGCTTGTTTATTCCCAGGTAGAGGATGTTACAATAGTCCAACCGGGAGAAAATAACAGCCAGAACGATGACTGGATGAATGTGGGGGTTTGAACCAGAGTAAATACAGAGATTATGAGTTATTTCCCACTTCCAGGAGAAATAGCAAGCTTAAATCTTCTGTTATTTACCACCTGCTTGGAGCAAGTGGTAAATGGATAGCTATTCTGATGGCAAGTGTCCAGGAGGCACAGGAGATCACAGTAGATGAGAGGAGAACTGGGGGAAGCATTTCCTGCTTCCCAGAGTTGCAATTGCTCAAGGTTTGGGCAAAGTCAGACTAGGCGCAGTAGCTGCTTGGAGCTCTTCCCTTAGCACTGCACAAGACTCCAGATCCAGTGTCGAAATGCAGTGTTTCCAGGCTAGGGCTATGAAGAGCTTTCAAACCTTGGACTGCTAAGAATGTCCTGGAGTCGTATAGCATCTTTTATTGAGGACGTAATCACCTCCTAAACGGCAAATTCAAAAAATGAGCTCTAATTTTCTACCACATTCAATACTGTTGAGATATGTTCCTCAAAGTTTGTCACTGTCTACCTTCATATTTACAACCTATAGCCCCAATTACCTGTGAGCAGTGTCGAGTCTCCCTAAATCCCATTAATGACAGACTCTATGATGGAGGCAAAACCTGGTTATTCTTTTTCTGGTGCCCTTTTCGAACTGTGCCACTCACAGGCAGAGGGATCCTCCTTCCTCCACTTGACGTCACTGTCTCTTCCTCCCCCAGCTCCCTTCCCTTTCCCTCAGGGCCCTAGTGCCTGACTCCACACCTCCCCTTTCTTTACCAACAGTCCAGTCTCTTGTCACTATTTAGAACTCTTTGACTAGCCAACGAGAATGGATCATTTGCTGACCAGACCGAGTTGTTGCTTTCTTTGAGGCATCAGATAAGGATGTTGCCTCTTCCACCCTGAGGCCTGCATTGGCTATGGGGGTGTCCTCAGCAGCTTCTTTGACACTGCTGGATGCTTCCTTGGGGTGATAGACCAGCTTGAAGTGAGATACGTCCAGGGTGATGATCTTGCCTGGGCCTGGGGCTGTGACTATGTTTCCCTTTTGCTCCCCCACTTGTAGTGGTTCAGCAGTGAAAGGGTTGTTTACTTTTTTCTGAGGCTTTTCCCTGACCATCACCCAGTTCTCTTTGCCAAGTGAGTCCTCTTACACCTTCCTCCTAATGATTCATAGTTCTTCATCTTCACCTGCTGCATGGTGTCCTTTTTACACAGTTTGGTGACGTCAACATGACGCTTGTTAGTCCATTGTGTAAGTTTTGTTCTGATGCCCTTCTAAACATGAGAGTGGCAGCACTCTCACCTGTGGTCGAATGTGGGGTGGGGTCTGGTAGGCTTATGGAGAATGTCATGATGTATCTGCAATTTTCCTCTAGTTTAAGCTGATGATATCCTTTGTTGAGATCAAGCCTAGAGAAAACCTTACTGCCATTCAGGTGGGTGATCATGTCCGCTATGTTGACCCAGGGCATCGCTCTCATTCTAATGCTTGGTTCATCAGACGCATGTTGACGCAGATGAATATATCACCTTTCTTGGTTTTTTTCAGCATCACTACAATTGGTGGAATGCAAGGAGTGGGACCCTTTGATGGTTCAATGAATTCAAGTTTCAGCAGTTTCTGTATCTCATTCTCCAACGTACTTTGCAGTTGAAACGCAATCTTTCTGTGTCTTTGCACCACCAGTTGAACATCTACATTGATGTGTAGCTGGACCCATCAGTCTTTAAATGTTCCTAGGCTACAAAACAGTATGGGAATTTTCTTTGGGACATCACGGTCTGTGTGTACATGGCAATTCATGGACAGCACACCAATTTCGACTGCCATACAAAATGGAGGAGACAGGATCCCGAAGCTCTATCTTGCAAGATGTGTACAGTTGTCCTGATGATTTTCATCTTGTGCCGTAGTGCGGCTTTGAATGACTCTCTGCCGAAGAGCAGTTGAGCCGCTGCCAAGTTGCATATGTGGATGTGTGGCTGGTTAAGGTCTGGAAGTGGCTTTAAACTCACAAAATGTGTGCAATGGATGATATTGATGATGAATGGTGTGGAGTTTCCGTTCACATTCAGTTGTTTTGTTTGACATTTGTGTGCAGCTTGCATTGTGTCTGCTCACTGAATGTCTTCATTCTTCATGTCCGATATGCCTATGCCTAACTTTCTCTCAGTTTCCAAACACAGGACATTGGGGGCTGATGCTTGACCTTCAGCTACGTATATTGTTGCTTCTGCCACTCTTCCCTTGTGGTGGCAGTTGTATGAACCTTCCCTTTGCAGTTCAAAGGCTTCTCTCCAGCCATGTGTATAGTCCCCAATGTGACTAATGGAGTGGTTATTGCTTTGCTACGAAGGGCATATCTTGGAGTCCCATCACATTCACTGACGCTCAATTGTCAATGATGAAGTGGTCCATGTGGTCACCTATGCGCAGGCCGACAGGAGCCCAACTGCTTTCCTGAGCGCCTGCTGACACTGTCAAAAGGCATCCATCTTCCTCGCTGTCACTTGATGGCGGTGCCAGTGATCCACTTGACGATGATTGTGAAGACCTCCGTGCGAGGGCACATTTTACGTTCTTCACAAAGTGTTTTCTGTTTTCCAGTGAGCATCGATGTGTCTGTCCTGCGGCTACGTATTTGTCAGTCACTTTCAAGTGCTCTGGTTTCTCTTCTCTGCCTTGGGTAAGACAGACAGATTGGAAGGGATTTTCTTTGCGGCAACATTTGTCCGTTTGTTCCAGAGCTGGAAACTTACTGTTAAGGGGAAAAGACAGCCCAAATCAGTAGCATATTTTTGTTGGACTTTCTGGGTGTGTGTCGAGGTCTCTCAAGGCTGGTATGATGTCTACTGTGTATGGCAAGTGCTTTCTCTTTGTGTGAGGACCCAGCTTCAATGACCGCTGCTTGTTTTCCTGCTTCCTTGTTTGCTTATGCAGCTGCTAACATTTTGTCTAGACTGCGTTTCTTTTAGCACTCGTCTTCTGAACGAGTGAGACAGGCATCCATCGATTATTCTGAGATGCATGGCCTCTTCGGCATTGAACTCCATGAATTTGCAGTATTTATGGAGTGTTTCTAACCGTTCTTCAAATGTATCCATCGGTTCTCGAGATGCCTTGTGAAGATGTATCACTCGTAATCAACATTCGGAGTGGTGTCAAATTGCTTGGTGAGGGCCTCCTTTACATTCTGGTATTTGATGGTGTCTGCACTTAGGAGTTTCTTTTACATTCTGACATGTGGTGTGGTCTGCACTTGGAAGTTTCTTTTACGTTCTGACGTGTGGTGGTGTCTGCACTTGGAAGTTTCTTTTACGTTTTGACATGTGGTGGTGTCTGCACTTGGGAGTTTCTTTTACGTTCTGACATGTGGTGGTGTCTGCACTTGGGAGTTTCTTTTACGTTCTGACATGTGGTGGTGTCTGCACTTGGAAGTTTCTTTTACGTTTTGACATGTGGTGGTGTCTGCACTTGGGAGTTTTATTTACGTTCTGACATGTGGTGGTGTCTGCACTTGGGAGTTTCTTTTACGTTCTGACATGTGGTGGTGTCTGCACTTGGGAGTTTCTTTTACGTTCTGACATGTGGTGGTGTCTGCACTTGGAAGTTTCTTTTATGTTCTGACATGTGGTGGTGTCTGCACTTGGAAGTTTCTTTTATGTTCTGACATGTGGTGGTGTCTGCACTTGGGAGTTTCTTTTACGTTCTGACATGTGGTGGTGTCTGCACTTGGAAGTTTCTTTTATGTTCTGACTAGCGGCCCGTCCCGACGTTGTCCTTGTATGAGAAAGAATGTCTGCAATGGTTGTAATAGGTAGGAAAAATTTACCGTGCTAGCTTCTACGAAGGCTGAGTGTGTGTTTGTCCTCTCCGAAAGCAACAGTGTGCAAATGCCCCTGAGCCGTCCCGGCTTGGTCGCTTCATGCACTCCCCAAAGACGGCGTGGTGCACAGATACGCCACACACGGCGGCAACGTCCGACGGCAAACCTTACAGAACGCTACCCCCCGCTTTACAATGCAGCAGGCGTCTCAGAATGCACACGCCCACAACAATGCTGAACGGCACGTACACCTCACGACGTGCACAAACGCTAATCTCACTGTGATAGGACGCTGTTCTCAGGCTGCAGGCGTCTCCATGGGTTACAAAGTTGAATGCTTAACGCACACGCCCACCCTTGCAGAACACACCTCACAACGTGATCAAACGCTTTTCTCACGGTGATACAATGCTATTCTCATGCTGCAGGTGTCTCAGACGTTACAATGGTGAATGCTGAACGCACACGCCCACCCTCGCAGAACGGACACACCCACCTCAGAGCTGGTGCTACTTCCAAGGGACTACTTTGTCAAACAACCTACTCTGCCCTTCTAAAGTATATGTTTTGCTGGTGTATAGCCTATGTCCATCTGCTTACCCTGACCTTTCCAATGCTGTATACGGTGTTCCGGTTGGCGCTGTGGATCCGGAACTTACCCGCCTCAACGGTTTGGGCTCTCTCTTTATATTATTAGTATGGATATGTGGTGGTGTCTGCATTCAGATGCTTCTTTATGGCATCTTTGACTCCATCACCAGCCACATTGTTGAGGTACTTGATTATCTTCGTGCCATCCTCCTCTTCCAGGCCGCTGGCGAATTCATCGAAGGTCTCAAATCAGTCAGCCTATTTGGCACCAAGATTGTGCTTCTTCGTTGTGTTGAAAGGCGGGGGCAGCTTCAGGAAGATGGCAGCATTGTACTTTGCCTTGCTATATCGCAACATGAGGGAGGTATCAGGGAGCTAGTCCATTGCTCAATTATTCCAGTGTGGCACTCCATGCACTTTAGCAAGCACTACGACTGGCTATGTAGCAGACTTCCGCAGGTGCCGCTGGTCACTCTCTCCTGGGGTATCACTTGGTTCTATGGTCCCCCTCAGGACTGTGGCATTGGGCAGTGAGCTCTCATGTCCATGCGGGGCAGCTGGGGCCCAAATGCTGCTGCGCTTCACAAGGCACTGGGATTGCAGCAGAGACTCCCAGGCAGCACATGTAGCAGGACACAGACATACAGCACACCACACACTGATATGAGACTCATCTGGTACCAGGGTCAGGAAATGTGCACCGAACATGGTGCGGATGATCAGTACCCCCAAAGCAGGCGTTGGGGGATGCTTGGTCTGTGCTCTGGCTGATGCGGGCTGTGGTGCAGGGCCTCAGACTGGTGTAGCGGTTCGACTGTATTGCGTTGAAGGCGCCCGCAGCCTACACTCTCGCTCGTCACCAGTTGTAGAGCCTTCCTGAATCTCATAAATGACGCAGACTCAATGATGCAGCCAAAACCTCTTTATTCTTTTTCTGGTGCCTTTTTTGAACTGTACCGCTTGCAGGCAGTTGGATCCTCCCTGCTCCCCTTGATCAGGGGTGGCTCCTACATTAAGGCAGAGGAGCAACGCCCCACTGATTTAAATGCCACCCATGCCCCAGAGATGAAAAATAAAATGGTAATAAAGTAAATGTATGATCATTTAATTTTGTTAGGACGGGGCGGGACCGCTGCTGACTGGCAGGAGCAGAGAGCCGGGTACATTAAGTTTAAAGTGTGCATGTCTCTTTGGTAGGCTTTCTTACGATGGCCATCCAGACATGCGCACATTAAATATCTCAACCCAGCTGTCTTAGACAGCTGGGTTGAGAGCAAGCAAAGGCTTCCGGTGCTCACTGGAGCACTGAGAGGGTCTGCTCTATCCAATCCTGAGGCTGCTCTCATGTTGATTAACTGCATGAGAACAGCGCAAGGATGGGTTAAGGGAGTTGTCCGGGGCCTGCCCAGCAGCAGAGGACACCGGACCGGAGCAATTACATGATGCAGGTAAGTGAGCTTTATTTTTTTAATGTTTTAAATGTATTTTATGTGTGTGGTAATGTGCACTAAATCACTGATATGCATTACATTCATTGCCGTTTTAAAGATACGATTATGTAATGCATATCGGCAATTTTGTTAGTGTAATTTTGCGTCGCGTTCACCCCCCACTCATTCGCCAGCCTCACCACTCTCCGTGGGTGGCAGCCACCACTGCCCTTCACGTCACCATCCCTTCTCCACAAGCCGACATAAATCGGGTGGGAAACTGCTCTGGCCTGGTGTTCCCACACTCAAATTACCAGAGGGACACTGGGCACAATTTTACAGGCCAGGAAATCCATCTTGCAAAATGTCAGCAGATTGAGCTGCAAAAGCAACCAGAACACCATACCACTGGACACCAAGCCCTGTCTGACCCCCTCCTAAAGCACGAGGGGACAATTAATGCCCCACCGCCAGGTTACATCCTCCCCAGAGCAGAACTGCCCTCATCAATCTCCCATCCTGCCAGCCTCCCCTACTCCGTCCCTGCACCCTCCAACCATTTATCATCTGTCAGAGCACGAAAAGGGATTACGGTGCAAAACTCCATCTGGAAAAACGGGTCCAATTGGTTTCCCATAGGGATAAACTCATAATAGGCAGAGTTAGGTGTGGAGATACCGGCCGAAATCTTTCATTCCCTCATCGAATGTGCCCAACTCAGAACTGATGCGTATCTCACCCAGATAGAAAATGTAAATCTGTCTCTGTCATATTTCTCTATTCCACCTGGTCGCAGTCGTGCTTCACTGCTGCTAGTTATTTCAGTGGTTAATGTATGTTTAAAAGTGGAGGTATGCGTGTCCTCACACGTCAAGAACAGCCTTCTTCTCCTGCCCCGATAAAAAGATGATCTATCCTAAGGTTTTAATCAATTACTTTCTGTGCTGCCTTGTTACGGAAAATATTGGCCACGTTTTGCTCCTCTGGAACAGCCAAGAAGCTATGGATGAAAAAGAATTGGTATCAAATTGTCATGATTTTTTTATTACATGCAAATTATCCTTCTGCTCACTTTAATAAACATTTCTGAAATTATTTGCACTCTTGAAAACACAACAACTCAGAACTGTACTCTTGATAATACACTAAGGGCCAGATCTAAGACGTATTTTTGCACGCGCAAACAGGTTTGTGACCCGTTTGCGCATGCAAAAGTACCTAAGGGCCATGTACAAACCCTAACTGGTGAGTTGCAATTTATTTGCGACTCGCAAAACTAGGATTAGCGACGTTCTATTAGGAAGGGGTGTTTCAAGGGCATCCCTTCCTTATCGCAAATCTGAGCCCTATGTATGACTGTTTGGCGATCATACCTACTTCAAGTAGGAGGTAAAGCATTCGCAAGCGGGAATGGGTCCCCTGTCCCAGGGACCACTGCCTGACCTTAAAAAATGAAACGAAAACGTTTCTTTTTTAAAAAAATGCATCCCATTTTCCTTTAAGGAAAACGGGCTGCATTTAAAAAAAAAAGAAATCTGCTTTATTTAAAAGCAGTCCCAGACAAGGAGGCCTGCTGAGCCCAGCAGGCCACCATTCCTGGGAGGGCCAGCCATTCCCAATTGGGTCACAAATTGCGAGTGGCTCATTAATATTCATGAGCTGCGCATTTTGCCACCCCATTGGGAATCGCTAACAGTGTCTCTGACACTGTTGTACATTTGCTTTTGCGACTCGCAAATTGCAACTCGCAATTTGCCAGTCGCAAAAGAAAATGGTCGTATATCTGGCCCTAAGAGCTCTATTATTAATAATACACTGTCTCAGAGTCCTACTCTTTACAGTGGCCAGTTTTTCATGTAGTTCTTCTCTTGATGATGTCCAGCGTCACTCATATCTCTGCTCTTGATTATGCCACACTAATTGGGTACACTGCTAGAAAATACTCACATACTGACTCAGCACTGTTCCTACTCATGCTTACTCAGTGCTGTGCTCATGATAATGCATATTACCTCTATAATACCCACGCTTACTCAGACGTCTGCTGTTGGTAATACTGAGAGTCATTCAGAGCACTATTCATGATACTACATGGGCTGACTCCGAGCTTTGTTCTCCTCAATACTCACATTCACTCAGAGCTCTGCTTTTAGTAATACCAATACAACCCTGTCGTGCCCAGGTGGCACTAGGACCCTGCAAGATGAGGGTCAGGGACGAGGGACACCGGACACCACATCCGGTCAAGGGAGGGATCAGGGACACAGAGCAGGACCGGACCTCAAAGCGAGAGGTCGCAGGGCGAGGGGCACCACATGACCAAACATGATGCAAAACTAATAAAGGTTACCTGATGCCACCACGACGTCTGGCGTGTGTTCTGTTGGTCCAGGGAACACGACATCTGGCGACGAGGATGGGATTTGAATCCAGTGCGCAAGAATCGCGATTTGAAAACCAGGAGCCCACCCTGGATCGCGTTGTGGTCAAAAGGAAGAGGGAAGAGTGAAGCGCCATCAAGAAGCAAGCAGCGACGTGGGAGCCCACCCCGACCGCCGCGAACGAAGAAGCAACGACTCCGGTAAGCGCCAGCCAAAGAGCGCGAGTTTCGAAGAATAAGAAAAAGCCAGCGCGAGCTCTCGCGAGAGTCTCGGCGGCCATATTGGGGCCAGGCGCGAGGGCAAATAGGAACAAAGAACAAGCGCAGCGGCCATCTTGAAGTCAGGCTGCATCGCGATTGGCCACAAAGTCCCGCGAGAAGACAGCGGCCATCTTAGAATCAGGCTGTACAAGCCAATAGAAACAGAGAACTAGCGCGGCAGCCATTTTGAGGCCAGGCAAAGCACGAAGAAGACGAAAATTGCCAGAAAAGTGTAAAAAAGCATTGGCAAACAGAAAGAAAGAGGATATAGGGACTGCATTCAATGGAAAATAAGGAACAAAGTGAAAATAAAGAACATTAAAGGGAGAAGGAAAGGTGAAACAACATATAGAGAACACCACCCCAAATAAAAGAGGGAAGACAAAAACAAAGGAGGGAGTGCAAATGGCAGACCCAAAACCAAGTGCTCAATACAGGAGGCCACTACCATTCAGTTTATCTGAACCCCAGACTGGGATCAGATGGGAGAAATGGGTGAGACGCTTTGAAAACTACATCGATGCCACTGATGTGACAGAGGCCAAGAAGCGAGGACTGTTCATAAATTTAGTTGGAGACAAAATAGAGGATTTGCTAGTGACCCTGCCAAAAGGCGACATTGACACATATGACAAGCTAATAACGTGTCTAACAGCAAAATTCGACCCGCAAAGAAACGTGGACTTTGAGAGATATACAGCCTGATCCATCAATCTCCAGTTTTGCGAGGCCCTAATAGCGAATTATAGCGATTCGCTATTAAGGACTCGCAAAACGGGATTCATGTAGGATTAGCAAAATGTATTGCGATTCCTACTGATTCCTTATTTGCGATTAGCAAATTGCTAATCGCAAATAAGGAAAAACTCCCCATTCATTCCTATGGGCCAAAAGGCCCATAGGAATGAATGGGGAGTATTCCTCATTTGCGATTAGCAATTTGCTAATCGCAAATAAGATTGCGATTTGAAGGGTGCCAGGGGTGTCCAAAGGACACCCTGTAGCACCCCTCAAATGCACATTTGAACGGTGTTGCGCACACACATGTCCAGAGGACATGTGTGTGTGTAACATGCAAAAGAAAAAAATGCACTAAAGTGCTTTTTACTCTTTTTTCGCAATTTACCACCAAGTCAGACTTGGTGGTAAATTGCGACCAAATATTGCGAATAACCAATTTCCAATTGGTTGATGAACTGGATTTAAGGAATCTCTATTAGAGATTCCTTAAATCCAATTCCTCGCAAATATGCGATTTCGGTAATAGCGATTTTTGCATTTGGGATGATGAATCCCAAATGCAAAAATCGCACTCGCAAACGGCCAGATTCTCAGAATATGGCCATTTGCGAGCGCAATTCATGTTGATGAATATGGCCGTTAGTTTCATGATCGCGTTCCAACAGGCGGAGGAATCCCTGGATGAATTCGCAACGAGGTTGCGTAAATTGGTCACCCACTGCGAATTCAACAAGTTCGACAATGAACAGGCAATAAGACTGCGCATCATCGAGGGATGCCGCGACATAGAATTCAGAGCAAGGGTACTAAAAGAACCAATCTCCCTAGAGAACATCCTTGCACTAGGAAGGGCGGAAGCAAGAGCGACTGCACACGCAAAAGAGATGGAACGAGGTAAGACAAGAGGAGGAGAACAGATACAACGAATGACCACCAACAATCGGCCAGGAAATTGGAAGAAAGACAGAGGAGACCAGGCAAACAAAAAGCAACCGGAGGGAACCTGCTACAGATGTGGACTGGAGTTTCCACACAGAGGGCAGTGCCCAGCATTCGGCCAGACATGCCGCAAATGCAACGGGCGGAATCATTACGCCAGCGTGTGCCAAGGGACACAATTTAGAAATGACCGGGGAAGACCTGGAAGAGCACGGATGCCAACTAGCAGACACATCAGGCACGTGGAAGCGGGAGGGAGAAGTTCGTCTGCAGAGTCAGGGGAAGAAAGTGAGGAAGATAGACCAGAACGGCTATACCTCATGACAAATGTCACCACAGAATCAGAAGAAGAAGAAGAAGAAAGTGAAGAGAGAATATGCCTGGTGGACAAAAAGAAAATAAAAAAGACTGAATCGGTAACCATCAATGTAGGGTCACACGAAACGAAGTTCGTCTTGGACAGCGGAGCGACGTGCAACATCATGTGCGTCTCCGAATACAAAAGAATGAAGGTGCAACCAACCCTGAAGCCATCGAGAGTACAAGTATTCACCTGGGGGCAAAGACACCAGTAATAAACTTGGGAAAGTTCAAAGAAGAACTACAATATAAGGATCAAAGACTGAGAGAAGTAATACATGTGCTAAAAGGAGACATTCCTGCGCCATGCCTTTTGAGCAATGTCACGACCCAAACAATGGGGCTGATGGAGATGACATACAACATGATAGGCAGGGAAAGCATTCTGAAAGAATACCCCAAACTGCTAAAAGGACTAGGAAAACTAAAGGGACGGCAGATAACACTGCACATTGATGAGACAATAAGGCCAGTTGCACAACACCATAGGAGAGTACCCATACACCTGCAGCCACAAGTGGCCGAAGAACTGGAAGAGCTGCTAAAACAGGACATAATAGAGCCCGCAGATGGTCCGACACCATGGGTATCGCCAATAGTAGCTGTCCCAAAGAAAGACAAATCAAAAATAAGAATCTGTGTGGACATGAGAATCCCAAATAAAGCAATTGAGTGAGAGCGTCATCGAGGACCACATTTAGACGACATGATCAGCTGTCTCACAGGCACAAGAAGTGTGGTTCCGTGGTTCCGAATTGGGTTCGATAGTTCCGAAACCCGATTTATAAAGATCGTCGGAAATGGACGATTTTGGTCTCAACAGACCGCAAATGGCGAGTGTAACGTGTCTGAATGTTTTCGTATGAACCAATATAGGAGAACACCCTGTATTCGAGGATTTAGTCTGAACCTCCGGGTTCCATTTTGTATGTGGCAGCCATTTTGTGTGGTTGCCCTAACATAGGCCTGATGACTGCGGCCGAGAAAGTCCTTGAGACACGTATGCCTTAGCTGACTTCTGGTTGACCTGGCCGAACTGACTCCTCGCCTGGGGCGGATCCCGCTGAGCCAGTTCCTTGTTCAGCAGCTGGCCTGATAAAGATCAAAGGGCAGGACGTGTCCGAGTTTATGGTACACCGTTCCCACTCCTCTATCTCCTTTCCATCTGTTTCTGCCTTTCCTTTATGACTTGATCATCGATCTGGGTTGAAGGGTTTATGATGGGTTTGTCCGGCCTGATCGAACAGGAAACCAAGCATGTGTGCGATAATTTTTGGTGGGCTGGACAACGGAAAATGGGATTGTCTTTGACTGTCGTCATTTGCTACTTTTGAAATGTTACGTTGTTATTGGTCAGTTTGTATGCACCAAATGTAAATTGTAATGCTGCCTGAGGCATGATTTTTGGCATAAAAGACCGAGCTCCGTTTATCTAAGTGTGCAGTCTCTGACGAACTACCCGTGTGTACTTCGTAGATCTCTGTCCCTGGTTGCAACCAATAAACTTTGGTCTTTGACGTCATCAAGAAGTATCCCGTGTCTCTGTTTGCCAAGACAGGGAAATCCGAGGTCTTTGGGTGTTGCCCTGACACCGCTGGGTTACCGGATTAGTACCGGTTCTGAAAAACCCAGTACCTCAATTGGCGCCCAACGTGGGGCGACTTCAGCGGTACCGGTCCAAGCCAGAGGTTCGTGAGAAGCTTCGTGAGAAAATTCTGGAGGAAGGCCAGCCACTTCATCGACCCCTGTATGTCGTCGTGGTCCGAAAGTCTTTGCTGCGAGGTTTCCCGCTTTCCGACGGCTACGATGGACTGCTGCCCTGACTGTCGCCCTGTTTTGGAGCCTTAGACGTTTGTAGAGCGAGACGATTGACGGGTCTTCTGGTGACGCCATCGACAATTCAGTTAAGTATAAATGGAGCGTCTCCTAGTCCTTAGTTTGTTTTGTATCCTTTCGTGGATAGCTTTGATTTGGTACCTGCAGGCCCCAAAGCCAAGGGATTCGTGTATTCACGAGACTATCGATTTTAGATTCCCCTTGTTGTTTGAAGCTAGACTAGTGAGCAAGATGCCTGGTTTTAGCAGCCTTAGGAAATTGTTTAGTTGTGGTACTTTGAGGGATTCCCGGTTAGAGGATTTGTGTCCGGTTCCTCCGATTGGAACTCCTACCTACGACCTATATGTGAAGCATGGCGTGGGTCCTATTAGCTATAATGAGATTTGGGTTAAATACACAAAGAATGACGGTGTCCTACAGTGGCCCCGTTATGGTAGTTTTGAGACAGAAGTCTTAGATAACCTTGAAGTGAAGTTGTTCAAGAAGAAAGCCCGGCCGGCGATGTTTGACTCTTTTCGCATATGGCGCAAAGAAGCCAAACAGAAAGAAATAAAATTAGCGAAGAAAAATAAGAAGGGTATGTCTATGGTGCAAGCTGCCACTGCATACAGAGATAATGAAGAAGAGCAGGAAAGCGAACAGATGCTTAGAGTGAGGAAGTTAGCGGTAGACAGATGCTACCCAGTCTTGCCGTCTAAAGAGCAGAAAGACGAGAAGGATCTTTTGAAAGACCCTTTAATGTCACACTTGTTAAATTCGCCGCCACCTTATGTGCAGAATGCTACGGCACCACCGCCACCGGTCGTGGCTGTGCAAGTGCCGGTTGCTTTGCCTCCTGTAATTCCTCCACAGCCAGCTCCTTCGTTGGCTACTGTCCCTTTGGCGCAGCCTTCTCAGGGGCCGCCAACTTTGTCTCTTCCTGCTACAACTGTTTCTATGTCTGTTCCGACTATGGATTCTCCTATTACTGTTTCGCCTCCTCTTGTTCTTCCGACTACTCCTTCTCCTAGACAGCGGACTAGACACTGGTGCTACGAAGAGTTCTATTATGCGTTCTAAACTCCCTGGCGCACCTTTGTCTGGCTTTAATAATGCTTCTATAGGTTTTTCTGGCGCCCCCGTTATGAATACTATTTCCGTTCCATTGCCTCTTTCTGTTGGTCCTCGTAGGTTTGAAGCACCCCTTCTTTTGACTACAGGTTGTAATGAGAACTTGCTAGGTCTGGACTTGTTGAAGAGATTGTATGCGACTTTGTACTGTTCCCCGTCAGGAGTACATCTTACTTTGGGTGAGAATGTGATCTCTCCTATATATATCTCGAAAGATTGTCTCCCACCTGAATTGTCTTCGTTACCAGATTCATTGTGGGCTACGGGTCCAAATGATGTGGGCCTGTTAGATATTCCCCCATATGTTGTGACATTGAAGGCGAATGCTCAGTTACCGCGCATTCCACAATATCGTATTTCAAGTGATGGTGAACGAGCGCTTTTGGCGATCATTTATGATCTGATTGACAAGGGCGTTATTGAAGAGACACGAGGTAATGTGTGTAATAGTCCTGTTTTGCCTGTCCTGAAGTGAACTGATTCTTCACAGCCTCCTGTATATAGGTTTGTTATCGACCTCCGTGAAGTTAACAAGATTGTTGTTCCGCAATTCCCTGTTGTACCCGACATTACTGCATTATTGACATTGATTCCAGCTTCTGCCACTTGGTTTTCAGTGATCGACCTGAAGAATGCTTTCTTCAGCATTCCGATTGCCATAGAGAGTAGAGATATTTTTGGATTCTCTTTAGGAGGACGAAGTTTCCGCTTTAAACGCGCTCCTCAAGGCTATTGCGAGAGTCCATCGATTTACAGTAAAGCTTTGAAGACGCAACTTGACTTGTTAGCTTTTCCTGAAGGTGCAGCCCTTATTCAGTATGTTGACGATTTGTTGGTCGCTGCTGATACCGAAGACATATGTAAGGATGCCACTGTGTGCTTGTTGTCTCATTTATCTGATTGCCATCATAAAGTTTCTCTCTCGAAATTACAATTCTGTCGCCAAGAAGTTACCTATTTAGGTCACCTCTTATCGAAGGAGGGAAGGAAACTGACCCCAGAAAGAATTCAGACTATTGCGAGAATGAGTGTCCCTACGACACAGAGAGAAGTACGTGCGTTTTTGGGCATTACGTTGTACTGTAGACAGTGGATCCCAAATTTTTCCTTGTTAGCGAAGCCTTTGATAGCTCTTACAGTTAAGGATACTCCAAATCCGATTCCTTGGACTGATGAATGTCAAAAGAGTTTCTCTGAGTTACGCAATGCGTTGTGTTCGGCTCCTGTGTTGGGTACTCCCGACTACAGTAAGCCTTTCACATTGTATGTCCACGAGAGAGAGGGATGTGCATTATCAGTTTTGACTCAGCAGTTTGGCGGGAAGCAACGCCCATGTGCGTACTTTTCGTCAACTTTAGATCCTGTAGCCAGAGCGTTGCCGAGTTGCTTGAGAGCTACAGCGGCAGCGGCTGTTTTGATTCGACAATCTGCGGGTTTGGTTATGGACAATACGTTAGTGGTTATGGTTCCACATGCAGTGGATACCTTGTTGAATCGTACGAAGACACAGCACTTAACTAGTGCTCGGTTGTCAGGGTATGAACTTACGTTGTTAGCGAGCCATGTGCACATCAAGAGGTGCAATACTTTGAATCCGGCTACATTATTGCAGATTTCGCTTGAGACAGATGAGGATAGTGAAGAGCAACACAATTGTTTTCTAAGAACCGAAGAAGAGACAAAAGGGAGAATAGACTTGAGGGATACTCCTCTTCCTGACTGTGATGATGCTTTGTGGGTTGATGGTTCGTGTTTTAAATTACCGAATGGCGATACAACTTCAGCATATGCTGTGACGACTTTGCATACGGTCGTTGAAGCTGCACGTATCCCACATAATTCCGCACAAGCGGCTGAATTGATTGCACTTACGAGAGCATGTGTGTTGGCGAAAGGGAAACGAATGAATGTGTACACGGATAGTCAGTATGCGTTTGGTGTGGCTCATAGCTTTGGACGATTGTGGCGTGAACGTGGGTTTTTGACATCGCATGGGTCGAAGATCCAGCATGGACAATTGGTGAATGAACTTCTTGAATCTCTTACGTTACCTTTGCAAATAGCGATCGTGAAATGCAGTGCCCATAAAAAGGTTACGAATGACGTTGGCCGTGGTAATGCGTTTGCGGATGAATTTGCAAAAGAAACTGCTAGGAACGTGATGAGTCGAATGTATGTTGTGGGTCCGGCGAGATGGGTTCCAGAGAAGAGTATGTGTGAAGACACCATTGAGAGCGTGAAAGTTATTCAGAGTGAGGCTACAGAGAAAGAGTTGGATGAATGGAGAGAGAGTAAGGGAAGATTGGACTCAAATGGTTGTTGGACTGATTTGTCCGAACATCAGAGATGGTTGTTGCCTAACGCATATGTGCTTCCAGTTGTTACAATGGCACATGGAATGGCACACATTAGTGTGAAAGGGATTTGCAAGTTGTTGGCTCCGGTTTGGCAGAATGTAGGGATTCCCAGATGTGCAGAGAATTTAGTTAAGAACTGTATGGTGTGTTTGATGCATAATCCTGGTAAGGGAACTCCAACACCAGCTGGTCATTTTGCTCCTCCTACGTATCCGTTCGAGGCTTTGCAGCTAGATTTTATCCATATGGAAAGATGCAACAACTTGAAGTATGTGTTAGTGGTTGTTTGCTCTTTTTCTAGATGGGTAGAAGCGTACCCCCTTAAGGACAATACTGCTTTGTCCACAGCGAAAGTTTTGATAAAATAATTTTTCCCGAGGTTTGGAATGCCAAGAATCATCTGGAGTGATAACGGAAGTGAATTTGTGGGTCAAGTTATGAAGAGAGTGTGTGAGGGCCTCGGGATTAGGCAGAAATTCCACGCTGCAAATCACCCCCAATCAGCTGGTTTAGTCGAGTGCTATAATGGCACCCTTAAGTTGAAGTTGGCCAAAATTCAAGAAAGCACTGGTTTACAATGGCCAGATGCCTTGCCATTAGCACTTTTGTCCACCCGAATGACTGTACATTCAAGAATGGGTTTGAGTCCATACGAGGTTGTGTTTGGTCGCCCGGCGAATATTTGGGGCGTACCAAGACCGACGAGGTTTAGCGACCTCGAATACCCTTTTTTGCTTGACTATTTGCGTGAATTGACAACTAAAATGAGTGTTTTACGCCAACAGGTACACAATAGTCTTCCTCAAGCTACAGAGGATCCAGGGCACTCTATTGAGCCCGGTGCATGGGTCTTTGTCCGGAATTTCCAGCGTACGAAGAACGAGCAACCCCGCTGGACTGGGCCCTATCAGGTCCTTTTGTCTACAAGATCTGCGGTGCGAGTGCGTGGAAAACGAAACTGGATCCACGGCTCGCACACCAAAAAGGCACCTTTGCCTTTGCCCTATGACAAGTGGGTCCAGGAAGGTCTTGGGGACTCCGAGACAGAAGCAGTGCCGCGATTCTTGCCGTTCAGTGATGCTCGGTTGATTGGAACTAGATCAGAAAAGGAGAGCGATCAAATTTTACAAGCATCAGTATCCCCTGCAGAGCGATTGGACACTACAGAGCCTCACCTTTTGTTTACTGATCAAGAACAATCCGGAAGAGATCGATATAATCTGAGATCGAGAATTATGGACAAATAAAAATATTAATAAAGTTGATTTTTTTTTACTGTTTGCAGGTTAACTCTCCACCAAGGATCTACTCATTTTTGTTTTTCTTGAACTGCCATCCGGTTCTCGCTGCTAGGGTCGCGGTTGCTACCAGTCTTGGGAGTGTAAGCCTGAGACACTAGGTCGAGGGTTCTGTTGGCCCGAGGCAGTCTTCCTGGGTGCAGCAGAGGCACTCTCAAGCAGAATCAACCAACCACCGCGGGCAGCACATTTAGTTTAGGATGGATTTCTTTGAGTTGGAGAGACCTGTACAGACACTGACTTTTAGAGAACGTATATGCAAAATAATGTCGAAGAAATGCTTTTTGATACCATGTTTGTTTTTGCTATTGAGTTTCGTAATATGCATAGCTGGTTATGTAGCATTTGTTTTTAAAATGACGTCTAATTCCATTGTGCAACCTACACCTTCACCTACAATTTCTTCTCATTCTTTTCATCCTTTGCCTGAATATGAGGTAGTCAGACGTTTGGAATTTTCTAATAATTCTTTCATACAGCTTTTGCACCAGCACCAGTTAGTGATTAATACAACGAACTGCTGGATTTGTGGTTTGATGCCTCATACAACCGATAAAGGTATTCCTTATCTAGTCTTGCCCTTCAGTCTAAATGGTTCGATTCGAGCTTACAGAACCATGTTCATCTATGCCCACAGTGTCCACCCCCTACGTTCACCGAAAGACAATCCAAAGAATAGTCCTCTAGCTAGAGGCATAGTCGACATGATTAAAGGGACTAATGCAGTTGAGACTATTCCGAAAGATGAGAGGCAACCATATAGTGGTTGGAACGTCACTGGATATGGAGTTAGTCTGAGTATTAACCAGCGAGCGAAAAGTCCTCTACCGATCTGGATAGTGCCCCATAAAGGCTACTATTGTCTACAGGGCAACGGTAAGAATCCGAAGGCTCAGTTAGGGAAGAGTGTTTGTGCTGAGACTTACGTGTTTCCGTCTCAGTCTTCCCCAGCGTTCTTAGCTGCTAAGGGTACCTACTTTGTTTGCTATGACAAAGTGTATACATGGTTGCCCCCCGACTTCTCAGGCACATGTTTTGTTTCCTTTCTGTTACCCCCCACTTTTACAGCTGCGGCAGATTACCATAAGACGAGAGTTGCTAGAGGTGTCTTTAGCCAAGAAGACACTGCAGGACAAGAATTGGGAGATTTCGTTAAGGGTTTTCTGCCGTTTTGGGGACCTATGGCTAACAGTAGGAATATTCGTCAGCTTACGAGAGTGGTTGAGTCCACCATAGTTGAGACTGCCGGTGCCCTTGGTAACTTAACTGCTGAGCTCCAGTCGGATAGACTTATGACACTTCAGAATAGAGTTGCCCTAGACGTTATTCTAGCAGATCGAGGTGGAGTATGTAGATTGATTCAATCGAGCTGCTGTGTTTTTATTCCAGACAACGCTCCATCGGTCTTCCAGGCCATTTCCAAATTGCACAAAATCTCCGATTCTGTCCATCTGGACAAAGGAGATTGGTCTTTGATGGGATGGTTATGGGGATTGATATCCACTTGGGGTTGGAAGATTTTGATGGTCATTGGGATGGTCTTAGCAATCCTGTTCATGTTCTGTCTCTGTGTACAGTGTGCTCCTGCCATTTGTGGCCTTTGTGCTACTTTGTGTGTACGGAAACTTGTCCGAAGAGAGATGTATAGTAATAGGATGATGCTACAGCAGCATATCGATGACCTGATGAATATAGATCCGGATTCAGATTAAAATGGGTCTGGGTTTATTGCCTATGATAGGGCAAAAGGAGGGTCTGTGGTTCCGTGGTTCCGAATTGGGTTTGATAGTTCCGAAACCCGATTTATAAAGATCGTCGGAAATGGACGATTTTGGTCTCAACAGACCGCAAATGGCGAGTGTAACGTGTCTGAGTGTTTTTGTATGAACCGATATAGGAGAACACTCTGTATTCGAGCATTTAGTCTGAACCTCCGGGTTCCATTTTGTATGTGGCAGCCATTTTGTGTGGTTGCCCTAACATAGGCCTGATGACTGCGGCCGAGAAAGTCCTTGAGACACATACGCCTTAGCTGACTTCTGGTTGACCTGGCCGAACTGACTCCTCGCCTGGGGCGAATCCCGCTGAGCCAGTTCCTTGTTCAGCAGCTGGCCTGATAAAGATCAAAGGGCAGGACGTGTCCGAGTTTATGGTACACCGTTCCCACTCCTCTATCTCCTTTCCATCTGTTTCTGCCTTTCCTTTACGACTTGATCATCGATCTGGGTTGAAGGGTTTATGATGGGTTTGCCCGGCCTGATCGAACAGGAAACCAAGCATGTGTGCGATCGTTTTTGGTGGGCTGGACAACGGAAAATGGGATTGTCTTTGACTGTCGTCATTTGCTACTTTTGAAATGCTACGTTGTTATTGGTCAGTTTGTATGCACCAAATGTAAATTGTAATGCTGCCTGAGGCATGATTTTCGGCATAAAAGACCGAGCTCCGTTTATCTAAGTGTGCAGTCTCTGACGAACTACCCGTGTGTACTTCGTAGATCTCTGTCCCTGGTTGCAACCAATAAACTTTGGTCTTTGACGTCATCAAGAAGTATCCCGTGTCTCTGTTTGCCAAGACAGGGGAATCCGGGGTCTTTGGGTGTTGCCCTGACACCGCTGGGTTACCGGATTAGTACAGGTTCTGAAAAACCCAGTACCTCAGAAGATTCTCGAAACTAGATTTATGCAAAGGGTACCACCAACTGGAACTAGACCCTCAGTCGCGATACATCACGACGTTCTCCACTCATCTAGGCCTGTTCAGGTACAAGCGCCTGAGCTTCGGAATCTCATCCGCAGCAGAAATTTTACAAGAGACAATACAACAAATAATAAGACCGGTCAAGAACAGCCTAAATTACAGCGACGATATCCTAGTGTTCGGAAACGCAGATGAGGAGCACGACCAAGCGCTCCGAGAAGTGTGCTCGCAACTAGAGAAGGAGGGTTTGACACTCAACGAAGAGAAATGCGAACTGGGGCGGAGCGAACTTGTATTCTTCGGCCACATCTTTTCCAAAAGAGGAATGAGGCCGGATCACAGCAAGGTGGAGACCTTAGAAAAGGTGAGGAAACCCACCGATGTGGCGGAAGTAAGGTCATTTCTAGGGCTAGCAAGTTACTGCGCACGCTACATCAAAGACTTTGCCAGTGTAAGCGCCCCACTACGAGAGCTGACAAAGCAAGGACAGAGCTTCGTGTGGACAAAAGAGTGTGACAAAGGGTTCGAAGAAATAAGGAGAGCTGTGACGGCGGTGGATCACCTAGCATACTTTGACCCCAAACTGTGCACAGAACTAACTGTAGATGCGAGTCCAGTCGATCTAGGGGCAATATTGGCACAGCACCAACCAGGAAAGGACTCCCCAAGAAACATAGTGGCCTATGGGAGCAAGAGCCTGTCAGACATTGAGAAGGGATATTCCCAGCTCGAGAAGGAGAGCTTGGCAGTGGTATGGGCCTGCGAACACTACCACATGTTCATCTACGGGAAGCCCTTCACAATCATAGCGGATCACCAGGCGCTGATAACGATATACGGCAACCCGAATGCAAAAATACCGCCAAGGATAGAAAGATGGGGGATCAGACTGATGGACTACAACTTCAAGATAGTCCACAAGCCCGGAAAGGAGCAAAATCCAGCTGACTATGTGTCAAGGCACCCTTTACCAAAGAAGTCAGAATCAACAACAATGGCGGAAGAATACCTCAATTTCGCACTGAAGTTAAGCACGCCTGCAACAATAACACTAGAAGAACTAGAACACGAAACGAAAAAAGATGATACCATGCAGGAGATCATGAAGATCACCAAAACACAACGATGGAGACACGTAAACGCCAACACCAGTGTGGAGAGGAGAGTAGACAAAGAAGAGCTGCTGGCCTTCAAAATAGTCAATGAAGAATTATCTGAAAGTGAAAAAGGGATAATAATGAGAGGCACAAGGATCGTAATGCCCAGGACCCTGAGAAGAAGAACTGTGGAGCTAGCACACGAATCACACCGGGGCATGGTAGCAACAAAAAAGATGCTGCTGGAAAAGGTATGGTTCCCAGGACTAGACAATATGGTGGAAGAGACAGTGACCCACTGTCATGTGTGCCAAATAACGGGGCCAACGTCCAAACCAGAACCGCTGCAAATGTCCCCGCTACCAACAGCAGTGTGGACGGAGCTAGCAGCAGATTTCTACGGCCCGCTGGAGACAGGAAGCTACCTGTTGGTGATCATAGACGAGTATTCAAGGTTCCCCATAGTGAGACCGGTATCATCAACGTCAGCGAGCGCGACACTACCAGTGTTAGATGACGTTCCTGCGGCATGGGGCTCACCGCACACACTTAAAACAGACTATGGCCCACCATTCTCAGGGGAAGAGTTCAAGAAATTCATGGCATACCTGGGAATAAACCACTGGCGAAAAACACCACTGTGGCCGCAAGCGAACGGGATGGCAGAGCGGTTCATGGGGACCATCAAAAAGACAGTGCAAAGCACAAAGCTGACACAGATATCGATTGGCCAGGCCCTATGTCAAGTACTAAGAGACTATCGAAATACCCCGCACAGCTCCACGGGAAGGTGTCCCGCTGAGCTGGTGTTTGGGCGAGCGAGTAAAACAAGATTGCCACAACTCAAAGAAGGAGAGAAGGCAGAACATAAAGACATTGCCAGAAGAGACCAGGAACAGAAAGAGAAGATGAAGAAATATGCCGATCAAAGAAGACACGCGACAACTGGCAAAATAAAAGAAGGAGACATGGTGCTCGTGAGGCAGCGGAAAACAAGGAAGTCAGACAGCGCGTTCTCCAAAGACCCGCTAAAAGTAACAAAAATAACTGGACCAATGATCACCGCATCGGCAGGTCAACACCATGTCACACAGAACAGTTCTCACTTCAAAGAACTGAGAACCAAAGAAGAAGAGGGGCCAAAGCAAGAGCAGACGGGGATGCGTCACAGGCGGAGCTACCAACAGACGCCCGGGACCAGCGACCAAAGAGAGAATGCAAAAAGACAAAAAGACTGTTTGAAGAGATGTAAGGAGGCGGAGATGCAGGAACGGACGTGTGAGATAATTCTCTCTCTCTCTCTCTCTCTCTCTCTCTCTCTCTCTCTCTCTCTCTCTCTCTCTCTCTCTCTCTCTCTCTCTCTCTCTCTCTGTCAAGAGACATGGAGCAAAGGACAATCAAAGTTGTTTTACAAGAAAGGGGGAGATGTCGTGCCCAGGTGGCACTAGGACCCTGCAAGATGAGGGTCAGGGACGAGGGACACTGGACACGACATCCGGTCAGGGGAGGGATCGGGGACACAGAGCAGGACCGGACCTCAGGGCGAGAGGTCGCAGGGCGAGGGGCACCACATGACCAAACATGATGCAAAACTAATAAAGGTTACCTGGTAACACCACGACGTCTGGCGTGTGTTCTGTGGGTCCAGGGAACACGACAAACCCCACAGGTCTGATTTTGGTAACATCCCACATCATACACAGCTCTGACCTTTATAACAAAAATAATGCACAGATAAAAAGCGGATTCACTAAATGCTCTACTTTTCCTAAAACTCTGCATCATACAAACTCATTTCTTGATAATGTAGACACGATCAGAGATCTATTATTAATATTTTCTAACCTTTCTCTGAAATCTTCTCTTGTTAATACCTAGAGCTTTGTTCTTGACAATACCCAGAATCAATAAGAGAAGAATCAGTAAGTTGTAAAAAAATCTCTGGATACTGCTTAATTACTGCTAATTACTGCTAACATCTGAAGAGATCGAATGCTACAATGAAAATGCACTTCAATTGACCATTCTCCTGAACGTTCTCCAAGCTATCTGGGCCTACTGCAGTACTATTGCCCAACTTCACCCGCAAAGCAGGTTTTTTGTGAAAAAAAATATTTTTCAAGAGAATGTTTGAATAGTTCCTCTACATGTTGGCAAAAGTGTTTTTTTCTATTGCAACCTATTGGTATCAGGCAAGCTTCCCCCTGTCTGTTGGATTTTTTAAACACTGGATATTTAGAGATGTTCACATAGATTGTGAAGACTTAAAACTAAATGGCTGCACTTTTGGAGGATTCTTGGCTGTTTCTGTATCTCAACATATTCAAATGCATTAACAGAAAAAAGGTCTAATGTATGAACAATTAAAAAAAGGCACTCATGAAGCTGATTACTGATGAGTAATAGAGTAGTAGTTTGTGGCAGGTTTTAAAATGTACATGGTAGTGCTCTCATCCATGTGCAATAATAGTACAACACTATCCTCTGTAGATTCCAATTATGTTACAGGTGCATTGGTAAACAGTTGGGTCACATATCCATATCTTTACCCCACTCCAGTTTACTTAATGGTTTGGTCAAACTGAGGGCCTGATTTCAATTTTGCCAGTCGGCACGTCCTCCTCCAAGGGGATGGAGAACACTACCTTGTAGCGTGGACAGAGGTGCCAATCGCCAAATTTTGAAAAGTTTGGCAGCTATTTCAAGCATTGACTGGAACCGACATCAAGGTGGTGCATTGTAACTTTGTTGGACAACTCTGTCAAACATGACGGAGACGAACGTCAAAGTAAAAAAAAAATTACTTTCAAAAATAAAATCCCAAAGCAGTATCTTTTTTTTAAAATAAAAAGCAATTCCCCCTTCGCCATGGGCGTTTTCTCCCATGGCGAGGGGTCATTGTGCACTTTTTAACGCGCCATTGTGACCAGGTTGCCCTGGCCATGACAGGCATTGAAGAATGGCTATATGTTCTCTGCTAACATTTAAATCAGGCTGATGCAGGCCCTTTCACATGGGGCTTGCCCCATGTGAAAGGACACATTGCTGGAGTTTCGTCACTTTTGTGACACATTCCAGCAATGCGTCACTTTTGCGCCTACAGATATGTCAGAAAAACTGACTTATCTGTAACTCCTTGCGACATGATGCATCATACTGTAAATATGACGCATCCAGCATATCGCAAGGAGAGCGCACTGAGAAGTGACACATCACTGCTTTCACGCAGCGATGCGTCACTTCTCATAAATGAGGTCCTGATGTCTATCCCCTCTTCGATGAGTAAACATGTTAGATTGAAGTCTTAGACAATGCCTCACTGGAGGTTGGCTCCTCAGGAAGGTCTCTTACTCCTAATTGAACCTGTTTGTGCCTTAAAGGAAATGTGCATGGCTTAATTTTGTTTTGAATATGAAAATGTTGTTTTCATTGTCTGCAACCTTGCCTGGCTGTTACATCTGCATTGTTTAAAAATATTGTGCATTTTTCTTTGTCTTTCTCTTGTGTTTTTTTTAATTATTATTTTTTGGCTCTTGCACAATTTTTCAGCTGTTTTCTCTAATCTTTGTTCATGTGTTCTATTGCAGCCATTCTGACCGAGCCCTAATCCCTGCTGTCTCTCTCATTGGTCTGACTGCTGAGTCACCAGATAGTCGCACTTTTCTCGAAGCTCCTTCCCCGGCCAATTTAACCTCTTCTCCTCAAACGTGCAGGGCGGATATCCAGATAAAGGCTGGCCAGGTTAAGCTTGTCTTCCATTGACTTCTTCCTTGTTTGGAGAGAGTGAGAGTAACTTCTTTTGGCTTCTTTTATGTTGAAATATGGTAGGCCTTAAGTGCTCTTGGACCAGAAACCCTGTCCTATTTTATTCCTTCACCTTTCCATGCATCATGGCTTTTCCTCTCCTTATCTTGTTCTATTACCTTAATGCATTGTTTTCCATAGAATCACAGATCAAAGGCTCTCCCTTGGATCTTTAACATCACCCACATTAACAACTTGTGCTATCACAGCTGCTCTCTGGCTCCTAGAGATCCATGTGTGTGTTGTTCCTTTGTTTATCTCTTGGGTTGCACCTGTGCTTCTCCTGGGTGGACTCAGTTAATAAAGCATGGAAGGTTCTATAATGACTATTCCTGTGGGTAGCTCTCAGCCACTACAGGCTAAACTCCTCTGGCCATATAAAATGGTTAGTTGCATACTGCTAACTCCTAAGGGGTGCTCCTTGATACACCAGGGTGAACTCCTAAGAGCATATTGTTTGACTTCTTGTATAGTGCGCATGCCTATGGGTTCTTCCTGCTACACATGAGAGGACTTCCTCAGACACATACAATGGCTGATCACATAACGGTTGCTCCTCTCTGGCTCCCCTGCTGACCCTTTAGAGAATGTGCGATGGCTGGTTGTATAATGCCCATTCATATGGGTGGTCCCTGCCATTCATAAGACAACTCAGAGAGCATATACCAAGGATGAATGATACCTGCATCAATGTAGTGACACAAGTAGCACTGAGATTCTTTGCTGTACAGCGGGAAGAATAATCACAGGGAGCATTTGGGCACACAGGTCATCCTACGGAGATTGTGCTTCAGCACCAGTTCTCATTTTCAGAGTGATCCGGGGATTATAATACCAAGGAATAGTGATGTTGGTGCTGGGTCAAGGCGTGGAAAGCATGCTGTGGAACGCATTGTTCGCAACGTTAGCGCCATCTTCAGAAAGAAGGTGTGGTCCAGTGAGTTGAGGTGTGGAACGCTCGTCATGCACCGCATTGTTTCAGGAATGCCGTCATCTTATTGTGTGAAATACACGTCGTGAACACATTGTTTCAACACCACACATCATGGAACTCATTGTGCAGTGGTGCAGGAACAAGGTGCGCACACATCATTTCAGTGTGTAGTCACTTTCAGGTGAGAAATGAACTATGTGCTATGCCTTGCTTCAGCCCCACAAGACAAAAGCATGGAAGTGAACAGCGCTTTCTACTAATTAATAGAGGCACGACTTTCACTGCGCTGTCAATACGGAAATATAAGGGTTTCCCTCAGAGGTTTGTTTTCTTGGCTACAGTGTGGTGATTGAATACTGGTAGCACAGACGAAGGAGTAAGTTGCCAATATACATAGTACTCACTTGGTTAACTTTTTATTCTACGTTTATGTGCACATCAGTGGACTAAAGTTGATGCACACTCTGCTTGACATTTGGCATCTCATTTTTTTAATACCATTTTTTTGCTATAAGTATACATTATATGCTTATAACATTATTTAGATACGAGTATAATTATACATATATGTGTGTGTGTAAATATATGTTTCACAGTAGCTGTATTTCTGTTTTCTTGAGCATAGTAATTACTCCATATACTGACAGTTGGGTGACCTTATTGTCATAATTCGCACAGTTCTCTTTTGCTTTTCGGTCACCTGCATTGTTGCAATTCCTTGTGTAGATTTCTGAGTAATCAAAAATACAGGCTGTGACCTCCTTCCCATTTCCTTCAAACTCCAGGTGATCCACAAGTTCAGTGGAAACAATGGTTTGATGCTTTTGAATCGTACTTGGGTGCTATTGAGGCACTCCATTTTTTTTGCTGAAAGGAAGAAGTATTTATTGCTTCACTTTTTGGATTTGGAAAGTAGAGGAAGGAGAGAAATTAGGTGAATATCAAGAACCTGCAAAGAAATTCCACCAAAATTTTGATGTTCAAGCAAATCTGGTGGTGGTAAGACATAGGTTTTTCAAGAAGGTTCAGAACTCAGGCGAGGATGTAGATACATACATTATGGCATTAAGGCGGTTAGTTGCCAATTGTCAATTAGAGAAGTTTTCTGATCAGTTGGCTAGAGACCAATTTTGTCAGTGTAGTGACAAAACCATTAAACAGAAGTTATTATCAATGATTTATCCCTCATTAAAAGTGACACTTAAAACAGCTAAAAGTATTGAAACATCTCAAGAATCAGCTAAGGAGTTCGAATACGAGAATTCTGACGTTGTGTCTACTGTTAAAAGCAATTTGGATAGACGTTCCAAAGATGAAAAGCCAATGGACAAGTCCAAATTATTCTTTTCTCAACAAAATGTGTGTTTCCGTGAATTTCAAAGGAGGGAAGCAATGTCCTGCTAAGAATGTTACCTGCAGACTATGTAACACATGAGGTAAATTCGATAGTGTTTGGCAGTACAGATCTAGGGTACCACTGGCTGTCAGGTAAGTTACTGATTAAGTTCCTCAGGAAGAAGAAGAATGTATTGTAAGGGACTTAAGGGACATTGTCCTGGTGGCTAAAAGTGATGATATGAGAATGGGAGATCCCAACTCATGCGTAGTTCCATATGTGGATGTCTAAGTTAGAGTCAAGGTTTTAAAATTATTAGCGGACTCTGAGGGACGAATTACATTGTTACCTCAAGAGTTATATGATAAAGTATGGCAAAATAGACCACTATTACCTCCTGACTGATCAGCTGTGTCATACAAAGGACGCAAAATTGATTTGTGTGGATACATTGAATATATCTTGGAATTTAAAGGTCGGAGGATAGCTGGTAAAGTTTATGTGGCACACAAAGGGCTTAACATTCTGGGGTGGCTTCACCAAGGACTGTTCGGTATGATCCTCAAAAAAGCAAGTATTGGCATTTAGAGATAATAAAGAGTTGAAATGATCATGAACAAATATCCACCTGTATTAAAAAGAGTTGGACTCATTGTGTAAATGTGGTATAATCAAAACTATTGACACTTCATTGTGTTTGCCACCTTTGGTGGTAGACCACAAACACAGTGGAGAATTAAGGGTTTGTGTTGACCTCCGTTGCCTCAAAAGAGAGATTTGGGCTGATTCTCGCCCTCTTCCAAACATTTGTGAGCTGTTGGCCAGGTTGAAGGAAGCAAAATATTTTTCCAAGTAATATTTGGCTTCGGCGTACTGCTAAATTGAGCTGGAGCCAAATTAGAGGCATCTGACAGCATTTGTTTTTCTCTTTGGAACTTATAAGTATTGCCATATGCCTCTCAGATTGGCTTCAGCAGCTTCGGGTTTTCAAAAGGTTGTGTGTAAGATGCTCAAAGGTATCAAGGGATTCTCAATTTTTCAGGACGATGTACTAATTTTGCACCATACAGAGAAAAACATAATAGAATTTTAGATGAGGTGTTAAAAATATTCCAGCTCCATGGATTTATGCTCAGAAGAGACAAATGTATATTCTAACTGATAAATTTGACTATTTGCGCCATTTTGTATCCAATCAGGGAATTGAACCAAAAGCTAGCTTGGTTAAAAGTATTGCACCAGCTAGACCACCTGAAGATAAAGCAGGCTTGAAATCGTTCTTTGGCATGTGTGAATTCTACTCCCATTGCATACATAATTATGCAACAAGGTTAAGACCTTTATCTCGTATAATAATGAAGGGTGCAGCATTTGAATGGAATGTGGTGTGCCAACAAGTTTTTGAGTGGATACAAGACCAATTGACTTCTTCTAAGGTATTGAAACATTATGATCCTGATTTACAGTATTTAATAATGTTTGTGCCAGCAATGTGGGATTAGGTGCTGTTCTCACTCAGGTGATGGATGCCCAGGTTCAAACAGTTGTTTATGCTTCCGGGTCTTGACTGGTGCTGAGAAGCAATATTCATTATTGAGAATGAACTTGGCTGGCTGATGGGCGACTATGAATTTTCCAAATTATGTTTGGGGTAAACCTTTTGTGATTCAAACTGACGACAAGCCATTATATATTGAGTGGAAATAATGCTAGAGGACTTACTTTGCGTATTGCTAGACTCTCAACCAAACTAGTACAAGATGATTTTGTGCCCAAATATATTCCAGGTGGGAAAGATGGTTAAGCAGATTTTCTTTCCTGAGTTTCAGCTTGTGTGGAATAACAAAAGGAGCTCAGCTGTGAGGAAGATATGGAGGATTGTATTGTTGCATCTGTAGATTTACCTCAGATAGGCGTTTTTTGGAATGTGACTGGCTTAAAGCATTAACAGAGGATGCCACTCTGGGTATACACATGAAGTGTGTGGAGTCAGGGTAGCCAAAGGACAGAAATCTAGATTCTGACTTGAAGACTTGTGTCAAGATAGCAGAAGAATTGTCAATTGAGGATGGTTTGTTATTGAGAGCTGATACATTTGTTCCACATATCTCACTAAGGAACACAATCATTGTTCCAGCCTATGATGTTCACTTAGGGGCTACCATGACTAAGAGGCGTGTGAGATTGTCTTTTTGGTGGCCTTCCATGGACAGGTAGTAGAATAATGTGTTATTTGTTCCGGTTGTGACAAGTCTGTGAAGTTAAAGACCCAGTTGTTGAGTCCCATTGAATTACCAACATCTCCATGGGAAATAGTTGTTATAGATATTGTGATCCATTTAACACTCTTGCTAGTACTTGCTAGTACTTCTAGTTTTGTTCTAGTCATCATTGACTATTATAGCAAATGGCCAGAGATCAAGTTTGTGGGTAAAGTTTCATCAACGATGGTGGTTACATTGTTAAAAGAACTATTTCTAAAGAAAAGGTTTCCTGTAACATTAGCATCAGATAATGAGCTTCAATTTGTGTCTAGTGAAGTGGAACTTTTCTTGAAATCTAGTGGCATCTAGCATCTCAAAAGTTATTATTATCATCCCCAAACCAATGGTTTGGTTAGAAGGGTGAACAAAGTGTTGGTAGAGTGTATTCAGTGGGCAATCGCTAACAGATGTGTGGTGGTGAATGTTGTTAAATTAATGTTGTGGTTTTGCTTCACCACCCTGCATGCATCTACTGGAGCGTCTCCTTTTGAATTGTTGTGTGGAAGGGGAGCTGCGACTTGTTTCTGTCCGGCATAGATGAACAAGTGGGTCAAGACGAAGGATCATAATTGGACAAAACAAGATAGCAGACTGACAGTTAAGAAAGTACAAGAGAAAAAGAAAATATATTTAGATGAAAGGTATAGAGTAAAAGTTGAAGAGCATAAAGTGGGTGAGATGGATTGCTTGTGCATACCTGTACATGTAAAGAAGGGTGGAACTACGTTTGGGCCATCTGTCAAAATCCTAGAAGTCAAGGGAAATACTGTCAAAGTGGAGAATGGACAATGGTGTAACAGTGGCTGTGTGGTAAAAGTGAAAAACAGAGAGGGGAAATTGGGCAAAACCAATGTGGAATTTCGGAGCAATTATGGTATGTCTGGTATGAATTCATCAGTGTCTGGAACTTGTGAAGGTGAGAGTGTAACTGTCAAGGAACATGACCCAGAGTCATGGGTGAAACGCAGCAGTCGGGTCAAGTACTTACCTCTTAGATTTAGAGTTTAGCTTACGTTTCCATTTTGAGATTCCTTATTCCAAGGGATAAGAGTATAATACATCATTTGTATTGATTTTTGTGCTTCACTAGCATTTTTCATTTTATTTTTTAGTTCCGTTTTTCAAGTTTTGAAATTGTAATAATTGCTTCATATTATGTAGTAACCTTGGGGCATATTATCAAGGGGGTTTATCTCCGCTTTTTTGGCTTTAAAAGCCAAGAAAGCGGAGATAAAAGTATCTCCCTATTGCCTAGCTGTCGCTAACACCAGTTAGCGACAGCTAGTAGGAGATAGCGACCATCTTGGGCCCCGCTTTGCATGTCAGTGATATTTATCACTAAAGACATGCAAAGTGGGCGTCCCAAGATGTTAGCGACTGGAAACAGTCGCTAACATCGCCCCAGAGCAGTTCTTAGCCATGTTAGCCAATGGTAGGTGGATAACATGGCTAAGAGCATTAGCTCGGTAATGCATGAATATCGCTGACTTTTCAGCAATATTCATGCATTTCGACCGATTTTTATAGCTTAGGAGATATACCTTGATAATAGCAAGGTTTCTAAGCGATAAAAATCGCTGCAGCTCGGCGATAAAAATATCACCGCTAAACCAACATAGCGATAATTATCGCTAGTTGTTGGTAATATGCCCCCATATTGTTTGTTAAGAATTTGTGCTGTTTTGTAAAAGGGAAAAGTAATGTAGTATCTATGAACATGCGCTCGTAGAACATGCTTATTGTTGATCAAGGTTCTATTTAGAATGCTTTTTAAATGATTGGGCAGTTGGTGCTGTATCTGTTGTGCCACCAGCAGCTCGTCAATTGTTATGCTCAATAAACCTACCTGTCAAGTGCAATTTAAAGACTTCTGTGTTCTTGAGCCATGACTCTCTAGTACAAGGCCAGTTGGCTAACTGGAGCATACAATCAAAAGTGAAAGATATCCCTGATGGTCAGAACATTCTCTTCAATGTGAAATCCATGAAATTGAACGATTTAAACATATTTGATCTTTTATTTTTGAAACCTGATCTACTCTCTGGAGCAGCACCAGCCATCACATTTATCACAGAAACGTGGGTCAGCAAGGATTTTGCTCCCACATGAAGCCGTTCCCCTTGAATAGGGTATCTTCAACAGAAATCATATTGGGGGAGGCATAGCAGTAATCCGTACAAATAAATCATAAAAACACCCTTCACTGAAGACTTTACCATAAGCAACTGGGAATCCTACTGGAAAGGTGTAACCCCAATGCAAACGTTGCCTGTTATTGCCTCTTGATCTGCAGCCTGCCTCTTAACAACAGAAAGTTTACACTTTACACTTTACCCAATGCAATAATCAAAAATCTACGAGAGCAAACTATGCATCCTAGGCATGCTCAAAACTTAGTTTGACAAGAAGGATTTAACAACTGCAGCCATCATGGCCACTCTCAGGATCCTAAGCCTTAAACAAATCATATCTGTTCCAAATTAATCCAGAGGTCACACTTTGGGCATAATGTTTTCCCCCTTCGGACAAGCCTCTGTGACTAACAACCAAATACCACTAACACACCAACATGGGTTAACATCAAGAAGAGGATCGCATGGACTAAGGGTAAAATCTGATAACTTAAAGCACAACTCTGCACCCTACAATGCAAGTGGAGTAAATCAAACCAATAAAAAAAACAAATAATATGGTGGCACTATAACAGAGCCTAAAAAGTGGCCACCAGAGCCACAAAGAGATCACTACTGCATACACATTATGCTGACTGCGCATGAAAGGGACTCCACAAGATTCTAGCAGATGTTCGTAATCCAGAGCGACAAAACACAGAGACTTCACAATCCCAATCCTTCTGTGACAAAATATACATTAAACTGATCTCAAAAATTGAACATTTATAAAACTATCTTAAGGCCAAATCTACTAAAACTCTTCCCAAAATTGACAGAACCAATGCACAGATGGACAACGCACTCTGACATCTCTCAACACCTCGAAAGCTCTCGCCAGAAAATCCATTCTATGACACCGGGATCACCTTCTGACCCAATCCCACAAAAATCTTCAAAGTTATTCTTTGGGCAAGCACACTGAACAAATTTGAACTTACCTGAACTAGAGTTGTTCCCACTTTTACTGGGAATCTCTTACATTAGGCCACTGCTCAACAAGAATAACCTAGACCAATTCAACAGAGCCAACTACAGGCCAATGTTTAATGGGCCATTTCTATATAGATGAGTGGAACGACTGATTTATACACAACACTTCAATTTTGATGAAGAAAATAACTTGGTGTTGGATCAACAGTCTAGACTCAGACCAGGTAAAGGCAACTGGTCAGACCTTGTGTCCACATGATAAAACTACAGTAGATAAAAATTGAATGTTTGCTCTACTTTTTCTGTACCTACATGCGGCATTTAATTCTGTCCACTATCAGACACTACTCACAAGCTGCATCATCTCAGAATACACAAAACCACTCTAAAATGGATTATCTCATACCTCAAAGACAGACTCAAAGACTGGGAGAGCTTGGTATTCTTACCACCATACATATCTGCCCCGCACATGCAGTTTGTGGCATCCCTCAGGGGTCCACCATCTCACCTCTGATATTCAATCTCTCCCTTACAAGTATGTAGATGCACAAATAGTTCTAAAATGTATGATCTAAAAGACATCTACAAGTCAAGGCTTGATGGTTTTCTCTGTGCCATAGAGGCATGGACGAGTAGTATCCACCCAATTGCAATTACGCAAAGGTAGAGATCATGACCAGCACACAATGACACAAACACCAACTTAAAGCATGGCCTAAGAAACATGATGCCTTAACAGCTGCCTCAAGAGAGGGGATACACTTAATGGTAACCATCAACTCAGATCTATCCAATGATTCCAAATGCCACAAGGTCACCAGGAGCCCCTTCTACACAACAAAAACACTGTGGGGCATCTTCCCATACCTTGACAAAAACGGCAACCTATCCTCACACTCATGATCCCCAAGCTTGAAAACACCAACAGTCTATACCTTGTTGTCTCCTCTTTCATCATACTCAAAATACAATGGATCCACAACACTGTGCCAAGACTCCTTCTCCGCCTTCACCATAGAGAGCACATGATGTTACTCCTGCAGCACTCTACTGGGTACCTGAAGGTTTAAGTTTAAGTGTTTATTATTATGCATAGTTAATTAAAACCATTGCATACATACATTTTAACAGTATAATCAGTCACATTACATTAATACAATAAAACTATGAAAAAGTTTAAAATAACACATTTAAGTATGCGGGAAACTTTTAAGATAATGTCAATAAGTGCATATGTCCCTAGCACAAACGGCACTGAGTCTATTAAAGGCAGCTCAATAGGAAGTTTCTTTTTAAACTGGCGAAGTGGTCCCTTACGGCAAGTCGGCAACCTGTATCTGATATTTATAGCGTTCCGATTCCGTTGTGAGTGGCTGGTATGGGTACCTGAAGGGAAACGATCAATGTTCTAAGCACTTTGAATTATCCACAAAGCCTCTATTCCTACAAATTCAAATCAAGCAATACAAACAAAACAGTATGCTCTCCACTTGCACTATAGATCACTAAACCCACAAAGCTCCACTTTTGGTATAGAACCTGGAACCCCAATTCCTTCTATTAGTATTCATATATTCTGGAGCCATGGAACAATCCTGACCAGCGCAACATACCAAGAAGATAGAGACAGGAATGACATCCAAACTGGGCACTTCCACCCAACAGAGCCTCAATATTACCTTGACATACGGATTTGATAGGACAACACAATCCCAACAATAAGAAAAGCCTCTCCACTCAATATTAGAAGTTCTCAGTACACCTGAGAACCTGAACACCCGCCTCCCGGACTGATGAGTTGGGGGCCCTAACCACAGTCTCTAACCACACATCACCACATAGTAAGTCATAGCTGCCCTACATCTTACCTCTCACTTCAAGATGGAGGACAGTAACTTTTGCCCTCCCTTTCCCAATCTGAAACAATCTGTGTCACCATATGACATCCAATATCAATTCACTACCTGATTCCTCATCATTAATCACAGAGGAATATAATGTATGAAAGTGACTATGGAACACTGGTAGCAACTAGAGGACACAGATGCAGGTTATACCAGACCGCTTAACTAACCACTCACTATTAACAGGACAGGCCAGTGAAGGCTAGAGAGGTCAGTCACACATTGATGGACAGCAGAAGACTCTAACGTAGTCCACCTGCAGGTCCCAAAATAGTGATATGCTCTGAGCACGAACATCCTCTAATATCAGTATACAAATTCTGAATATAACCCAGCCCATTTCAGTAAATGGTACTTGCATTCTCATAATGGCAATCATATCTAGGCGCACTGTAACACAGCCTGTCCAGGCAGATTTCAGATTTCTAATTTCACTCTTTGTCTACACCTGTTACCCCCCCAGTCCACCAGGATCCATAATCTCCCAGAGTGAATTACATCATACTGCAGCTAGCCAAAGAAATCAGATCAAGAACACTAAAAAGAACAAGCATTTGCAATGCAATATGTCTCGCGTTTACGAGAATTTGAGCTATTGCCAATGTAAATGACAATGCCTTTTATTTATGAGTTATTTTTAAAACAGATAAATAAAAGGCACGTCATTTATAATGCCAATAACTTAAACTCTTGCAAATGTGAGACCTATTGCATTGCAAATACATTCAGCGCTCGTTCTATAAAAAAAATGTGTAAAACCTTACGGGAGAAAGTGTCTTGCCTGCAGGCAGGACAAACCTATTTGAGAAGATAGTGTTCAGAGGCTGTGATTAAAGTCTACCGAGTAACAACACACGTAACAGGGGGTATCACTATGGGACGTTACAAAATGAGACAAGGCAGTACTACGGATGGACTACTAAGCCTATTGACCAATGAACAGCCACAGTTTACAGTGGACAATGACACAAGCCAATGAAAAATATGGCCAGCTTCCGGTCCCACCTGAATACGGCATGCCTCGCAGAGCAGCGCATGCACTGCCCAGGCTCGACCTAAAAACTACCAATTGAAAAAGGGTCCTGTCGACAGGACCTTTCAGAGCTGGCAGCATAACACATAGTATAAAAATAAATGTGTGCTAGTATCCCACACTTCCTAATCTATCACACCTTCAAGCACTGTGTCCCATAACATAATAACCTGCCTGATCTCCGATGTCATCATACGCAATATGGAAACTCTTCACCAAATGGGATTAAACCAAAGATGTATTCAACGAAGGGGAAGAAGCACAACTGGAATTTTCCTCATGTGCCACAATTGGCGAGTTTTACTGCTCATAAATGGGAGCGGAAGGTCCAGTCCTGGTGTTCGCCAGGTGTACCAGATACAAGGGGGGTACCAGGCTGTTCCTAAAGGAGTGCTAATTAGTGGACTAGGACAGGTTAGAGATGTGGTAGGACACAGTGAGGTTCCTACACACGGGCATCCATTTTGTTGGATATAATGGCCTCACACACCCTTGCGGGTGTCATGCTTCATCATCGGCAATGCTCCTTGTTGGGTCGGCGGTGCAATACCCAACGGGCAACACCTCAAAGAGGGGCTCTTTGGTGGAGATCTTTTCCAACTGCTGTATCGGTGAAGTGCGGGTGTGGGGCCAGGAGAATGTAGACGTGAAAGTGATTTAAAATGGGGGCAAGGATACCAGGATCAATTTTATTCTGGAGGTCCCTTGGCTCCAATTAAAATATAGAACAAGGACTAGCCTTGTAGGGAAGTAATGTACCCTAGTACAAGGCTAACCTGGTATGTGACTGGGTCAACATGTTTCGCGCCTATTTGTCTAGTTGGCTGGCGATTCTTCAGGACCAGTGTCTAACTATGTTGTTTACGGGACAACTATCTACAGTATGGGTGTTCCACTTCTTTAAAAATAAAGGGAAATAGTGTACCTGTGTTGCGCTCTGTGTTCCTGGGTTGAGGAAAAAAAGAGAAAGCAATTCACACAATGTAAACTAACCTGTAATCAGGTGGACAACCTCATAGCACTCAGTGTATCATGCTTGTGATCGTGTTGCTAGCATGTGATTAAAACAATTAAAAATGTCATCCATCTTGAGCACAGTGCACAGCATGCTCATGTGGGGCAACATCATTTAAAACAGAGCCACAGTATTCAGTTTATAACATAGTGGTCAAGGGTACTGACCTATCGGATAATGGTGTGCTACAACAACAGTACCCGGCGGGTAGACCAGCGGGTGAACCTCACATTGGATGGGCTGGTTGATACACAATTTGCATTAGTCTTGTTATGTTATGTTATTCATAATTTGTATAGCTCACGGGCACCCAGAGGTTTCATGGCGCTGGAGAAGAGGAAAGATGGTGAGCCGTAGCCTAACTGTGCGCTTGTTTGAATAACCAGGTCTTCAGTGCACCCCTGAATTGCATTAGATTGGTGCAGCTGCGAAGTGAGAGGAGAAGTGAGTTCCAGATCTTTGGGGCCAGATAAGTGAATCGGCATCCGCCGAGGCGTTTCTTTTTAAAGGGGGGCAAGGTGAGGAGAGACAGGTGGGCAGAGCGGAGATTGCGAGTCGGTTAGTGTTTGTTTATGAGATGGTTTATAAACTTGGGGCTTTTTCCATGAAGAGCCTTGAAGGTCAGACAGCTTACTTTGAAGGTTACCCGTTGGACTATAGGTAGCCAATGAAGGTTGGCTAGCAGTGGTTTCGCCGAGCTCCTGCCGTTGCATTTGAAGATTAGTCTGGCCGCTTGATTTTGCACTATCTGCAACCGGTTGGAGAGAGCCAAGGGGATACCTAGATAGATGGAGTTGGAGAAATCAAGGCAGGAGAGGACCAAAGCGATTACCGTCTGGATGAGGGCGGAGTGTGTAAGCAGGTGAGCGATTTTCTTGATCTTCCGTAACTGAAAGAAACATGAGGAGATCACAGTTCCCACCTGACTTTTTAATTATAAATCGGTGTTAAGGGTGATCCCAAGACTTTTTACCGATGGAGAGGGAGACGGAGGAGATCTCATAGAGGGTGGCCAAAAATGCCCGGGAGTACCAACTCGGTCTTTCCGGGGTACAGTTTTAGATGGTTCGTCTCCATCCACCCTTGGAAACACAATAAGAAAGCAAACATGTTTAAAAATCCTATATCAACAACGTGGTTGCCTTGCTGCTAAATAAGTTAAAGTATCAGGAGGTTTAGTCAGGGTCACGAGCCACATTCAGTTGGTTAAGTTAAAAAAACATTATATGCTCGCAGTGTTTTTTGAATGTTTAATGTTAGTCTAGCACCGGCCCTGGGAGCCCTCTGGGGAGTGTTCAAAGTCCGTTCATGATCAGAGCAGTAGCCTCGTCATTCATACATATAAACCCCGGCTTATCATTCTACTGGTATCTATTTATTTTACATGGTACCCGGGTGAGCTGGATCACTACATGTTTACAGGTGCCCTGCTGGAGGTCGAGTGTCAGGGTTTTAGCGTCCTCGCTCAACTTCAATAAAAAGTGTAAAGTGAAGTAAAGTGAATTAAAGTAAAATGCAGGTCAAACAGTTGATACCATGACACGTATGGAGGTTGTGTACCGTTGACCCACTGACCCTGCTCACTGGTGCTCGTCTAACAGCGACAGACTGCGGGCCGGACGCCATGAAGTTCGTGCATCGCCCCTGCCCAGCCAGTACAAGAAAATTGCTGCCAGAGCGAGCAGAGCACTGCCAGCCGATCTGCGGCGTCTATCTGCAGGGGGAGACTTACTTTCGTTATCCCGCATCCCCTCAATCGGACCTACCCTTTACCGCCGGGCCCGGGTAGATGAGTACTTCCTCGTCTGCTCATGTTTTGTAAGGGGCAGCACTGCGTCACCGTACGCGTGATCGCTTGTTACGGGGTCAGGGCGGGGCTAACCCGGAAGTGTAGGTGATGGTTTCAACTGGCGGCCATCTCTTAATGGTGTTTTGCACCGGGGGGTCGTGTAACACCTAGTTAACTGGTTGTGTCTTAATTTAATGCGGGATATGGGCCATGCTGCCATGAAAATGGAGGTTTCAATTCCCGTTTCGGAACAAACTCGTAGCGATGTTCAAAAAATCTGCGACCCGGAGTGTCTCGGGTAGGCTGGCCCTAAGTCAGTTACATTGTTAATGACTGGGCTACTTGGGGCTTGTCTAGTGCCTTTCATGTATGTAAACAAACACCATACGCGCCATACCTCCAATGAACCAAAACCGAACCCTTGTGTCTATCGGTACCCACTGGGTGCAGTCTAAAATACACCAATAGGTTACTCGACTCTCTAGAGGGGCGGTTATGGCCCCACACCCGCACTTCACCGATACAGCAGTTGGAAAAAGATCTCCGCCAAAGAGCCCCTCTTTGAGCTGTTGCCCGTTGGGTATTGCACCACCGACCCAACGAAGAGCATTGCCGATGATGAAGCATGACACCCGCAAGGGTGTGTGAGGCCATTATATCCAACAAAATGGATGCCCGTGTGTAGGAACCTCACTGTGTACTATCACATCTCTAACCTGTCCTAGTCCACTAATTAGCACTCCTTTAGGAACAGCCTGGTACCCCCCTTCTATCTATTAAACCAAAGATCCCTTTTTAGCTGCCCACCCCACATGGCATAGTGTGCTATCCGATCTGTGTGGGTAAGCGCTTCAACAACCCACATAGGTATTGTAAACACTATTCAAATGCTACAATACATTACAATACAATTAGAGTGATGGGAAGACTTAGGGGCATATTACCAAGCAATAGCGATAATTATTGCTATTGCTTGGTTAGCGTGAAAAAATTATCGCTGAGCTGCGACGATTTTTATCGCAGATAAACCTTGGTATTACCAAGGTTTATCGCAAATGCGATAAAAATCGGCCGCAATGCATGAATATCGCTGAAAAGTCATCGATATTCATGCATTAGCGAGCTAATGCTCTTAGCCATGTTATCCACCTCCCATTGGATAACATGGCTAAGAACTGCTCAGGGCAGGTGTTAGCTTTTGGAGATATTCGCGCTTAGCGCGAATATCTCCAAAAGTTGGTAATAGGAGATAGCGATGTTAGCGACTGTTTCCAGTCGCTAACATCTTGGCACGCCCACTTTGCATGTCATTAGTGATAAATATCACTGACATGCAAAGTGGGGCCCAAGATGGTCGCTATCTCCTACTAGCTGTCGCTAACTGGTGTTAGCGACAGCTAGGTAATAGGGAGATAATTTTATCTCCGCTTTCTTGGCTTTTAAAGCCAAAAAAGCGGAGATAAACCCCCTTGATAATATGCCCCAGAGTTCCCGTAGGGGAAGCCACTGCCAGTCCTGTAGCCAGAAACTCCCTTGTAAGAGACTTAGGGCCATATGTATCGAGCCAAATTGACTTTGCAAACGCCAAAATTCGCAGAATTTCGGCGTTTGCGAATGCAATTTGGCCTAATAGTATGTATCAAGGAAATCTGCTTGCAAAATAAGGAATCGCAAAATTTGCGATTCCTTATTTTGTGATTGCATTTAAGGAATTGCAAATTTTGCGATTCCGTAATTGCAATGTAAGAAGCCAAAAAAATTCGCTAATTGGCCTTAAGGAATCGCAAATTACCACCAACTTCTAGTTGGTGGTAAGTTGCGAATTCCTTGAAAAATGCATATTTTTGCATTTTTCAAAGTGCCATGTGACGCACATACATGCCCTTAGGGCATGTATGTGTGCCACTTGTGCACCCATGCATATTTCAGGGGTGCAACAGGGTGTCCTTTGGACACCCCTGCACCCTTGAAAATATTCTCAATTTGCGATTAGCAAATTGCGAATTGCAAATTTCCCATTCATTCCTATCGGCCTCCTGGCCCATAGAAATGAATGGGAAAGTATTCCTTAATTGTGAATTCGCACTTTGCGAATTCGCAACTAAGGAATATCAAGAATTCGCTATAAAATTGTGATTTTCTAGATACATAGCAATTAGCGATTCTGAAATAGCGATTTCTTAAAAATCGCTATTACAGAATCGCTAATTGCTATCTTCATACATATGGCCCTTAGTGCCGGGAAAGGCAGCATTAGATGTCCAACTCAGGGCAGCCATTGGCCAGTCTTCCTGGTGGCACCTTCTCAGTTCAGGCAGTGGCGGCTGGTGACATTTCAAAGTGGGGGGTTGCAAAAGTTGGTGATGAGTGTTAGATCGTGAGTGAAGCAAACAAGCCAAACCGATATAAGGTAGTGTGGGGCGTCCTCCCCCTGAAAACTTTTGGATAGGAAGAGTGGGCAAATTGTGCATTTTAAAGCAAATTAAGTTTACATGCGTTATGTTCTGTAATGTCGCCTTGCTGCAGCTCTTCCTAATTTGTTGTGCAAGGTGCAAGTATTGAGTTCTCTTCTTCATTTGCATTATGTTCCCTAGGCCCAGACACTCCTAATTAGGTTAAAGGGGGCAGAAAAACACGGGGCCATATTATCAAGAAAGGGCGATACATTATCCCCGCTTTTATCGGCAGGAAACTGCCGCTAAAGCGGCGATAATGGGCTTGATAATATGCCCTTGTGAATTCCCATAGAAGCCCAGGTTCTGGTGTTAACCTGGGCTTCTATGGGAATTCAGAAGGGCATATTATCAAGCCTATTATCACCGCTTTAGCGGCAGTTTCCTGCCGATAAAAGCGGCGATATTGTATCGCCCTTTCTTGATAATATGGCCCCCAATTCTGTAATGTCAGTTTTTTTACTTTTTTGCACGAAGCATGAATGAAGTGTGACGGTGTGACAAATGGCTTGCAGCCTCGATAAACTATGGTACGCCGAAAGCTGGCCCTGCCAAGTGTTGTTTTGATGCTGTACAGAGTTCCCCAGGGGGAGCCAAAAGAATTAGCTCAGCCTCTCTTCTCTCTCACTCAATAAAAAAGTGGGGGTTTAGTGCATGGTGTAGACCCTCTTCAGAATGTAAGGATACCTCACACAGGCTCACGGCAGGACCACAACTGTGGTCCCAGCCGATGACCGTCCAGCGTCATCATTGGTATCCTGCTCCTACGACAGGCTGGCGGTGCAATGCCCGTCGGGCAGCAAGTGAAGCTGCACTTTAGCGGAGATCTTCTATTCCGAGCCAACGGGTGTGTGGGTGTGAGGGGCCTATAAAAGGTGCAATAGTGAGCGTGGTGGTGTGTCTTAAAAAAAGTCAGTAGAGTCCTAAATAGAGAGGATTTTATTGGTCAGGCTCACTGCTTTATTAAAAAGGTGAAGGGGTATTAAGGAGTGGTGAACAATGAGACCAAACCTTTATTCAACCCTTGTTGTGAAAACGGTCAACATGTTTCACGCCCTAAGGGCGATTCATCAGGACCTTGTGCTCATATAATTGCTAGCATCCCCCGGATAGGGAGGACACTGGTATACGACCTGTATAGTGTCGTTCTCAAATGATTCCTTATGAGGGACCTCCTGAAAAAATGAAGAGAAATAAGCAAACAAACATTGATGTCAAAAGTAAATATGGACAGGAGTACATCATATTTGTGCCTATATCCAGGGTGTCAGAGGATATGTGCCCAGTGGCTAACGTAGTGTTAAGGTGGTGACAGGGTCAGGTGGTGCTGTGAGTGAGAATTGTTTAAAATTGTATAGAAATATATATACACACAGTGCGCCATGGTGACTCGCTCTGCATAGTGCTGCCATGCTGGAACGCTATAGCATGCATCTAAGTGGAGGCGTCGTATTCTCGCCTGTGCAATTGTACAGGGAAGTGGTGGCACATCCTCATTTAGTCGAGCGGTGGGTGGCGCCAATAATAGAATATTACACACGCATTTGTAGGCCAAAAATTGAGCCGCAAACGCTGAAAAAGGCCGCACAGTTAAAAACCATTAGAGGTGATTTTACACTCTGTAACAAGGTAAGTTCAACGCTGGCGGTAAGATCGTGTATCCCAGCGAGGAAAAAGTTAAACGAGTCAACATGCCATGCTAAACGTGTGCGTTTAAGAAAACGCCAGTCTACACGTCACTGTGCCACTTACCCGTTGGGATTCCTCTTTAAAGCCTCACGAGCTGTCCAAGTGGGGCCAGCAGCGATTGAGGAATTCCTATGAGGGAAGTAGCTTATTTAGCGGGATCGTTGGGAAAAATATCCAGCTGATAACCCAATAGCGTGAATGGGCCTGCTGCGTGTGTGAGCAAGGTGCAGGCAGTCTATCAGGGCTCAGATCCACACCTTACCTCAAATGTCGCCGGTGGCAGGCTTCTCTACACCTACCCCTCCCACAGGAACTCCGGTGACTGGACAGCCGGCGCAGTAGTGCAGCAATGTCCGGTGTAGATAAGGGAGAGCAAAGCGCGCGTAGGGGGTGTGTCACTCCAGTTGCTGGGTTACGGCGCGCGGGTGTAGAAACCAAGGAGGGGTTAGCTGAGGATAGCGCGGACCGAGTCAAAGTAGACCGGGGCCATCTTGGAATGGGTCTGGAAGTCTCGCAGAGCATGTTTGGGGCATTTGCAAATGGACAACTGGTCCAGATTAATAATAACTCTCTAGCGAGTTTCGCCCTGGCATGCGTGGGTATGAAGCAACGAGGGGATGGCTGGAGATAATGCTGAGGCCATCTTTAGAAAGTGTTTAAAAATCTACTGGGGCGTGTTTTAAGGCGCTTGGGCATGGATAACTAGTCCAAATAAATAGTGACTACCTGGCAAGTATCGCCCTGGCAAACGCGACTCAAGAGCAGGGGGTGAGCAAAGGATGAGCTGGTGATAGCACAGCCCAAGCCGTACAAAACGGAGGCCATCAATGGATGGGTGTGGAAGTCTAGCACGGCATGTTGAGACACTAGCAAATGGACAACTGGTCCAGATTGGTCACTATCTGGCGAGTGTCGCCCAGGGCACCCCATCATTCAGCCCCAAATCGTCGCTCTGAAGCCGGTGTATCCATCTCTGTTCATATCTGAACAGGGCTTGTTGGTTCAGGTTCGGTAAAGACTCAATGACAGTCCATCGAATGTTCTCTGGAGAGTGATTATTGTCCTTGCAGTGTTCGTTCAGCTTTGTGTGTGTTTTGTGACATCGGATGTTGCTATTGTGCTCCATTATTCGTTGCTTAACAGGACGCATTGTCATCCCGATGTACAATGAATCGCAGGGGCAGATCAAAACATAAATGCATTTGGAGCTGTTGCAGTTGGTATGTCTGCTCATTGTCCAAGTGAAGTTCTTATTCAGTGCAACGGTCTTACCCTGGATGGTCTGGGGGCAGACAACACAGGAACCACAGCGATAGTGTCCAGTAACTGGGGGGAGGTCCCAGAGCGTATTAACAGATTGAGTGCTGGTCTTCTTTGGACGGGTATGGATAAGGGTGTCCTTGAGGTTAGCCGTCCTTTTAAAAGCAAATCGGGGGTGTGGTAACTCCATACCTGCGGAGTTGAGAATGCCCCAGTGGGTACTGACAGTTTTTTTGATGAATGAGGAGTTTCTTGTAAATGAAGTGACACAAGTGATCTTGTCATCTGGCTCCTTGGGGTGTGTCTCAAGTAGGGCCTCTCTGTTGTTGTTGAGGGCTCGTTTGGTAGAGTTTTTCAGAAGACGTGTGGGGTAACCCCGGTCGAGGAGTTTGGTTTGCAGGGCTTGTGCTTGTCGTTTGTAGTCAGCAATTGAACTACAGTTTCTCCGGAGACGGAGAAATTGTCCGAAGGGGAGATTATCCCTCAGGGATTTCGTGTGGTGACTGGAGTAAGGCAAAAGGCTGTTCCTGTCAGTCTCCTTCGTATAGAGACTGGTGCTGATTGTAGTTGGCTCCAGGATTATGCTGAGGTCCAAATAGGGTATGGATTTATCGGAGATGGTGCCCGTGAACTTAAGAAAGGGGTCTTGTTGATTTATCCATGTGCAGAAGGCCTCACATGTCGTCCGATCCCCCTTCCAGAACACCAGGATGTCGTCGATGTACCGACGCCAACACGTGAGATTTTCACGGAATGGGTTGTATTCAGGGGGGTAGATGCATTTTTTCTCAAATGATGCCATGTAAAGGCATGCCAGGCTCGGCGCGAAGGTCGAGCCCATCGATGTCCCGCGGATCTGGTGGTACAGATTGGACTCGTATTTGAAAAAGTTTTCAGTCAATGCAATATGTGCCAACTCCATTATGAATGAAACCGGGGTAGGGGACAACCACTCCTCTTGTCGTAGGAGGGCGTCCACAACTTCCAGTGTTGCCTGTTGGGGTATATTCGTGTACAACGCTTCCACGTCGAGAGTCAAGAGAAGATCAATGTCCTCCCTGCCGTCCATGTCGTCGATAAGCCGAAGCACATCTCTCGTGTCCTGCAGATAGGACGGGATGGATTTGACCAGAGGTTGTAGGAAGGCATCGCAGAACTGAGAGAGGGGTTCTAAAATTGAACCGATGCCAGACACAATTGGTCTACCTGGAACTGGGGTGGTACCCTTATGTATTTTAGGCAGGGTGTAAAAGTATGGTATGACCGGGTCGGTGGTCACCAGAAATTCTGCCTCTTTTTTACTTAACCATTCGTTGGTCTCTGCTTCGATGACCAGAGACATCACGGTGGTGGTCAGTCGGTTGGTTGGATCCTCTGTCAATAATCTGTAATGGGTCGTATTTGCTAGTTGGCGTCTACACTCCTGATCATAGTCGTCATAGTTTTGTATGACAGTGGCTCCCCCCTTGTCAGCTTGTTTGATGACAATTGAAGTGTCCTTGCCGAGGGAGGAAGCTGCCTGTCTTTCAACATTGGAAAGGTTGTTGAAAGGTTTGATTGAGGGTTTGTTCTTCATGGTTTGCAGAACTGCTCTTTCAAAAGTCAGGACCTCTGGTGGAACCATCCCATCAGTGGGGGTGAAGGAGGAAGGCTTCCTGAGACCCGTGTCCTCACAGGGTAAGTCAGGCCGATTGTTGAAGAAAGCCCGGAGGCGTATCTTTCTAAAGAACTGCTTCAGCTCGATCATTTCCTGAAATGAGTCAGGGATCGGTGTAGGGACAAAGCCCAGTCCTTTTTCCAGGACGGTCTCCTCTGTAGTAGTCAGATTTCTATTGGAAAGGTTCACGATCAAACTCTTCTCCCTCTGGTTGTCGCGCTCCTGGTTTCCACTCCCGACGGCTCTGGCATCTGGTCTTGCCAGTACAGTGGCAAGACCAGATGCCAGAGCCGTCGGGAGTGGAAACCAGGAGCGCGACAACCAGAGGGAGAAGAGTTTGATCGTGAACCTTTCCAATAGAAATCTGACTACTACAGAGGAGACCGTCCTGGAAAAAGGACTGGGCTTTGTCCCTACACCGATCCCTGACTCATTTCAGGAAATGATCGAGCTGAAGCAGTTCTTTAGAAAGATACGCCTCCGGGCTTTCTTCAACAATCGGCCTGACTTACCCTGTGAGGACACGGGTCTCAGGAAGCCTTCCTCCTTCACCCCCACTGATGGGATGGTTCCACCAGAGGTCCTGACTTTTGAAAGAGCAGTTCTGCAAACCATGAAGAACAAACCCTCAATCAAACCTTTCAACAACCTTTCCAATGTTGAAAGACAGGCAGCTTCCTCCCTCGGCAAGGACACTTCAATTGTCATCAAACAAGCTGACAAGGGGGGAGCCACTGTCATACAAAACTATGACGACTATGATCAGGAGTGTAGACGCCAACTAGCAAATACGACCCATTACAGATTATTGACAGAGGATCCAACCAACCGACTGACCACCACCGTGATGTCTCTGGTCATCGAAGCAGAGACCAACGAATGGTTAAGTAAAAAAGAGGCAGAATTTCTGGTGACCACCGACCCGGTCATACCATACTTTTACACCCTGCCTAAAATACATAAGGGTACCACCCCAGTTCCAGGTAGACCAATTGTGTCTGGCATCGGTTCAATTTTAGAACCCCTCTCTCAGTTCTGCGATGCCTTCCTACAACCTCTGGTCAAATCCATCCCGTCCTATCTGCAGGACACGAGAGATGTGCTTCGGCTTATCGACGACATGGACGGCAGGGAGGACATTGATCTTCTCTTGACTCTCGACGTGGAAGCGTTGTACACGAATATACCCCAACAGGCAACACTGGAAGTTGTGGACGCCCTCCTACGACAAGAGGAGTGGTTGTCCCCTACCCCGGTTTCATTCATAATGGAGTTGGCACATATTGCATTGACTGAAAACTTTTTCAAATACGAGTCCAATCTGTACCACCAGATCCGCGGGACATCGATGGGCTCGACCTTCGCGCCGAGCCTGGCATGCCTTTACATGGCATAATTTGAGAAAAAATGCATCTACCCCCCTGAATACAACCCATTCCGTGAAAATCTCACGTGTTGGCGTCGGTACATCGACGACATCCTGGTGTTCTGGAAGGGGGATCGGACGACATGTGAGGCCTTCTGCACATGGATAAATCAACAAGACCCCTTTCTTAAGTTCACGGGCACCATCTCCGATAAATCCATACCCTATTTGGACCTCAGCATAATCCTGGAGCCAACTACAATCAGCACCAGTCTCTATACGAAGGAGACTGACAGGAACAGCCTTTTGCCTTACTCCAGTCACCACACGAAATCCCTGAGGGATAATCTCCCCTTCGGACAATTTCTCCGTCTCCGGAGAAACTGTAGTTCAATTGCTGACTACAAACGACAAGCACAAGCCCTGCAAACCAAACTCCTCGACCGGGGTTACCCCACACGTCTTCTGAAAAACTCTACCAAACGAGCCCTCAACAACAACAGAGAGGCCCTACTTGAGACACACCCCAAGGAGCCAGATGACAAGATCACTTGTGTCACTTCATTTACAAGAAACTCCTCATTCATCAAAAAAACTGTCAGTACCCACTGGGGCATTCTCAACTCCGCAGGTATGGAGTTACCACACCCCCGATTTGCTTTTAAAAGGACGGCTAACCTCAAGGACACCCTTATCCATACCCGTCCAAAGAAGACCAGCACTCAATCTGTTAATACGCTCTGGGACCTCCCCCCAGTTACTGGACACTATCGCTGTGGTTCCTGTGTTGTCTGCCCCCAGACCATCCAGGGTAAGACCGTTGCACTGAATAAGAACTTCACTTGGACAATGAGCAGACATACCAACTGCAACAGCTCCAAATGCATTTATGTTTTGATCTGCCCCTGCGATTCATTGTACATCGGGATGACAATGCGTCCTGTTAAGCAACGAATAATGGAGCACAATAGCAACATCCGATGTCACAAAACACACACAAAGCTGTACGAACACTGCAAGGACAATAATCACTCTCCAGAGAACATTCGATGGACTGTCATTGAGTCTTTACCGAACCTGAACCAACAAGCCCTGTTCAGATATGAACAGAGATGGATACACCGGCTTCAGAGCGACGATTTGGGGCTGAATGATGGGGTGCCCTGGGCGACACTCGCCAGATAGTGACCAATCTGGACCAGTTGTCCATTTGCTAGTGTCTCAACATGCCGTGCTAGACTTCCACACCCATCCATTGATGGCCTCCGTTTTGTACGGCTTGGGCTGTGCTATCACCAGCTCATCCTTTGCTCACCCCCTGCTCTTGAGTCGCGTTTGCCAGGGCGATACTTGCCAGGTAGTCACTATTTATTTGGACTAGTTATCCATGCCCAAGCGCCTTAAAACACGCCCCAGTAGATTTTTAAACACTTTCTAAAGATGGCCTCAGCATTATCTCCAGCCATCCCCTCGTTGCTTCATACCCACGCATGCCAGGGCGAAACTCGCTAGAGAGTTATTATTAATCTGGACCAGTTGTCCATTTGCAAATGCCCCAAACATGCTCTGCCAGACTTCCAGACCCATTCCAAGATGGCCCCGGTCTACTTTGACTCGGTCCGCGCTATCCTCAGCTAACCCCTCCTTGGTTTCTACACCCGCGCGCCGTAACCCAGCAACTGGAGTGACACACCCCCTACGCGCGCTTTGCTCTCCCTTATCTACACCGGACATTGCTGCACTACTGCGCCGGCTGTCCAGTCACCGGAGTTCCTGTGGGAGGGGTAGGTGTAGAGAAGCCTGCCACCGGCGACATTTGAGGTAAGGTGTGGATCTGAGCCCTGATAGACTGCCTGCACCTTGCTCACACACGCAGCAGGCCCATTCACGCTATTGGGTTATCAGCTGGATATTTTTCCCAACGATCCCGCTAAATAAGCTACTTCCCTCATAGGAATTCCTCAATCGCTGCTGGCCCCACTTGGACAGCTCGTGAGGCTTTAAAGAGGAATCCCAACGGGTAAGTGGCACAGTGACGTGTAGACTGGCGTTTTCTTAAACGCACACGTTTAGCATGGCATGTTGACTCGTTTAACTTTTTCCTCGCTGGGATACACGATCTTACCGCCAGCGTTGAACTTACCGTGTTACAGAGTGTAAAATCACCTCTAATGGTTTTTAACTGTGCGGCCTTTTTCAGCGTTTGCGGCTCAATTTTTGGCCTACAAATGCGTGTGTAATATTCTATTATTGGCGCCACCCACCGCTCGACTAAATGAGGATGTGCCACCACTTCCCTGTACAATTGCACAGGCGAGAATACGACGCCTCCACTTAGATGCATGCTATAGCGTTCCAGCATGGCAGCACTATGCAGAGCGAGTCACCATGGCGCACTGTGTGTATATATATTTCTATACAATTTTAAACAATTCTCACTCACAGCACCACCTGACCCTGTCACCACCTTAACACTACGTTAGCCACTGGGCACGTATCCTCTGACACCCTGGATATAGGCACAAATATGATGTACTCCTGTCCATATTTACTTTTGACATCAATGTTTGTTTGCTTATTTCTCTTCATTTTTTCAGGAGGTCCCTCATAAGGAATCATTTGAGAACGACACTATACAGGTCGTATACCAGTGTCCTCCCTATCCGGGGGATGCTAGCAATTATATGAGCACAAGGTCCTGATGAATCGCCCTTAGGGCGTGAAACATGTTGACCGTTTTCACAACAAGGGTTGAATAAAGGTTTGGTCTCATTGTTCACCACTCCTTAATACCCCTTCACCTTTTTAATAAAGCAGTGAGCCTGACCAATAAAATCCTCTCTACTTAGGACTCTACTGACTTTTTTTAAGACACACCACCACGCTCACTATTGCACCTTTTATAGGCCCCTCACACCCACACACCCGTTGGCTCGGAATAGAAGATCTCCGCTAAAGTGCAGCTTCACTTGCTGCCCGACGGGCATTGCACCGCCAGCCTGTCGTAGGAGCAGGATACCAATGATGACGCTGGACGGTCATCGGCTGGGACAACAGTTGTGGTCCTGCCGTGAGCCTGTGTGAGGTATCCTTACATTCTGAAGAGGGTCTACACCATGCACTAAACCCCCACTTTTTTATTGAGTGAGAGAGAAGAGAGGCTGAGCTAATTCTTTTGGCTCCCCCTGGGGAACTCTGTACAACACTATTGGTTGCTGCTGCTCAGGACGAGTACATTGGACCCCACTCAAAAATCGTCCACCCCCATTCCCCCTGTTTGATACTAGACTAAGTGTTGTTTTGATGACAGCTTTCTTCACCCCTTCGAAATGTGCGAAATACAATACAAACCATTTGTCAGTACATAAATAAACACAGGGCCGGGTAACAGATGGCTGGATGCGTTTGATGGTGCAGGCATGGTAAAGAGGACATGTGAGATCGGCCTGGAAACTTTGGAGAAGGAAATCCCAGCCATGCCTTTGACGCACACGCTGCTCTTGTGACCACGGAGTTAGCAAATGTGCTGTGAAGCTTCCATTCTGGACCTGCGTGTACTAATGTATAAGAAAGTGTCTTTCTTTACTCAACTCTAAGAGCACAAACAGCACACAAAAAATCTTCTGAACTCGGTGATGCTCCATTTCGTATTCTGCTTTGGCAATTCCGCAGCTTTCTACTGTGTCCATTGGTAGCAGAGATGTCGATATGTGTCTGCAGACACAGCATCCCCAGCCATCATCTGTTTAAGATGATGCGCCTGCCGAACCCAAAGACGCCGAATTCACCAATCATCCAGCTGGTTTACTTCCTCACTATGAGAACCCGTATTCAAATATTTTTACCCAGCTAAAAAAAATATTAATCCAGCATTCCTTCTGCAAGCAACTATATAGTGCCTACCAAAAATAGAATGAACAGGAGTGATTGGGTCACGTGGTAACTCCAATATCTGACTGAAGCCTGTACCCGAGCACTGAAAAAAGCTGAGCACCAGTCTGTACCCACCCAGAAGAAAGAAAGAGGTTCCATGGGGAATCATCTTTTATATTGCGGTGATTACACCGCAATGCATTGAGAACGCTGAACGAGATTCCTGTTCCTCTCACTCTGTTGCTGCGTTGAATCGCTGACTCTGCACTGTGGCTCTGAGACTTTGCCTTCACCTTCGTGATTACAGCTAGCGGTACCCGCTGCGCGGGTCCCGCGTCGCCAGAGGGCACTCTGCAATAGCGCTATCGCCTGGAATATAGCGCTACCACCTGGATCAAGAACTTGGGCATCGAGACCTGCAGGGCTGCGAGAGTGTTGTGGGCGCAGGACTCAAAGTCCCAGGAGCCCCCACAACTCCCAATCATCAGCAGCTGGGACGCTCTCCCTGCAGGCTCCTCCTCTGGCTGACCAAACGCGGTAAAACCCGCCCTCTCACCTGTGTCAGTGGATTCCTGTTCCTCTCACTCTGTTGCTGCGTTCAATCGCTGACTCTGCACTGTGGCTCTGAGACTTTGCCTTCACCTTCGTGATTACAGCTAGCAGTACCCGCTGCGCGGGTCCCGCGTCGCCAGAGGGCACTCTGCAATAGCGCTATCGCCTGGAATATAGCGCTACCACCTGGATCAAGAACTTGGGCATCGAGACCTGCAGGGCTGCGAGCGTGTTGTGGGCGCAGGACTCAAAGTCCCAGGAGCCCCCACAACTCCCAATCATCAGCAGCTGGGACGCTCTCCCTGCAGGCTCCTCCTCTGGCTGACCAAACGCGGTAAAACCCGCCCTCTCACCTGTGTCAGTGGATTCCTGTTCCTCTCACTCTGTTGCTGCGTTCAATCGCTGACTCTGCACTGTGGCTCTGAGACTTTGTCTTCACCTTCGTGATTACAGCTAGCGGTACCCGCTGCGCGGGTCCCGCGTCGCCAGAGGGCACTCTGCAATAGCGCTATCGCCTGGAATATAGCGCTACCACCTGGATCAAGAACTTGGGCATCGAGACCTGCAGGGCTGCGAGAGTGTTGTGGGCGCAGGACTCAAAGTCCCAGGAGCCCCCACAACTCCCAATCATCAGCAGCTGGGACGCTCTCCCTGCAGGCTCCTCCTCTGGCTGACCAAACGCGGTAAAACCCGCCCTCTCACCTGTGTCAGTGGATTCCTGTTCCTCTCACTCTGTTGCTGCGTTCAATCGCTGACTCTGCACTGTGGCTCTGAGACTTTGCCTTCACCTTCGTGATTACAGCTAGCAGTACCCGCTGCGCGGGTCCCGCGTCGCCAGAGGGCACTCTGCAATAGCGCTATCGCCTGGAATATAGCGCTACCACCTGGATCAAGAACTTGGGCATCGAGACCTGCAGGGCTGCGAGCGTGTTGTGGGCGCAGGACTCAAAGTCCCAGGAGCCCCCACAACTCCCAATCATCAGCAGCTGGGACGCTCTCCCTGCAGGCTCCTCCTCTTCCTTCCTTGATAGCATATTATCAACTACAGAGTCCCGCTGCGCGGGAGGGCGCCGGGCGAAGCCCGGGCAAAGGGCGGGCCGTCTAAGGCCGTCCAAGGTCGCACAAGGACGGGACGGGCCACCCCTCTTTCATCTACTTATTCACCGCTGTGAAAACAATATACGGATTAAAAGAGAAATCTGCGAAAACGTGGAAAAGCTTCTTCTTCTGAGCAAAGTACTTGTCGCTGCCCACTGACGCCGATAAACAAAACATCTGATAATAACACGGTAACTTTCCATAATATTCTTTATTTACAGTGACAATTATATATGGCATATAAAAAACTAAGATCGTGTACCATTTTCATGAAGAGAATGGGTACAGAGGAAGCAGTAAGACAAAGTTCCATAAAAGCAGTAAAACGGGGCCGGTTAACTGGCACGCCAGCCATTAGTAATTACTTCTTAGCTACTCCCAAAAACGAATCCTGTCTACCTGATCGCGAACCGTCTATAATGTTGGGAAAAAATCCACCTCAAGAGGCATCTGAACTGCCTACTACGGATGCTCACACTACCTCAATCTCAAGTGATCAAGGTTCCCAACTTAAACCTCAACCGTCCTGTTCAACACAGGAGTCTCAAACATCAACATCCATATTTGACTCTCCAAAATTAACTACCATCACACCGGTGAAACAAATAAATCACTCTTCTGACACCGAGGATTTTAACCCAAACGGTAACAAACCGACAGAAAACATTTCTGAGATATTACTTAACTCAGTCGATCTGCAAATTGAATCTCATCATCAAATACTTGATCACAAAACAGACATGGATATATCATTGGACACATTTCTGCCAAATAACATGAACTCCACTAACATGGCGACACCTGTCTCAAAATCTTTACATACCTTACAGGAAATACTTGAATCTGTCCTTTCCTTCTTAGGTAACATCCTAGAAAATTCAGATCAAACCTTGGGTGTTCAAATTGGCATTCTGAAATTTCTGGTAGAAGAAAAGAGGAAAAAAGATCATATTGAAATAACACAAAGTATACAGTCTCAAGAGGAAAGAAAAGATCTCTCTGAATTGCTCCTTTCTACAAAAACTCCAACTCCTGAATCTCAAGACAAATGTGATAACAGTACTCAAACCACCGAGCAAAAATCTACCCAGAAAAATTCCAACGGGGATCAAATATACTCTCTGAAGAAACTGTTTAGAGAGGAACCTTCATTGCCAACCAAAGAGTTTCCGATCTTCTCGATTAAGAATACCAAAATGATAAAAGATACCGCTGAAGGGAATTAAATAACTACCTTAGTATCTGTATCAGATGAGACTGGAAATGAAAAATCCTATCAAAAGGAAAGTAACAAAAGATCAAAAAGAAAAATGAGCAATAGGAGGCCACTAAGAAGAATTCATAAAAAGAAAAACAAAAAGATCAGATTTGAAAATGCAAACATTGACCAGAATAATGAGGAGGGATCTCTGGAAAAGGTAACAACTAAACAATCTATGGTAGAGGAGGAAAATGTAATCATAAACATAGTGCCCACAAAGCATCTGAATCATAAAGCACCTGAATATGTACCCCTTAGAAATAGCATTGATCAAACAAATAGAGAAAGCACAACTAATAAGTTACAACCCCACGGTGATGATCAACCACTGACGAAATATCTACAATTTGAAGAACTTTTTCCCACGGATGATTTATCGTTAAATCGAGAAAGGGTAATCAATCTGTTGCAACAAATTCACACACTACAATCCATCACCAGTAAAGAAATAGATTTAGTCACATTTCCTGAAAAAGAAAATCAAAAAATCGCGAAAGTAGCCTTCTGGTCAACTGTTATTCCCAGGATCATCGTAAGAGAAAAAGAAACATTGCATAAATATGGATACGATGTTATCGAAATATTCCCATCTAAGAACTCCATATTCAAATCAACTGGTCCTCAAAATATTATTACCAACACCCAAACAAACAATTGGACTACAAACATCACTGATCTTGCTGAACTGGAGCGAATTAGCTCTATGAAGGATATTCTGAAAATTCAGGTAAATAATGGTCAAAGAAATGTATGGACCCAAAATCTTGAAGCAAAAGAGGCCAGAAAAACAACAGAATCTTGGGCCTGGATATCAGAGGCCTTAAACAGCAACAAACAAGAACAACGATTGCAATGCACTGTTTAACAGTAGCTTAAAGATTACCTCGTGGAATATGGCCGGAAAGTTACCCAATAAAATGACTATAGCGCTGAAAGATAACCCTGACATTCTAGCCATCCAGGAAACATGGGCAATAAATCCATTTAAACAGAAGGGTTACTTTGTTTACGATATCCCAGCTATAACAACTAGCAGAGGTCACGCCAAGGGAGGCTTGGCTATTCTTTTAAGCGAAGAACATCAATGGTCTCAAGAAATAATCGATTCCAAATCTAACAACTTTCAATGTATCAAGATCACAACAAAAACAAATACTTCTGATCAAAAAAAAGCCTTCTTGTTTTTCAATATGTACAACCCTCCAGGCACTTCACAAGATGCATCTTTTATAGAAACCATAGATCTAATATCCAAAATAATCGAAGAACGAGCAAATACTCCGTACTTAATTGTGGGTGATGTGAACGGGAAACTTTCCAATACTGAAATTGGCAAATGGGCAAAAATGTATGAAGATGAGCTAATTGATTTACCTATTCCAATATTCCCGAAAGGAAAAGTTGCTGATAAAAGAGGGAAAATGTTATTAGCTTCACTCCCAAATATAAACGGATTAATCCTGAATGGTAACGTAGAAGGCGACAGACCAGCATCTGACACAAGGCGGGGAAATGGATCCTCTTCTATCATCGACTACCTAATATGTAGCATAGAGATATCGGACACATTCCATTGCCTGAAAGTAAATTTTACAGAAGAAAGCGACCATGCGCTCTTATGCCTAAACACTGGTTGGTCACTAAAAGCAGCTCCGTCTAACCCAATTATGTACCTTAAGGGAAAAATTGAAATTGATAAAAAGCAGAGACGAATCTTTTGGAACTCAGGGACACTAGACTACATAAATGGAAAGATTCTACAAAATAACATTCTAACTAAAATACACTCTGAAGATCAAATAATAAACTTCGAATGTATTATGACAATCCTTAAAAGACTTCTTCTTAATGGGGAGAAACCACGCAAAAACAAAGTCTATAATAACTCTAATGAGAATATACACAGGAGGAAATTAAATAAACTTATACGAGGGCAATTTCTGGATTACTCACCTGTTATACAGCAAGAGATAAACAAGTTAAAAAATCAACTCAGAAGGGAGAAAATAAGCAAAAAAAGAATGCAACAAGACAAAAATTGGGTGGACATTCAAGAGGCGGCGAAACAGTACAATCAAAGAAAATACTGGTCTTTGATAGCCAAAATAACTGGAAGTAAAAAGAAACTATCTGCCATTCCAGTACCACCCCAAGAGTGGAAAGACTATTTAACTGATCTTTATAAAGCGAACCCAACTGAGACCGACAGTAATGTTGCTGAAATTTATCTGGAAAGCAACTTAATAGAAAAAAGTACAGCACATTCTATTGAAATTCATATCAGAAATGCCAGGAGCACTTCAGCGTCAGGCCCTGACCTGATACCGATTAAAGTTCTGCAGTCTAATCCTAAGGAATGGAGTCAGATGTTAACATCACTTTTTAACCTTATCTTTTGTACTAGGAGAATTCCTAAATCGTGGCAAGGAAGTACAATAATCCCTATATACAAAAAAGGGAATCGAAATGTTGCTAGTAATTATCGCCAGATCGCATTAATGGATGCGGCAGGTAAAATATTTGCAGCAGAGGTACTGGACAGATTAAAAGCCTGGTGCTTCTCGAATGAAATAATACCGAAGTATCAGGCTGGCTTTCGTCCTAATCACTCGGTAACAGACAACATCTCCGTACTTCAGACTATCCTCGATAAATACGTTGGGAATAAATCACAATCAGTGTATGCTGCCTTTATAGATTATTCCACAGCGTTTGATCGCGTGGATAGACCAACGCTGTGGAAAAAACTGAGAAGACTGGGGATCTCTGAAAATTTGTTGCAAATCATAATCCAATTACACACGAATACCTGGTCCCAGGTACAAATGGGAAGTGAAAAAGGTCTGACGCAATCAATTAATACGTCGAATGGTCTTAAACAAGGATGTCTTCTTGCACCAATTCTTTTCTCACTGTATCTGAGCGACCTACCATCATATTTACAAAAATGCTCGAGCCTGCCACCAAAGATTGCCCTTCAGAGCATACACGCGCTACTCTATGCAGACGACAAGGTTCTGTTAGACCTCACTCCTTTTGGTCTCCAAAATTTACTGGATTCTTTAAATATTTATTCGAAGGATCATTTTTTAATCCCTAACCTAACAAAAACAAAAGTAGTGGCGTTTTCTGGCCGGAAAAAAAGCGCTAAATATCACTGGAACCTTGACGGGAAAAGAGTAGAGGAAGTAGATGAGTATACTTACCTTGGCAGGATCTTCACTAAGAACTTACAAAATTTTAAACACATAAACAATTTAAAGAAAAAATCTGAAATCCATGCCGGGGCACTCTCTAGAATGTATACTGCCACAGGAAGTAGGCACTTCTCCTCACTACTCAAGGTGTATAAAGTAAAAATACCCTCGGTCCTGTCCTATGCAACTGAACATTTACCTACAAAACAATGGTCCTTTATGGACATTACTGAAGGAAAGATCTTGAAAAGACTACTAAAGGTTTCTACATCTACATCTGTACAGGCTATGAGATTGGAATTTTCTTTGACAAGCTCATATGCAACAGCTATGGCAAACGTTATTCGATGGGCGTACAACATTCTGCACGCTAAGGAAGGAACGCTAAGATTTTTGTTAAAGACTGAGATATTTAAAACAGATTCTCGGCAACTGATCTTCTCTAAAAACATGTCTGAAGCATTTAAAATAGCGAACCTGACTGAAAATATTCTGTCATCATGGACAAAACCCCAATTAAAGCTCTTCTTGAAATGCTCTATTCCAAGACTAAGTTATGATCTTGACCTCACGCACTGTAGTAAGTTATCCACGTACAAAACTTACATAGAGTCGTTGGAATATAAGCAATTACGGCCATACCTGGGGCTCTCCCTTTCACATGGAGCAAGAAGGTCCATAACTATGTTGCGCCTAGGCATTCTCCCAGTCTCCACTGTTACATCTAAATGGTCTCCGGGAGATTCCCCCATCTGTAAACTCTGTTTTGGCGGTGATCAAGATATTGTGCATATTTTATTTGTTTGTCCTCATGCAACCGTAGTTCAAGCACGCGCAAGATATCTTAAGCCGATATACCAGAAATGCAATATTACAACAGTTAATAATTTACTAGCATTATGTAAACGACCGACTGACGAATGGGTTTGCTATAATTTCTATAAATTTTTAAAATCCTTTTTAAAATTGTATTGAATATGCATATATTTTGTAAACTGTTTTAAATTTGTGGTCCTCAGCTGAGTACCAAAGCAAATAAAACTTTTTGACTTGACTTTGACTTGGCATTGAGAACGCTGGCATTACAACGCAAGCGTTACATCGAATTCCACTGGAGGGCGCTATAACCTAAGGAATAGTAAGATTTACTATTTCAACACCTTCCCTACATTACGCAGACTGGTGTTGGAATAGTAAATCTTACTACTCCTAAGTCCAGCGCTCTCCAGCTCAAGCTGTTGTAACGACTTACGTTGTAAAAACTGCGATGTTACATACCGCAATCATTTTGATCGCGTTGTAACATCACTTTATTCAGTTCCATGTGCCATGGAGGCAAGAATGCAGTCCACAAAACAGAAGCATAAGTAATTCTCAGGAAGGAATCAATCAAGGGCCTCCATCTGTGCACTGGCAACAATCAGGGCCTGTTAGTGGTAACTGCCGGACAGCTCTAATAATGCAACTTACAGTAGGGTAGGTAAATCCAGCGTTCCTTATGAGACTGGGGGCTGCAGTCGTGCTTCACCAGCTCACTAACATTGTGCAGGTTGAGAGGCCTCAAGTGCGCATGTTGGGCTGCTTAAAGAAAGGCACCCGTCCAACGCGTCATGTGCACTTCACTTCAAATGTGAGTGACCCAGCTGACACTGCGGTCAATTAAGCTCCACCCACCCTCACTCATGCAGAAACGCACCCAGGGCTGGACTGGGAACCGAAACCGGCCCCGGCGGGTTTCAAACGAATTTGTTTCAGGGGGCAAATATGGCCGGGCCCCGGTAACAAAAACAGCCCCCCAGGGGTCCAAAACCACCCCCACCCTGGCGGCCCACCGGGGAAACACCCGGTGCCGGCTATGGCCAGTCCGGCCGTGAGCGAACCTAGGACCCATCCCACGGCTGAAATACATGCACTGTCTGCCGCAGCTGAAAAAAAACATTTATTTTTACATTTAACACATGGGACTCCTTTAACGCCACAATATAGGAGCCACCCCTGTTTCACCATGTAAATCATGGTGCATCTGATGAGAAAAAGTCTTAAAATATTTGTTATGCACTGAGAGACAACTTACAACACCTGGGGACCTGAGTTGGGCTATCCCTTATGTGAAACCCCACGGTCTATCTTCCGAGATAACATAAATGAATACATGACGGTTACGCTGCTGCATTTTTACCTTCCAATAGGCTCCTGCAAGGGCGCAAGTCGGGGGTACATGCAGGTACATGGCGTACACCCACTATTTTCAGGGGGTGGACACCATCCACCCTGCCAAGTAGTTGGGCCCCACAGAAGTATGTTGAACTTGTCCCGGTGTAATTTTCAGACACCATGACACGTTCAGCAGCGCCTGTACGTTGTCTGCTTTCCATTTCCAGCAGCAACTTGCAGGCGGTGAGGGGGATTTTTTCACCTCCAACTGGGCCGAAGATAAAGGCCGAGGTTAAGGGGCCATTGTGAGAAGTTGGCCTGATATGCAGTGCTCACTATTCTAGTGAACACTATGTATCAGTCCAGACAACCCTTATTGATGATTGGTTGTAAGTCAACCTTATAGACCAGCTATCCTAGTAGCGTGGATACGAGCAGTCTAAGGCTAAAGACTCGAGAGGGCGTGTTAAGCCAGCTGTTATACCATCACATATACCCCTTGAACACCAAGTGAAAGGACACCACACAAGTGTTATGAAAATAAACAGTGTATTTATTAGAATCACAACAGCCCTGTACTCTTTATGAGGACAGGGTACTAAGCACAAAACAAAACTCTTACGAAAATACTTAAGTTAGCACAGTATATACAAATGCCCGAGGGGCACGGAAAACCATATACTCTGAAAGTGGAATGCGAAATTACTAGCAGGTTAGTACAGTACTAATAGGCTTTGGAATCGCTAGGACTTGACTATAGAATCTTTAGATTACTTCTAGGAGACCCAGGGGACTCGGGTGCAGAGTGTGCACTCTCACGCGTGATGCGGGACAAAGTCTATGGTAGCTAGTAAAGACAAAGTTAGTGTTCTCGGGCGAACCCGACCTGGTAGGAGGAAAACGAAAGTGGATTCTGACCCTTGGATAGTGAGGCTATGCTGGCGCACCGAAATGCCGAAGTTACCTAGCCCAGGGGCTGCAGCTCCATAGGTCTCAAAAGACGTCGGGAATCCTCGTAGTCGGACCAGGAGCCTGGAAGAAAGATGCTGGCAGGCGACCAGTGAAGAGAGTTCGAAGTGATCCAAGCCTGGATCTTGAAGATAGATGACACCTGAAAGCAGAGGGGACCAAGTTCGTGACTACTAGCCAGTAGTCAGGTGGCACCAGGAGGGCACCGGATGGTAGTCACCTCGACTAGGTGAGTGGGCGACGCTGTGCTCTGCAGATCTCACGGACCAGGAGGCGTTGTCGGCGACCAGGATGGAGGAGCGAGCTGTCCCACGATGGATGAAGCTGTCGGCATCGCTGGACCCAGGATTGGGCAACAAAGCCTTGGCAAATTCAAGCCCACGCGGTGGACCTAAAATGGCGTCTTGTGTGGACCAGGAGGGTCCGGGGTGCTCCTCTGTTGGCAGGGAGCAAGGGCCAGTCTGGAGCAACCAGACCAGCAGCAGTGATGTCGTCGGGCGTCGTTAAGAAGGCCACAAGCCAGCGGGCTAGTAGCCAAACAACGCGGTGAGCAGCAAAAAGCAGAAGGGCCCCACGCAGATCGTGGAGATGCTGGGAGGCTGGACTTCGGTGCTGGAGCTGCTCAGGGTCGGGGCTTCTCGGACCCCAAAGCACTCACCAGAGGGATACTCGGTGGGCTTGCTGTGAAGAAGTCGTGCAGTCTTGGCGATCGTCGGTCCCTCGAGGTCTCGTCGCACTCACGGTTCTCAGCTTGGCTGTAGAGGTGAGTAGAGGTCAGAGGTGCCAGGGAAGCCGGGTCTCGTCGAGCTGTGTCGTCAGATTCCTGAGGAAGGACTTGCAGCAGACCGCAGTGTTCTTAAGATGGTGCCTGCGGATGCAGGGTGACTAATCCTTAGTCACAAGGGAGAATCTTGAAGAAGAAATCTTGAAGTCCTTTCGTAGAAAGTCGTGTCTTGATTCCAAAGATGATCTAATATGAACAGGGGGCCCGCTCCTATCTTTATACTAAGAAAGGGGGCTGACCCGGTGACTAGGTCCTGCCTATGGGTGGGACTAGGAGGGGGTGGTTACACCCCTCTCCCATGCCGGACTTCCCCCAGGCCAGGGGCTGGTGTGCCCCTGGAACTGGTTCTGACCGGCCTATGCGTAGTGAGCACCGGGGTGCCACTCAGCAGTCACCTTCCTGTAAAGCCCTGCCTACCCAGGATACACAAAACCCTGTCTGGGACGGTGCTAGCACCGCCCTTGACAGGAAACCCTTTGTCCAGGCTCCCCTCGCTGGAAGGACTCCCAGCTGCAGGGGGTCAGACTCGTGTCTGTGGTGGCAGCATCCATTTTGTGGAGCTGAGGCTTCGTTTAACTTTAACCGGGGTTCACAGTTACATACATGTCGTGTCCCTCTAGAAGGGTGGAATGCTAACCCCGTCGCCAGAATTGGCGAGGGGTTAGTATTCCAATTCGTATGACACCTTACTCGACATGTTTTGATAAAGCAATACCAAAGATAGCATTTAACCGCGAGGATTATAATGCACTTAAGAGTATATGGTATGCGTTATCATGGAACAGCTATTAGGACTTGGTTCCGCAAGCTGCAGACAGGCTCAGCTCATGCCAGAGCACCATCTCACACGATTCCAAGCACTCTGCCTTCAGGATTGTCAAGGCCTGCCATAGGAGTGACTGATAGGAATCTGTGTGTCCATTTTTAGGGTTAGATATAGGTATACTATATCTACAGCAAAGGGTGATTACACGACTTTGCCCCAGCTGTCATGCAGCCAGTTGTGTCAGATTTAGGAGGCCAGCCAGGGGTGGCATAATACATGCTTCAGCCCCTGGCAGCCCTGGGTACACCTATGCCCTGAGTTACAGGGTCTGATAAGGTGGCCCAGTACCAATTGGAAATATATCTAAGGTACATGGAATCCATTTTACAGAGAGAGCAGTAGGCCTGGGGTCCTGATTGGCAGGGTCCCAGGTCGACTATGTCAAAAACCAGCTAAAACACAGGGCAAAAAGTTGGGGGAAACCATAGTCAGGAGGTACCTTCCTACACAACCCCCCCCCCCCCCCCCCAAACGAAAGGAGATAAGGCTATCCTTGTCCAGGTAAGCCTCTATTACCTAAGTGGCCATATAAGGAAGGACCAGCTCTGGCTTGGTTTCCCCCTGTGTCATGGTCCACTAAGCAACCCCTCACCCTAAGGGTATCTGAGGGTCTCCACCATAGGGAATCTCTGTCTTTGGTGTGTCTTGGGAAAGTAAGAGGCTGATGCTGGGATGGAGTACTGAAGTGAGGCTCCTCTACCTCTTGGGCTCAACTTCCTCCAATCACCATCCATCATGTGTGCCTTCCTTTCTTTAGCTGAGATGCACTGAGCCCTCAGGGTCAGCCTCTGGCTACCTAAAGCTGGAGGCTGAGTCCCTCTGTTTGGCTTACTGGAGGGACAGGTCAGGTCTGGGGTTGTTAGGCCCCATGTTTGGCTGTGCCCAACAGTGTCCAGCTGTGGGAGGTTCCTAACTACTTTTAAGGGGGATCCCTCAGGAGTCTGATTTCTTTTCACTTGGCTAGGTTTACCAGCTTCAGTGATCCTAATCTGCTGATTAAGGAGTTCTTTTGGACAGGGGGCACTTTGGGGTCCACCACTGGCCTCCCTGACCTCTACAGCCCTGGGCTGACTGAGGCAGGGTAGAGAGGGGCAGGTTACCTGCTCCAGACTGGGTCCCACCTTGGAAGGGTCCACTGACATCAGGGGCTCTGCCAGGCTAGGCCTGACTACCTCTGGGGCAGTTCCTTCACAAGGGGTCAGATCAGTTCCCTGAGGAGGCTGATCCTTTCCTAGAGTCTGGTGGGAGGGAGATTTCTCTTCCTCCTCAATACTCTCTGTCTGAATGGAGTGATCCATTGTTTCAGGCTTCACAACCTCACTATCTGTCTGAGTAGAGGCTGAGACCATTTCAACCTTGCCAACCTTTTCAGGAGGGCACTCAGTTTGTGTTTGGGCTGTGACTGTCACAGCCCTCCTATCCTGTTCAGGAAAGTCTGTCTGAGCCTGGGCAGTGGCTACCACTGCTCTTCCAACCTTTTCAGGGAGGAATGGTGCTTGGACTGGGGCTGTAGCTATTACTGCCCCACTAACCTTTCTGGGTAGGCCTATCATTCTGGAGTGAGTTTCTTGCTCCACCTCAGCCCATGCTGAGATTTCCAGGTCATTCCCCAGTAAGCAATCTACAGGTAGGGTGTCTGTCACTGCCACTCTCATGGGCCCTGTGACATTACCCCAGCTGAGCTCAATTACTGCCATGGGATGCCTTCTTTTCACTCCATGAACGTCTGTCACCTGATAAGTGAAACCAGGGGTCAGTTGAGCAGAGGGGACCAGATGGTCAATCACCATGGTGATGCTGGCCCCTGTGTCTCTGTATGCCTCAACTTTCTGACCATTGATAAGGGGCTCCTGTCTATACTTTCCCAAAATGTGGGAACCAGCAGTGAAGTTGGCAAACCCCAAGCCAGTCTCACAGACAAGAGTTGTTTCAGGGGACCTGGCTAGGCCATAGTCCACCTGGTTTCCCAAAGTAATGCCCACCACATTCTTGGGGGCACTCCCACCACCTGGGGGATTACCACTAGTGGTAACAGGAGGCCTGGGAGTATTACCTGGGGGTATATTTTCCTTATTGCTATTTTTAGGGCAACTGATATCACTTTTGTAATGGCCCACCTGTTTACAGGTATGGCAATAAGGTTTCTTTTGGGTTTTGGGAGAAGTAGGGGACCCACCCTTGTCAGAGGATTTTTGGGGCCCTGTGGTTTGATCATCAGATTTATTCCCACCCTTCTCTTGAGGCTTGGTTGATTCCTTCTTTTGGTCACCACCCTGGTTCTTAGGCCTGACCCTGGTTCTGACCCATTTGTCTGCCCTCTTACCCAATTCCTGTGGAGAGGTCAGATCAGAGTCTACCAGGTGCTGGTGTAATAACTGGTTCTGACAATTACTTAAGATTTGCTCCCTCATAATTAGATTGTACAATCCTTTAAAATCAGTAACCTTACTACCCAGTAGCCAGCCTTCAAAAGCCTTAGTGGCACAATCAACAAAGTCAGTCCAATCCTGAGACTGAGTTTTCTGGGTGTCTCTGAACAGCATCCTGTACTGCTCAGTGGTTAAACCAAACCCATCAACCAGTGTATTCTTCAGGACTTGGTAATTGTTAGCATCCTCCACTCTAGTAGTGAGGAGCTTATCTCTACCTTTACCTTCAAAGGAGAGCCACAAGATAGCTGCCCACTGACTCTGGGGAACACCCTGCACAGTGCAGGCCCTCTCCAAAGCAGTAATCCATTTGTGGATGTCATCCCCTTGTTTAAAGGGGGGCACTATCTTATTCAGGTGCTTTGTATCAAAACTCCTTTCCCTATTGCTAGGTATATTGCTGCCACCAGTGGGTTTTGACCCACTCAATTCCTGCTCTCTAGCAAAGGCACGTCTTTCTTTGGCCAGGGCAAGTTCTTCCCTTTCAATCCTCAGATTGACTTCCCTTTCCTTGGCTTCATAGATTCTCCTCTGAGGGGAGGTCATCCTCCTCAGAGCAGAGGCCTGAGAGCCATTGGTTTGAATGGATCTGTTAGAGCCTCTTGATAGAGACCTAACTCGTCCATTCCCAATGTTAAGCTGACCTGAGAGGGGTCCCAGGGATCTCCTAGTACCATTCTCATGCCTGCTTAAGTTGGACCTGGTTAGTCTGCTGACTTCTACCTGTCCCTTGTCTGCCTCATCCCCTGACAACTCATCCTCATCCTCATCCTCAGCATCATCTGCCTTTTGGAGGGGATGGTCATGGTTATCAAAGGGACCCTGTAAGGAGGGCATACTCCCATCTGGATTAGAAGGGTCTGGGTTACCAGCCCTCCTGGCATCATACGTCTCTAAGAGACCAATCAGAAAGGGAATTGTGGGGTTAGACCCCTGTTTTAGTTTCCTGGAGGTACACACTTGTCTCATCTCCTGGAAGCTAAGAGCAGCATATCTGGAAGTAGTGACCTGTGGAGGGTCCACTGACACAAGGGGAGACTCAGAGTTTCCTCCTTTGTCTGACATGCGGATTCTAGTGTGGTGTAAGTGATGCACCTACCTACACTATGTGTTTGCCTACTGATCCCTTGCTAAGAGTTGCAGCCAAGGTGTGCTAAGCCTTGAGGAGCTGCAACAGCTGGTTCAGTAGAACTCAGAGTATTCTAAGCTAAGTTATATGTACCTGAAGTACTTATGTGATCTTTCAACAAGATATTCTTAGGATACGTGTGGTAAAACAACAGCAAGCTCAAATCCCACCCGCTGCCCACCAATGTGAGAAGTTGGCCTGATATGCAGTGCTCACTATTCTAGTGAACACTATGTATCAGTCCAGACAACCCTTATTGATGATTGGTTGTAAGTCAACCTTATAGACCAGCTATCCTAGTAGCGTGGATACGAGCAGTCTAAGGCTAAAGACTCGAGAGGGCGTGTTAAGCCAGCTGTTATACCATCACATATACCCCTTGAACACCAAGTGAAAGGACACCACACAAGTGTTATGAAAATAAACAGTGTATTTATTAGAATCACAACAGCCCTGTACTCTTTATGAGGACAGGGTACTAAGCACAAAACAAAACTCTTAAGAAAATACTTAAGTTAGCACAGTATATACAAATGCCCGAGGGGCACGGAAAACCATATACTCTGAAAGTGGAATGCGAAATTACTAGCAGGTAAGTACAGTACTAATAGGCTTTGGAATCGCTAGGACTTGACTATAGAATCTTTAGATTACTTCTAGGAGACCCAGGGGACTCGGGTGCAGAGTGTGCACTCTCACGCGTGATGCGGGACAAAGTCTATGGTAGCTAGTAAAGACAAAGTTAGTGTTCTCGGGCGAACCCGACCTGGTAGGAGGAAAACGAAAGTGGATTCTGACCCTTGGATAGTGAGGCTATGCTGGGGCACCGAAATGCCGAAGTTACCTAGCCCAGGGGCTGCAGCTGCATAGGTCTCAAAAGACGTCGGGAATCCTCGTAGACGGACCAGGAGCCTGGAAGAAAGATGCTGGCAGGCGACCAGTGAAGAGAGTTCGAAGTGATCCAATCCTGGATCTTGAAGATAGATGACACCTGAAAGCAGAGGGGACCAAGTTCGTGACTACTAGCCAGTAGTCAGGTGGCACCAGGAGGGCACCGGATGGTAGTCACCTCGACTAGGTGAGTGGGCGACGCTGTGCTCTGCAGATCTCACGGACCAGGAGGCGTTGTCGGTGACCAGGATGGAGGAGCGAGCTGTCCCACGATGGATGAAGCTGTCGGCGTCGCTGGACCCAGGATTGGGCAACAAAGCCTTGGCAAATTCAAGCCCACGCGGTGGACCTAAAATGGCGTCTTGTGTGGACCAGGAGGGTCCGGGGTGCTCCTCTGTTGGCAGGGAGCAAGGGCCAGTCTGGAGCAACCAGACCAGCAGCAGTGATGTCGTCGGGCGTCGTTAAGAAGGCCACAAGCCAGCGGGCTAGTAGCCAAACAACGCGGTGAGCAGCAAAAAGCAGAAGGGCCCCACGCAGATCGTGGAGATGCTGGGAGGCTGGACTTCGGTGCTGGAGCTGCTCAGGGTCGGGGCTTCTCGGACCCCAAAGCACTCACCAGAGGGATACTCGGCGGGCTTGCTGTGAAGAAGTCGTGCAGTCTTGGCGATCGTCGGTCCCTCGAGGTCTCGTCGCACTCACAGTTCTCAGCTTGGCTGTAGAGGTGAGTAGAGGTCAGAGGTGCCAGGGAAGCCGGGTCTCGTCGAGCTGTGTCGTCGGATTCCTGAGGAAGGACTTGCAGCAGACCGCAGTGTTCTTAAGATGGTGCCTGCGGATGCAGGGTGACTACTCCTTAGTCACAAGGGAGAATCTTGAAGAAGAAATCTTGAAGTCCTTTCGTAGAAAGTCGTGTCTTGATTCCAAAGATGATCTAAGAAAGGGGGCTGACCCGGTGACTAGGTCCTGCCTATGGGTGGGACTAGGAGGGGGGTGGTTACACCCCTCTCCCATGCCGGACTTCCCCCAGGCCAGGGGCTGGTGTTCCCCTGGAACTGGTTCTGACCGGCCTATGCGTAGTGAGCACCGGGGTGCCACTCAGCAGTCACCTTCCTGTAAAGCCCTGCCTACCCAGGATACACAAAACCCTGTCTGGGACGGTGCTAGCACCGCCCTTGACAGGAAACCCTTTGTCCAGGCTCCCCTCGCTGGAAGGACTCCCAGCTGCAGGGGGTCAGACTCGTGTCTGTGGTGGCAGCATCCATTTTGTGGAGCTGAGGCTTCGTTTAACTTTAACCGGGGTTCACAGTTACATACATGTCGTGTCCCTCTAGAAGGGTGGAATGCTAACCCCGTCGCCAGAATTAACGAGGGGTTAGTATTCCAATTCGTATGACATCTTACTCGACATGTTTTGATAAAGCAATACCAAAGATAGCATTTAACCGCGAGGATTATAATGCACTTAAGAGTATATGGTATGCGTTATCATGGAACAGCTATTAGGACTTGGTTCCGCAAGCTGCAGACAGGCTCAGCTCATGCCAGAGCACCATCTCACACGATTCCAAGCACTCTGCCTTCAGGATTGTCAAGGCCTGCCATAGGAGTGACTGATAGGAATCTGTGTGTCCATTTTTAGGGTTAGATATAGGTATACTATATCTACAGCAAAGGGTGATTACACGACTTTGCCCCAGCTGTCATGCAGCCAGTTGTGTCAGATTTAGGAGGCCAGCCAGGGGTGGCATAATACATGCTTCAGCCCCTGGCAGCCCTGGGTACACCTACGCCCTGAGTTACAGGGTCTGATAAGGTGGCCCAGTACCAATTGGAAATGTACCTAAGGTACATGGAATCCATTTTGCAGAGAGAGCAGTAGGCCTGGGGTCCTGATTGGCAGGGTCCCAGGTCGACTATGTCAAAAACCAGCTAAAACACAGGGCAAAAAGTTGGGGGCAACCATAGTCAGGAGGTACCTTCCTACAGCCATTAGGCCTCCTTTGGTTGAATATGCTGACTGGAGGCGGCCTGGAACCTCACACTTAAAAGTATAAACAACGTAAGGGTACCAAAGGCAAGCAACTTGTTAACTCTTCACAGGTATTCAAGAGAAGCATGCTTTTGACTTTCTTCAGTCCCTGTAAATAAGTGCATGCACTGTAAGAATGTCAGGTGTGCTGGTCTGTCCCAGTATTTACACAAATAACAATTTCAAAAGCACTGTTTTATTTCTTGTATAGCACTACACAACCCAATGCAGGGTGTCAGGGCTCTTTACGAAACATACACATTATACATTGACAATAAATCATCTACGTGTGTAAATTAATGTACAAGATGAGTGACACACAACAGGGTTACAAGGTGTAGGAGTCACATGTCCTTCATACCTCACTGTACTATATTAGAAAGAGTACAATTTAGGAACTGCAAGTAATAAAAGGATCTCTGTTTTAAGAGCAGTAACCCACTTACCTATCTACATAAAATAAAAATCTGTCATCTGCATGTTACCTGATGTGCTTTGCAGGAGGCACATTAACCTTCTATACTACTTTGATTCAAATCTAAAACTTCACAAAACTCAGATCTCTGTGTGGGAAACACAGATCTCTCCCACAAATGTGTTAACTTCCAGAGTTATCTCACCATTACTACTATTCCATGAGATTCACTGGGCCCCTATGCAGCAGATGTCTTAACCCAATCAAATGTTTAAATATGCAGGCTTTGCAACCAATTAAGCAGAACAGATATACTGCCATGCTTCTCCATGTTGCCAATATTTTTGTGGCAGGGTTTAAAAACTATAAATGTATTAGTTGAGGCCCAGATTTTGTCAGGATGCACCGCTTTATTGGCACAACCCCAGCACAAAATTTCATTTGTTAAACATCATAATGCGCTTAAATATACTCACGACATACCTGATAAACATATGTGAGGTCTTAATATCTGATGTCACTTCTTGTTATGTCACTTCTTGTGATGTCACGTGCAATGTCATGCGTCGTGACATCATGCGCTGTGATGGCCCACGTCATGGTTTCACTTGCATACTGCTTAATTTGGTTAGTTCCCCCCACTTCTTTCCTTGGGACTTGTGTCCTGGCTCCTGCCATGCTCGCAGTAGCCATTGTTAGCGAAAAAATCAGCTGCCAAAGACATTAGGAAACGTGGGGCCCTGGCTCGGTTTAGTACGTTATTACACTGGCCATACTCATGATGAGGCCCTAAACATTGCCTAGTTGGCAACAATCACAGGAACAATTCTTGACAACATTTTTCATGACATAATACTGTCCTTTGGAGTTCCGCTGGGTTGGTTAGGGCATCACTTAATATTCAACATCTACAGATTACCGACAGTGCTGGGGTGATGTACTGGTGGCCAATTTAGTGTTGTAAAAATGCCACAAACGAATAACACAGATTTCGTAGTTTTGGAAATGACATCCCAGCCTTGTCATATTTGTATCCTCCACTAGAGGACAGTCGTGCTATATGTATAGGAAGGTCGAATGGGCATGTCTAGTTGGTCACTGCACAGTATTTGAGGACCAGCTCTGTCTACACTACGCAGCACGCAGCTGCTGACTGGAAAGGATCAGACTGGAAATAAAGCTCTCGGGGAACACCAGCTAGTTCTCTAGCACAATTATTACTGACATTCATGTCTTTAAATAAATGCAGGAAGGTTGGAAGCGTACAGAAACACGCAACTCAGGAAACCAGGTCTAGAACCAAACCTTACATGGCTGGGATATGACGCAAGACCTGGATTTACTAAAATTCGTTCAGCACTACATGATATCAGTTAGAAGTGTGCAACATTTGCATAATTTCTTTTACATAATACCTCGTAGATTCAGAAAAATTACTCAAAATGACACATTATCACGCAAAATGCAAAAATGGCATTTTCCTCTTTATTTCCTCACGATGACGGATTTCACACTAAGGGCTGTAGTGTCGCACTCTAGTCGTTGCGTAAGTACGTGATGACGTAGAGCGCGTCAGCCTTTTGGAGGCGCATTCTGCGCCGATAGCCGAGCGCTCCGGACACGCTCCTGGCGCTCTCTTGCTCATTTAAATAAATAAATAACTTACGACCTTCACAGTGTGTGCACCTTTATTTTGATGATACCTACAACTTTACAGTGGCGACGAGGCTGGGAAGAAAGGAGACACCAGGACTCACCCAAAAAAAAAAACGAGGGAGACACATGGGACAGTGACCCTGGAAGCAGTGCAAGCAGCAAGAGAGCGTGGCAGAGGACAACACCACGACAGGCAAGCACCGTGAGCAGTAGCAACCAAGGATAAAGGGGGCAGGAATACCTCATAGAACAAAGAGGAAGGAGGGCAGCCCCACCCCAGGCAGAGCAGACATAGAACCCCACGGGAGGGTGGAACAGGCCAACACAGGCACGACCAGACACCATACAAGCGCGCCACAGAGGGTGGCACCTCACATAGTGGGACCAACCACTACAGGGAGAGAGGAGAGAAGTAGAAAGACATTACGCCCCTCCAGGAGCACCGTCACCCACTAAAGCGTCTACTGGGTATCCAAGGCCCTGGCGGAACAAGCGCAGCACGGAGAGGAGGGTGCCTTGGAGCCCCAACAGAACCAAACGCACTGCAGAAGTGCAAGCGCGCCAGGCAGTCCCAGGGGAGAAGAGGCAGCACCAGAAAGACGTGGCGAAATGTGTGCGCAGGCGTCTTCACTCACGACTCCTATTCCATTCCTACCCAAACCGGGTGAGCCCTTGTTGAAGTGGGAAGATTGGAGAGAATATTTTATGAACTACTTAGAAGCCCTAGAGGGTGAAAGTGGAGAAGCATTTCCCAGCAAGAGGAGGAAGAGAATATTACTGCACAACTTAGGCCCAGAAGGAATCAGAGTCTTCCAGAATCTGGTCCCCACTCCACGACAGGCCACGGACGACGACGTATTTCGGCACGCGATAGAAGACCTAAACAACCATTATAGACCGGCAGTGTGCACGTCCATAGACAGATACAACTTCCAACAGAGGAAACAAGCGACAGGCGAATCCATAGACGACTATGTCGCAATATTAAAGAAACTAGTAATCATGTGCAAATTTGGCGCCTTGCATGGTGAGTTTATCAAAGACCAAATAGTCATGCACACGACAAACACAGCAATCCAAGACAAACTATGGGTGGATGGAGACGCTACCCTGAAGGAAGTCATAGCCATGGTGAAAAAGGCAGAACTTTCCAAAAGATGTGCAGACGCAGCGAAGAGAGAGACCACCACGAGGCCCATGGTCAATAAAGTCGACGAAGCAGAGCCACCAGAGAGAGGCAAAACGACGGCAGCGGAAGGGAAGGCGCAAAACAAATGGACTACACGACCCACACAGCCAAAGAAACTGAACAAAGAGGGCACAAACACCTGCTACAGATGCGGAACCCGTCCCATGCGGCATACGACAAACGTTGTCCTGCATTCCGAGCCAAAAGCATATTTTGTGGAATCGTAGGAGACTTTGAAAAGGTGTGTTGCCGCAAGATGAAGAGACCAACAGTGAAATACGTGACACAAGACCTGGGAGTTGAAGAAGAAGGAGGAGTGGATGAAGAAGACAATGTACTCTGCGTTGAAGAACAAGTGCTAGGCATTGACTGCAGACGATCCAAGAAACCACAATGTGACATGGTTGTAGGAGGGGTACCGATCAAGATGGTGGCAGACTCGGGTTCCCCGTACACCATTGTACAAGGACAGTGTGGAGTGAAAGTCTCAAACCTAGCCTGGGATCACATCTTGAACCACCAGACATATGTCCTGTTACGTTTACAGGAGAACCTATTCCAATAGTGGGGTATCGAGTCCTGAAGTTCGAGTTCCAAGATTGCAGCGCAGAGTGCAAACTATATTTAGCCCAGAAGGGTCCGTCTGTTTCTCGGGTGGATGGATCAAGGCAACTTGGGCATACAATTGAACCCAGGAGGGGACACGCAAGTCCTGATGACCAGCACAGAGCATCAACCGAACTTCAAAAAGATGAAAAGCGAATTCCCCACAGTGTTCGGAGGAAAAGTGGGTAAACTAGCAAAATTCACGGACAGAATAGATCTCAAGGAGAATGCCACGCCGGTTTCTCACAAAGTAAGGAATACACCCATAGCGGTCAGGGATGCAGTACAGCAGGAGTTGCAGAGACTGGAAGACGACGGGATCATCGAACCGATAAACTGCCCAGAATGGCTGGCCCCGTTGGTGGTGGCGATGAAACCCAATGGCAAGGTCCGTCTATGTGTGGACTTACGTGAACTGAACAAGTGCATCATTGTGGAAAAATGTCCGTTACCACGGATAGAAGAAAGGCTGGCAAAAACAAAGGGGATAAGATGGTTTTCCACTATTGATCTCACTTCAGCCTATCACCAGATAGCCCTACACCACACGAGCTGGAAACTGACATCCTTCATAACACCTTTCAGATGCTACCAGTTCCGCCGGATGCCCTTCGGCTTGGTGTAAGCAGCAGCAGTGTTTCAAAAACTTATGCACAAACTGTTTAGAGACATAGAAGGAGTACAGTACTTCCAAGATGATATCTTGGTGATGGGCAAGGATCAAACCGACCATGACAAAAACCTGGCAAAGGTGTTGCAAGGCTTGGAAGTAAACGTCCTGACGGCTGAATGGAAAAAGTGCCGGTTCGGAATGATGTCAGTCACCTACCTAGGTCACGAGATCAGTGAACAGGGCATTACACCCAAACAAGCTAACGTCAAGGCGATATGTGAAGCACCAGCACCGAAGAACAAAGAGGAAGTGAGGTCATTCCTAGGGATGGCCGAATACTACAGTAAGTTTGTGCAGCATTTTGCCACCAAGACGCACCATCTGAGGCAGCTCATACGAGACAAAACAACATTTACATGGACGGAAGAAGCACAAGGAGACTTCCAGAAAATCAAAGAAGATATCAGCAAAGCAATGCCCCTTCAAGGATATGATCCACAGGGACAGTCCATATTGACTACTGATGCAAGCGAAAAAGGACTACGGGCAGTCCTTATGCAAGAAAGGAAGAATGGAGAAATGGCGACCATCAGTTTTGCGTCCAGATCCCTATCTCCAACAGAACAGAAATTTAGTGTGATAGAAAAAGAGATGCTGGCAGTTGTGCGGGCCATGGAGAAATTCCGCCAATTCTTATGGGGCACGAGGTTCCAGCTTAAGACAGACCATAAGCCCCTGGTCAAAGTACTCACGTCCTGCGGTCACGCTAGCGCTACACCCCGCATCGCCAAGATGACTCTGAAGCTGCTAGACTACAGATATGATGTGGAGTACATCCCAGGAACTAGGAATAAGGTAGCTGATTACCTCAGCCGAGCCTCAGCAATGGAGGAAGCACCGACCAGCGTAGACGAGGACGAAGTCCGTGTGGCTTTTGCTGAAGACCCGGAGAAAGTGATAAGTGGTCAAGAATGGGAAAAACCCTATGAAAATGATCCAGACATCAAAAACGTCAAAGACTTCCTGCTACAAGGGTGGCACGAAAAAAAACATCTCAGAGCAGAACTCAGGAAATTCTTCGAAGTGTGTGAGGAGTTGTCCATTGGAGATCAGGGGACTTTCCTGTTCAGAGGGAATAAAGTTGTCCCTCTGGCGTTGTTGGCACCGCACCTGCTAGCTGTATTAAATGAAGGACACCTGGGTATCGTGAAGATGAAGATTAGGACCAAACAGGTGTACTGGTGGCCGGCAATGGACATACAGATCGAAAGGCATGTAAGGGAATGTGACCAGTGCCAGAGAGCGGATAAGTCTCAAACCCTACTACGGCCATCACTGGGAAAGTTCGACAACCCTGCTAAACCTTGGGAGGAGTTGTCTATAGACATTCTTGGGCCAGTACTGGATGCACAGGGAACCCCTAAGTATGTGTGTGTGCTCATCGATCGGTATTCAAAGTGGCCAGAAGTAGACATACAGGAGGAGATGGACAAGGAGACAGTCCTTACATTTCTTTACGTCGGAAAAGTGGTACAAATACATGGAACGAAATGGAATCAAAATAAACACACATCCATATACCACCCGGCGGGCAATGGTCTAGCCGAAAGGTTTAATCGTGTCATAATGGGTTTCATACAAGCCGCCATAGCAATGGGCAAGGATTGGGAAAAGGAAGTGCGGAGTATGCTGTGGGCCTACTGGATTACACCCAGTGGTACTGGGTACCGTCCATTCCAAATCCTAAGAGGACGTGACCCTTTTCACCAAGGACAATCTGGCGTGGAAGGAAAAGACAGTCACGAGCAAATGGTCACCAGCAGTGGTTCAGCACAACTTGGAGAGAACACAAAGAATATCCACTGAGCACTACATTAAGACACACAATGTGAAGGAGACCTTGCTAGAAAGAGGAGAGTGGGTCAGAGTCAAAAGTTGCCCAGTTGAGAAGGAAAGGGGACAGCAAATACAGCCTGCCCATGCAAGTAAAGGAGGTGTACGACAGAGCAGCATTGCTTAGCGATGGTAATGTTTGGTCGCAGGATCGCATGTCCAAATGCAACAAGATATTGCAGTGGACCAGTCGTTACATGAGTACACGATGACGTAGAGCGCGGTGGCCATTTTGGAGGTGCATTCTGCGCCGATAGCCGAGCGCTCCGGACACGCTCCCGGCGCTCTCTTGCTCATTTAAATAAATAAATAACTTACGACCTTCACAGTGTGTGCACCTTTATTTGGGTGATACCTACAACTTTACAAGGGCCCGATTCACAAAGGTAACGTTTGACGAAAGTTTAATATTGCGACTTTCGGTATTCACAAAGGGCATTTACCAGTAGTACATGCCCTTTGTGAATACGAAAAGTCGTAAAGTAAGACTTTCGTCTCACTTTATCTTCATGAATCGGGCCCAAAAATTACAGCACAAAAAACACAAACAACAGCCACTCGCATTCTAGTTGTTCATGTTGTTCAGGAGCGCTGCTTTCGATTTTGCCAGAAACAGTGCGTAATATTGTTATGCGGTACAATAGCATAAAATAAAATTACCAAAATTACACGTGAGTATGCCGTCTAACAGCAATTTCACCTGTGCCTATTGACAGTATGCTCTGCTTTATACCAAGGTGAGAAATTGTGCAAGAGCATAAAAGAAGGCAATCTTTGCTTGGCACTAAACATTGCACCAAAAGTGGCACAGGTAGACAAGCTTTGTCTTGTGTGAGCTTTATACTTCTCTAAATTTCTTTATACCATCTTCTCTAAAGTGTTAGAGAGACACCTTAATACCCAGCTCACTGAACTGGTGGAAAGTTCTGGTTTCTTACACTCCTCCCAGTCGGGTTTCCGGTCCCGCCACTCGACCGAGACAGCCCTTCTCGGGGTGACAGAGAGTCTCCGACACGGTGTCGATCAGGGTGAAACTATGGCGCTCATCCTGTTGAATTTGAGCACAGCTTTCGACACCGTGTCACATTCCATCCTTCTCGACTCTCTGCGGTCTCTCGGTGTGACTGGTATGGCCTTAGCCTGGGTGGCCTCCTTTCTTGGTGAGCGAACCTTTCAAGTTTTCTCCCCTAAGGCGGCATCAGCGGTTTGTCCCTCAGTACGGGGTGTCCCCCAAGGGTCCATACTCAGCCCCCTATTGTTCAATCTTTATGTAAAACCCTTGGCTAACATCGTTGAACAGGCGGGGCTGACCCTGTTCTCCTACGCTGATGACACCCAGATCGTCTTCTCTCTATCTGGACAAGACGAGAATAACCCCTCTGCACTAAAGTCGGGCCTCACTCTTGTGGCTGACTGGATGCAGAGGAATTGTCTTAAACTGAATGGGGAGAAGATAGAGGTGGTCATTCTGTGGAAAAATAAGAACCTCTGGGGCCCTCAGCATTGGCCAAATGAGATGGGTTCACTTCCTGTACCCACACATGCTGTACGGAACTTGGGCGTCCAAATAGACGACAAGTTAACAATGAAGCAGCAGGCCACTAAGGTCGCAGCAACCTGTTTTTCCACTCTTAGGTGGCTACAAAAGATCTTATGGATGCTCCATATTCCCTCCCGTAGAACGGTTGTCCAGGCATTGATAACATCTCGCCTGGACTACGGCAATATACTATATTTGGGTGCTGATGTAGCCACTGTTAAAGTATTGCAGGTTGTACAAAATGCAGCCGCGCGACTCTTGAAGAATGTTCCCAGAAGAACTTCGGCATTATCTGCCTTGTATGATCTTCATTGGTTGAAAATTTCCAGCCGCATAAAGTTTAAGACATTATGCTACATGTTTAGAATCAAACAAGGCGTTGCACCTACTTACTTACAGAAGCTGGTGCAACCCTACAGGCCCAAACGGACCTTACGATCCTCGGAAATTGGCAATTTCTCTATACCAAGATTTAAGCTGGCAAGGATGGGGGGACGTTCCTTCTCCTATATTGGTCCCAAATATTGGAACGCCCTGCCCACAGCCCTTAAATTAGAGACCAGTCTTCTTCGTTTTCGCAGAGCACTGAAAACGCTGTTGTTCACATAAGCAGTTGGTTACCTGCATGCTGGCTATCTGATATCTTCTCCAGTCTATCCCTAGCGCCGGGAAACCCACTGTGGGTAGCTGTGCGCGGTAAAAGTTTAAATAAATAAATAAATACTTGAGGGGCACCCTCCAGTAGAAATTTCTATACACAGACTTCCAGTCATGGTTAAATTGTCTACTTTGAATAATTTTGCAAAAATTACGTATTTAGCAAAGGTAAATTATATCAGTGTGCAGTTGCCACTTTACAGTATACTTGCATCTACTTTTCTGCGCTAAATATTTTTGCAAGCAACAGTTGATCGGCGCCGCTGCAAGTGCATGTGCACTGGCGCAAAAGAGTGGTAAATCTGACCCTAAAGTCACAAATAGCCCTGACTCTCAATGTAGATCCTTGTCCTTAGATGACTCCCAAGCGGCATCTTGGGAGGGAATCAGGTACAAGCCTGTCACTGAATCGGTGCAAAGTATCTACAGGACATTGATCCAGCGACTGATTGGCCCAGTATATGTATGAATGAATCATTCGGAGAGCGCACAGCAGTCTAACAAACATCCCAGCGCTATATACGCTGTAAAGGAGAACCATTAACTGGACAAACTACGATGAGTGGAACAACCAGATTTTCAGTTGTTTTTTAAAGATCTGTTTATTGGGGGACCTATGAATTTTAGGTGAAATTGCATTCCAGGGCTGAGAGGCCCAGAAGGAGAAAGATCGATCCCCCAGACCAGCCTATCGTACTTTTAGGACTACCAGTAATGACGGACTAGAGGATCTGAGAGATCTTGTAGGATGGTATGCCCGAATGTTATCCCTCCGCTGTGAACTACTCTGAAGGTAATAAGAAGCCATTTAAAATGAGTCACACTAGAAGCCAGTGCAAGTATCTCAGGTGGTTCAAGATAGATTGTTGTCTGGGAATACCTATCAAGAGCCCAGCGGCAGCATTCTACATCAGCTACAAATGGCTCAAGAGATAGTCTGGAAGATCCAGGTATAAGATGTTAGCATAATCCAAACGTGAAGTAGTTAAGGAATGAACTATAGATTTCCTCGTGAATCCAGGAACTAGCCTTAAACATTTTTAAGGCTTCTTAAAAGGGCTAAAGAAACCCCTGTAACAACCTTCACAAGTGGAGCAAAATACAGCTCCTTATAGAATTTGACCCTCATATTCCTAACCTAACCTTCTCCACAGGAGTGGGAGGAAGGCCAAATTCAGAAGGCCACCACGCACTAGACCAGTCTGAGGGGGAGCATGCATGCTTGTATATGTAATTGCTGTAACAGAACAAGCCCAGCCAAAAGGAAGCAGAGCACTGTACATGGTCAAAGAGAAGCTTAAAGTCATTGAGTCATGGGAGAGGTAGCATCAGTGTAGGATTCAAGAATGGTACCTCAGTGTGTGTCCACAATGCTGTTTTACCTGATCGAAAACCCCACAAACAATGCAGAAGTCGGAATTCCATGAGACATGATCAATCAGATTCTCTTCGATCTATGAAACAGGCCGAAGCTGTCAAGAGACAGTCTGGTGCCACCCCCAAGGTAGCTTCATCATGGATAATAGAGTTTTGGATGTACAACATTGTACAAGATTTTACAGTCCCTCAAAAATATGTTATTTTTTTTTGAGGATGTGAATGCTTGGAGACCTGTGCAGCAAACCAGGATCCACATTCTTCTTGAAGAGGGCTAGGATGCCCTAGAGTGACCTTAGGAATTTCCATAATTAGTCCACTGCAATGTCGTGACGTAGAACACCTCCAAACATTTGCACCATTTGTTTCACAAATATATATAAGGGCTTGCGGGCCATGTTATTTAAGGAAGTTAGATGATATATGTAATGGAAATTCCTCCAATCCAGGTGCACATTTTGGATTCTGGGGGAATATTTTAGTGTGCAGCACAGAATGTCAGGCTACTGCAGCCTTACATGAAATTCCTCACCAATTTGATCTCTCCTCTCAGTACAGGCTCTATTATTAAAGCTATTACCCTAAGTGCCATAAGTTGCCCCGCAGTGTCTTCTGGGGTATACGCTGAACCCCTCAATGCAACACCTCTACATACCTCCAAGACCCAGGGTCCCAAGACCACGGCTAGGGGCCACAAGGACATGAATCATAGGGTTTAGTCCTCCAGAGTGTGCCCCATTATGCTGCAGAGTAGTAACCCCCATCATAACATCTGATCCTTCCTACACTCATTTTGTTCAGATTTTGCCTCTGTATCTCTTATTAATCCTACCCCACCCAAACACCCACAAACACCTTACTGCCCCATCACTTACCACCTGGATACAATCATTCACGTGGTTGAATTAACCCACACATACAGAACCATTAAATGTGATTCACATTTTATGTCACTATTTCATGGTCGAATTATCATATCGACCTACAAAATGTTTGCATCCTCAGTACTGATTAATAATGTTAAGCTAAGTATAAATAGTTCTAGAAATACTATTCTAACTCCACATCTACTTATTTTGATGACATAGTGGTAGGGCAGGACAGCACAGCTTCCTAAAGAAATTAGAACCTTAGCATCAACACGCAAACTGTGCCTAAATGTTGGAAAGACCTGCAACTTGGCCCACTCAACCACAAACTAACATATCTGATTCCATGTCCACATCAATTGTTAATAATATTGTGTCCATTACGTGGATCTGAATGTATTTGACACTCAGCACAGATGTCTTTTTCAGATCCGGCAGACCCTGGTAAAATGGAGAAATGTGTCTTTGTGACTCCACCATGTGTTGTGCAAGTAAGGAAGAATTGTGTCACATTCTTTGCAACTGCAAGAGAGAACTGATTGTTGGTCCACCAGCCTAATAGGATTGATTTGTTTTAATTGAGTGGACTTCAAGTTGGACTCCCATAGCTGTATTCTTTCACACTTTTCCATGCTCTGTAATTTTGATTAAAAAAAACAAGAATGCATCTCGATTAGCTCATATTGTACCTAAAAGCACTTGTACAACAGGAAATCAGCAATGTCACCTATATTCAGCATTGGATTGTAAAACGTAGGTATTTTTTCACCCAACACGGTGCAGCAAGGGAACTGGCAGCCTTGCGTTGAGTGAAAGAGAGAAAGCAGAAATTCTCAATATTTACACAGATATGGAGCATTTCTGCTCTCTTCTTGCGCTGGCGCATTGTGTGCTGCCGAGCGCCAACGCAGGCCCCATTACACCATAGTTCAAGGGTGCCTATGTTACGGGCAGGATTGTTTTTATGCAGGAAGGGAGACCTTCCTGCATAAAAACAGTTCTTAGAAGCATAATCCTCTTTCTATGTCTGCTGCAGAATGCAGCACAGATGTAAAGAGGAAGCAATGAGGTGAAATAAAGATACTTCTCTTAGTTACACCTCTGTCTGGTACATGCATCGTTTTGGCACAAATCCAGGTTGACAAGTCTTTATAAATCTGGGTTTGCATCAGAATGCAATGAATGGATACATGGGAAAGCTCCTGCTCCACCCATGTAACGCCTACCCAAGGCAAATTAATGCAAGGCAGCGCTATGCGCTGCTTGTGTTACTTTGTATTTACTAAACCATACAAAGTGGCTTTGCGTGGCTTAGTAAATGCTTAAAATGAGTTTGCGTTGAGGCTGCGCAATAAAAGTGACACAGATCTGATGCAAATTATAGTATATCTCTCTGAAGAGTGTTGAGTAATAGAGACATCAAAATATCTTTCTGCTAAAATGTGGTAAGAATTTCATACTGTACATGCTTGTAAATGTATGTTTTGCCTTGTGATCTTTAGGGGAAGAAGTGTGTGTGCGTGTCTGTGTGTTATTGTTACCCATTTTGGTTGAGCTTGGCTTGAGAATTGTTTGTTTACTTTTCTGCATTCTGCGAGTTAGAAATATGGTAATTATTGTTGCTTTTAAGTCACATAATATGCTGCTTTTATGAATCGAGTCATATTGGCAGCCTATTTAACTTCAATATCAAAACCTATTAAAATGCTTCCCACATGTACGCAGACTGGAGGTAATAGGGATATCAATTCAAAGCCAAGAATGTAGTTGTATGAGTGCAGGAGAGTAAGATCTGCTTTCCTATGGTCACCCCACTTTTTGCTTTTTGCTTCACTGGTTTTCGACTTAATGTGGCTGTGGGCCTGCTAATCAGACGCACAGCCCAGCTGCTCTCTCTCTAAATTCACTACAATGTACTTTAGGTGCATTACCAATTGGATACTGGGTCACCTTATGAGACCCTGTTCAGTGTACTATAGGTACCCAGGGCATAGGTGCATCCAAGTCCTACCAGGGGCTGCAGCATGTATTATGCCACCCCTGGCTAGCCACTCACATTGACACAACTGGCTGATCACTCAACTGGGGCAAGGCTGTGTAATAACCCCTTGCTTAGATATAGTATACCTATATCTAACCTTATATCTAGACACATATACACCTATAAGTCACTCCTATGGCAGGCCTTAACAATCCTGGAGGCAGAGTGCTTGGTTTTATGTGAGATGGTGCTCTAGCATGAGCTGAGCCTGTCTGCAGCTTTCAGAACCATGTCCTTATAGCTGGTCTAGGATATTGCCATACCATATACTCTTAAGTGCATTATGAACCTCGCGGTTAAATGCTAACTCTGGTTTGGCCTTATCAAAACATGTTGAGTAAGGTGTCATACGATTTGGAATACTACCCCCTCGCCAGTTTTGGCGACGGGGGTAGCATTCCACCCTTCTAGAGGGAGAAGACATGTAGTTCCTACTATTCCCGGTTAAAGTTAACCTGAGCCTCAGCATCACAAAATGGATGCTGCTGCCACAGACACAAGTCTGACCTCCTGCTGCTGGGAGTCCTTCCAGCGAGGGAGGCTTGGACAATAGGTTTCCTGTCTTGGGAGGTGCTAGCACCACCCCAGACAGGCTTTTGTGTATTGGGGCAGGGAGGGCTGAAAGAAATGAGACACTGCCTGGGGCACACAAGGTGTCCCATGCATGGCCCAGTTCAAACCGGTGCTGGGGCACTCCAGCCCCACCTCTGGCGCGAAACTGGACAAAGGGAAAGGGGGGTAACTACTAAGCATGGGCGGAAAATCCGTTACGCTCGCGGATTTTGCGGATTTTCGGTAAATTCGCAATCCGTGAGATTCGCGAATTTCCCGCAAAATCCGCAAATTCGCACGCAGCGGATTTTTGTTCTTTGCGGTGTAAGTTCGCAATTGCGAACATGTATGTGCGGCGGGCAGCAACAATCTCGCACTCGCGAAATTACAAAAATTGCAATTCTGTACAAGAAATCTACTAGCAAGCAGCAAAGACCTTATGAAAATGATTATTTTTATCAGAATAACTCCTCAGGTTGACATTTGCCTGCACTTTTTTAGATTTGAGGCCTTTTGATTTTCTTTGGATAACTTTTGGATTAGAAATCAACTTTCTCATATAATCTTGGTGGGGCATTAAAGTTGCTGTAATGCTGCTCTGCAGAAAAACGAGTTTTGCAAAAGTGAAAGCAGGTTCAAAAGTTCAAACTCATCATTAGTAACCGTTCCCTGTAGTGCTTCCTGACAAGGGCCCCTCCAGAGTTCAGTTGCTAGTTGCAACAATTGTATGACCCTGCTCTGACCCTCACAGCAGGCTCATAGAATAGCTACAAGTAGGCCACAAAGGTCCTGGAAAATAAATTGCACTGCAACAGAAAGCAAATTACAGATAAGGAAGCAGGTGCCAGACTGGAATTTTAAAACAGTGACACATTAATAAATCAACCCCAAATTAATTCATGTCAGTTGAAGCAGGCAGGTGTGCTTGCTTTTTCCCCCCATAATCTACAGTGATGATGAACCAGAGGGTGGCATAAGGCATTGATGTACCAGAGGGTGGCATGGGTGAAACAGAGGAGGCAGGGGTGAAACAGAGGGTGCTGGGATTGGAACCTGTGATGATGAACCAGACGTAGAAACAACATAATCGTGACCGTTGCGAGCCGACATGTAAGTTCGCAATTGCGAACTGTTACAAAACCCTCGTGAACTGTCAGAAATCCTTGCGAACTGGCAGAAATCCCTGCGAACACCAAAAAAAAAAATCCGCAAATTCCCAGTTCAGTTGCTAGTTGCAACAATTGTATGACCCTGCTCTGAACCTCACAGCAGGCTCATAGAATAGCTACAAGTAGGCCTCAAAGGATCCTGGAAAAAAAATTGCACTGCAACAGAAAGCAAATTACAGATAAGGAAGCAGGTGCCGGACTGGAATTTTAAAACAGTGACACATTAATAAATCAACCCCAAATTAATTCATGTCAGTTGAAGCAGGCAGGTGTGCTTGCTTTTTCCCCCCATAATCTACAGTGATGATGAACCAGAGGGTGGCATAAGGCATTGATGTACCAGAGGGTGGCATGGGTAAAACAGAGGGTAGCAGGGGTGAAACAGAGGGTGCTGGGAACCTATGATGATGAACCAGACATAGAAACACATAATCGTGACCGTTGCGAGCCGACATGTAAGTTCGCAATTGCGAACTGTTACAAAACCCTTGCGAACTGTCAGAAATCCTTGCGAACTGGCAGAAATCCTTGCGAACACAAAAAAAAAATTCGCGAGAATTCGCGGATTTTGCGGATTGCGAGTTTGCAAATTCGCAAAATTCGCGAACGCCAGATTCGCAAAATTCGCCCATGCTTAGTAACCACCCCCTTCCTTGGTCCCACCCATAGGAAGGACCTAGCAGGTAATCCAGCCCCTAGGTTTGGTATATAGGTAGGAGCTGAGTCCCAAGACTTTAGATTTATCCTGACTAAAACTCTGAAACGAAACTCTGGACCTTCGACGATCTACTTTGGTCAAGGAGTGACAACCCTGCACAAGCAGGCACCATCCAGCGATCAACGGCTTGCTTTGTCGATGCTCCCGCCGGAGCCAGAGCACAGAGCCTGACAAGAACCGGACTTCCAGACATCCAACAGCCCGATCCACAGTTCCAGCAGAGCTGAGACCAGTGGAGGTGACGAGAGACGTGGGACCGGCCATCTTGAAAAGTCTTCAAATTGCTAATTGTGCAGCACCCGAGGCACCCTCAAAGCTGTGCATTGGGGATTGAGAAGCCCCAGCCCGAGCATCATCTGCACCGAAGATCAGCCCTGCACACTCGAGTTCTGCGTGGGGCCCTTCAGCATTTTCCTGTTCGATGCGTCTGCCCGGTCACTTGCCCATTGGCTAGTGGCCATCTTGGCGACAAACCTTTGAATTTACAGCACTGGTCTGGTTGCTCCAGACTGGCCCTTGCTTCCCTCAAAAGAAGCAGCCCCTCAGACCTTGCTGGTCGGAGTAAGAAGCCAACTAACTTCTCACAATGAGCAATACCCACAACTGGATCCAGACAATGGTTGTGGCTCTACTTACGTTCTCACCAGTTTTGCTACCAACCCTCCAGTGGCAATGGACTTTTTCGCTGTATCTCTCTTGCTCATTGATTCTGGCTGTAGGACTACAGAGTGACTGGGCGATGGAAAGTAAGGTGTTCGAAGGAGTCAGATCCTGCTGATGGGATATGCACCCATCACTTGATGAGGATGCCCAACGAAAAAGGTGCAAAAAGCAATGAATTAGGTGCTGCTCTTAGTAGGGACCTTCCCTTCACCCATCACATAATGCAACCTCCATTATGCATATCACCATCTACAGCGTCTTCGATGTGTCATCTGTGTTGCCTACTGAATACTGTAGACATATGTTGGCCGGAATCCTGGAATGCCTTCTGCACTGAGCTACTTATGAAGGCTCTCTCTTTAAACTCCAGTTGATCACAATGTGTCCTAATAATTTTTTACTACAACCAGCAAACTACATCATGCATGACGTGAATGTCTTTAACAAGTCTCTAGTTAAATAGAAAAGACATTTGAAGATGATCCGCAATGTTCAGTAGACTCTTATCGTACCCCGACAGCTTATCACATTTTTAGGGCAGGCCAGGCAGGCTCAAGATGTCCTCAAATTTGAACCTCTGTGCCATCTTTTCAAACAGTACAGGTCTGGAATGAGCTCCTGACACACTGAGGCTTCAGAGAGACATACTAAAAATGTGTGGAATACTAAAAACACAAATTCTACTCTGCATGCGACTTGGAAAGGAACCTGCAATTCAGCCCCACATCTTTCAGCATCCACAACTCATTTTGTTCTGGTGTCGCCCTGACATTCTCGCTCTGCCAGTGGTAGCTGGTGAAATTTCAAGGTGATGGGTTGCCGTGTCATCTTAAGATTTTTTCTGGGGCCCAGTGAACGACATATTTTGGGTTGCACTGTCCGGAACAGTTTTAAATGTATTACCCATTTTTGGCTAACTCAAGCCCTTCTGAGTGGTGGGTTTGCGGGAGTTGGGTGGAGAGAAAGGTGGGATGAGCTATAGAGAGATGAGGTTTAACAATATTGGGGTAGAGATAGATGAGGTAGAGAAAAGTGAGGTAGAGAGAAGCACATACGACAACTGAAGGAAAGAATAAGTTACAAGGAGGTAGAAAGAGATATACTGGGAGGAAAAGAGGGTGAGCAATTTAGGGAGCAAGAGATGATAGTGCAAGGTACAGAAAGAGAGGTACATAAAGAGGTAGAGAGTGGTGAGTTTGGGGTAGGTAGAGACAGGTAGAGTTAGACAGAGGTTGAGACAGAAAAAGGGGTGAGAGCGAAGGAGGAAAGATGCCAGTGAGCAAGAGAGGGTGAAAGACTGCTAGAGAGAAAGGGTCTTCTGGCTATCCGATTCTTTGTTAATGGGGCCTCCCGGGAAAGGACTCGCCTGGGCAATTGCCCACTTTGCCCATGCCTTAAAACGTCTCTGGCTGTAAATCACTGTCAGAAGAGAAGCTAGCAAGTGAATGAAACAAGTGAGTGTGACCAGCCCGAATGGTATTTATTGTGAGGGTGAGGGCATTATTCCTCCTGAAGTTTTCTTTTTTTAAAACCGTTTAATTTTACAGCAAATCTTCAAGGAAACTGGCCAACATAGGGGTTTTGGGGGGCAGCCGAGCCTCGAGGTCGTCCCCCCGGGCAGATTGGGAGGGGGAGGGGGACGAGTTGACGTCAGCCATGTTGTGCCGTGTTGGGCTGCTTGGGGATAGCCCAAAAGCGTCCCAAGTTTCAATTTGCAGCCCAAACAGTTAATAGGGGCTTACTGTGCCTGCCCAGCCACCATTTTAGGTTTTGGTAACCTGGTGGCTGGGGGCGCTGCAGGATAGGCTTTTTGGTCGTTTTCTGGTGGTTTTGGAGGTGGTCGACGGGTGTTGTGCTTGGCTGTGGTGTGATTCGGCGAAGTTGGACGAAGTGATAATGGCGGCTGAAGACTTTCATGTCCTGGAGGACATCCGCTTGCTCAGTGAGGCAGGGTGGATGGACCCCCTTGTGGGCACCCAGGGGGGGGCGCGACCGAAAAGGAGCACGTCTGCGGGGGTGGCGGCGGCCGTGCTGGCCTGCTCGCCGCCCTGGAAGTCTGCGAGAATGCAGGTTAGGCCCCCGGGCTGCACGGAGGGTTCGAGTGCGGCCCTGGGGGACGAGTCTGTGGGTGCGGGGGTGAGGGGGGACGGGGGAGGCCGCTCCTGTGGAGGGGAGCCAAGGGTGCTCTTCCGCGGGCACCGGTGAAGGACTCAGACCGCCCTGCTGCTTCGGGGGCGGTCTCCGTGCCACCGGCAGGAAGGTCTGGGGCAGAGGGCACGCCTCCGCCCGAGGCTCCAAGAGCTCTGGGGGCAAGGCCAAGGAGGAAGGCAGAGCACAAGCGGCGGGGAGGTGCGTCGAGCGCTTACCCCGCCGCAAAGGTGTCAGGACAGGCAGAGGGGGTCCCAAGAGTGACGAGGAGGGGAGGCGCGAGGAGCGCTCCCTCCGCGATGAGTGAGGAGGCGTTGTCTGGGGTGGGGGTGGGGCGAAAAAGAAGGTGTCGGGCAAGCAGCGGGGGGCAACAAGATCGCTTCCCCTTCCACGTCCAGGAAGGCATGTAGGGACAAGGCAGGCAAAAGGAAGGGGGGGGCGGAGACCAGTCCCCCCCTGGGTGTGGGAGGAGCTTGAGGAGGAGGAGGGGGCCAGGGGGTTGAGAGGGGGCATGGGGCGGCGGGAGGGGTTGGTGGGCAGTTCAGGGGTTCCAGGGTGGTTAGCAGGGGGAGGCCCCAGGGACTGGAGAAGGCGGGGGCTGGGGTTCCGGCAGTGGGGTTGGGTGGCCCAGGTCCGTGGGGTAGATTGGCAGAGGGGGGAGGGGTCAGGTTGGGGGGGAAAAGGGGGCCAGGAGGCCAGAGGTGACAGGGTGGGGGTGGGTATGGGGGCCATGAGTGGATGGGGGGGCTTACGAGGGCGTTCGTTTGGTGGAGGTTGGGGGCAGGGGAAGTCAGGGCGAGGGAAGGGGCGGGGGTCTGCGGTGGCGGGAGGAGGCAGGGGACTGGTTCCCTCTGTTAATTTTGGAGGGGAGTGGAGGGAACTGGGAAGGTTTGGACGTGTTCGAGTCTTGGGGGGAGGGGATCAGGGAGGCGCAGGGGGGGTCGGGGGTGCTGGGGTGGGGAGAGTGTTGGGTGCACCGGCTTCTCGGGGGCAGGGGGCTGGTGCGTCGGGTTGGGACAAAGGTGGGGCATATTTGGAGGACGGGGTGGGCTTTGGGGGTTTGGCGTGGAGTGACGAGGAGGAGGAGGTGGGGAGATGGGGTGGAAGGGCGAGGGGTCTTGGGGGACGGGGGTGCGAGGGAGGGATCGGGGGCACGGGGTCGGGCTTTCGGGTGAGTGAGGGACCCAGCACACCAGTCCGGCCATTTCTTTTACAGGAAGAAGAACGGTGAGGGGTTCCTGACTTGGCTGGGAACGGCCCGGTGGCGCCAGGGCGAAAGGAGAGCGGAGCCTCTTGCGGCGAGCTCGGTACCGGCGGGGGATCCCGTCGCGGCTGGCACAAGAAGGCCCGAGGCGGGCTCGCCGGCCCCACCACCCACGGGGCACCAGCGGCCTGGGGAGTCCCGACGCTGGAGGAGCGACACGCGTGTGCGGTTCGATGTGGCTAGCAGGGGGCAGTCAGTCGGCGCCACCGACAGGAAGGGTGTATGGGGCAGGCTCTGTGCAGGTGGTGGAGGATGAGGATAGTCTTGAAGAAGGAGAGTTGAGGGATGGAGAGGGCGGAGGGGGGCGTACTAATGGTGTTGCTAGTGTTTTTCAGCGGTCACGGGGCCAGCGAGAGCGGACGGCCCGGCATCACGGTGGGAGCCGAGAGCGGCATTGATGGAGCGGCATGGTGGAGAATGACCGGTGGATGCTTTGGTGTCAGGTACGGGAACAGGGGTGGCCGCAGTGTGCTTGGTGTCTGTGGGGGTGGGGGGGAGGGGGGTTGTGGGGGTGTGGCTGCGAAAAGGAAGGTATGTCACAGACAAGGGCGTGGGACCTGATATGTTGGTGGTGGAACCGGCGGGCAAGGAAGCGAGCAGGACAGGTCCGGAGGTGTTGGGGGACGGGGCAAAAGGGCGGTGGTGGCCGGGGGTGCAGGAGGGGCGGCATCGGCGGGCACGAGCGCGTCGGGGGAGGACGTCGTGAAGCCAGAGAGCAAAGAACTAAAAATCAAGAAGCTGCCGTACATGGGGGTCACAAAGCCGCTAGGGACACACTTGATGCTGGCAACAAAGGAACGGATTTGGAAGGGGCAGTACGTTGAGTTCCTAAGTTACTTCACTGGGAGGTGCGGGCGAAAGAGGGTTTGAAAGAGGAGGAATGCGAACTCCAGAAGAGGCCGGAAGTGCCTCTTACAATAGAAACTGGACGGCGGCGTTCTTAATTTTTGCGAGTGTATGTTGCGAAAAATTCCCGGAGTGGTCGGTGTCTTTGTTTAAGTACATCAATGTCATCCGTAAAGCTCAAATCATGGGGGCGGTTTTGTCTGGGCGCAGTACGACGAGGAGTTCAGGGCACAGATGGCCTGGGATTTGGAGGCGAAATGGGGGGAGCTTGACACCGACCTTTGGCAACATACGATGGGATTGGCGGGGTCGGAGAAGACCATTTTTACAGCCAGCGGGTTGCCTATAATTTATCAGCCCTTTCAAGGCCGACCCACCCAAGGAGGGGGGGGCAGGGGCCAGAAATCAATCCGGCATTGCAGGCCCCTGTTGGGATTACAACAAAGGGATGTGCACGCGAGAACATTGCCGTTTCCGTCATGAATGCTCCGGCTGCAGGAAGTATGGCCACCCCTGGTCAAGTGCTGGGGTGCGGCAGGCACCTCCAAGGGGGGCAGCGAGAGGCAACAGGCGGACAGCGGGCGGCTCCCACCCGGCAGTAGGGACAGGCAGAGGTGATAAGGTTCCTGGCCCAAGAGCTCACACGCCGGTTAGAGTGGATCGGCTGGTGGCAGCGCTACGCGATTACCCTGACACGAAGGCCGCCGAACGCTTGCGGGTTGGGTTCCGGGACTGGTTCCGCCTGGGGTATGAAAGGCCCAGGCGGCGGAGGTGGGCTGACAATTTGAGGTCCACCAGGGTGCACCCGAAGGTGGTGCGGAGTAAGCTGGAGAAAGAGATGTGCAAAGGCCGCATGGCGGGTCCTTTTGAGGATTGGCCGTTGGAGGAGTAAATTGACTCCCTGGTCGGGGTCGTGCCAAAGAAGGAGAGAGCGCAGTTTTGGCTTATTCAGCACCTGTCCTGGCCCAAATGGGGCTCGGTGAACGATTTCATTGATGAACGGGAGACTACGTTGTCTTACTCCTCCGTTGATGCGGCCATGGCCTTGGTAGTGTCGGCGGGCGCAACGGCAGGAATGGAAAAGTGTGACATCAAGTCGGCTTTCCGGCTGCTCCCAGTCCATCCAGACGATTGGGGCCTACTGGGAATTCAGAATGACTGCCACTGGTACGTGGTCAAAGCGTTGCCGATGGGCTGCTCAATGTCATGCGCACTTTTTGAGTGCTTCAGTACGTTCCTGCTATGGCTGTTTACGGAACGAACGGGTCACCAAGGTGTCACACACTACCTGGATGACTTCTTTTTTGTCGGCTCCCCCGGTTCTGCGGACTGCCAGGAGGCGCTGGACAGGTTCCAAGAGCTCATGGGGGAGTTGGGGGTGCCTTTGGCGCCAGAGAAAACAGTGGGGCCAGGCACGGTGCTGTCCTTTTTGGGGATTGAGCTGGACTCGTGGCTATGGAGGCCCGTTTACCAGTGGATAAAAAGCAGCACATGCTGGAGCTGCTGGAAGGCATGTTGGCACGACCCAAGGTTACGGTTCTGGAGATTCAGGTTTTGCTGGACCACCTCAATTTCGCATGCAGAGTGGTGCGCGTTGAGAGGACTTTCTGTAGGCGGCTGGCCAGGGCTTTGGCGGGGCGGCACCCACTGCATCACCACGTCAGGCTCCCCGCGGAAGTCAAAGAGGATTTGCGGATGTGGTGCTTTTTTCTGCAGCATTTCAATGGAATCCCCATGCAGCTGGGGGAGGCACTGGTCTGAGACGTGCAGATCTTCTCGGATGCGGCGGGGAGGAATGGGTTTGGTCTGTACTGGCAGGGCAAGTGGTGCGCTGAGAAGTGGCCCCCGGAGTGGGTGGGGAGAGGCAGGAGCATAGCCTTCCTCGAGCTTTTTCCTTTGGTGGTGGCGGTGGAGTTGTGGGGGGAACTGCTGGCGCACAGAAGGGTGACTTTTCCTGTGGATAACATGGCGGTGGTGGAGGTGGTCAACCGGCAGTCAGCCAGGGATGTACAGGTGTTGAAGCTGCTGTGTGTGTTTGTGCTTGGCTGCTTGCGTTTTGATATTGCTTTTCGCACGGTGCATGTGCCCGGGGTCGACAATGAAATAGCGAATGCTTTGTCTCGTTTGCAGTGGGGGGGATTCCGTGGCTTAGCCAAGGACGCAGACCGGGATCCGACCAGCATCCCCCCCTCAGATGTGGTACGTAAGCAACACAGGATGTTGCAGTTGGTTCTAGGATCATTTGCAGTGTCCACGAAGGTGACGTTACTTGACTGCTTGGTAGGATTTCTTGGCGTCCGGAGCGCGGAGGCGGCCCCCGGGAGGGGAACGGCAGGAAGACGTGGTTCAGTTTATCCTGGATCTAATTGACAGGGGACTCACGAGGGTCACGATTGCGGGGAAACTGGGGGGAATGCATTTATGGGTAAAATTTTGTGGAGGTATGCGCCGTCGGCAGGTGAGCTGGGGTCTCGCATGTTGGAAGGGTGGGCCCGTGAATGCGGGGGGTGTGCATGGTCCGTTAGCCTTTGTCGCGGGGTTACTGGAGCAGGTCTTTGCGGTTTTGCCGGGAGTGTGTTTTAACGCTGGGGAGGCCTGTTTGTTCGCCACACTGATGGAATGGATGTTTGCGGAAGCTTTTAGGGTATCCGAGTTGCTGGGCGTGCGCAAGGATGCGGGTCTACAGTGGTCGGAGGTGTCGTTCGGGGAGAGGGAGGTATGTCTGTGGTTGCGGAGAGCGAAGATGGATCAGAGGGGGGGTAGGCCGTTGGGTTACGTTGGCAGCAGTCGCATCGGGGGGCAGGTGTCCTGTGCGGTGGGGTTCGAGGCTGAGAGAGGCGGGGCATCCGGAAGGGGCTGTTTTTCATCATGCTGATGGCTGTCGGGTGTCGGGACGCAGCTGTTGGCGGTTCTGCGCAAGGCGTTGCAGGGGCTGGGGATGGACACAAGCGCTTTGGTACCCATTCTTTTAGGATTGGCGCAACATCGGAGGCGCACCGGCAAGGGTGGGGGCGAAGGGACATCACGCGGCTGGGCAGATGGTCGTCAGACTGTTATCGGCGTTACGTTCAGGGCGCGCCCAGCTTGTGAAGCCCGCGGTGGCGATGGGTAACATGGTACTGACTGTTTCTTTTTCAGGTTCGGTGGCGGGTCCCCTCGCCAGAGACATGGCGGTCTGGATTGTGGGGCATTCTTTTGTTAGGAGGGCCCAGGTGCAGGCGCGATCCAGTTATTTTGCCGAAAATGTGGGTTTTAACCCTAATGTGTTTAGCATATGTTGGCAGGGTAAAGGGGAATGTTGTGGCCGGAGTTGGTGTCCACTCTTAATTCCACGGTGGTGGCGGGTGGGTGTCCTGACGTCCTAGTGCTGCATTTGGGGAAAAATAACATGGTGAGGGAGAGTGGTCTGGTGGTTATGAGGGCGATGAAGAGGGATCTGGAGGAAATGAAGAGAAGGTGGTCAGGGTGCATGGTGGTTTGGACTGACTTTGTGCCGCATCGGGTGTGGAGGGGCGGGGTGCAGCCTCGGGCAATCGACAAGGCACGGAAGAAGGTGAATGTGGAAATGGTGAGATTCTGTAGGCACCTGGGTTTCTCTAGAATTTGGCACAAGGATATCAGGTATGATGCCCCGCAACTGTTTCGGGCTGATGGGGTGCATTTGTCCCACATGGGGATGGATCTTTACCTGCTTGAACTTCATGAGGTTGTTAGGGGTTTGCTAGAGCTTTTGAGGTTTCTGCAGGTTCTAAGGGAACAGGAGTTGGATAGGGGGGGGCAGGAAAGTAGGGAGGCGGTGTATCCACCTATCCCCCTGACTTTCCTGGGTGGGGGAGTTTGTTTTGGAAGTTGGCCAAGTTTGGCTGGAGTTTTGGTACTTAGAGTTAAGTTGAAGAGTTGGTGTTCAGGAACGGGGAAAGTTTAAACAGGTTGGAGGTGTTACATTGGTGCTCATTAGTTACAGTTGCAGGAGGACGGATAGGAGGGTAGGTTTTGGGGGGTTAAGACGGTCAAAGGTTCTGGGATAAGATTGAGTATTATGATGTATTTATGTAATGTATTTGCATTTTATGTATTGTGCAGGGTGGGGAATGTTTGATCATGTGGGGATCGTAGGGGCGGGGGGAGGAAAGGCAAGGGGTCAGGTAACTCGATGTTTAGAGAGGTTTTAGTTTTGTAAGGCGAGGAGCCAGTTAATAAAGTTTTGTGATGTGCACCTGTTTCAATAAAGCGGCCTTTTACACACACAATACGGTTGTCGGTTTGGCTTGCCCCCCTTCTCCCTCCCAAACCATGGTACTTTTGTATCAGAGCATTTTTCCATTGACACAGACTGGGAAAACGCCTTCATAGATCATGCCCCACACTATATGTTTTATAGGCAGTTCTTAAGGTTAATGCATGAACCGCTCAAAGAATGTACTTGACACGTCCCCTTAAAAGCATGAAATAAGAGATGTAACACGTGGGTTGCAGAGAAAGTACAAATAGTTTATTCCGAACAAAACAACGGACACGTTTCAGTAAGACTTCTTTGGTCACAGGTGAAAGGTTTGTGTTAAACGAAGTGCTGCTAAACACAAACGAAAGATGGCGCTTTCCACAAAACGATATAGAGCACAGGCGCCATATTGGACTGTCCCCCTTATTCATCATAATATATTTACGTTGCTACATTCTGAGGACAATATAATCCAAATTACCAATTATATTCAAGTCCATTTAGGCAAGTCACATATGGTCCTCGGTAGCTTTTGTCTCATTTGTGCAAAATTAATTTCCTTGAAAAATGCCACCACCGTCACACTCATAAAAACAAATATGTGATGAATTATGTGATGAAAATGAAAGCAGATGGCCTAAGCAGTTCAATACCACATTCAGAAAAATAACTCCATTAATATGTAGTTGGAATTCCCTGTGGTTCAACAGAGTTCATAATATGATAATCAAATCATAGACAAGGTACAATTCAAACACGTGATGCTCACACAGGGCATCACGTGACAAATGATATCCTGTAGTGAAAATGGATCACGTGGTTGATTCAATTCAGCAAACAGTCCCGCCCATGTGGCCTAAATGTCCAGCAGTCAGGTTCTTGGCACCATAGGTGCAAGATTATAAATCCATGAAGCCTAGCAGAGAGATTGGTAAAAAATGAATTCAAAGTCAGAGAACAATTCGTACTGGACCTGTTAGCCACTGCACAGTTGAACTACATATAATTCTTCCATATATATATTATCACGGGACGATCATGTTCTGAGGACAGGGGAGGCTCCCCCGCAATGGTGTCGTCCCCCTGGCAGAGCCAGCAGCTAACATATAAAACGATATTTGATTATCGTTTTATTATTAAGCAGCTGGATTAGCCAGCGTGTGCAGGGAGGGTTGGGGCCTGGGAGGGGGTAGGAGGAGTGCTATGTGCACTCTCTAAGTGCACATGTGTGTTTGCCTGGTCATCTCCAGCTGACCAAAATACACAGTTGCGCACTTAGGTGTCTCTAGTCCGGCTGCATTGAGCAGCTGATCTGGAAAAACCCCACAGATTCCCTGGTCTGAGCAGGGCGTCTTACTAGCCTGCTCAGGCCAATCCCGCTCTGCTCTTCAGCGGGGGGATTGGACAGAGAACCTGATGCAGCCCCCGTGCCTGTTGGGACACGGAAGAAGAAGCACCCGGTGCGGAGCGGGACACGGCTGTCAACATAAGGTACGTTTTTTTTATTTTTTTTATTCCTCCCCCACGCTTCCCCTCTCCCGCCGCACTAGCTTTTGTATGTGGTGGCTGCCACTGTCTGAGGATATTTATAATATCCATCGCTAATATCAAAGAGATTGGCCTATACTTAAATCAAGCCCTAGTGGGCTGGTGTTAACAGTTACCCCCCTGTTGGCTGAATGTCCAATGTTTAATGGCAAGCCCAAGTGGGCACACATTGAAGGTCTTGCTCAAGCGGCCAAATTACCATAATTTGATAACCAACCCTCTCCATGAGCACCTTAAGATTACATGGAAGGACATTTTTTCTCCTTAATAAGCACAACAAAGGTAAATGCATGGTTAATTGTCATATGTTATTTAACAAAAAGCACATGCTAAAAATAATTCAAGTTGAAAAATAACAAAAGTTCTTTCTTAGCTAAATTGATTGAATGATCTTCTCGCCATAACGACCAGAGTAAAAAACCACCCTATTAAAAACTTAAAATTCAGACACACAGAAAAAAACTAGACACGTGTATGTCAATCTTCCATTCCAATCATCTTTACAATATCCTGACTAATGATAACCGATATTTACTCGAGAGACGTGTATTCTAATCAACTTATAGTTGTCCTGATTACTGATTACCCATATCAGTAATCGGGATTACTATAATTTGATTAGGATACAATTGTTTTAAAAAATGGGGACAAATGGCGAATTGTACAGCACATTTACCCTAAGAAATTTTCCAAAAGCCACTGCACTTGGTCCTCATTAAAATTTCTAACTATAAAATGCATTTCTCTTTCCTTTTTTTATTTTACTTTTATGGTAGCAATGACCGAAATAACGTTATATGGTGATGATGAAAACATGTCTTACATCTTCACTGTCCTGCTTTTTCTAAGGAATTATCAGTCTTTTAATGGGATGGAGAACCTACTAGTTAGGATCAGGGTGGCTAGATTAACAATTACACAGATTTAACAGTTGTAGACCTTAGGCAGAACAGCTAAACCGCTGGTTAGACAGATTTTATAGGGTGAGACAATAGAGTTAATGTTCAGGTGAGAGACCTTAAAGAAAGGAAATATGTTTCTTATATTGTTAGTGGCTAAGGCCAAAGAAGCAGTTATTCCACTCCACCCAATCTAGCCCACTCCACTTCAATCGAAACCACCCCATTCTACCCCACACCAGTTTATCCCACTTCAATCTACCCCACTCTAAACAAATCTACCCCACTCCACTCCAATCTACCCCAGTCCACTACAATCTACCCCTATCCAATCTACCCCACTCCACCCTACTGCACTCCAAACTACCCTGCTCCACTCTGCCCATTTCAATTCAATCTGCTCTACCATAATCCACCCAATCCACCCCACTCCACTCCAATGTACTCCTCTCCACTCCAATCTATCCCACCCCACCATAATCTACCCCACTCCACTACAATGTACCCCAATTCTCTGCACTCCACTTTTCCCCAATACACCCCACTCTCCTCCAAACCTACCACTAAACATCCCACACCGCTCTACCCCAAACTACCCGACCCCAATCAACCCCACTTCAATCTACCCCACTCCACTCCAGTCTACTCCACTTCACTCCAAATGTAATCCACCCCTCTCCCCCACTCTAATATACAGACACTCCAGTCTACCCCAATCGACTCCACCCAAATCTACTCCACTCCAATCTAGCCATATCTAACCCACTCTACCATACTCCATCCCACACTACTCCAATCTACCCTACTCTTCCACTCTAACATACTCCACTCCGCCCAAATCTACCCCATTCCACTTCACTTGACTTCAATCTACCCCACTCCAAGGTACCATACTCGACGCAAATTTAACCCACTCCACCCCACTCCAATCTATCCTGCTACTCTACACTCCAATCCACCCCACTCCACTCCACTCTTCCCCAAGCTAACTCACTCTACTCCAATCTCGACTGCACTCCAATCTATGCAACTCTACCCCACTCCAATCTACCTCACTCCATTCTACCCCAATCTACCCACTCCAATCTACCTACTCCATTCCACCAAATCTGCCCCACTCCACTCTAACCCAATCTACTGCACTCCATTCTGCTCTACCCAATCTAACCCAATCAACTTCACTGCATATTACCACATGCCACTCAAATCAACCCAACTCCAGTCCAATCTAACCCAATCACCCCACTACAGTTTACCCTCCTCCACTCCACCTCAAACTACCCTTCTCCAATGTACCCGATTCAGTCCGCCCCATTCTAATCTAGCTCAATCAACTCCACTCTAATGTACCCCACTCTAACTCAACCTACCCCACCCCATCCTAATCTAACATACACCACTTTAGTCCACTTCACTTCAACATAGTCCACTCCAATCTACTCCACCACTCCACTCCAATCTACCCCAGGCAACCCCACTCCAAACCACCCCACTCCTATCTATATTACTCCAATCAACCCCACTCCACACCAATCTGCCGCACTTTGCTCTAATCTACCTTATCACAGTCCACTCATCTATTCCATTATAATCTACCCCACTCCATCAAAATGTACCCCACTCCTTTTCAATCTACTGCTCGCCACTCCAAACTACCCCATTGCACTCCAATCTACCCCAATCCACTGCACTGCACTCTTCCCCAGTCTACCCCAATATATTCCACTTCAGTGTACCCCACTTCAATCTACCCCAATCCACTTTACCCCACTTCACTTCACTCTACCCTATCTACCCACTCCCTGCTTCCCCACCCTAATCAACCCCACTCCACTCCAGTCTACTGCTCTCCACTCTAATCTATCCAACTCCACTACAATCTACCTCAATCCTCTGCATGCCACTCTTCCCCAATCCACCCCACTCCACTCGACCCAAATACACCCTACTCCACTCGACCTTGATCTACCCCACTCCAATCTGCCCCACTTCGCTTAAATCGACCCCACTCCACTCCAACCTACCCCACTCCACCCTATCTACTCCACTCCATCCCAATTTAATCCACCCCACTTCCCCACTCTAATCTACCTGAATCTACTCCAATCCGATCTAACCCACTCTACCCCAATCTACCCCACTCCATTCCAATCTACCCCACACCACTCCAATGTACCTTACTTCACTCTACCTCACTCCATTCTATCCAAATCTAAACCTCTCCACTTCACTCCAATCTACCCCACTCCAAGGTACCCCACCCCACTCCAATCTACCCCAGTCTACCCCACTCCAAACTATCCTACTACTATCTATCTTACTCCAAACTACCCCACTCCACTCTGCCCACTTCACTCCAATCTACCCTACCACAATCCATTCAATATATCACACTCCAATCTACTCCATTCCACCTAAAATTACCCCACTCCAATCTACTCATCACCACTCTAATCTACACCACTCCTCTCGCATCTACTCAATCCACTCCAATCTACCCTGCTCCACTCCAATCTACCTTACTGTTCTCCACCCAATCTACCGAACTCCACCCTACTCTACCCCACTCCACTCCAATCTATCCCACTCCACCCTTCCCCAATATATCTCACTCTACTCCAATCTCGACTCCACTCCAATCTATTCAACTTCACTCCACCCCACTCCAGTTTACCCCACTCCACTCTACCCCATTCCAATATACCCACTCCCTCCCACCCAATATACCCAACTCCACTCTATCCCCATCTACCACACACCATTCTACTCAACCCCACTCCACTCCATAGTACCACATGCCACTAAAATCTACCCCATTCCAGTCCAGTCTAACCCAATCCACCCCAATCCACTCACCACACTCCAATCTACCCTACCCAACTCCAACTTAAACTACCCTATTCCAATGTACCCCATCAAATCCACCCCACTCCAATCTACCCCAATCTGCTCCACACCAATGTACCCGACCCTAACTTGATCTCCCCCACTCCAATCTACCCTACAGTACTCTAGCCAACTTATGTTCAACCTACTCCACTCCAATCTACCCAACGTCAATCTACCCCAGTCTACTCCACTCCAAACTACCCCACTCCTATCTATCTTACTGCAATCTACCCCACGCCACTGTAATCTGCCCACTTCACTCCAATCTACCCTACCACAATCCATTCAATCTATCCCACTCCAATATATCTGTTAGACTTGTCATCTTTTGGCGTGTTTCCCCTGAGCTTTTTCTTTCTGACCTCACGGTTTTTACTCTTTTTGCTGGCGTAGTGTGTCTTCGCACATTTCTCACTGCTGATTAGTGGTAAAGTGCAAGTGCTCCTGTGGTAAATTGTGTTATGGATTGGTGTTTCTATGATTGGATATTTGATTTACTTGTTAGTCCCTAGTAAAGTGCACTGAGTGTGCCATGGTCTGTGAATCAGATGCTACCAGTGGGCATGCAGCACTGATTGTGCCACCAACGTGAGTAGCCCTGAAAAGGTAACTCAGACCCGCCCTTGGGGAGTCTGCGCGCAGTTTGTAACTGCAATGTCAACTTGGCCAGTGAACAAACTTGCCAGTCCCTCACCTTCCCTTTTCTTACATGTCAGCCACCCCTAATGTAGGCTCAAGGTACCCCTGTGGGCCGGGTGCAGTGCATGTGAAAGGTAGGACATGCCCTGGTGTGTGTGGCATGTCCTGATAGTGAATTACTACCTGTTCCCCTTAGGACAGAATGGGGAGTTTGTTTATAACATCTTATAAACATAACCGGCCCGGGGAACTAGGTAGGAAAATAAAGTTTAGTATGCCTGACCTCAGAATCTAAAGATGCATCTTTTAGTGAAGGTGATTTTTATATTCTGAGTTTGAAAATACAACTTTTAGAAAGTAGGTATTTTCTTGCTCAGTCATCCTGTGTGCCTCTGCTGGAATGTGGTTTGCCTGTCTGGGTTTTGGATGACAGAAGGCTGGGGAGCAGAAGTGGCTCCAGATAGTCTGGGTGGGTCAGGAAAGGGCTGAATAGACCTGGGTTGCAATTGGGGAAGGGGGAGGAGATTTCCGTGCACCTCAAAGGGCCTGGTCTGCATCTGACCATGCCGTCTCCACCTCCTGTCAGGAAGTCACACCAGGAAGGCAGTACTGGTTCTGGCTGGGCACAGACACTCTCTGCCTGAGAGATCCAAGGATTTTGAGATATAAATATTGGGTCCAGACCCCTGAACTTTAGAACTCTTTTCGACCAAGAAGACTGCTAAGAAGAAGAGCTGGAGAAGCTGTGAGGAGGAACTAACACATTGCTCTGTTGGCCTGCAGTGGCTGCTTCTGTCTTGGGCAGTGAAAGGACTAGACTGAACTTTCTGCGACCTGTGGGCACTGCATGCCGCACCGCTGCACTTCGCCCCGAGAACCCGACGCCTGCCGACGCCAGCGCTCCTGACTTCAACAGAGAGGAGTTCAATCTACAACACGTGTGACTTTGAGGGCCCCGACGACTCCTGCACCGACCTCCGGAACCGACACCTGTGGCGGCCGTGATTTCGGAAGCTCAACGAGAGGTCGCCGATGCCCTGCATTTCTAAAAGGTAGTGTTTTCAGGTCTTCCCGACACCGTAGCTGGCCCACTACACCACGGTCAGCCAGAACTGTTTGGATTTGTTTGTTCACCACAACTTGATAGATCCGGACGGAGCTATCGACTTCAAGGAACTGTTTTTCAAGGTTATTTTGATAACTGAAGATTTCTAAGTACTGTATTGTGGATTTTTTTAAAATCATTTTTGGTCTTGTCTTGAGTATATAAAAATATTGGATATTTTTCCAAACTGGTGTGGTGTCCTTTTGTAGTGCTTACATTGTATTACTGTTGGTTATGTGCAAATGCTTTACACACTGCCTCTAAAGATAAGCCTGACTGCTCGTGCCAAGCTACCAAGGGGGTGAGCAGGGGTTATTTTAGGAGTGTAACTCCCTTTTCATGACTAGAGTGGTGGTTTTTGCCTGGCTTTGGCACTTCACCTAGCCTACCAAAAATCCAATTTCTAACAATACCCCACTCCACTCCAGTCTAATTTACCCCTCTTCATTCCACTCTACTCCTCACCACTCTAATCTATCGCACTCCACTCCAATCTACCCCAATCGACTGCACTCCACTCTTCCCCAATCTATTGCAATATATTCCACTTCAGTTTACCCCACTCCACTCCAATCTACCACAATCTACTCCACTCCAATCTACTCCACTCCAATCTACCCCACTCTACCCCATCTACCCCTCTCCACCCCAATCTACCCCACCCAGCCCCATCAACCCCACAACACTCCAATCTACCCCACACCACTCCAATCTACCCACTGCACTTTCCCCAATACACCCCACTGTGAATAAACCCAATGGACCCACACTCCATACCATTCTACCCTACTACAATCCACCCAATCTAGCCCACTCCACTTCAGACTACCAGACTCGACTCCAGCCTACCCCACTCCAATCTATCCCAATCCACCCCACTCCAGTGTTCCTCAATCTACCCCACTCCACTCCAGTTTACCCCAATATATCCCATTCCACTCTACCCCAATCTAATCCGATCTATCAAACTCCTGTCTACCCCAATCCAACCCATTCCACTCTAACCCCACTCCACACCAACCTACCTCTCTCCACTCTACCCCACTCTACCCCAATCTACTTCACTAACTTTTAGCCATGCTGAACAGCACCCACACTGGTGTACAACATGGCTAAAACACATTACCAGAGCCAATAGCTCTCGCCTAGCCGAGACCCATTGGCTTTGCACACATTTGTTGACTAAGCATCTGCTTGCAGTTTTCTCTAAATACACTAAGTGCTCCTATAGGTAATAATGAATAACAGATGCTGTGCAGGAGGAAGACTAATAAGAAGCATTATATTAGACCGTATACACCGGATTGCTTCAGAATTCATGTAGGGAGAATTATATTTGCGGAAAATTCCAAAACCAAGCAGAAGAGTTACTGCAGCACATGACATATAGATATGACTATTGCATTTGGACTCCTGTTAGGTTTCTAAATGAGACCAGTGATGTATGAAGTTAAATGTGGTTACGTAGCTGTTGAAGCCTTGAGGCTCCCATATTACATAGACCAAAAGGGTAGGTCCAAGCTTTGAAAATGATGGGAGAGTGTTCATAGATAAACAATAAAATGAATACACACTATTATGCTGCAGTTTATAGAGCTGGCTGTGTATTTTCCTGTATGAAAAACAGAACTGAAAAGTCTTTTCCAAGAGTACATGGACAAAAATGTGAAAATATATGCACCAAAGAGATAAGCAATTGTCACCTAGATGGGTGGCTTCCTGAAAGGAAACTCTTTATAGATACATTTCCATAGGAGGCAAGCAAACTAAATTCCAAACGATTGACCTATAATTATTACACAGGACAGAGGACTGTTATGGTTAGGGGGAACCTCTTCCATTTTACTTACAAGTACTAACAATTTTGTCTGTCAGTCAACTGTCCAGCACTTAATCATCAACTTCAGCAATTACCGAGGAAACACGACCCATTAATTTTTGGTAGGCACTGAGAGATTAAGTAATTTGCCCAGAATAACAGGATGTTGAGCTGACACTGAGGCTCAAACCTGGTCCCCCAGCTCCGAGATCAGCTGCTCTGGCCATTACGCCACATCTTCTCCCCACTTGGAGGGTTTCCTGGTGAGTAGTTGGTTCTGTTTTGGGCAGCACTAACAGGAGAAATGGGCTAATGCAAGCCGCCTGCTGTCGATACCTCCAGCACTTATTATTTTTTTACAAATGTACAACTGCTGTGTACCTAGCTAACTAACAATATCTGGAGGTCATTGATGAGAGGCCAGATTATGGACTAAACACCGCAGGCACAGGAAAAGATTAAAACAAGGCAAAAAACCTTCTCAGCCTATGTCCCCAGGATCTCGAACAACATCTTTCCCACATCAGAACAGCACTAGGATAATTGTAAGAAAATGATGGCACAAAGTATTTTTCAGCACAGTTTGCTCAAAAAAGGTTTAATAGCCAAACGGGTACTCCAGGTAATGCATTTTTATGTGTTCTATCATTTACCATGGCATCATTCTACAATTCTACATTTCATTTTAAATGTAAGTAACATTTGTCCACCAGAAATAAAGCTTTGTCGTACACCTCACCAAATACACAAAATGAGGTGGTAGAACATTTAGGGTCCAGGGCGTTGCTTTCTGGGATAAGACCCCCCTGGAAATTCACTCTCTCTCCCAGCTCCGAAAGGTTACAAGATCTCAAAAAATGTGTTTTTTTTCTAAATAACCCGCTCATGTATTCTTTTCCACCTGGGTCTAGCACTGATTAGCCCTAAGAGATTCCTTGGAAAATTGATGCACTACACAAAACTCCATAAATAAATAAATGTCCTTTCATTATTCCATCCCGCCCCTTCAAAGTAAATTTTCCATCTTTTGTTATAACTGGCTGCAGCTGGCCTAGACTGATGTTACGGGTTCAAGCAGCATTGTTATCACTCAGGATATGGAAACACCAATCTTACCGAATGGGGTTCACACAGCAATGCTTATTATCACTTACCTACCTGATTTTAAAGCACCTTTTCATTTTTGGAAAATACATGCCTAATGCCTAAAACATCAATTGTTCATTTGCATCAAATACTGATATGCATTACTGCCACATTTATTTAAACATTACTTTGCATGTGCATGTATCACCCTCTCATGCCATGCAATAAGCCAGGAAATACTATTAGTATGATAGGGCCAGCATCATAGCAAGGCTTTCACTGGGAATTATCATGCTCTAGATTACTCTAATAAGCTAATAATTAGCACTATTATGCAAAGAATGACTCAAAAATGTTATATTTATCACCAATCTGCCAAGATACCATTTTATTGTTTAAAGTGAAAGTTTATTAAAAATAATTTGCAATGATAACAGGTTAAGAGAACAACAAAAAATCATTCAAAAAATAAAATTCATACATTTGGAAAATAAAAACATGATAAATACCAGTAAGAGGACCTAAATGAGCAATATTAAGATAACAAGCATGGAGTAGACAATGAAAAAATGCAAATAAAAAGAAACATAACGTATCTGAAAAAGAAATAAATATTCTCACAAAAAATTACATCAAGGAGGCTTAGGTACTTCTTCAATTCGTGGGTTATGGAAATTCGTAGAAAGTGCAGAATTGTTTAGAAAGGAGGTAATTGGGAGCCATATGTAATCTCTTTTAATAGCTAACGAAATAGGTTGAACATAAGCCCTATCAAGCCTATGGTGATAACATACACTATACCACCATGCATGAAAGGATATTTGAGAAGAATGTTTCCAGGATTTAATGGTCTGCTGAAAAGCTACTGCTAGAAGTAAATCAATTATGTAAAAATTGTCAGAATGAGATGACCAATATTCTGAAGCACTGCCCAAAAAAAATTAACGAAATTAAAAGGGGAATGAGATTTAAAAATTAAATGAATCTGCTTCCAGACTTTTAACCAAAAGTCATAAATAAGGGAGCAGTCAAACAACATATGTTTAAGGTCTGCAAAAGGATGGGCACAAGACCAGCTTTTGGGAGAGAGGGTCGGGTTTAATATATGAAGCTTAACAGGTGTAATAAATAATCTATTATATATGAAAAATAATTTTTGAGTTGTGTTAGAGGACCTTCTTATTTTAGACCATAACATATTCCATAGGGAAATAGGAAAGGTAGATTGAAGATCAATTTCCCAGCAAATTTCCACATCAGATTTGTATCTATCAACTGGTACTAAAGTTATATGATTATACATTTGAGATGCAGAGGGTAAAATGTCTAATAAAGAGAAGAGGCAAAGGAGAAAAGGTAGAGATTTGTTCAGAAGAAAAGTTGTGATAACATTGTTGTATCGCTAGAATCAGTATGTTATAATTATTTTATGAGGCCGGAAAAGAAAAGATCGATTGAGCATCCGAGAAGGAGAGATGGGACCCATCTTGGTATAATTGAGATATGTGTTTTAGACCCTTAGAATACCAATCTTTCCCCAACATTTTTATTTTATTTTAATTAGAACATTATACCAAACAGATGATGCAAAGAATTTCTCTCTAGATGATTTGAATGACATAAAAATGGGAGAAAGAATCCTGCATGTGTTCTTGAAAATTGGAGGGGATAAGAAAGATGGCTTAGAGAAAAAAGATAAACATTCTAGTGAAGAGAAGGGGCTGAAAAAAGATTTCTCTAAATCTGCCCATAAGGGATTAGGAATATTTTCATTATTCTGTATTAAAAAGGCTGACTGTTTAAAACAGAAGGCTTGATGGTATTTAATGAAGTCTGGAAAATTAACACCTCCCAGAGACTTTGGTTTTTTTAAGTTTAGATAAAGACATCCTAGATTTTTTCCCATTCCATAAAAATGTAGGTAAAATTTAATAAATATTTTTAAAATAATGTTTCGGGATATTGATAGGCATGTTAGAGATATAAAATAGCACGATAGGAACAAGCATCATCTTAATGGAATAGAGATGACCCCACCAGGATAAAAACAGGGGATTCCATCGAGAAGTGAGATCACATAAGGTTGAAGACAGGGAATTCAAGTTCAGAGTGATGGAATTTTTAACAGAATCTGAAAATATTAAGCCAAAGGTATTTAATGTGATTTGGATTCCAATAAAAGGAAGATGCCGTGAAATCCGTGTGGAAACAGAACTTTATTTAAAGGATTAATTTCGCATTTATCTGTGTTCAGCTTGTACCCCGAAACCTTGGCAAAATTATCAGTGGAAAACTATACTGAAGTAGAGAACTAATGGCCTCTAGGAAAGTTGAGATGAGGGCTACTTACCTTGTCATTCATATTAAGCATGACCAAGAAACGACAGACGTCCACGAGGGAAAATTAAATAATTCAATTTTCCTCCTCGTCATCTGTCGAAATCCCCCTGCCCCCACCGCTCATATGTGCGCGGGCCGCAGCTGGAAAAGGCAAAGACAAATTGACGCAACAAGGTCATCATTCAACGTGTAGATGGCTACTGAAACTCATGATGTGAATAGCACCAATGCAAAACAAAAGCTCAGGGTGTGTTTTAAAAGAATAAAAAAGACTTTTTCCCTAGTGAACCTATGCGAGACTACAACTTATACTTAATGTAACTAACAGACCTAATTATAGGACCGCTACACTCATTCACTGACTAATCACTTCAACAGCAGTAATGTAGTACATCATTTGTTGTTGTAAAAATATATTTGTACAAATACAATTAATCCATTAAAAAGCACTCATTTGAGAGCTGATTCATAAAAATACACATAAACAATATGTGAAATGCAATCTATAAAACACAAATTTCAAAAAGCAGTACACTCAATTGGCATTAATAAAACTCAAAGATAAAAAAGATGAAAAGGAGGGATGAGAACAGAAAAAGGAGAGACATACACATGACACAAAACTTGTCAATAAGCGTTGCACGTTGTGAGGCTGCATATACACATAATCCTGACAATATATAATTATTGTTCTACAAGATAAGTGTTTATCTCCCTTGATTGTGCGGTAGAGCGTCGACGCGTTTCGATGGTCTTAGTGATAGGTTACCATCTTTATCAAGACTATTCTAATTAGTCTCTCCCACTTATTTCGGCACTGGTTGGTTGCCCGTGATGTCAAAAAACTCCTGCAGATAAACATATTGCCGTCAGTGTCTTACATGTCATGCACTTAAGTACAGACAGCTCTTATATTTTTGGACAATTCTCATGTCTGGACATATCTACAATATTCGTGCTGCTGATATCATAACATTTCTCATCTCTATATGTTAAAAATGGAGGAATAGACTTCAAATTGCAGTGTTATATGTCTGTATTTACAAAGAGTGAGGGGTCTGCCCTTCTACTGCTGCACACAGAATGAGATAATTATCACAATTCTACAAATTTCACAGTCAGATATAAATAGGTCAATGTCCTGATCCTTTAATATTGGATTCCACCCTTCTTATGCATTTCGCTGTTTAGCACGTTGGACAGAGTTATATTTATTAAAAATAGAGATTTTTCTAACGATGCCATGCTATTTCATCGTTACAGCTCTAGTATAGTTCTGTGCCCTCATTTCAACATCTCAATACTATTATTTAGGTACTATTATTTAGGAGGAGCCTATTTTACCTTTCACATGTTACTGGGTATTATACATATTCAGCTTGAGTGGTCGGATGTTCATCTCCCACACCATACTCTAAAAAGTGAATATACTGGCATTAGCTCTCTGTATTTAGTCACTCTACTCTCCAAATATCTCTATATAGCCGCATGATAATTTTACCGTTTAGGTTCTGTTCCTGATCCAGGTTTTATATATTCTGGGTTAAATGTCCCTTCCACTCGCGTTTCATAGGCTGATCCCTGTTGGGCTTTCTGCATGTAGAGATATAAAGGTGTGGGCCAGTTGAGTATTGCTCATTTTCACAACTATTTATCACGTTTTTTAAACATCCGGGCACTTTTTAATTTACCTTAAGTTTATCTTTAGGTTTTCGAAGGTTCGTGTGCTACACTGTTCCCTTTGCGTTTTCTGTGGGACTTCACAGCGCGCTGGTCTGTTGGTTTAATTGTGGACAAAAGGTATACGTGTTTTTATCATGAATACCCATATTTTTAATGTTGTGCACTTAAACCCCTTCTTTCCCCTACTTACGGATGTTATGTCTGTTATTCTTCTTATGGGGCGGGTACCTTTTCACTGCCCATTTCTATCGGAAAGAAACAGATAAGGCTGTTTGTTAGTTTTATGTTTAAATTACAGGCAGGAATTCCCTGACTATCCCAGTTTGCCTTCCGCTTAGTAAGGGCTCTTACCTGGATGGGGCAGAATCCTCGTCTCCCTCACCCCTCGTCCTTCACGATTAGTCGGTGTCTCAAGCTGACCGCCGGTCGTCTCACGTCTAATTAAACGAAGAGACCATTGCGCATTTTACGTTGTTTTTAAATATCACGTTCTAGTGCGCTATTGGGCAAGGCTCTCTTGTACCAGGTGAGCGCTGTGAAGTAATTAATTCTGTGCGGGGATATCTTCATCTGTGTTTACTTCCGCTATTCCTGTGAGTTCCATGCCTCGTTTTGGTACGCGGCCATCTTTAATCATCTCTCATGGAATAGACCGCGTTATATGTTCCATTAAACGCTAACTTTATTGTTAGTCCCATTATCTTGCTTCATGCACTGATTCATAGTTGCCTAACATAACTATTATCTCCATTATTATATTTATACTGATCAACCACAATCAATTCTTGTTTGTTTATGGACCAAATATATGTTATTATTTTATTTATTTATTAGCGGGTCACTACTTATAATATAAGTTCGACAACTATCTAGTTTAGATACCTGGTGCTCTGAGTGCACCTAAGTTATACAGATGCATCCTATCTAAAAGTGCATACAGGCAGATTTTGCAAGGCATCAGTTATTATAAATGTGTGGTACTCCCTGTCACACATATATAAGGTAGGGTGCCTGGTATCCAGATTTACTCGTGCGGACTGACCGGGCATAAATGTATTCATTGATTTGCCACGATTCTCATCCAGTCCTCTCTGGAATGTAACCCTTTATTTATCGTGTCCAAGTATATCATGAACCACTGCTCTCGTGATTTGCGTATCATTTCTACATTGCCGCCTCTTCTACTTACGCTCACCTTTTCTAAGATGAACCATGTGAATTCATTACATCCATGGTTCTTCATTCTATAATGGTCTGTTAGGGGAGCGTTTTCTTTTAGATTTTTAATTGCTGATCTGTGTTCCAACAGCCTGATCCGGAGTTCCCTCCCTGTCTCGCCCACGTAGCCGTAGCCACATGGGCAGATTAAGAGGTACACTACACTCTTACTTCTGCAATTATTTAGACTCTGAGGATTCAATGTTTTGCCATTGAAGTGGAGTGTTTTACTTTCAATGCAATTGGGGCAAATGGAGCATGATCCACATTTGTAGTTGCCTTGTGCTTTCTTGTTGCCTGTCAAAGTGCTTCGGGACGGGCCCCTAGGATTTTTATAAGTATGTACCAATGCATTTCTAATTGTCTTGTTCCTCCTGAAGGAAAACAAAGGTTTTGGCATTGGTGTAGACAATTCGCTGTTCAGAATTTTCCTGTTTCGGTTCACAATATTTTTTAATTTGTTACTCAACCCCGAGTATTGGCTGACAAACACTATTCTATTTTGCTGTCTTATCTGTTTTCTCTTTATTCATATCTAAAAGGGCCTCCCTGTTGTAAAATCTAGCTCTTTTCAGAGATGATTTTATTAGTTTTTTCGGATAGCCCCGATCCAGCAATTTTCTCTCTGTGATCTCTGCATGATGGTAAAAATCATCTAAGTTCGTGCAGTTCCGCCTTAAACGCAGAAATTCCCCAAAGGGAATGTTGTCTCTCTGGGATTTTGGGTGATTGCTTTGATATTTTAACAAGCTATTTTTATCCGTTGGCTTGGTGTATAATTCTACCTCCAGTTTCCCCTGGGAATCTTTTAATTTGATATCTAAAAAATCTACACTGCTGTTGCTGTAATGCGCGGTAAATCTAAGATTGTTATCACCTAAATTGAGCCATTCTAGGAAGGAAACCAGCTCCTCACTGGCACCGTTCCAGACAAAGTTGATATCGTCTATGAAACGGTGCCAGTGGTGACATTTTCAAAATAGGGTGCTGCCTTGTTGTGGATATGTTTTGATTCAAAATTAGTCACATAGAGGCAGGCCAGACTGGGGGCACAAGTGGCCCCCATACTGGTCCCCTTGACCTGTTTATACAGGTCCTCTTTGAACAAGAAAATATTATTTTTCAGGACCAGTTCAATACAGCCCAAAATGAATACTTTGTGGCCGTCACTGAGGTCAATATCCCCCAGGATGGTCGATATAACCATAATGGTATCATCCTGGGGGATATTTGTATATAAGGCCTCAATATCTAGAGTGACCAGATATTGAGTGTCCCTATTGAAGGCCATACCTTCAAAGATAGAGATTGTGTGGGCTGTATCTTTCAAATAGGATTTCTGGGCCTGTACCACTGGACGTAAAAAATAGTCCGCATATTTACTAAGTGGTTCTAATAGAGATCCAAGGCTGCTGACAATCGGGCGCATAGGAGGATTTTCAGTATTCTTGTGGATTTTAGGTAATCCGTATATTGCTGGAATTATCGGATTCCTATTAAGTAAAAAATCGTATTCATCATCGCAGATTACACCGGTCTCTCTACCCTGATTTAAGAAGATAGAAACATCTCTCTTTAATTTATCGATTGTTTTATATGAGGTGGGGGTATAATGATCTGTTACATCTAGAAGGGACTTCATTTTATTATCATAGTCTGAGCTGTTAAAAATAACAACCCCACCCCCCTTGTCGGCGGGTTTTATTATTATTTGATCACAATCCTGTAGATCTTTTAGTGCTGTTCTTTGACTGTTTGACAGATTGTTTGTTGTGCTTCCTACTGATGCTAGGGTGTTCCTCACTTCTATCTCCACTATCCTCTCGAATAATTCTACGTTCCTTTCTACCTGATTCAGGCTAGGGGTAAAGGTTGATTTTGGTTTAAAACCAGTTGTATTTTGTTTAGGTTCATAATCTCTATCTGCAAAATATCTATTGAGTCTTACTTTCCTGAAAAAGCTTTTCATATCTTTCTCAAGTTCAAATTTGTTAGGTGGGGCACTGGGAGCGAAACTAAAGCCATATCTCAGGACTTCAATTTCTTCAGTTGTTAGTATTCTGTCGGACAAATTAATAATAGGGAAATCCCTTATCTCCAATACCTTGCATTCCGTGTTTTTAGGTAGTTTGGAATGCCTAAATTTTGAGGTTGTTGGTTCCTCGTGGGCTCGTCCCGGGAGTAATTCCGGTAGCCTCTGTGCCCCCTGAAGGGGCGGCCTCCTAAAAAAGGTTGCTGTTCCTTCTGATAATTTGAATTTGGTCTCCCTGTGTGATCAATGTTGTGTTCCTCCTCCTCACTCGACCCGGAGCTTTCAGAGAAAGTGACTCTCCTGTTACCCCCCCTGGAGTATATTTGTCTGGGCTGTTGGGGCTTATCCCATTTCTGATCCCTCTTGATGGTATAGTAGTCTTTTTGAAGGAATGGATAAACTGATTCAGCACTATAATTCTCAATATCTTTTTTAAGTTTTGTGGATTTCCTATTGGTTAGATAGATTTGGTAGCCTTCGATATCCTGAGCTATCTCCTCTAGTTTCTTTTTTGCATCATCCACTGCCTTATTTTGTTTAATCGCTGTCTCTAACTCCTCAATTTGTTGGCGTTCTAAAATGATGACTTCCTGAGCTGTTTCTATAATCAGGATTAGCCAATCCCTACTACAACGATTGGCTATGTGTGACCATACTTCAAGGAATTTGTTGTTATCTGTAAAGAGTCCTGGTTAATTTCTAATGCGGAGTCCTAATGGAATGACTCCCGCTCTTAGGTAACCCATGAGGAATTCCGCGTGGAGTTCCGTTCTTATCAGTTTTTTTCTAAGGTTTAGGATTTTTATTAGTTCATCATGACCATTTTGATTATTGGTTACATAGGGACCCCCCGATTTGGGTTGTTGATTCAATAGTTTATTAAGTTAGTCCTCTGAAAACCCAAACGTTTTAAAACTGTCCATGGTGAATTACGATGTCTAGAGAATTAATAGTTCAGATTTTAGATACAACACACTGTATGTTAAATACTGTATAGGTTGTTCTACTTGCAGACTCTCCAATCTAAATTCTTAGATACAACTACCAGTATGTTTAATACTATACAGGGTGTTCTATAGACAGACTCTCCAGTCCAAGCTAGACTGTACTTATAATGTTTAGAAATTTGAGAGAGACCACTTGAACACCAAGGGAATAGGGTACTTTAACAGTATAAAAAAGACTTTTTCCCTAGTGAACCTATGCGAGACTACAACTTATACTTAATGTAACTAACAGACCTAATTATAGGACCGCTACACTCATTCACTGACTAATCACTTCAACAGCAGTAATGTAGTACATCATTTGTTGTTGTAAAAATATATTTGTACAAATACAATTAATCCATTAAAAAGCACTCATTTGAGAGCTGATTCATAAAAATACACATAAACAATATGAGAAATGCAATCTATAAAACACAAATTTCAAAAAGCAGTACACTCAATTGGCATTAATAAAACTCAAAGATAAAAAAGATGAAAAGGAGGGATGAGAACAGAAAAAGGAGAGACATACACATGACACAAAACTTGTCAATAAGCGTTGCACGTTGTGAGGCTGCATATACACATAATCCTGACAATATATAATTATTGTTCTACAAGATAAGTGTTTATCTCCCTTGATCGTGCGGTAGAGCGTCGACGCGTTTCGATGGTCTTAGTGATAGGTTACCATCTTTATCAAGACTATTCTAATTAGTCTCTCCCACTTATTTCGGCACTGGTTGGTTGCCCGTGATGTCAAAAAACTCCTGCAGATAAACATATTGCCGTCAGTGTCTTACATGTCATGCATTTAAGTACAGACAGCTCTTATATTTTTGGACAATTCTCATGTCTGGACATATCTACAATATTCGTGCTGCTGATATCATAACATTTCTCATCTCTATATGTTAAAAATGGAGGAATAGACTTCAAATTGCAGTGTTATAGGTCTGTATTTACAAAGAGTGAGGGATCTGCCCTTCTACTGCACACAGAATGAGATAATTATCACAATTCTACAAATTTCACAGTCAGATATAAATAGGTCAATGTCCTGATCCTTTAATATTGGATTCCACCCTTCTTATGCATTTCGCGGTTTAGCACGTTGGACAGAGTTATATTTATTAAAAATAGAGATTTTTCTAACGATGCCATGCTATTTCATCGTTACAGCTCTAGTATAGTTCTGTGCCCTCATTTCAACATCTCAATACTATTATTTAGTAGGAGCCTATTTTACCTTTCACATGTTACTGGGTCTTATACATATTCAGCTTGAGTGGTCGGATGTTCATCTTCCACACCATACTCTAAAAAGTGAATATACTGGCATTAGCTCTCTGTATTTAGTCACTGTACTCTCCAAATATCTCTATATAGCTGCATGATAATTTTACTGTTTAGGTTCTGTTCCTGATCCAGGTTTTATATATTCTGGGTTAAATGTCCCTTCCACTCGCGTTTCATAGGCTGATCCCTGTTGGGCTTTCTGCATGTAGAGATATAAAGGTGTGGGCCAGTTGAGTATTGCTCATTTTCACAACTATTTATCACGTTTTTTAAACATCAGGGCACTTTTTAATTTACCTTAAGTTTATCTTTAGGTTTTCGAAGGTTCGTGTGCTACACTGTTCCCTTTGCGTTTTCTGTGGGACTTCACAGCGCGCTGGTCTGTGTTTTAAAAGAATGCTTGGCTGTTCAGTAGCTCCATAAATCTGGCTTTGGTACGCCAGGGTATTACCACATTGAGAAGGTCAGACAGAAACAAAGGAACCGGTTAATCAATAGAGGGATTTACAATTCTGAAAAGACGTCCTAGTCAATGGTAAGACTGCCTTCAGGTTCACACACATTTTCCGCAATCTGGCAACTTTGTGACTTTAAACGACTCCAAATGTTGAGGATTTGCCATGAGGCTGATTAGCACTCTTGATAAAAAGGCCCACGTACAATGGTACAAAACTAACCAGTTTTGGAGAAAGTCACCTACAGACCTCATCACCACTGCTGGAATTCAGAAAAGGACTCGAGACCTGGATGATCAACTAGCTCCCTGCAGCAGTACTCTCAGTACCTGTATACCCTCACAGGTGATTAGTCACGCTATACAAATCTAGATTGATTGATTGATCGACAGTAAAATCAAAAAACAAAATGATTTTTACTAAACAGATCCAAATGAAAGGGTGATAGGAGACCCCAGAGTCGCAGAGATTATTGGCGTCCCCAAGTTTGCCAATCTGTAGAACAAATTCAGATGTTTTCTTCAGTTGCTGGATTCAACAATAAAATAATGTTCAACGCCAAAAGAATGGTTTATTTAGCTATACCTGCTTTTCCAGAGGAGTGCGGTTGGGAGGTGATGTCTGCAGTCTCTTTCTTCTCTACACAAGAATAGACAAAGGGTAAAAACCTCACTTTCCAGACCAAGTAGCAGGCTGGATCAGAGCACTGAAAAATGCTTGTACTTTTTAAGTTTGGAGAAAGGAACCTATTGTGCACACAGAAAGTGCACTTCGGGTTAGCCCTTTGCAGCGATAGGCCATTGTGGTTCAGCCCCCTTCAGCCATTGCTTTGAGCCAGTGTCGAGCACATTTTGCATCAGCCTGAGAAGCACCCTTCTCTCCCTCCCATGCTATTAGCTACTGTGTGTATTATTCCACCCCTTAGGGAGTACTGCAGAGCACAGCATGAGGCACATTTTTAAAAGCTGGCAGCAGGGACTATTTGGTGTATAAAGACGCAATCTTGGAAAGAAAGATTCACGCTCTAAAATCATGCCTTCAGCATTATAACCAAATACTTGCTTGAAGCAGGAACTAAATAAATACGTGGATTCTCTATAAGATACAACAGTTCTTATTTTGAATCATTTTTGTGCGCAAAAAAGTCTGCAAAACAATTATAAAAAATATATTTCCTTTAAAAAATAACACCTTTTCTTCATCAATATCAAATGGTGGGGAGAGTTGAAACGATTAAAATGATGATCGCACCTCTCATAAACTACCTTGTTAGTATGTTGCCCATAATGCTCTCTGATAACTTTATAAATAAGGTAGATACGGCTATTAGTAACTTCCTATGGCAAGGAAAACAAGCATTTACAATTCAATGGTCTCTGCATTATTAAAGGTAGAGCTATTGGCATTGCTCATTGTTGCAAAGTCATCCTGTGCCCTGGGCACCCTCCAACTTTTTCCTGACTGGAACTGGTGGTAAATGACTCTGACTGACCATGGGCTCTGTTTAACCAGGCCCAGGGCCAGTGCCAAGCCAAAAGGAACACATTAGACCACATTAGAACACAGTTAAGACACCCAACCTACACTAGGGTATACTTCAGTATGGTGGGGTACCCCTGTAGTTGGCATGACCTACCACCTAAGCCCCTAGTATGTAATAGGGCAGGGGATTGAAACTACCTAGAAGTCTCCAGTATCCTGGGGCATGGCAGGTTAGAGGCCAGCAGATTCTCTGCACCAGCATGTGTGCAGTGCTGAAGCCTGAGGTCAGTTTAAAAGATGCACTGGTGGCCAGGACAGTTTTTTAAACTTTAAATTGTGCCCAAACTCGACTTTGGGGGTAGGGGCCCTTACAAATTAAAAACCTACCATGTTTTTGCATATTAGGGACCCCCAGGGTCACCCCTAGGTATACCAGGGGTGGGGGGTCAGTTATCTATAAGAGCGCCCTTATAAAATGAGTTTTTAGAAGCCTGGGTAAAGTGAAATTTTACATTTCACTCCCCACATTGTCTTAAAGAGGCGCTCAAATTCGACTTTGATGCTGGAAGAATTGGGTACGGGTGATCTGCAATATTTCTGCAGATTCAGAAACCCTGAAGTCTCCCCTAGTTGCACAGGGGGTGGGGGTCCGGAAGTAATTAGGGAAAAACTTATAAAATATGGTTTTATAAGCCCTGGTGCTACAAAAGTGGCACAAGTCATTTTCCCCATTGCAAACCCCATGGCCCATAGGTTAACATGGTAGTAAGTGATTGATTAATAAATATTGATAGGAGAGGACTAGCCGGACCATTCGAAGACTTCCCAGAATGGTCGTATTAAATCCAACTATATTATATTGTTGAATTTCTCCTAAAGTGTACATACAATAAGCTATTAGACTTTCTTGTTTGTAAGTCCAAATTCAGCCTTTCAGTGGTCTGCCCTGATTGCTCAGAGTTAAGTGGATTAGCCAGGCTGCTGGGAGGGCAGTGATCTGTTCTATAGGAATGCCAGGCCAGGAGGTGGCGTCGTAAACTACGCTCTTCAAAGGCAAGAGGGGATGCCTGGGTTTTAGTCCACTATGACAGTCGTGACCCAGAGTCAAGACTAGGCTTAAGAAAGGTATTTGCAGATGTTACTGGGATGGTCCATGAAAATGAGATATCCCAGGGGGTGTGTTTAGCCAGCTCTTACCTCCTTGCTGGAAAATCAGCCATTATGGATTTGGAAGGATGATGCACTCTGGGACAAACTAATGCAACACTCCGTCGGATGTGGTCATAACTAGGAGGAGTTGCCCTGCTCTAATTGATCAGCAGTGACCTGGTGCTTGACCCAGAGAATTTTGAATAAGTATCTGAGAGGGGCAGAGCCCTCCAGATCTGCTGCTTGAAACTGAATGAAGCAAGAAGTGCCCTGCTGAAGATTTTGCTGTGTGCAAGGAACTCTAAGGCATGACCTATGAAGACTGCACCCTCTGAAACTACAGCCCTGTGGATTACCTTGCTGCCAAAAGACTCAAGAGTGGAAACTCCCTGCAAGCTACAGGTTAACAGAGCGCACCTGAATAGCCCCACAAAGAATTCAAAGCCTGGCGTACCAGTGGATTTGGTAAGAGTTTTGTTCAAGTGGATTGCGGAATTGAAGTTTCATTCTTTCAAGGACCCTCTTGGATATTCCAGAACCTTGGATTATGTGTTGGATACTTTGGGACCTGCAAGCAGAACGCCAGGAAGGTGTTCTAACTGGACCCCGCTTGCGGAAGAAGGTGGCCCACTACAGTGGTGAGAATTCTTCAGAACAATTTATAAAGGTGTGTCCCTGACAGAGAAAACAAAAATGACTTAAAGGGGCGCTGTTGGTTTCTAAGCACTAGAAAGTGACTAATCTTTAAAAATTCATATATCAGGTTCCCTACAGTGAATTATTCTCGTTTTGGTGTCATTTAAAAGATAAAAATATTACCTATTTTTATAAATTGGTGTTGGATTTTTATTTTTTGTGGTGTCTTAATTATTTACTGAAATGGTGTTTATTAAATGCTTTACATACCTGTCTTTGAAGTTAAGCCTGTCTGCTCGCAGCCACGTTACCAAGGGTTGAGCAAAGGGATACTTTTCTAAGACTTATGCTGCGTCCTATCATGTGTTAGTGGCCTTATTGCCAGTGGCAGACCTACATTTGCCCCTACCAATAACCCACTTTCCAACACTCATGAATTTTTTTTTCTTTTTTTTTAAACATAAATAAATGGTATTGTCATTTACAATGGTAATAGGTGAGCATTAAAGAGTAGTAGAGAGTATTCACGGACACAGAGCCACACACACAGAAAGCCACACACACACACACACACACACACACACACACACAGAGCCCCACACACACACAAAGAGCCCCCCCCACACACACAGAGACCCCCCCACACACCCAGAGCCCCCCACACACCCAGAGCCCCCCACACACCCAGAGCCCCCCACACACCCAGAGCCCCCCACACACAGGGGAGCAAGCACAGCCAGGGGGCAGGGGAGCAAGCACAGCCAGGGGGCAGGGGAGCAAGCACAGCCAGGGGCCAGGGGGACAAGCACAGCCAGGGGTCAGTGGTGGTGCTGGGTGTGGTGGTGGTGGATGTGGTGGTGGTTGTGGTGGTGTTAATGTGTTGCAGAGCATTGTGAATGTTGTGCAGCATGTTTAAAAGTTATAAGTTATAATTAAGAAAATGTTATAACCATTTGTCACTTTATATATAACCTAGAAAACATTATATACATTTGACGTATCCTAATAAAAACTGAATTAACACCAAAAATGTGTTCTAGTTTTGTTGTTTATGCAAGGAAGGGGGCAGTGGGGGGAGTGGAGGTATAGGGAGGGGTGGGGTAGGAGTGGAGTGGAGGTGCAGGGAGGGAGGGGATGGGGGAGAGGAGGTGCAGGGAGGGAGGGGTGGGGTTGGTGGAGTGCGGGTGGAGGGAGGGGGTGAGTGAGGGAGGTGGAGGGATTGAGGGGGAAGTGAAGGTGGGAGTGGAAGTAGAGGGAGGGGGAGAGGAGGTGCAGGAAGGGAGGAGGGAGTGGAGGTGGGAGTAAAGGTGGAGGGAGGGGGAGTGGAGTTGGTGGTGGGAGTGGAGGTGGAGGGAAGGGAAACAGGAGTGGAAGTGGAGGTGGAGGGGGTAGAGGGAGTGGAGGTCGGAGTGGAAGTGGAGTGAGGGGGAGAGGAGGTGTAGGGAGGAAGGAGGGAGTGTCAGGGGAGGTGGGAGTAAAGGTGCAGGGAGGGAGGGGGGAGTGGAGGTGGTGGTGAGAGCAGAGGTGGAGAGGGGGAATTCGGGTCTTTGAATAGCACATTACACAGTGATCTCTGCATTTGTGCCCTAAACATGCAAACCTACCCTGTCAGCACCACACCCTGGGAGTCCCTGGACATACACAGATCTCTGCAGCAGGTGCCTTCATCCAGTGTAATATCTTAAAAGTGCTACTAAATGTCTAGGCTGCTGTATGCAATTTTTGTGGGAAAGGAGTGTCACTTTCACACATGCAGGGCTCAAACTACCGATTTTGTTTGAAGCCCAGGTCAGCCATGCCTGGGATAAAACGGATGGGATGTCCCGGGACAGAAAAGGGAGATGCGAGATTCAATGTGACCTTTAAACCCATCAGCAGTAGATAGGGTCATGGAAGGTGCGTGTATCCCGGAGGGGTGTGTGTATAAGCAGTAGCGCAGCTCGGATTCCATGGGCCCTGGTGTGAGCAAGGACAATGGTGCATTGGTATGACGCTTTCATCGTATTATCCAGCAATGATCAGAGTTCAGTGGCCCCCTCGGGGTTCTGGTGCTACTGCACCTGCTGCACCAATGGCAGGAAGTCATGGGATTTGAATTGCTGTAGGATCCGGTTGCTAAAGTATAAGCTTCACATAAAGGGCGGTAAAGACATGGGGCCACCTTTCTGCGGCAGTGGTGTAACGATCTGTAACTAAATGCAACAAAATGACCCCTGAGCAGCACACGGAGGTCTCGTAGTGTGGGACGGGGCAAAGGGGGGGGGGGGCTGCACATGCAACAGGCAAGCGGGCACGACAGAGTGGCCTGCTGGGTCTTGCAACATGCTCTAGAAGTGGTGAAAAATCAACAAAGCTTCATTAATAAGGGATTGGTCTTTTAAAGACCTGTAAAGTACTGGGGGGGGTTGCTGTGTTTGCACAGGAAGCTGTTTCAGCCCGGGCTGTCACACAACCTGTGCACTGCCAGCAACCTGCCAGGCCAGTGCACAACACTTGCATCACCCTATCTCTGCCTGCCATTGCGCTCCATGCTTCTGAAAGGTAAAAGAAAAATGTGCATTTACGTTTCAAAAGTCCGATCCTGCAGCAGCACACTTCCAAAACCCATAAATGCCAGTAACCCGATTCAAAGTCCCATTCTTCCCATTTTTTTTATATCCCCCTCTTTGCTTATCTGAAATGTTGGCATGTATGGGTGCCTGACACTGCCCCGGCCACCGCGGCCTGTCTCAGACTACCCAGGCGCTCCCCTGAATTCCGTTTTACTTGTGGGCCCCAGAACAGAGAGAGGGCTTGCGAGCCTACAGACCCAGTGGCTTCATTCCAAACACTGATTGGAAACAACAGGAGCTGGTAATCTATGCAGCTCCACTCTCTTCTGTATGTAGCAATAGGTAGCGCATAGAGCTGAGCCCAAGGCGCATAAATTCGAGTTTAGTCACATGGGGCACTTCTAAATAATTCACTCTGGCGCTGCTGTTGTTTGTCCCATTGAGCTCGTCGGATTGTGTTGTGTGCAGTGCAGCGCCCCTCCCCTCCGTCTCACCCGGCTACTCCTGCTCATTGTGTTCCCGCTCAGTAAGTGCCTGCACAATGGGGGGGTCGTGGCAGGGTGATCCTCGGCTGCCTGCATTGTTCTCAGTGCCCCACCTTTCATCATTAGATCGTAAGATCTGTTGCTTGAGGGGTTGAATGAGTTTTCGAAGTCGGGACCCAAGGATATTAACTGTGCCGCTGACTCCAGGACACGGTTGCTCTGAAAAAAGTAATAATCCATTCAGCTATCCTACGAAATACAGATCTGTGATCTGCACGGTGTGCGTTCTTTGCAGCAGGCATATTAACCCTCTGCGCTACTTTGTGCCACTAGGAAAAACTCCGATCTCACTCTCTAGCAGAAACATTCATCACAAGCGCTATCTTGACATTTATATTGCTGCCCAAAAGCTAGATACACAAGGAATTCTGCAGAAGGTGTTTTTGTAAAATAAAAATAACATAACTTGTAAATTACTGCTAGAACACAGTGACCCCCCCCCTATTGAGGTCAGCGCCCAGTGGGGCTGCACCAGTCGCACTGCCCTAAAGCCGACCCTGAGGGCATGTGTTTACTGCACTCTCTGCGTGCACACCTCGCCGCCCGTCGAGTACGAGTAACAGAGACAACCGTGATTAATACTCTGTCTCATCCACCCTAGCGCTGAACACTCCCAAAACGTCACTTCCACTGAGCTTGAACTAATTAAAAGGAAGACACAAGTCCGCCCTGTGAGAAGGAAGGCGAGCTCACTACACTGCACCCGACTCAGAAAATGAATGCAATTCGAACTACGAGTAACAGAGACAACCGTGATTAATACTCTGTCTCATCCACCCTAGCGCTGAACACTCCCAAAACGTCACTTCCACTGAGCTTGAACTAATTAAAAGGAAGACACAAGCCCGCCCTGTGAGAAGGAAGGCGAGCTCGCTACACTGCACCCGACTCAGAAAATCAATGCAATTCGAACTACACAAACAAGATTTGGCCGGGAGCCAGCATGCGCACACACACAGCTGAAATAAAACAAACTGGAGAGGGGTGCACGCGCGCCCAGCATCTGTCTTCAATTTCCGCGGGCCCTGACAGCTGGTAATTGAAGAAATATGCCCTTCTGCTGCGCGTGTCCGCATGGAATATGCACTAGGCGGAGCAACTCTAACGCCTATGGCCTATTGCGGGCTCTCTTGTAAAAACACACGCATGCGAGGGCCATTTGCCATGCAGCTGGCAACAAAAACCAGCAAAAATCACGAGCTTTCTGAAATTCGGTAGGTACAATTTTCGAAGCTCTCAGAAAAGGACTCTTAAGCCACGCCCACTTCGTGGGACGTAGGCCGAGCCCTAAAAAGGGAGGATCTCCAAAAGTAAATTAAGGTTTGGGAAAAACATCGGAGGAGTAGGCCTTCCAAATTTCAGAAATGATCAAATAGCATACCTTTGCAAACAGGGAGCTGCATGGTTCATAGATAACCCTAATTACAAACCACAAAGGGTAGATGTGGAATTACACCTCACTAAAGGAATTCCACTCCAAGCAATTATGACAATGCAGACCAATAAACTGGAACACTCTAAATATATAAAATAATAAATACAAAAAAAGCCTTAAAACAGCTGGATTCTATTTCTACAACAAAAATGGTTAAAATATCATTGAGCCATCTCTCCCATGACAATTTACTTTCTGTTTTTTTTTTTATAAGTTGCAAGTAAACTTTGCCTGATACTTCTTTCCTTCTCTCAAGGAGCCATTATATAACCATTCACTCCAAGATATATGGGTATATATGTGTGCGTTTTAACTCCACGTTAAATATTTCGGTAACTTATTTCTGACTGACCCAGTACAAGTTCAGACTCCTTGTTAGCAGGATCTTGTTCCCTACCACGACACTGTGATCTCGCTGTGTTTGTTCTTGTGGGCAATAGTAGCGTTTGCTTTTGCTTTCAGCGTTCTAGTATGTGTAAGCCTGCTTTCTGGCTTTGTGTAGCCAAAACAGCACAAGATATTGCAGTTGTGCAGTTGTGTATGGACTGTAAGTCATCATTTCAAACTCTTTTCATGAAGCTGGGTGCACTTCTGCTTTTACTGCTGGCAAGGTTGTGGGACACTCTGCTAGTGTAGGAGTCACTGCGTTCAATTTTCACATTTATATAACAGTCACGGCATGTGCAAGTCATTTGTAAATCATGTTTTTAATAAGCTCCTTTTATGGATCTGGATGCGTTTTCTCCTTCGGTGCATCCATTCACTGTGTCTTCATATTTCTGTACTTCTGGCACTCGCATGAGAATTGGAAAGAATTATTTTTCTCAGCTAATGCTATGCAGAAGTCTATGCTGGCATGCATTCGGCGCATCATTTTGCAGATGTTGTTGAATGAAAACACGGTAAATGATTTGTTAGCAAAAGACAAACAGATGATGGACGGAATGCAGAGCAAATCAAACATTCAACCCCAGTAAAGAGATCTGGGTTAAATCCATCGTTCTTTTTCTCACTCTGCCACCCTAGTTTAGACCTGGCCATATGCAAATCAGTCTTGACCCGGTGCCTCATGGGAACAGTCCAGCCCGAACTGCCAAGCCAGGTCCTCCTTGGACCCGAAAAAAACAATGATTTGTTAGCTACATGATTTATTTTATGTTAGTAAATAGTTACTGCTGGTTTATGTCTTGAGGATATCTTTTTGGCAAGCCTGCTTTTGTAATAAAGACTCTTTGTATCCTTAAGCGAGTACATGTCAGTTGATCACTGTCAGAGGGGCACATGATGTTGATCTGTTGAGGAAGGAGGGAGGAAAGGAGTAGGTCTTTTGAGGTCGTACAATGGTGATCCAACATTATACGCTGCCTGTTTCCCCTCTGATCCTGACGTCATTACCTATATGGAGCAGCGCTTTTTCTACGATTGTATGCTTCGTCTCCATTCAAAATTCAAGCCACAGGCAACACCTGAGCAACTTCTTTGAGCTCTCCAGTCAGCTCAGCGAGTTAACATACATGCTGAGAAGTTTGTCTACAAGATGGTAGCTCACAGCCATGCTTGACTGACCCAGACCTTCATCCTTCTGAAGCAATAAAATGAGTATCATTGTGATCAATCTAACACCAATTTCACATGGTTTTATTACCCTGCAAGACTTTATTTACAAGTTGACATGCACTAGTGGATTATTACTGTTTCCGGGTATTTTCCTCTCGTCCCATTGTTTGCTCCCGAGCATCCTGCGTTGTTGCGTGCCCCTACAACCCTCCCTTTCAGTCCCATGTTTCTGCTTGCCCCCTCCCTTCCCACTGCTGTACAACATGGCTAACTGGTAGGCGAGACCTAATGGCTTTGCCAAGGCTTGTTTTTGGTTACAATCAAGGGTTAAACATTACAGTTGGGGAGAAAGATAGCAGAGATGTATTTTCAAGAGTAAATGCAGTGACGTAGCTTGGTGGGGCCCCGGAGGCGGCGGTCCAACCCAGGTGTTATTTTTTTGGGGGGTGGCGCCAAAGCAAGTTTTGTTTTTTCTTTATTCTCGTCAGTCTTGCTAAACACACACACATCCTTGTTCTTGTCTGTCGCCTGCAACCGTCCCGCCCCCCTGCCGTCATCGTTCCTCACCAGCACCCCTCCCGCTCTTACTGCCACTGGGCGGCAATGCTCGGGATCGTCCTGGGCATCCAAAGTCCTAGCGACGCCACTGTGTAAATGCTTTCATCTCATGGTGATGTGTAAACATCAACGCTGCTCTAAAAAAACAGGATTATGCAAAAAGACCTCATGTGCCCTGACCCGGGGCTGTCACAAGGAGAGGACATGAGGGGCATAATGCCGAAAGACCCCCACTTTATTAACTTCATGTATCGACTCTAAAGAAAGCCTGCCTTGCTGTCTAATAAGAAAGAAAAAGCTCAACACTGTAATACCACTAGATGGTACAAGATGCTGAAGGTGCCGTGTTTTCTCTTTTCCTTGGAGGACACCTTTTTTAAGTCTCGGCAAGGCAGCGCTTGCGCGGTCTCTTCGAGACATGCAGTATTCAGGATATGAGCATAAAGCTCCGCCCACTTTCCGCCCATCTTTGTAATTGGGTCCTATCCCTGTCCTTTGTAAATGGTGTCTTTTCATTGGTCAATAGGCTTAGTAGTCCCTCCTTAGTACCGCCTTGTCTCATCTTGTAACCTCCCATGAGAACACCCCTGGTTACATGTGTTATTACTCCCTAGGTTTTAATAACAGCCTCAAGGCACTATTTTCTTCAAAGGTTTCAGGCAGGACACACACTTAGTCCTAAACTAGGATGGCAGTGGTTACTTCACTCACTAGAATATCTCACATTTATTTGAGACCATCTATAAATTTCAGCTCCACACAGAGTACAACATAATCCGAAATTAATGTAATAATTCTTTTGTCACATTTCAAAGCTACTAATTGTATATCTGGGCATACCTATTTGAATGTCCTCGTAGTACTGTCTTGCATGCAATGCATTATGGGTAGGGTGGATTTACCATATCTACTGCAGGGTGCAGTAGCATATGTGACCAAAAGAGGTCCCCTTTTGGCCACATATGGCACTGCACCCTGCAACATGGTTAGGTAAAAAACATTGCCATTTATAATGCCAACAACTCCATTTTTGTAGACATTTAGTGCTGGTGCCTTGCTCACTAGGGACCTCTAGAAGCAGCTTGCAGTACTGCACCGAGACATGCAGTGCTGGTGCCTTGCTCACTAGGGACCTCTAGGATCAGCGTGCAGTACTGCACCTAGACATGCAGTGCTGGTGCCTTGCTCACTAGGGACCTCGAGGAGCTGCTTGCGGTACTGCACTGAGACTTAACAATGCTGGTTCCTGGCTCACTACGCAAGCATTTGCAATACACTAGGTCTTGCATTACTGAAAGTGTGAGATATTGGCACTGCATTATGATTTGCAGTGCCAATACCTCAACCTATCAGTAATGCGAGACTTATTGCACTGCAAATGCTTGTTTATACTTTGAAGCAAATTGATAAGGAACCAGCAAACGCTTCTGAAAGGCATGCCCTGCAAACAGAGAGCCTACATGGGGTTTCAGCAAGCACCACCTGCAAGTCACACCCCTTCAAGTGACGTGTCTGATAAGACACAACAAAATAAACGCTGTGTCCTGGTGCTCTTCTTCCAAGCCCTGCAGCGGTCTAGAGTTTGACATGCTTAACATGCCACACCTGAAAAACCTCTACGAAATGCCTTGTCTTGAACAGGTGCAACACATGTGACATGTGCTGCACCACATGGCCTTCCAGTGAAGTCACGCTCTATGAACTGAACATATCACTATTATTATTATTATTATTATTAATATTATTGATATATTGTATTTGTGAAAAAAGTGGAGGTTTTCCTTGAACAGCGCACATTCAGTGCATCTTTGATGGTAGTAAGCAAGCCTGAGAATTAGGTTAGGTATTGCCAAGCCTAATAGCTTTGCCAATGATTATTATTAACAAATCTGTACAGCGCATAGCTGTCTCAGCAATGGGGCGTCCCAGCGCTACCCAAAAATACCCGTAAGTAGTGACAGCCCGGGAAAGGGAGAGAGAGTTACGCTGGGAAGAGCCAAGTCTTTATGGCTTTCCGAAAAAGTAGATGATCTTCGAGGCCTCTAATAACAATAGGAAGGGATTTCCTGAGCTTGGCAGCCAGAACTTTAAAAGGACGACCACCCGCTCTGGCTCTTAAAACTCTGGGGGTGTATGCCAGCCTTGGTCAGCTGACCGCAGGCAACGGCTCGGGACATAAGAAGTTAGCAAGTCAGATAGTACCGGTGGGGGTTTGTTTAGTCAAGATTTTGTGGGCGACACATAGTGTCTTAAACTGAATTATTTTCTCCACCGGTAGCCAGTGTAATTTGGATAGAGACCTAGACACAGAGCATGTTTACGGCAGCGCCAGTAAAGTACAGGCTGCTACATTTTGTATTTGATTGTTTACTTCATGATTTGATAGGAGACGGACATTTGCCTGCCATCTGTACCCACCACCCACATGATGTTCTCATGAACACAACCATTAGCAAAGCCGGTAGCTCTGGCATTGGCTGCCAACTTTGGCTTTCCCAATGTTTTTGAATGTTTTTTGGAAAGCAGTGCAAGGGGACTTCTTTTGTGTGCCACTCACAGATAAACCAATGTCTGAAGTGAGCTGAGCCTAAGCTTCATTGTCTATGCTATGGTGGGTGGAAAGAAATGTGAATGACACAATAAGAGACCAATGGATGAAGAGAAATGTCCAATAGCCACTACAAGTTTGTAGATTATGCATATCATTTTATTAAATCAAGAAGTCTCGGCTAACGCCAAACCTAACAACCATTGGCTGAGTCAACAGCTCTTTTGTTGGCTACCAGCCTTTCAGCTTTTTCAGTGATTTTTTGTCATGGTTTTTGTAAAACATTTTGCCAATAAAAAAAAAAAGTTGGTAAAAGCAAGAATATTTTTGTATAAAAAAAAAAGCATACATTGAAGAAGACATCCGTGCCACAGAAGAAAAGTACTTTATTTGCGAAAGTGCTACTTGTGAAAGAGTAGAATGTAGTCACTCACGGCGACTTACTCCAATGGCTGGAGTGGGCTCACCTATCGCTCCATGCTAATGCCAAACCTAAAAATCGAGTGACTGGTAAAAAAAAAAGATTGGCATAAACAGAAAATATACAACATGACTGAAAATTCAAATATTCAGGGACTAGAGGAAAAATATTGGAGCTTATGAAAAAAATTAAAAGGAACAAACTGAATTTAAAGGCAAACTAATACATAATTGGCATAAATACACAACATGAGCTCGCTAGGGTTCAAGAAAAGGGAATTTTCGGCACTATGGTGGAAAAATATTTAAATGCCACACACAGTGTGCGACATGTATACACTTGTTGATGTCAGAGGTTGGCACTCTGCAGTTAAAATCAGGCTTTAATAAGTATTTTAAGAAAGTCTGCGAATATATCCCCCACCTTCTACACTTTCAAGGGGTTCCCCACAGGTAGAAGGCAGGCCAATGGCTGAAGACCCAGGCCTCTGCCAGATGTCTCCAGATCGCAGGAATGCCTAGTGTGCACCAGCAGCTTACACCCCTCAACCAGATGTTCACAGCACGCCGCCCGCCACCAGAGCTGGGCCCAGATGTGAGGGCGCACAAGGCAGTCATCAGCTGGAAGAGCTCCCAGATGCGGGCACCGCTGCCTAATCAGATCAGCACACACCATTCATGTGCTAATGGTTTGTTTAATTGACACAACAAATAGTCCCTTGGGGCACTCCAGTAGCAGCTGTGTTAAGAATATCCCCTCACAACTGCCAATGTCAGAAGCACTGGGGCTGCTCTACACCGGCTTTCAAGTGGAGACGTCCCCACTTAGGGGTCTTGCATAGAAGCCATGGCATATTGTACACTAGGAGTAGGGTGTCAGTTAGCAGAACTGGAGCCATTCGGCAACAGTCTAAGGTGAATTCTGATTTGACATATGAATGAGCCCTTACATATTTTAGACAATCATTGGTAAAGTCGGTAAGTATGTCCTTGGAAGGTCTAAGACTTTTATTTGTGAAAATATATGCATCACACAAACAAATCAGCAATATAAAAATCAAGGTGTGGTTCAGCAGCCATGGCACTTTCGTACCCTCTTTTAAAGGAAGCTGTGTGTGCATGTGATCAGCCAAAAGACCCGCCTTCACACTGTAAGCCAGCTAATGGATGAAGAGGTCTCATTCATTGCCCTGTGCTGCATCCCATGGTAGGAGGAAGCAACACGTCACTGACGCTAGAAGAGATCAATGCACGAAGAGGGCTGATCGAGAGGGGATTCATATACATGTGTGTGTGGAGTTATAGTTAGCATTGGTCATAAAATCTCAATGTATGTGTAAAACATGAGAAATTCACCTAAAAGCACATTTAAGTGCAGTTATGGTTATGAATTAAAACAAAAAAAAAGAAAAAAAAACACTGAAAGCCACAAGTACTGTTTAGGAGCACAATGCATGACAGCCAGGCAAGCCATGGCTAACAGGCCAAGTGCTCAGCTGTAATCAGCCCCCCACCCCAGGCTATAGCAATTTTGTGATATGTGAAAAGAAATCGCAAAATAGCCACCTTTGTAAAAAATCTCTCCATTTTCACAAAACTGCCCTCAAAATGGGAGTTTATAACAAAAAACAGGGCTGCCTCTCTTTTTCCTGGCCTTGCGCTGTCGCTGAGCCAGGAAAAGAAGTGTGAGCAATAGGCTGGCAGGCAGTGGCTAACTTCCTTTGTTGCCTGCCTTGTAAATGCAGAGTCGACTCCGGTGCAATTAGCCTGCGTCCCACCTCAGACATTTTAGTGTTCCCCTTGCAGACTCTGCGGTCCTTGGCCAGCCTCACATGTTTCAGTGTTCCCCCCTGAGGACTCTGCAGACCCTTGGAAGTTACTCCTTTACCCTCCCCTCCACTGCTCCCAGTCGCTCCTCTCCATACCTTGGCCACACTCCCTTCGCTGCCCTCCTTTCTCCTGTTCAGACCTAACCTCTCTTCCATGTCACCTCTGTTTTTGTTTTACATTTTTTAATAAAGCACAAACTTGGACGAAGGGCAATAAAGGTGTTAGAGTGTTTTTCATGAGCACCAAATTACAGTACACAAGGCCAGATTTGTTTCTTTTTAGGTCTCGGACTGCGTAGGCTGCGCTTGCGCAGTCTCGCTCCGAGACTTTATGTTTCTCATAGTGAGGCTTGAACCCGCCCCTCTTCTCCATTGGCTGGCTGCCTAAATGGAGGCCAGCCATTGGAGGAGAGGGGCATCACTCCGTTTAAGCCCCGTCTTTTTCGTATTCTGGGGGTGTGTTTTTTCGCTTCTTTCTCTTTTCTTTCTCTCCTCTTCCCATTGGCTGGAATTTTACATTCCAGCCAATGGGAAGAGGAGAGAAAGAAAAACACTCCCGAATCCGAAAATGACGGTGGTTTCTCCGAGGCATTTCTGCATTGCCTCGGAGAAACATCGTGGCGTTCATGGCGTGGTCCGCTTTCCACCCGGAGCTCGCTTGTTTCTTTCTCGTTGCAGGTTGTTTAGGACGTCAGATTTTCTGAACGGGAATCGGCTTGCTGTCGTCCGGAGTAGTGATCGTGGCAAGGAGCTGGGGTTGCGGTGGTAGGATCTGCCGAACGAGAAGCCTACATCGAGGATCAGCTGTTTACAAGTGATCAGAGGTTGCAGGGAACGGCAAGCGGTGACCGAGCAGGGGTTGGGGTGGAGCTGTGGGCATCTTTTCCTGGTGAAGGCCGTTTTCTTGTTTTTATTGCATCATGGGTTGCATACAAGTTTAACATTCGGTAAATGCGTCTGCCCGTATATGTGTTCCTAAAGTGGGCAGTTTCTTATGGAAATTCAACAAGGGAAAGTGTCACGTGTTAATCCCCACAGGCAGCTGTGCCGTGAACATCTGCAGTAACAGTAAACAAACCTCACCACTTAAAGCGGCGTGAGAGGGGTGCATGTCCAATTCTTTGTTTTACGCCGAGATGCTGTTTGGGGCAAATAAACACCCCTCTTTCTCTGTAATGGAAAAAGGGGTTTGTTTGCTGTCATGCCCACAAACCTGTCTCCCATGCTGCTTGTGCCCTCAATAATGGCCTCCACATGTGAGTAAGTCCTCTCTCTTATTCGTGTTGTCAGTTGCTGGGAGCCCATTCGCTCCTGAGGCCTCTCTGTTGCTAACGGGAAGATGTTTCTGCAGGTGACCATCTCTGTCTCTGTGAGATCCGACTCTGCCGGGACCCACATAAACCATCGTCCCTCCCGAACCTGAATCGAATGAGGATGTGGCGGAAGTACCAGACCTGCCGGCTGCAGAACCAGGTTCATGTCTCGGCAACGGCCCAACAACCTGTGATTTGGGGCAAATCAGACAATCTACGCGTGTCTAAAAACAAAAAAATGAATGTGTCCTCGGGGTAGTCCAAACCTGCAGACAAACACGGGAACATGTGCAGGACATTTTTCGAATTTCTTTGGGGAAAATATAAAATAAGCCGAACGGACGGGGGATATCACGTTAGACCAACCCCAAATTAATGCAACACGAACACCAAACAGCCCTTGTTGTATCTACTTCTAACATCCATACATGTGCAAAAAAAACATGTTTATTAGGGACACAAACGTTCTTCTACCCCCACGCACGTATTTCCTCAGGTGCAGATTTAATGCCCTCAGTTTCTCCTATGCACCCCCGCACACACATCTCTCCTCGGCTCCAGGTTATCAGGTGAGTAACTATTGGGCGATTGCTTAATCTGATGGCACAATGTTCGCTCCTTTGTTGGGTGCTGTGTTTTTTTAAAGCTCTCAATAGAGACCACGCTGTTCAGAGATTATAAGAGCCTGTGATATTTACTTTGCATACGTAGTGTATATATGTGGGTGTGTGCTTAGGTTTGGATTTGTAGGCTAGTTTACTTACTCGTGTTATTTTAATACAATAACTGATAGGTTACATGTTTAACATTCTGTGGCTTCGTGTCCCATTTGCCGTATTCCTGGAAGAGTGGCAAAGGCTCCAAATGACATCTACGTTAATGTTAGCAGCAATGTGATAACTTCTTTCTTGTTTTAATAGGCTTTTGTGTTTTTCAATTTGAGGTTAGCAAGATACTTTTACCCTACATACTCTCCACGGTCTGCACACAGGCCTTCCAGCACTTATCACTGCACCGGCAGTGTTACAATAATCTTCTAACAGAGCATTACCCCACGGGGTAGAGTACTACTACCCATTTGCTAATACTCTTCTGCAACTTTAATTTTGTCCATGATAAATAATTTTGCCTTGTTTAAACTACCAAACCGGGGAACTGAGGAACAATTTTCTCGCTTGCATTGGGGTACATTGCGCTTTTGTCACAGCTCAGAGTTAAGTCAAAGGAGCCTCTATGATGGCTTTTGCGCCTCGCTGTCCTGCTAATGTTGTTATACTGGAGCCTTGGTTTATTAACATGGGGAGGAGTTGTTCTAAGATAATTACAGATAATCTATGTGGCAAAGTAATGCTCCGGTCCCAATATAGAAGCGCAGTTCCGGTGTGCTTTTGTTTTTGGGGAGTCTGTGTATGTGGCTCTGTCTGTCTGTGTGTGGGACTCTGTCTGTCTGTGTGTGGGGCTCTGTCTGTCTGTGTGTGGGGCTCTGTCTGTCCGTGTGTGGGGCTCTGTCTGTCTGTGTGTGTGGCTATGTCTGTCTGTGTGTGTGTGGCTCTGTCTGTCTGTGTGTAGCTCTGTCTGTGTGTGTGGCTCTGTCTGTGTGTGTGGCTCTGTGTGTGTGTGTGTGTGTGGCTCTGTGTGTGTGTGTGGCTCTGTGTGTGTGGTTCTGTCTGTGTGTGTGGCTCTGTGTGTGTGGCTCTGTTTGTGTGGCTCTGTGTGCGTGGCTCTGTTTGTGTGGCTCTGTGTGTGTGGCTCTGTCTGTGTGTGTGGCTCTGTCTGTGTGTGGCTCTGTCTGTGTGGGTGTGTGTGGCTCTGTGTGTGGCTCTGAGTGTGTGTGTGGGTGCAAATGCAATAGGTCTCGCATTTGTGAGAGATTAAGCTATTGGCATTGTAAATTACAATGCCATTTATTTCTATGTTTTAAAAACTAAAATAATGTCAGAGCAATGCCAATAGCTCTAACTTTAACAAGGATGTGACCATTACATTGTAAATGCTTTTTTTTTTAGGAGAGCGTAAGTGATTTGCACAGAATCACAGGATGTTGAGCGGATGCCAGGATTCAAGCATGGTTTGCCAGCTCCAAAGTCCTTAATTTTGGCCATTAGGCCATATGCCCTCTCCTCTGCAACCCCCTCCCCCACACATACACACACCCGTCCAGGGACTTCTTTCTTCACCCCTCTGTCGTGCCCCCCCAATTAGGACAGGAGCCAGGAGTAGTAGTCGACACGTCTTTATTTCTCTGTGTCCTACTCATAACTGAACTTCCCCTCTGACCTACTTCCGCTTCCTCCCCACGCCCCTTCCTCTATTGCCTGTCCTGTCGCAGACAGGGGTCAGGCAATCACAATACTACATCTCCCCCTTTTGTACAAAGTCTTACTGCTCTTTAGATCTCTTCGATGAGACAAGTTGGCCGTCTGGTCTGTCGTTTGGGGCGGTCGGCATGCTCTGGTGTTCTGACTCTGTGACGCACCGTGTTGACTTGTCTTGCTGGACTGGGATGGTTGTGGTCACTGCTCCCACTTCGGCTTTCCAAGTCAGTGGTGGACTCCCAATATTGACTCTCATTTCGCTCATGAGAGTTACATTTCTTGAAATGTGAGATATTTCGAGTGATTCGTTTGTGATCAGCCTCTGCTGTGATCATAGTTCCTTTCCGGCTACTGACCTTCAGAGGGTGAGCGAGGTAGCGACTGTCCGCTTTTGTTCTTCGGTCACGTTGGACCATCACCCAGTCTCCTTCCTGAATGTCAGTGTCTTTTGCGCGTCTGCGCTGGTCAGCGTATGTCTTCATTTGTAGTTTCTTGTCATAGTCTATTTTGACTAGTGTTTCATGGTTGACGTTCATGGCTTGAGGTTGGAGTGTACTGTCCAGAGTGGGCAATCGAGTGCGGGGAACTCTTCCCAGCATCAGAGTGGCTCGGCACTGATTTGTCGTGGTGTGAGGCGTGGTGGGGTATGCCCTCAACACTTCATTTAGAGCTTGTTGGATGTCCAGGTGAGCCAGTTCTGCTTGTTGCACTGCTTTCTTCAAAGTTCCCATGAAGCGTTCTACCATGCCGTTGGCTTGGGGCCATAGGGGTGTGATTTTTTGATGTTTGAAATTTAGATGTTTTGCGAACTCTGCGAATTTGTGTCCATTGAACGGTGGTCCATTGTCTGATTTAACTCGCAGTGGAATGCCCCATGCTGCAAACGTTTCGTCAAGGACTGGGATCACTGCGGTCACTTTGGTGGATGATACTATGTGTGCAAACGGAAACCTCGAGTATTCGTCCATGACGACGATGATGTATTGGCTTGATTTCAAAGGGCCGAAGAAATCAACGACAACTTGCTGCCAAACTCCTTCCGGTAGCTCCGACATTTGTAGGGGAGCTGGTGGTTCATCACGGCTTACTAACTGACATGACGCACAGTCCTTAAGTGTTGCCTCTACCATCTGATCCAGTGTTGGGAACCAGATGCGTTCTCGTAGAGCCTTTTTTGTGGCACTTGTCCCTCTGTGGCCTTCATGAGCGAGGTTGATTACTCCTTGTCTTAGTCTTTGAGGAATGACAACCCTCCCCCCTTGCAAAATTAAACCGTCCTCGCTGATGGACAGTTCCTCGTGAACATGCTTGAATGCTGTGAGTTCCTGAGACTTTTGGCCAGAGTCCTGAGACACGTCTTTCACGTGTCGCCATGAGTTGTTGCGTATGCGATCTGCCACATCTTGGATAATTGGATCTTGGGCGGATGCCTCTCGGATTGCTGCCAAGGGAACTGTGGGCGGGCACGCCGTGTCAATGACAAAATGAATGTAGTCTTCCGCCAATGAGCACTCCTCATTGGTAGTCAGTATGGGGTGCCGGGACATGTAGTCAGCCGGGTTTTCCGACTTCCCTGGTTTATGGACGATGGTGTATATATAGTCTTGTAGTCGCAATCCCCATCGTTCGATGCGCGGAGGCATCTTGTCTTTGGGATTGCCAAATGTTAGAACTGGCTATTTCTGGTAGGCTAAGGCTGACGCCAAAGCCAGGCAGAAACCACCATTCTAGTCAGGGCAAGGAAGTCACACGCCAAGATAACCCCTGCTCACCCCCTTGGTAGCTTGGCACAAGCAGTAAGGCTAAACTCGGAGGCAATGTGTAAAGCATTTGCGCCAGCGCACAACAGCAACAACATACTAGGCACACCACAAAAGAGACTCCACACAAGGTTATTATAAAAATAACTTTTGTATTATAAAACCACATCAGATAAAAGCACGCAATATACATGGTGCCAACTGGCACGGGCAATATTCACAGGGATTATGTACACAAGACAGGGCCACCTGGGCCACTGTCAGAATCAGATATAGTACTTCTAGATAAAATGTAGAATATAAAATCCCTTCTAGAATAAAGAATAAATGTAACATAAAATAATAATCACAAATAACAACCAGTAACCACTGGTAACAGGAACCAGGACCTTACTAGGACCACCTGTACTAAAAAAGAAGAACCACCTAAGTATCACACAGCATTTAGGGGTCTAGGAAAGAATACATTACTCATGATGCAATAAACCTACATTCAGAGGAGTAGAAAAGACAACCACCTAAGTATCACTCAGCGTTTAGGGGTCTAGGAAAAGAACACATTACCCATGATGCAATAACCTACATTCAGAGGAGTAATAAAGAGAAACACATGATGCCTAAAGCATTCAGAGGTGTTAAGAATAAAGCACATGATGCAATAAAATACATTCAGGGGTGCAGCGCAAGAAGACACATGATGACTAAACATTCAGAGGTGCAGCGCATGGAAAGAAAGACACATAATGCATAAACCTACACATTCAGAGGTGCATAATAAATCAATTGCGCAAAAACTCACATTAGCAATAACTATTAAAAAGCATAGAAATCACATTGCGCCAACACTACATAAGCCACTACCTGTGGCAGTCCCTAGGCCAACTGGCCTTGTGGGGCAAAGATGCCCTGAGTCCAAAGTCAGGGTGCGCTGCCATGCAGCGCCAGTTTCAAAAGTACAAAAACCTAAACGTGGCAGCCGCCCACAAAGTGCTGGGCAGCTGGGATCAAAAAGCTGTGGCAGGGCTCTCAGTAGCCCCTAGAACAAATCTGCGCCACCTGAGCCACACAGGCTCTAAAACAAACACTGCGCACGTTGGAGCCACACAGGCTCTGGCCAACACTGGTCAAACGTTGGAGCCACACTGGCTCTAAAGCAACATGCCCCCTGGAGCCTCCCTGGACTCTCCAAGCGTTGGGGCGACCCACTGCCAACCGGGGCCGCCCTTGAAGCCCTTGTGGCTTTAGACACAACTGGGCCCTCTGGGGACGGGCAACGACAATCTGCCCTGATATGCCCCGAGCCCTCTTGCTCTTCAACAACAATGCGGCCGACTCGGGAGCCTCTCAATCAATAATGGCCCCCGGGCCTCTCAGGCTCTAATTGCAGGAATGCCCAAGCCTCGTGGGCTCTCTGGACGGATATGCCCCCAACATTGGAGTGGTAGGGCCACGCAGCCATGTCCCCCTGCCCAGCCATCACTCACCGGGCGTCTCTCGGGGAACTCCAGCACTCTACCGCTCGGCTTCTCTGGTCATCTCTGCTCCCTTCGCAGCCCCGGGGCCCTCTCTTCACTACGGGAGCCCCGGAAAAGGCCAGGAACAGTACTGCGTCCGCCGGTCACCACAATGCAGCCGGCAGCTCTCCTCTCAGCGCGGGGCTCCCCTTCTCGCACTGGGAGCCCCTCAGGACAATGGCCACCCTTCTTCTCGCATCCGCGGCGGCTTCCCCAGCAGTTCCGGTCTCCCTCTCCACACGGGAGACCGGCAACGAACCACCAGCAGGCTTCCCCCGGGCAGGGGGAAGCAGAAATGGCCGCCTCGAGGCCCCGCCCACGCCGCACCACTGCGTGCCTGGCTTCCTGCGCTGAGGGCCGCCAATGGCAGCGCGGCCCTTGGCAGGGAGGCGGGCGCAGCTCCTCTTGCTCGATCTCCGGGCCAGCGGCGGTGAAATTAACACGGCGCAATGCCGGGTGGGCACCGGCCTCCAATAATTAAATAAAAATGGGGTGGCACCCGTAAAAAAAATATATAACAATATCGGGCATAAAGCAGGGTGGCACCTGCAAAAACTCACGCAAAATGTGTGATAGCGAAACGCTCGCTACGGGTCCAAAATTAAGCGCTCTCAAGCGCTATGGGACAAAAATAAAGCGCTTCCATCGCGCTGGGGGCACTGGCAGGACCCACAGGCCCCTGGAAAGGACCCCTATAACAAGAAGGGTCCACAGAAGATCCTCAGGGGATGCAGCAAGTCCTGGGGGGATAGGAAGAAGGTCCAAAGGGATCCCAGGGCAAAGCAAAGTCCCCCCATCAGCCCAGCAAGGCAGAGGGGTCCCCCAGAAGTCCAGGAAAGTCCATCAGAGGTCCAGGAGCTGGGCAGGGCCCAGGGATTCCCCTGAGCCCAAGCAGCAGAATGCCCCTGGCAGATTCAAGTTAGAAACAAGAACATTTTGGAAGGGGACACAGCCCCTTCTTATACACAGAAAAGTCTTTGAAGTCCTTTGAAGTCCTTTGAAGCAGGCAGTGTGAGAACCAGCCAGAACTGGTTACAGGGAAGTCCCTTCAGTATCAGGGACAGAGGTGACAGTCGCCCAGTGGGAGGTGGAGCCAGCTTTGTAGTTAGGCAGGCACAGCCCTTCACTATCAGGTGCCATCTCCCCCCACTTCCCTGGCAGCAGATGCTGCCTTTCATCCATGGGCTGACTTCAGACAACCTCCTGGGCTCTTCAGCCCCTGTCATCCTCAAACGAGACAGTCAATCCACAAGCAGGCCCAGGCACTCTGGGCCAGGCTCACCAGCCAATCACACGCCAGCACCAACTTACACAAATATGCCAACTTCCAAAAGTAGTACTTCTAGACTAGACACAGTCATGGCGCATATATCATTTTGCAGCATTCATTCTCACGAGTTCATACATACCAAACTCGCCCCTGCACTCCCCACACATCAGGAACTACCATGGGCATACATATTCCCCATTCATTCCTATGGGAGGGCAGGTCACTCACCACTCATTCACAGAGAGCTCAATCCCTTTACACTGTACCACAGTGAAAAAGTGCGCAGAGGCCTAAAATCACCAACACCAGGTTCCATAAACAGGCTAGTAAAAAGCAAAAAGTCAAGGGGTGAACCTGCCCAATGGGCCGGGTCCAACACCAAAGATGGTGACAAGTGCTTGGTGGTCCGTTATGATGGTAAAGTGCTTGCCGTAAACAAAGAGATGGAAGTGTTCACAGGCCCACACTACTGCTAGGCTCTCTTTCTCTGGTTGGAAGTATCGTTTTTCAGTGCTGGAGAGACTGCAACTGGCGTACGCGATGATGTGGCGTTGGTCTGAATCTTCCTGATACTGTGCCAGGATAGCGCCAAGGCCCACCGGGCTGGCGCCGATGGTGACTTCAGTACGTTTCTTTGCATCAAAGTAGGCTAGGTTGATGGCAGAGCCGACAACATGTTTAATTTTGTGAAACGAGTGATCACACGCGTCTGTCCATGTAAAGGGTTGACCCTGGCGGGTGAGTTCTCTGAGGGGGTGGCTGATGGTGGCGAAGTCCTGAATATATCTTGCACAATAGCTTGCCATTCCAAGGAAGGAACGGAGGTCGCTGACATCTCGTGGCGTTGGGGTGCCTTCCAGGGCAGAGACCTTGTCTGGATCCGGTTTCATTCCATCTTTGGAGAAGATGTGGCCATAGAATTTCAGAGTTGACCTGTGGAATTCACATTTTTCTGCGTTTAGAGTCAGGTTCGCATTCAGTAGCGCATGGCATACTCTGTCCAAAGCCGTGTCATGTTCCGTCTGGTCCTTTCAGAAGACCAACAGATCGTCACTGTAATTGAATGTGTTGGGGATCGCTTGGATCACACGTCTGATAGCCTCTTGAAAGATTTCAGCTGCGGACGAGATGCCAAAGTTCAAATGCTTATAACGGAAAAGTCCTTGATGGGTTGTGAATGTGGTAATGTAGCGTAATTTGTCATGGAGCTCTAGCTGGTGGTACCCCTTGTTGAGGTCAAGTTTTGAGAATACCGTGGCTCCGTTGAGACGAGCAATCATATCGCTGATGTGTGGTCCAGGGTGGCATTCTCTTTCAATGGCCACGTTGGGTGCACGCATGTCCACACATAGACGCACTTTGTTATCCTGTCCTTTTTTGGTACGACTACCACAGGTGACACCCATGGAGTTGGTCCTGAGGTGCGCTCAATGATGTCTGTCTTTAGCAGGTCTTGGAGTTCATCATCGACAGCCTGCTGTAGATGGAACTGTACCTTCCTACGATGCTGCGCCACTGGGGTCACGCGCTCATCAATATGTAATTTCACCTTGAATTGATTCAGCTTCCCGAGCCCCTTGAAAAGATTTGGAAATTTTGCAATGATGTCCGGGGCGTCCTCAGTCATATAAAGGAGTTCCACGAGCTTCAGTCTTTCAGCAGTTGGCAGGCTGAGCAGGCAGTCAGCCACATCTGGGCCCTCAACCACGTAGATATAGACTGGAATTTGTCGGTCTTTGTATGACAGGGTCGTGCTGAAACGACCTAGGCATGGTAAAGGCCTCCTGGACATCCACATGAATATTCTGATGGCCGCCGGTTCTAACTTGGGACGTGGTTTCATACTCTGGTACTCCTGTGCGCAGATGTAGTTCAGGGAAGCTCCTGAGTCTAGGACGAACTTGGCCGGGTGTTCTCCAATCCGAATGTCAAGCTTCGGGTATCTTTTCAGTCGGTCCGGGTCTGATACAGAGAATCAAATTTAAGGCTCTCTGTCTGTCATTCAAGATTCTGAAGCTCTCTTCTCCCCCGGCCTTGACGGGCCTTATTTCTTCGTATGTCCCCACGCGGTCCCTCAGATCCGAAGCTCAGCATCTGGCGAACAAGCCTAGGTTCAGGCTTAGCAGGATGGGAGGACGTTCCTTCCGTGTTCTGGCGGCGGATCTATGGAATTCCCTTCCTGTACACATTCGCGCCCTCAACAGCTTGACTCTCTTTAGACGGGCCATCAAAACCCACCTGTTCATCTCTGCTATCTAATGTCCCCACTTCTCAGCTCTGATCTGTTGTGTTGTGCATGTGATCAGGCGCCAGGACGCCCCTTTGCTGGGGCAGCTGTTGCGCCTAATAAATGTTATTAACATAACATAACATAACATACCATACATATGTATATGTCACAATCTTGTGACACAGTGGTGCGTGATGATGATTCGCTGGATGTTGACTTTTGTGATCGATATGAGCTCACATACCGGACACTCGATCGGGAAGAACTAGTGTATCGTTCCTCTCTCCCTTTTACTGCTTGTGCGTGATGCTGGGTGGTGGTTCGGGTTTTGGATGATCTTCGCCCTGAGCGTTGAGTTTGACAGACCGCTTCGAAATGGTTCTCCCTACCACAGCGGTGGCATCTCTGACCAATGGCTGGGCATTGTCCTGAATGAGGGTAATCCTGGCCGCATCTGTAGCACGCGGGTGCAGGTTTGCTGGACTTGGTGTGTCGCGGTTCGTGTCGTGACGACAGCCTCTGGGAGGGTGTGAAATGTGTTGGCTTGTTCGTTTTGTGGTGATCAGGTCGGTGTTTCTTTCCTGTATGTACTTGCATTCTGAACGCTTGCTCTTTTCTGTCAGTTTTATTGGTCTCCATCTTCTTTGCGTGATCTTCCGCCTGATCATTAATTCGAGTCATTTCCTCAATTTCTTCGAGATTGTAATGCTTCTTCAGAAGTCGCCGACGTAGTGACTCAGAGTGGCAGCCTTCGATTATGCGAAGCCGTAGCGCATCTTCAGTGTTGAAGTTGTCGAAGTCACAATGGCGAGCTAGTCGTCTGATGCGCACGATGAAATCGCACATGCGCTCTTCTTTCTCTTGCGTGGCTAAGTTGAATGTATAACGTTCGTAGTCCAGGTTGCGTTTGTGCAGGAATCTTCGGTCAAGGGCACCTTTGACATCGTCATAAGAGGCAGTGGCCGCGTTAGGCAGTTCTTTAATGATCTGCGCGATGTCCTTCCACACCAGGTTCCGCAAAGCGATTCGTTTCTGCTTGGGGTCTTGTACCTGAGATCCCGTCATGTAATCTTCGAAGTCCTCGGCCCAGCTCTTCCACTTGGGTCCCATGCTGTTGCCGGACGTTAGTTCCAAAGCGTCCGGAAGCCCAAATCATATGCTAAAACCACTTCTTGCCATTCTCATTTGGTATCATTCCTTCTCTATTTGTGTCTTGTTACTCAGCCCAATCAGCTACCTAATAGCTGCCTACCAAAGGGAAAGGAAAAGGGATCTGGAAGATGCATGATATATAGACTATGCTTCAAAATATTGATCATTACTATAAGACTTGGTAAACGCAAGACTGGGTCAACTGATCGGGCTGCGATTCCGAGACTGTTGGAGTCTAGGTGCTTTTTATCACATCAGATAAATAACAATACCCTGGAATACCAATTTTTAACGGGTAAGATAAATAACACTGATTACACATTTCTAGGGACTAATACCTTACACTTTTCCCCTGTTCAATTCCAGCTGGTTTGACCTACCGAAATTTAACAAAGGGTGAAATACTTAACCCAATTTGTAATTATCGACTGCGGTAAATACCACCCAACCTGTAATACCAGCTCCTGGGCAAAAACTGCACTACTTTGACTACTTTGCAAGACCTTAAACTTTAATAAATGACTGAGGAAGTCTACGAACTGAAAGAATATATGAATTGTGTATTGCATCATTACTCCGGATATACAATGTTACTATAAACTGTGCGTCCCATTGGGAATGTAGAAACATTATAAATCACAAAAAGCGTGGTGAATCTATTGACATGACAGGTGATTCCTATTCCTAACTACTTGACCTTAGGTTATTTGACCCCTTTTGCATAAAAAAAATAAAAAGAATTTGGATGAGATGCTCCCATCCATGTAATGTGTTATGCTTCATCATTGGCCACCTCTTCTGATCCCACCCTGTTAAGATTGTACTACCAGGGCAGAGATATTCTTTTTCTGAATAATACAGGGATGCAGTTTATATTAAAAATACTTTATGGTACACTACCGGACAGATAAGCCCTGGTTGAGAGTTCTGCAACAGAAGAAGAAAGAGGTGTCTCAAAATCCCCACATTCTGGCAGGTCAATGGGTGGGGGATGCTAGGAGTTCCTGTCGGGTCTTGCCCGCAAGAAGCCCAAGGCGGACCCCAAGGACCTCAGGAACTTCGGGCCCATCTCGCCTGCTTCCGTTCCTGGAGAAGGTCATCGAGAAAATCGTCAACATGCAACTGGCCCGCCACCTGGAAGACAACAACATCTTGGACCCGTCCCAGTCCGGGTTCAGCTGAAACCACAGCGCCGATAAAGCCCTCATCGCCGACATAGACGACATCAGGCGCCAACTAGACAACGGCGAAACATCACCCCTCATCCTCCTGGACCTGTCAGCTGCCTTCGACACGGTCTGCCATCACACTCTAAAGACAGGCCTCCTAGAAGCCGGAATCCAAGAGACGGCCCCTGACAGGACCACGTCCTTTCTCTCCGGCAGAACCCAGAGTGTCCGCCTCCCGCCCTTCCGATCTGAGGCCACCAACATCATCTGTGGCGTCCCCCAGGGCTCATCCCTCAGCCCGACGCTGTTTAAGATCTACATGGCCCCCCTCGCACAAGTGGCCCGCCAACACGACCTCAACATCATCTCCTACGCCGATGACACCCAGCTCATCCTCTCCCTCACCAAGGACCCGCGCACTGCAAAAACCAACCTCCACGAGGGAATGAAGGCCGTCGTCGACTGGATGAAGACCAGCCGTCTGAAATTAAACTCGGACAAGACAGAAGTCCTCATCCTTGGACCCACCCCCTCAGCCTGAGATGACTCCTGGTGGCCGACCACACTGGGAACAGCACCAACACCCCCCGACCATGCACACAACCTAGGATTCATCCTCGACTCCTCCCTCTCCATGTCTAAAAAGGTCAACGCCGTCTCCTCCTCCTGCTACAACACCCTCTGCATGCTCAGCAGGATCTACAAGTGGATCCCGACCGAAACGAGAAGAACGGTGACACAGGCCCTTGTCAGCAGCAGACTGGACTATGGCAACGCACTCTACGCAGGAATCCCAGCCAAACACCTACGACAACTACAACGCATCCAAAACGCCTCCGCCCGACTCATCGTCAACGTCCCCCGCCGCAGCCACATCACCCCCCACCTGAGAGACCTGCACTGGCTCCCCGTCGACAAGAGTATCACCCTCAAGCTCCTCACCCATGCACACAAAGCACTCCACAATGCCGGACCAGCCTTCCTGAACAGCAGACTCAGCTTCTACACCCCCACCCGCTAGCTCCGCTCCGCCAGCCTCACCCTCGCCGCTGTCCCCCGCATCCAACGAACAACCTCCGGTGGCAGATCCTTCTCCTACCTCGTCGACAAGACCTGGAACACCCTCCCTACCCATCGACGGCAGACCCAAGACCTACTCACCTTCAGAAGACTCCTCAAGACCTGGCTCTTCGAGCAGTAGCGGCACCCCCTCCCCTCAGCGCCTTGAGACCCTCACGGGTAAGAAGCACGCTTTACAAGTTCCCTGATTGGTTGATTGATTGATTGATTGATTAATGCCCACTGACGCATGTCTCTACTTCCATGGGGCAGTTATGTTTGCTCTCTCCTAGGTTTCCTGCATTGCCCGCTGATGATTCCATTACCCCCAGACATGACTATCTGTACCGAAGATGTTATTGTGTGAGAAAGTGCCATCTTTCTTGCATGATATTCCCCCACTTTTTGCTGAATTGCTGATGTGCTTTGACTGAGTGTGCCCTGGGCTCCTGCCAATCAGGCGTCCAGGGCCTGTGTACCTTCCCTAAAACTGTATTGAAGCTCAAGCCCAATTGGCATCTCTGGCCACATGTCAGCCCCTGGTAAATGGTACCCTAGGTACCCAGGGCATTGTGACCAGAGAAGACACCTAAGGGCTGCAGCACTTATTGTGCCACCCTTAGGGACCCTGCACCCTGACACCCACACACTGCCTTTGCAGACTGAGTGTTCTGGTGCAGAACCAAACAAAGAGTCGACATGGCACACATCCCTGGGTGCCATGCCCACATACCCACTGCCCTGTCATATATCAGTCACCCCTCTAGCTGGGTGCCATATGCCAGTGGTGTGGGAACAGGTGCATGAGCCCTGTGCTCCTACAGTACCCAGGGCCATTCCTGGGCACTGTAAGTGAAGTGATGCCATTAAGAGTATATGGTGCTGGGAGGTTGTCATTACGAACTCCACAGCACCATAATGGCTACACGGAAGACTGACAAATTTGATCTCAAACTTCTCAGCACGTTAAACCGACACTGATGGCAGTGTGGGATTTAATGTAAAATGCACTACTGAGGGCATTTTAGAGATGCCCCCTGAAACCTAACCGACAATCCACGTCTTGTCTGAGAGGCTGCCTCGGCTGCCACACAGCAGATATGTTGCTGGATCCCTGGGTGGATAGCCTTCCTACACAATTGAGTCTTAAATATAATCTGGCACTGTCCCCACTACAGGTACAAGCATAGTGCGAGATTTCACACTCAAAAGAGAATGTAATACTGTTAAATTAACTTGCAGGCAGACAGATTGCCTTCCTTAAATTGCACAATCTGCTTACTACTGGGTTGGTCATCATGTTAATTTAAACTGGCTCTGTGGAACAAGGGGAGAGGATGTGGCCTAACCACTAGGGCGGTCGACCACAAATCTGGGGAACTGGGTTCGAGTCTCACAACGACGCTTAACATCCTGTGATCCTGGGCAAATCACTTAAATTACTGGTGCTCACGTAAAGGCTCTGATACCCAATACCTTAAGGTCAAGTTTCCGCTATATAAAACTCGGAAGAAGAAAAAAAAAGCTTGTAGCTGTGTGCCCAAATGCTGTTAGGTAGTCCCAGCTGTCAATTGTCCTTCTCAGCATCTTGAAGGTGCCTTTTGTCTGGCTCTAAATTGTAGAACGGACAATTAACACTCATTAACACCCTCTGAAGAGCGTTTTAATCACTGCCAATGCTAGGAGCAGAGGGCAATAAGGCTTAAATAAGGCTTAAATATTCATGCACAAAAAGATATTTCTTGTTGTGGCGTGCTCTTTGTAAATGGACATTGTTATAATTTTTAGTTTCATTCTTATTCTAATTGTTTTTATTCTTTTACCGCCTTTTCAGACTTTTTCGGCATAGTTCTTTTTTAGTGCAATTGTACTACTTATTTCATTTCACATTGCCATTACGTATATACTCCTTTCTTCCGGTTCTGGGTCTTTACAAATGTACACGTTCTCACAGAAGACTGAAGCTGAATCAATATTGCATAGTTTCCATTTGGATATTTTTATACAGGAACTCCTGTTATTCATCATTGTTTTCATTGTCTTTGGCTTAAATATATGTGATTTATGTTGACGTCTGTTTTTGTACATGCTCCAAATGCTATTTGAAAAAAACAATGACCCAGTGGGCGAATGTGCGTTCAGGAAGGATGCATGTTGTTTTTAAACTGAGCTATATTTGGGTCGTTTCCTGTCGTGGCGACTTCCATCTCACACGACCAACCGACACTTGACACTGGTGCAAAGTATGGATGGCCTGCCAATCCCAGTGCAGACGCAGTGTCACCCTGTGACCAGTAGGTGGCGCATTCATCAGTAGGTCGTGGCAGGGTTTGAGGCCTTGCTTGTGGGAGCTTCATCTATCGGTACATTTGAGGAGGTCCTCTCGGGCTTCACCAGAATGGTCTCTGGGTACCTTTTTGGTTGGCGAGGGCGTGAAAGTTTCCGTTTATCAGCGGTATTATCGATGAGCATACATTCATGAATAGTTATTGTTATATGAGCCATTAGAAGGGTGTTTCCGATGAAGGGGCGACTGGATATTCAATATGGCGGCGTTGACAGACTCAAAGCATCAACATCCATACTCTGCAAGGCACATGCTTCCCCCATCTTGCCAGTGGTTGCAGGTGGTTGGCACCGACATCCATTTGTTTTGGAATTGGACTTATTTTTCATAATCAGATGTTGACCTGAGCATGATCTGAGAAAGGCAGAAAAGGGAGATTGGAGGAGGAGGAGAAAGATAAGAAAACAGAGGCAAAGTGAGAAGGCAGATAGTGAAACAAAACTGCCTGGGTAGGAAAAACAAACAGGAAGTGTAGGGTTGTGGAAAAAAGAAGTTTGCGGTGGCCTCAAGAGGAGGGAGCTTCGGTTTTCACAACCCCAGCATTCAGTAATGCGGGTAGTGGGCTCTTAATTTTAGGCATGTGCACTTTTTGTTTAACAATTTTCTTTTTCCATAAAACACCACATTGGTAGATCTGGAAGCACAGCACATATGGCCAAGGGTGGCAGGGCGGCGCCCATCTCGCCCATGAGCACCAGCCGCCCCTGAATGGACTGCAAACTTACCTGCAAAGCAGACTTCAAAGTTACTAATTGAAGCAAGCGAAAGTAATATCTGCCGAGCTGCACAAGAAAACATTGAAGGGGGCTGCATGGTACCTGGGCAACCAATCTCTACGAGGCTGGGACAATGACAATCCCAAATTATTTGCCGCAACCCTTGTTTAAGGGTCTAAAACCTCAGTTAATGGAAATCAGATTTGGCCTGAGCCCCCTCAAAGCCTACCGGTTCAGTAGAAGGAGGGGTGATAAGGACACAGTGCAGACTGTGTGCAACAGGAGTGGAATCCCTGATACACATAATCTGAATTTGCAAACCATTAATGCCCTACCCAAAATATTGGTTGTAGCCCATATAAAGAGGCTTGAACATGCAAAGCTGCTTAAAAGGGGAAAACCCAGCTATCAGCCCGCTTTCTGAAATTCTTAGAAATGGCATGCTCAGCTTTGCAGGTCCTGGCAGAGTATTTTAGTCTTGTGAGCCTGAGATTCGATGATGCCCAAGGCAACCCTGCCCCCCCCCTACTGTGGCCCACATTATGATACAAACTAATGCCACACATGATCAGTTGGACATTTCTACAGTGGAGATAGAACCATCAGGAGAACAAGACCGAGCCAGTGGTGGTTCCGACAAAAGGATATCAACTGGTCCGGTGTAGCATGTTCCAAAGGTCACACAAGACATCCTATGACAAACATTGAGAAGCACTTACTTTTTTTAATCTTTGCTCCGGGCTGCATCCAATTTTTGGCAGGAAGGCATCAGGTTGGTTAGCATATTTCTCGAAACTGCTACATGAGAAACCTGAAGTTAAATACTGAAGAGAGGTGTGGTGCAGCGGCCAGGGCAGCTGACTTCAGAGCACAGGGCTCATGGTTCGATCTCCGGCTCCGGCGGCAGATCAGCTTAACACCATTTGACTCTGGGCAATAGCTCACTTAATTTCCAGGATGGCCCCCAGCTCCTTGAGACCAGTAAAGATGAATAGTTGGCGCTTCACAAATACCGGATTTAAGAGTACTCCATCCACCATGATGCCCAGAGGTATTAGCTAGGCTTGCACTGCACTTTAAAACATCATATGAAGCACTCTATACTGAGGGACACCTAGAACTCCACAAAAAGAGCAGGGTCAATGAAGAATAAAACAATAAACATTAGTGCAGGGAGGAGTGTGGTCCATAGGCACTACTCAGCTCAACTGACGTTGTAAAAGCTGTTTCTCAAGGCAGTCCTCTACCGATTTCAGATGAGGGCTAAATAAGGGTTTTAGGTGCTGTATCAATATCTCTGAATTAATTGAGCTGGCAGAGGGGTCTACAGAGGCAAGGTCAGCAGCAGCAACAAGAGCAGAAATCAGATGTCTAGAAGGGATGTTCCAAGCAAGATGAAACAGGCACCACTCATTGTCAAGCACCAACCGCAGCAGTATCCGCAGAGGTCTGTGTCCAAAGATGTGCTAGATAAGCTAGAGGTAAGCCCCAGCTATAGTTCCTATTGCTGCAGCTGGACAGCAGCCCACTGCCAAAATATATCAGTCTTTAAAATGTTTAAATCCAACCAATCAGGATGGAGGAAAGTTTCCCTCCTCTTGGGGTTTCTGAGTAAGACACTTCTTGCACTCTTCCCATAATGCATCTTGCTGGCCACGGTTTAAATGCAAGTGGACAGGTGCTACCCCCAGAGGCCTGCTCAAACTGTCAGGTCGGGTACCTTCAAGATAGAAACTCAAGCAACTCCAGACTGGTTTCAACCTGATTAGCGCTCTGTAGTGAGGTATAGTTTGCATCCGATGGCTCAGTAAGCAAGGGACATCTTGGCATAGCTGTTGTACTTAGGGCATCTACTGCAAAAAGCCAATAAAGTGACAGAAGGATAAGATGTCTACTGCAAAACCCATGTTTTCTGACTACTGTGCCTTTCTTGTCAAAGTCCCACCTTATTCAAATCAGCCTTGGCCCGGTTCCAATAGGAGCTGCCTAGCCTGAACTTCAAGGCCAGGTCCCCCCCATATGTGAACAAGCACCCACAGACTGGTTTCTACCTTTATTAGGGCCCATCATTAGGATATAGCTTGAGTGAGCACGAACTCACGTATGGGCATACTTGTCGCAGTTCAGAAAGGACTGGCTTGTGTTCCAACTAAAGCCGGACCAGGGCTGATTTGCATATTGCTCGGTCTAATTTGAGGTGGCATACGGGGCAAAAAAAGATGAACTGGGATGAAGGCCCAAGTAATTATCAGTTACTGAGATTAATCCAGGCATTCCATCCATCACTTGTTTATATTCTTCATCAAACAAAGCAACATTCTAAAACGCTTGATGTTGCTGCTTTTTAGTGATGCCGGATAAAGAGAACTGATTGTTTTCTCCAATGGAAGGCCCCTTTAGCACCAGGACACCCGGTCCGTGGGTAGAACATGTTGAATTCATTCGTTTACTTGGTCAATGGGAATATCCTCAAAAATCATCCTGTCACCTTTAAGAGTCGGCATCTAATCCTTCCTGAACTCCCAGACATGGATTCATATTTCCTCATCACATAAGCCTATGGCTATGATACACTGCTCTGCATGTGAATAACCAAAAAATAAGTGTTAACAATTCCAGTACATCTCGCTTTAAAGTGCTGCATTCTGTACTCTCTTAGGCACACTGCACTGCTCATGCTGCACTCCTATGGGCAGAGTCTTTTACCGCTGGTCTACAGGGAATAGGAGCGAGAACCAAGAAAGAGCAGCTACCAACCCTGCTTCGATGGAACACGGACAAAACCAAAGATATGTGAGAAGAGGAACAAAGCATGTGAGAAGGCACATATGGCTGAAGCCGAGAGCTGTGATACACTGGACAAGTATCGCGTACATCATGTGAAGTGTCTTAAACAAGATATGTTTACACGTTGGAAATCTGAAGAGGAAGTCCGACTGGAACATTTAATCTTTTGACTGTAAATGACTGTTTGATGTGAATTATTAATTTTTCAACAAAAATAAGTGTGTTTAAAGTCCTTTTTGTGCCTCGAATTGGTCAAAATTGAAGCTTCTGAGTAAGAAAATCTCTGTAAAAATGGCAATTTTGGTCACGAACAGACACTGAGTAAATTAAATAACAGAATGATAATTCAATTATGCAAAATCCGAAGCTAACTGATAGGATATTTAAGTAAGCCTAGAAAGACTGCATTCCTGTAATAAAATAAGGTGAAATAGCTGCTTGGAACCTCAACGGTCTCCTTCCAACCCAGACACAAAGAAGAAGAATCCTTAAACTTTTCAAAAGGGAGTAACAAGCACTAGTGATCTTCTTGAAATACGAGCAGAAGGTAAGATCATTATTGATAGTAACACCAACTCTTTAGGTTATGGTAGGGAATGGGCCAAGATCCATTGACTACCAAATAGAAGTCCTGGTCTAAGGATGATTCCATAGAACTAGCACCTCTGTTTTATCTGCATTCAACTTCAAAAAGTTATTGGTCATCAAATATGGGACTTAAGTAAGACCGTCCCTAAGTTTAAGTGTAAAGCAAAAATACTACCACACAGAGTAATTAAAAAAAGTAAAGTCAAAAGAATGAATTAAGGCTAATAAAGGAGTGAAATAAAAGTTAGAGAGCTACCAATAGTTTGCAATATCCCTTAATAAATCAAGGTGCAGCAAAATATTACAAATGTAAACAATGAAAACAAGACCTCAATAGCACCATTTGAACTAGAGATTGCTGCCATAAGGTGTCTTAGTGTTAAACAGTGTATAGACCATCCTTATGGTTTTTGTCAAGGAGTTCACAAGCTCTTCCTATTGTAGTTGTCACAGAGCTCTCCACATTCAACCCTTTCTTCTTGTATTTGTAAGACAGCTCACAACATAAACCTTCTTTCTAGTACATTTGTTAGAGTTCACAATATAGAACTTGAATCTCTAGGGTTTGGGGTAGAGTAGTTTAAGGCATGCTCATGGAAATGTTGTGAGGTAGTGTAGTGTAGTTTCTATTTTCCCAATAGGCCCTGCGCATTGGAATAACATAAACAGTAGTATCAACGTAGAAGTGCGGATCTTCCAGGTCTCCACTGACTATGCTAAACTTAATTGGGTTTGTTACCAACTAGCTCCGAGGTCACTGGAAACTTTCTTGACTGAATAGGAAGTGATCAGCTTCCCTGGTACAGACAAGAAGGGATTCAGTTTTCCAACAACCGCATAAACATGACAACTTTGCTCCTTAGAATAAGAGTCAATCTCTAGAGTCGTGTGAAACAATAGAAAGTTATTCTACTCAGTCAGTTTTGTGCAAATTACTTTCACCAATATGGAGAGAATAGAGAGACGGGCGTTTTCAATAAAAAGGTATTATTTATTGAACAGTCTTTCTTCTCATGCAAGAGAAATGAATTGCCACAATTGCAAGACTAGTTATTATAAAAAGTGCGTACAGTAAAATGAGGATTGCGAAATAATACTGTAAAAGCATTGATATGGTTTCTTAGCCATACAATGGTTTAAAATGAATAAAACATATATACATTTATATATACATTAGGCTAATGTACTCAACTGGTGCTTCTAACTATGCCTACCCCAGTGTACCTGACCTAAGCCTAATACTTGGGAGGGAGTAAGTAAGTAGCAGTTTTAGTTAAGTTGGTTTTGCCAAGGTTTGCTTCAAGAATTCTCTCTAAGGGTTTAGTCAACACTATACCTCTGCAATAGAATGTTGGAGGTCTTGTATCTCCTTCCAGGACTCGATATCCCAGCCACTCGCAAGAGTAGGCTGGAAACGCCGGAGCTGGATTTTCTCGGCAGGAGAAAAGACAGCGTCTCTCTCAGCGCGTCGAGGAGGAGGAGGGGCAGCGTCCGTGGGTAGCTTGCATTTGCTGGGCTCTGCAGGAGACAGCTGTTCTGCTCCTATGTTCACCACACCATCGTTCGCTGATGCCGTTGAGGCAGCGGTAGCTTCAGTATCAGCGAGGCAGCGATTGTATCGAGGCAGCGTTTGCTTAAGGCAACGTTGGTACTATTTATACCTGAAAGGTGCCTTGTTTGACAAAAGTTTTTGGACATAAGACGTCAATAAAGATGTCACTAGGAAGTGATCATCTCTCAGTGCTCATTAGAGTTCTATTACTAATCAAAACATAGCAAGCGGGGTTTTCCCAGGTGGCTGAGTTTTATCTTGTTGAAGAACTCGGAGTGTAATCTAGGAATCTTAGATAGTGGCTTCTGCTGTGTCATTTGCACTAATGAGCTGCAGAGGAAGCTGCAGAGGAAGAGATTCTGAAATGTGGCTCTGATCGTGTGAGGCCAGAGACGAGTTTCTGAATATTGCATTTGATCGGTTATGCCAATATAGGGGAATAAATGGATTATAGCCATATAGGGGCATAAGGTCACAGTATCGATCGGGGTCCTAGATTAGAACGCGACACCCACTCCACGAATTTTTGTCCATCAAATTACTAAAAACTATAGCAATAAGATGCATGTGTAACATTACCCACCCCAAAATACATATTCAGATTTGAAATGGCGTATTTGAAATACATGAAAATATTGGTACTGTACGTCTTTGAGCATAGAAATCATTCAAAATTATAGCATATGTAATCAATGAACGATTTTGCGAAAAAATGACACATGAAATATCTCTTAATACAGAAAAGAAGGCGAGATAATTTCATCACATATAAATGCATTTGTTGTAAAATGAGCTAGAGGCTGGTGTAAAGTTATTATGTCTCTAGATATACCTAAAAATAGAAGCTTCTGTTCTTTATGAATAGGTCTACTTTAAGCAAAGAATTTCGTGCTGGAAAAAGGTAAATATTTTTTAAAAAGTGTTCAATTCAAAAAAATTCTTGGTGGACGGGGGAATAGAGTTCCAACGCTTTTCAGCAGTTTTTGTTGATCAAAACTGAAGGCCGAATTCAGAGTTCATGGGAACGCTGTGTGTCGGAATGCTTTTCAAAAGTTATTGTTTCTGTTCAGGGGAGAACATCATATCAGACAGGCTCTCAAAAAATTGGTCTACAAAATCAGGTGACAGTTCGACCAAGTTTGATAGTGCTGTAACTTGGCAGGTGTGAGAATGATTGCTATCATCAAAGTCTGGATCAGCAATGCTCACAGAAGGTCGTACCTGGGTGATGTTGCTCTTGTTTCTCGCTCCACTGTCACCACCTAGTCGTAGCACAGGAGTCTCAACGAATGCCATCATCAGGATTGGTAGCCGCTGGGGACAACACAATGCGTGAGCCGTTATCGGACTTAGCAAAGTATCGATATCCATTGGTACTGCTGATGGAAGTGCAAGACAGATGTCCAACACGCACTCATCTCCGCATAGCATACATCGAAGCACAGGTAAGATGCAGGATTGCCATATAGGTCTGAATGAAAGGAACCAGGTCATGTTTAGATCTCTCAGCCTGGCCACTCCAAGGACTCTAGTTATTTTGTCCCGGTAGCGGATTGCTAGGATTGTTTCTTCCATCCTTGTAGGAGTCATGTCTGAGCTTTGGCTTGCCATATCGGAGCAGGAGGGTCAAAAATAAAATGCCTGCTACAAGTCCCAAAATCAGGGGTATGCCGCCAAAGACTGAATGGACAAAATTGGGAACGATTCCCAGAATTGCTTGAAATGGTGTTAGCAGTCCCCTAAAAATCGTCTTAAATATGCCTGGGATGCCTATGGCACTAGACATGTTAAGGATTTGGCTAAGCATTTCTGTGAAATGCACGGGGCAATTTGTTGATAAAAGGTCATGTATCTCCGTAGCCGTCCTTGCAACTAGGAGATCATACGTCTCTTTTGATGACGTGATGGGCACTGTTGTCTGCAAAAGCACAGACTTCATTCTGCTTAAAGTATCAATTCGTATAGAAGAGAAATTCAAACGAGGCCAAATGGGAGTCTCAGTGTCTCCAGGGCCGCTCGTAAACAATGCTTGCATTCAGCATTTGACCATGGAAGTTACGCTTACGAGATAGGCTTTCCCTGGCAAAAGGTCATAACAGCTGTGATCCGTTATTAGAATGTAACTCCCATTTGCGAGTTGCATAAAGAAAGGCTCTATCTGCGTTGCAGGTGTGACATGTTGGTGGCATGAAAGGTTGTTAGAATTACCTTCACAGGCTCCGTGTAAATTAATACTCTGGCACAAAAGTATACCGCTTAGTGAATGTTTACAGTTTTCACCACTAAGAAATACATTTTTGTTGCTGTCACTATAGCATGTGTGTGTGTATGGTAATTTCCATGTTGACTTAATGTACCCTTTACCCAATCGTTCATACTGGCCAGTAGGTATGTATTCAAGGCAATTTTTAAATCGGAAAGTTGTTATCGGAATTGTGATAATCCTGTGTATTATCCATTCAATGACAGGACTTTCTGACATTGTCAATGGTAATCTCTCAAGTTTTTCGATGCTCAGGATTGTATAGTCTGCTCCTTTCTGTGCCAAGCTGATTTGTTTATCAGTATGGTTAAAGATGGAAAACAATGACGTTGTGTTGATTAAACGCCAAGGCACATAGCCTGAACGAAGATTTTGCAGCGTCCAGCCTAACTGTACAATAGAACGCAATTGTGACTGGCCATGCTGTAACATTAGAAAGTCTTTGTCTATTATATCAATGGCAGATGATACAATGCTGTCCAGTGAATATATTCTGGAGGACAGAGTCATTAACCCATTGTCCACTACAGAAAGTGATTTTTCCAAATTAATACGATCAATTTCTCGTATTTTTTCAGCTGTTTCAATTTGTGTGACTTTCCAAGCCTCGTTGTATACCGCATGTATACTGGTCGCTATGAAACGTTTTTGACGCTGTTTGCGTGGTCCCATAATAAAATCGCGCAAATCAGCACCATCTTTAAGTAAAGATAAGTGTTGCTTAATTTCAGCCAGTGTGGATGATTCTAGCCATTCAAGGCACAGCTTCCCTACACTGTATGTTGTTACTATCCCTGGATGTTGTCTCTGGGAGTATCTAGGGTCTTGTCTGGTCATTGTTAACCCCTGTGTTTTATTCAGGAATCTATCTTGACAGTTGTTTGTGTCAGTAGGCCAGATTAACCACTTTTTCCAATCAGGATGTGTTCTATGTAAATGTAAAATTTTAGATACGTCTATTTCAATATCTGTTGTTGCATTATCAGGTATTGGCTTTGGAATAGACGGTTTGTTGAGGTCTTTGATCTTAGCTAGGCCAAGACAGGTTGTTTGTTGAATTGTTTCATTTAAAAACATAATTTGTTCTGGGATCATGCAGGCTCGAAATAGTGCTTCTAGGCCTTGTACCTGCCAATCTTTTGTACCCCAGATGGTTTTTGTTTCAATGTTATTTTTCCAATAATCAAAACCAAATGTCATCATTTTTTCATAAAATGCTTCTGAATATATCAATTTAGTATTTGTCAGCATAGTTTTCAATCCTATTTTATCTAACAGTTTGTAATAAAACGTTTCTGCATCACTGGTGTTAAACCCTGAGAAGTACTTGAATTTCTCATAGAATGTTTTAGAACTGCTTTTCTGTGGTGTAGCACAATGTTCCCATTGGTTATACTTAAAAACATTTCTAGGTTGTGCAGATTTATGCAACTAATGATCACCATAGTGTATGTAGCAGAACATCTGTTCATAACTAGACGAACCTTGTAAATAATCATGATCTGTGAATCTAGCTGACATTACTAAATCAGACATCATATTATTAATACTTTCAAAGTCCCAATCATCAGAGAATGTACTAGGTTTTACAAAGTCACTTAAGGAAACCTTGAATTGATGAGGATACTTTAGGATCTCGACCGGACCATATATTTCATAGTCAGTTTTCTCCCATACTACCCCGCCGGGTATTGGAATGGCTGTGACATTTACTGTTGACAGTTCTCTTTTCTTCACGTGGGAGGATCTGTGTGGTTTGAGGACTAAGTTGATGTTCTGACTTGCTGTGTCCATTGTATTATATTTTCCCTCAATGAATTTTCCCAAACAAAGTACCATGATGAGCCAAAGCAGGAGGAAAAATACACCTAGACCAAACCAGAACTCTAACCATGGAGAAACAAGGTAAATTTCCTTGAGCTGATGAAAGAGTTCTGTTGCTTTTTCTTTAAAAGTCTTTTTTGTTTCTGGCATCACTTCGGGGTCGTTTTGATCTTCAGAAAAGTTATCGAAATTGATGAAGTAGCCAGAGGCAGTTCTGTCAATTGTTGGGATTGTTCTTTCAATTTGTCTTTCGGTAGCACATTCTGATGCCACATCATTGTAGACTGGTGTTTCTTGACGAACTGTTTCAATCTGTGTCTCAAGAGGCACGAGTTCCATGGCATTATTGCATAGTCCTTGTCTGTGCACTGCAGGCTGATCGAATGTGATTAGTCTTTCAGTTTGAACCTCTTGGATTGTTGCAAGTTTGGGTATTCTGTTGTTTCTCGGGAGTCCACTGGGCCTACTGTAGATTGTAGGCCACATGCTTGTGGTTTTACCAGGTCGATTGATACAACTCTGTTCTCCTTTTTACCAGCAAGGGGCGGTAGTACTACTGATCTTGTTCCGTTGATTACTAAGACAGGTACTGCTTTTCTGTAAGAAGGCCCAAATTCCTTCTTCACTGCTATTTTTTCTCTGACTAGATCCCCAATCTTTGGAATCCAGACAGGCCTTGCTGGGGCTGGTGGTGCCTCGTCAGTGGTAGCTGGCTGTTGCTTTAACTTTATGTTGCTTAAGGATTTTCTTGTTTCATTCAGTCCTGTAAAACAGCCAAACGATCTTTGATGTCAAAGTCTGTTTTCTTATCTTCTACCACTGATACCTGACTATCTAAGTCCTGAATTCGCATTCTAGTTCCGAACAATAGTTCGTATGGGCTGAAACCTTTTAGAGAATTTCTTGGCAAGTTGTTTAGACTTAACTGGACACTTATTAAATGTTTGAACCACCCAGCACCCGAACCTAATACCTTCGCTGTTATAGATTGCTTTATGTCCCATTTTTTTCTTTCTACCACACTGTTCCCTTCGGGGTGTGATGGACAAGAATACCGCAACCCAACTCCCATGTTGGTCATGGCCTCCTTATAAGCTCGAGAGCTAAAATCAGGACCTTGGTCAGAATGGAACATGGCAATTGCGTATGTGCCGATAAAGACTCGCAGATCTTTTATAACCGTTCTGGCGTCAGCCGAGCGCTGGGGCCACATTTTTAAGTGAGTTTAGCCTTAATGATATACAATGGGACGCGTTTCTCTTGTTTGATTGCGCGAATAGATCGCCTTATGCTTTCTATTAGGGTTCCTGACACCACACTGGCCGGTTCTCCACTGCGATCTCTGTTGCAGTCTCACAATTTTTTGCAAAATCATGAATTCCTTCACTCATTTCCGGCCACCAGTACTCTGATTGCAATTCTCTCAGAGAGTCCCTGATTGTTTGGTGTCTCAGACCCAACCCCATATGTGCTTCCTGTAATAGGAAACCCCTCCGGTTCGTGTTTGGAATTACCCTATCCCCCACTCCAGGGATTCGAGCAAAAGGAACGGAGTTTGTATCGATTACATATGCATAATTGAGTGGATAGTTCACGGGTAGTGCTGCACAGTCGCCTTTTACGGACGTTTTCACTGCCAGCATGGTTTCCCCGTCTATGTATTTTTCTGAACGCTTTTTTGTGGCTACGGAAGCCGGTTTAGTTGCTTCCGCTGTGGCTGTAACAGCCAATGAATTCCCTGCAACGTGAATGCCATCACGTTGATGACTCAGAGTGTGTATCACGTGAGTCTTTTGTAGTTCTTTCTGTAAAAGAGCTACCTGTTTCCAAAGCATCTTATGCTTGATTGTGGCACCTGTGTCATCTTTGTAATCATTTTGAATCCAGCTCTGTAACTTATTATTGTAAGAGTTGACGCAAAAATGCGACTCGCACACGATTAGTGTCGGGAATTCACGTTTTGCATTTTCGAGCACCATCTTTAAAGATCTGATTTCAGCTCTCTGAGCCGAACAGTTTCTTACTGATTCAGTTTTTGTTATTTTCGGTCTGAATTTACCGCACAGCCAGCGACCTTTAACAATCGCACAGGCTGCATCGTAGGACTTGTTCTCTACGTTGAAATGCTGTACAAATCTATCTGTATAGATTATACAGGCGTACTGTGGGAGAGGCAGAAGTTCGATTGGCAGAGGATATTCTTCTTCATAAGTCAAATCATTCAGTTTTTCGAATTGCGGGGCGAAGTAGTATTTCACATCTTCCGCTCCAAGAGAATTTACACTGTATCCATTTCGGATCCAGTGACACTGTAGGCAGGTTTACTGGGCTGAATAGCGCCTCGAAGGCGGAATCTGCTGTGAGGATATTGATCCTTTTGCCATGTGCTAGTTCTCGTTCATTCGCTAATGCAGTTTCTACTGCTTTCACAGTATTTTCTGTTGGACTGAATGTTTTTTCCGCTTGTGTGTACAAGTGAGATTTAATTGAAATTGGTACCTTTTCTCCCTCATTAGAGGTCAGGTACGTGAATCCGCATCTTCCTGGGATGACTTGGATTACAAGATTGCGTGTGTTATCACATGTATCTAATTTAGTTTTTGCTAACATGTCTGTTTGCAGTGATCTCAAAATTTCTGTGTGTTTTTGAGTCCAGTTGATTGGTTTAAAATCAGGTTTAATTAGTTCGTAGAGAGGTTTAACCCTCTCCGCATAATTTAGAATGTAAGTTCTACCGAAATTCAGGAAGCCTAGAATCGATTGTAAGTTCTTCCGCGTTTTCGGTGCTTGGAGTACAGCGCACTTCTCTAAGAAGTTGTCCGCTAGGCTTTTTCCTTCACTTGATAATTCGTATCCTAAAAATAATACTGTCAGATGGGCAATTCAGGACTTTTTAAAGTTGAATTTGTAACCCTCTGCTGCGAACCCAAGTATAATGGTGTTCACTCTTTTCAAGTGAGTCTCCAAGTCGTCGTCTGTGAGATAGATATCATCTACGTAAGATAATGCCTCATCATCATATATTTGTAGTAACTCTGTTACCCTAGCTGAGAATAGTCCTGGGCTGTTCTTGAATCCCTGTGGGAACCTACAGAAATTTTTCTGAGACCCCATTACTGAGAAAGCGGTCAAGTATCTGCTTTCTGGTGCAATATTTTGACAAAAGAAACGATTAGATATGTCTAATGTCATTTTATATTTTTTCCTAACTATGTTATTCATTAGTGCAGCACTATGCAAATTTTGTACTGCAAATGTTTTGCAACATGCGGTAAGGTGTCTGTAGTCCAAAACTAGACGATATGAATTGTCTGGTTTGGAGACAGGAAACAAAGGATTGTTCATTTAAGAGGTGCATGTTTCAATCACCCCCTGATATTCAAGTTGATCTAAAATCTCCCTGACTTGTTTTTTAGCTTCTTGCTTAATGGGATACTGCCTTTGTGCAGTCGGTTGACTTTTTAAATGGATTTTGTGAGGAGGAGAGTCCTCATCCCATCCTACATGATTTTTATATAATGCTGGTGCCTGGGCTACTGCCCATTTCCTTGCATAAGTATATTTTTTGTGAATCGGAATGTGATTCGAGAAGGCAGGCATAATCATTTCTTCGCCACAAGGGCACTCCGTGACAAACTCTGGGGGCCAATCTTTTTCAGCTAACAGAATGTCATAGCCTTTTGAGAGTTTATCCCAAAATAGACCCCTTATTTTCCTAGTCTTATCACCCTCTATACGCAATGTTATTTCGTATATCTTATGGGGCTCGCTAACTCTGGTGTCGGCAGTTTCTACTTGAATGTATTCATTCGTGTCCACTGTCTCCTGATGACTCATCAGGATCTTGCGGGCTATACTGATTTCTGCTGCACTGTCTAGCATTGTCTGTGCCCACTCCCCGTTTTTCAACTGTGTCCTCAGTATTCTCGGCATGTTCGATTACTCTAATACTGGCTACCTTCTTTTTTGGAAATTGTAACTTTATACTTTGAGCAGGTTCCTTGTCTTTGGACTTGGTGTGCTCTCCTGGGTCTGACCGTCCTCTTCTTTCCGATTTCTGCGAAAAAGATCGAGAGGGACGTGTATCAATACTTTGATATCTATCAGGCTTCTTCAAATTATCCCTATTTCTAAGGTTATATCTTTTTTCAGAGGGCTCCCTCTGGGGAGACTGGTGTTCTCGAGTCGGAGTTCTTTCCCTCCGTCGAGGAGACCTTCCTCTGGATTGGAAAACTTTTTCCTTGGGAGTGGATTGTTTATTTCCATCCCAGCTCTTTTTAGGAGTGTTTGAATTATTTTTGATAAATAATTTTACTAACTCTCTATATGCCTTTGTTAATTCTCTTATTTTAACTAAGAGTTCTTCACTTGACATTTTATCAATGTCCGGATGTGGTGTGTAGCTGGCTAGAACCGGCCACGTTGCTCCTGGTCTACCTAGTGGACCGAGCCTGGTAATATGATCATTATGTTTTAGGGCGCCTTTAAACCAGAGCAGATGCTCTTGGAATTTTAATGGGATTTCAATCTCCTCGAAAGGAGCGTACTCTTCCGGTGGATCCCCTATTTTGTAATAGTGGAACTCGTGTGTTGCGGTGTTTGCCGCTGGAAATTTTATCCATGAATAGAATACCTCTGTCTGCCGATATACGTGAGCCTCTATCACGAAGACGACTGTGCCACCTTGTGTGGTCAGTCCATTTTCTATAAGTTTTGACGTTATAGATTTTCTTAAATGTGCCGGGATGAATGTCGCACCCGGTTCAGTAGTCCCGTCGGGACCCTGCTGAGTCGCATTTACTGTGGCATCAGTTCCGTTCTCTAAGTCTGACATTTTTTTGTCAGGAGAATTTGCAGAGCAGGTCTCCAAGGAGACAAAGATTAGGTGCATAATATTTTGGAACACTGTATCCTTCAACGTTGAATAAACCAGAGCTTTACATAGGAATCTCTTCCTACTAAGGTCGGGCGGATTTTAACCTTTCACCCACTCTAGACGTCTATTGGAGTATTTACGGGAGAAAGGGGTCTGTGTGAAAAATGCACGACTGAGTTACTCTAACGTCTTGCGTTAGTTTATCGCCTTACCAAACGTTGGGCGCCATGTAGTGTAGTTCCTATTTTCCCAATAGGCCCTGCGCATTGGAATAACATAAACAGTAGTATCGACATAGAAGTGCGGATCTTCCAGGTCTCCACTGACTATGCTAAACTTAATTGGGTTTGTTACCAACTAGCTCAGAGGTCACTGGAAACTTTCTTGACTGAATAGGAAGTGATCAGCTTCCCTGGTACAGACAAGAAGGGATTCAGTTTTCCAACAACCGCATAAACATGACAACTTTGCTCCTTAGAATAAGAGTCAATCTCTAGAGTCGTGTGAAACAATAGACAGTTATTTTACTCAGTCAGTTTTGTGCAGATTACTTTCAACAATATGCAGAGAATAGAGAGACAGGCGTTTTCAATAAAAAGGTATTATTTATTGAACAGTCTTTCTTCTCATGCAAGAGAAATGAATTGCCACAATTGCAAGACTAGTTATTATAAAAAGTGCGTACAGTAAAATGAGGATTGCGAAATAATACTGTAAAAGCATTGATATGGTTTCTTAGCCATACAATGATTTAAAATGAATAAAACATATATACATTTATATATACATTAAGCTAACGTACTCAACTGGTGCTTCTAACTATGCCTACCCCAGTGTACCTGACCTAAGCCTAATACTTGGGAGGGAGTAAGTAAGTAGCAGTTTTAGTTAAGTTGGTTTTGCCAAGGTTTGCTTCAAGAATTCTCTCTAAGGGTTTAGTCAACACCATACCTCTGGAATAGAATGTTGAAGGTCTTGTATCTCCTTCCAGGACTCGATATCCCAGTCACTCGCAAGAGTAGGCTGGAAACGCCGGAGCTGGATTTTCTCGGCAGGAGAAAAGACAGTGTCTCTCTCAGCGCGTCGAGGAGGAGGAGGGGCAGCTTGCATTTGCTGGGCTCTGCAGGGGACAGCTGTTCTGCTCCTATGTTCACCACACCATCGTTCGCTGATGCCGTTGAGGCAGCGGTAGCTTCAGTATCAGCGAGGCAGCGATAGTATCGAGGCAGCGTTTGCTTAAGGCAACGTTGGTACTATTTATACCTGAAAGGTGCCTTGTTTGACGTAAGTTTTTGGACATAAGACGTCAATAAAGATGTCACTAGGAAGTGATCGTCTCTCAGTGCTCATTAGAGTTCTATTACTAATCAAAACATAGCAAGCGGGGCTTTCCCAGGTTGCTGAGTTTTATCTTGTTGAAGAACTCGGAGTGTAATCTAGGAATCTTAGATAGTGGCTTCTGCTGTGTCATTTGCACTAATGAGCTGCAGAGGAAGCTGCAGAGGAAGAGATTCTGAAATGTGGCTCTGATCGTGTGAGGGCAGAGACGAGTTTCTGAATATTGCATTTGATCGGTTATGCCAATATAGGGGAATAAATGGATTATAGCCGTATAGGGGCATAAGGTCACAGTATCGATCGGGGTCCTAGATTAGAACGCGACAGAAGAATCTCAGAACTGAGCAACACACAAAAATAACACACACTAAATCAACGTCCTACCAATCTTTAAAAAGGAAAAGTACTTTAATGCACACACAACTAAATACTATGCTTAAACCAACAAATATTTATAATATTTAAGGTGAAATTACAAATTGGACACCTGCTGTATGGGCCTTGTGAATTAGCCAGTGTTTAAATCATGTATCCTAAAGAAATATCACAGTGGGCAACAAAACTTGTAAATGTAGTCTGCACCCATTATCTATGAGGTACAAGGATTCAAAGTGTGACCAGCAGACTCTAATCCATGGGTACTCACAAACTTTCTCTCGGGGGCCAAATTTACAGTGTGGTTTGTGTCCGAGGGCCGCACCGGTGGGGGCGGGGTCAGCGGGGAAGGGGCGGGGCTAGAGCAACAAAAAAACTGTGACCATGAGGTTGATCATAGGTTCCTGCAGCAGATGCCTTCGTCCACTGAGCCACCAGACCCGGCATACACACACATCTCTCTCTCTCTCTCTCTCCCTCTATTTTCCCTCTGACTCTCCCTCTCCCTCTGACTCTCTCACTCCCTCTCACTCTCACACTCCCTCACTCCCTCTCTCTCTCTCTCTCTCTCTCTCACTCCCTCTCACTCTCTCTCACTCTCTCACTCCCTCTGTCTCCCTCTCTCCCTCTGTCTCCATCCCTCTGTCTCCATCTCTCCCTCTGTCTCCATCTCTCCCTCTGTCTCCATCTCTCCCTCTGTCTCCATCTCTCCCTCTGTCTCCATCTCTCCCTCTGTCTCACTCACTCTTACTCTCTCACTCCCTCCCTCTGTCTCCCTCTCTCGCTCTGTCTCCATCTCTCCATCTCTCCCTCTGTCTCCATCTCTCCATCTCTCCCTCTGTCTCCATCTCTCCATCTCTCCCTCTGTCTCCATCTCTCCCTCTGTCTCTGTCTCCATCTCCCCGTCTCTCCCCCTGTCTCACTCACTCTTACTCTCTCGCTCCCTCCCTATGTCTCCCTCCCTCTGTCTCCCTCCCTCCCTCCCCCTCCCTCGCTCTCCCTCGCCCTCCCTTTCCCTCCCTCCCTTTCCCTCCCTCTGTTTGCCTTCCTTTCCCTCCCTCTGTCTGCCTTCCTTTCCCTCCCTCCCTCGCTCTCCTTCCCTCCCTCGCTCTCCTTCCCTCCCTCGCTCTCCGTCCCTCCCTCGCTCTCCCTTTCCCTCCCTCACTTTCCCTCTCCCTCTCTTTCCCTCCCTCTCGCTCTCCCTCCCCCTCCCTTTTCCTCCCTCTGTCTCCCTCCCTCTGTCTGCCTTCCTTTCCCTCCCTCCCTCGCTTTCCCTCTCTCCCTCGCTTTCCCTCCCTACCTCCCTTTCCCTCCCACCCTAGCTCTCCTTCCCTCCCTCGCTCTCCCTCCCTCCCTCTCCTTCGCTCCCTCGCTCTCCTTCCCTCCCTCGCTCTCCCTCCCTTGCTCTCCTTCCCTCCCTCTCCCTCGCTCTCCCTCCCTCGCTCTCCTTCCCTCCCTCGCTCTCCTTCCCTCGCTCTTCCTCTCTCCCTCGCTTTCCCTCTCTATCTCCCTCCCTTTTTTAGGTTTTGCCTGGCGAAAGCTGCGCTCTGCGCAGCTTTTTCGCGCAGGCGAAAACCTAATGAGAACTGTAGTGTGGTTTGGGATCGGCCCTCGTCATTCATTGGCTGGCTCCATAAATGGAGCCTAGCCATTGGACGAGGGGCCTGTCCGTCAATGCCGGACCAGATTTGGGGGCGTTCCCGAGATTCTTTGGCTTTTGCCGATGTCACGCGACGTCAGCCAAAAGCCGGGAACGCCCCCGAATCTGGTCCGGCATTGCCGGGACCTGCCTTTTTTTTTTGCTGACGTGTCGGGTTTCCTTGTCTGTGGCGGAACGAATTGCAGGTAAGCGATGGTGTCTTTTGTAATATATAAATGACTGTCCCTTTTGAATGCCCCAGCCGAAATGTTTGTTGACTTAATTTTTTTTTCCGTTCTTTGCAGGTATTTGCCGGCGGCACGGTGGGGGTAACTATTTCCGGTCGGGATCCTTGGCTCGCTGTCTGTCTCCGTCTCCGTGGTACAAGGGATTTCAGGTACGCGATTTACATTTTTATGTAATTGTAATTTCTTTTATATGTGTTCAGCCTATTTTGTTTTATATATTTAGCGCCTGTTCTCTCTAGTGTTTCCGTGTCGGGTCTCCTCCGTGGGTCTCCTCCGTGGCGTGACGACTTGCAGGTAAGCGATGGTGTGTTTTGTAACAAATAAATGACTGTCCCTTTGGAATGCCCGGGAGTTTTTTAACTTTGAATTAATTTATCTAACTTTCTTTGCAGGTATTTGTCGGCGGCGCGGCGTGGTAACGATTTCCGGTCGCCATTTTGTCTTGGGATTCTTGGCTCGCTCGCTGTCTGTCTCCGTGGTACGAGGGATTTCAGGTACGCGATTTACATTTTTATGTAATTGTAATTTCTTTTATATGTGTTCAGCCTATTTTGTTTATATTCTAATGTATTTATTTTTTTGGCCTGTTCTCTCTAGTGTTTTCGTGTCGGGTACGCGATTTAAATTTTCATGTAATAGTTATTTGTTTTACAAGTGTTTAGCCTATTTGTTTTATATATTTTGCGCCTGTTCTCTCTAGTGTTTCCGTGTCGGGTCTCCTCCGTGGCGTGACGACTTGCAGGTAAGCGATGGTGTGTTTTGTAACAAATAAATGACTGTCCCTTTTGAATGCCCGGGAGTTTTTTAACTTTGAAAAGGAATTTTTGAATTAATTTATCTAACTTTCTTTGCAGGTATTTGTCGGCGGCGCGGCGTGGTAACGATTTCCGGTCGCCATTTTGTCTTGGGATTCTTGGCTCGCTCCCTGTCTGTCTCCGTGGTACGAGGGATTTCAGGTACGCGATTTACATTTTTATGTAATTGTAATTTCTTTTATATGTGTTCAGCCTATTTTGTTTATTTTCTAATGTATTTATTTTTTTGGCCTGTTCTCTCTAGTGTTTTCGTGTCGAGTACGCGATTTAAATTTTCATGTAATAGTTATTTGTTTTACAAGTGTTTAGCCTATTTGTTTTATATATTTTGCGCCTGTTCTCTCTAGTGTTTCCGTGTCGGGTCTCCTCCGTGGCGTGACGACTTGCAGGTAAGCGATGGTGTGTTTTGTAACAAATAAATGACTGTCCCTTTTGAATGCCTGGGAGTTTTTTAACTTTGAAAATGAATTTTTGAATTCATTTATCTAACTTTCTTTGCAGGTATTTGTCGGCGGCGCGGCGTGGTAACGATTTCCGGTCGCCATTTTGTCTTGGGATTCTTGGCTCGCTCGCTGTCTGTCTCCGTGGTACGAGGGATTTCAGGTACGCGATTTACATTTTTATGTAATTGTAATTTCTTTTATATGTGTTCAGCCTATTTTGTTTATATTCTAATGTATTTATTTTTTTGGCCTGTTCTCTCTAGTGTTTTCGTGTCGGGTCTCCTCCGTGGCGGGACAACTTTCAGGTAAGCGATGTTGTGTTTTGTAACAAATAAATGACTGTCCCTTTTGAATGCCCGGGAGTTTTTTAACTTTGAAAAGGAATTTTTGAATTAATTTATCTAACTTTCTTTGCAGGTATTTGTCGGCGGCGCGGCGTGGTAACGATTTCCGGTCGCCATTTTGTCTTGGGATTCTTGGCTCGCTCGCTGTCTGTCTCCGTGGTACGAGGGATTTCAGGTACGCGATTTTAATTTTTATGTAATTGTAATAATTTTACAAGTGTTCAGCCTATTTTGTTTATATTCTAATGTTTCTTTTTTGGGCCTGTTCTCTCTAGTGTTTCCGTGTCGGGTCTCCTCCGTGGCATGACGACTTGCAGGTAAGCGATGGTGTGTTTTGTAACAAATAAATGACTGTCCCTTTTGAATGCCTGGGAGTTTTTTAACTTTGAAAATGAATTTTTGAATTAATTTATCTAACTTTCTTTGCAGGTATTTGTCGGCGGCGCGGCGTGGTAACGATTTCCGGTCGCCATTTTGTCTTGGGATTCTTGGCTCGCTCGCTGTCTGTCTCCGTAGTACGAGGGATTTCAGGTACGCGATTTACATTTTTATGTAATTGTAATTTCTTTTATATGTGTTCAGCCTATTTTGTTTATATTCTAATGTATTTATTTTTTGGGACTGTTCTCTCTAGTGTTTTCGTGTCGGGTCTCCTCCGTGGCGTGACGACTTTCAGGTAAGCGATGTTGTGTTTTGTAACAAATAAATGACTGTCCCTTTTGAATGCCCGGGAGTTTTTTAACTTTGAAAATGAATTTTTGAATTAATTTATCTAACTTTTTTTGCAGGTATTTGTCGGCGGCGCGGCGTGGTAACGATTTCCGGTCGCCATTTTGTCTTGGGATTCTTGGCTCGCTCGCTGTCTGTCTCCGTGGTACGAGGGATTTCAGGTACGCGATTTACATTTTTATGTAATTGTAATTTCTTTTATATGTGTTCAGCCTATTTTGTTTATATTCTAATGTATTTATTTTTTTGGCCTGTTCTCTCTAGTGTTTTTGTGTCGGGTCTCCTTCGTGGCGTGACGACTTGCAGGTAAGTGATGGTGTCTTTTGTAACAAATAAATGACTGTCCCTATTGAATGCCCGGGAGTTTTTTAACTTTGAAAAGGAATTTTTGGATTTATTTATCTAACTTTCTTTGCAGGTATTTGTCGGCGGCGCGGCGTGGTAACGGTTTCCGGTCGCCATTTTGTCTTGGGATTCTTGGCTCGCTCGCTGTCTGTCTCCGTGGTACGAGGGATTTCAGGTACGCGATTTACATTTTTATGTAATTGTAATAATTTTACAAGTGTTCAGCCTATTTTGTTTATATTCTAATGTTTCTTTTTTGAGCCTGTTCTCTCTAGTGTTTCCGTGTCGGGTCTCCTCCGTGGCATGACGACTTGCAGGTAAGCGATGGTGTGTTTTGTAACAAATAAATGACTGTCCCTTTTGAATGCCTGGGAGTTTTTTAACTTTGAAAATGAATTTTTGAATTAATTTATCTAACTTTCTTTGCAGGTATTTGTCGGCGGCGCGGCGTGGTAACGATTTCCGGTCGCCATTTTGTCTTGGGATTCTTGGCTCGCTCGCTGTCTGTCTCCGTGGTACGAGGGATTTCAGGTACGCGATTTACATTTTTATGTAATTGTAATTTCTTTTATATGTGTTCAGCCTATTTTGTTTATATTTTAATGTATTTATTTTTTTGGACTGTTCTCTCTAGTGTTTTCGTGTCGGGTCTCCTCCGTGGCGTGACGACTTTCAGGTAAGCGATGTTGTGTTTTGTAACAAATAAATGACTGTCCCTTTTGAATGCCCGGGAGTTTTTTAACTTTGAAAAGGAATTTTTGAATTAATTTATCTAATTTTCTTTGCAGGTATTTGTCGGCGGCGCGGAGTGGTAACGATTTCCGGTCGCCATTTTGTCTTGGGATTCTTGGCTCGCTCGCTGTCTGTCTCCGTGGTACGAGGGATTTCAGGTACGCAATTTACATTTTTATGTAATTGTAATTTCTTTTATATGTGTTCAGCCTATTTTGTTTATCTTCTAATGTATTTATTTTTTTGGCCTGTTCTCTCTAGTGTTTTTGTGTCGGGTCTCCTTCGTGGCGTGACGACTTGCAGGTAAGCGATGGTGTCTTTTGTAACAAATAAATGACTGTCCCTTTTGAATGCCTGGGAGTTTTTTAACTTTGAAAAGGAATTTTTGAATTAATTTATCTAACTTTCTTTGCAGGTATTTGTCGGCGGCGCGGCGTGGTAACGATTTCCGGTCGCCATTTTGTCTTGGGATTCTTGGCTCGCTCGCTGTCTGTCTCGGTGGTACGAGGGATTTCAGGTACGCGATTTACATTTTTATGTAATTGTAATTTCTTTTACATGTGTTCAGCCTATTTTGTTTATATTCTAATGTATTTATTTTTTTGGCCTGTTCTCTCTAGTGTTTTTGTGTCGGGTCTCCTCCGTGGCGTGACGACTTTCAGGTAAGCGATGTTGTGTTTTGTAACAAATAAATGACTGTCCCTTTTGAATGCCCGGGAGTTTTTTAACTTTGAAAAGGGATTTTTGAGTTTATTTATCTTCCTTTCTTTGCAGGAACTGGGCGGCGGCGGCGTGGTAACGATTTCCGGTCGGCATTTTGTCTTGGGATCCTTGGCTGTCTGTCTCCGTCTCCGTGGTACAAGGGATTTCAGGTACGCGATTTAAATTGTAATGTAATTGGTATTTCTTTTACAGGTGTTCAGGCTTTTTTGTTTATATTCTTTTAATATGTTTCTTTTTTGGGCTGTTCTCTCTAGTGTTTCCGTGTAGCCTGCCGTGACGTGTCGGGTTTCCTTCTCCGTGGCCGAACGACTTTCAGGTAAGCGCTGTGGTCATGTATTAGTGCGACTCGGTGTAGATAGATTGGAATGTAATTTGTATTTTTCTTACAGGTGTTGTAGATTGTAACGTAACAGGTGTTCAGGCTATTTGGTTTATGTTCTTCTAATGTTTATTTTTTTGGGCTGTTCTGTCTAGTGTTTCCGTGTCGGGTCTCCTCCATGGCGTGACGACTTTCAGGTAAGCGATGTTGTGTTTTGTAACTAAAAAATTACTGTCACTTTTGAATGCCTGGAGTTTTTTTTAAGTTTGAAAAGTAATTTCTGACTTCATTTATCTTCCTTTATTTGCAGGAATCTGGCGGCGGCGCGGTGGGGGTAACTATTTCCGGTCGCCATTTTGTTTTGTCATCTTTGACTCGCTGTCTCCGTCTCCGTGGTGCAAGGACTTTCAGGTAGGTGATTTTGTTTTTTTTCCAAAGTAATAAGTGTGGCTCATGTATTTTTGTTCGCCATTTTGTCTGGTGATCTTGGTGTGACTTATTCAGGTAAGTGCGACTCGTCGTAGATACTTTGTAATGTAATTAGTGTTTTGTTACAGGTAACTTCATGCTCCTTTGTTTATAATCTTAGAATATATTTTTGTTTTGCAGCTCTCTCGTGTTTCCTTTATATGTTCGGACGTGGCCTCCGTGCGATTTGCTCGTGGGTAAAGGATTTTTTGACTTCATTTATCTTCCTTTCTTTGCAGGAATTTGGCGGCGGCGGCGTGGTAACTATTTCCGGTCGCCATTTTGTCTTGGGATCCTTGGCTGGCTGTCTCCGTCTCCGTGGGACAAGGGATTTCAGATACGCGATTTATATTGTAATGTAATTGGTATTTCTTTTACAGGTGTTCAGGCTATTTTGTTTATATTCTTCTAATATGTTGCTTTTTTTGTGCTGTTCTCTCTAGTGTTTCCGTCTCGGGCGGGGTGGGGCAACTATTTCCGGTCGCCATTTTGTTTTGGCATCTTTGGCTCGCTGTCTCCGTGGTGCAAGGACTTTCATGTAGGCTATTTTGTGTTTCTTTCAAAGTAATAAGTGTGGCTGATGTATTTTTGTTCGCCATTTTGTCTTGTGATCTTGGCGTGACTTATTCAGGTAAGTGCGACTCGTCGTAGATACTTTGTAATGTAATTAGTGTTTTGTTACAGGTAACTTCATGCTCCTTTGTTTATAATCTTGGAATATATTTTTGTTTTGCAGCTCTCTCGTGTTTCCTTTATATGTTCGGACGTGGCCTCCGTGCGCTTTGTTCGTGGTGCAAGTAAGCTATTTAACCTGTTCGATATTAATCTCTCTTTTCTGCTTCTTTTTTAGGTACTTTCGTTTCGCCTCAGCTGCTTGGTGCCTTTGCTCGTGTCTTTTGTGATCTTTGGCTCGCTGTCTCCATGGTGCAAGGCCTTTCATGTAAGCGATTGTATCGATTTTGTCTTTTGTAAAATAAAACAGTTTTGTTTCTTTGAATGCTCTATATTTTTTAATACATCTATTTTGTTTTCGTTGCAGGTATTTGACGGATGGGTGGCACTCGTATTTCTATTATGCTTCCTTTAATAGCTATTTTATATCGTGTGCTTTCTGTGTAGGGAATTTTTGCAAACAGCTATCGTGTTTTTCTACTTTAACAAAATGATATTCAACAGCACTTTTTTTTATTTGCAGGCGGCGTGGCCCCAACTTGTCTACCACCATGCTTTGATATTCAAGATAGGCAAAAGTCGCACGTAGCCACTAAGTACTCTAACGAGTCACAACATCCACGACCTTTTCATTCGGCCAGACAGCCTCCTATCGGCAATTTACATATGTCGAGACAGCAACATCCTAAACAACATCTCACCTACATGTTCTTAACAACAAAGTTTTCAAGTCTTTTGTTATTTAATGAACTAACTGCGTTTTCTTGTCTTCCACAGTATGTAAAGGACTACAGCCACGGAAAGAAACATTTCTTCGAGCGAGCTCAGAAGGTATACTTCGAGACAGCGGACTGGAGCCTCTCTAGAATGTAAGATGGAGAGAGTGGGCAAAATAAAGAGAAATAAAGAAGGAATACAAGATAGCGACATAAGGAGGAGAGAAAGAAAGGAGAGAGATGGAAAGGGTATGCAAGAAGAAGAGAGGGGCAAAAGGTAAGAGAGCAAGAGGGAGAGAGATAAAGATAGAAGGAATAGGAAAAGAGAGGGCAGGAGAGATAAGAATGATAGAAAAGGAGGGAGAGAGCAAGCAGAAGGGAGAAAGGACGCAGGAAATAGAGAGATAAAGAATGAATTCAAGAGAGATAGCGAGATATAGGAAGTAGAGAAAAAAGGAGAGAGATGGAAGGGGTATGCAAGAATTAGAGAGGGGCAAAAGGTAAAGGGAGCAAGAGGGAGAGAGAGATAAAGATATAAGGAATAGGTAAAGAGAAGGCATGAGAGATAAGCATAATAGATAAGTAGGGAGAGAGCAAGCCGAGACGCAAGATAGAAAGAGCATGAGAGAGAAGGTAAGGAGGAGTAAAAGTGAGAGCACAATAGAGTGAGGGAGTAAAAGAAAGTGCATGATAGAAGGAAAGAGAAGATGGGAATACAGGAGAGAGAGTGTAGAAGAGAAGGGATGCAAAAGAGGGAGAGGAGAAGAAAGAAGGAAAGTAGGAGAAAGTGAGGGAAGAATAGAGCAGGAGTAAATAAAATAGAAAGACTGCTGGCAAAATCATGAAGGAGATGCAGAGTAAATGCAAGAGAGAGGAAAGGCAAGAATGCAAAATTGAAAGGGAAGGCAAGAGAGGGAGATGTATGTATGTTGCATGTGCTGTCTCAGTATCTAAGCATTTGCTGCAGGATGGGGAGGAAGATATAGGGTGTGTGCAGGGACCTGTAAACAAAGTCTTAGTTATAAGTTTTCCTTTAGCTTTGACCTCTCTCCTGATTACGACCTCACCAGTGCAGCTTTCATCTCCAAACTAAATTAAATGTTGTTTATGAGGCAAACTTTGTGTATAACCATCCAGCAAAGAATGCCCAGTACAGACAGGAAGTACTACCCAAAAAAATGTATAAAGTGAAATAAGTTTTAAGTATGAACGTACCGTGTTGAAAGAACGAATTTGAAAGATGTGTCTTCGATGGGGCAGTTGCACCAAATGGCAAAACAAGCAGTGATTTTCTTCATCTACCCTCTCTCACCTTCTTTCTTCCGTCACAATCTGTTTCCTCCCGTTCTCTTTATCGCTCTCCTATATATCTCTCTCCTTTCTGCTCTCTCTTCCCTCTCCCTCCTGCCCCCTATTCCATCTCTCTTTCCTTCTTGCTCCCACTCGATCATGCTTCTCTCTTTATCTCCCTCCTTTCTGCTCTTTTCTCTTTGCCATCAATCTCCCTCTTGCCCCCTCTTCCAACTGCTCCCTTCTTACTTATTTCTTGCTCATGCCCTCCCTCCCACCCTCCCTTTACCTCCTGCCTTTTCTCTCTCTCTCTCCCTTGCTCTCCCTTTTGCCCTCTCTCTTACTTTCACTTTCTATCTCCTTCCCTATCTTGTTCTCCCTTTCCATCTTGCACTCCTTCTCTTTCTTGCCCTCTGACTCCATTCTGCACTCTCTTCTCTCTTCTCTCTCCTTTCTGCTCTCTTCCTTCTCCCTCCTGCCCCCTATTCCATCTGCTCTCTCTCCTTCCTTCTTCCTCCCTCTCTATCATGATTCTTTTTTTATCTCCCTGCTGCTATTTTCCCTTTGCCATCACTCTCCCTCTTGCCCCCTCTTCCAACTGCTCCCTTCTTAATTCTTTCTTGCTCATGCACACCCTCCCTTTAACTCCTGCCTTCTCTCTCTTTCTTGCTCTTCCTTTTGCACTCTGTGAGTTTCACTCTCTATCTCCTTCCCTATCTTGTTCTGCCTTTCCATCTTGCACTCCTTCTATTTTTTGCCCTCTGACTCCATTCTGCAGTCTTTTCCCCCTTTCTACGTTCTCTCTCATGATCTCCATTTATCTTGCATCCTCTCTACTTCCTTATCTATCATACTTCTATCTCCTGCACTCTCTTTCTCTCTCTTTTCACCTCCTCTCTGCGTCCTCCGTTCTTTCTTTTGCACTCTCTCTTCCTTTTTTTAATTACTTCTTTATCGCTCTTTCTTCTCTATATATCTCTCCTTTCTGCTCTCTTCCTTCTTCCTCCTGCCCCCTATTCCATCTGCTCTCTCCTTTCTTCTTGCTCCTTTTCTATCTATCATGCTTCTCTGTCCTGCACTCTCCTTTTTCTTTTATCTTTTCCTCTTTCTAATACTCTCCGTGTTCCTCTTCCTCCCTATCTATCATTCTTCTCTCTATCTCCTTTATGCTTTCTTTTCTCTCTACCGTCCCTCTCTCCTGCACCCTCTTCCATCTGCTCTCTCTCCCTCCCTCCTTCTTGCTCATGCCCTACTTCTTACTCTTCCTTTACCTTCTGCCTTCCTCCTCTTTCTTGTTCTTACTCCTGCGTCTTATCTCCTTCCTGCCTTCACTCTCCATCTCTGTCCTCATCTTGTCTTCTCTTTCTATCTTGCACTCTTTGGCTCACTGTCTCAGTCTCCATGGTGCAAGGACCCCCATAGAGAGAGATGTAGAAGGAGGGCAGTAAGAAGAGAGCAGTTGGAAGAGGGGGCAAGAGGAAGAGTGATGGCAAAGGGAAAAAAAAGCAGAAAGGAGAGGGAGATAAAGAATAATGATAGATAAGGCAAGAGAGAGAGAGGATGCAGAGAGTGAGCAAGAGAAAAAACAGATAAAAGAGAAAGTTAAAAGGATAAAAGAGGGAGCAAGTGCAAGAGAGAAGAATAGTACATAGGGAGGAAGAGAAAGGGAAGACAAAAAGAAAAGTAAGGGTAGAATGAAGTCAAAAATTCCTTTTCAAACTTAAAAAAAATTCCGGGCATTCAAAAGAGACAGTCATTTATTTGTTACAAAACACAACATCGCTTACCTGAAAGTAGTTACGCCAAGGAGGAGACCCGACACGGAAACACTAGAGAGAACAGCCCAAAAAAGCAACATATTAGAAGAATATAAACAAAATAGCCGAACACCTGAAAGAGAAATACAAATTACATTACAATTTGAATCGCGTACCTGAAATCCCTTGTACCACGGAGACAGCGAGCCATGGATCCCAGGACAAAATGCCGACCGGAAATAGTTACTATCTTGCACTCTTTGTTTTCTATCTTCTCGCTCCATTGTACCCTTACTTTTCTTTTTGTCTTCCCTCTCTCTTCCTCCCTATCTACTATTCTTCTCTCTTGCACTTTCTCCCTCTTTTATCCCTTTAACTTTCTCTCTTTTCTATCTTTTATCTGTTTTTTCCTCTTGCTCACTCTCTGCATCCACTCTTTCTCTCCTTCCTTATCTATCATTATTCTCTTTATCTCCCTCTCCGCTTTTTTTCCCCTTTGCCATCACTCTTCCTCTTGCCCACTCTTCCAACTGCTCTCTTCTTTACTGCCCTCCATCTACATCTCTCTCTATGGGGGTCCTTGCACCATGGACATGAGACAGCGAGCCAAAGATCCTAAGACAAAATTGCAACCGGAAATACTTGGCCCACCCTGCTGTCAAATACCTGCAACAAAAGACAAAATAAATTTAGTCAAATTCGGAGCATTCAAAGTGACAGTATTATTAGCTTTACAAAAGACAAAATTGCTTACCTGAAAGTCCTTACACCACTGAGACGGGCCTCTTGCTCCTGCACCTTCTTCCATCCATTCCTCCTTCTTGCTCATGCCCTACATCCTACCCTCCCTTTTTCTCTCTCTCTCGTGTAAGCATGGGCGAATTTTGCGAATCTCGCGTTCGCGAATTTTGCGGATTTGCGAACTCGCAATCCGCAAAATCCGCGAATTCTTGCGAATTTGCGGATTTTTTTTTTTTGTGTTCGCAAGGATTTCTGCCAGTTCGCGAGGGTTTCGTACCAGTTCGCAATTGCGAACTTACATTTCGTCGCGCAACGGTCGCGAATTATGTTGTTTCTACGTCTGGTTCATCATCACAGGTTCCCAGCACCCTCTGTTTCACCACTGCAACCGTCTGTTACATCAATGCCACCCTCTGGTTCATCATTACTGTAGATTATGGGGGGAAAAGCAAGCACACCAGCCCGGCTTCAACTGAGATGAATTAATTTGGGGTTAGTTTATTAATGTGTCACTGTTTTAAAATTCCAGTCTGGCACCTGCTTCCTTATCTGTAATTTTGCTTTCTGTTGCAGTGCATTTTTTTTCCCCAGGACCTTCTTTGTGGCCTACTTGTAGCTATTGTATGAGCCTGCTGTGAGGGTCAGAGCAGGGTCATACAATTGTTGCAACTAGCAACTGAATTCTGGAGGGGCCCCAGTCAGGAAGCACTACCGGGAATTGTTACTAATGATGAGTTTGAACTCTTGCCCCTGCCGAGTGCTTTCAGTTTTGAAAAACTCGTTTTTCTGCAATTTCGCGGGGTTCGCGGGGTGCGAACACGCGCGAGATCGGATTCGGAAGCCGCAAATTCGTGCGAATATGCAATTTGTTTTTTTTGCGGCGTGTTAGTTGGCAAGGTTTTGTGCGTTTTTGCGAGCCGCTCGTAGCGCAAGACGCGAAGTTACCCTCGCGGTCGTTCAAGGGCGCAGCCATCTTGTTTGCCTGACGTATTTCCGTTTCCGGGCGCGAAGTGTAATCTCGCAAAGTCCGCGGCTTGCCAGTATAGTCTCGCGCGTGTTCGCAAGGAAAATCTCGCGCGAACTTACCCGCGCGGTCGTGAACGGGCGCGGCCATCTTGTTTCTCATTCATTGCTATGGTTCTGGGCATGGTCTTTGTATCCTCTGTCAATCTCTGCCATCCTTTGCTTGTTTGAAGTTTTTTTTGATCTATTTTACTTATTATCTATCCCTCTATTTTTCTAGCCCTATATTTTTGTGTTTACTGCTACTTTTGGTTAATTTTAAACTACTTTTGTAAACTCTTTTCTTTTCTTCTCTTCCCTATTCTATTTTCTTTATTCCTTTCCGCCCAGACCATGGTGAGGGGAGCCGGGAAGCATCCCGAGAAGGGGAAGGGTCCCGCACCCCGTGTCCGGCTCCCGTGCGGGCGTTTGAGGGGGGAGCTAGTGATGCCACGGGAGATCTTTACCCCGGAGGAGGTGGCCCAACTCATTTTTTATGTTCAGCGCCGCCTCCCCAGGACCATCATGGGAGGCGGCAAGATCAGTGCCGAGTACGGGGCCCGGGAGCGCCGGAAGCGGTGGGAGAAGGTGTGCCAGGCCATTTACCACCACTCTCGGGTCTGGCGCACCTACAACCAGGCCACCCACCGCTGGACGGATGTCCTGACCCGTGAGCGAGATCTGCTCGACCTCCTTGGCCTTGAGATCCCCGGGCTTGGTGAGTAGTAGTAGCTATGTCTTTACTACTATGTTTTCTCCTGCTGTGTTATTATATTGCAAATTTTTGTTTTTTACCAAGAGCAATAATGCTGCTCATTACATTGTAGGTAAATTTTATTTCAAAATCTTCTGTGCATTTCAGGTACACTGCTCTCCTTCTCAGTAGTGTTGCTACTATGCTTATTTGTTTTAGATTTTGTGTTCATTTCATTGGCCTGTGAAATTATGTATGAGTGTAGTTGAAAGAACTGCGTAATGCTACACACTAAGGTTCAGATTTTTAATTACCGGCGCATCCCTGCAAAGTTGCAGGGATGCGCCAGTAATTGTGCGTCACGCCACCATCACCCATGGTGCGCCGTATTTACAATGCGGCGCGCCATGGGCCCAAAACGTCACCAAAGCGTTACGCATCTGTGCCGTAAAGGCGGCGCATTGCTGGAGTTGCGTCGCAACGATGGTGCAGCTCCATCAATGCTCTGGGGTGCCCTATCTCCCCAATGCTGCGTCAAGCCGTACGTCTGCTTCAAGCAGGCGCAGGGTTTGAGTCACGCATCATTGTCCTCAAAGTGACTGATTGAAATCTTGTAGATTTCCCTCAGCCACTTTTAGGATGCGTTCCTGCGCAGGAACGCCCTCCCTTGCGCCGGAACACCCCTATTGGCGCAGGGCTTTACAACGTGATGCATCTCCCAGATGCGTCACGTTGTTAATATACGCCGCACCATTGCGCCTCTTTTGTGCTGTCGCTGCGTCACAAAAGTCACGCAACAATGGAGCAAAAGAGCCGCAAGGGCCTTCTAAATCAGCCCCTACAGACTCAAGTCCAGTCCTTCCTTTGTACACATGGCGATAAGAAGAAATAGTGGTGGTGGATTAATAGTTTGAGTATTTTAATGACTGGTGAATGTAGTAGGAAACTTTAGTGTTGTCGCTGATCTTCAATCACGATGGACTTTGGCTGTCACTTTGCGTGCTGCGGACTGCTGCCTGCCAATCCTAGGCAAATCTTTTTAGTACTTTGTTTAGTGAGTTACATAGGGTAGTTTCCAATTCGACGGTCCGCAAATCAAGCAATACTAAAGTAATGACGTAGTCGACCACATGAGATTGGTCAATAATATATCCCGTGGAGTCGTTCCCTATTTGCTATTTCGCAAAAATATTTTGTTACTTTGTTAGTTCTTTTTTAAATGTTTGATTTGGTTGAGAAATATCATCCATGTTTTCTGTTTTTCTTTCTTTCATGTTGTACATCAGCTTCCCCCAGGGGCAAGAGGAGGACACAGGAGGAGGAGGAGGAGGGTGCTGTTGTCGATGCAGGCCAGGACCGGGCAGTCGAGGGCTCCTTTGCTGGCCCCAGTAAGTTTTAATTTTAATATAGAGTACTTATTTTTTCCTAGCGTTCCTCATTCGATTTTTTCTAAATCGTCTTTGATCTTCTTGTAGACAGGATCTAAATTCTTATCCTGCCTCGACTATGACTCCGTGTGGTATTACTAGATTATTCTTATTAGTCTGTCTGTGTAGCTAACTAAGATTGCACATTTGGCATTTCCATTGGACTCCCATTCTAGTCAGCAATAGCTCTATGCACTGAGTGTAGTCCTCTGGGATTGTCCATAATGTCTTTTCAAGTATTCTAAATGTTTATGCTTTGACCATTGCCAACAATAAAAAGGTGAATGACCACCACCAAGAAAGAATAAGATACTACTTTACTTTTGGTTTGGATAGGAGGACAATCCATTCTACTACTGTTGCAGGGACAAATCTGCACAAACAGAACTATGGACACTAAATAATGCATCGCTTAGCTTATCAATTATAATAGGTGCTGTAACTGTTAGACTTTCCACATACCTCAGTGATAACAGACTTTGTAGTTGAACCCCCAATCTCCTTACTGACTAGATAGTGTGGCAGTGTCATTTAGCTCCCAAAGTCACCGATGGCAGAGGCACGGACTCATGCTTGCAAAAATTCGAAAACCTTTAGCTCATCCACTCTAGTCTGGAGGACCAAAAACCACAGAGTCTATTTAAGTTTAAAAGCTTTATTAAAAGTAAACACATTTATTAAATTCAAGTTTGTCATAAAAGTGAACGTGTAACTGAAAATGGAAAAGTGCTTAGTGCTGACGATTAATTGGACACATTTCTTGTGGTCGAGCCGAGCTCTCACCTGGTTTGAACTTGATCCTGCTCGTGTTCTTAGAAGTCAAGGTTCTGTCTGTTAGGAGAAAAAGTGGTGCGTGTTAAAAAGTAAAAAGCAAACATTCATCAGTTGTGCCAAAAAGTGCAGCAAGACAACAGCCTTCCCTGGAAAAAGGGACATTTTTACTCTAGAGTACACAGTCAAAAATTATTAAATTGTACACTTTTTTTCACATTTCTTTCTTCCTCCTAGACCAAATATTATATAGTAGTGAGTGGTGTATTCTAACATTATTAAATGTACTTTGTAGGTGGAACATCTGGAGACGGGGCCAGCGCGGAGGTGGTGGTGGCATTGGACGAGGAGGACAACTCTGGGGAGGAGGCGGTGCAAGTGCCGGACAAGGACATGCCTGTGAGGGTTCACACGGTGGTGGCGGGCAGAGGTAAGCTATACATTCCTTAGTCATTGAGATTGAAGACTGCAGAGTGTGCTTTCTGCACGGGTGTATTATAAAAAAAGCAGGTAGTAGCCTCCTCTAAATGTACTTCGACTTAGCTGTGAAGTTTTTGGCGAGAAGAATCCCAATCAGATCTGAGGTGAACTTGATGGATGGGATGAACGAAAAGCGAAAGAAGGGTGTAAGTAAGTGTGGAAGCACGAGAAATGTAATGATGACTGGCAAAGAAGAATGATATGTGTTTGCTTGGTCCCCGAGGTGGCTGGGAAGGTAAGAAAATGGTATGGTGCATGGCTGGGTGAATGATGAAGCAAGGATGGGTGGAAGGAGAACAGCCTGGGTGGGTGAGACAGAAACTGTATGTGTGCAATATACTTTGAATGGATGGATGCCTGGATCATTCATGGTACTATCTGACTCTTAGATAGCATATGTGAATCTAGAGAGAGTAGACGGTCACTGGATGAACTAAGTGTTACTTTGAAGAGCATGTAACACCGCACCCGCACGTCCGTTCCAGTGTAGGAAAGGCAAGGAAAAGAAGTTGTAACGTTGTCCAAAGACTACCATGAATAGTAGCAGTAGTTTGTATTGCAACTGCAAGCACAGCATATATACAGTTATTACGGTGGACACTCCCTACCTCCCTTAATAACTTTAGTTTAGTAGTAGTACGTCATTCATGTGTGGGGGTATCACTGTTCACTCAATAATAAGCAAAGCACCTAAAGTCATCCCATATGTCATCAAATACATCCCATGTGAAGTGATAGATAATCAGATAATTTAGCTTCTTCATTTTCCTTTTCTAATACTCATTTGCACTGTAGGGTGAAAGCTAAATTAATTAAGCAGTAGCCCTTTTAACAGAGTATTCTCAGTGCCACCCGTAATAGAAAAGTAAGAGCTTCACCACCTGCATGTACTGGACCGGTACAGTAACGCAAGTCTGTCTCACTCACCATGGTGTGCGTCTGTTTTTCTCGGGTGCAAGTTCACTGCGCTGGCATTATGCCGGCTTGCATAAGATAACGTACCAATTTTCCTAAACAAGAGAGAAGAAGAAGAATAAGAGTGGTGTACTGTCATAGTCGACTGTAATAGAAGTCCATAGTGCTCGTAGAATTTGTTCCTTAAACTCCCACTAATGTTAGAGCAAGGATGAAGAAGTCGGAGGTTACATAGATACTGTCCTCAATAGTTATGCACTGTGCTTTCAATTTGCTACTTGTACTGTGACAACTTTCTGCTCAATCATTTTGTGTTAATCTTAAGGAGCATTGGTTACAGACTATGTCTTTCTTTTTTCATGTAGTTGCTCCTTCCAAATCCAAGACACCATCAAGGAGGAAGGAGCTGGCTCGAATGGCCCGGCAACGGAGGCTGGATGCCACTGTTGCTGAATATCGGCGGCTGGTGGCCCTGGAGGAGGAGGAGACGCAGTCTGGTACAACAACAACGTCCACTGGGACAGCTGCATCCTCCTCCGTGCGGGCTGCCAGCCAGCGCAGTGCTCCAGCGGTACGGAGCCGGGCTACCAAAGCCAAACGCCACCGCCCAGCAGCAAAGAAAGCAGCTGCCCCTCACAGGATTTGCAAGGCACACCGGCGCCGCTTATCCCTCAGACTGTCCTACCTGGAGCAGGAGGTCCATAACTATAAGAACGTGGTGGAGGGCCTCCGCTTCGAACTTGCCACCCTCCGCAAGGAGCATGATGCCCTGGCTGCTAATTCCAACAGCACCCTGCCATAGTGTCCCTTGCCCCTTTTTTAGAGACTTTTGGGGGGTGGGAATTGGGAGTTGTGATTTTTGGGGGCTTTTGAAGGACAATCGTTGGGGTTAGGGAGGGTCTTGCGGGAGATTCTTTTGTTAGGGCTATAAAAATATACTTTTTGAAACTTTATCTGACCATACCTGTTTTTTACTGCTTTTGAGTCTGGTGGGTGGGGGTTTAACATAACAGTAAGTTTGTTTTCCTGAATAGTCCTAGGACTTTAGTAGTACTACCGTCAATCAAATCTCTCGTCTCTCCTAATACTCCATTATACTACCTCCAACCAAATGCCTATCTTACCTGTAATTTCTGTTTGCAAGTAGGGCTAGGCCCAGGGCTGGCTCCACGGGAAACAGCAAATAAGGTTGGCAATCCTGGGCGGATAAAATTTCCTCATAGCGGTGGTACTAGTGGTGTGACACAGTGGCAGTTGCTTGCCTATGAAAAAAAAGAAAATGAAATCTGGTTTGTCCTCCTGAGCAATACAAAGGTACAATACAGAATACAGCAGGTGACAGAAGTACACTAGAACAGTGCCACATTGTAGCCTAACAAATGTTAAAGTATAACTAATTCGGTTGAAGTTCTTTGACATTAGCCATGGGTCTTTGTCAAGCAGAGTAAGAATATATCCTCGGATTTCTTCACCAGCCTGTTGCTATCACCTTATCCTCCCCAGCAAGTGTGTGGATTTATTGCTGTAATTTAGTCACACATCAATCAAAACCACACAGCCCGGGGGAAGAGGGTTAGGGTTTGAAAAATTGATGGGTACGGGGGTTTTTGGGAAAGGTTTTGGGAGACAAGAAAAAGTAGCACAGCATGGACAAACAATTGTGAACATAAACAAATCTTTGGGTACAAACCTATCCATCAATCTTTGAAAGTGCATACACTACTGCATGCATGTCAGTTAAAAGTAAGTAGTACTTTCGACAACTGTGGAAGAAAGAATGCGACAGTACAGGGCGTGGGTGGAAATATTGATAACTATATTCAACATAAGGTCTCTGTAGCCAGATACCTGAGAGCCTTGCTGGTCACTATAAATCCATTCACAACAACACTCAATGGGGTTGGTCTGGAAGGTATAGTAGATAGAAAAGGAGAAATTGCTTTTTTCTAGGTGTCCCCTCACTCACCAGGGTTGCCCCTTGGTGACATGCTTCATCATTGGGGCCATCCCAGTCCTCTACGGGCTGGGGCGTGCTGCGACTTGCGAATTACGTAGGAGCACTTACAAATGACTATGTGTGGTGCAGATGTGATAGTGGAGTGGACTAAGTGATGTGTTAAGGGATCAATTTAGAAGCAGAGAGAGATCCAAGAAATGCAGTCACAGTCAGAGAAAAAGGCAAGGGATACTGTATCTATGTGGTTGTAGTGGTCCTGTTGGAAGTGGTAAGTAAGTTGCCTGCAGAAAAAAAATCCTCCTTTTAGCGGCACTCCTCCATTGCAGCCGACGCTTCGTCCATCGATGTTGGTCACCAGAAGACACCCTGTAAAAAAAAGCACAGCATAGACAAACAATGGAACATAAACAATTCTTTGGGTACAAACCTATCCATCAATCTTTGAAAGTGCATGCACTACTGCATGCATGTCAGTGAAAAGTAAGTAGTACATTCGACAACTGTGGAAGAAAGAATGCGACAGTACAGGGCCTGTGTGGAATTATTGATAACGATATTCAACATAAGGTCTCTGTACTTAGCCAGATACCCGAGAGCCTTGCTGGTCACTATAAATCCATTCACAACAACACTCAGTGGGGTTGGTCTGGAAGGTATAGTAGATAGAAAAGGAGAAATTGCTTGTTTTCTAGGTGTCCCCTCACTCACCAGGGTTGCCCCTTGGTGACATGCTTCATCATTGGGGCCATCCCAGTCCTCTACGGGCTGGGGCGTGCTGCGACTTGCGAATTACGTAGGAGCACTTACAAATGACTATGTGTGGTGCAGATGTGATAGTGGAGTGGACTAAGTGATGTGTTAAGGGATCAATTTAGAAGCAGAGAGAGATCCAAGAAATGCAGTCACAGTCAGAGAAAAAGGCAAGGGATACTGTATCTATGTGGTTGTAGTGGTCCTGTTGGAAGTGGTAAGTAAGTTGCCTGCAGAAAAAAAATCCTCCTTTTAGCGGCACTCCTCCATTGCAGCCGACGCTTCGTCCATCGATGTTGGTCACCAGAAGACACCCTGTAAAAAAAAGCACAGCATAGACAAACAATGGAACATAAACAATTCTTTGGGTACAAACCTATCCATCAATCTTTGAAAGTGCATGCACTACTGCATGCATGTCAGTGAAAAGTAAGTAGTACATTCGACAACTGTGGAAGAAAGAATGCGACAGTACAGGGCCTGTGTGGAATTATTGATAACGATATTCAACATAAGGTCTCTGTACTTAGCCAGATACCCGAGAGCCTTGCTGGTCACTATAAATCCATTCACAACAACACTCAGTGGGGTTGGTCTGGAAGGTATAGTAGATAGAAAAGGAGAAATTGCTTGTTTTCTAGGTGTCCCCTCACTCACCAGGGTTGCCCCTTGGTGACATGCTTCATCATTGGGGCCATCCCAGTCCTCTACGGCCTGGGGCGTGCTGCGACTTGCGAATTACGTAGGAGCACTTACAAATGACTATGTGTGGTGCAGATGTGATAGTGGAGTGGACTAAGTGATGTGTTAAGGGATCAATTTAGAAGCAGAGAGAGATCCAAGAAAGGCAGTCACAGTCAGAGAAAAAGGCAAGGGATACTGTATCTATGTGGTTGTAGTGGTCCTGTTGGAAGTGGTAAGTAAGTTGCCTGCAGAAAAAAAATCCTCCTATTAGCGGCACTCCTCCATTGCAGCCGACGCTTCGTCCATCGATGTTGGTCACCAGAAGACACCCTGTCCACTGCCTGCCTGATGCTGAATTGTGGCTCGCTACTGTGAAGCCTGACTCCATCCTTTTTTCCCCATTGCAGAGACTGAAACCCGGCCTGTAATTATTCAACGAAAAACAGGAAGTGATATAATATTACAACACCACTGATAAATAAATATAAGGTATGTAGGCTGTGGAGTGCAAAAAGTCACAATTTGATTTTCCTAGTAGACAGTACAATATTTTTGAAAGTGCGTACTCTGAGTCACCTTTTGAAGGATAAATAAGTATGGGCAAATTAATGTAGCGGATCTTGCCCCTCAAGCTAGGTGTACTGTAAACTGTGTTTTAGAACAAAATTAGATCTTCCTAGCAGTGCTCCCACCCAGACCCTTACTAAAGCCAGTCGCAAAAATGTAGAAGACCCCCAATCAAATCTCAAAAAACGAGGCCCAGCAATAAACTGGTGACAAAACTTACTTTGAAAGTAAAAGTAGGCCGAAGTACCCCCTTCCTAATTACCCCTTACCCACCGTGGATTGCATTCAAACCACTTGCAAGCAACCAAGCAAAAGTAGCCATAGCCAGCATCGCTCCAAGACTCGAAATCCCCCCCACTCAAACACATGCAATAGAAATACTGCTAACCCTAACGAACCCTAAGTTAAGAATAGTGGCAAAGGCTTTCTTTAACTATGCCAAATCCCCCCTTTCCCACCATGGATTTTCTTCAAATGACTTGCAACCAAAATTACACATTCTCACGAGTGCTCTAAGACCCCAGAACTCAGTTGCAAAAATCTAGAACACCCCGAAACACATGCAATCCTGCTGCTAGGGCTAACCCTAACGAACCCTAAGTTACAAAAAGGGCCAAAAGGCTTTTCCGCGAGGATTTTGTCCCAACCACTTCTACCCGGTATTAGACCTTCCCAGGAATGCCCCAAGACACGCCAACCCACCCGCCAAGAAGCATAACACCCCCAAACAGGCCAAAAGCATAATCTCATACTTGCAATATTTCTCGGCCTTCGGTCCAAACGCGCTGCGTAGCTAGGCCATAAGTCGGGGTTGCCACGACGGATTTCCTGAAAAGCAAATGCAATCAAGATTAGAGTGTCCCAGCAGTGCTCCCAGACCACGAAAGTCACCCACAAACACCAGGAAGCCCCCCAAACAGGCCCCCGAAAACGCTACATTGAGCAAAATGTCAGAAATAGCCACAAAAAAAATCGGCCTGGATTTTGTCCCAACCACTTCCACCCGGTATTAGACCTTCCCAGGAATGCCCCAAGACACGCCAACCCACCCGCCAAGAAGCATAACACCCCCAAACAGGCCAAAAGCAAAATCTCATACTTGCAATATTTCTCGGCCTTCGGTCCAAACGCGCTGCGTAGCTAGGCCATAAGTCGGGGTTGCCACGACGGATTTCCTGAAAAGCAAATGCAATCAAGATTAGAGTGTCCCAGCAGTGCTCCCAGACCACGAAAGTCACCCACAAACACCAGGAAGCCCCCCAAACAGGCCCCCGAAAACGCTACATTGAGCAAAATGTCAGAAATAGCCCAAAAAAAAAATTGGCCTGGATTTTGTCCCAACCACTTCCACCCGGTATTAGACCTTCCCAGGAATGCCCCAAGACACGCCAACCCACCCGCCAAGAAGCATAACACCCCCAAACAGGCCAAAAGCAAAATCTTATACTTGCAATATTTCTCGGCCTTCGGTCCAAACGCGCTGCGTAGCTAGGCCATAAGTCGGGGTTGCCACGACGGATTTCCTGAAAAGCAAATGCAATCAAGATTAGAGTGTCCCAGCAGTGCTCCCAGACCACGAAAGTCACCCACAAACACCAGGAAGCCCCCCAAACAGGACCCCGAAAACGCTACATTGAGCAAAATGTCAGAAATAGCCAAAAAAAAAATCGGCCTGGATTTTGTCCCAACCACTTCCACCCGGTATTAGACCTTCCCAGGAATGCCCCAAGACACGCCAACCCACCCGCCAAGAAGCATAACACCCCCAAACAGGCCAAAAGCAAAATCTCATACTTGCAATATTTCTCGGCCTTCGGTCCAAACGCACTGCGTAGCTAGGCCATAATTCGGGGTTGCCACGACGGATTTCCTGAAAAGCAAATGCAATCAAGATTAGAGTGTCCCAGCAGTGCTCCCAGACCACGAAACTCACCCACAAACAGACGGAACCCCCCCTAAGAGCACCTCAAAGGCAAGCAAGTCATCAAAAACACAAAAAATTTTCCGCCTGGGATTTGGTCCAAAACACTTTTATCCGGTATTAGAGCTTCCCAGCAATGGCCCCAGAGCCGTCAACCCAGGAGAAAACGAGTAGAAGACCCCCAAACAGCCAAAGAGCAAAAGTACAAAAATGGGGACTTAGTAAATTTTTCACAAATTTCAAAAATCACTCCGCGCGTGCTCTGCAGCTAGGCCCTAACTCCCCTCTGCCACCATGGATGTGCTTCAAACCTCTTGCAAAGTAAAGTATATATAGCCAGCAGTGCGCCCAGACCCCGAAACCCACCCACAAACACCAGGAAGCCCCCCAAACAGGCCCCCGAAAACGCTACATTGAGCAAAATGTCAGAAATAGCCAAAAAAAAAATCGGCCTGGATTTTGTCCCAACCACTTCCACCCGGTATTAGACCTTCCCAGGAATGCCCCAAGACACGCCAACCCACCCGCCAAGAAGCATAACACCCCCAAACAGGCCAAAAGCAAAATCTCATACTTGCAATATTTCTCAGCCTTCGGTCCAAACGTACTGCGTAGCTAGGCCATAAGTCGGGGTTGCCACGACGGATTTCCTGAAAAGCAAATGCAATCAAGATTAGAGTGTCCCAGCAGTGCTCCCAGACCACAAAACTCACCCACAAACAGACGGAACCCCCCCTAAGAGCACCTCAAAGGCAAGCAAGTCATCAAAAACACAAAAAATTTTCCGCCTGGGATTTGGTCCAAAACACTTTTATCCGGTATTAGAGCTTCCCAGCAATGGCCCCAGAGCCGTCAACCCAGGAGAAAACGAGTAGAAGACCCCCAAACAGCCAAAGAGCAAAAGTACAAAAATGGGGACTTAGTAAATTTTTCACAAATTTCACAAATCACTCCGCGCGCGCTCTGCAGCTAGGCCCTAACTCCCCTCTGCCACCATGGATTTGCTTCAAACCTCTTGCAAAGTAAAGTATATATAGCCAGCAGTGCGCCCAGACCCCAAAACCCACCCACAAACACCCGGAAGCCCCCCAAACAGGCCCCCGAAAACGCTACATTGAGCAAAATGTCAGAAATAGCCCAAAAAAAAATCGGCCTGGATTTTGTCCCAACCACTTCCACCCGGTATTAGACCTTCCCAGGAATGCCCCAAGACACGCCAACCCACCCGCCAAGAAGCATAACACCCCCAAACAGGCCAAAAGCAAAATCTCATACTTGCAATATTTCTCGGCCTTCGGTCCAAACGCACTGCGTAGCTAGGCCATAAGTCGGGGTTGCCACGACGGATTTCCTGAAAAGCAAATGCAATCAAGATTAGAGTGTCCCAGCAGTGCTCCCAGACCACGAAACTCACCCACAAACAGACGGAACCCCCCCTAAGAGCACCTCAAAGGCAAGCAAGTCATCAAAAACACAAAAAATTTTCCGCCTGGGATTTGGTCCAAAACACTTTTATCCGGTATTAGAGCTTCCCAACAATGGTCCCAGAGCCGTCAACTCACCTGCAAAGAGGTACAACAACACCCCCACAAGTGCTGAGTCTTTCTTCATTGGGCGTAAACCAGCCCTCTGGTTTGATGGAAATAGGAGTCTGGAGGAGGAGGATAGAGGAGCATGTTCTTCTGAACTTGTGAACCTGAGGAATGCAGACTGGGGCAACTTCAAATCAATTAGCAAACCAGCGAAGACAGTTCTGCTGATGGGCTTGATTTTGTGATTATCTGATTAAAGTTTGAAATATATTAACTGTGCACAACAAAGAAAGACAGACACACAGGAATAAAAGTGAATAGGGACGAAAAAGAAAGTTATTGATTCGTTGTCTCATTTTCAGGGCTCGGTATCACGGTCCAGGAATGAGAATAAGGCTTCGTCATCATACTCTGTGAATTCAGGCAGGGTGAGCTCAGTGTCACCTGACAGAGTAGAAATTCCCTCATCTATGTTGCAGGCCACCTCCTCTTCATCCGGCACGCTCTCTCGTACTCTGAAATCTGGTGGTATGAGGTGCTGATTCATCTTGATCATTGTTAACCTCTCCACATTTTTGGGTGAGAGGCGGCTCCGTTTGGGAGTTACAATGCCACCAGCAGCACTGAAAACCCGTTCAGAAGACACGCTTGCGAGTGGGCAAGACAAGTAGTTTAAAGCCAGGTTGGTGAGCTGTGGCCACAATTCTTTTTTCCCATGCCAATACGCCAATGGGTCAGAATTAACATAGACCTCTGTTGAGTCATTCAGATAGTCCTTCACCATCGACTCAAGGTCCTCATCCAAGGTTCCTCCACTTTGCTTAGCTCTTGCTGTGCCTCTGACCTTTTGAGAACCAAACCCACGCAGAGCTAGCCAATCCTCTTCAGCCTCCAATGTTTCTGTTGTGTTTCGTGCAGATGATCCGGTTGCCGGTGTCTTTAACGGCTGAGAGGTCACTTGTGCCACAGCCACAGGTGCAGAAGTGGATTGTTTTGACTGGGGATGGCCTGCTGATGTACTGCCATTTCCTTCAATTTCCAGCCGTTCTGTTTCAAACCTCTTGGCTGACAAGGCTAGCCAACGTTTGTACTTTGGAACATGTTCATCATCAAAAGGAAAGAATGCTTGGCCTGCCAGCGCCTTTTTGTAGCGTGGATCCAGAATAGTAGCACAAATGTAATGCTGTTCTGAGTGGATCTTTTTAAGACGTTCATCACCTTGTAGGAGCTCTAATAATTGCTCAGCCAGAAGCAAAGAGTCTTGGTTTTTGTCATCTTTTTCAAACACAGAACACACCTCCTTCAGTTGGTCCTCCAGCATGTACAACAATGGGATAGCTTTTCCCAAATTAGAGTCCTCCTTGCTGACTGCACGCGTGAAGAACTCAAAAGGACGAAGCATGCGTGTCAGGCCTTGAACTATGTTCCATTGCGGCCCACCCATCCTCAGCTCCTCTGTACCCTCTGTAAGGAAATATTGATCGAGTTCCGTATACTGCTCATACAGACGCTCAAGCATGTAGAAGGTTGAGTTCCAACGTGTTACCACCTCCTGGATGAGTGCTTTCACTGGCATTTTACGTTGATATAGCAGGCTCCTCAGCTGCTTCCGGGCCTTAAAAGAATGGCTGAAATGCTTGCACATTTTTCGGCAGTTGTCCAATACACTGTACGCTGCACTGGCTTTATTAGCCAAGAATTTTTGGACAACCAGGTTTATACAGTGCGCCAAACACGGCACTCTGAAATAGTAACCGTCCCTCATGGCCTTAACTATATTGGCGCCATTGTCCGTGGAAACATAACCAACCCGGCGTTTTAGTGGGGACAGCCAGTTAAGGACCTTTGTGTTAAAGACATCCAAAATGTTTTCTGCTGTGTGACGTTTCTCCAAACCAAACATGGCTAGTGTTGCATGTTTCCGAGCAGCTTTAAAAACAATGTTCGTGTCAACACCTGTGTTTAGCTTTGCTTTAGCCCCTGAAAAAGAGACCCAGTGTGCAGTGATGCACATGTAATCCGCGCCTGCGCCACTGGTCCACATGTCTGTTGTCAGATGTATAGTGTGAACAGCACTCTTCTGCAAAGCTGCCCCAATCACCTTCAGAACATCTTCATGTAGTGCTGGAACCGCAACTCGGGCAAAATAGAACCGGCTAGGAACCTTCCATTTAGGGCAGAGCGCTGCCACTAATTCTAGAAAACCAACCCCTTCTACAAAAGAAAAAGGGAGAAGGTCCAGAGCTAGCATTTTAGCCAGCTTAGTGTTATACAGACGCGTCATTGGGTGGTTGCGTTCATATTGCGCTTCTGTAAACAACATATTTTTAATGTTGCCCTGGACCAAGGATTTACGGGATGATGATGATATCTTCGACCCAGTTACGCTCGCTGATGAACTTTTCCGCATTGATGTCTCACTCTCTCCCACACTCACATGGGGTGTGCTGCTGACAGGGGTACTGGGTGTAAGTGAAGTGTTTGAATCGTCTTCTTCCTCCTCGTCATCATCAGATGAAAAATCAACGTTTTCATTGCGTGCAATTCGGGCTTCCTTGATCGCGTGTAGGTGCGCAAACCATTGGACATCGTGCGTTCTCCTAAGATGACCTCTCTGGCCTCCGGTACCATAGTTGGTACCAAACTTACCACGACTAACTCGAAGCTTACAAATGCTACAAATGGCTACGTTTTCCATTTTTGGGCAAACACTAAAGAAGTCCCAAACTGGAGACTTGAAATGTCTTTGGGGGCCGGAGGAGGCGGCGATACTGGTGGTGGTGGTCCTGCTGCTAATGCCAGATGAAGTGGAGGATGTGGATTGCCGAACTTCAGTACGTTTTGCACTTTCACCACCACGAATTGAGGTCGAGGACGAGGTGGGTACCTTCTTGCGAGGAAGAAATATGGAAGCGGTAGGTTTTGGTGTACTACTTAACTCCAAATCTAATGATTCCATTTCCATTGCCTCCTCGCCGACATCATCATCACGCTCAGCAGCTTCTCAGGATAGGGTCAAAATGTCTCTTTGCTGCATGCCCGGTGGGGCTGCAGTGACCTTTGTGATGACTGGCTCGTCGTCATCGTGAGAGGCTTCATCACCAGCAGTATCTGTCACTTCTTGTTGAGCCTCATCACACTCCATAGGTTTGAGTTTTTGGACGACCTTCCTTTTACGCTTAGGTACCGGTGTCAGGTCATGGTGTGCCTCACTGTCAGACCGCAGTTGTGGTTCCCAAGCTGGATCTGTATCATCAGAAGGAGGTGGGCTTGAAGAAGATGTAGACACCCCCGTTGATCTTTTCCTTGCTAGGGATGTGGAAGACAATGAATGATCATCAGGAGGAGTGGCTTCCAATGATACCTCGGCTTCATTGTCGATTTCCTGATGTGCCCCTACTTCGGGAGGAACAACTATTGTGGGCACTTGTGAACCTCCATGCACCTTTGCTTGCGCATCTCCTTTTGCTGCCTCTCCTTCCACATGTACTTGGGCGTGTACTTGCACATGGTGTTGTTGTTGCGGCTGTGGTTGTTTAACACTTGTCAGATGAGTTACAACAACCTGTGTTGATTCAGGGACATTGCTGCTACTTTCTTGCGATGAGCCAACATCACTGGTCGATGGTGATTGGAGAAGTACACTGACTGCCTCTGAAGCACTCAAGGGCTTTGACTTAAGTTGGCGTGGTGGTGGAGGCACTGAACCCAATGGAGCAGGGGTGCTGCTCCCAGCTTGGTCCCCAGCAGAACCTGCTGCTGCAGGCGTACTTTTTTTTTCTCCCAAAAAACGTGGCGGGTGGCACACCAGCCTCCTTGGTAACTTGCTTCTTCTGCTCCTTACTAGCAACTTTCTTGCTAGAGGAGCTACGGAGAACTTTCTTTGGGGCCATCTTCTTCAGAGCAGGTCAGACAGCAGGCCGCAGTTGCATGAATTGTAGAGTTGTCTGAGGCCAGACGTGACGTCGCGTGACGTTATGCTGCACACACACACCGCTGCAGGACTTCTTCCTGGCACTGGTGGTTCTCTTGAGTCTTGTGCACCTAAAAAAAATGGAAGACAGAGGAACATCAGTTCAGTTATACAGCACAAAAAAATCGAAAAACACTGCAAAATCAGCACAATCCCAATCCATCCATGCCCTCCATAATGTTTAAATTCAAGACAACCCACAGAAAGACTAGGCCCATGCAAGACTCACTACCCCTGGGCATAAATAAAGGTTGAAAAGTAGGCAAAATGGTTGGAGGCCTAACAACAAAGCCTGCATTAAAAATGGCCACTTGCCTGCCAGCACATGGCCAGTGCCTGTAGCTGCACTCAAAATGGCCACCAGCCACATGGCCTGTCCCTCCCCATGAACACCCCCAAAAATCAAAAAACACTGCAAAATCAGCAAAATCCCATTCCATCCATGCCCTCCATGATGTTTAAGTTCAAGACAGCCCACAGAAAGACTAGGCCCATGCTAGACTCAAATACCCCTGGTGAAAAGGCCACAAGTGCAGGCCCAAAAAACGGAAATCACTGACAAATCAGCACAATCCCATTCCATCCATGGCCTCCATGATGTTTAAATTCAAGACAACCCACAGAAAGACTAGGCCCATGCAAGACTCACTACCCCTGGGCATAAATAAAGGTTGAAAAGTAGGCAAAATGGTTGGAGGCCTAACAACAAAGCCTGCATTAAAAATGGCCACTTGCCTGCCAGCACATGGCCAGTGCCTGTAGCTGCACTCAAAATGGCCACCAGCCACATGGCATGTCCCTCCCCATGAACACCCCCAAAAATCGAAAAACACTGCAAAATCAGCACAATCCCATTCCATCCATGCCCTCCATGATGTTTAAGTTCAAGACAGCCCACAGAAAGACTAGGCCCATGCTAGACTCAAATACCCCTGGTGAAAAGGCCACAAGTACAGGCCCAAAAAACGAAAATCACTGAAAAATCAGCACAATCCCATTCCATCCATGGCCTCCATGATGTTTAAATTCAAGACAACCCACAGAAAGACTAGGCCCATGCAAGACTCACTATCCCTGGGCATAAATAAAGGTTGAAAAGTAGGCAAAATGGTTGGAGGCCTAACAACAAAGCCTGCATTCAAAATGGCCACTTGCCTGCCAGCACATGGCCAGTGCCTGTAGCTGCACTCAAAATGGCCACCAGCCACATGGCATGTCCCTCCCCATGAACACCCCCAAAAATCGAAAAACACTGCAAAATCAGCACAATCCCATTCCATCCATGGCCTCCATGATGTTTAAATTCAAGACAACCCACAGAAAGACTAGGCCCTTGCAAGACTCACTACCCCTGGGCATAAATAAAGGTTGAAAAGTAGGCAAAATGGTTGGAGGCCTAACAACAAAGCCTGCATTCAAAATGGCCACTTGCCTGCCAGCACATGGCCAGTGCCTGTAGCTGCACTCAAAATGGCCACCAGCCACATGGCATGTCCCTCCCCATGAACACCCCCAAAAATCGAAAAACACTGCAAAATCAGCACAATCCCATTCCATCCATGCCCTCCATGATGTTTAAGTTCAAGACAGCCCACAGAAAGACTAGGCCCATGCTAGACTCAAATACCCCTGGTGAAAAGGCCACAAGTACAGGCCCAAAAAACGAAAATCACTGAAAAATCAGCACAATCCTATTCCATCCATGGCCTCCATGATGTTTAAATTCAAGACAACCCACAGAAAGACTAGGCCCATGCAAGACTCACTACCCCTGGGCATAAATAAAGGTTGAAAAGTAGGCAAAATGGTTGGAGGCCTAACAACAAAGCCTGCATTAAAAATGGCCACTTGCCTGCCAGCACATGGCCAGTGCCTGTAGCTGCACTCAAAATGGCCACCAGCCACATGGCATGTCCCTCCCCATGAACACCCCCAAAAATCGAAAAACACTGCAAAATCAGCACAATCCCATTCCATCCATGCCCTCCATGATGTTTAAGTTCAAGACAGCCCACAGAAAGACTAGGCCCATGCTAGACTCAAATACCCCTGGTGAAAAGGCCACAAGTACAGGCCCAAAAAACGAAAATCACTGAAAAATCAGCACAATCCCATTCCATCCATGGCCTCCATGATGTTTAAATTCAAGACAACCCACAGAAAGACTAGGCCCATGCAAGACTCACTATCCCTGGGCATAAATAAAGGTTGAAAAGTAGGCAAAATGGTTGGAGGCCTAACAACAAAGCCTGCATTCAAAATGGCCACTTGCCTGCCAGCACATGGCCAGTGCCTGTAGCTGCACTCAAAATGGCCACCAGCCACATGGCATGTCCCTCCCCATGAACACCCCCAAAAATCGAAAAACACTGCAAAATCAGCACAATCCCATTCCATCCATGGCCTCCATGATGTTTAAATTCAAGACAACCCACAGAAAGACTAGGCCCTTGCAAGACTCACTACCCCTGGGCATAAATAAAGGTTGAAAAGTAGGCAAAATGGTTGGAGGCCTAACAACAAAGCCTGCATTCAAAATGGCCACTTGCCTGCCAGCACATGGCCAGTGCCTGTAGCTGCACTCAAAATGGCCACCAGCCACATGGCATGTCCCTCCCCATGAACACCCCCAAAAATCGAAAAACACTGCAAAATCAGCACAATCCCATTCCATCCATGCCCTCCATGATGTTTAAGTTCAAGACAGCCCACAGAAAGACTAGGCCCATGCTAGACTCAAATACCCCTGGTGAAAAGGCCACAAGTACAGGCCCAAAAAACGAAAATCACTGAAAAATCAGCACAATCCTATTCCATCCATGGCCTCCATGATGTTTAAATTCAAGACAACCCACAGAAAGACTAGGCCCATGCAAGACTCACTACCCCTGGGCATAAATAAAGGTTGAAAAGTAGGAAAAATGGTTGGAGGCCTAACAACAAAGCCTGCATTCAAAATGGCCACTTGCCTGCCAGCACATGGCCAGTGCCTGTAGCTGCACTCAAAATGGCCACCAGCCACATGGCATGTCCCTCCCCATGAACACCGCCAAAAATCGAAAAACACTGCAAAATCAGCACAATCCCATTCCATCCATGCCCTCCATGATGTTTAAGTTCAAGACAGCCCACAGAAAGACTAGGCCCATGCTAGACTCAAATACCCCTGGTGAAAAGGTCACAAGTACAGGCCCAAAAAACGAAAATCACTGAAAAATCAGCACAATCCCATTCCATCCATGGCCTCCATGATGTTTAAATTCAAGACAACCCACAGAAAGACTAGGGCCATGCAAGACTCACTACCCCTGGGCATAAATAAAGGTTGAAAAGTAGGCAAAATGGTTGGAGGCCTAACAACAAAGCCTGCATTCAAAATGGCCACTTGCCTGCCAGCACATGGCCAGTGCCTGTAGCTGCACTCAAAATGGCCACCAGCCACATGGCATGTCCCTCCCCATGAACACCCCCAAAAATCGAAAAACACTGCAAAATCAGCACAATCCCATTCCATCCATGCCCTCCATGATGTTTAAGTTCAAGACAGCCCACAGAAAGACTAGGCCCATGCTAGACTCAAATACCCCTGGTGAAAAGGCCACAAGTACAGGCCCAAAAAACGAAAATCACTGAAAAATCAGCACAATCCCATTCCATCCATGGCCTCCATGATGTTTAAATTCAAGACAACCCACAGAAAGACTAGGCCCATGCAAGACTCACTACCCCTGGGCATAAATAAAGGTTGAAAAGTAGGAAAAATGGTTGGAGGCCTAACAACAAAGCCTGCATTCAAAATGGCCACTTGCCTGCCAGCACATGGCCAGTGCCTGTAGCTGCACTCAAAATGGCCACCAGCCACATGGCATGTCCCTCCCCATGAACACCGCCAAAAATCGAAAAACACTGCAAAATCAGCACAATCCCATTCCATCCATGCCCTCCATGATGTTTAAGTTCAAGACAGCCCACAGAAAGACTAGGCCCATGCTAGACTCAAATACCCCTGGTGAAAAGGTCACAAGTACAGGCCCAAAAAACGAAAATCACTGAAAAATCAGCACAATCCCATTCCATCCATGGCCTCCATGATGTTTAAATTCAAGACAACCCACAGAAAGACTAGGGTCATGCAAGACTCACTACCCCTGGGCATAAATAAAGGTTGAAAAGTAGGCAAAATGGTTGGAGGCCTAACAACAAAGCCTGCATTCAAAATGGCCACTTGCCTGCCAGCACATGGCCAGTGCCTGTAGCTGCACTCAAAATGGCCACCAGCCACATGGCATGTCCCTCCCCATGAACACCCCCAAAAATCGAAAAACACTGCAAAATCAGCACAATCCCATTCCATCCATGGCCTCCATGATGTTTAAATTCAAGACAACCCACAGAAAGACTAGGCCCATGCAAGACTCACTACCCCTGGGCATAAATAAAGGTTGAAAAGTAGGCAAAATGGTTGGAGGCCTAACAACAAAGCCTGCATTCAAAATGGCCACTTGCCTGCCAGCACATGGCCAGTGCCTGTAGCTGCACTCAAAATGGCCACCAGCCACATGGCATGTCCCTCCCCATGAACACCCCCAAAAATCGAAAAACACTGCAAAATCAGCACAATCCCATTCCATCCATGCCTTCCATGATGTTTAAGTTCAAGACAGCCCACAGAAAGACTAGGCCCATGCTAGACTCAAATACCCCTGGTGAAAAGGCCACAAGTACAGGCCCAAAAAACGAAAATCACTGAAAAATCAGCACAATCCCATTCCATCCGTGCCCTCCATGATGTTTAAATTCAAGACAACCTACAGAAAGACTAGGCCCATGCTAGACTCAAATACCCCTGGTGAAAAGGCCACAAGTACAGCCCCAAAAAACGAAAATCACTGAAAAATCAGCACAATCCCAATCCATCCATGGCCTCCATGATGTTTAAGTTCAAGACAACCCACAGAAAGACTCAGTCAACCCACCACTGAGTACCCCTGGGCAAAAGGCCCCAAAACAGCCCAAAAATCGAAAATTCCAAAATTTTAATTGCAGCAACTGTAATGCCCCAAACAAACTTACTTGTAAAATTTCTAATCCAACAGTGATCCAAAGAAAGTCAAAAAGGCCTCAAATCCAAATATCCAGCAGCATCCACAAAAAGTAATCCTTCCAGCTCCAGACCCAAATGAAAAGTGACCAGGAGATGGACAAAGCACTGGGAGGAGCCTGCTGAACAGGAACAGGAAGTTGAAGACTGTGGGGCACTTCCTTCCTCCCACCCCCCTGCCCCCCTCCCCAAAATGGACTCCTCGCTAAAAAAGTGCAGGCAAATGTCAAACTAAGGAGTTATTCAGATAAAAATCATCATTTCTAGAAGGTTTATGCCGCTTGCTGGTGGATTTCTTGTGCAGAATTGCAAATTTTATATTTTCGCTCGCCGCATCTCAAATCTCGCAATTGCGAAGTACAGCGAGACGTGATCTCGCCGTACTCGCGTTGACAAACTATCGCTGGCAAGCCGCGATGACGTAATCGCGCTCGCCAATTCCCGCGGGATCACACAGCAAGATCCAAAATGGCGCAGCACTCGCAAACTATCGAGAAAAACAACTCGGCAAACGATGATAAACGCCGCGCGCCGCAAAAATTGTATCACCAACGCCGCGCGCCGCCAAAAAAATCCGCTGCGTGCGAATTTGCGGATTTTGCGGGAAATTCGCAAATCTCGCGGATTGCGAATTTCCCAAAAATCCGCAAAATCCGCGAGCGTAACGGATTTTCCGCCCATGCTTACTCTCGTGTCCTCTCTACTTCCTGCCTTCACTCTCTATCTACGTCTCCATCTTGTCTTCACTTTCTATCCTGCACTCTTTACTTGCTATCTTCTCACTCCATTCTGCACTTACTTTTCTTCTTGCTTTCCATCTCTTTTGATCTCTCTCATGCGTCTTCTCTCTTCATCAACACTTTCTAGCTACTTTGTGTGCTTTACACACATTTTTCCACTTCACTTCCCAAAGTTAGTGTTAGCATCCCTATAAGGCTATATAGATATATAGATGGTGTTAACTATAGTGTTTATTTAGGAACACTATGCCACAACTATGGAGCACCCTGGACAAACGCAATGACCTATATTTACAACTAATTGTGTGAAAGTTGTATATGTTTGTCTGTTATTTCTTTTACAGGTGCACAAACACTCCGCAATTAGGAATATTTTTGGAATGAGCAATTGCTCTTCCCCCTTTTTTTTATGCACTAAATCATTTTTTTGATATTTTCACTTTCACGCCCCCAGGTCGGGTGGACGATTAGAGAGTCCATACCGCCGGGGTATAATTCTGTCATTATAAATGCCTAAGTAAATTTAAACAACTGTAAAGGATGAAACATGTTGACTGACTAATTAGTATTTTGAATTAACAAATCCATTACCTTGGGCATTAAATTCAGACACATAACTCTTTCATTTGTGTACTAAGGATCAAGAATTATAGAATTGTACATACACAATAGGCACTTTTAATTATAAAACTCACAACATGCCCTTTTCACACAACCAGCTCCGCAGTCTTCTGGCGTCGTAGCACACCAAAGAGGCATTCGGCCTCTTTGGTGGGGCCCAATGATGAAGCATGACACTGACTAGGTCGGTGTGTGAGGGCTTTCTTTTCCACCTAAAGTGGGTGTGCAATTCCCCAGTTGCATCGCTCAGTCTCTGTGGCAATTTGAGACTTATTTAACGTCTCTTCTCTTGTTTATTTAGATTTAACAGGGGACTAAGTGTTCCTTAATCTCCCTGCCTCTCCTATTGTTCTTTTGTACTTGCTTAAAATTACAAACAATGCTTCTAATACACTCTTTACAACTTCAAATAAAATTCACATTGTGTAATTTACATTTCTATCGTTTTTTTCTACCTTCCTTTCTACACCTCTATATCCTCTCTCTTCCTTATCATACTTCTCTCTTTTCCTTATCTTTCCTACTTTATCTTTCTCTTTTCATCTTTCCCCTACTCTCAATCTTGCCTATCCACCCCTCTTTATTTCCATCTCTTCTTCCTGCCCTCCATCTCTCTCTATCTTGCTCACTTTATCCTCCTTACTACTATACTTTACTAGTTACTCTACACTACATACACTTCTAATACTCTATTTACGACTACTAAAATGCTTTATCACTCAGTCCACACACATACTACACATACAACTTCTACACATAGTCTTAAAGTATGTACTACATATACACTTTGTACACACAATTTCTACACATATGCCTTTATACATATACATTCGCCACTCTTTACACATGCACTCTTTACACATGCACTCTTTACACATGCACTCTAGTCACAATGTTTCAAAAACCTATATCAACATACAATACAATACACTATATACTATTAAATATAACTTACTGTATACACTTTTTAATACTAGTAATTAATTAAAATTAAAAAACTTTTTGCTAAATATTTTTATATACTAACAATGATTAGGAGTATCGAGCCACTTTTATTATATTAATATGTAAACTCAATATTAATGCTTGTTTTCATTCTTCCTTAGATTGCCAATTGATTGAATAAGATCAGACGTTCATAATTGTTTGACACAACATCATCAGTGAAAACATCATCACGGTAAAAGTATCTATTTTGCTTCTGTATTCACTTGTAAGTATAGAAATAGCAAGGAAAAAAATAAGACACATATATCAACACACACACACATATATATATATATATATATATATATATATATATATATATATATATATATATATATATATATATATATATACATATATATATATATATATATATATTGTATATACTTATAATTAGGAAATATCATATAGAAGATTTACATAGGTAACAATAATCTTAAGAAAAAAAAAATTAGTTAAGGAAAAAATAAAGTAAGAATCAACATAATATAGCCATTGCAAAATTTGCTTTTGTTTTTAGGTAACTGCCAAAAAAAGGTAAGGAATATATAGATATATATCACATTGGAAAAGTTCAATCGTTTACTTCTTTCACATTGCTCATTCTTGAACAAAACTTCATCAAAGTAAAACTAATTGCTTTGTTTTGCTACCAGCTCCAACTATAAAACAGGTCAAAAACAACAATAGAGTGGATTTAGATAAAAAAAAACTAGAACTAATCATATATATAATTATTTATTAAAAAAAATTATATATATATTTATATACTTACCATTGACAATTGTTTCTTTTGTAAAGACAATTGCTAATTGTTTGGAAATATATACAATTACAAGTATCTTTTTTAAATAAGTTATCAACCTGTAACTAGAAATCTATTTAAAAACAGTAAAATAACTATATATATATACATATAAATATATACAAATATATATATCAAGTGAGCAAGGCGGAGGCTTTCGCCGAAACGCGTCTGTGCAGCATGTCGGATTAAATCTTTCCTTGAGTAAAAATCACGGTGTCAGTGCCTTCCTTTCATCCGAAGGATTTGGATTGGTAATCAAAATATATATATATATATATATATATATATATATATAGATATATATATATATACACGCTAATAGTATAAATTATAGCTACTACATCACTAAAATTGTAAAAAAGATACATCTAAAGTTGCTACCTAAAATACAAAGCAAAAAAATAGTGTAAAATTAAATTAATTGCCTTGAATTATAGTTAACTACAAGACAAATATAAATTAGCTATATATATATATATATATATATATATATATATATATATATATATATATATATATATATATATATATATATATATATATATATATATATATGTATATTATATAAGAGAGAGAGAACCAAAAAAGACTCAGGTATAACAAAAAAATCTAGCAATACTGTAGCGATATCAAATTATTTAATAAATTAGCTTAGCTAAGATGCAAATACTAGCAGCAGATTATCATCAAGGTCATGACAAATTTACATGCAATTCTAGAGGTTATCAATGCTTGCCAAATAGTACATTTGCAATTATACACAACTATTACAAAGATGCACATACATGGACTAAAGAAGACTTGCATTACATTATGAAATTAGGTGATGCTTTATATATAGATATGCATTTACTTAATAGCGAACAACTTAGGCATCCAGATGAGTTACCAAATTTTATTGAACACAATACTACTATCTATTCTCTTAAACTTAAAGAACCTTATTATGGAGACATATTACAACAATGTGACCCTTCGTTTCCAAATCTCAACCAAATATTAAAAACTGCACTTGATTACAACTCCGGTGTTATACTTTGCATGGAAATTTATGTTATTTCCACTTTTAAGAAAAATGATTCGTACTTTGTATTTGACTCACATAGTCGTGATAACACTGGAATGCCTCACCCAAATGGAACATGTATTACTATACAGTTCATATTTGAAAAACTTCTAGAGTACATCACAAATCTGGCACACTATCTAAAGAAACCAAACATGAATTGTGTACCGTATGAATTAACTCCAATACAAATAAGTACGATTAAAAAAGAATCACTTCAAAAAGCAATGGTGCTTCATGAAAAAAATAAGAATGCAGTAGCACCGAAAAATCTTTATGTGTATTCTACTAAAGCTAGTGAAAAAATTTTCACACAAGCATTTGAAATGCGTATAGAAAGTGCCAAAAATTTCATTCAGAGATGTCAATCTAAAACAAACACTTTTTTGAATAAGGAACAGCCATTAGCATCTTTAGATAATACTCCTAGTACTAGTACATATTCCTGTGCAATTCTCACTACAACAGGGCCTAATAATCTATCTAAAAACAACAGCAAGCAGATCAGCACAACACAATATACTAATACACCACAAGAGACTACTCCTACTGACACATATGCAAGTATACTTAAGAAAACACTAAAGGGCAACACAGAAAGACAACATATTAATAGCACACACATAAATGTACAACAGACAATACCAGCAAGTAATTTAAATACCAACACATATTCTAGTAATGTAATTATTAGCACACACATAAATGTACAACAAACAATATACACAAGTAATTTACATACAAACACATATTCAAGTGATTACTATAATACATATAAACTTATTACTGGAAGTAATGACAGTTTACTTCATGATAATATACACAATAGCACATTGCACAACAAGGAAAGTAGCACAAATAATACCAATATAGATTCAAATATTTTAACACAAACACCACAAGAAATTCCCTTTTTACATAACACACATCCACAGGAAAAAAATACACATAGTGATAAAAGTATTCACTATACACATTCTCTTCAAAATAGTATATTTGCTATTCTAAAGAACTACTGTAAACCAGCATATATTTGGGATAGTGTAGACTTGCACTGTATTATGAATCTTGGAGATGCTTTGTACACTGAAATGCACTCTGTTGATGAACAAGATTGTATGCAACCTCTAAAGTTACCAAATTACATAGTTAGCAATGACATAATCTATTCTACAAAGCTCAAAAAATGCTTTAGCGAAGAACTAACAAAATCAGCACAAACTTTACATAGTAAATTTATATCTGCATTAACTTCTACAATTAATTCACAAACTGGTGTATTGATCTCTATAGGTAGATATATAATTTCAGTCTTCAAAACTATACATACATACTCTCTATTTGATTCACATAGCCAAAATGAAAATGCAATACAACATCCTAATGGAACATGTATTGCTATCCAAATTGACTCTATTAATCTTATTATAGAATACATCCTAACGTTAGGCAATAGAGAACAAATTACTAATTCTGAGAGTATTATTTTAGATTTAACTACAGTGAACATAACAACAATTAGCAAAAAAGGATTACAGCAAACACAATGGAATCATAAACAAGGAAATGTAAAGTCTAGAAAAAGCATATATGTTCATACGACACATATATCTATAAATGCATTAGGGGAAATTCCTTCAAATAACTTACAAGTAGAAAATACAATAATAAACACACAAAACAGCAATAGTCAAGACAATAGACTGCATGTAACAGAACACAGTTATTTAGCTTCACACATAGCTCTTAACAATACTGAGATAATAAACACATTAACAGCTGATGTTGAATCACTAATTCAAACAACCAATATAGAAATTCTAGAAATAAACAGTAATAGAAAAAGAAAACGGACACAAAACAAAGAGAATGAACCTAATCATAGAGATATAGCAGGTCAAACAACAAATGATATAATTAGGATATTTCAGGAAGAAATACGATATGGACCTGAGTGCACTTGCACTATTTGCAATCAACTATGGCATAAGCAAAGTCTTCAAAAAACAAACAGTATTAGTAAGAGAGCTAAATTCATAGAATGTAACATTAGCAAATACAGAACAGATGAGATATGCAGAACATGTTACACATATATATGTAAAGACAAAATACCTCCATGTTCAGTATATAATGGGATGACATTTCCTGATATCCCAGCAGTCTTACACTTGCATAACTTAGAAGAAAGATTAGTATCACCAAGAATACCTTTTTTACAAATTAGAACATTACCACGTGGATTCCAAAAATCTCTATCAGGTGCAGTAGTAAATGTACCTGCAGACGTTATGACAACAGTAACTGTTTTACCAAGGCAAATTAATGATAACATGACAATTCCAATAAAATTAAAAAGAAAATTAAGTTATAAATCTTATACCCATTATGAAAATGTTAGACCAAACAAAGTAAAACGTGCAGCTTTATATTTAGCCACTACTAGCACTTTGTTTCAAGAATATGGAATCACTATTAATAAAGATTGGGATTATACAACACAAGATATACATTCTTGTGATGAGACTTCAGATACAAGTTATATGTCAGATTCCTCAGACAACATTCCAGCAGGAAATTTAGATACTATGTTAGATAATGAAACTATTATTACAGAAACAAATAATATTTTAAGTTTAGCACCTGCAGAATATAACACACCAAGAGGCTTGTATGAAGACAACGATTCCGAATATTTGGCATTCCCAACTATATTTTGCGGAAAACGAAGGCCAACTAATAAAGAAAGGCATGTCCCAATACATTACAGCACAATCTGTCAATCAGAAGTAAGAAGTAATGATCTAAGAGTAGCAAAGTGTGTTACTAATCTTTTCTTTAAATTAAAAACATTACACATTAAACAATTACAGAGCAAAATATTTATATCTCTTAGGAAATACTTTAATAATGGAAACATTATAACTGCCAAAGACATAAAAGATAAATTAGATACAATTTTACAGTATAATGAAGGATACAAAATACTTAAAACTATCCGTAGTTCACCACCATATTGGGAGCAATGCAAAAAAGACCTCTTTGCTATGATTAGACAATTAGGATTACCAACATTTTTTTTAACTTTATCTGCTGCAGAAACGAAATGGTATCACTTAATTAACATATTATTACGTACAGAAAAAAGACCAGAATGCACAAAAGAAGAATTTAAAAATATGTCATGGGAAACAAAATGCCAATTAATACAGCAAAATCCCATTACATGTCAAGACATTTTGACTTCCAAGTTAGGAAATTATTTAATTCTATTTTATTGCATGAAAGTAATCCGATTGGCAAAATTATTGATTACTTTTATAGAGTGGAATTCCAACAACGGGGATCACCACATATACATGCTATAATATGGATAGAAAATGCTCCACTATATGAAACTTCTGATAGAAATGAAGTCACTACTTTCATAAATAAGTATGTTACATGTGCAAAAACACAAGAACCAGATATAGAGTCTTTACTACCTCTACAAAGACACGGCCATACCAAAAACTGCCGTATCAAACATAAAAGAACATGCAAATATCATTATCCCAGATATCCAATGCCTGAAACTTTTATACTAGAACCAATAGAGCTAGACAAAACAAATAACGAGCTCTTACAGCAAATTGAACTAATACATCTAACTATAAACAGCCAAGAATTTTCAAATTATACTTTTGAACAGTTTTTACATTCAATGAACATAGATCTAAAACAATATACTTTATGTATACAATCTATTATAGAAAAAAATACTATTTTCTTGAAAAGGACACCAGCTGAATGCTTTATAAATAACTACAATCCAACTATTTTGAAAGCATGGCAAGCAAACATAGATATACAATACATCTTAGATGCATATGCATGTGCTGTGTATATTGTTTCATACATTAGTAAATCACAGCGAGGAATGAGCAAATTAATTGCCCAAGCTGCTAAAGAAGTACATGCCAATCCAAGTATTAAAGAACAACTTAAGCATATAGGTAACAAATTCTTAAACTGTACAGAAATAAGTGCCCAAGAAGCAGCATATCTAATACTACAAATTCCTTTACGGAAAAGTTCAAGATCTTTTGTATTTATCAATACAAGTCCTAATGAAAAGCGTACATACTTATTAAAAGACATCGGAACTATCAATTCTTTACCAGATGAGTCTTGTAAAATACAATATGATAATATTATAGTGAGGTACAGCAAACGCCCTGTAAAATTAGAAACATGTACATTAGCTGACTATGCATCTATGTATAATGAAAAGAAAAAATGTAAAGGAAAAGAAGAAACAGGCCATGACAATTTCCTTATTGAAAATAACTTTCATAGCTCAGATGACGAAGAACTTGAGATAAATTTAGTACACGAAACAAACTACATAAAAAGAAAAAAAGCAAGAGTAATTCGCTATTGCAGATTTAACATCAAAAATGACTCCGAAAATTACTATAGAGAATTGCTCATGCTTTTTTACCCATGGCGAAATGAACATAATATAATTAATAACAAGGAAACTTATTATGAACGCTATCTAGAACTTAAAGATGCAGTTGATTCTAACCATAATAAATATAATAAACATAATAAACAACTAACAACTAATAGCAATGAAACTAGTATATTAGATACATTGCTACCACCAATAGATACAGAAGAAGATAACACCATATTCCATGAAGTGCAAAATAATGAAAACCCATTGTATGACCTATCATTTGATTTAGGGATTAGAAGTACAAGTAGAGAAGAAGCACTAAGCAATAACATAATGCCAAAAGAACAAAATGATAGTATAATGCAAAATCTAACAGCAGAACAACTTAACTTTATATATCATCATTTGCATTGGGTTAAGAAACCCCATGCTACACATTTTGTACAGGTGGTGCAGGAGTAGGCAAAAGTTTCCTTATAACAGCACTTTACCAAACATTAGTACGTTATTACAATACAAAAGCAGGAGAAACCCCAGATAACATATATGTATTGCTTACAGCTCCAACTGGCAAAGCAGCACATAACATTCAAGGCAAAACACTACATAGTACTTTTAAAATACCTATTTCACAAACACTAACTCATAGACAGCTAACTCATGAGAATAGAAGCACACTACAAGGTCAGCTAATGCATCTTAAATTGCTAATAATTGATGAAATATCAATGGTAGGGGCTAATGTATTCAACTTTATACATAATAGATTGCAAGAGATAAAAATGTCTGATCTCCCTTTTGGCGGAATATCTATTTTAGCAATTGGAGACTTTTACCAATTGAAGCCAGTTTTTGACCCATACATATTTGACAACCCAAAACATTCATATAGGCCAGTAAGTACTAATTTATGGCAGACACATTTCAAGTTATTTGAGTTGACTAAAATAATGAGACAACAAAATGACTTGCCATTTGCTGAACTACTAAACAGATTAAGAGAAGGGAAACAAACAAATGAAGATATTATACAGATAAAACACGAGAAATAGAGCCACCTGAAAACATTAGCAAAACGATCCCTTACATTATGGGAACTAACAATGAAGTCAATAGCATAAATAATGCAGTTTTATTAGAACATATAACCCATTACCCAGTTTACACAGCTACAGCAATAGATACAGTTGCAGCAGACTTAAGTGAAGCAGTAAAAAAAAAATACTCCAACAGTTGCCCACAGATCCTACTAAAACAATGAGCCTGCCATCAATATTACATATTGCATTACAATTAAGATATGATTTAACTAACAATATAAATGTCAATGATGGTTTAACAAATGGTGCAACAGGTATAGTACAATTTGTAGAAACTATCAATAACAGCCCAAATGTAATTTGGATTAATTTTGATAAAGAAACAGTAGGCAAATTAACAAGACAAGAAAACAAACACATATATCACAGTAATATTTTGCCTCATTGGACACCCATTCATGCTATTACACAGCATTTCCAATATACACAGAAATTTATAACTATTATACGCAAACAATTCCCATTGCGACAATCATCTGCAAGAACTATACATAGAACACAAGGAGAAACAATTGAGCCCATTTACATTCACTTTAACAACAGTAAAGTACATCATCTGCATTATGTAGCTTTAAGCAGAGCTAAATCTTTAGACAACATATACATTAGAAACTTTCAGCAAGACAAAATAGCTGTACATCCAAAAGTACATGAAGAAATGACACCTTTAAGAACACACATGCAATTACAAATATCAGTACCACAATTAGATAGCCATAGACAACAGTGTAATATAATTGTCCATAACATACGGTCCTTGCAAAGAAATTACACTGCTATTAAATCAGACAAAAATATCATGAACAGTGATATTATATGCCTCACTGAAATAAACACAACTAGAAAAGCAGGTAAGAATACGTTCTTAATAGAACAATATCACCTAGTATTATTTGATAAATTTCACAACCAGCACACAAAGCATGGTATTGCCATTTATTACAAAAAAAACATGCTTTTATCGCCAATATATGAAACACAACACGAAATTGACTTTTTATTTTTCACTCAGCATCTTAATGATTCTGAATACTTATTTATTATACTGTACAAACCACCACATGTACTTTTGCAGACATTATTACAAGTTTTAAGTAGCATAATTAACTTGTATCCAAATTCGAAATATGTCATCATGGGAGACTTCAATATAGATTTAACACAAATGTCACCAAACAGAACTTTGCTATTAGAATATATGCTGCAGCAATTTCAATGCCAGCAAAAAATACAACAATACACAACAGACTACAATTCAACACTAGATCACATCTATACTAATGACAACATCATGCACTACGGTACATTAGAATCATATTATAGTGATCACAAAGCATTATGGGTGGCAGTTTAAAATGCAACCACTTCATTAACATGCTATTTTATTACAGGTAATAGCAAAAGGGGAAAAATTTATGTTCAGAATGTGTACTAACATTTTCTCTCGTTTCAGATGATTTCCATACAAGACCTCAAAAAAATGAAACATGAAGACAACAAACCGTACCAAAAAACAATCCGAGCCAACGTTATAAAATGTTCGACAAAAACAAACTATACAAATGCTAAACAAGAGAACAAAGTCATGTATCATCTAGCTCTAGCTGATGAAAGTAGTTGCATTAAAGCAACGTGCTACAATGAGCCATTTTACCAGCAAACTAAAGAGGGACAAGCTATTATGATTCGCAATTTCTTAGCCAAAAACAATGTGATTATCATCACGAAACAAACTAAACTATCATGCATGATCCCCTTAACTATACCTCAAGAAATAATACAGGAGGCAGAATATATCCTACAACCCCCTGCTCCACCAATATCACCTATAAAAACAGTTAAAGCAGCTTCACTACGCTCATTAATGAGCATTTCTGGGACAATTGCAGAGGTAAGCTTATAAAAAGAAAGAAACTTATCACACACACCCTTTTACACACACACTATATACCAAACACTCTTGCACACAATACTTACCGCTTTGACAGACTCTCACTCTTTGACAGACTCTCTCTCTTTGACAGACTCTCTCTCTTTGACAGACTCTCTCTCTTTGACAGACTCTCTCTCTTTGATAGACTCTCTCTCTTTGACAGACTCTCTCTTTGACAGACTCTCTCTTTGACAAACTCTCTCTCTTTGACAGACTCTCTCTCTTTGACAGACTCTCTCTCTTTGACAGACTCTCTCTCTTTGACAGACTCTCTTTGACAGACTCTCTCTCTTTGACAGACTCTCTCTCTTTGACAGACTCTCTCTCTTTGACAGACTCTCTCTCTCTTTGACAGACTCTCTTCTTTGACAGACTCTCTCGCTCTTTGACAGACTCTCTCTCTCTTTGACAGACTCTCTCTCTTTAACAGACTCTCTCTCTCTTTGACAGACTCTCTCTCTCTTTGACAGACTCTCTCTCTCTTTGACAGACTCTCTCTCTCTTTGACAGACTCTCTCTCTGTTTGACAGACTCTCTCTCTCTTTGACAGACTCTCATAAAAAAACACTTTCGTACACACTCTTGAGCACACTCTTTCGCACACTCACACACTTTCACACACACTCTTTAACACACACATTCTGCTACAACACGCTCACACCCACTCTTTAACACCCACACTCTTACACACCAACACTGTAACAATTCAATTCAATTTTATTAAATATGTTTTGGAACTCCGTGGAGATCCACATATTATACAATTACAAAACACAGTATAAAATTTTGATCATAAAAGCAACTCATGCAAACAGTAATTATACAAAAGCAATTTACCAATATACTAATAAAGTTCTAAGAAACATTTAAAGAAATTAAAAATTTTGTTGCAAAAGATTCCATTTGGGGGACTAAGAATAGCATCCAACGCTGTAACATAATAAACAAATTTCTATTACCAATTTTTTGTCTTACAGGAAGAAGAAACAAAAACAATTATTATTGCTGGCCAAGATACAAAACTGAAATCAATAACTGTGAAAGATACAACGGACTCAGTGAAAATAACTCTTTGGAGAGATGCCACAGACTTCCCCATAGAAATTGGATCCTACATAAAGATGACGCACCTGACAGTGCATGAATTTAACAGCAATAAAATGTTAAACACAACAAGAAATACACAATTTCAAGTAAGTACAAATTATTAAACTATTAATAACTTGCTCTACTACTCAATCTATACTATTTACTTTTTAAAACACTATCAAACTCTATATTCACTAATTACAATTCCCTCAAACTCTCTCTTCTAATACTTTCTATCTAAATCGATTAAGCTATAATACATATTCTACTAATCACTACTATAAAACTCATTAATACTCTCCACTAATAAATCTACTACTCAATCTTAACTACTCTCTCTTTATTACTCACACCATAAAAAAACACTTACAGAAAAATAACATTCACTATTTCAAAATAACTTACTAATAATGCCCAACTATCACTTACAAATATGACTTTAATACTAACACTTAAGTACACAATTTTTTGTCGTTTTCAAATTCTCTTTATACTACTACGCCAATAACTTCAATACTCCCAAAAATAATTGACAATGCACTAAAAAAATCATACACACTCTACTAATAACTCAAACTCAACTCACACTGCACTATTAACTATAATCACTATTTACAATACTATTCTAAAACACAAAACTAGTACCTACTACTCACTATTTATTAATACGTATTTTTACTAAAGTAGCTATAACATTACAAAACAGTCTCTAATCCTCTATTATACACACTATATTATACCTTTTCACTATCTTTACTCACATCTATCCTTTCTTAAACTATCTTCACTACTTATTAACATTATTTAAGCCTGCATATAACAAGAAATTTTTCCGTAGGTCAACACAAGAAAAAAAAAAAGGACTTCAAAAAAATGAAATTAACTAACTTCTTTTTCCTTCACAGAAAATACAACCACCAGAAGAAGAAATAAATATGACTATATATGGGCTAGAAACTGCGAATCAGGAACACTGTACACTAAATGTACATATTGATAACGCCGAAAATTTACAATCTGTGGAAATAAATAACAATATTCTACTGGACTTCTTCAATATACCAGCCGACATTGACGACATTCAAGAAGCTCTAATGCCTAACTTGCCAAAAAATGTTAATGTCATTTTTCAAAACGGATACATACTAAAAATACATGAGTTGTAAAAAAGGACACAATACTTTACTGTAAATAGAAGTACAAAAAGAAGATATTCAAATTATGTTTCAGTAAAAAGGCTAAAAATACAGTATTTTAATTAAAGTTTAATTTGCTTTCATACAATAATACTAAATATATTTACTTAAATAAAATTTTTAAAGCTTTTTATCTTGTCTTTGCATTATTATTTACAAAGTACATAAGATATGTTACTGGGCAATTTTACTTTAAAAAGACTACAACAAATGCAATCATTCTATGTTCTATAGCAAATTGAGCAAAATGCCTAAAATGTTACTGTGCACAATTTTTTTTTTTTACAGAAGCTACACCACATGCACTCATTCTATGTTCTGTAGCAAATTCATCTATCTTATACCTTGTGAAAGAATGGTAACATAAAAACATATCCCACGTTCATTGGAAATGCTACTCCCGTGATAATGCTCATACGCCCACACTTTCATCCATCCACCCATCATTCATCCCACCACCTTTTCATACATCATTCATACATGCAACATTTTCTCCATCCATACATCCATCTAACATTTCATTCTCCCAACTATACATCCTTCCACACACCCTTTCATCAACCATCATTCATCCACTTACCTTTTCACACATCCATCCATGCAACTTTTTATTTAGCCTTTCATCCTCCCATTCATACATCCTTCATCCATCCACGCTATCATCTATACATCAATACGCCCACCCTTTCATCCATCCACCCATCATTCATCACATCCACCCATCATTCACCCCACCACCTTTTCACACATACATACATCATTCATCCATGCAATTTTTATCCATCCATACATCCAGCCATGTTTTCTTCCATCCGTCCTTCATCCGTCCACCCTTTTATCCTTTCATGCATCCTTTCATCCACACTTTTATTCATCCATCCTTCATCCATCCACACTTGCATCTTTCCATCCATACATCCATCCTTTTCTCATCCACCCTTCAATCCATACACCCATCATACAGCCACCTACATTTTCACACATCCATCCATCATTCATGCAACATTTTTATTAATACATCCATCTACCATTTCATTCTACTAACAATACATCCATCCACACTTTCAGCTTTCCATCCATACATCCATCTTTACACATCCACCCTTCTATCCATTCACTCATCATTTGTCCAACCACCTTTTCAACGATCCATCAATCATTCATCCATGCAACATTTTCTACATCCATCTTAAAATGTAATTCCCCAATCTATACACACATCAACGCATCCATCCAGCCACACATTATTTATCCACCTACATTTTCACACATACATCATACATCCATGCAACATTTTAACTATCCATCCTTTCATTCTTCCATCCATCCATCCTACATGCTTCATCCATCCAACGTTTCATCTATACATCAATACACACACACTTTCATCCATCCACCCATCATTCATCACACCACCTTTTCACACATCCATACATCATTCATCCATTCAACATTTTATACATCCATACATCCACCTTTTCTTACATCCGTCCTTCTTCCGTCCACCCTTTCATCCTTCCACGCATCCTTTCATCCATTCACACTTTCAACAATACATCCTGCATCCATCCAACCTTTCATCCTTCCATCCATACATCCATCCTTTACACATCCACACACCTTTTCACACATCCATCATTCATCCATGCAACATTTTATACATCAATCTTCAGATTCTTCAGAAGTTATGGGATTTTTCAAACTAGTAAAGTCACTGTGCAATATTGTTCCTATGCATGGTTCTGTGTCATCCTCAAGTGCCTTATTGATGTTTTACAACAAAACATGCAATCGCTTTCTAAGACCTTGACCTCATTGTATATGTTGTTTAAAGAAGTTTCTAAGCAGCTGCCTGCATCCATCTAACAGTGCCTTGTCCAAAATATATTTTCATAAGTTGAAAAAAAGGACACAATACTTTACTGTAAATGGAAGTAAAAAGAGAAAATATTCAAATTAGGTTTCATAAAAAATGCAAAAAAAAGTATTTTCATTAAATTTTAATTTGCTTTCATACAATAATAGTAAATATATTTACTTAAATAACATTTTGAAACATTATTATCTTGTCTTTGCATTATTATTTACAAACTCCATAAAATATGTTACTGAAAGAAACTACAACAAATGCACTCATTCTATGTTCTATAGCAAATTGAGCAAAATGCCGAAAATGTTACTGTGCACAATATACTTTTTTTAAAGAAGCTAGACCACATGCACTCATTCTATGTTCTGTAGCAAATTCATCTGTCTTATACCTTGTGAAAGAATGGTACAATAAAAACATATCCCACATTCATTAGAACTGCTACTCCCGTGATAATGCTCATACGCCCACACTTTCATCCATCCACCCATCATTCATCCCACCACCTTTTCATACATCATTCATCCATGCAATATTTTATCCATCCATACATCCAGCCACGTTTTATTCCATCCGTCCACCCTTTTATCCTACCATGCATCCTTTCATCCACACTTTCAGTCATCCATCCTTCATCCATCCACACTTGCATCTTTCCATCCATACTTTACTCAGCCACACTTCGATCCATCCACCCATCATACAGCCACCTACATTTTCACACATCCATTCATCATTCATGCAACATTTTTATTAATACATCCATCTAACATTTCATTCTACTAACAATACATTCACTCACTTTCAGCTTTACATCCATACATCCATCCTTTACACATCCACCCTTCTATCAATCCACTTATCATTCGTCCACCCACCTTTTCAACAATACATCATTCATCCATGCAACATTTTCTACATCCATCTTAAAATTTCAGTCTCCAATGTATATACACATCAACGCATCCATCCAGCAACACATCATTTATCCACCTACATTTTCACACATACATCATACATCCATGCAACATTTTAACTATCCATACTTTCATTCTACCATCCATCCTTCATCCATCCAACGTTTCATCTATACATCCATCCACACACACTTTCATCCACCCACCCATCATTCATCACAACACATTTTCACACATCCATACATCATTCATCCATGCAACATTTTATCCATCCATACATCCACCTTTTCTTACATCCGTCCTTCCGTCCACCCTTTTATCCTTCCATGCATCCTTTCATCCACACTTTTATTCATCCATCCTTCATCCATCCACACTTCCACCTTTCCATACATCCATCCTTTACTCATCCACCCTTCGATCCATACACCCATCATACAGCCACCTAAATTTCCACACATCCATCCATCATTCATGCAACATTTTTATTAATACATTCATCTACCATTTCATTCTACTAACAATACATCCATCCACACTTTCAGCTTTCCATCCATACATCCATCATTTACACATCCACCCTTCTATACATTCACTCATCATTCGTCCAACAACTTTTTCAACGATCCATCAATCATTTATTTATTTATTTATTTATTTATTTATTTATTTATTTATTGGTACTTGTAAAGCGCAACTTATACCCTGAGGTGTCTTGGCGCTAAATAACTTACCGACTGAGTGAAGCTGCACTGCTTTAATGATAGTTCTATGCCTGAGGTAAATAAAAGTTTATTTGTTAAACAGCCATGTTTTTAATTTCTTGCGAAATTGGAATAGCGTGGGGCAGGTCCTAATGTCTTGGGGTAGGGTATTCCACAGTTTGGAAGCCGCCACTACAAACCGTCGGTCTCCCCACATCACAGTTTTGGTTCTCGGTACCATAAGTTGGTTACTGTTGGTAGAGCGCAATTGACGTGTGGGTTGATATGGTTGTAGCTGGTCTTTAAGGAACTGTGGACCCTGTTTGTTTAGGACTTTATATACGATACACTGGGATTTGAATCTGGCTCTGTTCTGAATCGTCAACCAGTGTAGTCTGGGAATGGCATTAGATAAAGGAGCAAATTTTGGAATCCCCAGAATGAGACGTGCTGCTGCATTCTGTATAGTCTGCAGTTTTTTTAGGACTCTTGCTTGGGCATTGATAAAAAGCCCATTACAATAGTCCAATGATGTCAGAACTAATGAGCTGACCAGAGTTTTGATGGCTTTGGTTGGAAGATAGGGGCTTATCTTTCGGATCATGCGCAGTTTGTAGTGGGCAGTTGATGCCACTTTGCTGGCGTGGTCCATAAAGTTAAGATGATTATCAAAGATTATTCCTAAATTCCTTACTTTGGTCACTGGTTTTGGGGGGGCGCCAAATGTTTGTGGCCACCATGAATTAGGCCATTCTGGAGAGAGTTGCCCGAAAATCATAACTTCGGTTTTTTCCGAGTTAAGTTTTAGGCAATTTGCTGTCATCCAATCCCCCAGTTCTGTCAGTCCTCTCTGGAATGATTTAGCCACTTCCTCACCATCACCCCTTATAGCCAGCACTAGTTGTGTGTCATCCGCGTAGGAGGTAAGGCTCATCCCGTGTGCCTTGATGACATTGGCCAGGTCCGACACATATATGTTAAAGAGTGTCGGACTCAGGGATGAGCCTTGAGGAACCCCGCACGGTTGTGACAATTTGGCAGATTGATAAGGGCCCAAAGAGACAGCCTGCGTTCTCTCCGAGAGAAAGGAGGCGAGGAGATCTCTTGCCGTGGAGGAGATGCCTGTTTTTCCAACACGGCCGACCAGAGTATCATGGTCGACCGTATCGAAAGCTGCTGAGAGATCCAGCAGTACCAGCACCGCTGTACCGCCTTGGTCTCTTATTGTTCGGATGTCTTCAGTTGCTTTGATAAGGGCAGTTTCAGTCCCATGGTATTTCCTAAATCCATACTGAGTATCATCTAGCTTCTTGTGGGTTTCTATGTACTCAGTTAATTGTTGGTTCATGGCCTTTTCCACCACTTTGGCCATGAACGGAAGACTAGCAATGGGTCGGTAATTTTTTAGTTCTGACTTATCAGCTCCTGGTTTTTTCAGCAGTGGTTTGAGCAATGTCGTTTTTAGACTGACGGGGTATATCCCCGAAAGCAGAATGGTATTACAGACTTGCGTCAAGACTGGTATAATCGAATCCATCACCGGTAAGAGAGCCGATAATGGGCATGGATCTAACTTGGATCCAGCTTTGATTGTCGCTACGATTTGTAGTATTTGGTCTTCTGTAAGCGGTTGAAACTCAGTAAAGAGTGAGGTCACTGTGGGTGATACGTTTTCCTGACTAGTATGGTTTTCGTTGGAATGCGTAATTTTTGTCAGAAATGGTTGGTAAATATCATCGACCTTCTTAAAAAAGAAATCGGCAATGGCGTCACACATGTCTTGTGTTTGGGGTGGGGACAGGTCTGGGGTATTACCCGAGAGCATTTTAGTTATGTCGTACAGTTTTTTGCTCGAGTTCTTCGCCTGCTCTATTTGAAGTGAAAAGTACTCTTTTTTTGCCTTGGTAATCATGGCTGTCATTCATCCATGCAAAATTTTCTACATCCATCTTAAAATTTCATTCCACAATCTATACACACATCAACACATCCATCCAGCCACACATTATTTATCCACCTAGCTTTTCACACATGCATCATACATCCATGCAACTTTAACTATCCATCCTTTCATTCTTCCATCCATCCTTCATACATCCTTCATCCATCCAACGTTTCATCTATACATCAATTCACCCACACTTTCATCCATCCACCCATCATTCATCACACCACCTTTTCACACATCCATACATCATTCATCCATGCAACATTTTATACATCCATACATCCACCTTTTCTTTCATCCGTCCTTCCGTCCACCCTTTCATCCTTCCACGCATCCTTTCATCCATTCACACTTTCAACAATCCATCCTGCATCCATCCACACTTTCATCCTTCCATCCATACATCCATCCTTTACACATCCACACACCTTTTCACACATCCATCATTCATCCATGCAACATTTTATACATCAATCTTCAGATTCTTCAGAACTTATGGGGTTTTTCAAACTAGTAAAGTCACTGTGCAATATTGTGCCTATGCATGGTTTTGTGTGTCATCCTCAAGTGCCTTATTGATGTTTTACAACAATACATGCAATCGCATTCTAAGACCTTCACATCATTGTATATGTTGTTTAAAGAAAAGTGGCTTGTACAAGATATATTTTCATAAGTTGAAAAAAAGGACACAATACTTTACTGTAAATGGAAGTAAAAAAAAAAAATTAAATTACGTTTCATAAAAAATGTAAAAGTATTTTCAGTAAAGTTTAATTTGCTTTCATACAATAATAATAAATATATTTACTTAAATAAAAAATTTAAACCTTATCTTGTCTTTGCATTATTATTTACAAACTACATAAAATATGTTACTGTGCAAATTTAGTTTAAAAAAATACAACAAATGCACTCATTCTATGTTCTATAGCAAATTGAGCAAAATGCCTAAAATATGTTACTGTGCAATACTTTTTTTTTTTAAAAGAAGCTATACCACATGCACTCATTCTATATTCTGTAGCAAATTCATCTGTCTTATACCTTCAGAAACAATGGTAAAAAAATATCCTACGTTCATTAGAAGTGCTACTCCAGTAATAATACTCACAACAAGATACAAATTGTGAATAAGATACATCATTCATCCTACCACATTTTCACACATCGATACATCATTTATCTATGCAACATTTTATCCATCCATACATCCACGTTTTCTTCATCCTTCTTCCATCCACACTTTCATCCTTCCATGCATCTATTCATCCACACTTTCAACAATCCATCCTGCATCCCTCCACTCTTTCATCCTTCCATCCATACATCCATCCTTTCAACATCCACATTTCAATCCATCCAACAATCAATAATCCACCCACATTTTCACACATCCATTCATCCATGCAACTTTTAATACATCAATCTTCATATTCTTCAGAAGTTATAGGGTTAATTAAATTAATAAAGTCACTGTGCAATATTGTGCCTCTGCATGGTTCGGTGTCATCCACATGTACCTTATTAATGTTTTACAACAATACATGCACTCACATTCTAAGACCTTGACCTCGTTGTATATGGTGTTTCAAAAACTTTCTAAGCAGCTGCCTGCGTCCATCTGAGAGTGGCTTCAATAAGATATATTGTACACCATTGTATAGTTACAAAAAAATATATTCTTCATAATAAACAGTTGAAAATAACTCTCCAAAGCTTTATAGAACTCTAAGGGCTTACTATACATTGCCAAACAAGGGGACGGCTTTCTGTGTGTGAGCGGGGTGGCTCTGTGTGTGGAGGGGGCTTTGTAGGAGGTGACTCGCAGTTTATAGAGGAGGCTCACAGTCTGTGGAGGGAGCTCGCAGTGTGTGTGGGGGGGCTCGCAGTGTGGTGGTGCTCGCAGTGTGTGTGGGAGGGGCGCAGTGTGGGTGTGTGTTGGGGGCTCTCTGTAGGTGTTTGTGGCTGTCATTTGCAAAAGATAAAGCTAGTGGCATTGCAAATAACAATGCCATTTATTTATGTTAAAAAAAAAAGGTCAAGAGCTTTGCCAACAGCTCAAACTTTAACAAAGGCAAAACCATTTGCATTGTAAATGCTTGTTTTTTAAAGGCTGTCTGCAACCAGAGCTCGACTCAGAGACTCTGCTGCCTGTGGGGGCCGGGCGATTTCTGCCGTAGTCAGAGTGGGGCTGCAGGGGCCTGAGAGGTGAAAATAGCCTCATTAACATTCAAATGGTCTTTGAAAGACCTGTATACAGCACATCAAGCCACACATCTATTCTTTGTAAGTCCTGTGATTAAAAGATGTTTCTATTACTTAAAGTCACAGAACTGCATTGAACGACACCAGAAGGCTAGAAGTCCCAGCCAGCCGTGCGAGGATTCGAATTTGTGAACTGCAGATCACTGCATGTCTCAATCGTGAGTGTTTAATTCGCTGAGGGATTCTGTCTGATTAGGTAATCTGAGCACTGACGGGGCCAAAGGCGTCAAGAACTGCGCAGTGCTCCACTGCTCTGACATGGCCAAAAGGGTGACCCTGCCTGTGTGCCCTCCCCCTCCCGGGCTGTGACAGCTTCCAGGCACGCTCACACAGCCGCATCAAAGCATTTCACAGGTCTTTAGAAGACCATTAGCATGTTAATGACGCTATTTTCACCTCTCAGGCCCCTGCAGCCCCACTCTGACTATGGCGGAAATCGCCCGGCCTCCACAGGCAGCAGAGTCTCTGAGTCGAACTCTGGTTGCAGACAGCCTTTAAAAAATAAATAAAAACTCAGGTATGATGTCTGAAAGGTCCGCGGGCCGCCAGGGAAGGCTTGCCGGGCCGCCAACGGCCCGCGGGCCGTACTATGAGTACCCCTGCTCTAATCGTAAAAAAACAGCATTGGGCCTATTGGAAAACAAGAGGCACTTCAAAATTACAAAGGTTAAGTCTAAAGGCTTTGTCAAGTGGTTTGATATGTAAAATGAGAGGCCTACTGCCTTTGTCAGCACATTTAATCATTAATAAAGCAATCCTGTTGGCTTTAACTTGAACATAAATTTGAGCCTGTAGTCTATGCCTGGAGAGACCTATTAAACAAGTTACACAGATCCGAAGTATACTTTAACATGCACATAACTCACTTCTGGAGACATAAACTATTTGCAGAGAGCAGACCTAAAAGAGATCTGTGTACTAAACTCCTTCCTATTGTATTTCTTAGAGAGCTGACAAAGTAAAACCCAGTCCTGCTTCATTTATCACACACCTGGAAATGTAAAGCCTAGTATTATGATGTTTATCATGAAGATCATAATGTAAAACCTCTTCCTACTACGTTTGACAGAGAGCTCACAAAATAAAACTCCTTCAGACGGTGTTTGGCAAGGAGATCACAATGTAAAACACCCTCCTATTGTATTTTGTCAGATAGTTCACACGGGAAAACCAGTTTGTATGGTTTTCGGCTCGCAGTTCAATGTAAATTCTCTTCCTTTAATATTTTTCAGAGTGTTCACAGGGCCAAACCAATTCCTGCTATATTGGACATGGAGTTTCTTCTTACAAGGGCAGACCTGGGTTCTGCATTAACAATATCCCTCTCAGTTCTGAGCAATAACACCACTTCTTAGGTGGACTGACAACTCATTTTCTATCAAATGCTTCTAGAGAAGAAGATCAACAAGAGGCAGAGCCACATCCGCTATCTTAGTACTGCTTCTTACAGCTCTTTTTTGTGATCACAGAAGCTCTGGCAGACAGCGTGCCGTCAAGTCAACCCTTAAACTCAATTCCAGAAAAGAACAGCGGTTGGAGGCGATAACAAAAGCCCTTGCCGACTACAGTAATCTGTGGGAATCCATGTTAAAAAATGCTTATCTTTGGGCTTTAATATAGCCTTATAGCCCGCCGTAGCGGGCTACACCGGCTATTAGAACATTTGAATGTGGAGCACTCCATTGAATACAATGGAGTGCTCCGAGCTTCTACGTGCCGGTAAAAGCCCATAAAGTATAATTCCAATGTTGTTTTACAAAGGCCTCTCGGAGCCCGAGGGGATTTAAACCCCCTCGAACTCAGGGAGGCCTTTAGTATAGGGCCTTTAATATAGTCTTATATAGCCTAATAGCCTGCCGTCGTGGGCTATACCGGTTATTAAAGGCCCGCTCCAGCGTTTCGGCGAGGGCCATTAACAAGGGAGCGGGACTTTAATAGCCGGTATAGCCCAGCTACGAAGGGCTATAAGGCTATTAGAACATTCTGCCACTAGAGGGCAGAATGTTCTAACAAATAAAAGAAAAGGCCTCTCGGAGCCCAAGGGGGTTTAATCCCCTCGGGCTCCGAGAAGCCTTTGTGAAAACATTGGAATGCTGCTTTGCGGGCCTTTACCAGTCCATAGAATCACGGAGCACTCCATTGTCTTCAATTAAGTGGTCCACATTCCAATGTTCTAATATAGTGCAATAACCCATGCAAAAGGACTATTGGTTTTAACATGTTTCTGTTTTTCTGCGGAAGCACACAACTTCTGACCAATCAAATGCAGTGGGAAGAAGGATCAACAGTTAGACAAAGCCAAAGCCCCTCTCTCAGTATTGCTTTTAAGACCACTTTTTCTGTTGATCACATACGTTTGGGCGCAAGCTGCACTGTGAAGTCAAACCTAGGAAAGCTAACAACAGGAATTAGAAAGCTGCCCCTTATCTATCCGTAGGTACCAACTTCTATGGGGTCCTGTAGCTCGGGTCCCAGCAATATTTACAGGTTAGGAGCTTCACGCTCGCTGGGGCAATGTCTGAGGGATTTTGTTGCTCTGAGCTCTCCTCTTGAAAATACCCTTCCTTTCTGAAGAGATGTGATTGGTGTGTGAAACCAGGAAAGGAGTGGTTCTCCTTCCTAGGACTGGGAGCAGAGGAGGAAGTGTGAGAATTGAATGGTCATGGAGCTGGGGGTGTGAGATGATGGAGCTGGGTACTGAGGGTGCGGTCTGAGAGCAGATTCATAACTGTGTTGAACAGGGAGCAGAAGATGCAAAGTGTGAGCTAAAGGGGCAGGAATCAGATGCAGTAAATCTAATGAAAGCGGCCAGTCTGAGCAGAAGGGGCAGAGAACAGAGGAGGTCCTTTGAGCAGAGGAGGCAGGAAGCAAAGGGTCAGAGTAAAGGGGCTGATATCATAAGGGCTGTGAGTGACCACTAGGGGCAGTGAGCAGAGGGTGCGGTGTCTGAACAAAAAGGACAGAATTCTAGTGGATGGGGAAGGGAACAGATGGGACAGTGTGTGAGCAAAGAAGGTTATGTGTCAGTAGATGGTGCGCTGTGTGAGCAGACTGTGGGCAGTGGGTGAGCATGGTGTGTGAGCAGAAGGAGCAGGGAGTAGAGAGAGTAGTGTGTAAGTAGAGGAGGCAAGAAGCAGAGAGGCAATGTATGAGCAGAATGGACTCCATCCATTGACTGTCATGGGAGTACAATTATCACAGTGTGAGTGAAGGAATACAAGGAATGAAGGGAAGAGGGGTGGATGGATGAATAGATGGACGGATGGATGGAAAAAAGGATGAATGGAAGGAAAGTCGGATATGAATGACTGGAGAATGATGGATGAAGAAGGAAAATAAGGAATAATGATTGGACAGATAGGTAATTGGTAGGATTGAAAGAGGTATGATTAGATGGATGGAGAGAAGAAAATATGGATGAAAAGGCAAACTTGAAAAGGAAAAACGAAGAGTGGATGGAGAGAAAGGTGCATTGATTGAGAAGATAAAAAAAAGATCGGGAGGATGATGTGTGGCTAGACGCAGAGAAGGGGTTGGATGGATGAAGAGAAGAAAGGGAGGGAAATGTATAGAAATGAGATTGGATGAGGAGAAGAATGGATTGATGAGAAAAGCAAGGAAAGGGCAGAATGGGTGGATACAAGCCAGACATAAGGAAAGATGGAAAGATAAATAGGCAGAAATGGGATAAAGAGAAGGAAGGACCGAAGGACCGAAGGATAGATAACATCTCAGAAAGGAGGATGAGAGAAGAGAGGGAAAATACATTAGAAAAAGAAAAAAGTTAAGAAAAGAAAGGAAGGCAAGAAAGAAAGAATAAAAAAAGCAGAACGAAGACAAAATGGAACAAAGAAAGATGAAAGAAAGGTAAAAGAAGGATGAAATAAAGACAGAAAGTAGAACAACGGAAGAGAGGAGAAGAGATAGATGGTAGAAGGACAGAAAGAAGTTGAAGAGAAAGAAATAAGGACAGAAATATGAAAACAAAGAAAGACATAAAAAACGTAAAATCGAAGGAGTGACTTCAACATCTGAGAAAGCTTGTCCACAGGAGGCAGCTGTTGATGAGTTAACATATTTCAACAGTGCTCCTACAGAACTCCCAAAACCCTCTACCCTTTTTGTAATCACATTCTTGGAGAATTTAAGTGTAAAACGTGCAATGTGACCACAAAGTTTTCAGAATTCCCTAATCTAAATTTGAGCCTTTTGATCTGTAATGTCTCCGTACAGACCCCAAGGACATTTTGGCTTTGAAAAACAATCACAAAAGATGTTATGAAAAACGATGCAAGTCCCAGTGGGTCTGTCCTAGTTACTAAAACTGACTAAAACATGATTGTGCTCATGTTTATATGCTATGCGTAGCGGCAACAACATGCACAGCAGTGCTTAGTCTATTGTTTCAAAACCCCAATCAAATGTTAAAAAAAACAGATGTTATGAATGAAACAACTGGGAATTAGTCAACCCAGTGTCGCCTTCAAAACTCAAAGATTCCCACACTGGACAGTGCATACCAGAACGGAGCCCTTTTCTCTACTGGAACATTTCATGGACTAGATGAAGATATGATGCAACCATTAAAGGACGGTGAGTTTTTTTTTTGTTGTCTTACATCCAATTGAATAAAAATATTTGAAACTGAACATAATGTGAGCGACTCTGTCACATCACCAGTTTACTCTTTCCTTCAGTGAATGCTTGTTGATTGTGTAGTATGAGCCAATCAGAAGACATCCTATATCTAAATAGGGTATGGTCTTGTCTTTAGCCTCTTGGAAATGTGAATTACGGTATTGCAAACATATTTTAGCTCCTTGAATTTTTCCCTATAATCAGCTCCAGTTTTTCTTTTTTGCACTGCAGAGCTCTAATGACGCCTGCCTGGGTTCTGACCTCATTTTGGCACAGAATATTCCATTCCCGCTCTTTTGTGTTTAGAGGTGTTGTTACTGTGTCTACTCTCTTTCCTTGCCACCGGATATCCTGCTTTGCTTCTTCCTGTCCCTTTAGAGACCTGTCACTGTGCCACATATTAGATTTTTTTTTAAATTCCCCTCAGAAGGAAATTAGTCTGCTATTGTTGGCTCACTCAAAACATTGAGAATTTCCTCCTCTTCGGCTATCTTTCTTGTGTTTATAGAACCGTCCTCTTCAGGAAATGTCAGGCTGGTTTGCAAACTTTTCAAGCTCTCCACCGCCCTACAGCCCGGCCTTGCGCCTACCATTCCATTTGCTGTAATTGGATGAGTAGCCATTTTCAGACACTTCAACTAATCACAAATGCAGCATCTTTCAGAAATAACAGAGTGTATACCCAGTGGCGTAGCGTGGGGTGGAGGGCCTACAGGGGCGGTCACTCTGGGCGCAATATTCTTAGGGGTGCAAAATTTTAAAAGAAAGTATTGCGCCCCCTAACCAGTAGACCATTAGGACTCCCTGAGCTAATGGTCCACAGGTTAGAGGGCGCAATACTTTCTTTTAAGATTTTGCCCCGAGCGCTGGCAACCCACGCTACGTCACGGTGTATGCCCACATTTAATTTCAGAAATCTGTGGTGCAGTGGAGGTCTGGAGGTAGCAATCACTACTATACTTTTTCTGCAGGGAGGCATGCCTGGCGTTTCTGGCCGTTCTATGTTGTACCTCACCTGCCTGATTATGGTTAGGGCAATTCATTTTCCATCCACCATTACCCTGGATTTCTCTCCTCCGTCATGGAGGATAATCTGCATATTAAGAGTTCTTTCACACAAGAGTGGGGGTTTCTCCACTAAGAGAATGTATACACCATCGGAGAGGCACACAGTGGAAATTCTTCAAATGCCCAAGCTCAGTGGTGGAATTTCTGCGGCCAAGTCTGGGCATTGCCAGTATACCCACAAAGTCGAGGAAAACGGTCAGTGACCAAAGATCTAGGGGCAGATGTATCAAACGATTTTTTTGTTGCAAACGCTGCGATTCGGTAAAAAGCAGCGTTTGCGACAAAAAAATCCGAAAATGCTATATATCATCTAAAACGCATCGCAATGTCAAGGAATCGCAAATTTTGTGATTCCTTAATATTGCGTAAGCATTTAAGGAATCGCAAATTGTGATTCCTTAAATGCTATGTAAGAAGCAATCAAGTTTTGCGAATTTACACTAAGAAATCGCAAATTACCACCAACTTGTAGTTGGTGGTAATTTGCGAATTCTTTTACAAATGCACTTTTTGGCATTTGTAAAGGTGCCATGTGGCGCTCATACATGCCCTTAGGGCATGTATGTGTGCCATATGCGCACACATGTAAATTTCAGGGGTGCAGCAGGGTGTCCGCCCTTGAAAATATTCTCAATTTGCGATTAGCAAATTGCGAATCGCAAATTGAGAATAACTTCCCATTCCTTCCTATGGGCCTCGGGCCCATAGAAATGAATGGGAAATTATTCCTTAATTGCGATTAGCAATTTGCTAATCGCAATAAAGGAATTTTAAGTAATCGCTAAAAAATAGCGAATATTTATATACATACCATTTTGCAATTCTCAAATAGCGATTCTCAAAAAAATCGCTATTTGAGAATCGCAAATAGGTATTTTGATACATCTGCCCCCTAGTCTCTCCAACATGCACAAGAGTATTTCTCTTGCCGGATATGGAAACTCAATAACCCCACTGGAAAGTCTGGACAATCAAAAAATAGCATTTATAGGGGTTTTCTAAACAGGGACAAATTATATTATTTAAAAAATTGAAATGAGTACACTATTAGCCACATGCCTATCAGCACTCAATAGTAAAAAAAAACTTTTAATGTATTCATTCAAACTCCATCCAGTGCACAAAACAACTATTTCTATTTAGAAAGGCAGTGACATGTATCCATTTGTTCATTAATTTATTGCAAAATTATTTCCATTGTACAAATGCAAATATTAAAACGTTAAAAGGCTACAAAAGTTAAACATCAGATTTCGCCAGTGTATCTCAATTGCTCTATTTTTAGGATAATAGATTGCTTGCAAATTTCTACCAATTACCTTATTTCTTCCATTCCTTAATTATAATTTATAACACACTTTCGCTACTTGTTGAATCTTCTCAGCCCACATTAGTTTATAGCTAGGCAACCATCAACATTTATTTTAATGTGAAATGAGCAGCGGTGATGTCACCTAGGAACCACGGAGAAGAAACTTTTTCCAAACACAAGCATGGTGTCAAAGATAAGACTGACTAATCATACTAATCATACAACTATGTGAAGTCTGCCCAAGTTTCTTTGGAAAAACAAGCAAAGTGCGATATCGCTATGCAAAGCGGCAGCCTTTCCCCTCCATTCGCCGTCAGCACCTAATGCTGTCGCCTCCCAATTAGCAAGACTTTTAGAAGGTTTTCTTAATACATACATCAAGCGAGAATTCATGTCACAGTAACTAGGGGCCCATTAGGATCTCGGGCAGATCGCCACCACCCGCATGGCGGTGGCGATCCGCCCGAGATCCGTCCCCGCCCACCAACCATTTCCCCCCCGCCCTATTATTATGGCGGGGGAACACGGCGGACGGAAAGACCGTCCGCCGCTTTTCTGCCCGGTCAACAAGTTGACCGGGCGTAAAAGAGTTTATTATAGTGGCGGTGTCTGTCAGACACCGCCAGCCATATTATCATGGGGGTGGAAACATATGCCTTTCTGTGACGTCATTGCCGCCACGGAAAGGCATGCGGTAAATGCTTGCGGGGCCACTTGCGGGCCCCCAGGGACTCTGGGGGGTGCACATGGGGGGTACCTATGGTACCCCTCTGCAGTTCCATGCACAACATGGCAGGCACCGCGCAGTGCCTGCCATGTTTTGCATGGAAGTGCACAACATCCCTTCCTGGCATTGAGGCGGGCGGTGCTGAGTGCACCGCCTGCCACAATGACAGGAATGCAGGATGCGCCCGCCACTGCGGCAGGCGCATCCTAATGGCCCCAATTATGACCCCCATTTCCCGAAAGGATGGCGGGCGGACAAAGTCCGCCCGCCATCCTAATGTCCCCATAAGACTCAGATAGCAAGAGCACATCTTTCTTATAAGAAGAACGAAAAGGACCTTGCTAAAGATATAAGAACTGTAACGTTCAGATCCTGATCTAGTCGTTTGCGAATCCTCGCTTAGCACTGCCGCGCACAAGAGAGTAGCTAAATTCATCAGAGGCAAGAAAGCAGTACAGGCTATACACAACATGGAAAAACAAAATGGCAGCTGATGAATCAACACAGCATTCGCTAGTAGAGAGATTTTGAAGCAATTTTGTGCAATTTGTCAGTGCCACCCTTTTGCACTATCTTATGCAACACAAATATACCAAATTGAGGGTCCTCAATATATTTACGTCATTAATCAGGTCATCATTATGACAATGCTCATCTTTTATTCAGAATTGCTATGAAGGCTAAAAATCGTCTGTAGGAAGAGTTGAGGGGATAAGAAGGGTCAAAGTTATTGCTATTGATGAGATGATGAACAGCACATATTCATATAAAAATGTAAATGAAAATCAGGAGAATTGAAATTGGCCAGCACAATTTCAAAAGAATCTTCTGTTCCCCACACCCCAGAAAAAAGACCTTTCAACCAGAACCAGGTACTTGCTCTGACTAAATCACATTCATTGCCACTCCTTCAATTGCTCTCTAATATGAGCTATGTGTTCATGGATGTAAGGACAAAATCCAGAGTCAATCCGGCAATCTGCTGAGCCTCTATCTGAAATCAGTCCTAAAGTGAGGGCAGTGCCATTTGCTAGCTCCTTCAAACAAAACCGTAGCGATGGTTTGGGCATCATAGATGGTCAGTCCAATCTCATACATTGGAAACAGGATGAAAAAGAAATGGGCAGTTTCTGAGGTAGCTTGCGGTAGTCTTTTAGGGGAAGGACGTCTGCTGGTTGAGTGGCATAACGTAAGGGCAACATAGGCAGGGTAAAATGTTGCTTTGCAGTTTTGGGGCATCTAGGCATATGCTAAGTTTCCACAGATAAAATAAGTTCTGTATTGTTTGTTAAGTTTGAATGTGATAATACAGGACTGCAGTATAAGTAGCCTGGGTCTGAATCTTGCATGGCAGGGAGGGTGAGGTCACACTCAGGGTGTCCTATGCTGCCATTATGGGATTTGGAAGCTATGCAGAAGCAGTGTCAGCAAAATGGATGGCAGCAGGGAGGCGCAAACCAGGGGAAGCCAGGGCTATAATGGCAGTAACGTTATCACGCTGATCAGGGAGGTGTCCATGAAAGAATGACAACAATATTCTTCTTTGTCAAAGGAGATAGGGATCAGGTGAACAGAACTTTGGGCTTCAGTAGGCAAATGGATGCAAATACACCAGGAGGAAAGGTTTCAGAACTAGTCTATGTCCTTCCAAAAAGTACAAATAAATGTTTTGGCTGTATGCTGAGTGGCAGTACCTTAGCTTGACAACAACCAGGATGAAATTTGCTTCGTGGTGCTGACCTTTCATTTTAATGAAGAACCACATCATCGGTCAAACAATAAGGTTTGCTGCAAATGTCGGATTGAGCTATAATAGTGTGAAGGAGGGACTACATCCTGAGGCAATCAAGGCTGTGTAGATGCCGAAGTTCAAGCCCTTTCCTGCAATCTTGGTGTATGCTGGCTCATTGGAGCTGGGCCAGGAATGAAGGGCAGAGCAGCAGCAGGCACCATAACAGGTGCAGATAAGGCAGAGTCAGGGGGCTCAGTTGTCCATTTGCAGTTTGTAGAGTGTATCCAGGTAGGAATCCCTCAGCACTTCACACTTGTATTAGTTGTAAGCAGAATCTGGTAGGAACCCTTCTGCCGGGGCTGAAATGTGGTCTTTCATTGGTGGAACTGGATATTGATCCACCCAGTGAGCTCGAGATCGTGATATGCAACAGTCGCATACTCCTGCAGGCTTGCACAGACCTGGGCACGGAAACGGCAGAGATTGTGAATCAATGGTCTACTGCAATACAGAACCATATCATCATTCAGAGTCAGTTCAAGAGCAGCAACAGAAACACTAGGGTGGAAGGGAAGTAGCATGGGGCATCCTATAATTAACGTGTAGGGTTTAACTTAGACTTCCCACAAGGTATTGTTCAGACTGACAGGAGTAGTGTGTTGGGCCACTAAAGGTGAATCTCAGTGCAAGTCTTGGTCAAATTGCTCTTGAATGTTGAACCAGACAAAAACTATGGAAGACATTAAGGGATATTGCATGACTGTTTATTGTATATGGTCTAACTCAGGATAGTCAAGTTCGCTTAGAGAATTATTCTATTTCCCATGTACGAATGCCCAACACTGGTTCTGCTGCATAGCTGAAAGTACATACTGAGCTTGTTTACCAGTCGCTTCGGGGAAGGGTTTATTGCTACTATATGCGTAGTCACCATCTGCACCTTCAGTGATTCCACCAGAGGGTTCTCCAGTGATCATTTTCCTTTCACCTTGCCATTTATACTCATTCCTTTTCACTCTGTTCCACATCTTCTGTCTGTATGTTCCTCCTCCTTACTCTTCAACACTTGAATGTAGCTGGTGTCCCTCCTGGAACCATAGCAGCCCAGAACTCAGCATCTTCCCCACTGGGTCAGCAGAGTTGTTGTGCGACTCTATCTGACGCTAAATGGCTCGCATCATAACGACTTAATTCTCTGATGTTGGCAGGATGACACTCGATCTGTCCTCTTTCACATGTCAATCCTGACTCCATTCTTTGGTCCGTTACATTTAGGTCAATCTTCTCTGGTGCCATTTTTCACTCCCCATGTCATATTCCACTTCCATTGTGTTCCTGATTCTTCCTCTTCTCCTTCACTGCACCACCATGCCGACTCCTCCTTTTCAACTCTCCATCCAGAAGTAGTTTTCTTCCTAGTTTCGTTGTAAATGTAAATGTAAATGTAAATGTTGTCTTTACTCGTCTCATTTCTTATTCTTAGCACAACAAACCTCTTCTTCAGTATGTGGCCATTCGGGTAATTTCGTGTTGGGATACCTGGACAAAAAAAAATGACCTTTTCCCCACAGGTAGAGGTGTGTGTGTGTGTGTGGTCTGTGTGTGTGTGTGTGTGGTGTTTGGTGTGTGTGGTGTGTGTGTGTCTTCCCAGTAGATAGCGTTGAATTGCTCCCACTACTCACTTTATGAAAAGCGTTCTTTCTCAATTGTTGAATATTTTTTTTCTTCATGTAGCACTTGCCTACTGATCTATATAATGAGCTTTATCTCTCCATTTTATGTCTCCACTGGGAAAGCACATGTGCTATATGCACTCTCACTTGCAGGAGATACTGTATATGACAAAGGGCTTACAGCCTGCCTATTGCTTAGCATTTGTAGGCTTCATTGTTAATATTATTTGCTGGCATCTAATTGGCCAGCACATGGTGGCTTCACTTCCTCTTCTTTTGGCTGGAGCATGAATTGATTTCCTCAGCTTTATTGCTGTCCTTTCGCTGATTGCGCTTAGATTGAGGCACTACTTTTCTATATTCTTCTTCCCTGACATTCTTGTTGATCTTCTTGCCATATCTAGCAATATTTTACTATGCCAGACGCACTTCAAAAATACCTTTTCTCATTTGAAGTGGATGGGCACAATTGCTTTCCTTATGAGAAAGGGATTTTTGACAAATGTCATTTTTTTTCACACAAGGAGAGTGTGAAGGGAAGCGAAACACAACCCAAACTAGTGTGATTTTTCAGTATGAGGATTTATTGGTAATTTGGCACAAAATGTCATCAAGGGATCAGATGCCTTTCCAGTGGTTCCTTTCCATACGGCGAATGTCTTGTTTAACCTCTCATCATTCTGGGAAGTCAAGACGATGGAACGTTCACCCTTGGGGAAAACAGAAGAAGGAGACTTTAAATACAGATCAGACGGAAACCGTCACCAGATACAGCAGCACCTATATGTGATATCCAATGGCCTATTCCAACACCGGGAGACCGTTGCGTCAGGCCCTCTTTGGACCTGGCTTCAGCCACACCCACAGCGGCTATGGAGAGATCCCTGTCGAGGGGTTCGCACCAGTAAGTGCAGGTAGAAAGATTTAGCACGTGCAGAAATAAAGGAAGACCCCCCTTGTGCAGTTACACCATCCCCCATTGCTTTTTAAAAGATCAATTAACTGCTCCAGCCCCTCACAGGCCCCACGGTTGCTCCCAACAAGGATAGTTAAAAACCCAACAAATAGTGCCAGGACACCGTCCACTAAAACAGAGCTTGTGCCCCCAAACGGATAACGTTCCTGAGTCCGTGTCTCTTTCCAAAAGCCGCTGCAGCCTAGTCCACCATGCCTTTCACCAAGACACTCAATTTGCCGTCCTCTCCTCGTTGACACCACTCAGGTTCTCCCCGGGTCATCGATGAGTCTCACTCCAGCTTGGGTGCAATGTCCAGTGCCGCTGCTTGTACTTTCTCCCTCTCACAGCTCCCGCTTTTCTCGTTGAAGTAGTCCGGCTTTCCTCCCATGCTACTCAATCTCCTCTATCCTCTTCTAGTACTCCATTGCCCTCTTAACTTTACTGTGCCACTTTCGCCTCCCGTCCGCTGCCACACACACCATTGCCCCCTACAGATCACCTATAAGAGGGCGTCAGGCTAGGAGGTAGGGAGGGTGTCCTACAGAACGATTAGAATGCTGGCCAAGGTCTACGAAATGCCAGGGTCCTCACCAGAGACAATTACAATCACGTTTCTGATGTCCTGAACACAGAGAGGTTAACTGATTTTCTCAGAATCAAGGAGGTGGTTTTAAGAAAGAGCCCTCTTTTACATGGTTGCCCCCACTTTTTGTTAAACTGCTGATGTCCTTGAACTGAGTGTGCACTGGGTTCAGGTGCCCAGGGCTTATGTTTGTTCCCTAAACTGCATTGAAAACAAAACTCAATTGGCACTCTTTGGCCACAAGTCAGTCCCTTGTAAATGGTAGCACAGTAACCAAGGGCACTGTGGCCAGGGAAGGCCTCTAAGGGCTGCAGCAAGTATTGTGCCACCCTTAGAGGCCCTGTACCTTTACACCAACATACTGCCTTTGCAGGCTGTGTGTTTTGGTGCTCACAAAGTGAAGAGTCAACATGGCACACATCCCTGGGTGCCATGCCTACAACCCACTGCCATGGTATAGGTCAGCCACCCCTCTACGGGTGCACTATGCCAGTGGTGAGGGTTCAGGTGCATGAGCCCTGTACCCCTACAGTGTCTAAGCCAATTCTTAGACATTGTAAGTGCAGTAATGCCATTAAGAAAATATGGTACTGGGAGTTTGTCATTATGAACTCCACAGCACCATAATGGCTTTACTGGGAAGTTTGGGAATCAAACTTCTCAGCACATTAAACCACACTGATGCCAGTGTGGGTTTTAATGAAAAATGCACCCAGAGGACATCTTAGAGATGACCCTGAAAAATGACCTAACACTAGTGTCCAGGCTGAGTGGCTGCTCACTAGCTGCCACCACCAGACATGTTTCTGGACCCCTGGGTCAAGAGCCTGCAGCTCTCAGGGGTCTGAAACAATGCACATCCTGGGACGAGGTGATTTTGTGTGATACACAGGTGTTGGTGATTGGGCATGGAATTAATTGACTTCAATAGAGTAGAATCTTATGAATGAATTCTTTCTTGTGAATAATTTGGTCTCATGATATATTTTCTTTTACAGCTATACCCCTGAAGAAGAGACTAAGGTCTCGAAATGCATTGGGTGTGAAGTTAAAATGTATATTGTGACATTGTATGTAAAACATGGAATTGCTTAAATGTAATTGAAAAGTTTTTTTGATGTAAATTACTTCAACAATTTTTGATGGAAATATAAAAGCTTTTTGAATAAGCAAATGAGAAAACGAATTGAACTGTTTATTGCAAAAAATAATTTATGTGTTGGCGCATGTTGTAGTTCCAGTCGCCCATGTGGGGCTGGGCCTCTACCATTCAGTGTTATTTATGCTCAGTAGGCATTTAATACAACACTGCACACCTATCGAAATATAAAGATTAAATTGAATCTGAGTGCGCTAGGTACATTCCTATTTCTTGAATTTGTTCTACTGACCCGTACCAGAGCAGCACCTCCAACACTAAAAATGTCTTTTGATAGTATTTCAAGCATTGCTGAAAACAGAGCATCAATCAAAGTTTACACAACTGAAGAGGCGGACCAAATTTACAATCTCATAAAGGAGACCAAATCATTTGACGCACAAAGCGGCACAATTGCTCAACAACTACGGCAATTAGAATATTTAACAAGGAGAGAATTAAATCAGTGATTACATGCCTCCTCTCTGATCCAGTATCATCAAGTGAAAAGAATACCGAGAGGATTGCGATTATCTATTAAACCAATGTTACACAGATTAAAGAACAACCAACAATTCATGGACAAATGGTATAGCATCTTAAGTAAATGCTCCCTGGATTTGATTGTATTGTTAGTGGAAGAACTCTCTAGAGCTATACATGAATTGGAGGAAGAAATATTTAACCTAAAAAATGACTTGACTAAAAGGATGGAAACTGAACCATGGGACAAATTCATTGAGGAACTTAACGCCAAATTGGACAAATATGGGAAAGAATTACAAGAGACAAAACTACAAAAGTTCAAAAGAGACACAATAGATTATAAACTGAATGAGGCATATACTTGGGCAGAAGTATATGCCCAACGCAGATTTACTAAGCGTACCACCCAAATGTCATCTGAAGAAAGTGTTGTCTCTGACGGAGATTTAGACACCTCAAGAAAACCCACAGGTCGATCTACAATAACTACTGATCAACACCAGGAACTTCGGAATCAACAGCTAGTGTGTCTTTTTTAGAGGGGGCAGCAGTAACAGGACGTCCACCAGAGGAATTAACAACAATACAGACAAGCAAACCTTTAAATAAAAAACAAGGAGAGGCAAAGGAAAAGGAAAAAGAGAAAGAGAAAGAAAAATCCAAAACAGGATTACGGAGCCAAACTCAGAAATTAATTTAGTCATAAACATATCACAACTAAAGTTGACAAAATTTTAAAGCCAAGTTTTAAACAAAGGAACTTCTTTTGTAAGCACTTACAACTCTTCTGAACTGGAAACTGATATTGCTATATTCAGTTTCATGAGAACTCTCAGATTAAAAAACTTTTTCAGGAACATTTGTCCCCAGGATCCGACCAAAGAAACTCCAGTTTTCAAAGCCAAGAGTACTTTCATGGCACCTAGTTCACATAAATCCCTTGACACATTTGAGATACTTGTAAAACAAGAGTTGAACAAAATAAACTACAAGAGAAAACAAAAAAATTTGAGCAGAACACAGTGCATTGAATGAATTGGCAAACAGAACAGATATCCAAATTCAAAAAGCGAATAAAGGAGGAGGCTTGGTAATTATGGATAAAGATTTTTACAACAAAAAAGCATTAGAACATGTAAAAGACACAACAACATATGGAAAGTTGGATACTGATCCAACCTCCGAAATCATGGAGAACTTGAATAAAATTCTGGATAAAGCAGAAGAACTAGGCTGGATTAACACTACAACAAAAAAATATCTAATGAACATGTATCCGAAACGTCCCAAGATTTATTTCTTACCAAAAATTCACAAAAACAAAACAGATCCTCCGTTCAGACCCATCGTGGGAGGATGTGGTTCTTTATTTGAAAACTTAGGAAGATTCATTGATTATTATTTACAGCCATTTGTCCAACAGTGGGAAACATATATTGAGGACACATCTGATTTTTTGAGATGTCTACAAAAGATTAAGGATGAAGTTACAGACGATTGGATCTTCTGTACCATCGACGTAGTGTCATTATACACTTCGATACCACATGCAAGTGGAATAGAGGCAGTAGAGTGGGCCCTACTGAGTCAAGACAATTTGGATGCACCTAAAAGCTTTATTCTAGAAATTCTGGAATTTTGCCTGCAAAACAGCTATTTCATGTGGGATGACAAATTCTTCATTTAGCTAAATGGAACTAGCATGGGCTTTCCGGGAGCGCCGGTATACGCAAACACCTTTATGGCAAGGTTTGAAAATGACTATATTTTACAGGATGAAACATAGAAGCAAGGATTAATATGTTTTTGTCGATTCATTGACGATATATTCATAATATGGAAGGGCACAGAAGACAGACTAAAAAATAACATTCAAACACTAAATCTGGCAGATCCAAGGATTCAGTTCACCTATCAGATGGATAAGAATAAAGTTTCATTCTAAGATGTGCAGATTGAATTGCAAAATGGAATCTTACACACAAGTGTGTTTAAAAAAGCCACAGACAAAAATAATGCATTACTCTACAGCAGTTTTCATCCACCGTCATTGGTGAACAATCTACCATTCTCACAGTTCCTACGGATTTGTCGCATCTCCTCAGATGATAAAACATGTGAAGAGTCCTGTTTGCACCAAAAAAATAATTATCTGACCAGAGGATATCCGGAGAATTTAATTGAAAATCAAATTCAGAAGGCACGTAAGATTCCTAGACAAAAACTCTTGGAAAAAACATTAAGACCTATAAAAGAGAGAACTGTTTTTGTTTCCAAATATTCGACAGCAACTTGAGATTTATTTATTTATTTATTCAAAGTTTTATATAGAGCGAACAAGATCTTAGCAGATATCAGAGCGCTTTACAGAAACAAGGGGTAGGGGCAACAGGAGGGTGAATTAAAACACCTATTGGGTACAATACAGTAGTAGATAGTGAATGAGTAGCAAAATAGGGTAGCAAACAAATAAACAAGTAACAATATAATACCAAATAAACGATCAGGTGCCAGTAATACACAAACTGTGCGAAGTCTTAGATCCAGCAGTAACATGTGAACTTGGCCATAAGGATGGCTTTGACCTCCTTCTTAAAAAATGTAGAGGAGGAGATAAGTCTTGTTTCAGGAGGGAGTGCATTCCAGATCCTGGGTGCCAGTCCTGAGAAGGAGCGTTTGTATGTTTTTTCCTTCCGGAATCTTCGAGGTTTCAGTAGGAGATTTTTAGTGCTTCTATTGGATCTCGCGCCACCAGATATAGTTAGCTTTTGAGTGAGGTAGTTGGAAGACTTGTGGTGTAGGGCCGAGTGTGTCATACAAGCAATTTTCAGCTGTATTCTGGCTTCAACAGGCAGCCAGTTCAGAGATCTCAAGTCAGGGGATATATGCGAATGTTTGCTAGTACCAGTGATGAGCCTCGCGGCAGCGTTCAGGGAGGCTCTTAGGGGAGCGATTGTTGAAAGGGGGAGTCCGCTGAGGGCCACGATTCCGTAGTCTATGCGAGGGATGACTAGGGCTTGTACAGCAGTTTGGAAGTCCTTAGCTGGGAGGAAGGGTTTAAGTTTCCTCAGTGTGTTAATTTGGAAATTAGCTCCTTTAGTTGCTTTGCTAATGTGCTGCTGCATATTGAGGTTGGCGTCAAGTGTGATGTCTAAGGATTTCGCGGATTCCACAATAGTGGGTTGGACATTAAGGGCAGTTAGATGATTGAGCCAGGTTTGGGTGATGGGGATTTTCTCAGGAGGTGAAATCAGAAGGAACTCAGTTTTCTGAGCATTTAGTTTGAGGTGATTATCGGCCAACCATGATTGGGTGTTATTGAGTATGGAATTCAGAGTTCTGATGTCTTCCGGGGATTGTAGTTTGAGGTACAGTTGAATGTCATCGGCGTACATATGGAAGTGTACATTAGATGCTTGCAGCACGGTGGTGAGAGGTTCCATGACGAGGTTGAACAGTGTGGGGGATAGGGAAGATCCTTGTGGGACACCTAGAGTTGCAGGTACAGCTGAGGACAGTACGTTGTTGATCTTGATCTTCTGAGACCGGTTATGTAGGAAGGAAGTGAACCATTTGAGAACAGTCCCGGATACACCGATTCTGGTATATAACAACTCCAGTAGGTTCTCATGTTTGACAGTATCAAAGGCTGAGGAGAGATCAAGAAAGATGAGGAGGCAGGAATCATTGCGATCAAGGATTTGGAGGGCGTCATCAATTATGTGTGTCATAGCTGTTTCCGTGCTGTGTTTCGCTCGGAAGCCTGATTGATGAGGGTTGAGGAGGTCAAACTGATCAATGTGTTTTGTCAGTTAGAGTTGTACGCATTTCTCCAGCAGCTTGGCCAATGTGGGGATATTAGTGATAGGGCGGTAATTGTATAGGTCAGCCGGGTCAGCTGTAGGTTTCTTGAGTATAGGCGTGACTTGCCCTACCTTGAGGGAGTCTGGGATGAGTCCTTGCTGAAGGGAGCTGTTAATGATTTTAGTCCAGAGTGGGAGGAGGAGGGGGGTGAAGTCTTTTACTGCATTGGCAGGTAGGGGGTCTATGAAGTGATTAGAGGGCTTCAAGGTGCCGAGCAGTTTGTGAATTCTTTCTTCAGAGTAGGTGTCAAGAAGTATACTCAAACATTGAGAAATACTAAAGACAGAAGAATATTTCCATAAATTATTTGAAAGTAAACCCCTGTTCGCGTATACTAGGGCAAACAATCTTAAAGAACTATTGACAAAAAAGAAAAAAGTGAAATTGCAAAAAACAGGAACATTTAAATGTTGGAATTGTATCCACTGTAATAATGCTATATTGGGAGACACACTTTCACTTCCACAGTCAGGAGAAAGGATTACTCTACAGAACTGTAGCACTTGTGATTCTGAAAACATAATATATGTCATCAAATGCCCCTGTGGGCTGTTGTATGTTGGAAACACTGAACGGAAAATGAAAACAAGACTATCAGAACATAAGAGCAGAATAAGAACAGGCAATGTAACATCTCCATTGGCTACACATTGGAAAGAAAGCAGGCATACGATAGCACAACTCAAATTCCAAATCATTGAGCAGGTGGTCAAATTACCTGGATTTGACAATTCAAAGAAGCTTCTCCAACAGGAAGTATACTGGATCAAACGTCTTAAAACTTTAAATCCTACAGGACTTAACGACAAATTAGAGATGTTGTGTTTCCTTTAATACGTTCTTTTCATCTCCTAAATCAATCTTAACTACATTAACATTCATATCTTAACACATTACCCACTTTTACACAATGTTTATTTAATTTTGATGATCACCTGTTTAAACATAGCATAATGAAAGTATTGCTATATGTATTTCTTGATGTATTTCTATATGAATTATAATGCATTTATTTTAAATTATCAGAATATAATTGTGCACGCATTCATCATTGAGCTTTTAATTGAGAATCAGAACTAGAGTTAGAGCTAGTCCTTCATTTACTTTCATTAATGAGCATTAGAGATGAGGCAAGAAATGAGTCCGTTCTTTATTTCGGTAGATCTCAATCCATTGATCTGAACACCCCGGTAATCACATTAGGACTTCAGGAGTTCTTTCTTTGTATATGAAATCACGAATTCCTTAAAGTATGATCCTAGCAAAGATTATTTCGCAGACGTTTCCCTTTGGGCCGTTTGCGCCACCAATAATTATTTTTGTATCTTGCTTAACCCGTTGCATGCTTGTGACGGAACCGCTCCGTCACAAGCCACGGGTGAGCTGTGTTTGTAATGGAACGGTTCCGTCACGGCCCGCTCGCAGCGCCTGCGCGGTGCGAATTCCGTGCCTGCGCTGACGAAATAATGGGCGGGCGGGCGGGTTCTTGACGGAACCGTTCCGTCACAAGCACAGCTCACCCGCGAGCCGTAACGGAGCTGTTCCGTCACAAGCACGGGACCGCTGCGCAACCGCCCCCCCCCCCCCCCTTAGCGCTGCGGCGGAATAGCTGCCGCAGCGAAGGGGTTAAAGTATACTATTTAATAAAACATACTCATTATCTTCATTTTTCTGATTATAAACATCAGATATGCACATATCGAAGCATTTGTTGCTTCTTTATGGAGCTCCGTACTGACACACAGTCCGTTTTTTAGTTTTATGATCTAAAGCTTCCGATCATGTGACGCGGAAGTATGATTTCAACACTTGAAGTTCGGAAGCTTCATGGCGTCTGACGACAGAGTCAGGAATGGAGGATTTCTCTAGTTGACCATTGAGCTATAGGTAAGAAATTGATCATGACCCAGAAGGCTGACATATTTCATTTTGTGAACCTCCAAAAAAGTTTGGTTGGTAACAGGCCGTTTTCTCGATTTTATTCTCAGACAATCCTAGAACTGTTGTACTGGCTTAAAACCTATTGAACACGATTCTAGGTAAGAGTATGGCTAATCACATTTCATTAGCTCCTTTGCTCGTCGGATTGTGTGATTTTGACAAGGGTTTATATAATCTTGCAGCTTGACTAGTACTGAGGAAGCCAGCGATCGTCCCGTCTTGACAAGAACTCCCTTTGTGAAATGAAGGTATATAGGATTTTATATATCACGTATTTGAGTTTAGTAAGAATTCTTTTTGGACTTTTGTTTATTTTGTGGTTTGTTTTGCAGTTGTTTCATGTAGGGAAGCATTGAGGACTTCAAGTAAGCTGTGGCTTGATTTTGTGTGATACACAGGTGTTGGTGATCGGGCATGGAATTAATTGACTTGAATAGAGTAGAATCATAGGAATGAATTCTTTCTTGTGAATGATTTGGTCTCATGATATCTTTTCTTTTACAGCTATACCCCTGAAGAAGAGACTAAGGTCTCGAAATGCATTGGGTGTGAAGTTAAAATGTATATTGTGACATTGTATGTAAAACATGGAATTGCTTAAATGTAATTGAAAAGTTTTTTTGATGTAAATTACTTCAACAATTTTTGATGGAAATATAAAAGCTTTTTGAATAAGCAAATGAGAAAACGAATTGAACTGTTTATTGCAAAAAATAATTTATGTGTTGGTGCATGTTCTAGTCCCAGTCGCCTATGTGGGGCTGGGCCTCTACCATTCATTGTTATTTATGCTCAGTAGGCATTTAATACAACACTGCACACCTATCAAAATATAAAGATTAAATGAATCTGAGTGCGCTAGGTACATTCCTTTTTCTTATTTTTTGATTTACTAAAGACACGCACACATTTTCATTATTTTCACGGAAAGGTGGTAACCGATGATGATAAGTGGACTTGCTGACGAGTACCACTTAGCAGTTCCCTTGGTGTTACTACCGTGAGGTGCCTCCTTTCCACTCCACACTTTTTTACATGCACATTGGGTGGACTATGATGGTATAGGTACTTTTTTAGAATTGGAATACACCACAGCTGAGGGACTTAGTTAAGTCCGGTAGTGAGTTATAAAGTATAGGTGCCACTCCATTGCTGGATTCATAGAGAAATGAAATGAATGAAACTTATATAGCGCACGACTTACCCTGGGGCATCTCAGCGCTTGCTTAGGGAACCCGTCCTGGTATTCCCCCTGTGAGATAACCCTGGCAGGGTATCCACAAGGTGAAAGCCAGGCATCCCGCCGCGAGGGGCCGTTGTGGAGATTAAGCAAGAGTGTGAACCCATGAGTCGAGGAGGCACCGGAGCGAGAATTAACGAGTCCGTGGAATTTTGAGCCCAAGACCCGCCGAGGCGGGGAATTGAACCCTGGTCCCGGGCCGAACTCAAGCTCCAGGTCTGCCGCCTCTAACCCCTGAGCCACACTTCTCCACTTAGAGTTAGGTGTAATACAGATTGATCAGGCCCCTTGTTGATTTATATTACTTTGAGTGAGGGGCGGCCTGGTTTTTTCTTCCCCCTATAGCTCCTATTGTGTGAATGAGCACCAATTAGAACTCAAGAAAATAATGTGAAAAATATCATAATTTTTTATTTTTCATTAGATATATATAAGAAAATTATCATCACTTGGTTAAAAATCTCTCCTTTGAGAGCTTGTTGCAGACAGAATAAAAACAATAATACATTAAAAATTCATTTAAACCATTATCACAAAAATAGGGGAATTTTTGAGAGATATGATCACTAGGGGCCAGATGTAGGTAATCCCCGATTACCGATTCTTAAATACCGAATCATACCGATTCGGTATTTAAGAACTGGCAATCGGGATGTAGGTATATTTACCGAATCAATTACCGAAACGGTAAGATTCGGTAATTACCGAATCGGTATTTACCGATTCGGTAATTGCCATTTATTCCTATGGGCCTTGAGGCCCATAGGAATCAATGTCAATTACCGAATCGGTAAATACCGATTCGGTAAAATTACTGAATTTACAAGGGGGACAGGGTGTCACTTTGACACCCTGTTGCACCCCTGATTCTGGCTTGTGTGCAATGTGACACACATACATGCCCTTAGGGCATGTATGTGTGCCACATGGCACAGGTGTACATGCACAGATGTGCATGTACACAGGAATTTGTTATTTACCATGAGATAGTATTTCATGGTAAATACCGAATTCTTAAGGGTCTGTGGCACTATTTTAAGTTCCACCTACATCTGTAATTACCGATTCGGTAAATATACCGAGTCGGTATTTTACCGAATCTGTAAATTTACTGAATCGGTAAATTTACAGATTCGGTAAAATTCGGGCCCCCTACATCTCAAGAACCAATTACCGGTCGGTAACGGCCGAAATCGGCTGTTACCGATCGGAAATTGGCGACCTACATCTGGCCCTAGATCTTAACACAACCAACTGTTCATCATGGGAAACCACTTTATAGGCAGAACCTTATATGTGCTCAAACACCACATACTAAACACATAAGTATTCTTTCTCTTTGTTTTGGCCACATTATTACTCCAATTTTGCTAATTGGGCCACCTATATTTTGAACAGGAGTTGTTTATTTGATTTTTCTTAGGCACAGAAGCGACACGTTTCGGTGGTATCTGGCAATATTCCACCTTCTGCAGGCTAACAAACAAATAGTGCAAATCTCCTCAAGGTTTATCCTTTTATTGGTGAGAAGAATGAGGAAACAATCTCTCCGTATGGGTCAGCCAAATGTCTGAATGGAATACATAGGAAATCCGACTATCTGTATAGGGTCAGAATCGATCGCCCTAGTACGTCTTGATTCTTTGTTTCTGTCTCTTTGAGATTATTGTGGTATGTTTTTCAAGCATATAAAACGACATCTGTCAGGGAACTTCGCCTCACAAGTTTCACTGTTTGGTGAAATTAACTTGTTCCAACCGCAGGACCTCGAGTATGCACACCGTCCATGTAACTTATAAGAGGATCGGGCACTCCACTTTCCGCCGGGAGATTGGCATTTCCTGGGTATTCGCAGCCGGTGGTTGTGGTTTCCCATGATGAACAGTTGGTTGTGTTAAGATCTAGTGATCATATCTCTCAAAAATTCCCCTATTTTTGTGATATTGGTTTAAATTAATTTTTAATGTATTATTGTTTTTATTCTGTCTGCAACAAGCTTTCAAAGGAGAGATTTTTAACCAAGTGATGATAATTTTCTTATATATATCTAATGAAAAATAAAAATATATGATATTTTTCACATTATTTTCTTGAGTTCTAATTGGTGCTGACAATAGTGGTATGTGAGTGGACTATGATTGGAGGTAGAGAATGTGTGTGATGTGTTGAGAAAAACAGAAACCCAAAGGGATTGCTATTTTCAGTGAAACCGGAGAATCCCCATTGAAACCAACAGGGCACCCGACATCAAACCAGCACCCAGCTGCCCCTGCGCCGCTGCGGGTGTACTTTGCATGCCAAAACGGATCCCCCTTCGCCCTCAGCTAAACCCCAAGAGCTTTGCTCCCACAACCTTGTGGCCTGCTCGTGAGTAGCCACCAACCGGGGCCCTCTGTCCCCCATTGGATGACATTGGGCCTCAGCACTCTGCACCCGGCTGCCCTAGTGTCGCTGAGGTTGTTTTGAGAGTGCATCCTTGACCTTGGGGGGGAACCATGGTTCTAACCCCAGAATTCCAACTCCCAAAACAAAGTACTTACCTGTTAACTGATAATTGGTGATGATACAAATATTGGATTGGGTGCAATTTCTACTAGCTCTGATCACTCTTTAATACATTTAAATAATGAATGTATTTGTTTTTATGGAGATGGGGCACGGATACTTTATATGTCACATGAGTAATTCTACTCAACACTGTATAAGATCCTTGCCATTTAGCTAATAGTTTGCTTTTGCATCCATTATTTTGCCACTTTTGCATTTTTAGAACTATTTCAAGATTCACCAGTAACTGTTCCCACACTTTGTTTAAATTATCTTTAAGATTCAGCACATACAATAATATAGAACATACTTCATTCTCCTTATCTTTCAAGTGTTCATGTCCAATATCTAGCAGAGTCCTTGTTTGCTCCCAAACAGTAATTTGAATAGCGGGAGTCCTGTCGATTTTTGTGGACGACATCTAATGGCATACAGTATTGTGGGTAATTTCTTCTCCTAGTCTCTACCATTATCCTGTATCACTTTGCTCAATACATATTTTATCACTTGAGTATATCTTTCTACCAGCCCATTTCTTTGGGATAGTGAACCACAATTCGTATTTGTTTAATTTCCAACAAAATAACAAATTTGATTCATTCATTTGAACAGAAAGGGTGTGTCTTGGTCTATCTGCATCCCAGTGGGAAACACCACTGCCGTGAACAACGATATAATCATTTGTGCTTTTGTGATGATGGTTAGGCTAGGTAGAAGCATGCCATCCTAATATATGGTAGTACAATCTACTAAATTCAGAAGATACTGATTGCTGTTGGTAGAAGTTGGTAGAGGTCCGACCAGATCCATACCTCCTGTTTTAAATGGGGTATCAATTATGGGTAAGGGCTACAATACTGCATTTGGAACATGAGCAAGGTTGCAAAGCTGACTCCTATGACATGCTGTTCAATAGCTGTGTATATCAGAAAACAACCCTGGCTAAAACCAACTCTGTAACAAATAACTATCAGTCTTATCCCATCCATAATGGTCACAATCAACTTGATTACTGGCCAAATATAATACCTGTTCCCTAAAGGTTTTAGATACAATTGACTGTTTCCAATTCCTGAGTATGAATCTATATTGGCAACATTTGTGGTAAAGGAAATATAGTCCTACTGGTTGGTTGTCAGGTTCAATGACCACTTGCTGTCATGCACTCTTTAGAGTGAAGTCTTCCAGCCGAAAGATTTGTAAGTCTCTTGAAAGCTCTCGTTTTATTTATGTTACTGAGAATGTGAGATTATCACCTAGACAGACTGTCCACTACTTCCTGTTACCCATCCTCTGTTCTCTTCTGGTCTTCTTTAGCCATTGTGTGCCCACAATGTCCTCATTTACTAAAGGGACCACTTGTAACCATTCTACTGCCCCTCCAGTTCCAAAGTCTCCTTCAAGAAGAGTTCACCAATGAGAGATCTGTGCTTATTATGATACTCTTGGGGAAGGCGATTATCACTCTCATACACAGTTCTTTTGGTCCCCCACTAAAAGCTCGATCAGGGAGACAGCTAATGGTAACACAAGTAATATCCACCTTTCCATCTTCCTCATATTAATTAGATGTTACCTATCTCAGAAGAATAACTGATACAGTATGCCCTGAATCAATTAGAGCTTTTAGTACCACATTTCCTACTATCACCTCTTTCATGAAGGTAGTTTTTGATCTCCCCAAAAAAATATTTTTTCTCCTGGGTAAACCCTATTCTCATAGAGTCTACACTCAACCCTTTATGAGGGTAGTTTATAGTTTATGGCTATGTGCCTCCATTCCCCACACGAAAAGCAGTGGGACTGGCATGCAAGGGCGCTATATCTTTTGATGCAGGAGATGCTGAGTTGTTTTTGGTGGGCTGAAATTATATTTTGGAGTGAAAGGTATAGATCGCTTACTTACTGCTCCGACAGCTGGGATCTTAGCAAAGGATTTGAAGTCTGGAGCTCTGTGGTGTATTTAAACCTATTCAATAGTGTCATTAAGAGTTAAACTGGGGTATTGTCGTAACCAGGTTTGCATATTCTCATGCACGGTATCTAAATAGGTCTCCAAATAAACCTTATCCACTATTTCCTCTATTGTGAAAGTATGGAGGCTCTGCCACTGGTAACCCAAGCCTACACCCTGTAGAACAGTGCTACAGGGGTTCCCTCCAATGACCATTTTAGAGCTTGAAACTTCTTTCTATAAGCTTCTTTGTCCTACCCCAATTTTTCCAATATTGTTTTTTTTATATCTTGACAAGGAGTCATTTTAATGAAGATTCTGCCAATCTCCATTAGGATTGGCAGCTTGTTAAGCTGATTGTAATTCACCTGCTAATAAAAATATATTGTCCCCAGCATTCTGTGGGCTATTCTGTGTTAGTGGCCGCTCTCTTGAAGTTTACAAAGAAAATCCTGGTTGCCCCCCTGACTGATATATCTGACGAACAGAAGTGGGGATATTGAGATGGCTTTGGGAGTGTGTTACTACATCTGTCAACCACATAATGGCCATATCCTGCCCCTTCTAATTATTTGTCATTAAGGCTGCTCGATTCCATAGGGCTGCTACGAAAGCCTCTCTGTCCTGCTTAGCTGTCTGAAAATGTTCCTCCACCACCAACTGAAGATGTTGTTGACCTTTTGTTAATTGCTAGCTCATTTTCTCTAAAGCTTTTGGTGGAGACATAATAAAATCCAAATAATAGATACCACTTCTTACACAAGTGTTCTAGCCAATAATTACAGAAGCCAGTAAGGAATATTTTTAGAACAATTTATTTTAGACTAACTCAGGTTAGTCAAGTTTGCTTAGAAAGTTATTCTCTTTTCCATGTAAGAATATTTAGATCTTATCCTGCTATCTATCTGAAATTTGTGTTATTCAGCTTGTTTCCCAGTCACAGGAATCCCAGGTTGGTCCTCATCAGCCTTAGTCAATAAGCATTTAGTTCGGTATCTTGAATTGAATAATTTGCTTGATTCCCCTCAGGCTGTAGTGCTTCGCACAGCACCAAGTCCGCACTAACTGAAGTCACAGATATGATCAAGTTGTCCCTGGACAATGGGAATCCTACTATGCTGATCCTTCTTGACCTGTCGGCCGCATTCGACACCGTCTCTCATCGAGTCCCAGTGCATAGATTATGAGAGATTGGTATCAGAGGAATGGCACTTAGATAGTTTGAAAGCTTCCTTGCAGACAGAACTCAGCAAGTCCAACTTGAGTCGCTCTCTTCTCAAATCTCGGCTGTCGACAAAGGGGTCCCACAGGGCTCCATTCTAAGCCCCAAGCTATTCAACATTTATGTATGTTCTCTGGCCTCTATTATCAGATCCTGCAGTTACGACACCGTATCGTATGTGGATGATACACAACTGATCATCACCATCGATTCAGATCCCGCATCGACCAGAGAAAGATTCAAAAAGTACATGTTAATGACGGCGGCCTAGATGACCGCAGATTTTTTGCAGCTGATCACAACCAAAACTGAGATTGTGCTGTTTGGGAAAGCAGAGGAGTTTTGGTATACTGACTGGTGGCCTCCTGAGCTGGATGATCACCCAACCGCAACAAAATGTGTGAAAAATGTAGGGGTTGTCATAGATGATAAACTCTCCATGGAGCAACAGGTGAAAAACATCTCGGTCACCTGCTTCGGTTTGATGCGTATGCTCAGAAAGATCTTTCCTTTGCTTCCCCTTTCTGCAAGAAGGTCGCTCTTTCAGGTGTTATCAGTAAGCAGGCTGGATTATGGTAATCCCTACTGGTAGGGATTAGGGAAGATCTTCTCTCTAGACTGCAGGTCGTGCAGAATACTGCTGCATGTCTTGCCCTTAATCGCCCATCCCGTTCTCCTTCGGACCCTCTCCTGCGTCCACTTCACTGGCTAGCCATTAGGAAGCGAGCATTATTCAAAATTCTATGTCTGGAATTAAAAACTCTACAGGGGCACGGTCCGGTCTACCTCAGCAAGAAGCTAATACCTTATATCCCTTGTCAGCAACTGAGGTTGAGCAATCAGTGGTTGTTGTGTCCAAGGAGGAGCAACAAAATCAGAATGGGAGGGATGTTGCTCATTTTCCTACCTTGCCCCCTCCCACTGGAACAAGCTGCCAGACAACATTCAGGCTAGCCCCACTTTTTGGCTGTTCAAAAAACGTCTTAAAACCTGGCTGTTTAGTCACTAATCAGTTGTTTCTCCCCTTCACTCTTCTCATATTGTGGCACTGAGAGATCCCCTTGGGGATGATTCGTTTTGCGCCTAACAAATGCTAAATAAATAAATAAATCAGCCTTGTCCAGGAGGATCTTCACGTATGTTCACTCAGCAAAACAGACGAAAAAGAGCAATCACTTCAGGACAGGGTTTATTGCTATTATAAAGTTAACCAACACCTATATCCTTGGCGATTTAACTTCAGATGCCTCCATTGCGCATTTTCCTTACACCCCATTTTTTGTGCTCATACCATTCCCCCTGCGAATTTCAATCTGTATCACACAAGCCCTAATTCCTTCACTTCCTCTTCTCTACTCTTGCCTCTGGCCGCAGACCCTCCTGGAATCGCGACAGCCTGGAAGTTAATGTGTTCCCCTCTTGGGTCAGCTGAGTTTGTGCGCAATCTCTATCTGGCTTCCCAGGACTCTTGTTGCTACTAGTTTGTTCTCTGCTGCCAGCAGGCTGCCTCTCAATCCTCCTGGTGTATCGATCCTGAATCAGCTCCTCGTGTTTACCAAATTTCGGTGAAAAATATTGTGATGTCAATAATATTGAAGGATTTAATATTGAAGACAAAAATGCCCTTTTTGTTGGATGTTTAATATTTGGTTTTCAAATATTTTTGTACATAGTTTTCTTTAATGTCGTTTTTAAAACATGTTTTATTAGTTTAATATATCTTTAGTGCTTTACGGTATTTTTATTGTTATATATTTTGTGTTTAATTTTATTTAGTGAAGATTGTAAATTTTTATATGAAATTTAATTTTTGTTTAAATTTAATTAGATGTAGTTAATTTAGTAGCAAGTTCATGGGTGAAGATGTTTCTAACAAGTAATTTATTATTTTTAATTCATAATACATTTTTTATGTCATTTAATTATATAATTGATAATTAGGTATGTAAATTAAATTGCTTGACTATTTTATTAAATGGTTGATTTTTTATGAATTGTAAAATGATTCTTTCACGTATTCAATTGAGTTCGTTTTAGATTTATTTTTTGTATTAATTTTGTTTAATTTAATGAATGATATATATATATATATATATATATATATATATATATATATATATATATATATATATATATATATATATAATTTTTGAATATTTATTTTGTCTTCATTTTAATTGCTTCTGGGTGTTTGTTTTTTAGAGCAGTACGGCAGGAGTTTTAGTTTAACATATTTTTGTAAAGTACTATTTTATTATTTGTGCCATATTTGTATATTTTTTTATTTAGTTTCACTTGTTTTATATTTATTGATTACATTTTTATTTTGAATATATTTTGAAATTCTAATTTTGTTTTCTATATTTAAATGTTTTATTTGAGAATTTCTTTTAAGTTTATCATGTTGCCTGTTATTGCTTATGCAGGAATGGTAATAATTGTGTTACATAATCAAATCATTTGTAATTTTTTTATTTCATATTTACATTTTTGGGAATGTTCTTTTTATTTTCTTTATGTAATGTTCTATATATTTTTTATAAATATGTTTATTAATTCATTTTTATTTTTTAAACGTTTAATGTAATTTATTTGTTGGAGTTGTTTAAATAAGGTATTAATTGTTGGAGGAAAAAAAATAATCTTTTTATTCAATTTTATATTGTTCTTTTAAATGTATTTATTTATTTTTAATTGTAATATTTCAAACATGCTACTCGATAGAAAAGCACTTCAACATCCATCAGGGGTAACAAGTGCTATATGAATGCAAACCTTTCTTCCCCTTTCATCCCTCCGCTATCCTTCTCACTTCAAATAACTGACTAATATCAACCACTGAAATTACTTTCATATTTCACTATATTAATTCACCACTAATCCTTTATGGGCTTCCTGAATAGCGTGCTTCAACACCTCATCAGGGGTAACAAGCGCTATATACATACAAATCTTTTTTCCTCTATCCTTCTGCTATCATTCCAAATCCAAATAACTGACTAACCTATCCACCACTTAAAATGTACTTGCATGTTTCACTATACTAATTCAACACTAATCCTCAATGGGTCCGGGAGTAGCGTGCCACTCGCCAAAAAAGTGCTTCAACGCCACGTCAGGGGTAGTAAGCGCTATATAAATGAAATTACAATACAATACAATCTAAATTTAATTAAATAAAATGTTATATAAACATAAATGGATATACTTGTCTTTTGACAATAGTATGGTCTATGATATTTTTGTCTCAATATTCTTGTAGTATACATACAAAATATGTGAACAATATTTTGATTCTCAATATTTTTTCACTTATTTAGGTGTCGCGATAATTTTGTTGCTGATATTATGTCATACAACCACGCTCCTTGGTCCATCACCTCTGAGTCCCCCGCTTTTCTAGCGCCATTCTCCACACACCTCCTCGCATGGTCCTCTCCAACCTCACTGGTGCTCTCATGTCTTCCTCTTCTCCTTCAACCCTTCCCAATGCTTCATTTCTCCTTTTCACCAAGCAACCTGAAATTTGTTTCTTTCCTTACTGCTTCGGGTGTTGTTCTTGTTTCTCTCCTTAGCATTATCTCACTCTTGCTCTCGTTCTCCACGCTGCAACAAGTGTACCAGGGTAATACTCCACCTCACCAGATTTCATAGGGTGAAATGTATACCGAAAATGCGGTTTATACCTAGGGCTTTACATACTCTGTGCACTACATAGGAAAGGAAGGCGACTCCACAGTTGTTAGAACGCCTTAACAAGGCCCCAAAACCTTGGCATGAAATCTCAATGGGCCCGATTAGGACTTTGGCTGTGCTGCGCCGGCTTTGCGCCAGCACAGCATATCCAAAGCCACGCAAAGACTGCCTGCCTGACTACGAGTTGAACTTGTGCAGACGGACGGCCCTTTTGCCGTTCCCACAGCGGTGCCCTGAAGAAGGGCACTGTAATGGGAACGGCAAAAATGCTCCAGCACACCATGGACTGTGAAGTCCATGCCATGCTGGAACTGGGGGTGCAAGCAGACAGGAGGGCACATGTTTTGCCCCCCTGAATGCATCCCCATGGCGGTGGAGGGGACCTGGGGGTCCTGTAGGGTCTCTTTTGTTTCCCCATAGCCAGTCTTTTCGTGGCAGGCTCACCTCCATGAAATGACTGGCAGTGGAGGAACTCAAACTTTGCTCGGCAGGACTACGTCAGTCCCGCTCAGCATATTGTAGTGCCCCCCTGGCACGCTCCACCGTCAGGGAACAGCAGCTGCCTGACGCAGTTGGAGGTCCACTGCCGGAATGAAGCAGAAAGTCGTAATCCGGCAGTCAGACCACATCCACCACGAGTCTGGCAGTCAGACTCATAATCAGCCCCTAAGTCCATCTCCAGAGGCACAATAGGCCACAAGGAGGTGGGTGGGTGCAGCAATGGTCTTAACCCCTTAAGTGCTGCCTCGGTGCATTGGCCGACGGCAGCACTACCTCCCCAGTGCTGCGCACGACCATTGGACGTCCATTCAGCACTAGTTCCAATGGACAGCGCAGCACTGGGGAGGAATGTTTAATAGCATCTATGAGGTTAATCTCTTTTCCAATGTTTTTTCTTGACATTTGGCACACAAGTGACAAATTTGGTGAGCAGAGGAGGGAACGAAGGGTACAAACCAGTGGGTTGTTGTGGTACGCATCATACCGCCCTTTCCAACATGAGGGTGGCCGTTATACAAAAATGGAATGCTGGGGAGAAGAAATTTTGGGACCACCACTCTCTTTTTTCTGTCCCATCACACATTCGCCAGGGTCACTTTTACTCTTCTGCTTTATCCATGACTGTTTTTCATCCTCAGATGCCTGCACCTGCAACTAGACAAATCTTTAAGTATGGCACAGGGAAATCATCAGTTTGTTCAATGCACATAGCGATTTCATGGTTCAGAGACAGTGCAATTGTCTTAGCCATATCATTGGCAAATGCATTACTTCGGGGAACTTAATCTTAGAAGGAATGGTGAGCAGCACGTTTAACAATAGGAACTTTACAGGACAACTTAAGTACATCTAACTACTTTTTATTACATATACAACTCTGTATTTTCTGGATGTAGAGGACACTGTGGGATGTAAGGTAATTTCTTCATGGGATTAATCTTAATTTTAACAGGGTTTACAGAAAGCCCACAAGCATCATTTGCATGTTGCAACATGGACAAACAAAATGTCAGTATATGAATCAACATGGCATCAGCTCTTAAGATGAACGTCAAAACAAATGCGTACAATTTCCTAGGGATATATGCATCAAAAACTGAATGAGACATTTCAATCTGTTTTTCCGAGGGTTCTGGGGATATCATGGCAACCAGGGCCAGTAGAAAGAGTTTTGATGTCCAGGGCAATACTATTTTGCCGTTCCCGCCCAAACTCCTAGCACAGGCACTAGTGCACATTTTGCTACTTGTTGGCACAACTGACATCTGAGCCAGGTGACATTTATGAGTGATGGGAGCAGTGTAGCCAACCTCAGCCTCATAAAGATGTGTCCTCAACAGCAAATATATTAATATGGCGTAGTATTTTCAGTCAAGCAACTCCAGTAGGTGATGTGGTGCATGCATTCCAAAGTACTATACTTTTTCAGAGGAGTGTTGGTATGCTTTTTCCATTTGGAGTGTTGGCTTTGACCTCTTATCAGGCTTCACCACACCACAGCTTCCCCAAAAGAGGTAGGATGATTTAAATAAATCTGTTGGCTGTAGTTTCGATAAAAAGATACAATGCAGTATCCTAGCAGACCTAGCATTATAAAAACCAGAACTACAATCCGTGTAATGCAAAGAAAAAACATGGACAGGAGCATCTAGTCATGCATGGACCAAGAAAACTTGGCTACTATGACCTACATTCTAAACTGTCAAGAATGGCACACATTCTGCTGGCCACAATCTTGAAGGCCGCCTGTCATAGATTCATAGATTCATGTATGAAAAGTATATTCAATGATTTCTAAATTGTGACAAATACCTAACCTCAAATTAGGAATTGCTAAATATGATTTACGTACCTTTCCTGTAGGCAAATAACTGTTCATAAGCGGTCAGATTGATACATTGGGACTGTTGCACAGGCAGTGAGCGATGACCGCACCCATATCAGGAAGTACATTTATTTTCAGCTGTAAAACAGAAAAATAACTTTTCTCTAGTGCGGGGCTATTTCCAAGTACCATGTCCAACCAGGAGCCACTAGGTAAGTTGGGTAGGAAGAGGAAACACACATTTGGCGATCAACAGTAGGAACAACAGTGGAATTCTCTGAATAGGACAAGCTATTTGAAAAATCATCCATATCTGTTCCTGAAGTAAACCAATAAGCACATTCGGACTGGGATACACCAAAGAATTAATGCTGTGGGTGTGTCAACGTGGTTGATGGAAGAAACCAGGAAGTGCTGGTACAAACTGCTTTTCTGCCTCAAGGAGAAAGCAACAAAAAGAAGACAGGAGGCTTCAGCTACAGGTGGGGAACCAAGTACAGAGTCACTATCCGCCCCTTCAGACCACCTCCCAGTGTGAAGCTATCTCTGCAGTATCTACATTGACACATGATCCCTGGTATCTGAGGCTAGAGGTCAGTTCATTACAATGTACTTGTATAAATATATCTACATTTAAACTTTCATAAATAAAAAGGAGAACCAGATGTGGTGATAGTGTGTTCTTTTTTTGTAGAAAGTACTCTATTTAGTATTTTTAAAAATGCAATAAACCATCTAACCAACCGTCTCCAAGCTCTCCTCTTACTGCTTTCTCATATAGTTCCCAGTATCTATGGATGTATGAATTATGAGTGCTCCCAGTGTATCGCACAAATAGGTCTGTGATCAGACACATGGCATAGCGCATTTCTTGGATTTTTAATTAATGTTTACTCTTTCTATTTCGATACACATACTGTGTTTCAGTAGGTGGACAAATTAGGACATGTGTACCATCGACACATACCATCACTTGAGAACATTTTCAATTGCATAGAATCACATTTTTGTACCTTCCAACTCAGCATGGGTACTTGGAACTGTCATTTGTGAATTAATTCCTGCCAACATTGCATTAAAAAAATGTCTAAAAGAGGTGGATAAAGCACTCTGGGATGTCCCTCCTGCAACTGCAGGTGCGCATTGGTAGCTCTATGAAGATAAGTGATGTAAATTACAAAAAACCTGAATGTGGGTAGTAGTAGTACTGTGGTTTGTAGGCCTGCTTAGTACAGGGTCCAAATCATTAATTAAAGAATGATTCTTGCTAAAACTCATCGTCCTCATCTGTTTGGTCAAAGAAAGTCGCCTCCTCTGTCTGAAAATCCCCTCGGTCTCTCCTCTTCTGTATGGCTCCAAGAATCTGTATGGTCCTTACTACAGCTTGATGCAGCCATTTATAAGACTGGAATGCATTTTGGGTCGCCTCTTATACTTGTCACCACATTTTCACCTTTTTCCAACTGATGGTACTTTGCACATTACAAATGCGGTGTGTTGACAAATTTTCTATTTGTGAATGCATTTCCAATGAAATAGCAATTCGCTATTCGGTAAAAGCAATCAGCAAGTCTGTATTTTCTATCGCAAACATAAGAAATCACAAATTAATTAGTACAGTGTGCAAATGTAAGAAATACCCCATTAGCATCTATTTTTAGATCAAAAACACCCTATTTAGCTGTCACTAACCAGTTTTTGAATGGTTTGCGTCTCGCCATTTATTCATACATCACAGAATGCGAAGCAGACTGGCATGTTGGAAAGTTGGGAGATTTCACAGCAGACCAGTAACTCAAACCTGCTAGAATGCGTAGCAGTAAATGAACTGCCGGGCCATGCAGCAGCTGAAATTAGTTTTCACATCAGGACACTTCACTTATCCAAAATAAGTCAGGGACATGGATTTATAATGTCTGTTCTTTCCAGCGTGCGTCTAAGTACAAGCAGATTAGACAATAAACAATGGAGGAGCCATGTGCCAGGTTAATCGGAAGCATTACCAATGGAAATTCCAGATGTTGCCTGAAGTGACACACATTCACTTCCTCGTGGGCAGCTCCCCATGGGTACATAAAATCAGTGGCAGGGTAGCAACCAATCATCCAGGGGCAGGAAAGGTGGGGGCGGAGAACCCAGACATCCGCGTTTGAAGAAAATATATTTCATGGAGACCCTGGTGGTGGGTTTACCGACCGTACACAGTAAGAGAAACTAAAATACTATATTTTATTTTTTAAAGGAACAATAAGCAATCTAGTAAAGAGGAGGACGTTATTAGAGTAGCACATATTTTGGGACACTTGTTTTCTGGGCTACATATTTCCTTTCAGTCTATTCCTATCTTAGAACTAAAGCAAACAGTATTTTAGGAAATTCTTGTCTGATATGAGTATATGGTGCAAGTCAAGTTTAACTGTCCGATACGTAAAAATGAAGTACGCTAGCAGTGAATAGCTTGAATAAATAAATGCAGGAAAGGCGTAGATGTGTTAATTTCCTCCTGTTGTTATCCACAGCCTTTAGAGCCCCCACCCGGAAGAGAGGGTGGTGGAAAGAGAGGTTGTCACATTTGCATTTCAGCTGACATACATCGAGTTCTGTGATTGCCTGAAACTGGAAAACAACAACTCAATGAAGTCAACAATTGGAATAGTTGATAGTTAATAGAGTTAAATGTACCCTGGGGCTTTTGCTGAACTTGTAATGTTTGGTGTTTTTTGACAGCTCATCTGAAGGCTCTTCAGAAATTTTCATTCAGGATAAAAGAGTAAACAAGCATTTACAATGCAATGGTTTTGCCTTTGTTAAAGTTAGAGCTATTGGCATTGCTCTTGACATTATTTTTATTAATGTTTTTTTAACATAAATAAATGGCATTGTCATTTACAATGTCACTAGCTTTATCTCCCGCAAATGACACACACAGAGCCCCCCACACACACAGCCACACAGAGCCCCCCACACACACAGCCACACAAAGCCCCCCACACACACAGCCACACAAAGCTTCCTACACACACAGCCACACAAAGCTTCCCACACACACAGCCACACAGAGCCCTCCACACACACCCACACAGCACAAGCAGGCAACAGGGGCACACGGAGGCATAAGCAGGCAACAGGGGCACACAGCAGGACTGGGGAGGGAAAATAAAAATATAAATGCTGCGCAAACACCAAAACCGTTATGTGTTGAGCTGCTGGACACATTATACGCCCCGCAGCCACAACCTGTGCACCTTAGGACGGCGGCAGGTTGTTTCCAGGTAACAAGGCCAGATTACGGGCACAGGAACGGGAGCGCAAGGTAGTGAAAACGAGAAGAGTGAATGAAGATGAAAAAGAAGAAAGGAAGCGGAGGATGGGTAAAAGTAAGGAGAGAAGAGGGGGAAGGGTAGAGTGAAGCAACGAAAGAAGAAGGCGGGAGAATGATAACACTTGCTCCATCAGAAGGAGCTTCCCGCCATTAGCAGATCTGAAGGAGCTGCAGGCATTTCTTGGTCCACGCGGCTGTCAAAGTACCCTCATTGTAGTGGGAGGAATGGATCACTGACCGCGCCAAGGAAGGCGCCGGGGGCCCTCTGTTCCGAAAGACTGATGCTCCCAATATGTCGGCGTGCTTTATGTTCCGGGGCCGGCGGTGCTCTCCTGCTGAAGTTCAGACGAGAGAAAACACGGGGGAAGGGGGGAGCAGGCGGGGGCAGGCGTTATTCTTCGAAGTCCCTCCAGTCACTACGGTGTTTTATGTGCGTGCCGGTCGATGAATGAGTGACGCAAATTTATTTTTAATAGACACCTCAACCGGCTTGACTTTCCCTACTCTCAGCCGAGGCAATGGAAGGTCGGCAGTGTGCCCGGCATCGCAATGTCCTTTGATCTGGTGAAGTGATTTTCGAAGCCTAGGCAAAAACATACTTTGCCGTTAAGAAACGCCCTTAGCCTCAGCACCAAGACTTCATTTGAGACCTTTTAGCGCCGTAAGGCACTTGCCCAAAGTGGCCTTAATCATGCCCGGGCCATAATCTGTCAGCTGCTGTAAAGAGAATGGCATAGATTCTTGGTTATTAGACAGGCACCCATGACATTGACGAGTCCCCCCAACGTTCCTAAGCTGTGTAGTTGTACTTCCTTGTTGTCTTACTAGACCTCTGCACGAAAGGTTGGAAGGTGGCGATCTTACAAATAATAGTTACGTACACTACACTCGAACTTCCAAAGCGCAGAACAGGCTTCATTGTCCCGGAGTGTTGATTGCGATGGTGCTTTAGAAACCCGCCCATTCATGATAGAGCTGCAGACAGCAGCTTGCCAGCATGGCATTAATTGCTTACCAGTCAGACCACATTAACCCAGTCCCACAGACCGTGCACTGCCTCTCCGCAACATAGACCCATTTCTTATTCGAGTTATCAGTCTTGATTATCCTATCTTGCAAAATATTTGACAGTCCCATGTGGCACTCTTTATCTGTAGACAAAGCAGCTTATACTTGGAATCATTACACTACAAAACAATCATTTGTAAAGCCAGTCGATCTGGCATTTGCTGCTCCGGGAGAGAAACGCAGCGCTGAGCGCTCCACGTCCGAGATAAGGCGAGGAGTGATGCACTACACCAGGCAGCCGCGGACGGCACACCCTGGCCCAGCCCCCGCATCCCAGCGCACCCCGGACACTGGAGGGACAGTCATATTCGTAGTTTGTCCTCCGAAGTGTCTAACTGTGAAGAAAAGTACCCATAGGTCCAGCTGTTGTGGAGAAGACTGTAATGAAATGGTCTAGATGCCCACCCAGGTGGAAGAGCGATGCATTCTATCAATGGACAGGAAGAACACTTTCCTCCCTTCCCTGCACCAATGGTTTCTTAGTGTAAGTTCTTCTCTGATAAGTGAGACTTTGATGGAGCTATTCTTCAGGGACTTGGCTAGGGTTGAGCACAAAGAAGCTGGGGAAATTGAGAGCTCCACGTTACTAGGCACATAATAGGGTCGCTCACGGAGAGCGGGAGGGGGGTGCGGGGGCGGGAACGGACACACGGAGAGGGGGGGTGCGGGGCGGGAACGGACACACGGGTAGCAGGAGGGAGCCTCCCCTAGCCCCAGCATGGAGGGTAAACAAAGCACTCACCTGGACTTCGTTCCGGGGCCGAGGCGGGACTTGCTCTTTCCCCGGGGCTCCTCCTTCGCTCTGGAGCCTCGGGACAGACGACGCAGGCTGCTTCCTGCTCTCCACTCCTCCTCCTCCCGATGACACGGCGGAGGCTCGGCCGGCTGGGCCAATCCCAGCGCGGCCCTGGCTGTAGACGGACGGCTGCTTCCTTCGGCAGGAAGGCAGGTGTCGGCTCAATGCAGACCCAGATTCGGGGGCGTTCCCGAGAACAGGCTTTCGGCTGACGTAGCCAAAAGCCAAAAATTCTCGGGAACGCCCCCGAATCTGGTCCGGCATTGACGGACAGGCCCGTCTTCCAATGGCTAGCCTCCATTTATGGAGCTAGCCAATGGAAGACGGGGGCCGTTCCTGTCTCCCCTACCATAATCATTAGGTTTTTCGCCTGCGCGAAAAAGATGCGCAGAGCGCATCTTTCGCCAGGCAAAACCTAATAAAGCGATCTAATAAATAAGGCGATCTTGGGGAGGCTGTGGGATGAATGAGGCGTGGATGGGTTCGAAGCCACAAGCTCATTATTCTAAAATAAACAGGAGGGAGCTTTACAGTGGCCTGGGACGCGTCTCACAAACTAGGACTGGTTGGAGCCGGACAGACTGGGTGGTTGAACTTGATTGGAATAGCGCCTCTGCCACAAGTGCAGGCGTTTCAACCAGTTGCATTAGTGTTGATTCAGAATAAAAGGTGCGCGCTTTTAATTCCAAACCGCTGAATGCAGATCTCCACAGACCCAATCAGATTCGTGTCTCTGTTGGTAAGTACCAAATGCGCTGCGATGCCCTACTAAAGACATACTGTGTGCTACACAAACGCCAATCAAGGGAGCGTGAGTATCCGATTATCTATTTGTGCAAGGTGATTTAAATACCTGTGCTTTGCATACTTTGGAGCGTATGCGCCTAAAAGCCCCTTTCCTCAACAAGGAGCTTTCTGCATACATGTATATATGCTCAATATTCGGGACACCTTTAATTGCATGCATTTGTACGGAGCAAAGAAGCTGTTTATGGTTTTCCTAAAAGGGTTACAATATATTGATTTGCTTCTAGGCGCTATCTGATTAGAAACATGTGTCTATCAAAACGGCAGGGAATCTCACACATGTCAAGAGAAAAACCCCAATAAAACAGTGAACCAATAGGCATTTTACTTTCAAGAAAACATTTGTAGAGTTCATCTGATTTTGCCTTTAGCACGTAAACACAAAACCACTGGTCGCTAATTTCTGCAAGTATGCTCCTTAAAATGGTCCTGCCATTATAACTTCGACTAGAACATGTAAACACGAGATAACACCTCTGCACATCGGGGTGATCCGTTCCCATGTGGTACGGTTAAGATTGGCGCGAGCAGTTTCAACTGCGAATATTACGAGATGGGGCTCATGCTGCTTTTTAACTAGCATTTTGGATTATTGCAAAATAGAGTGGTAGGGGCATAACAAGTGCAAAACCGCCACCGAACTTGTTTGCATTCGTTAACCCTCAAGGTTTGCCCCTATATATAGTTCAGGGGCAAAGCTACCCCGATACACATGTTGGTCACTCGCAGGATGGCCACCTAACTCCATGTCATAATGAAAGTCTGTGTTCCGTTCTGGAATTATGGTGGCAAACCAGTGCATTCTGGGTGATGTAGTCTTGGCATTCTTCCGTCGCTCTGATTAGATACTAACACACTGGACAGCAATGAGTTGCAAGTATTAAAGCCAACATTCAATGAGATGCATCAAGTTGTTTTCTAACCCACTAACGCAGGTACGTCCAACGTAGGTCCAAGAAGGCCTGGTCAATTCAAGATATTCAGAATACCCCCTGCCTATGTAAATACATTCCATAGACACATATTGTACGTATAGTTGTTTTACATGGCTATCCTGAACTGATAATACTTTATAAGTGTAAATGATCGCTCACGGAGAGCGGGAGGGGGGGTGCGGGGGCGGGAACGGACACACGGAGAGGGGGGGGGAGGCGGGGGCGGGAACGGACACACGGGTACGGAGCAAAGAAGCTGTTTATGGTTTTCCTAAAAGGGTTACAATATATTGCTTTGCTTCTAGGCGCTATCTGATTAGAAACATGTGTCTATCAAAACGGCAGGGAATCTCACACATGTCAAGAGAAAAACCCCTTTCAGGCACGTGCCAGCGTGCTCGAAATACGTGCATTGAATAAAACAGTGAACCAATAGGCATTTTACTTTCAAGAAAACATTTGTAGAGTTCATCTGATTTTGCCTTTAGCACATAAACACAAAACCACTGGGAAGGGGAAGAAAGAGGCTGAAGGACCTACTAATAAAATAAAACAAATGTGCTGTTTGTATGTTTTCTCCTGCTTTAACAGTTATAGTGTTTGCATGAAGTTTAAAACATATAGTTACGGGGTATTATGATGCTGTTTCAGCGTAGGTATTAAAAAAATACTAGTTAGCATTGTACCATAGACGCATTAAAAAAAATGAGCGCTGTTGCTAAAACAGAAGAAAGACAAAACGTTACGAAGATTTCAAAAGCCACAAACGTAAACAAAGCCCTGCAGGCTAAAAAGTGAATGCCACAAAAAGTTACTCAAAGGCATGTACTAATAACAAGCAGTGTCTGCGAAATCAAATATTAACAAGCACGGAAGAGATTTTATAACAAGGAGACAGCAACAAAGAGCGTGGGGTGACGTGTTTTTATTTTTATGCTTTTGTCGAGGGCTTCCGACTAAATAAGAAACGCATTGTTTGTAAACCTTCAAGGCCATCAACCTGAAATGTTGTATTTATCGATCTGATGTGGATTGGGAAATTGGCCAGGGAGGGAATGTGTGTGCATGTCTGAGCTGCGGTGCATTGAGGAAAAACAAGCTCTCGGCATGCTACAAAAGCCTTTACCTTTGTGAGCTGGGCCAGGGATATGGACGAAGAGGAGTAATTGATCTGTTTTCAAAAAACATTAAACAAACATTTTGAAGTTTCACAAAGCAAAGCAATGAAATAATTGTCACCTGCTCCGAAATAAAATACAATTAAAAACGGGAGGGTTTTCTTCTGAAGAATGTCCTCGAGGAAAGAACAGATTTGTAAAGTGGACACTTTTATGAATTATAATCAGATAGACTTTAAGGTGGTTCCCAGTGTTCTTCATGCTTGCAGGAGGGATAAGAAAATAACATTAGCTACACCAGATCAGCTCACATTAAAAATGACGGCAACAAAGACAAACGAGAAGGCGTGCAGCGGACATCCCCTTCTGCCGGTGCATAAAAACACAAAGTATCCCTAATATACACACGCACACTATATACAAAGCCAGCTCCCCTCTGGCTGTCGTGCACTGTGAAGACCAGGGTTTCCATAGAAGTGTTCCTAGCCCTTGTGCCTCTTGAAACTGCTCTCAGCTTTCCTGGCTTGTGATGCTTGGGGGCTTCCAGGAAAGTGTTCTCTGGCCCCTTGGAACAATATTATACAGATGCTTACGCGCTGTATAGTTTGGCAGCTAACAAGTTGAAAAGAGAGAAAGTGAGAGTTGCCAGGACGATTAATTTTATTGTTTCTACTCCCTATGGGGTAGCATCAGCCCCGCGTGGTCTTGGCATTTGTAAATGCATGTACCTCTAGTCGCATTTCGTTGTCAATCAAAGGGGAAGGTATAGGCCTAAACTCTCCCCCGTGACTAGTGTGTAATGGACCGTGCTGAAGTGCCTCGATGCATGCCTCAGCCTTTACAGACCCAGGAGCTGGTTCGGGCTTTCCACGCCAAGGCAGGGCTTGGGCCCTCCACAGCTGCCGTGTCTCCCAACTGCAGCACCAACAGCCGAGCTCCAAGCGCAGCAGCAATTCCACGGTTCAGGCTCCACTGGTCACTCAGGAAGACCAGGGGAGGACAACGCCGCCACTCTAGGTTCAGGCGGAGATGCTGTGCAACATCCAGGCGCTGTTGCGCCGTGTGGCAGACCCACGACAAAGGCAGCCGGTGAAGCGACAACCAATAAACAAAGGGGAGATGCGGCGCAACTCCCAAGCGCCGCTGGGCTGCACCGCAGGCTCACGACTCGGCTCAGAGGCCGATCACGGACCAAGTGTAGCTCGCTGGGGTGGCATCAGGCGAAATCGCGCCGCGGCCCCAGATTGAGAGGAGCAGGCACGCAACGAGCGGACAGCACCACACTAGCGGACCCCAAGCCCAGTACGAATCACAGGGCTAAAGCTGCAAGAACTGCCGTGATGCCTCGGGCCCGGTGCAAGCCGCCGGATTTAGGCCGATTCACCGGGGCAGTCACGGCGGGGACCAGGGACCCAACGCCATTGGTCAGGTTCTCATCATTGAAGATCCGTCCTCCCAGGGTGCAGGGCATTAACCAGGCAGAGCGCAGATCACTCCGAGAGCGCAGATCACTCCGGGAGCTGGACACCAGTCAAGCCAAGCAGCGCTGGGGTCAGGGTAGTGAGGGCACCGAGCCGAGACGTGGTGGTCACACAGCATTCATTCCAGCGCTCCGAAGAGGGCATCTTGGCTCATCTAATCCCTCGGGCAGCTCTTCGCACGTCCCCATATCGTACGGCGAAAGGGGGAGGAGAGGCGAAGAGGAGACCACTGGTGCCGTCAATCCCGGCCCAGATTCGGGGGCGTTCCCGAGAACAGGCTTTCGGCTGACGTAGCCAAAAGCCAAAAATTCTCGGGAACGCCCCCGAATCTGGTCCGGGATTCACGGACAGAGCCGTCTTACAATGGCTAGCCTCCATTTATGGAGCTAGCCAATGAAAGACAGGGGCGGATTCCCAGCCCCCATACTATACTCATTAGGTTTTTCCTAGCACATGCGTACTTCGTACGCATTGGCTAGGCAAAACCTAAAAACGGCTTTGCACATATAGGTACCACATGCTCCCGTCATTGGATGGTCCTAGGGATCGACACTGCCTTAGAACACAGCAAAAAAGAATTGGAAGAAATACAAGAGCTAGAAAAAGTTATACTAGAGTCAGACACCCTTGCTGGCGCAAAAGCAGTTTTAGAAAGACTTGATAAAACTATACTTGACTTAAAAAATCCACTAAAGTCTCTAGGGAAATAAAAAATTACAGCAGAGAAAGAACATACCCATACCTACAAGACAATTTCTTTACATCCACTAATCAGAGCACAAAAAACAACCTCTCTGGGGCGTGGGGCAGATTTACGGATAGACAACCAGTCACATTATCACATGCGTTTACCGAATCAGATTCCACTGACCCAGGAGCAGGGCTCAGCACCTCATCCCACGCACACATTTTTTTAGGGAGAGGCCAATAGTCCTGTGGGAATCAAGGCAGAGACAGAGCAAAGAACAGGAACAATTTCCCACCAGGGCAACGACAAACGAGACGCAAATTCTACCAATGGGGGTACCAGTATTAGACTTAACGACTATGGAAGGGTCATCGACTCCCTGTGAAATACCCATCTTTAATCTCTCTAAATATACACTGTCCTCAGTTGAAATCAATCTCCTCAGTAGAGGCCTCTCGTTTGTTATCACTGAGAAGATTGATGTTCAATTGAAGTAAATTTAATACCTTTTGGACCGATTGGCCTATTACGAACCATTGTTTTTCCTAAACATACAATACCCCAGTTTCTAGTATTTGGGGCACCCTTGTTTTCTATATACATAAATATTTTACCTGGCAAACCCTTAACCTCTTAAGTGCTGCGCCTATACCAACGGCCGACGGCACCACTACCTCGGGAGTGCTGCCGTCGGCCGTTGGACGTTCCAACTGCACCTGCGCAATGGAACGTTCAGCACTGGAGCTGGACGTTCCATCGCAGCTAAGGTGTTAAAGACCTGAAATCAGAAACATCAACAACAGAGATGAATTATTTATGAAAGGCATGAAATGTACGGAGCTGATAGAAAAAAAATACAATGCATGTTTTGCATTGCTTCAAAAAAACAAAGTACTGGACTTGGTCCCACAGAAAACCGTTCAGAGAAGCATCAGCCTATCGAATACAGGGTACACTCATGCATTCATGTTTCAATCAGTAACCATAACACATCACTCTCCCGCCAGCTAAAGGTTCACTTTTTCACAGTATGTCCCTTATAAGTGTCTTACTCAGCTTTCCATTTACCTTCATGCCATCAAAAAAGTAACTGCGGATAAACATTGTTTACAACGATGTTCACACATCGAATGCCATTACAATGTGGCCATTACAACAACCGCGTTGTTACATTGCATGCCATTACAACGCAAGCTGTTACAACGACTTGCTGCAGGGGGCAGAAGGTGCTGGATTTTAAATCCTACACCTTCCCTACTGTTGCACAGACTGGAGTTAGAATAGTAAATTATACTATTCAAACATCCAGCACCCCCCCCTACAGCAAGTCGTTGTAATGACTTGCGTTGTAATGGTCTGTGATGTAACAATGTGGTCGTTGTAATTGCATGCGTTCTAAACGCATGAGGTGTAATGTGGCCTATTCGGCACTGTAATGTAAGGCAAATAAAAGTACACTGTTAGGTCATGCAATTCGTAGCGCAGTCTATAGTGCTTGGCTCTCAGCACTCTTGGCTGGCGACTTTTGCAGTCAAGGCCTGCTTACTTTTTGTCGAGCCAGTTTTGATGCTTCAGATAGACGTAGAAAATTCTCATTCAACTCTCTACGTTTTTCTTGACTTGATAGTAGCTGTGAAAGACAGATTGATACAGTCCCTAATTATTGTATTTGGACAGTGTGTCTACCATAAGTAAGGGTGGGGCTCTAGGGTTAGGTCAGACAGAGTGGAAGGAAATTGACCCCCATCCTGCGCTATTGGGAATTTCATAATCAACAATTTTCTGTTCCTTAAGTGTGGACATTCAGAGCAGAATGTTGGACTAATTTGCCAATAAATGACAATTCCCATTTCAGAACATGTACTCCCTCTTAGTAAAATATCTTTTTGAATCCAGTTGAATAGCTGGTTCTCTGACTTCCTGTTTGCATAGTTAATGGTGTACTACTCTAATTCCCCCAATGCCACTTGTTCAATTCTTTCACCTTCTAATGTACAGTGTTATAGTCATAAAGGCACCCTTGCTCCTACTCTGTAGGCACTCCATAGTAGTGTAGTGCTTCACCATGCCCATGGCTCTAGAAATACAATCTGGATGACACAGGAAACACCAAGATATTTGAGAACCTGGGCCAGTTCGAGGTTAACGAAGACTAACGCTGAGGCAGCTATAAGCCTAGGTTTGGGCCACCTTCACCAGGATGTGCCACTTGAGCGAAATGCTGTAAACTTGGACATGATCAATCGTCTTATAGTAGAAATATTGGTGCTGCTGAAAAGAGACGGTTAGACGGTTAGGAAGCACCTCAGCCCTCAAAGTTCATTAATGTTGAACTCTTCCAAATCATAGGAATTAGTAGAATAGATAATGATGGGATGAGGAAAAAAAGAGAGAATAAAGGGTAATGTAGATAACAGTGTTATCTCAGACAGTGCTGTGACTCCAAATGGACATTTCAAGGACCTTCAGGACATTCCACCAGATGTTTGCCGAAGTGTGTTAATCAATTATATTAATATCCTTTGTTAATTCCTCATTTCATGACACATTGCCCACAGCACTGCAACAACCTGTGCCACACTGTTGTCTGTGCCCAATACATCAGACCCTGGTACGAACCTCATGTGCGCACCACGTCTAGTTTGGGTGAATCAATGCAAGTGAAACTGCACCTGCTAATTCAAGTAATGTAGGAGGCTGGCTTAGTATATGCTGCGCAAGTATTTAAGTGAAGCACCTTCCACCAATCCAGACAAGCCTTATGGTGATTTTAGTGGCCTTAGACAACCTTAGAAAGCTCTTTAAGTGTTAAGCAGCTTGTTTTACCAGATACAATCATACAGTGTAGGTTAAACGAAAAAGAACCATACAGTGTAGTTGTAAAAATATGTCTATTTATTATACACACTCGCTAACACATTGATAAATCTCCTACCCGGAGATATAAACACAAATACATACAATACTTCAAATGTAAACGGGTAAGTAAGCACAAATACACAGTGGTCTCCAGGGGGAGACCAAACCATATATTAAAGAAGTGGAATGCGAACTGTGACCAAAGTTGGGACTTGGACCAGAAGACTCAGGAAAGCTGGAGACACATGGAACCACCTGAGGTATATACCCAGGAACCCCACGGAGGCTGTGTGCAGAGTGGAAACACAGCTGCATACTCAATACATGTCAACGGGAAAGTTGTGGTTGCAGTTTTCAAGAAGAATCCTTCCCCGTGGACCCTGAAGAAACCCTGTGGGAGACAGAATGTTGGTGAGTCACCTTACCAGTGGATACCCTAGGTACCAGGAAACCTACACCAGGGAGGCAGGGTGCATAGGTGTGAAGAGACGTCGGAAACCGTCGTAGACCACAATGGAGGACTTCAGGAAAGATGCTGCTGGCGAAGAAAATGGAAGAGTCTGGTGGAATCCAAGGGTGAATTCTTGATGAGATGAACCTGCAGGCAGAGGGTACAGAGCCTATGCCACTTTGAGGTGACCAGGAGGTACGGAAGAGAAATGACCACCAATGTCGAAAGATGTGTTGACGGTGATCTTGTCGCTACAGCTGTGAGGACCAGGCAATGCTGTGGAAGACCAGGAGCTGTTCCTCACTGTCCCACATCAGAAGTCAAGAACCAGGGGGTCAGTGTCTGGTGGGAGCACCGACAAGCCTTGGCAGCAGCAACAGACTTAGTAAACAAAAAAGGTGCAACGTTGGGACCAGCAAGGTCCAAGGTACTCACCAATTGCAGCAGAGTCAGAGCAGGCCCGAGCAAGCCGGGAAGCCACTGAAGCCACAGAAGACCCTCAAGAGGACCCAAAAGCAAAAGAAACAGAGTCGCAAGAGGACCATGAGCAGCTCACTAAAAATTCAGGCTCATGGTGCAAAGGATGTGGTGAGGATGAAGAGCTTGACAGGAAGAAATGCTAGAGGCTGGAGCTTCTTGTAGCACGAAGTTCTCTGGAGTACATAGCCAACAAGCCTTGGCAGTGGCAAGTTGACGTAGTGCACAGGGGTTCTGTTCCAGCGGTTCCGACGAAGAAGACTTGCAGAAGAGCGAAACCAGGAGCAGCAGGAGTCTTCCTTTGTGCAGTCTCGGTTCTAGGCAAAGTCCAGCGAAGTCCAAGGTACCCAGACAGTCGAAGTTGAAGTGGTTTCGAGTTTGAATCTTGTCCCATGATGAATCTGAAGAGCCACCCACAGGTAAGCTCGTACGTACCCTAGGAAAAGATTGGGATGAGTCAAGGGTCCCTCCCCGAGGAGGGGCTGGACAGAGGGGAGGATACTCCCATGTCCTTTGTCCAGTTTCGAACCAGAGCAGGAGCCAAGGGCTCTCTGAACTGGCTCAAACTGAAGTGTGCAAGGAGGGCACCAAATGTGCCCTTCAAAGCAGTCTGATGGCGCTGGCAAGTGCCCCCACCCTAGCCCAATACACTAAGACCTTTCTGGGAGGAGGTCACACCTCACTGTGGCAGGAAACCTACTGGTATACCTTCCCCTGCTCAAGCTCAGCTGAGCAGCAGGAGGGCAGAATCGTGTCAGGGGTCAGCAGCAGCACTAGCTTGCTGGCAGACCCTGGAAGGCTGTTATCGGGAGAACTGGGGGCTTCCCGGAGGAGCCCACTGGTGTGTGGAATCATACCTCCAACACCGGTAACAGTGGTTGGGTATGAGTCCAACATGTTTGATACCAAACATGCCCAGGTTCGGCAAGGCCAATATATAGTTAGCCATCGCGTAATGGTGCATGGCCACTATCGTATCAAAATGGCTGACTGCACTTACAAAGCCTGGAGAATCGACTCTGGGGTTTGTAGGGGGTGTCGTGCTCATACAAGGCACCCTCACACTTATAACCTAGCACCCTGCCTTCAGGATTGAAAGGCCTACTTTAGGGGTGACATAGGTTTTAAGTGCAATGACCTCAGATATAAGAAAATGTATATCTGTTGTAAGTGGTGCTGTAAACCAACTTACACAGGCTGCCAAGGCAGGCCTGTAGTCATAGTTTGAGTGGTCTCTCATAGGTGGCACAAGAGATGCTGCAGCCCATGGGAGACCCCTGGTGTACCTATGCCCTGGGTACCTTAGTACCCTCTACTAGGTACTTAGAAGGGTACACCAGTAGCCAACTGGAAAGGTACCAAACTACCTACCATTGTCAAATTCAGGGAGAAAGCACAGTGACTGGGGTCCTGATTAGCAGGATCCCAGTCATACTAGTCCAAAACACACTGACACCAGGCAAAAAGTGGGGATAACCATGCTAGGAGGACCCTACCTTCCTACAAAGTGAGTGCATTGGTTGCCTATTGTGGATTGACAAAGTGTGTTAGCTGTACCTATGGGATAGGTGGGGGGGGGGGGGAGTGGTAGTCAATGATGTTATGGCAAAGGCAGACAGTAATATCATATCGCCCGACAGGTAGAGATTAATGTCCAGAGTGAACCTGAGCAAAATGCAGGGGTTAGTAAAGCAGATGTTTAGCCACATATTAGTGGGAATGGGAATGTTCCTTGGAACACTGGACACTGCGCAGGCTGAAGCACCTGGCACTGGTCCCAAACCAGGAGTAATAATTGTCCACATATTGTCCAATAAGTTGGTACGAGCTTGGCAGATTCTACTAGTTTTTGTGGGGAAGTTAGGATTTTTCCTGGTTTAGATCTACAGAGCTGGGATGTAGTCTTCTCTGGATCTGATAGCAGTGCATGAATATGTTGTATAGAAAAGGCATTTGAATACTGGTTCTGCGCCTTCTTACAATTGTGATCGAACATCTGCCCCACACACACAGCACACCAGCTCCAACATATCGACTCATTCCATTATAGATCCGCCATTTTGCTCCTCTGCACCATCAGGGTTTATGTTCCTGATTCCAGTTCTTAACTTCAAGTGTATCCTGCTACTATACTATGGCCTTCCATACTCTTGTCCTATGAGTCCAATCTTTGACTTTTCAGCACAGTAGCTGCAGGCCAACAGGTTAAACCTAACCTCAGCTACTTCTGACAAGGGGTTTTATTCATGAATATCTAGATTCAGCTCTGCTAATCCAGTCCAGCATTTATCAACAAGAAAAGACCATAACAAGAATAGACCATAACAAGAATAGACCTACTAAATGAATTAGCACCCAAGAGGTTTTTGAGCTATATGTCTGTTGCGACATGTAGCATTACTTCTGGAAGGCGTCCCCTTTTTTCATCAAGATATAGAATCAGGTGCCACATTTATTCATGACAATTGGTAATGTCGCTGAGGTTCATGTCCCTCGGGTATGATGGGTAAACTTCAAGAGTCTGCTGTGAATCATTAAACGACCTTCATTAATACCCTGGAGAATGGGAATGCTACTCTCAGATAAACTCTGGCCATACACTCAACTTTAGACCCATCTTTTCTGGGGGCCCAAGATTTAATTGGGAAACTCCCATTTCAGTCTACATTATCCCCATATTGGTTCCATACTGATCAAGCTGTAATAACTATGGTAGGAAGCACCAAGGAGCCACATTCTGAAGAGACGGCATGTAGACATTGGAAGCGGTTGTTGGGTTCGGGATTTTGCGATCTCCTCGTTTGAAGGCAAATCCTATTGTCTAGTTGCAATGCTTTTGAAGCCATAATGGCACTTGGGTAGTCTGCCTGCCAGTGACTCCTCACTAGCCATTTTGCTAGGCCCTTCCATATCCAAGTCATCCCTTACAGGAGCGGAGTCTTACTTGGCTGCGCTGCGGCAGCTCACCTGCCAGTTATATTTCTCTCAGAGGTAGCTCTGAACACACTAATTGCAACCTTCCAGAGCATTGGATATCATCCTAACTCAGGCACTCTCCTGCAGTCTGACATCCAATCATACTTTAGCAGCCACTTTCCCTCACGTATTTCTGGCCATGGCGTCACAGGTTTCTTCACCCTCCCTTCCTTGACAAATAATATATAATCTACCTCCCACCAACCTGGGTACACAAGCACAAACACTAAAATAAACAGGGCATCATCTGGTGGTCCAGCAGGCTGCAGGTCCAGAGGATGCCATCACTTACAAATTCCTGGTAGAAACACACCCACCACACTCAGCCAACATGAAGGGAGTGGTTTTGTTGAAAGTGTTTCCTCTGCTGCAGAGCAAGTCATTTGAGTAAATCTGAAATAACATGCATGGATGGCAGTCTGCAGTTTTTTGTTATGCAGAAATAAAGACCCAAAGCATTTTTTCTACAAAGGAAGTGTCTACCAGTGAGCATTGTTTCTCTTGTTTCCTGTTTGGAACTGCCAGGCTTTCCCAGGTGGTCCTAAACAGAAACAATGCATCATCAATTCCCCGCCCTAATGTACATTGACCAACAGGACTGTGTCAAACATATTATAAGTCAAACAATTATGGCAGATGAGCCTTAAGAAGATCCACTGGTGGAAATCTGGTGCTTCGCCTTTGTTTAAATGGGGGATGGGGGGGGGGGGAGTGTAAATTGCAACAACCCTGAGTGTCAGACAAACATCACAACATCTTTAGACCACATGTTCCACTGGATGACAGAAAACGTCATCTGTTTAGACCAAGAGCCTTGGACAAGGAGTACAAAAGTCTTTCAACTTTACTTCTGAGAGGCCAAAAGGCCTAGTGTCTCCAGCATACACATCACTAAACTAAAACAATCTGGGGGTGACCTTTGATTCAGATCTCTTGTTTGTCCCCGTGTTAATGCTGCAGTTCTGTGCTCCCCTGAGATTCAATTCATCGGTTCCACATTGAGTTGAGCAGATGGGATTTTTAGAGTTTGGACCTTAAATTAGGAGGCTGATTTTAGGTACCTGCATGACATTCATGCAGGAAAATCTCATATCAATATGGAGCATGGGACATGCCTGCTTCTACATGCCAGGCGGTGCACTACTCCAAAAGTGTGCACAGTGTGTACCTGGATTAAAGATTCACATCTTAAAGATGTGCTATACTAAACTTGTGAGTCAAGCTCCCATGAAGCCACATGACTCTCACGGAACCTACAGGTGGCAGCGGTTATCTTGAAAACTTAGAGTATAAGGCCCAAACTTAAAGTTTGGCAGACAGAGTACTCCGAGGCAAATGCGATGGAGTACTCTGTCGGTCTTCCCTAATTAGGATAATGAGGTCTGCCACCTTTCCTTTGACAAAGCCCCCGCTGGCTCCATCAAGGGAAGGATCCCTCTGATGTCCTGACAAAGTAGGGGGCATCAGGGGAAGCACATTACGCCTCCTACCCTATTTAGGGTGGACAGCATGATATAATTTGGTTTCTATCTGTCACTACCAGGTAAAACCTGGCAGTGAGGGCCAGCAGTGTTCTCTAAATTTAAATAAAATGTGCTCCGCTAAGCTGATGGACAGAGTACTGTCCTTCAAACTTAAAATCTGGCACAAGGTTCTTTGTGGACTGTAAGGCCTTTGATAGGAAATCATGATACATAGTTGCTGCAGCCTGGAATTGCTATGGAAATGTTGGAGTCCATGTAACCAGTTTTTTAGAGAAGCAGACAAAAATAATCTTGCATTCAGAGAAATATACATTGCACCCCACTCATATAAGTATAAAGACTTGAAGTTGTTAGACTTTACTGATTTGTGCATTAGAATTTCAAACTAGTATTTAGTACTTTGTAGGTTTTCTCAAGAAGTCCACTATCAGGATATGAACTTGTATAATGCACCTTTCCAGTCTTCACAAGGAGTCTACTGTCAGGATAAGAACTCACATTTTGCACTTTTCTAGTTTCATAAGGAGTCATCTATTAGGATCATGAACTCCCTTTTACTTGTTATTTTTCAAAAAAGGCCTTTACCAGGATTGTGAACTCACAGTTCATTTACATCACTTTACCAACAGAAGCTAGTGGAATCACATGCGACATAATCTATTTGTGGTATTAATGTATCGATTAGAAGTTGCATAATACTGTTAACGTGTTTCGGTGAATCACAGGGTATTAATGAATGCTTTATTTGTTGTAGCTATAAACTATTAAACGGGTTGTAATCAGATCTACAAAGACTGGGGAGGAGCTACGTCAGCAAGCAAGATGGCTGCTTAGGCTCCCGGCTCCGTCGACCCTCGTAACCCGCCACGATATCCTGCATGTTATCCTGACTTAACGCCTAGTCTCTGTGTGTATGAACTGTCCCGCACTCCGATGGTGAAATCCGGAAACTTTTATCAGCTTGTTGGACGGAGTTACATCGAGTGTAAGTTTGCGGCCTGTTCCAGCGGTGAAGCCGGGGCCTGGAGTACTTTCACAGCCGGGCTGTAGTGCAACAACATCGGCCAGGAGACTCAGGCTGGGCCCGGTCGACCGGAGTGGAGGCTTTGTTTCCTCCCGGATTTGGTGGTGATCGTCTTCATTGCTCAGTATCGACGGAGGAGTGAGACTGCGTGCTGCTGGCTACGGGTGGGGGCCCCCGTCCTGCGGACCCAGTTTGCTCCGGCCGGGGTTCAGTGGTTCGGGGTCACTGGCCTGCGGCCTTAACTGGGTTGACAGTGGTTGCGAACAAAGGCTGGTCAACCTTCGAATTTGCACGTTCTAGATCCTGTCTATCCCCCCGTGGGTGCCAGAATCACCCGGGGAGGTGATAGTGATTGATACCGAGCACTAGATTATGGATCGAACGGTGCATGAGCCATCGCTGCGGTTAATACTGGCAGAACTTTGGGCATTCTGCTCACATGTGGATACTTTGCTGAGCAAATTGGACTTGCGCCTATCTGAAATTCTCCTGGTGGAACCAGGCCCGGCCTTATTGTTGAAACGGGATTCTGCAGCCATTCAAAACGCGGCCATTTTGACTCTGTGCGAGGACCCCGTGAAGAAACGAGTAATGGAATCATCGGATGGTGCCCTGGTGGACGGTGTTCCCGAGGATGGCATGGTATTGCTGACCTTTTCACCACTGCCGGCTTTGGAGATATCGTCAGGCGTTCCCCTCCCGGAGACTTTTGTCTGTGACTTTCCATCTCTTTTGTGGTCATCTTCTCCTTTCCTGGCGACGCTACGACTCCTGTTCAAGACACATCGGGACTGTTCATCTCGGAGGGAGAGTTCGTCTGCATCTACGGTTCCTGAGGACTCACTGCTTGCTGGTAGCCATGGGCTGATTTCTGCAGACTCTTCTCTTCTTTTTTGCTTCTTTGTGTGCCTCTGGGTCTCGCTGGAAGGGGTTCGTGTTTTTGTTCGGAAGGGCCAAGGTTAAGATCGGCTGGATCGGGATGGGTTGGCATGGCTTTTACAAGTGTTGGACCTGCAACTGTTTGCTCTAAGAGGCTGGGCGGTGTCTCACGATACCCTCTAATTTCTCTACATTGCTGTCATGAGTTTATCTTTTACTGATAGGGGGTGGCTGTTTCAGGCGGGGGGCCTAAAGGGGCTGGGAGCCCACATGGATATGCCCTCCTCTGCTTTTCTTTTTCCTACCTTTGGGCTTTTAGTTGTTAGGGGCGACAGGCACGCTGCTAGTGGGGTCAGGCTATAGCCAATTGCAGGGGTGCGGGGTGGGGGGCTGAAGGGGGGGGGTTTATTTTGCCTTTTTTATTTTCTATGGCCTTCCTTCTTTCTCTTTCTTCTTGTAGGGTCAGTATAGCTACGAATCATTCGGATTCTTATCGTATGCTTGTACTTCGTGCTTTTGCTTTTATGGTATCTTGATTTGTGGGCGGGCAGGCCTCGAGTATTGGCGCAACATGGAAATGTATATTGTGTGTTCTTTTGTACCGACCTATATGCTCTGGCGCCAAATCTCCATTATAGTGGTCATTACATGTATATCCTGTTCTTACCCTGCCCCCCGCTTCTCCTGTTTGATTGTATGGCACCTGATCCTCTCTTATATAATATAAAATGAAACCTCTGTCTTATCCTGAAATCCAGCTATGCATTCCAATACAAGCTTTACTCTGAATCGCTGCCGGACCTTTGGGTTGTCGGCTGATGAGCTGTGTCGTATTGTATTATCAACGAATTTTAATTTGTCTAGCGGCCGGCCCCTGCGGTTGTAGGCCCATGCTTGTATTTCTACTGAATGGTAAAATAAAGGTTTTCCAAAAAAAACAAAAGATCTACAAAGACTATTATCTAATATTGAAAATAGTTTTCTTAGAAAAAATTCATATAAGAGCTGAGTGTTGTTCTAAATTACTACATTAACTTCAATTACATTACAGCTAGGGACAGCATTGAGTTCCATTCCAGAGTAGAGGGTGGGATTTAAAGAGAGTATTAACAAGTATATCAGATCTAATATCAAAAGTTAGTTTCCAATGTCAACACTGCGGTGATACTAAAAGCCTTCTCTAGTCTTCAGATATCAGCGCTCCTGCAGGTCAGATCAAACCTAACTGTGCAACCAGGCAGTGTGATGATATCCAGTGTGTCGGATTCTCTATACTGCCCCTCCTGCCTTTCCGTGCGTCAACTTCAAACCTGCATGCTGTTAATATGAGGTTGGCAGTGACTTTGCGGACTGTGGACGCTCACACTGTAATGGTCTTGATGCCTAGTTTGGTTGATTACACTATTTTTAGGCCTCCCCGGTGAAGTCTTCACAGACTTAGTCTGCCAGAGAAAAGGGTGGCCCCTTCCCGTGGCCAAGATGCCGCTGACTCAAAAAGTGCCCAGCAGATAGCGCCTGCAGATGGAGCCCAAGGAGGAAAATAGCTCAGTGGGCAAAAACCCCCAAGCACAATCCATGAAGGCTCTGGAAGGCTAAGATGCCTTGATCTAGGAAGACGCCAAGGGATGAGCTGGAGATAAGCTGAATGGATGGAAGCTGAAGTCGCCATCTTGAACAATGATACAAAATAAACAAGGCTGGGAGTATGAGGACTGAAGAGCAGATGAATAAAGTAGAAGAAAACAGGAAAAAAATCATTAAGAAGTCTAGGAGCAAGGAATCTATGAACAACTACTTGAAGCACTGCGACACAGAATAGAAAGAATCACATCCTAGGTCAAGGAAACAGGAAGTCATGTCCTCTCCAAATTGATTTGGGAAAGACTTTCAGTAGCTTGCAGAGCGAAAGCCATCTATCAGGTTGGGACAGACAGTACTTTCTCCAATGACCTCACCAAGGAACTCTGGGAAGGAGAAGGCCAAACAGGTTGATGGCGTAGTACATGTTCTCTACAAGAAGGGAAGGGAAGGGAAGGGAAGGCAGGGGTGAGGCTGTAGTTGGTTGTAGGCAGCTCACAAAGGGTGCTGAAGTTAATGCAAATTTCCACTGGCAGCCTATCAAAGGACCTCATGCTCAGAAAGTTGTGGTCAGGCCATTGAAACCAAAACTGAGTTGGTGGCACAGTTGTGAGATCTTTGAAATATGTTTACGGTTTGAGGAAGCAGAAAAGCATATAGGATATATAAGTAATCAATGCAGGTTATGCAGATGTGATCCAGTGGTCCATGAGCTGGAGTGTGAGGTTACCACACAGAAGTCCCAGAAGGTAGAGAGTGGATATTACACCACCAGTGGCCTGTGGCAGGAAGTTCCAATCCTAGGTTCCAAATGTTCTGCTTGGTTGTCTGGTGGTAGGAGGGAGAGAGTGAGTGCAAAGTTAAAAGGGAAGATAAGAAGGCCGAATGAACTTGGAATAATGTTAAGACTGATGATTTACATTGATCTAGCTGTAAATGTAATGCCATTCACACACATCTATGGCACCCAGTGGCAAGTTAGGGCTGGACCCAGGATGAATTCTAAGAGAAATCAGAATTCCTGCTTGTGAATATCTGAGCCTATGATTATGTTGGTCTGCTTTGGAAGGAAGGGAGAGAAAAGAAACCAAGCCCATCAATTAGGGGTGGCCATGAGTATCAGCTGGTACCCTATAATGTCCTTTGGTAGCTCTGGCAGTACACTTGGCAACCCTGGTCTCAGATGTGACGAACACAGAAGAAGAAATAGAGAGTCAATTGGATTTTAGGTCTTATGGATTGAAATAACCCTCACTACTTTCCATTCTATGCCACTGCCCTAGCCTCTTAGCAGCAAATCTGAAAACTGTTCAGGGTGTAAGGATGGGACAAGGTCAGTCGTGTGATGCTGCCAAAGAGCATCCGATGTGATTTTCGCAGCTGGTGACATTTTGGTGAATTCACGTACATGAGGCTGACAACCTGCTGAGGGACTGCATCTCGAGGATTTTGACTCTGTCGGCCATTTGATGGGCCATTGATGCTCCGGGGCTCATGCAAAGGGATGTTAGAAATAGGCAGAACCGAGGGTTTGACAAGAAAGAGATGTAAACATGGTAAGAGGGCCAAGTGTATTCAACAACAGCCTTAAAGACAGAAAGGGAAGACTCAAGTCGGTCACACACATTGAAACCAGATGTCTTTATTCACAAACATTATTTGAAGATATAGCCACTAAAAAACGGCCTCTTGCTCTCCGACTGCAGAACCGCCACGCGTACGGATTAGTGTATCACAGTTTTGCTTGGGACCAATCCAACTGCTTTTCTTATCGGAAGGATTGGGGGGAAAAAGCTGAAATTCATATTTTACATGACAAAAATACAGCTCGAAAAACGCCATTGCGGAAATTGGAGTCAGGGCGTCAGCAAGGATGAAAAACATTGTTTTGCAGGGCAGGAAATGTGTTAGTTAGCAGATTATTTTAAAAAAACACCGCTTGCTCTGTCATGTTTTCAACCGGTCTATGAAGTCCCAGAAGAAAACATGCAAACAGGTTTTACAGCACACCGTATATAATGATGATCCTATGTAGAATATAACATAATGTGCCTCTTCTTTTCAGCCTCCACTTCCAAAACTCTTTAGCCTTCATTTTGTTGTCTTGGTGATCCATCTAGTGAGCCACCGAGACCACAATGACGACCTGGATGTTTAATGTGTGTGGTCCTCTTTGACTTACGCAACCATGATCATGTAGCAGCAAAAGTTGATGGGCTCTCTGAGTTGTGAAGCATTCAACTATAACAGTCTCCCATTCCCTAACTTTAGATTTACGCGCCGACAGGGTTGGACTTGAACATAGGACATTCAGGCAGTACCAGAAGGGCTGGTCAGGCACCTCAGCGTGTCGGCTGTTTGTACTACTGATTTTTTGTCATATTACTAGACATATTGCATGCAGTATCCTCAAACACATATAGCCTCCCATACCTTGCAAAACCTCTACAAGTATGTCTTTAGGAGTTCAAAACGACCTCAATTTGCAAAGGTGGGGCACGTTTTTTAGCTACCTAATTCGCTAATGTGGGGTTTGCTTTTATTTTAGTGGCCGGGCCTATTTAGTTCCCCAGTCTAATTGTGCTTACTGTTATTGACATGCATATTAAACATGACATTTTTTGTGGTATTCCTTTTCTATTTTTAGAGTTGTAGATAAACTTTTAGAGTCCATATGTGTTCAAAATACCAGAAATCCGTTTAGAAAATGCAGCCCTCGTAAGTTCATTCCCATATGTGCCACTAATTCACATTGTGCGCTTAAGTGGGTGTCTTTATTCATCTAGAGTTCTTAACCTTCCTCCGTCCCCTTGTCTTCTGCAGTGCGTGTTTGCTATCTTAGTGTTTCTACTATGCAACACAGCGGCCTGGATTCTCACAAAGACCCCTGCCAGAGCTTCGGCCAAACCGGCCCTAAAACTCCTCCACTGGCTCCCCATAAGAGAGCGGGTCGAATTCAAGGCCCTGTGTCTAGTCCACAAACTACGACTAAACCAAGGCCCCCCTGTCCTTAGGAAACTTATCACACCCTACAAATCCACAAGACCCCTTCGCTCGGACATTGAAAACTTCGTCGTTGTCCCCAGATTCAAGAAAGCCCGGTCCGGAGGAAGACGTTTCTCAGTTCATGCGGCACGACTTTGGAACTCACTCCCCCGCGCCCTGCGACTCGAACCACAATATCTTCGCTTTAGGAAACTTCTCAAAACCCACCTCTTTCCTCAATGAATCATTCCTGTCCCTTACCCTCCTCTTCTGCGCCCCTCTTCCCGTCCTCTTCCCCTCCCCCCCTTTCTTTCCTTGTCCCACTGAACTTAGGAGATAGGATCTTTTAGCGCTGGGATACCCCCGGGTGACTACGCGCTCTACAAAATAAATAATAATAATAATAATAATAATGCATGTTTAGTGTTCTTTGCCTCTCTTGGGTGAAATCTTGGTAAAGGAAAACGAGTATATTGATATATCTGAGACAGGGCTACTGGATAATGGATTTTTTTTAATTAAAGGCCTTTCTGCAATAAATGCAGAGGGTGATGACAAGACCCGTGAATGCTTCGTTCGCTCTTTACCACGGGTTGAACTCTAATTTAATGCCTTAGAAAAGAACATAAAAAAGAGACTAAGCATAGACACTATCAGAACCACCTGGAGAGGGGATTTGGCTCCGCCCACATGTTGGGAGCTGGGAGTACATGTTTTGATTAGGCAGAAGCTGTGTACTTCCACAAAAAAGTGCTTGCCCTCCATGCAGCTGTGATCATTTTGTTTATTTATCCAACTGCCTGAGGTTAAACTTTCAGGAGCACACGCATTACACTGTAATGCTATTAGAGTGTCTTAGATAATTACATAATTGATGTTTTTTTCTCTGGCAGCACAGATGGGAGGAGGGTGTAAGAAAGTGCCCTCTTTTTGCATGGTTGCCCCCACTTCTTGCTAAACTGCTGATGTACTTTGACTGAGTGTGCCCTGGGCTCCTGCTAATCAGGTACCCAGGGTCTATGTTCTTTCCCTAAACTGCATTAAAACAAAACCGAATTGGCACTCTTTGACCACAGGTCAGTTCCTTGTAAATGGTACCACAGGTACCAAGGGCAGTGTGGCAAGGGAAGACCTCTAAGGGCTGTAACACTTTTTGTGCCACCCTTAGAGGCCCTGTTCCTTTACGCACACACACTGCCTTTGCAGGCTGCATGTTTTGGTGCAGAACAAAGTGAATAGTTGACATGGCACACATCCCTGTGAGCCATCAGCCACCCCTCTAGCTGGGTGCACTACAGGGGCATGAGCCATGTACCCCTACAGTGTCTAAGCCAATTCATAGACATTGTAGGTGCAGTGGGGCCATTAAGAGTATATGGTGCTGGGAGTTTGTCATTACTAACTCCACAGCATCATAATGTCTTTACTGAAAACTGGAACGTTTGGTATCAAACTTCTCAGCACATTAAACCCACACTGATGCCAGTGTGGGATTTAATGAAAAATGCATTCAGAGGGCATCTTAGAGATGCCCCTGAAAAATGACCTAACACTAGTGTCCAGGCTGAGTGGCTGCTAGCCAGCTGCCACCACCAGACATGTTTCTGAATCCCTGGGTCGAGATACTGCTGCTCTTGGGGGTCTGAAACAATACACATCCTAGGACGAGGTAAAATGTAAATGTGAATGTGTGTGTCTTGTAAAGTGCACTGTTACCCGGAGGTGTCCTGGCGCTATAGACCGCTGGGGAACCCGTCCTGGTTTTCCCTGTGAGATGTTCCCTCCTGGGTATCTCCAAGGTGAAACCAGGCATCCCCGGCGTTTGTGGGGGGCCGTTGTGGAGATGAGGCAAGCTAATGCCCAGAGTTACCGAGTGTGATCCCTGGTTAGAGTAGGCACCGAGGCGAGAATTATCGAGTCCGCTGACCCTGGTTCACGACCCTGCCGCGTCGGGTATTGAACCCTGGTCCCGGGCCGTCCTCTGCTTCCGGGTCTGCCGCCTCTAACCAGTGAGCCACACCACTCCACCTTCGTGGACCCTGCCCTCCTCCCCCAGGGTGGGCAGGGTCCACGAAGGGAAAGCTTCAAATGCTTGCCGCCTTTGTGAGCTACCCCAGGCCTTTGCTTCCAGCAATTGGCCCCCACCGGTTCTGACCCCCCCACTTTGGGCGGGAGAATCGGCGGAAAACAAACCACAACTCTCAGTCTCCGCCATCTTGCAGATGAGAGACCCAGCCAACCAGAGGGAGGCATATGCCCCCCTCCCACTGGAGGGTGGCATAATAGGGGGGTGTACACACACCAAGAAAAGGACCCATTGGTCCCAACCTTTACCCGCCTGTTATGCTGCAAAATCTAGTATTTAAGGGCACCCCTGAACCTTGCCTCCTCAGACAAGAATCAAAAAGAAAAAAAGAAGAACGACCGAAGAACATGTGCTTAACTAAGAAGAGGATGATGTCCACTGACTTGGCCTCAGCACTACCGGCCTGTCCCTACCTTGAATCTGCTCCAGCGAAGTCCTAGGGTGTCCTGCAGCCAGCAACCTCGAGAACCTGAAGGACCTGTCCTGCCTACCAAACCAAAGACTTTGTCTCCCGCGAGCACCAGATTTGCTCACCCACAGACTCTGGCCCCAGCCAAAACTGAGAGTCTGCACCACTCTGCACCCAACACCTATGGCCCGAGTTCAAGTGGCCCAACACCACAAGGTGGTCTCCTCAGCAATCCTGACCTGAGATCAGGTGATCTCTGACCTGCCTCAACACTCCAAATGACGTTTGCAGTCTCTTTCTTGAGGACCCCACAACCGCGACCAGAGCTGGTAAGAGAACCCGACTCCTAAAGACACCCCTGCACCAGAAGTCCCACGGCCTTGGGTGCCCAACCAACGGTGTCCCAGGATTCCCAGGCATCCCAACTTCACTCTCCAACTGGTGACTACCTCCAGAAGATCTTCGTCCCGAGCCTGCAGTCTTTGTTACAACCGGAGAATCCCCTTTGAAAACAACAGGGCACCCGACGTCAAACCAACACCCAGCCGCCCCTGCGCCACTGCGGGTGTACTTTGGGTGCTAATTCGTATCCCCCTTTGCCCTGAGCCTAACACCAGGAGCTTTTATCCCACAACCTTGTGACCTGCTTGTGAGCAGACATCAACCGGAGGCCCCCTAGCCCCCGTTGGATAACATTGGGCCTCAGCACTCTGCACCCGGCCGTCCTAGTGCCACTGAGGATGTTTTGAGAGTGCATCCGTGACCCTGGGGGAATCCTGGTTCTAACTACAGAATGCTAACTCCCACAAACTTGCATTTACCTGCAAACCGATAACTTCCTTTTTCTCCATAGGAATACATTTGCTGTTTTTCCTTGAAAATTGTTTTAAGTGTGGAGTTGGTTTGTATGGACATTCAAAAACTGTCTTTGTACTAAAAGTGAATTACTTACCTTTTGTCTACCAAATGTCCCAGTGTGATATCTAAGCAGTTCACACTGATTAGCAAAAGTAATCTGAAAAGTAATCTAAAAAGTAATGTACATAGTAATCTGAAAAGTAATTGCGAAACAGTGACTTACCAGTAAATCATTCAACTGCATTGGAACCTGCATTCAATTGTTAAACATTGCATAAGATTTTACAAAGCATTTTTTCACTTACCTGCACCAGGCTTGGTTCTAGGAAATAAAATAATGTAATAATATTTTTGATACAAACAAATTGGTCTGAGTTTAGTCTTTGAGTGTGTGACATCATTTGCTGCCTGAGTGTGTACAACAAATGCATAACACTACCCTCTGATAAAGCCTTACTGCTCGCCCACACTACTACAAATAGAGAGTAATGTGCTATCTATTTTTACCTCTGACTACTTTTGGTTCCACTAGACTATGTGCACACTATACCTCATTTTGGTATAGTATATACAGAGTCAGCTTCCCACAGAGGACAGTCATTAACCTACATGTATTTTTAGGTCTGGTTTGACAATGCATGCGTAAGGCAGACCTATAGGAATTGCAAATGCTTGCTTGGTTTTATGTCACAATATTACAGTTTGAATATCGCTCTGCAGAGATATCCTGGCCATAAGAATGTCTACTAAAATATTGCCAAGGTTAGTGTATTTGCAATTGACTGCACTGTGACAACTTCTGAAACTTTATATTAAGGTTGCATTATATCTACAGGTAGATATTTCAACTTCTATACTGTCGTACAATACCTTTTTCTTAGTGCCACTGCAACATGCAACCAACTTAATTTTCTTCATGTTTCTTTTCATTTTTTTCAGTTATCCTGCTCTCAAGGAAATACTGCTGAAAAAAATCAAATAGCTTGTATACAAAATGTAAACTACTAAAACAGTCATAACAGCACAACCCTTCGATCCCACAAAGAAAATATATCTCTTCCAGCTACCCAAAAGCTCATGGAGAGCTGGTTTTGTGCATGAGACAGCAGCCTGATATCCGTGTTTTGGGCCTTACGGTCAAACAGGCCAGGGCAACACTGTGAGCCTTTGGTTGGCAGAGCGAAAAGTACCATTGAAGCTCTTTTTAGGAATCTTCACGAACCTGGACTGTGAGCAGGCAGGCCTGTTGCAATCCAGAAATTTGTAGACCACAATCCTAATTCAAGTGCTGAGGCAAAGGTGGACGTCACGGATTGTAGAGTTTTAAAAGGCAAAAGCTTCCACAACTCTTGTATTTTTTATAGCAATCCAAGATTGATTTTGCCCTTATTTAGACTCATCAGTTGGTGTTGCTTGGTTCCTGTGGCACAGTGAGCATGTAACCCATGTCTGGGCATACACTTTCCACTTAGGGCGGTAAAAATGCAGAGTAGAGGTATGATGAATCCACTTTTGGAGTAATCCGTTTTGTCCTCAGAAGATGAGAGACCTGAGGTGAAGATTGAACCCATCAAACACTTAAAAGGATATGGGGGGAATACTTGCAATATAACTAATAACTATCAATTGCTCAGGATAGCATTCCAACCCATCGTTTGTTTACCCACTATGCCACCTCAGTTTGGATCCAGTCATATCCAATTCAGTTTTGATCACTCTCCAATAGGAACAGTCCAGCCTGAACTGCCAGGCATTCCTCTCTGAACCTTAACACAAACAGTGCAAGACCCGTTTTCACCCTGATTTGGGCTCGACAGCCGGGTGTAGCTTGGTTTCAGTTATACAGTGAACACTGAACTCAGCCTGTTTACTCATAGGTTGATTCATTGTCTCTGGGTGCTCCTTCAATCTTTAATGTTCCAGGCACTGACAATCTTGATCCAAGATGGTACAAATGGGTGAATGATATTTATATCTATGTGGGTATTCTGAGCAATGAAAATTAAAAAGTGTCTACTTTGCCTTTTGCACTTGTCAAGAGTCACGATTTTTCAATTTGAGGATTGTAAATTAAACTCCTACACCAAACTTAAAGATAGTATTTCAGATCTTTTGCTAAGTAACTCTGGGTGTTGTCTACCTAGGATTTGCAGGTCACACTCGATCAATCAATTCCTTTATTCAATCTTAGTTGGGTTAAACCAAAGATATTGATGGCACTCAGGAGGGTACTGAAGAGGTTATCTGCCTGTTTCGGCAGGTTGCCCACCTGTTACTGCAGCAGAAATTCTCAATGATCTCAGATATTTCAAGTATTTCAACTGTAAAGGAGCAATGGTACACAACCCTTGTAAACAACCCCTTGTAAACAACTATGAGGGGCTAGTGCTGCCTTTAACTATAAAGATCTCAGAGTCATCACTTGGTTTTCATAGAATGGTTATGGCAACAAATCAGTTCTGGCTGGTCGCGGGGTCGCAGGCCAGCTACAGAGTCGGGAAGACCCGCAAACAGTACCTGTGAGACATGCAGGGTGATGAGGCCCTTGAAGTCACTCGCATTGCAGGTCGAGCTCCTCTCTGATGGAATCAGGGCCACTGGCATCGGCAGGCGTCGGGTGCGAAGTGTAGCGGTGTGGCGTGCAGTGCCTCCAGGTCAAGGTGCGAGCAGCGGCTCGGGGGCGGCATCAGATGGTGTCGTCGATGAGACCAGGGTTGCGGTGCGAGATGAAGGCGGTGCTCGTCCCGGTGCTGGCAGGTCACGGTGCAAGCAGCGTCGTTGCTGAAGCGCTGTCGTCGGCTGACGAGCAGGAGTCAACGGTGCCAGCATCTGTGAGCCAAGGCTGCGGTGCGGGATGAGGGCGGTGCTTCGTGTGACTTACAAGCAGTGCCCTCGAACCACGGTGCAAGCAGCAGTGTTGATTACGGCGTGGAGCGGCGGCGTGAGGGAGGCCAAGGCGTCCTCATGAAGCAAGGCGGTGCAGAGGGGGTGCCCACAAGTCGCGGTGCGAGTAGCGACTCGGTGGCGGTGTCAACAGACGTTGTCTGTGAGACCAAGGTCGCGGTGCTGCATTGTGGATGTGCTCTCTGCGGTGCCTTCAGGACACGAATTCGGTAGCTGCATCGTAGACGTCGTCGAGTTGCTTTTCCTCTGATGCAGCACAAAACACACAGTCCCCAGAGCTGCGGGCAGAAGAGCTTGAAGTCTTTGCTGTTCCTGAGACTTGATGAACAGGGGGCAAGCTCTACCTCAAACCCGTAGAGAGACTCACAAATTAGGTTGCAGAAAGTCCAGTCCAGGGCTTTCACTGCCCAAAACAGAAGCAGCCACTGCAGGTCATCCAGGAAAGCACACAGCAAAGTGGTAGTTCCTCCTCACAGCTTCTCTGGCTCTTCTTCTTGGCAGTCTTCTTGATCCAGATGAGTTCTAAAGTTCAGGGGTCTGGGCCAGAGTATTTGTACACAGCAATTCTTTGATCTTGCAGGCAGAGGGTGTCTGTGCCTGGCCAGAACCAGTTTGGCCTTCTCTGGTGTGTTTTCCTCGCAGGAGGTGGTGACGGCATTGTCAGATGCTGACCAGGCCCTTTGAGGTACAAATAAAATGAAATGAAAAATTGCACTTATATAGCGCATAACTACCCGGAGGCCTCGCAGCGCTTTTGACTGATTACTTGTGGCGAGCTCAGGGTGAATCAACACGCTTTTGCGAACAAATGAGTTTTCAGGGACTTTCTGAAGGGCATCCGGTTGCTATGCTCTCGAAGAGGTAGCGGAAGAGAGTTCCAAAGCTTGGGCGCGGTGTGGGAAAAGGAGCGACCGCCCCAACGGGCTTTGTTGACTTTAGTTGTCGTTGCTAGATGTAATGAGCTGGAGTGCAGGGCCCCAGATGTGGCGTAAGGCACAACTATAGGATGCAGGATTGTAGGGCCAGTACGGTGGAAGGATTTGTGCAAAATGCACATGGCCTTAAACTGCACTCTGGCTGCTACTGGGAGCCAGTGAAGTTCTTTTAGAGCTTTCTTGGCTGACTGCCAGCGAGGGATATTATACAGTAGTCGGGCGGCACAGTTTTGCGTGACTTGGAGCCTGTTGGTCACTGCTGCTGGAACTCCTATGTATAGGGCATTTCCATAATCCAGGCGGGAGAGTATCAGGGCCTGGACCATGATCCTCCTCGCCTGGAATGGGAGCAAAGGGAGCACTTTGCGAAGCATTTTCATTAGCCCAATACATGTAGAGGCAGTTTTGGTGGCTTGGACCGAAAAGTCGAGTGCTTTATCAAGCCAGATGCCAAGGCTCTTTATCTGAGGTTTTGGAGGGGGGGGGGAGAGACATGTGGGCCAGATGGATGCTAGGGAGGACGGAGAAGGGTTGCCCAGCAGCATAATCTTTGTCTTCTCCCCGTTCAATTTAAGACAGGAAGATTGCATCCACTTAGCGACAGCCTCTAGACAGGGGCCTAAGGTGTTTGACGATCCCTCAGAGTGGTCCAAAGAGACCACTAATTGGGTATCGTCGGCGTAGGTGACAATACGCACACCAAAGGGATGGACTATCTTGTCTAGAGGTTCCATATAAGCATTAAAAAGAGTGGGGCTTAGGGAGGAGCCCTGGGGCACCCCACAGCTAAGTGGATGTTTGGGGGAGACTGTCTCGCTCTCAAACACCTGGAAGAATCGTTCATCCAGGAAGGAGGTCAGCCATTCCAGGGCCACGCCCGACACGCCCAAACTATCCAGTCGATGTAAAAGTGTGGCATGGTTGACCGTGTCGAACGCGGCACTGAGATCGAGTAATATGATGGCCGCCTTTCCTCCCCTGTCCAGCACAGCTCTGGCTTCTTCAGTCACCGCCAAGAGAGCAGTTTCAGTTCCGTGCTGGGGACGGAACCCCGTCTGCGAGGCACGGAGCAGATTGTTGGACTCTAGATAATCCATTAAGATGTTGTTGACGTGCCTCTCAAGCAATTTGCTCATCCTGGGAAGCAGGGAAATTGGGAGATAGTTGGCCAAGTTGTTCTGGTCCAATGAGGGCTTTTTCAGTAAAGCTTTAACCATCGTGCACTTCCAAGGAGCTGGAACTGAATTGGAAGTGATGGAAGCATTAAGGACATCCAGGATGACCGGACGAATGGCGTCAATGACCTTGATGAGAGTCTGTGGGGGTGCTGGATCATTAGGAGATCCCGAGGTGATTTTGGGGATCAGTCTATCTAATGTAATGGAATCAAGAAGTGGAAATTTGTCCAGCAGATGGGGGACGGGAGAGTGGGGATGTGTTGTGCTAGTGGGTTCCGTGCCATCCTTACTGAATGAGGAATAAATGGCCTGTATCTTCTGAGAGAAAAAAGTGGCAAGATTATTGCAACGGATTTGTGCGCCATCGGATGATAGACGCTCATGGGAGGGGGAGATTAAAGATTTGACTATTTTGAAGATTTCTTTAGGGGCGTTCGCAGCCAGGTTAATTTTCGAGTCATAGAACTGGGATTGTGCAGCTTTTATTTCACTTTCGTAAAGCTTTATTGCGGCTCTGTACTCAGCCTTCTTCAATTGTGAACGGTCCTGCCTCCAGGCTCTCTCAAGTTTGCGGCAAGATTGTTTCATCGTTCTAAGAACGGGCGAATACCAAGGAGCAACTTTGGGTCTTGTTATTGATTTCAGGGGATTCTTCGGGAGAACTTGATCAAGGTGCTGGAGATCCAGTTGTCAAAATGAATAGTTGCAGTATTAGGATTAGTCGCCTTCTGGGGTGGGTGTTTGATGAGAGCCAATTCCCATTCAGGGAGTGGGAGCGAGGCCCATTTCCTTCCCCAATGTTTATTGTGATTTTGTAGAAAGGAAGGGGGGTTTATGGACAATGTGAAGGGTATTAAAAAATGATCGGTCCAGGGCAATGGGATAGGTGTCTCGACAGTTAGACTATCTAGATTACTATAAATGTGATCTAGGAGGTGTCCTTTGGTATGCGTCGAGTGGAAGCCTTTTTGGCACAGTTCCATAGCCTGAAGATTAGATCGGAGACTATTGGCTGCTGAGTCGTGGGGATCATCTAGGTGAAAATTTAAGTCACCCAGCAGGGTAAAATTTGCTGAGGTGAGCACTAAGTTAGCAGCTAAGTCTGTCATGTTAGTGACAAAATTGCTAAGGATGCCAGGTGGTCGATAGGCTAGGATGCCAGAAAAGGTGCTGGTGGGAGAGATTTCTAGAGTGAAGTGTAGACTCTCGCAGGCTGGCATGGTGGATGGGGTGACGCGGCATCTGTAATTATCTCTGTAAATGATAGCTAATCCACCGCCTCTGCCTGTCTGGCGATCCAGTCGCTTCATAGTATAACCTTGGGGGGTAGCCCACACTGAGGTGGGGTCACTTTCTGTCTGGAGCCATGTCTCTGTCAGAAAGAGGGCTTCGGGTTTGAGCTCCTCTATCAGCATGGCCAGTTCGGTATGATGCTTCGGTAAAGACCGACAATTGAGTAGAAACATTCTCCATTTATGTAAGGAGTGAGGTTTCCCGGAGTTTGGGGAGGACATACTCCAATCACACGATTTACAGTGAGCCTTCGTATTGATAGGGAGGACCGAGTGGAGGCATAGAGGGTTGGTAAAGGGTCGTAGGGCGTGCAGGGAGAAGGAACTGTAGGAAAGGCAATTTCCTACCATGATACCGGCTGAGCCTGACAGCTGGGAGCGTCTGTACGCGGACAGGCGCAGACTGGCTTCTCTATGGCGCCTCTTCGGCGCGTCTATGGCGCTCCCGCTGCGCGTCACCGCTGCGCGGGAGAGCAGAGGGATAAGTAGATTGGGGGAAGGTGGAGAATAGAGCGTCACCCTCCAAAGATGGCCGCCCGGCGTGGAGCAACCAGGAAGTAAGGACGCTTTTCCTCCCTCGACTACAAACAGCATGAATTGCTGCGGTGGACCGCGGAGACAGCGTGTAATGTGGCAAGAGAACAACAATTTTTTTAAATGACATCAGCAAAGTTTAAAACACTTGCAGCAATTTGGGTTACCAACCAAGCGCTGGCGCAACGATGTTCGCAATCAACAATTCGTGCGCGTAAGGCACTGAGCCCTTATGTAGTCAGGGGGAAGGGGGAGACTAGAGCGTCACCCTCCAAAGATGGCCGCCCGGCGTGGAGCAACCAGGAAGTAAGGACGCTTTTCCTCCCTCCACTACAAACAGCATGAATTGCTGCGGTGGACCGTGGAGACAGCGTGCAATGTGGCAAGAGAACAACAATTTTTTTAAATGACATCAGCAAAGTTTAAAACACTTGCAGCAATTAGGGTTACCAACCATGCACTGGCGCAACGATGTTCGCAATCAACAATTCGTGCGCGTAAGGCGCTGAGCCCTTATGTAGTCAGGGGGAAGGGGGAGACTAGAGCGTCACCCTCCAAAGATGGCCGCCCGGCGTGGAGCAACCAGGAAGTGAGGACGCTTTTCCTCCCTCCACTACAAACAGCATGAATTGCTGCGGTGGACCGGGGAGACAGCGTGCAATGTGGCAAGAGAACAACAATTTTTTAAAATGACATCAGCAAAGTTTAAAACACTTGCAGCAATTGGTGTTACCAACCAAGTGCTGGCGCAACGATGTTCGCAATGAACAATTTGTGCGCGTAAGGCGCTGAGCCCTTATGTAGTCAGGGGGAAGGGGGAGACTAGAGCGTCACCCTCCAAAGATGGCCGCCCGGCGTGGAGCAACCAGGAAGTAAGGACGCTTTTCCTCCCTCCACTACAAACAGCATGAATTGCTGCGGTGGACCGGGGAGACAGCGTGCAATGTGGCAAGAGAACAACAATTTTTTTAAATGACATCAGCAAAGTTTAAAACACTTGCAGCAATTGGGGTTACCAACCAAGCGGTGGCGCAACGATGTTCGCAATCAACAATTCGTGCGCGTAAGGCGCTGAGCCCTTATGTAGTCAGGGGGAAGGGGGAGACTAGAGCGTCACCCTCCAAAAATGGCCGCCCGGCGTGGAGCAACCAGGAAGTAAGGACGCTTTTCCTCCCTCCACTACAAACAGCATGAATTGCTGCGGTGGACCGGGGAGACAGCGTGCAATGTGGCAAGAGAACAACAATTTTTTAAAGTGACATCAGCAAAGTTTAAAACACTTGCAGCAATTGGGGTTACCAACCAAGCGCTGGTGCAACGATGTTCGCAATCAACAATTTGTGCGCGTAAGGCGCTGAGCCCTTGTGTAGTCAGGGGGAAGGGGGAGACTAGAGCGTCACCCTCCAAAGATGGCCGCCCGAAGTAAATCTTCTCCCCTTACCCCATCGTAGCCCAGGTCTATTCAGCCCTTTCCTGACCTACCTAAACAATCTGAAGTCCCTCTGGCTCCCCAGCCTTCTGTCATCCAAAACCTAGACAGGCAATCCACATTCCAGCAGAGGCACACGGGGCGGCTGAGCAAGAAAATACCGACTTTTGACCTGTTTGGCCGTGAGGGGAATGGCCCGTGTGTCCATTCCTGCAGCGGGCGCCGTGAGGGAAACAGCAGATCGCCAGTATCAGCAGTGAGCACCCGGGAACCAGCAAAGACCACAACTCCCACAACTCCCACAACTCCCAGCTGCCCCGCCACCCAGGTCGCATCTGTGACGCCAGCACTGCGCCCGGAGGCGTCAGATAAGCGCCGAGCGCCACGCGAGTTGCGACCGGGAGAAGCCCGGGACAAGGGCGGGGCCGTCTGTGGCCGTCCGGGGGCGACCAGGGACGGGACGGCCACCCCCCTTGGCTGTAACTGTGAGTACCAGTCCATATTCATAGGGCTGATAGCTGTGTTTCACAAGCATCTAGCAAGGATTGTGTGGTTTTTGAATTTCTGACCTCTTGTGTGCTGCTCTGTAACTGTTTGCCGCTTTGCCCCATTAACAACCATGTCTATTCAAACTACCCTAACGGACAACTATCAGCAGAATTAACAGCGATAGAAGAAAATCGCTAGGGAAAGGCAACTTACCTGACCTCCCATCGGACCTATCACTGGACCCCACCAATGAGGGCAGTAACAACACTAATGTGGCGGCCGAGATTGATAATACCAGTATTAATGTAGAATCCACTGCTGCAGAGGCCCCAGATGATCCTATTGCAGTGGAAGATCTACCAGACCTATCTGAGACTCACGATGGCACCCCACAACAATCCACCAGGGCCACACGTTTCATGAAAGCATGTAGGAAACCTGCTCGTAAACGGGGAAGCCATTCGGCCAGGAAAAAAAAGGACACCACCCCCAAGGAGAACATTGGTGATAAAGGGACTCCTACCAAGGACAATTGTGTTACCATTAATATTAACCAATTTGACTTGTTAGTGAGTTGTATTGATGACAAATTGAAGTCGGTTGTGGAGCCTTTGTTAGTTAAAATTGATGCACTGTCGGCTGAAGTATTGAGATTAGGGGCTATGGAGAATCAGCATGTAGCCAAATTGGATAACCCTGTACTACCATCTAGAGTTGCTACATGTCCTCAACCTGCACCTAAGCTAGATAAGGGAAGGCCTCGCCATATCAATACTGCCTCCTCTGGCCCTAATGTAGGAAGACAACCACCACAGGCGACACCTGTTATGACTTGCCCGAAACCACTACCAGCACGTAACACGGGTCGACCTGTGCAGGTACCGGTGGTTACACCAGTGACCACTGGGCCTGCAGGTGCAAATTCCAGTACAAGTTTAGTTTAGTTTAGTTTAGTTTAAAGGAGTTTGTAGAGCGCTTGGTAACACCTCCCGGTGTGTCCCCGCGCTATGGAGAGAGAATGCAGCAGCAGAGGAAAAAAAGAAGAAGGAACCAGTTCACACAGCAAAGAGGCAAGTTTTCAGCTTCTTCCTGAATACGATTTCATTACTCTCCAGCCTGATATCTAGAGGCAGGAGGTTCCATTGCTTGGCAGCTAAGGTGCGGAATGATCTGCCACCCATTTTAGCTTTTTTGGGGCAGGTAGTTTTGAGTAGACCCATTCCTTTGGATCTAAGAGATCTGTTAGGTTCATACACAGACACCAAATCAGACATATATGCCGGAGCTCTGTGATGAATTACAAGTACATTATCAGCACCAAATAGGGTCAGGACCATGCAGTCGCCAGTTGTGCCAGCTGTTGTAGCAGGTTCTGATGGGGTGTATGTGGGTATAAATAACCGCCCAGTAGACCTCCCACCAGAGTGCGTACCCTATGGTGTGGTTTTAACTAATGTCCCGCCTCTAATCCAGGCCCCACACCCTCAGGAGTCCGGAGATTCTTTAAAAAATAAAACGGTCTCATGGTTAAATCGTCACTGTGGTTATCCAGTTAACTACTCTGATCAAATTATATCTATCAGAAGGGTTAACTGGATTGGTAACACCAGGAAGACCTGCGGGGGCGACTGTGTGATTATTAATTTTCAACACCCCCAACATGTTGCGACGGTCTTACTTAGAGCAGCTGCCTTAACACAGTCCGAAACTGATGTAGCCGCAAGAACTTTGGGCTACTTTTACAATCATCTTAATAGGTTGCCTTCCGTTAATTGTAGAGATGAGGCTTTCAACTCTAACTTTATATCTAATGGTAACAGACCTTTGCTCCCCACTTTCAACCCTGGACTTACTGATGGCAGATCTATCTTGCCCACGCCCTTGTTGAACCCTGTTCCTAGTGGTAATAGATTTGTAACACACACTCCTAATTTTGCACCCAACTGCGATAAAATTTTTTCGCCTGCTAATGGGATGGTCTATCAAGTCCTGGTCCAGAACAGGTACCAGTCCTTCAGTTTCTTGGACCAAAATGATTGACATCAGACGGGGCCTGGGACTGGGAGGGACGTTACCCCGAGTACCAACAAGAACAACATAAGTGAGATGAAATAGGACCTACCTTCTGCCACTACGGGAAATCCTGAAAGTGGATTAGAAGTTTACTGTGCAAATGAGATTGTTGAGGATACAGTGAATGCTACAGGGAATGCCACAGGCATTCACATAGGTGGGTTGGCGTCTGATCAAAGTAATAGGGGTAATTGTTCCAATAACACTGTTGATATTGCCAAGAATTGTCATTCTGGGGGGATTTCTATGGCAAGTTGGAATATTGCCGGATGGGCATCTAAGGCATTCAAATTGAAATGGGAGGATATCGTAAGGTCCTATGATATTCTATGCCTGCAAGAGACGTGGTGTGTTGATAAACCTAGCCTTGAAGGGTATACATGTTACAGTTTAGATGCCTCTGAATCTAGCCATGGCAGGGCAAAGGGAGGTCTCCTTATCCTTATCTCAGTAGATGTAAAGTTGACTATCATTAAACATTTGTTAGTCGAACCACACTCACAAATCCTGTGGGTACGTTTACCGGATAGCACTAATGTGCTTTTAATTCATTTTTACAATAAAATTTTTACTAATTCCCGGCACAAAGTGATAGATGAGTTATCCTCTGCCCTAATGAAGCTGGTAAGCGAAGCAACATGCACTTTTATTTTTGTTTGGGTGGGGGATTTTAATTTACAAGTATGTAGTCTATCTTCCTCTAGGGTCTGTGGTATCCTAACTAACAACGGGGAGAATATGTCCCACTTTCCACATAATGCCTATGGAGAGCCAATCAATAGCACTATGGTTCCGTATGATCTAGAGCTATTGAGTACTGCACAGGAGGGAAGTGAGTGCTCAATCCCTACCTTTACTGGAAGGAATGAGAGCTCTATTATTGATCATATAATGGTTTCATCCGACTTGGTACCCCCATTGCATAATTAAAGTAAGGGATACATCCTCCCTGAGCGACCATAACTGTGTTAGCTTGCAAATAACCACATGGACGATTAAAACCGAACCGCCCACTAGAGTACTGGCAAATATAGAGCCACATAGGCCTAATGGGGTTAGGCTGAGATGGAAAGGTGAAAATTCGGCCACAGTGGAACCTTTAGTCATAAAAAAATGCATGATGGACATTGATATTATCTTATCTCTAGGATGCCCGTCTGCTCAGGTTATCACTCATTTTGTTAATATCAATACTGTCATTAATAACATCTTTACGGGGGAAAAAATAGAAAGAGGAGGGAAAGGGATTGGATGATTTGACCATGCCTGTACGTCCCTGCTCTCACAACTCAAACAAGCTTTGGCCAATACCCCAAGGGACAAGGACAGAGTCAAACTCTTAAGATTTGATTATAAACAGGCGCTATCTAAAAGAAAAAGGGAATTACAGCAGGAAGCCTGGGAGCATCTTACTCAGGCAGCAGAAACTGTAGACAGTCGCCTGTTTTGGTCCACTGTTAACTCCCCTTTCCTCCAAGATGACAAAATCCCGCATCTTTCATCTAATGTAGGCAGCGAAGACTGGGTGAACCATTTTTCCGCGATTTTTCAAGATAATACTATGACGCCCAATGATAATAGGACTTGGCCTGTAGTGCCTTTAGATATTTCGTTGGGAGAGGTGGGAAATTGTATTAAAAATAGTAAGGGGGGTAAGGCCCAGGGGCCAGATGGAGTCCCGATAGATGTTTACAGGGCTCAACCGCAGCTTTGGGGACCAATACTTACATTGGTATTCAACACTGCCGTAACCACCATGATCCCACCAACATGGGATGACTCCATTATAGTCCCAATCTATAAAAAGGGGATAAAGCTCTGGCAAGTAATTACCGGCCCATCAGCCTGCTCGACTCGTCTGTAAAAATTATGAGCAGAGTCCTGCTTTTCAGATTAGAGGAGTGGGCTGATGAGAATGGAATCCTTGCAAACTCACAATATGGATTCAGGAAGGGAAGAGGGACCCTAGATCAGTGCCTGAATTTAGAGTTGTTGATAGGCAAGTACACCAGAGCCAAACCCGGTTACATCTATCTTTGCTTTGCTGACCTTAGCAGTGCTTTTGATTTAGTTAATCACTCACTTCTTTGGACAGTTTTGCTTGACATGGGTGCCCCGAAAGAAATTATCTTTTTTCTCGCCAGACTATATAGCAAGCTCAAAACATGTGTTCGGTATGGTGTTAGCGGGGAATGTACTAGTAATTTTAATGTTAAACGGGGAATTAGGCAGGGTTTTGTCCTTGCGCCCCTTTTATTTACCCTTTTTATTAATGGGGTTGAAGCCGCCTTGAAAACCATCAAGGCTGATGCTCCACAGGTTGCAGGGGATAGTGTCCCAGTTCTGCTATATGCAGACGACGCGGTGCTCCTGTCACGGACACCCGTTGGCCTGCAGCGTCTGATGGACAAGTTCACTGAATTTTTTGGGAGCAGGAGACTGTTGATCAACAAGAATAAAACTCATACGATGACTTGTGGGACTAAAGTGGGCAGAAACCACTCCTTTTTTATAGAAGGGGTTAAAGTGAAGAATGTGAATAGTTTTTGCTACCTGGGGGTTACTTTTACTAGTGATGGTAGGTGGGGGCATGAATTAACGAATGTTCAAACCAAAATGAGCAAAAGCTCTTATGGCATTTTTAAATTTGCGTCCAAGTTGGGGAATAGGCGAATCAAGGATATGCTGGAAATCTACAAGGCACGCAGTGTATCCATTGCCCTTTATGGGCGTGGCTTTGGGGTTACTGCAAAACTGATTGTCTACAGATAGAAGAAAATAACTTTCTTAAGAAATTATTGTGCCTCCCTAAATCTGCTCCAACAGAGTTGATCCATAGAGAGGTAGGGGTTTCCCACCTGACCGAGCTCGCCTCACTTAGGCCTCTATTGCTTTACAGAGCAATTTGGCTTAAGGAAGAGACCGAGTTCAATCAACTTCTAATTAGGGACTGCCTTGGATTAGACAACTGTATGCAGATACCGTGGCTTAAATATGTTGTAGATTGTTATAAAAGTATCTTTGATATCAATTTGTTGTTAGAAAACTGTCCCCCTAGAGGACTTGCGAAACAGGATCTAAAAAATATCTTTATGTCACATAAAGCTCTCAAACGTTCAGTAATAACCAACTCCCTCGCTACTGTTAAAATTTACAATAAATATATTGTTGCCGAGGGATTTCAGCGTTATCTGAACGTAGTAACCAGGCCAACGCATAGGTTTGTATTAACCAGATTAAGAGTTGGCATTACTCATGTATTAGTGGCCTTCCCACATCCTAAAAAGCCCCCTGTGGGTCCGTGTCCCTGTGATGGACATTCCAAGCAAAGCACAATGCACTTTATGCTCATCTGCTCCCTATTTCAGAATGTTAGGATCTCCTTTTTAAAACCAATATTTCTTAAGTATGGAGTCTTAAATGTGGAGGATGCTATGTGTTTGCTGTATAATTTGGACCACCCCGATATATGTTTTTATACTGCCAGTTTTATATGTAAATCTATGGCTTTTAGAAAAAGTATGAGTTTTTAATCATGTCTGCACTTTTTTAATTCTGTTGCCTGTTTGCTGTGCTTTTATGGTCATTTTTACTATGAACCGAATAAAGCTTCATGAACTGAACTGAACCTACTTTCTAAAAGTGGTATTTTCAAACACAGAATGTAAAAATCACCTTCACTAAACGATGCATCTTTTGAATCTGAGTTCAGGCATACTATACTTCATTTTAATATCTAATTCCCTGGGTCAGTTACGTTTATAACATGTTATAAATAAACTTCCCATTCTCTCCTATGGGGAACCGGTAGCCTTGCGAAAGTGAAAAATTAAATTGGCTGTAATTCACTATAGGGACATGCCACACACACCCGGGCACGTGCCTCCTTTCACATACACTGCACCCTGCCCACAGGGTTACCGTGGGCCTACCTTAGGGGTGCCTGACATTTAAGAGAAGGGAAGGTTAGGGACTGGCAAGTGTTAGCACTGGCCAAGTCGACATGGCAGTTACAAACAGCGCAGTGGCAAGTCTGAGGTACCTTTTCAGGGCTACTCACGTGGGGGGCACAATCAGTCCTGCAGGCCCACGAGTAGCATTTGATTCACCGGCCCTGGCACACTCAGTGCACTTTACTGGGGACTAACAAGTAAATCCAATATCCAATCATGGAAACACCAATTCATAAAAACAATTTACACAGAGAGCGCCTGCACTTTACCACCTATCAGCAGTACGAAAAATGCGCAGAAACGCTATGCCAGCAAAAACAGAGTTAAAATTGGGAGGTCAGAGAGCAAAAACTCAGGGGAAACACGCCATAAGATGCCAAGTCTAACAGCATGTTCATGAAGAAATGTGTTGACCCGCTTAGAAAGGAGAAAGAGCTGACACTCTCAGTTTAATGAGTGTGCCCTTGCAGATTTGTATAGATCAGGGAAAAACACTTGCTAATCATAAAGATTCAGGGCATTAATTTTGGGGTGAACACCCTGAATGCTACTGGGCTAGGGTCTAGCTGGGACTGTTCTAACTACCAGTGATGACATCCACACCTGCAAAGGGAAAATCTTTGCAAACATGCTTGCTAAACCAAGTCCACAACTTTTCTCGTGCCTTGTCTTGCTTTTGACTGGAGAGTATATGCATATTTGCAATTCTTAAAAACAGCTTTCACACTTCATCCAATTCTCAAACAAACAATGTTTTTCGCTGAATGGTATTTGTTAGTTAGCATCTGTTTCCAAATAATGCACCAAGATGATATGTCTGGCAGCCCCCAGTAAATGCAGCAGGGTGGATTGAACAGAAGGGTACATCTTGGAACAAATGTATGTTCTTATGTTGCAGATAAATGGAGTTTGAAGAAGACTGAGAGATATTTAATTGTGCTTTCGCTTGTGAAAATATCGAACTTGTCTTATCAACATACAGCTAGATTCATGAAGTATTTTTGCGGGCGCAAACGGTGCAAATCGCAGAATTCGGCCATTTGAGGCCGCAAAAATGGAATTAGGAAATCATCAATGGGCCATGAACTAGCAATTTGAAAATTCGCATAAAATTGCGATTTTTCAAATTGCGATCGTATTTAAGGAATCTCAATTTGAGATTCCTTAAATGCTATTCATGAACCACTAATAAATTGCGATTTTGCTATTTTTTGCTGCTATTTACCGCGAAGTCTGACTTCGTGGTAAATGGCGAAAACTGAGAAAAATGCACTTTTGTGCATTTTTCTCAGTTGTATGTTACACACACACATGTCCTTTGGACATGTGTGTGCGCAACATAAGTCTAAATTTACATTTCAGGGGTGCTACAGGGTGTCCTTTGGACACCCCTAGCACCCTTGGAATCGCATCCTTATTTGCGATTAGCAAATTGCTAATCGCAAATAAGGAATTACTCCCCATTCATTCCTATGGGCCTTTAGGCCCATAGGAATGAATGGGGAAGTATTCCTTATTTGCGATTAGCAATTTTCTAATCGCAAATAAGGAATGTGTAGGAATCGCAATTTATTTAGCGATTCCTACATGAATCCCGTTTTGCAAGTCCTTAATAGAGATTCCTTAATAATCGCTATTAAGGACTAGCAAAACGGGATTTTGATGAATCTATACTATAATCTTTAACTTGATTGGCCCCCTTCATGGGAATCGTGCGTATCTGTAGGGAAGTGCAAGAAAATAATGTTTTTATGCTAGCGCAATGCAGACTTACCACATACTTGCCTTTCCGACTAGGTCGACGAAGTTTTACTTGATACATATGTACTGCATTTCAGAGGCTTTTCCATGCCGACACCTTCTTCCTGACTTCTCCTCAAGTCTCCTGACTTTTCCCCAGCTCAGATGAGTAGGGCTCTCCTTTAGGGAAATTGAGTGTACCTTCTGTTATTTGAGACAACTTTATAACAGTTTGTCTTTGCATTTAGTGATTTTGAAAACATACATTGACTAATGTATTCATATATTGGCTATTGATGTACAACTGCTTTGATGTTTTCAATTTGTAACTGTGCTACTCTTTTAATAAACTTTTATGGTTTGCAATACTAATAATTACTGTCCTACTTGTGAAGCCTAATGTGCTTCACATTATTGAAATGTATTGCTTGTCGACAGTGGCGGTGCGTCCATTAGGGGCGTTGGGGCGTTGCCCCACTAGCCTGGACGACCGCCGACCGACCGCACTAATAAAAAAAGTATTTGCACTGTACATAAATTAAAAGTGGAACAAGAGCGCACTCAGGCCCCGGAAAAGCCCAACAGGATCGGAACTACATTAGGGAAATGGGCCCTCGGCGTGGGGGGCGGGGCTGTGTCAGAGTGACAGCCAGGCAGGCAGGCAGGCAGCAGGCAGCACAGCAGATCTGTGCGCATGCAAAAGGCCGGAGTGTTGGACCCGGCCCTTTGGGCAGGTTCACCCCTAGACTTTTTGCTTTTTCCTAGCCTGTTTATGGAACCTGGTGTTGGTGATTTTAGGCTTTTGCGCACTTTTTCACTGTGGTACAGTGTAAAGTGCTGGAGCTCTCTGTGTATGTATGGTGAGTGACCTGCCCTCCCATAGGAATGAATGGTAGTTCCGGAAGTGTGGGGAATGCAGGGGCGAGTTTGGTATGTATGAACTCGTGAGAAGGAATGCTGCAAAATGATATATGCGGCATGAGTGTGTCTAGTCTAGAAGTGCCTCTTTTAGAAGTTGGCATATTTGTGTAATTTGTGTCTAGCGTGTGATTGGCTGGTGAGCCTGGGTCAGAGTGCCTGGGCCTGCTTGTGGATTAACTGTCTGGTTTGAGGGTGACAGGGGCTGGAGAGCCCAGGAGGTTGTCTGAGTCAGCCCATGGATGAAAGGCAGCATCTGATGCCAGGGAAGTGGGAGGAGATCGCACCTGATAGTGAAGGGCTGTGCCTGCCTGACTACAAAGCTGGCTCCACCTCCCGCTGGGCGACTGTCACCTCTGTCCCTGATACTGAAGGGACTTCCCTCTAAACCAGTCCAGCTGGTTCTCACACTGAGACTTCAAAGACTTCAAAGACTCTTCACTGTATAAGAAGGGGCTGTGTCCCCTTCCAAAATGTTCTTGTTTCTGACTTGAATCTACCAGGGGCGGGCGCTGCCCAGCCCCTGGATGCCTGGAGGACTTCTGGGGGACCCCTCTGCCTTGCCTGGGCTGATGGGGGGACCTTGCCCAGCCCCTGGGCACTTGATGGACTTTCCCTAGGGACCTTTGCCTATGGTCCCCTCCTTGCAGACTCCTGAGGACTTTGTCTTGTTTTTGGCTAGGGCTTATTATAGCCTAAAAGCACCTGGAAGCGCTTGGTCTGCTGCTCTAGCGCTAGGAGCGCTGTGGATTGTACTCTAGTGCTGATGAGCGCTTTATTTTTGTTCTAGCGCTGGGTTCTTCTGTTAAGCGCTGGGAGCACTCCTATACCCGTTTATTGGGTTAATTTACGGGTGCCACCCCGCTTTAATTTAATTATTTGGAGCCGGTGCCCACCCGGCATTGCCCCATGTTGTTCACCGCCGCTGCCCGGGGCCAGGAAGATGCCCAAAAGTTGCCGTTCGTCCGCGGTGAAGATCGAGCCCGCCACGCTCTGATTGGGTGAGAGAGCCGAGCCCCCTCACCAGAGCTGCGACGGGATTGGCCCGTGGATCATCGCATCATCGGCGAGGCCGCGCTGCCATTGGTTGGCGGCCTCGCGTCAAGAGGGGCTCGTCGCAGGAGCCGCGACGTGATTGGCTGGGCCGCCCCGGAGGCCGGGGCACGAGGGAAGAGGACGAGAGAAGATGGCAGCCGTTGCTGGGGCTCCCGTGTGCCGCGTGCCGAGGGAGCCCCGCATGAGGGAGCCCTGCCCCGGGTGAGGAGAAGCGGAGGAGAGGCATCGCATGCTGAGGCGGGGCCCCTCGTCTGGAGGGAGCCCCGAGAGACAGTGGAGCCATGCGGTGGGGGCGCGGGGCACATTGCAGGTGCCCGCCCCAGCCCAGGCCGACGGCTGGCAAAGAGGAGAGCCCCGCTGCCCAGAGATCCGGTGAGTGTGTGGCAGCAGTGGAAGGGGAGGGCGCCGGGACACGTTGTCGGTGTCCGCCCCCCCCCCTCCCCAAGTAGCGCGAGCTCGCGCTTATGGTCGGTGTAAAGCCACGAGGGCTTCAAGGGCGGCCCCGGTTGGCAGTGGGTCGCCCCAACGTGCGTAGAGCCCTGAGAGGCTCCCGGCCCCATTTTATGTTTAGAGCCACGGAGGCTCTAGGGGGCTATTCTTGATTTACGAGCCCTGAGAGGCTCGAGGGCCAGCTCGTTTGTATTCAGAGCCTGCTGAGGCTCTTGGGGGCCATGTTAGTTAAGCGGGGGCGTCGGGGCACATTGCCGGTGCCCGCCCCTCCTGCCTGCAAGAAGCTTGTGTTATGCCCAGAGCCTGTGTGGCTCCAGCGTGGCGCAATTTGCACCCCAGGGTCAGTGAGGGCCCTGGTGCAGTTTTGATGATTCCCCAGCTGCCCAGCACTTTGTGGGCAGCTGCCACGTTTAGGCTTTTTGTACTTTGAGACTGGCGCTGCATGGCAGTGCACCCTGACTTTGGACTCAGGGCATCTTTGCCCCACAAGGCCAGTTGGCCTAGGGACTGCCACAGGTAGTGGCTTATGTGAGTTTTGGCGCAATGGCATGGTTATTGCACCTCTGAATGTGTTCTTTTGCAGTATGTGTTATTCCTGCACCTCTGAATGTTTTTAGACATCATGTGATTTTTGCGCTATTGTATTGCTCTGGCACCTCTGAATGTTTTTATGCATTATGTGTCTTCCTTTTTCCTGCGCTGCACCTCTGAATGTTTTAGGCATCATGTGTTTCTCCTTATTATTCCTCTGAATGTGGTTCATGCATCATGGGTAATGTGTTCTGGTATACCCCTAAATGTATTTTATTCTTAGGTGGTTTTCCTTTTTAGTACAGGTGGTCCTAGTAAGGTCCTGGTTCCTGTTACCAGTGGATACTGGTTGTGATCTTTTTGATTACCATTTTATGTTTATTATTTCTTATTCTAAAAGTACTATATCTGATTATGACAGTGGCCCATGTGGCCCTGTCTTGTGAATAATCCCATGTGAATATTGCCCGTGCCAGTTGGCACAATGTATATGTGTGATTTTATCTGATGTGTTTTTACAAAAGTTATTTTTATAATAACCTTGTGTGGAGTCTCTTTTGTGGTGTGCCTAGTATGTTGTTGCTGTTATGCGCTGACGCAAATGCTTTACACATTGCCTCCGAGTTTAACCTTACTGCTTGTGCCAAGCTACCAAGGGGGTGAGCAGGGGTTATCTTGGCGTGTGACTTCCTTGCCCTGACTAGAATGGTGGTTTCTGCCTGGCTTTGGCGTAAGCCTTAGCCTACCAGAAATAGCCAGTTCTAACATTGTTGGTCAGCGGTGCGGATTTGGACTTGTGTTTGCGCAGTGCCATAGCGACAACTGGCTACATTACAAAACTCTGCAATTGTTTTCAGATAGTCAAATGTTTGGGATTATTGTTTTTGATTTTTTTCCTCAAGAGTGTCATTTTCAAATGTGTTCCTGCACTTTATGTTTAGTGGCAGACGAGAGAAAGTGACAGCGCAGGACGCCAGTAGAGGGGGAGGTTCCCATAGATTAGGAATCCCTTGCTGGGTCCAGTGTCCAATCCCAAATCCTGTCCCTGTGTGGGTAGATGGAAGAGAGGGAGTGTGAGGAGAAAAGACTAGCTCAGGAGGGTGGTTGTTCCCTGAGTGTAGTGTGTGTGTAGGATTCCCCAGTGTGGTAGGATCCAGTGGTGGCAGTTTAAATGTGTCCAGCGCATGTGAAGTCCCATTCCCAGTTCCCAGAGTATGGTGCCTTGTGCTCAGTAAGAGGGTGACAGGTTGTGAGTCAAAGGCAGTAAGGAACTGGCTCTCCAGTCTGGAGGGGGAGTGTGTGGATGAGTGGTGTCTTGAACTGGAGGAGTTGGTGTGAGTTTTTTTAAGGAGCTTGCACGTGAGGTGTACCTCTGGTGGTGTGCAGGAGGTCCTGCAGAGGCACTGGACAAGAAGGTGGATGTCTGGCGGTGTGCTAGATGTCTTGCAGAGGCATTAGGGAGTGGTTCCAAAAGGAGTGGCTTGTGTATCTGCTGATCCTGTGAAGGGGAAGAGGTTCATGTGTAACCCAGCTAGGTCCCAGTAGTATGGTAGGGATGTAGGGGCTCACGCCCTGTCTCAGTGGAGGCGGAGTGAGTGTGGGACGGTGTGTCCCACGTTGGCCTGAAACCCTATCTCAGGGCCTGGAGGGTTCCCTGAGGGAGCGCCAGGTCAGGGGCCTAAGCTGTACATAGGTCATTTGAGGAGGATCTTCCTGTGTCTAGAGGACGGGGAGTGTCTGTAACCAGAACTCCGGCGGTCCTAGTGTTGGGCAGTACCGCTCCTAAGTGGAGGGTGCAGAAGTCCTGGCTCGCTGAGCATTTTTTTTCAGTTTAGTAAAGTTTTATTTTGTTTAAGAAAGAGCACAGCATAGAGTGCTTGACCATTTGTGGGGCCTCTGGAGGTCGTTCCCCGAGGAGGGGGGAAAGCCGGGTTGGGGTTGTGGCCTGACCTGGAAGGAGTACTGAAGGAAAGTGTGTCACTGATACGCCGCTGGCGTGTGCTCTGTCTAGCCTGGGACATTCTGAGAATTACCCTGTGATAGGGAGTACTGGAGGAGAATGTGTCGCTGATACGCCGCTGGCGTGTGCTCTGTCTAGCCTAAAACATACTGGGCCTTTAGTCATGGAACTGGAAGGGGGTGCAGAGGGATGGTGTCCTTACTTCTGACCCCGGTGCAACCTGAGGGTTTAGATCTTAGGTTGGGAGATTAGGAAACTTCTAGGTCAAGAGGAATCTCCGCCAAAGTGGATCAGCTGAAGAGACTGAGGGGGGCTGCCCTTGCTGTGTGATCTGGGGCTCACCTGCAGTTTGTTGTTTCCACTAAGGTAGAGGAAAGGGTACTTTGCTGTGTGCTGTGTCCCCCCACCTGCTGGAAGAGGGACTGTGCTGTGTGCTTTGTACCTCAGAAGTGGAATAGTTTCCAGGTGGTAGACCAGTGATGGAGTGAGGTCCTGATCTGGTAGGAGAATTGTGTTCTGGTGAAGTGCTTTTCTGTGAGGGTGCGGAAACCCAGAAGTAGAGTTAGGGTGGGGCATTCTTGCCTGTGACCTCTGGTCAGCCTGGGGGTGTGGACCCTAGGTTGTTGGATCAGTGGTAGTTGTAGCTACACTGAGAGAGAGAGTGGAGAATGGCTATTGTGTGCCAGGGGTTACTACCCCCCACTCTGTGGATTAGTTAGGACCTGTGATTTGGATGGCCTATGGCCTGGTCTTGGCTGTGGATGACTAGGGAGTACCAGTGTGGTATCCTAGTTGTGTCAGAGAGTTATTGTTTAGAGGTAACCAGGTGGGTTCAGAGTGGCGTAAAACCGGAGGGTGTCCCTGCCGTGCAGGTCTGTGTCCGTGTTTTGTCGCCCAAAGCAAGGAAGCCCATCAGTGGAGTGATTGGTCTACCCTGTGTTTTGGCTGGAAGGGGGTTGTGTTGGACCCGGCCCTTTGGGCAGGTTCACTCCTAGACTTTTTGCTTTTTCCTAGGCTGTTTATGGAACCTGGTGTTGGTGATTTTAGGCCTCTGCGCACTTTTTCACTGTGGTACAGTGTAAAGTGCTGGAGCTCTCTGTGTATGTATGGTGAGTGACCTGCCCTCCCATAGGAATGAATGGGGAATATCTATGCCCATGGTAGTTCCGGATGTGTGGGGAGTGCAGGGGCGAGTTTGGTATGTATGAACTCGTGAGAATGAATGCTGCAAAATGATATATGCGGCATGAGTGTGTCTAGTCTAGAAGTGCCTCTTTTAGAAGTTGGCATATTTGTGTAATTTGTGTCTAGCGTGTGATTGGCTGGTGAGCCTGGGTCAGAGTGCCTGGGCCTGCTTGTGGATTAACTGTCTGGTTTGAGGTTGACAGGGGCTGGAGAGCCCAGGAGGTTGTCTGAGTCAGCCCATGGATGAAAGGCAGCATCTGCTGCCAGGGAAGTGGGAGGAGATGGCACCTGATAGTGAAGGGCTGTGCCTGCCTGACTACAAAGCTGGCTCCACCTCCCGCTGGGCGACTGTCACCTCTGTCCCTGATACTGAAGGGACTTCCCTCTAAACCAGTCCAGCTGGTTCTCACACTGAGACTTCAAAGACTTCAAAGACTTTTCACTGTATAAGAAGGGGCTGTGTCCCCTTCCAAAATGTTCTTGTTTCTGACTTGAATCTACCAGGGGCGGGCGCTGCCCAGACCCTGGATGCCTGGAGGACATCTGGGGGACCCCTCTGCCTTGCCTGGGCTGATGGGGGGACCTTGCCCAGCCCCTGGGCACTTGATGGACTTTCCCTAGGGACCTTTGCCTATGGTTCCCTCCTTGCAGACTCCTGAGGACGTTGTCTTGTTTTTGGCTAGGGCTTATTATAGCCTAAAAGCGCCTGGAAGCGCTTGGTCTGCTGCTCTAGCGCTAGGAGTGCTGTGGATTGTACTCTAGCGCTGATGAGCGCTTTATTTTTGTTCTAGCGCTGGGTTCTTCTGTTAAGCGCTGGGAGCGCTCCTTTCCCCGTTTATTGGGTTAATTTACAGGTGCCACCCCGCTTTAATTTAATTATTTGGAGCCGGTGCCCACCCAGCATTGCCCCGTGTTGTTCACCGCCGCTGCCCGGGGCCAGGAAGATGCCCAGAAGTTGCTGTTCGTCCGCGGTGAAGATCGAGCCCGCCGCGCTCTGATTGGGTGAGAGAGCCGAGCCCCCTCACCAGAGCTGCGAAGGGATTGGCCCGTGGATCATCGCATCATCGGCGAGGCCGCGCTGCCATTGGTTGGCGGCCTCGCGTCAAGAGGGGCTCGTCGCAGGAGCCGCGACGTGATTGGCTGGGCCGCCCCGGAGGCCGGGGCACGAGGGAAGAGGACGAGAGAAGATGGCGGCCGTTGCTGGGGCTCCCGTGTGCCGCGTGCCGAGGGAGCCCCGAGTGAGGGAGCCCTGCCCCGGGTGAGGAGAAGCGGAGGAGAGGCATCGCATGCTGAGGTGGGGCCCCTGGTCTGGAGGGAGCCCCGAGAGATGGTGGAGCCATGCGGTGGGGGCGCGGGGCACATTGCAGGTGCCCGCCCCAGCCCAGGCCGCCGGCCGGCAAAGAGGAGAGCCCCGCTGCCCAGAGATCCGGTGAGTGTGTGGCAGCAGTGGAAGGGAAGGGGCGCCGGGACACGTTGTCGGTGTCCGCCCCCCCCCTCCCCGAGTAGTGCGAGCTCGCGCTCATGGTCGGTGTAAAGCCACGAGGGCTTCAAGGGCGGCCCCGGTTGGCAGTGGGTCGCCCCAACGTGCGTAGAGCCCTGAGAGGCTCCCGGCCCCATTTTATGTTTAGAGCCACGGAGGCTCTAGGGGGCTATTCTTGATTTACGAGCCCTGAGAGGCTCGAGGGCCAGCTCGTTTGTTTTCAGAGCCTGCTGAGGCTCTTGGGGGCCATGTTAGTTAAGCGGGGGCGTCGGGGCACATTGCCGGTGCCCGTCCCCTCCTGCCTGCAAGAAGCTTGTGTTATGCCCAGAGCCTGTGTGGCTCCAGCGTGGCGCAATTTGCACCCCAGGGTCAGTGAGGGCCCTGGTGCAGTTTTGATGATTCCCCAGCTGCCCAGCACTTTGTGGGCAGCTGCCACGTTTAGGCTTTTTGTACTTTGAGACTGGCGCTGCATGGCAGTGCACCCTGACTTTGGACTCAGGGCATCTTTGCCCCACAAGGCCAGTTGGCCTAGGGACTGCCACAGGTAGTGGCTTATGTGAGTTTTGGCGCAATGGTATGGTTATTGCACCTCTGAATGTATTCTTTTGCATTATGTGTTATTCCTGCACCTCTGAATGTTTTTAGACATCATGTGATTTTTGCGCTATTGTATTACTCTGGCACCTCTGAATGTTTTTATGCATTATGTGTCTTCCTTTTTCCTGCGCTACACCTCTGAATGTTTTAGGCATCATGTGTTTCTCCTTATTATTCCTCTGAATGTGGTTCATGCATCATGGGTAATGTGTTCTGGTATACCCCTAAATGTATTTTATTCTTAGGTGGTTGTCCTTTTTAGTACAGGTGGTCCTAGTAAGGTCCTGGTTCCTGTTACCAGTGGATACTGGTTATGATCTTTTTGATTACCATTTTATGTTTATTATTTCTTATTCTAAAAGTACTATATCTGATTATGACAGTGGCCCATGTGGCCCTGTCTTGTGAATAATCCCATGTGAATATTGCCCGTGCCAGTTGGCACAATGTATATGTGTGATTTTATCTGATGTGTTTTTACAATACAAAAGTTATTTTTATAATAACCTTGTGTGGAGTCTCTTTTGTGGTGTGCCTAGTATGTTGTTGCTGTTGTGCGCTGACGCAAATGCTTTACACATTGCCTCCGAGTTTAACCTTACTACTTGTGCCAAGCTACCAAGGGGGTGAGCAGGGGTTATCTTGGCGTGTGACTTCCTTGCCCTGACTAGAATGGTGGTTTCTGCCTGGCTTTGGTGTAAGCCTTAGCCTACCAGAAATAGCCAGTTCTAACATTGTTGGTCAGCGGTGCGGATTTGGACTTGTGTTTGCTCAGTGCCATAGCGACAACTGGCTACATTACAAAACTCTGCAATTGTTTTCAGATAGTCACATGTTTGGGATTATTGTTTTTGATTTTTTTCCTCAAGAGTGTCATTTTCAAATGTGTTCCTGCGCTTTATGTTTAGTGGCAGACGAGAGAAAGTGACAGGGCAGGACGCCAGTAGAGGGGGAGGTTCCCATAGATTAGGAATCCCTTGCTGGGTCCAGTGTCCAATCCCAAATCCTGTCCTGTGTGGGTAGATGGAAGAGAGGGAGTGTGAGGAGAAAAGACTAGCTCAGGAGGGTGGTTGTTCCCTGAGTGTAGTGTGTGTGTCTGGATTCCCCAGTGTGGTAGGATCCAGTGGTGGCAGTTTAAATGTGTCCAGTGCGTGTGAAGTCCCATTCCCAGTTCCCAGAGTATGGTGCCTGGTGCTCAGTAAGAGGGTGACAGGTTGTGAATCAAAGGCAGTAAGGAACTGTCTCACCAATCTGAAGGGGGAGTGTGTGGATGAGTGGTGTCTTGAACTGGAGGAGTTGGTGTGAGTTTTTTTTAAGGAGCTTGCACGTGAGGTGTTCCTCTGGTGGTGTGCAGGAGGTCCTGCAGAGGCACTGGACAAGAAGGTGGATGTCTGGCGGTGTGCTAGATGTCTTGCAGAGGCTTTAGGGAGAGGTTCTAAAAGGAGTGGCTTGTGTATCTGCTGATCCTGTGAAGAGGAAGAGGTTCATGTGTAACCCAGCTAGGTCCCAGTAGTATGGTAGGGGTGTAGGGGCTCACGCCCTGTCTCAGTGGAGGCGGAGTGAGTGTGGGACGGTGTGTCCCACGTTGGCCTGAAACCCTATCTCAGGGCCTGGAGGGTTCCCTAAGGGAGCGCCAGGTCAGGGGCCTAAGCTGTACATAGGTCATTTGAGGAGGATCTTCCTGTGTCTAGAGGACGGGGAGTGTCTGTAACCAGAACTCCGGCGGTCCTAGTGTTGGGCAGTACCGCTCCTAAGTGGAGGGTGCAGAAGTCCTGGCTCGCTGAGCATTTTTTTTTTCTCAGTTTAATAAAGTTTTATTTTGTTTAAGAAAGAGTACAGCATAGAGTGCTTGACCATATGTGGGGCCTCTGGAGGTTGTTCCCCGAGGAGGGGGGAAAGCCGGGTTGGGGTTGTGGCCTGACCTGGAAGGAGTACTGAAGGGAAGTGTGTCACTGATACGCCGCTGGCGTGTGCTCTGTCTAGCCTGGGACATACTGAGAATTACCCTGTGATAGGGAGTACTGGAGGAGAGTATGTCGCTGATACGCCGCTGGCGTGTGCTCTGTCTAGCCTGAGACATACTGGGCCTGTAGTCATGGAACTGGAAGGGGGTGCAGAGGGACGGTGTCCTTACTTCTGACCCCGGTGCAACCTGAGGGTTTAGATCTTAGGTTGGGAGATAAGGAAACTTCTAGGTCAAGAGGAATCTCCGCCAAAGTGGATCAGGTGAAGAGACTGAGGGGGGCTGCCCTTGCTGTGTGATCTGGGGCTCACCTGCAGTTTGTTGTTTCCACTAAGGTAGAGGAAAGGGGACTTTGCCGTGTGCTGTGCCCCCCCATCTGCTAGAAGAGGGACTGTGCTGTGTGCTTTGTACCTCAGAAGTGGAATAGTTTCCAGGTGGTAGACCAGTGATGGAGTGAGGTCCTGATCTGGTAGGAGAATTGTGTTCTGGTGAAGTGCTTTTCTGTGAGGGTGCGGAAACCCAGAAGTAGAGGTAGGGTGGAACATTCTTGCCTGTGACCTCTGGTCAGCCTGGGGGTGTGGACCCTAGGTTGTTGGATCAGTGGTAGTTGTAGCTACACTGAGAGAGAGAGTGGAGAATGGCTATTGTGTGCCAGGGGTTACTACCCCCCACTCTGTGGATTAGTTAGGACCTGTGATTTGGATGGCCTATGGCCTGGTCTTGGCTGTGGATGACTAGGGAGTACCAGTGTGGTATCCTAGTTGTGTCAGAGAGTTATTGTTTAGAGGTAACCAGGTGGGTTCAGAGTGGCGTAAAACGGGAGGGTGTCCCTGCCGTGCAGGTCAGTGTCCGTGTTTTGTCGCCCAAAGCAAGGAAACCCATCGGTGGAGTGATTGGTCTACCCTGCGTTTTGGCTGGAAGGGGGTTGTGTTGGACCCGGCCCTTTGGGCAGGTTCACTCCTAGACTTTTTGCTTTTTCCTAGCCTGTTTATGGAACCTGGTGTTGGTGATTTTAGGCCTCTGCGCACTTTTTCACTGTGGTACAGTGTAAAGTGCTGGAGCTCTCTGTGTATGTATGGTGAGTGACCTGCCCTCCCATAGGAATGAATGGAGAATATGTATGCCCATGGTAGTTCCGGATGTGTGGGGAGTGCAGGGGCGAGTTTGGTATGTATGAACTCGTGAGAATGAATGCTGCAAAATGATATATGCGGCATGAGTGTGTCTAGTCTAGAAGTGCCTCTTTTAGAAGTTGGCATATTTGTGTAATTTGTGTCTAGCGTGTGATTGGCTGGTGAGCCTGTGTCAGAGTGCCTGGGCCTGCTTGTGGATTAACTGTCTGGTTTGAGGGTGACAGGGGCTGGAGAGCCCAGGAGTTTGTCTGAGTAAGCCCATGCATGAAAGGCAGCATCTGCTGCCAGGGAAGTGGGAGGAGATGGCACCTGATAGTGAAGGGCTGTGCCTGCCTGACTACAAAGCTGGCTCCACCTCCCGCTGGGCGACTGTCACCTCTGTCCCTGATACTGAAGGCTGACAAATTAATGAATTAATTTATGCAAAATGACAAGCCCCAAGAGAAGGAAGGGAAGGTAGTGCTCTGGGAAGTGAAAAGGGAGTAAGAAATATTGACACAGTGTTGAGAAGGTTAACATCCAAATTCAGTAACAGTACAGAATAATTACAATACAAGTGCCCAAATAAAAATTTTTAAGGCGAATTTCACACATAGTTAATAAATCATATTCAACGGTCACAGCTAATTGCTTGACAAGTTGGGGGTGTGCCGGAATCTCAAGGAAGAAAAAAGTTGACGTTTCGACCCCTATTGGTAGGCTAGTCCTTAAGCGGGGTCTTCATCAGGACATCATACTGAAGAAGGGGGGGGAAGGGGCAGATCTGTGTGAGGAATAATTAGATTTTAGTACACAATGAGGACGACAGTTGTTCATCCTATCTATTAGAGAGAAACTAAAATAGGTTTACCATGGGGTACGCCCCAGCCGGGCTCTGTACAGGGTATGGCCGCCACACCAGGAAGTAGTGGTCAGTCCAACGAAGTGGGAACCTCAGCTACAGAGGAGACAAACATAACTATAAGAAGATTGGCTATTCTAATAAATAAAAAATGTAAATAAAATACTTCTGTCTTAAGGGGTTGTACCCAGAATCATAAGGTAAACTAGGGAGTGTTGAATTTCACAGCGGGACAAAAATTGTCCTGATAATTACCTACAAGTGCTGTGCTCCTGCCTGTCAACCAGGTCTACGTTTGATGCCGAGAAAAAGTAGCGCTGCTCCAATATTCAACTGGAAAGAGAGAATACTAGGTGTGGTAAGCATACATGGTAGACGCTACAGGTATGCAGCCAAAAAAAGTCTCGTGGTTAAACAAATTGAATGACTAATACTCACTAGAAATTGAGGCGTAGGGCCTCAATGTGACTTTAATCAATCTCCGTCATAATAGAAGAGCGGAGTAGTAGAACACATGGACTGAATTAGAGGCGGGTTGCACCTCCGGCGCTCGCGTATATATTCTGAAAATAAGTGATATATTTGTATCGTTTTAAAAAACAATTGGCGAGTCGCGTGCATTACCGACACTGATAATAGCATTTACTCACATAAAAAGTGAAGCGGGCAGCGCTGTTTAAAAAGCGTGCTTTAGACTCCAGTGCTTGCGTGTGAATCCTAAGAGGCAAGGGCACAGTTGTGTCATTACGGTACAAAAGTCACTAATTACGGCATTACTGATAACTGAATGGGCAGTTACTCACAGCAAGTTTTATCAAACTCCGTCATGCATAGAGGAGCGGAAAATAATCAAACACACACTGTGAATTAGAGCGGGGTTGCAACTCCGGCGCTCGCGTGTAGATTCTGAAACAAAGGATACATTTGTATCGTTTAGAATTAGACAGCAAGCGAGTCGCGTGCATTCCCGACATTAACAACGGAAATTACTCACATCAGCATGAGACAGGTAACGCTGTTTGGAATAGCATGCAGGAGCCTCCGGCGCTTGCGTATGAATCCTGAAAGGAAGGACACAGTGGTATCAATTTAGTAAAAACCACTGGTTGGTCAGGGCATCACTGTCATTGAAAGGACAGTTACTCACAGCAAAGGCTGGCAGCGTAGTCTGCATCGATTTGCTCACGAACTCCGCAACGGCTAGAACGCGGAGTTTGGGGAGTGGCCAAAGTAGAAGATGCATCATGGCAGGTTCATAGAAATAGAGGAGTTACTTACGAGATAGGTGTGCCTATCCGGATTGAATTAAATTCGTGCCAGAAATTCGGGGTTTTTTGTGGAACGTATTATAAAACAGCTCACAGATACGCTCAAAAAATACTGGTGCATCCCTCACACAGGAGGAAAAAACCAAATTTTAGAAGAACCAAGTATTAAAGTAACTTTTTGCTAAATAGAGAAAAAGGATTAGCTGGTGTATCTCTCTCGCAGGAGGATAAAACCAGACAAACAGTAAAACAAAGAGCAATGAGTCAGAGGATAGTAAACATTCTACTACATATATGTTAATGATGTAAAAACCAGTGACTCTCAATGCAAGAGGTCAAAGTGGACAACATTTACAATAATGCTCTGAACAGTCATCTTAACATGAAAAAACGAAGGCAGTCCAAGTGGACAACAGCCAAGGGTGTATTAACGTTGTCCTAATGCTGCTAACTGTGCTAGACTGCTGTCCTGTTCATTCAGGCCATTATTAATGGAGTCCAGAAGGGACATCCATTTTGACTCACGTGTATTTAATATTGCTGGGAAATTTCCTCCTCTTCTCCCTAAGGTAACTTTCTCAATCACAAGCCAACGTAGGTCTGTAACTGAGTGTCCTGCTGTCAACCAATGATCAACCAAAGGGGCCCCTGTTATCTTGCATCTTATTCTACTGCAGTGGGATGAAATCCTTGACTTGATTTTTTGTTGGGTCTGGCCCACATATAAAAGGCTGCATGGGCACCGAATCATGTAAATGACACCAGCTGAATTACAATTCGTGTGATGTTTGAGCTTATACGTTCTCCCCCCATGGTCAAAAGTTTTGGTTTGAATGGTCGTATCACAGGCTGTGCACGTTCCACATCTGTGGTGTCCAGTTGGCCTCTGGTGGCTGATGTCATCAATCAAACTGAACTGCCCCTTCACTCTTTCAAGAGAGCCAAAAACATAAGAGACATGGTGGTCCATTCCTATCTAGAACCAGCAAGTCAACCAACTATAACATCACTCTGGAATTTGCCCCCGGTGGTTGGACACCACAGATGTGGAACGTGCACAGCCTGTGATACGACCATTCAAACCAAAACTTTTGACCATGGGGGGAGAACGTATAAGCTCAAACATCACACGAATTGTAATTCAGCTGGTGTCATTTACATGATTCGGTGCCCATGCAGCCTTTTATATGTGGGCCAGACCCAACAAAAAATCAAGTCAAGGATTTCATCCCACTGCAGTAGAATAAGATGCAAGATAACAGGGGCCCCTTTGGTTGATCATTGGTTGACAGCAGGACACTCAGTTACAGACCTACGTTGGCTTGTGATTGAGAAAGTTACCTTAGGGAGAAGAGGAGGAAATTTCCCAGCAATATTAAATACACGTGAGTCAAAATGGATGTCCCTTCTGGACTCCATTAATAATGGCCTGAATGAACAGGACAGCAGTCTAGCACAGTTAGCAGCATTAGGACAACGTTAATACACCCTTGGCTGTTGTCCACTTGGACTGCCTTCGTTTTTTCATGTTAAGATGACTGTTCAGAGCATTATTGTAAATGTTGTCCACTTTGACCTCTTGCATTGAGAGTCACTGGTTTTTACATCATTAACATATATGTAGTAGAATGTTTACTATCCTCTGACTCATTGCTCTTTGTTTTACTGTCTGTCTGGTTTTATCCTCCTGCGAGAGAGATACACCAGCTAATCCTTTTTCTCTATTTAGCAAAAAGTTACTTTAATACTTGGTTCTTCTAAAATTTGGTTTTTTCCTCCTGTGTGAGGGATGCACCAGTATTTTTTGAGCGTATCTGTGAGCTGTTTTATAATACGTTCCACAAAAAACCCCAAATTTCTGGCACGAATTTAATTCAATCCGGATAGGCACACCTATCTCGTAAGTAACTCCTCTATTTCTATGAACCTGCCATGATGCATCTTCTACTTTGGCCACTCCCCAAACTCCGCGTTCTAGCCGTTGCGGAGTTCGTGAGCAAATCGATGCAGACTGCGCTGCCAGCCTTTGCTGTGAGTAACTGTCCTTTCAATGACAGTGATGCCCTGACCAACCAGTGGTTTTTACTAAATTGATACCACTGTGTCCTTCCTTTCAGGATTCATACGCAAGCGCCGGAGGCTCCTGCATGCTATTCCAAACAGCGTTACCTGTCTCATGCTGATGTGAGTAATTTCCGTTGTTAATGTCGGGAATGCACGCGACTCGCTTGCTGTCTAATTCTAAACGATACAAATGTATCCTTTGTTTCAGAATCTACACGCGAGCGCCGGAGTTGCAACCCCGCTCTAATTCACAGTGTGTGTTTGATTATTTTCCGCTCCTCTATGCATGACGGAGTTTGATAAAACTTGCTGTGAGTAACTGCCCATTCAGTTATCAGTAATGCCGTAATTAGTGACTTTTGTACCGTAATGACACAACTGTGCCCTTGCCTCTTAGGATTCACACGCAAGCACTGGAGTCTAAAGCACGCTTTTTAAACAGCGCTGCCCGCTTCACTTTTTATGTGAGTAAATGCTATTATCAGTGTCGGTAATGCACGCGACTCGCCAATTGTTTTTTAAAACAATACAAATATATCACTTATTTTCAGAATATATACGCAAGCGCCGGAGGTGCAACCCGCCTCTAATTCAGTCCATGTGTTCTACTACTCCGCTCTTCTATTATGACGGAGATTGATTAAAGTCACATTGAGGCCCTACGCCTCAATTTCTAGTGAGTATTAGTCATTCAATTTGTTTAACCACGAGACTTTTTTTGGCTGCATACCTGTAGCGTCTACCATGTATGCTTACCACACCTAGTATTCTCTCTTTCCAGTTGAATATTGGAGCAGCGCTACTTTTTCTCGGCATCAAACGTAGACCTGGTTGACAGGCAGGAGCACAGCACTTGTAGGTAATTATCAGGACAATTTTTGTCCCGCTGTGAAATTCAACACTCCCTAGTTTACCTTATGATTCTGGGTACAACCCCTTAAGACAGAAGTATTTTATTTACATTTTTTATTTATTAGAATAGCCAATCTTCTTATAGTTATGTTTGTCTCCTCTGTAGCTGAGGTTCCCACTTCGTTGGACTGACCACTACTTCCTGGTGTGGCGGCCATACCCTGTACAGAGCCCGGCTGGGCCGTACCCCATGGTAAACCTATTTTAGTTTCTCTCTAATAGATAGGATGAACAACTGTCGTCCTCATTGTGTACTAAAATCTAATTATTCCTCACACAGATCTGCCCCTTCCCCCCCCTTCTTCAGTATGATGTCCTGATGAAGACCCCGCTTAAGGACTTTAACTAGCCTACCAATAGGGGTCGAAACGTCGACTTTTTTCTTCCTTGAGATTCCGGCACACCCCCAACTTGTCAAGCAATTAGCTGTGACCGTTGAATATGATTTATTGACTATGTGTGAAATTCGCCTTAAAAAATTTTATTTGGGCACTTGTATTGTAATTATTCTGTACTGTTACTGAATTTGGATGTTAACCTTCTCAACACTGTGTTAATATTTCTTACTCCCTTTTCACTTCCCAGAGCACTACCTTCCCTTCCTTCTCTTGGGGCTTGTCATTTTGCATAAATTAATTCATTAATTTGTCAGCATTTACGCTGTGTTCTTGGTAATAAATCATATATACCAATTTCAAAATTATTGTCTATGTTTATCTAAATGATTCTTTGGTAATTTCACTTTAGTGTATGTCTTTTACAATACACTTCCCTTACGGGGACCCCTCTTATATGTACAGCATAGCACCCAGGTCCCCGTGACTACATGGGTTTAACCCCCATCCTTGTATAACCTGATACTGAAGGGACTTCCCTCTAAACCAGTCCAGCTGGTTCTCACACTGAGACTTCAAAGACTTCAAAGACTTTTCACTGTATAAGAAGGGGCTGTGTCCCCTTCCAAAATGTTCTTGTTTCTGACTTGAATCTACCAGGGGCGGGCGCTGCCCAGCCCCTGGATGCCTGGAGGACTTCTAGGGGACCCCTCTGCCTTGCTGGGCTGATGTGGACCTTGCCCAGCCCCTGGGCACTTGATGGACTTTCACTAGAGACCTTTGCCTATGGTCCCCTCCTTGCAGACTCCTAAGGACTTTGTCTTGTTTTTGGCTAGGGCTTATTATAGCCTAAAAGCGCCTGGAAGCGCTTGGTCTGCTGCTCTAGCGCTAGGAGCGCTGTGGATTGTACTCTAGCGCTGATGAGCGCTTTATTTTTGTTCTAGCGCTGGGTTCTTCTGTTAAGCGCTGGGAGCGCTCCTATCCCCGTTTATTGGGTTAATTTACGGGTGCCACCCCGCTTTAAGTTAATTATTTGGAGCCGGTGCCCACCCGGCATTGCCCTGTGTTGTTCACCGCCGCTGCCCGGAGCCAGGAAGATGCCCAGAAGTTGCTGTTCGTCCGCGGTGAAGATCGAGCCCGCTGCGCTCTGATTGGGTGAGAGAGCCGAGCCCCCTCACCAGAGCCGCGACGGGATTGGCCCGTGGATCATCGCATTATCGGCGAGGCCGCGCTGCCATTGGTTGGCAGCCTCGCGTCAAGAGGAGCTTGTCGCAGGAGCCGCGACATGATTGGCTGGGCCGCCCCGGAGGCCGGGGCATGAGGGAAGAGGACGAGAGAAGATGGCGGCCGTTGCTGGGGCTCCCGTGTGCCGCGTGCCGAGGGAGCCCCGAGTGAGGGAGCCCTGCCCCGGGTGAGGAGAAGCGGAGGAGAGGCATCGCTTGCTGAGGCGGGGCCCCTGGTCTGGAGGGAGCCCCGAGAGACGGTGGAGCCATGCGGTGGGGGCGCGGGGCACATTGCCGGTGCCCGCCCCAGCCCAGGCCACCGGCCGGCAAAGAGGAGAGCCCCGCTGCCCAGAGATCCGGTGAGTGTGTGGCAGCAGTGGAAGGGGAGGGGCACCGGGACACGTTGCCGATGTCCGCCCCCCCCCTCCCCGAGTAGCGGGAGCTCGCGCTCATGGTCGGTGTAAAGCCACGAGGGCTTCAAGGGCGGCCCCGGTTGGCAGTGGGTCACCCCAACGTGCGTAGAGCCCTGAGAGGCTCCCGGCCCCATTTTATGTTTAGAGCCACGGAGGCTCTAGGGGGCTATTCTTGATTTACGAGCCCTGAGAGGCTCGAGGGCCAGCTCGTTTGTTTTCAGAGCCTGCTGAGGCTCTTGGGGGCCATGTTAGTTAAGCGGGGGCGTCGGGGCACATTGCCGGTGCCCGCCCCCTCCTGCCTGCAAGAAGCTTGTGTTATGCCCAGAGCCTGTGTGGCTCCAGCGTGGCGCAATTTGCGCCCCAGGGTCAGTGAGGGCCCTGGTGCAGTTTTGATGATTCCCCAGCTGCCCAGCACTTTGTGGGCAGCTGCCACGTTTAGGCTTTTTGTACTTTGAGACTGGCGCTGCATGGCAGTGCACCCTGACTTTGGACTTAGGGTATCTTTGCCCCACAAGGCCAGTTGGCCTAGGGACTGCCATAGGTAGTGGCTTATGTGAGTTTTGGCACATTGGTATGGTTATTGCACCTCTGAATGTGTTATTTTGCATTATGTGCTATTCCTGCACCTCTGAATGTTTTAGACATCATGTGAATTTTGCGCTATTGTATTGCTCTGGCACCTCTGAATGTTTTTATGCATTATGTGTCTCTTCCTTTTTCCTGCGCTGCACCTCTGAATGTTTTAGGCATCATGTGTTTCTCCTTATTACTCCTCTGAATGTGGTTCATGCATCATGGGTAATGTGTTCTGGTATACCCCTAAATGTATTTTATTCTTAGGTGGTTGTCCTTTTTAGTACAGGTGGTCCTAGTAAGGTCCTGGTTCCTGTTACTAGTGGATACTGGTTGTGATCTTTTTGATTACCATTTTATGTTTATTATTTCTTATTCTAAAAGTACTATATCTGATTATGACAGTGGCCCATGTGGCCCTGTCTTGTGAATAATCCCATGTGAATATTGCCCGGGCCAGTTGGCACAATGTATATGTGTGATTTTATCTGATGTGTTTTTACAATACAAAAGTTCTTTTTATAATAACCTTGTGTGGAGTCTCTTTTGTGGTGTGCCTAGTATGTTGTTGCTGTTGTGCGCTAACGCAAATGCTTTACACATTGCCTCCGAGTTTAACCTTACTGCTTGTGCCAAGCTACCAAGGGGGTGAGCAGGGGTTATCTTGGCGTGTGACTTCCTTGCCCTGACTAGAATGGTGGTTTCTGCCTGGCTTTGGCGTAAGCCTTAGCCTACCAGAAATTGCCAGTTCTAACACGGAGTAGTCGAGATTTCGACTGGCCCGCGCATGCGCACTTTTGAGACCCCCCCCCCCCCCCCCTCCCCTCTACAGTAATGTTGGACATAGGCATGGAGCTGGGGCCCCGGGTGTAAAAATGGGCAGATATCAGTCTGCTCTTTAGCCAATCCTGGCGCAGTGGCGCTGCTAACGCCGCGCCAGGATTGGCTACTCCAGCTGGATGGTGCCGCGCGTGGTGTTGGCTGCTGTAAGGCAATGTCACCAGTGATTGGCCAAACTGCGCGTGCTGGAATCATGGCACATGGCAGTCAACAACTGTAAGTGAAAGTGAAAGTGATGATGTGTTCATGATGAGTCATACAGTGGGCGCGTGACTGTTGTTGTTGGACTCGTCATGACTCGTGAGTTGTGACCAGACGTGTGTTTATCAGCGCACTGGTGTCTGCCACTGGACCGCCTGCCTGGACCTGAGTGTGACAGTTGACATCGGCAAGACCGCGCCCCCCCCCCACGTAAGTTATGCTGCCACCAGCCAATAATTTACGTGTGTGATGATTTTATGTGTGTGTGTCTAATACACTATACTTTTTTTAAATTTGTAATTAAGCACGACGGGAGGGGGAGGGGACGAATAAGATAAAGATAATAACTGAATTGAATAAGGACTTGTCTTGATCACTCAGAATCACCCTGTGCGCGCGCTAGAAGTGAGGCCCGTGATCTAACTGGCTGAGGTGGAATAGAGTGCAGGATGGGACGGAATGAATTGAATGGGAAGGGGAGGGGATTGACAGAAGGGGAGAGGATTAAAGAGTGATGGAGAAAAAGGGAACTTAAAAGAAAGGGGGAGAAGGGGATATGAGAGGAGAGATAGGAATGTAAGGTAGAGAAGGAAAAACGGGAAAGAGAAAGGAAAAGGGAAGGGAAGTTTCAAGTCAGTATCAAGTCAGTATCAAGCCAGTATCAAGTCAGTTTAAAGTTTGGTTTCAGTTCAGTTTCAAGTTCGGTTTTCATTTGGTTTCTATACTCACCTCGTCCCTTTCACCCAGCCCCACCCATTTCTTTTTGGAGCCTGTGAGGCCCCGGCCCCCTCGGTCTCTCCCTCTCGGGGGGCCTTGGCTCCAGCCGCCATCAGTGGTCGTCTCCGTCCGGTGCTCATGAGTGCAATGCCGAGGCTGCCTGATTACCAGCCTTGTATACCACGGACACGTCACAATAGAAAACTTCAACCTGTCATCATGCATCACCGGTTTATGGGCGATGACAGGTGTTGCAGTGTAAGGGGGGGAGAGCAGGCGAGGCACGGTTTTAATTCAATCCCCTAAAAAAAAGCAAAAATCTATTTAATCACAAAAGGATCCTGCGACGAGCCTCAAAGACAATCTAATCTTGCCCGACCTTCTACCCCCACAGTGGCCTCTCCTTGTCTCTGCTGAGGCGGAAGCCTCCCCTCTGCACTTAGCCTCGACCTTGTGACATCACAGTGGAGGGACTGGCACGTCACATGTGTTCCATCCACACGATTCCCCTGTTGGTGCTGGCCTGAACCTCGTGACATCACAGTGCAGGGCCTGGCACGTCACAGGTGTTCCATCCACAGGATTCCCCTGATGGTGCTAGGCTGGGCCTCCTGACGTCACAGTGGAGGGCCTGGCACGTCACAGGTGTTCCATCCACAGGATTCCCCTGATGGTGCTAGGCTGGGCCTCTTGACGTCACAGTGGAGGGCCTGGCACGTCACAGGTGTTCCATCCACAGGATTCCCCTGCTGGTGCTAGGCTGGATCTCGTGACATCACAGTGAAGGGCCTGGCACCTCACAGGTGTTCCATCCACAGGATTCCCCTGCTGGTGCTAGGCTGGACCTCGTGACATCACAGCGAAGGGCCTGGCGCCTCACAGGTGTTCTATCCACAGAATTCCCCTGCTGGTGCTGGCCTCGACCTAGTGACGTCACAGTGAATTGCATGGCACGTCAGAGGTGTTCATTCCACAGGATTCTGCTGCTGGGAAGGCGGCCCTAAGGCTGTCACAACTTGCACACACACACATCCATACAAGCACGTGCGAAGTCACTCACATAGGGGGGTCATACGCTACAATTTATTATGAACTTTACCAAGAGAGCCCAATGAGGGCCACTCTTCATTGGTCACAGTGAGATAACTTCGAATCAATCACACCCGGGTGCAGTTGTTGCGTCCCTGCTGATAGATGGGTCTCCCCTCGTGGACGGTACACCATTCACAGCAGGAGCTCTCATTCTTCACCAGGCTCGTATTGTCGAGTGAGCCTCAGTTAGAACTAAAGGTCCATCAAAGTGAGTGCAGCTGTACTTCAGTCTGCAACAGAAATTTGCAAAGTGCTGAATTAAACCCTTCCTTCGACCTGATGCTAGAAAGGTGCCAGGCTGCTCCCATGAAGCAAAGCTCTGGAACATTTAGTAAATGAACGAAGTGACTAAGCAATTTGCGAACTTCTGGTTATATTTACCTACACGGGAACTCCAAAAAGAATTATCGTTCCAGGCCCTGGGCTTGTAAGCAGGAACATCTGTGGCGTGGGAGGGGTGATTATAAAGTAGACTAAATCATTTCGTTTGATGCGCAAATGGTAATATTTATGATCTATTTCATAACTAAACAAAAGTTTGTATATTGCACCCTTGTCGACCACTATCCAGCATGCCTCACGTACAAACGACAGGAAATGTTTCGAATTTGACTCCGTGCAAAGATAATTTCAGAGCATTAAAGGGCTCCCTAATTCCGAAAGAGTTTTTGGGACCAAAAAAATGTGTAATGAACTATACAAATAAATTTGCACATTACAAAATATAGGCATTTGCGGGCACTAGTACTTCGACCACACTAGGCGCAGGTTACTAAATGGTATGGTAGTTTGTGTTGTGGGCATTGCCAAGTGCTTGTGTGAAGAAGAGGCCTGGCAGAAAAGGATCAAACATAAACGGTTCACGAGGAGGGTGGAATTGTCCCACAAATGGTTGAGTGAACCTGGCACAAGATGGCTCCGCGGAGAATCCCACGGAGGAGCGCGCGAGGGGCGCGAGCCCCGAGAGCAGAATGTTGTAAACAATGTCACCGGAAGCGCCCTTAGTCCACGGCACAGCTTTTAAGTTTGTGATACAATGTGAAGAGGGCTTTGAAGAGCCAGGCCTGTTTATAATTATGCAGAGCGGCTGTCATGGCGGCGTCCAATCCCTAATGAACTGCCCCCCTGCTAAAAGGCCCGACTTAATGGACATACTTGAGTGTTTCTGATTAAAGTAAAAAGAGGATTCATTGTGTGTGTAGAGGGTGGGGGTGGGGGTGGGGGTTTTGTGAAGGGAAACACTTTTCTCCTATCCTTTTGGACTTTTTCACTCACGAAGTTCCTAGGGTCGAAATGTCGACGCATATCATAGGTCCAGAACCACCGGGATCCCAATAGGAACACTAGGAATCCTTGGTTGAAACTAAATATCTGGCCAATGAAACACCTGTATATATTTGTACATATGAAATCTCCTTACACTGTGTAAATTTCACTCATTGAGCACTTTTCACTACAATGTCACAATATTGCACTTTATATGACGGTCTTATCATGCATTGTATGCTATCCTGTAATGAAGTAATTCGGATTCAATTGGAAGAAATGTTATAATTTGCACAATATAATTCTTTGATCTTACGACTCTGTATTTTGAGCATTTATTTCTCAATCTAGGTGTGTATCAGAGAGCATTTGTGTTAGATTGCATTAATAAGCATTGTTCAAATAACCTGTCTTACCCAACAGAACCACTTTTGAGCTTAACCCTTTCGGAGTAGGTCCAAGGCTGATTTGCAAATTGCTGGTTCCTATCTGAGGTGGCACGGTGGGCAAAGAAAGAATGAACTGGATTGTGGCCTAGAATCATTACCAGTGGCAGAAATTAATTTCAAGCATTAATTCCATCACTTTTTTGTTTTTAACAGTGCTATGCTCTAAGAGTGATGGGTATGCGCAGGTGTGGGTCCCATGCCCACTGCGCCATAGGACTCACACCTGAAGAGGCCCAAATAGGATGAAACCAAAGTGGAGTTAGCTGTGTTCTAGTTCAGAAGGGACCTGACCTGACAGCTCAGGCTGGACTGAACCTCTTTAAACAGGTCTAAGGGTGATTTGCATATCCCTGTTGCCTGTCTGCAGTGGGGTGGAGGCCAAAAAACACAATGGACTAGATTGTAGCTGAGAGTAATTACTATGAGCAGAGATTCATTCAAGCAATGGACCAATCACTGTTTAGTTTTCCTCAGTGCAGGTATGCCCGGAGGTGGTCCCACTTCCACTGTGCCACAGGACTCGAGCTGCACTTTGCTGAAAAGGTCCAAATAGGCTGAATCAAGTCTGGGGTTCTTTGTGTCTCTGTTCAGAAGGGACCTGGCTTGGCAGTCCTGGCTGGACTGTTTCCATTGGAGCCTAACTAATGCTGATTTCATATGGTTGGTTCATTATGAGGTGGCATGGTGGGGAAAAAATGAAGGCCTAGATTGAGGTACGGAGTAATTACTAGTGTCTGGGTTTAATTCAGACATCCACCCATAATGTTTTTGTTTTCCTTAGTGCAATGCCCGGGCATGGTTCCATGATCACTGTGCTACTGGGCGCAAGCGGTACCCTACTGAAGAAACCCAAATTAGACTAAACCTGATCTGGGGTTGCTTGTTTTCCTGTTGCTGCATGTCCTGACTTGGGAGTTCCATGTGAATTGTTCCTATTAGAGCAGGAGAAAGGTTTGTACCTCCTTGAAGTGGAATGCTTGTCAAATAACAATGGACTGGATTGTTGCCAAGAGTAACTTCCAGTGGCTGAAAATAATTCAAGCAACAAACCCAGCACTTTTTTTTTAATTCTAAAGAGGCTGGACATTGCCAATTTGCACAGGGCAAGCATGCAGTCCGAACACGCAGATGAAAGTCATGAGTGGGTGGAGGACATTCCTCATCTCCACTGCAAAATCCCCTCTGGTGGTCTGGAGGTGGACTGATGAGGGTGTCATACGGTTCTGACACAATAGGTCAGCTGCTACGATGGGTGCTTTCACATTTTTTATAAGTGACATAATAGCATTGAAATTACCTAAAGTCTACAGGTCTGAATTGCAAAGCTTTACCTGTGGGTAAGTGTGACAATGCCTCACCCCTCATGGAACACATCCACTTCCAGATCCAGCCCAACCCTAGAACGACGCTCCGCTGAACACTCGCCTACAGACCTCCTGGACCCCATCTCCTTTCATCAACATCATCGCAGACTACATCGCTCCTCACGCCTTCGTCTGCATGGACTACATACTGCTCGGAGACCTGAACTTGCACCTAGACAATCTCGGTGATCCCAACACCACCGCCCTCCTGGAGAACCTCATCAACATAGGACTGAAGCAACTTATCTCCACCCCCATATACACTGCAGGACACACACTCGACCCCATTTTCGCCTGGAGGAAACGACATTCGCATCAGCCACACCAAGGAACCGCTCTGGACAGACCACCACTGCATCCATTTCTCCTTATCGAAACCCACCCCACACAAGCGCATGCTGCTCGTCCCATGCAGAAACTGGAACAAAGTTTTCTAAGAACACCTCACCTCCACCCTCAGCTGCACTCCTCCCCCTACTACTACAGACGCCAACACAGCAGCAAACAATCTCCACCACAGGATCGCCAACTGCGGCAACATGCTTCCCCCCTCCAGAACACCACCAGACGATACAACACTAAAGCCACCTGATTCATCATGGAGCTCTGAGAATCCAAGCACTCTTGCAGACGACTGGACAAAACGTGGAGAAACAGCAAAACCCCGTAAGCACGCTCCGCCTACAAGGCCACCACCACGGCACACCACCAACTCATCAAATCAACAAAGAGAAACTTCATCCAAGACAGGATCCTCTCCAACTCCCACAACTCCAAGGAACTCTTCGCAATTTTATTATTTTTTTTTAAAATATTTTTTTATTTTTAAAAATAATACACATACAATACTTGCACTGAGTCCCCAAACTGCACCACAAATCTATGCACATCCTCCTGAAACATGAAAAGGCCAACAATAATAACGACATTTGAGTTCAGGGATCCTCCAACACTTCCGGAACAGCCGTAGACATTGGGGGAGTACAGATGTCACGCCTATAGGTATTCCAAGGCCCCCAGATCTTTCCCCATTTCTTGGGTCTACCCCTTGCCACATACACTGCCCGCTCTCGGAACATGCACCAATCCAGATCATTCATCCATTTCCCAACTGCGGCGGCTGAGCCGCACCCCACAACTGAGCTATATTGCATTTCGCTATACTACAAGCCAACGTTGTCCACACCTTTCCATGAGCATTAAGGTCGGTCGGGTCCCAAACATTCAAAAGACAACGTCTCGCTTCCAATTCAAATCCCACTCCCCACACCTCTCTCACCTTGGCATGAACAGCCGACCAATACCTTTGAACGTGGGCGCTCTCCCACAAAATATGAAAAAAGGTTCCCAACTCACCACACCCTCTCCTGCACTCTCCACTGTCAGCCAAAGCCATTAGCACTAGCCGAGGGCCCGTTTCATAACTGCGATGTAGAATCTTTAGTTGAACCAGGCGAAGCCTCATCTGGACAGCCACAACCCGTGGAGAGGCCACCGCCTCCCTCCAATCCTCATCGTCAAGCAACAAACCGTCGGCCGTCCATTGATCTCTGAGGGCCACCAACGGATCCTCCGCATGATTAACTAACTTCTTATAAACCAAATAAATCGCTTTCGTCGGGAGGTGACCATCGAGCACCCTATCCTCCAACGGGGAGGCTTCCGGGGGCATCCCTCCAGGGGGAATTGTTAGCCAGAAGCGCATTCCGAATCTGAAAATAACGGAACCTCTCACTCCCGTGTATCTGATATCATTCTTGCAGGGTCTCGAAGGGGAGAATACCTTCCTTCCCCCAGAGATCCCCCACCCGGGAGATCCCAATGAGGTCCCACTTGTCGAATCCTTTAGATTTCCACAGGCCGCCTAACAGTTCCGAGTTCCAAAGGGGAGTTGCCAATGTAATTTTCCCCTCACAGCCAAGGGAGCGGCTCGCCTCATGCCAGACCCCAACAGCCAGCGCCGTTGGTCCCACCAGTGGAAAACACCCCCGCCTAGCATACAGAGCCCTCATGAGTTCTCCCCCAGGAGCCTGACCACGGTCCATAATATAGCCGGGGTCAATCGGTGACCCGTAAATAGCTTGGTTAATCGCCGCCAGCTGTGACGCCCAATAGTATTTCCTAAGGTTAGGCAAGCCAATTCCACCGTCGTACCACGGCAATGCCAACTTAGCATACGCTATGCGTGGTCTACCCTCCCAGAGAAGCTGCCTCTGAAGAGACTCGATCTCCTTGAAATACGACGGCAGAACAGGGTCCATGGTGTTTTGAAGCGCATACAAAAAACGCGGGAGGGCCATCATTTTAAACAATACCACCCGACCAAGAAGGGAAAGGAGAAGCGCCTTCCAACGGTCAACATCCTGCCTAAGCCGAACCAGCGGAGGCAACAAGTTATTGGAATACCGAAACCGGGGGTCTAGTGATATGAAAATGCCTAAATATTTAAAAACAACAGTTTCCAACCTGACCGGGCATTGCGGGGGTATTTCCGGGGGGTCCCCGCTCAAAACGAACAAAATCGACTTAGTCCAATTGATGGAAAAACCTGAATACCTACTGAACACTTCCAAGGCATCCAAAAATGCCGTAAGCGATGTCCTAGGGGAGGTCAAATACAGCAAAATGTCATCCGCATAGAGAGATATCTTATCCTATCATTCAGATGTCCACCGGAGACCCCTAATCGACCTATCCCACCGGACCCAGGCCGCAAGCGGCTCAAGCGCCAACGCAAAAAGCTAGGGGAAAGAGGACACCCCTGCCTGGTGCCTCTCCCCAACACAAAGTCTGCAGACTTATGATTAGTTAGGAATACTCAGGCCAGAGGGCCTGAATACAGAAGGCGAACCCAAGAAATAAATTCCGGGCACACCCCCAACTTATCCAGGGCTGCAAAAAGATAGGGCCACTCCACCCTGTCAGAGGCCATGGTGGCGTCTAGAGAGAGCAAGATCGTCAGCTCGTGTATCTGCAACGCCCCGCTAACGACCCCATGCAGTGTTCACAAATTAAGAGCCGTGTTCCGGCGGGGCATATAGCCCGACTGGTCCGGATGCACCAGCATGGTAATCACTCTGACCTGGCGGTTTGCCATAATTTTGGGTTCAGCATTCAACAAAGAAATCGGCCGATACGACGAACACTCAGTTTTCGGTTTGCCCTCCTTATGAAGAACTATAATGTTAGCCACCCGCTGGTCATAGGGAAGCCGGCCCCTCTCCCTACTTTCCAAAAACATGCCCCTCAGAAAGGGAGCCAACTTGTTCGCATTGACTTTATACAGTTCGATTGGGAGCCCATTCGGGCCCGATGCTTTACCAGAGCGAACTCCCCTAATTGCATGGACCACCTCATCATTAGTAAGGGGAGAGTCAAGAAAACTTCTGTCATCATCCGAAAGAGCGGGCATCGGAATGTCCCTAATCATTTCCGTGTTCTCAGCCTCCGAATTCAAACACTCAGCTGCATAGATCCCCTCATAATAGTTGGCAAAGACATCCACAATTTCCTGCGGGTCAGTGACCCTATCCGCCCCAGGGGACTGAAGCACCAAGACCAGCCGTGACGCCCTGTCTCCCTTCTCCAACCAAGCTATCAATTTCCACGTCTTGTCCCCATGTTCATAAATCCTACTCTGAGTGTTCAGTAGCTGCGATCTAGCATTATCACGAGCCAATGACCGATATTCATCTGTAAGAAGACTCAAGCGATGCAACCCCTCTGGCGTGGACGCACGTGACACTTCCAACTCCAATGCATGCAAATCCGATTACAGCCCATCCATCTCAGCTCGCGCTTCCTTTTTCTTACCCGAGATAAATGAAAGCAACTCCCCCCGAAGGACTGTCTTATAAGCCTCCCATAGGGAGCATGCAGAAACCACTGAGTCAAGGTTCTCCTGAAAGTACCTGTCCGCCACCCGCACAATCTCTCTCTTGGCCCCGGGGTCCCTAAACCTCCAAGCACCTATCAGGGCAAACACGCGCCACATCACCTCCGCCAAGATCGAGAGTAAGCAAAACAGGGGAGTGATCCGACACCCCCCTAGCCAGATGGCGCACTTCCCGGACCCAAGCGGCTTGCGCCGCCGGAACCAGAACGTAATCTATTCGAGAGAGAAACTTGTGCGCCGCAGAAACGTGCGAATAATGCGCCTCGTCGGGGTTGCTGAACCTCCAGCTATCCGCCAAACTCATGGTGTCAACAAACTCAGCCAGCCACCTATGGGAGGGCAACAAGTCTCGAGCCGGGCACCGATCAATCATCCCATCAATCACTGCATTGAAGTCGCCACCAACAACCAACAATCCAACCGGCAAGGACAAAAGAATTTTCCCAAGGTCGCAAAATGTGTCTGACTGAAGGGCTGGAGGGACATAGACAGACAAAAAAGTTACTGTTCTCCCCTCCCACAAGCCAGAGACCCCGACATATCTCCCCCTATTGTCGATCCACGTAGCCTGTATAGCAAGTGGAAAGGCCTTCTTAATCAAAATCCTAACCCCTCGTGACCCAGTCGTGAAACCCGCATGCGCTGCCAACCTGTACCCCCCTCTGTGAAGTGCCATACATTGCTTACCCATGAGATGTGTTTCCTGCAGCAACACCACTTCTGGGGAGTGTCTACGAATCAATTGACTCACCATACCCCTCTTAATCTTGTCCTCTAGACCGTTCACATTCCAACTCAGTGTGGAGATCCCCATAACCCCTTTAACGGAGGACATTTAAAGAAAAACAACCAAGATTATAGTGCCAAAGCACCCAGTGCCAAACAAAAATACATAGAAAAACACAATAACAAACCCCAACCTCAACCCCCAAACCCCCCTCCCTGCACCCCTGCATAAAGATCGCACTCATCCCCAACTAGCAGTGTGCCTGTCACCCCCAAATAACTATGTATCTAAAAATAGAACACAGAGGAGGGCCTACGGACCAGCCACCCACCCCCAGCCCACCGGCACATTAATGTAATGGGTCATCAAAAATACTGCTCAGACTCACACACCCAAAATCTGCCCATAGTCAAGGCCCAGCAATCCAACGGAACCCACCCCCGTTACGGTATGCTGCCCCTCCAACAAGCCCCACTCAACACATCATTGTTCCTCGGTCTCCCCGCGCTCCGCAGCCTCCCGGTCCGGGCAATGAAGCTTGTCCAACCAGTCCGCCACCACCTCAGGATTGTCAAAGAACCAGACCTTCCCTTCGAGATCCACATGGAGACGGGCTGGAAACATCATCGCATATCGGATACCCCGGTCCCTCAGTTTCTTTTTAATCGAGATGAACCGTTGTCGCTGCTTCTGGACCGCCTGGGTAAAATCTGGAAAGAACAAGATCTTCGAATTCTCAAACTGTAAGGGATCCGCCGAACGGGCCGCCTGCAGGATAGCGTATCGGTCACGGAAGTTCAGCACTCGGGCAATTATTGGCTGCGGAGGCGCCCCGGCCCGGGGCCTGCCTCCAGGCACTCTGTGGGCTCTCTCCACGGTGATGAACTTGCTCAGCCCCTTAGGCTTAATTTGATCAAGGATAAGGTTCGCCACGAAGAGGTCCGTCGCCTGCCCCTCCGATTTCTCCAGAACACAAAGGATGCAGACATTATTGCGTCGAACCCGCCCTTCATAGTCATCCAGTCGCCGGTCCACAGCATCCCTCGCGGAGCGAAGATCACCCACCTCACGCTGAAGCTGGCTCACATCATCTATAAGGCTAGTCGTCTTAAGCTCTACTGATTTAACCTTCTCACTGGCCTTCGACAGGTCGGCCCTGATCAGTCCCATCTCAATCGACACCGTGTCGAGCTTGGCATCCAGAGTCTCCATTTTCTGCCCCAGGGACGTGCGGACCCCAGTGATCGCTGCCATCAGATCTGTCAATGTAGGCTCCTCGGCTCCAGTATTATCGTTCGCTCCGCCACTCGGACCCCCCTTAGGGTCAGCCGGCGAACCCCTAGGCAGGGTATATCTGTCCAGCTTGTTGGACTGGACTTGCCGGGCCCCCCTGGTGGTCTTGGGGCCCTGCCGCTCGGGGTCCGTCTTCGTCGACATCGTCGCAGTTCCAAACCTCGGCCCAGCAGAGCACTTTCGGCTAAACCACACTCTCCGACCCAACTTTCAGGAATCCCGGGACCGAGCCCACCAGTAGCAGCGGCACAGCAGCTCGGCACGTGAATGTAGACCTCCGTCCAATCCGGACCGCACCACCACCTACAACAACATGCAGAGGCTCAGCCAGCCCAGGCGCCCCTTCTCGCAGGATCTTCAGGCGGGACTCCACTCCCCGCACACGGGGGTCTCGACCACCTCTAAATTGACCCACAACCAACAGTCAGAAGGCAAAGACTCTTCGGTTCCCGGCCCCTAGTCGTCCACATCAGCAGTCAGGGCTCCACTCCTCAACCGTGGGCCCACTCCTCCAGCAGACCTCCAGAGGCCACTCCACAGGACCTCACTGCCCTCTGGCGCAATTCTGGCGCCCAACTGCAGTCGGGGTAAGGGCGTAGCTGCTTCTCACCCCCCCGAGCCACGATCCAGGCAATGCCAACGATGGAAGGGGAGGCCCGTTCCAAGCCCCCGGGCAGCTCCCCAATCAGGTCAGCGCAAGGGCAAGAGCACCGGCTCCCGGGGCTCTAACGGGGCAAATCTCAACCCCCCTCCCAACCAGTGGGGGACCCGATCGTGCCACATAAGCCCCCGGGGCGAAACTCAGGCCCGCCCGCCTACCGGGCCAGCAACAGGCCGTCCCAGGGGCCGATGTTATCGCACTGCGGCCGGGGGACCAGGCCACGCAAGTCCCCGGCTTCAAATGGAGTGTAGGCCGCACTTGCCGAGAGGCGCTACGCAGTCCAGAGTGGGTCCCAAAAATCCGGGGTGGCACTGGTGGGCACCGCTTGGCTTCCCCCGCCCGAATAACGAGGCGGGGGACAGGATGGGGAACAGGATGTGGTGCCGGCGGAGCTAGGAGGACCGGAGCTGTTCTTCAGGCGGCCATTACAGTCACCGGCTCGGCTCCTCCCCCTCTTCGCCATTTTAAAAGAATTCACCAGAGCCAACAGCAAAACTACCGACGTCCTGCCCTCCCAAGACCTCTGCAACATATTCAGCTTCTTCTTCCACCACAAGATCAAGTCTCTCTATGACAACTTTGACGACCAAGTCCACGGCACCCCCTCTAAACCCCCACCCAGCGACGCCATCCAACAGACTCTCCTCACTTGGACCCCCCTCACCACAGAAGACACCGCAAAGACTTTGAAAAGCATCCACTCCGGGGAACTTATTGACCCCTGCCCGCCGCACATCTTCCACAGGGCCGCCACCACCATCGCACCCGAACTGCACCAAACTATCAACTGCTCTCTCGAGATCGCCACATTCCCTGACGAATGGAAATGCTCAGAAGTCAAACCCGTCCTCAAGAAGCCCTCCGCAGACCCTTTTGAGATCTCAAGAACTTCAGTCCCATCTCACTACTCCCTTTCGCCACCAAATTCATTGAGAAAGCCGTCAACACCCAGCTAGCAAACATCATAGAAACCAACAACATCCTAGACACCTCTCAATCCGGATTCCGCAGCAACCACAGCACGAAGACCGCCTTCGTAGCTGCCACCAACGACATCTGTGCCCTCCTAGACCAAGGCCACACAGCAGCCCTCTTCCTCCTGAACCTTTCAGCAGCCTTCGACACCGTCTCCCACCGCACACTAGAGGCCAGACTCCACGACGCCAGCATCTAGAGAACAGTCTTAGACTGGATTCGATCTTTCCTTTCAGGCAGAACACAAAGAATAAGACTTCCACCCTTCCTTTCCGAACCTACATAGATCAGATGTGGAGTATCCCAAGGATCCTCCCACAGCCCCCTGCTCTTTAACGTCTACCTGGCCCCCTTTAAATCCATTGTCAGCAAACACAGACTCAATATAGTCTCATACACCAACAACAACCAGCTCATCCTGTCTCTCACCAAGGAACCCGACATCACCAGGTACAGATTCCAAGAAGGAATGACAGGCTTCGCAACCTGGATGAGCAGCAGCTGCCTGAAGCTCAACTTGGAGAAAACAGAAGTCATCATCCTCTGCTCTATCCTCTCCACATGAGATAACACCTAGTGGCCCTCCTGCCCTCGGAAACCCATCCACCCCAACGGACCACGCTCGCAACCTCAGCATCATACTCGACTCTTCACTCACCATGAACCACCAGATAAATGCTGTGTCCTCCACTTGCTTCAACACCCTCTGCATACTTCGCAAGACCTTCAAATGGATCCCTGCCGATGCCAGGAAGACCGTCACCAATGCACTCATCACCAGCAGACTGGACTACGGAAACTCCCTCTATGCCGGAATCAACAAAAAACTCCTCCGCAAACTCTAGACCGTCCAGAATGCCTCAGCCAGACTTATCCTCAACATCCCACGACATGAACACATCACCCAACACCTGCGCGACCTCCACTGGCTACCCGTCGATAGAAGAATAACCTTCAAATTGCCCACACACGCCTACAAAGCCCTCCATAACGCCGGACACAAATACCTCAATGAACAAATCTGCTTCTATGCCCCCAAGAGAAACCTCCGCTCAGCCGACCTAGCCCTAGCCACGGTCCCCCACATCCACAGGGCTAGAGCGGGTGGCAGATCTCTCTCCTACCTCGGGGCTAAGACCTTGAACAAACTCCCCCACTGCATCCGACGAAGCCTGACACTGCACCATTTCTTTGAATAAACTACGGAGCTGCATGCACCCCCTCCCCCAGCACCTTGAGACCCTCACGAGTGAGTAGCAGGCTTTAAAACCCCTGATTGATTGATTGACAGGCCCCCAAAAATTCAGTGGTAATTCACAGCTGAGTCTGAAGTAAGATATGCTGACTGAAAGAGAACTTTATCAATTGGATCCTGAGCCCTCAGGGGCTGCATTTTTACCACAGCGGGGAGAAAGTAATCACCACAAGTTCCTCAACATGAAAAACATTTTCTCTGTGCAAAAATGTCTTCCTCTACACCCACGCTATCTACATGGTGGCAGCAGAGTAGCATGGGCTGCCAGTGAAAGTATCCTTTCACTTAAAAAAAGAAAAAAAAGAAAATTGTGCACCTATTAAAATTCTGCACCCCTAAATATGCCCCTAAGAATTTTACAGTTGTGGCAACAGCCCCTGTGCCCCCCGCCCCCAACCCACACTACGCCACTGCATGGTGTTACTCAATGCCAGCAACATACTGGCTAAAAAATGTTAGCCAGGGATACATTATTAATTGGCTTTTCTGGTAGCGTAAGTATCTTGTTCAAAATAAAAACAATGTTGTAGGCATCTCTTACATATGATGCTATCTTGTGACAGCTGAGTCCATCTATTTCATCATCACAAAAGAAGGGCATGCACGCGTTTGAAATATATAAATACATCTATCAGCGGTAGCATGGGGCCCTGAAAATAATGGGGCCTGGGACAAAAAGCCCCAGCTACTCCCATCTTTGAACAGCCTAGCTGGCCATATTCTCTGTTTATACAAAATATTGAATGCCAGTAATCTGTGAATTTCTTCCGAAGAAAACTGTAAGAAATTGGGCTTTTGAGTGAGTGGGGGTGAGACCACAATAATTGTCTGGGAGAACTGTAAAGATCACTAAAATTGCCTGTGCTTAACCCTCAGGTAGCTTGCCATAAAAGCAGTCAGGTTTAACTAAGAGACACTGTGTTAAGTATTAATCCAGAACACAAACAGTAATAAAGCCAAAACACAACACAAGGGATATCCCAGATCAATATAGAAAAATAGAGTTCTATTAAGTAAATAAAATGAGACCAAAGCGACAAACATCCAATCGGTAGAACCAGACACATGAAATTTGAAAGATTTAAGTAAATATAGTGCCAAGAAGCAGAAAGTGCTAACTAGTGATATCTAGTCACACCAAACTTGGACAAAGTTATTAGTTCCAGCTGACTGCAATAGAGTGCAGGCCTGGTCCAGGGACTAGTTATCGTCTTAAATTTCAGCTGCTGAGTTCAAAACTTCAAGATTTCACAGAAGAAGTCCACTGATGGCAGCCAAGGGTGCAGGTCCTGGGGATAACCCTCTTGGGGGATCAGGAACTCACTCCAACAGAAGGCAGCAGGGCTTAAGCAAGTCCAGAAACAGGTCCAGGCAAGTCCAGTTGCAGGTCTAGGCAGGGCCAGTTGCAGCACGTTACCTACGCAATTGCAGGGATGGTCCTCTCTCCTTAAAGCAGCAAGGTAGGCCTCAAGCAACAGGGCAGTCCTCTGGCAGCAGCAAAGCAGTCCTCTCTAAAAGAAAGCAGGCCTCAAGCAGCAGACTCGTCTTTTGAAGTGGAAGCTAGTGCTTCTGAAGTCTTCCACAGGACCAGCAGTGTACCTGGTGCCACCATTTGAAGTGGGGGAAATTGCTAATCCATCCCAACATCTGGTTCTGGAAATTCCCTTCCTTTTCCCCTTTCTTCCCCTGCCAGACTCCAAGCGGTCTTGGGTGACAAAAGGCTGGTGTCAAGTTCCTTGTGAGTGTGCTGGAGGCAGCCCTTTGAAATTGGGACAGGGAACGCTCCTGGCAGGTTGTCCCTCTCCTAGCTAAACCTTTGTCCTATTGTTCATTGTCTGGGCCCGATTCGCATTCCGGATGGGGGAGCAATTAACAGCCCAGGCAGCTGTAAACTCCTAAAAGGCTTGAGAAAGTTTTGGACTGCAAAAATCTCAACTTTCTAAAAGTTTGATTTTCAAAATTGTAATCTAAATTCAACTTTACTAATAAAGAGAATTCTAAATTACAATTAATTTGAGTCCAACCATCTCATTTCTACCTGTTCCCAATCAAAAGTTAGCACTTAATAAATGCAATAAGGTAATCCAATGTTATCCTATAGGAGAGGTAGGCCCCGCATTACTGAAAAACATATTTAGGAGTTTTCTTTACCAGACAGGTAAAACTTAAAATCTTTCAAACACATGTCCTACTTTTTAAATACAATGCACTTTGAACTTTTGGGTTGTTTAGGGCCTACGTTAGGGATGAATTATGTCTATTAAAAAGGAAGGTTTAGGCCTGGCAAAAGGTTTATTTTGCCAGGTCAAATTGGCCATTTCAAAAATGCACTACAGGCTGCAATGACAGGCCTTAGACTGTTTTAAAAGCAATTTTTTGTGGGTGGCACAATGAGTTCTGTTGCCCACTAATACCAATTAATTTACAGGCTCTGGGTGCCCATGGTACCATATATGAGGGACTTACAAGTAAATTAAATGTACTACTCAGGAGTAAGTCAATTGTACCACGTTTGAGGGCAAAAGCAAAATAATTTTAGCACTGGTTAGCAGTGTAAAGTCCACAGAGTCCTAAAAGCCAACAAAAACTAATTTAGCAAGCAGGAGGAGAAAATGCAAAACTTTTTGGGGAAAAACACACAAAGGCTGTTATGTCTGACCAGTACCATAACTTGACTGCACATTGAGCAAGCACTGCCATGCTAAATAACTTTGCCTTTCATTTTATTGGGGAAAAAGTGGCTGTGTTAATTTACGAGGGCCTAGAGGCAGGGCTGATTGGGCTATTTTAGAAACTGAAAAGCCTTGTTGTCAGAGTGTCAGAACTGAAACTTTAGGAGCGCTATTTGAAAGGGGTCTTATCTGTCACTCATCATCCTCTATTCGAGGAAGAACAAGATGTCATTGGGACAGCTTGTACCCGCTCATGAACTATGAATCAAAATGGCTCCTCTGTCCCTAGAATTTCTTTCCCCAGGGCGCAGCACAAAGAACAAAGGCAAACCACTGACAGAGGGAGGACAGCCAGGATGAAGAGACCATTTTTTCTGAAATACCACTAGTTCAACACAAAGAACCTTCCAGAAACAGAATGTAATTCCTTCGGGAAATCGTCACCACAAAATTATCCAAGTGGGCTGTAATGTTGGGAAAGGATTCTCGCCAAGCAAGGCAGGATTTGCTCTCCCCACAGGCAGATCAACGTTTCTTCGCTGAGAACATATGACGGCGTAGCACCCCAAACTCTACTTCAAGAGATCTGTCAGAGCTGAGCCCCAGTCTTTTAATTTTGAATGTGTTACCATTTGAGATAAGGAATAAACCTGACGTCATTGTTGGCTGCAGGTGGCATTTATCTTGTTGGAATGCAGGAACAAACAAAATGGCTGACATTAATACCAGTTTATAACTTAAGCAAATGGTGCATGGCCTTCGAAACCAAGGATGGAGCCACACTAAATAATTGTGTTTGTACAACCAGAACGTGTCTATCCCCGACTGTGTTGTGTCACAAAGTGTGTAAATAGCCCACAACATCCACCACTTCCAAGGGACCCTGGGTACTGATTTTATTTCAAGCCTGGGGAGGAGCTGCCCCCAAAATGGAGGGTGCTGCAATGGAGGATTAGTTCTTGTAATAGACCTAACTGGGCTGCAGTGGGCTTCTCAGACTCTGCAAGCCATAAAGCCACAGTGTCTGCTGCTCTAATGATGGTTGTGGCATTTGTGGTGGTATTGTTTCAGTTCTTTGAGCAGTGCAGTAGAGTCAAGTAAGATGCCCTTTAGAAATCAGTGTATGCAGTGATGGAGGCGAGAAATGTAGGTGAGAGAACAGAGCATAGACGTTTTGAAATATGCTTTGTGGAGGTGAGGATTGAAATTCTGCTGAAGTGAAAGCTATTAATAAGCTGTTTTTATTGTATTTTTAACAATAGACCTAACAAGCATTTGAAGAGCCAAAAGGTCTCACACCTTTGTGACCACTTGTCTTTGCTGGTAGTTTTTAGGGATGGATGCTCTTCAGCATCCCCAATGCTGTGCGACATGGCTAGAGGAATTTTAAGCAAGCCTGTGACGCAGCCAGCCGCATTCTTTTATAGGTGAACCCCCTACACATGCACAGCCCCATGAAATGATGCAGGCACCTTTTCATTTTAAGTTACCGATCTGAGTTGTTTAGAAGAAAAAAATGCTTGAAATCGTTTTTTTTTCTCTTTTTTTACAGCAGGTGTGGGGAAGCAACACTGGGGTGGGGGAAACCAATCAGAGGGTGGGGTAGCAGAAGCAAAACGGAGGGCACAGGTGGGAGGGGAGCAACATGGAGGGTGTGTGTTAGGGGAACCAACACAGAAGGCGTGAATGCATAGAACCAGTACACAGGACCGGAGGCGGAGGGGGGCAGAGGAAAGCAAACAGACGAGAGAGAGTAATGTGGAGTGCGACAGGAAAAAAGCGAATGGGTGAGAGCGAAAGCAACTGGAAGGGAAAAGCACGTGGGTAAGAAAGCAACAAGGGGAGAAGCACACAAGGGCGAGTGTATCCAGGAGGAGGCTAGGGGAAAGTACACAGCTAGAGGAGAGAGCAACATGGAGAGCAGCAGGTGAAGAAACACTCTAGGGAGACAGCTGGAAAAACATGCTCTCTTGTGGGGTGCTTAATTAAAAAAGAAAAAACGTAATGCCTGAGAAATGAACAGTGGAAGGATACAAGTTATGCGACCATGCTCCAGGGGTGGGACAAACACCAGAAGAGGAAGCAAAGTCCACACAAGCTAACGAATACAAAGCAAGCAAATGAGAGTGACAATAAAGCCTGACTACATGGTAAGCAATGGTAGGGGGCTCTAAACTCACTATATGCTGACAACAGGACTTTTCACAAACAAGAAATCGTGTGCAGTCTGGTAGGCAGGACCTAAAAAAGGAATGATATATACAAATGGATTGATAAAACCTTGTGTTTAAGATGGGTAGGTGGGCATACTCCTACTTATCTGGGATACATACACACTTGACATGGCATTTGTAATGCTGACGATCTGATCTGGCTCTCGGGAAGCAAAGCAGAGGGCGGCGGGATGGGAAGTTAGAGTGAACGATAGGTTGAAGCAATGTATGTGTTGATGATTGTTATGAATTATTATAAGGTCTGCTCCTAAAAGTGACTACTTTTATGTACATCTGTCTTATCATAAGGAAATACTTCATTGTATGGCTGATATGTAATAGAACTTGAGGTATGTGCAAATCTGCTTATATTAAGTTGAATACCAAACGAATGCTTCATTGTTAACACCAAGAAAACTCAATAAAAAGATATTTTAAAAAAGGCGGGTAGTTTAGGAGTTTCCAACTTTTTCTGTATTGAAAGCTACTTCTGCTCAAGGAAAGTCCTGCTGAGCTACTAGCAAATATTATCCCTTTACAATAGTGACAAAAACATATATTAACATTACATTACACAACTTTAAATGTGTTTTAGAACTGCAATATTTTGTCTTTGCCAGCATAATCATTTTTGAAAAAACACATTTTTCTATCAAACACCCCTTTCCATTATGGGCAAACAAACGACATTTTCCAGAAGTAAAACCTGTTCTGAAAAAACAATGTTTACTATTAAAATATCAGTTTTCATTTTTAGAAAAAAGATTCATCAAATATCAGCTTGCCATTTTCATCGAGTATTACCATGTAAAAAAGCTTCACATGAACAGATTCTGCTTTGAATAAGAGTTATTACAACCATACGTCATGGATGCTCGCCATAACACCAAGGATACCTATGTAATGCCAATAATGGGGGAAACAACACTTACAACGCAACTTTTACAACACACTACCTTTACAACAAAACTTTTATAACACAACATCCATTACAACGCATACCACTACAACGCATGTCATTACAACGCAGTCATTACAACGCATACCATTACAACGCATACCATCACAACGCATAGTACCCCTTCACTATCCAACACTTACCCTACTGTTGCACCCCCTGGAGTTAGAATAGTAATGTTTACCCCTACACTATCCAACACTTACCCTACTGTTGCACCCCCCCTAGAGTTAGAATAGCAATTTTTACCCCTAAACTATCCAATACTTACCATACATGCAATGTAATGGTATGCGTTGTAATGGTATGCGTTGTAAAGGTAGTATGCGTTGTAGTAGAATGCGTTGTAAAGGTAGTTTCAAAGAATTTGTTGTAATGGCATGCGTTGTAATGGAATGCGTTGTAATGGATGTTGTGGTGTAAAAAATGCGTTGTAAAGGTATGCGTTGTAAAAGTATGTTTTGTAACAACATACATCCCAATAATGGCCACCATTATAACAGGGCTACCGTTGTGCAAAGGCTGAATGCCATAACATCCAGGATGTTCACCGTATAGCAGTCATGACTATTATTACGCGAGAAGCAGTCATTCTTCTTTCAGGGGTGGCAGAAAGTACGCCAGCCATGTTCTTAATATGTCAATGATGGCAGCCTCTATGGCACACCTGGGCTACAAAATGGCTATTACAGTCAAGCATGACCATTATTATGCCATTGGCACTATTATTCCATGATCAGACACTATTGCACCAGAGATAAAACCCTTATGATGTGGGCAAGCATACAAATTTGACGGTCTCTGACACTAGGAGTAGCTTCCAGGAAACAACACTGTTTATTAGGTAGGGGCACTACGTCAAACAGATACACACATAAATAAATGCTGATGAGACTCTTAATTTTTATTTTTCTCTGGAACCATGCCCTGCTCTCCTCAGCTCTTGGGCTGATCGTGCTCCCAACTAGAACATTTTCACTCTGGCTCCTGTAGTCTGACATTTTGGTGGGTTAGCATTTTTCTTTGATAGTGCATTGTTCACATGTGTGGTGCGACTGCTAGAGCAAGGCGCATACCATGGACAATCTTGTGACTTAGATTTAGAGTGGGTACAGATGGTCATGGAGCAGACTGCATAAGCCAACACAGTTTGTGTTTGAGTGTAAATATAAGGCGCTGTCATTTGGTTTGGCTAGCTTTCACTCTAAAGAGTTTTATTTAACTCCTCCCATGCTCATGACAGAACCGTTCCATCACGAGCCTCGGGTGGGCTGTGCTGGTGACGGAACGGTTCCGTCATGGCCCGCTCGCCGCACCTGCGCGGCGCAAATTCCGCACCTGCGCTGACGTTCTGAAGAGCGGGCGGGGCCGTGACGGAACTGTTCCGTCACAAGCACAGCTCACCCGCGGGCCGTGACGGAGCGGTTCCGTCAAGAGCACGGGAGCGCCGCGCGGCCCCGCCTCCCCCTTAGCACTGCGGCGGAATAGCCGCCACAGCGAAGGGGTTAATATGCTTTGACTGCGCGAGATTGGCTTGACTTAACCTCTGAGAGCTACTTTGAGGGTGCTGGCGAGCTACCAGTAGCTCCCGAGCTACTTGTTGGAGACCTCTTAGACCCTTCTACTAAGTGCCATTGCTGAGAAGCATCTGCTATTTATACATTAAACAGACTAGGGAAACCTGGTATCCCTGAAAGAACTGGTGTATAAACTGTTGTACAACAATTAATTTAAACTGTAATTGTGTGAGCCTTAATGGGACTTTGTAATTTCTCACTTTTCAGATATTGGAGTATTCTTATCCACTTACAAAAATGCATTACTTTGCTGTAATTACTGTACTAAGGTGAGTTTCTGGAAATGTTGATTTAAAAAACACGTTTGCCATTCCTGCAGTGATTCGTTGGTATTTTGGTTTTGGAAAATAATTTCTTAATGGGGGACGCATGGTCCTTTCGATTAACGCATATTCAGATAAACATTTAAAACAGTTGCAAAAACCAGCCAAGAGGAAAAATATCAAATGCATTTTAATTTTCATAAGAAATGAAGTTCAAAAAGAGAACATCTAATGAGAACACTCCCCAGTCTCCAAACGAGCGCCCCGCCCTCCCCATGGGAAAAGCCACCAGCAGCAGTCGACAAACAGCATCAATAAATCTATAAAATGGCGGACCCTTTTCTTAACAAAAACGTGTAACATGAAATAACATCCCAACCAGCCTTGTTATGACTAGAGTGCCGCGTGGGGTTGTCATCGCCGTAGGCGTTGCGGGAGGCGGTCTGTCTGTCCCGCCTTATCAAAGACGGGCTGTTCGGTGGGAGGGGCCGGCACGTCTATGAACTCCCGGCACGGTCCGATGCTGTCGCTTGTCCTCACTTTAATCTTCCTGGGAAACGATCAGGAGCCGCAGAGAATGGCGGCGCAGCTTAGCAGAAAATGATTGACTCGACCTTTGTGTCCTTCAACAGCAGTGAACACAGCGGCGAACAAAAGGATGAGGGGAGGGGAGGGATGGGAGCCATCCAGGCAAGATCTGCGGTCACAGATCCAGGGGCCCACCAATGGGGTCCACCTATCTCACCCCCAGAGGCCAGGGAAGAGTCCTGCACAGAGTTCATCAATGGCGCCTCATCTTTCGTAGCTCATATCCAGGGCAGCACACAGGGCTCATCAGCACAATCTCATCTTTGGTGGATCACAAACGGGGCCACACAGGGCTCATCAGCACCATCTCTATAGCTCACAAACAGGGCAGCACACAGGGCTCATCAACAACATCTCTGTAGCTCACAAATAGGGCAGCACACAGGGCTCATCAGCACCATCACATCTTTTGTAGGTCTAAAGCACAGCAGCACACAGGGCTCATCAGCAACAACTCATCTTTTGTAGCTCACAAACAGGGCAACAAAGGGATCATCAGCAACATCTCATCTTTTGTAGCTCACAAACAGGGAAGCACACAGGGCTCATCAACACCATCACATCTGCGTAGCTCACAAACAGCGGAGCACACAGGGCTCATTAGTAACATCTCATCTTTTGTAGCTCATAATAAACAGGGCCGCTATGAAGACAAGATTGTGCTGATGTGATAAGCCCTGTGATCATCACATCAGCACCATCTTGTCTTCATAGTGGACAAATAGGGCAGCGCACAGGGCTCATCAGCACCATCTCATCTTTCGTAGATCAAAAGCAACGCTGCACACAGGGCTCATGAATAGATCCAAAGTAATACTGCTTAGAGAGCTTATTAGCATCATCTCATCGTTACTACATTAAAATATGAACACACACTCAGCTCATCAGCACCAACTCATAGTTTGTAGATCAAAGGTGGAACTTCACAGGGAGTTTATCAGCACCATTTTAATGTTTCAGAAAACAAAAGCAATGCAACTCACGCTTGTCATCCACACCATCCCATTGTTCGTATCAAGAGCAATACTGTACGAGGGGCGCATGAGCACCATCTTTGTGCTTGGATCAGACGCAATGCTACACACACAGCTCATCGCTACCATTTCAACCTTCGTAGATCAAAAGCAGGGCTGCAGAGAAGGCTCATCTGTGCCATCTTACTTTTCGAGGATCAAAAGCAATAACGGGCAGAGGGCTCTTCAGTACCCTCCCATCATTTGCAAATGAAAAACAGGGCTGAAGAACAACACAGGACTCATCAACACTGCCTCGTCATTCGTAGATCAGAAGCAGAACTTCGGAGTAAGCTTATCAGCCACATTTCATCTTTCATATATCAAAAGCAGGGCTGCACGGAGAGCCTATCAGCACAATCTCATTGTTAGAAAATCAAAAGCAGGACTTCACACAGTACTTATCGCCAGCACCTCATCCTCCCAATTCAAAAGCAGGGCTGCACACAGGGCGCACCAACACCTCATTCCCCAAGTTCAAAAGAAGGACTGCGTACAGGGATAAAAAAACAGTGCTTAATTTGAGTTGGTGTTTTCGGGTGCTCAGCACCAGCACTTAATTTTTAACATCGGCGCTTGTGTCAGTTTTCCACAAGGTGGAGCTGTCTGGCTAATTTAGAGATAACCACAATACAGGTAATTATTAATTTAATATACATTAAAAATGACTGTTACCTGCCACCCAAGCCATTCTTATAGCTTTGGGGGGCCTGAAATAGTCTGAATTGTCACACTTGTAGGAGTGTGATGGTAAGTAGTTTTGTTGTTACCTTCATTGGCAGCGTGGCTGGGGCAATTTATGGTGCAAGCTGAAGTGGCCTCCAGGCGAGAGCCCTGGCAGGTATTTATTTTTTACTAAATAAGCACGGTCACCAACACCACCTCACCCTCTCAGTTCAAAGCAGGACTGCACACAGGGCTCACCACCCACCACCTCATCCTTCCAGTTTTAAAGCAGGGCTGCACACAGGGCTCCCCACCCACCACCTCATCCTCCCAGTTCAAAGCAGGGTTGCACACAGGGCTCCCCACCCACCACCTCATACTTCCAGTTCAAAGCAGGGCTGCCCACAGGGCTCACCAACACCACCTAACCCTCTCAGTTCAAAGCAGGACTGCGCCCAGGACTCACCACCCGCCACCTAACCCTCTCAGTTCAAAGCAGGACTGCGCACAGGGCTCACCACCTCATCCTCCCAGTTCAAAGCAGGGCTGCGCACAGGGCTCACCACCCACACCTCATCCTCCCAGTTCAAAGCAGGGCTGCGCACAGGGCTCGCCACCCACCACCTCATTCTCCCAGTTCAAAGCAGGGCTGCGCACAGGGCTCACCAACACCACCTCACCTTCCCAGTTCAAAGCAGGGCTGCACACAGGGCTCACCAACACCACCTAACCCTCTCAGTTCAAAGCAGGGCTGCGCACAGGGCTCACCACCCACCACCTAACCCTCTCAGTTCAAAGCAGGACTGCCCACAGGGCTCACCACCCACCACCTCATACTTCCAGTTCAAAGCAGGGCTGCGCACAGGGCTCACCACCCACCACCTCATACTTCCAGTTCAAAGCAGGGCTGTGTACAGGGCTCACCACACACCATCTCACCCTCCCAGTTCAAAGCAGGGCTGCGCACAGGGCACCCCACCCACCACCTCATACTTCCAGTTCAAAGCAGGGCTGTGTACAGGGCTCACCACACACCATCTCACCCTCCCAGTTCAAAGCAGGGCTGCGCACAGGGATCCCCACCCACCACCTCATACCTCCAGTTCAAAGCAGGGTTGCGCACAGGGCTCACCACCCACCACCTCATCCTCCCAGTTCAAAGCAGGGCTGTGTACAGGGCTCACGACCTACCACCTCATCCTCCCAGTTCAAAGCAGGTCTGCGACAGGGCTCACCACACACCACCTTACCCTCCCAGTTCAAAGCAGGGCTGCGCACAGGGCTCACCACCCACCACCTCATCCTCCCAGTTCAAAGCAGGGCTGTGCACAGGGCTCACCACCCACCACCTCATACCTCCAGTTCAAAGCAGGGCTGTGCACAGGGCTCACCACCCACCACCTCATACCTCCAGTTCAAAGCAGGGCTGTGCACAGGGCTCATCACACACCACCTCATCCTCCCAGTTCAAAGCAGGGCTGAGCACAGGGCTCACCGCCCACCACCTCATACCTCCAGTTCAAAGCAGGGCTGTGCACAGGGCTCACCACACACCACCTCATACCTCCAGTTCAAAGCAGGGCTGTGCACAGGGCTCACCACACACCACCTCATCCTCCCAGTTCAAAGCAGGGCTGAGCACAGGGCTCACCACCACCGCTTCATTCTTACATAGCTAGGCAGAGGCACAGACCTCAACAGTGAAGTAGTGTGGCTCACTGGTTAGAGGCGGCAGACCCGAGAGCAGAGGACGGCCCGGGACCAGGGTTCGATTCCCGGCGCGGCAGGTTTCTGGACCAGGGTCAGCGGACTCGATAATTCTCTCGCCTCGGTGCCCACTCTGATCAGCGATCACACTCGGCAACTCTGGGCATTAGCTTGCCTCATCTTCACTAACGGCCCCACCAGACCGCCGGGGATGCCTGGTCTCACCCTGGAGATACCCATTAAGGGACCATCTCTCAGGGAAGCCAGGAAGGGTTTTGCAGCGGTCGAGGCGCCTTGGGACCCTCCGGGTAAGTAGTGCGCTATATAAATGCCTATACATTACATTACATTACAACAGCACCATCTCATCATAACTGGCATAAATCAGGGTTTCACATTGAGCACATCACCTACATCTCACCATTTGTCGATCAAAAAGCAAGGTTACACACTGAGCTCATCAACACCATTTCATCACTCCTAGTTCAAAAGTAGGAAGTTGCTCTTCTCAGACTCATTGACACAACCTCATAGTTCAAACAAGCATTTGAAATACAATAGGTCTCGCAGTTATGAGAGTTTAAGCTATTGGTATTGTAAATAATGATGCCTTTTATTTTTGTTTTTAAAAATAAAACAAAAATAAAAGGCATTGTTATTTTCAATGCCAATAGCTCAAACTCGAGTCAATTCGAGCCCTATTGCATTGCAAATGCTTGTTTAATATAGTGGGGACTCGACCCAAAGGTATTGGAGTGCCTTACACGAGCACCAGTTACGTTACACAAGGATACATTCATTTTTGGTAGGTATGAGGAGATTATGTGATTTGCCAAGCATCACAAGATGTAAAGCCTCGAACCTGCTTTCCCAGTTCTAAAGTCAGCAGCTCTGGCCGTTATGCCACATTTTTTCAATCATATTCTTTAGAAAGTTAGCATTGATAAGATTAGAAACCAAACCTGCTCAAACCATGAATAAAGGCTCTGGAACATCATCCAATCAAAGATCCGACTGAACACTCACTTCCCCGCATCAGGAAGGTGCTGAAACCTCTCTCTCTCCGATGATGTATCAGCAGGTGACAGGACCATGGGCAGACTCAACCCTGGACAGTACTGGACCGGAACCCGCTCTTGGCTCTAGGCCTCGCTCTACTCAGGTCGCCAAGCACAAATCACCGCTGCCCCCCCAGCAAGATTCGCAATGGAAGTGATTAATGTGCATGTAAGGCGGCTGCCTGAAAACTGCCCTGAGCCCGCGTCGGAGTAACGGAGGCCTAGGCAAAACTGCCATCACAACGGCGTAAGTTTGCACTATTTCTTAAATTTCACATAGAGCAAAATTCCCAAAATTATGCTAACATGCCATGTGACGTAATTATATGTTGCTCGTGGCGCCAGCGCACACGAAAAACACAAATGACCAGAGTGTAGGAATGCATTTCACACTAAAATATTGCACCAAGTGGTGGTTTTGCATTTCCTGTAACTTTTCCGAAATTCAGTTGATTACATAAATTGAACGTATTTCACACATTCCTGGTGTAATGCACGCTCTGCTTCATTCAAATGTGATACATACATCTAAGTAACATATTACGATAATCTGATAGTTTTAAGGCGTCTTCCAAACACCGCTCATTGTGGCTTCATTATTCATTAAAATCCCATATACCGGTTCCTGCTCGGGCTGATACAAAGGCTGCTGTGAGTGTCCGGATGCCCGCAGCGCCTGGATCTATCCGGGTCAGAGACGCTGAGAGCAGAGAGACCTTGCCTCATGGTGATCAGTGCTGGTACCCTGAATACCCCTCTGAGGGTATAATCACCTGCAGGTGCCAAGTTGTTCACTTTTAGAAGGGCCCGTTATCTGCAATAGCCTGCTTGGACGTTTCATTCAGCGGCAATGGGCTCTTTGAGAAGATGCCCTTGTGTACAGGGGACACGTGTGCTCAGTACCAAGCCCCACTCATCTTCAGGGGCAAGTGAGAAAGTTCTAGAGAGTGCCATAGTGAACACGCTATTGTTCAGGACAGAGCAGCCTCGGCATAGACGGACCAAAATGGGCGTGTCTGCAGAACTCGTCTGGAGGGGACAAGAAAGGGCTTTGGTGTTAAGGAAGCAGCTGTGGAGCTTAGAGAAAATACCATCCTGCACGTGGGGTTAAATACGCATCATAAAAGGCTCTGCCGAGTATCTAGTCATGTGGGCACTTTGAGGGTGTTCCGCTACCTTCAGGGGCTAAGTGGGAGACACTGAAAAGATGCGTACATGGGTCAAGTGGACCCTTTGAAAGGGCTCGAACGGTCTCAGAGGCAGTGGGGTCATTGCGTAGACAGCTTGAGGTGCGTACACTACAAAGGAGGCCCATATCCTCACTGTCTGTATACTTTCATCTGCTAAGTGCATTAAGGCAGAGTGGAGGAAATGACACACTTCAAGGTCCTAATAGTAATAGCGCCACTTAGACGCCAAAGCCCGGCTTTCGCAAGGCCAGCAGCAGGTACGCCCCTCAGTGTCGCCCATAAATGCGCGCGGCCGTGAGTCGGTCAGTGTTGTCTACGAAGAGGGGGGAGGGCCCCACAAACAGCAGGCACTAGGGAAGACCCAACCCCTAATCTGTACGGGAAGACGCAGGAAGGGGCCGGCAGAGAGCGCCAGGAGCAGGAAGGGTAGATGTAAATAACAGATTAAAAACAAGCATTGCACTTCAAGGTCCTACTAGTAATAGCGCCGCTTAGACGGTCACTGTCCGTGTACTTTCATCTGCTAAGTTCATTAACCCCTTCGCTGCGCTGTGCTGGGGGGCGGGGGGCGCGCACAGCGCTCCGGTGCTCATGACGAGCTGAGATTGTCATAGCTGCACCCGTTCCTGTGTAACGCTTAGAACAGCAGGGGAATTATCCCCGTGTGTGAGCGTTCCACGGCTCATGATGAGCTGAGCTCGTCATGAGCACCGGAGCACCGTGCCTCATGACGAGCTGAGCTCGTCATGAGCATGGAAGGTGATTAGGCAGAGTAGAGGAAAGGACACCCTTCAAGGTCCTACTAGTAATAGCGCCGATTAGACGCTAAAGCCCGGAGGGGGAGGGGGAGGGGCATGCGCTGGTCTGGAGAGCAAGGTAGAGGCCAGATGGTGCCTGATCGCGAGGAAAGCCAGATGGCAGCTGTGCGCGTGCCTGCGTGTAACAGCAAGCTTTAGGCCACAAGCAAAAGCTTATGGTCTCATTTCTAAAGCACCCACTCACTAAATGTCTCACCAGAGCAGTGCATGCGCTGGTTCAGGCAAAGCCTAAAAAAGCAGGGTTCAAACGGAGCTCGACGTCACCATCTCCTCATTTGCAGGACAGCACACAGCGCTCCTGTGATGATGTGCATCTGAACTAAAATCTATTTCTGTACCTTTTTTAAGTAAACCTGTCTGCTGGGATGTACCAATATTATTCTGTCCAAATTAGGTATCTTTAACTTTACGTTTTTATTGCAAGCTTTTCTCCGCCTCGTTTAACTTTTTTCTTCTACGTATTTTGATGACATGTGCATGCACTAAACATATAATAACTATCGCACCAACTTGCCGAGACATTGGTTTTACCAGTGCATGTTTCAAGATGGGCGGAGTATTTGATCTGCTTGTGCGGATTTAAAAAGGCGGTGTTTATGGTTTTTCAGACAGAAGCCTGGCGTGAAGGTCTCTGCTCATGCAGCAGGTGGCGCCTGCATTTAGTACACAATTAGGGTGCGGTTAGGGAGTTTCCCGCAGCCCTGGTTGGTACGTCTTTTTAGACTGCGGTGTAGTTAGGGCTGGTAGGGTACCAAACAGAGAGACAGTTAGGTTTACGTATGTCCAAGGTTCGAGCGAGCTGAAGAAGAAGCACACTCTATGACGCAGGGTCAGTACATGGGATTACTGCACCTTAGCTGAAGTGACATTTTGTTTTAAAGTTAAGTCACGTTCCTCTTTTTCACATGCCCTGCTGACCTGTACCCCCTCCATCATGATCCTTACGTTTTACATGCATGGCAAAACTTAAAATTCAGGCAGCAGATAATTGATTTTATAATCACAAAATTGTGTTATTTTAGCTTTTCACCAATTATTTCTTTTTTCAAAAAAAGAATATGCTATGAACAACATTTAAATACCTACACACATACGTAAAGCACTAATAATGCATATAAATAAGCATAATTATAATGGAGAAAAAAAGAATAATCATGTACCATAGTCACATATATATGTCTCATCATAATTTATGAGTATGCTAAGGAACAAAAATACTTAGATGAACACTATACCTTAAGTAAAATAGTAAATGCAAACTTGTTAACTTATGAGGAAACAAATTCAGGGCTGAGATAAATCTAAATGGGCCCCTATATATAATCAAATTGTTGGAAGTTGTCATTCAGAATATTGAAAGTTTTGCCAGCTCCGAAATAATTTAATGGAAAATGAAATACCCATGATTTTTTTCTAGTCCTCAAATCACCATCAGATCCAACAATTTCAGATTTCTTGTTATATTTAAGTCTTCTTGTGTCTGACTTTCGGGTTTATGTATGAATAATTTTGGGGGGGGGGGAGCGGAGTTTAGCAATACTTTGGTGTACTCATTGGACTTTGAGCTTAGATACCTTCTTGCCACATTGCAAATGCTTGCCAAAACTTTCTTTGGCTATTTGACTCACATTCCATGTCTATTTTGCTGATGTATTTGACAGGCATAAGCCAATCTGACACCTTGGGAGCATTTCATACTGTACACTTTTTTGCATATGTTCCTCCTAGGACCTAGAATCACCTAAAATAAAACTCTCTTCTGTGAAGGTAGAAAGTGTTCGTTTTCTAGAAGGTTGTCCTACAAAATTATTATTAAAGTCTAGTTTATCTTAATCACTTGCACAAAGATCTCAGATAAAACCTGCCTACTGCCTCCCAGAAGTTCATTAACTGTGGACAGTTGATAAAAAGTGTTCATCGTTGGCCCCTGGATGATTACATCGCCTATAAGTTGGGATTTCATGTGACAATGTTGTCAGACTTTGTATTGTCTAGTAGATTTTGTATAGGATAAAAAGGTTTCTTTCCTTACGGTAGCAGATTTGCCAGTGGTATAAAGCAAACTCTAAAGGGACTTGCTTTATGTTTCTTAGCTCCGGCATCAGTAAGTATCCTTCCCATATGCAACAGTGCTGCGTCCTCTCCTTTAACCAGCTCCCAATACCAAATTGAGACTTCCTTTCAGTACCTGATCATCATGAATTAGTTCTTCTTACTTTCATTTGTCCAATTCAGTACACATTTGACAGTTCCAACACGAGTTAAGCTGAAGATATTTAAATAGGGAGAGGTTTCCTGCTGTTGCTTCACGGATTGTACCTCAATTAACTAAATTAGTCCCATCTTCTATGCCTCCTCAGGGTTTAATGCCTGCCTTTCTCAATGGGGAGCTAAGTTCTTTCATCAAACACATTGTCATACGGGAAGAATTCCATGTCGGAGCTAGATGTGAATAGTAATGTATACCTATTATTTTCCCTACTTTTACCCAATTTTTTAAGCTGGCTTTCAAAACTTTCACACAAATGTTTTTGAAAAAGTTTGGAGCTCCAAATTTCAGAAGAAAATTCTCTTGACCTAAATCTCTCAACATGGCGGTGTCAATTCTCCCTCTAAATAAGTTGCTAGGAGGAGCCGTTAACATTCTATTATTTTTAAAGTGACATGCATTGCAGTAAAGTTGAACGTCTGGCAACACTAGACCTCGCTTTCCGAGCTTCTTTCTTAGCCTTTTCGATGGAAGTGTTAGACCTTTCAAGGAACAGATGAAACTACTTCTTCTATGCTAAATACTTACAATACTGTCCTCCGGAAAGGTAATGGAGAGGGAATTAAACAGAAAAGTACATTTAGGAAGGATTATTATTTTGGTCAAATTTACCCTGCCAAAAATCTTCAGAGGTAAATAGTCCCATTTACTCAGCAAAGTATCTAACTTTCATATTACTTTGTTTACATTTTTAGCCGGTAGTTTGTCCAATTTTGCGTTATTAGAATTCCCAGATATTGTATCTCCTTTTTTATTTTTCATATTTCCCACGTCAACACCTCTCTGTAAATCTATCCAAATCTTTGTCTAATAAGACTCTGAAACCCCCACCAATCAAATATGGGGTTGGTCCCTTACTAGATGTGAATCCACACAATTCAGAGATGTGACACTATTACAACTGTGGCCATACAACCCAGTACATGTAGAAATCATCAGCCAGTCCTCTATTATAACCACAGCCCCTCTTCCTGAGTTATCAGTTTTATCTTCGAGCATTCTGACCCTGAATCCTTTGAAATACTAGTCTGATCTGTACAAACCATTTCTTATGCCCCTCTTTGTTTGCTAAATAGAGCTTTACATTCTCCTCAAAGTGCGTTTCTTGAAGCTTAATACTTTGCGCATTTAGGGCAATCAATCAATCAATCATAACACTTGTATAGCGCGCTACTCACCCGGGAGGGCCTCAAGGCGCTTGGGGGAGGGGGTCCGCTACTGCTCGAACTGCCAGATCTTGAGTTGTCTCCTGAAGGCGAGATGGTCCTGGGTCAGTCGAAGGTTGATGGGGAGGGAGTTCCATGTCTTGGCCGCCAGGTAGGAGAAGGATCTGCCTCTGGCGGTGGCTCTTCGGATGCGTGGTACGGCGGCAAGGGCGAGGCTGGTAGATCGTAGCTGGCGGGTGGGCGTGTAGAAGGTCAGTCGGTCTTTGAGGTACTTGGGGCCCAGGTCGTGGAGAGACTTGTGTGCGTGGGTGAGCAGCCTGAACGTGATCCTCTTGTTGATGGGGAGCCAGTGCAGGTCCCTCAGGTGGCCGGAGATGTGGCTGCGTCGGGGGATGTTCAGGATGAGTCGGGCGGAGGCGTTCTGGATGCGTTGGAGTCTCCTCTGTAGCTTGGCTGTGGTTCCGGCGTAGAGGGAGTTTCCGTAGTCCAGTCGGTTGGTGATGAGTGCCTGGGTGACCGTCTTCCTGGTTTCGGTCGGGATCCATCGGAAGATCTTGCGGAGCATGCGTAGGGTGTTGAAGCACGATGAGGAGACGGCGTTGACTTGTCTGGTCATTGAGAGGGAAGAGTCCAGGATGAAGCCCAGGTTGCGTGCGTGGTCTGTTGGTTTGGGAGCGGTGCCCAGGGCGGGAGACCACCAGGAGTCGTCCCAGGCGGAGGGCGATGGTCTCAGGATGAGGACTTCCATCTTGTCTGAGTTCAGTTTCAGGCGGCTGTTCTTCATCCACTCGGCGACGTCTTTCATCCCTTCGTGTAGGCTGGTTCTGGCGGTGTCGGGGTCCCTGGTGAGGGAGAGGATCAGCTGGGTGTCGTCGGCGTAGGAGATGATGTGGAGGTTGTGTTGGCGTGCGATGGCTGCAAGTGGTTTCATGTAGACGTTGAAGAGGGTGGGGCTGAGTGATGATCCTTGTGGTACGCCACAGATGACTTCGGTGGCCTCGGATCGAAACGGGGGGAGGCGAACTCTCTGTGTTCTTCCGGCGAGGAACGAGATGATTCACTCCAGTGCCTTCTCTTGGATGCCGATGTTGCTGAGGCGTTGAACTAGGGTGCAGTGGCAGACCGTGTCGAACGCTGCAGAGAGGTCCAAGAGGATGAGTGCCGCTGTTTCCCCGGTGTCGAGCAGGGCTCGGATGTCGTCGGTGGCTGCGATCAGTGTGGTCTCGGTGCTGTGGTTGGCTCTGAAACCGGATTGCGAGGGGTCGAGGGATCCGTTCGTCTCGAGGAAGGCGGTCAGCTGTCTGTTGACGATCTTCTCTATGACTTTCGCAGGAAAAGGGAGGAGCGAGATGAGGCGGAAGTTCTTGAGGTCGGTGGGGTCCGCTGTTGGTTTCTTCAGTAGGGCGCTGAGCTCGGCATGCTTCTAGCTCTCCGGGAAGGTGGCGGTATTGAAGGAGGTGTTGATGATGTTCCGGAGTTGGGGTGCGATGGTGGAGTCGGCCTTGTTGAAGACGTGGTGGGGGCAGGGGTCGGTCGGAGATCCTGAGTGGATGGTGTTCATTGTGCGGGCTGTGTCTTCGGTGGTCACCGTGGTCCAGGTGTGGAGGGTGGCGGTGGGGGGCGTTAGTTCGACGGTTGGGTGCGTGGATGGTGCGCCGAAGCTGTTGTGGATGTCGGTGATCTTGCAGTGGAAGAACGAGGCGAGAGAGTCGCAGAGATCTTGTGAAGGAGTGATGTCGCTGTTGCCGGTGCAGGGGTTGGAGAACTGACGATGCTGAAGAGTTCCTTGCTGTCGTGGGAGTTGTTGTCCAGTCGTTCCTTCAGTGATTTCTTCTTGGTGGTGCGGATGAGCTGGTGGTGCTTGCGGGTGGCTTGTTTGAGGGCGGTCATGTTGTCTGTGGTCTGGTCGGGGAGCCAGGCTTTCTCGAGGGTGCGGCAGTTCTTCTTGGAGTCCTTGAGGTCCCTTATATATTATAAAATTATGCTTTGTTTCGTTCTTGTACAGAGACCCTTAACATTCCAGGTTACCACATCAATTCTCTTTTTATTCATTTATGACAATCATTCTCCCTCTTAGCTTATTGTAAAATAATTGGAAATTATACGTTCCTGCTTTTCCATAACTTTTACTGGCATGTTTAGGACCATTTATTTATTTGTCCTTTTATACTCCTCACCCTGTACTATCCCTCCAAATGGAACCCTCCTGCAAAGTAATGGCATGGCTTTTCATCACTATGGGATTTATCCGTAGGGAGGGCTCAAATATTACATGAACCTTTGTGCATGGTTTACACTTTTCGGCCCTGTCCTCTTTGAGCATTAAAATGTACATGCAGTCCTCAATTTCTTAACCAGTGTGCATCCATTTCTTCTACTGTTCACAAATTAAACATCTTACTGCTCCACAATACTTTTAATATGACAGGCAACATTAATTGCATGTATTTATTTATTTAATTGAAAAGTTTTATATAGCGCTGGCTACAACATGAGTTACAGCGAGTTGCAGGTTACAAAGTTACATCACTTAAATCAAAGAATCACAGGGGGAGGAGGAGGGGGAGGGAGGGAATAGTTGCTCCAGTTCTTCTAGTTTGTTCCACAGTTCCAATTGGCGCTGTGCTGTCACCCTGCCAATGCCAGACCTAATTGGGTAGATAAAATTGTCAGGAGACAGTGTTTTTGCCTTCACCACCTTACCTCGTAGAAATTCTTTGACATAATAAGAAAATGTTCTAAGATAGTCCTTGGGGATTTCCTGTTAGGATTATATGTAAATGGATCTCTGAGGACCCTCTGTATGTCCATCTCTAAATTAACATCTTTCTTTTAGGTTCTAAAAGGTAAAACCTTTCAGATCATTATCCTCAACTCCTTCTGGGATACTTCAGAAATCTTACGGTATTTGGTCTAGAAAAATTCTCCACTCTCTCACAGTCTTCCATCAGTGTGATATTTTGCACTTTAATTTTATGATGACTAGAGCACTTTTTGTGTGCAAATTGCTGGTTCCTTCCTCCATACTTTTCGTACTTTAGTTCTCTCTGCTAGATCATCTTGTTTCTTCTCCAGAGTATGGCAAAATTCTTGAATTGGTTTCCGAAATCTCAAACCTTGCCTTTAGCTCCTATTTAAGTTATAGAAGAATGAGGTCTAAAGAGGCTTGATTCGAAAAAGAGTCATTTCAGCCTTCCCTTGAATATGGTCCTGTAGCGGTCTGACTGGTGGAAAGCCACTCACATGTTGTTACCCTCCTGTTCAGCTCTCTTCAGCAAGTACCTGGAGTACTTTAAATGTATATGCAGTGGGGACATCTAGGATAGACCTATCTGAGTGTTCTTCCGATATGGGTTCGCCTTGGTTGACCAAAAGCTGAGTAGAACTATATGAGACCTCATTCCAGTGTGGTCTCCATCTAAATAAAGCTTACATGTTCATTCTGATATCCCTGCTCTCTAATGGTCTTTCCTTGTGTATTTATTAGGTCTCGTCCTATTCCATTCCGCAAGGAGTTAATAGGACAAGACTATTGGGGCTAAACTAAGAGCTAAACTAAGCTCGGAAAAATGAGGATTTCCAGAAGTGCATGTGGTCTTGTGAACGCGCTTCTATCCGCCTGCCTCGCATCACCACATGAAAGCCATTTGTTGCTTGTTCACACTTCAAGGCCGCCAGGCCGTATCTCCCATTTCTCCTCCCCCGCCCCCTGCTTCACACTTTTCACGGCCGCCAGGCCGTGTCTCGCATTTCTCCTCCCCACAGCAATGCCAAGAGCTTGTTTTTTTAATGTTTAAGTTTTACTGTAAGCATATGGCCAACACAACAGCATGTTATTGTTGTGACGTGCTTGAAATTAAGAAAAATGAATTGTAGCCACTGAACCAGTATGCCAAGGCCAGATCTGCAGAACTTGCCAGTGTTTGTTTCCCAGAGTTTCTTGCTAGAGTTGTAATAGCAGTGGCTTCACTCTTGTAATCACCCGACCCTGCCGGTACGGCGTGCAGTAATTAACCACAGTATTTTTGTTTACAACACCTGACAGCTGTGGCGCAGTCTGCAGCCTTCACTGAATGAAACTCGGAGACTCCCACCTGGATGGACGTTAGAGGAAAATTGCCAGCGAAGCATATGTGCAACCGTGACGCGGTCATCTTGTAGTGCTACCAGTATCGCAGGCGCAGCAAATGTTTTCATTTGGTGTTGCTGTAGTGGACGGTTACATTCTATACATTTAGTTTTTCTATCCAGTAAAGGCCGCGACTTTCCACGGACCCTGCCACCTGTTCGCTAGCTGCGCAGTTACATTTTCTAGGAAGACCTTCTCATGAAGTGTTCCAAGGACCAGCAGATATTTTGTTATCAAATAGTAAACAAAATGCAATTGTTAGAAACTGGAAGCTGTTACAGTGAGGCCTTGTCTTGACGTATTTTTTCACGAGCACTCCCTTATCTCTACCAGGACAAATAGAGCCTTTGTATCGAGGGATAATGAGAAATCCAAATATTACCCAGGCTCATTTTACCTTCATCTCTAAAAGAAAACGTCTCCCGGGCAGGGATGCGCAGTGTGAAGCACGCACCTCCTCCTTCCTTGTAAATCTTGGCATCGTTGGGCTCCCACTCCTTTCCAGGGGCCGAGGGAGGATAATGCCTGAAAGCTCTGCAAATATATTTCAAGTTAAGCGACAAGGATTGTCCTGTTTCCTAAAACCTCTGCTACATACCAATCATCCAGCTGTGAAGTGAACTTTCACCTGCATAAGAGGGAAAACTTGGGTTCCATAAACCTGGACTAGATTTACAAAACATGCATTGCCAGTGCCAGTAGGTCTAGGTTTAATGTGCTGCACTGTGCACTCACACAGGCACACAGCACTCACCTGGATACACAGCTCACCGTACACTTAACTGTGGTGAATTTCATTTTTTTAAAATTTTAATGTGTTATAAGTAGAAAAAAACGTACATCTCTCTTTATTATCAGTATTTTTTCATGCCATATAATATCCATATTCTATACAACCAACCAAGGACTTTTTTGCCTGACATCTTGTTTAAAGTATTGTTATAGGAAAGTAACATTAATCTTTGCACTTGCTCCCGGCTTCTCACACCAACATTAGTCAATTAGTCACCAGGGAGGCCTTATAAGTTATAATCTATACCTTGTGCCGATTACACAACCCGGGCCCGAGTCCCCTTCTCCAGCCCGGAAGCAGGCACTGCTAATTCCTAGGGGTGTGATAAATGCATTCACTGAGGGGGAAAACCCACGTAAATTAGCATTTCTTGTGAACTCCCCCTCTCCTTGTGTGTGCACGTATAATTAAGTGTTGAACATGGAGGAGAAACTGAGGTATTATTTACACTTCAGTCTGCGGCACAGGGATTCTGCAAAAAAACAGGACCCAGCAGATTTTATTATTGAAGTGAGGCTTAAATTTGATGCCACCACATAAACACAATGTTTGATGTCACCGCATAAATGCAATGTTTGACGTTACCGAAGGAATACAAACTGTGACTCAATGGCGCGTGACTGTTAGAGATATTTTCTTCTCCTCCTCATTCTCCATCCTTGTGCCTCAAGCTGCTCTTCTATTGCCAGTTTGTGTTTACTGGGGCGTATGCACCGACAAGAAGAAAATACTCTACATCAGGGGTTTGGCAGGGTTTGCATATAGACTCAACCTCCAGTTTTCGATCCATTAACCTCTTGGGAGTGTAGTCCATTCTTAGAGACAGCTTTAGTTTGTTCTACAGCCTGTGGAATCTCAAAAATAAATACAGTGAGCTCTTAGTAATACCGCATTCAGAAAGGGATTTTGTGACAGAGTACTTCGGTCATTGCTGCATTGCAGTTTATTCATCACCTACGGTGGCAACGAAAGGCCTGACCCCAGGCCTGGAAGAGTGGTATATTTGAATTTGAATTTTGAATTTAAAAACATTTATATAGCGCGCTTATACCACGCGGTTTCATGGCGCTTTTAGATTGCGAGGGGACAGCAGGAGCAGAGGAAGTTAAACAGCAAAGGCTCGGGAGAAGAGTAGGGTTTTGAGGCTTTTCCGAAACTCTGTGTAAGAAGGTGTCATGCGGAGTTCCACGGGGAGGGAGTTCCAAAACACAGGGGCAAGGACCGCAAATTTAGTTCCGCCAGCCTTTTTCTTTTTAAATCGGGGGACAGTTAGAAGTGCCAAGTGGGTGGAGCGGAGCTCTCTGCCCGGAGTGTAAGGCTTAATAGCAGAGCAGATGAACTCCGGAGCGGTGCCCATTTTGGCCTGAAAGGTGAGGCAGCCGAGCTTGAACATGGCTCTCTCGTTCACCGGCAGCCAGTGTAGTGCCTGCAATAGAGGGGTGGCATGATGAAATTTGGGCAGGCCATGGATCAGGCGGGCAGCCTGGTTCTGCACTAGTTGCAGACGGTGAATGGCATAAGCGGGTGCGCCATTGTAGATGATGTTACCATAGTCAAGGCGCGAGAGCACCATTGCCATCACTATAATCTTTAGGGCAGGGAGGGAAAAGAAACGGGAGATCTTCCTAATAGTTCTAAGGGGAAAAAAAACAAGAAGAGACAACAGAACTCACATGTGAGTGAACAGAAAGTGAAGGGTTTAGGAGGATTCCTAGAGTTTTGACTTTGGGGACGGGAAGTGGGGGGACACCAAGTGAGAGGGGCCAGTGAGATGGAGACCAAGGACTGCAACCACCTCCGGTCAAGACTAATTCCGTCTTGTCCGGAATGAGTTTGAGGTGGTTGCAGTTCATCCAATCCTGGATGAACAACATAACAGATTGGACGTTCTGAAAAGATGAAGGGGAATGGGAAAGGTTGAAAATTAGCTGGAGGTCATCGGCGTAGTTAAACACCGTGACCTCAAGCTGCTGCAACATAAAAATGAGAGGGAAGATATATAAATTAAACAAAAGAGGGGAAAGTGAGGAGCCTTGGGGGACCCCACACACAACCTTACGGGAGGCAGCAGTGAAACCAGCAAGATGGACCGCCTGAGCCCTGTCACTCAGGAAGGACTCGAGCCAGGCGAAGGCTAGGCCCTCTATGCCTGCCGCCCTGACACGGGTGAGAAGGATGGAGTGGTCCACCGTGTCAAAAGCGGCGGACAGATCTAAAAGAATGAGGGCCTGCGGGAGGTTGATATCAATGCAATCGCGTAGGCTGTCCATCACTGAGATCACTACCTTTTCCCTGGAGTGGAGGGGGCGAAAGCCCGCCTGCCGGGAGGAGAGGCAGTGGTTGGTTTCCACGTGGGTACTCAGGGTGCTGGTTATGTGAGTTTCTAAGACCTTGCCCAAGTAAGGTAGTAGGGAGATGGGACGGTAGTTGGAAGGGGATGAGGGGTCAGCACCGGCCTTTTTTAAAATGGGGATGACCGCTGCAAATTTGTGGGGGGTGGGAACTACTCCCTTACTGAGTGAATCATTCAGAAGTGTGAGGGGTGGGGATGGACATGCTAGGAAGATTTCTCTCAGGATATGAGCAGGGGCAAAGTCCAGGGGGGAACCTGACTTCACCCTTTGAAGCAGAGGGAGGAGCGTGGCTTTGGTCAGGGGGGGAATGGAAGTTAGTTTGGAGATGGCAGCAGGGGGAGAGGGGTTGAAAAATGTGGGGGATGGGAGAGGAATATTAGCCTTGATCTTTGCGACCTTATCAACGAAATAGTCGTTGAGCGAGTCGCAAAGAGGTTGGGAAGGGGGGACCGAGGCCGTGGCTCTGTTGGATGAGGCGAGCTCGTGCACCGTGGCGAAGATTTCTCTGGATTGTGACTCCACTGACAATATCCTGTTGGAGTAAAACAAGGTCTACTCTTGGCATTAAGGATGCCTTGCTTATATTCCTTGAGTACAGAAAGATAAGGGATTTTTAGGGCGGGGCAGTATGCTCTTCTCCATGCTCGCTCTGCTCTGCGCGCGGCCAGCTTCTTCTCCTTGAGGTCAGGAGTGAACCAGCGGTTAGTCTATCAGTTAGTCTATCAGTGGGAGTCTGGAGACACAGCTTTATCATACAGGTTTTAGACGCAGTGGCAGTGTGCCCTTTAAGGCCAAACGTGTATCCAAGCACATTTACTGGCAATCTTTGATTCGGGGCAATGGGGGAGACGGAATCAGCCGCCCACAGCGGTCGACTTGTAGGTTGGGTAGTTATATGTTGTAGTAGCCCACAGGTCAGCCATTCAGTGTTTGGCTTGCGAGCCAATGTGAATGACGGCATTTCGCCTGAAATGTCTGCTTCCACATCCGAAAGAATGCTGCCACAATCAAAGGAGTGTGCATCAGTCTTTGAGCTGCTGCTCTAACTGCCCACCTGTGCTCGCAGCTTTCCCCCTCATGCTTGTTGGACACAACATTATTTTCAAGGGTGAGTTCCCGGCAGCCCCCGAGGTGTTTATCGGGCCCTTTGTTTTGTATACCGTAGCCCCTGGCTTTTGCTTTGCACCGGCACCGTCTTCAGAGATTCACTGCGCCTTGTTCCTGTTCTAGCCGCTGCACCGTGCAGGCGGGGCGAATCAACAGCTCCATTACTACCAGCATTACTTTTATCACCACACCACCATCACAGCGACCATCATTTCTAGCACCACCAATACCATGATTATCATTACCACCTGAGCCATAACCAGCACCACTATTACCACCACCGTTACCATATTGGCATTAGCACCACCGCCATTACCAACACCCCAAAACCATCACCATCTTCACCATCACCTTATTACAGAGCCCACCATTGCCACCAATACCCACACTGCAGGTATCCTTTCTGCACCCTGTTAGACTCGTTTTTTGTGCCCTTCTGTCCTCTGTTAAACTCATTTTTCCCTTGTTTTTCTGCCCTTCTGCCCTTTGCTAGACTGCTTTTTTTGCCTTTCTGCCCTCTGCATCACCACATCATCACTCAGCGCTACCCCAGCATCACTCAGCACCACCACATTATCACTCAGCACCACCACATTATCACTCAGCACCACCACAGCACCACTCAGCACCATCACAGCATCACTCAGCACCGCCACATTATCACTCAGCACCACCACAGCATCACTCAGCACCACTACAGCATCACTCAGCACCATCACAGCACCACTCAGCACCACCACAGCATCACTCAGCACCACCACAGCACCACTCAGCGCCACCACAGCACCACTCAGCGCCACCACAGCATCACTCAGCGCCACCACAGCATCACTCAGCGCCACCACATTATCACTCAGCACCACCACAGCACCACTCAGCACCACCACAGCATCACTCAGCACCACCACAGCATCACTCAGCACCACCACAGCACCACTCAGCACCACCACAGCACCACTCAGCGCCACCACAGCATCACTCAGCACCACCACAGCACCACTCAGCATCACCACTGCACCACTCAGCACCACCACAGCACCACTCAGCACCACCCCAGCATCAATCTGCGCAACCATTCAACAACAACTGGTTCAAATATGTTCTCTCAATGTTTCAAGCTTTATTACAAATGTCACAAAAAGATGTTAATATTTCACTTCTGTTCTTGGATTTTCGTCACAATAAAATACACTGAACATAATCTTCACAAAAGTTATTTACAAAAGTTTAAGCTATTGCCATTATAAATTAAAATCACTTTTATTTAAGTATTAATTATTTAAAAAAATTAAAAGCCATTGTAATTTGTAATATCAATACATCTGTCATGTAAATACAAAACATGTTGCATTACAAATGCTATAGGTGTCACATTTGCGAAAGTTATAACTATTGGCATTGTAAATGACAAAGCTATTAATTTAGCTATTTTCAAAACCACCGCATACATAAAAAAAAATGTCATTTACAAGACCAATAGCTCAAACTTTCCTAATGCGAGACCTATTGCATTGCAAATGCTTGTTACCTTTCCTTTTCCATGATTCTGAGAAAGGGACTCCAAGACAGAGAATGATTTATAGGAGTCCAACTCCCTTTATACACTGACCCGCCTAAGTTATTTTTCTAATTTTTAATGCCTTGGAAATACATTAATGGGTGCACCAGAATATTTTTTTTAACTGTACACGAGGTCTAACAGCTTTTTAAAATATTCATTCGATCTTTATCTTAAATTCCGACTGATCATAATGCATATCTATTCCTTCCTTATATTGTCTGTAACATGGTATAAATGCAGGGAGGGGGGGGGGGGGGGTGAATCAAGTTATTTGAAACTACATTACCTGAGGAGTTCATAATGAACATTAGTTTGAGCCGTATCTACTTTCTTCCCCTCTCCCTGTAAGAAACTTTCCCAGTTCAAGCTAGGGATATATTTTTATGCACACTTTTTGCAAGGTGTAAGTGGGTTCACAGTGTTATAGTGGCAATAGTAAACGGGGAGGTTAAGCGCTGCCATCAGAGCCATCCATGCGACATTCTGCATCCGGGTTCTAATCCACCACCATTTTCCCTGATTCCCCAAGACTTTTCTGTCTTAAAATCAAGTTACGGAGGACTAGTACAAAAGGCATGTGAGGGGGTCTGACAAAAAATATGTTTCTCAGGAAATGAGTAAAATTGTGTATTTGTGCCAGAATTTTCCCACTACACACAACCAATTCTGTAGTCAGAACTTAGTAATTTTCTCACTGCAATTGCATTCCTAGCTGGATGCTCGTACAGGTGAGGCATGCTTTGTGTAATGCCCTTGACTGAGCCTTTGTCAAGCAATGATCAGTAATTGCTTTGTGCCGGTGGTTGCAGGAGTTGGGCACCAGCACTCATTTTCGTGGGTCAAACCCTATTGTTCTTCATGAGACCTAACTCAAAAAAGGACAGAGAGAAAGGTAGAAAGGGGAGGAAACAGGAGGAAGAGAAAGATAGGAAAACAGTGACAAAGGGAGAAAGCACAGATGAAAAAGAACCTGCAGGAGTGAGATAGCGACAGGATGTACACAGCAGCGGAAGAAAAATGCATGAGGTAGAATGAAGACTGGATAGCACAAGCAGTGGAGTCCTGAGAAGAAGAAGAAGAAACAATTATTTATATACAAATTAAGCCCGTTGAAGAATAAATTGAGAATTAAAGAATTATTAATTACAGTTTCAGAAACATTTTGAAACGGTTTTCATTATAGTTTATTAAAAGAACCACAAAGGCATGCTATCTTTTTCAAGAGTGGTGAAGTCACTTGCTTTCATGCCATTTGGGATGAACCGGCTTCTGACAACATTTTTTCAATTGGTGAAATGGCACTACAGAAAAAAGCTACTAATGCAAAAAATAAATCATCTTTGAACTTAAAGCTCATTTAGTAAAGGTAATAACAACCATTTTCCAAGAAATCAGGTTGGAAGGACGTTGACATTGGGGTATCAGGTCTTTGTGGCAAAGGTACAAAGATATAACATGAGGACATAATCTGGACTGGAGGACTCTAGATAAACTTTTAAATCAATCTCTACATTCAAATAACGCGGTATCAAACATAAAATGAAGCAATTTAGATGACTTATGTAAGAAATTATAATATGTAAAACTCTCAAATGTTCTTAATATGTGTGACTAACAACCCAATAATTATGGTGACCTTGTTATGTAGCTGTTTCCAGTCTGGACCTTTGTTTGTTAGCCTAATGCTGGGTGTTGTAGTCTTTTTCTTTGATTGAATTAATTACACACTTGAAACCCTTGATTTGTAGTTGGAAATTAAATTCAGGACTGGAGACGAAGCCCATAATGATCTGGAGTGATGTGGTCACCCTACTAATGGTGTCGCAAACAGATTTAAACAGTTTTTGATTGACTATAGGGGCAATTGAACGTTAAGAGTGATAACTCCAATAACAATAGTTTTGGAAGAAGTCTAGAAACAGACATACAACACAACAACACACACTTTTCCAGGTTAACTACCAGAGTCCTGTAATGAAATGCATCCTAAGCATAATGCAACGATTGAGGAAAATATGGCAAATGGAAACAAGACCACCAAGGGATAGAGTTGAACAAACTACGCTATTACAATAGAAACGGTGACAAAGTAAGATATATGAAAGTCATCAAACGTCATTTTAATACACCATACAGGGACCCAGCAAAATGACTCATCCTAAAGATCATAACACAAAGGAAATGGGGAATGATAAGACTGGAAATATGTTGCAAAAATTGAATAATGGAATAGTGAGAACTTAACGGAGGGAAAAATACAGCAGGTGAAATTAGAAGACATAACCTCATCAACGTAGTACTGCGAAAAAGACAACATTATTTTCTCTCAATTTGCTGCTTAAGTGTTGCAAAACTACCAACAAAATAACTTCTCTCAATAGGCAGAGCACATGTAAATAATACACGAGGAGCATAAGTAGATATTCCCTTAATAGAAAGAATAATAAATAATTAAATAATAATGTAAAGATAGCACTAAGACCGTCATTATGAGAGGCTTGAACTTCCCAATGGGGCCTGTAACTCTCTTACTAGCTCCATTAGAAATAATGAGATCAGTGGAAACACCACAAGCTATCATGATCCCCTCAGTGGAAAGGAACCAAAACCTCTGCAGGCAACTGTGCATAAGAATGAGGAATGAGTGGGAGTGAATCTAACCCTGAATTACAGAATTCTCATAGTAATTCTTTATTACTAATGGATCCTCAGGGGTAAACCTGTAATCTTTGTTAATTCCACACCCCTCCAGTGATGGGCCCCTAATATAATTCACTCCAAAAGTGCGCTTATGAGGGATGTATGATGGAACCACGCAAGCCATTACCACGCATGGCTTTACAAAGTGGTCATTAGAAGGACAGTTACACTATCACGCAAGTCTTTAACACGCATATGCCTTTACAACAAAATGTGCATTGTTAAGGCATGTATAGTATATTCATAAGCGTGGTAAAAACTTACCAGGTAAGTATAACCCCGAATTATATATATTTCGATTTTTAAAAGAAATGTATATTTCTTTATAAAATATATATATTAAAATATAAACTGGGGTGTCTTAGTGACCAGAAGCATGATGATGGATTAAACGCATATCTGGGACTGGGGGTGAGTGTCTGAAAAGTTTCAGCTCTCCGTCCATCATATTATTGTGTTTGCTATGTCCGCCTAAGTGGCCAGGGTATTCCCAGACTTGGCTGATGAGAAGTGAAACTCTGAAACCGGTCCCAGGATGCTTGTTTCTGGTCCAGGGAGGACCTGGCCTGGCAGTACAGGCTGGACTGTTCCCATGAGGCACAGGATCAAGACTGACTTGCATATGGCTGGGTCCAAACTGGGGTGGCATGGTGAGCAAAAGAAAGATGATGGATTAAACCCAGATTTGTGACTGGGGGCGAGTGTCTGAAAAGTTTCAGCACTCCGTCCACCCTCTTATTGTGTTTGCTTTCCATTTGTAGGCCTTTTTGCTCCAGGTAAGCGATGCTCCATCCCTTCCCCTTTGTCGTATCTCGTCCCATCCCAAATTTCTTGCAAGGTGCCCTTTCTTATTTGGGGTCTAGAGATGAGGCCTTACCTTCCCACTCTTCCTCGTACTCTGCTGATTTGCTTTCTGTGGGTATTATAGGCATGATGATTACGTAAAAGTTGTAACTAAGTGGGTAGCCCGAATCAAAATTTAGGAATAAGTAATCAAGGTTATTGTGTATAAACTCTCCTCTAAAACGAATTACTTTACAATGGTAAAGTAAGAATGAAAAGTGTAATCAGTCGCGATATTTCAATGCTAAGCAGAAAGTAGATTTTTTAAGCATGTGTATATTTAAAGTAATTTTCTCTATTAGAAAAATACATTGTTTTTAATTGTATCTAGTCATGGAGAAGTGACAAAGTCGTACATCATATTTTGGCTCTAGCTTTTATTTTAATCTACTCTTTGGATTAAGATACAAATAACTAGATATACATTTTTGGAGACAGCAACAATGAAGGTTTGAAAAATTATGAAATAGCACAATGTAGAGAGAGCTCCTCTAATTAAATTCGGGACCGCTGTGAAACTCTAAACTTTCCAATTCATGAGAAGATGCTTTCTGTGCAGTTTAGCAATATACAATTCAGAATACATAATAAATAGATAAAGAACAACTAATGATTGGGGCAGGGAAATAAGCCTTGTCTTCTTACAGATTCACAGGACCATGTCAAGGATGCTCTAGGGACCAGCATAGATTAAAGATAACAATGCCAGCGACATGCCAGTGACATGTTGGCAGCTCTGATAACAGGCTTTTCTATTTCCCAGTTCAAATGTAAGTTCTTGCAAATCTCAGGCTCTGTTCAAAAGAGCCCTGATATATTCATCAATGACCTGATTGAAAACTGCAGGAACCGCGCAGTTTTTTTTTTTATTTGCAGTACGATGTCATCAAAGACTTTTCTTTCATGTTGCACCAGAGGGCACGCGCCTCGGGCGCGAGCGGTTATCAATGCATCTACGCATGAGAGCGCGCAGCCGGTGACTAACGAGGAAGGGGGTCGAGGTTCCTCTCTGGCGATTGATAGACGTGGTCGCTTTTCCTTTCCCATCCTATTTTTGGGAAGATGACTCGTGTGGCGGGCCGGCCCCTCCTGGCGTCTAGGGGAGATATCCCATCGCGTATCATCCTGTTAAAATTCCCAGCCTCTGACTCTGCCCTGGGAGGTCCCATGCCCGTCACGGTCCACAGAACAGAAGAGACCTGTTCATCCCGGCGGCAATTATACCGTCTGCGAAAGAGAGAGATGTGAAGCCTCTTAGACTCGAGGGACATCTAGAGACACCGCGCCACAAAGCATGCAGGTGTATGACGTCACCAGCCCCGGCGCAGACAGACTAACAGACTGGGCAGGTTTTAGATCACGTCCCAGTAAATGAAAGGCAGCCACAGGTGCAGCTGTGCGCGCGATTTTATCTCCATTTGCCTGTCTGCCCTACTAAACACTGCAAAAAAAACAGATGGTGGACGGAATGCGGAATCAATCGAACATTCACCCCAGTCACAGATCTGAGTTAAACCCATCATTTTTTTGCAAGCCAAGCCATTCCAGTTTAGACCCAGCCATATGCAAATCAGTCTTGACCCTGTGCCTCATGGGAACAGTCCAGCCCGAAATGCCAGGCCATGTCCTCCCTGGACCAAAAACAAGCATCCTAGGACCGGTTTCGGGGTTTCAGGCCTCATCAGCCAGGATAGCTTGTGGGCAGGCGCGTAGGTTACATTAGTGCAGCAGCACCTGGGCCAGAGCCCTGAAGGAGACACTGAACTCTGATTATTGCTGTATTTTATCATTCAGACAGAAGCCAGGGGGGCATTCCCTTCCTTGTACTATGGCCCATGATGCCCTGGTTATGCTATTGTCTATGTGCAAGCGGGGGCTCGGAAACAAAGAACCGGGGATATAGGCTAACACGAACTAGACCAATGATCCCCATTGCTCCTTACGAGCTCCATGGGGTCATACCAAGTTTCTATTGGAAGGCCTGGTATTTTCAACCATGGAGTTACCGATAATATCAATACCTGTAGCAGCAGGGCTTGAATTACCAGCGATTACAAGTGGGACCCTGAGGGCACCTTTGAAATAAGAAATGATATGGTAAATCTGTAACCCTGGGTCCAATTCCCCGATAATTCCTTATTTCTCCCCAGAGATTTCAGCTGCTCTAAGTGCACAGGATCCGCCTGGTTACTTGGATCACAAAATTCCAAATTTGAGGGGGCGGCGGATGACATTTTATTATTGGCCCCATCGGAAGTACAGTAGGGCAGATGATGAGGATGTATATCTGTACTGAAAATGCAGTCACCAATTATTGCCAAGCTGATGCGCTAATTAATATAGAGCAGAGGACTCATTGGGAACGGAGGGGATGTTGCAGGAGGGCTGTCCAGGCTGCGTCTCTTGCATCCCTGACACACTGTTATCATGAGCTGAACACGTAATGGTGAGAGGCACCATGAGCTGCAGCACAGGTGCGTGCGCAACTCCGCTTACGAAATAAGTTTATGTTTGGGAAACACTGCGAGGAACCCACATACACAACAACTCTTTAGGCTGATAAAAGATTGATTTGAAGCAGAAGAACGCTTATAGTTCATAAACAACCACACACATATATTTATACACACACACACATGTGGCAGATGCCTGATGGGTCCAGAACGCCATTGGCACCTGGCCACTGGCGGCACGGCTGCACATGCCCAGTAATGCTTCCCCTCTCTCATTCCAATCCAGGAAACATCCCGCAATCTAAGGACGGTGTACGGTGTGCAAATGTTTATCCATGTTTAGACAGCAGATGTGGATCTTTTAATGTGTTTCGGCTTCTACTGAAGCCTTGATCACGGTAAGAGACGTCATTACAATAATGATTAAAATATACCCAAAATGTGAACTCAAGAGAGACGTTCAACATAAACAGACAACATACTATCAACTCTCCTCATGATTCCAGTCTACAGAAGAGTATTATAAATAACGAATTCAGCAGAAGCCGAAATGCATTGATGAGTCCACACCTGCTCTTTAAATAAATATATGGGGGTGTGGCCAAGATGGCGGACGGCTAGGACGTCTTTCGCGATCCCTCCTGGCCGCCGCCAACAAAACCCCCATTATTAGCACACTGACCCCCCACGTACGAGCCAGAAGTGGGGGTTCTGCCGGCAGAGGGCCGGACGAGCACCGGGGGGCAAGTGATTTCGCTCCGAAGCTTGTGTGCCGCAGGATTCCCGGCACGGATGGCTAACGAGGCGAGGCCTCTGGCGTGGTGATCGGAAATCGGCCTTGGAGAAACACGAGCAAAGGTGCATGGAGACAGTTTTCTGCTGAGGCAAGCAGCACGAGGCAGAAGCCTCGCTTCGATTACGAAACAGAATGGAGTTTACTAATAAAATGGCACCATGAAAGCTAACTTAACACAATAAAATATGAGCATGGGGACAATAAAATGTTCAATTCTAACATCAGTCAGATGAGACGGGCTTGCAGCTGGGTTAGGCCCCCCTAGAACAGGGAAAGCCCCCCTGTAGATATTTTGATATGTGTGCATGATTGTCAGATGAAGGAAAGCAAGAGAAGTGCAGTTTGGGCGGTCACTCGCTGTGCTGTACGAGATCTCTCCCGGATTACCCTACAGAAACGCAGAGACTTTCACCCTGTGATGGACCATCTATGCAAAGCAAGTATCCCCTACTCATGGGGCCGCCCATTCCGCATCATTTTCCGCCTTGAATGTCAACTGCACCAAATCAGATCCCTCAAGGAAGCCCACGCCCTGCTGCATATCGATGCGTCCGATGGCCCCAGGGCTGGGGCATCGTTCCCCAGCAGTAACAAGTCGCATCAGCAGAGACAGCAGCAAGTCAAGAACGCCCAGGGATGAGTGAAACTGATCCAACCACCATATGCACAGAGAGGCAGGCAGTCCCCAAGGCACTATCGGGAGAATCTGCCTTGTCCAAAGCGAACAGAGGCTTTGGCCAGCTAGCTGGGAATGTATATGAGGGGCACGCAAGTAACAAATATAGTGGCGGAGGGATGCAGGAGTCCGAAGACAACACCCTTCCGCCCTGCCTGAGTGGAGGTTGAACCTTCGTCGAAACCCTCCTGCTATGAGGATTCACCGGGACAGGCCGCTGATCCACCCCAACTGAACTGAACAGACGAACATTGGTTGTATGTTGATATTTTCTATGTTATATCCTTCTTGTTTTGGGGTTTCTTTCGGTCTCCGTTCGTTTCCCTCTCCTCTGCACCAGCCTTTCCGCTTAACGCTAGCCTTTGCCATTTCAAAGAGGCCTCATACGCACCACGACTCACGCTCCTTGGGGCACCCCTGGTTGTGCAGACACACCATAACTATTTACCCTACAGCCATATGACACAGACTTTACACTTTTTAAGCCTCATTGTATGCAGTATTAATAGCCCTGTAAAGCATGGAGCAATCCTGTCTCACATGGAGCGATCAGGGTGTGACATCTATCTACTTCAAGAAACACACCTACTAGCTAAAGACAGCCTGCATGCGCTCTAGGTGGTTTCCTCCACAGTTTTGGTAATCTGGCCCGGTTAAAAAAATAGGGTGGTCATTCTCCTTTCCCAGAAGTTCCACAGGAAAGTCACGTCCACATTTATGGACACAAAGCTTTAGGGCTTAGGTTGCAGTTGGGAGCAGCGCACTTTACGATAGTTACAATATACGCCCCAAATGATAATCAAGAACGCTTTATTATAAACACTCTCACGTTGGCCCTGGATTCCCCAGACCTGGCCATACTAATAGGGGGGGGGGGGGGGACTTTCATCTAGTAATGGATTCGGACCTGGACTGATCGAGCCATCGGACGTCACAGTCGGGGCCCTTCTCGCCGGTCGGGCTGCAATGGCTGGCTGACGGTTCGCTTAGTGACATTTGGAGGCTTCTACATAGTTAGTTAGAGAGTTTTATATAGCGCTGGCAGGACCCGAGGGTATCAGAGAACTTTACAACAAGTAATACAGGAAATAAGAAAGAACAGACACATATCAAATGGCATATCAAAATGGAGATGGTTGTTAACGGTGTGTTGAGCCGAAGGTTAAAGGTGCAAGTGAGGAGGAGATCCTTGAGTTTTTTTGAAGGTCACGAAGGAAGGGTTAGTTCTGAGATCTGCTGGTAGGGAGTTCCAGGTTTTGGGGGCATTGCCCGAGAAGGAGCAGGCCAGGGTTTTTTGTTTGCGCCTCCTCGGGGGACTGAGAAGTAGGTTGCTCCTCAGGTTTCTTGCCTGGCCTGCCTTGGTGAGCTTGGTTGCCATGTAGACTGGTTTACCAGTGTGAAGGACTTTGTGGGTGAGGCAGGCAGTTTTGAACTGGCATTGATCTTCAATAGGGAGCCATTTGAGCTCTTTTATGGAGGGGGAGATATGAACGTGCCTTTTAGCTCCAGTGACCATTCTCACTGCTGCGTTTAGAGTGGTGCACCTCGGGGCTAAGTGGGATTTTTCTGAGCCTGTGAGGTTAGCGTTCCCGTAATCCTGTCTGGATAGAACCAGGGCTTGCGTTGCAGTCTTGAGATCATTAGGCGAGAGGAAAGGCTTGATTTTGTAGAGAAGTTTTAATTTGTAATGGGCACTCCTTGCGGTAGCCTTAATGTGTGAGCTCATGTTCAGGTTAGAGTCCAGTAAGAAACCCAATGACTTGGCGGAGCAGGCCGGGGTTAGGTCAAAGTTTAGAGAGTCCATAAGGTTAAGACATTCTTGGGCCTGGTGGGTTTGTCTGCTGTTTGAGAGGAGAAGGATTTCTGTCTTGGCTTGGTTGATTTTTAAGTGGTTGTGTGATAGCCAGTTTTGGATTCTTTTTAGAGTATCGTTAAGACGGTAAATGTCTTTTGGGGAGGAGACTTCCAGGTAGAGATGGATGTCGTTTGCATAGAGGTGGTAGGTGATGTTGGCTTGATTAATTATGGTAGTGAGGGGCTCCATGTAGATATTGGATAGAGTAGGTGCGAGGACTGAGCCCCGAGGGACACCTCTGGTTATAGTGGAGGTATCAGAAGTTGCAGTGTTTATTTTGATTTGTTGATAACTGTTGTGAAAGAAAGAAGTGAACCATTCAGCACCATGCCGTCTGCTCTGATCCGCTGTTTAAGGGTGTTGAGAAGAGGTTTATGGGCCACCGTGTCGAAAGCCGCAGACAGGTCTAGGAGGATAAGCAGGCAGCACTGACCTGCATCCATACATTTATGGATGTCATCTGCTATATTTAGTAGGGCTGTTTCTGTGCTGCAGCCCTTTCTAAAGCCTGATTGGTGAGCATCCAAGAGATTGTTGGTGTCAATGTGCTGGTTGAGTTGGAGTAAGACACATTTTTCGAGGATTTTGGCCAGGAAGGGCAGGTTGGAGATTGGCCTGAAGTTGTTGAGGTCTTCAGGGTCTACACCTTTTTCTCTGCAGCCCACAAATCCTACACCCGCATAGATCACATTTTCACAACAGCGGCCCTGACTGCAAGTGTCGAGGATGCTGACATTGAGCATCGTTCCCCCGTTGGACCACTCTCCCATCAGGTTAACTCTGGAGATAGGTGGCCTTTGCCAACGCCCGTAGAGCTGGCGCCTGCGGGATGCCCTGCTGGAGTCCTAGGAGACGGTAAAAGCGATTCACACGGCCATTACAGACTACCTCAGCATTAATGATCGTGGGGAGACCTGCCTTGCATCTGTCTGGGAAGCGCTGAAGTTAGTCGTTAGAGGCAAATTCATATCCATCTCTGCGGCAGAGAATAAATTACGTTCTAAAAAATGGCAGCAGATTAATGCAGCAGTTTTGGAACTCGAGGTGATACATAAGTGCACAGGTGATCCCGGGTGTGGAGGGAACTAGAGAAGCAACGCCTGATAAAGCGGCGCTTGTACATCGACCGGGCATAATACACCTTGCTGTGCCTCAAACATAAGTTTTTTGTTAGTGGAGATCGTTCAGGACGAATGCTAGCACATAGGCCATGCAATAGGATGGTCTCTGGTTCCATCGACACAATCCGCACCCCCTCTGGAGAAGAGGTACATTCAGACCCCGTGATGCAGAGGCCTTCCAGGCTTTTTATAGCAGGCTCTACAGATGGGGAAGACTCACCCTCCAGCAACATTGAGTCCGACCTGAGGGAAAGTCACTTAGCGTGGATCCAGTCTGAGACTGCCTCCCAGTTACAGCAACCCATTCAAATAGAGGAAGTGGTCTTGGCAATTGCACATCTGAAGACTTTCAAGGCACCAGGCCCTGATGACTTCTTCCCACTGTTCTATAAGAAGTTTTGTCAGAACCTAGCTCCCCTGCTGGCCAGTCTGTTCAACTCGTTCTTAGAATCTGGGCGCATGTCTGAATGGATGTCGGAGGCGTCCATCTACGTTATCCTGAAGCCTGACAAAGACCCCAGGGAGTGTGGGTCGTATCCCCCATTTCACTCCTCAATACTGACGCAAAACTGCTCACTGGCATCTTAGTTGCGCAGCTCAACCCTCTCAAGCCAGGCCTGGTTGACCCAGACCAGGCCAGGTTTATCCTATCCAGACAATGCAGTGATAATATGAAGCTCCTCATCCATCTCACAGATCTCATCCGACGCTCCCGGAGAGAAGTCCTTCTCCTCTCCGTCGACGCTGAAAGGCGTTCGACAGGGTACACTGGACATAATTATTTGCCACGCTCCGCCGCTAGGGTTCGGGGACAGGTTCATAGCTTTTACGTGCTGCATCTACAATGCCCCCCAGGCGACAGATAGGGTTAATGGTATCTCATCCACTCCCTTCCCCATACTGAGAGGAACGCGGCACGGCTGCCCCTTTCCCCGCTACCCTTCGCGCTTTATATGGAGCCTATGGCGCAGCGAATACGCAATAATCTGCAGGTCTCAGGGAGTCTGCTCGGAGCTGACATGCACACAATTAGCATGCACGCAGATGATGTTGTCCTGTCCCTGGCTAACCCAGCATCCTCATTCCCTGCCCTGTTAGAGGAAATCAATAATTTTAGCAAGGTCCCCAGGTTCAAGGGGAGCCTTGCTAAAACCCAGATCCTGAACTTCTCAGTCACCCCAGCCCTAGTCGCGACACTGAGTGCACACTATCCCTTCGAATGGGCAATGGACACAGTCCCATGCCTGGGTATTCTCCTGGCCCCTATTCCGGAGAAGACACTTATGGCCAACGATGGCCCCCTCTTAGATCCGACTACTAAAACACTTGCCTCCAGGCATCGCGTGGGCCTATTGTGATCTGGCAGAATCGCCACTGTCAAAACGACCGTGCTGCCACGTACCCTATACATTTTTCAGACCATACCCTTGACTCCCCCCTGTCGCTCTTACGAAACTTACAGCGTGCTATCAATCGCTTGGTCTGGGGAGGTAAACAACCACACCTTAATCCCCAGCACATCACTAGACCCAAAGCGGAGGGAGGAATGGGCTACCCCTGATCTTCAGATATTTTCAGGTCTCCCAGCTATGCTTTATATTAGAATGGAACCGCCTGCTCTCAGAAAAACACTGATCCCTTTATGGATCGGACAATAGAGGGTTCAAACCTATGGAGGGAGATATGGCTCCCTCATAAGCATAGAGCATGGGGGCTCTATTCCTCACCAGTCACAGCCACAACTCTAAAGATTTGGGATGCAGTGGCACTCCTGCACAAGCTCACACACCATTAGTCGATAACCCGGACGCCACCCCCCCCCCGCCCCCGGGTGCAAGTCCGAGATATTTCAGCGCTGGCGTGAACAGGGCTGCAAGTGGATAGGCTCGCTGTTCGATCCTAATGGGATCATTCCTTTTGACCAGCTTCGAAAGGACTATTCGCTCTTCGCACTTGACAGGTTCCCGTTCACACAGGTAGTGCACTGGGTGTCCTCTCCAGACGTGGAACCCGACGCTTCCAGACCACTGACCCGTTTTGAAAAGTGGCTAGTGACCAAAGAAGGCGACAAACAAATTATCTCCGATCTATATACTTTTCTCTCAACGACTGCCAAACTCGCCAATTCCAAAGAGCATCTGAGGTGGGAGGAAGAGTTGGGACGCACCCTTTCAGACAAAGAATGGCAGGACATTCACTTCAGGACACATCACACAGAACTCAATATGACGGGCACGAAAGCAACATACAACATTGCCTCCTACTGGTATCTAACCCCGGCTCGACTATACAATTGGATAGAGATCACACAGCGCTTTGCTGGCGAGGATGTGGACAACTGGCTCCCTGATCCATCTCCTCTGGAACTGTCCTAAGATGGTTCGGTGCAGGTATTGCATTCTAAATGATATTGACCAACCCTTCAGTACCACTATCACGCGTCCAAGTGTACACACTCCTAGGCTTTCCCAATCCCCTAGCCTTCCTCCTGCGCTCCATTTGGCGTAGACAGATTGCTATTGCGCTAAATACCACGAGACAGGTCCTGTTATCACATTGGGGTACGGAGACAATTCCTGATAACACCGCTTGAATATCAATGATGATTGATAATAGAACGGACGATTATCCAGATTTATGAGTCCTGTTTATCTCGATCCTGGTGAAGGAATTCAGAGAAGTGACTTGACCTACTTCCTAAAGACCCTATACCCAATATCCCCAAAGCATGAGACAACTGACTAAACCTAATTTGACACAAGTGCATCACCTTTCTTGAGCCGGACCCCCATGGCGAAGCAGACATCAAGATAAAATTAATCATGGTGCAGAGGACAGGGGAGGGGGTGTGGAAGGTGGGCAAGGGTCTGTTCTGTCTGTTGTCGATTCCCTTTAGTGGTCGCTTCGGATCCCTCAATTTTCCTGTTTATTCATTTATTTTCTTTCTTTTTTTTTAAAACATATTTTATTAATCAAATAGCACATGAAGCAGAGATCTGTAACCCAGAAACTTCTGCATAATAAGCGTATATCATTATGACTTTGACTTTTACACAATTAAATCAAGGAAAAATGGAGAGCGATACAGATAAATGGAAACCTTGAAGAAACCCTAACCCAACAACCCCCTGGTCACACTAAAAGCCTCCCAAAAGCAGCACAGCAATAGAGAACGCACCATCGACAATGAATGCAGCGTACAAATACACAGCAAACCACGGTTTGCACCAACAGAGTAGAAATTAAGCTGGGTCGAAGGGCCCTGCCGTAGAGACAGGCTCCAGCTGCAAGCCTCAATAGTCTGCCCATCGCTTCCAAATTTTAAAATGTTTGTGTGGGCACCCTCTCGCAGTGAAAATGGGAACATCCAAGACCATGCAAAAGTCCAGGCCATTCTTACATGCGGACACCGAGCGTGCTACAGGTGCCTTTCATGCCCTAGCAATGTCTCTTTTAGCCAGAGTGAACCCAAGCAACATAAGATGGCGTTTGTATATGTTACCCCCTATCCCCTCCATAACATGTAGGAGTACCAGCTTCGGTGAGTGGGGAAGGTCCCAGCCCAACACCTCAGAGAGGCAGGCCATAACTCCCCTCCAAAATCGTGTCAAGGAAGAGCAGTGCCAGACCGTATGTATCAGGGTGCCCTCCTCCCGCTCGCACCTGAGACACACAGGGGAGGCCACCAATCCCGCCCTCCATAAACTAACCCATGTGAAATAGACCAGATGAAGATACTTAAACTGGACCATGCGCAGACGTACAGCTATGGCCGCCCGTCGCGGGGAGGCCAGGGCCTCCGTCCAGTCCTCCTCAGTGAGTGGACTAACCTCTCCCTCCCAGGCCCCTCTAAGCTTCTGCAGCGTGGACGAGCAGTGAGTAACAAGGGATTGGTATATTTTAGATATCTTATGATCTTGAAGATCTCCCATAAACACCTTTGCCTCTATCGGGCTAAACTCAGCCAGTGACTCCAGACCCTTCGGACTAGGGGAGAGGGCGTGCTGGAAATGCAGATATTTGTAGAATTGTGTTCTTGGAATGTGAAATTCTTTCTGGAGATCTTGAAAGGACTTCAGGACCATCCCCTGAATTACGTCGCCTAGGGAAGAGATACAAATGCTATCCCAGCCACGAAACCCGGACAGAGTAGCTAATTGTGGCAGGCACCCGTTGTTCCATAAGGGGATCTCCCGCGTCAGTTTATTCCACCACCCCATCCTCTGTAAAGCCTGCCTCCATGGAAAACAATCTTTGTAGCTGACGGCAATGAATTGCGCAGCCGTGCAGAGTACAGTATTGTGTGTAGGGAGAAATCCCCCATACACCGCTGTTCAACGGCATAAGCAGGGTCTTCCCTATCCCGTACCACCATTCATTCAAAATGAGCATATGTGGTGCCATATAGTAAAATGTCAGAGGTCGCCAGCCACCCACAGTACGTAGAGTGGAAGCACGTCCGTAAGGCAACTCGCACCGCTCCACCGGCCCATAAAAACTGTCCCAGGGCAGCATTAACCTGCTGGAACCATTTATTTTCTTTTTTGTAGTTTATTCCGGACACAAAGCCCTTTAATTAGATGCTCGCTGCCGGCCTACATGTTGGAGGCGCAAGGCTGTGTATTAACATCCATATGTTAAATTCTGCTGGCCCGTGGTTGTAGGAGCTAGTTGGGTAAACGCTTGTTTAATACTAATAAAGAGAATTGTTCCATAAATAAATATATGAGCACCATACAGCGACCTTTGAGTGCTGGCTCTTATATACATTATAAAGTGGCAGTCATCACTATGTAGTTAGGTCAAAGTATCTAAAGGAAAGGTGGCATATTCTGGTGCAGTCTGATTATATAACCCCCCCCAAAAAAAATCATCTAATCTGGCTTGTTCTTGGATTGGAAAGTTTAGTGCCCATCTGTTATATGGTGGTGCTAGTAAAAGCAGAGGGTCCCAAAAGAGTCACTTCCCATGTTAAATCCCATAGGAAAATTTGCTTCCAATAAAGAAAAAAGAAAAAAAAGATGAACGGAATTACACCAAATTTGGCAAAAAGTACAATAGAAACTGAGAAAGTTTGCTTTTGGTGATTTGGTGCAGTAAGTTTCAACTGTTTGAGAAATTAGCATTAAAGAAGGGTTCGGTTGAGTGTGAAGGATAAGGGCCACAGTACCATAAAAAATTCTAAAACAGATCACACAGATTTGCTGAGGGAGTTTTTTCTCCTGTCGGTCTATTGGTACTATGTTACGGGTGCTGATAGTGTGTTACAAAATTATCTGATTGGTTGTTGGACCCTCCCATAGGTCAAATAAATAAAATATTTCTGAGGTACCAACACCTGATACTGCGGTACCCAGCACAACAACCCCTATGGTACTGAGAAATAGCAGTACTAAAAAAAAAAAAAATTAAAAAGGTCTGAACATAGACCAGATCCTGCAGCTTACAGCAGTTTTGCAGGCTGTACGCCATCAGCATTGGCTGCCTGAAGATGTTTGCGCACAGGGCTAACCCACAGCTGCACACTGCAGAAGGCTGTGCACAGCAGGATGTCTGGCGCCCATAGTGTATTGGGAGACCGTGGGGAGGCTGGTCCAGGGCCTGGCCAGAAGCCAACAACGAACCCCCTGTTGCGCATGGCTAAAAGTCATGTGCCGTCTGGTGTTGGATATCCAAAGGGAGGGGTTTGCACAGCTAAGTGATAAGTGGACATAGGGTGGAAGTGCACAGCAGGGTGTTGGTCAGTGTTAGGTGGGATGAGGCAGCGCCTGGCTTCCGGCTCAGTAGACTGGTGATTTTGTTTAAATCCCACTGTTGATGTCACTGTGATGAACAACCGCAGTATACTGGACAGAATGAGGTATAGCATGATGTATTCAAACAGCAGACATAGACTTATATGTGAAGTGAATTTTCTTAAGAGAATTGCTCCACACTCCAGGGTTTAATTACACAGTGATATACAAAATGTGTGTCTTTCTTAGTCTCTGGACCCTTCTCTATCCCCTTCTTAGTCTTTCCTGGCTTAGCTGCTTAGGCGTCTTCTATACTTCTGTGGTTCTTTGTGTCCTGTTAGAGAGGGAAGGCGTCACATTGTGGGTCACGGTAAGTACAGTCTCCCCTCCCACCACCCCATACACCTCTACTCCCCTGGGGTCAATATGTCCTAAGAAAAAAAACTTCCATGGTAGGGAGAGAAGGTGGCACTCCATGCAAAGTCTGACGTCCTACACTGTCTACAGACCACATTGGTTGGTCTGTAACCCAGGGGAACTGGTTATTCGAATAGGCTGAGAATTGTGTCTCCTTCACCTGTGGGTGGGCCCATTTACATTGTCGCTCCAGACCCTTTCATCTGTGTTCTGCCCACATGACCCTGGGAAAGAGACACGTTGGATTCTTCCTGTGGCTTGAAGGAGGGAAGCAGGAACTACCTAGGTGCTACCCAGAAGAAAAGAGTGGTTGGCTCCTGCCCTTCTGATACCTTTTTATAGGTCTGCCTGAAAATACTACCCGAGTAGATATTACGTGGCCCTCCGGAAAGTCGGGTTTGAACCAACTCACCAGCTTGAGAGGGAAAAACTGACAGCCTCTGACACACACATCTCCCACAAAGCATATTGTGGATCAGCCCTGCCAGAGACTGTAGGAATACATTTATTAAAAGTGGGTTACTGGGGCATTTTTCTCCAAAAGAAGAACACATACAAGCTATCCACACTATCATTTGATAGGCTTTATTGATTATTTGAGGCCCTATTCTAGAGCAGAGCATATGAATAAATGTAGTTGTAGATGTGAAAGTTATTGTGAACAGAATCAATGCAATACAAGAAAAAACAACGTTCGAAACATAGTGGATGGCAGTATTTAGATGACATCAATCTGTGATGGAATCCCTTCTTCCCTGTCCCATAGTGAATGTCTACATTATCACAAAATGCCAAGAGTAGGACTTTCCTAAGTGATCTGACATGCACTTACCTTCTCATAAATCAATGTTATTTAAGTCTGCAGCCTGCCTGGGAAGCAGGGCAGTCTTTCTTGTATCACTGTTATTTGGAAGAGTAAAAAAAAAAGTGATCAGTGGATTGCGCTAATTAATCTCTGCCCGTGGTAATTACTCGGGGCCTGGCAGTTTGGTCTGGACTATTCCCATTGGAGCAGGACCAAAACTGATTTGCATGTGGGTGTTTTTTTTCTGAGGTGATTTTGTAGGCAGAAAATTAATGGGCTAGAATGCAGCCCATAGGATTTAGATGAGGTGTTTCCTCATCTGTATATTTTTTTATGACATAACTACTGCTGTCAACAGCCCATGACTATAACCTGTCTGCAATCAGAACCTGTAAAGACTCGGACATCTGAACGCTAGCCCTTCTGTATGAGCTAGTAAGAATTGTCTAGGTTTGCGGTCTGTGGTCTAAGATTAAGAAATATGTATCAATTTAAAATGTAAAAGTAAAGAAAGATGCTGCTTATACTGGGAAAATGATGAGTCATATAAAAGTGCATACCCAAATATGCCCAACTGAATGTAATACCTTTGGCATTTTCGCAATTTTTAGGAAAATGTTATTGGCAAACACTGTGTCTTTCCACAAAGTTTTCAAAAGTTTCTTGGAGAGGGGAAACCCCTAAAGCCCCAGAAAAAAGACAGACTTCTTGACACACCGTTCCAGTATTGGAACGTTTAATGAGTGCCCTATCTAAACCTATGCCTTGTTAGGTGATTTACATTAACATTGTGCTGTTCAATGCACTACAAGTCTCTATTTTTAGGTCTTACCTAGGCAGTGTTTGCGCTGTCCCTGCGAGACATGCTGTATTCAGGATATGGGCTTTACAAGCTCTGCCCATTTTCAAGGACTGCCCCTGTTACATGTGTTGTTGCTCAGAACTTGTGAGCACTGTTAGAACTGGGGGTCTCTAGTTGGCAGAGGTAAGTACCTTTGACCAAATAGGGACCCCTACTTCTAGTCAGGGTAGAGAGATACACACTGTAGATAACCCCTGCTCACCCCCTAGGTAGCTTAGCACGAGCAGACAGGCTTATCCCCAAGGCAATGTGTAAGGTAGTTGCACTTAACACACACAATAACTTCAGTATAGACCACAAACTGACACCACACAGGTAAGTATATCAAAAAACATATCTTTATCTAGCTTTAGGCAGATAGAACCAAGGCAGTACAGGTAAAAACTCAATTAACTCTTCTTGAGGCTTTGCACTGGGTTAGGAAGTTATTGGGGATATCCAGTTCAGTCTCAGTCTTTAAAAATAATAGGAAGGGGAAGAATCTCTATTGAGGCTGTGAATACTTGAAAACAAGCAAAGGCTTTATCTTGAGCGCTGCTCTGTTGAAGCGCCGGTACTGGGCTCGCCAGGGAGCGTCTCCCCTCGTAGAAAAGGCCTTCCCACGGCCTAGGCCAGTCCCGCTAGCTCTCCGCCCGCTCTCGACAATCCAACGAGCGGCGGGGAGCCAGAGGGCAACTTTAGGACTGGGACGGCCGCTCGGGGGTGACACAAACACTCACGGGTCCCTCGGCGAGGACGGGTCTTCTCGTAGACTCGAGCGCGGCTCATGGCACCTTTCGGGTCGTCTCCTCTCACCACTCAATTGGTGCGCGGCCCTTAAGGCGAGCCCCTCATGATGCGGAGACTCCTCGCGGGTGTCGGCCACTCGCAGCGCGGCTCACAGGACAAGCCCCTGGTGCTCCCTTGTGTCTGGATGAAGCTAAACCTCTAAAGAGCTACAATGATAGTGAAACGTGTCAGGGGTTGCTTTTATTCATCCCAGGTTGGCTTGATGGTATTTTACCAGTCCAAAGCTGTAACACTGTGCCTGGAGTGGTAAAAGACTTTATCTATACACACACTCACATGCGCACATACACAGAAACACACAAAACTCATTGAAGTGCATTGAAAACAGTATTAGAACTGTGACCCTGAATGTGATGGATGAAGGCTGTACAAGTGGGGAGGAGGGTCAGAGGCATACCTAAAAATAATATAATGTCTAGTATCTATTTTGTTGCCTTTTCACTTTCATGTTGCCCACATCTCATCTCAAAGATCACAACCGCTGCAACCTAACATTACCTAATTTCCTGCAGCTCATCTATTAATACTGCCAACTATTTGCACGTACTACATACCGCCAACCATTTGCATGAAACGACATCCACCTTCCCAGTAAAGATCACACCTAGCTCCCATTACTTTAATCTACACCACGGAAACTAGAGTAAATGCATGGAATGGTTTTCTTAAGCACAGAAGAGCAATCTCAAAAACTGAAGATAACTACTGAAAAAAACCACTAACTCTACGTTCAAGTACAACATACTGCCTGGCATAAAGTGCTTGACTTCCCACCAGATGTAGCAAGCGCTATATAAATGCCATTACAATACAATGCAATATATAAATGTTCTGGCCCACACTAATAGAATAACACTCAGCAGTGAGTCAGTAGATACAGACTGCATAATAATTTCCTTGTACTGCTTGACACACTCACATAAGACAAACATGTTAGGGGGCTTGTCCAGTACAGTGCCAGTCCACAGCAGTAAATCACCTTTCCATAGCAATAAAACACACTTGACTAACGAACAGGCTCTGAATGATTGAAAAGATCTGCCGAATGGTGCTGGCCAATGGAGAACTTTAATTTAGTCCGGCACTGCAGGCCCAAATAGGCTACATACTATGAGCGCTTCTTGACATTTCTCAATGACAATCAGATATGGAATTATGTTACTAAAGTAGATCCCAGCAATTCTCTCAACTATGTCTTTCTCCAACCTATGCCTGAACAGTATGTCACTGTTACAACGCAACTTTTACGTCGTAATGCTGTTACAACGCAGCTTTTACAACGCTGGTTCCATTACATCGGATGCCATTACAACGCAGGATATTACATAGCAGATGCTATTACAACGCAAACCATTACATCGTAAGTATTGGTAAGTATATACTTTTTATTTTATTTTATTTAATATTATATAATTAATTTAATTATTTTTAATTATAAATAAATATATTTATTTATGTTTTTTAATATTATAAATTAAATATATTAATTTAATTAATTTTTATAATAAGTATGAGTATAGGAGTATATGTTTTGGGGTACTGAGGTATATGTTTTGGGGTGTTTGGTTATTTTTAGGTTTTAGGGCAGGGTTTGGGTTTTGGGGTACAGGGGTGTTTTTAGGTTTTAGGGCAGGGTTTGGGTTTTGGGGTACAGGGGTGTTTTTAGGTTTTAGGGCAGGGTTTGGGTTTTGGGGTACAGGGGTGTTTTTAGGTTTTAGGGCAGGGTTTGGGTTTTGGGGTACAGGGGTATTTTTAGGTTTCAGGGCAGGGTTTGGGTTTTGGGGTACAGGGGTGTTTTTAGGTTTCAGGGCAGGGTTTGGGTTTTGGGGTACAGGTGTGTTTTTAGGTTTCAGGGCAGGGTTTGGGTTTTGGGGTACAGGGGTGTTTTCAGGTTTTAGGGCAGGGTTTGGGTTTTGGGGTACAGGGGTGTTTTAAGGTTTTAGGGCAGGGTTTGGGTTTTGGGGTACAGGGGTGTTTTTAGGTTTCAGGGCATGGTTTGGGTTTTGGGGTACAGGGGTGTTTTTAGGTTTTAGGGCAGGGTTTGGGTTTTGGGGTACAGGGGTGTTTTTAGGTTTTAGGGCAGGGTTTGGGTTTTGGGGTACAGGGGTGTTTATAGGTTTCAGGGCAGGGTTTGGGTTTTGGGGTACAGGGGTGTTTTTAGGTTTTAGGGCAGGGTTTGGGTTTTGGGGTACAGGGGTGTTTTTAGGTTTTAGGGCAGGGTTTGGGTTTTGGGGTACAGGGGTATTTTAGGGTTCAGGGGTAGGTTTGTGTTTAGGGCTGATTAAATTATATTTACCATTTATAAATTAATTAAAATATATTTATTAAATTAAATTAATTACATTATATTAATTACATTTTTTAATTAAATTAATTAAATTATTTTAAATAATTTAATGTAATTACAATTTAAAAAATATTTAAATCAAATTAATTTCTTTATATTATTTAAATAAAATTAATTATAATTTTTATTCAAATTAAATTAAATAAATTGATTTTAATTTATTAAATTAAATTAATTACTATTTTAAAATGTATTTTAATTAAATAAATTAAATTAATTAAATTAACTTAATTACATTTTTTTTAAAAAGGTATACTTGCCTATACTTACGATGTAATGCCTTGCGTTGTAATAGCATCTGCTATGTAATGCCATGCGTTGTAATGGCATCCGATGTAATGGATCCTGCGTTGTAAAAATTCCGATGTAACGGAATGCGATGTAAAAAACCGCGTTGTACTGAAACCAATCCGCCTGAACACATTAAATATTGAGGGAGATGCCTATATATCGTGGGCCTTTCTAGAAGAGCGTTGCGTGAGAAATCTGGCCACATCAAAATACTATGCAATCCATTACACAAAATGTTAATTTGACTATTTTATATAGTGAGCTTTCTTCACACATGCTGACTCTGAAAGATGAAAGACAGAAATTTATTTTTTTAAACCCCTTACCTGTGACTGCTGGACAGCTGCCGCCTCTCCTCCGTGCTCTTCTTCCTGCTCCGGTCCAGCAGCAGGATACAGGAGGCAGCAGGAAGCACCCGGCTCCTGATAGCTAATCACAACACTGCAATGCAGTGTTGTGAATGGTCTGAGTGCCAAGCAATGGGGGCCTGGGCATGTTCTCCATGCAGGCTGTAATGTAGCTGGCATGGAGAATATGGAAAGTGTGCTTGTTTGGTTTGGGCGGCCCGAGAGGGATGACAAAACAGTGATGTGCACATAGGAGTGGGCAAACCACTACTCCTCTGTTCCACTGTCCTCGGAGCAGCCCTGCCCCGCCCTGAAAGCTGCTGCAACAGAAGGAAACATAAATGATAATAACGCAAGTTATTATCATTTTATGTTTCTTGCTGCAGAGCAGTAGGGCGACGCTCCTCCGCCTTGGTGGAGGACCCGCCACTGCTGTAACCTGCAAGCTACAAATCAATTTTTCCAGTTCGTACATGAATGATCCTATTATATACTGTACTTATTCATGTATAGCTATGACAGTTTAATAAACAGGATACAATGGTGGAGATTTGTTTGAGCCTGCTTTCAATGTACCCCACAGCTTTATCGCTATACTAATAGCTGTATTTCCTGATACAGCGATCGCCCCTTAAGAGCAGTGGGCCCAAACAAGTGACACTGGCTTAGAAATTGTTCACAATTTTGGAAATGGTTTAGAGAATCAGAGGTGATTTAAGTAAAGAGATGTGGGCAAGTGAAGAAATACAATAACAGTGATTAGGGTAGACAGGAATGGTATTTACAGTAGGTTATCCTCGGACAGAGGACACCTGGAGAAAAACGAAGATGGGGAGAGGGTTATTCAAAGGAAAGAAAGGACAGGGAAGAACAGAAGGTTTGTTGATGCATTCATTGTGTCCAGCCTTTGCCTTCATTCTTGTACAAAACCACCCAGACTCTTCCATCCAACATCATCCCCATACAGATGCTCCTCTCCTCTACCCTATAATGATAGTCCCCTCCTTGACACCCTTTTCCTATACTCCCATGCGGATGCCCACTCTACCAGCCTATTTCCTGCATAGATCTCCACGTGGGGAAGTGATTCATTTTTAGGTCGAGCCTGGGCAGCGCATGCGCTGCTCTGCGAAGTATGCTGTGTTAGAGTATGCACTTGAAGCTCCACCCACTCTCCACCTATAGTTTTCATTGACTTGTGTCTTTTTAATTTGTAAATGCTGGCATCTGATTCAGTAATCGGCTTGTTAATCCCTCCTTAGTACCGCTTTGTCTTAATTTGTAACCACCCATGAGGACTGGCCCTTTTCTTTCTGTTACAGCGTCTGTTTTATTTAGTCTCTAAGCACTATTTCCTTTAGTGAGATCTGTCTTACTGCTGGCACGACATGCTTTGCAGCGCCATTCAGAGTGCCATGCATGCTTTCACTTTCCAAGCAGCCGGGACAATGGCTGCCGCTTCTCTGCAGTGCCATAGGTCTCGCATTTAGGAGAGTTTGAGCTATTGGCATTGTAAATGAGATTAGCTTATACTCTTGCCAATACTAGACATAGTGCTTTTTTTGGGGTTGTTTCCAAGCACCACATGCTGCGCTTGCACCTAATAGAGGCCACGTCTCTTTCTTTAGACATGGCTCGTCTAAAGAAAGGGGCGTGGCTTCTATCAAGTGCAAGTGCAGTATGGGGCGCTTGGAAACAAACAATATTTGCAATCCAATAGGTCTCACATTGGCGAGAATTTACGCGATTGACATTTACAGTGCCAATAGCTCAAATTCACGTAAATGGGAGACCTATTGGATTGCAAATGCTTGTTTTAATTTTCTGTAAAGCAGAGCCAGTATCACGAGGTGACATGAGTGCACCCACGCCACTGTACCCAGTGTAACTCAACCTTGTTACAGGACCCTCCTTAACGAGGAGCACAGGACATGTTTTCCCATTGTGTCCTCACTAGTGATGCCAGTGCTCTGGCACATTAGAGTGAGCGGCCAGAATCTCAAAGGGTGGTCTTGTGCGCTTCCTTAGAGCCTAGACATAAGTGCAGAGGTCAGACTATGATCCCTTAAACCAATGGGTGGATTTGCCTAGCACTCTTGCATAAACTCTCCCGAATGATGTCAAAAGTCACCCAGGGAAATTGCAATATAAACGTAGTTTAAAGTATACAAATACTAAAGTCCTGCTTGAGTTACGAATCCAAAAATTAAACCTCAAGCGAGAAAGAAAAGAGTCAATCAAAAAACAAATGGTTGCAACACCGATGCGGGTAAGGAGCTTGTAAAAGAGACAAAATATAACAAAAATGGATTCAATAAACAAATAAAGTGTCCTGTTCATCATCAACAGTGTGCAGCCCTCTTTGGGAGGGCTGTTTGATATCTAGTACATTGTGGACGGGTTCCAGATCTATGGCAGGCTGGTTTCCATCTGCATTAACAGAGAAAAGGTGACAGCATATCTCCACGGATGCATGCAATTGTGGTAGCAGGCAAGAAGAATTGATACAATAATTTAGTACTATGTTTCATGATGAGACAGCAAATTGGAATCAAGTTATGCAATACCATACACGTTTTGTCATATATCAACATGCTCGTTGCATGAATGAGAGAAAATGCAGAAGGTCACAAAAAACGTTTTTTAACCTCGTTGCGGTTGCTTCTGAAGTGTGAAAGGTCACAAAATGTGCTACTAACATTGTTGGCATATGTTCATATAACTTTTGTGAGGGAACGGCAATTCTTAAATGTTTCCAAGACTTCTTTTGAGTTTCACAGTATCAGAAACTGTATGCCCTGCTCGTTCCCAGGTAGAGGGAGCACTGAACTGCCTGTGGCACAGTTAGGAGAAATTAAGCACACACCATGGTGAAATAGTGCACCAGGGCTAGTTGGCATTCTGCACATCAGAACTATTGGACAAGGACCCATGCATGTTAATATTGCAGTTGAAACCATTTGAGAAGGTTGCTCTAGTTTGTATGTTTACAGACTGTGGACAGTGCAGTCATGGACCAACTTCCCAAACAGGTTAAAAACATATTGAGAAGAAAGAAACAGGCTAGGCACAGTCTAGATGACTTCCGTGTTCCGAATCATGGATAATAGCTCCCAAGTGCTGAACCTTGTGTCCCAGCCTGAGATTCTGGAATAATCACTAGATGAATAGCGAATATGGCGTAAAGGGTAAGCTGCCTAATTTGGAACTGGAGGTCCAGGTTCAAGTCTTGGCATCGGCTCAACGTCCTGTGATTCTGAGCAAATCACTTAATCTCCATGTACCTACCAAAAAGAATGTGTTCTTGTGTAATGTAACTGGTGCTCATGTAAAGCGCTTCAATACCTTTGGGTCAAGTTTGCACTTTATTAAATATATATATATACCTACCACCTTCCCCCTCCACTGTAGAGGGAAGAGAGCACCACGGAACAACAGGTGAGGTGCCAAATTCCTTTATTCAAGCGTTGTGCATGACGCGTTTCGTTTTACAAGTAAAACTTCCTCAGGTGCCGCCAAGAATCTCACAAGTGCTCCTCCCACCCACATTTAAAAGCTGAGTGTTCCGCTTCCATTGGTTCAGAACACTGCCGGTATCCTCGCGCTGGGTAGCCACAAACACAGGAGAACTAGATTAGCACGGAGCAGACACCTAACGCAAGTACAAACCCAAGTGGGCGGTGTCTGCTCCCTTCTTCCCAACGCATACCTTGATCTGTTTCATGGGTGATGTGACAGCTCTCCATGTTCCTCACCCCACCGCTGAAAATCCAAAAAAGGGGCCCGTGCATACCGTCTAAGTAAGCAGTATGTCCACACGGAGTCGCAGTCCTCTGTAAAGCGGCCATGCTGATCTCGGGCATGCAGCGTGTCCAGGCGCTACCACAGTACATGTAGTACCTTCAAAACTTGCTACGAAAAGCCGCCGGACTCTATTGGGGTGGGCGCTCCAAGGGGTGTTCGTGTCTGCACCCCAAAATATTCTCACCACTTTCCCCCTCCACTGCAGAGGGAAGAGAGCACCACGGAACAACAAGTGAACTGCCAAATTCCTTTATTCAAGCGTTGTGCATGACGCTTTTCGTTTTACAATTAGAACTTCCTCACATGCCGCCAGGAATCTCACAAGTGCTCCTCCCGCCCACATTTAAAAACTGAGTGTCCCGCTGCAATCGCGCAATAACTACACTCCGCGCTGTTACTTGAAGCGTAAAAGGCCATTTTATTAGGACAAGGTTGCAATCATTTAGACTTCTTAACAGTACATCAATGCAAGAAATATACATTCCCATCCCCATAACAAGGCATTCTCCATTCTGCCTTCTCAAAACCATCTCACCTGTTTGACTCTTCCCCATTCACTCGATAACCTCCTTCCTTTCCCCATTCTCACCTTCACTTGCCCTCCATGCATCCTCTGTTGACTTTGCCTTCATTGCTCATTGCCTTCCGTGCCCCGCTATCAGTCACCTGTGTACCGTTCTCCCCCCACCCGAGGGGTGGATCCGCCCGTATGTGACTCCCCACCCATCCAAAGTACCATAACGCCTCAGCCCTGCAACCCACCCTAAACTGGCACCCCTGACCTAAACCACCCCTAGTCCTGAAAACCTGTAGGGTGGGTGGGTGGACAAACTTTCTAAGCCCTCCCGGTGGTGCACAGGTGTCAGAAAGAGGCCGGATCTTCCTCTCCTGGCACCTTATATGGCCTCCCAATCCCACCCCTTCCTTTGACCCCTCTAGCCCCTCCCCCCCACCTTGTCCTTCCGCTATAGCGCGAAAACCCCGGGGGAAGACTGGTCTGCGACCTTCACTTCCCCCGGGGGCCGCATCGCGCAATAACTACACTCCATGCTGTTACTTGAAGCGTAAAAGGCCATTTTATTAGGCCACGGTTGCAATCATTTAGACTTCTTAACAGTACATCAATGCAAGAAATATACATTCCCATCCCCATACCCAGGCATTCTCCATTCTGCCTTCTCAAAACCATCTCACATGTTTGACTCTTCCCCATTCACTCGATAACCTCCTTCCTTTCCCCATTCTCACCTTCACTTGCCCTCCAAGCATCCTCTGTTGACTTTGCCTTCATTGCTCATTGCCTCCCATGCCCGCTATCAGTCACCTGTGTACCGTTCTCCCCCCACCCGAGGGGTGGATCCGCCCTTATGTGACTCCCCACCCCTCCAAAGTACCGCCAACCAGGGAACCCCCGTAGGGCGGTTACCTGCCCCCCCCCACTGTCCTGGGCACCTTTCGCCTCCTGCCCGCCGACCCTGCAGCCTCCTAGTGAACGACCATCCACCACCTCACCATGCGTCATGCAGCAAAGTACCATTCACGGTACACACGGGAATCGTGAAAGGTGCCCATCCAAACAGGCCCACGTGCCCTTCAGTCCTGTGCGCCTAAAGGCTGCCCCACTCTGCAGCACCCGGTGAACGACAATCCACCTAAACATGCATCCCCTGCAAGTCAGGAACGTTCCCGGGACAAAAATCCCCCACCAAGAAAAGACACTCTCAAGTCGGTGATCGACCATCCCCCCCAGCCGTACCTGCGTGCCGGGCAAGCAAATAACATCCCATGTGGCCACTCCCTGCCGTAACCGGCGCCCCAACGCTGTGAACGACCATCCACCACCAATACCAATGCCCGTATAAACCAGCAACATGTCCGGGCCCAATCGTTTGACAGCAAAAAGTTGCCCCCTCCGCGGATAACGGCCATCCACCACCTGGCCTGCATCCCGTGTAACCGGTAATCTTGCAGGGCCAAAACCATGTCCGCAAAAAGACACCCCCTCGCCGTGAACAACCAGTCACCACCTGAACCTGTGTCCCATGTACATGCAAACTTTAGTCGGGGCCAATCCTAGCGGCGAACGACCGTCCACCACTTGTACCTGTGCCTCAGCAAAAACAAGCAAAACCGCCCCGGACCAATCTATTGGTCCTCCAAGGTGCTCCCCCCACATTCGAGGTGAACGACCATCCACCCCTTGTACATCCGTCCTTGGCATCTCTCGATAAACAATGCAGGTTTGTGACCACTCCTGGTCCAGAAGGTGCCGCCCCCCAACTCCGTGTAGCATGCCAGCTCTGTTCCCCTTCCATAAGTAATGGCATCACCTCTTTTAGGAATATTTAACCTTAAAAGTTCCTGATGACCAGGAAGCATTCTAGAGCGTGACGTGGTCCGCAGATGATCATAGCACTCCAAAGTGAACAAACTTTGGTCTTAATTAAGCATCAAACTCCTGCATGTACATCCTCACTTCATCTCTTATATCTTCGTGTATTGTATAAGTGCACCCCCCTCACGGCAAACGACCGTTCACCACTTGTACTGTTGCTCAGCAAAACAAGCAAACCGTCCCGGACCAATCTATTGTCCTCCAAGGTGCCCACCCCACATTCGAGGTGAACGACCATCCACCCCTTGTACATCCGTCCTCTGCATCCTTTGATAAACAATAAGATGTGTAGCCCGCTACTGTTCCATAAAGCAGTGCCCCCCACAGCGCTGTGTAGCGTGTAAGTCTGTTCGCCTTCTATATGTGATTGCACCGTACCTTTAAGGAATATTCAACCGTAGAATTCCTGATGACAAAGAAGCGCTCCAAAGCATGATGTTCTCTTCAGATGAACATATGATCTCAATGTGAACAACTCTTGGTCGTTGATAAGAATCAAGACTCCTGCATAGTCATCCCCACCTCGTCTCTCACAACCCCGAGCGTCAGATGTTTCACAGTGGATCCCACTACACTCGGTGAACGACTATTCACCACCCGGGCCTGTATCCCGTACACAGAACGATTGTCGGGCCAAACTCCTGCCAGGCGAGGCGCCCCCCCGTGGACGAATCTCCACTATCTGGACCACTGTCCTAGTGTAAGTGAATAACCATCCCCGACCATCCATGGACCGGGACAGGTGCCTCCCATTGAAAAAAGGGGGGCCCCACCTTCAATCTCCCCCAAACAGGCCCATCACCAGAGCACCATGGCCTGGACCTCCAAATCCTCAACCCCCCCAGATCGACATCCCCCAAGCACCAACCATACGCTTGAAAAGGATACCCCCTGCTCCAGTCACCGTTAACACATCCCCTGCGAGCATCCCCGGGATAACGCCAGACCTGACATATCCCAGCAAAGTTCTCCCCCTCCTGTATCCTCAAATCAGGGCAACCATATTTCTTGTGACACAACAGCCATCGTACTGGCACAAACATCCCCCCCCCACAATTTCATTTGACTTGGACCCCGTCATCTCACAGCCCACGCTTGTGGACCCTGCCCCAGGGACGCCTACACACCCGCTAGTGCCTCTAGTCCCATCCAAATGCCGTGAGAAAACCACCCGATCCAGGCGACTGCCCTGGTTCCCACTCAACTTCCAGATCCTAATGATATAAAAGGAAAATGAGTCCCGCAAGACGTGCATCGTGGTCCCCATCCCTCGTACGGCAGTCGTCCTGACACCTCTGCAAAAAACCCATGCCCCAAGTACCTTTCTCACCACAGACCCATACTGTACACGCGGCACCCCGGGGCAGCAGCCCCCCCCCCCCCAGGACCCCAAGAAACCATAAGCCTCCGCACGATAACCCTGCCACAAACACAGCCTGCCAACACCCAAGGCCAATAAAATCAGGAGAAACGCCTCTCCCCTTCTGAAGGAAAACCACAACCCCCCCCAATGTCCTCTACTCTCAATACGTTATGTTTGACACACACCCCAGTGCCCCCCCAATCACACCGACACTAATAATGCCGCTAACCAGCCGCCACTGCCCCAACATCCGGGCACACCTTTGTCACAACTGTAACGCAACGTCGCCCTCTGCTCGAACTGCCCGCGCCCCAAATGGGCACCCCCCACCACCCAGCTCAACCCCACCTGCCCCCTTACAGCCCCCATTTTATCTGCAGCTCCTTCTGAACCATAAACTCCCACTTCCAGAGTGTGCAGTACCAAGCGCCCAGCGCAACGGAAAAAAAACATAAACAGTATAACACTGCAGGTAATGCGACAAATCCAGGAAACTAAGACCTGTAACCATCCGTTATAACCCCTCACAACCGGCCACCACCCTGGTGTGGCTAGCCCAACCCACAAGCCCCCGCGGATCCTACGAGCCACGATGTGAAGCATGCCGCCACCTACAACGCCCAACCAAAATTAGGCTGCTTCCCAGGAAGCCTCCATCGCCACGACCCCCTGACCTCCGGTCAGCCCGGAAGGACCCTCCCCACCTGCAAAGCTTTCTGCTTCCCCCAGCCGCAGCTGGAACCGCGTACCTGAGGGTTAAACCAGTACACCGTCCGCTCGTTCATAGCCGCCGTGCCTACTTTGGCCATAACCGCAGGTCATTCCGTGGCCCCACTTGACCCCCGCAACAATAAGGAAACAAACCAGTTACCATGCGTCCCCCCTCCCCCGCAGCAAACCCACTCAGCCCCAGCCCTTCTCACACAACTACCATTCCACACGCAATCCCCCTCACACACCGTCCCAGAGCCCCCACTGCTCCCCACACAACCACGCCAGCACATTGCCTTCAACCTCCATGCCCCCACTCGTGCATTTTATACGTAACATTATTTGTGACATTGTCATGTTATGTTATGTTATGTTATGTTAAGTGCTTTTTATAAAGCGCGCTGACACCGAAGCTTCCTGGCGCTGATAGACAGAATAGATGAGGAGGGAGCAGAGTTAGCGAGATCTAACCAGAGGTGGGGAAGAGGTGGGTTTTCAGCATTTTCCTAAAGGTCAGGAGGGAAAGGGAGGATTTTATGGGGAGAGGGAGAAGGTTTCAAAGTGCGGGAGCCAGGTGAGAGAAGCGGCGACCTCCGAATCTCTTGGTTTTGCTCTTGGGGGTGATCAGCAGATCTCGGTGGGCTGATCGAAGATTGCGTGTGGGACAGTGAGGGCGTATGAGGGATTTTAAGAAAACGGGGCCAGGGCAGTGAAGTGCTTTAAAAGTGAGGCATGCCACCTTGAAGGCAACCCTACGATCGACTGGGAGCCAATGAAGGCACGTAAGCAAAGGCTTAGCTGATTGCCATCTGGGGGTGCCATGAATCAGGCGGGCCGCCTGGTTCTGGACAACTTGGAGGCGTTGTATAAGATACTGCGGTAGGCCGTGGTAGATGGCATTAGAAAAATCCAAGCGGGAGAGTACCAATGAGATGACAGTTTGGGTGAGTGCCGCAGGGGGAATAAGGTAACGGACTTTGCGGATCCTCCGGAGTTGGTACATACAGGAGGAAACCACAGCTCCAACTTGAGCTCTGAGGGAGAGTTCGGTGTCAATGATGACTCCCAAACTCTTTACTGTTTTTTCAGGGGTGGGGGGGTTCCAAACTCTGGCGGCCAGAACTGTGGACCCCAGTAAACGTGGCTGAGCCCAGGAAGAAGAAGCTCAGTTTTACCGGTGTTCAACTTCAGTTGGTTCTGGCTCATCCAGAGTTGGATGTGAATCATGGCTCCGTGAAAGGTTTTAACAGCATGTGGTGAGTTAAGGGAAAAAATTATTTGTAGATCCTCAGCATAATTATAGGTGACGATGTCCCATTTCGAGAGTGACTGAATGAGTGGCCGGAGATAAATATTGAAGGGGAGAGGGAAGATCCCTGGGGGACACCACAGGACGTGGGGGTTTGTTTAGCAGTGTAGGGGCCCAGACGGACCGCCTGTGTTCTTCCCGTAAGGAAGGATTTGATCCACTCAAGATCAACGCCCCGGATGCCTGCCTGCTCGACACGGTGGAGAAGGATGTTATGATCCACCGTGTCGACGTGGCCGACAAATCCAGTAGGACGAGGGCCTGGGGAATTCCCGCGTCCGCGCCGCTCCTAAGTATGTCAAGGACTGCCAGAATAACGGCTTCAGTGGAGTGAGCAGGTCTGAAGCCGGCCTGATTCGGTTCGAGATAGCAGGAGGTTTCTATGAAGCTGGACAGGCAGCGGGTAACATGGGCTTCCATGAGTTTGGAAAAATAAGGAAGGAGTGAGATGGGGCGATAATTTGACGGCTCCGACATGTCCGCTCCTGTTTTTTTTAGGAGAGGTACCAGAATGGCGTCCTTAAAGGCAGTAGGACAGATGCCACTGCAGAGAGATCTGTTCATTAGATGTAAGACAGTGTCTGGTAGGTTGAGACAGATACTCCGCAGGACAGAAGGTGGGCAGCAATCATTCGGAGAACCAGATTTCACACGAATGGCTAATTCTGACAAGGAGGTGGAATCTAGAGCAGGGAAGGAGGTGAGGGTCAAAGGGTTGTGAGAGGAATTATCTGTTAGTGGCGGTTGGGGGAGTGGAGGGATCGATTTTTTGATTTTTGAGATTTTGTCTACGAAAAAGGAGTTCAGAGTATCACAGGCCTCCTGAGTGGGGGTCTGGGCGAGTAAGAAAGCTGTTGTGGTCACTGCGCAATCCCCCGATGGAGGGCAGGCCGCCGCGGACCCCCCTACTGCTTCTGGCCAGCGTATGGAGGCCGTTATGCGCCCCGCTGGCATCGCACCTACCGCAGGGCTCGACCACCAGCCTTGTTTCGCCCCCCAACCTGGTCGTCATAACCAGGTGGGTCCAAGCACCACCGGGCCTCGTGCCATGCTGGCAGTCCCTCACCCCTGACCCCTATACCCCACACTGCGCCACTTGCAAACTCCGACATGAAAAAAAAACACAGCATCTTTGTTAACATATGGCCCACAGCCCACCACCTGACTACACCTGAAAACGCCTGCTACCCAATTGAGGTGCCTTTGCCTGTAGAAGGGGATAGGCTGCCACTGCAAAAACAGGAAAAAAGCTGCCATCAAAATCCAATCCCGGGGCCAGGCTGACCGACTGGGTGCAGCCACCCTGCCTAACAGGGACAGGGCCTCTGGTCACCCTCTCTTTGGCTCTGAGAGGAATTCGGGATGGCCACGTGCTCCAAGCTCGCTCAGGAACTTGCCGGACTCTTAATAACCAACCTGACTCTGGGAGTCTGCTGTGAAATGCAGTCATTCCTCCTGTGAAACGCACGAGTCTCCACTGTTTCTGTGCTAAAGAACTGCTCAGGATGTAGAGCGGAAGACCACTCGAGAGCTATCCCTTCAAATATCCAACCCTCAAATGACCTTCTTTCTGCAGCGAGATAGGTGCCCTCATCACATTAGATCAGAAAGAGCGTTCTGTGGAACGGATGGAGCTGGCAGGCCCGTGGGACGCAACCAGTGGCGCTCACAACAAACGTGTGACCTATTTCTAAAGGGAGAAATCTTACATCACTCAGCGTGGATGGGCTGCCACTGCGAAACGGGAAAAACAGCTGCCATCAAACTCTAATCCTGGGACCAGAGGGCCCCAAACGCCCCCCCCCCCCACTAGGGGAAACCTGCCCCCACCCCCAAACCAGAAAACGGGCCCCCCCCCCACCGCTCCTAAGCTCGCACGCAGCCGCGCACTCGGACTGGAACGCCCCAGCCCCCCCCCCCCCCGGCCGGAGGCGCGCGCGCGCAGCAAGACTCCACCGCCCGCCCCCAGAACAGGATGCCCCCTATACCTGCAACCTCCGACGTGTCCAGCGGCGAGTCCCCTCGCAAATCCGCCACCGCTGCAGCATCCCGCCACACCGCACACCTCTCTGGGGACACCGCAAGTAGAAACGCTTCCCTGGCCTTGCCGCGCCACGCAGCAGGCCCACAAACTTCCTAAAAACCTCCACAAACTTTCTAAGCCCTCCCGGTGGTGCACAGGTGTCAGGAAGAGGCCGGATCTTCCTCTCCTGACACCTTATATGGCCTCCCAATTTCACCCCTTCCTTTGACCCCTCTAGCCCCGCCCCCCCACCTTGTCCTTCCGCTATAGCGCGAAAACCCCGGGGGAAGACTGGTCTGCGACCGTCACTTCCCCCGGGGGCCGCATTGGTTCAGAACACTGCCGGTATCCTCACGCTGGGTAGCCACAAACACAGGAGTACTGGATTTGCACGGAGCAGACACCTAACGTAGGTACAAACCCAAGAAGGCGGTGTCTGCTCCCTTCTTCCCAACGCGGACCTTGATCTGTTTCATGGGCGATGTGACAGCTCTACGTGTTCCTCACCCCACCGCTGAAAATCACAAAAGGGGCCCGTGCATACCGCCTAAGTAAGCAGCATGTCCACACAGAGTCGCAGTCCACTGTAAAGCGGCCGGGCTGATCTCGAGCATGCGGTGTGTCCAGGCGCGTGTAGTAGAGAGTAGTAGAGTAGTAGAGAGTGAGTAGTAGAGAGTGAGTAGTATAAAGTGAGTAGTAGAGAGTGAGTAGTAGAGAGTGAGTAGTAGAGAGTAGTAGAGTGAGTAGTAGTGAGTGAGTAGTAGAGAGTAGCAGAGTAGTATACAGTGAGTGGTAGAGAATAGTAGATTGAGTAGTAGAGAGTAGTAGAGAGTGAGTAGTAAAGAGTGAGTAGTAGAGATTGAGTAGTCAAGAGTAGTAGAGAGTAGTAGCAAGTGAGTAGTAGAGTGAGTAAAAGAGACTAGTAGAGATTGAAGAGTAGAGAGTAGCAGAGTGAGTAGTAGAGAGAGAGTAGTAGAGAGTGAGTATTAGAGAGTAGTAGAGAGTGAGTAGTTGAGCATGAGTAGAAGAGAGTAGTAGAGAGTGAGTAGTATAGAGAGTAGTAGAGAGTGAGTGGTAGAGTAGTAGAGAGTAGTCAGTCAGTGTCAGTCAGTCAGTGTCAGTCAGTCAGTCTGTCAGTGTCAGTCAATCAGTGTCAGTCAGTGTCAGTCAATCAGTCAGTGTCAGTCAGTCAGTGTCAGTCAGTCAGTCAATCAGTGTCAGTCAATCAGTGTCAGTCAGTGTCAGTTAATGTCAATCAGTCAGTGTCCGTCAGTCAGTGTCAGTCTGTCAGTGTCAGCAAAAGCAGCTTTGCTGACCTGGTTCTCTGGCTCTAAACAGCTCTGCTGACCTGGTTCTCTGGCTCTAAAGCAGCTCTGCTGACCTGGTTCTCTCCCTCTAAAGCAGCTCTGCTGACCTGGTTTCTCTGGCTCTACAGCAGGTCTGCTGACCTGGTTCTCTGGCTCTACAGCAGGTCTGCTGACCTGGTTCTCTGGCTCTAGAGCAGCTCTGCTGACCTAGTTCTAAGGCTACAGAGCGGCTCTGCTGACCTGGTTGTATGGCTCTAAAGCAGTTCTGCTGATGTGGTTCTTTGGCTCTAGAGCAGCTCTGCTGACCTGGTTCACTCCCTGTAGAGCAGCTCTGCTGACCTGGTTCTCTCCCTCTAAAGCAGGTCTACTGACCTGGTTTGTCTGGCTCTACCGAAGCTTTGCTGACCTGGTTCACTGGCTCTAGAGTAGCTCTGCTGACCTGGTTCTCTGGCTCTAAAGCAGCTCTGCTGACCTGGTTCTATGGCTCTAAAGCAGCTCTGCCGACTTGGTTCTCTGGCTCTAGAGCAGCTCTGCTGACCTGGTTCTCTGGCTCTAAATCAGCTCTGCTGGCCAGGTTCTCTGGCTCTAAAGCAGCTCTGCTGACCTGGTTCTCTCCCTCTACAGCAGCTCTGCTGGCCTGGTTTCTCTGGCTCTAAAGCAGCTCTGCTGACCTAGTTCTTAGGCTCTAGAGCAGCTATGATGACCTGGTTATCTGGCTCTAAAGCAGCTCTGCTGATCTGGTTCTATGGCTCTAAAGCAGCTCTGCTGGCCTGGTTCTCTGGCTCTAGAGCAGTTCTGCTGACCTGGGTCTCTGCCTCTAGAGCAACTCTGCTGACCTGGTTCTATGAGAGTAGTCAGTCAGTGTCAGTCAGTCAGTGTCAGTCAGTCAGTGTCAGTCAGTCTGTCAGTGTCAGTCAATCAGTGTCAGTCAGTGTCAGTCAATCAGTCAGTCAGTGTCAGTCAGTCAGTGTCAGTCAGTCAGTCAATCAGTGTCAGTCAATCAGTGTCAGTCAGTGTCAGTTAATGTCAATCAGTCAGTGTCCGTCAGTCAGTGTCAGTCTGTCAGTGTCAGCAAAAGCAGCTTTGCTGACCTGGTTCTCTGGCTCTAAACAGCTCTGCTGACCTGGTTCTCTGGCTCTAAAGCAGCTCTGCTGACCTTGTTCTCTCCATCTAAAGCAGCTCTGGTGGCCTGGTTTCTCTGGCTCTAAAGCAGCTCTGCTGACCTAGTTCTTAGGCTCTAGAGCAGCTATGATGACCTGGCTATCTGGCTCTAAAGCAGCTCTGCTGACCTGGTTCTATGGCTCTAAAGCAGCTCTGCTGGCCTGGTTCTCTGGCTCTAGAGCAGTTATGCTGACCTGGGTCTCTGCCTCTAGAGCAACTCTGCTGACCTGGTTCTATGGCTCTAAAGCAGCTCTGCTGACCTGGTTCTCTGGCTCTAAAGCAGCTCTGCTGACCTAGTTCTTAGGCTCTAGAGCAGCTCTGCTGACCTGGTTCTCTGTCTCTACAACAGCTCTGCTGACCTGGTTCTTTGGCTCTAAAGCAGCTCTGCTGACCCGGTTCTATGGCTCTAAAGCAGTTCTGCTGACCTAGTTCTCAGGCTCTAGAGCAGCTCTGCTGACCTGGTCTCTTAGCTCTAAAGCAGCACTGCTGACCTGGTTCTCTCCCTCTAAAGCAGCTCTGCTGACCTGGTTTCTCTGGCTCTACAGCAGGTCTGCTGACCTGGTTCTCTGGCTCTACAACAGGTCTGCTGACCTGGTTCTCTGGCTCTAGAGCAGCTCTGCTGACCTAGTTCTAAGGCTACAGAGCGGCTCTGCTGACCTGGTTGTATGGCTCTAAAGCAGTTCTGCTGATGTGGTTCTTTGGCTCTAGAGCAGCTCTGCTGACCTGGTTCACTCCCTGTAGAGCAGCTCTGCTGACCTGGTTCTCTCCCTCTAAAGCAGGTCTACTGACCTGGTTTGTCTGGCTCTACCGAAGCTTTGCTGACCTGGTTCACTGACTCTAGAGTAGCTCTGCTGACCTGGTTCTCTGGCTCTAAAGCAGCTCTGCTGACCTGGTTCTATGGCTCTAATGCAGCTCTGCCGACTTGGTTCTCTGGCTCTAGAGCAGCTCTGCTGACCTGGTTCTTTGGCTCTAAATCAGCTCTGCTGGTCAGGTTCTCTGGCTCTAAAGCAGCTCTGCTGTCCTGGTTCTCTCCCTCTACAGCAGCTCTGCTGGCCTGGTTTCTCTGGCTCTAAAGCAGCTCTGCTGACCTAGTTCTTAGGCTCTAGAGCAGCTATGATGACCTGGTTATCTGGCTCTAAAGCAGCTCTGCTGACCTGGTTCTATGGCTCTAAAGCAGTTCTGCTGGCCTGGTTCTCTGGCTCTAGAGCAGTTCTGCTGACCTGGGTCTCTGCCTCTAGAGCAACTCTGCTGACCTGGTTCTATGAGAGTAGTCAGTCAGTGTCAGTCAGTCAGTGTCAGTCAGTCAGTGTCAGTCAGTCTGTCAGTGTCAGTCAATCAGTGTCAGTCAGTGTCAGTCAATCAGTCAGTCAGTGTCAGTCAGTCAGTGTCAGTCAGTCAGTCAATCAGTGTCAGTCAATCAGTGTCAGTCAGTGTCAGTTAATGTCAATCAGTCAGTGTCCGTCAGTCAGTGTCAGTCTGTCAGTGTCAGCAAAAGCAGCTTTGCTGACCTGGTTCTCTGGCTCTAAACAGCTCTGCTGACCTGGTTCTCTGGCTCTAAAGCAGCTCTGCTGACCTGGTTCTCTCCCTCTAAAGCAGCTCTGGTGGCCTGGTTTCTCTGGCTCTAAAGCAGCTCTGCTGACCTAGTTCTTAGGCTCTAGAGCAGCTATGATGACCTGGTTATCTGGCTCTAAAGCAGCTCTGCTGACCTGGTTCTATGGCTCTAAAGCAGCTCTGCTGGCCTGGTTCTCTGGCTCTAGAGCAGTTATGCTGACCTGGGTCTCTGCCTCTAGAGCAACTCTGCTGACCTGGTTCTATGGCTCTAAAGCAGCTCTGCTGACCTGGTTCTCTGGCTCTAAAGCAGCTCTGCTGACCTAGTTCTTAGGCTCTAGAGCAGCTCTGCTGACCTGGTTCTCTGTCTCTACAACAGCTCTGCTGACCTGGTTCTTTGGCTCTAAAGCAGCTCTGCTGACCCGGTTCTATGGCTCTAAAGCAGTTCTGCTGACCTAGTTCTCAGGCTCTAGAGCAGCTCTGCTGACCTGGTCTCTTAGCTCTAAAGCAGCACTGCTGACCTGGTTCTCTCCCTCTAAAGCAGCTCTGCTGACCTGGTTTCTCTGGCTCTACAGCAGGTCTGCTGACCTGGTTCTCTGGCTCTACAACAGGTCTGCTGACCTGGTTCTCTGGCTCTAGAGCAGCTCTGCTGACCTGGTTCTAAGGCTACAGAGCGGCTCTGCTGACCTGGTTGTATGGCTCTAAAGCAGTTCTGCTGATGTGGTTCTTTGGCTCTAGAGCAGCTCTGCTGACCTGGTTCACTCCCTGTAGAGCAGCTCTGCTGACCTGGTTCTCTCCCTCTAAAGCAGGTCTACTGACCTGGTTTGTCTGGCTCTACCGAAGCTTTGCTGACCTGGTTCACTGACTCTAGAGTAGCTCTGCTGACCTGGTTCTCTGGCTCTAAAGCAGCTCTGCTGACCTGGTTCTATGGCTCTAATGCAGCTCTGCCGACTTGGTTCTCTGGCTCTAGAGCAGCTCTGCTGACCTGGTTCTTTGGCTCTAAATCAGCTCTGCTGGTCAGGTTCTCTGGCTCTAAAGCAGCTCTGCTGTCCTGGTTCTCTCCCTCTACAGCAGCTCTGCTGGCCTGGTTTCTCTGGCTCTAAAGCAGCTCTGCTGACCTAGTTCTTAGGCTCTAGAGCAGCTATGATGACCTGGTTATCTGGCTCTAAAGCAGCTCTGCTGACCTGGTTCTATGGCTCTAAAGCAGCTCTGCTGGCCTGGTTCTCTGGCTCTAGAGCAGTTCTGCTGACCTGGGTCTCTGCCTCTAGAGCAACTCTGCTGACCTGGTTCTATGAGAGTAGTCAGTCAGTGTCAGTCAGTCAGTGTCAGTCAGTCAGTGTCAGTCAGTCTGTCAGTGTCAGTCAATCAGTGTCAGTCAGTGTCAGTCAATCAGTCAGTCAGTGTCAGTCAGTCAGTGTCAGTCAGTCAGTCAATCAGTGTCAGTCAATCAGTGTCAGTCAGTGTCAGTTAATGTCAATCAGTCAGTGTCCGTCAGTCAGTGTCAGTCTGTCAGTGTCAGCAAAAGCAGCTTTGCTGACCTGGTTCTCTGGCTCTAAACAGCTCTGCTGACCTGGTTCTCTGGCTCTAAAGCAGCTCTGCTGACCTGGTTCTCTCCCTCTAAAGCAGCTCTGGTGGCCTGGTTTCTCTGGCTCTAAAGCAGCTCTGCTGACCTAGTTCTTAGGCTCTAGAGCAGCTATGATGACCTGGTTATCTGGCTCTAAAGCAGCTCTGCTGACCTGGTTCTATGGCTCTAAAGCAGCTCTGCTGGCCTGGTTCTCTGGCTCTAGAGCAGTTATGCTGACCTGGGTCTCTGCCTCTAGAGCAACTCTGCTGACCTGGTTCTATGGCTCTAAAGCAGCTCTGCTGACCTGGTTCTCTGGCTCTAAAGCAGCTCTGCTGACCTAGTTCTTAGGCTCTAGAGCAGCTCTGCTGACCTGGTTCTCTGTCTCTACAACAGCTCTGCTGACCTGGTTCTTTGGCTCTAAAGCAGCTCTGCTGACCCGGTTCTATGGCTCTAAAGCAGTTCTGCTGACCTAGTTCTCAGGCTCTAGAGCAGCTCTGCTGACCTGGTCCCTTAGCTCTAAAGCAGCACTGCTGACCTGGTTCTCTCCCTCTAAAGCAGCTCTGCTGACCTGGTTCTCTGGCTCTACAGCAGCTCTGCTGATCTGGTTCTCTGGCTCTAGAGCAGCTCTGCTGACCTGGTTCTTAGGCTCTAGAGCAGCTATGATGACCTGGTTCTCTGGCTCTAAAGCAGCTCTGCTGACCTGGTTCTATGGCTCTAAAGCAGCTCTGCTGGCCTGGTTCTCTGGCTCTAGAGCAGTTCTGCTGACCTGGTTCTCTGCCTCTAGAGCAACTCTGCTGACCTGGTTCTATGGCTCTAAAGCAGCTCTGCTGACCTGGTTCTCTGGCTCTAGAGCAGCTCTGCTGACCTGGTTCTCTCCTTCTAAAGCAGCTCTGCTGACCTGGTTCTCTGCCTTCAGAGCAGCTCTGCTGACCTGGTTCTTTGGCTCTAAAGCAGCTCTGCTGACCTGGTTCTATGGCTCTAGAGCAGCTCTGCTGACCTAGTTCTCTGGTTCTAAAGCAGTTCTGCTGACCGGGTTCTCTCCATCTAAAGCAGCTCTGCTGACCTGCTTTCTCTGGCTCTACAGTAGCTCTGCTGACCTGGTTCTCAGCCTCTAGAGCAGCTCTGCTGACCTGGGTCTCTCGCTCTAGAGCAGCTCTGCTGACCTGGTTCTCTGGCTCTAAAGCAGCTCTGCTGACCTGGTTCTCTGGCTCTAAAGCAGCTCTGCTGGCCTGGTTCTATGGCTCTAAAGCAGCTCTGCTGACCTGGTTTCTCTGGCTCTACCGCAGCTCTGCTGACCTGGTTCTTTGACTCTAGAGTAACTCTGCTGACCTAGTTCTTAGGCTCTAGAGCAGCTCTGCTGACCTGTTTCTCTGGCTTTACAACAGCTCTGCTGACCTGGTTCTCTGGCCCGAGCAGCTCCGCTGACCCAGTTCTATGGCTCTATAGCAGTTCTGCTGACCTGGTTCTCTCCCTCTAAAGCAGCTCTGCTGACCTGGTTCTCACGCTCTAAAGCAGCTCTACTGACCTGGTTTCTCTGGCTCTACAGCAGCTCTGCTGACCTGGTTCTCTGGCTCTAGAGCATCTCTGCTGACCTGGTTCTTAGGGTCTAGAGCAGCTATGATGACCTGGTTCTTTGGCTCTAAAGCAGCTCTGCTGACCTGGTTCTATGGCTCTAAAGCAGCTCTGCTGACCTGGTTCTATGGCTCTAGAGCAGGCCTGCTGACCTGGTTCTCTGGCTCTAAAGCAGCTCTGCTGACCTGGTTCTCTCCCTCTAGAGCAGCTCTGTTGGCCTGGTTCTATGGCTCTAAAGCAGCTCCGCTGACCTAGTTCTCTGGCTCTAAAGCAGCTCTGCTGACCTGGTTCTTTAGCTCTAAATCAGCTCTGCTGACCTGGTTTCTCTGGCTCTAGAGCAGCTCTGCTGACCTGGGACTCTGGCTCTAAAGCAGCTCTGCTGACCTGGTTCTCTGCCTCTCTAGCAGCTCTGCTGACCTGGTTCTATGGTTCTAAAGCAGCTCTGCTGACCTAGTTCTCTAGCACTGGAGCAGCTCTGCTGACCTGGTTCTCTGGCTCTAAAGCAGCTCTGCTGACCTGGTTCTTTGCCACTAAAGCAGCTCTGCTGACCTGGTTTCTCTGGCTCCACAGCAGCTCTGCTGACCTGGGTCTCTGGCTCTAATTCAGCTCTGCTGACCTGGTTCGCTGCCTCTAGAGCAGCTCTGCTGACCTGGTTCTCTGGCTCTAAAGCAGCTCTGCTGACTGGGTTCTAGGCTCTAAAGCAGCTCTGTTGACCTGGTTCTCTGGCTCTAGAGCAGCTCTGCTGACCTGGTTCTCTCCCTCAAAAGAGCTCTGCTGGCCTGGTTCTCTGGCTCTAAAGCATTTCTGCTGACCTGGTTCTCTGCCTCTAGAGCAGCTCTGCTGACTTGGTTCTATGGCTCTAAAGCAGATCTGCTGACCTGGTTCTCTGGCTCTAAATCAGCTCGGCTGACCCAGTTCTCTGGCTCTAAAGCAGTTCTGCTGACCTGGTTCTCTCCCTCTAAAGCAGCTCTGCTGACCTGGTTTCTCTGGCTCTACAGCAGCTCTGCTGAGCTGGTTCTCGGCCTCTAGAGCAGCTCTGCTGATCTGGGTCTCTGGCTCTAGAGCAGCTCTGCTGACCTGGGTCTCTAGCTCTAGAGCAGCTCTGCTGACCTGCTTCTTAAGCTCTAGAGCAGCTCTGCTGACCTGCTTCTCTGGCTCTACAATGGCTCTGCTGACCTGGTTTCTCTGGCTCTACAGCAGCTCTGCTGACCTGGTTCTCTGCGCTCACAATGCATGCACCCGACTTCGTGAAAATATATTTGAAAATAATATACGCACATCATGTAACATTAGATGTATATGATGTCACTGAAAAACACGCAGCCGTCGCACACCGTAATTGGATATTTCACGACTTTTCTAAAATGGCGGCTAGAATCCATGCACCCACCGTGATGTTTACGCTTTGAGTGCGCGACTCCGAAAAAATGTGGGATTTTTTAAAAAAGACAATAATATAAATATATTAAAATAAAAAATGAAAACAAAAAAATTCATCAATATTTCAGTTTGAATTTTTTTGTTGTTGCAATTTTCAAAAAAATATATAATGTTATTTAATGAATAAAATATTTCTAAATAAAAAAATTTAAAACTGTAGAAAATCAGTACCAAAAATAGGTATAACTACTATCAATTTGCATTTAAAAAACCTTTGAAATTCACTGAAAAAAACCATACGTTTCAGAGACGTTACAGTTAGAAATTAGAGTTTTAAAAAGTTTTGAAATTCACTGAAAGAACCATAGGTTTCAGAGACGTTATAGTTAGAAATTAGCATTTAAAACACCTTAGAAATTGACAGAAAAAAACATATTTTTCAGGGGTGTTGTAGTTAGCTGGCCATTTCACTCGTACAAAACCAAAGAAATTCCTCCATTATAGTTGCTAACTATAACTTGCGCACCCGCAATGCACTGCTGATGATGTCAGATATTGCATCAATCATGACATGGTCAATGACATCACTGATGACATCATCCACGTGACAATCTGATACACCTCATCATACACTAGTATAACCTTTCATCACTCACTTTAAAATACAGAGTATCATATTTGAAACCATTGACACACCAATACCAGTTACTACATACCCACTCACTGATTCCTAAGTCTACACACATAACTACACATTGAACAACAGAATCATGTATACATGCAGTCACTAATCAATAGAACACTATCAAAATGCACTTATACACATATATAGACATTGACACATCAGCAGTCATCTTAGTCGGTTATGCAGTCATCCTACTCACTCATGAAAACAATGAATTACACTTACATTTACTCACTTACACAATTATCCAACAACACCTCATTTATTCAAACACATAGTAACTCATAGTTAATATGGTAAAAAAATCACCATTACATTTATACACTCATTCATATAGTTACTCTCACAATCATTGACTCTTACATATACTTATTTATATACACCAACTCTCACATACAATGCCTTTTATTTTTTTACTTTGTTGAAGATGTACAACTAAAACATATATTCGCTCACCAACACAAAAATAAATACACTCAGTCACCCAAACAACTGTTTCCACATGCATTCTTAAACCTATACACCTAGTCAATCAACCATTCACACATCTATGCATAGAGTTACACACACCCCACCCAACCACACACAGACGCAGTGTCCCATACAAATACTCACCCAACTAATCAATAACTAATATACACACTCACGTAGTTAGTGACCAACTGATGCAGCATGTTATACAACAGAGACAGTGGTGCACACATTCACATAGTTTAGTTACTAATCAATGTATTAAGTGGGACACTTTTAATCAGTGGTAGAAGTGGGCAGGATCGGAAGGGCACGGCGTTAAGCATGGGCGGAAAATCCGTTTCGCTCGCGGATTTTGCGGATTTTCGGTAAATTCGCAATCCGCGAACGCTCGCAAATTTACCGAAAATCCGCAAATTCGCACGCAGCGGATTTTTTTTTTCTTGGTGATACAATTTTGCGGCGCGCGGCGTTTACTTACCGTCATTCAGCGTTTGCCGAGTTGTTTTTCTCGATATTTTGCGAGTGCTGCGCCATTTTGGATCTTGCTCTCAGATCCAGCGGGAATTTGGCGAGCACGATTACGTCATCGTGGCTTGCCAACTTGCACAGCGAGACTTTGTGAACGCGAGTACGCCGTGATCACGTATCGCCTGACTTCGCAATTGCGAGCTTGTAGATGCGGCGAGCAGCAACAATCTCGCACTCGCGAAAATTCAAAATTTACAATTCTGCACAAGAAATCCACCAGCAAGCAGCATAAACCTTCTGGAAATTATGATTTTTATCTGAATAACTCCTCAGGTTGACATTTGCCTGCACTTTTTTTGCGAGGAGTCCATTTGGGGAGGGGGGGTGGGAGGAAGGAAGTGCCCCACAGTCTTCAACTTCCTGTTCCTGTCCAGCAGGCTCCTCCCTGTGCTTTGTCCATCTCCTGGTCACTTTTCATTTGGATCTGGAGCTAGAAGGATTACTTTTTGTGGATGCTGCTGGATATTTGGATTTGAGGCCTTTTTGACTTTCTTTGGATCACTTTTGGATTAGAAATTTCACAAGTAAGTTTGTTTGGGGCATTACAGTTGCTGCAACTACAATTTTGGAATTTTTGGGCTGTTTTGGGGCCTTTTGCCCGGGGGTACTTAGTGGTGGGTGCACTGAGTCTTTCTGTGGGGTGTTTAGAATTTAAACATCATGGAGGGGCTGGATGGCTTGGGATTGTGCTGATGTTTCGTGATTTTTGTTTTTTTGGCCTGTTGTTGTGGCCTTTTCACCAGGGGTAGTGAGTGTTGCATGGGCCTAGTCTTTCTGTAGGGTGTCTTGAATTTAAACATCATGGAGGGCCTGGATGGTTTGGGATTGTGCTGATTTTTCTGTGATTTTTGTTTTTTTGGCCTGTTGTTGTGGCCTTTTCACCAGGGGTAGTGAGTGTTGCATGGGCCTAGTCTTTCTGTGGGGTGTCTTGAATTTAAACATCATGGAGGGCCTGGATGGTTTGGGATTGTGCTGATTTTTCTGTGTTTTTCGATTTTTTGGGGTGTTCATGGGGACAGGCCATGTGGCTGGGGGCCATTTTGAGTGCTGCTACAGGCCCTGGCCATGTGCTGGGAGGGAGGGGCGATTTTGAATGCAGGCAGTGTTGTTAGGCCTGCAACCATTTTGCCTAGTTTTCAACCTTTATGCCCAGGGTAGTGAGTGTTGCATGGGCCTAGTCTTTCTGTGGGTTGTCTTGAATTTAAACATTATGGAGGGGCTGGATGGCTTGGGATTGTGCTGATTTTTCTGTGATTTTCGTTTTTTTGGCCTGTTGTGGCCTTTTCACCAGGGGTAGTGAGTGTTGCATGGGCCTAGTCTTTCTGTGGGGTGTCTTGAATTTAAACATCATGGAGGGCCTGGATGGTTTGGGATTGTGCTGATTTTTCTGTGATTTTCATTTTTTTGGCCTGTTTTTGTGGCCTTTTCACCAGGGGTAGTGACTAGTGAGTGTTGCATGGGCCTAGTCTTTCTGTGGGGTGTCTTGAATTTAAACATCATGGAGGGCATGGGATTGTGCTGATTTTTCTGTTTTTTTTCGATTTTTTTGGGGTGTATAACTGAACTGATGTTCCTCTGTCTTCCATTGCTTTTAGGTGCACAAGACTCAAGAGAACCACCAGTGCCAGGAAGAAGTCCTGCAGCGGTGTGTGTGTGCAGCATAACGTCACGCGACGTCACGTCTGGCCACAGACAACTCTGCAACTCGTGCAACTGCGGCCTGCTGTTCTGACCTGCTCTGAAGAAGATGGCCCCAAAAAAAGTTCTCCGTAGCTCCTCTAGCAAGAAAGTTGCCAGTAAGGAGCAGAAGAAACAAGTTACCAAGGAGGCTGGTGTGCCGGCCGCCGCGTTTTTTGGGAGTAAAAAAAAAAGTACGCCTGCAGCAGCAGCGGTATCTGCTGGGGACCAAGCTGGGAGCAGCACCCCCGCTCCATTGGGCTCAGTGCCTCCACCACCACCACCACGCCAACTTAAGTCCAAGCCCTTGAGTGCTGCAGAGGCAGTCAGTGTACTTCTTCAATCACCATCGACCAGTGATGTTGGCTCATCGCAAGAAAGTAGCAGCAATGTCCCTGAATCAACACAGGTTGTTGTAACTCATCTGACAAGTGTTGAACAACCACAGCCGCAACAACAACCACATGTGCAAGTACAAGCCCAAGTACATGTGGAAGGAGAGGCAGCGCAAGGAGATGCGCAAGCAGAGGTGCATGGAGGGTCACAAGTGCCCACAATAGTTGTTCCTCCCGAAGTAGGGGCACATCAGGAAATCGACAATCAAGCCGAGGTATCATTTGAGGAAGCCACTCCTCCTGATGATCATTCATTGTCTTCCACATCCCTAGCAAGGAAAAGATCAAGGGGGGTGTCTACATCTTCTTCAAGCCCACCTCCTTCTGATGAACTGGATGAAAATTGGGAACCACCACGGCCGTCTGAGAGTGAGGCACACCATGATCTGACAAAGGTACTTAAGCGTAAAAGGAAGGTCGTCGAAAGACTCATAGTTATGGAGTGTGATGAGGCTCAACAAGAAGTGGCGGATACTCCTGCTGATGAAGACTCTCACGACGACGACGCAGTCATCATAAAGGTCACTGCAGCCCCAGCGGGCATGCAGCAAAAAGACATTTTGACCCTAGCCCGAGAAGCTGCTGAGCATGATGATGTTGTTGACGAGGAGGCAATGGAAGAAACACCACAATCATTGGAGTTAACTACTACACCAACACCTACCGCTTCCATATTTCTTAGTCGCCAGAAGGGACCTCCATCCACCTCGACCTCAATTAGTGGTGGTGAAAGTGCAAAACGTACTGAAGTTCGGCAATCCACATCCTCCACTTCATCTGGCATTAGCAGCAGGACCACCACCACCAGTATCGCCGCCTCCTCCGGTCCCCAAAGACATTTCAAGTCGGCAGTTTGGGACTTCTTTAGTGTTTGCCCAAAAAAGGAAAACGTTGCCATTTGTAGCATTTGTAAGTTGGCAGTTAGTTGTGGTAAGTTTGGTTCCAACTATGGTACCGGAGGCCAGAGAGGTCATCTTGAAAGAAAGCACGCTGTCAAATGGTTTGCGCACCTACAGGCGATCAAGGAAGACCGAATTGCACGTAATGCTGTTTCATCTGATGATGACGAGGAGGAAGAAGACGTGTCAAACACTTCACTTACACCCAGTACCCCTGTCAGCAGCACACCCCATGTGAGCCACACTAAGAGTGTGGGAGAGAGTGATACACCAATGCGAAAAAGTTCATCAGCGAGCGTAACTGGGACGAAGATATCATCATCATCATCCCGTAAATCCTTGGTCCAGGGCAACATTAAAAAGATGTTGTTTACAGAAGCGCAGTATGAACGCAACCACCCACTGACGCGTCTGTATAACACTAAGCTGGCTAAAATGCTAGCTCTGGACCTTCTCCCTTTTTCTTTTGTAGAAAGGGTTGGTTTTCTAGAATTAGTGGCAGCGCTCTGCCCTAAATGGAAGGTTCCTAGCCGGTTCTATTTTGCCCGAGTTGCGGTTCCAGCACTACATGAAGATGTTCTGGAGGTGATTGGGGCAGCTTTGCAGAAGAGTGCTGTTCACACTATACATCTGACAACAGACATGTGGACCAGTGGCGCAGGCGCTGATTACATGTGCATCACTGCACACTGGGTCTCTTTTTCAGGGGTTAAAGCAAAGCTAAACGCAGGTGTTGACCCGGACCAAGTTTTTAAAGCTGCTCGGAAACATGCAACACTAGCCATGTTTGGTTTGGAGAAACGTCACACAGCAGAAAACATTTTGGATGTGTTTAACACAAAGGTCCTTGACTGGCTATCCCCAAAAAAACGCCAGATTGGTTATGTTTCCACGGATAATGGCGCCAATGTAGTTAAGGCCATGGAGCTGGGTGACTATTTCAGAGTGCCGTGTTTGGCGCACTGTATAAACCTGGTTGTCAAAAAATTCTTGAGAGATAAAGACAGTGCAGCGTACAGGGTAGTGGACACCTGCCGAAAAATGTGCAAACATTTCAGCCATTCTTTTAAGGCCCGGAAGCATCTGAGGAGCCTGCTATATGAACGTCGAATGCCAGTGAAAGCACTCATCCAGGAGGTGGCAACACGTTGGAACTCAACCTTCTACATGCTTGAGCGTCTGTATGAGCAGTATACGGTACTCGATCACTATTTCTTAACACAGGGTACAGCTCAGAAGGAGGACCTGAGGATGGGTGCGGCGCAATGGGACATAGTTAAAAGCCTGACACGCATGCTTCGTCCTTTTGAGTTCTTCACGCGTGCAGTCAGCAAGGAGGACTGTAATTTGGGAAAAGCTATCCCATTGTTGTACATGCTGGAGCACCAACTGAAGGAGGTGTGTTCTGTGTTTCAAAAAGATGAAAAAAACAAAACCCTTTTGTTCTGGCGGAGAAATTATTAGAGCGCCTACAAGGTGATGAACGTCTTAAAATGATCCACTCAAACCAGCATTACATTTGTGCTACTATTCTGGAACCACGCTACAAAAGGCGCTGGCAGGCCAAGCATTCTTTCCTTTTGCTGATGAAGATGTTACAAAGTACAAACAGTGGCTAGCCTCCTCAGCCAAGAGGTTTGAAAGAGAACGGCAGAAAATTGAAGGAAAAGGCAGTACATCAGCATCAGCAGGCCATCCCCAGTCACAACAATCCACTTCTGCACCTGTGGCTGCGGCACAAGTGACCTCTCAGCCGTTAAAGACACCGGCAACCGGATCATCTGCACCACCAGACACAACAGTAACATTGGAGGCTGAAGAGGATTGGCTAGCTCGGCTTGGGTTTGGTTCTCAAAAGGTCACAGCAACAGCTAAGCAAAGTGGAGGAACCTTGGAGGAGCACCTTGAGTCGATGGTGAAGGACTATCTGAATGACTCAACAGAGGTCTATGTTAATGCTGACCCATTGGCGTTTTGGCATGGGAAAAAAGAATTGTGGCCACAGCTCTCCAACCTGGCTTTAAACTACTTGTCTTGCCCACTCGCAAGCGTGTCTTCTGAACGTGTTTTCAGTGCTGCTGGTGGCATTGTAACTTCCAAACGGAGCCGCCTCTCGCCCAAAAATGTGGAGAGGTTAACAATGATCAAGATGAATCAGCACCTCATACCACCAGATTACAGAGTACGAGAAAGCACGCCGGATGAAGATGAGGTGGACAGCAACATAGATGAGGGAATTTCTTCTCTGTCAGGTGACCCTGAGCTCACCCTGCCTGAATTCGCAGAGTATGATGACGAAGCCTTATTCTTATTCGTGGACCGTGACACCGAGCCCTGAAAATGAGACAATGAATCAATAACTTTCTTTTTCGTCCTTATTCACTTTTATTCCTGTGTGTCTGTCTTTCTTTGTTGTGCACAGTTAATATAATTCAAACTTTAATCACCTAATCACAAAAACAAGCCCATCAGCACAACTGTCTTCACTTGTTTGCTTATTGATTTGAAGGTGCCGCAGTCTGCATTCCTCAGGTTCACAAGTTCAGAAGAACATGCTCCTCTATCCTCCTCCTCCAGACTCCTATTTCCATCAAAGCAGAGGGCTGGTTTACGCCCAATGAAGAAAGACTCAGCACTTGTGGGGGTGTTCTACTTCTTTGCGGGTGAGTTGACGGCTCTGGGGCCATTGCTGGGAAGCTCTAATACCAGATAAAAGGGGTTTGGACCAAATCGAGGCGGAAATTTTTTGATGTTTTTGCTGACTTGCTTGCCTTTGAGGTGCTCTTTGGGGGGGTTCCGGCTGTTTGTGGGTGAGTTTCGGGGTCTGGGAGCACTGCTGGGACACTCTAATCTTGATTGCATTTGCTTTTCAGGAAATCCGTGGTGGTAAATCGGAGTTATGGCCTAGCTACACAGCGCGTTTGGACCGAAGGCCGAGAAATATTGTAAGTATGAGATTTTGCTTTTGGGCTGTTTGGGGGTGTTGTGCTTTTTGGCGGGTGGGTTGGAGGGTCTTGGGGCATTCCTGGGAAGGTCTAATACCGGATAGAAGTGGTTGGGACAAAATCCACGCTGATTTTTTTTTGCTATTTCTGACATTTTGCTCAATGTAGCGTTTTCGGGGGCCTGTTTGGGGGGCTTCCTGGTGTTTGTGGGTGGGTTTCGGGGTCTGGGAGCACTGCTGGCTATGGATACTTTACTTTGCAAGAGGTTTGAAGCAAATCCATGGTGGCAGAGGGGAGTTAGGGCCTAGCTGCACAGCGCGCGCGGAGTGACTTGGGAAATTGGCAAAAAAATGACTAAGTCCCCATTTTTGTACTTTTGCTCTTTGGCTGTTTGGGGGTCTTCTACTCGTTTTCTCCTGGGTTGACGGCTCTGGGGCCATTGCTGGGAAGCTCTAATACCGGATAAAAGTGGTTTGGACCAAATCCGAGGCGGAAATTTTTTGGTGTTTTTTCTGACTTGCTTGCCTTTGAGGTTCTCTTTAGGGGGGTTCCGGCTGTTTGTGGGTGAGTTTCGGGGTCTGGGAGCACTGCTGGGACACTCTAATCTTGATTGCATTTGCTTTTCAATAAATCCGTGGTGGTAAACTGGAGTTATGGCCTAGCTACACAGCGCGTTTGGACCGAAGGCCGAGAAATATTGTAAGTATGAGATTTTGCTTTTGGGCTGTTTGGGGGTGTTGTGCTTTTTGGCGGGTACGTTGGCGGGTCTTGGGGCATTCCTGGGAAGGTCTAATACCGGATAGAAGTGGTTGAGACAAAATCCATAAGGAAAAGCCTTTTGGCACTTTTTGTAACTTAGGGTTCGTTAGGGTTAGCCCTAGCAGCAGGATTGCATGTGTTTTGGGGTGTTCTAGATTTTTGCAACTGAGTTCTGGGGTCTTAGAGCACTCGTGAGAATGTGTAATTTTGGTTGCAAGTCATTTGAAGAAAATCCATGGTAGGAAAGGGGGGATTTGGCATAGTTAAAGAAAGTCTCTGCCACTATTCTTAACTTAGGGCTCGTTAGGGTTAGCAGTATTTCTATTGCATGTGTTTGGGTGGGGGGGGTTTCGAGTCTTGGAGCGATGCTGGCTATGGATACTTTTGCTTGCTTGCAAGTGGTTTGAATACAATCCACAGTGGGTAAGGGGGTATTTGGGCCTACTTTTACTTTCGAAGTACGTTTTGTCACCAGTTTTCTGCTAGGCGTCGTTTTTTGAGATCTGATTGGGGGTCTTCTACATTTTTGCAACTGGCTTTAGTAAGGGTCTGGGTGGAAGCACTGCTGGTAAGGTCTAATTTTGCTCTAAAACACAGTTTACAGTACACCTAGCTTGAGGGGAAAGATCCGCTAAATTAATTCGCCCATACTTATTTATCCTTGAAAAGGTGACTCAGACAGAATACGCACTTTCAAAAATGTTGTACTGTCTATTAGGAATATCAAAGTGTGACTTTTTGCACTACACAGCGTACATACCTTATATTTATTTATCAGTGCTGTTTTTCGTTCAATAATTACAGGCCGGGTTTCAGTCTGCAATGGGGAAAAAAGGATGGAGTCAGGCTTCACATTAGCGAGCCGCAATTCAGCATCCGCCAGGCAGGCAGTGTACAGGGTGTCTTCTGGTCACCAACATTGATGGACGAAGCGTCAGCTGGAATGGAGGAGTGCCACTAATAAGAGGAATTGTTTGCTGCATGCAACTTACTTACCAAATTCAACAGGACAACTACAACAATACAGATACAGTATCCATTATTTTATTCAATGAGTGTGTGTGACTGCATTTCTTGGATCTCTCTCCGCTTCTAAATTGATCCCTACAGCCATTCTATATGTTTTACTTCGGCTATTTATTTTACCTAATTTAATGTAGCCCTGTACTGTTGCATTCTGGCATTCACGGTTGTCGAAAGTACTACTTACTTTTCTGTAACAATGCATTCAGTAGTGCATGCACTTCCTTTATGTCACGTAAAAGATTTATGGTTAGCTTTGTAACTAAAAATTTCTTTATGTTCAATTATTGTTTGTCCATGCTGTGCTTTTTTTTTTTCTATAAACAAAACCTACCCAAAAAGAAACCCCCATTCCTATCCATTTTACAAACCCTAACCCTCTTCCCCCGGGTTGTGTGGTTTTGCTTGATGTGTGACTAACTAACATCAATAATTCCACACACTTGCTGGGAGGATAAGGTCATAGCAACAGGCTGGTGAAGGAATCCGAGGATATATTCTAGACTTACTCAGCTTCAGTACTATTTCTTGTAGTATTAGCCAATGTCAAAGAAATCCTACGCAAGTACAAGTTATACTATAAATACTTTACCATTTGTTAGGCTACATTGTGGCACTGTTGTAGTCTAGTGTACTGTCACCTGCTATATTCTCTATCGTACCGTTGTAATGCTACAGTAAGGACAAACCAGGTTTCATTTTCTTTTTTTCCATAGCCATGCAACTGCCACTGTGTCACACCACTGGTACCACCACAAGGAGGAGGAAATTTCAGCCGCCCTGGATTGCAACCTTAATCGCCATTTCCCGTGGAGCCAGCCCTGGGCCTAGCCCTACTTTCAAACAGAAATTACAGGTAAGATAAGCGTTTGGTTGGAGGTAGTATAATGGAGTATTAGGAGAGACGAGAGATTGACGGTAGTACTACTAAAGTCCTAGGACTATTCAGGAAAACAAACTTACTGTTAAACCCCCACCCACCAGACTCAAAAGCAGTAAAAAACAGGTATGGTCAGATAAAGTTTCAAAAAGTATATCTTTATAGCCCTAACAAAATTATCTCCCGCAAGACCCTCCCTAACCCCAACGATTGTCCTTCAAAAGTCCCCAAAAACCCAACTCCCAATTCCCACCCCCCAAAAGTCTCTAAAAAAGGGGCAAGGGACACTATGGCAGGGTGCTGTTGACTTTAGCAGCCAGGGCATCATTCTCCTTGCGGAGGGTGGCATGTTCGAAGCGGAGGCCCTCCACAAAGTTCTTATAGTTCAGGACCTCCTGCTCCAGGTAGGACAGTCTGAGGGATAAGCGGCGCCGGTGTGCCTTGCAAATCCTGTGGGGGGCAGCTGCTGTCTTTGCTGCTCGGCGGTGGCGTTTGGCTTTGGTAGTCCGGCTCCGTACCGCTGGAGCACTGCGCTGGCTGGCAGCCCGCACGGAGGAGGATGCAGCTGTCCCAGTGGACGTTGTTGTTGTACCAGACTGCGTCTCCTCCTCCTCCAGGGCCACCAGCCGCCGATATTCAGCGACAGTGGCATCCAGCCTCCGTTGCCGGGCCATTCGAGCCAGCTCCTTCCTCCTTGATGGTCTCTTGGATTTGGAAGGAGCAACTACATGAAGAAAGAAAGACATAGTCTGTAACCAATGCTCCTTAAGATTAACACAAAATGATTGAGCAGAAAGTTGTCACAGTACAAGTAGCAAATTGACAACACAGTACATAACTATTGAGGACAGTATCTATGTAACCTCCGACTTCTTCATCCTTGCTCTAACATTAGTGGGAGTTTAAGGAACAAATTCTACGAGCACTATGGACTTCCATTACAGTCGACTATGACAGTACACCAGTCTTATTCTTCTTCTTCCCTCTTGTTTAGGAAAATTGGTACATTATCTTATGCAAGCCGGCATAATGCCAGCGCAGTGAACTTGCACCCGAGATAAACAGACGCACACCATGGTGAGTGAGACAGACTTGCGTTACTGTACCGGTCCAGTACATGCAGGTGGTGAAGCTCTTACTTTTCTATTACGGGTGGCACTGAGAATACTCTGTTAAAAGGGCTACTGCTTAATTAATTTAGCTTTCACCCTACAGTGCAAATGAGTATTAGAAAAGTAAAATGAAGAAGCTAAATAATCTGATTATCTATCACTTCACATGGGATGTATTTGATGACATATGGGATGACTTTAGGTGCTTTGCTTATTATTGAGTGAACAGTGATACACCCACACATGAATGACGTACTACTACTAAACTAAAGTTATTAAGAGAGGTAGGGAGTGTCCACCGTAATAACCGGATATATGCTGTGCTTGCAGTTGCAATACAAACTACTGCTACTATTCATGGTAGTATTTGCACAAAATTACAACTTCTTTTCCTTGCCTTTTATACACTGGAACGGATGTGCGGGTGCGGTGTTACATGCTCTTCAAAGTAACACTTAGTTCATCCAGTGACCGTCTACTCTCTCTAGATACACATATGCTATCTAAGAGTCAGATAGTACCATGAATGATCCAGGCATCCATCCATTCAAAGTATATGCACACATACAGTTTCTGTTTCACCCACCCAGGCTGTTCTCCTTCCACCCATCCTTGCTTCATCATTCACCCAGCCATGCACCATACCATATTCTTTCCTTCCCAGCCACCTCGGGGACCAAGCAAACACATATCATTCTTCTTTGCCAGTCATCATTACATTTCTCGTCCTTCCACACTTACTTACACCCTTCTTTCGCTTTTCGTTCATCCCATCCATCAAGTTCATCTCAGATCTGATTGGGATTCTTCTCTCCAAAAACTTCACAGCTAAGTTGAAGTACATTTAGAGGAGGCTACTACCTGGTTTATTTATAATACTCCAGTGCAGAAAGCACACTCTGCAGTCTTCAATCTCAATGAGTAAGGAATATATAGCTTACCTCTGCCCGCCACCACAGTGTGAACCCTCACAGGCATGTCCTTGTCCGGCACTTGCACCGCCTCCTCCCCAGAGTTGTCCTCCTCGTCCAATGCCGCCATCACCTCCGCGCTGGCCCCGCCTCCAGATGTTCCACCTACAAAGTACATTTAATAATGTTAGAATACACCACTCACTACTATATAATATTAGGTCTAGGAGGAAGAAAGAAATGTGAAAAAAACAGTATACAATGTAATAATTTGTGACTGTCTACTCTAAAGTAAAAATGACCCTTTTTCCAGGGAATGCTGTTGTCTTGCTGCACTTTTTGGCACAACTGATAAATGCTTGCTTTTTATTTTTAACACGCTCCACTTTATCTCCTAACAGACAGAAGCTTGACTTCTAAGAACACGAGCAGGATCAAGTTCAAACCAGGTGAGAGCTCGGCTCGACCACAAGAAATGTGTCCAATTAATCGTCAGCACTAAGCACTTTTCCATTTTCAGTTAAACGTTTACTTTTATGACAAACTTGATATTAATAAATGTGTTTACTTTTAATAAAGCTTTTAAACTTAAATAGACTCTGTGGTTTTTGGTCCTCCAGACTAGAGTGGATGAGCTAAAGGTTTTGCAATTTTTGCAAGCATGAGTCCGTGCCTCTGACATCATTGGGGAATAATCATAATCATCTGTGACTTTGGGAGCTAAATGACTCTGCCACACTATCTAGTCAGTAAGGAGATTGGGGGTTCAACTACAAAGTCTGTTATCACTGAGGTATGTGGAAAGTCTAACAGCACCTATTATAATTGATAAGCTAAGCAATGCATTATTTAGTGTCCATAGTTCTGTTTGTGCAGATTTGTCCCTGCAACAGTAGTAGAATGGATTGTCCTCCTATCCAAACCAAAAGTAAAGTAGTATCTTATTCTTTCTTGGTGGTCATTCACCTTTTTATTGTTGGCAATTGTCAAAGCATAAACATTTAGAAGACTTGAAAAGACATTATGGACAATCCCAGAGGACTGCACTCTGTGCATAGAGCTATTGCTGACTAGAATGGGAGTCCAATGGAATTGCCAAATGTGCAATTTTAGTTAGCTACACAGACAGTCTAATAAGAATAATCTAGTAATACCACACGGAGTCATAGTCGAGGCAGGATAAGTATTTAGATCCAGTCTACAAGAATATCAAAGACGATTTAGAAAAAATCGAATGAGGAACGCTGGGAAAAAATAAGTACTCTATATTAAAATTAAAACTTACTGGGGCCAGCAAAGGAGCCCTCGCCTGCCCGATCCTGGCCTGCATCCTCAACAGCACCCTCCTCCTCCTCCTCCTCCTGTGTCCTCCTCTTGCCCCTGGGGGAAGCTGATGTACAACATGAAAGAAAGAAAAACAGAAAACATGGATGATATTTGTCAACCAAATCAAACATTTCAAAAGAACTAACAAAATATTTTGGCGAAATAGCAAATAGACAACTATTCAACGGGATATATTATTGACCAATCTCATGTGGTCTACTACGTTATTAGTATTGCTTGATTTGCGGACCGTCGAATTGGAAACTTCTAATGTAACTCACTACACAAAGTACTAAAAAGGTTTGCCTAGGATTGGCAGGCAGCAGTCCGCAGCACGCGAAGTGACAGCCAAAGTCCATCGTGATTGCAGATCAGCGACAACACTACAGTTTCCTACTACATTAACCAGTCATTAAAATACTCAAACTATCAATCCACCACCACTATTTCTTCTTATCGCCATGTGTACAAAGGAAGGACTGGACTTGAGTCTGTAGGGGCTGACTTAGAAGCCCCTTGCGGCTCTTTTGCTCCATTGTTGCGTGACTTTTGTGACGCAGCGGCAGCACAAAAGAGGCGCAATGGTGCTGCGTATATTAACAACGTGACGCATATCGGAGATGCATCACGTTGTAAAGCCCTGCGCCATCAGGGGGTGCTCCGGCGCAAGGGAGGGCGTTCCTGCGCAGGAACGCATCCTACATGTGGCTGAGGGAAATCTACAAGATTTCAATCAGTCACTTTTAGGACAATGATGCGTGACTCAAACCCTGCGCCTGCTTGAAGCAGACGTACGGCTTGACGCAGCATTGGGGAGATAGGGCACCCCATAGCATTGCTGGAGCTGCGCCATCGTTGCGACACAACTCCAGCAATGCGCCGCCTTTACGGCACAGATGCGTAACGCTTCGGTGACGTTGTGGGCCCATTGTAAATACGACGCACCATGGGTGATAGTGGCGTGGCGCACAATTACTGGCGCATCCCTGCTACTTTGCAGGGATGCGCTGGTAATTAAACATCTGAACCTTAGTGTGTAGCATTACGCAGTTCTTTAAACTACACTCATACATAATTTCACAGGCCAATGAAATGAACACAAAATCGAAAACAAATAAGCATAGTAGCAACACTACTGAGAAGGAGAGCAGTGCACCTGAAATGCACAGAAGATTTTGAAATATAATATACCTACAAAACAGAGTAGTAAAGAAATAGCTACTACTACTACTCACCAAGCCCGGGGATCTCGAGGCCAAGCAGGTCGAGCAGATCTCGTTCACGGGTCAGGACATCCGTCCAGCGGTGGGTGGCCTGGTTGTAGGTGCGCCGGACCCGAGAGTGGTGGTACATGCCCCGGCACACCTTATCCCACCGCTTCCGGCGATCCCGCATCCGGTACCCGCCTCCGATCTTGCCGCCTGCCATTATGGTCCTGGGGAGGTGGCGCTGTACATAGAACACTAGTGCGCCCACCTCCTCCGGGCTGAAAATCTCCCGGGGTGCGACTGTCTCCACCCTCAAACGCCCGCACGGGAGCCGGGCACGGGGTGCGGGACCCTTCCCCTTCTCGGGATGCTTCCCGGCTCCCTTCACCATGGTCTGGGCGGAAAGGAATAAAGAAAATAGAATAGGGAAGAGAAGAAAAGAAAAGAGTTTAAAAAAGTAGTTTAAAATTAACAAAAAGTAGGTGTAAACACAAAAATATAGGGCTAGAAAAATAGAGGGATAGATAATAAGTAAAATAGATCAAAAAAAACTTCAAACAAGTAAAGGATGGCACAGATTTAGAGAGGATACAAGAAGCATGCCCAGAACCATAGCAATGAATGAGAAACAAGATAGCCGTGCCCGTTCACGACCGCGCGGGTAAGTTCGCGCAAGATTTTCCTTGCGAACACTCGCAAAATTGTACTGGCGAGCCGCACACTTTGCGAGATTACACTTCGCGCCCGGAAACGGAAATACGTCATGCAAACAAGATGGCCGCACCCTTGAACGACCGCGAGGGTAACTTCGCGCCTTGCGCTACAAGCGGCTCGCGAAAACGCACAAAACCTTGCGAACTAACACGCCGCAAAAAAAGAAATCGCATATTCGCACGAATTCGCGGCTTCCGAATCCGATCTCGCGCGTGTTCGCGCCCCGCGAATCCCGCGAAATTGCAGAAAAACGAGTTTTGCAAAACTGAAAGCAATCGGCAGGTGCAAGAGTTCAAACTCATCATTAGTAACAATTCACTGTAGTGCTTCCTGACTGGGGCCCCTCCAGAGTTCAGTTGCTAGTTGCAACAATTGTATGACCCTGCTCTGACCCTCACAGCAGGCTCATAGAATAGCTAGAAGTAGGTCACAAAGGTCCTGGAAAAAAAAATTGCACTGCAACAGAAAGCAAATTACTGATAAGGAAGCAGGTGCCAGACCTGGAATTTTAAAACAGTGACACATTAATAAACTAACCCCAAATTAATTCATGTCAGTTGAAGCAGGGCAGGTGTGCTTGCTTTCCCCCCCCCATCATCTACAGTGATGATGAACCAGAGGGTGGCATTGATGTAACAGAGGGTGGCATGGGTGAAAGAGAGGGTGGCAGTGGTGAAACAGAGGGTGCTGGGAGGCTGTGATGATGAACCAGACGTAGAAACAACATAGTCGCGACCGTTGCGAGCCGACAAGTAAATTCGCAATTGCGAACTAGTACCAAATCCTCGCGAACTGGCAGAAACCCTTGCGAACACAAAAAAAAATCCGCAAATTCGCGAGAATTCGCGGATTTTGCGGATTGCGAGTTCGCAAATTCGCAAAATTCGCGAACGCCAGATTCGCAAATTTCGCCCATGCTTACACGGCGTGCCCCTACTTTTAAAAATTATTTCAGTCCGTTCCCCTACTTCTGTCATTCAAAAAATCGTCCCAGGACGGCAAGAATAGTCCAACTTACAAAACGATTATTCTTACATCTTCCAGGGGCTGCTCGCACTTCTCTATTGAACTCCAGAGGCTGCAGCAGCCCCTCCCTGAGCTCACACAGACAGAGGGCGGCCCATTGTCATTCCGATTGAGGCTGATTAATCCTTTTGAATGACAATGCGCCGCCCTCTGCCTTTAGCAAATCATGCTGAGTTGGTGATTACAGAGGAGCTTTCCCCAGACAGAGAGTACTGTCTGGAACTTGCCACCAACTCTGCGAAACCTGCATGATTATTTTTTGGTTAAGGTGGTAAGATGTCTTTGTTAAGAAGTTTGTGAGGAAAACAAACGCATTAAAAATTGTGACTTGTGTTTTTAGACCTTAATGTCCGTGCCAACTGATCTAGTTTAAACTTGATACTCCTTTGTCCAGCTCCTTGAAGATGTCCATTCCTGCGAATGTCATGAAGCAACCAGGGCCAGAAACTGTAGATCCACAGCCACACCGTGGCTTCAGCATCCTCTATAGTTTTTTCCGGACAATAATTCAGGGTTTTCCTGCACAGCGGTTAATTTAACATTCCAGGCCTGTTCTGTAATGTGATGTTAGTCTCTTAGTGTTTTGTCGTGATACTTGCTTATCGACTTGTATGCTTTGTGTACTTTTGCTTATTCAGGGCCTGTCATTTTTAACCAGACAGCTCTGAACGCGGCATTTGTGGATATACCCGTATTTTGCAGGACAAAATTGTTTGGGGTGTTGGGGAATGTTCTAGTCTTTAATGAACTGGACATGTATTGCTCTGAACCAGAAAAGGCGACCAAGAGTTCATTTTGACCGAGTATCTCGGAGGTTCCCAGTTTTCTACAGCAAGTAGTGGTGGTTTGAAGCGATTGTGATTTTGCGTGAATGTTCCCTGAGTGAATGTGCTCTAAAGGCATGAATTTTCGTGGAAACCCCTGCCTGTAAAGACCCGTGATAAGGGAATCATTTGCGCACTGACCAAGTTACTTACATACATGAAGGTTGTTTACTTGCTGTCCCGTTATAGAGGTGATGGGGCGGGAGAGGTGACCGGACAGCAGAGGCAACAGGGATGGAGAGGTGACGGGCAGGAGAGGTGACGGGGCAGGAGAGGTGACGGGGCAGGAGAGGTGACGGGGCAGGAGAGGTGACGGGGCAGGAAAAGTGAGGGGGCAGGAAAAGTGACGGGGCAGGAAAAGTGACGGGGCAGGAAAAGTGACGGGGCAGGAAAAGTGACTGGGCAGGAGAGGTGATGGGTCAGGAGCAGTGACGGGACAGGAGAGGCGACGGGGCAGGAGAAGTGATGGGGCAGGAGAAGTGACAGGGCAGGAGTGGTGATTAGGTATGTGCAGGAGCGGTAACCGGGCAGGAGCAGTGAACAGACAGGAGCAGTAAACGGATAGGGGCAGTGAATGGATAGGGCAGTGTACGGATAGGGCAGTGAACGGATAGGGGCAGTGAACGGATAGGGGCAGTGAACGGATAGGGGCAGTGAACGGATAGGGGCAGTGAACGAATAGGGGCAGTGAACGGATAGGGGCAGTGAACGGATAGGGACAGTGAACGGATAGGGGCAGTGAACGCATAGGGGCAGCAGTGAATGGATAGGGGCAGCAGTGAATGGATAGGGGCAGTGAATGGATAGGGCAGTGAATGGATAGGGCAGTGAATGGATAGGGGCAGTGAATAGATAGGGGCAGTGAATGGATAGGGGCAGTGAATGGATAGGGGCAGTGAATGCATAGGGGCAGTGAATGCATAGGGGCAGTGAACGGAAAGGGGCAGGGAACGGATAGGGGCAGGAGAAGTGATGGGGCAGGAGAAGTGATGGGGCAGGAGTGGTGATGGGGCAGGAGTGCTGACTGGACAGGAGCAATGACCGGGCAGGAGCGGTGACCGGGCAGGGGAAATGACAGGGAAGGAGCGGTGACGGGATAGAAGTGACTTGTACATATGTTCCTTGCCTATTTATTTATATACTATTGCATGACATTCACTGATGTGTCTGCAGGCATACCTGTTGCCCCGAATTTGTGTGCTGAATTTTGACCTCCTCTCCTGAATTTTTGTCATGAATTTTGACCCCTTGTCCTGAATTTTTACACTCACCATCCTGAATTTACACCCATGCCATTGTTCCTGCTTATATTTCTCACGCTTTACATAAACCTGTATTCTCTATGAGTATTTGCTTTTTCCTGAATTAAACCTCAAATAAACATGTTTATCCATTGTTTGAATTAAATAACGATATAAGCTGTAACTGGTCAGTTAAAAAGGCTAAACGTACTAAAAATTTGTATGTTTTGCGATTTCTAGCCACACCCCTGACTCCGCCCACTGATCTAATCTTCGGTTATTCCTGCCCCCTGATTCTCCACCCACAGCTCCCCTACTTTTTATTCCCCACTTCAACCACTGCTTTTAATTGCTCACTTAAACAGACAGCTATTAAATCCTCCATCCAGACAGGTATATATCCATTCAATCTTCAATACAGATTGGAATATATATAATACATGAATAAATTTCAAACTAAACCACATTCACTGGATGATGTCATCAGTGATGTCATTTGAGATGTCATCAGTGATGTCATCAGTGATGCCACTGACCATGTCATGAATGATGTAATATGTGACACCATCAGCAATGCATCGCGGCGTGCGAGTTATAGTTAGCAGAGCTAACTATAACGGAGGAATTTCTATGGTTTTGTACGAGTGAAATGGCCAGCTAACTATAACACCCCTGAAACCTATGTTTTTTTCTGTGAAAAAAACAAAAACAAAATATATATATTTTATATATATATATATATATATACACACACACACACACACACACACACAAGAAAGAATGTATGCGTTATCCTGAGGGGGGAGGGGGGGTGAAAGCAGCCTGTGTTGGCACACAAAACTCCTCAGTTTTAATGGTGTTTGAGAAAACTATTAAATAGTATTTATAGACCAAAGTGAAAGCACAACTCTGCACCAAGCCGGTCTGCTTACCCATAACTAAATGTGGACACCCCTACACTGCAGACTGAACTTCATGTGTGAGTGAAGTCTGGATCATGTGCATCTGCAGCTAATACAAATCACAGTGGTCCCATGGTACCTCACACATCCCTGAAAGCAGTTCCGCTGCCTGTAATCCACATCGGAAAAGTCACAGTGCTTGATAAAGTTGGATTTACTTACCTCTCTACAATGACATGCACCCTTTTTGTTAACATGTATAAAGCTTTCCCTGATGTTGGTGGTCAAATTCTGCATACTAAGTTTGCTCGTTTTTTAACCCATAAATAAGTCCAGCTAGATGCGAATGTTTGCTCACTACTGATATGTATTACACAAACCAAAAAGAAACAAACATATTTTGATCTATCTAGGCCACCTATTTACCTATTTTCATACTATTGTTTGGCCTCCTGACAGGGTCTCTAATATTTTCCTTATGTCCTGAGTTTTTATCCCGAATTTTGACTCTTTATTCTGAAATGTTATTGTTGCTGCCAGGCCAGCTGCAGTTTCCAGAGTCTCAACAATCTGGCTTCCTTCACATCTTATCCTTCCCTCCCGAGCTCAAATTAATGAAAACAAATCTAGAGTCCTCCAGAGAGAAGCTACAATTGTCAAAATACTGGGAACTAAAATCATGAGTGTCCCACTTGACCAGAACCGTGTGATTCTGGGCAAATGACTGGAGCTCCTCGTGCCTGCTTTGCATAAGTGCCAAAAGTGGGACTGATCAGGCCTGAGTGACTAAAAGTCAGTATTTTAGACTATTAAAATAAACGGCACCATCACGTAAAGACTGGACGAGCATAAAGGTCATTCATTTCTCATTGTTCGCGTATTCAGAAAGCACATGCCAATAGTTTAAGAGAATTGTTCCTCTGGGCATAATGTATCCTAGCACTGCTTGACTCAACCATGAGTTTGTTGTAAGTTTACATCAAGTTTAATCGTCACTGCGAAAAGTGCTTTGTGAAATCTTAGCTGCCAAGTTTCCAGGCCCATTCGTGAAGAGCTGCTTCAGTCCAGGTTTTTCTTTGAACTCTGGGACTTTTCCTCTTGGTTTTATAATGGAATAAGAAAAAGACTACAAGTCCCAGCATTCATTGGGAAAAAAACATGGACTTGTGCAGCTAGTCACACGCAGGGCCGGCCCTAGGCATGTGCAAACTGTGCACCTGCACAGGGCCGCCAAACCCCAGGGGCCGCCACCATGGCGGACGAGGATCGGATCGGAAGGATCGTTCGTGGCAGTGGCGGCCCCCTGGCAGGATTTGGTGGCCTCCGGCTCCGACCCCGGCTGCAGTGTAAAAGCGTTGTGTTGTTCACTAACTTGCCGCCCAGCAAGCCAGCAGTTTGTGTCCCAGGGCCGTCAATCTTAGCCTACTACCAATGACGTGACAGCCCTGGGACAGCCCCCGCGCGTGTTGTGCGCAGTGCGCAACTGCACCTGCTGCTCGCTAGTGTGATGCATCACGGTGCTGGTCACGAGTCCTGGCGCGCGCCAGGGAGAGTGAGTGCGTCGTCATCGACGTGTGTGTGACTGTGAGAATAAACATTAATACCACAGTCCGACGATCATCATTCAGAGAACACTGTCCTGCTCCGGCATTGGCAATCCGGCATCTCTACTCTTTCCCGAATCCCCGACCCGAACGGTGAGAGTCTCAGCGGACAGCGCGGACCTGCTTGCAGGTATATATTAAATTCAATCTGTGACCATGAGTGTGAATATTACAGGCACTGTTGAGCAGCGTCATCACGCAGACAAGTCCTAGGGCCGATCTCAGAGCCATAAATATATCACGCAGACAAGTCCTAGGGCCGTTCTCAGAGCCATAAGTATATACTAAGACAGAGGTCTCAAATGCTCGACCTAATTTAAATGTAGTTCTTGCATGTTTTTTGAGGTCCTGTTTTTTTGTTCTTCTCATTAGTAAGCTATTCATCTGCTAATCTGTTTTTCTTTCCTGTGCCATATATACTCTCATTTGAATGCTCGAATAAAACCTAGAAAAGTCATGCAGATTTGGGAGAGGTTAGCATTAGATGCTCACTACTATGGAGGGGAGGTCATCTCTTCAAATTGCAATATTGCATTTGCTGTGTATATATTATTGCCACACATCTCTGACACCCCCTTGAAAACAATCTCCCTGGCACAATGTAATAATTCCTTGAATCTTGTGGGCATCCAGGGAATGATGCCCGTTTGCACTCTGGGAATATGCTGTCCATCAAAATAATCTAGCGATTTCAAATGTCTGCATCTCTGCTAGTTACCTGGATACTCTGAATGGGCCGGCAGTAATGCAATCAGACTTCAGTCCTAGTTTCTAGATTATAGGTGCTTCCTTTTTATCACGTACTGCACCTGAATCCTTATGCTGCTAATGACAAAGCAACCTTGCTCGGATTAACTCCATGAACAGGCCAACATTGAGCTAAAGAGATCACAAATAGTGCCACAAGAGACACAAGTATTTCATCCAGACCAGTTTATTACTCTGCATTCTGAGCATCGCAGTCTTGCACCTATAAAAGGAAAAATAAAATTACAGAACTGAAAATGCAAAGAATAAATTCAAGAATAGCCAAAATTCTGACACCAAACAAGAAAAACAAGCATTTGCAATGCAATGGTCTCGGCATCATTAAAGGTAGAGCTATTGGCATTGCTCATGACATTTTTTTTCTTTAAATCAAAAATAAATGGCATTGCCATTAACATTGCCAATACACAGCACTCTGCACTCAACAGCACACAATGCTCTGCACACTCACTCTGCACTCACTGCTCTGCACACTCACTCTGCACTCACTGCTCTGCACACTCACTCTGCACTCACTGCTCTGCACACTCACTCTGCACTCACTGCTCTGCACACTCACTCTGCACTCACTGCTCTGCACACTCACTCTGCACTCACTGCTCTGCACACTCACTCTGCACTCACTGCTCTGCACACTCACTCTGCACTCACTACTCTGCACACTCACTACTCACTACTCTGCACTCACTACTCACTACTCTGCACTCACTACTCACTACTCACTACTCTGCACTCACTACTCACTACTCACTACTCTGCACTCACTACTCACTACTCACTACTCTGCACTCACTACTCTGCACACTCTCTCTGCACTCACTACTCTGCACACTCACTACTCACTACTCTGCACACTCACTCTGCACACTCTCTCTGCACTCACTACTCTGCACTCACTACTCTGCACTCAGCACTTACTACTCTGCACTCAGCACTTACTACTCTGCACTCACTACTCTGCACTCAGCACTTACTACTCTGCACTCACTACTCTGCACTCACTACTCTGCACTCACTACTCTGCACTCACTACTCTGCACTCACTACTCTGCACTCAGCACTCTGCACTCACTACTCTGCACTCACTACTCTGCACTCAGCACTCTGCACTCAGCACTCTGCACTCAGCACTCTGCACTCACTACTCTGCACTCACTACTCTGCACTCACTACTCTGCACTCACTACTCTGCACTCAGCACTCACTACTCTGCACTCAGCACTCACTACTCTGCACTCACTACTCTGCACTCAGCACTCTGCACTCACTACTCTGCACTCACTACTCTGCACTCACTACGCTGCACTCAGCACTCTGCACTCACTACTCTGCACTCACTACTCTGCACTCACTACTCTGCACTCACTACTCTGCACTCACTACTCTGCACTACCACTCTGCACACACTACTCACTACTCTGCACTCACTACTCTGCACTCACTACTCTGCACTCACTACTCTGCACTCACTACTCTGCACTCACTACTCTGCCCTCAGCACTCACTACTCTGCACTCACTACTCTGCACTCAGCACTCTGCACTCAGCACTCTGCACTCAGCACTCTGCACTCAGCACTCTGCACTCAGCACTCTGCACTCACTACTCTGCACTCACTACTCTGCACTCACTACTCTGCACTCACTACTCTGCACTCACTACTCTGCACTCACTACTCTGCATTACCACTCTGCACACACTACTCACTACTCTGCACTCACTACTCTGCACTCACTACTCTGCACTCACTACTCTGCACTCACTACTCTGCACTCACTACTCTGCACTCAGCACTCACTACTCTGCACTCACTACTCTGCACTCACTACTCTGCACTCACTACTCTGCACTCACTACTCTGCACTCACTACTCTGCACTCACTACTCTGCACTCAGCACTCACTACTCTGCACTCACTACTCTGCACTCACTACTCTGCACTCAGCACTCTGCACTCACTACTCTGCACTCACTACTCTGCACTCACTACTCTGCACTCACTACTCTGCACTCAGCACTCTGCACTCACGACTCTGCACTCAGCACTCTGCACTCACTACTCTGCACTCAGCACTCTGCACTCCGCACTCTGCACTCACTACTCTGCACTCACTACTCTGCACTCACTACTCTGCACTCACTACTCTGCATTACCACTCTGCACTCACTACTCACTACTCTGCATTACCACTCTGCACTCACTCTGCACTCACTACTCTGCACTCACTACTCTGCACTCACTACTCTGCACTCACTACTCTGCACTCAGCACTCTGCACTCACTACTCTGCACTCACTACTCTGCACTCACTACTCTGCATTACCACTCTGCACTCACTACTCACTACTCTGCATTACCACTCTGCACTCACTCTGCACTCACTACTCTGCACTCACTACTCTGCACTCACTACTCTGCACTCACTACTCTGCACTCACTACTCTGCACTCTGCACTCAGCACTCTGCACTCTGCACTCAACACTCTGCACTCAGCACTCACTACTCTGCACTCACTACTCTGCACTCACTACACCTGTCCCTTTAGTCTAACTAAATATAATCTCTGATACCAATATGCCCGTGGTTATTATATATGTTTAAAGCCGCATTGCGTGTTGCTTGTCGGTCCATTAAACCAGCACGGCACTCCACTCTCTGCAATGGCCATGGCTGCGCTCGACAAACTTTTAAAATCAACTGTTTTACCATTTAAAAAAAAAGTAATATTACTGCCAGTTTGGTCGTGATTGGGAAAACAAAAGCCGGTGCGCCCCCGACCCGCAGCAAGCGGTGTGACGTGAGTCTGATAAATGCACTGCAAAACACATTCTCCTTTTCAGCAAGTAAAAATGTGATAAAATATGTGTTTAGCTCCATAATGCTGACGGGTGCACTATTAACAAACAAGCTTTCCCTTTTGCAGCAAGTAAAACATTTATGATAAAAAATGTGTTTAGTACGAGGATACAAACCGAGCCGACACCGGCCCAGCAGACAGACGAGCTGCATGCGAAACCTATCGTGGGGCGGGACTGAGAAAACGAAACCTATCGTGGGGCGGGACTTCCGTTTTGTGAAGCCCGCGCCCACAGAGTGCCTGGAGGAGCACCGAGGGAGAGCCCCGCGGTCGGAGGCTGCACAAGTCCGGAGGGCCTTTGACCGGTGAGCGGAGCGGGGCGGGGGGGGGGTGAGAATGCCTGTATGTCTGCGTGTCCGGAGGGCCTTTGACCGGTGAGCGGGGCGGGGGGGGGGGGAGAGAATGCCTGTATGTCTGCGTGTGTGTGTGCGACGGCGGAGGGGAGGGGTGGGGGGCGGGGTGCGACGGCGGAGGGGAGGGGTGGGGGGGGGTGCGACAACGGAGGGGTGGGGGGGATGCTCGGCGCACGTGTGTGTGTGTATGCATGCGACGGCGGGGGTGGGTTCGCTGTATGTGTGGGTGCGTGCGTGCATGAGCGCTCGTGTGTGTGTCTGTGGGGGGGGAGGGGGGCCTCGGTGCACTTGTGTGTGTGTGCGCGCGTGTGTGTATGTGTCAGGGGTGGTGTCTCTGTATGCATGTATGTGCGTGCGTGCATGGGCGCTTGTGTGTGTGTGTGTATGCGCATGCGTGTGTGGTGCTTGCGCTTCCCAGGAGACAGCGCCTGGCCACAGCGCGCGTTCCAGTTACAAATCGCCTGGAAGGATGCGCGTGGCCGGGACTGTCTCCTGGGAAGCATAGTCGCTGACAAAAGATCTCCGGCGGAGACGCGCTTCCGCGCGTTGACGCCGAGACCTAAAAAAGAGCTTTGCTGCTTTGATATGGTAACAATGGGAAACGGCCTTAATAACCAACACACCTGCCTTTTCCCCGCTAGCCGAACCACTCTTGCCGTAACCACGCATATGCCTTATTCACAGAGATGACCTCTGTCTGCCTTCTACTCTCGGCACAGCACTTCCCAGAAAAGAAGACGCCTTGCCTTCTACTGCCTGCATAGAGAGTCCCCCCCTCAGAGATGACCGACCCCTTGCCATCTACGCCTTGCATGGCATGGTGTGCCCAATGGGGGTGATGCTCTAAAGACTATCAGATTTTGTGCACTTGATCCTCTTCATATTAATGCAGTGGGCGTGTCTGGACAAATCTACCTGGCTGGGTGGGAATATAATGATGCTCTCCAGTTGACAAAAAGGGCACCTTGGCAGATCTTTCGAGTGAGTGTTGCCGGGGACTGCGTGGTAATGGCATTTTGTTTGCTTTGATACTTGCACAAGTGCCACCATTGCCTTTGCCTACGAACGTAACGTTTGTTCTTGTGCTCAAGTGTCTACCATATATTGCTGTATTATACCTCCTCTAATTATACTTTGTTTTCTCTCGAGCAGGCTTCACTTTAAAATAGTTTATTGCAGGGGATTAGACTGTAGACACCTAGATCTTTGTTTACCCAACAAATTCCAAAGCATTGTAGCTGTAAGATAACTTTGGTGGTGAATACACTTGCTGGCGACTGGCGAGATCTGTGTGCAGTCTAGTTACAGGCCGGCCTCAATCACTCATACAAAGTATAAAGAGACAGAGTTAAATGTGATGTCCCAGCTGCAAAGTGAAGCATGCACCATGCAGGTCACAGATGCGCCCAGTCCCTCATGTCGTGTGTCACAATGCCCTCCTCCTCCTAAATTGTATCGTTCTGAGACGAATTCAGAAGCGTAGTTGGAGCCGCCGCAGGTACTGGTCAATCATCTAACGACTTTTCTGGACGTATTATTAACCCTTTCGATGCTGATGACGAGCTCAGCTCGTCATGATGCACGGTTGAGCTGTGCTGATGACGAGCTGAGCTCGTCATGAATAATGTAAAATATGAATTTCCAGCACAGGACGGGAAAACTGCTAGCAGCCAAGGTGTTAAAGCACCTTCCTGAGCTCCGCCCCGTCCGGACCCCCTCTTCCGGGGCCCCCACCTACGCTCCCTGCACAGGGCCACCATGAGCTTGTCACACGTGAACCTGAGAGAACTTGGCAGGGCTGGTGAAAGGGGCTAGAGTATTTTGGGAAATTGTTGGAATGATTTCAGCCCACCGCCATTATCCCTACGTCCTAGTTACAATCATAAGTAATGACTGTGAAGAGGGCTCTCGGAACTAAGGATAGTGAAGATTAACGGTAAATACCAGGAATGCCAAGTGGAGCTTTTTTTTTTCTTTAACAGATCGAAAAATCAGAGAGCGAAGGCATGGAGGGCCAGCCTCCGGGTTGGGAAGGATTGCTAGAAACGCTAGCCGACGAAAAGCGAGGGCATGGCTTGTCAGAAGTCGGTCCTGTCAGAGACAGGTATGGACCACCTGTGTTGGCCCAGGGAATCAGTCACTACAGTCTAGAGCTCTGGAATTCCTGACAGGGCCTAGCCTCGCATCGGGCGTGGGTAGAGTCGTTCAACCACAATCATCTGGATGCAGAATCGGGGGCCTAAATCTAGTCGGAAATGTGAAGGCCTGTTGCCTAGGGTGACCAACCGTCAGTAAATTTCACAGACCGCCTGTTATTTGGGTCTCGTGTCCATTGTCCGTAAGGATTTCTTTCACGGACGCCTTTTGTCCGTAATTTCAGTCATTGGAGGATGCTCTCCCCCCCCCCCCCCCCCCCCTTCCCCGAGAAGCCTGAGAGTTCTGTAACTCTCACAGCAGGGGCCAGCTCGCACTCCTGCTGTGATCAATGGCCTGCAACAGCCCCTACCCAACCTGGCACAGATTGCTATTGGCTCATTATCATTCTGTATGTCGGCCTAATTATCACATCGAGAATGATAATGGGCCTCTCTGTGCAGTCACAGGCTGGCCTCTTGTCACTAGTAAGTTCACTCCACGTGATGCCCTGTGCAGACTCCAGCATGCAGCCAGTATTTGGTACTTTATTTTGTCCCCACAACAATCAGAATCTTTTAGAGGAGTCATTCTCTGACTGTGAGCCAGAGAGTGATCTCTCAAAACAATGTTTAATAATCACAGACAATATTTACCCTGCTTGGCTCTCATGTGCAAACTGGGACAACCCAGTGCAGTAACCATATAAATAAATTATGACGAAATACCACAAAAATACCTGCACAGTTGCTTAATGCATATCAAAAAACCGCGAAGTCCACGATTGTCACAATCTAATATATACTTATTTTGACTTGTACTTATGTTGGTTGTCTATTTACATACTCCTGTACTATTGCATGACCTCCTCTGATGTGTCTGTAAAACGTACCTTTTCTTCCGAATTTTTGCCTGAATTGTTGTCTTGAATTTTGACGCTTTGTCCTGAATGTTCACACTCACCATTCTGAATGTGCACCCATGCCAAGTGGTCACCCTACCCTTGCCTACCTCAGGCTACCTGTGTGAACAAATCCCCACTACCCTGTATTTTTAGTGCATTATTGGCCTTTCGCTCTGTGGCATGTGAGCGACCCTGCCCCGGCCCTACCGGCCTATTGAAGGTTCTATAATGTCACTCACTCACCGCAGCAGTCCCAACCCCGAGCACCGGCCTTCCTAGCCTTCTTCCCAGTTGCTAAAATCTCAACCAGGGGAAGCCTCCATCATAACTCTGGCGTCCTCGCCTCAGGAGACATCAGACGCACGCCCCGCCCCCAAACCCCTCCTGACCTGCCCCCTGAAAGGGGTGGCTCCCTCCAGGCCGGGCTTTCCTCTGAGTCCGTGCTGCCAAGCCGTAGGAAGCAAGTCAGGGCTGTCTGCAGCCTGGATTTAAACAGCACGAGAAGCCTGTCTTCCCCCCCTTTGCTGCCCACCCAGCCGGCTGAGGAAAGCGCCTGGAAGCAGCGGGGCCCGCATGGTGAGCGCTAGGGCGAGGGAAGCAGCGCGGTAGAGCCCCGGAGGACACCGCGGGAGCCGGGCTGCCAGAGGAGGACTTTGATTTCCACCGAGTCCCTTCCCTCTGAGGGTGCCGGAGCAGCAGGGCTGGACTGGGCTCTGCCAGGGAGGTGCAGGATGGCACACCGCAAGGTGCTGGCGCGGTTACACGGACCCCTGCTGTGCATGCTGCTGCTGGCGCACATCACCCACGTAAGTGACGCCCACATGTGGCCCTGTTTTTGGGGGGTGGCATCGTCCACGTGGGGGCAGGCGGGCGCCGATTGGGGGTGCATGCCAAGAGTTCTCAACTTGTCCACGTTGATCTGCGGGTTCCCTTACGTTGCAGTCCCAGTACAACTTGAACGTTCTATTTAAACGTATAGAGTGAATCGTAAATATTTCTGGGGGTCCCGGCAGGACAGCGTGCATCTGCGGAGCACCCGTCCCTTCAACTCGAGTACCTTGTCTACACGTTCTCTCAATCTATAGGAACGTAAATTCTCATTTTAAGTCGAAAATTTGAATGTTTCTAAGACTTTTTTTTTAACCCACCACCATTTTAACGTCCCCGCCCCCATAAAAATTAAACTCGCGTGGAAGTCAAGGGGCAAAAATATTGCTTCAGATTTTCTCTGGCTAATTGTTCACTTGGTGTTTAAAAATGTACTTCAGACAGTGGAGCATAAGGCATAGATTGTTGCATAGAATTAATTCAGGCCAGAAAGCATGCATTTGTCAGAATGTGTTGTAAAGCGCCATCGTATTGCCTGAAGTCCACTTGTAGCACTATATTCTACAGTGCCTCCACTGGCCGATTACCTAATTTCTACCCCTTCTATGACCTCGAAGCCAGACTACGTTGCAGTTCGGATCCCTGTGTGAGCCCTCCGACCCGAGGCCGGTCGTTGCAGTTATTGGGGGCGGGAGGGTCGTCTGATGGTAGGGCAAAGCTTGTGCCCCGAAGGTGATTACAATTCTGGGGAGCTGTTTGGGCGTGCGTAGTCGGCACTTGTTTTGAGGTGAATACGCCCCGAGGCCCTTTCGTGGCATGCCAGCGCTCAGCAAGTCTCAAATCAAGATGTAGGCTGGCAGTGCGTGCATGTCCCGTCAGGTTGGTGCCTGCCAAGTTTGGGAAGACTGAACTGTATTTCGGATCAGAGAGGGGAAGAGTCCACCTCGGCGCTGGCACGCGATTTCTAAAGCTTCTATCAAAAGCATGATAAAAAGTACCTTTGTAAACGTTGGGGTCAAAAACAAATACCGTGAAAGTTGTGCAGATTTGAGCAGTTTGGACTGGCATGTTGTGTCTAAATCTGGGGTTTGTCGCCAAGTGTGTTTGTGGAGAGTTTTGGGATCCGGATTGGCAGATCTTTGTGCTCTGTTTCTTCTGAGACTTGTCTGTACCTCACTTCTTGCTGTCTTCTTTCCTTTAGCACGGAAAATCCGGATTTAGGTTTCCCCGCTCTTCATGAGTGGGTCTCTGTGTGGTGGCTGGGTTTTTCCAGTGCCTGTTCTTTGCCTGGCTAATTTTATCCCCTTGGACTTCGCTATTCGTGGAGTTGGTGGCGGCAGTAATTTAACTGTATGCAATCCAGCTCCCTGTGCGTCCACGGGTTGTACCTTGTGTTTTAAGTTGGTTCGATTGCACTGCATGCAAACTATTACTGTGTGTATCCACTGCAGCCACCAGCTCTGTGGCACACCCCCACACATCCTGCATCCACTTGTAAATCACGCTCTGCACTCAATCCAACTCCTTGTATCCACTCTTTGTACCTCTTGTATCCACTTGTAACTAAAGCTCCACCCTCCATCCAACTCCTTGTATCCACTCTTTGTACCTCCTGTATCCACTTGTAACTAAAGCTCCACCCAACTCCTTGTATCCACTCTTTGTACCTCCTGTATCCAATTGTAACTAAAGCTCCACCCAACTCCTTGTATCCCCTCTTTGTACCTCCTGTATCCACTTGTAACTAAAGCTCCACCCAACTCCTGGCATCCACTCTTAGTACCTATTGTAACTAAAGCTCCACCCAACTCCTTGTATCCACTCTTTGTACCTCCTGTATCCACTTGCTCCACCCAACACCTTGTATCCACTCTTTGTACCTCCTGTATCCACTTGTAACTAAAGCTCCACCCAACTCCTTGTATCCACTTGTAACTAAAGCTCCACCCAACTCCTTGTATCCGCTTGTAACTAAAGCTCCACCCTCCATCCAACTCCTTGTATCCGCTTGTAACTAAAGCTCCACCCAACTCCTAGCATCCACTCTTAGTACCTCTTGTATCCACTTGTAACTAAAGCTCCACCCCTTGTATCCACTCTTTGTACCTCCTGTATCCACTTGTAACTAAAGCTCCACCCAACTCCTTGTATCCACTCTTTGTACCTCCTGTATCCACTTGTAACTAAAGCTCCACCCAACTCCTTGTATCCACTCTTTGTACCTCCTGTATCCACTTGTAACTAAAGCTCCACCCAACTCCTTGTATCCACTCTTTGTACCTCCTGTATCCACTTGTAACTAAAGCTCCACCCAACTCCTTGTATCCACTCTTTGTACCTCCTGTATCCACTTGTAACTAAAGCTCCACGCAACTCCTTGTATCCACTTGTAACTAAAGCTCCACCCTCCATCCAACTCCTTGTATCCACTTGTAACTAAAGCTCCACCCTCCATCCAACTCCTTGTATCCGCTTGTAACTAAAGCTCCACCCTCCATCCAACTCCTTGTATCCGCTTGTAACTAAAGCTCCACCCTCCATCCAACTCCTTGTATCCGCTTGTAACTAAAGCTCCACCCTCCATCCAACTCCTTGTATCCGCTTGTAACTAAAGCTCCACCCTCCATCCAACTCCTTGTATCCGCGTGTAACTAAAGCTCCACCCTCCATCCAACTCCTTGTATCCGCTTGTAACTAAAGCTCCATCCAACTCCTTGTATCCACTTGAAACTAAAGCTCCACCCTCCATCCAACTCCTCGTATCCACTCTTTGTGCCTCGCTTTTACGCTTGTTACTAATGCTCTAGACTCAATCCAACTTCTTGTGCATACTTTTTTACTGATGCACTGCACGCCCTCCAACACCGTGTGTATCCACTTTTGCTAATGCACTTCACACAATCCAACACCTTGTGTTGGCACTGATCCAGCAGCTCTGCATTGTCTCGTACATCCGCTGCTCCTACCAGTTGTGGCACAATCCAACACTTCCTTATTCCAGTCTTTACTGATGCGCTGTTCACATCACAACACTCTGCGTATCGTCCACATCCACCAGCGCCTAAGTGCAGACCAACATCTTGTGTTTACACTGCACTCATGACCTTTAAGGTGCAATACAACATTCTTGTACCCACTTATTATGAATGCAGTGCATGTGTATCCACTGCACCGATCAGCTCTGCAGCACAGACAGCCACCCCTTGTAGTCACTGCATGGATCCACCACCATGCGTATCCACTAGCTCTGCAGTGCAATCCAACACTGTGTATCCACTTCTTATTAATGCGCTCCATGCAGTCCCACACCATGGATATGGCTCTCCGCCCGTCAACCTTTCTGGACAGTCAAGTACCTCCTTTATCTACCACGCATTTGTAGGCTTAAGTGCATGGAACAATTTAATGTCTTTTGTTGCAACCCTACCCGTCTGCTCTGCGCTCAGTCCAACAATTCAATTTCTTTTGTAGTTGCTGCATCTTTTAGAATTGAGTCCAATGGAACATCTTTGCTACCCACTGTGGCTTTTAGTGTGGAGTGGGGCACATCCATTACTTTAGTAATTGAATGAACAATCTAGCACCTTGTATGTTGACTGTGCCTTTCTATGTGACCATTCGTTGTCAGTAAAACGACTTGTAGCTTTGAAAATGTCCAAAATGTGAAACACTCAAAGGAATCAACCTACTAAACTTGGCCCCAAGAGAAGTGGCTTGCCTGCAAATCCTGCGTTTGTTTTCCAGCACCGACATGGAATGGGTCGTTAACTTGTGGGGGGGGGGGGGGAAGGGGGGGGAGGGGTCCTGTGAATGGAAATGCTTGAGACTATTGGGTCCAGCCAGGATCAGTCTACAAAAATGTACATCAAGCTTAGGGCTTTGTTTGGACACTTGGCATCAAGTTGAATGGATGGTCAGGTACCAAGACCGGATCCGTGAACCCTGATATCCAAGGAAGGGCTGATCTGGGACCCTTTGCATTTAGTGCCAGTGCTTTGTGTGACATTTCTTCTTCAAGTGCGTTTTATTGGAATTGGTTGGCCAGGAATGGCTTCAGGCCTACTCCGCCCAAAAATGTTGGCTCTAAAAAAGGAAATTCATTTTCCAGGTCTTTTCTTTGTTAGAAGCTGGAACTTTCACGTGTGCTATGCATCTTACTTCGCCATTTCTGCTTTTCTCATTTTGACGTGAATTATGTTCCTGTCTTGTCTTAGCATTCCTCTGAGGGTGCCAGAACCAGGGTGGGTTAAGGCAGGAAAAAGCTCTCTGACCTGGTGTGTGGTAATGAAATGCTACCTTGATATCGCTAATCGCCTATTATAGGGGTTTCCACAGAACATTAGTTGCCACTTCTTAGGTATCCGTCTGGAAGATGACTGTCCGTTCTGATGAGCTGCTTGCAGGGGCTGATCAGCATTCTCCCACGTGTAGAGACCACCGTGTTTTGAGTTTTAGTTCACAGGCCTGGCAGGGTCCTGCTGCTTCCTGTGCAGAGTGATTGGCATCTATCTACGCTCCTCTGAGCTCAGGGCATCTTTACTCCTAGGGCTGCAGTACAGCTCGTTGGGGGGGGGGGGGGGGGGGGGGGGGGTTGGCTTGCTCTCGGTGCTGGGACTAAAGCTGCTCAGTGTTGCTGTATCCACTGGAAGAGCTAGGCCACACCATAGATTCACGGCAGGGCCAGCTCGCTCATTAATCCTTTCAACGTTGAGAAAATTCCTACCATTGAGTAGGGCAACAATACTCCCTTTGAGCATCTACAGAAATTTCAATTTCCCCGTTTTTTCATCCCACTAAAAGCTCTGCCCCCACTATAAGTCCGGATGGTAGGAGCCGTTGAAATCGGTTTGGTTTCTGTCTTTGCTGCAATGCTGTGCCCAAATTTAAACCTGACCGGCTTCTCGAGGCATTTCGGCCGGGACCTCAGAATAACAAGGGGCCGTAAAAATAGCAGGCTGGGCATTCCAGGGCAGCAGGGCTGTTCTAGGACACCCACCTTCAAACGGAAGAGGAGCCCGCAGACCCGTCACTCACGCGGCCGCGCGCGGCAGGAGGGTCCTGTGACCTCATAGCGGCTGCCACCGCCCCAGCGGAAAGGGACTTGTGGACTTCCGGCTGTGAGATGGAGTACGAGCTGGTCTGTTCTCGAACGCTCACCTTCAATTAGGAGACGAGCATTGGCAAAGCCAGGAGGTCTGGCCTTATGCTGGTACACCAATAATTTATTTCAAATTACAAGTGCATGACACAAAAGGTTAAAAAAAACACCTAAACCTGGTGGCCATATGCTTGCAATAAAAAAAGTGTCTCTAATGTTACTAGGACTGTGCAGGGCCTCCCTAGCAGGCAAGTGTACTTAGAATACAGAAACCATTACTAGATTTAATGCACATTACGGGCAACTATGATCCATACGGGTGCAAAGAAAAGGTATTGCAGGTTTTGTATTACTGTAACCTGAGGACATAGTTGTGCATTGCCAAGTGGCATGTCCAAGTTTTGTCGCTCCAGCAGGAAAGTGCACTTTTTTAGGCAGATAAGCACACACGATTAATCAAAATGTCTTCATTCACAGAGCAAGAGAGTCGAGGACTGAAGTGACCAACTACTGCACGCTCTGGGCGACTGGAGCAATATGTGCATGACAGTTGAGTAGACCAATGGATGAAGAGGGCTTATCAGAAACGCCTCTGTTTTATACACCGGCAAACTCGAGCGGAATTCATTGCCAGATTAGCTCGGTGCCTGACTCTTGATAATCGTTTGTCCGTTGGACCATTGATTTCCCGGATCCCCGACTGGTGAACGCGTGTCAAACGCATTTATTGGACACAGCGAAAGGCTTCCTCCAAACATTCCATTGCTTGACTCTATACCACCAAGGTTGCCTGTCCCGTGTTCTGTCCTGATGAAGACCCCCCTGCAAGGATAGCATTACCACCTGCGTAATTTCGAGGGTCGAAACGTCGACAACCGCCTGCTTTTGAACATCAACTTCACACCCTAATTTTTCATTGATTGAACTATGTGGAGTATGACTTGTTTTGATATATAATTTGAACTTATGGTCTTTTGTTTTGTACATAGTATGTAACTTTGCCAACCAAATGGTTTCAATTGGTTGATTGTACTGTCACTAAATTTTTTCCCCCCCATCACATAATCCTCGCATGATCACGCCTCCCTCCCTGGGGCACGGTTCAACCACCTGTCTATTTATTGTTCAAATGCCCAGTATATTCAGTATACATTCCCATTGTGATTAAAACAATGTGGATGGATTCAATGTCTTTGTGATTTATAATTTTTTTTTACTATTATCTATATTTTTTCCTACTCATGCTGGGACCCCTTCCTCTGGGTACTTAGCTAGCCCAGGTCCCAGTGACTATATTTGGGTAAACCCCCTATTCAATAAATCTGTTTTATACAGGCATTTTTTTAATCCACAGATTGTTTTGGTTACATGAGGCTGGCAAAGCAGCAAATCTGTCTTTAGGCTAGACCTAAAAGCGATCCTGCAGATACGTTTTACACATAGACAGTTGATGGTGTATAGCAGCTGGGTGTGGGTGGGTTTCAGAGCTGCTTATTCTGGACCGGGAGTGTCAAATAAAAGCCTACAGATGGATTTTACACCCAAGTGACTGTTGCCTGGGGTACTGAGGTAGCACGGTCTAGACTGGTCCTCTACACTACTACCAGGGCTTTAAGTGGGATGAAAAAACTGGGGTTCTCTCAGGGGTGTGGCCAATGTAATTAAGGGCGTAGCTTAAAACATGTAAGCTAAAAATCTGTGCTTAGCATAGTGTGCCGCCCGACTGGTATTTTGCAGTTTCTGTCTTTGCATCCAGATATATGATAGAACAAGTAACCTCATACCTACAACAAGTCAGGACTACTGGCTTTGTCAATGGTTGTTTGTTGCATAAGATAAATAAGCAGCAACTATGGCTTGTGTATATAATATTGAAAAAGCTTCCACTTAAAGCCAGGTGACACCACGACAATGTTGCTGCTCCTGAGTTTCAAAAGGAGAAGGGAAATCCAGAGAAAAAATGACTCTTTAAAGGATTTCTCTTCCCCTATAACGCTAAAAAAACGGCAGCCTGTGCCAAGGCACAAAATGGAGCCCGATAGAGATCTGTTTCGGGGCCCCCTTTGAAAAACTGCTGATGCTCAGACCCGGTGAGACCCGGCCCACTTAAAGCCCTGACTACTACCTATATAATGGAATACAGACCCTGTCAACTCTGGGACCCCGCACTCTAGGTATATGGGGGCTCACAGGCTGATTCTACATGTAGTGTACAGCAGTCGGACTGTTTAGTGACGTCTGGCTTATGACAGCATTTTCATTTGAATATTGGATTCAGAAGTTGTAGGACAGTTGTAGAGGGCTGCAAGTTGCCTGAACTAATGGTTTGTGCTAACGGAACCCGGCTGGTGGGTGGAATCATACAGGATAACTCAATGGAAACTTCAGGTCTACACGTGCATCCAGAAATCTCCACTGTGTTCCTCCATCTTGGTCTTTGAGACAAATCCCTACCAATGATCACTTGTGCTGTGTGCACTAGTGAACTGTTTTGTTACCGATACCTTCACATCATTCAAGGCCGTCCATATCTGAAGCACAGATTTTCCTGCTGCCAACTTTTTCTTGCCCTGGAGATGTTGCGACCTTTTATAAATTCCCTACATATTTTTGAAATGTTGTCAATTACCCACGGATTATTTCTTTGCTCTGCCTTAATGTCCAAGCAGGGAGGGCAGGTGTAGACATGTCCACATGGAACGCAGAATGACCGGGGCAAGGAGGCGTGGCCACTGAGTAATTGATCTAGACTAACGCTGCAGGCACTGACTCAGGTACTTATTACATCCAACAGCGATCAGCTGGGCTGCAGGCTGGGGTTAGCAGGTGGCCTCTGCCTGCAGAGACTCAGCAGGGAAGCTTCCCCGCCCAAGTTACTCATTCACTTAGCAAACCAAGCATTGATGAATGCACCAAACATGAGCTCCCTGTTGGGTGTACAGGTTTGAATGTGGGTCAGGAAAGGTGCGCAGGGTAGCATCGGACAAGAAGGCCTTCAGGGTATGTGTGGCGGGAGACATTTAAGGGAGATAGACCTTCACATCAGGATCTGCTGAAGAGGCGGGCAAAAAAAGTAGCGACCCTACAAGTTTCATTTAGTTTGCTTTGTAAACATTCAAGAGTGGTGGACGTAAATGCAATTATCCGTAGTTTTTTCCCCATTGTTTTGGCAGTGAGTTTAGAGACATCAGGGAAGAGGAGGCTGGGAGCCCCAGCATCGTGCAGTTGGTCATACTCTCCAGTGGCGAGGTTGAGAGGTGCATATCTTGTAGTAAGTAGGTCAATGCACGAGGGATGATGCTGAGAGATAGCACAACTTGCAGTTTTCATTATTGTATCAGGAATGACAAGGCCTAGAGCTTTCACGCCTTTCATGGATTATTCTTGTTATGGGGCGAAGTTGAGAGCCTCTGTTCCCCGTAGACCGTTAATACTGTTCTGGAGGTCATGGTGAGGAAGAGGGAGGGCTTACATTTGTTTTAAGTTATTAATGTTCCAGAAATTGTCGTGCCTAGGGTTTGCGAACATTGTAGGCAGCCTTTGGTGCTCCAGGCACGCGGTTGGAAGATTTCCGACCTTGTATAATTACTGCTTTTGGAAGGATGCTTATCGCTTGCGCACCTGCTAGAAATATATATTGCTCTATGGAGGAAGCAGAGAGCTTGCACACCTTGTAGGAGGTTAATATAGCATGCATTATGCTGACAACTTGGTTAATATTATTCCAAGGATGAAGATGCTCTGACCTTGCTGAATTTATAGTAGGTTATTGTTGATCCATGGAGGATAGGGCTGTGACTGTGCACATCTTTTTGTGAGCTATTGATGATGGTCCAGGGATGATGATGGTGGTGGTGGTGGGAGCTTGCACACATTGTAGATTATTTCTCCAGGGATGAGTATGTTGATAATGAAGCTGAGGGCTTGCAGTAGGAGGCTTTTATATCACTTGTGATTCGGACAGTTTGTAAGCATGCTCACTTTCTATTTGGTTAATATTATTCCGGGGCTCAAGATACTCGGAGCTTGCACACTTTATAATAGGTTACTATGTTGATCCATGCTGATGGGGCCGGGACTATGCACGCATTTTACATGATGAAGCTTGCACACTGCATAGAGAGCGTGCACACTTTTTTTTAAGGGTTATATTATGCACGAGGCTGACTGCTTGCAGACATGCACATATAGTAGGCTAAAACTTTTCCAGGGAGGATGATGCATAGACCTTGAACATCATATAGCAGGGTATTATTGGTTAATGGAACATACAGCTGGGAGTGCTTATGCATTGTAAATGACATTGCACTACGAAGGCTTGCACACGTTATAGTTTATTGTAACAGGAATGAGGTTTGGATCTTGCACACCTTGTGGTATTTTATTGCATCAAGGATGAGGATAAAAACTTGTGCACTTTGTGATTTGTTATTAAATCGAACATAAAGCTGAAAACTTGCACGCCATATATGCTATGATACCAGTCTTTTCCTTTATCAAAAATGTTTGTCATTGCCGGTTGCTCTAACAAGGAAAAAATAATGTAAATCTAAGACTAGGAGTAACTTCCCCTTGTGAACGCTGAAAGTTGGACATTGCCTCTTCTTTAAACATTGTCTTGGGTTAAAAACCAGGAGCTTTGAAACCAACTGACTTTAATGGATGATTTACAGTTTTCTATTGTAGGATATCGTCTGAAGGGGTGTACGCTCTCATTACATGTGTAGGGATCTAGTACTGTGCTAGCGATCAAACATGGCGTCTTCAGCTCGGCCTCCATTTTTAGCTGAGACGTTTGTGGTAGGCTAATGTTTTTACCCTGTAATCTCCCACTCCGCTTGAAGAGGTGTGTTCAGTGGAATGGCAGCGGTGGGTGGAGGCCGCTTCATGGTTGTGTCCCATGTAATCTAATGCTTGCCACAGTCAGTACTTTACTTCTTGCAGCCTCTCATGCTTTGAATGGCTGCCTTAAGGTGTCCGTGATTATTTCTGGGGATTTGGGTGGAGGAATGCGGGCCCTTGGGGAGGTGGTGGGGGGGGGGCGGCGGACTCAGCAAGGATTCCCTAATGCTCTGGGAATTCTCTCATGTCAAGTTGACACAAGCCTTCGGATTAGCAAAAATGTTAGCCTGCAAGATGTGGCGTTCAATCAAAGAACAAAAGAGCCTACTTTAGTACAAGTAAAGCTCTGTTCTCTTCATAAAACGGAGGAAATTTGTGACTGCGGGATTTCCTGAAAGAAATGCTAACCGAGCTGGCAAGCGACAGGCAGTGTCCCACTGCACGTGGAACCTCAATGGAACTGGGACCCCCTTGGGTGTCTGCAGGGTTCCTTTTGGGCACTAGGCTGGTGCCCCCTGTCTAAAGGTTTCCACTTAGGTGCTGGGCTCTCCAGTCATGTCTGTAGATTACCACCTGGGTACGTGACTCAACGTGCATGCCAGTGGGTTTCCCGGGCCATCCCGGGCTCCATGTACATGTTGGTAGGTTTCTAGCCCGGTACTGGGTTCACTGTGCATGTCACGTGATATCCAGGCTGGCATTGGGATGCGTGAACCTGCCGGTTTCCATCCGGCACTGCGCTCGCCATGGGCGTCTGTATTTTTTAAGGCTGGTACTGGTCTCTTTATGCACATCTGTTCGTTTTTATATGCCTCTGGGCTCACTGTGCACAGCAGAGGTTTCCATCAGGCACTGGGGTCACTGTCACTGTGCTTCTGTAGGGGTCTATCCGGCCCCCAGGCACAGAGCTCACCATAGTGTCGTCCATCCGGCACTGAGCCTCTTGGGTTTCCATCCGGCACTGAGCTCTCCAGGTGCGTCTGTACGCTTCAAACCTGGTACTGTGCTCTTTGTGCACATCTGTTCGTTTTTATACAGGCTCTGTGCACAGCTGTAGTTTCCATCTGGCACTGGGATCACTATGTGCTTCTGTAGGTGTCTATCCGGCCTCCAGGCACTGGGCTCACTGTAGGGTCTTCTATCCGGCACTGAGCCTCCTGGGTTTCTACCCAGGACTAGGCACACTATGCACTCTGTAGGTTTCCATCTGGGGACTGTGCTCACCTATGCACCACTAGCCAGTGGTATTCCAATACAGGAAGACCCATTTCACTTCACGAGTTGAAGCGTTGCCTTCTAGCAGCACTGCTAATGGAGATTTGCACAGATCTGTGCCGGTGCACTTTATTGACCCACAGTATGCAGCAGGGATTTCTGCGTTGTCCTTTAACTTCCTGTTGACAGATTGAACCTTTCTAAGAAAAGTGTATCTTCGCGGATGTGCTCTTAACTAGAAGGAAAGCCTCTAGTTGAGTGATGTGGGTTGGTTTGATGTTTGGAGCTTTGGACTGTGAAAACAGATAGAGGGGTGGGGAGAGAAAAACTCAAATCAAACAGACACAGGGCTGGGAAAAATCAAAATTATTTGAAAAAACTGCCCTCACTCACACACAATGTGTGTGACACGCTTCATCATCGGGTCTGCTTACAATAAGCCCCCGCGTAGCCACGCAAGGGGCGGAGCATAGGGAGGGGGGGACACAAAAACTCAAAACAAAGAAGGATCAACACAAGTGACAAACAGTGATCACACCAATAAGTGTTGTCCCTAAGGAGCTTTAGACGACGATGCTGTGGTTATTATTTATTATTCTTGTATCATGCATACTTATCTTCTCCTTTTTTTTTTTTTTTTTTTTTTTGGTGTAAGGTTAACAGAATCCTGTGCATAGATACATCTTTTGATGCTTGGGTTGCATCATGCAGCTGGCAATCGGTGGGCTGCATGTTTGCAAGGGTTTGGTGAGGGAGGGAGGTGGCAAGATTTTAGTTTCCTTATGGTACCTAGGTGACTGGTTGGTTGGCGTTAGCCCTGGCCCGATGCACTGTTTTTGGAGCCCCAGGCCGTGACTTGTAGCCACTGGAGTTTATGCAGGGTATGCAGACACAACAGACCAAAGCATGAAGACTGCCGGAAAGGCCCTACGAGTACATTACAATCAAGTCTTGCCCTGTACGAGGGTATAAAAGATTATGGGGAGACCGTCGGCCGCAGGAGACGCAAAAGAACCTTCAAGGATAGAAAATGTAACGAAGACCGAACGTTGGTTAATGAATGGCTGAACAAAAGGCCTCCTTAAAGGCACTGAACTGTGGGACGCTGACGTATTGCTCACAAGGTCCGTTTGCCCAGTCAGGGGCACCTGCGGAAGGGCGGTAAGCCTGGAGTCAGCCAGCCGGAAGTGACGCAAGTGCCGTGTGTTACCGATACAATTCTCTGAGGTTATCTGAGACTGGGCAGCTGTTGTTCCGCGCGCCCTCCCCCGGTCCCTGCTCCTCGTGTTTGCATATGCGATAGTCTCGGCCTCTGGTGCCCCCTGGCTTCAGTGTCCCTTCCTCCACAGATTAGGGCAGTTTCCTGGTGTTGTGCCTGGCCGCGGCTCCCTTTCCTGCCCTGGGCCCAGCTAAGGAAACGGGGGACTTTTCAGTAAACATGGGGACAGAGGCTGCTTACACAAAGGTAACGCCCGGGAAGAGGAGGCTTTTGGACGAAGCTGAAAATACAGTTCTGACCAGGAGTGAGACACTTTGACCATGTTTATCTGAAGATGCACACCACCCAGAAAGAGTCTCTTTCCAAGGGTTTCTATTAAACTAGCGCTCCAAAGTAGCTGCAGCGCGTGCGCGTGGCACTCATTAAAGCACCCAAAATAAATCGACAAACGCATGTAAAACGGCGTGTTCATTGAGTGGGGGACATATGCATTCACAACCTGCAAGGGGGTGAGCGAGAAGAGGCTTATAACCGTTAATTTAGCAGTGCAAATCTTTCACTTCAGTCAGGGATGACTCAGACCACCATTTTCCAGGGATCGATAAAAAGAATTGCCATTAAGCTTCGTATTGGTGCCATTCGGTATAAAAGCTGAAGATTTTACGAATCCTACATGAAACATTTAATCGTTCACTGAAAGTGTAAACACTGCTCTTAATCTTGCCCCGTCTTTACCCTTGCACTGTAACTGCCCTTTAGTGTCTCCCAGGCATATCACCTTCTCCAAAAAACACTTCTTTGTGCTAGATTGCTTGCTCCTCCACCCTCCGGTGTTCTTTCAGGACCCACTTGTTTTCTGGAATATGCTTCTTTTCTCAGTGTTCTTTGCATAGCTGTCCTCGTCATCATCTCTCCCACATTACATCGGTATACGCCTGTATCTCTACATGCCCTTTCTTAGGCTGACCTTGAACCCTATTGGTACCTTTTATTCTGTGCTGTTTCCAATCCATTCTCGTCCTTTTGCAGATGAGGGACCAGACCTGGACACGTCACTCTAGGCAAGGCCTCATTTATCCAGTTCTAGGCCTCTAAAGTTCACAAACACAAATCAATGAAGTCGAGCCATAAACACAGTGCCTGCGCTGAGGATTGTTGTACTCTGCACTTCTAGGCGCTGAGCCGGAGCATGTTATGTTCCATGCAACCGGTCCTAGCTGCTCTCAGCTGTGATCTTGTACTTTATTGGGACAGTATTGGTACTTTTCCGCAGGGCCCCATGTTCCCTCGGCATTCCTGCACCTCTCAGCAGGTATCGTGTTTCTTTAATAGGACCGTACCGGCACATCGCAAGACGTTACCAGGAAAGTGCTGTTTTGTACCAGGAGGGCTCCTGTCCCTTTAATCGAAGAGTGCCAGCCCTTCTCAGCAGGGCTCCTGTCCCTTTAATCGAAGAGTGCCAGCCCTCCTCAGCAGGGCTCCTGACCCTTTAATCGAAGAGTGCCAGCCCTTCTCAGCAGGGCTCCTGTCCCTTTAATCGAAGAGTGCCAGCCCTCCTCAGCAGGGCTCCTGACCCTTTAATCGAAGAGTGCCAGCCCTCCTCAGCAGGGCTCCTGTCCCTTTAATCGAAGAGTGCCAGCCCTCCTCAGCAGGGCTCCTGTCCCTTTAATCGAAGAGTGCCAGCCCTCCTCAGCAGGGCTCCTGTCCCTTTAATCGAAGAGTGCCTGCCCTTCTCAGCAGTACGCCTGTCCCTTTAATCGAAGAGTGCCAGCCCTTCTCAGCAGGGCTCCTGTCCCTTTAATCGAAGAGTGCCAGCCCTCCTCAGCAGGGCTCCTGTCCCTTTAATCGAAGAGTGCCAGCCCTCCTCAGCAGGGCTCCTGTCCCTTTAATCGAAGAGTGCCTGCCCTTCTCAGCAGTACGCCTGTCCCTTTAATCGAAGAGTGCCAGCCCTTCTCAGCAGGGCTCCTGTCCCTTTAATCGAAGAGTGCCTGCCCTCCTCAGCAGGGCTCCTGTTCTTTTAACGGGGCAGTACCACATTTCTCTGCGGGACATCTTTTATTTTATTGGGACATCACTAGAACTTTTCAACGGGATTCCTTTGTTGTGGGGCAGTACTTCTCGGCATGGTGCATTTCCGTTTAGTGGGACAGTACCAGCACTCCTTTTCAGCATGGTCTATTAAAAAACAGGGCAGCAGCGTTTTTCGGTAGGCTCCTGTTAGTTCAATGGGGCTGAAGGGCTCCTGTATTTTTGCTAATTTCAGAGTAAAGGCGCTTCTCAACAGGACCCCACCCAGTACGTCCAGCGCCGCATCAGCCAGTGGATTTCAGGATCCTGATGAGAAATTCTGAGCTCCGACAGCTAGTGATGGGAGGACAGGTCTGCACCCGCACGGCGAGGCAAGGCGTGCGGCCGCCTTGGGGCTTGGAGAGATGTCTCGCAGGTTAGAGACCATGGAAAGTGAGAGTGCATTCCTCAGAGGCTGGGGGGGGGGATCATCGCCAGTGAGGCCGAACGAGCTGTCCGTCTCCAGGGGCCTTCCCCAGAAGCACAGGGCCGTAAAACACAGGCAGGAATTTAGGTACTGCAAGTGGGTTTGCACACGAGTGGATTGGGAGTGAGTGCATGGATTGAAGACTTGGTTGATATAATTGCGCTGGATTCTGTACTGCCGCTTCTATGCGCTGTAACTGGGGATAATATTAGCAACCTTAATAGTCCTTAGTATTAGAGCCTCGGAACGATAAAAGGCAGAGCGCCCTGGCTGAGATTTCACCTAGTGATCTGAAAATCGTTCATCTCGCTGAGCCATCGGGCCTCTCTGTGTGTGAATTGCCTATGTGTGTACCAGGGGACAAGTCCTAAAAAAACGAATTGGAGGGACTAACCAAGTTAGGCAGTTTAGAAGTGGCCTCATGGTGGGCTACATGAAAGCGCAACATCACTGCATCGCAGGAAGTGACATCACAACCCATGCATGACCTCACTGTAAGTGACATCACAAGAAGTGACATTACATCTTAATACTTCACACACATTTCCCAGGTCTATCATGAGTACATTTTGAGCGCAATATGGGATATAACAATGAGATTTTTTGTCTGGTTTGTGCAAAAAAGTGACGCACCCCCAGATGCAAAATAAAGGCCTCAATTTATACATTTTATTTTTAAAAGCTTTGCCACAAAGAAGTTGGCAACGAGAGGAAACGTAGCAGTAAATCTATTCTGCTTGATTGGTTGCAAAGCCTGCAATTTAAAATATCTTATGGGGTTAAGGCACCTGCTGCGGTAATCTTTGTGTGCTCAGTGAATCCTAGGAAATTATAATAATTGTAAAATAACTTTGGAGGGTAACTCATTTGCCTGGACGACCTGTGTTTTTTCTAGTCCCAGTTTTGATTCAAAGTAGTGTAGGTGGTTAATGTGTCTCCTGCAAAGTAAATCACCTAACATGCAGATGGCATATTTTTTATTTTATGTAGATAAGTGAGTTACTCCTTTTAACACAGATTCTTTTGTGACTTCCAGTTCATAAATTGTAATCCTTCTAATATAGCACAGCAAGCTACGAAGGACATGTGACTCCTACACCTTGTAACCCTCACTGTCTTACGTCCCACATCTTGTACTATGATTTACACATTTATAGGATTTGTCAATATATAATGTGTATGTGTGATATAAAGGGGTCTGACACCCTGCATTGGGATGAGTAGGGATATAAAAGAAACAAAACAAAATAGTGGTATTTAAATTATGTGTAGATACTGTACCAGACCAACACATCTGACATTCGTACAGTGCATGCATATCTCTTATATACAGGGACTGAACAAAGTAAGCATGCCTCTAGAGAATATGGGAAGTGATAACCAGCTGTGTGCCTTGGTTTCCCCTCCCTTGCATTTGCATCTAGGTGTAGGGTTCAGATAGCTCACTGGGCAGGGTAGTAGAGCAAAAGGAGCCCTGAAGGCCCCTTAATTGTCCTTTGTTATGGGCCCAGCTGGAGTCTGAAATATGAAGCCCACTAGTATGGTAGCGGGGGAAGGGGGTCGGCCCCGGGTGACACGATTTTTGGGGCCGCACTTACCTGTTGCCTCGGGGCAGCAATCGCCTCCTCTCTACAATGCGGTTGTCGTGGCGCAGCAAACGCAGGGACCGCCACTGGCGGCCAAAGGGCTAACTACGCCACTGAAGCCCCTCACCGCCTGCACAGTTGCTTCTCGAAAGGAAAGTAGACAAGGTGCAGGTCCTGCTGAATGTGCCCCAGTGTCTGAAAATTACACCGAGACAAGTTCATCATAATTCAGTGTGGCCCACTTCGTGCAGCATAGATGGTGTCCACCCAGTGAAAATAGTGGGTGGACACTGGTACCCCCAAGTTCTGCCCTGATGTATACACTTAACAGATTACAAACTTCGTGTTGGAAGTTGCCCTACCTGCAATGTGTGATGATGCATGCCCGACCACGGTGGTATCCTAAAGAATTAGCCCGTAACGATGCCTACAATGGCAGTTTTTGATTAACCGACCTCTGAGGTGACTGATCTTGTAGATTTGTGCATTTTAAGTCCTTAGTGCAGTAATTTTCTCAGAACGAGGAAATAGTTCACTCCGTGACCACAAAGAGCTGCACATGAAGTGCCATGCAACTCCCCTTGAAATGTCTTCATAGGAACCTTGGAACATCTCCGTCCAACAGTGAAAATATTGCCCATGGTTGCATGAACTGATCTACAGTGGCTATTTGGTCTAACGGAGGCCTAATAGAGTACATTATGTTGCCAATCGGCACCAGATAATGAGATATGATATGAGTTCCACGTCAAGTTGTGTTAGGATGCCACATGATTAGGGCGACCAAACTTCCCAGTCGTACCCCGCCCTGGTTTTAAGCGGACTGTATCGGCTACAAGCCCTCTTCTTAATTTAAAATACATGTTCCATTTTTTGTGACAAATGTTAACTCATCCTGCAAAGCACATTTGAAACGTGCTCTGGTTGCCACAGGCACCCCTAGACTTAGTTTCCCTTTGCTGGGAGCAGGAGGCGCAGCTCATGTAAAGATAAATTAAGTAGGTTATTTCAGACTGAGGGCAGGGGTGCTCAGAGTGGGGGTTCTTACAGTATTCTTTTACAGGTGGGTTCTGCCTCTCTGCTTGAACAGCAATATGCAACCTTCCCTGTGCTAGGGTCGGTACAGTTTTGTTTTGGGCATACCTCTGCAGGTGCACTTTGTCGGTGCATTGTAGAAAGGGGCTGTCGAAGGAATTCTAAAGTGAAAAGAAACCACCAGCATTCTGATAATATCCAGCTACACCTGCAGGTGTCCTTATTTGAAGATCTAAAACATCTAAAGAAGCCCTCCCCAAGCTCGTTCCTTGGCACCATCCTGGGATAGGTATTGTCTGTTTGGATGAAATCAGCCCGCTACAAGACATGACCTGTTAGTAAAGCTAATGCTGGTTCGACCTGCCACTAACACCTCAAAGTTGGGCTACTAAGGGAGAATGGGGTTGGGTAAGGTTTGGAGGATGCGTGATGTAAAGTACTACCTATAGCAGATTGAAAAGGAATTGCTCTGATAGAGAATGATTCACTTGTCATGTACTAACTTCAGCTGGAATTAATCTGTGGATAGCTAGAAAGCCTGTAGAGTGCTGTATTTGCACTGTCTCAATGCGTCGTCCGTCGTCTCGAGGATGAGTCCGTAACAGCCTTCCAAAGCCGTTACGGACTCCACCTCGAGACTACGGACGACACAAGTACATGACAAGTGAATCATTCTCCATCAGAGCAATTTCTTGCTACTACAAAATACCAAAGATCCTGTATTGGATTTCTCTCTCTCTCACATAAGAGAGCATTACTGTCCGCTATAATTCATTTGTCCTGAAGATGGTCTGAAAGACTCAAGCAGAACAGACTGAAACGTCGACTTCTTCTATTTCCATAGGAATTCTACATCATGCAGCATTATTTTTTCTCACTGAGAGATTTGTTGCTTTCAAATTGATTTGGAATAGTTGTATAATCATGTATTGTTAGGATTATTTGATTTTTGCTTCCTTACATGATTTTCTGCTGAATGATTTTATTCTTCTATATATTTGTACTCCTTTTTTGCATCAAAAATATATTAAATAAGCTCTATCCCTTCAAAACTACTAGGTTTTCCCGTGTGTTATTCAATTGACTTTTTGCTATTTGTTGTCTTTAGACAACGAGGTGTTTGTTCCGTTTGGACTAACCCCATGATTTATTTCTGAATCACTTAAGTATTTTGCCAAACAAAATCCCTTGTAGGTCTTTTTCACTATTTACAGTACTGCCCAAGCCTCCAAGGGTATATTGGGTTCCCTAGACTATTAACTGAGACTCTAACCCAGCTCCCCAGCTTTGAGGTCGAACGCTCTAGCCGTAAGGCTACATCCTCTCCCCTGACACTGAATGTATAGCGAGAAGCCCTAGTTGGTTGTGAAAAGGCAGTCCTAATAGTGTCTCTCGTGCACGTGCTGCACTATTGATGACTACCCCCTTCTTACAGCCACTGGGCATGTATTCCGTAGGCACCTCCACGTTGGTGCAACCAAGCCTCTTATATTGGGCTATGGAGTTGGTTGAGAGGGCAGGATTCTTAGAAAGGGGAATTACCAGCTTTGAAAAACAAGTGCATGGTACTTTCCAGTGAACTGGGTTTGCAGTGCTACTGCAAGACCCCTCTTGCTGCCTTGCTGATTTGCCATTTCTTATCTGTTGTGTTTCCACTAGTGTTTTCCGTTATGTCGTGGCTGGATGCCCAACTGGGTAGATTGGAGAGGGGCTTTTACCTGCCTGTTTGTACCAATCCATTACAACTAACGTTGTTCATTTTGTCTGGATGATTTTTCTATGCTGTTTTTCTTCAATTTTTGATTTTAAGCTTTTGATGTATTTATTCTATTTTAACATCACTTTGATTCCTTTTTTGTTTTCTATACCCCACTAAATTGACTTTATGAGCAGTTCTGTGATGCAAGCTGTGCTCGCTCTAGATTATCCAAAAAACGCACATTCTTTCATCAGACCCTATACACACTGTACTATACATTATTTTAAATTAACCAGACTACATGTGTACAAGTACCTCAGACTTAAAAAAAAAAAATAGTTTTTGTGTTTTTCAAGTAAGATATTGAACATCACTCACCAAAGAATATTGCCTTCCCACAGTATGCAGTCTTATGCAGCAAGTGCTAACAGTGCCCATCTCTACCATTCAGGTTGTCATCCCACAGCAGCACTGGAAGCCATACTGTGAGGAAATAGAGCGTATTATATTGTGTGGTTGTGCAACCTCCCTGTGTAAAACACTTACCAACCCCTTTAGGACCCTTGGGTTTAGTCAGTCAAACCTTCAGCCCAATCCAGGGTAACTGTTGCACTAAGCAGCAAAGCTTACACAAAGGAACAAGTGTTAAGCATTTAAACGGCACCAAAACAACTAAAGAAGAAATACACAAGACACTCGAAATCCGACACCAATTGATAAAAATAGACTGTATTATAAGAATTTAAAACCTAGAACAAAAAAGAATTGAAGGAGGGATCAGGAGATAAAAAAAAAAATACAAGCAACAATAAATCAAAGAAATTTGACAACTACGAACCAGCCTTGGCAAAGTCAAATAATGGAATACTTAGAAACTTTTTCAAGAAAACGTAGATAAATGCCAATGAGGGCAGTTAAAAGTATTTGGGGCAACCAACACCAGCAGGCAGCTAGTCAGGAGGACTGGCCAGGTCCTCCTGACTAGTTACTTTCACAGGAGGAGCAGTCTTTCAACAGTTTCAGGCACTTAATCCACATTGCAATGGATTCCTATGGAGTGGTCCTGATGCAAGAGATAAAGGATGTGGAAGATGTTCGAAGGATGCTGTTGATGCCACGTGGTCGACTGAGGTCTTCCTGCATGGATTCTTTGGTACACGAAGGTGATGAGGGGGTCCTGGTTGCAGGGTAGATGTCCCATTAAGTCCTTTTTTGTCTGGCCGAAGTCCAGTTACCACTGGACTAACAGTCACCCATTTTTTTGCGCCCACAGGCCAACCCTACCTGGGTATATAACTTTCCTTCTGGGTGTCCCAGCAAGTCTCCAATAATGCTCCCCGGCTCAGTGAACTTGGGTGCAACTCTGTGTGCCTGGCTTTTGGAGTCTCTTGGCTTGACTGGGCTCTGGATACAGATTCTTCCTGAACTGGGCATGTCAGGCAAAGTCTTATCTCTTTGCACCAACAAGGACCGCACCGCTAGCTAACAGTCTCGTTGATGGTCCCTCTGTGCAGCAGGGCAGTCCTCTGGTCTTTCTTCTGAGTCAGTTGAGATCTAGGTTCTTGGGGCGCTCTTTGATTGCTCGGAAAGTTCCCTGAGGGCACGATTCAGTTGGTAACCAATGGGCTACCAGATTTCCACCCACCTGGTGACCACTTCCTGTGGAGTATGGCATCTGGCTATCCCTGGATGCACCATTCTGCAGACTCCCAAGATTGCGAGACCCCTCTCTTAGTCTGCAGACCTCACTAGCCCGCCCCACCTCTGGGCTACACGCCCCCTGGGGAAGCTGATTTGGCAATTGGTTCCCCTCTCTGCTTCCTGTGGCAGCCTGTCTACCTCAACAGTAGGGTAGAGTTCTCCTCTGGTGCTACACATCTACCTGTCAAAGGCGGCTTCGCCTTTGAAGCCTGCCTTTTGGGGCTAACACCCAAGTGGCTTCCAGCAGGAGGGAGGTAGCACCACCCTGGCCTGCAATCCCTAATTGTTCTCCTTCCTGCGAGTCATTAGCGCATCTCGCCAGGAGGGCAGAAAACAGTCTAGTGGAGCAGGTTCCATGTGTGCCCAGGAAGGCGCAGGGGTTTTAACCCCTTCCATGCTGGTGACGAACCCCAGCCGTCATGCACTACGGTGCTTGTGTGCTGATGACGGCTGGGGTTCGTCACGGCCCGCCCCTGTTCGTCCGGCGGCCGCACACGGGGGAAATCGCGGCCGCACGGAAGGGGTTAAATGTAACAAAGAAGCAGCTGTGCTAAAGCTGCACAATGCAACAAGTTACATTACTTTTGACTGGGGATACAAGTCGGGCTTAATGTCACAAGTTGTCTGATACCTTGGAGCGCCCACTTTGGTAGCAACTTTCAGGAGTTGGCACAGTTGAGGATGTCAGCATGTAGCCCTGTACTCGCCAGTTGTGCGACCAAGTCTTTCCACAGTAAAACTGTAGTTTTAGTGTTTTACTGTCAGGACATGTAAAGTACATGTCCTGCCTGTGTGACATGTTGCACCATGCCTGTATGGCTCGCTAGCCCTCTCAGAGGGGTAACTTACACACATGACATGGGGAAGTGATGGCTTTGTCATTGGTTTCAGTGGCAAAGTAAGGCTAGTAGTGCGTGACTGCTCTACCAGTTTGCAGTGGCGGACTGGGGGACTCGTTTTATTTGAGGACCTCTAGAGTGGCACAATCAGTGCAGCAAGTTCTCGATTACCCCTCCTATTTACATTCCCTGGTTACCAGGGTACCATTTGCTAGGTACTTGAAGGTATGTTAGCCATTTTCAATTGGGTACAGCCAATTCAACATAGACTTTGAGGCCAGGGTACTGGCATTGAGGTCTGGTAAGAGGGCATCAAAGCACTCTGTCGAAAAACCAACAGCATCAGTCGAATAACTTGGGAGTGACCATACAAAAAGAGGTATTGCCTTACACACACCATAAGCCACCAGAGCCCCAGCCTTCAGTCTACTGGAGCTCCTTTATCTTTGCCTCATCCTAGTCTCAGCCCAGCAGCCACATGATTACCCTCAGAGACTTATGCATTATTAGCAGTACATATTTTAATATGTGACTGAATGTCTGCATGTATGTAATCGATTATATCCCGGCAGGCCCTATTTAGGTAAAAAGTAAAGTTTTTTTTTTTTTTTGGGGATCGACAATTACCACATTTCTTCTCAGTATGTTCGAACTTTGAATTTGCCATCTTAAAATCCCTTGGCCTGAATTCTTTGCCTCTTTGGATATTGCTCATCGTGTGGGTTTTTAGGTCTTTTCTTCTCTGTCCCTCCCCTAGTGTCCATAGACTGTCATCCTTGCCGCCTCATGAGTGCCAGTCTGTCTCTTCTCCATAATTACCCACCCCCATGTCTTTGTCCTTTGTCTCTGTTTAGGCCTGCCTGGCTGGGCGTGTGCTCTCAGGCTGAGTTCATTCTGAGCTTTGCCAAAAGCTATGCTGGAACTCCCATCGTGGGAGACCAGATAGTTTCCGAATGAGGGGCGGTTTGGAGAGATTCCTCTTTCCACCCTTGACAATGGCGGCTTTCACGAGCATAGCCAGCTGTGGCACATGTGGGGATACGTGGGCAGGTTAGACTGGACGATCTGTTTCAGGACTGGAGAAGCTTGGCACACTGCACCCTTAGACTTCAAGTGCTGTGCACATTTGTTAAATGCCTACCATAGTAATTTGTCGGTGAGATGCCTGATGCTTGACTCACCTGCCCGAGAAGGGTAAGACTGCCCTTCTAGGGCAATCTTGCAGGGCTAGAATAGATGATCTGACCGGTTAGGCTGTGGCAGTTTTTTTGGCTGCTTTTGGGCCTATTTATGGTTTTGTGGGTTGGTTGTTATTGTTGATTTCCCTAATATTACCACAATCCTGGCCTGCAGCAGGCACACATGCATGCAGTCTTCCCACCCCTTGGTAAACACCTGTACGCTTGTATTTACAGGTTCACAATCACCCCGATTTGCAAATGTGAGCCCCATTTTTTTTAGCTATATGATTTACTATTGATGGCTTCTTTTATTTTGGTGCCTTCGCCTTTTTTTCTGGCCTAGACAGACCCTGTGTGTGTGTAAGGTCACTTGTGTAAATTACAAGTAATGCTGTCTCCACCCTTCAGAGGAAACTTTCAAAGTGATGGATCAAATGCTTGAATTAATCTTAGCCACTCGTAATTACTCTGCACATTCCAGTCCATCATTTTATTGTCTACTATAACACTCTAGACCGAGGCCAACCGTATGCAAATTGGCCTTGGTTATGCAACAGTCCGTGCTATTTGTACATGAGCCAGTGGGCTGAGTAGTATAATTGTCTTTTCATTGCTGAATGAGGCTAGAGGGTTTATATAAGTGAGTGGACATTACTGCACTTTCACCTCTGCCCTTTCGGTAGGGGGAGTTGCTGAAAAGCTAGCCTAATCATACAATAAATCATCCTCGGGAGGGAGGATGTGGTGGTGAGCCAGAGTATAAGTAGACCTCACTCGTGGGTAGCAATAGTGAAGGGTAATCAGTGTTAAATATGTTAAAGGCTGAGTAAAGGTGCCCAAAGTTTTGTTAACAAGTCAGTGCTATTTAATACCGGGGTGCCGAATACCAAGGCTGCGCGGTCTTAATTCCATCATATGCCATTTTTAGTCCTCCACCAGGCACTCCTTCCTCTTTATCTCACTCGTTCAAGTTCCTTTTCATCCTCGCTTTCTTTATTACTGTTTCCTGTCTTTATCTTCACTCTTGCTCTGGAGCAAAGTCTGATGGAGAAACGCGTGCACCGAGGGGAGTCTCACTCCTCATTGAGCATCTTGAATGCATTGCTTCTCACCTAGCTCGTGCCTTTTCCTGTAACATCAGTTAGAGAAGCACGGTGCGAAGAATCCCACTGCCCAGGCCTGGATGGAGTAGGCCTGTACCGAATCCCCGCCGTCCAGGCCTGGATGGAGGGGGCCTGTACCGAATCCTTGCCGTCCAGGCCTGGATGGAGTGGGCCTGTGGTGAATCCTCGCCGTCCAGGCCTGGATGGAGTGAGCCTGTACCGAATCCTTGCCGTCCAGGCCTGGGTGGAGTGGGCCTATGGTGAATCCTCGCCGTCCAGGCCTGGATGGAGTGGGCCTGTAGCGAATCCTCGCCGTCCAGGCCTTGGAGTGGGCCTGTAGCGAATCCTCGCCGTCCAGGCTTTGATGGAGTGGGCCTGTAGCGAATCCTCGCCGTCCAGGCTTTGATGGAATGGGCCTGTAGCGAATCCTCGCCGTCCAGGCTTTGATGGAATGGGCCTGTAGCGAATCCTCGCCGTCCAGGCTTTGATGGAATGGGCCTGTAGCGAATCCTCGCTGCCAGGCCTGGATGGAGTGAGTCTGCAGTGAATCCTCGTGGTCTAGGCTTAGATGGAGTGAACCTGTAGTAAATCCTTGCTGCGCAGGCCTGGATGGAGTGAGACTTCAGTGAATCCTTGCCGTCCAGGCCTGGATGGAGTGAGCCTGTAGCGAATCCTCGCCGTCCAGGCCTGGATGGAGTGGGCCTGTAGCGAATCCTCGCCGTCCAGGCTTTGATGGAGTGGGCCTGTAGCGAATCCTCGCCGTCCAGGCCTGGATGGAGTGGGCCTGTAGCGAATCCTCGCCGTCCAGGCTTTGATGGAGTGGGCCTGTAGCGAATCCTCGCCGTCCAGGCTTTGATGGAGTGGGCCTGTAGCGAATCCTCGCTGCCAGGCCTGGATGGAGTGAGTCTGCAGTGAATCCTCGTGGTCTAGGCTTAGATGGAGTGAACCTGTAGTAAATCCTCGCTGCGCAGGCCTGGATGGAGTGAGACTTCAGTGAATCCTTGCCGTCCAGGCCTGGATGGAGTGAGCCTGTAGCGAATCCTCGCCGTCCAGGCCTGGATGGAGTGGGCCTGCCGCATAATTGTCAACTCTGTTGCATACTTTGGTGGTCCCTTGCTGTATAATTTTTTTTTTTTTTTTTACCTCTGAGTGGCGGGGCCAGTGGCTCTTGCTAGGAGAAACCACACGTAACTCTCCAAAACATGAAACTGGCGGGATCTTTTGAGGAGCTTTGTGGCCATTGAATGGAGACTGGCAGTGAAAGGGGGTTGTGTGCTGCGGAGGGTGAAGGGTGGATCTGGTCTGAATGTATCGATTAAGAGGTGATCTGAAGTTTACGAGAGACAGCTGGAGGAGTGTAAAGAGGCAGGGAGTGGAGTGTGAAGACAGAGGTGACTGGCTGCATCTGGGGAGATCCTGGACTTCGAGGAAGCAGGGAAACCAGTGACCATTGCAGGTAAACGGGGGCAGTCCTCGCAGAGTTGCATGGATAACCGATTAACGGCAATGTTAAAGCAGTGGCAGGGCCGGCTCTAGGCTCATGGTGGCCTTGGGCAGGGAGCGTAGGTAGGGGGCCCGGAAGAGGGGATCCGGGCGGGGCGGAGCGCGCAGGCCAGTAAAGAGGGGAGGGGGTCAGGGAGTTTAGAAGTGGAACAGAGCCGGAGGCCGCCAAATCCCTGCCAGGGGCCACCACGCAAATATGTATCCATCCTCAGAGGATTAATATATTAAGGATATATATTGGCGTGGTGGCCCCTGGGGTTTGGTGGCCCTGTGCAGGTGCACAGCTTGCACATGCCTAGAGCCGGCCCTGGCAGTGGTACCTCAGGAGAGGCCCAGTGGCTGTTCATAGGCCGATTGTATTTACCAAAACATTAACCCTTGATTCGCCAGCCGACTGAATGCAGCACGCGGCTATTTCCGTCGAGCCCTTGGGCACATATGAGCCGCCAGACCAGAACGGCTCCAGCCTCGCTCACACACGGCCCTTCTGTGCCCGCCACAGACGCACATTATGCTCCTTCCCGGCTACGGCACTTCAACTTTGCACGCAGCCTACATCGACCAAATCAGCGGAGGTCCATTGGGAGCACGGAGCCTTTAAAGTCCTGTAGCAGCAAGTAGACATTATTGTTAATACAGTTACTTTATTTGCTCGTTTAGGTTTTTTTAAATATATATAGCACGATCTTGATTCTCTCTGGAGGCCAGAGTGTTTTACAGATTCGGAAAATACGGGTTAGCCTCTAGTGAGGGCAAGAGGCGAGCAGATTCCTAGTGTGTGCATGGGAGGAAAATAGCAGTTACACAAAAGTACAAGTCAGATTTGTTGATGTCAGCTCTTTCATATACATTTAAAAATGGTTTATTTAGGCAAACCTTAAAAATCTACAAGCCATTTCGCACACCTTTTTAAAGTGCAGTTTGGATAAAGGAATCTGTACATCTGTCACTGCATACAAATACTTGTTAAAAACACAGATCACCAATAGCACATAAAGTGCTACAACTCTAGTACATGCCTCACTTTTCTTAGTAAAAGTATTCTAGATCTTAAATACAGGACAGTCCTTTAGCAAGAACCTAATACCAATAGAACCATGCCCATTCCCCTTCGTAAGCTCCAATTCTATTCATAGTAACTTTCCTTTCACAGGGCAGTAAAACGCTGGTCCTGAATTTTAACAGTGTATGCCTTACTTTTGGTTCTTGTGTAATGGAATGGTACGTATCAAATAAACCAAGATATTTATTCCCTAACTAGGCACAATTAGTTTTTTTCCCCTCCACTTCTGTAGCTTATCACATACGCTAGCAGATTTTTGTTCAGCAGGTGGCTATTATATAGTTCTTTAGGCCAGATGAGATGTTTAATTTTTGATGGAGGCAGCCAGGTGTGTTTTTTTTATGGAGTTCTACATTTTAGTGATATAGCTTTGGGAGTATTGTATGGAAGAGATTTTCATGTAGCCAGCGATATCAAGACATGGGTATATTTTTGCCTCTCAGAGCTCCGATTCTTCTAGAGATAGTAAGTTTGAAATGCTGATAATTGATGATGCCCAAAGCTAATGCCCTTCAATAGATGCAGGCAGTCTTGTATGCGTTTCTATAGGTGGCCAGTTCAATGAAGCCAGGATGGATTTGATGTGGTCAAATATCCTTGGTCTGGAGATTTTGGGCAGAAGAGTGCAGGACCGCTTTGAGTTCTGCTGTGCTGTATTGTGTCGACGACAAAGACAGATGCTTAGATTCCTACATTCCGAAAATCAGGGCCATCCACTTTCTTTCTTGTTGAGATGGATACATAACATATTTTCAGGATTTCAACATAAAATTAATTTACGTAAATTAATCTAAACAAAATTGTGAGTAGTTCTGATAATTTTTAAAAAGCTGGCATGTATCCTGCACCCAAGGACCTAATTTGTCTACTTCTGAAATAAATTCCTGGTATTTGAACACCTCCAGATTTAGTAAATAAACTGGGTTTTCTACCGATGCAGAACTATACACTGGTTCAGTTGGCAGTGTGACCAGGACCTTGTGGAAAATTAGACTGGCTTCATTGCCCCTGTCTGGACCGCCACCAGCGGGAAATTCTCCAGTAGGATCGTCAACACAACAAGTCTAGATGATGAATCAAACATTCATATTCAGTTGGGGAAAACCCAGAAATAGAACTGTCAGAAGACTCATCTGCCGACTAGTTGGCATGTGATGCCACCAGTCACAGAAATGGGAGTTACTAACGGTCACAATACTTGTGAAGCTTTGACACACATAGTACTTCCAGTCGATTCAACCTGAACCCTAATCTCCATTCTCCAAGCAAGGGGGGCTCCAGGACACACACAATAATGAGGGCTCCAGCTCGTGGACTGAGGTTGAAGGTTTGAAATTTAGTTTTAGCTTTGACTCAAATTGACCCCCCCCCCCCCCCAATGCTTGTCCATAGCCTTCTTCGGTGGCGTTGATCCTGCCCTGTGATTACAGTCCATTGACTTCTGGCCCACTGCCTATTTTCTTCAGAGAGAGTTGTTGCCTTGAAGTGTCAGAATTATTTTTAATCCAACACATGATCCTATGGCATTAGGGAATTGTTCTGTCCCTTAAATTGTGAAGTGATTGAATGCAGCCAATGGGCTTCCCTGTTAGTTTGTCTTTCTGCATTTTTAAAACAAGGAAATTACAGCTTCTGGTGTCCTACCCTCACAACCTCCCACGCAGTTTTTCCCTAATTCTGAAGTTTCTAAGGATGGTCCTTATTTACTTTGGTTTAAGTTTGTTTGCTGTCAGTAAATATTTGATAGATAAAGTTCCTGGCCAGCAGTCTGTCACACTTCCTGTCACGTGGTTTGTATGGGTGTTCCCTTCATTTCCAACGCCAATAGTTTGTTTTTGTCACAATCTGATTTTGGTGGGGTTTTGTGTTTTGACGATGTTCGTGTTATAAAGTTGAGCCTTTGCCTCCGCCATGAAGTCCTTCAGTGACCATGGGACTTGTCTGTTTACTGGGATTGCAGTCATTTAAACTGTAAAAAACCTCCTGTGGTGTATTCTGATTTGTGTATCTTTTTTCTTGATGTTAAGCAGTAAGCGGTCCTATTCTAGCTGCTCTTCACATTAATTTTTGTGAGCGTATTTGTTGACTTTCACTTTTTTTGTGGAACAGCCACTATGATTTCTATAGTATGATCATGCATGCTGTAATAGGGACAGAACTGAAGTGGTAGTTTCGTGGGAAGCATGGATTAACAATAGGGTTTAATCGGTGGATCCAAAAGCCTTCTTGGTGCCAGCTCCATGCCGACTATCCGTACGCCAGAATATTGCTGGATGGAAATCTAAACCAATAGGGCTTTCTTTTTGCTATGAAAATGGCAGCAGCGATGAAAAACTAGTTGTCCTTGGTCGAAGTGCAGACACAATATATTTCAATTGCTCTGTCTTGTAAAGTCTTGAGACTTGTCCTTATGGTAGTTGGGTGGGGGGTTTAAGAGGCTTGTTAAACAGCACACTAGACAATTGCACTGGACCCTTTGACTGAGTCCTCAAGAGTGAGCGTCCTGCTACTGAGACTTTGAATGTTGGAGTCAGTTATGGTGCCAGGACAGGCGCTTCCTTGCCAGAAGAGTCGCTCACTAGCTTCTCGCCAAATACTGAATTGAATCCAAAGCTGCCTGGCTCCTTCACAAAACCACTTTTGATTCGGGCCCCCTTCTCATTAAACGCATTATCGCTCTCTATTCACTGAGCAGATTCATTCAATAATTTGAAATCTAACCCTTCCCACACCTCTTCCATCGTATGGAGCAAAACTGTGACCAATTTGGTTAGCAATAAAGAAAACATTCAATACTTACTTCATAAGAAAACTTTTTTTTAAAAGTCAGAATTCAATAAAACTGAATAAATATTCTATATAAAATACTCTAGTTCTAACAAGGATCAAACTTCCCAAACAAAACTGCTGCATCCAAAGAGCTAATTTAAATTAGTTGGGCAATAGGATTCTCTTTTGCATGGTCATAATATTATTATAAGTCATAAATATTCCGTTTGGTGCAGAAAGAATGGTGGGCAATGTAGGAACTGGTTGATCATAGGGTATTACCGATTCATTGTTCAACCAACAGTAACATTTAGTACTCTTGTAGCCTCTTGTAAGCCTTTAACGTAATCTAGGGTTAACCCCACCCTTCCATTTGAGGATTTCCATGCTCCGTTTTCGATCAGGGAATTCACAAATAATTTATCGCCGGAAAACTTTGAAAACAAGAAAATGGGACATAGATTTCATTCTAGTGAGATTTAATACAGAATGATCATGACTCGTATGAGAATTCATTTCGTAGTCAATTTTTCTAGCTGTTGCGGTACAGCTCAAAGGAAGAGGTAGAATCTAATAATGTGGTGATTTCTTTTGCCTTTGCCCTTTCACCTTTATGAACGGCAGAGGGATGCGTATAAATGAAGAGTAACAAAAAGGAGGGTAAAGTAGTAAGAAAAAGTTGAGAAAAGTGGTAATGGATGGTTTGGAATAAAAGATTGGGTTGGGGTAGGTTTAGTTTACGCCTTGGGTTTGGGGTTAGAACACGGTGTGGTGCGAGTCATGATGTATTCTAATGTGTACAGGTAAGGTGGAGGGTTGTGATGGGAGAAAGACAGTTTGAGTATGGGATTTGGTTAGGTTCCTGCAGGAGTAAGCTATTATGCAAGGAAAAGTGTTTTGTGTAGGATTGACTGGCTTAAAGGTTGGTAGCCGGGTTTGGCTCTTTTTAAGTCATGGGTCTATAATCGAGTTAGGTTTAGGGATTTCGTTGTTGTTCGAGAAATGGAATTGTAACTGGTGGTGTAAAGGATGGTGTTAAAAAAAAAAAGTGGCAAGTGAGAGACCTGCCCTTGTAAAGAGACAGACAGCCTAAGGTGTGTTAGAGACAGACCTATGTGACTGGGGTGGAGGTGCTGACAGGGAGGTAGTAAAAGGTTTATGTAAAGATTAGTTTTTGTCTGTGTAGCTCACAAATGTTGGTCGTAAAGGTCAATACCCCGCTTTATTTTTTTACATACAATTAAAAATTTAGGAGTTTGTTAAAACATCTGCTTTTTGTTTGTTTTTCTGTCTATGTATTGCCTTTCCCTTCCCACCCTTTTGCCTGTCATTTGGACTGTCTGATCATTATAATGTTCTGCTCAAATGTTCTTTCTATCTGTTTCCAATCTATTAAATGATGGACGTGTTTCAGTAGTGACTCCATTCCATAGTATACTATTAGTTGGTTCTTACTCTAGCTTTTTTTGGTAAACCACAACTGTGGCCCCTGTTCGTTCAGTTACAGCAGAACCAAGTTGTCAGCACAAACCAGGCTGCTAACCTTTGTAAGGCCCTAACATTAGTACAAATTCTAATTGCACCACAAATGGCAAGTTATTTGTGTTTACCTTGAATGGAATGACTTCATCAACCCTCATACCGCTCACTCGTTTCCAAGGGTCTTTCCTCGTTGTTTTTCACATTTCATTCCATCATACAGTAATTAACAGATTATTTCTCTTTGAATAACCTTGGAGCCTCCTCTACACTGCCACTTTGAAGACATTTTTGGAAGAGTTCTGTGCCAAAATTGAAATTATGCCTTTTGAATGCTGATGGAGAATGCAATAATTTGCCTCCATGGGCCATTTAAACGCCTGTATATTTACTGAGCATAGCGTAGTTTTGTGGCTGGTCGGTGTGCCATTTGCACAACAATTGTGCTGGTTCTTGATTTAGAATGACATTTTCTAGAACGTACATCTGGATTATACACAGAACAGCGTTCTTAAATTCCTGCAAACACGAATACCTCTCTAATTACGGGGATCCAAGCTGTAGTCATTTGTACTCATGGAGGGGTGGTAAGGCTTTGGATGAATGTTTTGGAGAATTGTTTTGATACCTGTGCAGGACGTAAAAGCGTCACTTTTGCTGGGTTGTAGTTTGAAAGTCTTGTGTTTGCCATTTTTAGGTCTTGCCTAAGCAGCGCTTACACTGTCTCTTAGAGCCATACGGTATTCAGGATATGGGCATTAAGCCCCGCCCATCTTTACAATTAATTGGCTCCTCTACCTGTCCTTTGTAAATGATGGCTTTTAGTAGGCTTAATAGTCCCTCTTTAGTACTTCCCTCTCTCTTTTTGTTACCTCTCATAAGGCCGGCTCCTCTTACATGTGTCCTTACTCTCTAGCTTTCATTAGTAGTTAGGGAGAACTATTAATTAATGTCTTGCAGAATCAGGGAGAGTATTCTGTCCAAACGGCGGCCGCTTCTTTTATATCCAGCATGACAGAGCACTGCCTCTTTAAAGTAGATCTTTAGCGTGGCGTCCACGCCCCCCTCCCTTTGATTGGAAATATTCATGTTGTTTTTTTTTTTTTTTTAAACCTGTCCGGCAAACCGTGCTTCTGCAGTGGTGGACGCTTATGGTATATACAGCCCCACACACCACTCACAGGGGACGCTGCACTTTAGCAATGGCAGCCGCTTCTTGTTTTTTTTACAGTGCACCATGCAAGCTGTCACTTTGACAATGGCGGGCCCTCGCCTTTCTTTCTGCGTGGCTCGCCTTTTTTCCAGTCATGGCATGAGGAGCAGGGGCAGTGTTGGCTCCTTCAAATGTGAGGAGGTGAACTGGGCGTAACACAGCTCCCTTCGCTCCCTCATTTACAATGGAGTAGGTCACATTTCCAAGATGGTGTCTTTCCAGCTCATCGTCACTGTTGCAGATGGCTTTCCTCAAGGTTTTCTGCAGTTAATCTGGTCTCAGTGCTGTCCTGTCAAATAAGCATTTGCAATGCAATAGGTCTCGCATTGAGCTATTGGTGTTGCTTTATTATTTGCAACGCCAATAGCTCAAACTTTCATTAATGTGAGACCTATTGCACTTTTACTTTGGCTCCTGTTTTTAGATCTCGCCTAGCGAACGCAGCGCATGCACTGCTTCGCCTTGGCGAGACTATTGTTGTCGGTTTTGATAGCGAAGGGAAACAAACCATGTGCGTGCCCAGACATGCGATATTCACGCTCATGGCATCTCCTTTCTGCTTCCAGCTAGTGGCCGACAGCCGATGTGCATGCGCACCACACAGCGTCTCTTTTGCTTGCAGGCTTTTTTCAGAGCTGTTCCAGAGAGAATACAGGCCTTTCCCGGGACATCTGTGGACAGCCGATGTGCACGAGCACCGCACAGCGTCTATTTTGCTTGTGGGCTTGTTTCAAGATCTTGAGATTACGTAGGATTTGAAGCACACATGGCATCTAAAGGACCGTCACTTGCAATTTTTCTACGTCAGAGACTTCTCCCCGTTGCCAGTTAAATTTCCCTTCACAAGCTGGAAGTCTTTAAAGCTTCAACCCTTTTGAAGACTTAATGTAGTGCATTCTTCTAACTGACAATGGTGGTATTCTTCTAACTGATGACAGCGGTGCTGTTGATTATTGGAACAAATCAACAGGAGAGATTGCACATATACCAATGGAAAATATCAAAGCTGCATACTTATATTACAATAATGCAATGCAAGCAGTTTTAGATATTGCATATTACACCTGGTGAAGTACGATCCTGCTTGTTGGATTTGCAATGCTCCTTCAAGCACTGTTGTTTTCCATAGAAGAAACGCACCTTACTTCGATCCACATTTCGTTCTTGCAGCAAAGTGTCGTTTAAACAAATGCGATGTTTTACTAGACAGACTGCGGTGCTTTCATTGCACCAAAATAATAATATTGCTAACATTAGAGGTGACCCCTTTAATGAAACAAAATATTGTACCCGTCTTAGGTTTGGACTTTATTGTTATTGTCCCACAAATGAGATATTGGACATTATAACGAGTAGTGCTGTAACTAGTTTGGATTTCCCTTGTATGCTGCCTGGTAGTGCGTGTACAAAGGGCGGTGGTGCTTGTGGCAAGGCTTTGGTTACCATGTGCATCATTCATACTTTGAGCAGCTACGTCAGATGCTTTACATTCACGTTGGGTGTCGCTCTGTCTGGAATTATGCTGCCTTTTGGTGGTAACTGCATTAAACAAATGCATTTACTCTAATGAGATTTGCACCATCCGCAACATTTAAATTGCAGTGATGTAATGAGCCTTCTGGGTAGCTGGGTTAAATCGGTATACTAACTTCATTCGAACAGGGCGTTTGCTAATACTAAGATCATTTAAAGTTGCCTGGTGAAGTTCTGTCTTGGCAGTTGCGGCTTGGCGAAACGTTTTTTTAGAGTTTTATATGGCTCGAACTAGTCCCTAGAAATCGGGTATCGGAGCGCTTTACATGAGCACCAGTTTCGTTATAAATTGACATATTCATTTTTGTTAGTCATGGCGAGATTAAGTGATTTGCCCAAAATCACAGGATGCTGAGTGTTGTTGCCGAGACTCAAACCTGGTTCCCCAGCTTCCAGGTTGATCGCTCTTGCCATAAGGCTACAAAATGGTCGCTGTTCTAATTACACAAATTTGCTTTGCTATTTTGGTGAAGTGAAGTTTTATTGTTGGTTGAATGTCGGCGCAATGACACGGACCGTATTGCTTCTCTGCCCCCATGTATTTTATTATATAGGTCAAGGAATTTCTTTCAACGGTGGGTGGCGAGGCTGGACTAACTACTGTGCATCTTGCATGTTAAAATTAGACCTCTTGGCGTTCAAAATGACACTGTTTTTAAACGTTTGCATTTTTTTTTATCCCTATGGCACTAGCGCTATGCAATTATATAATATCTCCACTGCAACAAAAAAATATGTAAAAAACATTGCCCTTTTCAATGCCAACAGCTCTAACTTTAACAAATGTGAGGCCTATTGCATTGCAAATGCTTGTTTTAGTTTGTATTCATGCTTATCTCTGTGTCCGCCGTGCTTCATCACACAGCTTGGCAACCGTGCTCCTTTCATTTTTTCGGCACGGGCCTGTAGCCTCTTCCATCTAGAACTCTGAAGGTGTCTCGCCACAACAAGAGCTTAGGAGCTGCTGCCGCCAAACCCCGGCGGGCAGGGAAAAAACAGAGCATGCTGGTTAAAATGGCTTCTGCTCACTGCAACAGAACAAGCGCTTTCACTTTAAATTTTCAACAATGCACTTCAACCACTTCTGATGTGCATGCGAAAGGACGTATGGATTGATCCGGTGAGCCTAAGCCATTGAACTAATTGTTTGCCTTTATGATCACTCTGCACGTGCACGTCACCTAGAGTGCCTGCTCTTCCACAGTACTAGGCATGTGTACTGTGTGACCCTCCGTAAGTATGGGTCATCGAGACTGCTTGCTCCTTTGCGGTATTAGGCATTTGCTGTGTGTGACCCTCTGCAAGTGTGGGTCGTCGAGACTGCTTGCTCTTCTGCGGTATTAGGCCTATGTAACATGTGACCCTCTGCAAGTGCGGGTCATCGAGACTGCGTGGTGTTCTGCTGTAGCAGGCATGTGGTGCATGTGACCCTCTACAATTGAGTGTCATCTAGGCTCTCCAGTTCTCTGCGGTATCAAGCATGTGCTACATGTGACCCTCTATAAGAGCAGTTTGCCTAGGGCACTGTCCTGCTCCTCTTTGGTATTATGCATGTGTGACATGTGGCACTCTGCAAATATTGGTCATGTATGGTTATGCTACTTGCCGGTATCAGGCTTGTGAAATGGGTTTCCATCTGCAAGTGGGTGTAAACTGGGCTTTTGCTCCCTTCCTGTGTCGAGAATGTGCTTGGTATGACCCTCTCCAAAGGCAGGCCATCTAGGCCAGTGGGTCTTTACTTTTTGACTTTGGTAGACCAGCTAAATCACAAATGGAAGCAAAGAACCCCCACCCTAAGCAAATGTTATTATTCAAACCTAAAAGCAATACACAGCTAGCATTTGCAATGCAATAGGTCTTGCAACACTGGAAGTTTGAGCTATTGGCGTTGCAAATAATAATGTAAAGCCAATAGCTCCAATTTTCAGTATTGAGAGACCTATTTCATTGCTTACACACACGAGCACGGTGACAGGGTATATATTGCTGCACCAACTACCGGTGTTTGTCCAAGATGTAATCACAGCAGCTAATAGTGATTCATAGCACAGTTATTAACAAGAATGCCCTCCTCTCGAAACCAGCCACCAACTATGGTCTCAAATACAATCTATGAGCACAAAGAGTGAGAGGAGGCATTATTGTAATGACAGCACTCATAGGGTTTGATTCCAAAAACACAGAAAGAAGTTGATGACAGAAATAATTATTTTTTTTCTCTAGATGCTGTGGGGAATCCTTTTTTTTCATTAGTTTATACATAACCGCCAACGCGTTTCTCCCTTGCGGGCTTCTTCAGGGCGAGTAAATGGTCCACAAAGCATAATAGTTCCAAAGGGTATTAGCCCAGATCAGTAGATGTTATCCTTAATGAATTCCTCATCACAGAATCTGAAAAGGAATGCTCAAAAATATCCATGGAGTACGTTGTAGATAACCATGTGTACACGGTTCGCGCTAATTTCAGTTGAGAACCAAATCGCATAATGTATCGCGAAAGGCCGCAGGCCTGTTAAGCAGCCAACGAGGAAACTCCTGTCACGTCAGTTTTCTCACTCTTTGTGCTCACCCATTGCATTGCATTGCAAATGCTTGTTGTTTGCTGTCATCCGGTCTATTCGGTATTCCTAGTTATAAGGTTTTCCCTTTGTCAATAGAGTATCTTGGATATTCGAGAAGTGTAATTTATTTTATTTTGTGTAACGTTTTAGAGCTGTGAAAAATAGCTTAGAGTAATAATAAACACTTGATAAAACATGTTAAAAAACAAGTTTGCAACATAGAGCCTCTCATAAGTTCCGAGTGAAAACTGATGCAGAAATGCTCCATACTCTATTCCTGTTAGCGTATGCTTCGTAATTACCTAGTGTGGTGCTACCACGCAGTTGAGTGCCCATACTTGAAATGAAGAATAACCAGGGAAATCAGTATTTGTGCCCTGATTTCTACTCATTCCTGAATACATAATGGCTGTTTTGCAAAGAAAAAAAATGTTTGCCCTTTTACTGCTGACAAATTCTGTTGGACCCCTTTTAACATCAGTAAAAGCTCAGTGGATATAGCAGTTTGACTGTATGCCTGAATCTTATGGTAAGTTAATTCTCCATGGGAGTAATTTGAGGTCTTTCCCGAGAATTATGAAAAAAAGAATTTTTCCTCACCGGACCTTTTTTCCTAACGCATCCTGTAGTTGCGGTGGCACTAACTTTCTTTTATAGAGGATAGTGGTTACTTTGTTTTTTCAACAAGGATTAATTTTTTCCCCCAATAGTTATTCCAAGTCTTTTGTGTTCCAGTTAGTGAGACTGTGGCATTTACATCCAATTCTTTAGTATTGGAGCAACTGCGAAATAGTCCAATATGACAGGTTTTCAACTATTATATGCATGAATATGGTTTGGCTTTCCTGTTCGCAACCTTTTACCAGCTGCTCAATTTCCGCCCATTTGTTATATTCTTTACTGCGTATTTTAGCACTCTGGGGAGAGTTTCAATCCAGTTACTTTCACAGTTAGTTCCGTAGGTTTCCTTCTTTCTAAGTTTTACGTTCATTCCCTCCTGCAGTTGTTCTCTTTAGCTGGGCACTTTCATCTCCCGCTGATGGCAAATCCCATTTGGGGTCATTGCCCCCTCCTCTGACCGGGAGTGTGCACTCTGGTACCTCAAGGTTTGCCGTCAAATTCCACTTGGGAGCTGTATATACGGCTGCTGTCTGCCACGTCCCAACCGTGCAGTGACCAATATCACAAATGTATGCGAATTCCCTCTGCATCCTGCTCACGGATGTGACGTAGCTGCGTGTATGTGTGACGTACTGCTGCAGTGCATGAGACGGTTGCGCCTCGACGCAGTCACGTAACATAAAATGATAGGGGTTCCCTGTAGTACGTGTTGGGGTGCCACCGAGACTCCCATATCTAACAAATGTGTAGGTGTTTGGCTGAATACCTGCCCCCCTCTCCCCGCGGGTCGAGGGGGTACTCGTGCACCACCCCTACCATGACTACGTCATTTCAGAATGCTCTTCCAATAACTGCCCTTTAGACCCGAGTCCACCGATGAGAAGGGCCCGATCTATATGTATATAGAGATCACTCTAACCACTAGTATACGTAGTAGACCCTTGTACTCACTACCATTACTATCTGATTCTTAGAGTTTATCCATTTGTATCTCTTCATTGAGTGACTTTACAACTTGCACATTTGCAATTTTCTGTTTGTGTCTCTTCCTTGTGTGACTTTACAACTTATACATTTGCAATTTTTTTCTGTTTATCTTTTATGTAACTTATGTAATCCTAAATCCTTATGTATCGCAACTGGTACTTTTGTAATGCGCTCTGACACCTTCGGGTAATGTTCGCGCTATATAAAATCGCATTAAATAAAAATAAAGACCTCCAGGAAAGGGAAATAACCTGACAGTTCAAGGCGCCTGAAAGGCCTGCATTGAGACAGTTGGTCGATCTTACTGTACTATGCAGAAGCAATTAATATCTGGAAAGAACACCACAAGAAATGTACCTGCTTTAGAACTATATAAACCATCTTATATTTACTCATACAAAGTTGTACATGCATGAACAATTAAAAATTCAATGAGCATACCTGGGGGGGAGGGGCGGGGAGTCAAATACGTGAATTGGGACCTGGCATAGTGCGTACAGTTGTGGAGATCGCTTGGTATATTGTATCCTGTTCTAGATCAGGCATATTGACGAAGTCTGGAGGTATCGTCTGTAGTACTGCTTACAGTTTTGAATGGATGAGAAGATTGAGTGGATGAACATGATGATTGTCAACCACCGAGTGGACGTGCAGATGGACGATATTGATGGGTTGGTGAGCTAACAGGTGAGGGAATGAGTGGGAGGGAAAGGAAATAAGTAGGTGGTTGAGTGAGTGAGACTGTAGATGTTTGTGTGAGTAAGTGGATGGGTTTAAGTAACTAGAAGGTTAACAGGCAGCTGAATCAATAAGTGAATTTGTATAGTGCCGAGCTACTCCAAGGAGTGTCCATGTGCTAGGAGTTCACATTGAGGTGCCAGAATGCTGGATACCAGCAGGATGTAAATAAACTGGTCTCGAGGGCCTTCCTAAATGCAAGTTAATCCTTGATGGAATGCATCTCCAAGGAGGGACTGTTCCATTCCTTGGTTGCAAGAACAGTGAAAGAACGTCCGCTCTCTCGAACATGATGGAATCTTAGATTAATAGCTAAAAGATGGTATAACCCTAATGGATAGGATGGTATGAATCAGTTGAATGGGCCGGTGAAGTTGTACAGAGATATGGGTGGAGCTTGAATGATAGGAGATTGGTGAGAGGTTGGGTGAGTGGATGGATGGGTGTGCTTTGATTGGAGGGTGACCAGGTGGTGGATGTGATAGGATGGTTTGATGCGTTACTTGGAGTGGTGGATGGCTTGTTCAGGTACACTTGCGAGCCCACAAGTAAGCAACAGTTTGTGATTGGAGGGGGACCCTCTCATGCAAGGGCTACTGCAGTGGAGTTTATGGTTTTCTCCCCGCTAAAACACTGAGAAAAAATCAAGGACCTTAAAACTTTGCTGCCAGGTTCACGTTCAGTGAAGGTCCGACCATATCATTCCAACATTCAAATTATTCACTTGGCTGCCTGTCAAGCGTAGTTGAATGTGAACGCCTTTGGTACCTGCCTAAACATTGCACTGCACAGTTCCAGGTTACCTCTCTTATACTCTTTTCATATGGCCAGTCGCATATGGTCCGCTTCCCACAACTTTCTGTTGATGCTACTGACAAGACTGAAATGGTTGAGGAACAGGTCTCTGCACCAACAACGTTTGTACCCTGGAACTCTCTAGCGTTTTCTCTTCACAATGAACACCGACTTGCTATTGTTTTACAAATAACTGAAGACCTACCCTTTCACCAAACTGCTTTTTACACCAGAATGTTTTTTGTTAAACAGACTACACTCTCCTCGCCTCCCTGTGCTTTGTAGCATCCTTGGGTTGCATTATAAAAACTTCATATATAAAATAAATATATTGAATTTAAAGTTACACTAATCGTGATACTGAAGATTTTTTTACAACGCAAACGCCATTTTGAAAGTAGATCTTGAAAGTCTGCTTCTCATTTTGAAACTGAAAGTTTCAAATAATGCATCAACAAAATGCAGTTTTGGCGATCTTCAGTATAGTGTTGACACTTCAGTTCTTTATTAGACCTCTGTGGGTAGGTAGGGCACTATGCGTTCTTGGTGGTTCCGTGCTAAAAAAGAGGAATCTATTCATCCATGGTAATTTTCACTCTTAAAAAAAAAAAATAGAAAAAGTAAAGCGAGGCAAGAACCCATAAATTGGCGATTTAGTAACTAACGACAGGTCTCTTAATGGTGGTGATGAAATAACAGTCAACGTTTCTAAAGCGCGCACTAAAAATTTAATGGCCTTTTAGAGCTCTTCACAACTTCTCACCGGTGACATTCAATACGCTTGTCTGTTTTAAGGCCCTGGTGCATTGCCGTATCCTGCATACCTGTATTATCAGTAAGTTACCTGGTCTTGTTGGTGTCCTTCCCTTGATAAATGCACCTGCTGGTTTGAGCCAAGGCGGTTGCCTCGCCCTAGCTCTCTCTCTGCTAATGAGATTTGAGTGGCACGGCTTTGTGTACTGAGGGAGTCTCTTGTGTGAACTCCTCTTTGCTGCCTGGTGAAGTTCATGTCAACCAGTTCAGATGAAGTTTGCTTTAAATGCTTAACTACGGTGGTTAAAGGGTGGGAGCGGGAATCCTTTGAAGCCTCTTGTGGACCTTGCCCCCTCTTCAGCCTACCAATAAGTAATCAGCTCAAAGTTTGGGAGGAGCAGGGCCTACTTTGTTTTTAAGGACCTATAAATGCTTAACATTGTGCTTTTTATGTTAAACGTGCTGCTTGCTTTGTGCTTCTTTGCTCTGCAGTGTCCACAAATGGACCCAAAACCACATCGTAAACCTCGGCCCATGCGCTGTCTGCACTGCTGCTGTCTTTAGGCCGCTCTGTACCTCCTTTCCCATTCTTCTCACCACAAACCACAAGTTACAGTTGGCACAAGTGTATTGTATCAGTGATGTTGTAGAGTAAAGGACCAGTAATTTGAAGGATGATGTCTGGGTGGAATCTGTGGGGCCAGTGGTGACGTACTAGTATGCATTAAATGAAAATAGAAAACTTTTTTCCCCTCGCATCTGACCAGAATTCTTCAGGTTTCTAACTATACCAAACTTTAGCAGGAAATTGACCTGGATTAGATCTCTGGTTCTCTGTTACACGGGCTGAGAATGTAGGTATCAGAAGTCAGAATCTGCCAAGGAGTGATGTGAACCGTAGCGTTAATTACATTGGAGTTTGTAAGCGCAGTCATGACACATGAAGTTTGTGCCACAGGGTACGGAAAGATGTGGTGTTTAACGAGGGCGGCGATGGATGTCTGGTTGGGTTGATTGTGGAGTGCCCTGGATCTTGGTATTTTTGGAGTCTGGCTTCCCACTGTTTTTCTTTGTGGTTGGGTAACCCACCTTGTGTCTGTTGTCACGGTACAGCAACGTCCATCGCAATTAAACATTGTTCTGGGAGCTAGTTTCTGTGCTGTAGACCTGTACAGAGCAGTTGCGTTCATGGGGATTTTGTTCAGGAGGTGATCTTTAGGTCACTGACTTCTTGCATGCGCCATGGTCTGAGCATTGGGTGGTAGTTTTCCTTGAAACCTAGTTTATCTCTCTGAATTGCAACCCCCACCCTCGAGGTCTCCCTTCAAAACACAAAGGCTTGGGGGGCATTGGCCTGTGTTTGTTTTACTTCTCAGGCCCGCCTGCTTCAGTGTTAATGTTTGTCCCCTGGGCCTGTAATCTTCCCGGCCATACCTTACACACTGTGGGTCTTGTTTGCTGGACTCCTGCTGCTCATCGCACCCCTCTGCTAATGGAAAATGAGATGTACACGTAATCAGGCCTAATTCGGAGGCTTCCTGGGGGTGGTGCGGATTGTAAATGGAAGGGCACTTAGCACCTCAAAAAGATTCTGATCTATGATCTTTGAGGAAATGTAGGAAAGTTAGAAATGTCTTTCTTATTAGATATGTGGCCCTTACCCCTGATAGGAGCAAAGAGTATCAGATGTAAGACAGTCCACCCCTTCACTCATGCCATACCTCATTGTACTGCTATGAGCTCCATAAAAAAAACACCTTCTAGACCCTTCCCACGCCTATCCCTCCACTAACCTTTTCAATCCAACTAACATGCCCCCCGCTTAAATTAATTTCATATTTCCCTATATCAATTCCCCACTAATCCTGTTTGAGTTCCAGAGTAGCGTGCCACCCGCTGAAAAGCGCTTTGACACCTCATTAGGGGTAGGAAGCGCTATATAAATGCAAACTCTTCCCTCCTCTATCACTCCACTATCCTTTTTTAATCCAAATAACAAACTCGCATGTCCACCACATACATTAATTTCAGATCTTCCTATACTAATTCGCCACTAATCCTCTTTGGGTTCTGGAATAGCGTGCTGCTTGCCAAAAAAGTGCATCAACGCCTAGTCGGGGGTAGTAAGCTCTATATAAATGCTGTTACATTATCTGGTGCCCTTGGCACTTTAGAATGAAAACCTTATCACTCAGAGCTGTGACTGTACAGTTCCTTACCAGGAGCAGTAGGGTCTCAATAGCACGATTTAGAACTTTTTGAAGGGCCAGATTTCCTAAAAGCATGAGGAAATGTATGTGCACAGAAGTGTACTATTCAATTATGTTTTTGCTTTATTTCATGGTAGTTACAGATGTTCCTCCAGGATATGTATGATTGTTTGTTGTTGTTGATTTGGGGCATATGACTGTTTCTCCATAGTTGCACCTGTAGATTGTCTCCATAACTGGGTCCCCACTGGGGAAGGTAAAGTCCTGAAAAATGAAGATTTTCACACTTTTCTTTTTTTTTCTTCTTCTAAAACTCGTTCTTGTGAAGAGACTATCTACCCCTATAAACCCCGCCTCCAACTCCTCAACGTTTTGTAGGTGTAAGTTTGGAAGATCAATTAGTTCAGTGAAGTTACTTTAAATATTTGGGTGCACCCAGCATGCCAAACTTAAGTGTTCACGCTTGCATTCCTCACTTTGATCGGGCATGTCAATTTTGCACCCCCATCTGGGAAATACGAGTTAATCCACACATGTAGCACATATTAAGCTGTCATACGCACCATCTGGACATAGAAAACACACATACAAGAAGAGTGTATTCTGATGTTTGGCTTATCGATTTGGGCTAACACTCCCTCTCTGTATTTTGCCCAACCCTCTCTGCCCGGCCAGAATCGTTCATGCATACTTTTGCCATTGCCCATAAAAGGACAAATCTCAGGTACAGCAACGCCTCCTGATTCGTATGATTCCCGGCAGATGGTATAGCCAGTATCCGTGGTCGGGACCAGATGGTATATGGTTAGTCTGAATGTGGTGATTGTGTTTCCGGAGTTTTCATATTTAATGGTTACAGCGAAGGTTCGAAACACCCCACCCACCTCCGCAAACCTGAATCAATTCACCGGTGTGCCACTTTCTACCACTGCCTGGTCATCTAATTTAAGAGTTGTCATCTATTAAAACACTATAGGCCAGACCTCCATTTCAATGCCACCAGTTTCTTTATTGGTAGTGGTGCACAAAGCCAGCTCTGAACTAAGTGCCATTTCCGGGGCTATTTAACCATCACCCTAAAGTGGGAGGTGAGTGGGGGAACCACGTAGGTGTTGTGGTAGGTGAGTTGAGTGTATTATAGAAGATGCTAATAAAACTAAAAGCTGGAGTCCATCTGTAGCTCTGTAGACTGCATGTAAGCAAGGAGAGTGAAGAACAGTCTGTGACTGGGGTTGTGGGCATTAGCCAGGCGGTGTATTGAGCATGTTACTGCTCGCATTGGGAATTTTGTCTGTAGTGAGTGGAAAGAGCTAAATTTATACACCATTGGAGATGGTGAACAGAACTTGGCTTGTTTTGCCTGCATAGGGGGGGAGCAACACTTGGCTTGTATAATAGAGGATCCTGGGGCACAAATGGCTAGATTGGGTGAATGCCTTGCTGCTGGTGGGCCATCTTAACTCAAGGTTTTACTCGTCGATGTGTGCGGTTTTGGCGGTGGTTTCAACTGCAGAGGTGCAGTGACTGGGTTAAGTCAGGCGTTTCACACTCATGGGAAGGGTGCACAGATTTCCTATCCGCGGGCTGCTTGCTGTTCCGGTTTTGGAAGTGTTTGGCAGAGATTGCAGTAAAGGCCTCCAGCTGTAGTATTTGTCACGTAAGCTCTTCGTTCATGTAGGGTGAGGTTTCTTGCATCTTTGTTTTAACCCCTCCAGCTATGCTGAACTAATTTGCATAAAATGTGTCCCATTGATAAGAGCTGATCGTTTGGTCCATGCAGTGCTTGTTGAAGTCCAGCACCTGCATAGCGTGACTATTTTTTTTTGCGCTGAGATCTGCTACAAATATGTCCTTATGAGTAGTGATGTGAATTTGCAGGGCCTTAAAGCTTTGTTTGATGAAGATTCTCTTATTATATGTTGCTATACTAATGAATACCATCAAGCTAAGCTCCTTTCCTTAGTCTTCATAATTTGGTTGGCTGGAAGAAGCTTACGTGGGAATAGTATGCATCCAGTAGCGTAGATTCTTTTTCTTCTTAGATGGATCCTGGGATGGCGTTCCTTTTTAGACACAAAAAAACTTGGCTGATTGAATTTAGGTCCCATCAGAAAGTAGCCTTTCGAGCCATTCCAAGTTCAGTTTAGTGTGCATCTCATGTTCAAGCTTGGGTGTCATTGTGCGCCTCTGGATGAGGCGGTACATGGTAAGACATGTTTTTCAAATTGGAATGATTGCCTTAATTGATTTAAAAGGAGGACAGCCAAACATATATACTCTTACCTGTATCCTTAACAGCTTGGGCTGTTACCCTGTAATGGTAAAGCGATGGAGGCAGACCTGGAAGCAGAGGTCAGCCCGGGACCAGGGTTCAATTTCCGGCTCGGTGGGGTCTTGAGTCCTAAAATGTCCATGGACTCGACAATTCTCGCTCCGGTGCCTTCTCGATTCACTGGTTCACACTCTGCGACTCTGGGCAATAGCTTGCTTAATCTCCACAACGGCCCCTCGCGGCGGGATGCCCGGGTTATCTCACAGGGGAATACCAGGACGGGTTCCCTAAGCAAGCGCTTAGAAACTGCTCGGTGATTTGCGCTATATAAATTCCTGTACATTTACATGTACATTTACATAAAATACAAATAAAACCTAAAGTCTATATCTTGAATGCGTAGCCTTGTGGTTCCTGTATTGTGAAACTCCTCTTCATGAGTAGGTGCTGGTCTTGTTGTGTTCGCCTGGGGCCTCCAAGATTGTGCTTGGATGTGTAATAATGCTCCTCATGAAGGCAGACGTTGGTTTATAGGAGGGATTGATAAACCGCCATTAAAGATAGTCACCGAAGGACTCTCCCCTTTGAGAGACAAGTTGAAGCAGGGCACATAATGGAAGAATGAGGCAGGTGCAGGACCTCGGTGGTGGGTGAAAGGTTATTGCCTTGAGGAAAGCTTGATAAAGAGCTGTGTGTGCCGAAGACTTTACGGAGACACACTGCCGAAGAGAGCAGGTGGGTGCGCTTGGAATGTGGGTGTGGGCTTTCGAGGAAGAATAATGCAGAGAGAGGCAGGAGGTGATTTACTCTGGCAGTATACTTCAGACCTTTCTTGAAAGCATGTTTATTCAGTTCACTGGAGTATTCTTTTTTTTTTTTTTTTTTTTTTCGGGGTTTGGTGTATTTTTATTTAAAAGCTAGGGACGCCTTGCCGGATTACAGTGTGCAATCAGTGACATTTACATAGAAGTATTTTTATAAATTTTCGGTCCTTTCAGTGTGCGGAAACTGAGCTGAAATGAGTATACGTAAGAATAGTGCTCCTTCAGTGCGCCGTGACCTACAGCACTTCTGCTAAAAGATATTCTTTAAGTTACTGATAACAGGCGTTTTCCTACCACTCCTTGTTTCCCCACCACTCCTTGTCTCCCCACCCCCCCCCTTCAGAGACCCCACCCTTTGATACCAGGCTAGGAAAGATTCAAATCTATCAGGTTGGAGCTGTGAAGCCAGTCTCAGTTGTTTAAGCTTTCCCTTTGCATTATGGCACTTGTAGTTTTACTTTTTCTAATGCCAGAAAGACAAGTAAAGCCATATTAAAGTGATAGGAATGGTAGAACATCTCTTACCTGATCTGGAACAGTTTGAGAGCTTTAAATGTGGGCTGTCATAGGCACATTACTTGCAGGGGTCTTTCTGTATGCCTAATCTTCTGCTATACTGTGCTGCTTGTTAGGGTCGAGGCTGCTAGAGCATGCACCAGCTCATGCGTCTGGCTTTTCGAGACACTGTTGTTAACAAACAGGGCTTGGAGCCACGCCCGTTGCTTACCATTTGTTGGCTTGCATGGAACTCTTAGTTACAGCCTCGTAATTTATCAAGGCAGGCCTAGCATCATTTCCATTCCTCTCTGTGGAGCAGGGACCAAACACTGATTGATTCAACTTAATCTGTGCCCGTCCGCTACTCCAGACGTGATTGAGGTACTATTTTGTGCTTTTTAGGTCTCGGAACTGCGAACAGATTGCGAAGCAATCTGTCGTTCCGAGACTCTATTGTAATCATTCTGGCTTTCGAGGAGTCAAGGGAGACAGACAAGCGAGGTGCACGCGCAACCTTGGAACTGGGATCAGGTCGCGCGCGCTTCCTGTCTCCCATGGCTCCTTGGAAGCAGACTCACACGCACGCACACACATACAGACCCCCCCCCCCGCCGCACATACACACACTCACACGCACACATACTGAGCATTCCCCCCCCCCCCCGCCGCCGCCGCAGCACATGCGCACGCACACACAGAGACCCACCCTACCTCGTCTCGGCGTGTCTTTGCGCAGTAGTGGCAGTGGCAGCGGCGCCGGCGCGGCTTTCCTCACACAGTGTACTGAACTCGCACAGGGGGGAGGGGCTGCCCTATCTCAGCAGTCGTTAACTGCTGTCAATCACTGTGGCATCGGACACCATGAGGGCCGGGATCTTGATGTGCTGCGTCACGTCCGGAGGAAGTAGGCAGAATGCGGAGGACTCGTGTCAGAAAATATAATGCAGCACAAGACGAGTCTCTGATGGCTGCCCGCCGCGCAAGAGGCATGGAATGTCGATTGTCTGGCCAATATAAAAGCAGAGAAAGCATCCTCTTACACAAAACATTCTTCAAAGTGGAAAAGATTCCATATTTGGATGATGGATCATATCTTGGTCCTTGTGGCTATGCACCAACACAATATTTTGCCCTTTCTGTTGCATCTGGCGAAATCTAGCAAATATACGAGTATTTTGACTGCTGTTTCATTGCATCTTAAGACTTCACAAAATCCATTTCTATTCTCTCGTTAAAGAGTTTGAGAGTTCCATTTCTAACTTTACCTTCCGTAGTAAAGCACCCACCAATCACAGAATTTTGTCGTAGAAAGCTTTTGACATAACCAGTCCGTGTCTTCGGTCGAGGATACCTTCATTTGTGGTTCTGTGTCCATCACACATGTTGCATAGTCCTTTCAAATCTATATTTCTGTCTTTAGCATGATCCCCAATGTCATGTAGGAAGATTTTCCATTCAATAGATTTTGCGTGGCAAGGGTGTGTTGAAGGCACAGATCCACTTCGGTAGCATCTGCAGTTTCACTTACCACAATCGATAAGGCGCAGTTCACAGTGGTGATGCATTATGCATATTCTTCACACGCTACTGTTGACTGTTCGGACTTAGGGTGTTGTGAAAGGTTGTCAGCCACATTTGTGCATTCAGGCTAGTACCCTATTGGTGTGAGGATTTTGGGGTTGGTGGATGCTTTGAAGGACCGTCCATACAGGTATCGGTGGAAGTGTGCACACGCCCATTTGATGGTAAGGGAATCCTTCCGTATGTGCGCAAAGCATTTCTCTGTACTGGTTAGTGCACTGCTTGCAAAGACAATCGCCCTTCATTCATCCCTTCCAGTGGTTGCAGTAGGACAGCTTCTAGTCTGATGGGGATGACTTCCAATATAAGCTTTGTCTCCTTGGCAGGATCGAAGTATGCCATAGTTGTATTTTGTAGTAGTGCTTCTTTGATGTTGTGAAATGCTGCCTCTTCTACCTTTCCCCTGACCAAGGGATGCGTTTTCTGGGTTAGCTTTTATAGAGTTCCGTAGAATTGAACGTCTTGTAGTGAGTGCACAGTAGTGAGTAGTGAGGGCAGAGTAGTGAGTAGTGAGTGCAGAGTAGTGAGTAGTGAGTGCAGAGTAGTGAGTAGTGAGTGCAGAGTAGTGAGTAGTGAGGGCAGAGTAGTGAGTAGTGAGTGCAGAGTAGTGAGTGCAGAGTAGTGAGTGCAGAGTAGTGAGTGCAGAGTAGTGAGTGCAGAGTAGTGAGTGCAGAGTAGTGAGTGCAGAGTAGTGAGTGCAGAGTAGTGAGTGCAGAGTAGTGAGTGCAGAGTAGTGAGGGCAGAGTAGTGAGGGCAGAGTAGTGAGTAGTGAGGGCAGAGTAGTGAGTAGTGAGGGCAGAGTAGTGAGTAGTGAGGGCAGAGTAGTGAGTGCAGAGTAGTGAGTAGTGAGTGCAGAGTAGTGAGTAGTGAGTGCAGAGTAGTGAGTGCAGAGTAGTGAGTAGTGAGTGCAGAGTAGTGAGTGCAGAGTAGTGAGTAGTGAGTGCAGAGTAGTGAGTAGTGAGTGCAGAGTAGTGAGTAGTGAGTGCAGAGTAGTGAGTAGTGAGTGCAGAGTAGTGAGTAGTGAGTGCAGAGTAGTGAGTAGTGAGTGCAGAGTAGTGAGTAGTGAGTGCAGAGTAGTGAGTAGTGAGTAGTGAGTGCACAGTAGTGAGTGCACAGTAGTGAGTGCAGAGTAGTGAGTAGTGAGTGCAGAGTAGTGAGTGCACAGTAGTGAGTAGTGAGTGCAGAGTAGTGAGTGCACAGTAGTGAGTAGTGAGTGCAGAGTAGTGAGTGCACAGTAGTGAGTAGTGAGTGCAGAGTAGTGAGTGCACAGTAGTGAGTAGTGAGTGCAGTGAGTAGTGAGTAGTGAGTGCAGAGTAGTGAGTGCAGAGTAGTGAGTGCAGAGTAGTGAGTAGTGAGTGCAGAGTAGTGAGTGCAGAGTAGTGAGTGCAGAGTAGTGAGTAGCCTCAAGTTTTATTTATTTATGATTTGGAATTCCAAGGAATTCCACATAAAATACAGAATAAAAAACAGCTTATACACCACATGTTAGTTAAGAATCATTCTCAGAGTTACACTTATTAGTACAAAAAAGTTAATATCAAAAACCCCATTACAAAAAGAACGAAGAATTTTTTACCCACAATTTTCCTTACTTATATCGCAATTATTACTAATCTATAGTGTCACGATAGGGGGCTTGATATAGCATTAACCTTGATTTTAACAGAACAGGTACACTTATCACCAGAAAAAACAATTTCAAGAGTCCCAGAATGTCAATATTTGATTTGCTTTAGAGGAGACCATTAAAAAGAGAGAACCATGAATAATTTCCAACAGTACTTACTAAAGTACAAGCGCATCAAAAGGAAAAGAAAGAGTGTTTAAAATACATCATAAAAAACATCAAACAGAATCAAACATCATTATTACAGGTACAGTAGAAGTAGTGTAGGCATGATTGGGATATTACTCTTACGGGTCTTTTAAAGTGTCTATAGTGCTTCGGAATAAGTCACCTTAAAAATTACATTCCTTAGAGGTCCCGAACTTCTTACAACCCATACCATTTTCAATAGACATTTAAAAAATCTTTAAAAAAACAAAATATTTTATAACACATTAGTGAGTAGTGAGTGCAGAGTAGTGAGTGCAGAGTAGTGAGTGCAGAGTAGTGAGTGCAGAGTAGTGAGTGCAGAGTAGTGAGTGCAGAGTAGTGAGTGCAGAGTAGTGAGTGCAGAGTAGTGAGTGCAGAGTAGTGAGTGCAGAGTAGTGAGTGCAGAGTAGTGAGTGCAGAGTAGTGAGTGCAGAGTAGTGAGTGCAGAGTAGTGAGTGCAGAGTAGTGAGTGCAGAGTAGTGAGTGCAGAGTAGTGAGTGCAGAGTAGTGAGTGCAGAGTAGTGAGTGCAGAGTAGTGAGTGCAGAGTAGTGAGTGCAGAGTAGTGAGTGCAGAGTAGTGAGTGCAGAGTAGTGAGTGCAGAGTAGTGAGTGCAGAGTAGTGAGTGCAGAGTAGTGAGTGCAGAGTAGTGAGTGCAGAGTAGTGAGTGCAGAGTAGTGAGTGCAGAGTAGTGAGTGCAGAGTAGTGAGTGCAGAGTAGTGAGTAGTGAGTGCAGAGTAGTGAGTAGTGAGTGCAGAGTAGTGAGTAGTGAGTAGCGAGTGCAGAGTAGTGAGTAGCGAGTGCAGAGTAGTGAGTAGCGAGTGCAGAGTAGTGAGTAGCGAGTGCAGAGTAGTGAGTAGCGAGTGCAGAGTAGTGAGTAGCGAGTGCAGAGTAGTGAGTAGCGAGTGCAGAGTAGTGAGTAGCGAGTGCAGAGTAGTGAGTAGCGAGTGCACAGTAGTGAGTAGCGAGTGCAGAGTAGTGAGTGAGTGCAGAGTAGTGAGTGAGTGCAGAGTAGTGAGTGAGTGCAGAGTAGTGAGTGAGTGCAGAGTAGTGAGTGAGTGCAGAGTAGTGAGTGAGTGCAGAGTAGTGAGTGAGTGCAGAGTAGTGAGTGAGTGCAGAGTAGTGAGTGAGTGCAGAGTAGTGAGTGAGTGCAGAGTAGTGAGTGAGTGCAGAGTAGTGAGTGAGTGCACAGTAGTGAGTGAGTGCACAGTAGTGAGTGAGTGCACAGTAGTGAGTGCACAGTAGTGAGTAGTGAGTGCACAGTAGTGAGTATTGAGTGCACAGTAGTGAGTATTGAGTGCACAGTAGTGAGTATTGAGTGCACAGTAGTGAGTGCACAGTAGTGAGTAGTGAGTGCAGACTAGTGAGTAGTGAGTGCAGACTAGTGAGTAGTGAGTGCAGAATCGTGAGTGCAGAGTAGTGAGTGCAGAGTAGTGAGTGCAGAGTAGTGAGTGCAGAGTAGTGAGTGCAGAGTAGTGAGTGCAGAGTAGTGAGTGCAGAGTAGTGAGTGCAGAGTAGTGAGTGCAGAGTAGTGAGTGCAGAGTAGTGAGTGCAGAGTAGTGAGTGCAGAGTAGTGAGTGCAGAGTAGTGAGTGCAGAGTAGTGAGTGCAGAGTAGTGAGTGCAGAGCAGTGAGTGCAGAGCAGTGAGTGCAGAGCAGTGAGTGCAGAGCAGTGAGTGCAGAGCAGTGAGTGCAGAGCAGTGAGTGCAGAGCAGTGAGTGCAGAGCAGTGAGTGCAGAGCAGTGAGTGCAGAGCAGTGAGTGCAGAGCAGTGAGTGCAGAGCAGTGAGTGCAGAGCAGTGAGTGCAGAGCAGTGAGTGCAGAGCAGTGAGTGCAGAGTAGTGAGTGCAGAGTAGTGAGTGTGCAGGGTGAACAATTCCAATCCATACCACATAATTCCATTACACACCACATGCATACACTCCATAACACATGGCTAAAAGACATTGCCATTTACAATGCCATTAGCTCTAACTCAAATAAATCCGAGACCTATTGCATTTCCAATGCTTGTTCACTTTTAGTGCCTTGCAAACAGGTGTGTGACTGGCAAAAACATGCCCCGCAGGACAAACAAAATTGCAAAGATTTATTTTCTATAGTTAACTATGTTTCATTTTGACAAGTCTTTTCTCACTTTGTTCACGTTTTCTGTTGTTTTTAGCTTGTGGGCATTGTTCTGAAAAGATGAGTATTATGTTATTGGAAAACAACATTGTTTCTATCTGATGTGTAATTTCTGAAATGATGCTTTAACTCCTTACATGCTCATGACTAGCTCAGCTCATCATGAGGCACAGTGCTCATGTGCTCATGACGAGCTGAGCTCGTCATGAGCCGTGGAACGCTCACACACAGGGATAATTCCCCATCTGTGCTGAGCGTTCCACACAAACGGGTGTGGCCGTGACAAGCTCAGCTCGTCATGAGCACACGAGGACTGTGCCTCATGACGAGCTGAGCTAGTCATGATCATGGGGGCGCTGTATGCGCCCCCCCCCCAGTACAGCGGGGGAATTACCCCCGCTGCAAAGGGGTTAACATATAATTGTGCAATACACCTCAATCTATCCCATTCCAATCCGCCCCATTTTACTCAGACACCAATCCGCCCAGACCAATCCACCACTCTCCAATTCTCCCAACCCAACCTACACTACTCTGCTCCAATGTAAAACAATCTGCCCCACTCCATTCTAAAAGAATCTGCACCACTCCAGTCAAAAAACATTCTGCCCCATTCCAAATCGATCTGCCCCACTCTCATCCAAAACCATCTGCCTCACTCTAATCCTCCCCACTTCAAATCTCTGTACTGCAATCTGCCCCAACTCCAATGGAAAACAATCTGTCATACTCTAATCCACCCAACTCCAATCCAGTCCACCCAACTCCAATCCACCCCACTCCAATCCACCCCACTCCAATCCAAACACCCCAATCCAGCTAAATCCAATATACCCCACTCCAATCCTCCCACCCTAATCCACCTCAATCCACCCTACCCCAATCTAGTCCAGTCCACCCATCCCACCCCAGTCCACCCACCCTAGTCCAGTCCACCCCACCCCAGTCCACACCACTCCAGCCCACCCAACTTCAATCAATTCACCTCATCCCATTTCAATCCACTCCACCTCAATACAATTCACTTTGCCCCATTTCAATGCACGCTACTTAAATCCATTCCACCACATTGAACCCCAGTCCACCCCACTTAATCCACCCCACTTAATCCACCCCACTTAATCCACCCCACTTAGTCCACCCCACTTAGTCCACCCCACTTAGTCCACCCCACTTAATCCACCCCACTTAGTCCACCCCACTTAATCCACCCCACTTAATCCACCCCACTTAATCCACCCCACTTAATCCACCCCACTTAATCCACCCCACTTAATCCACCCCACTTAATCCACCCCACTTAATCCACCCCACTTAATCCACCCCACTTAATCCACCCCACTTAATCCACCCCACTTAATCCACCCCACTTAATCCACCCCACTTAATCCACCCCACTTAATCCACCCCACTTAATCCACCCCACTTAATCCACCCCACTTAATCCACCCCACTTAATCCACCCCACTTAATCCACCCCACTTAATCCACCCCACTTAATCCACCCCACTTAATCCACCCCACTTAATCCACCCCACTTAATCCACCCCACTTAGCTCCAACCCAGGCCACTCCAACCTTCTGTACCCCAACCCAATCCAACTCACTCCACCCCATTATTACATGCCATTCCCCTCTACTCCACTAGACTGACACTGCACGCTAATCCCACCTCAAGTCTACAACGCTCTACTCCCTTCACTCTAAAACACTCCACTCCACTAACTTTGAGCCATGCTGAATAGCAGCCACACTGGTGTACAACAGGGCAAAAGCACATTGCCAAAGCCAATAGGTCTTTTATAGGCAAGACATATTGGCTTTGCTAAAGTTTGTTTAAAACTTTACCCCCAAAAGATCGCCTGCAAGTCTGTTTAAGAGGTTATGTCTTTAGTCTCACACTGTGCAGGCTGGCACGGTCACAGCTGTGGGCACAAATGCTCATAAATGTCTTCGAAACATTTATAGAGCCCTGTAAATGCAGCTATCTCGTTGCAAAAGGAAACTAGTCAGTGGGTACCAGCTTAAAAATGTCACTCCAAGACTCGTGCATCAAAGAAAAAACTTAATTTGTACCGCTTTTCGTTCAACTTTTGAGCTTCATTATATCCAAGAAAACGGTCTCCTCTGCAGAGGTCTTTGGGAGCTGGAGGTGGAGCAGAAATTGAGCCCCAGTCGAAACTTCCCCACGTATCACTGGGTGGCATCCGTAAGAGAGGGGACTCTTTTGGGCCGTGCTATGTGGCGGTGGATTATTATAACCTGGTCATAAAATCTAGTATTTCTCTCTCATCCCCTAGCACTTTGAAAACAAGAGGATGGACTGATTTTTAGCTGTTCAAGACATGCTGATTCTTTTCTTGGACAAAACGTCCTTAGAACAACTGCCCGAGGAAGGAATTTGGATGGAATCTGGGAGACGCCTAAATACTTAATAGCTTTCTCTGTTGTGGACTGGAGAGAAGTGGCTGGAAAATGGATCAGATCCAGAGAGCCTGGTTTAGAAAAGAGCAGGGGTGAGGCGATGCTGGGCCTTCTCCAGCTTCGATGGGGTTTGCATTGAGAGCACCAGGTTCGCTTCACTTCCTTCAGATTGAATCTTCAGCCTCTGCGCTCCTCTAATGGAGCTGACAGAGTGGATGGGCCTCATTATCCAACAGTAGGCAGCGGAGTTACTTAAGAAAAGCTGATTAAACTGGTTCAACATTGAACTAAAAGTGCGGTCAGTGTCCATCTGTCACGTTATCATCGTCCTGTCATTTCCAAGGAAGTCAACATCAGTTTAGATGTCCTGCAAGGTGTCAAGTAGATTCAGGTTGACCCTCTAGGGCATTTTTCAGTTGAGTTGCATTTATAATGTTTTGAGTTGGTGTCTTATGGGGATATAAACCATATTTAGTCCTTTGTTCAGAAGCCAAGATGCATTATGATGTTGGAGGACATCGCAGACCTATGAAATGGATTTGATTGATCTATTGTGTTGGTGGAGAGCTCCCAAAAAGCACATCTGTCTATTTCTCTCGCTGTCCCCCTTTTATTCATCGCAACTGAAAATAAAAACAAATTTCGTTAATATTTTGATTCAGGCTCCCTGGCCTCACTTGTCCTGTGCCTTACTTGTGCCTTGCCACACGAAAGTTCGGTCCATTTTCTTGCAAGATCTAGGTACCTAGTGGCGGTGTAGTACTGCTGTTCGCTCATCCCCCCTCCCCACCCCCGCCCAGGCACAGAGCTTGACCCTCCTGCTTCCCAGGTGAAACCTGTACGGGTTTGAGTCCCTAGAAGGCCAACCTGTCTCCTGAACTCGTGACCCTGGGTCACCTGGAGGCTATACTCGGGTGGATGTTAATGTGTGATCTGGGATGCTTGATGGAACATGTGAACACACACTGGTACATTCCATCGGGGCTGCTGTGGAAGGTCTGGGATGCCTGTCGAACTGCACAAGTTCCAACTGATGGACTTTGTAGGGTTGCAGCTCAGAGATCGATTGATAATGCCTGCTTTTATAGCATTCCTCCCGCCTATCTACGGCCGGGCGGTGGACGCGCGTATCAAGCGTGAATCGAGCTGGCTCCATGTTTCCATTCAGCATTCCATCCGCGTCAGCTCCGTCAGACCAAGTGCTCTTGGGCAAACAACCTTATCGCTCTGTTCCTCTCCCAAGCGTGTACGTTGGGATCGCACAGAACTAGATTCCGTACTTGAACCACTGGAAATATTTTAGTTGTTTTAACTTGGAAGAAGGCAATAGTTTCTGCTGATTGGCATTAAAATCACTGCTTCAGGCAAAAAAAGCAGAGATTGACTTCTAAATACTGCTCATTCATGGAGACTTGCCCAGTATCTGTCTTTCACGGGTGCAAACCCTGGGACTGGTGCATCGTCCATGTTTTGTTCTTTGAACCATGTAGGTGCATCGGTTTTAGAGCCCAGATGACGACTGGGAGAAGCTGCACGTGCACCTCGCTTATGTCTACGATAGCTAGCCGCAAGAGTCTGGGCAAGCTATAAAGTGGCCAGTTTAGTCTACCCAACATGGCACAGGACGCGTGCCCGGGTACTGGTTTACTCCTCCAGTCTTATGAACAACATTTGAATCCAGACTTCACATTAACATTGGCTATCATCCATGGCCTTTCTAATTATGACATTAGTCTTGTGTTGATGGCTCAGGGATAACTATTGTGCAATGTCTTTGGACCTACTTCATCGGCTGAAGTGGTTGTGAACAGTACAGAGCTTGGGGCCAACGGAGAAACCCATTTCCATTAAGTCTTCTAAGACTTTCAACAAGTGCCTCCCAAAGTTGCGATGCAAGACCACAGCGCTGTAAGTGTTTGAGACCTCTCAAGATGTGCTTTGGTCTGGTGTGACTGGTTGCTCTCTCACAATAGGAAATTATACAAAGCATTTATATAGGGGACATGCTTATTCTGAAAAACACTTGAGACTTCTACATTAATATTACAGTGCCTGTTTATGGTTTCAATTTTATTGTGGAAATTTTGTTCTGTTTCACCAAGCACAATATTTTGAGTACTGCTGTTGTTCACAAGTTATTACAATCTGGTATTAAAGGCCAGTGAAAGCACTTCAAGAACCAACTCCCAAAAATCATATAAACATATTCATATTCATATCTCGGGAAAATTAAGTTGTTGTCCCCGTGACGTAGAGCTTTATGGCTCCCGTTATACAAAGTTTGTTCTGGTAGGATAGAGAATGTGGCTATACTTATTGTAAAGCATCAAAAGAGGTAATAGGTTCAAAACGAAACCATGTGGACCATGTCCTCATTTGCTCTCTAGCAGACTTGTCTTTAATGCTTTATCTATTCTGACTTGGATGAGCCTTGTACCCCTCAAGTGGTTTTTGACTTTAGAAGAGGCGTGGACAGTTGACACAATAGGAACCCATCAATGTTTCTCCTGTATAGCACAAAGGGTGATGGGTCTCCGCACAGCTTTCTTTGTTGCACGGTGAAGTACACAGGTGGTAACTTGAGGTTCTTCTAGGAAATGTGTGTCTGGGTTAGTGCACAGTGCAAATGTGCACCTGCACACAGAAGAATGAGAGACTTTGAATCTACATCACTCATCATGTGACTGAAGTTAGTGCTTTCTGATCGAGAAACCAGGCTGCATTCCTTGGTGTGCAGTAAGAATTCAGAATTTCACAAACTGGGACGTATTCGTGAAAGTAGCTCTGGGGTAGGAAAGAAAAGCATTAAAGCTGTGTGTATTTTTTTTTTTTTAATGATGCACTGCATGTCTCCACAGCCGATCTTTCCATGAAGAACAGAGACCTACTGTTCTTTCATGAATTATCAAAACAGTTATGGAACATCTTCAAACCACAGGATTTGTAATTTCCTGAATTAATCAGTGGGACTAAGGCTGTTTTTTTCTGGTTGAGGATGAAAGTACATTAAGGCAGGGGTATGGGTGTTCTATATCTTGATTTCAGTGAAGTGTCAAATTCTTTTTTTTTTCTCCGGAGTTTTATATAGGGCAAACTAGACCCGAAGGTATTGGGTATCAGAGTGCTTTACATGAGCATCATATTTTTAGACAAACACATTCATTTTTGTTAGGCACAGGGAGATTAAGTGATTTGCCCAGAATCACAGGATGTTTTGCATCGCTGCCGAGACTCGAACCCGGTTCCCCAGATTTGAAGTCGCCCGCCCTAGTGGTTAGGCCACATCACCTCCCCTTGTTCCATAGAGCCAGTTTAAATTCACATGACAACCAACCCAGTATTAAGCAGATTGTACAATTTGAGGAAGGCAGTCTGTCTGCCTGCAAGTTGATTTAACAGTATAGAAGTTATACAATGTTTTTTTTGTTCTGGTATAATTTTTATTTTATTAAAGAAAAAGAACTGATACACAAGGCAATAAGACAATACAGTCTGACATGTGTTCAAGGAGGAAGGAAACTGCAGTACAATATAATACAAACATCATTGATGCAAGGGGGGGGCAGTGAGGAAACAAGATCAGTGTTCATAAAAGCTACACAAGACTTGGAATTCCGGGTCAGGGGGAAAGGGGAACCTCTGGGGTCTCCAAGAATGGAGGCGTGCATATATTTCCACGATAGGAGTTCCATTGGCTCCATATTTTATTCCATTTCCTGGGTCTACCCCGTGCCACATACACCGTCTTCTCCCTGAACATACACCAGTTCATGTTCTCCTTCCATGCCAAGACCGTGGGCGGCCGCTGGGAACCCCACAACTACGCGATGTCTAAGTTATACAATGTTGCTGCTTTAGAGGCGCTTGAGTTGCCAGAGTCTGCCATAGAATTACCCTGCTGGCTACCTTGCTCCACTTTACTCCAGAGTGAGGTGGACCGCACTTGAACAATTCCCTCTACCCCATGCCTGTATCTAGTGTGAACTCTAATCCCTGAACCAATCTTAAGTGCCAGTGGAGTGTCTGTGCACTGCAGTAAAAGTGCTCGACCCTGCCAGACTATGCAGAGATCTGTCAACTGGCCGGTAACCCTGTGCCCTGGAAACGGGGGTCCTTCAGCCCAATTGGATGGTCCTGTAGTTAATTAACTATAGCCAGTCCCTGTGTGAATTACAATTTGCTGTTTGTGGGTTTGTCCCCAAAAGTGACTCGCCTGAATTTGGGACCATTTAAACCCTCTAGATTTGCTTCTTGGGGACCAGAGCTACTAAGTCCAAGGAGCCAATTACTGGGAGACTGCCTAGTCTGCCCGCAGCATCAGTAGTTGAAGGGTCAATCGGAAACAGTACAAAGCTTACTTAAAGCTATGTTATTCACTCTATATGTGATGGTTAGAGCTGAAAACTTGACTGTGACCATTTTTTCCCATTTTTCTTCTAAGGTGCTCAATAAAGTTTAAAATATTTGTCAGTAATTTAACTCTTACATCGCATTTATACATTTTTTGTAATAACTGTGTTGTACTCGATCTGGCACAACCTTCAAGCCACCACTGAAGCAATAGGCCTTGACTGCTCAACCAAGTTCCATGGAGAGCCTGAATGGCTTTTGTGGCCAACTTTCCATCACAGGCCGAACACCCAGCACCCTGGTCGGTAAAGTACCCATGACGTCTCACCTTTGATAGTGCTCTGTGTTCCCTCCAGCTCTCAGATCTGAAAAGAAACCTGCCTTATGGGACATTGCCCTGGTAAAGAGATTTAGCAGCTGGCCGGCTGAAATGCTGCTGTGTGGACTCTGCCTTTTTACCGTTTCCATTTCAGTGGTAAAAAGAAAGTGTAAACTTGAATTGTTGAAACGTTAACAGTGCTCCCGATATGCACGACCTGTATCGGTTGTGGTCACGTGTACATTTCACGTTACCTCTTAAATGTGTGACGCCAGAAGCGGCCTTGAGGGCAGCGATTGTAGGGGCCGGTGTGAGGCCGTGTTTCAGGGGAAAGGAGGGTGAATATTCCCAGACTTGGAATGCTGCAACAACAAAAAAGTCAGTACGATCAAAAGCTCAACAATGTGGCATTGATGTGGCAAAACGCGCAAACGCTTGGTCGTCGTGACAACCATCACACACATAGCGTGCACTCAGTCACTTCTACCTGTATATTTGTGGCAATAAGTGGTGAGGTATTAATCTATTAATGACCTCCTATCCCCCTTGCCTGCTTGGCTGCTGTTCCTGGTATGTCTGCAATGCCCGGGCGTGTTCCCTCTTGCAGGGTTTCTCTGTTGCCAGTTTGTCTGTGTGCGCGCGCCTTTTGCTGGCTTTTGTTTGGCATTTTGACAGTTGGTTATACAGTCACCTTTATATTCTTTTTTTTTTTCTCCACGATTGTGACCATTTTTGTTGCACTGCGCCCCAGCCAGAATATTTTGAGAGTTCCTGGCATTCCTTAATTTGCTTAGTTTTACGGAAAAGAAAGTAATGTGGCCCAAAGTTTCCTTAGGAACCTGTGCTTTCCTCCGCCATCTTACTTCCTTTCACTGTCTGTCTTGCTAGTTCTTTTTCTTCCGTTTTCTCCATTTGTCATTGTTTTTAATAGTCTGTTCATCCTTCTTTCTTCCCATCTCTCTATGGATCAAAATCTGATGGAAGAAAGGTCCCTGTTCCCAAAAATGAGTGCTGGTGCCCACCAGTGCCAACAATTTGAAACTGGTTCAGGGTCACTGGACATCGATTAAATGGGAAATAATCTTGTATAATAGGGACGGACTAGCCGAGGAGCTCTGGAGATTGTCTTAGAATCCAGTTCATCAAAGGCTAGCTAGGGTGGCGTAAGGTACATGTCATTCATGATAGGTACCACCCTTTGAGGTACTGTCCTTTCATAAAATCTTTGTTTCCCCCTGTATGCTAACAGGGGGACTTACCAGTTTGTTCAATTGGAAGATTTCAAGATGACCAGTGCCTTTGAAGGGGTATAGCAAACAGCCACATGGTAAGCTTTCCTGATGTGACTACGCTTGACCCATATGTACCCGTATGAGTGACATGGACTTATTGTGAATTCTCACCATTTTCCTGGAGATCAGTCCACCTGTAGGACGAGCTCGCCCTCTACTGCTTATCACCACTCTTGTGTTTCATGTTTGATTCTCAAACTTTCAGATCAATAGCGGTATCCACCGTCTGTGGGACAGCGTGGGAAGGCAGCCCTGGACTCTCCCTAGGCTCACCACACCAGTAGCGCCCTAACCTGTCTTGAAGTTCTTCAGCTGAAAGCACCATCCTCTTGATGGGAGCTTCATTCCAGCTGGAGCAAGACAGACCGCGTGTACTTATCCAGTTAAGAACCATCATAATTACTGCATGCCTAGCTTGGCATTTGGCACTCCAGGACTTGTGTCCTCTGTATGTTTAGCTTTGGGGAGCATGAAAAAGGGTCCTATTCATTCTGAGGTTGTGTTCTTTTCATATTTTAAGCAGCCAGTACGTCCAAGACAAAGGTAGATTTGAAGTGTTTCTCCTGAGCAGTGGTACAACTTAGTCCGTGACATTCGGGGGTGTAAATCTTAAACTTCCCTTCTAAAAAGCAGTGGGCTGCAGGTTGGAGGGTGAGATGATCAAGGTTCAAGGTGGACTGTTTCCACAAGGAACAGGTCAGTACCAATGTACAATAAGTAGGCCTTTGTCTAAAGTGTCTAATGAGCGAAAAACAATTGGTTGGAATGCTACCCCGAGCGATTGCCACTGGTTGGACTATTTGCAAGCATTCGTTCCATCACATTTTGTGTGTTTGATAGCCAGTGGTATTCCTGGAAACCTGAGGGTGGCAGAGCTTGCCAAGCCTATTACTGCCAATGATTTTGAATTCCAAAAAGTAGTTAATCTGCACCAATTCAAGAAGTGCTTCTACGGGTACAGATTCAGTTTTTTGGTAAACCAATCTCTATATATGTTTATGCTCTGAAAAATTAACATGTTAAAAGCTTAATGAAATGAGAACAATGAGAAAATACAGACCTAGAAATCAGACCTGACTCCAGGCTCCCAGACCAAGCCAGTATTGTATTTTTAGGGGATGTCAGACCCCCAAACCCGCCCCCTGGAGCTATGCCTCACCTGTCCCAACTGGGTCTGTTACTTCTTCCTGGTAGCCTATAAATATAGTCCCATACAACACAATGGCTTGGAATCCCTTTTATTTCAAATGTATTTTCACAGCACACACTCTTCTTCGTCGTCTGCTAGGAGAAGCCTTGATGGTACAGTTTCCAAATTGGTGCGTGTAGGCGGGGCTCCATGTTCCCAGTCCTTGCCTTTTTACAGGTCATTTAATCAAGTGACAGACGGCCTAAGCCCCAGTTGGAAATAGAGGTGGCCCCACCAGCAAATTAATAGGAGGAACCGAACCAGAGCTGAGCCCAGTGTCTGACTTGGCTTTTTTAAAGTCCATGCGCGAGCCAAGCCATAAAAACACTTAACAGGTATAATGTGCAGCAAATATAATTTAGAAATGTGATGTAGTCTCTTCAGAATGTCTTTAACATGCTAAAGTATTTCACCATAATACACCAGACTATTTCATTGTATAGATAGACATTTATTAAAAGTGATAGTTTTTAAACTTGAACTTGGAAACCATAACGGTTTGCCACCCAGTAAAAATGCCATTAGTAAACTGAGGCAAGTAAGTAGTCGTGTAAACCCTTAACATGGCCTAGATTCTTGTGATCGATAGAGCAACATTATAGTCTATTAAATCAAACAGAAGAGTGGCCTGTACAGCGCACATCCTGAACTCATGTATTTAAAAGTGCTCTCCTGTTGGTAATAAAGATAAAATAGGCTCTGTGAAATAAAATGGTTGTCTAGGATCACACAGTTTGGACAAGCAGGGAAGCCAGTGCAGATTCCAGGTTATCTGGTTTCACATTTTGAAATTCAACCACTGTATATTTATCTCTTTATCTTTCTCTCTCCTGTTTTACATTAAAGATCATGGTTGTCTTTTATTCTTTGTTCATGATAAGAAAAATCACTTTACATTGCAGACTGACCTCGGAACACCCAAACCCAGCTACCAAGCCAATGATGCATTTATTTAGGGGATGTTACACGCAAAGAACCATCCCAGCCCCCCACCCCGAAGCTACGCCCCTGCTCCTGAGCAAGAACACAAGATGGATGTTCATTTCATTTCCAAGGCAGCAGAAAAAAATACTCCAGCAGAGAGGATGTTTAGGGGGGGTGCAAGCAATATGTAATTAGCACTGTACACTAGTTTGGCAGTCCTCCAGGGAGGTGCCAACCTCCCTGTAACAGAACTTTGTGACTGTACTGGGGAAGGGCTGAAAACTCTGCCTCATGTGGTTGTTCTTACAACCCTAGATCTCATACATAAGTTGTTACATTGTACAACACCTGTGCTCTCTCCTTGTCTCCCTTCCTTTAGGGAAAACAGTTATAGTATGAGGTGATCATGATAGATTTTGCATTTAGAATTGTTGGGCCTTACCGACTAGGGTCTAGAAAAAAGGCTGCACCTCATAACTTAATTCAAACTGCGACCAGTCACCACTTGTCCCTCAGCAAAATGACTCCCTGCGTATAAAATGAGGAGCATATTTGATTCACGTCAACCAGATAGTTACTAGCCTTCTGGCACATGAGAGCTGGCACCAGCAGGGCCGGACTGGGAACCACAACCGGCCCTGGCAAAAGTGCTTCTGGCCGGCCCCCCTCCCCACTCGGGCGGTTGGAGGTGCCGCCGAGCTCTTTGCCGGAGCAGGTTTTCGGCCGATTTTGGTACAGAGCCGATTTTGCAGCTATGCTGCAAAAACAGCCCAGTAACAAAACTGCTCCCAGGAGCCCAAAACTGGCCCCCACCCTTGCGGCACACCGGGGGATTAGTTTTACGGAAAAGAAAGTAATTTGCCCCCTATGGCCAGTCTGGCCCTGGGCACCAGGCACGTCTCTGATTCAAGGACTACTAGACAAAAAAGACATTGGAAGCAGGGAAACGAAACATAAGTAAAGTTTGGGTGCCGGATATTATACAGTTGCAGCGGGAGACCTTGTCTTAAGACTTCAGGGAGTAACATAAGGAGATTCTTTTTTTTTTTTTCTATGCACTGGGAGCTTTTTTGTGAACTATTGTTATAGTAGTGGTTGACGTTTTAGCTGATCTGGGGTGATGCTGCTCTGTTCTTGTGGTATTGGCATGGCCTTATGATTTGGGTCTTTGCTCTGACATAAAACGAATGGAACACCGTAGCGAGTAGAAGTAGCGTAAAAAAAGCTGTAAATGCACTCAGGAAGGCCTGCGTCAGACACTTGGCATCTATGGTAAAGATGGAGACCATGCAGATCAGGTGAAGAGAAGGAAGAAGCAGATGGATAAGTACTGCAGCACTTGACTGCCATTAGTGTGTGCATCTCTCCAGAAGTTTGAATGTTTGACCATAGGGCGCCAGCCAGTTACAATACAAAATGAGTTCCATGCTAGTTAGACTGTAATTTCAATGCTTCCTGCCAGGAAAAGATGGTTACCCATGGTGACTGTTTGCCTCAGGGAAATACAAATAAATATTGCATTGTTTTAGTTTCTCGCACTTTCAAAAAGTGGTTATGACGTCTAGGCTTTGCATATCCTGTCCTTGAAGGCCTTGATAGGTTTCTCCAGCAGTCGTGTAGCAAATGCTTCAAACTTAAACCAATGGCTGGAGATTATTTGATTTTGCTGAACTGTAGTTTTATAAATCTTGGTGCCATGGATTAGTTTGTGGCAGTGGTTGCAGGTAGCTGTCCCTGGTATTCATATTTAGTAACCAGAACTATTTAGCTTCACATTTTGACCCAGAACAAGAGGAATGCAGAAGGAAAACAGTGACTAAGGGAGAAAGCAGGGCTGAAAGATAACCTGAAAACGTGAGATAAAGAGACTGGAAGAGCAGGGTGTTGAAAGAAAGAGGCATGAGGTGGAATCATCACAATGCAATCATGACATCGGCAACCTTTGCTTTTAGCACCCTTGCCTGTGGTGGATTCCTGTGAAAAACTTCAGCCCTGTGCTTATTTTTTTCTCTGTTTGGGCACTGTCTAGAGTCTGGCTCCTCCTCTACCAAAAAGTCCTAAAGTTAAAGGCCCTCTATTTAGGATCACATGCAGGTGTGAGTCCTCTGATAGTCCTCTTGAATCTCTCCTGCTTATAGAAGGGCGCTGGAATGTCAAGCTGGTAATCCAGAGTGGTTTATCTCTATGACTGTTCTGAAACCTGCTGTTCTTGCTGCCCAGCATGTAGTGATTGTCTTTCCATCTGCTTCTTTCTTTTTGATCTCCATTCTTTGTTGACGGGATGCAGTGATGGCCATTTGGTGTCCTGAGTTCAACCCCTGCCATACAGTAGATTTCGAGCTTGTATAGTGTTTTTTGGCAGCTCTCATTTGGAGCAAAACATCTGACGTGATTTCATTATACCTCTTGCATCCAAATTAGGCCTGGGAGTGCAGAGGCAAAAAACACCTCAACAAAAGGTATGTTTAAGAAATGCAGTCAGGATTGGAAGTCCCACAAAGATACCAGATCTAAACTCTGAAGATGCACCCACTTGGTATACAACGTTTACAACGGAATTTTTACAACGCACTACCATTAGAACGCAGGCACTACCACGCATACCATTACAACGCATTGCGCTGGGGGGCGCTCTAGGATAGGGAATAAGTATAATTTTATATCCAGCACCTTCCCTAGTGTCCACGGGGACTGGAGTTGGAATATAAAATTATACTTACCACTATCCAGCACCTCTAAGCGCTATGCGTTGTAACGGTATTCGTTGTAAATACCGCGTTGTAAAGGTATGCGTGGTAACAGTATGCGTTGTCACGTCATACATCCCACCCACTTGTACTTACCCTTATGTGTACTTCTGGCACTGTGGAGCTCGCTTCAGCTGTGTCTTGGCCCACAGTCAGCCTTGTCAGAAGGAGAAACTGGTCCATAGTCCTCTAAACTCTGCCCAACCTGTCCCAAAAAGCGCAAACAAAATGGGGAAAAATGCCTCTCCCCCCCCCCCCCCCGACACAGCCTTTGACTGTTCTAGATGCATAACATCCTTGTATCTTTACGATCGTGCATGAGCTTGCTGCCTCCGACAGAGTTGCGCCTAGACCCATTCCTTCCCAATCCCTCTGTAATACTCTCAATGACTACTTTACTGAGAAGATCACTACCATAAAGCAGAATATCCCTTTGGCACCACCTCTGTTCTCTTGCCCTCCACCACCCCCGCACCCCTCCTCTCTCGACCAATTCCCTTTGATCTCAGAAGAAACCTTCTGTACCCTCTTGGGTAAAGTCAAAACGGGCTCCTCCGCTGACGTTTGTCCGGCACATATTCTAAGGGAGATCTTCCTTCACTGTTCTGCTCCCCCTATTACCCTGCTTAACCCTTCCATCACCTCAGGAATTGTACCTGATGCTTTCAAATCAGCCACGGTTATCCCTATTATAAAAAAAAAACCTGGTGCCGATTCCACTGCCCCCTCCAACTTTAGACCCATTTCGCTTCTCCCACTTTTGAGCAAGATCTTGGAGAGCCATATCACCTCCTCACTCTCCACCTACATTGAGGCTCATCACCTTCTGGCTGACCACCAGGCCGGCTTCCGGCCTGTACATTCCACGGAATCTGTTGTCCTCTCAGTGGTTGATGAGCTCAGACGTAGCACCGACACCAATTCCCCCCAGGCTTTAGTCCTGCTCGATCTATCTGCAGCCTTTGACACAGTCGACCATTCCATCCTTCTCGACTGTGTCAGGGGCACCGGCCTACGGGGGTCGGCCCTGACTTGGCTCACTTCTTTCTTAGCAGGCCGAACCCAGGCTGTTCGACTAGAAGGTTTCCCTGCACCTACCCGCTCTGTCTCCTGCGGGGTGCCTCAAGGCTCCTCCTTTCCCCCCTTCTGTTCAACCTTTACATACACCCCCTTATTGTTGCTTTACAGGATATGGAGGTCACGGCGTTCAATTACGCTGATGACCTCCAGCTCATTTTCAAGCTCTCCTCCTCTCCTGATTCAGCTTCCAGGGTCCACTCCACTCCACTCTTACTTTCATTTACAACTGGATGAACCTTAATCAACTAAAATTGAATCCCGACAAGACAGAGCTGGTTCTCATCGGTGGTCCCTCCAATCCCTGGTCCTCTGCTTTCTGTCCCCCCATCCTTGGTTCCCCCCGTCTCCCTCTGCCTCGGTTAGAACCCTGGGCATCAAAGTCAGCCAGGACCTCTCTTTGCGCCCCCAGATAAGCTCGGCAGTCTCCTCTTGCTTACTGTCCCTCAGAACCATCCGTAAAGTCTTACGTTACTTTTCGGTTGAAGCCCTTAAACTCGTTGTCTCAGCAATGATTCTATCCCGCCTAGATTATGGCAATGCCCTTTATGTGGGCATCCCTGCCTACGAACGCCGTCGCCTGCAGCTCATCCAAAACCAAGCGGCTCGCCTCATCTTTAGGCTCCCTAAATCTAGACACACCACCCCTCTGCTCAAGACTCTCCATTGGCTCCCCATCAAGGAGCGCTCGCTCTTCAAGCTGGGATGTCTGACCTTTGTCTCTAGCTGGCACCGCTCCTGCATTCATTAGATCCAAGATCATTGCATATGTTCCTGCTAGAAATCTTCGCTCTTCCACCCAGTTCCTTCTCCTTGTCCACCGATTTCGCAAGAAGAAATCGGGTGGCTCCAGGTTCTCGACACTTGCCCCCCTTTTTTGGAATTCGCTTCCTCTGACAATTAGGTCCATTCCCTCTTACCTGGACTTTCGGGCTGCTTTGAAAACCCATCTTTTTTCTTCTGCCTATACTCCTTAATTTTCACCCCATTCCTTCCTCCGTTTCAGTTCCTTTCTGCAGCGCCAAGAAACCGCTTGGTAGTAGAGCGCTATACAAAACTCTTTCAACTTCAACTTGTATCTATCACACTTGCTTTATACCTTTTACAGTTTTACTTGGTTATTTACCTTTATAAGCTATTTTGTAAGATCTTTTGTTAAACTTAAGGGGGGCTTGGAGCCGGCCCATTACTTAAGATTGGTTTGCTTTGTCACTTTCATTTCCTTGCTTCTCATTGGTCAGCCCGTGCTGGTTTCACTTTTCCTCTTCATGTTTGTCTCTTTGACGGAGTATGGAGCAAGTACTGATTAATGCTTTTATTCGTGTCCTTCCACTGCTCACGCTTGGATTGAGGCTCTTTGACACTGTAGCCATAGGCTTATTTAATGTTTACAAGCTCTAGGGTGAAACTGCAGCGGCAGGCTTATTTAATGTTTAACAGCATTTTCTTTCCTTTCAACTTGCAATTTTACCTTTTCATTTAAGCGGTTTGTGCGACTGCTTGTTTCACTCTGCAGTGTCTACTCCGTACTAACACTGTAGGCTCATAAGGCAGTATGTGCAATACCATACTATATAATGACAGGCCATACTGTACTATACCATAAAATGACAGCCCATATCATATACCATATCATACTTTACCATATTATACAATGATGGCCATAACCTACCATACTATACAATCACAGACCATACCATACCATAACAGGCAATACCATACCATACAACACAATGGCAGGCCATACCATACAATTACAAGCCATGTCCTACCATACTAAACAATGACCGGCCAGCCATAGAACAAGCAATACCATACCATACCATACTATACAACATTACAAAAAAACATGATCAAAGCCAATAAATCTTGCATAAGCGAGACCTATTGGCTTTGTCAATGCGGCCCTTGTTTGGACAAGGTTACTGCATCTTCCTAATATCTCCCGGGTCCTCTTTTAGACAGAGTTTTGGGCCATCGGTGTGTTGGATTTGAGCTGGTGACCATTGGAATTCACTTCAAGATGGCTTTGGAGCTGAGACTGAACCTCATGCAGCCAAGCCCCCTCCTTGTGCTTGACCTTCACTCAGTGCGGTCAATCTTTGTCTTTTGTGAACATAGAAGGGTTTGCTTTGTCTGGCTCCAGCTGGATTCGCAGACAACAATATTTGGAAGTAGAGTTCTTGGTCTCCCTTTGTTCCTTTTATTGTGTTTCGAGCTCCGTTCGCCTTCACATTTATAAATACCACTTCTGCTCTCCAGGGCTACCACCCCTGCCCAGCATAGTTTTGCTTCATGAAGTTCCTAGTGGTTATGTTTTTGTCCTTTTCCACCAGGCCCACATATTCAGTATTGTGGATAGAAATTGTTTGTGCCCTACAAGTGGTTGCGCGGTCTTTACAGTTTCAGGCGTGGATGTGGTATTTGCCTTTCCTTGGGCCAGTCAAGGCAGCAATGGCGGGACCCGGAAGTGCAGTAAACCCTGCTCAGCTGTGCACACTGTAGCTAATGGATCATCTGCCTTGCAGTGCCACTTTAACCAAGTGGATACATTTCTGCCCAAAATTAGACTGGGAGGTGATTACTCTCTTTGCTGCTTCCACACAACAGACTTCTCTGCGCTTGCGCCTGTCATGATGCTTGCCAAAGCAGTCAGCCACCAAAGCCGTCAGCCACCAAAGACCTCCGCTTTACAGCCCACCCCTCTAGTGCCGCTTTTTGATCTGAGTGATCAATTCTTACGAATAAAACGCCAGACCTTGTTTCATTATTTCATTGACTGCTGTGTTACCTCAGCCAGCACAAAGATGTGTTCAGAAGCCTGCGGGTGACACGATCAAAGGTCGGGGGGCTAATACCAAGGCTGTGTTGTCTTGAATCCACCTTTATGCCTCTTTATTCCACCACCCAAAAACCCTGACTCTATAGTGCACTTCTGCACGTTCTTTTTTTCATCTCTGCTTCCTCCCATTGTCACTATTTTCCTGCGTTTTTTTCTCCTTCCTTCCTTTTCACCTTTTATGTTTTTAACTCTTTTAGCCTGGATCAAAGTTTGTTGCAGAAAAATAAGTGCTGTTTCCCAACAATGAGCGCCGGTGGGCACCACCGATAATCACAGGTTCAAGTTAAGTACTGCCCCTATGAAAAATATTCTATTGAGCCTTTTTTCTAAAACTACGTCTTCCATGGAACATCTGCCCTTCGGCTATATTTATAACCCTGAAGTGTTTGAGTGTCTGGCACACGCACTCTCGATCTCCTCTAGTTCAGATCATTCGTCTAGGCCGAGCACATTCAGGGCAGGTGATGGTGGCATAGTCTTCCCAAAAGCTAGAGCGTGTGTATCAAACAAGTGTTTTATTATGTTGTCTCCCAGCTTCGTGAAGTCCTACCCATGCACACCCCAGGTCTCAATATGTTAAAAAATACAAAAAGTGCAGCAACCACTTTTTTTTCGTAGGAGCTTTTGACCAGGTTAACACTTCCCTTGTCCTGCTGGTCATATCCGTTCAGGGCACCCTGGAGTTTCCCTTAGTCTCCAAACTTGCCTTTCACATGCACCTTTCTGTTAAGATGCATCCTAGCTCCGGGGCTTGAGTTGGGGTACCACGCGGGTGGACGGCGTCCCCCCACTTATTTTACCGGAGCTCGATAACTGGAGCAAATGGAGCCACACATTCACTCTTTGGCCTCTCTGGGGCGAGATCAGAACGCTGCTCATGCGCTGGCTTCTCTGATGCAATCACATCTAAGAGTGAGGAGAGGCAATGAGTCTGATGGTGCAAGCCACCTTTCGTGACGTCACTTCCTGTCGTGACGTCAGCAACCCCCCCCCCCCCTTCTTTTTTTAGGACTTGTGCCCTGCATAGCTCTATCCCTTGGCTCTGACCTATCTCTTCTCTCACTAGCTATTCTTTTTGTATCTCAATTCTTTATTAAAGTAAAAAAATATATATACGGACAATGATCACTAGCTAGTGGAAATTGCAATGGTTTGTTCTGGTGAAGCTGTGTCTGAGATTGACTCCTCTGCCCACATCCGATCGTCCTGCTTTAGAGCTGCCCACAGTTACTTTTAGCGCAGTGGCGTCCTTTATAAGATGAGTAAGAATTTTCTTCACTCTCCGAAAGGACTTGTAAGTGTGATAGTGCAGGTTGCAAAGCAGTCTTAAGAGAAGTGTAGAGTTTTTATTTCTAGCTTGACCATGCTGACGTGTGCTGATGGTTAGTGACCAATTCTGTAAAATAGACAGTGGGCTTTTGGCTCCACTCAGAGGACTATTACCGACTCTCCTCATGTTATTGGATATTTGGTGTATCATTGCGCTTTCCAGGAAACACTATTCGAATACATCAGGGACTATTTTAAATCAGAAAATATCACTCCATCAGGCTGTTTGCTCGTTCAGTTCTTCATCCCCTGCATGTGTTCCATACAGAAATCATTTTGTTTTGCTTTTGTCCCCCCCCCCCCCCTCCCCCTCCAACTTTGGCAAAGTCAATAGGGCCAGCTTTAATGTGACACCAATTATGCATGTAAACCACATTTATGAATGCCTTTGTTTCCTTGCGCTGGCACATTGAAGCCAGATCTGTTGGCTTTGCCAATACTTGTTGCAACTGGATTATACTACTGGTAGGACTGGGATGGAGTCTGGTCTTGGAGGGGGTTGGTAAGCTGGATCAGAATCTAGAACCACTGCATCAAGCATGCTTTTTATATTGACCCTGCTGTGAGATCTTTGAAGTGCCACCTATAGACGATCCCTCCGCCACAGTTTTTCAGGGACATCCCCGGATATTTGGCTTTTCTCAATTGAAGGTACAGCTACTGCAGCTGGGGTGAAAACTCTCTGCATTATTGGGATTACATGATGTGCTTTGAGCTGCAGAGACGTCTTATAGTGCTGTTTGGATATTCTTCGCGTTGGCAAGGACTGTGCCATTGGATCGGAATAGTCAAACTGGTCTGCTGGGTGTTTTTATTCCCATTTTTTCTTGATCCACCCTACTGGTTGAAAATTTGGACGAGTGCTTCCTGCCAGCATTGCCAACTCACCTGAACGTTTGGCTATGCCTCCTCCAGAGATCATACAACCACCGTAGCAGATGTTGCTGCCCATCCACTCAACCCGTTGCAGGTGCATCCTAGAAGTGGCACAAGTGGATATTTGGTGCATTTTTCTGTGGGTGATATCTTAGAGAAGAGGATGTTACTGAGGCTGTGCAGGCTACTTTCAAGGGAGTATCGGAGGTTTAGTTTGGGGTTTAGCCCTGCATTTGAGAAGCAGGGGGTGTCCCTCAGAAGCCCAAAAGAAAAAAAACACGGGGGAACTTTGGGAACGAAAATAAAATGGGTGGGGTGCAACAGCTTGTACAGTCTCCTGGGAATTGTGGTCCTCACAGCTATGTTCTGCCACTTCATCGGATGTTTTGCTGTGAAGTAAACCATCTTGGTCCTCCTTGTCTATAATAATGAATACTTGTTATGTGTGCTTTATTTGTTTATTTTTTTGTGAACCTCTTCATCTGCTCTTCTGTTATTCCAAAGCACTGCAAATGGGTGATGCTATTACCCGATTAAGTGATGCTCAATTTGCAGATCTACTAAGGATAGAAGGCGGAGTCTTGGATTCAAATATGTAACCTGTAGATTGGCAGATAACTCCGCATCGAGCATTTGAACCATCCTGACCGCACTAGTGATTGATGGTTTTGCTGCTGTATCAACCTGACATGTGCTATACAATTTTATAGCAGTTGCCCGGACTCTGGATGGATGTATGCAGGCAGGAACAGTCAGAAATAACACCTGCTTCTGCTGGTACCCTCGCCTACTTATCTGCTTTGAGACCATGCTCAGTCGGGCTTTCCTTCCTCTGCTCTTGTGGCAAACCACAGATCCTGTTCAGTGCATGTGTTTTACTCAGTTGGTTCACTTAAAATGGCCACGTTTTGGTAACTCGAGGGGCTCCGCTCATACAGCAGCGCTACCCGTGAGAGTTCATTAACTAATTGTTTAGTCTCTGAGAGCAGCTTAGAGACCAAAGCTACCCCACCAACTCAGAAAATCTTGCAGGACTGTGCAGTTGTGTTTCAGATTTTCTCTGGCTGTGCAGTTGTGTTTCAGGTTTTCTCTGCATGTGCAGCAGATTTTTCAGGTCGTGTCCGGCTGTGCAGAAGAATTTTCAGGTCGTGTCCGGCTGTGCAGAAGAATTTTCAGGTCTTGTCCGGCTGTGCAGAAGATGTTTCAGGTCGTGTCTGGCTGTGCAGATGTTTCAGGTTGTCTGGCTGCGTAGATGTGTTTCAGGTCGTGTCTGGCTGCGTAGATGTGTTTCAGGTCGTGTCTGGCTGCGTAGATGTGTTTCAGGTCGTGTCTGGCTGTGTAGATGTGTTTCAGGTCATGTCTGGCTGTGTAGATGTGTTTCAGGTTGTATGGCTGTGCAGAAGTCTTTCAGGTCGTGTCTGGCTGTGCAGAAGTCTTTCAGGTCGTGTCTGGCTGTGCAGAAGTCTTTCAGGTCGTGTCTGGCTGTGCAGAAGTCTTTCAGGTCGTGTCTGGCTGTGCAGATGTTTCAGGTCGTGTCTGGCTGTGCAGATGTTTCAGGTCGTGTCTGGCTGTGCAGATGTGTTTCAGGTCGTGTCTGGCTGTGCAGGTGTGTTTCAGGTCGTGTCTGGCTGTGCAGATGTGTTTCAGGTCGTGTCTGGCTGTGCAGATGTCTTTCAGGTCGTGTCTGGCTGTCGTGTCTGGCTGTGTAGATGTCTTTCAGGTCGTGTCTGGCTGTGCAGATGTCTTTCAGGTCGTGTCTGGCTGTGCAGATGTCTTTCAGGTCGTGTCTGGCTGTGCAGAAGTCTTTCAGGTCGTGTCTGGCTGTGCAGAAGTCTTTCAGGTCGTGTCTGGCTGTGCAGAAGTCTTTCAGGTCGTGTCTGGCTGTGCAGAAGTCTTTCAGGTCGTGTCTGGCTGTGCAGATGTTTCAGGTCGTGTCTGGCTGTGCAGATGTTTCAGGTCGTGTCTGGCTGTGCAGATGTGTTTCAGGTCGTGTCTGGCGGTGCAGATGTCTTTCAGGTCGTATCTGGTTGTGCAGGTGTTTCAGGTCGTGTCTGGCTGTGCTGATGTGTTTCAGGTCGTTTCTGGCTGTGCTGGTGTGTTTCAGGTCGTGTCTGGCGTGTTTCAGGTCTGTCCTTCATCTCACTGTTGGTGTTTTGTCATGAAACTGCTGATGCAGGCTCGAGCTCAGATCTTGCTTTCGATCTTTAAAGTTGGGGCCCTGAGGTCTGTTATTCTGGGTCTGAAGGTGGGCCGCAAAGAACACAACACTTCAATCAGAGGACTTCTAACAGCAGCCCAGTGCCCATTTACATGCCTGCATGCAAGATCTGTGTGATCAACCCACTATTGATCCTTCTGAAGTTTAGTCTGGCTGGCGTCAAGAGACCCAAGAAGGCCGGGGTAAAACTCAAGTCCGGCAGTTCCTGTATCAAGAGTACACAAGTACACATGCAGACTGAGCGAGCCTTCTCTTTAAAATGATCATATGGTTCTATGCCACTGGGCCACCAGACGGTCAGTGTTGTGCCATCATTTTACACATTCTGCTACTTGGTATCATTGACACTTAAGCTAGAAGAAGTTAGAAATGTTCAGACCTGGCAGCATGTTCTGGTGACCAGGAAAATTGGGTGATTCTGCGTACTTTTCTTCATATACTTTGTCTAATAATTGTACTCTCAAAATGGGGAAAACTTTTTTATTTTTCTACATCACTACCAGCATTCTTCATCACAACTGGCACCTGTGCCTATATAGCTGACAAACGCACCAACCTCTAACCATACCTGAAATCATGGACACAATCCGACTGGAGACAAACTGCAAACAAAATAGGCAACGCCATTAGATCTGATGTTAGTTGTCCGCATTTTGGTTTTGTCAATGCTTGCTTTGCAAAAGTGAATTGCTTCACAATGCTCAGCAGCTTACCAAAAAAAAGGCAATTTGTCTTAAGGCAAAATATTTTTTTGATCTCAAAAAGCTTCCATTGCCATAGAAGTCCGTGGCATTGAAGGGAACTACTTTTGTGTGTGAAAGGGAAGAATCCCCTTGCTCCCAGTGAAGTTAGCCGATGATGAGGCGGGCTGCCCCATGTTGTAGGCTGTAGTGTAACCCAGCCCAAGGCCACCGACTACTTCAAGCTACACAACAACGCCGCTACCACCACAGACCTCCGACTAACCAAATGAAGCAAGCTCGTTCCACAGGACACTACCTCCATCATAAATTCGGTCCACTCTGGCCCCAAACAGCCCATACCATCACCACATCTTCAACCTAGGTGTACCCCTAATCGGCTACGTCCTCACCACCTTGTTCAACACCTCAATTGCTACGGCCACCTTCCCCAAGGACTGGAAACACTCAAGAGTCAACGCCTTACTAAGGAATCCATTAGGAAGACTTCAGCTAACTCAACAACTATCGACCGATCTCCCTTTTCCAGTTCTTGGCCAAAGTATCAGAAAGTCATCAATCAACAACTCTCCTCCATAGCTGGAACAGAACCTCCTACTCTACTCTTCCCAATCTGGATTCTACAGCAACAACACCTTAGAGACAGCCCTTATCGTGGCTACTGACGATATCCCTGCCCTACTAGACGGAAGAGAGACCGTTGCTCTGATCCTCCTAGACTTCTCAGCAGCCTTCGATACGGTCTCCCACTACACCCATCACAATTCTATAGAACAAAGGCATCCAACGAGCCGCTCTCCGATAGATCGCCTCTTTCCTCACCAGAATAACACAAAAGTCTGCCCCCGCCCCTTCACCTTCGAGCCCAGAATCACCTATGGGGTTCCCCAAGGATCCTAGCTCAGCCCCACCCTCTTCAACACTTAAGACCCCTTTAGCTAGCATTGCCAAACCCCATGTACTCAACATCATATCCTATGCCAACTACACACAACTCATCCTCTCCCTCTACAAAGACAACAACAAGACCAGCTTCCACAACTGCATGACAGACATTGACAACTGTATAAAGGACAACTGTCTGAAGCTCAACACCAGCAAAACAACGGTACTAATTTTCTGAAACAAAAGCTCCCATGGGACGCATCCTGGTGGCCTTCAGAACTATGACCTACTCCTACCCCCACTGACCACCCTAGAAACCTAGGCGTCATTCTAGACAAGCTGATGACTCAGGTCAACTCCGTCTCCTCCATCTTTTTCATCCTCTGCATGCTTTGTAAGCTATTCAAATGGCTACCCCAAAGCTCAAAACTAACCATCACCGAGGCCCTCCTCTCCAGCCGATGGGACTACGGCAGGGATTTCAGCTCACCTTCTACAGACCTTAGCGAACATCGAAGCCAGACTCGTCCTGGATCTCGATAGATTGACCCACATCACCCCCTGCCTCAGAACTCCACTGTCTCCCTGTACATAAAAGCTCCTGACCCATGCATACAAGGCCCTACAGAACTGCGGACCTGCCTACTCGAACCATCGCCTGAACTTCCATCAGCCCACCCGACTTCTCCCCTCTGCGTTTCTTTCTCTAACCCTCACCCACACATTAGACGTAGGTGATGCGGAGGTCGCTTCTTCTCCTGCCTAGCAGCGAAGACCCAGAATGAGCTACGCTTTCCTCTATGGACCGCCTCTTCAATTCCAGAGTTCCAAATGTCCCTGACGATCTGGCTTTTCAGCTGGACCCTTCCAGCACCTGGATACCCTCACGGGTAACATGATGAGCTCTACAAATCTGCTCCTTGATTGATAGTAGGAGCAAATAAAAAGTCAGTGATACAATAACGGGCCAATGGATGAAGTGGGCCGATGAAGTGGGCCGACTGAAAGTCTCTATGAGTAAGTATGTTATACTTCTAATTTTGGTAAATCAAAAGGTCTTGAATATCATCTGACCTAAAAAAGCACAAGCATTTGCATTGTAGTGATAGCATTCCAGAAGAGAAGACCTGATAAACCAAACATCCAGATGAGAGTGAAGCCAAACTCACTCTATGTACATGTTAAAGTATTATTAACACTAGGTTTGCACATGACTGTGTTATTAGGCCAGACCTAAGGGGGGGGAAGCAACAGGCCTTTCATTTTACACCAAGAATTACTTCCCCATGTCAATCGAATCTAAACATAAAACAATATGCACCCACGCATCCCACCTCAAACCCCGCTCGTTATCATTTGATGGGAATCGTAGTTTTCCCTGATCTGCATTTTTGCTATCCCAAACAATACACCAGTCATCCGATGATCTTTGAGGCTTATTCGGAGCCTCCAGTGGCAGACCTCTATAATCAACCCATCGCTGCCAAATGTGTGTATGCTTCTGGGGGCATCCGCGCGCTACGAACACTGGTATTTCCAGTCCCATATTGAAGTCCATGCCTCGTTTCCAAGCGCCAATACAGGGCGGTGCTTCAGCCTTCCACATTCTGGCAATGTCTCGTTTAGCCACTGTGAGCCCCAGAAACAACAGGTGTTGCTTGTAGATGTCCCCCCCCCCCCTCCCCCCAATTCCCTCTGCACAATGTAATGTAAACTTTGGAGAACTCGTGAGGTCCCACCCCAATACCTCTCCCACGCATCCCAACTCTCCCGACCAGAAGCCTTTCATGGTGACCGTATCTTTGCCTTTGACCCTGTACAGCACACAATGCCTTTTGGCTCGGTGCTTGTTATACAGATACTTCACACATATGTACATGGTCCGAATCCGATATAGTCCTGAGGTTACTCCGAACTCGTTCACAACCTGCTCTGCTCTGATCTTTCCTCGTGCTCATCAGCTCTCTGTCCTCTGCTTTGTCCCGCACACTCTCTTCACTTCCAGTGTTGAAGAGCTGCCAGTTCTCTCCGTCTGTCAAGGCTGAGTCCTACTAGGGAAGAGATGTTTGTTTGGTTAATGTTGCGCTCTTCCAGTGTCTGTGGATAAATTAGGTAATGGTGATGTGGGAGGTATGTGAGCTGAGCTAGAGGCGGGACATGCAAGGGTTCCGCAGCTGAATCAGTCGTTTCCAAAAGAGGGCAAATCGACAGCCAAGGAGGAACACGCGTGGACTTTCTCGTGCAGTGTCCGTTGACCATCTATACAATCGAGTAACCAGACCAGAGTTGGAAGTCACGCAGATTTCTACTTTTGATGATAATTCATTATTCGCTTTACGAGGAAATGCCTTTTCAGTCAAATTCACTGATTTGGTCATTTTTTTTTTTATTTCAAAAGTCGGAGCAGACTACAGAAGTGTAGGTGCTGCTGTAGACGAGCACTTGGCAAAAGACAGAACATTATGCACCTATTGATATCATTTGAACACATCTGCAGATAATATTCCAATATATGTGCCTTGCAGGGGGAATGTGTTTTGCAATCCTGGGAACTGCATTTTCTACTGTGGCTTGCTTGATAAACAATCTAGGTAAATTGCATTCATAGCCTTAAGCATGCCCGACTGAGGATGGGGGGAGAAAGAGGGGGGGGGGGGAGGTGGGTCCACAGACGACTTTAAGAAGGGCTACAGTGAAACTGCTAAACAAAATAACACCAATTTTTTCAGGAAGCTAGATCCTCATCTGCAGATTTTGCTTTTTGTGATCTGGTGTAAATCTGTTCCCTAGTTTTCTTGATATTCATGTTCGATAAAAACATTTGTATATCTGGACTCATGCGGGAGTGCCAATTCAAAAATAGAGCATTCTGATTGGCCCAGGGAGCCCCCCCACCCCCTTGAGCCAATCCGCTCCCACAGAAGTCAGACTCCAGTGGGAGCGACCACTCTGATTTGCTACCAGCTACATCAGAAAAATGTTGCTGGCGGCCATTACCGGACGCTGGTACTTAGTACCCTGTATTGACCATTGTGGGAAAAAAAAGATATAACCGGGTAGGGATACCCTGCCCCCTTAAGCTCCATATGGGGGGACCCAGAGGGACCTCCCCCCCCCCCCCCCCCCGGCCAAACAAGGAAAAAAACAATACTCCACCCCTGGGGTTGAAATGTGCAAAAAAAGAGGGATGGTGGTCACATGCCAAGACTTAGGGGAACCCATCCCACGGGGGATTTATTTATCTGTGTACACCCCTCCCTGAGCGATAATAGGCCACGGGGCGGCACACCCCCTGGTCTGAAACTTCCAAAAGGGGTGTCCGCTACTTAAACTAAAAGGGAGGGGGGGACACATGGCCACCCTCCCTGATCCTTCTATGGTACTAGGGACCCATTCCCAGGGCAGGCTCACTTGCTGTGTCCTCAGAATCCCACTCCTGGGACACAGCAGTTTCCCTTCCTGCAGTGGTGCAGGCATGGAAAATTGTGTTTGCTCCCACCTGGCAGAAGCATTTTTAAAACTCCAGCCAAATGGGAGTAAACACAGTCTGCTCCTGGTGGGTGGGAGCTTAAAAAATGCTTCTGCCAGGTTTCAGCAAATACAAACACAAATTTCCCTGCCAGGACCACTGCCGGCAGGGAAACTGCTTGGTTTCTCTGATGTGGGTAGGGAAACGGATCAACAGATTACTCCTGCCCGGAGGGAGCAGCATTAGTAGCTACTCGTTCCAGACGGGAGCAATGGCCGCTCCCACAGCAAGTGGGGAACCAGTGGTGGAACTGGGGCTCCCATTGCGGCCCCAATATTTGTGCATGGTGGGTGAACTAGGTGGGCACCAGGGCACCCAACTTGAAATAATGCAGGCCCTGGGGATGGGGTCCCCAGGGCATGATGAGGCTCAGAGGGTTGGGGGAGCCCATGCCCCTCCTTTTTATTATATATGGCTGCTGGTATGGGGTCCCCAAGACAAATAAGGTATTGGGATGGGGCTGCACGCCCCCTCCGCTTAGATTTTGGCTCTGGGAGGGATAGGCTTGTGGAGTGTGGCCGCGCGGTCCCCCTCCAATTTTTTTTTATTGCATTTGTCCCCCGGAGTTTGGTGTTTTTGGTCACACTAAAGCTTGGTTGGGGGGGCAGCATGTCATCCTCCTCTGTTTATTTGTATTTGGCCCCAAGGGATGGGGTCCCTGGGTCAATAAAGGGTCAGGGAAGGGGCTGCATTCCCCTCTCCTCCTAATATATATGGTTTGGCCCCAGGGGATTGGAGCCCAATAGCCAGCCCTATGCAATGCACGGTAATGGCCGTGCACGGTGTGGGATTGGCAGATTGCTGGGTGTTTGGACACAGAGTCTGGCAACAGGCTATGCTCTGTGATCAACCCCTATTGCCCACAGCAAAAGGCTGTGTCAAGCATTGGATTGGCTGCCTGCACGGAGTTGGAATGCAGCCTGGTGGTGAACCGCATGCAGCACGCGACTAAGTGCGCAATGTGAGGTTGGCTGCCTCCGGGTGAGTTGCACCCCCGCTGTGCTCAGCGTGAGGTTGGCTGCGGGAGGAGGTGGTTGGCTGGAAATCCTAGCCATAGGCAAAGCCATGCAACCAACCCCCTGCTGGATGTGCCCAAAGGCTTTGCGCGACAGAGGTTGGATTTACATCTGGTAATAAAATATTACTTTGCATTAAAAAACCTCTAGAGATTCAATGAATAAAACAATGGTTAAAGTAGTTTTATTTTTAGGTGAATAGGTCAGTGACCACATTAATGTTTAGAACTCAAACCACAGAAATTTACTAGCTCTACATAGCATAGCAAGCTATAACTGTGCCCTCGCCAGGTACTGCTTATGACCCCATGCATTATATCACTCACAACATGTTCTATGACATGTATGACATCACTGATGACATCACAAATGACGAGATGCCCAACACTACAGACCCCCTCAAAGAATAAGGACACCAGTTGTGGGGGACATGCTGTGTGTGTCAACCTGCCATATTGAAAAAATGTGAGACATCTCTTATTGTTCAGTTAGTTGGAGCGAGAAATGTCTTGTTTGCCCTTTTACACCATCAACTCGCTCTAAAATACTAGATGCTGTTTTGTGATACGAATCCGTTCAACAAGTTTTACATCTGGTTTCATGCAGGGTCCCTGCACCTCCTTCACCTGCAGACGCAAAATCCGAAGAGCAGACACTGGCCTGCACGGTTCTCTGTGGGTAGCGACTCCTGGGAGGATGTTCTCACACTTGGTCTTTATCTTATACCCATTAAAGGAAATTCTCTTACGCTTTTTTGTGTTATTCTCCTGTTTCCTTTCCAGTGCACTTACTGGAGTTTCCTTTGTTTTACGGCTGAGGTCTGGCCAGGTTTTCATTGGGCGGAGGTCAGAAACGCCCATGTGATACGTCTGTAATATTTTTAGACCCTGCCATTCGAGTGCCAAGAAGGACCGCTGTATGTGGTGGATTCTGCTTGTGTAGAAACGAACTTCCGACATCTTGGTTGTAATTAGCAATTTTTTTGGCACAGGAGGCGGACGATTTCAACGGGCCGCTCTTGGAAAGGGCTTTCTGCACAGAATGATGGAACAGCACCATATACAATTTGACTTTGGCGACCCAGGACTTTAACTTCCAGGGAATAGAGTCCCATATCTGTAGATGGTCACACTGGGCCGCTGGAGATTAGGCGGCAGGTCCTCTGTGGTTCACTGAGTTAGTTTGGTGTAGGGATGTATTGTTCCGCGTGTTTCCCGCACTTGAATGTCAGACGAAAAGTGGATGGGAAAATGCGTTCTAGAGATTGTTCGACTAGGAATAGGGGCACATTTCTAAAGTTCTGTACATTTGCAGACATTTTACAGCACATCTCACCAATTTCATACATTTCAAACCAGCGTGGGGATTTCTGGCCTGATCGCCAGAACCTTCTCTAATTAATGACCTGTAACCCTGATGGCTATTGTTCAACATAAAATGGACTCCCCGTGTTTTTTTTCTGGCAAAGGCCTGTCACTTAGTGATACTCACCCTTGCATCCCATCTCATGTAATCAGGACCGCTATAGTACTTTGTTAGAGTGATGTGCTAGTCTAGTGGCACAGCATTCTACTGGATTTGACCACCCGTATTCAGAAGAAATCCGAATGGCTTGCACAAATAAGTGTTAACATCATAGGAAGTTAAATCCTAGTGCATAGCGCGATACAAAGAAGTGTAAACCCATAACCATTTCCATATACTATAATTTGTTTCATCTTTTAAGTTCCTCTAAGTTGGCGAATTTAGCAGCAGGGTGAGTGTTGTTTAAGACTCATCAGTGTTTTCCAATTGATTAAGCTGTATAACTAGTGAAAGTATCTAGTTTTCGATATCGCGGTAATGTTGCTTGCAGCGTTTTAGTCCAAAGTACTCGAAACAGCTGGTGGCATCCAATTAATATAGTTTAGATCACTTTGCTGAGGCAAACATGTAGATTAGAAGATATTTCAGAATGTCAAAGGCCACCCCTTACCACACCCTGATCCAGACCCAGTTTTGAGGCTCTTCCCCACCTTACTCCTGCATGCAACTGTAACAGGCTCCTTCCTGCAAGGGCTGCCTCTTGAGTGCATACACTTAAGCTTATTTATTTGTCTAGAGTTGGCTGTTTCTTGGTAGGAGGAAAGACCTTCAAAGTGGTGTTTGGTAACCATGACCTGTTTGTGACTTAAATGGCCCTCTTTCCTTTAAAGAGAGCTGCCATCCATGTTGTGGTCTAGCAGGGCATTTGTCAGGCACTACTTCACGTATGCAACTGTTTGACATTCAACACAATCGTGAACATCAGAAGTACCTGCCATGTAGGGTTCCAGAGGGATTATCTCAAATCTATTTTGTGCAGCATACTCATAAAACCAAATGGCAGCTGATGCATACTTTTTTTTTCTATCATCATCGTTAGCTTTGTGTGTTAAATAACTCTCTTTTCGATGACACATTTAGACCCTCAATAGGCCAAATGTAGTCGGAGGAGATGAAGAGTAGCCAATAGAGGCACTCGGTGCAGCACAATGCCCCCATCGATGCTCAGTGGGAGCCTTTAATTCAGCATATTGCTGACATACCAATGATAAGTTTCTCGATAGAAAACGATTTTCTGAGCTTTGTGGTTAGTCTCTCTGTTCATTGGTGGGCCTAAGCTCAATGTGTAGGATTGGACCGGAGTGGACGGAAAATCTTTAGACTGTTGCGCTTTAAAGTGTTTGCTACTGTGCGACTGTGCTTTTAGTTGTAATTTAGGCTAGTAGCCATTCAGGAAAAGAAACCATTTCATAGGCTCCACATTCTGGGCAAAGTTAGGAAAACTGGCCTGCCAGGATGTGTATTCCAGCCCCTGAGCAGTCTTTGTGAAAACAACTCCTTGTGTGGCGACGTGGAATGTTCAATGCAGCTTCAGGTGCGAACGGGGAGTCCTGTCGATGGCACCGACTTTCGATTGGGCACTGGCTTTACTCCACTCCATTATCAACCTTAGAGCCATCTCGGCTATTCTTTATCGCATTCTTATTGCACTGGTACGGTAACCGGAATGGGATGGAATCGATAGACTTTATCCGGAAGAGTCCTATCAGGAAGCTACATGGCCTGTATACAGAGTGGTTGGTAGACCGCTTTTCACTGGTACAACAAAAATGGATAGACTGCTCCTAGCCAGGCAGCCATGCAGTCCTATTGAGATGGTGGTTTTGAAACCACAGCCGTCCAACTCCCAGCCTACCATAGGCATTCGTTCTGCATGCATGCAGAGGCTGGCATCTGGGTGGTCGGCTTGAAAGGACAGACTAAAGGGATTTTCAAAAATAAGAGGGTGGAGCAGCTGCTACCCGCAACTGCATACGTCTAGCCTCACGCCACACACAAACCTCCTCCAAGTCCAACCCAACTGTTCGCTGCCTGAAAGCCTCCAAAAAGTGGTGGAGTGGCGTGTCTTTGCAGCCATGTCTTTTTTCCACTTTTGTGAGGGTGCTGCGGGCTCTCTGCTTTTCTCATTGGTGAAATCTGTACTTATTTTTTTGCAGATTTTACAAGGAGATGAGAGAGGCAGAAGCCTGGTCTGAATATAGCGTGATCTTCCAGGCTGCTAAGTACTTTGACTTGGGGATGGTGGCGGGGAGTTCCCAGGGGTGGTCGCAAAGAAAATGCTCATTTCCACAGTCAAGGAGGCATTATTTATACTTCTGAGTGAACTGCTCCCCAGCACAATCCGACGTTTTGTCCCATCACACGCTGAGCTCGCTCGGATGGCAAACATGATTCAATAGTGGAAATAATGAAGGTATTACAGAGTCCATTCTTATTCGAACAGCCTCCACTAGATGCATGGTATATATGTAGCTTGGTTTTACAAGAGTGGTGTTAACTGCAGGGGGCATTTATCACTTGTTCTCGAGGTGTCAAACTCCCTGCAGTTATTACTCTAATTGGCAAATTTGTCAGCCCCATATTCAGAAAACCTTAGACTCGTAAACCGGTGTGCCTGGTCCAGCTGGGATTTATTGTACAGTCACAGATTAGTGGCGCGTAATTGGGAGTAATGCGCTTCTCGGCCTGCTTAGACCATACATCTGCTTGAGTAAAGTACAAGTCTTGGAACCAGCCTGAGGTTTCTCTTGCATCCTGATATGGAAGGAAATACTAAAGGCGCTGGTGTTCGTATTAAAACGTAATGTTTTCTCATTGTAAATGTCCTTTGGTCTGTGCATGCCCCCATAGCCACACGCCTTGCCTGACCGCTCGGGCAGTAGAACCCCCCACCTCAGGATGCTTATTTAAGTGACGGTCCTGCCATCTTCAATACTAAAGGCTGCTAAACTTGTATAAAGGCACACAGCTCCCTCTCCCATGCATTCATACTGACATACTCTCACACTTTTACATGCAGTTGCACTCCATTCGTACAGATATATATAATGTATTTACTGGAAAAAAACAAAGGTTAAAGTAAAGTTACGTGAATTTTTGTCAATGACCTTAACGTTTTGAACTTTAAAAAAAAAAACATTCACCATAGCAGCACTAAATGTAACTTGAGCCATATAACTTGACATCACTCATGACATCTCAAATTATATAATTGATGACATCACTGATGACATATCAGCTCCTAATGCACCATAGATGTGTAAAGGTACTGAACACATTATAAATCTTTGTATTCAAAAGTAACTCTGTGCGTAACTCTAAGTGCAGGTGACAGTTGACTTGTGTTCATTATGTTCCACACAAGTTTGTTGGTTCTGCAGAAAAAGTTTTCAACAGGAGTCAGATTCTACGTAGTAGATACTAACGTTTGTAACCAGCATTTTGATTCTTAGAAAGTATTGTGTCCACATGATAATTTCTACGTAACCTAGAAGACTGTGTCCACCCAGTACTAACCTAAGTACATGTGCCTGGTTTGTTAGAGAAGATGGGCTATTTGTAACATTTTCACAACTGTATGAAGGGTGGAGGTAGTAGGATGTTCAGCACCTTCAGATCTTGGTTATTTTGAGCAAATAGTGTATTTTTTGACAACTGTTGCACAGAGTGTACACAGTTTTTAGTAGATACTTTTTAATACTCTGTGGTGTGTTTCTCCTGAAAGTTTCACTGTTTACAAACCGTGTGGTATAGAGTAAGATCTCTACATAGAGTAAGCACTGTTTACAGTACCTAGTTCTCTACTGGGGATTTGGTGATTTTCAGGTGTTTGATGCAGATAAAAGCTGTCCGTATTAGGGCATTTGTTTTGGAACTGACATGCACTATTTTAGGACCTTGGCTTTTTCTGAAAAGTTGTATACAGATTGAACACCATACTCCGTGAGATTTGCTGTATAACTGTGGTTGATTTGTGAATGTGAACTATGCTAGCTGTAAAGTGTATGGTATAGGGTCAGTGTTGCACATAATGCACGATTTCTACACCCAAGGGAGTTTTATCAATGATGACAGTAATGATGGTTGATATTCTCCTGAGCTATTTTGTCCTTACTGTTATACCTCTAATGTCATATTTATAGAGCAATATGCAAGAAAAACGAAGCTTGGATGATTTAATCAGTGATGTCATCAATGATGTAATTTGAGATGTCCGTCATATAAATGATGTCATAGGACATGTTATGAGTGATGTCATATATGAGGTCCTCAGCGCATGGCAGGCACAACTTCTAGTTAATGCTGCTAACTAGAACTGGTGAACATTTTTTTTAAGGACATATCGTTAATGTTATTAACTAATTTGCCTAACTATAACCTTACTTTAACCTTTGCTTTTTTCAGTGACTTTGTAGGTTTTTCTTTTACGTAAAATAATACTTAATTACCATAGGTAAATTCAACCCCCCCGCTGACTGCAGGGCCTGCAGCCAAACCCCTCCATGCTGCGCATGATCTTTGGCCGTGCATAGTGGGGTGGTTGGCCGTAGGGCGTGGCCTTTGGGGCCCCATCTTCCAGGGCCATTAGTTTTTAAATTAAACTAGAGCGGGGCGGACGGATGCCCCCCCAGTCTTATTCCCTAGGGACTCCGTTTTCCTGGGCGATTTCTAACAATAAAGAGAAGTGGGGCTGTGTGGCCCCACTCCCTGAACCGCTTTAGGCCCTGGGGATCCTTTCCCCCAGGTCCCTGTATTTATGTTTATCGGCCCGGATACCCCATCCCCTGAGGCCAATTATTAAAATAAAGGGGAGGGGGATACATGTGGCCCCGAGGCTTGTTGGGTCCCAGGGACCCCAACCCCCAGGGCCACCCTTTTAAATAAAGGGGAGGGGGTGCACTTGACCCCCCCCCCGCTGATTTCAGCCCCAAGGACCCCGACCCCAAGGGCACAGCATCATTTATTAGGGAGAATATCTCACGGCCCTCTCCCTGGTGCATTTTCGGCCCAGGAACCCCTATCCCTCGCAGCCTGGCATCATTTATTTACGTGTCTGGCCACTTTTGGCACTGGGGACCCCATTCCCCAGGCCCAGCCCAATTTTTATGGTGAAGGGGATTACACAGTCTCCCTCCCCTTGCCGACATTGGTGCAACAAAAGGCTGATGCCCTTTTGTCTACCCAAGGCCCCCACAATACTGTCATGGGGGCCCACAGGGGGAGCCTCAAGGCCCCTGTGGCCTCAGCTGCCTCCTCACATAGTGGGAACTGCCATTGCTCCGTCTTGCAGGGAGCTAAAAATGCTGCTCCCTGCGAGTGGGAGCAGCCTTTTCATCTATTTCCCTGCCCGCTTCAGTGTGGGCAGGGCAACAGATGAAAAGTTTGCTCTCACAGGGCAGGAGTATTTTTGAAGCTCATGTCTGCTGGGAGCGAACTTGATGTTTGCTCCTGCTTGGCGGGAGTCTTGAAAATGCTCCTGTCAAGCAAAGGAAACACAGATTTCTGTGCCCGCACCGCTGTGGGCAGAAGAAACACTATGTCCTCTGGGTGGGCTCCCTGGGGCTTAGTATCTGAGCGGGCCCGGGGAATGAGGTTCCTGGGGCCAATAATGACTAAGGGAGGGGTGGGGCCACATGCCCCACCAACACTTCAGGTAATCAGGCCTGGGGGTGGGCCCGGGCCCTTTTTAGCCACACAGCCTCCTTTCCCATATAAGAAATCCGCCTCGGGGGTAGGCTTCTCGGGGCAGAAGATATTTAAATGTGAACCGGACGCCATTTTATTTTCTTGATCCTGTGAGAGTCTTGCAGGATTGTATCATTTTTGGCCCCAGAGGGGTTCCGTCTAGGAGAGGGTCAGGGTGTCCCTCCCCCTCCCGCATATATATCTTTAGTGCTTTACACCTTCAGGACAGGGGACTAAAGTACCCGAGTCCTGTAATGGCAGCTAGCAACATTTTTCTCATGTTGCTGGCAGCTAATCAGAGCACCCGTTCTCAGAGGAGTCTGATTCTTGCGAGGTGGCCCAAGGGGGAAAAAAAAACTCCCTGGGCCAATCAGACTGCTCTATTTTTATATTGGCTCTCCCACTCGCGTCTCTTGAGACTTTTACTGACCCAACTGCCAAAATATAGTATTGTTTTCAATCCTAAATATCTCCAAATCTACTGAACAGATTTACACCAAATCACAAAAAGCTGAATCTGCGAACCAAAATCTAACTTTCTGCCGAATTTGGTGTAATATCGTTCAGCAGTATTTCCTGTAGCCTTGTTTAAAAAAAAGTCTATGGAAAATGCACAGGGATTTTGCGTTTTGGGACACCTTTTTTCTCGGCCCCCACCTGACGGATCCCCCCAAAAATTTCCAGGAAGGAGCTGAGGTGAATGAAATTTTGGGGGGAAAGTTTTATGAAGATTTGTCATACCGGACCAAAGTTATTAGCAAACCAAAAAGCACCCCATCTGTGGAAAAGCAGACCCAACTAGAACTACCTAGTGGCGACTGCCAAATGAACATTATATATATATGTATGTATATGAACCTAGCCGAAGGTCAGCAGAGTGCAGTACTGGGTCAAAGATAGTCATTGAGTGATTAGAGAGGTAGATGGGCTCTGCGACTAAAAGGGCACTGTTACTTCTTCGTTGTGTAGTAGTGTTTAAAAAAGTGTGTTCAGTTTACCTACATTGGCACAGGGTTGGAGGCATTTTTTGTTTTTATGAATTTTTTATGAATTTTCTGCATAAATGGAGAGGGCCTGTTTTTTTCTTTCTTTGCGCTTCTTCGTCTGATGGTGTCCTGGCTGAGGCGTGCTTGCACATGCAGTTTTTCCATCTTCGTACACATGTACATGATCTGGGGTAAAGATGGCTGAAGTGGCTTTTTACAGACACACACACATGTCACGCGTTATCCCCCACGTGCACACAAATGGCCAGTGACCAATTCATTATGCAGTAATTGCAGTTGGGTTTTGTTCTATTACCCTGGATGCTATTTTTCATATCCTTAGAGTTGTGTGGCTGTCCAATACGCCCATCATTTTGCTGATAGCAGTGCTGTCCCTTGAGCACATCTGAGTGACAGTGGGATTCACATCTGTGCCCGCCCCACTGTTTCCTGTACCAATGCTCTGTCATGCATCCCCATCGACAAATGGCAGATTTGGGTATGCTGTGGCTGTGGTCAGTGGGCAGTTTGCCTGTTGGGGAGTGCTGGTCTGTGGATGCCAAGTATGTTCTGCTCTTGGATGAGTTTGGAGCGATGGCGCTGCGCCCGGCGCGAAAGGAGTAGAATGAAGTAGACCAGCTCAGACATGGCTTCACACAAATGGAGGTGATGGCTGACCGCCATAAAACGCATGTGTATTGGATAATTATTCTTCGCTGTGAAAGAGGTGATGCAATTGGATTGGTACACTGGCGGAACAAAGTACGCAGCATTTTAACGAAACAATTCCCTGACACACAGTAGCAACTGCGTGGCATGACGTAATTTAAGGTTTCCCCACATATACAACAGTGGCGCCTAGGCAACGTTTTCTCGACTGTCTTTTGTGACCAATCCTGTGTAGCACGGGCACTCGGGCAGTAGTTCTACCTTGTCTTGTATGCAGGGACTATAGCCGGAGTGATACCCCTACACATGTCCCTACCACCCACACGCTGTAGTAAGCAGCAGTTCAGGACCCTCCTCGTGTAAAATGGGTCTAGCTTTGGGAATTAGAAGTGTTCTTATCCAGGAGGCCCCAGTGAAATCTGCAGAACGCAAGCAACGTAGATGGGCATTGGCCCATATTGCTTAGACGCGCGCACGTGTACAGTTGCACTCTGCTGCTCTCAACAAAGTGTTGTCTAAAAAGTGCTAATAACGCCCTTCTATGGAATCTTGGCGCTCTTGCATAGTTGTTTTATTCGGCTCACGCTTCTTCCTGAACACGTGGTGTTAAGCTGGGGTGTCAGGCAAAGGCAGAAAAGACGACTTTCTTTTCTTTCTTTTTTTAAAAAGAAAGCTCACTGTAATAGTTTGCTTTGTGTGTGTTTTGTGTAGCAATAATGTGACCCCTCCCATGCTTTAGAACTCTCTAGACGTTGCAGGCATGCAGAGATGCCAAAATAAACTCAAAATGTGAAGCCCGACCTGCCTGTAGAATGAAGTGCTAGTGCTTGAAAGCACACAAAGGGGACTAACTTTTAATTGCCTACTCACATCGCCAGTACCGGCGCTACCACGGCCAAAGAAGTATTCTTGCACACTAAACTCAAGGCCTGTGCTGGCAAAGCAAGCTCGTCCATCTTAACTTGCACCTACCTGTACAAACGGCACACCCTGGGCATGGAGCAATATCTGGATGACATTAACCCCGATGTGCGTCGCACTTTATACATAAAATGATACCCAGGAATTTTGCACAGTAAAACGTATATTGCAAAATTATCCAACTACTGCCTCAACTCCGAGCTCTGTGATTTCACAGTGGGTGGCAGAGGGTCAGTAACCTACCTAATGCTATTTTGCACCAAGAGTAAGCACTCGTGCACCAAATGTCTTATAAAAAATGTTTTCGATCTCATCTTGCACAGAAGCACTAGCACTTTGTGCCAGATCATAATTTTCAGCCGTTTGCAAGGCTGTGTCCAGTTATATTATTGAGGCGCAGGTCCTCACAAAAAGGGCACAGAGACCTTACTATGGCTACTGATTAATTAAAGCCTAACTCGATCGGGACAGTTTTAATTGGGCTTTAATTGATGTATTTTGTATAACTGGAAATAGCTTGTCTTTAAAATGTTATTCTTCGTATCTCATGGCATAAATATGCTAATACAGAGCGATAATGATGATTTCAGAGTTATGCACTTGTGTACATAGTCTGCTCTCAGAGGCGGCAGCAGCGCAATCTACTGACTCACAGGGCCGGCGCGGCATGGACAGCATATTGTAGTGCTGGCCTTGCCAATTAGAGTGATGCTCATAATTGGGTGGAGAACCCACAGAAATGTATAGAAGGGAACCATTTAGGGAAGGGCAATGTGTTTTGTTTCTATTAAAGCTTACAAAGACTTTTTGCCTGTTTGGTGGAAAGAAATGGTCCCAAATAGGGTGACTATTTTCCACACGGTGGTGATTTCGGAGAGATGGCCAGTGTGTGCAATCCATCCTGCTTTATTGAGCTGTTGAAAACCTGTCGGTTTATAGTATTATTCCCCAACAGGATAGGATGACCACGACAAGAACAAGTATTGAGCTCACCAGGGTAAAGCAATGGGTCAAATTTCTTGCTTTAATATTAACTACTCGCAATGATTCGCTGCACCATTCAATCGTATTTTTTTGCTCACTGTGCCATTAAGAGTGGTCAACCATATTGTAATGTCTTGCTCCCAAGCCAAAACTGGACAGTCCATAAGAAATGCCAAGTGTTACACTTCTTCCTAGTTGGGAGTGGAGTAGCTCGTGGCACCCTAGATACTCAAGCTGCCCATCTTTGAGACCCAACAAGGCCAAAACATGCATTATTTGCTTCTGTTACTGTTCAGAAAGGATGTGGCCTAGCAATGGGCTGTCCCTTACACAGCTGTCCCTGTGGTTTGTACCCGTTTGTGAAACAGTGTTGTGAAATGCTACCTGACATAATTACTGGTGGTTGAAATCATATCTTTACATAGATTTGAATTTATTGATTTTTTTTTTCTCATCGTATTCTGTAGTTCAATGCACATCATTTTCAAAAGCTGAGCCAAAAAATAGATAAGAGCTCTGTTGCCGAAATGCATGCCTCTGTTGGCCTGCCCCTCTTATTCATTACGTGTCAGCGGATAAATAAACAAGTTGGTGTCTGCGACCATAGGCCAACTAAAAATATTTCTCGTTTCCGGTAACTTGAGAGGTATAAGGATTGGATCTCCTGCTGCCAGCGCTTGTCTCATAGAAGGGACAGGTGCTGGTGAGATGTGAGAAGCGGGCAGCTTGTTCAGAAGTCACAGAAGGCACCCACAAGGACCTCTGCCCATCCTTACCAAGGAAAAGGGGAAGTTGTGTAATGCCAGCCGCCCAACACAAGGGAATGGAGCCAAAAGTCTTCATTTAAAAGCGTGCTTTAACACGTTGGTTTTAGGTATATAAAAATTGGTAATTTTTTTCACATCTTACCTTCAAAAGGATAAAATTCATTTGGACAGATGACATATCTGAAGTTTTGTTTCATTTTTTTATTAAAATGTATAAGAAAAATACATATATTATAATAACTGTATGCATTGTCATACAATAAATACATAAAAAATGTGTTAGGCATATAGTAACATTTTCTGAATAATTGATCATATTATACCATTTTTAAAAAACAAATATATAAATGTAAAGACAAATATTAGCTTCATATTGAGACAATAAAAGATGGAACCAAGGGGAGGGGGGAAGAGAAAGGGAAGGAAAGGAGGGATCACAAAAGAAAGCGATAAGTGAAAATGTACAAAAATGAGGCATAATGCAATATGCTTCCAAGGAAAAGGAGACCCTCTAGAAAACAATGCGAATAGATAAAAGATGAATAGAAGGATCAAGTAAGTTTATTGGATGTAGCAGATCTGAAGTTTTGACTAGGCGAGTTTGAATGAGTACATTTCGAACTTTACAGTGAAATGGAGTTGCAAGCGACTATGATGGGCATCTCCACAGAGTTCCTCTGGAGCTACTGCTGGCTCACCAGCATCCTCAAAGTAGCTCTGAGAGGTAAAGCCAAGTCTAGTACCTCATTGAGGCAACACTGCTCATCGCAAGACTCTTAGTGACTGCAAGCTAAACCAATGGCAGGGCCTCATGGTAACACTCAAACACACTCTGTTGCAGCCTATGGGGTCTGCCACATGACCATCTCTCGCCACTCTCAATCTAGCTTAGTCACACGGAGAGTGGCTATGTTGTAGGGCCCTGCTCAGCCCGTCACACCATGTGTGTACTAAGGGCAATGAAAGAAGAGTGCCCGCAATATTCTGATCAGTAACCAGTGCTGACCATCCGCAGAGTGGGACGGAAGGAGCCAGAGTGAAAATGTGTTAGTGGAGAGCAGGGTAGGGATTCAGAGCTGAGACAATTAAGAGCCGCATGTGAATTTGTCCCTGTTTGTATGTTCACATTAATGTGTGTTTGTGTGGGATATTATGTTCCTCTATAATCCGTATATATCTGTAAACAGTGTTGCTTCCTGAATGCTATAGCTAGAGTCAAAATCCATCCAAAGTATAAGCTAGCCCACACCATAAAGCGTTCGCCGCTGTCACAATTGTGCCTGTTCATGGCATAATAGTGCTCAGTGGCACGTGAAGTTACAGATGTTGTAGCAACCGAGATAATGTGCAGCATGGCTAAATACGTACAAGGTCCCAAAGGCAAGACCTATTGGCTATGCCTACAACTAATTGGAATCACCTTTTTTTAACCCTCTCTATGAAGGCAAACTAAGCCCACAACATTGGGCAACATTAAAAGCCTAGCACTGGAAACTATTTCTGATTTCATGGAGTCAGACGGCTACTGTGTGGCAATAGATCTAGAAGAAATACATAGTGTGCATAATTCATTAAGCCTTTCTACGTGGTAAACTATCTATCGGGGGCGGGACGACTCGCGGTTAAGAGTGGAACGAGGGGGACAATATGAGATGCGATTTATGTCCTGAATCATGTGACTGACAAATCAAGTGCATTATCTTTCCTGTGTTCGCAGGAGTCTGCTGGCGTGGAAAGCAGCCGTCTGCATGAGAGTAGTAGTCCTGTTCTGCAGCAGGCTTAGGACATCTTGGAAAGCCTGTCCTTGTGATTATGCCAGTTTTCACTTTCAGGGTCTGGCTAGTAAGTGCATTAGATCATCTAATGATTGGTATGAAGAATAGAGATGTTCAGGATGACCTTGTGCTACATAACAGGAAGTTGTACAAGACAGCCATTTACTTTGCAGGAAGCGTGAGACTCCTGCGTGTCTTCCTGAAGTCATTCTACACACCGCATACATATTGCTGTATATGATGGCATTTGTCTGAACTACGAACAAAGTTAAAGTTCCACATCAGCAGCCATGAGCACACAATGTAATAAGTACTCATCAAAAGTTGTATTGCCACCCACCTGAGCGGTTTTAGTCATTTTAACACTTAATATTGTAATTCCTGATCTGGTTAAATGACTGCAGCAGTTTAAGAACAATTGAACATACTTCGGAGGGGGTTCATAGTTCTGTGTATTAACTATTTACTTTAAGCTCACTGGAATAGGCTTTCATTTACCTTTTGTTTGGCTTGTTGTTCTCAAAGTCTGTTGACATTCCTGAACTATGGAAGGCTGGTGGGGCCCATGCGAACTCTGTGCGTGCTCCTGGTACCCGAGGAGGCATGACAATTGGGCTGGGGAAAAGTGTGGGATCTGGTTTCCTCTGTGGACCTGCTCTGCTCTCTGATTTTCATGCTCCATGTGTGCTTCGCTTTCATGAACAATTGACTGCAAGCTTCTTTGGGACAGCGCCAGGTGCATGAGCTGCGGATAACTTTTTTGGGCCGTATATATTCAGGATTCCCAGCCTTGCATCCCGGTCAAGGATTAGCCCTCCCCTGTCTACAGCTGTAATGCATCTCCTCTGACTAACCACTATGTGATGTAAGATCCCAGGGTTTCCTCTCTGTAGATTCACCGCTGTATGATGTAAGACCGCAAGGTCTGGCCTCTGTATATTTGGGTCTGTGATGAATGCCCACAGGGTCTGGCATCGAAGATTTCTGGCTTCATGATATTTTACCACAGGGTGTAGAACTTGCCGACTCATCATCCCACTGTAATACGAAAGCCCAGGGTCTTAGTTAGAAAATTACGTGAGCTATAGTGACTCATTGCTGTGCCTGGGTCCAGACTAAGGAAATTCTTAATTGTGTGATGAAAGACCGCAGACTGCACTCTGAGAATTATCAGAAATTATTCAAGATCCTGGGACGTGGGGGACAGTGGACTGGACTACCTGGAGTACTGGTGTGATGGGTGACACTCGGGGTCTGTAGATTCGCCAGTCTGGTGGGATAACCTAGATTCTCGATAGACAGGGCCAGTGCTTGCAATGGAAAAATAGAAGCGCAGAGTGCCTGCTTGTTTCTGAGAAGTGCCGCTACTCTCTCTCTACAAAAACAAGTGTCGGGACCCGGTACCGGCCCATTTAAAGCACTGGGGGCAGATCCTCCTGTAACAGGGAAGTCAGAGTCTGAAGTCCCTCTGTTACTGGTCTGTGCTGTCAAACGGCACGGCCTGCTCTCGCCCATCACTGATGCGGGCCCCGCCCAGGACCCCGAAGGGCCCTCCCTTTCACCTTGACCTTTATCTCCCGTTTGCCCCCTTGGTGCTTCCTTGTGCATGCTTCATCTCGTGTCTATGTTCGCACTTTTCTCCCATATCCCTCCAGTTCCATATGTGCCCCTCCTGTCCTCTCCATGCCCCCCCCCCCTCCCCTCTATGATCTCTCTATGCACTGTTACCTTGCCTGTCCCTCTAATTTTATATACCCTACCCCCGGCCCCTTTGCTGCTCCTTGACGCGCACTCGCGCGGTCCCTCCCCGCCTCCCGTGCTCGCCTGCAGCCCTCGCTTTCGCCGCCCTCGCTTTCGCCGCCCTCCATTCCCGGACTCTCCCTCAGCCCCCCCCCCCCCCCCTCCCCGCGCACAGCTGGCCCCTCTCAGCCTGGGAACGGCTGCATATATCACTTTTTAATTGAACATTATGACCCGGTGGCCCTCACAGTGGGTTTAAGTTTCAAGTGCGCTGTTAGTTTCCTCCAGGTGACACGAAGCAGGCTGTTCCCCTCGGCCGGACGAGGCGGCAGCTAATCTTGGGCGTTGAACGGCCCTTCGCTTCCCCACCAGCCCAGCCTGCCACGACGCGAGACCACGTGTATTGCGCCTTTTTTAATTCGCTAAATCTTTCCGTGACTGGAAGGATGCAGAGTCGCAGTCCTGGGTACAAATAGTCAATTGAATGTCGAAGAGCTCCTATCTTTGAGAGTGAAATAATGAAAAGTCATACTTAGAATAAAGAGGTGTCTGAACGTCATTTGCCGCCTCCACTCCCAGAGTGTACAGATGTCCCTTTACCCAGGGTTTGTAAACCCCTTCTTTTCAAATGTATATCGCGTCAGTAGAACATCTAAATGTTGAGGTCGGTCATGGTCTTGCCATTCGCACAATCTTATATTTGTTCTGTCCGTCAAACCTTACATCCAAACAGCCTGCCAACTCTTTGCATACAGTGTTGTCTGTTTCTCTCCAATTCTTACATAAACGTCCAGTTGTAAAATAGGTCAGCTTAATTTAACCACATCGCTGCGGCAGCTATTCCGCCGCAGCGTTAAGTGGGCGGGGCGGCCGCTCGGCAGCCGCATGCTGATGCCAGAACCGCTCCGTCATCAGCCGTGGTTGGGCTGTACTCATGACGGAGCAGTTCCGTCATGGCCCCGCCCGCTCAATAGAGCGCACCGCGCAGGCGCGGCGGCAGGGCCATGACGGAACCGCTCCGTCATCAGCACAGCGCCACCGCAGCTGATGACGGAGCGGTTCCGTCATCAGCATAGAAAGAGTTGAACCTCCATCTCTTTTGATTCCTACCTTTTTGACGTATGGTATTATCCAGGGCTTTAAGTGGGGTGAAAAATTGGAGGGGGGGTTCTCGAAGGGGTGTGGTCAATGTAATTACGGACGTGGTTTAAACACGTAAGCTAAAAATCTGTGTTAGCAAGTGTGCCGCCTGATTTGTATTTTGCTGTTTCTGTCATTGCATCCAGAGATATGATGCAACAAGTAACTAGGGTGACCAATTGGCATGGGTGCAAATTCAGGAGGGTCAGTGTAAAAATTCAGAACAAAGGGTCAAAATTCAGGACAAAGATTAAGGAAAGAAGGTCAAAATTCAGGACAAAAATTTGGGACAAAATATGAGTTTTACAGACATATCGGAGGAGGTAGCACAATAATATATAAGTAAGTAAATAGACAACCAAAATAAATGCAAGTCAAAATAAGTTTAATCGTGCACTTCTCAGTTTTTCATTCAGTATGTGCGCAGCTTTGCAAAGCAGCATTGGGCCCTTTGTGCTAATGTAACAATAAACATTAAATAGTATGTTTTTATTTGTATGTTGAAATATGTCTTTTAAATGTACAGTGAAAAGGCTGTTAGTTATTTTATTTTTATTTTCTCCAGCATGGCACCAAGGCAAAAGCAGAATGCTTTGCCCTAGTCCCTTGCAGGAGAAGGCCCCCCCACATGCTGTCTCTACAATTGGGCCCATTGACATTTATAGAATGACAATCAGCTGCAGTCTCAGACTGACAATGGGCCACTCCACAGTCTGCGCCAGGTCCGGGAGGGGCCGCTGCATGCAGCCTCTTCAGTTTAAAAGATAATTGTGAGAGGCCCTGAGTGAAATCTTTTGAACTCATGGGGCCTCTCGCTTGGTAAACAGCATTCCTTACTGAAATTTCCCATTTCGATTTTAGTATGATGTCTGTAAGGCGTCCGTAATTTGGGAAGCCTAAATTACGGACGCCTTATGGACATCATACTAAAATGACGGACGGTCCGTGAAATATACGGACGGTTGGTCACCCTACAAGTAACATCATACCTAAGACAAGTCATGACTATTGGCTTTGTCCGTGGTTGGTAGTTGCATAAGATAAATAAGCAGCAACTATGGCTTGTATAATATTGAAAAAGCTTCCACTTAAAGCCCTGGTGACACTGCAACAATGTTGCTGCTCCTGAATTTCAAGAAGAGTAGGAAAATCCAGAGAGAAAACGACTCTCTGCAAAGGATTTCCCTTCCCTTGCAACACTCGCCTGACGTGACAGTGACATCATGCCGTAACTTTTCTGTGTGAGAAGTGAGCACTCCTACATCGAGGTGCCTGCTGTCACTGCAGTCCGGAAAAAATAGACCACCTGTGCCAGGGCACAAAACAGAGCCTGGTAGAGACCCATTTTGAGGCCTTCTTAAAAAATACTGCCGGCGCTCGGTGTTATCTCCCCAACCTCCCCCCCCATCTCCCCCCTCTAAAGCTGCCACCCCACTATTAGATCTCAAAATGCCACCAAGTAGGTTTCAGAGGCCGTAAAGGAAAGATGCACCCTGCATTGCCTGAACGGTTCTGTTCTGGGGTAAACCATATCAGAGTGAGATACTGTCCCATTACCCTTTACTCAGCAAAGGCTCGTCCTCTTCCCCTTTAACTCCTGCCTGGCTCTGTCCCCCGACCCAGTCTTCCTGTTGACCCTTTAAATCCTGCTTGGCAGGAACTTTGTCCAACTAGTTAATATTAGGCCTCTGAGAGCAACCTATGTATCTCGAACAGGTCCTTCTTTAGAAGCTTTATCTGTACCAGCCCGGTCACATGCAGCAAGGAAATCTATCCAAGGTGTATTATCAATAGGTTGACGCTTCCACCTCCTATTCCCTAGCTAGTAAATCATGGGCAGCAGCTGGGACCTCAGCATGTCCTGGCCAAGCCGGCTCCACCTCTCTTAAGAAAAGGCTCCACTGCCTCCCGTTACGCCACATGATTTCCTGGCCATTTAAGGATCCAATGACCACAAATTCGAGAACTGTTAGCTTTGCCAATGCTTGTTTAAGTTGTATTTGGCACAGTCTGGGTGAGCAACCTCTTACCAGACCGTTGCCTCATTAAATGAAGGTGCAGTTTCTTTTTGGGCGTGGCACGCTTCTTTGCTCTCCATTGCCTCCTACTCTTTCAAGCCTCCAAATCATTCACAGGTAGCCTCTGGCTCCAGGGCTCCTCTGGACAAAAAAAAAGGTGTGTGACTGTGTGCTTTACAAAAACTGCTAGTGCAGGCGCCAATTCGCACTGGTAATTTAGGTGGCACACTTATCAAAATGCAAAAAGTGTCAAAAAAGGCGCCCTTGGAAGTTTGGCACAGAAACTAATCGAATGCTACCTATCTTACCCATACACACTAACATTCAAAGGCTTTCGCTCCTACCCGCTTGTCCACCCTCACCCCATCACCCTCCACAATGCATTTCTCATACTGGGCATTATCTGATCTGTACATCATTGGCTTCAATTCTTTTTCACAACAGTAACACCCCTTATGACAAAAAAGATAGATGGATAGATGGATAGATCGATCTATATCATACTCTTGACAGGAACTGAAAGGTTCGCTCCAGATACCTAGGAGGAAAGTGCATTCTGGAAGGACCCAAGATTTCTTAAGGAAGTGTTCCTTCTAACAGACATTTTCGGTTCACCGAAACAAAAAATGCAAAACTACAAGTTTGAGCCGCGCTCCATTGCGGGCAGCCTGCAACTTGGACTTTACCCTGTACCATCTCGTTCGAGGCCGATAGACTGCGGCTAGGAGTGAAGAGCTTTGATGTACAAAACTTTGTGGTGTGAAAAGCATCATCTGGCTGTACACTGCTATCAAGAGGGTCTCCTGCCCAATCTTAAACTGGTAGGGAGGGCCCTGTTCATTCATATTTATATAGACGTGCGCCCTAATGCATTCTGGTATTGGTAGTCCCAGTATGAAAAGTAAAATGTCCTCCAGACTCCTGGTAACACTTAACGAGGCTGAACGTTAATGCTTAGCCTTAACTGATGTGTATGAAGACTGTATGTTCGTTACAGACCGAAGTTTTAATAGCAAAAGGAATGTAGTGTGAGCTCTAGTGGCTGCTGCCCCCCTTCCCCCGTCAAAGTGAAAAGGGGAGAAGTGAGACGGCTTAAGTTGTTCGCATTGAAATTTAAAATTATCATGGTGTCTCAAATGTGATCTATCCAAGATATAAAAGCAACCTCTCCGTGAACTTCTTTACTAACTGTATGATGTCGTTCAGTTATGAGAACAAGTATCCATTTTATTTTGTATGTTTATTGCATAATTATTAAATACATTTATTTTAATTATATGTTTGCATTGGTTACTAAAACAATCCTTTCATCAAAAATTCCCTTTCCCTTCATATATTATTTCATACCAGACGCATTTCCTCTCACGGTCTGTCTTGCCCTTTCCTCATTGCTCACTGACGCGCGTTTGTTTGTAAATATCGTACCCTGGGAGACCCTTCCTCATAGCGCCGTCCTTCATGGCGCAGGCGCTCTCTCTGGCCTGGACTCTGTCCTTCACTCCTGATAGGTTTTCACGTTCTTTCTCCTGGTCGAAGCTCTCCTCTCTGGCTTCTGCCAGTGCCCCCTCCCTCTTGCCTCCAGCCAGCCCCCCCGGCCCCTGACAGGTGACAGTCATAAGCCGAGCCCCCCGCGCGCTGGGTGGCTGGAGCCTGCAGTGTGCGGGGCTCCGGCGCCCGTCTCACCGGCCTGCCGCAGCCCCTCTCCGGCCCCGGTATTTCTGGCCGCTCAGCTGGGTTATTTTGGGGCGGGCACAGATGATCCCTTTTCATGGCTGCCGCCCTATGACCCCCGTGCGCGTTTTCGGGAGTGACGCAGGCAACGCAATGGTAAAGGCCGAATTGCTGAGATGAATTTATTTTTGAACCTTTTGCTCATGAATTTTATTTTGGACGCTGCTGGAAACCGAAGCTCGCCGTGTATTTACAGAAAATGAACACAGGCCCCATGCCTTCCGAGCGCAGTCATGCCGGGAAGCCTCAGTGGCAGCAGTCTGTCAGGCTTTTCTCAATCTCAGACCGCCGTTAGTATTTTTCTGGACCACAGAAAAATAACTTAGTGTCTAGAAGGGACAGAATTTTGGTTTGAAGTCGCATTCTGTCCAGGCTGACCACTGTAAAAAAAAAAAAAAAAAAAAAAAAAATGACTCCGGCTTCGATAACGTCTTTTATAAATTTCACTTGTCGGCCTGACGCAATCCTAACAGCCTATCAGAGGAACAATATTTCCCTATAGTACTGTCTCTGGGGTTGGCCCACTGGCCTAATGTGACCTTATGACCTCCAGCCACTGGGCAGCATGTGTCCAGGCTCGGGGACTTCAGTAAAACGGGTTCATTTCTCAAGCTGGACTGCAACTACCAGAAGGCAGTTGGTTAACAAAACCAAGGTCCATAAGCACTGGCAAATCCAATAGTACAGCAATTAATGTAATAATGCATGCAGCATTAGGGCATTAGAGGGAGAGCGGTAGCGTGAGTGGAACAGAGAAGGTCTAGCATTCCTATAGAGGCGGAAGGATGTACCCAAACAGCAAACTGCTCGGGGCTGAGCCAAGATTTCATTAACAAAGTCTCAAACCAGTGGCTGAAACTTTATGGACAAAGAAAGCCAATGGTTGAAAGGGGTAGACTAAAAGCCCACTCTATGTATATTGTTAGCAATAGGTCTATCGCGGACAAGTCCCAGACCTAAAATGCTGGGTCCTGGTGAGCAGAAAAAACAGTAAATGAAAATGCTCGAGTTTAGGGGAATCTGTGGAGAAGCCTTTCATTTAGTGCAAGGTTGCAGGTGGTGGGATTGGATTCCTTTCTGGGACAAGACTTATTTCTCAACATCCACCTTTGATCCAGAGCAAGAGAGAAGTGAAGACAAGTGAGGAAAGTAGTGATTTTAGAAACAGTTGCAAAACGAAAAATCTGGGATGAGAAAGAAACCTCCAAGAGTGAGCTAAAAAAAAAGAAAGGAAGTGAAGCGTTGTCGAAGAAAGATGCATGAGCTGGAATCCAGACAAGTCAGCTGTGGTATTCAGCTGCAATTGCCAAGGCCACTGGAATTATGCGATTGTGCAGCCATGGCGTTTTTGCCCAATTAAGAATCTGCCACATTTGCCACATAATCCATCATCTGCAGATTTTTTTTCTCCATTTTTTATTAATTTTTATATATTGTATAAAATCACAAAAACTGTTGCGGGGTTGACCGCAACTGGCAAAGACCATTAGAACTGTGCTGTTTCCTGCGGTTACCCCCTTTCTGGTTAGAAGAAGGGAAAGAGAAGTAGGAAATGAAAATTGTTTCTAGGCCAAATGGTTCAAAAGTTACTAAAATCATAGCAACAGAAAGGTGAACAGTCAACCTTTGCAAAGGATCTTTTACTGAGCTGCAACACACGTCACTTATTGCTGTGTGGGTGTTGAACTGATGTGGAAATTATATCCAGACAGTATTAACAAGCATTTGCAATGCAATTGGTCTTGCGTTAGTTAAAAGCAGAGCTATTGGCTTTGCAAATGGAAAAGAAATGTGGCGTCCGCATGCCTTTTTGTTTTTATTTATTGACTTTTGTAGCAATGGCGGCATGCCGCACTTTAGAAGTTTAAATGAAAGCGCGGCGTGCCGCCATTGGCATAAAAATAAATACATGGAGAAGAAATGCGGCGTCCCGCATGCCTTTGTTTTCAGATTTATTGACTTTGTAGCAATGGCGGCACACCACACTTTAGATGTTTAAAGCGAGGCGTGCCTCGATTACTACAAAAATCAATGCAGAGTTGTGCAGGTCGGCTGCAGTGCAGGCAGGACGGCAGCAATGACGGGAGTGAGGGAGGGGTGCGAGCAAGGCGCCAATAGATGGCCAGAAATGGCCAACGGAAAAAAACAATTGGTGATGTCTGATGGGAGGGAACAAAGCACACAAATGGTTGTATAGTATTCCTTTAATGTAAACGGGGTAATATTTCACAAAAAAACATGGTCCCTATGGGGCAAGTGTAGCCCTTGACTTCCACATCAGAGTGTTAGGATCAGGGTACAAACACCACTAACACAGCAATTCAATTCATTATACTTATATATCAGTAATCATAATATTGCCCGGTGCTGCACACTGGTCTCCCACCAGTGTTGGTAAGTATAATACATTTAAAAACAACACTGAGATGACTGTGTCTGACAGCAACATAACTTCTTTATCCATAGATGTACTTAATTCTTAAACAGCTAACGTGTGTTTCGCTCACAATGCGCTTCTTCAGGGCTGTTACAAACATAGAAAATATATGCATGAGTACATTTCATAGGAATACAACTTTATGTACTATTCAGCCATGCATTTATAAGTAATACAGTAATTAATGAAAACTGAAAAACCCTACTGATTTTAATTTAAACCAAACACAATTGCATACCACAATCTCTCTCTCTCTCTCTCTCTCTCTCTCTCTCTCTCTCCTCTCTCTCTCTCTCTCTCTCTCTCTCTCTCTCTCTCTCTCTCTCTCTTCTCTCTCTCTCTCTCTCTCTCTCTCTCTCTCTCTCTCTCTCTCTCTCTCTCTCTCTCTCTCTCTCTCTCTCTCTCTCTCTCTCTCTCTCTCTCTCTCTCTATATATATATATATATATATATATATATATATATATATATATATATATATATATATATATATATTCAACGTATTTGTACAATCAATAATACAACTTTAAATTATTTATGTCAAAGTCCCCGTCATGCATTATTTCGTTAAATACGGGCTCAATGTTTATATGTTGCCAACACACATCTCATTGTACCAATGCGTACTGTGCCTTTAAATTGTTTAAATCAGGCTGGAGGTTTAACTTTGTGTTGCACGTGTGGTAGGTGTGGCCCATAGGAGGGGTCAGAACTGCAATTATAAAAGTATTCCCGTAACAAGAATGTGGTGTGTGAACAAGAGTACATCTGTACTCGAAACGTTGCATTTTTGAAAGGCACTGAATAAAACAACTTGCCTGGACAACGTGGGGTCTGCCTCTTCTTTCGCCGCTCGTGTGTGGAGGTTTGAAGATTACGTTTATATTAATGCGGATGCTGGCTGTCTCCGCTGGCGGCACCCCCTCCTCCAAAGCGGCTTTCATTTCAACAACCAACTACGGACGCAAATTCCGAAAAGGAATACAACAGTGAAAGTTCCCTGATTCAAGACACACGGACTGCGCGCAAATTCTGACACCGTGGGATGCCAGTTTCAACACCGGTCACCGCGATATCCTGGGTGGGCGTACACCGTTTCATCTAATCACTTCAGGTGAGGAGGCAGCGTTTTTTCCGAAGGCGGCGTGCAAACGCGAAGGGTGCTAAAAGTGTTTCACCCTTTCACCAAAAGACAATTGTGTGCAACATAAACTTTCAAAAACTACACCACTCGACTGCCTTGCCAGGCGTCATGGCAGCCAGTCTAGAAACGGAGCGGGAAGCGGCAGCTGACGCCCTGTTTGCACAAGTGCCACGAGGAATAGGCAGCAAACAAACGCAAGCCAGCGCCGCCACCACAGACAGTCAAGATGTCAAAAAAATGCTGAATTTGTTGGAAAAGAAATCTCGTTCCGAGAACTAAATGGTGGGAGCACAAATAATTAACTAAATACGAGGAGGCTGGACGAGTCCCGAGAGGGTTGCGCATAATGCTGGCTCCAAGTTTCACGGACCCCAATCCTAACATGCTTCGTGAATGGGGGGAATTGAACTTGGGAGCGTCCATGAATTTAATCAGGCTGTTAATCAAATACGCAATTCTGGACCGTGCTGTTCTTTTGGACGACATTTTGAAGTTGAACACGGATTTGGATGCTTTCACTGACACTGAAACTCAAGCAGTGATTGCTAAGGGGCGAAAAGACATCAGCGAGCGTCTCAAAAAACATGAGGACAAAATTAAGTTGCGAACTTGTTGATTTTGCGTAAGAGATCTCAATGATTACGAGACAGGTCAAATATATACGTTTGCTCGTAAATATGATCAGGCTAAAAAGCAGCGGCAAATTCAAAAAATGACTTTAAAAACACACACAAGAGGCACAGTCTGACCGAGCTGCAACATCGGAAAATCATGAAACATCAACAACAGAAACCACTTCGCTTGCTAGTACCTCTAGTACATGCGGCTCATTGTCAAGTCTACTGGAGGACAATCCGCAACATGCTGTCCTTGACCTAGCGGAGGAAATTGATTTTTTGGTCGAGGCTCAACTGCAATCGCTAGGTCCGCGGACACGATCTCGCAATGCAGGAAGAGGAAAAACACAAGGCGGAGGGCAAGAAGAAAACGTGCAAAAACCAACGCAGCCGCCAAAAAAGAAGTGGTTCAAAAAGAAAAACAAAAAACAATGATTGATGCAAGTACTATTATCAATCTATCTGATTTGACATTAACCACAGCTGAGCAACAAATTCTCAAGTTGGGTCTCAACTTTTGTCCAGAGAGCTCTTTAAATTATACAAACACTAGGGCTGATGTCTATTTATACATTCGTAAATTAAAACAAGAAATTCTACGCTATCAAATCTAAACCCAACTTGAATGAGTCAGTCACCACAGTCAGTCAGTCAGTCAGAATATCTTTATTCGACTTAATCAAAGTCATACAAAGAAGCAAAAGCAATAAAACATAACATAAAAAGCATAATTAGAATTCCTAGCATCTAAAAAACATCAAGCTCGATGTACATTATAAATACTATTTACACAATTTAAAAAGATACATTTATATATACGACAATACACATAATCTCATTACGATTAATAATCTTCTAGGGTGGAGATTGGCCGACAGCTTTCGCCCTTGCAGCGGCGACTAAAAATTTGCAAGACTAAATGCAGTGCGTGGATTTGTCATAAGCTGTAAATAGAGCAGCGCGGGGCGCACCTGTGTAAACCCTGCATCTTTAAGTATGGGGAGCAAATATTTTTTCCTCTGCTCATGATATAAACTACAAAACATGACAAAATGCATTGTGTCCTGCACAGAGAAATGGAACTGCAAGGGGCGGCTAATTCTGGCTTCTGCCATCCCTTAAAAGAACCTAGGTGAAAATGAATAAGATTAAACCTGAGTTTAGTTAATAAGAACCTATGGTAAGGAATTGTTACAAAACGAAGATAAGGAGCCAGATAAGGATCGCTAACCAATAGGTAGTGAGCCCTAACTGCAGGTTTCTGCAGCTCAACTACCTCGCGGCATGCTTCCTTCCTTTCTTTGAAGGCCTTTTTTGTATAAGCTATGTCCAGAGCCCTAATTTTCTCTGGGCAGCGGAAAAGTTCTGGGCGACCCAATTCTATGAAGGATTTACTTAGATAGGCCAACCAAGGGATTTTACTATAGTTATCCAATGATAGGACATCCCTCAAAATTTTGTGATTCAGTGGAAGTTCGGCATTTAACCACATTTTCAACCACAAGATCAAGGGTGCTACGCTTAATGAATCCGACAGATATGGCAAGCCAACCTCCTTGTGGATTGAATAGGTTGGGGTTGATTGGGGGACAGAAAGAAGAGATCTTATGAATCCGTTTTCTGCTCTCTGAATGGGGTCAAGGTTTACATAACCCCACAGAGGAGATCCATATGAGGCAATGGCAACAGGTTTACTTTTATATATCTTCAACATTGCTTCCATAGGCCTGGCACCCAGCTTGCCAGCAAAACCCAAGAGTGCAGAGGCAGATCTAGTGACTGCCAGCCTCTTTGCACTTATCTGTGGACCCCAGGTGCCTTTTTGATCAAACAACACACCCAGATAAGGAAATGTGATTACCTCGGACACAGGGACCCCACTACAAAAGAATGATTTATGTCTTCTCTTCAAACACTCTCGGCCCATAACCATTGTATGGGATTTGGACGCGTTGACCTTTAGGTCCAGGTTTTCCATAAAGGAACCAAAGGAATTAAGAAGAACCTGCAGGCCAACACCAGTGCGGGCGATCAACACGGCGTCGTCCGCGTACAGGAGTGCCGGGATATGGGCATCCCCTGCTCGTGGGACGTCCGTGCCCGAGCCCCGCAGGTGCGCCCCCAGGCCGTTAATATAGATGGTAAAAAGCGTGGGGGCCAAAATGCAACCTTGCCGTACCCCTTTCAGGGATTTAAATAAAGGAGTACACCTGCCATTGTTGGACACTCGAACGGCTGCAAGAAGCTCCTGGTGCAGTGAGGCCATAAACATAACCAGGGCTTCATCGATTCCCAAATCCAACAGGATCGACCATAGTTTGGACCTATTAACGAGGTCGAAGGCCGACGAAAGGTCCATAAATGCCAAATACACTGAACCCTCCTTAGCCAAAGTGTATTTAGAGATGAGTAGATACAGATTAATGCATTGCTCGATCGTGCCTTTACTCTCTCTGAAGCCATATTGCAGTTTGCACAGCCCACCACATCCCTCGACATTCTCCCTCAACCTAGATAAAAGGACTCTTCCCAGAATTTTTACAGTTGAGTCCAAAAGGGATATAGGCCTATAGAATGCTGGGTCGTCCCGCTGACCTTTGTTTTTGTAAATGGGGACGATGGTGGATTTAGCCCATGAAGCAGGTGCTGAATTAAAATTAACTGCGTTAAACACGTTGGACAACACCCTCGACCACATTTTAGGAGAAAACATAAAAAAGTCGGCCGGAACTCCGTCCGGGCCGGGTGCCTTGTGTTTGGTGGTTTCCGCGAGTGCCTTTTCTACTTCTTGGGGATTAAAGACAATAGGGTGTACGGTCCCGCTAAGCAATGAACCCCTGTTAAAGTCCTCATCAACTACATCACCCCCATATACGTTTTTAAAAAAAGACAACCATTTTTCCTCAGTAATCACACAGTCCATTGGTAAATTGCTATCCTCCGAGAAAAGGGGCTGCTTGATAATTTCCCAGAATCTTCTGCTGTCCTTCAGCACCGCCGCTGAGAGAAGGTCATCCCATGTTTCACGTTTTATGAATTCTTTGCGGCTCTTTACAGCGGTCTTATAAATTTTCCTTAACCTCGCGATTTCCTCTTTTACCCTCGGAACAATTTTTAGAGCCGCCAGCAAATCTCTGTGAGCCTTCGAACATGTAGAATCAAACCATCGCTTGTGACCCTGAATTCCCCGAAGAGGTTTAGCTAAAAGATCGTTGGAGACCTGTACACATAATTCCTCATAAACTGATACCATAAGGCTCCCTTGGGTGTCAGGGTTCTGACACAGCTCAACCTGGGTTTTAATCTTAGGAAAGCATTTTTTGTAGAAATTGTCCGGGATCACCTTCGCCCATTTTACTCTTCTTTCTTGGTCTGTGGTCCTCAATGAATGGGCTGATTTTACAATTGATGGTGCTGCTCCCATATGACTACCCCACGCCACTTCAAGTAGGACTGGGTTATGGTCACTGAAGTGGGTTGCTACCGTACTATATGCGGTGGTAAGGGTTAAGATGCCAAGAGAAACAAAGATATAGTCTATCACAGACCCATGCTGGCCGCCGGTGAAAGTTGGCATTCTCAGACCGAAGTTGGGTTCATAAAGATTATAGGTAGCAAGTAGGTCTTCAAGCTCCTGACCCTCTGCCGAATGTTCAAAGTGAGGCACTACTGACGCAGCATCATCATCTTCCCATGCTCCTCTTCCCTTACAGGCTAGATTACATAAATGTAAATTAAAATCACCTAGTAAAATTGACTCAGATGCAAATGAGATATTCTGTAAGACTGAATTTAAAATACTATCTAAACTGGCAATATTACGACCGTCATAGACGCTGTTACCAGAATTATAGAAGTTAACATATAAGGTCCTACTGGTTTTATTGATGACCCTTTCGACAACCAATATATTATCAGAATCGGACCTGATCTGCCTATAACTTCCTTTTAAGTCCAAGGCGAATAAGAGCGCCAAACCGCCTTTGGCCCTACCCGTTCTACTAGGGACAGCAGGTCTTATAAAGCTGGTATACCCGTCCCACCAGATATTATTAGATGTGTCCCAAGTTTCTTGCAGCGCAATGATGTGGTACTTTGAGATAAAGCTCAACCATAAAGGGTCCTGGCGTTTGGTGTTTAAGCCTGCCACATTCCAGCTTATAATTTTACATGACTCCATAATAGTCATAGACTTGCTACCACTCGCTGAGTCTCCTTCCGCTATTGCTTGTGCTATTGGAGCCTCGATTGAATTCGCGTGACGCCAACGCTGTGTCATTTCTCTAGTCATACCCATGTTAATGCCAGCCTCAGTCCCAAATGAGATTATTTGCTGACCTGGGATGATGGATGGTTGAGGCTCAGTGACAACGTTAAACATATGGAGACTATGGGGATCATCAGTACTAAAGCCCTCGCTACGCGAGTTTAAATTGATCGAACCTGCATTATTTTGGTCAGTTCCTGGTTCAAGTCAATCGCAGGTGTTGAGGTCAGATAAGGGGCCAAACCTGTTACCTGTGGTAAAGCCCCAAGCAGATGGAGTAGCTAACTGAGCCTGACCAGCGTGAGCTAAATTCCACAGGGGATGTGGGGTGATTGGGTGGACCAAAGACGGGTCCATTCTCTGCCACCGTGTTGGCCTAATGCCCCGTGCACTATGATCATACCCTGGTGCGCCGTTCCCCCACCCGTTTGTTCCCAACATCTCCGGGTGAGCCGGCTGAATATTTCGCTCATACGAGTAAATGGGTCTTCCTGACACTTGCTGTACTACCGGCAGGAACCGGTCATTTGCATGTCGCGAGCCCATGGCCCCTCCCCAGCTACTATTATTCCTATACTTATTATGCCTATTGGTATTAGGTAAAGTAGCGGATTGAGACTCATTATTGAAGAATCTGAGAGTTAGTGGAACTATAGAGCCATTGCGCTTCTGAGGTGGGAAGACATTGTTCAAGATTTCAGGAAGGACCTCGGCATTAGTAAAATTTATAATAACACAATCGCCTTGGAACTTTTTCGGCTTGCTGCCAATCCAGGGTACCCTCCTAGTCAAAACTATGTCTCCTGCCAATTTATCAAACCCTTCTTGCGCCATGTACATATTATTTGAAAGCCAGTGTAAGGCTTTATCTTTGAGATCCTGGTTGGACTCTGATTTGTCTTGTGGCAGAACTGGAACATTAGCCAGCACCAAAACTACCGGTGAGGCTTCTACGATAAATTGAACTGGGCTAACCTCTTGATGACTAACCACTATTGCTTCAGTGGGGATGGTATGAGGGACCCCAGTTACGCCGTTCTGATCCGGGACAGTTACAGATAATGATGAGGGTGGGGGTAACAACCCTTGTTGGGTGGACTGTGTGTTACTGTCGGTAGAAGGGGCCTCCTCATCCGTAGATATTAAATCTGCGACAAGGGAAGATAAATTCTCTAGCTCCTTAGTCAAGTTACTATGAACCCCTCCCAGCTTTCTAACTTCAGCAGTTAATTTGTCCACTTTCCCGATCAGGGGCTTAATAATGGTCTTAATTTTAATATCTATCATGTCTTGCATCCTGTTAAAGAGATCATCGTCAGTGATGCGCTTAGACTCAAGGTCGACCTCGTAATCTGCGTGTTTGCTCATCCGTCTGGAAGGAGGGGTAGCAGGCAGTCACCACAGGGGCAACCAATGAAGCTGTCGCATCTCCAATGGTTCCAGCAAGCGACACCAGAACCCTCATCACGCTATGCAATTTGAATAGCGGAGTATCCCCACAATCATCTAATATGGAACTTCCAGATACGCAGAGTGAATTGCGTGAGATTGATGTTCCACAGAAAGGTGCTGGAGAGAGCCCGTTCAAACCTAAGAGCAAATTTGTCCCCGTCATGCCAAAGGACGCGGTTGACATTTACCATGACTGCATTATTGAGGATCTGAAGAAACTAAAACAAATTCATATCAAGAAAAACATGTCCAGTTCCCAAACTAAACAATACAACAATTTAATGACCAAATTGTCCAAGAATCAAGAAATCATCGTGAACTCTTCCGATAAAGGAGGTAATATTGTGCTGTGGCAAAAAGACCAATACATCGTAGAAGCCAAACGACAATTAGAAAACGCCAATTGTTATGTAAGGAGCAACGGCGTTCAGTACAAGCACGCCAAGGACAACATTAAAAAGCAGCTGTTATCTTACAAAAGGAACAATCTAATTACAGCTACCGAATGTGCTTTTCTATTGGTGGAACATCCAGTCATGCCACATATGTATCTAATTCCTAAGGTACATAAAATGCAAGATCCAACTCCGGGGAGACCCATTATCTCGGCAATCAGAAGCATGGGTGAGAACATTTCACGTTATATGGACTTTTATTTACAGGAACATGTCCAATCATTGCCCAGTTATATCAAAGATACGGGGGACTTCTTGTCCAAACTGGAATCAATACAATGGCACGAGAACTGGTGCATTATCACTCTGGACATCGAGTCCTTGTATACCTGTATCGAACACACTCGGGGAATTGAAGGGATCAAGCACTTTTTGGGACGTAAATCCTGTATGTATTACAGTCATAACAAAATGATATGTAATTTGGTACAATGGTGTCTGGATAACAATTATTTTATGTTTGGAAAGGACATTTGGAGACAAATACGCGGTGTGGCCATGGGATCCTGCTTCTCCCCCAGCTACGAGTGCTTGCACGTGGGGCTGTGGGAGGAGCAGGAACTAATTGGCATTCCAGGTTTTGAACGCATCAAGCATTGGATGCGTTTTATTGACGATGTGTTTTGTATATGGGAGGGTGATGTGGAAAGTGCTCAGTTATTTGTCAATGCACTCAACATCAATCATTTCAATTTATTTTTCACATCCAATATCAGTACCACAACTTCTGAATTTCTTGACGTTCGCATTAACATCAATGGCACTGTTATTGGCACTTCCCTACACAGGAAACCCACTGCTGGCAACATCATATTACATGCCAGCAGTGGTCACCCAAAGCATGTCATCAATAGTATCCCTCTTGGTGAATTGTTGCACTTAAAAAGAATATGTAACACACAAGAGAAGTTTGAGGAGGGTGCTGCTGCTATGTTAGCTAGACTTCAAGCAAGAGGATATAGCAAGGGCTGTCTAGCTAATGCTTTGCAAAAGAGTCGAGAAAGATCAAGAGTCTCTTTGCTGACACCCAAACACTGGGCAGTCTTAAAAACTGATGGTGTTCTACGTGACATCACTCCAGACAGACCCGTGATCACATTCAGGCGTGCATACAGTATGCACAGCAAACTGGTCAAATCCAGTCCTGAATTACCCGCAGTTAACCAATGGTTGGGAGGTAAAGGCTTTCACAAATGTTCCTCTTGCCGAGCCTGCAAATTTGGACAGAACACGACTCATTATCTTACTCCGTTCTCTGACATCGAAGTTCCAATTCTTGGCAATTACAACTGCCGAACGGAGTTTGCTATTTACGTCTTAACATGCACCTGCGGTCTGCGCTATGTAGGCAGCACCGGTGCCCAGGTGCATGTTAGAATATTGCAGCACCTTCGTGCCATTGTTAATCACGACAGTGCTTATCCGGTGGCGCGCCACTTCAACAGCAGGCACAACAGGAATCTGTTGTGCCTATCATATTATGTCATCGACGCTGTTGCTCCTCTTAGGCGCAGTGGCGATCGTGATAAATTATTACGCCGACTGGAAACGCGATATATTATCAGGCTCGACGGCAAACAGCCCAACGGGTTGAATGCGACAGAGGACCTGTACAACTTTCTGTAGGAACAGTGATCCAACACCCTTAGTCCGCATCCAACAATTGCATTGTAAATTTGGCTCTCCAGCTGTTACACCACCACAGCGAAGTATATTCATCCACATATATCCTAAACTGTATATAATTCCTGGTAATGCACCTATTTTAGGTGATCTGCAGTCCGATTTTCGTTTCTGAACTGGCCGGTCAGGGCTCTGAGCAGGGCAGTCTTTTAACAAATCACTGGTTTAAAAATGTCTTTAGGTGGTTCAATTTCACTGTGAATACATTTGAGCACTTGAATTTATGTTTTGCACATATAAAAACATCCTTTTTGTAAATAGTCCTTAATATTTATGTAGTATAAAGTTTATAATGTATAAATTTTAAATAAGTATATAGGACTGTAGCTCAATTTCATAGTCTAACACTTAGGTGCTTTCTAATGAGATATTTTTGTTTTTTTCCACAAAGTTTTGCCAAAGTTCTGTATCAATTTAATAATGGCACTGTGTTTATATTCAACATTAAAACCCACATATAATGTTTTACGTAAATAATTTGGGTATGTTCTATTTTTGGGTGTTATTTGACTGAGAATTGAATTATGCATTCATGCATCGCATTTCAATAACTTTATTTGTAACTTTATACAAAATGCATTCAAGCAGTTATGTTATGTTTACAATTCAACGTATTTGTACAATCAATAATACAACTTTTCATTATTTATGTCAAAGTCCCCGTCATGCATTATTTTGTTAAATACGGGCTCAATGTTTATATGTTGCCAACACACATCTCATTGTACCAATGCGTACTGTGCCTTTAAATTGTTTAAATCAGGCTGGAGGTTTAACTTTGTGTAGCACGTGTGGTAGGTGTGGCCCATAGGAGGGGTCAGAACTGCAATTATAAAAGTATTCCCGTAACAAGAATGTGGTGTGTGAACAAGAGTACATCTGTACTCGAAACGTTGCATTTTTGAAAGGCACTGAATAAAACAACTTGCCTGGACAACGTGGGGTCTGCCTCTTCTTTCGCCGCTCGTGTGTGGAGGTTTGAAGATTACGTATATATATATCCACGGCTTTATTTTCAAAACGTGAGAACAATCACGCATGTATCAGATAAACTCCCTATTTGGAAAGAACACCCTTCCAATATGGTGCCCACAGTGGCCACAATAGGGTGTAGTCCTATGTTTATGTTAATGTCTTAAAACTTTGTTTATTTTAATGGGTTGCATGATACTGACCAGTGACACACTGACGAAGGCTCACGCCGAAACGCGTCTGTGCTTACCCATTCCCCCTGATTAAAGTTTTTTGCTTGATCCTTGGACTGCGAGTGCTGCATTCTTCCTGTGCAACTAGGAGTTTTGAGCGACAATACATATATATATATATATATATATATATATATTCAACAGGATTCCCCGATGTCGGTGAGGTGTGGAGTCGCAAAAGAATGGAATCGTTAATTCGTTGTGGTCAGGAAACTTATTTTATTCTATCAATCCAAGGGTTGTTTTTGTTTTGATACCCCTTGGATTTATGAAAGGTTGTTTTTGTTTTGATACCCCTTGGATTGATGGAATAAAATAAGTTTCCTGACCACAACGAATTAACGATTCCATTCTTTTGCGACTCCACACCTCCCCGACATCCGGGAATCCTGTTGAAATTGTTAGCGGTTGGGCTCAACTGCAGGAGTAACGCGGCCAAAAAAGCAAGTGGCGCCTAACGGGAGAGGAAGGGAGCCATACGGTAGATGATATAGATAGATAGATAGATATATATATATAGGGGAGAGAGGAGGCGGCATTGCGCTGCCTGATAAGGGCTCATTTGAAGGTAATGGCCGGAACATTATACCCAGGAACCCTGTGGTGGAATGCAGGAAGCGCCAAGCAATTGGGGGCACGAAAGTGAGTCTGTTGTCCCATACACTGGTATACGGGACCTCGTGGACTGCAGGTTCCATCAGGCAGTGCGCCTGGGAGGTGCAACGCTGTTACTACACTCACCTGGAGGAGGAGGAGCCAAGGGACTGCTGATATTGAAGTGGTCTCTGGAGCGCTTGAAATTTTGTTTTCTTGTGGAACTGGCACTGATGACGGCCAATGTGGGCCAGAAACGCGTCTGCCATGGCGTTTCACAAACTTCAGGAAGCAACTGCATAATTGCCAAATAAATCCTTCATTTGAGCCCGGAGCATGTGTCTCGCTGATTTCTAAAGAGGTCAGCATTGGTTCTCTATATATATATATATATATATATATATATATATATATATATATATATATATATATATATATATATATATATATATATATATATATATATATATATATATATATATATATATATATATATATATATATATATATATATATATATAAAATCACAAATTGAACATTTTCCTCATTGACATGACACTAGTTATAAGTTAGGATATTGATTTGGAATTGCCTGTCTGAATCGTGTGATTGTTTAATGGATTATAGAATCTTTTGGATTGAGGCTGCACCCTCTAAATTAATAATTTAAAAACGCACAATTTAATAATCTCTTGTGCTCCCACATGCGGTGTGTTGGGTTTCTATGAGCGGCAGCATTGAACAAGCCAATAGGTCTCGCCTTTTTACCTAAATGGCTTGCCATGGTTTTTCTCCGATGATCTGCAGTATTGGCAAAAATAAAAAATAATCTGAAAACGATTGGAATGATGAGCGTGCCAATGCCATGTGTACACATCATGATACTATTATGGCCAAGAAGGTTGACCTACGTGCCCTTGCATCACCATGCATGTGCACCCATACAACATCAAATTGCATTTTCATTTCGGTTTTATTTCCTATTGCAAGATAGTAGACTCCACTTGGAGGGATTGTAAATAAAAAAAAAAAGCTTTCAAAAGGTGCACAAAAAACGCTTTTGAAAACAAAGTATCAGCCACCAAATGAGAGCTGCCAAGCCATCCACAAATGATTTTTTTTTTTAAAGGATAGTGACAGAAGGAGAGCAATGGTGGAGCTGGTGGGGTGTGAAGTAAATGTGTGGCGTCTAATCTAAGTGTGTATGGGTAGAAACTGAGGTGCTTGAGACAGGGTTATAAATAAAAAGCAAAGCAAACAGGGTGGGGGAGACAAGTTGTGGGTGGTGGAGGAGGGGCAACACACAGCACCTGTTTACGGGGCTAAATTTCAGGTGGAGAGCAGCAAGTGAGGAAGAGTCAGAAAACACATTCATTCTAATGGGAGTACTAAAAGAAAAAAAAGGTAGTACCCTAAGTGTGAGCAGTGGAAGGTTACAAGTCGTACAGTAAAAATAATGGTAAAAAAAATTTCTCCAGGAGATAGAAAAACGCGAGCATTGGCAAAGCGAATAAATAGGTCTAGCCTATGAAAGAGCTACTGGCTTTGCCAATGTGTTTTAGCCATGTTGTACTTCAGTGTGTCTGCTGTGCAGCATGGCTAAAGGTTAGTGGCGTGGCGTATCGTATAAGGGTTTAGAGTTCCGGGTCATAGAGTGGAATAAAGTGTCCTAGAGTGTAGTGGCTTGATGTAGAGTCAGTGTAGTGGTGCACAGTGGAATGGCATACAGTGTATCAGAGTGGCCTAAAGTGTAGTCGCGTAAAGTGGAGTAGAGTGTCAAAGTGTTGTGGAGTACAATGACAGAGTGTTTAAGAGGAAAGTAAAGTGTCATAAAGTGGAGGGACATAGAGTAGATTAAAATGTCATAGAGTGGAGTAGAATAAGTGGAGTGGTGTAGCATTGACTGGAGTAAAGTGTCAATGGAGTGTTGCATCATAGATTGGAGTATGCATGGTGTGTTAGGATAATGCCATTACGGACAACACATTTTCAATTTAAATTACCTTGTCCATTTGCACATATGGCTTTACTGATCAAACTATACAGCACACAAGCTATAATATTTGGAAAATGCATCACCTAATGTAATGATTTGTTTTAATCCGATTAAAATATTGCCTTCCACCACACTTGCGAATTACAAAAGAATGTGCTTCATTTTTACTTTCCTAATTCTGATATATCCTGAAATATTTGCACAGTTCATTTACACCCATTTACATTTTTGTTGTGTGCGAGAAAGAAAACTTTTCTTTCTCAGTGCCAGCAAGATTGTCACACAGATACTCTCATTTTTGAAGTCCGAGAAAGTAGAGTAAGCACAAAGCTTGCTCAGAAGACAGAGCCTGACATTTAACCCCCCTGTGTTTGAAGGCACAGCAAATGTAGCAAGATGGGAACAACATTTAAAGGCCTGTTTAGAGAAAGTGAGGACTTGTGCAAGAATATAAAGGAGCGATGGTGCACAACTTTGCACCACTGTAGGGACGAAAACATGCCGGACAGCCTAGAAAGAAATAAAGTGAGTAAAGAGAAAGCAAGAAAACGTGAGTTACAAAACACAAAGCCGGTGGTAAGCAGTAGGCGGACTGTTCCCAAGGAAGCTTTCTTAAGGCCCACAAGAAGTCTTTTCACAACCAGACCACTGTGCGTTCCGCTAAAAATGTCTGCTTGGAAAGGCCGCCCATTGTGGGTTTTTGGGGCAATCTGTCAAGCTGAGAACACCGAAGTGTGAGCAATTTCCAGTGACTTAAACGGAAGCCTCAGCTGACAAAACGTTGCACTCCGTACAGTTGGAAGTTTAGTTAAAAAAAAAAAACACCAAAAAAGCGAATAGTTCTGTCTTGCGTTTTGAATCCTGACTGAAACATTTTAATAGACATTCTGCAGAGAAAAAATGCTTTCTGTATGCAGTGATTCTGAGATGCATAATGTAATATGTGACGATTCAGTGTTATTTTTAGATGTAAAAGAGTGTGCTTTACAATGCAAGACTTTCTTAGTAGGCGGAAAGATACTTCAAACAGCTAATAGCATTAGGTGAGAGGAATACTCCTTTGGGTGGAGCCATTTGTCACTCCTTGTAGGTTTTAAATAATTGGTAACGAAAGTGCTTGCAGATGGCTGTGCTATAAAGCTACCCCAAAAGATGCCTATATGGCACTCCCAATCAAGGAGTGGGAGGCAGGCTTATGTAGCTTGGCTCAGTGTAGTCCGCTCTGGAACAGTAGTTCGCAGACACACTTGGACATGTAGAGATTATTGTTAATTCTCCCAAACACCGGTGCCTTCACTTAAAACCTCACTGTACCTGCGATTGGATGAATAATCATATTTGTGTATTGGGAGCAGGTCTGTAAATTAACTTGTATCTGGGTGCAGAGAGGTGGGACGCAGTATCACAGATGGCAGTTTTGGTTGTAAGCGGTTAGATTTAAGGGTCAGAATTCTCATCTTAAAATGGCCCCCCTGCAGGATGTACATGGGCGCCTGGGCTTGTGATCAGTCCTGGAAAGTGTAGGGACTTCCTAGATATTATCTAATATGAAACTGCATGTGCTCCCTAATTATGAGAGTGCATGGAGCTTGTTCTGAAATAGAAAGTTGGACCTCCATAACTTTGCCTCTACAAAGAAGCGTGGTCATGCAAGGGTGCCTTGGGTTGTATGGTCGCTCTGAATCACAGGCAGCAAAGTCTGATTGTACCCCTTTGGTACTCAGTACTGAACCTTTGAAGAAATACAGTTTATTCGTTATTGTGCCCAAAGGATTTGCCTGGACTTAGATGTATATTCAAGGCCCAAGCCAGGTTGGAGAAATATAACTCCTTTTGGTGTGGCTGCCAAAGGGAGGTTAGACTAGGTTCACACTGCCAATCAGCATAGGGGTTGGTTTTAAATTTAGGTAGAGAGCCACTCACAATAGAGGGCATCCACTTAGACATTCTTTATTGGCAAGCTTGAGCAAACTACTTTAAGCTGGAAAGGATATGTATTCTTGTTCTAGTCTGGGGAGTGGAGGCGACCATATATATGTGTACATATTTGTGCAAAGCTGGCCCTTTAATTGGATGTCCCCATACTATGGTTGGGGCTTCTTCGGAAAAATCTTACCCCTTCGTTAATAGCACTCTTTTCTCGTTTTTAGGTCGAGCCTGGGCAGCGCACGCGCTGCTCTGCGAGGCATGCTGTATTGAGGTAGGGACTTGAAGCTCCACCCACTCTCCGCTCACATTTTTCATTGGCGTGTTTTCTTGTCCATTGTAAACTGTGGCTGTTTGTTGGTCAAAAGGCTATTAGTCCCTCCTTAGTACCGCCTTGACTCTTTTTGTAACCATGGCGACACCCCCGGTTAGGTGTGTTGTTTGGTAGGCTTTAATTTCAGCCTCCGAACACTATTTTCTCAAAAAGCGTTGTCATGCCTGCTGTTGCAGGTAGGACACGCTCTCTCCCAACGCTTTTTAAAAATGTTATAGGATGCATTTGCAATGCTATAGGTCTCGCATTTGCAAGAGTTTAAGCTATTGGCACTGTAAATAACAATGCCTTTTATCTGTTTTAACCCCTCCCGTGCTCATGACTAGCTCAGCTCGTCATGAGGCACGGTGGCGCTGTGCTCATGACAGCTGAGCTCATCATGACCCGCGCGGTGCTCACACGTGGGGATAATTCCCCTGCTGTGCTGAGCGTTCTATTGAAACGGGTGTGGTCATGACGAGCTCAGCTCGTCATGAGCACAGCCCCACCGTGTTACATGATGAGCCGAGCTCGTCACAAGCACGTGGCGCTGTTCACGCCCTCCCCTCCCCCAGCGCCGCGGGGGAATTAGCCCCACGGCAAAGGGATTAAAAACCGCACATAAATAAAAGGCATTGTTATTTACAATACCCATTGCTCAAACTCTCATAAATGTGAGACCTATTGCATTGCAAATGCTTGTTTTTCAAGCGGCACTATACGGATTTCAGCACAGGCCTATGTGGGGTGTTGGTCATTTGCATGAATATACCAAGAAGACCATACTCTTTACATTAAAGATTTGCGTCTGTCAGATAGTCACCCCAAAGACCCGGGATAAACGAAGGAATGCATTTCGTCCCTCCCATCCAGCCTAGTGTGCATCTTTTTCAGATACCGCTTTATGGCTGGCATCTCGCAGGTCTTTAGAGTCAGACCCCATTGTGTAAAGACAACTCCTGGGAAAGAGGTGGGCATTTAGGGGGAACATCAGAAGGCAGGAAGAAGTATTGGGCATCTTGCACCATACATTCAATAACCTGCATTTTCACAGGTTACAGCCTAAGAAAATAGAGATTCCAGGGGGGGTAAGGTAAGCTTGTTCAGTTTTCTGGATGTACGATCAAATGTTTCTTTATCAACCCAAGGAGCAGGTGCCTGCATTGGTTTAGTACTGCGAGATTTAAATCGGGTTAAGTCATCCGTGAGGAAACCTCAGTTTCTGACTGTGTGATTATAGAAGTTTTCTCCTGGATTAGACAAAATTGTGGGGTTAAGTGTGAGGAAGAGCCTGGAACTGGTGCCAAGTACCACATCCGTCTGATCAAAATCCCATTAGAGCTTGTGTAATCGCATCCAGAAATATATGGCTTTTAAACAGTATCATGCATTGTGCCTTAAAGTTTCAGGTAAACGAAATTCTAAATCACTCAATATCTCGTATATTCTTGTGAAAATAGGAGCCCAGGTGCCAGTCTATGAAATAACAATTGTCCAATGCATGCAATGATGGCGCTGAGTGCGGTGGCATGAAAAACAACCACTTATCAAGTGATTCTTAGGGGAGCACTCGCTTGGATCCTGAGGATATTTTGATTTACAATCTGCAAGAAAACAACATGCCATTGAATACATTTTTGGTGTTGAAGGTAGAGCGAGCTTCCGTTTCATGTTCTTACATAGATTGCTTCTCTGAGTAATACTGCAGAAGATATCTGTGAACCCAGAGAATCACGGGTATGAAAAATGAACGACTAACTCGGTTTTTCATCCTTCTGATGTTGAACAAAATGAGTTCCTAGAAGCCTCCACTGAAGCAATGCCATTTGAGAACTGCCATCTAGTCGAGGAACTGATGTGCATGTTGTTTTGTGAAGGGCGTGTTTTATGTTGAGCATTAAAGAGTAGAGAGTTAAAGATTGTAGTGAAATCAGATATGAGGCAATGTACTTTAGACGTTTTGTGTACAGTGAGGTCATTTAGAAAGGCTGTTGGCGTTGTTCAAGATGCCAATTCTTTCCTGTTGCACATATTTCAAGCTGCCATTTTTATGGGACTAGTGGCATGCCATTATCATGACAAAAGCCGGGCTGTAGGACGGTCTCTAACACAGATCAAGGAGTGCCTATCTGATATTCAATAAAGCCAGTTAAAGTAAGTGTAGAGTGAATATAAATGGAAAGTAGTTACAGATTCAGTTATCCTTTAAATTGTGCAGTGGATTTGGCCCTCCTGGATGGAATGAAATGAAATACCTGCATTTGTAAAGCGCACAGCTACCTCCGTAGAGGTGTCCCGGCGCTGGGGGCCGCTGGGAAGATTAAGCGAGCTATTGCGCAGAGTTACATTTATTTTATTTATAAAGTTTTATATAGTGTGAACTTGATCCCAAAGGATATCAGAGCGCTTTACAATTGGTGCTGGGCTAACCTGCCTCCTGGGATGGAACCGTGAACCCCGTGGTCTGGAGTCAGGCACCCTGGCCACTGCGCCACACCTCTTCCACTCAGGCACTGCGACGGGCCACCCTGGCTGTGGGATTTTCAGTGTGCTCTGCACCTTTTAGTAGTGTTGGTTGTAGAGGCTGCACGTCCTTCACTCTTTTTGAAGTTCTCCTGTGGTGTTAGGCCATTAGCTTGATTATAAACCACTCTCCTTTTGGGAGCCGTATTGCCAAGGTCTCTTGCATCTGATCTGTTCCTTTCCTGCCCAACACCAGTGCTGGAGCAAATGACTTTGCCTGTACCTTGAGACAAATGGGACTGATGATAACTTCGTCAGGCCTTATCTAAGCACATGCACTTTAGTAGGACAAATACAATTCCAGTTTGTCACTCAGCTGCAACTCTAAAACCTAGAACCAAGTTGAGATCTGCATCTGCAGAGTAGATTCATCTTTGGTGGATTTAGGAGTGATCTTGGAATGTCTCTTGTGCGCCCTGCTATCAGTGGGTTTTCTGTGTTTGTGACATGGCCGAGAAGCATCTCTATTTACAAAGTGGTGGCCTAGTGTGAACTAATGCATTCACTCCTGTGACCTGTTTGGCCTCCTGCACACAGATTTGATTCCCAGGGGGTCCCCTCTGCCTTTCATCCTTCTACGCTCAATAAAATTAGTTCCACTCATTTGGCTAAAAATAAACGCCTCATCTGTTAGCAGCACCCAGAGACCTCCATTTGATGAATATGTGCTCCACAGAAACGCCTCTATTATGTTATCTTTGCACATTACTTTGACGCATTGTTTTGGTGACTGCTCTGATTACATATGTTAAGGTTTGTATAGTTTACAGTGTAATTGTTGCCATGGCCTTTATTTCTGCAAGTAAATGCTTGTACGCTCAGGGAGTGTGTATATAACTTGAGTTTTCCATTATTTCGTTTGATTGAGTCTGAGCTTTCCTAATACCGATCTGTTTTTTTGGGCTTGTGCAGCTCAGTAGATGCCACGAGATGGGGACATTTGGGCCGTGTTCTCCCGTCACTGCCCCTGCTACATTCACCAAATCTCTTCAGGTTGTGGCCTGCTATAGATAGGCTTGCATGGCTGTGTTGGTAATCTGCCTCAAATAGCGGATCATCTTTTGCACCCACTGACTAGGCAGGGTGTGAGTAATACTATTGGGCAGTGACCCGTTGATAGTGTTCTCGCCCTGCTTTGGAGGTCTGCCCTTGCTCACGTCTGATGGCGGAGATCTGCTGGTGTGAGGATTCACTCTTTATAATCCAGATGTTAAGCAGTGACTCTCTGATGGTTGACTGTAATCTTATCGTCTGGCAATGGCCAGCCGCTCATCGCCTGCCCAAGCTCAGACTTTGGTTGATGAGACATGGCGGAACCAGTTGCTTGTTTACGGATTGCCCAGGTGACCTCTCTGGACGTTGACTGCAGTATTGCCTTGTGGCACAGCAGGTTATGTAGAAATAATTGATTTTGTGAACTCATTAGCCTGAAGACCTCAACCGTCGGTCTGTGACCACCAAATCTGCAGGAGAACTAAATCTGCCCTGGAGATGGGAGTTTGCAAGTCATGGGGGACCCTGAGGTTTAAATTGGGGTAGGAGAAAGAGTTGCAGTGACAATAAATTCAACAAGGCCTTCAACTCTAAATGCTTTCTAGGCAGTCGAATTGGTCAGCAGTGGTCCAGACTTGTGGTTTGATCTTGATTAAAATGAACTTGGAATGATTCTTTCTACACTGCAGCCATTGTGTGGTTCCCTCAGGGGTCGGTGTTTTGGGTCACATGCTAAGAGGCTGTTGGTGGCTGTTTCTTTTCTTTTCCCCCCTGAGTCACCACTTTAAGAAAGCTGCAAAAAAGACCAATTTATTCTCTTACCACCTGAGCGACATTGTCTGGTTTGTGGTTAACAGCAGACTGAGCAGAAAAACCCTCCTGCACTCTTTTTTTTTTTTCCACCTCCCAACCCCGCCTCTCTACCACAGACTGCAAGTGGCTAAATCGAGCCATTAGTAATATCCCGGTGAATGCTTGAGGCTATTGTCTGGAAATCCAGACATGGGCAGGTTTTGTAGACTTGGCAATTATCCACCCCTCCACCTCCCCACCCCACCCCATTCCATATCAAGCAGCCCTTCAGGAACCTGTGGTCATTTATACACTCCGAGCAGGTATTCCAGGTATCCCTCAAGCTTTAACAGAGCCATCAAGCTTCCCAGTGCTCTGCATGAGTAGATCATCCAGCCCAGGACTTTACTTGGCATTCTGGGATTTGTGGTTCTGATTTTATGTAAATCCCAGAATGTGGTTTCCTGCCCAGACCGTGATCACCATTACTGTTTAAACATCCTGCCACAGTATATTTTGTTAACACATGGCTGAAAATGTGTGAGCCATGGCTCCTAAACCCTGGGAAATTCCTCAGAGTATCATTGTTGTTTTCTTTTTATTCTGTAGCTCAGCTGTGCCTCAATAGAAGGTGGCCAGCCTTGTAAAACGAGCATGGCCAAAGTCCCTAGGTCTCCCTTTTAAGATGTATTGGCTCTGCCAATGCCTTTTGTTCAAAATTAAAAATACAACTGCTGCCTGAAAGTGGCAGAGCGGAGGAGCAAAAAGTGATTTGCGTTAATTTGGCCTGATAGCTCTGGCATTACGACTGTGTGCTATTCCGACAAGACATTTTTGTCTCATGTAAGCGTGTTCTGTTGCCTTTGGGTATCGAGGCCCTGTATTTCTTGGCTTTGGGCCTATTGCTTGTGTCTTTGCCAGACTTGTTCACATCTTGCGCAGTAGCTTGTTTCCCCTCTAGGGTAGGTTTTTCCTTCGGTGGTGATCTCCAGCAGCCTCAACCTTTTCTGTGGGGAAACTGGTTCTACAGCTTGACTTTTTAGAGCATTGCATGCGTTGGAGTAGACAAAACCTAATGGGACAAAGTTGGATCCAGCCTTCTTGAGGTCCTCTTGGGTACTTCTCTCCAACCTTCCGTTTGATGCTTTGTCTGTTACTGCAGACACTGGGACACGCTCTTTGGGTGCCCGCGGCTGTGCTTTTCCATGGGCTTTCTAAGGAGGAGCAAATAATGCGTCTGATGCATTAACACACGTCCTAAAGCTGCAATATTGTAGCGAGATGACTTTACAATGTTTGAATGAAACTGCAAATATTTGTGCATCTTTGTGTTGATTTTCATTTTCAATGCCTCTGCTGCCCCAGTAGAATGAACTTCAGTTTGACTAACCAGTGTCCTCTAGATCTCCCCCCCCCCCCATTACTTACGTGCACTCGATAAAGCTTACACCAACCAGTTTCACCCAATCATCATCGAACTTTTGAAATTCATTCTCACCACCACCAGCATGTCTGGCATCTTCACTGTAATCCTTATTTAACTGGTTAGTTAGCACGTTTAGACCATGCCCTTTGTCGTGCACACTAAACTGAAAGGTGTAATTGATTTAGTAAGGGTCTTTCTTCGCCAGACCACAGAGCTTCTTGCCAATTTGAGTGCTGTGCTGCCAGTTAGTTTTAACCTTCATCCCATAGTCCACAAGCTCGTTTGCAAGTGCATAATTAATATCGCTATAATTTGGATGGCTGCACCCTGATGGGTTTTCTAGAGAGAACAATATATTACATATATACCATGTGAAGCCCTCTCCGGCGTACTTTTCTGGAGGACACACCTGTCCGGAACAGTTTGGTTACCCTGTATGACCTGTTATGTTTTGTGGTGCAATTCTATCATTTGTATGGCACAGTTGTACTTTTGGGCGCATGCGGAAAATAAATCTGTCCTATTCAGTCCAATCGTTGTAAATTGCTTTGTGGTGCTTGTGCAGGCTGAAGGACTTTGCTGTTTATTTCCTTCCAGTTGGGTGGTTGGTTGTCTGCTGCCGAGCCTGAGCAGGCGGTTCTCCTGAGCAGCTTGGTTAGCCAATTAAATAGCTTCCTTACAGTGTAGAACGGGTGTATGTCTAAGCTAGCTTGTGGTTGGTCTGGTATTGAAGGATCTGCCGCAACACCACACCCCTTTGACTCCTGATGATGATGATGCAGTATTTACCCGTTGACCCACCCTTATCCTCTCACCCCACCGTCTTCCCACCTTAGCATTTTGACACTTTGAGCTTTCAGTGGTATTGAGCACCATCCAAAAACCCATAACCTATATTCAAATTGATAATGTTAATTGCTTTGCTAAATGAAATGCTTCAGTGTACTATTTAGATGGGCCTAATATTCAGCACGTGTTTGCAAAAGAGGAATATGTATTTTCTACTGAACAAAATGTATTGCATATCTGAAAATAGCATTGCTCTTCTGTTCATTGAGATGATTTGGACAGCGCTAAATTGCAGACTTTACGGTATTTCAGAGTTATTTGAGATACTATGCAAAAATGGAAAAGCAAAGCAGTTTCACTAATCGGCGAATGTCTTGAGATAGTGCATGTGATGGTAAGTATCATAGGCTGCATTCTTTTCCTAGTGGTCCCAGTGGGCCTTGCAAGCCCCAGAGGTACCTGAAGGGCCAGGCTTGAGGTACTCGGAAGATCCACCTCTTTCATGTTACCTCAACAAAGCTACTGTTTGCCTGCTGATTGAAGAACATTGATGCCTCACAAAAACTGAAATTTACATTGGAATGTTGAAATTGAGATGCATCTTCATTTTATCCTTCAGCTGACGTGGAGGACCAATGGCCCCCTCAATGCTTTATCACACTTGTAAGTGGAGAACCACTGCTTTAGAAGAAAGATGGCACTGCACCTAGACGGATGGTACTGTGATGCCAAGCCCAGCAGGGTGGATCTGCACCTTGAAAAATGTTTCCTTGCTTGGAAGGATGGTGGCACACCCAAATGGATAGATCTGCACCTGGAAACACAAAACATGAACGGGTGGTACCTGACCCACTAGAATATACCTCTCTAGGAAGCATGGTGCCACATCCTTAAGTATAGTTTTGCATCTTGGGCCATGGCATTATTCTTAAATTCTAGAAGGCCGTGTTTTGTAAGAAATGTTTGCAAGCCTAGAAGCCATTACAAAACTACCTTTCCATTACTGTGGAGGAGGCCAGATTAAAGTCTATTGGCCAATCTGCAGCTGTATGTTCAGTGTACCTAATTATGTATTCTAATAGTCTTGATGTCTCAACCCCCTTCTCCACTTATAAAGGAACTAATTTGTACGGGATGACATCTGTCTGATGATGGCGAGTAAGTCTCTTTCAAAGATCTGTCTTTGGAATAAGGTTCTGTAGCGAAGAGGGTCTTCTTCCTTCAAGGCAGATTTGCGAGGTATGTGTGAATTAAAACGCTAATTAGACATCTTGAATTCTCACCAGATTTTAAACAGATGCAGCGCAGTGTTTGAAGTGTCTGAATTGATTAAATTAACCTTGGACCAGGGAGGCAAAGCAGTGTTGATTTCACTTTATCCCTGCGGCGTTTAACACTGTGTTACATGTGCTTCTTTTACAACGTATTGAACTTCTTGGGATTTGTGGTCCAGTTCTTGACTGGATTAAAACTTTAATTGCGAATAGAGGACAATCTGTATGGCTGGCCCACTCTTCCTATGGGTCTAAGCCAGTTTTGCTTGGGGTGCAAAAGGGCTCTTCCCTCAGTCCAACTCTTTAGAATGTCTATTTGGCCCCGCTAGCTCCTCTGGTACAATTGTTTGGCTTTAAGGTGGTGTCCTGTGGGGATGACACTCCACGCTTCCTCGACTTTGAGAGGGTGGCTGATGTTGCTTGCGGCCCTCTTAAGTCATGCCTTTCAGCTGTCTTTGAATGGCTTTATGTCAGCCACCATATCTATAGTATGGATATGTCTCAGATCCTTTTATTTGAGTCTATTCAAGATCAGTGGTGGGCAAGTTATTGGCTCGATAGGGCTCCACCTCCGCCCTAATCCTTGGTGGGTGCTAAAAATTTAGGGGTGAGATTTGACAACCTCTTATCTTTTCAGCCGCTGGTGTCAGTTGTGGTGGGAACTTGTTTTGGATTGCTTTGGACTTTAAAGAAATGTCTTTCTTCTTCCTCTGCTCTCTAGAAAGCTGGTGGTCCATGCTCTTATTACCTCTAGGTTGAACTATGATAATGTTTTGTATCTGGGTTTTCCTGAATATCTGATCCCTAGGTTCTGGGTCGTTCAAAATGCAGCCTCTCTGCTCACACTTATACTCCCTTGTCGTAGAACCCATGTCTCATTATTTGCGATAAATCCACTGGCTGCCTGAAAATAAGAATACTTTACAAATCACTAGTTTTGGACTACAGGTCCTATTTTATGGCTGGCCCTCAGTGCCTGGCAATTAGACAGCTCCACTAATCTCCTGCAAGAGTTCTGATTTCTTCTCCGTCATCTCTTGCTGTGGTTCCGATGATCAGGCATGCCAAAAGGCAAGTAGATGCTCCTTCTCTTATTTGGCCTTAAACGCATGTCATCATCTTTTGCTTGAGCTTTTTTTAATGAGCTCTGAGTCTGTTTTTAGGAAAAAGCTTAACACATGGTTATTTGCTTTGGCTTAATGTTATCCTCTATACTGTTAGTCTTCAGCGCCGGGGCACTCCTAGGAGCATCAATGTGCTTTACAAACATATTCTTTCAGTGTTTTACAACCAGGTATTTAGAGTATGAAAAAATAAGTTCTACACCCGAAGTGTGGACTCAGTTGGTGTGTTCAGTGGTTTATAATATTTCATTTAGTGGTCTCTGCTCTGTTAACTGCAACCTTTGCTCTAAAGTGTAGTCTAGCTTGAGGGACTCGGTATTGTGTTCCTGGTCACCTATTGTTGAGCTAATCCTGGGAGTATCCTTGTCCCTGGTTACATGTGACCGGAGAGTGCAGAGCTTTCTGGGCCAGTTTGGTGCAGTTTTACCCTCTGCTGCTTTGCATCTGCATTATGCAGTGACTGCTGCTGATAACTGTAAAGTTTCAAATCTCTTGTAGTAAATGGCTTAAAATCCCAACATGGAAGTCCAGCGTCTACCACGGATCAGTGTCGTCTTACGCGGTGTGAATCTCAAACATTTTACTGTAATGATTTCATAGAGTGTAAGATACGCAAAGTCTCCCAACCCACAACTCCACAAATGTTTTAAAATGTTGCAATGTTTGCAAGACTCATGAAGACTTAAAAAACCAAATGAAGAGGTCATTTTAGTACTCGCTTGCTGCAGCAAAATAAACCATCCCCCCTGCAGTAAATGTTTGAGCAGCGAGTGGAGTGCGGCTACTTGGCAGCAGCCCACTGTCCTCTGGCACTGTCCCCTACTCTGGGAGAGTCAACAGGTCTCTTCCCCAATGTTATTGTATTAAGCTCCCGCAACACAACCTGCCAACCCTCCCACCACTGTATCGCACATCTATTCGAGGAAGGGGTTCGAGCTTCCTGATACAGATGTCCTGTGGCAGAGCACTCCCGCCAACAGGGATTCCTGTGACAGGAAATCCAATGGGTCTTGCAGGGTTAATTCGTTTCCAGTGAAGTCTGAAAACCCCACCCTTCTTTTGCAGTTACAAATTTAGTTTGACTTCGCTGATGAAGGTTTTCCTTTCACCCGGTCATAAAAAAATGTTTCACTTGGTATGTGTTAGATTAAATCATGCAGTATTTTCCCCTTCAACCTCTGTCTGTCCCCCCAATCTCTGACTCGCCCAAAATCTTTCTGACTCCTGTGGACCTCCTTGCAAACCTCTTCCCTCTTTCCAATCCATCCAACTAACAGGTGCACATGTCCATCACTCCCAATAATATTTCAATCCATCTATTCGCATTTGTAGAGCGTGGCTACTCACCCGAGAGGGTATCCAGGCACTGAGCTCTTGATGGACTTAGTCAAAAAGCCATGTCTTGAGTCCCTTTCTGAATTCTGGCAGGGAGGATGTTGTTTGGAGGTGGAGGGGGAGGTTGTTCCAGGACTTGGCGGCGAGGTAGGAAAAGGATCTTCCTCCACTGTAGCTTCGGCGGATGCAGGAAGTGTGGGCAAGTGTGGAGGAGCGCAGGTGCCTGGAGGAATCCCATTTTCCCTTTACTGATACACTTCAATTAATCTATCCCTTTCAAATCAAAATTGAAATAGATGAGATCTAAAGAGCACAAACTTAACCCAACTAATCCAGAAGGTAAAAGAAATCACATATTACTAATCTACCTTTTTAACTCTAACCTTGGTTTCCAGAGTTGCGTGCTAATTGTCGCAAAGTTCTTCAACACCTCTAGAGTAGTAGTAAGCTATCTTGAAATGACAACATCACTCCCTGAGCCAGTTATTCCCTGAAAAGCTAATGCCATATCTATGTTTGAATATTAAGGGAGACCGTCGCTCTGTTTTGTAAGATGAATATTTTGTCACAAGTTAAGAGAAAAGTGATCCTAAGGCAGTTGGCACTAAGTAAAGCAAATGCCAACTGAGTAAATTAAAATATCCAGATATTGATTTCTGATTGAGCCTTTTTCTTAGATCTTCACTCCTAAGCAGAACTACTTCTAATGTAGAAAGAGCATTGCTAGGACAGCCCCTTCACTTATGCGTTATGTTCCCGTCAACGCCCCACCAGGAACCACAAGATATTGCAGTCCCATTGTGGCTGACTCTGGTTTATGTTTTGTTCGCTTTGTGTTGTTTTAGGATCCATCTGTAATTAGGCCTTACAGTGCATGCAGTCAGTAAACACAAGCACATGAGGCTATGTGAAGACACTACAGTAACAACCGCATTGAACATGTGCTTCACAAAGTGGGCCATTGACTTGTTTAGTCATTTTGGCATTGGTGTCAAGTGTAATTACAAGATTTGACAAATCAGGAGTACTTTGATCAGGTGAACGATGCAATAAGTGCCATAAAGTTGGACATTTTCAGACCGTTTGTAGAAATAAAAGCACTATTCTCATTCATACACTAGATACTGATAATTTCCGGGATCAAAGTACCCCTGATTAATCAAATCTTGTACTTACACTTTACACCAATGCCAATGTGACTAAACAAGAAAATGGCCCACTTTGTGAAGCACATGTTGGGGGTATCAAATTTCATATGATGGTTGATTCTGGAGCCCCTATTACGATAATTTCGGATATTCTCTTCAACAAAGCAATATAGGATAGAAGTCACCGGTCCTTTGGCGGAAAGGGACCTAAACTTTAACTGTGGACCCTGTGGACGAGCTGTTGACTGGGAGGGGTTGGAGTGTTTTACCCAGTCTTGAGAAACCCTGTAGCCCTCTGTAAGAGTGAAAAGAGAGGGACTACACTGCCCAGGGGACAGTATGAAATTGCAGTCCACTATGTCACCCTGCAAGTGACATGGTCAGCTGTAAACCTAGATGTACATCCAGTTTCTGGGGGTTAAAAATGCATCATATCCTCCTCCTACAATGAAAAACTCAAAGCGAAGCAAACTTCCAGTGACCAACAATTGAGGTATGTCGAAGACAACTTGTCTTAAGAAAGATGAGGATGAGGTCGGCAGTGGCATAGCACAAAATGATGGGCCCTTCCTGCAGAATGTGGAGAGGAGCCCCTCACTCACATATCTCACACAAATTAAGTTGCTTGGTGCTGAAAGCTGCCCCAGAAGGTTTGGGAACCCCCTCCACCTTAGGGGGCTGCATTACGCCCCAGTGAGCAATACATAAATGCAGCTACATTACAATAAATATAGAAGACGAAGCCTCCGATCTCAGCCCTTTCCGTGTAGTTTAATTCTGGATAAGCGCCAGGCTTCTTAAGTTGACTTTCTAAAAGCCTCCTCTGCTTCCTCAGCTTCGCCAGGAAGCTGGACGTGCTCATCTTTAGAACTGGACAATAAAGCCATTCGTTTCTAAATATTGAGAATTCCTTTCAAAATCTTGCTTAACATAAATCTAATGTAACTTTGTATTGTAATTAATTGACCTGGCCTTTGTATTAATGGATCGCTTGCCTTTTCAGATAGCTTGAGGGCTCTGTCGATAGGTTATTTGCAGAGGAGAGGGAATGGACGGTCTGAGTTTTGTCAGTGAAGGATGCCCAGGCTGCTGAAGGCAGGCGCTCTGGCGCTCCAGAGAACCGGCGGGAACACGAGTCATCTGAAGTGTCCCTGGGACTGGCACTCGTCGCTTCTCAAGTTGACAGAGTCAAGGAGGGTCAGACGGGACTGGCTCAACACTCATAAAGTAGACAAAAGGAAGGATGGGTTTATAGGGATTGGCAGTCCGCTGTCATGAAGTGGACAATAGTAGGGGGATATAATGGGGTTTGACACTCGCCGGTCATGAAGGGGACAAAAGAGGGGATATTATCGGGTTTAGCAATCAGCATCATGGTGTGGACAAAAGGAAGCGGGTTATATTGAGGAATGGCACTCAGCGGTCATGAAGGGACAAAAGGTAGAATGGGTTTAATAGGGATTGGCAGTCAGCGGTCATTCAGTGGACAAAAGGAGGGGGTTATAATGGGTTTTGGCACTCACCGGTCATGAAGGGGAACAAAGAGGAGATATTGGGAAAGGCAATCAGTTTCATGAAGTGGAGAAAAAGGAAGGGGGTTATAATGGAGACTGGCACTCAGCGGTCATGAAGAGGGCAAATGGAGATGGAATGTTATGGAGATTGGGTGTACTATGAAGATCAACAGTCATGAAGGGGGTGGTATAATGGGGACTGACACTCAGCCGTCATGAAGTAAACAAAAGACAGGCTATAATAGGGATTGGCATTCATGATGTGGACAAAAGGTGGTGGGGATATATTGAGGTTTGGCAGTTGGATCATGAAGTGGACAAAAGGAGGGGGGATGTAATGGGGATTGGCACTTAACGGTCATGAAGTGGGCACAAGGAAAAGGCGTATAATGCATGGGAGCCTGCAATGCCTGTGTAAAAGCCTGTCTTCGACTTCCTCCTTCTGGTCTAGTTGTGACGTCTCTAGTCACCTGTCCTAAGGAAATGATGTAGCTGCTCAACTGCAAAAAGTTATTACAGCTGAGTTGTGACAGCTTAACACCTGCTGCCCGAAGAGCCGAGGTGAAAGGCAGGTCAAAGAGAATGATTACAGCTGCAGTTTAAGCAATGAGAATGAGAACTAGCTTTACGTTCTTCTGATCTGTTTTTTTCTAAAATAGTTACATATGCAATATGTTTATTTTTTGCATGCAATACGTATTTGCAGGAAAGATACAATCTCCAGCATTTTTAGGTCTCGCCTATTCTCTCCTGCAGGGATAAATAGGCGAGATTATAGTAAGCGGAAAAGAAAAGTCTACCTAGCTGCGGATCTCGTACAGTTCATGTGAGCTATGCATGTGCACATCATCGCCAGCCACATCACACACCACCATTTGTCTGTGCCTCAGCATCAGACTTTAAAGGCTGCCGCTCCCCCGCCCCCGCATCAGACTTGAAAGGAATGCACTCCCCCGCCACAGCAATGCCGATAGCTTTTTTTTTTTCTAGATGGCTCGTTACTTATTTCCTGTCTTTCTCTGGCTCACATTTTACTTTCTTTTCTGACTCATGCTTTTTTGTTTGAGGTCTCTTGCTAATACTTATTCATTTCTCCCTCTCGCCATTGTGTTTTTTTTCTCTGTCTGTCTAATTCCTTTAACCTCATTCTCTGGCTCATGCTTTTAAGGTCGAGCTTGCTCGACTTTTAGTAAAAGGGGATCTTAAAAGTGCAACCCAGCCTTTGCTTGCTGGCTACAAGCTTGAGTGCACGTGCGGCCTTCTGCCTTTCCTTTGTCATGGGTAATTAAACGCCTCTCTCCGGGCACCCTTTCATGTCCAGCGAGCAGGCCAATGCCCCCATGCTGTTACAATACCAGGCTCACGTTTCACCCGGCCCTCGTACCACTACAGAGACAACTTAACTTTTCCAGAGTCACCATCATTTAAAATAAGACTTATTAAATATGCTGTTTGTTTGTGTGCATTTGTTTCCTGGTTTTTTTTCTGCTTGTGTAACAGGAATTTAGCAAATGATATTCCCTCCTGGGCAAAGCACAAGCTGCGTCAGTTTATATAATATTAAAATATATAATTAATAGGCAATGAGGCAAAACGTTTTTTTTTTAATGCACCATTGGAAATATTCTAATATATATCCCGTAGTTTACCTTTGCCTGATGACATTTTACCAGCCTTTTTATTTTTAATTTAAAGTGAGAACAGTCAGTATCTACAGATTGTGCGCAGATCAGGATACCTCGTTGCATTTACACCTGCGCTATAAACTGCTAACGCCACCCCCCTCTCTGTGGGCTCGTGAACTTTTCATCCCACTTAAAGCACTTATGCTTAGGACTGCCAAAGAGACTCTTTTCCTCAGACCCTGCGCTTTGACAGCACCGATGCTTGTGCATAGGTTTCAAAGCTAGCATTTTGTGTTTTTTCATGGCAGCTGATGCATTTGAAATGATTAGTTGGTGGCGTAGACTGGAGCTACTGTGTTTTCTCTTTCCTATAACACTTTATTTTAAGTTCGGAACAGGCTCCTGTGACTTGGGGCCCAGCATAGTTAATTAAGGAAGTGCAATGAATAAGTCATCTTAGATAAAGGACCTCCTTAACTGTCTCTACTCCCCCCTTTCTCTACTCCCCCCTTTCTCTACTCCCCTCTCTCTCTACACCCCTCTCTCTCTACACCCCTCTCTCTACACCCCTCTCTCTACACCCCTCTCTCTACACCCCTCTCTCTATACACCCCTCTCTCTACACCCCTCATTTTCTACACCCCTCTCTTTCTACACCCCTCTCTTTCTACACCCCTCTCTTTCTACACCCCTCTCTTTCTACCCCAATTTCTCCCTCTACACCCCTCTCTCTCTACACCCCTCTCTCTCTACACCCCTCTCTCTCTACACCCCTCTCTCTCTCTACACCCCTCTCTCTCTACACCCCACTCTCTCTACACCCCACTCTCTCTACACCCCACTCTCTCTACACCCCACTCTCTCTATTGATCTATCGCCCTCACTCTATTGATCTATCGCCCTCACTCTATTGATCTATCGCCCTCACTCTATTGATCTATCGCCCTCACTCTATTGATCTATCGCCCTCACTCTATTAATCCATCGCCCTCACTCTATTGATCCATCGCCCTCACTCTATTAATCCATCGCCCTCACTCTATTGATCCATCGCCCTCACTCTAGTAATCTATCGCCCTCACTCTAGTAATCTATCGCCCTCACTCTATTAATACATCGCCCTCACTCTATTAATACATCGCCCTCACTCTATTAATCCATCGCCCTCACTCTATTAATCTATCGCCCTCACTCTATTAATCTATCGCCCTCACTCTATTGATCTATCGCCCTCACTCTAGTAATCTATCGCTCTCTCAATCTGTCTATCGCCCTCTCAATCTATCGCCCTCTATCTATCGCCCTCTCTATCTATCGCATCGCCACAGCATCACTCAGTACCACCACAACATCACTGAACGCCACAGCATCACTCAGTACCACCACAACATCACTGAACGTCACAGCATCACTCAGTACCACCACAACATCATTGAACGCCACAGCATCACTCAGTACCACCACAACATCACTGAACGGCACAGCATCACTCAGTACCACCACAACATCACTGAACGGCACAGCATCACTCAGTACCACCACAACATCACTGAACGCCACAGCATCACTCAGTACCACCACAACATCACTGAACGCCACAGCATCACTCAGTACCACCACAACATCACTATGCGCTACCACAGCATCACTGAACGCCACAGCATCACTCGTCGCCACCACTGCATCAATCAGCACCACTACAGCATCAATCTGTGCAACCATTCAACAACAACTGGTTCTAATATGTTCTCTCAATGTTTCAAGCTTTATTTCAAATGTCACAAAAAGATGTTAATATTTCACTTCTGTTCTTGGATTTTCGTCACAATAAAATACACTGAACATAATCTTCACAAAAGTTTAAGCTATTACCATTATAAATTACAATAACTTTTATTTAAGTATTAATTATTAAAAAAAATAAAAGCCATTGTTATTTGCAATATCAATACATCTAAGTCACGTAAATACAACACATGTTACATTACAAATGCTATAGGTGTCACATTTGTGAAAGTTAAAACTATTGGCATTGTAAATGACAAAGCTATTAATTTAGCTATTTTCAAAACCAACACATAAATACAAAATTTGTCATTTACAATACCAATAGCTCAAACTTTCCTAATGCGAGACCTATTGCATTGCAAATGCTTGTTATGACTTGCATTAAAATAATTTGAACCTTTTTGCAAGAAATTACTACGTCTTTGGTATGTTCAATTTCATACTATAGGTTCCTGTCAGCAACCATACTCCCTTTCATATAAGACCGCAAGAAACAAAGGTTTTAAGCTGTTTGTGGGAAGGGTGGTGGTGTGACCATGTATTATAAGGAATGAAATACACTCTGCCATATGATAAAAATATATTATAAGTCACCATGGCATTCCATGACCTTATGAAGAACTTCAGGCTTTGCCTTGTTTCTCTATATGGTCACTGAATTAATATGTAACTTGCAATGTCCATATAATGTACAACGAGGAGGGTACTTTATCCCATATACAATGGGGATTGGCACTCATTGACCCTGAAGTGAATGTGAAAGGGAGGTATAACATGATTGGTGCTTATTGGTTGGGAAATATGTTTGTTCAACTAACCTCAGCATGTGAAGACTACACACAGCTTGGAGGTGTCATGCCAGGTGGCATGTTTTGTTCTGAAGAGACCCACTAGAATTAGGGTGCGGTTGAAACATCGACACTGAATTAGGGATTGTTCAGTACACATAAGATTCAATACAGGAATCCTAATTTGTACTGAACTGTGCATTGCATAAATGTGTGGATATCCCTATTGTATATATTTATCGTTCTTTATTGTTCACATCACTACACCTTTGAGCAAATCACAGTCTGCGCTAATTCAATGTATGAACCACCTATTTGGAGAATAAATATAGGTAGCTATTGTAGGCATCAATGCTTCATTGTGTTATTGTATTTTAACTTAAATGGCATCACATAAAAGAGACCCTTGGAACCGCAGAATTTAATTTAGTATACACCCTGATTAGGTTTATGGGCAAAAGGGTTGTGTCCTGTGTAGTTGTTTAGATTTATAGAACAGCACAGAGCGAAGATAAGTTTATCCATGGATAAGTCAAATTCTTGTAGTAGTCACAAAGATGCTGGACTGTGAACCTCTTGGACTAAAGGAAGCTGTGGATGAGCATATCCACCGCTTTGGCCCACCTCCATGAATAGATAGATTAGCACTGGCATAGAAATATTTTCCTTTCAGTAAAGAATTGACTGGCAGAAGGAATATGAAGGCTTCATGTCTTGGAATGTATATGTTGCTCAGATATGAACTAACCATAAATAAATGAAAAGACAAGAGGCGTTTGGCCAAAGAGGAACACCTTGTTTTAATTAAACGCTGTGGCTGTGAGAGCCTGGACAGAAAGCGTCTGCTCAAAATCTCTCCATGCACAAAGTTTTGGCCATCAATGTATGCTGTTTGAGGTACAATAAAATGTTTTCTACATTCCAAAGGAGCATCCTAGTCCTAAATCAATCATGTGCACATCTGATAAGGACACCGATGGCTCTCGACCTCTGGGAGAGCTAATGTGGGCCAGTATGTGTTTCCAGATGTTTGGTGTGAGGAGTGTGTGATCGCTACGTGTGGTGTGCATGTCGTGTCCGAATCCTGATTGTTTGAGTGTACTTATCTACATTGTGGTATTTCTGGGGAATGTAAGGCTTTGGCCAAATGGGTTTTATTTGCGCAGTTACCTCTGACTTGTTGGTGGTGCAACTATCTATCTGTGGCATTGATCAGGGTTTTCCCAGGGTGTGTGTTAGCCTGTAATTTATGGGGGACCCCACCTGTGACTTGCTACTCTATAAGCATGGGCCTGGCCTGACTACAAATCCGACTCTGGGTTGATGGGGAGAGGTCACCTTGGGTGAATCAAACTGCAATGATGTCAGTTAATTGGAACTCATAAAAATAATGTGGCAGCCACAAGTTTCATTTTTATTGACATTACCAACAGGGTGCATATAGTTGTCATTTTGCACAGGGACATTGTTCTTACTGCTGTCGTCGAAGGTATGTTTGTTTTGGTGTGAATGTACATTGACATTGTTGTTATTAGCAACAATAACATTACCGTACAAGCAAGGATTATGACATACATTTGTATCATTAATGCTGATGTCGGGGGCTGCTGTGCTGGCACAAGTTACGGTATACATTGACATTGCTTTTACTGGCATTGTCAAGGTTATGTGGGCACAGGCTGTGGCATACGCTCACATTGCATTTGCTGATATTGCCGTTGTTGGGCCTGCACATATCAGGACATCGTATTCACCCATCCCAACATACAGAGATCCAAGAACAGAACAGATTCAGACTAGTTTCCCCTTGGAATGGATTGATACATGGAATGTCATCCAGATGCAGGATGGTGCACCTCTAGGAATAAAGAGCACCATAAATATGCACAGAATGTTTGATCTATATGGTAAGATGCAGCTGCAGAGGAATGCAGACTATTTACGGTTTATGAATGAGTGGATCTTCACACACAGCTTTTGTGAATGCTTGAATCCACAGAACGTTACATAGGGAATACCTGGATCTGTGCATTGGCACAGGAATGCATAATGTTTCACCTACAAAAATTGATGATTGTATGTGTTGGCATAGGGATGTAGAAACATTCACCTATAGGAAAGAATCACCCAAAGACATGTGAAGGGCTAGAGGTTGCGTCGTCACCAGAAATATATGGACGCAGTGCCATGTCAAGAGTTCTGGGGAGCCTGAGTAAGACGTATTGTGGTGGCCTTATTGGAGCACTTGGGCTTTCATTTTAGAGAAGAATTATTTTTTTGCAGTAATATCACAACTTATTAATAGTATTACTGTAATTCACTAGTTGTGACAGTATTGAAGGTGCAGCGTTGCATGAGAATTAACATGCAGAAACCGTGTTTACACGTTTTTTTACATTCATTTTTTAATTTGAAAGTTACTTAAGCATAGTAATCTACTATTAAGCATAATGCAGAAGTGTGAGGTGCTTACAGATTAAATAAGACATACCGTATAACAGAGGTAAAAGGGACAGTCCTCATGGGAGGTTACAAATGTAAACAAGGCGGTACTAAGGAGGGACTTAACAAGCCTGTTAATTAATCATAAGCCAGCATTTACGAAGGACAAAGACACACGCCAATCATAAATATGGACAAAGAATGGGCGGGTCTTTAAGTCCATACTCCAATACAGCATGCGCTGCCCAGGCTTGACCTAAATGTATTGATTTTTAAATGTTTATGCCACAGTTGAGCTTAATATATGGGGAAAGGGAGCCGAACATGTGAGGCTGAAGCTAACCGATGAGTTCGATTCAAATGGGGGCCTCTTAAAGGCTGGGGCCCTGGGCAGGTGCCCACTTTGCCGATGTCTTAATAGGGTGCTGTATGGACATGTGAGTTGCGACAATGGTAATTATTACTTAGCAGAAGGATGGGTCTGTAGGTCAGCAAATTTGCAAAACACCATCTGTAGGAATGGATGGGTCCTATGAGTGGGGTGAGTGGGTGAAAAGTTACAGCACTCCATCCATCATTTTCTTGTGTTTGCTATGTTCGCTCTAAGTGGCCAAGGGTATGCCCATACGTGGGTCCCTTGCTGGCTGTGCCACTGGATTCAAGCTAGCCTGGCTGATGAGAGGTGATATCCCGAAACCGGTTCCATGATGCTTGTTTCCAGTCCATGGAGGACCTGGCCGGGCATTTCGGAGTGGACTGTTCCCATGAGGAGCAAGGTCAAGGTTGATTTGCATATGGCTGGGTCCAAACTGATGTGGCATTGTGCGCAAAAGAAAGATGGAGTAAACCCAGATCTCTTGACTGGGGCTGAATGGTAAAACGTTTTAGCACTCGTTCCATCATTTTGTTGTGTTTGCTGGGTCCGAAGAGTGAAAAGTGGGTGAAGCAGGGTTCTTATTTAGAAACAGATGGGCCCATAAGTTAGCCGGCATAGAGAACACTCAGTAACTATAAAAGAAGGCTCCATGAATGGGCCCAGAGACAGAACTGTTTCAGGAACAGATTGCTGCAGGGATATTTGAGAAAAGTTAGATCTGAGTTGATACCGATCTGTGTCTTTACCAATGAGAAAGGCCACTGAAATTATGGGGCGGTGGTGGAACACGTGCATCAGAGTTCACTAAATTATGCAATAAGAAAAGGAACATTATGCAGCTTAATGCCGCATATTTTTTTATAGTTTCACTTCATTATTTTGTAATGTTTACACGTTAATACTGTCTGCGGAATGGTTTCACCCCAGTATCAGTTTAACGCCCACATACAGCAAGAAGTAACAGAAAGGTGACCAGCCAGTCTTTGTGAGGGGTTTTCCACTTTTTATGTAACTTTCGATCGTTTTGAGCTACAATGTTTTTTTCTTCAAAATCTGCTGATTGGGCAACAGGTAATGGATTGTGTGGTAAATGTGGCAACTCGCTCAACAGGCACTAGCAATTGGTGCACGGGGTACCTAGCTTTACGCTGAACATTTTGGATGGTGACTAGGGTGGGTGTGAAGAGTGTACAAGTGCTGATTGGATGGTGAGACAGTGGGTGCACAGAGAAAAGCTAGAGGGTTGGGTGGGAGGGTGTGGAGTGCTTGGAGGGAAAGATTTACAGAATGCCCCGCAGGAGTGTCCCGTTCCCTTCTTGGCTTGCGGTTGTACTTTGCACACTCAGCCTCTGCCCGCCCTCTGAATGTGAAACCGGTGAGCCCCTGTGGGGCCTCTCCTGGCCCAGGAAGGACCTGGGTCTCCCTCGCAGCAGATGCTTTGGGCGGGGAGCTCAAGGTTCAGAGTGAGATGAAGAACTGGGTGAAAGGTGCGCGTGAACCGGAGCCAGGGTGGTATATCGCTATGGAATGTAGGGCGGTGCACTGACTGAAATCACGGAGATGGGCAATCCATTCACACCCTGACAATAATGCCCCTTATGAGAATCACTCGACTGCCTCGGCTTCTCTGCCTCTGTATGAGACTCCGGGTCACCCTGGTGCATCCCCTAAAGCATGGGTACTCCCAAACATTTACCCCGGGGCCACAAAGTACCCTATTTGATGTGACCTAGGGCCACACTGATGCCACCAGAGTGGCAGTAGGGGGTCTAGGTGGGTCAGGGATTGTGTAAGGAGGTCAAAAAAACATTTTAAATAAACGTGCAAGCATTTATTTGCAGGATAATCCATGTATTTATTTGTTCTCAATATTAGTGCTTAGCGACTAAACAGCAGCTGGTGCTGCTGTTCACCAAAGGGGCCGCAAGCAGCCCCCGGGCTATACTTTGAATCTCACTGCCCTATAGGGACCTGCGTTTGACCACTGAGGCCTGAGTATAACCACAGAGGCGCTGGTGGACCCAGCGTTTCACCCTTCTGAGCTCGATGCGAGGAGTGCCATTAAATTGGGTAACAAAACTTGCGATGTCAGTGGTACCCGTACCCATCTAGAGAACGTACACTCTGCAAATACGTCAATATCGTTATGTAATTTGTTTGATATGTTTTCAAAAGGTTTGAGTTGCTGTTTCTTTCCAAATCAGAATTCTGGGTGTTCTAGAAAACCCTTTTTATTGACTACGAAGACTGGTCCGAAGCTGCTGTGGTGCATTGGCTGTTCAAACTACACTTACACGTGCCATATATGAGCACCTACACAGTGCCTTCTGTACATGTGAACACTTACACGGTGCCTTCTGTACATGTGAACACTTACAAGGTGCCTTCTGTATATGTGAACACTTACACGGTGCCTTCTGTATATGTGAACACTTACAAGGTGCCTTCTGTATATGTGAACACTTACACAGTGCCTTCTGTACATGTGAACACTTACACGGTGCCTTCTGTACATGTGAACACTTACACGGTGCCTTCTGTACATGTGAACACTTACACGGTGCCTTCTGTACATGTGAACACTTACACGGTGCCTTCTGTACATGTGAACACTTACACAGTGCCTTCTGTACATGTGAACACTTACACGGTGCCTTCTGTACATGTGAACACTTACACGGTGCCTTCTGTACATGTGAACACTTACACGGTGCCTTCTGTATATGTGAACACTTACACGCTGCCTTCTGTATATGTGAACACTTACAAGGTGCCTTCTGTATATGTGAACACTTACACGGTGCCTTCTGTACATGTGAACACTTACACGGTGCCTTCTGTACATGTGAACACTTACACGGTGCCTTCTGTACATGTGAACACCTACACTGTGCCTTCTGTACATGTGAACACCTACACGCTGCCTTCTGTATATGTGAACACTTACAAGGTGCCTTCTGTACATGTGAACACCTACACGGTGCCTTCTGTACATGTGAACACCTACACAGTGCCTTCTGTACATGTGAACACCTACACGGTGCCTTCTGTACATGTGAACACCTACGCGGTGCCTTCTGTACATGTGAACACCTACGCGGTGCCTTCTGTACATGTGAACACCTACGCGGTGCCTTCTGTACATGTGAACACCTACGCGGTGCCTTCTGTACATGTGAACACCTACGCGGTGCCTTCTGTACATGTGAACACCTACGCGGTGCCTTCTGTACATGTGAACACCTACGCGGTGCCATCTGTTCATGGGAAAACCTACGTTGTGCCTTCTGTACATGCGAAGACCTACACAGTACCTTCTGCACATGTGAACGGTTCATCTGTAGCCGAAGAGACGAGTGTAAATAAACCCGAAGCTGCAGCTGGAACCCAGAAAGATTACACCTTTGAGAAGCACCGTAGCAGGAGGGGGGCTGCCTCTGGTAGGGGTCTATGACACAGGGCTCCTTGTTTTACCTGGATTGGTGATGGGTGCTGTTTGGTTAAGTGTTAAGTCAAGCGTTGACAGTATGTTGGCAGAAAAACTGATCAAGTAAGCGTAGTCTTACACGTTCTGCCTAGTACACATAGTTCTTGCACTTTTGCCCTCCTGTGAAGACAAGCCCCGCCCCCAATCTAAAGCTTAGAAACCAAGGCACACAAGGGGATTGAGCCTATGTGTTGTATGGGTAAACAACGGTGACAAAGACCATGGACGTACAAGAAACTTTATGAGCTTCTGGGGCTCCTTAACACACCCGAGCTCCTTAACATACGTCCATGACATGCATGTCCAGGTTGAGTTAGCAGTGCACGCCGCTCCATGCTGTTGCATGTACTCCCACACAACTCTACTGCGCGTGAATGTAACATCGGCTTTTGTAATAAGTGATCTGGAACCGGCCTGTCTCTTTGAGAGACTCCAAGCAGCAAGGATGTCTAATGAAATCAGGGAGTTTCCGGCTTCAGAAAGTTCAGTAGGAATGGGTCCTATTCCTCACTGCGTCGGGCTGGCTGACTGCAGTGGACCCCCCATCATCCATAAATTGACCTCCATTTCTGTAGGCTGGATTACTTCTGATGTCAATTTAATGTTTTGTACATGTTTCCCAGATGGATTTGACAGTCTTTTAGTCCTAAAGGGGAAGAAGGGATTTCTGAAAGCTCCAAGTCAGACAATCCCAATTTCCTTTAGGCAGTCATGACAATGTTTTAGAAATAAATTTTGAAATATGTGCACATATAATTACTTGGGTAACTGCCGCACAGCTTTCTACCCTATCTTGAAAGGAGTGTTTAATTTACCAAAGTCCTTGGTGTTCCTGGTTCAGTGTGTTCATAACCTGCTATTTAATTCCCTGTCAACACTTCCAGTGTGCGATTTTACTCTGGTGATGATCATCTCTGTCCCAAACTACATGTATGTGTCTCCCATGTATGCTCTCATGTTCAAAGATGGCTCCCTGTGCCCAAGCTGGTAGAATTGCAGTGCAAGACCCACAAAGCAAATAGCAAAGCCAAAACCGATTGTGAACATTGGCATAGCAAGTCGGATTGACTTTGCCAGTGCTAGCTCAATTTGCTTCTCCTGTAAATGGCCAGCTCAGTGGTTGTATGGACTTTGGAAGAATGACCGCTCTAGTGTTGCAAGCCAGGATTGCAGCCCGTGAGTGTTCCCCACAGAGAAATCTTTAAATGGTTTGGTTGCTTCATGGGCTATGAAGAGAAATGCATCTCCTATGGGCCTTGCACCTTTGGCTGTGAGAGGAGCATACTACACAGTAGGTGTCTAGAAAGGGAAGTCTGTCAGACATTCTGGCTTTCTGTGTTTACTTCATGGGATGCTTGTTGGCTTGTTTTCTTCATTTTTCTTTTACCTATCGAAGGTGCACGAAGATCACACTTCCTTTTTGTTGATCTTGAGAATTCTCTGTCCAAGCGTGATTACAATCATATACCCAACTCTATGTATTTGATTAGAATAAGAAGTTTCCTTTGATACTTTGTCAATTGCAAAATTGCTCTGCGCATTTTATTTTTGGCGTAAAAGTTGCTGAAAATGAAACCAATTACTCTGGGAACGCACCATCTAGCCAGGGGGTGGGGCTCAACTGTAATGTTAATAGGCAGCTTATAGGCTTCAGGGATGAAATGCACGTAAGTCACTAATAATGTAGCCATTACAGTAATAAGGGCACACCTCGGCACAGCTGTCAAATTGTTAATTTTATACTGTGATTAGTTGTCTGTGTCCTTATAGTTGCTGTACTATAGTACAGCCTCGGCGCTGTTCAAGAGCTAATTTTAGTATACGGTCTCTATAAGGCTTCCATGTGTAAAATGCGTCCTTTCGATACTTAGTTGCTGTACTAGTGCAGGTGAGAACAACAAGCAGCTTTAAAAACCTTTAAATATTGAGAACATATTCAAATTTGAACGCAGGTGTAGAAGACAACTTTTTAAAAGCGAAAATGCATTTGTTTGTACTTGATTTTCCTTTATTCCATGAAATATCAGAATAGAGAAACTGAGCTCCCTACTCTTTATTTGTCACTCACCCCAGATACCGTAATGAAATGTGTGCAAAAGAAGGAACTGTCCCATTAATAGCATCACCTTTTTTAGGTCGCGCCTCTACACAGTGCGCATGCGCTGCTCTATGGGACGCTTCTTGTGAGCACTCTAAACTTCCCCGACACTTCTCTGTGTGTGTTTGGCAACTCCCACACATTCCATTGGCCTTTGCATGCGTCTTTGAATAATGAAAGCATGCAAATGGCCAAAGGCGGGTGCATGTCCCACCTTTCCTCTAAATGTTCAAAGGGCGCATTGATCATGGTTTGGCCAGCTACCAGTTCTTCTCAGGCGTCTACCAGTGCTCGGACCTAACTTATTTGTCATGTTTATTGAAACCACACGTGCTTTTCTGTGTAAAGGTAAATCTGAATCCTACTATTATAATGTAATAACTTGGAAATGGAACCACTCTGGACTAGGCTGTATGTGTCTGATGTTGCGTATGAAATGGCTTCTCTCGAGACCGAACCAGTCTTCTTCATTTAGCGCCACTGCATTTCGATTAATCTTTCAAACGTTTAACATGATTCTCGAAATCCCAGATTGTGGATGATTTATTGCCCCGACTATATATGGGTAGTCCTGTACAACCAATATAAAAAAGGGACCCCCTGAGTCTAGATACAGTTCCTAGGACAGGGCAACAACAGTATTAATAGTAATTTTTCCTTGGCCAAAACATACCTGTCTGAAATCAGGGTAAACTTAAAATTGGATGGACAAGAGCCTCATTATACTGACAAACAATACAATTGTAGTAAAAATATATATATATATATATATATATATATATATATATATATATATATTTTTTTTTTAAATGGTACATAGAAAAAAGAAATATAATTGCATATAGAAAGGCAGTGCAAGAATTACACCTTTAACCAGACATATTTTATTTTATTTATTTTATTTTTTACATTTATATGGCGCGCAGCTACCCTACAAGGGTTTCCTGGAGCCGTATAACATAGTATGATTCCAAAACATTTAAAAAAAACATATATGTACATAAACAAAAGTTTAACAAAGATTTGCAAGAATTAAAGTAGAAACGGTGACAGTCTCTACGCGCATTTCGGCGTTGAACCGCCTTCTTCAGGAGAGCACCAAGATGTTCTAGAAAATAATATATGTAAAAGAACGTTCAAATGATTAATTGCAGTACATGATGCCACAAATGGTGGTGCAAGAAACTACCTATTTCAAATGGTCTTGTGATTTCACTATAGATAGATTCAAAAAGATACCAATACCAATAAGCACTCAAGTGAAGGGAAAGACAGTAGGAATAAAGTAAGGGTTTATCCAGATTTTTACAGATCAAGTGATGAAAGGGACGATAAAAAGTGGTGTTAAAGAATGAAAACAAGGCCACCCAAGGATTTGGAAGGGAAAAGATATGAAATCTTACCTATACAGCCCAAAGTCTGTACATCAAAAGTACAGGTCTTGAAAATCTGACTAATATATATCTATAGAAACCAAAACATTGGAGAAAACAGCGACATAAGCGTCGTAACTGAATCAAATTTATGCTGCCTCTATACACTCAAAGATAAAAACTAATGTCTTAAGTTGAAGAAGAAGAAAAGGAAATACCTGATAAAAACAAGGATCAATTACGTGAAGACGAAAGATCAGCGATGTGACAATTAATTTGAAACTAGGCCACAAGAGGGATAAATCCCGAAAGATAATTGTAGATTAATCAGACACATGTTTCTAGACTAGATTTATAGTGATCTAGCATGTAAACCTTTTACCAGCACGTATATGTACCTGATATGGAACAGACGCAGCTACTAATGTTTAAAAGCCGTGCATGTCGATTACACAGTCTGCAGGATCGACCGAACGTGAGCATAAAATAAAGACCAGGTGTACTAAACCTAAAACTTGATATAATATTGGAGTACATTCAATGTATCGAGAATTATACTTCTCATTACCTGTATCTTTTTAGATCCGAGCAAATCGAGGATATGTGAAGAGATGGATGGCTACTTGAAGATTAGTGCGCTGACAATTGAAACTGTGTACATATACAAATCTGAAACGCAAAAATCACAAGGTACTAAGTGCTGGTTAAATCTTTGGGCGTGAACTCGACTACAATGAGCTGCTAGTTTTAGAGATAAGGTGCAGTACATAAGGCCATCCCTGCCTCCTTTGGATGGTGTGTGGAGCTTTCAACATTTTTTATTAAAAAAATTCAACTGATTCAAGAAAGCCTGGCCCCATCAGTAACTCCGCTAAACCCTCCCCTAGCATCCCCACTCTGCTCCCCCCGGAACCCACTATTTTCTCAGTTTTCCCGGGTGGAGAAATCTGACATCCTTACTATTCTTAAATCACTTAAGTCAGGCTCTCCCTCAGACTCATGCCTGGCTAGAGTTCTGGCTGGGGTGGCCGACACTGTGTGCACTGAAGTTGCATCCATTGTCAACTGGTCACTTCAGTCGGCGTCGGTACCAAGACAATGGAAGCAAGCTAAGCTTCTCCCGCTTTTAAAAAAAACCGACAGCGGATCCTATTGTACCAGCCAAATACCGTCCCATTTCCTTACTACCAGCTTTGGCCAAGGTTTGCGAAAAGGTGGTCTTTCCCCAACTGGACACTTTTGTGGAGTCCTCGGGGGCTCTGCATCCGGCCCAGTCAGGCTTTAGAACTTCCTATAGCACAAAGACGGCACTGGTGGAGATGACAGGGGCAGTTAGGGAATGTCTGGACCGGGCGGCAGAGCGGCTCTGATTTTATTGGACCTCTCTGCCGCCTTCGATACGGTTCCCCATCAGTTTCTTCTCTCCCGCCTCTCTGCCATTTGCCTTTCGGGCGCATTGTGGGCCTGGTTGGAATCTTTCTTGGCTATTCGTACCCAGCAGGTTTGGCTGCCTCCTTTTTCATCCTCGGCCAGGGAGGTTTTGACGGGAGTCCCTCAGGGTTCGACTCTGAGCCCTCTGCTCTTTAATATCTATTTGACTCCTTTGATCTCCCTGGCGGAAGAGCTGGGTGCCAAAATCATGGCTTATGCTGACGACACCCAGCTTCTATTTACTTAGAATGGCCCTGCCTTGGGTACGAGGACTGCCCAGAGGTGCCTGGCCGCTGTGTTTACCTGGCTCGCTCAGGCCAAACTCAAGTGCAACGAGGGGAAATCAGAAATTCTGCTCTACGGCCAATTTCCCCATTCTTCACAGAAACCTTATGGCCCCCTGATTTCCCCCGCCCACTCTCGGAGGGTAGCCCGGCTAAGAATCTGGGAATCTGGTTTGGGGAGGATCTCAGGTTCTCGGAAAATATCAAGAGACTCACTGATTCCTGCTTTTGCACGTTAAAATCACTGAGCAGATGTTTCCCTTTGCTTCCCCAACCGGCCAAGGAAATGGTGGCTTGGGTGCTCATCCTCACCCGCTTGGATTACGCGAATGCGCTTTTTCTTGGCATCCTGGATACCTGGTGAATAAACTGCAACTGATCCAGAACGCGGTGGCTAGACTCTTATTTAACATCTCCAAGAGTAGTATTAAATCTCATTTGTGCGACCTTCACTGGCTGCCTGTGGACCAGCGGGTGCAATTCAAGGCCCTTACTTTAGCTCACAGAGCTTTGCACGATGTAGGACCCCCCCCTACATTACAAAACGGGTGTGTTTTTACACCCCACGCCGTTCCTTACGATCTGCCTCTCACCGTCTGATGGGCACCCCCCCGTTTTCGTCGCTCTAGGATGGGGGGTCAGTCCTTTTCTGTCTAAGTAGCCATTTTGTGGAACAGTCTTCCTGTCTCGCTGCGCCACATACAGGACCTCCGCTGTTTAAAGAAACTTCTTAAAACTCATCTTTTCAAACAGGTTTTCTAGTCCTCTCCATCTGCATGTCTGTAGCCCATTTCGCGCCAGGATACTCTTGAGTAATTGTGCGCGCTACAAATCCCCATATAACATAACATAACAATGGGAATTTCTTTCAAGCGCTGTTTAAGGCCTAAGCAAGGCTGTAGAGTTGAGCAAGCCACTCTGAAAGCATGAGCCAGGCTCGCGCTAGATGCCTGGCTCAGCTTGAGGTCCTCTTGGAACCTCAAGCCCAAAAAGAGTTTTCAGGGGAGGCGATGTCGCTCAGTTGCTACAGCTGCTGATCATGTAACATGATGAACCAGGTTCGAATCCTGGCCTCGGCTCAGCATCCATGAATCCTGGCAAATGTTACTGTGCTGGGAATTTTTTTTTAACGTAGTGTGCTTCTGAAGCACTATTATGTTCTTAACAAGGTTCATGCTATGTAAAACTGCGCTAGGTGTTCCAAGCTCTAATCTCAGAAGCCACCAATTAAAACAACAAAATAACTTGTAATGTCAGAAAGAGATGCCCATCTGGTGGCAGAATTGCACTTAGTGAAACCTGGAAAATCTGGGCTCAATCCCAGCTTCCCTGCTTCACCAAATTGTGTGATCCTAGGTAAATACTTTTATTACATCTAGCCTTCACGATCACGTGTGGGATGACCTTCGAATATGCACGCTCAGGATGTGCACTGTCCAAAAACCTCTTGTGTGATTTACTTAGCCTGTAATGTTGCTCCATCTGTAATAATAATCTAGACTGCATACAGAGTATGCGTGACCTCCGATTTCCTCTTAATTCAGTAATAGCATTGACATCAGGGCACGGTCAGGAGGAATGTTTCTCGGTTCATCTTTAAAAACCCCCACTTTTAATAAATACTTCTCAAATAATCGGATGTACTAAAATGAAACGCAGCCTTGTGTTAAAGAAATGTACTTATTTAATTTTGAAGACCCCGTTTCATATTCTAACATGATCTTTGTTCCATGATTTACATGTTGAATGTTTTCAAGCCTTGGGTTATGCAGGGGCTTCTGGAACCAGAGCCGACTCTTGGCTCTGCTCTCCCCGTTTATTTTGTTGGCTTGCCTCCTTCAACACATTTTCGTGGTCCATGCATTTAATTTCTACCTCTGTGTGGATTTATTGACCACATGAATCCATTACCTTTTTGTAGGCCTTCTTTGTGTATTGGACGCGTTCCATATGCTTGTATTGGATTCAAATGGCGGCAAGTGTGTGATGATCATGAGCAACAAGAGAATCCATAACTGAACAGGAACATTAACGTGAAATCTGAACTGGAGCTAAGAGATATGGTTTCGCGAGTCCTGGAGGCTGGAACTTATCCGCTTGAGCAATTGTTCTGCCGGTTCACACGCCAGAATGTGCAGCTCTTCAGATTGTGGGCCCACTTCCCGCCCCTGGACTTTTTTGGTTGTCCAGCTGCATGCCTGAGATTTGCCTTGGGGTATTTTCTCATGGCTACTTCTGTCGGGTGGGATAAAGCCGTAAAATTGTAATTTTCCTCATTTCATTAATAGTTCCGTCCCAGCAAAATTTACAGAGAGACCTATCCTAAAAGCCCAGCGCTTATAGTCTCCACCAGCTCCCCCCTTTTTATCTATCTGCATGATCACCACCTATAGAAGCCATAAGGAATGTGGAAAACTACTCTTTTTGTGTTTAATAGTCCAATAATGTGAGGCACAAAAGTGTACTGATGTGCCCAGGATTGCTTAAATATTATGTGAGCGGGGGCTCGCACACAAAGACCCTTATTCGGAGTGTTGTGGAATAGGAGTGGTATTTACCACACTTGATAACTACAATACTCCGTGATGGGCCTCCTTTTCAGAGTTCCTCATCTCGGAATGAGGCATAACCTGCAGATTCTGTGTATATCACACTGAAATTCGCATTACCTTTTTAGCAGACCTATTCCCTCGATTAATTTTGCCAAGTTCTACCGGGCACATTATGGCTGTGGGTGAAAAACTGGGGTGTTCGATAATTATTGTACAACTTTGGTACATGGGCCCTGATAGTACTACGAGGTATTAATCGTCCAAGCAAATTGATCATGGGAATACCAGAAATGTGACTGCTTTTTTAGGAGGGTGGTGTCAATGATCCAAGCCAAGACCAATCCTTTGGGGGCCGTGCGAGTTGAAATTCTGCTACAGTGATTCTGAAGAGATCAATAAACCTTTGGGACTTGTCCAAGGCCTTGTTATTACAACCGGGATTATAAGAGAATGGCTCAGGAAGATGGAGTGAGGATACTGAATATGGGATTTCGAGAGCAGTGCTGATTTTTTTTCAGGGATTTCAAGAGGCTGGGGTTTGTAAAGGCCTTTGGGAGAAGATTAATGTAGTATTGATACAATAGGAGTTTGAGTAGGCCAGGGATTGGAAATGCTGGCAGTGATATTACTGTATCGGGGATTGCAAAGGTTTATCAGACGAAAGCGGTGCAGTACTAGTACAACAAGGGTTTCAAGAGTCTGGGAATCTCCGACTTGCTTGCTGGCAGTGTAGGCTGGCATTACTGCTGCAAAGTTTTTGAGAGTCTGGGAAACTAAAACGACTTTCTTGGCAATGTTGTGTAATGGTAGTACACCAAGGATTTCAAGAGGCAATGCACCAGGAAAGGCCTTCATGTTTATGTAGGATATTTCTATGGCATGGAATTCATTCCGCCTCCTATGGAGTGCTTGCTTTGCAATGCAAAAAGGATTATTTAATATTGCAGAAGTATGCTGACTCATACATTGTTCTTCATCTCATAAATGCATTGTATACATGAAGCAGTATTTTTTTAATATATATATATAGTAGCTAAGAGTTGAAAAACAATGCTTTCCCTTTGCCTGTTTATACTGGTTATGTGCCCCCCGTGGCCGACTGTTTTCTTACTGGTGTGTGCATTACTAATGCAACGCACTGAAGGAAATCAAAATACCACTTACTGGGGCTTCAGTGCCAGGGGCTTGTGCAGCTAATAAGCATGAAGTGGGGAATATGGGGACTTGCCCACACTGCAGATCTCACCAGAAGTGTGACGCCAAGGAACTGATCCAAGTCTCTTCTCACAATTGGTGAACGTGGACAACTTTTCATTTCTTTCCTTTTCCCAAGTCCGACCCCCCCCCCCCCCCCCCTCCCCTTTAAGGTAGTGCACTCTGGATGTGGCCTAATGGCCAGAGCTGCCGACTTTGGAGCTGGGGAACCAAGTTTGCGCCTCGGCGTGGGCTCAGCATCCTGTGATCTTGGGAAAATCACTTAGGCCCACATGCATCATTGTTACATTTTGCACTTCCTAATTTGTGAAAAATAAGGAATCGCAAATTAAGAAGTGCAAAATGCTATGCATCATTGTTTTCGGTATTCATTTGGGATTCGGTAAAAATCGCAATTTTTACCGAATCCCAAATGAATACCGAATTCTTAAGTGCATTTTCGCAATTCCTATTGATTCCTATGGGCCAAAAGGCCCATAGGAGTCAATGGGAAGGCATCAGCAAATTGCGAGTGGCACTTTGAAAATTTCATGGGTGCAGGGGGGGGTCCAAAGGACCCCCCCATGCACCCCTGAAATGTATTTTTCGCATCATGTTTCACACACACATGTCCTAAGGACATGTGTGTGTGAAACATGAATGTAGAAAAAAAAACATTTGCAGCATTTTAAACACTTTTTCCAAATTTACCGAGTGGTTCAACCACTCGGTAAATTTGGCACCCTAATTGCGACTTTGCACTTGTGAAAGTAATGATGCATTGCTTTTAAGAAATCGCACATCTGCGACTTCTTAAAAGCACCCGCAATTTTAGAACTCGCAACAATGTTACGAATTCTAAAATTGCTTCATGCATATCGCAAACACTAGACATAGAATTTACGATGTGGGTGACAAAGCAGGTCGTATGCTTGCATGGCTAGATAAGAGAGGGAATGGAGCGAGAGGTATTCATAGGCTCAACACAGAGGAAGGGCGGACACTGGTACACCCAGAAGAAATAGTTTGCGAATTAGCACAACACTATCAGGCAACATACACACCAGAACGGAGGGTCACACGGCAAATGGCGACGGTAACACTCGCGGACATTACCATCCCCAGCATTGCACAAGAAGACAGAGACGCCCTAGAGCTGGACCCGACGGAGGAAGAAATCCAGCTGGCGATCCAGGCGTTACAGTCCGGTAAAGCTCTAGGCCCTAATGGGATACCGGTAGAGTGGTACAAGTCCATGGCTCCAGACCTCAGTGCCCCATTACTGGCCATGTATTTGGAGAGTAGGGACAGACTAGAGCTGCCGCTGGATCAACGCACGGCCACGATTGTAACAATACCAAAGCCGGGGAAACCCCCGACAGAGTGTACCTCGTACCGCCCGATATCATTATTGAACATTGAGGCCAAGATACTAGCGAAACTTCTAGCTACCCGCTTACTGCCCCACCTCAGTACCTTAATCCACCCTGACCAGTCGGGCTTTATGCCCCACCGGAGCACTGCGATGAATCTCAGAAGAGTACACGGAGTGTTAGCCCGAACGCACCTCCTCACGGAGCAGGCTGTGATCCTCTCTCTCGACGCCAAAATGGCGTTCGACCTGGTAGAGTGGGAATACCTCTTCGTGGTACTGGAACGCATGGGAATTGGGCCGAAATACATAACATGGATACGATTGCTTTATACGAAACCCGTCGCACAGGTGGTAGCCAATGGCCACATATCACCGAGTTTCCCTCTGGGCAGGGGGACTAGACAGGGCTGCCCCCTGTCCCCCCTGTTCTTCGCACTGGTGCTTGAACCCTTGGCCATCCAGATCAGATCGACACCCCTGTTCGCAGGCATCAAATGGGAGGAGGGGTGGGAGGACAAAGTCTCGCTATACGCAGACGACATGCTCATCTACATGACCGCACCCGAGACCGGCATCCCGGCCCTGCTAGACCTATGTGATACGCATGGGCGCACATCGGGCTACACTCTCAACTGGTCGAAATCCACCATATATACATTGAAAGGCCCGACGCCGAGACTGCAGGGAACTGTCCACTGCTAACGACATCGACCTCTTTCAAATACTTAGGTATCATCATCACGAGCGGGGAGGCAGACTTTTTTGTTAATAACCTGAAACCACCCATAGATCGCCTGCGAGCAGATGTTAAACATTGGGCGGCCCTCCCCCTGACCCTACTGGGCAGGGCGGCATTGTACAAGATGATGGCCCTCCCGAGACTCCTCTATGTCCTGGAAAATACTCCACACCTAGTACCACCGCGTTACTTCCAACAGATTGTTGCGCTGGTCACTGTCCTGCTCTGGAATACAGGGCCGGCGCGCATAGCGTACGACAAGCTGGTAAAAAGCTGGTACGAGGGGGACATAGCGCTCCCCAACATTCAGCTATTTTACTGGGCGGCCCAACTCAAAATTATAAACTACTGGATCCACGCCCCAAAAGACGACCCGGCCTATCGGGCAGACTGGTCACAACTTGGGACGGACTGTATGCTGTCCGTGCTCTACAACAAGTCGCAACTGAAGACACTAATTGGTCCGACCAAACACACGGCGGCGCTATGGCACATGGCACAGGCCCGTCTGGGGTGGGCAGGCCGAATCACCAAAATGACACCCTTGTGGGACACGAAGGCATTGGGGAACCTGAGAGGCAGTAAGGGGTTTGAGCGGTGGGATTCCATAGGCATCTCTACAGTAGGGGACCTCTGGGACAATGACTCAGTAATACCGTTTCCGCACCTGCAACAGCAATACAACCTCGGACCCACAGAAACGTTTCGATATGTCCAAATTAGGCATGCATTACTACAGGCAATCCCTACTGGCACCACACTACCGGAATCCTCTCCATTGGAGGACAGACTGCTAACGGAATTCATGCTCCAAAGCGCCACCTCCCTTACATACAAAAAACTGATCAAGACGTACCCACCGCCAGTAGATGGGCTAAAAACATGGACATCCTAATGGTGACAGAGAGAGCGGTTTATGTGCTTCGGGCTGCGCCCCGGAAGTGGAACAAAGTTTGGGTGGCGTGGAACGTGTACAGAGGGGAACTCTGTGAGCCTTTACCAGAGGGAGAGGACTTAGACTCGGAGGGGGAGGAGGAGTAACTGAACGGATGCGGGGCAGTGGCCTCAAGAACAGGACAATGTTACATTGGCGGCGCTGACCTGGCCTTACACTGCAGTGCAAGTGGGGACACAGGCTAATACAAAATGTGGGTGACACAAAAGGGTTGCGATGACACATGGTTGGGGGGGTATGTTGGGAAGTTTGTTGATAATGTTCTCAATGAAAAGAGATAGCGCCATCGCTGATATTGGAGGGAGGGGTTAATAAAGGACTGCAATTTATGCAATGTAACTTACAACTGATGTATATACGAGACTCGTGAAGCCGCAGACGACTCAGACCTTGTTACGGAAATGTCGCTCATCAATTACCAAAATGTTAATTTATACGAAATGTAACGTTTACCGAATGGAAGTATGCAACTGACTAATCACTATTCCTTCCTGACAAAGTTTTAAAAAAAAAAAAAATTGCTTCATGCATCCCAAAAAGCACTTTTGCATTCGCAAACGGCCGATTTTTAAGTAATCGCACCGTTTGCGACTACAAAAATGCTTGATGCATGTGGGCCTCTGTCTCCCCGTGCCTACCAAAAATAAGCGTCCTTTTATAACTTAACCGGTGCTCTTGTAAAGCGCTCCAATACCTTCGGGTCAAGTTCGCGCTATAAAAAACTGCGATGGAAAAAGAGCCTCTGGGTGCCTCTTTTTTTTTTTTAATTAAGGTTGTTCGCGAACTAAGGACCCCTTTTTCCCTAGGTTGAACACTGTGTTTACCTCCTTGTCGAAGTACAACTGTGCGCATCCATTGCGCCAACCCGGAACCCCAAATAACATGGTGCCTAATTACTGACAGTCTTGTAATGTGGAGTGATTGCACATAACTGGTGTTTAAGACCAGTGAATGAATGGATCTGTCATCGACCTATGTATGATAAAAGACGAACCAAACCACGTGGATGCAGACCGGCGGGAAGCACACGCAGATTACACAGGCTTTCGCAGCTGGCGTTGTTATATTGCTGGGTATTTGTGTAGCAGGTGTATTAACCTACGGAACTACTTTACTTTACGTAATTGCACTGGTAGTCCAGATAATTGCTATGTTTACTAATATATTGGACCAAGGAGGTAGAGATAGCCATTTCTAGAAGACACCAGTCTCCAAAGGGTCTGTGATAATGTCCCGCCCCCCATAACTTTGCTACGAGCCCTAAACCTCTGCCGGGGGTGTGTGTATCTGGCTCTATGGGACTTGGCACGCGGCCACACTGGCATTTGCAGAGCGCATGGAACGCCAACTCTGGTTTCCCCTCAGCCTTGTAATGGTTGCCGTTCCCATTCATGCTGGTCAGGCCCAGATCAGCCCCTTTTATCTTCCCGGCACGTCCCTTTGTCCTGCGGCCGATCTCCCTGAAATCACAGCACGCCGTGTTTACACAGCAGAGTGCTGCGGCGACACATTCCTTTGACGTCTGATGAGCAAACTGGGGCGAGGCCCGCCTTCCCACCGGGGCCGGGGGCAGGCCTTTCGTGGGTGAGATGCGGCAGGAGGGAAGAGACTCGGTGCAGGCCGGTGGCGGGGCTTGCTCTCCATGAAAGTTACCTCATGGTGACCTCTGTGGGAATGTTGAGACCGGGCAGGGAAACCTTTACTTTAGAGGATGTTCGCTTTCATCTTGGAGCGCAATCGGGGGTCGAGCAGTAAAGCTCACGCGATTGAAACCAGGGGACCTTTTGACTGAAAATCGTGTGACTGGACAAATCACTTTATTTTCCTGTTCCTAAAATAGTTTTTCATTTTATTTTAATGAATTTGTAAAAAGTTGAAATATAACAGTTAAGTCATTTCAGTGTGTGAATTTTTATTTGTTGGATCCACTCTTACATGGACTACTCCATTCATGTAAACCACACTTGGTGCTTCAACAGGCTGTGCACTATACACGTTTCACTGCAGGCACCGAGATCTGGGGGTTTATTGTGAAGACAGACGCCGCTTTGCAGGTGTCTGGGGGCATTCGATCAGATCAAGTGTGGTATTTTAAAAGCACTTTCGGTTTCCATTCTGCTGGCAGTTTTCAAACTGGCCACTTCTCTTTAGAGGTGATGCCGCCAAAGTCTCTACCGTCTAGATGGCCGGGCCACTTCCAGCTTTTAAAGCGGTCAACCACAGTTGGAGTTAGCTTTATCAAATGCCCCCTCCACTAAATACGCGTCTAAATCCAAGGCCCTTTTGGGCTCGAGGCTCAGGCCAGATGGCTGTCCTGTTCCAGGGGCCTCAGAATATTTTGGTCAAGCAGGGCGTTGGGTGGGTGGCAGAGCTCAGCTCGCGGGTACTGTGGTTGTTCCAGACCTGTAGTCCAGCTTCCTCTATTGCGCTCTTTTGCTAGGGTACGTAGGTTGGTGATGTACCATTATTGGAATGTTGTTTAGGCCATTTCCTTGGTTTTGTTACATTGTCTTTCTGGTTGGAACCCTGACTGCCCACGTGCACTGCTAGAGCAGGAAAGTTCTCGACAGACCTACAGATTCGTACTCATTGGGCACCTTATAAAGTAGTGCAATCCAAACTACTTTTCCAGTGCCATAAAGTGGCGCTTTCACCTGTACCAGCCAAAGTCGTCTTTCATCCTGCCCCTCCACTCACGTGTGGGCCTTCCCGTGAGAACTTGCTCGTTTAAAGCACTGCATGTAGAAATGATGCTCCTAGTGTATAGTTTTGAAAAACTATGCCGAAAGTCCCACTGGAAGTGAAGCCAAAAATGCCCTTGCAGCCTTTCCGTGTTGTCTCCTTCTTTTCTCTGCCTCACTCTTTTCTTCACTTTATCGAGACAGACTTGACTGCACCGTTTTTAGGTCGAGCTGGTGTTAGCAGTGCGAAGCACTGCGTCCAGCCGACATCTATTGTTACTGACTTCCTAGGAATGTGAGACACAGGGGATGTGCACGCGCAGGAGATTCCCCCATGTGAGGGCTCACGTTCACTCACACGCCGTGTACATCTCCTGTCCCACATTGCCAGGAAGTGTAACTTGTACACACAGACACGTACACACAGACACACACACATATATACACACACACACACACACACACACACATACATATACACACATATACACACACACACACACACACACATACACACACATACCCTGCCCCCACTCACGGGCTCACACGCACACACACAGCCACGCACGCACCCTCCCCCACTCATGGGCTCATGCGCACACACACAGCCACGCACGCACACCCCCCACCCCACTCACGGGCTCACGCGCACACACACAGCCCCCACCCCACCCCACCCCACTCACTGGGTCCCTCCGGCTCCTCTCGTCCCGTGGTGGTGGCGGCTGCACAGGCTTGGTAGGTGGCGGGGGCAGGCACCGGCAATGTGCCTCGAGCCTCCTCCGCTTCTCTCCCCATGCTCCTGGTGGCAGCGGTCGGGGCTCTCCCTTAACACTGGAGCCTCGCTGGTGTAGCACGCTGGCTCCCTCATCGTCACAGGAGCACGGGGTAGGCTCCCGTACGCTTCATGTCTGTGCTGGTGGCCCCGCCCTGAAGCAGGAAGTCCCGGGCAGTCCCGCCTGGCTTCCCGTGTATAGTCTCGAAAGGCAGAGTCCGCCTTGTTTTTATTTCGCCCAGGGCTGTGTTGGTAAAGTATTCTGTGCTCACACGACTATTTAAGATTTACATCACCGCCCGGAATCTCCTGTGTACCGAAGGGGGTTTGAATCCAGTGAAAATATGACTATTTGTTTTAAATAAAAAGTAGACCGGTCTTAGGGTTGCCATGTTTTTCACAAAAAAATACCGGCCATTTATACATACATTGGTGTTCAGGAAGGTCCGATATCGATATTGTAAGCAGTTTGTGTACAATTCTGCTCCACATCGTGATTGATTAAGGGGGCGGGACTAGTAAGCTACACACCAATCGCAGCACAGTCATGGTGAGAATAGCTTCAGCCTATGACGCAAGGATCTCTTCGGCTGCTTCGGCCATTTTGGTGACTGGAGAAGGGCGTCTGTTTCCCTTAACTCCATAAATAAAGACGCAATCAAATGATAGCGAAAAACTAGTTATTTGTTAAAACAAAAAATCACACATCGATGTTGTTCGTCCGCTCTTAAAAAGGCGCAGCAGTCGTAGTGCTCGGCGTGAAGATGGTGCAGTCTTGCTCAGCTTACGGTTGCAGGAACCGGTACGACAAGGAGAAGCCCATCTCTTTCCACAAGTAAGAAAACTTTCCTGCTCTTGCGCTTTGACTTTGGCACTTTCGTGCGTGTAAAACCGTTAGATAGGGGTAACAGTGTTCGGCAGAGTCAAGATATTGCCAGGCATGGTTCAGAGTTGAGCAAAGCATTTATAGTGATTCTTCACTCAGCACCACTGAAGGCCACAGCATCACTCAGCACCACTGAAGGCCACAGCATCACTCAGCACCACTGAAGGCCACAGCATCACTCAGCACCACCGAATGCCACAGCATCACTCTGTGCAACCATTCAACAACAACTGGTTTTAATATGTTCTCTCAATGTTTCAAGCTTTATTACAAATGTCACAAAAAGATGTTAATATTTCACTGATGTTCTTGGATTTTTCATCACAATAAAATACAATGAACATAATCTTCCCAAAAGTTATTTACACAAATTTAAGCTATTGCCATTATACATTGCAATAATTTTTATTTAAGTATTTATTAAAAAAAATAAAGCCATTGTTATTTGTAACATTAATAAATCTAAGTCATGTAAATACAACACATATTGCATTACAAATGATATAGGTGTCACGTTTGCGAAAGTTAAAAATATTGGCATTGTAAATGACAAAGCTATTACGCTATTTTCAAAACCAACACATAAATAAAATATTTGTCATTTACAATACCAATAGATCAAACTTTCCTAATGCGAGACATGTTGCATTGCAAATGCTTGTTCAATGAGCCTCTGCTTTGGGTACAGCAAGAATTTTAAGACTACAGTGCTTTCTGCCACCTTCTGTGGCTTATCTCACTCTGCACTTGATTCAAACCATAGTGACCTAAAATTACCAGAGCACTATGTGTTCCCTTGAATGCTTGCTGCTTGACTCAACATGTACTTTCTTTTTACAGAGCACAAGCTCTCTGGAAGCACGCAGTGTCCTTGAAGTCTTACTCCCCTGTAGTTTATGAATGTATTGCTTACCCTTGGGAGGGGTAACCAGGCCAGAGTCCCTGTGTGTTATCTCAGACATGGAATGTGCTCACTATGCAGAAAGAATACAGATTTTTCTGCCTGGAACAGCTACTCTGCTTCAAATTTCCCTTCAGTTTACGCAGAGCCCTTCTACAGGCACCTTCTTGGAGGACCTCCTCCCTAAAACACAAGGGCCTTGTTGTCCTCATGACGCCCTTGTGGCCACATACACCAAGTTGTTTGGGCTTGGAGGCTCAGAGGCATGGATGGTTTTTAGTGGTCACCAGAGGGTGCATCTCTGACCCCTGGCTTGCTCCCTGAGCCCCTGGCACTGCCTATGTGACCCCCTGGCCTCCGAGTTGGAAAAATCAGCGCCAAGAAGACAGGAATGGCTTCGCCCTCCTTGTTTTCAGCTCATTTTTAATTACGCTTACACGAATAATTTTATATTCTTCACTATATTAGTATAATTAAAAGTGGAGCACCAGGCAAACGGCCGTCGCGAGCACTACCTCACTAGTGCTGCGCACGGCCGTTGGTCGATGCAGCCCCGCCCACTCATTAATTCTCGCGTCCTGCAGGAGAATTTGTGCCGCAGTTAAGACGGGGTCCTGACATATTAGATATAATACTAGATATATGGGACATTCATGGCAAATGGCTAGAGCAGGCATACTGGAGGTCATTCTTGGTGTGGGATACCCATGGCAAAATGCAGTGCTAGCAAATGGAGGTGAGTCTTTGCACAAAGGATGACGGTTGTGGCATATAAGAAGCAGACAAACCACACAAAATGCTGGACCGATCACCTACAGTTTGACATTAGGCTGTTCCGTTAGCCGAGACGGCCTTTCAGGAGACTGCAGGAATACTTTATTTGGCCCTTATCAAGGAGGCCCACACATCGTATGCAGCTACCTGACCGAGCATACTTGATATCATCACATATCAGGGTCCAGACCGGATTGGGCCAGCGGAACCTCTTTTTACAAGCATCATACTCGCCAAACACATCTTCTGCTACTCTTGCCCTGACGAAGTTCAACCTTTGAACGAAACGTGTTGGCGGATGTTTTGCATTAATCCCATGGATTGTTTAAAATAAAGATTGATATATTTTTGCAACAAAGATACTCATCAAGCTTCCTTATTGACGCTATACTAACTTGGGAGTGCACTGCTCCATTGTTCTCAAAGTTCTGTATTTCTGCTTGGCAGTTGGCATCCCACAGCGGCGGGTGCAGCAGCAGAGTGTGCTCACCGACTTCCATCATATAAATACTCTACTTACTAGGGTATCACATCGAGGAAGTGTGGCAATTGGAGTCCCCCGTTGGTCTCTATTTTCACAGTTTGACATTAGGCTCACCCATGATGCATGGATATTATTAATAGCACACTTTCCCGGGACTGTGATATTATATGTAATTTTTGGCATGAGGGGGCACCCGTGGCATACAGGAGGCCACAGCTAAATGTTGGCCATGGCACAATGGGGGCACCTATAGCACTTTTCGAAAATTAGAGGGTCAACTCCTATGGAACGGCAGGGTTCATTGGCTTGGAAGACCATGTAGGACTTGTATATTTAACAAGTGCCATTTCATAGCCCATGGCTTATTAGCAGATGTATGTGAAAAACTTGCTTTAAAATGCAGTTTTTGACCTATTTTTCTTATGGGTAGAACCTCTTCTTACCCCTGAACCTATTCAAAAGAGCTCCGATTCATTTGATTTTCTAAGTACAATTTAGGACTGGTATTGTATTACACGGCGCCACTTTCAAAAATTGTTACCAACCGGATATAGGTGCATCCAAAAAAAAAGACATTCCTATAAATTAATGACTGGTATAATGTAACTTTAGTGATGCCTGCTGTTGTGCTATCATCCGGGTAATGGTCAAGCGGAATCACTTCCTGGAAAGATTCAGGTTCTAAGGTCTTATGATGTTATTTCCTTTGATGTCAATAAGGCATGCGATGTTACTTTCACTACCCCAGGCATTTTGGCGAATCTGCCTCCATGCTCAGAGTCCAGCGGGAATTCATGCTAGGGCCTCTCATGCTGCTTATCCTCGCATATCTAGTCTCCTGGCCATGGCCCTGTATACTGTGAGCCAAGGAAGAGTAGATGGGCCAGCTGAAGTTGGCATGATAAAACCTTCATCTGCAGTCAAACTGTTTTGCAGGTGCCTTTTTAAAAATAAAGACAGTATTTTGGTTAAATAGGTTGATTACAATTGTTAAAAGCTGCTGTGATGGCATGAGACATGTATAGAGCCGAATTTGCAAAACATTTACAACTTTTAGTAGATCATTGTCACCAACATCTTATCCCTTTAAACTCGGAACATTGAAAGAACTTGAGGAATCCATTTTAGGATGTGTGGCTATAGGCCAGGAGCACCGAAAATACTTACCCCTCTGCTATTCTCACAACCCTTTAGCCCTTAGGGAGTGAGAAGGGAGGAAATCACCTATGTGTTCTTACAGCCGTCTTCCTGTCCCTGTGCGCTCATGCAAGGGTCTCAGATCCCCTGTGGGAAGCACTGCATGGGAAAGTGATATCACTGCAAGCACTGATATCACAGGAAGGAGCAAGCTACATAGGTCGGCACCATCGTGGGGGTCTGCCTTTCCCTTTCTGCAATTCCAGCCCACAGAATCTCCGAAGGCAAATTTATCATCCACCCAACCCTATGTTTTCAGTTCAGGTACCCTAGAAGGACTTTGGGTGGTAAAATTTTGGTATCTGGGGAGTTAGTAAAGCAGGACACATCACCTGACCATCCAATCAGTCTGTCCTCACTGCAATAAATTTGGGATGTCACTCGGTTGGCAGATTGGTTTTACGTTCCAGGGGAAGTCTCAACCTCGGGTTTAGGTCCAGGTCAGCGGTTCAGGCAGCAGTATAGGGCATGCGCTACAGCTCCTGGACTGCCCTAGGACTTGGTTGGGTGTTGGTGGGACCATAGCAAGTGTCATGTAGAGTAGAGGTCGGGGATCGCTCTTGGGATGCGGTGGTCTCACTTGCTTGAATGGACAGAATGGTAATGAGGTCTGAGTCTTGTGTGTGTGAACATGCACCCAGCTAGCCTGGTTTCCTTGTATATATGTAAATCGGTGCTGGATGATAATGTATATCATAGGTGTGATTTGTTGATTTTAATTTATGTAAAACTGTCAAGGTGAAGATCGATCGCAATAATAAGAAATGCTTTGTCATGTTTAGCATTTTCATGCCTTCAACATTTTGAATAGGTGTTGGCACAATGCAACAATTACAAATGGCTGGAAAGTATCAGAGAATGTGTGTGGGCAAAGCCTTCTTCTCCCGTTAGTACTTGAAGCAGGGAATGTCGAAGTCTCTTTACAGTGCGGCATTTTGAAACGCATCAACTCTAATGTAGAGAGATGGTAGAAGATCTTGAGTGGCATGTGGAGACACTGAGCAGGGGCCCCTGCGCTCATTGACCATACCGTCAATTTCTCATTTCCTGCCCTCAAAATCTGGTCATAGTCTCCCTGCCCAATTAAAGGAAATACTCCAGAAAGCTTGATGCCCTGCACTCTCAACAGCACCCCAGACAGGTAGAAGTGAAGTGCGGGATATTTGCGTTTCCATGTCCACCAGGTAGACCGACTCGTCTGTTATGCAAGCAAGGTTCAACATGCCGCTATGGGATTGGATATAAAATTCACCAAAGCCCTCCATAGGTGACATGAACTGTGCCAACAGGGATGACTTAAACTACACTCAGGAAATGTAGAAGGACTAGCCCGTGACCACTCAAATTAGTGCGCAAATATGCAAATGAGGTGGTTTTAGCTCATTTTCCAGGATGTAGAATGCAACATCTGTGTGCCTGGTTCTAGGGTGTAGAGTACAAGCTGTAGTACACATTAGAGTAAAAATGGCCACACAGTTGTAGATTTCATTACAAGACCGGAGGCTACATTATTCATTCATCTTTTTATGCAGTCACAAGAAGCCACACTACATCACATAGTAAAACAGTTCTAGAATAGAATAATCAGACCGTATAAAAGGCAGGAGCACAAAACAGACTGCCTCTTTTAAATGCAGCTCTTGTAAGTCGTGCTGTTGTGCACTTCAGAAGTAGTGTCTCAGTCTCATGGTACTTGCCCACTTGCCATTTTATAACAAAGTAACTCTGAACTTCTTGTGTTACATTGAGCGCGCTGAGATCTCTACTGTCCCGATAGTTTTCTGAAGTGTCTTTCCCCATTTGGCTTTGAAGCCTATGTCTGTACTGCGCACTCATGCCCTCTCTATACTGCTCCCAGAGGTCTCGACACTGCTGACTCTTTGTCTTTGATCACTGAAGTCTGTAACTTTTAAACTTGATCACGGAGTTCTTCACCGCCTATTCTACACATGGAGTCTATTCTGTGCTCATGCCGTTTCCTGATGTCTCTTCTCTTTCATTGCTTCTCTCTGAAATCTCTTCTCTTCCTATGCTGCTTTCTGATGTCTCTTCCATACCTGTGATCTACTGAAATCTCCTCTCTCTAGATTGGTCCCTGTGTCTCTTCTGCCTTGCTGCTCCCTGCACCCGTATGTGTGCTGATTTCCTCCCGCCTGCGCACCCCTGCCACCACCCCACACACCCACCACCACCCCACACACCCACCACCACCCCACACACCCACCACCGCCCCACACACCCACCACCGCCCCACACACCCACCACCGCCCCACACACCCACCACCGCCCCACACACCCACCACCGCCCCACACACCCACCACCGCCCCACACACCCACCACCGCCCCACACATCCAACCGCCCCACACACCCACCACTACCCCCACACACCCACCACTACCCCCACACATCCACCACTACCCCACACAAACACCACTACCCCACACACACACCCAACCTTGTCTTTTCTTTCTTCATACTGCTCACTGAAGACTTTCTGTAGTGCTTATAGAGGTGACTACCCACATTGTATATTTTGTCTCTGCTCATATCCATACAGCGCATAGAGGTCACTGACAATCTGCTTGCATTTCACTGTCTGTTCCTTAGGTGCCTTTACATGAGCTCACTAGGTCTATACCATTTAATGAGTTAACCATCTGATTTTTCACGGAGGTGTCTCCCCTGCCCATACTAACCATTGAATATCAACTGGGTCCCTATTGCCCACTTCATAGCTCTCTTCTTACACTGCTCATTAATGCCACATACTGTTGGGTGAGGGCTCTACTTGATTGATGTTCTCACAGATGGTTATGCTTGTCCATGCTGCTCACCACTTCGCTTGCTTATGTCCTTGCTGACCACTTGGGTCTGATGTCTGTGTTGTCCTTGGAGGCATTTGCTTTGTTCAAACTGATCAGTTCTCTCGGCTGTGTCCATATAGCTCAGATATTTCAGCTCTTTCTTTTCCCATCCAAGGTTTCTTCTCTGCCCATACTGCTACCTCTGGGTCTTTTCTCCACTATGCTGAAAATGACGTCCCTTGCTGAAATCTCGTTTCCACCCTTGCCCCATGAGCCTTCTATTTGTTCTTAAGATGTGTTCTAAAGTCTGAAAAGACTGATTCCTCATCACTGCATTTTAATTCCCCTGCACATGTAGGTGATGCATCAGTATGGTCACCTACAACCTCTCTACCAGGAAGGGTCATCCTCACACCACCACCTGGTTTTGATGCAATTATCCTGTGTAACTTGGAGTGTGCCATTGTATTGGGAGTGGGGACGAAAGAAAAGGCTAGGGCCCCGTCACTGCCTGGCCTAGACCACTCAACTGTATCAAACTAAAACAATGGCCAGACAGGTTCTATTTCACACTGTACCGTGCCTAGCAAACAAATTCTAGGTAGGATGACTATTTAATTTAGTCATTCATATTTTATAGGAAAAGTTTTTGAGTAAGTGTCTTGCTAAAAAAAAAACGTTTGTGTACCCCTCCGTTCTCTTAGTGAAAATGCAGCTACTTACATGGAAATTGGTGACGTCTCTTTCAGTTGAGAAGGAAGTATTGAAGCCCGTGTTTAGAACTACTTTGAGCCACCCCGAACAAGTCTGACCATGCTGCTGGCCATCTTTGCCAACAGTATCATAATTCACATTATCTGTATGAAATGCTGTCTGACTGCGGGGCTGTAATGGGAAGCAAGTCCCTAAGGAGTGCGGTTTCTGTGTTCTTTGATCTCATGCCAGATGACAAACCTGCACAATCCCACACCCTACCAACCAAGAACAAACACCAGGATGGCTTATTACCCAAGTACCAGCAGACTGAATGCTTGCTCAGAAGCGACCATCTCTCTTACCCATCTCTCTATGCATAGGTGCCAGCACAAGTTCACTGCAAGACAACTGCAGCACCCACCTGAACCATACGCAGAACACCCAAAATCTTCCCACATTATCAAACCAACACTCTGCCAACCATGCACAACAGATGGAATAAACTTCCAATAACCCTGAAGCATTCCGGGGCTCTTTTTGGGGGATAAGGCCTTATACAGAACGTTTAGCATTGGTAAACTCTGTTTGAGTAGCCATGCAATTTAAAAATACATATTTTATTGTAACTAAACAAGACTATTGTCAGTTGAGCACTATAGAAAAATCAACTAACGAGTTTGAACTGGGCTTCTATGCACCTCTGCCTGTGGAGTTGCCAGTTATGCATTGTGTGGTATCTTGCATCACTGAGAAATGGCCATAGATTCACCAAAAGGCCTAGGGTAATGGAAGTGAGCTGACACACACTTTGATTCCTGGTGCCATTAAGGCTGTCTGCTAATTTGCCTCCCTTGGACTCTTGCCCGCTTCTATTTGGTTTTGATTTGCTCGGGAAGGCAACACGTGGATACCACAGAAACTAAATGGGGTTCTTCCTGTCGTCATGATCCTTGAAAGTGGATGTAGCATGGAGCCAGGGCTACAAAAGGGCAAGCTCCCAGCCACCACTAATTGCTCTTCATGAAGATGTACTTGAGATCCTAAAGTGTCTTCATGTCCAACGCCTGCTTCAGGGAAACTCATTTTTGCAACACTTTTTTATGGAATCGATAATAGATATCAAGGAGTTCTTCACACAGAAGAGTATCGGGGTCTTGCGGCTTCCTGTGGACCGGGGTCGGTGCCACTGGCGGTGGGCAACCCAGAGAATTTAGAGTTGAGAGAGGAATTTGGACCCAAAGACAAAGAATAAGCCTGAGCCATCAAAGAAAGATAGTGTTCACCACAGATATCCTGTGTAACAGTGAATAGGCATGTATGTAGAACTGCTATACCCCTGAATGGTGTAATCTCCATATGCAGGGACTGGGAGCAGTGGTTCTTGACTCAGTGGCTTTGCCATAAACCAGTTGACAATTCTGTGGGTAGTTTGTACTACATAAATGCACAATAATATCATTAAGTCGAGGGCAAGCCTATGAGTGCCTCTTTTTTTGGTAAAGTGCACCGAGAAGCTAAACAGTTTAAGGTGCTTCCAAATTTACTGCTAAACATAACCTACAATGATTTTCACAGAATCACACGGTCTGTCTAGTGGGGAAGCTGGGATTTGAGCCCACCCTATTTAGTTGGTGTCTGATGTTCAGCTACTACACCATGTACCAGCCCCCACCTCACCTTTTCCGTTTTATATTAATTGTGGGTTATTTGTTTGCTCTCAATAGAGAAAAAAAAGACCTACTCTGACTTCCGAATACACAACTAACGCAAAAAATAGAGCATGCACCTCACAAATCTGGAGCGAAAAAAGTGAAGGTCAAAAAGTGTGATTCAGAAGAGACAAAACCACCAAAGGGGTAGAATTTCAAGAAAATGGGTATTGAAATAATCCAGATTAATTAAGAAATGCGTCTGTGTATTGTTCCACCGAGTCCGATTTCACCCTGCGGGGGTCGTGCACTCCAGGAGTAAATGAATACCAGGGGTATATTAATTCCCCGGGCTGAACTGTTTAACAAGGGCATTATATGAAATACCTTCATTTTAAAGGCAATTAAATCGTTGCAGACTGATAAACCCACTACATCACAGGGGTCCCCAACAGAACAAGTACCGGCCATGCTATCAGTTTTGTCTTTCTTCAGTGAGTGATTATTCGACCTACTGACTAGCTCCATTTACATTCCGTGAGAGTTCCCAGTTCACACACCCGTAGTTGTCTGTACGCACCCTCATTTTTCAACCTTTTGTATCCACGATTTCTTTGGCTGCTGGAATCTGTGCCGTCGCCCTGGGGTGGGACTCGAAGTGCGTGATGAATTTGCTCAATGCAGTCATTTGAGTAACCGAACTATGTTTCTAAGAATACAGTTGTCTATGTCGGGGAGCACTAGAGTGGGCCCCAAATGTTGTGATTCCGTGAATTGTGAGAGATCACGCGTTCTTTGACAAAAGTTGTGGAAGTGAAGTAACCTTTACCTCGCGGCTTGATTCCGGGAGTCCCTTGTTAAAGAAGTAAAACATTGCGCTTTTGTGAGGAAGCTGGGGCAAGCCACTCTACGGCACTGTTTCCTTACCCTGGAAGCAAGGATGCCCCTGCACTTCTTACACGCTCTGTGACCCGCACTGAACCGAAGGCCTGTCGGGGAGTCAAGGGAGCCTCGATAAAAGACTCCGCGCTGTAGGTTTAGGCTGTCTGGACAGAGCTGATTTGCGAGCCCTGCGAGCTCCGTGTTGTGTGCCTGATGGCTCGAGCAGCTTACCGACCGCCACCGTTCTGGATTCCGGCCAGAGGGGCGTAGTCACCTGTCACACAGCTCCTCACTGCTGGGCGCCAGAGCCTCCTCAGGACTCGTGCTTGTTCCCACCTAAGCCTAAGGTCCACGCTGCAGGCAAGGGCGGCTCTAGGCTCATGGCGGCCCTGGGCAGGGAGCGTAGGTAGGGGGCCCTGGAAGAGGGGGTCCGGGCGGGGCGGAGCGCGGAGGCCAGTGAAGAGGAGCGGGTGTCAGGGTGTTTGGAACTGGAACAGAGCTGGAGGCCGCCAAATCCCTGCCAGGGGCCACCACGCAAATATGTATCCATCCTCAGAGGATTACTATATATAGGATATATATTGGCGTGGCGGCCCCTGGGGTTTGGTGGCCCTGTGCAGGTGCACAGCTGGCACATGCCTAAGGCCGCCTCTGCTGCAGGCCTCCTGTCCGCTGCAGGCCTCCTGTCCGCAGGGCAGAATTGGGCACGTTATGAGGGATGTTACTCTTTAAAGCAGCCGCTGTCGGTGCAGGTAACAACGGTGGGGCGGTTGGGCCGGGTGGGGGGTGATTTCGAGGGACGATGCAGAGGTAAAATTGAATAAATTACACATTTTCTCTCCGTGCCCCCGCCCCCTGCATCAGACTTGAAAGGAATTGTTTACGTATCCCGGCTCATGCATGACTCCTGCACTTATGTGTTGTTATAAACCTTTGTGATAGTTTATTGACACTATCTCTCTGCCTGCAAGTGCACCGTGGACGCTTGATTAGTGCCCACTTTCCTCCTTTGTATACGGCATAGCGTTCACGTATCCCCGTCTAAATCAGTCTCGCTCTTCTTCCCATCTCGATGCCCAGCCGCCCACCTTTGGATCCTACATCGGGAAAACAACAAACTGTAAATAAATGGCTACGTCCGTTTAAATTTCTGCTTGTTATGCCACGTGCGGCATCTTTTCTGACATGCTCTTTCTCTGCAACACTTCTATCTATTGTCACCAACTTTTTTTATTGTTACATTGTAACCAACTGTTGAATGTGATTACTGCCGCATATTGCTTTCCTCTCTTTTTTCCTCATGCTCTGGCACAAATGTTTTATCGTGCCCCTTCCACCCCTTGCACTTGGAAAACCTTTTGAACCTTACATGAAATCTGCCACACTCCTAAATAATTTCTTTGCGGCCACTCGCAACACAAATCTCGGGGATATATATTATCAAAATGCAACCTATGAATGTATAACCTTAATGTAATGTCAATATGGTTTTTCCGCCATGTACTTTGTTGCTGTCCATATACCTCCTTCTGATGTTGCCTATATAACTTCTACATGGTTGAATGTCTGTCACTCTATCTTCACACCCAATATTCCACCTGATAAAGTTTGCACTCTCCTGTACCTTCCGTTTCCTATCTAAATTGACCTGATCACATATGTACCAATATGATACACATGTCACTACTATTCTCATGCTTCCCACCAACACCTCTCCACGTCTCTTTACTCTCCTCACCCACCCTCATACACTCTCACACCCCTTCTCCCACACACCCTCTCACACCCTCACTAACCCTCACCCTCCCTCCCTCACCCACCCTAACCAGTATAGCATAGCATAGCATAACAAAACATAGCATAACAAAACACAGCATAGCGTAACAAAAAAGCATAGGGTAGCAAAACATAGCATAGCATAACAAAACAAAGCATAGGATAGCAAAACATAGCATAGCATAAAAAAACAAAGCATAGGATAGCAAAACAAAACATAGCAAAACAAAACATAGCATAGCAAAACACAAAGCATAGCATAGCATAACAAAACATAGCAAAGCATAGCATAACAAAGCATAGCATAACAAAATACAACAAAACATAGCATAGCATAACATAACAAAGCATAGCAAAACAAAACAGCATAGTATTACAAAACATAGCATAGCAAAACATAACACAACAAAACAGAACAAAACATAGCATAAGATAACAAAACATAGCATAACACAACAAAGTAATAGCATAACAAAACCTAGCATAACAAAACATAGAAAAACACAACTAAACATAGCATAGCAAAATACAACAAAACATAGCATACATAACTAAACATAGCATAGTAAAGCATAGCAAACCATAGCATAGCATAACAAAACACAACAAAACATAGCATAGAACAACAAAGCATAGCATAACAAAACATAGCATAACAAAGCATAACAAAACATAGCAAAACAAAAAACGAAGCATAGCATAATAAAACATAGCAAAACGAAGCATAGCATAATAAAACACAACAAAACAGCATACCATAGCATAGCATAACATAACAAAACACAACAAAACATAGCATAACAAAACAAAGAATAGGACAGCAAAACAAAACATAGCATAACAAAGCATAGGATAGCAAAACAAAACATAGCATAACAAAACATAGCATAACAAAACACAACAAAACAGCATAGCAAAACAAAACATATAATAGCATAGCAAAACATAGCATAGCATACCAAACACAACATAGCTAAACAAAGCATAGCATAATAAAACACAACAAAACATAGCATAGCATAACAAAGCATAGCATAGCAAAACAAAACATAGCATAGCATGCAGCATCACTCACCACCACCACCACTACATCCCCCAGGGGCACCACAACATCACTATGCGCTACCACAGCATCACTGCACGCCACAGCATCACTCGTTCGCCACCACAGCATCAATCTGTGCAACCATTCAACAACTGGTTCAAATATGTTCTCTCAATGTTTCAAGCTTTATTGCAAACGTAACAAAAAGATGTTAATATTTCACTTCTGTTCCTGGATTTCCGTCACAATAAAATACACTGAACATAATCTTCACAAAAGTTATTTACAAAAGTTTAAGCTATTGCCATTATAAATTACAATAACTTTTATTTAAGTATTAATTATTTAAAAAAAATAAAAGCCAATGTTATTTATACGTGGTAGCCACGCATGCGTTGTAAAGCATGCATGGTTAAGTATAGCATGGAAATTGCTGCGTTGTAGTGGCTGTTTCCCAGCCAAGGTCATTGAGAAAGCGATTAATATCCAGCTAACCGGACCACAGGAGAACCACAACCTTATGGACAAACCTCTCCCAAGCCTCCTTCAGAGCCAACCACAGCACCAAGACCACTCTAATCAACGCCACAGATGAAATAAGAATGCTGCTAGACAACAAAGAAACAGCAGCCCTCATTCTCTTCAACCTCTCAGCAGCCTTCGACACCGTATCCCACCACACACCGATCAACAGAGTACACCAGATCGGAATCCAAGGAGCAGCCGTCAAGTGGATCTCTTTCTACCTCACAGGAAGCACATAGAAGATCATCATTCCTCCCTACTCCTCGCCACCCGAGAACACCCACCATGGTGTACCTCAAGGCTCAGCCCTCAGCTCACCCCTCTTCAACATATACATGTAATTACTGGCCACCATAGTCAGGAGCCACGGACTCAACATCTCCTATGCTGACAACACCCAACTCAACCTCTCCCTGACAAACAACCCTACGACCACCAAAGACACATTCCAAAGATTCATGAAGAATGTGGCCATCTGGATGAACTGTCTCAAACTGAACACAGACAAGACAGATGTTCTCGTCTTCGGGAAGGGCAAGGACCCCCTACGGAACAACAAATGGTGGCCACCTGAGCTGGGCCCTACTCCTAACACGCCCGCAACCTCTGCATCATCCTCGACAGCCAGCTATCCACGAAGAAGCAGGTCAGAACTGTCTCCCCATGTTGATTCCTTACCCTCCGATTGCTCAGGAAGGTCTCCAGATGGCTCCTGCCCAACACTAGGTGAACTCCCCTCCTTTTTTGTGCCCTCCTGCCCTCTGTTTCACTCGTTTTCCTCTCGTTTTTTGTGCCCTTCTGCCCTCTGTTTCACTCGTTTTCCCCTTGTTTTTTGAGCCCTTCTGCCCTGTTTCACTCGTTTTCCCCTCGCTTTTAGTACCTTTCCGCCCTCTGTTCCACTCTTTTTCCCCTCATTTTTTGTGCCCTTCTACCCTCTGTTTCACTCGTTTTCCCCTCGTTTTTTGTGCCTTTCTGTCCTCTGTTCCATGCGTTTTTTGTGCCTGTGCCTGGCGTGTCAGTGTAGCACCGGGAATTATTCAACATTATTCGACATCACATTCATAAAAAAAACAGAATCCAACGTCACATAACTATCTATCTGCTCGTCCATTGAGCTTACCTGCGGTCGAAGTCACATCTCTGCTCCGCGCTGGCACCCGTCACACAATGTATAATCAATTTGAGGGGGGAGTGAGAGATCGGATCCTTTCAGTCTCCATTCACTTATTTATAATCAATTTGGGAAAGGATCACTTGTCCTGCGTGAACCAAGGTCTGCAGGTAGGTAACTGGGTGTCTCCCAATAAAATGACCCTCATACACGTCTTTTTTGATTTTTCGTAGCAGTATATGATGTGTCCCCGCTTCTTTTAACACGTGAGTGCGTAATCCTTGGGTCAATTCTTTTGTGTGCACCCTCCACTAGGAGGCTTTACCTTTGGTTAAGGCAGTAGTGATCATGGAAAAGTGACAAGGTGAGTGGAAAAGTGGTGATATTTAAAAAAAATTGCCCGGACAGCCAATGAATACATTTTAATAAGTCTGGATTCGGACAATTATAAAAATTAGTAATTCGTGCAGCTGTTGAATCAGTTATGGATTCTGGCGCACTTCAATAGTTTGATAAAAAACGGTTGACATGTTTCAGCCTCAGTTGACAGTTGGTCAGTAGGCTTTCTTCAGGACCAGTGAGTGGAAAAGTGAACAGTAGTGAAAGAATAGGTAGAATTATAACCTGATTCTTCAGGTGGTAGAAGGTCGCATTGTACCTGTAAAGAAATGTGCACACAACAACAAATAGGGGAGGAAAAAAGGGGGGGGAAAGGAATACACACGATTATGTACAAATTGTACAGTCTCAAAATCACTCGATTTTGAAAAGAAACTAAAAAATGGCAATACTTTGCGCAGAATCACGTTCATTTCAGGCGTCAACTCTCCCATTCTCATGCCGCAGCGACGGAAAGTGATTTTGCTATACTGTAGTGCGGTGCCCTTAGTTTTAATGTCGTAGTGGTCTCCACAGTACTCGTACATTGTATAGTGACATGCTTAATATAGGGGGAGCCAGTGATAGTGGTGTATTCATTTGAGGGGGAACATTTGGTAAAATAGAATCGACGGTGTTATCACATTGAACTAAAGGGTCTATATACCGTTTGGAGGAGGCCGCAATGACGTGTGAGTCAAGTGCCAGTGATCTATTTGGTATGTGGCGTTCGTAAACTATAGTGTACTTTAGTACTCTATTAAACCTTTTATAAAATACCTCCAAAATTGTGCTTAAATGGGGTAAAGGTTAGATGTAATTCTTTCATTTAGGTAGTGTTGTCGGAATCTACTAGGCGAGTTCAATGTTCAGTCACGTGATTGTTCGTGAAATCGTATTTGTGCCTACCTCTACGGTTTGAAGATTATTGCTTCATCGGGGAAAGGAGGGCCGTACAGAGGGAGGTAGTGCTGTTTGGGAGTAAAGGAGGCAGCCGTTAGTTACGGAGGAGTATACTTGCGGTTATGTTCTCCGAATCTCCGGCGCGTCCGTTTCATACCTCAAGCCTTCGCCTCTGTTCCTGCAGCATGTGCTGTCTCTGCCACTCTTCGCCCGGAAATGGTGACAGGTGTGAAACCGGTTGTTTATTACTCCCGATTCATAGAGATAGAAAAAGTGTATGTGTTATGACTAGCAAAATAGTGAATTGGTTACAATAATTCGTAATTTGTGGGAATCCATTTAAAAATTTAAAAAAAGCCCACTTACATCAAACTATATATAACCAAAATATGGAGAGTCAAAAAATAATACATTCCGTTCATTTCTTATCGGACGTGTATCGTGGGGTTGGTTATTGTAAGGAACAGTGAAGCCTTGATGATGAAAGGTTTCTTTCATATGGTACTGGAGAGTATCTGATGGTATCAAGAATACTCTTGATTTTAGGGCATTGGGTTGTATTTCTATGATTGGTAATCTACAGTATAGGAAGGTAAAGTGAAATTTATTCAAGGGGCGAAGTACTTTTGGTTTAGCCTCAATTACTCTACACAATTTCAATTATTTGTTGAGGGATAGCCATGGAATAGAATCGTTGAGGACGGTGGTGTCTGTCTTTAATCTGTGCACCCAACGTTGTTCTTTTTCGAACAGGATTTTGGCTGCGTTCCTGTCTACGGTGTCTAAGGTCTCTAGGATGACACACTGTAGGTCATTTGCAGTGTGGCCCAATTCTTTGTAGTGGGTAGACATCTTTGTGGTGGTTCTTTTGCAGTTCACATTGCTGCGATGCTCATACAGTTGTTTCGTTTTCCGGCAGGTCATGCCGATATACCTCATCTGGCATGGGCAGGTTATCAGATAGATAACGTGGCTTGTGTTACAGTTGGTGTGTCTTTTTAATTTCCAAGTGAGATCAGGGAGTAGTTGTAACTCTTTTGTAGGTTTTGTAGTGTCACAGGCTGAGCAGGTACCGCATGGATAGAGTCCTGTTACTGGAACAGTGTTCCATATTCCTGGTTGTTCTTTTCTTTTCTTTGGTGGCGGTCTGGTGTGTACTAATAGGTCTTTTAAATTTCTGCTTCTTTTGTTAGCAAAGCGAGGTTTAGGCCAGTCCAGATTTTTTGATGTAATTATTTTCCAGTTCCTATTTATCTTTTTGACCTTGTTTGTGACTGGACTGTATGTGGTGACACATGTGGTCCTTTTATCCTGTGTTTTTGGGTGCGTTTCCAATAGTGCTTCTCTTGGTTGGTTACGAGCACGTTTCTTACAGGAGTAGATCACTTTCTTGGGATATTCACGGGCTGTGAGCTTTTCGCAGAGATCATTTGCTTGGTTCTTATAATCACCTATCAGACTACAGTTTCTCCTAAGACGGAGGAACTGACTATAAGGGAGGTTCTCCCGTAGTGGTCGAGGGTGAAAGTTTTTAAATGAGAGTAAGCTGTTTTTGGCCGTGGGTTTGAAGAATGTTTTAGTTTGTAAAGAGTTGTTTTCTGCAAAGATGGTTATATCTAGAAAATATAGCGTCTTCTCATTGGCAGTGTATGTAAATTTTAAACATTCATCTTGATTGTTTAGCCAACGGTGAAAGCTCTCCAAGGTCTCGCGATCTCCTTTCCAAATTAGCAGGATATCGTCTATATATCTTTTCCAAAAGATAATATGGCCAAGGAAAGGGTTGTTTTCATTTTGAACAAACGTGTCTTCAAAGGTGCTTACATATAGACCCGCCACACTTGGGGCGAACGTACTGCCTATTGAAGTTCCATGGCGTTGGAGAAAGAGGGTGTCTTTGTACAGAAAAAAGTTCTGTCAAGGCCAGTCTGCAGCATTCTAGTATGAAATGTCTGGGGGTTTTGTATGGCCACTCAATGCCAAAAAGGATGGTCTCTAGAATTTCCAGGGTTTTTTGTTGCGGTAGGCTCGTGTAGACACTCTCAATATCTAGCCCTACTAGGAGCATTGTCTCTTCTGAATACTCAAAATTGGTTAGTAAGTTGAGGAAGTCTCTAGTATCTTTAAGATACGTAGGAGTTCTTTGGACCAGAGGTCTCAAATACTGGTCTGTAAATTCTGACAGTGGTTCCAGAATTGAGTTTATTCCGGAGACAATTGGTCTTCCTGGGGGTGGTATTTTTCCTTTATGCGTTTTCGGTAGGGAATAGAAGTATGGTGTTACTGGTGACTTGGTTTCCAGGTAGTCCGCTTCTTTTTTGGACAGCCAGTTATTGGCTTCTACCTCCTCGATCATGAGAGATATTGTTCTCTGCAGACGTGCCGTGGGGTTTGTTGTTAGAACTTCATAGAATTTTGTGTCAGCTAGTAGGTCTGTGCATTGTTTGTCATATCCTTCTGTGGTTAGTAGTACTATTCCACCTCCCTTATCCGCTGGTTTGATTATGATTTCTTTGTCATTCCGGAGGTCTGTAAGGGCCAGTTGTTCCGCATTAGTGATGTTCTGGAAGGGTTTTTGAGGTTGTTGATTGAGGTCATCCAGTTCTTTCATTATGGCCTGTTCGAAGGTACAGATTTCAATAGGGACTTGTGAATTGAGAGGACAGAAGTTGGACTTATTTCTTAGGGTTGTGTCTCCTTCTTGGGGCGGTGGTAATTCGTCCTTAAAAAAGGCTTTCAGTTTTAAGGTACGGCAGAAGTCAGCTAGTTCACATTTTGTTTTGAAAATGTCTGTTTTTGGAGTGGGTACATAGCCGAGACCTTTGTTTAAGACACTGATCTGGTTCTTCGTGAGATTTTTATTTGTCAGATTTATGATGAGGTCGTTGGACCGGATCCCGTCTTGGCCTTGGTCACGCTCCTGGTTTGGACCTGTCTTGTCTGGTCGGACCAGGTTACTCCTTTTTGTCTTGATCGGCGGTTGAACAGTATAGCAAAATCACTTTCCGTCGCTGCGGCATGAGAATGGGAGAGTTGACGCCTGAAATGAACGCGAGTCTGCGCAAAGTATTGCCATTATTTAGTTTCTTTTCAAAATCGAATGATTTTGAGACTGTACAATTTGTACATAATAGTGTCTTCCCTTTTCCCCCCCTTTTTTCCTCCCCTATTTGTTGTTGTGTGCACATTTCTTTACAGGTACAATGCGACCTTCTACCACCCGAAGAATCAGGTTATAATTCTACCTATTCTTTCACTACTGTTCACTTTTCTACTCACTGGTCCTGAAGAAAGCCTACTGACCAACTGCAAACTGAGGCTGAAACATGTCGACCGTTTTTTATCAAACTATTGAAGTGCGCCAGAATCCATAACTGATTCAACAGCTGCACGAATTACTAATTTTTATAATTGTCCGAATCCAGACTTATTAAAATTTATTCACTGGCTGTCCGGGCAATTTTTTAAAATATCACCACTTTCCCACTCACCTTGTCACTTTTCCACGATCACTACTGCCTTAACCAAAGGTAAAGCCTCCTGGTGGAGGGTGCACACAAAAGAATTGACCCAAGGATTACGCACTCACGTGTTAAAAGAAGCGGGGACACATCATATACCGCTACGAAAAATCAAAAAACACATGTATGAGGGTCATTTTAGTGGGAGACACCCAGTTACCTACCTGCAGACCTTGGTTCACGCAGGACAAGTGATCCTTTCCCAAATTGATTATAAACCTGTCACACAATGGCAGACAGTGCGATGCCAGTGCGTTTTCAGGTAACAATAACGTCACAGGAGTCAGACTCTCACGAGAAGGGTCTGCAGCTCCAGGAGAGGAGCGTCATCATCCTCTTCGCCCGCCCCCACCCCCAGCTTAGCTCCAATCCGAGCGGCTGGTTTGGGTGAGGGCGGGCAAATGGAGCTGGAAAAGCTAATAGCCCATGAAGAGCTACTCTCAGGGTCTCCGCGAGCTACCTGTAGCTCGCAATCAACCGGTTGGAGACCCCGGGCATAGAGGAACATGTAGCTGAAATGTATCAGCAAAGATTGTTGGAGAGGAGCTGTGAACTGCATGGTGAACTATCATGGCCTTCAATAAAATTCTGTTCATGGCTCGCATGCAAAGAAGGCATCTCAGAATGGCAGTAATGTAATCACTATGACTGAAGCAGCTAATGGGCAAGGCTACATGTTAGAAATTGGGTTGGCGGTTGACTGGGCTATGAACCCAAGGCAAGCAGCAACCACAATCCTAGTCAGGGTAAGAGGCAGGCAAACCCTAAATTAACCTGTGCTAACCATCTGGTAGCTTGGCACAGAGCAGTCAGGCTCAACTTTAGAGGCAATGTGTAAAGTATTTGTGCAACACTTCAAACAGTAAAAACACCATACACCAAGATCCCACAACATATTAGAAAAATAGAGCCTAATTCAATAAATAAAACCAGACCAAAACAACAAAAATCCAATAGGCAGAACTAGAGATATTGAATTTCAAAGTTTATAGTGAAAAATACCGCCAAGAAGCGCTATTGGGGATAACTAGTCGGACCGGGACAGTGTCACTAGTTCAGTCACCAACCGCAATGTAGCGTGGGCCAGCTACAGGAAACTCAGTTAGGCCCACTGAACGAAGTACCTTAAATCCTGCTTGCGAAGCGCTGCGTGGATCCGCGTCAAAGATGCATCGAGCAGTAGAGGCAATGTCAGTTCCACTGGTAGGCACCTTAGGCCCACTTCCAAGGGTCCAGGACCGGGGTGGCACCACTTGGCTGGGTAGACTCATAGTAGAGTCCAGGTGTAGGGGTTGGAAACCAGTTATGTCCCTGATGCTTCAGATTAGAAGGCCAGCTGGTTAACCCTTGGAGTCCCTCTGGGTTCTGGGGTAAAGTGGTTCAGGTCCAGTCCTTCTCATCTAGGGAAGAGGGCAGCAGATCAGCACAGCAAAGCAGGAGCTCAGCAAAACAGTCTAGTAGACTGGCAGCCCTTCAACAGCACAGCAGTTCTTCCTAGTATAGTATCCACAGTTCCAAAAGTGTACTGAAGTGGTGGTTTCTGAAGTCCAGTACTTATACCTAGTGGTGTCTTTGAAATTGAAGAGACGTCAGACATGCCTTTTGAAGGACAGTGGTCTTCCCCCCCTTCCTGCCACCTTGCCAGGATAGCCCTTCAAGTCACACCTAAGCTCCCATTGTGTGTGTGTGTGTGTGTGTGTGTGTGTGTCTGTCTGTCTGTCTGTCTGTCTGCCTGCACTACACAAGACCCAGCTATTACCCATCCCAGACATGGTGTCCTAGACAGGCAGCTGGCACCAAATGGCTAAAGTAAGAAAATGCCAACTTTCTAAAAGTGGGATTTTTAGAATTGTAATTTAAAATACGACTTCACCATAAGTTATGATTTTAAATTATTATTCCAGAGACACTACACTTGAATCCATTATAGCTCCCATTTGGAAATTAGTCTCAAAGTGTAATATGGTAATACCAATGTTATCCTATGGGAGAATTAGGCCTTGCAGTTGTGGAAAACGACTTTGAGAATGTTTCACTAGCAGGACATGGAAAACTTAAAAGTGAATGTCATGCCTTTTAAATACAGTGCACTCTACCCTCTTGGTTGCCCAGGGCCTACCTTAGATTTATAAAAAAGGATTGATTTGTGCCTGGCAAAAAGTTGATTTTGCTGGGTCGAAGTGGAAATGGCAGTATAAACTGCACACACACGCTCTGCAATGGCAGGCCTAGGACATGGTTAGAGGGCTACTTAAGTGTGTGGCACAAGCAGTGCTGCAATCCACCTAGTCTCATTTAATTTGCATGCCCTGGGCACCTGTACTAGGGACTTATAAGTAAACTAAATATGCCAAATGGGTATGAGCAATTATTCTGTTCAGAGGAGAGAGCACATGCTGTTCAGTACTGTATGTAGTGGTTAAGTGCTCAGAATCCTACAGCCAAAAAACAAGCCTAGAAAAGGGGAAGGAGGAAGGCAAAATGTTTGGGGGTGACCTTGCAGAAAGGGCCATTTTCCAATATTACAGCATTCTGCACTAGCTCTAGGATTCTTTAAATTTGTCTGGCTAGCGCAAGTACATAGAATTGCTGAAGTCAAGTCATAATGCACCAAGGCCATGCATACTGAAATATGGTACACAATGTTGGGCAGACTTTTCCTTGAGTTAATTTGTCAGAATCAGGTGCTGACTACTCTACTCTAGAAATAGGAAACTCTAGGGAGACGTCTGTATCCAACATAAATGCCTAAAATTATAGACCACTTTATGGAGAGCTACAGTTGGCCTACGACCTCAAACCAGCTTGGGCTTTATTTTATTGATGGCATTTCTAGTTTTGAGGAGCTCCCTTTTAGCTAGATTACATTTTGAGAACCTGGAGGCCGCCCGCGAGTCCAGTTGTTATTAGTTCAGAATGTGTCAAACTGGTGGGAAGGTAGAGGAAGGTACCAGAGTGGTAAAAATAACAGTTGTGTATTGTCTGCCTAAAAATAAATGTGAACTCTCATGATATGAAGGAGAAAAGCTAGAGGCAGCATATAGATACTGAACAGCAAAGTGAAGAGCCCAGATCCCTGAGCGACACAACAGTTGGTGGGTGTAGCTTCAGACATCCAGGAAGAAGAGTGGTCTGAGAAATAGGTGGTCAGAAATAAGATTATCTACTTGAGGCCAGAACTTTGAGGCATATGTCTTTTAATCTAAAAACAAGTTATTAATGTACGAAAATCTACCACAATGAAAAGCTGTTGGAGAAAAGCCAAGCAGTAAATTCCACAAGCATTAGCAAAACCAATAGGTCGCAGATGCCTGGTACTAAGATTGAAGGAGTCTCTGGGCGCAGTTAAAAGCAGCAGTAGCCAGGCGGTGGGATTAAAAGGAGCCAAAACGTGTGCTGAAAAGGAGGACCAGCAGGATAAAGTCAATCTCAGGATACACTGATAGATTTAGATTTGTGCCCGATTTCTCGTAAGAGCCAAATTTGGGGGAGCCATCTACTCATTTAAAAAAATAAAAATACATGCGGCCATTTTGTGCTCAGGCATCTGACAAAAAAACATTAAACATAAAAATCTAGAAATGTATAATGTGCTGGCATGAGGTAAACAACTGAATGTTATATTTGGATTGTCCAGTTTTCCACTGCAGTGCACGAGTATTTCACATCTTCAAAAATACAGTCAATAGCATGATAAGGCGAGAGAATAATATTTCTCTGGGGCGGAGCCAAAGCTGTCTTTTGTGTATGTCAAAGTATTTGTAACAATAGGTCCACGAGACATAGGGCGGTTGCCCCTGGTTGTTTTTCTTATCAGCCTGGCCTGTATTTTATGTTCAGGCTGGTAAATATATTGAGAACACCACTGAAAGCCACCTTTTCTCTCCTGAAACTTGAGGCTAAAACAGCACACACATAAAGTTATAACAAAATATTTGAGAACTTTCTACACAGTTTCTCCATTATTATTAGTGCAAACTGAACGATAATTGCCATGTTAATAAATAACCCGGACCTATTTTTAGGTCTCGCCTGTCGATGCGCATGCGCATCGAGCAAGGCGAGAGTATTGCGAGTTATCCACTCTTTATCCGCACTGCAAGGAATCGTGGCGATTCCTTGCAGTGCCCGTGACTTTTAAGGTCAATGCGCATGCGCATTAAGCTTATGCGCATGCGCATTGACCTTAAAAGTCACGGGCGCGTGCACGTCCGTCTTTGTTTACCCCTCCTCCCCCTCCCCTCTCTTCCTTCCGTCTTCCTGCCGTGTCGCACCTCTCCCCTCTCCGCCCCCTCCCCTGCCCGCCCCCTCCCGCCGTGTCGCATTTCTCCTCCCCCTCCCCTCTCTTCCTTCCGTCTTCCTGCCGTGTCGCACCTCGCCTGCACGTTTTCGGCAAGGAACTTTGCCAGCGCAGCTTTCCCACACAATTCAACCCGACGGTCAAGTAAGTAAAACATGATTTTCAGGAAAGCGTGCCTTCCCTTCCGTCCTCTTAAAAGTGCAGCAGATGAGGCTTTGCCTAACGGGAAAGGTTTTTCTTGTTTCAAAAGAATCCCGTTTATGATGTGAGTGCTGAAGTGCGTCAGTCATTTAAAACCCTTAATGGACTCCATTCGTGCTGCGTCACATCATGCGGAAGATGCACGTGCAACAGATGTTTGTTCCTAGTTCCGTCACCAGTAGAATAAGCGCCTTATTACATCATGCAGACAATGCGCAAATACCTCATGCTGCTGCTGAGCCGCATCCTGCATTAATTCATGGACGCGACAGTGCTGGGTGACGTCTCACTCTTGACTTCATGTAATCATGCCCATATGGACTCACACATGTCATAGGATGTACTTACACTGAAGGATCACACTGCGTCACAGCACTCAGCAGAAGGCATGCATTCGTCATGGTGCTGCGTCACGTGCCGTAGTGTGAGACTTGTATACACAGCGTTATCATTGCGCATTGTACAGTAAGGACTACTGTATTCCTTCTAATACATGGTCACACACACGATCACCCTCCCCTTAATTCTCTTATAAACAGGATCAGTTTGTCCATGACTCCGTGAGGAACCAGGGTCGCTTGTAGAACCCGCTTCCAGCTTGTGGGCTTGCTTAATGTCGCATGTCTCTGGGCCCTAGCTAGGCCTTCTGTTGATGTAACTTCTCTCTTGTGCCACCCCGGTTCTTACTCGTTCACCATGTGTTAGGCATGTTTCTCTCCAGCGTAAACAGGGCCAGGATTGGCCAGCCACTGAATAGGGAGGTCCAGTCATGTTTCAAGCATATTCCTTATGAATATGCATGAGGCCGATTCGCAGACAGTTCATTCCATTAGAGGTTATTTGCTGGTTTATTGGTCATTCTGAACACTCCAGAGGATTTTACAATTCCTTGTGCACATCTTCTCTTGATGTTGACACCTTGCTAAACAGCTTACAGGCCCGGGCGTACATTTGGTAATTTATTGCATTATCGAATTTGTATTATTAGTTCAATTTGTGTTATTTCTATTTGGAAATTACAGTGACCAATTAAGATAACTCGACAGTAAAGATTTGTAATAGAAAAGCCCCGAACTTGAAATATATTGTCCTGTCAGGGGTAAGATGGCAACCGTGTCCCATTGGGAGATGTAGGTGGGAGGTCTGCGGTTTTGGCTACTTGAAGCACTTCACTTGTAGTGCAAAGCTTGTATTTCCTTTTTATTTTTCCTTTCTACTTACTCCTACGCACCCTCAACCCCTCACCTACCCTCACCCTCAACCCCTCACCCTCACCCTCACTCACCCTCAACACCTCACTCGCCCTCACCCTCACTCACCCTCAACACCTCAACCCCTCACCCTCACCCACCCTCACTCACCCTCACCCACCCTCACTCACCCTCACTCTCACTCACCCCCTCACCCTCACCCACCCTCAACCCCTCACCCTAACTCACTCACCCTAACTCACACTCACCCTAAATCACACTCACCCTCACTCACCCTCACTCACCCTCACTCACCCTCACTCACACTCACCCTCACTCTCACTCACCCTCACTCACCCTCACTCACCCTCACTCTGACTCACCCTCAACCCCTCACTCACCCTCACCCTCACTCACCCTCACTCTCACTCACCCTCACTCACCCTCAAACCCCTCACCCTCACACAGTGCAATAGGTCTCGGAGCATTTGAGTTAGAGCTTTTACAATTGTTTATGGCTTTTTTTATTTGTAATTCTTTAGCATTGGCTACAGGAAACAAAAATGCTAAAGATTTACAAAAAAACCCATAAACAATTCTAAAAGCACTAACTCTAATGCTGCGAGACCTATTGCATTTCTAATGCTTGTTTTTATTCAAGTTCTTGTTTACCTACCAGTTCTTGTCTTTTCCAGAATGCCAAAACGTAAACCATGGCTGGTATTTTTTCTTCTATGTAAAGCGGCAACCCTAACCAGACAGATACAATTTACTGTAACAAGACGATCAAAACTGGATTTAGCTTAAAGCCAAGCAGCACACTGAAAAAAGAAACCTATTCAGTGAAATCCATCCAGCACGAAAATAGTGTGAGACCATGGAGAAAATCCAATGAGCACATTTTTAAAGAGTTGCGCATTGAGGGGAAAATGCGGCCCCCGGGGGAAGCGAAGGTCGCAGACCAGTCTTCCCCCGGGGTTTTCGCGCAATGCGGAAGGACAAGGTGGAGGGCGGGACTACTGGGGTTAAAGGAAGGGGTGGGATGGGGGAGGGCATATAAGGGTCAGGAGAGGAAGATCCGGCCTCTTCCTGACACCTTAGCACCACCGGGAGGGTGTTGTTAATTTTGTGGTAGCCGTAGGGTAGTTTGGAATGGGGGGGCCGATTTGTCGATCGGCTTTGTGGCTGGCCTTAGCGATTTTAGCCCTGCGGCTATGTGGAGATGCCCCTGGGGATTTTTGCGGCGTGACCTGGGTTTTCCACCCCGAGGAGACTGCGGAGCTTGGGCTGGCCGAGTGGAGAGGCAGCTTCGGGCACGGCCCCTGGCCTGGGGGTATACCCGAGTAGTAAGTGGTGCGCGTGCGGGGGAGTGGCCGGGTGCGGAGGCGGGGGTCGGGACTGCGGCCTTCCTGCTACTGTGCGCGCCGGTGGGGGCTGGTAGTGAGGGGTTTTCCTGGCGGGGAGCGGGCGGGGGCCCTGCGCCGCGTGTGCCTGGTTAGGCTTTCACTAGGCTTTCCCTGAGTTTTTCCCGGGTTTTGGGTGCTCTGCCTTTGCTCGGCGGGGGACGGGTGGGGGGTGGCGCGCGACCGGTGCGAGGCCGATGGGGGCCCCGCAGCGGGGGCGGGGGGGGGGGTGTGCGTGCTTGCGTCGCCGGCGGCCTCTGGGGGGTGATTCCTGCTGGGTGCCTGGGGGGCGGGAACGGCCCCAATTTGGCTGGGGGGTGGGGGTTTGGTACGGAGCTGCCCCTTGCCTTTAGTAGCATTCCTTCCTTCGGCAGACAGGCGGGCCTGAGTTTGTGGCGGGCATTTCTCGGCGGGGGCGGGGGGGGCCGGGACCGGGCCCCTTGGTGTGTTGGTGGGCGGCACTGTGTAGGGTAGCGGGGTCACGTGTGAGGGACGGCCATGACGGCTCGAGGCCCGGTGGTGTTGGGGCTCACCTGGTTCTGGCGACCAGGTGGAGGAGGCGAACTGAGGATGGCGGTCCGGCTCGGCAGCGGGTGTGACACCAGTGGGGCGCACTACGGCTTCCTAACGCTGGTCCGAAGTAGTAGGGGGGTCCGCGGCGGCCTGCCCTCCGTCGTGGGATTCGCGCAGCGTCCAATGCAACGTTTTTCTTTGTCCAAGCAATGTTTACTTATGTATGGTGTGACCTGTTCGGTTTGCGGGTGTGGGAGTCGGTGTGTTTGGCGTGATAGCAGTGCTGGGGGTCGGTGGGTGTGATGGTGTAAGGAGTTGTGGGCTCTGTGGGAGTTGTGTGGTGGGGATGTTGGGTCGATTGGAAGTTTGTGTGAGCGGGGCTGGGGGCCGTTGGGTTGTTTCAGGGAGAAAAATGGTGGCTGTGCGGTTTCTTTATGGTGGCGGGGGTCATGGGCGGCCGTGGTAGGATCCGCGGGCACAGCCGAGATGGGACGGCGCCCAGGAGCAGAGGGGCGTTGTGCTGGAGCACCTTTAGGTACACGTTGTGGCTGGGGCCTGGGGATAAGGTATGATCCGGGGGGATCATGGCGCTTCTGCTGCAGGGCGCTGCAGGAGTGGGGGTGCCCTGGGGGATGCCAGGACGGCTGCTGGATGGAGTACTGACGGGACCCGGGTTGGTGGCGAGCTTCACAGTGGATAGTGCAACAGCAGGGTTGACGGGGATGGCCGGTCGGCTCCCATGTGGTCTTTTGGTGATATGGCATTTGGTTGCTCGGGTTGGTGGTGGCTCTGGGATGGATGTTTCTACCCCGGAGAGTCCTCCGCGGGATACAACGCTGCCCTACTCATGACGGGCGGGCAGGCGTGGCGGCGTCACGCGGGCGCCAGAGGGGACTGGAGAAGGTGGAGGCGGGGCCTGGATGCTCCTGGGGTGTTGGCCAGGTTTGGGTGTACCATGTAGGTGGAGGACTGCTGCACATCTTGACTTAGCGGAGGCGAGAAGGTGGGGCTGGCCGGGGGGGGGGGGGGGGGGCTGCTCGCGCACGGGCAGGGGGATGGTTGTGCAGGGCTATGCCGGAGGTTCAGAGGTTTTCGTTTCAGGTTTTTGGTGGTATGGCATTTGTGCTTGCCTAACTGCTGACGTGTTCTGGAATGTTTATGTAGTTCCTTTTGTGGTTGAGATATAAACTGACATCCCGCAACTTTCCTTTCGACTCAGTGCAGTCTGGCAGGATTATAAGAGAATTACCTTTTCAAAACGTCTCTACCTTTGCTATGGGATACTGACATGTAAACGCAAGGGTGCTTGTTGATAGGATAGCAACCGAACTGCGAGAATTTTGACCTCTATCTTAGCCGGGCATTTTCACCTTTGTCCTTCAAAACACAGCAACTGTGGCATGGTAAGACCAAATTATAATGGCCTCTTTAGTGATCATTCAGTTTCTGATCTCCGACATGTTTCTTTTGGAGTTGCTGCCCCAGTTTCCGGTGGCACTACATTCATGTAAGTTTCACAAATCGGAAAGCGCGCGTTCGGATTCCAAGTGAGTCTATAGTCTGTGACAGGAGTTAGGTGGGTGTGCTGGACCAGGATAAGGTGCAGTGTGAATGGAGTCCGGAAATCCCAGAGGTATGACGGAGGTTAAAGCCAGGTGTAACCTTACTCTCTGAAGTTGTAGCTTGGTCGAGCAGTGAGGCGGTGCCAGGGGACGGTGTACGCATTTGTCGTGCGCACTCAGTCAGCATAATGTTTCGCATACAGACTGGACTCCAGGCCAATTGTTTTTGTATCAGAAATAGAGTTGTTTTCTTTCTAGACCCAGCTGGTATCAAGCATATACTGTTCGCAATTTGGGAGGTCTCAGTGGAGTTATTTGCAGTAAGCCGATGCACTTTGTAAAGGCAGTAGGTACAGGGGTTGGAGTAGGCCACACATTTCTGTACGCAATTTAGTATTGGGCTCAATGGATTTCATTCTATACACACAGTTGATTGCTTTGTAGATTATTTTGTTAATTCCAGACCTGGCTCCGGGGTTGCATATCTCGGGACTATAGAAGTAGTCTGTACGAATGGTAAGAGTGTCTTGCACATGAGTATGGGAGTCTTGCCGGGTCTGCTCTCTGTTTGACGCAGGCAGCGATTTTCCTACCTGCTTCCTTCTATGTGACTAGGCCGTAAAGGGGCTGGGGGATCACCGTGTATTTCTTATGGGACTACTTTTTCTTTTCTACCAAGGGGTCAGGAGGTAAGATAGGAACCAGGTTTGATGCCTGGATGGGATGGGGGGGGGGGTTTCTCCTAGCGGGTGATCAACGCAAGAGGTGCGCTAGCGAGGTGTGGACGTTTTGGGGGCAGGTTCCCCGATGATGGGGTGGTGGACGGTAGGAGACTGGGGCGAGAGACATGGGTAGGTGTTGGTGCCATTAGGTTTGCCATACGGCGCAGGGGATGTGCGGTTGTGTTGATTTGGGGACACGTGCAGGGGGATGGTTGCTGGGGTGTGTCAAGCTGGCAATATCCTGAGGTGCTTGGCAGGGGAGGTGTTTCCAAGGAACGGAGCATGGGGCGTCCTGGTCGGGCGCAGGGTTTGGGCTTGGGGGAGACAGTTTGGTCGGCTTAGGATTTGGAGGTCCAAGACATGACGCTTTGGGTGATGGGGACGGTCCGGTGTGACTCGATGATGCGGGCCTTTGGTCAAAGGGAGCCGCCTGTCATGGTCCAAGAATGGTGGGGACTGATGCTCATGTACATGGGGGTGATGGTACTGGCAGTGGATGGTCGTCCACGGGGGGGGGGGGAGGGGCGCCTGCCATGGCCAGGATTGGCCTGAGTTCATTTTGGGTTTGGAATGCAGGCACGGATTGGTGAATGGCCGTTCACTGAGTGTGGTGGGAGCCGCAGTAAAGTATCCGATGCATGGGGAAATGCGGTGTGCATGACCGTGCAGGATTTCGGTTATAACAATGATCGATTTGGTTTGATGGGGGGTTCCTTTTTGGACCGCGAGCGGTCTACGGATGCAATGGTTTGCCGAGGGAGGCAAAAGAGGGGGGTGTATGGGGTGGATGGTCGTTCACCTCGGACATGTGAGGGGGCACCTTGGTTGCCTAATGTATGGCCTGGACCGGTGGTGGTCTTTGTGAGCCAAGGACGCGTGGTGGTCGGTCGTTCACCACGCGGGGGGGGAATGTACGACTCGCGTAGATTTACTGGATGACGCGAGGGAAACAGGCGGGCCTGTTTTCTGCTTACCTACGGGCACAGTTGTTTTCATTGGCATCACTTGTGCATTTGATGTTCGCGTCACACTCTTGGCTGCTTTTTGTCTCCGTGAGCTTTTAGGGCTACTCCTTCTGTTTAGAAGTGATGCACTGACATATGGGGGGGAACATATGGGGTGGCATGTGCCTCGGCTTTTGGGGGGGCTCCTTTTATGGGCCAAGGGCGGTCAGAATAGTTTATTGGCTGCCGGTGGGGTAATGGATGGTGGCGCCAGGGGTGGATGGTCGTTCACCTCAGAAAGGGGGGCGCATTGGATGAACGATGAGTGGTCCGGAGCGGTCGCTTGTCCTGCTGGACATGAGTACAGGTGATGGAAGCAGGCCTGGTGGTGGATGGCCGTTCGCCACGGGGGGGGGGGGGGGGGGGGACAGTAGTCGGTTCACAGGATTGTGACCGGACATGTGGCTGGTCTATTTGGGAGGTGGTCCAGGTGGTAGATGGCTGTTCACTGAGTTGTGGGGGGTGCTGTTTTTTCCGGCTGGGGAAGGCCCTAGGCGGGGTTTGCTTGCCCGACACACAGACACAGGTGGGAGTGATGGAATCTCACTGCATTGCGACCAACATTCATGGTGGGGTTTTTTGTCCTGGGGACGTTCCTGCCTTGCAGGGGACGCATGTTGGGTGGACGGTCGTTCACCGGGTGCTGCTGTGGGAGGCTGCCTTTCGGCAATGAAAGGACGGGCGCGTGGGCCCCTTCTGGAAAGGGCACCTTTCGCGGTTCACGTTGGCAACGAGAGTGGTGCTTTGCTGCTGGACGCAGGGGGAGGTAGTGGATTGTCATCCACTGGGTGGCTGCCTGGTCGCTGGCAGGAGGCGAAAGGTGCGCAGGACAGGGGGGGTGGGGCAGGTAACCGCCCTCCGGGGGTTCCCTGGGTGGCGGTACTTTGGAGGGGTGGGGAGTCACATACGGGCAGATCCACCCCTCGGGTGGGGGGAAAACGGTACACAGGTGACTGATAGTGGGGCATGGGAGGCAATGAGCAATAAAGGCAAAGTCAACAGAGGATGCTTGGAGGGCAAGTGAAGGTGAGAATGGGGAAAGGAAGGAGGTTATCGAGTGAATGGGTGAAGAGTCAAACAGGTGAGATGGTTTTGGAAAGGCAGAAAGGAGAATGTGTGGGTATGGGATGGAAATGTATATTTCATGCATTAAGGTACTGTTAATAAGTCTAAATGATTATGGAAATGTATATTTCATGCATTGATGTACTGTTAATAAGTCTAAAATGATTGCAACCTTGTCCTAATAAATGGCCTTTTACACTTCAAGTAACAGCGTGGAGTGTAGTTATTGCGCGATGCGGCCCCCGGGGGAAGCGAAGGTCGCAGACCAGTCTTCCCCCGGGGTTTTCGCGCAATGCGGAAGGACAAGGTGGAGGGCGGGACTACTGGGGTTAAAGGAAGGGGTGGGATGGGGGAGGGCATATAAGGGTCAGGAGAGGAAGATCCGGCCTCTTCCTGACACCTTAGCACCACCGGGAGGGTGTTGTTAATTTTGTCCACCCGCCCACCCTGCAGATTTAGGGTAGGACCGGGGGTGTTTCAAGGGTTGGGGTGCCAGTTTAGGGCAGGTTGCAGAGCAGAGGCTGTACGGTACTTTGGAGGGGTGGGGAGTCACATACGGGCAGATCCACCCCTCGGGTGGGGGGAAAACGGTACACAGGTGACTGATAGTGGGGCATGGGAGGCAATGAGCAATAAAGGCAAAGTCAACAGAGGATGCTTGGAGGGCAAGTGAAGGTGAGAATGGGGAAAGGAAGGAGGTTATCGAGTGAATGGGTGAAGAGTCAAACAGGTGAGATGGTTTTGGAAAGGCAGAAAGGAGAATGTGTGGGTATGGGATGGAAATGTATATTTCATGCATTAAGGTACTGTTAATAAGTCTAAATGATTATGGAAATGTATATTTCATGCATTGATGTACTGTTAATAAGTCTAAAATGATTGCAACCTTGTCCTAATAAATGGCCTTTTACACTTCAAGTAACAGCGTGGAGTGTAGTTATTGCGCGATCCTTACAGCACGTGGAAAAGGATGTCCTTCTAGAGAAAAGCCAAGCAACAGGTCCCCACAGTGGCGCCATTTCCAGGGACGCGGGGGGCCCTTCCCTCCTGGCAGACATTCCCGCGTGCTCCGTCTCAAGTTGCACTTTAATGAGTCTGTCATTTTTAGATCCGCCGGAGTCGCCTTGCTCTGAAATCGTATTGACCCTCCCTGCTGCTACTTTTTTTCAAACTTCAATATGCCGGGATTAGAGGAAGCCACTTAGAGGAGGCCCTGAAAGGCGGGAGGAGGTGGAAGCGGGCGTGGCTGTCTCCGCACCGATTTCCTGACAGGAGGCGGCCGCTGGAGGCAGGCAGATACCTCTGACCTTGTAAGGGTTGGTCCAACAACCTTTTCTGTGGCGGGATTATACACCTTCAGGTCTTTTTAAAGGGTCAAGCCTTGGGAGGGAAGCGTGGGAAACTAAATTAGTTCCAGAAAGTTGATTATCGCCCCACCCAGCTCCTTAGCGACTATAGGAAGGCATTCTTCCGCTGCCATTGTCGAAGGGACTTTGTACACAGGAAACACCCGGCGTCGTATAATGGAGGTTTCATCAAACCTTTGGAAATAGAATCGTGGCCATTATTTTTTTTATTCTATATCATTTTGTAGAAAGGTTCAGATGCCTGACCTCAGTGATGGCCAGACCAGACAACGAGGCACACTATAGCATGAGTCTGGTGACGTCAAGCGATTTGGGAAAGATGGCCTCATACTGGGCACACTTCTGAAAGAATGGCAGTCTCACTCTGTACATGTTAAAAGCACACGCTTGAAAGAGCAGCAGCAGTGCCTGTGTGAATCGAAGACCGAGCAGGCAGATCAAAGAGGGAGAAACGTTTTTTTACTTCTAAAAAAATAAAATGCACTCGGTACCTAGGGCATCATATGATCTTAAAGTGTTTGCAAATTAGGTTAGAAAATTAGCCATTGGAAAAGCTCCTGTAGTGCGGTACCTGGAAAATTGAAGTCGGTAATTGTTTTTTTGTTTGTTTTTTTGGCAGGTGTGCGGATGTGTTTTGCACAGATCCGATTGTTTCCCGGAACAGCTTCCCTTTGGCTAGATTTGCGTCTACAAATACCACAGACGTACATGTAGCACAGATTGATGCAGGATAGAATGTCCGCACTGGAGAGGTTGTGAGGTGTCTTATGTGGTATGGCGGCGCCTTTCTCTTAATCATACAAAACCACATCCATCCGAGCTGAGGTGTAGCTTACACAAGATCAGAGACTGCTGTTCAGTGTCAACACCACTGTTGTCAGGACTGGCTTTAGCCCTAGTGGTAGTAGTGGTGCCCGGTGCAACAGTCTTTTTCGACCCCCTTCACCAACACCCCCCCACCCCCCCACCCCATGACCACCTTCTCCAGGGATTTCCTCACTACCACCATCCAACAGTGACCCTCATCTCTCCATAGCCCCTCTTGCAAATGCATTTCATTTGTTTTATACCGCTATTTATACCACTGTAATGTGTCTGAGCACTTCACACACAAACTACACAGAGACAATTAATCCTATGTGTTACATAAAATAATCAGGATTACAAGGTGTAGGAATCACGTAATCCATAGTAGTAGGCAGTCTATTTTAATAGTGTTTGGTCTGATGAAGCACACATTTAGGATGTAATACATACCACCGTGGTTGCATTTGGCTTTACTAATGAATGCATTTCTATTCAAACCAACCCTTTTTTAGCACCAATAGGGTAATGAAAGACTGGGAAAAGGCATAATGTTCTAACTTATACCATATAGTTTGCATGCAGCTCTTTAACAGTTCATAGATCATTTTATTTTATTAGCATGTTAACTTATGAACTGCAGGTAACAAAAGGATCTCTGTGACAAAAACAGTAACCCACTGAGCTATCCACATAAATACAGTACTGTGATCTCATGGTACACGCTCTTTGCAGCATTCATACTTACCCTCTGCACTACCATTTGATGAGTCAAAACTGCCACTAGACAAAACTCTATCTATCTCCCAACAGGAACATTAATCCCTAGTGTTACCTTGACATTTTTTGTGGTTGCCTAAAACCTGCTGATCAAAAAAGAAACACTTCTATTTCCTATCAAAGTGCCTCCCAGCCCGAACTCAGGCCCCCTCCGAACTCTGTGCCAGGTGCAGCTGCACTGGTATCCCCCTTCCTAAAGCGGCACCTGTTTGTATTCCTTGTGGTCATATTTGTGGGATCTATATCTAGTATTTTGCTAACCCCTGTTTGCTTTCTGTATGTGGTAGTTACGCCATGCGGCCTGGTGCAATAGTACTGGATGGTGCACTGCACAGGTCCATCCTTTACACAATGGTGCTGGAGTTTGGGAGACCTGTGAAGGATCTGCTTTTGAGTCACCGGGGACGTCCAGGGGTCAGTCTCCATACTTATGCACATGTCTGAGGAGTAGTGCCTCACATGCCGGCATACATGGAATTTTGGAATATTCATGCGGCCACTATTCTGCAGAAGACCAGTAGTAGGATTAGGCTACAGTTAGTGACCAGGTGTCCCGGATTTCCTCAGTCCTGTTTTTAGTGGACTGACCTGGAGTGCCAGGGCTTTTCTTAATTTTAAATACATGTGCCGTTTTTTGGGGACAAAGGTCGGGTAATTTTGCAGAGTAGAATTGAAAGGTGTGCTCTCCTTCCACAGGTGCCTCAGAAGACTGAAAGTATCCGTTTGTGTCAGGCAGCACAGGACGGGGAAAGTCTGCTACATGCTCCCAGCAGATGGGATTCGAGCAAGTAGGTTCAGGGTGGAGATCCTGCCATAGATAATGTTAAGTAAATGTAGGCTTGTAAGTGTGTGTGTGTGTGTGTATATAGATATAGATATAGATATAGAGATAGAGATAGATAGATATCACATAACTACATAACTTCGCAAAAAAAAGAAAAAAACAGGATAGTAAGACTGAAGGCTTTAGTCCTGCTTTTCTGTCTGACCTGTCCTGGTGTTTGATTCTCAAAATCTGGTAACCCCAATTTCAGCGTGCCCTGTGTGAAGCTTGAGGACGCGTTCACCGTCCTGTCTAGTGTGCTCAATTGGTGTTGGAATGCATGTGGGTGAAAAGCGCACTCGGGTACTACACTAATAATGTTTTTGTGATATGTGTGCTGTGCTAGAATTATGCCTGCTCCAATTGGTGTCGGAGCCTTAACTTATTTCTAAGTGACAAGGGAGAAAGCTGAGATGGAAAAGAACCAGCAAGTGAGATAAAGAAACTTGGAGTGTGGGGCTGTGAACAAAAGGTTTGATGGGTAATCGAATCAGAGTCCGCTTTAGTAGTCTAAAACTGGCTCCTTAGAAAAATCTTTGGGCCCTTGCACTCCCTTTAAAAAAAAAAAAAGATGTGGAGGTCTTAGTTTCCAGGACTATCCTGATTCCGGCCATTCTCGACTCATTATGAGGCCGAAGCCGTTCATTGTAACCTCCCCACCAACTGCAGCACTCCTGTGGCAGACACTAAAATGACCGTTTGGCTTCTGGGCTGAGCGTCTTTACTCTCGGGTATGAAGGGGGCCCTTGTGTCTCATGGTTGTAAATTTGTGGGCCCTAGGCCCACATACTTTAGAAGTAAGGACACGGACATCAAGTGTATGGTACTTAGAACTCTCCTTGAGCACGTGTACTTGGGCTCTTTCATTGGCAGGGTCACCTGACATGTGGCACCTGTTCTTGGTGGGTGTTTGGGCTAGCCCTCGAGGGAGTGACTGGCAAAACACTTGACTGTCCAGCAGGATACAACAATGGTGCACCCAGGGCTTTAAGTCGGCCGGGTCTCACCGGTGCTGAGCAAGGGGCCTTGAAGCAGGTCTCTATCGGGCTCAGTTTTGTGCCCTGGCACAGGCGGTTCGTTTTTTTCTGGATTGCAGTGACAGCAGGCACATCCAAGTGTGTGTGCTCACACTGCTCACTTCTCACTATTGGAGAAGTTATAGCATGACGTCATGCCAGGTGAGAGTTGTAGGGGAAGGGAAATCGTTTAAGGAGAATCATTTCCTCTCTGGATTTCCCTTCTCTTTTTGAAACTCGGGAGCAGCAACATTGTCGTGGTGTCACCAGGGCTTTAAGTGGAAGCTTTTTCAATATTATATCTACCCCATAGTTGCTGCTTATTTATCTTATACAACTAACAACCATTGACAAAGCCAATATGTCCTGACTTGTAAGTATGATGTTACTTGTTGTACCATATATCGGGTTGCAATGACAGAAACAGAAAAAATACAAGACGGGCGGCACACTATGCTAAGCACAGGCATTTAGCTAACATGTTTTTAAGCCACGCCCTTAATTACAATGGCCACGCCCCTTTGAGAGAATCCCCCCTCCCCCTTGAAAGACCTGGGTGCACCCAATCTGTTGAATGTGGTGGGAAGGGCATTGATGTTTGGCTTAGAAGAGGGGTTTGGGGGTCAGCCGAGCCGAGAGGTCTGTGCCCCGGCCAGTTTTGGGAGGGGGAGGAGCGAGACATGGGTGCGGCCATTTTGCCGTTTTGGGCTGCTTTGGGTATAGCCCAAAAGCAGCCCAATTACATGTTTTGCAGCCAAACAATATAAGGGGCTTCCCGCGTGACCCAGCCACCATTTTAGGTATTGAAACCTGGTGGCTGGGAGCATAGGGAGGTGTTTTTGTCCCACCCTCCCTCCCTGTTGTTTTGGCTTTTAGGGGTGGTTTTCCTATTTTGGGGACCCTTTTTGGGGGCATAGAATTTTTTTTTATGAAGGCTGCCGAATTGGGACAGGTACACAGTGCGGGGCTATTTTGTATGTTGTCGCTGGAAGCAGGTGCAGGCGGAGTTTGGTTGGGATGTTGGCCAAGTTTGGCTGGAGTTCGGTATTTTGGCGTTAAGTTTGGGGACTTGGGGAGCGGGGAAATGGGTAAAAAGTTTGGGGGTTACATTAGAGGGTAGTTTGGTTTCAGTTGCAATAGGACAGACAGGAATGTAGGTATTCTGAGGTCTTGGATTTAAGAGGTAGGGGAGAAATTTGGTTATTCATAGGATATAATGCTGTTAAATATTGTTATGTTGCGGGGTGGAGGGATATTATCATGTGGGATCGTAGGGGTGGAGGGAGAAAAACAAAAAGGGGGTCAGGTAACTCGATGTTTAGAGAGGTTCTAGTTTTGTAAGGCGGTTTGCCAGTTTTGGTAATAATGTGATGTGCACCTGCTTCAATAAAGCAGCCTTTTACACACACAAAATGGTAGTCGGTAGTGCTTGCCTCCCTCTCTCCCTCCCAAGTGCAATTTATGGGTAAATGTACATTGAAAAAAAAGTTATGACGGGGCAAGCGATTGCATACCGTCAAAAAGCGACATTGGATATCAACGACTCCTAAACACCACATACCCTACTTCCCCTCATCTCGGTCAATGCCTGGGAGCAGCGACCAGTCCCCGGCCCACCTGCCTTCAAAAGAAGAAACTCGCAGCCGTGAGAAATGCAGCAGTCCGTTGTTGCTGTCGGCAGCGGAGTGCCCAGAACCCTCCTGTAAGGGAAGGTAGCCAGACCTGTGCATCCCTCGGAGTCTACGTTTTACTCAGGAATGGAATTGTAAAGCTGTTAGCAAATATACAACATTTCTGGAGGACAGCCCGTGACGGGAAGCTGCCAAGCAAACACACGCCGTAGCAATTAGCAAACAAACCCGATTGTAGCAAGTTGGCTAATTGGACTGAGGCATAAACAAACACAAGATGAGTGCTTGGAGTCGGCCTGGAGTTGAGTTTAAGATGTCTTTTGGTGCATAGGCAGCACTCTGCCAAATGCACCACTGTTTTTCCCACCTGTGGTCTGAGCACAAGAAAAATCGTTTATTCAATATTTATAGCATTATGGGTCGCACTGTGTTTTATGAAATTACGCTTTCAAATATGGTTTGTTTGTAGTAGGATTTCAATTTTTAAGTGAGTGGAACCCTCAAGTCCTAAGAGGTACCGGCAAGAGCATGTTTTGAGCAGAAAATTACCCTCGGCCTGACCTTTTCTATGCAAACTAGCCTGCCTCTCTTATCTTGAGACATTTTTTGATGCAAAGTGCACACTTGACAAACCAGACCCTTTCAAATGCGCTCTCTGCAAGAGACGCACGGGTGGCTACCCAAGGAAAATCCGAGCGCTTTGTGACCCACAGAGGGGTTGAATCTCTTTACAAGCACCACAGCACAACGCATCCAGTCTGCGTACTACTGCCCTTGTTGCAATAGTGCACTATGAATGAGTGTTCTGTGTAAATGATGTGTAACATTACAGGAATCCTTCCACATACCTACTTTAGCAAATACATAAGCCACCTAAGAGTTCCTCCTTTGGTAGCTTTAGTAGGAAAATACTCAGTTGTTCAACGACGAAGGGGGCCTCCTAGAACTCAGTAAATGGTTCTACATGGGAAGAACTATGCAAGGCATTATTCGAGGACCAGGTGACGTAACTAGAATTGAATCATTTTATATAGGTTCTCTTGTGGATCCATTGACTTTCCTAGGAGACGGAGGCACTAGAGACTTTTCTGAGTTCCAGGGATCTAGATATTGGAATGATCTGCATGTCAACTGTTCATAAATTGGAGTGGCAGCAGACTCTTCGGAAACTAAATGGTAGTAAGAATTAAAAATGGTATTGATCAGTGTTCAGTAGGTTTGACAACCTTATCTGAGCATTAGTTTTACAGAAACTGGCTTGGAGCACAGGGCCCGCTTATCTTTAGTGTGGTAATATTGAGTGCACTCTTGGTACTGCTTCCCCAGCTCAAGCTTTCTTGCTTGTCGAGCTATTCTTTGAGTTGAGTTGTTAGTCGGTATTTGTAAAGCACAGTTGCTATGACCACGTCACAATGTTGGGAGTTGTGAAAGATGCTTTTACGCTTAAAAATTAGCTTCCTGTAGACCAGAGCTTGTTTTTGAGTTAAAATGCTATTGTTGTGGAAGTAGACACCATGGGCAACCTAAAGCAACTACAAAGTAATTAGAAAATTGACATGCAGGACTTACTAAAAACAAATGACTGCACTCCGAATGAAGACAACGTCCTCTGTTGGAGGAGGGCAGTTGTATGAAAGAAAACCAAATTGTAGCCAAGCAAATAGGTCTTTACAATACACCCCATCTTGTGTCCGTACATCTTTTATTTTAAATTGTATATCCTTTTAATTCCCCAGTTGGCTGTGTTCATTCCCTTGTGGTGACCCTGGGCTCTATAACTGGCATTATCGCTTATACATTTATTACAAATGCCCCATTTAAGTTTTCATCTTTTGGACTTTGTAATGATGAAAATTCTTCAATGTTCCCAGAGCTTTGGTCAGTCAGATAATTTTAATTTAGTAATACATTGTTTTTTAATATAGCGTTTTAATGTGCCTTATGCCAAGATTTTGTAGTGTGAACCATGTTTACTTCAAAACATGCATGCCATGCTAGTAAGTCTCATGCATAAGGCAAGCTTGTAAACAAAGAACAGAAAAGCTCTCCAGATACGGTTTTGAAAAGGGTGGTGTCTTCTCCCTACGTTTGGAAGTTGGCTTCAAAACTTCTTGGAGTACACATGTAATTGCGTTTCTGATTGAGTATATTTGGAGGGATAAAACACTTGGAATAAACATTCTTAAATACAAAGTCAATGCTATTTTCATATGTTTCACACATCCTTTTTTAGGTTTTGACCTGGCCGTAGCACCTACGAAGCAGGTGCTCCGGCCAGGGCGAAATCTTAGGATCCTACACTATGGGTCTTCGTCCCGCCTCTGTCTTCCATTGGCTAGCTCCATAAATGGAGGCTAGCCACTGGAAGAGATTGGCTGTCAATCACGCTTTCCCTGTGAAAACGCGATTCGGGGGCGTTTCTGTGTCTTTTTTTTAAGTCCCGCCCTCTCCTCTTCCCATTGGCTGGAATTTTACCTTCCAGCCAATGGGAAGGGGAGAGCGCGAAAAACACGCCCCCGAATCTGCCGGCCGGGAAGCCCCCGTGACGTCATTCCCCGGGCCGCGCTGCGATTGGCTGCCGGCCCGGGACCTGACTTGTTTTTGTTAATGTCAACGAGCGTTCAGAATATTTTAAACACACACAGTAATGCGGGTTTTTATCGCTCCCATGTCTTTTGATAGCGACGGGGCTGCTGTTGTCGGATGGAAAAACAAAGACGTGGTATTTAAGCACAGGTGTGCTTTCGAGTTTGTAGTTTATTTTAGACGGAAATTCTCATTTTAAGACAAAATACGTTTACACGGCCAATTATGGTCGAGTGCAGACCTGAAGTGCCCAGATGAAGCTCAGTCTTCCGAAAAGTATATGATGTCACAGAGAACTGACATATATTGCTGCGACGAAAGAGAGAAACGTGTGATTATGAAGTGAACAATGAAATATTAACAGAAGAATACAACCACGTTAAATGTATATCAATAAAGCACTCCAAATAGAAATATTTTAAAGCGATATAAACGTGCATATGGTATCTCCTCCCCTTCCGGGTCCATGTCCACTGTCCAACTGTGAATTGCATAACAGCAGGAGGGGTGGTAATTTGCACAACCGTGCTATTTATCACCACAGTAATTTTTACGTGTGTGCTGTTTAGCGCTGTGTGTGCTATTTAGCGCCGTGTGTGCTATTTAACGCAATTTCTGGCACGCAATGCTGTTATGCAATGCCAAAATCATTGCTCAGTCATGTGTGCCCCAACATGGGCGTAATACACATAATAATCCCTCCTGCGCAGAAAAGTACCGACGGAGAAAGAAAAAGTGGAGCAAAACGTGCTTCTTTGCCATTTGCACCGAAATCTCCACGGTTGTCAAGTTACAATGAACATTTGCGTCTATCTTTTCAAATATTGGTGCACGGGCGCTTGTGAAAATTAAGCTATCCAAGAATGTTCGTGCGACATTATGCGTTATGTCATCCAGCCATTACTAATTTTAGTTACCTCGTGCGTTCCTTTTATATAGCGCACCTGTGTAATATGGCGCCTATGTAAAATAGCGCCTCAGTGAAAATTAATACCACCCAGGCAGTGCATGCAATTCGGGCCCAGAAAATCAAAGAAAGCGTGTGTGTATTAGACAAAAAGTCTACGTGTGTGTTCTGTTTGTTTCAGACGGTATGAGCAAAATGCGAAAGCGCTATAAATATAGAACAAAAAGTGCACAGGTGCGCTAGAGCGCCAGGAGAGAAATTGAATCAGAAAAAGTAGTACCGGATTGTTCTTGCGATAGGACTTGACTTTCACAGAACATAAACATTCCTGGCCATTTTTTTTGTGTGCAGATTTTATATAGCACAAACTCGACCCGAAGATATTGGAGCGCTTTACATGAGCGCCGTAATTACATTACAGATTCAGGCACTGGGGAGATTAAGTGATTTGCCCAGAATCTCAGGATGTGGACGCGACCTCCAGGCTCGAACTCTGGTTTCCAGCACTAGAGTTGGCAGTTTAAGCCCACGGACCACATCCATCAGGAGGTGTCTCGTCTTGGAAGAGAACTTGTTAATTCTCTGCTGTCACCGGATCGCCCGAGGTTTATGAAATGGCAGATTTGCTTAAATGGGAGATGCAGATTAGTGTCGTGAGCCTGAGCTGGGAAACTGGAGATATACGGTTCAATTGCGGCGTTTCCGCTTAGCCATCGTGTGATTCTGGGCAGATCACTTCATATCGATCTGCTTGAAACTGTAAACATTGTGTGAACCAGCGGTGCGAATTGGTGTAATGCAGAGCCCAGGTCACGCCCCCCTCTTCCGCTCCATCACATTCACATCCTACTTTCAGTAATCTGGTTTAACCTGGTCCTGCATATAATTTCTCTTCTACATACTGCAACTCCTTATCTATTTGACGCCCCTGCTTCGAAACTATACATTAAACAAGCATTTACAATGCAACGGTTTCGCCTTTGGAAAAGTTTGAGCTATTAACATTGTAAATGACAAAATTTGTATTTATTTATGTGTTGGTTTTGAAAACAGATAAATAAATACAATGCCAATAGCTCTAACTTTTCCAAAGGCGAAACCGTTGCATTGTAAATGCTTGTTTGTAGATCTAATTCACGTTTAATTTTTTAAAGAAAATATATATATATATATATATATATGTGCAGATGTATTTTTATAGATGTGTATATGTATGAATATATATATATACTAGCAGCCCGTCCCGACGTTGTCCGGGTATGAATTGCTGCCGGCCAGTAGTACATTGTTTTGTAGGATTTCGTTTTGATAGCATTTCTTATCTGTGACAGGCCTGTGAAACGCTCCGATTCACAGTGCACTGCTGATGCACTTAAGAGTGCGCGTTCAGTAGTGCGTGAACTCGAGTTTCCCTACTTTATTTTTCCTTGCAATATTATATAGCGCGAACTCGACAACGTGGCATGAGCACAATTTACATTACAGAAGAACACATTCATTTGTGGTAGGCACGGGGAGACAAAGCGATTTGCCTGGAATCACAGGATGTTGAGCTGATGCCGAGATTCGAACGTAGCTCCCCAGCTCTAAAGTTCGCAATTCTAGAACTTGTGGCGGGAGATGTGTCTAAAAGTGTATGTCGGTGCTGGCCATCAATGAGATCCAGCGGGGGACAGCTAGGTGCCGAGAGGGTGCAGAGCGTTGCGGGCGGTGTGCCATTGTCGCTCCCACCCCCCCCTGAATCTATGGGGCGTGGCTCACATTGAATACAAACTTCTGGGCTCCTCGCAATAGAGGAAAATCCCCTAGCCTTTTGGTTTGTATTTCACGCACCAATTTTTACACATAGCACAACTTTTTAACTTTCACTGCCTACGGCAGGGTAGGCCTTAGCGCGCCTATACCTGTTGAGGCAACACTTGCTTACTGGTCCTGACGAAAGCCCTGTAAATTCAAACACTTAAAGGGCAGAAACATGTTGACCTTCCCCTAACAGGGAAACACCTGTATTTCTTTTGGATAGTTTCCCTGCACATAGTTCTTAATTTTAATATGTCAAGTTGACCAGCAAATAAATGATTTTTTGGGACAACCTCTGACATTTTTAATCACACTTTTTTTCACTCTTCACTCTCTCAAAACCTGCTCCGCAGTCTCCTGGCGTCGTAGCACACTGGGGAGGTACTCGATCTCCCCAGTGGACCCGATGATGAAGCATGTCACCACTAGGGTGAGTGAGGGTTTCTTGAAAAAACCAAGAATTTTTTCTTGAAAGCTAGGCCAGCTTTGTGAACAACCACAGCTGGCTTCATATTTTTACGTGCTATCTCCACTATATTCACGCCACACTGACGGACACTCTTCCTTTGTTGATACATCAATGAGAGAGACCTGTGCATTTTTCAAATCGGTGGTGAAAAAATGTATGTTGCTGGAGATGTGGGCCGCCGTGCCACCAATGTACTTACCGGGGGAGGGTAAACACCCATTATTCCGCAACTTTCTTTCCACATACCATCACTCCGCATACTTTCATTACGAAAGTACCATGACTCCGCAATGCCATTATAACACATGGCATTACATTTTATATGCTTTTACCACGCATACATTTACAACGAAATTCGTTGTAAATGCATGAATGGTAAAAGCATGTTTTTTTTAATGTTTGGATAAGGTACCTATGGGTATAGGGGTATATGTTTTGGGGTACTGAGGTATATGTTTTGGGGTGTTTGGGTATTTTAAGGGTTCAGATATAGTTTTGGGTTATGGGGTACAGGGGTAGTTTTAGGGATAGGTATGGGTTTTGGGGTACCGGGGTATTTTTAGGGTTCAGGGCTAGGTTTGGATTTTGGGGTATAGGAGTATTTTTAGGGTTCAGCGGTAGGTTTGGGTTTTCGGGTACAGGGGTATTTTAAGGGTTCAGGGCTAGGTTTGGGTTTTGGGGTGCAGGGGTATTTTGAGGGTTCAGGGGTAGGTTTGGGTTTTGGGGTACAGGGGTAGGTTTGGGTTTTGGGGTACAGGCATATTTTTAGGGTTCAGAGGTAGGTTTGGGTTTTGGGGTGCAGGGGTATTTTAAGGGTTCAGGGCTAGGTTTGGGTTTTGGGGTACAGGGGTCTTTTTAGGGTTCAGAGGTAGGTTTGGGTTTTGGGGTACAGGAGTATTTTAAGGGTTCAGGGCTAGGTTTGAGTTTTGGGGTACAGGGGTATTTTTAGGGTTATGGGGTAGGTTTGGGTTTTGAGGTACAGGGGTATTTATAGGGTTCAGGGCTAGGTTTGGGTTTTGGGATACAGGGGTATTTTTAGGGTTTAGGGATAGGTTTGGGTTTTGGGGTACAGGGTATATTTATAGGGTTAAGATGGGTTAGTGTTTAAGGGTGTTGGGCTATTTTAAGGAGTATAGGTGGGTTATGATTATGGGGTGCAGGAGTATTTAAAGGGAGCAGGGTGGGATTAGCACACGATAAAAGACAGGGCATGAAGGGCGGAACGTACCACATGCCTCCAGCCTTTGTCACGCCCACAGCACACGCCCACAGCACAACGCAGACACGCCCACAAGGGACTACTTTACTGGCACGGTTCTTTTACCTTTTAAATGTATATGGTGGGCGACTGCATAGCCTATGCCCTTCTGCTACAACTGCCCTTTCCAACGCTGTATTGGGTGTTGTGATTGGTGTTGTACTTTTTGAGTTTACCCGCCTCAAAGGTTTAGGCTGTCTCTTTATACTATTAGTATGGATATATATATATATATATATATATATATATATATATATTATATATATATTGTGTGTGTGTGTATATGCATATTTGTGCCTCCAAGCGGATATCATCGAGCGGCATGGGTTTGACATTATATCGTACGCCAATGCTACTCAGATCATTGTCCCCATGTTGCAGAACTCTGCTGCGGCCTCTCTGAGGACTTGCCTATCTGCGGTGGGCCTCTGGATGGACAATAACTGCCTGGAAATAAATGCAGACAAGACTTAAGGTCCTCATCAGGGAGGGGGAGGCGGGAGAGGCCTCTATTTGGACCCCGACTTGTGACCATCATCAGCTGGTCCCTTCCTTAAACCCAAGGTCAAGAACCTGGACATCCTGTTTGATGCGGACTTCACGTTCTATAACCAGATCACTGCCTTACCAGGCAAGTGCTTTGGGATGTTAAAATCCCTCAAAGATCATCGGGCTTCTGCCTGAAGCTGCTAGGTAGCAGTAATCCTGGCTTTAGTTATCTCGCAGCTAGATTGCATAACATCCAACATCTGGGAGTCTCTCAGTTTCAGCTGATGAGGCTCCAACGCATACAGAACGCTGCGGATCGGTTACTGCTGAATCTTCCCAGACGGTGTTCAATGGTCTCTGCTCGTCATAAATTGTGGTGGCTTCCGATGCAGAAGCATCTGTCCTTCAATGCTCTCTGCTATTGTTACAGGGTCTTTAACAAATCAGGTGCCAGTTATCTTCACCACTTCATCAAACTGTACCTCCTCTGAGGTCTTAAGGGGTTCTGTTGGCTGAAGTCCCCACAGTTAGGAAAGCTTGTATCAGTTCTTTTAGCTTTCTGGCTCCCAAGCTATGGAACTCTTTTCTGCTGCACCTCAGACAATCTAAGACAGAACTTTTACTCTGGAAAAATCTCATAATGTGTTTTTTTAGATAGTTCCCAGGTTTCCTTCAGGCTTTCTGTGTCTCTTTACGGTAGCTAGACCTTATCTGCGCTGGGACAGTTATGCCGAAGTAGTCATGCGCTTTATGAATTGTTTTAGTATCAATATATGTATATCATTATTATTTTTAACTTAAACCTCCTTTTCAGATGGGGCAGTAACCGTAGAGGAGCGTCTTCTTGTGTCGTGCCTCCTGTTGGGACGTATTTCTAGGTTGGTTTAGGTGACATCTTGGGCAAGGTACCATGTATCCGTTACTCCATTATTGATCCATGGCAGATGCTCAGGATAACTATATACTATACTATGCTAATAATTACATTTTCGATTAATTGCATGTACATTTATCTCCTGGGGGAATACATTGAAAATGTGTGATGAATCTGGCCGTTGTGAAACTAGTGTAATACTTTGTCGCATCCTATTTTCTTCTTCTTCTGGGAGGATTTGCCTACATGCTGGAAGTAAAAAAATAAAAAAAAGAAATGGCAAGATGCCACTCTACTTCTGGTCTTCAATGTATAACCACAAATTATCTTCAGATCAATTCTACATAGGGTGACCAGACGTCCCAGTTTCCCCCGGAGACAGTCCCTGTTTTTCGCAAAGTGTCCTGGTGTCCCGACACTTTCCTCCAAACAGAATAAATTTCCCAGTTTTTTAATCGTGGCTGAGAGGAGCACAGAAATGTCCCGGTTTTTGAGTAGTGGCTGCGTACGCACTGGTATTAAAAAGATGTGCGCATGCTCACTTCTCGAAATATCACAGCGTGATGTCACTCCAGATGAGGTTGAATGTCATAATGTCATACATGGGGCAGGGGCAGCCTTAGGCATGTGCAAGATATGCACCTGCACAGGGCCACCAAACCCCAGGGGCCACCACGCCAATAAATATCCTTAATATAATAATCCTCTGAGGATGGATACATATTTGCGTGGCGGCTCCTGGCAGGGATTTGGCGGCCTCCGGCTCTGTTCCTCTTCCAAACACCCTGACACCCCCCCTCTCCACTGGCCTCCGTGCCTGCGTTCCTCCAGGGGCCCCCTACCTACGCTCCTTGCCCAGGGCCGCCATAAGCCTAGAGCCGCCCCTGCATGGGGGCAACAGCGTGTCCAAACCGCCAGCATGACCCTGCTCATTAGTCAAAGGTCACTGCCTCCACCAAGATCGAGCCAGCCACCAGTGTAAACTGTAGTCCTACTTCTATGTTTATGGCCTGTCCCGGTTTTTTTTCTTTTGGGAATCTGGTCACCCTAATTCTACAGCGTTGTAGTGTCTTCCTGTGTCTTGCTTTTTTCTACACAAAACCCGTAGTCATAACATATATTTAGAGAGTGAGTCATTGACAAGGGGATTTCTTTTCTAGCGCTGTGAAGTTGTCACTATTTTCCTACTAACTTTGTGGAGAAATCTTGTCCTGGCAGCTTATTCTGCGGATTACTTTTTAGATTTATGGTCAGTGCAGAGACTGGGTTGCGTGGGTAGTGTTAAGATTTTGAAGAATTTCTAGTGGGCGCGATGATGACGACCATGATCTCATTCCAAGCTTTTTTTTTTTTTTTTTTTTGCTCCCCGCCTGAATAGTGAATGGATATGACCTTGTGGCTCGCTCATTCCTTTGTCAGCTGCTGGGGGATGCTTAATGAAATGGTTTCTGGCCTAGAACTTGTTGCCAGCCTCAAGGAAAAAGTTGGAAAAGCTTTAGAGAGGGGCAGTGGAATTGGTGCAGTGGGGCGTGGGAACCCCAGCTAATTCTTGGTCTCCTCACACACTCACAAAACCAGTTCCTTTTGCATCCCTCACGCAATAAGTCATCCTTTTGTTTCCTACTATTTCAGTATTCTAAAAGAATGAAAGCACTTAATAATTTGTGCGATGGTTGTTCAGTGAAGTGGAACCATAATGGAAAGATCAAGCTCAAACCTTTTCACTTTCAGTTATTGGTTGGCTCAAAACCTTTTTTGTGAAATGCAGGATGTGTGAGATGGGTAGGGATACTTGTATTGCACACACCTAGCTAAAAAAAAACACGAAAAAGAAAAGAACAGCCCTGCACAGATGTTGGTTTTATTGAGTTCAGCAATATGAAAGGACGAATGGACTTGCTGTAGTCTAAACCTATGGCAATTGGGTCAAACATGGATTCCTGCAGTGCGTTCTTTAGACCAGTAAGCCACCGCACACTGCTCAATGGACTAACATAAGGAGCACTGTATCCATCGTCTTCCTGTTATTCGGAATGCTGCTGGTCATGACTTCCTATTATGGGAACTGTCCTCCTAGCAGCCAAGGGGATAGGCAGGTAGGTCACAGAGCATAATGAAATCTTTAGTTTAAAAAAATGGTAGCAAAACATGGATTTTCATTCTCCTGCTTTGTTTTTCTAGATGAACAGTAATAGGTAGAAAGAAGATATTAATTGCAGCATGTTTATTTTTCCCCATTTTCGGAATTATTGCAAAGATTGAATGTCTGCATGTTTCTACACACATGGAGCTGCTGCATTTTTTTTAAATGTAACTGATTTTAATATATGATTGCAAAAAATATCTAACTGCTTTTTGGTGTATTTAAGTTTGCAATAAAGATTCTAATTGTATTCTTCATGTTTATAATCATCCTATGTCTTTCATACGAAAGAGCACCACAAAAACTATTTTAGCATTTTGTTTATAGGTGATGTTGTGGCCCTGTATTATAAGAAATAAAGTACTCCCTTCTGCACAATGAAGAGCTCGGTGACCATATAAAGGAATGTTGCCTTCTGCCTCATTCCTCCATAGAGTCCTGGAACTCTCTGTGACTTGCAATAAGTTTATGATGTATAGCAGGGGTACTTTTTCCCATATGTGTATGTATGTATAGGCAGCCTGTAGGAGTATGGCCATGACTGAAGCACAGAGGGGGATTCAGTAACACATTCCTTTATGAGAAAATTCTTAGGGACTTCTTGATTAAGAGGGGCACATGCATAAAAGGGTGTGATGGGTAGGCAGTTGTCGAGAAAGAGTGTGCGTTTTTGAAGAAGGGGGCTGCATACACAAAAATATTACTTTTCTGTTGGAGTAGCGTCCCTGAAAGGCTGGTAGCACTTGGGAACATTTGGTTTGGTGAGACCTTGGACACGCAGACATTACCTTGTCTGCCATTACACTGACTGATTCTCATCAGGCTGTTAGTGGCAATGGCCAATCAATAAAACATAATTTTTTCAAGGGGTCAGTTCTCCTCTGCATTTTCATGGGCAGGTGAATTTCTGGGAGCCGTCACGCACTGTCAGTTTCTAAGTGACCTGTACCGGCCTCAGTGTGAATACACATTTGTTTTGGTCTTCGCCTAAAGATTGTTTCAGTTTGAGAAGGGCAAAAAGGCACAACTCACCAATCTCCACTTTGTTGTCTCAACAGCTTGCACAGACCTCCAAAGTGTTAGATGAAGTCACCTTTCCTGATGATGCAGAGTCTGATAGCCACTCAGCCAAGACAAAATGGGTCGATCTGTCAGATGACGAGGACCTGCTGGCAGATGAAGCTTCTGGAGGTAGGAACATGCATGCCATTGTGGATGATCAAAGAATAGTTTGATGTAGGCTCTTCAATTATTTGTTACCACATTTCTCTCTAATGCATAGTGAAAGGAGCAACTGTGATATCCTTCAGAATTTGATTAGGAAATTCTCATTTCCAGATGTAAATTAGTCGTGAATATTTCCAGTGCAGAGTTATGAAAACTTGTGTGGAAATTGGAAGCATTGAGCTCTCTAGAATCTGCCTCTCAGATTTCTGCACAAGGATGAAGCCCTGAGGTTTCTTTGAGCAGTTAAGAAGCTTTCTGTCGGGTTGTTCTTGTCAACTTACTGTGAATGTCCAGATATTTTGCCCCCTGTGCCTCCAAAGATGTCTTCAGTGGACTCTCAATGAAGAATATCTAAATCTCAGTTACCTCAATCTTGGAAGTCTTGTGCAGTTTTGAGGAGGGGAAAATAAAACACCTTCATATACTTGGCTCAGTCAGCTGCATTGAGCCAGAATGCATGCTGCATAAATCCATTTAACACAGCACATAAAAACCCACATGTTGAGCTGTTATCAGCCCGAACCAAAATCCAGTGCTGCCTGAAAACCCTATGAAAATGTGAATAATTTCCACTGAAATGAATTATATGAAATGTGTTCTCCTACATGTACACTGTGGATATTTAAAAAAAACATTGGATTCTACTGTTGGGTGGGTTGGTGATCTTGGCCCTACTCCCGAGCGATTAAAAGGCGTTCTTGTACTAAATTGTTCATAGGCCATTTTAATGTAGCTGTGTCTTGTCTCTTAGACAAAAAAGCAATATTGTCGAAATGAAGCTGCCCTTCCGGGGTGGAGAAGGTTGTTTGTAGTGGCCGTCCTTTCTTTAAAGAGGATTTGCAATTAGCCTTTTATCGATCCCAAAATGCTGATTTATCTTGTTGACCCCAAATTCTTTGTTGGGGCCTCTGTGGGGCATGGAATTTGCAGTGAATGTGAAGACCCTGCTTACTTTAAGAATGTATGTGCAAAGCCTCGTTGACTTCTCCACTTGGGATATCAAAACAATCCGGGGAATTCCACTCACTTTTCAGTCTTCTTGAAGTGATCATTGCCCGAATGCTATGCAGACTGTAAGCACAATTACTTTTAGAAATGCTTTCAGATGTGTTTATTACTACAAGATTGAGTAATCTCTAATCACCAGGCACCAATAGGTCATGCTCTACTCTCGGTGGGCAGGGCCAGAAATTTATGCCCATTTCAGATGAATGCAGGTATCTTATTTTTATCTTTGGAACTTATTGGTACAAATGTTGGGTGAGGGTTCTTTTTAGCTCCTTCATCGCTTTTCCTTTTTCTGGTAAGTAATACTATTTGGTTTGTTTTCTAGATGACAATGGCAGTGCAGAGATTGGAAGTGGCACACCGGCTCCCATGGAAGAAGCAACTCCAACATCGACCGTTCAAAGTTTAATGCATACAGGTAAGTCCTTTTTCTCGCTTTATTTTTTTTAAACTTCCTATTCACCATCTCGTAGGGTAACATTTACAAGATGAAAGCTGCATCTTCTGCTTTCTCCAATGTTTTTCAAGGGGGAGCACCATTTCACCTGCTGAGATCCCACTCCTGGAGAGGTATTGTCCATGTACCATTTCCCTGTTCAGGAGATACGCCATTGCATCTTTTAGCAGTGACCAGATGGAGCTCAGAAATTAGCATTGCAGCCTGGTTGCTGATGGTGCAGAACCCAGAGTTACTGATGTCTTCTCCTCCAGTGATACATTTTTGATGAGGTGGTAGGAGTATGACAAACTGCAGATCAGTGGTATCTGTGCTCCCGATTTACGCACTTAATGTTTTATGGGAACTAAGGGACTAGACATCAATGGTAGTCCTGTTACAGGCTTATAATGGGATGGGCCAGTGAGGAGTTTGGTCTCTGGTAACTTCTGCACTTCTCAAACCCTCTTGTGTTTGTTCCATTTAAAATAGCTAAGTAAATACATTTAAAACAGACATTTTATGGAACGGAGTTTGAGAGAATATGCAGTGGACTAATTTAATGCAGAAACCATTAAAGCAGTGGCCTAATCTCCCATAAAAGGAATAGCCATTTCTTAGTAGTAGTATCTTAAAGACTGTTATTTTAGGCCTGATGAGAGTAAATTGGAAGAGTCCCACAGAAAAGGTACATATGGCACTATAAACATTTGGGTTTAGAGCATCTTTCAACAAATAGTGCACTATGGATCAACTACGAATTTATGAAGATATTGTTCTTCAAATACAGAGGAAATGGATCATACAACAAATACATTAGTTGGTCTGAGTGAGAACTGGACATGTGATTGTTTTCCAAACCACTGAGGGATTCTCAGAGTGTGGGGCACGCTCTTCCAGGTTTCACCATTCAGGGTCGGAAACCTTAATATTTTGACATAGTCTGGTTTGTTGACTATCCTTGTCCCAACAAGAAAAGTAATTCCCTGCAAAGCAGCACGTTTCTAAATTGCAAATTCCCTGATTGATCTGGCACTGTATTTTGACTTTCCAAGAGACAAGTCCCTGATGATCCAGCCATCTCCAAATCCATGTTTTGTTCAGAAAGGGCACCACTGTGGATTAATTGGTGTAGAGGAAGGCATACAGCACATCACTAGTCTCATGCATCCCATGTTTGACAACGTTGTTGTCGGCGTGCTACTGTTGACACGTTCTTTCCTCCATGAATGTAGGTTCTTCTGTTAGTCACTGTAAGATTAGTTCAGCTAGTTGACAAATTATGGAAACTGTTCGCTCATACTAAGTGGAAGAACACATACTCCTTATGGGATGAATTTGTAGCACATTTTGGTGGTGGAATTCAGTTATCCCTGAAGGAGAAATTGTAGCATGGGTTTTTAATTCAGCAACTCTGGCTAATCAAATAATTAGATCTGAAGCTCAGTCGGTCAGTGCCCAGCCCACTGTTTTCTGGATAATTTTAATGCATATTTTTCTGTCGCAGCTGTCACTGTAATTTGGTAGAACACAATCAGGTTTACCCCACCAATCGCTGTTTACCAATATCAAACATGAGTATAAATAATGTTACAGAGTGAAGTAGTGGGAGAGGTGGGGTTCATCCGGTATCCTTCAGTAACAGATTTCATATTTTTGAATAAAAGTACTTTTGAGAGGTGTCAAATGGGCACAGCTTGCTTGACTTAGTATCCTACTGGGTGGCAGAATGTAGTCGGTCAATACTGGAATCTTTCTTACTTGACTGCTATTACTCCGCTTTCCAGGAACACCACAGGCCGTTTCGTACCATCTTGGTGAAAGAAAAGCTTATGTCAAGATAGTGTGCACAGGCATTGCCTGAATGCTCCTTCGATAGGCTATGTGTAGACCTTTTGTGTGAAGGAAGCAATGTCTTACTGTTTTCAATTGCTTGTTTATAGTGTTTTTACTTTACCTGCATGAAAATATCATATGTCGTGTTCTTGAGTTCTCTTCGTGTTTATCTTTGTTTCCAGTGCAGTAACGCTAGATTGTCTGGCCAGAACAGGGCTATGGAGATATTGCAAGATCTTCACTAGAAATCCATCTGCCAGTTAGTGAATGAGTTAACTAATTTGTCTTCAAGAAAGGTATTCTAGGAGAGGTTTAATGGGGAACTTTAAATCCCCCATAACTCTCAATTCAATGCACAGTGACTTGTAGAAATTATTTTTGTTGGGAAGGTAAGAAGGTGCATAGTCCATCTTATCCAAAAGGACGGCAGGAGGGAAATATATAATTGCTCTAGTGCCTGTACAAACTATGCATGGCCTTGTTGTAAAATGTAAAGAAATGTGTAGACCAGGTGGACCTTACTGTTGACATTTACATTTTACTATCAATATTTTTATTTATTTAAATATTTATATACCGCAGCCAGGAGCAGAGAGGTATGAGGGCATTTTTTTTACAAAACCAGAAACTAAGAAAAGACATGAACAGCGGATTACAGTATCCGAGAGAGAACTATAATTGTTTCGAGTTCTTAACTTAAGCAAACAAGAAGAGAACAAGAGCAAAACACATAAAAACAGCGAGAAATCAATACTTTCAGGCCAGGTAAGATTTTCAAAACGATAGTAGTAGACCATTCTGTAACCAACAGTACGGAAGAGTAGCAAGACATTGGTTCAGAAATTGCTTAAATGGATGAGTTTTAAGTTGATTTGTGTGTGCAGGGAGTTGGCACACTGATACTGCCTTGTTCGTGAAACCTGAAGGCAGTAGTGGTCATGAAACATCTGCTTGCCTTGTGCCTTTCTTAATGAAAACGTTCTGCTTGTGACCTTGTCAACAGAACATAATCCCGGCTGGGCTGATGTCCACGAGGGCCTTGTTACAGGCAGTAGTGGCAGACGGTCTAGGCGTGTAGGACAGAGCACTGTGGCCCACAGCTGGATTCTGACTCCAATGTCCATGGATGTCTGTACATTGCTACAGCTGTACACATTCCCTCTAGATTTGTTCTTGGCCTTTGCATGTGCCAAAATACTGCTGTGATCTAATTGAAATGGGCATTAGTCATTGAAAGAATATGGCGTAATATTAAACTTACGCTATTGTTTGCCACTAATGCACTCCTTGTGATAAATCTATTAATTGAAATAGGTCAAAAATGTGCATACCTGATGAAAAGGACCCCTTCTTGGCCACTAATTCCAACTTCCTTTCCATTGACCCCATGACAATAGAATTGTCTCGCACCATTTTGGGTCAGAAACTTCAGAGTTCGGTTTACAATACTTGTGCCTGTAGATCTGTTTTAGTGACTCGAATAATGTGAACCTCTGAGAATGGTTTTTCAGATCAGGAGTGAGGAGACAATGGAGTTTAGAGAAATAACCAAATATAGTGCTTGCATTACCTTTGTTAGCAATATTGAATCCTGATCTCTATATTTTGTTTTTTGTTAGATATGGTTTAAAATTGTTATTTTTTTACTCCCGAGGAAGGTGTAACTTAACACCAAAGTACATAGGATTTAAGAGTACCAACTTATTACAAAGACCAGAAATAGCAATACATTTTTTTAATTAAGTTTATCAGATAAAAATTGGAACAAGTTACATGGGGTTACTGAGAAATTTGCAAACGGTAATATAAGTTAAATACGAAGTTAGATAATGTAAAGCCAAATAGTAAGATTTATTACCCAAAGGAATGCAAGGGGATTCTAATGTACTGAGGACTATGGTATTGAGCTATACTATGAAGGTTTAAATTCACCTATAGTTATACCAAGTATGGCTACTCCTTGCTACGCAAGTGGTGTCAACCCATGAGCCTCATCCCACCCTTGGATGCTCCATGTGTTCCACACATGGTAGTGGCAAGGTACCTTTTTTCCCGCTTTACTTGTGTCAAACTATTAAAGGGTCAGATCTGATTAAAGTGACCCAACCTTTATCATCAAACCACTTTCAGGCAGTCTTGCTCCCATCTTGGCCTGTCAGCTGGACAGTCCGGGGGCACTTGACACAGAGTGTAGGGGAGTTTGCACTTGTGTAATGAAACCAGTAGTGCAAATGTGTACACTACTAATGTGAACATGCCTGTTTAGATTCAGTCAACTTGCCGGGCGTCTGAAATTTCTGTAGTTGAGTATTAGGCTGCATTGACCCTATATGGTGGTGGTGAAGAGCAGTATATCTTAGACACATATTGCCCCTAGGGAGTGATGGGGGCATGGTTTGGGGACATCACAGCATATTTGTATTGTTGTCCTGTTGTGCACTAGTTATATGGTGATTCAGAAAAGGGGGTGGTGATGAACAGAGTGTCTGAATTAAGCAGACCACTCTTACCCAGTCCAAAGATCAGGGCTTGATCCATCACCGTTATTTATCTCACTGCCCCATCCCTGCTCAGAACCTGGCTATATGCAAATCAGTCTGTCCCTGGCCCAGTGCATCATGGGAACAGGGCAGAAAGTAGACAAGCTACCGGGGACCGGTTTCTGGCATTTCAGCCGTCTTCGGCCCGGCTTGCTTGAATCCTGATGGAGCAGTGAGAATGGGACTCATGTCTGAGTATACCCTGCCACACCTATAGTGGCCAAAAACGATTCAGAAAAGGGGGTGGTGATGGACAGAGTGTCTGAATTAAGCAGACCACTCTTACCCAGTCCAAAGATCAGGGCTTGATCCATCACTGTTATTTAGCTCACTGCACCATCCCAGCTCAGAACCTGGCGGTGATGGATCAAGCCCTGATCTTTGGACTGGGTAAGAGTGGTCTGCTTAATTCAGACATTCTGTTCATCACCACCCCCTTTTCTGAATCATTTTTGTCCACCATAAGCGTGGAAGGGTATACTCAGATGCGAGTCCCTAGCTCATTGCACCATCAGGATTCAAGCAAGCCGGGCCGAAGACGGCTGAAATGCCAGAAACCGGTCCCCGGTAGCTTGTTTCCTTCCCAGTATAAGAATTGGCTTGGTAGTTTGGTCTGCCCTGTTCCCATGATGCACTGGGCCAGGGTCAGACTAATTTGCATATAGCCAAGTTCTGAGCTGGGATGGTGCAGTGAGCTAAAAAACGGTGATGGATCAAGCCCTGATCTTTGGACTGGGTAAGAGTGGTCTGCTTAATTCAGACATTCTGTTCATCACCACCCCCTTTTCTGAATCATTTTTGTCCACCATAAGCGTGGAAGGGTATACTCAGATGTGAGTCCCTAGCTCATTGCACCATCAGGATTCAAGCAAGCCGGGCCGAAGACGGCTGAAATGCCAGAAACCGGTCCCCGGTAGCTTGTTTCCTTCCCAGTATAAGAATTGGCTTGGTAGTTTGGTCTGCCCTGTTCCCATGATGCACTGGGCCAGGGTCAGACTAATTTGCATATAGCCAAGTTCTGAGCTGGGATGGTGCAGTGAGCTAAAAAACGGTGATGGATCAAGCCCTGATCTTTGGACTGGGTAAGAGTGGTCTGCTTAATTCAGACATTCTGTTCATCACCACCCCCTTTTCTGAATCACTAGTTATATGGTGAGCATACCAACTTGCAGATAGAAGGGTGTGACCATGCTAGCTATTATGTATTTATATTGCGTGCTAATACTTGGCGTATCTCGATCGTCTGCCCAGGTCTTCCACCTAGTCCGAGTATTCGATTTTCTTATTGTACATGAGTAATTTTTAGACTAGTATATTTGCCTGATTCTTTTGACACCAGCAACTACATTTTGATGAACCAAAATAATGCCCCTGAAGTATTCAAACTTTTTGGCTTTTTTCAGTGTTATTGCTGAAAGATGAGAAATGGCCTAACGGCTAGGGCGGTCGACCTCCAATCTGGGGAACCGAGTTAGAGTCTCTTCAACGACGCTCAACATCCTGTGATTCTGGGCAAATCACTGCATCTCCCTGTGCTTAACAAAAATGAATGTGTTCTTATGTAATGCAACTGGTTATCGTAAAACACTCTGATACCTGATACCTTCGGGTCAAGTTTGCGCTATAAAAAACTCCTGGGGGGGAAAAAGATGCTCTTTTCACATATTCCTTGGAATTGGGGGTAGGGGGGGCGCAACAGAAGGTTCACAGTAGGTGTTTGTAGAAAATTGGATTACTGGATGAGGGTGGTGAAACCCTACTCAAGCAATAATCACATTGCCGGTCAAGGTGGAATGCAAGCAAACCCCAAATTAACCTGTGCTCAACCCTCTGGTAGCTTGGCACAAAAGCAGTCCGGCTTAACTTTGAGGCAATGTGTAAAATATTTATGCAGCGATAATAAAGTGAAAACACTGCACAGGAAAAAATCCCACATCAATTTAGAAAAATAGAGTAAACCGTAAAAAATAATTTGAGACTAAAAGGACAAAATTCCTATTAGTAGAACTAAAGATATGCAATTTTGAAGATTTAGGTAAAAATAGTATAAAAAGCACATAGCGCCAACTGTGGTTATATGTTCGCGGTGGACCGGTACAAAGTCACAACTTCAGGCCGATCTCGATGGGGCGTGCGCCGGACACAAGGACCAAGTTAGGCCTGCTAAACAAAGTACCTTATGTCCTTGGTGTTCCGTTTGCATGGCGTTGCTTTTCGTGGCTTTACTGCGTCTGTTCAGACAAAACTTTGTGGAGAGGCTTTGCGTCACTCTGTACTGGTTCTAGTGAGCTGCGTGGTGAAGCTTGGAGGGGCTTTTCGATGCTCTGCGTCTGTTCTAATGAGGCACGCAGCTGTGCTGCGAGGCTTTGCAGAGCTTTTCTTCTGTTCCGATGGGGACCAACACTGGACTGACAGAGCACCTATGGGCCCACTTCCAAGGGTCTAGGACTGGGAAGGCAACACTTCTGAGAGGGGTAGAACTCGCAGCAGGCAGAGTCCTGGTGCAAGATTCAGGGGGGTTGAAGCCTTTTCTGTCCCATAGGCTCTTATCAGGAGGCCATCCAACTCGCCCTTGGAGCTACTCTTGTGGTCTGGGTTCGAGATGCAGCTCCAGTACTCACTCAAGCGGCAGGGGAGTAGCAGCACGGCAGTCCTTCCACAGGTACAGAGGTGTACTGAAGAGTTTGGTATGGGGTCCACTATTTATTCTTGGTGCCAAAGGTGTTTGTAATTGCCTGCCTCCCTACCCTAGACCCAGCTTGTCTGGGGGCACAAAAGACTAGTGTGAAACCCTTTGTGAGTGTGCTGAGGCAGAGTCTTTGGAATGTGCAACTGTGGTAGGTGACTGATCCACCTCTTTATCAAGTCAGAGATGGCCCATCCTGCCAACACCTATTCCCTCATTGTCTGGGAGTAATACACAAAGTCCCTGGGGGGGCCCGGGCGACCGTCTTCAATCAGAAGAAAGGCAAGGCGTTTGTTAGTCACTATCTAATGGGTGGGGGGGAGGACCTAAGTTCTTAGAAGGACCCTCACTCACCACTAGTTGGTGACATGCTTCATCATCGGGTCCCCGCTGGGGTGACCGAATGTCTCCCCAGCGTGCTACGACGCCTGATTACAGCGGAGCAGGATGTGGTGGGTGCAACAGTGCCCAAATTAGGAAGTGACTAAACGTGGTAGTGCAAAAGTGTATTAAACAATTAAAAAATGCAGAGGTTGTGCCCTTAGAAAATTTTTTAATAATGGCCAACCCGCATTGGTTAAAAACAAAGTGTGCGGACTCCCACGGTTCTTAATTAAGGAACCGGAGTCCTAAGTCAGAGATAAAATTTGGTCGACATGTTTCAGCTGTTAGGGTTGCATGTAGCTCAGCTTTCTTCAGGACCTACAACAAAAGTCCTCCGGTGGTATGCACGCTCTAAGGTGCACCCTCCCGTGAGGCTCTAAGTGTGAAAAATTCGTTTAAAATCAAAGGATGGAAGAACATTCCATCTCAACCACACTACTCACTCTGGTAGGGGTTTAGAAAAACGGGAACTTTCTGAGGGAACAGATTGTGCTCCTTCGGAAATGGCAGCCTGGGTGATTTTCACGCGGCATTATATTCCACGCCTGCGGCTCCCCACCGTGTACCTACACGGGCTCTGGCTGTCTCCCGGGACGAAGGAGGAAACCTGTCGGGCAATGCAACTGGGTTTACTCTATTGTGGCCCACCGATTTTAATAGAACAGAACTTTTCCGCCACGTGTGTGTGCGGCTTGCTGTCTGGGCACAACGCTTCGGGGAGTCCTGAAGGCCCGGCCTGTGCAGTTGCTGTGTTAATCTGAGGTTGTACCTATTTTACACAGCTCTGAGCCAGACCTTTAGTAGCAACGCGCTGTAGTTTCCGCATGCTGCGTGATGACGTGGCGCGCGGCGCCATCTTGAATGGCATTAACGAGTGAAACTCTGACAGCACCGGACGCCCGGCGCTCTCCTGCTGTGAGATTAAACCTCGATTTTACAAACCTCATACTTGCCTCTGCGGACTTATTGGGGGGGTATAATAGAAACCTTACAGTGGTGACGAGGCTGGGAAGGAAAAAAACACGGAAGGAAGCCTATAGACAGAACAGACATTGGACCCACTGCACAGGAAGTGTCACCACGTGGAGCAGCACAGAGAGAAGCCATAGGAACAGCAGGAGAGTGTGGCAGGGGACCGCGGCAAGACGCACAAGCAACCACGAAGAACAGAAGCTTGCCAGGTACAAAGGGCAGTGCGCTACAGCAGAGGGGCGAGGAGCCAGTCCCACAGGGACACCCACCATCAGAAGGGGTGGACACTATACCAGAAGATAGCTGCCGGTCACTAGCGCCCAGAACACGCTTAAGGCCCTGGCGGGGTCAGGGCGACACGGAGAAGGGGGTGCCAGGGGGCCCCAACTGACCCAGACGCACGGGGAGACTCCAAGCCCGCCAGGCAGCCCAAGGGGACAAGGAATCGAGCCAGAAAGACGCGCCGAAATGAGTACACAAGCGTCCTCACTCACTACGCCGATCTCTTTATTACCAAAACCAGGAGAGCCTGTAATGAAGTTGGAGGACTGGAGAGAATACTTCATGAATTACATAGAAGCCCTGGAAGATGAGAACGGAGAAGCCGTCCCCAGCAAGAGGAAGAGGAGAATACTACTACAAACTTAGACCCAGAAGGGATTAGGGTCTTCCAGAACCTTGTGCCCACCCCCAGGCAAGCGGCAGACGATGTATTTCATCATGCTATAGAGGATTTAAACAACCATTATCGGCCTGCAGTGTGCACATCCATAGATAGATACAATTTCCAACAGTGAAAACAGGAGGCAGGCAAATCGATAGACGACTATGTAGCCGCGTTGAGGAAACTGGCGATCATGTGCAAATTTGGTGTCCTGCACGATGAATTTATAAAAGATCAAATAGTCATGCACACGACTAACAAGACCGTCCAAGACAAACTATGGGTGAAAGGAGATGCAACGCTTAAGGAAGTGATTGCCATGGCGAAAACAGCAGAACTGTCCAAAAGGTGCGCTGATGCAGCAAAAAGAGAATCCGCCCTGAGACCCATGGTAAATAAAGTCGATGATGCAGAACCAGCAGAGAGAAGTAAAAAAAACAGCCTCAGAAGGGAAAGCGCCAAACAGGTGGACAGGGAAGCCTCCACAGCAGAGATGGTAGAATAAAGAAGGAACGAACACGTGCTACCGGTGCGGAAGCCAATCCCATGCAGCACACGACAAACGCTGTCCGGCATTCCGAGCGAAATGCATGTACTGCGGGATAGTAGGACACTACGAAAAAGTATGTTGACGCAAGATGAGGAGACCGACGGTTAAATATGTGGCGCATGAACCGGAGGAGGAAGAAGAGAAAGAACAGGACGAAGACAACTTACTGTGCGTTGTAGACCAAGTACTAGGCATTGACTGCAAACGCTCCAGGAAACCAGATGCGACATGGTAATTGGAGGGCTACCGGGGAGCCTCGGGCTCCCTGTACACCATTGTCCAAAGGACTGTGTGGAGCCAAAGTTTTAAACCCAGTCTAGGATCGCGACTGGAACCCCCGGACATAAGGCCAGTCACTCACACAGGGGAACCTATTCCGATGGTAGGGTTCAGAGTCTTGAAATTTGAGTTTAAAGGTCGAAGTGCTGAGTGCAAGTTGTATGTAGCAGAGAAGGGCCCGTTGATCCTTGGGTGGATGGATCAAGGAGACTTGGGAATACAATTGAACCCAGGAGAAGACACGCAGGTACTAATGACAAGCACAGAGAGCCCGCCAAATTTTGAGAGGATGACAAGTGAATTCCCCAATGTGTTCGGAGGAACGGTAGGCAAACTAATGAAATTCACGCATCGGTTAGACCTCAAGGAGAACACCACGCCGGTCTCCCACAAAGTAAGGAACATACCCATTGCGGTCAGGGAAGCAGTGCAACAGTAGTTGCAAAGATTGGAAAAGAATTGAATCATTGAATCAATAAATTGCTCAGAGTGGCTGGCGCCCCTAGTTGTGGTCATGAAACCTAATGGCAAGGTGCGTAGATCTACACAGAGACGGGAGTTGAACAAGTGCATCATCGTGGAGAAATTCCCGTTGCCACGAATAGAAGAGATGCTTGCGAGGACAAAGGGAGTAAAGTGATTCTCCACCATTGATCTCACCTCAGCATATCATCAGATAGCACTGCCCCCCACGAGCCGGAAGCTGACTTCGTTTAGAACACCCTTCGGATGCTATTGATTGCGCAACATGCCCTTCGGACTAGCGTCAGCAGCAGGGGTATTCCAAAAACGGATGCATAGATTGTTTAAAGATATAGAGGGAGTGCAGTACTTCCCAGATGACATATTGGTGATGGGCAAAGATCAACATGACCACGACAAGAAGTTGGACAAGGTGCTCTGGGTTCTGGAAAGCAATGGCCTCGCAGCGGAATGGGAGAAATGCAGGTTCGGGATGACATCCGTCACCTATCTGGGTCACGAGATTGGAAACAAGGCATCACACCCAAACAAGCCAACGTGAAGGCTATATGTGAAGCACCAGCACCAAAGAACAAAGAAGAGTTGAGGTCCTTCTTGGGGATGGCTGAATACTACAGCAAATTCGTGCAACACTTTGCCACCAAGATGCACCACCTGAGGCAGCTCATAAGGGACAAGACATCATTTGCATGGACAGAAGAGCCACAAAAGGACTTAGACATAATAAAAGACGACATCAGCAAGGCCGTACCCCTTCAGGGATATGACCCTCAGGGGCAGTCGGTATTGACGACAGATGCCAGTGAAAAAGGGCTGGGAGCAGTCCTTATGCAGGAAAGGAAGGATGGAGAAATGGCGACGCTCAGCTTTGCGTCCAGGCCCTATCTCCTACTGAACAGAAATTCAGTGTAATGGAGAAGGAGATGCTTGCAGCAGTGTGGGCCATGGGAAAGTTCTGCCAATTCTTGTGGGGCACGAGGTTCAAGCTCAGGACTGACCACAAACCCCTTGTCAGGGTACTCGAGTGGCCATGCCCCGCATCGCGAAGATGACGTTGAAACTGCTAGACTACAGGTACGATGTGAAATACATCCCGGGAGCAAGGAATAGGGTAGCCGACTACCTCAGTAGGGCCTCAGCGATAGAGGAAGCTTCCAGCGGTGCGGACGAGAGTGAAGTCCTGGTGGCTTTCACTGAGGATCCTGAGAGTGTGATAAGTGGCCAAGAATGGACAAAAGCCTATGGAGAAGATCCTGACATAGAAGACGTCAAAGAATGTCTGCTACATGGATGGTCGGAAAAGAAACATCTACGAGCGGCAGAAAATGTTATGAGGTGTGAGAGAGCCTGTCCATAGGAGATATGGGGATATTCTTGTATAGAAGGGACAAAGTAGTCCCCCCGATGACAATGATGCCCCTCATGTAGTACAGCTAGTAGGTGAGGTATCTGGGAATCGTGAAGACGAAGATGAGAACGAAACAGATGTACTGGTGGCCAGGAATGGACATTCAAGTGGAGAGACATGTAAGAGAATGTGACCAGTGCCAAAGAGCGGACAAGACTCTAACTCCCCTGAGACCATCTTTAGGGAAATTTGCCAACCCTACGAATCCCTGGGAGGAAGTGTCGATAAACATTTTTGGACCCATATTGGACCCCCAGGGCACTCCAAAATACGTGTGTGTCCTTATCGACAGATATTCAAAGTGGCCCGAGGTGCACATACAGGAGGAGATGGACACAGAAACAGTCCTCCGATTCCTCACGGCCACATTCCTCAGGGAAGGAATTCCCAGATCCATCTTCAGCGACAATAGGCCACAGTTCACCTGAGAAAAGTGGTACAAGCACATGGAGCGAAATGGGATCAAGACGAAACACACATCCGTATACCACCCTGCCGGCAACGGCCTAGTGGAGAGGTTTAACAGGGTCATAATGGGAGCGGTGCAAGCCGCCATTTCAATGGGCAAGGACTGGGAAAAAGAAGTACAGAGCATGCTGTGGGCATATCGCATTACGCCCACTAGCACAGGGTAAAGCCCCTTCCAGATCTTGAGAGGGCGTGACGCCTTCACCAAAGATAACCTGGCGTGGAAGGAAAAGACAGTCACTAGTAAATGGTCTCCAGCAGTGGTACGGCTTAACTTGGAGAAAGCCCAAATAATATACACTGAACACTACAATAGGAGACTGAATGTGAAAGAAGCCTCCCTGGAAAGGGGGGGGGGGGGGGTCAGAGACAAACTGGCCATGCTACGAAAGAAAGGGGACAGTAAATACAGCCAGCCCTTGCAGGTAAAGGATGTGTACGACAGAGTAGCTTTGTGCAGTGATGGAAATGTCTGGTTCCAAGACCGTATGTCCAAATGCAATAAGATTTTGAAATGGACTAATGAAGAAAGAGTGAGAACATCGCAGGACCCAATCCCACCTGTGGGTGAGGAGGCACCGGACGAAAGAGAAACGAATCCTGGGGCAGAAGTGAGTAACACAGAGTTCGAAAATGAAGACAACCCCATAGCAGGACAACATCGGGAAGAGGTTGATGAGAGTCCGAGAGGGGAGAGTCCTCGGGTAAGTGAGGACAAGATGGCGGACCCGGCAGAGAGCAGCCCCAGGAATGCCTCCACCACTCCGGTAAGACGTACACTGATAGGCAGAGCTGTGGTGAAGCCTGCCAGATTCCGAGACTTTGAACTGGGAGATGGGAGATAGTATGAGGTGTTAAGAGACTGTTTAATTTTCTATTGAAATGTAAAAGGAGGGAGATATGTAGCATCGCGCTCTAGTTGCTGCACGCTGCGTGATGACGTGGCGCGCGGCGGCCATCTTGAATGGCATTAACGAGTAAAATTCAGAGAGAACTGGACGCCCGGTGCTCTCCTGCTGTGAGATGAAACCTCGATTTTATAAACCTCACCCTTGCCTCGGCGGACTTATTGGGGGGTATAATAGAAACATTACACCTTTTTCACCAAATTATTGGAAGGACCCAGTTCCCCTTCTTCTGAGCAGATCTGCGGAGGCAGGTGCTCTGTATGTATCCTCTCGGTGGCGCTGGTGTCTCTGGAGAGGTAGAGGTGTGTGTCTGTCTGTCTCTGTCTGTGTCTGTCTCTGTCTGTCTCTGTCTCTGTCTCTGTCTCTCCTCCCTGGTGATCAGTCCCCAAAACTACTGGACGTGCTAGGAGGCGACACACAAATATAAACGGACCCTGCTCCGTGCCACGCTCATCCATTTGTCCACTAACCTTTCATTTCAAAGCTGTGTTTATGCGTACCCAACTTTGTACGTATGTGTAAATAGCTATATTAGAATTATACACCTACGGGAAAAGTTGGATATAAATATTTGAAGCAAACGTAAACCTAGATGATTTCATGTACATCTATACACACGTGTGTGCCCACAACTTTTGTTGGGGTCCCCTCCAGTTTTATCTGTAGTCCACTGAGTGCCCGCCGCCATAAAACCAAACTTCTAGAGATGCTGGGGGCCTAATCCTGATGCCTCGTGGGGAACACCCTGGAAGAACCCTTAGATCCAGACCGATGTACTACTCATTAATTCATTTTGTGGTGTGCCAGTCAACGGGTGTAGGGCACCTGAGCTGCCGTCCCTTATAGGGGCACAGCATTGGAAAAGCCTTTCAGCTTTGTCACTCCTCCTTTCGCTTTTTAATCATTTTTGTAAAACTTTAATGATTGGAGCAGATGAGCACTCGCAAATTACGGAACAAAATAAATCGAAATGGCCTGAAAGCAAAAACACATTGCCATTGTAGGCCGTGGCTGTGCTAGAGCCGTGATATTCCCTTGGGGATGAATGATGCGCTCTACAAAACAAAGTAAGTTAATAAAATCAAAAGGTCTTGGCTAATGCCAGCCCTAACAAAGTATGAAGTGAATTTATTTAGACAATGTACGATGCTGCTTTGTCAGAGGAAGTGACATCACAATCCTACCTTACCATGCACACTAATATGAGTGTATCTATTTTCCAGTTAAAGCTGAAGTTCAAGCTTTGCGTTGTGCTCCCACAGACCACAACGCCTTGTTCCAGATTTGGAGGAATCAGAGTTGGTTATAGGCAAAAAGCAATATTGAAAGTGAAGCTCCAATCTTCAAAAAAACTTGTGTAGCAGGCCATCAGAACTGTAAAAAGATGGCATACTGTGCCTTTGCTAGCAGTGATGGCTCCTTAGTCTTTAGCTCACCCATGGTGATAATCATTGTTGTGGACAGTAGACTCCTCTATCGAGGTCCATCATGGTACAGGCAGAAGAATAGTGTTGGCATTATAATGTCAGGGCATCTTTTGTACCAATTGTATAGTGCCACAGCCATCTGAGGAGCATCCAACTGCTTCTTCATGGTGGGGTGAGAGGTCACCCCTTTAGTTGTGCAAGTTGAAGTGTTGGTGTATATAGGGGCCTGTGTTTTGCCATGGTGTGTGAGGTTAGGAGCAGGCCTGGGCGTAGTTCGCTGAGTTTTGCTACACGGAACTCTGCGAAGTTACAAAACAAAACTCCATGAAGTTCCGCACGTGGCGGAGTGCAGTGCGAACTGCAGTTTGTGCTGGTATTCCCGCCACTCGGGTAAAAATTCTACCCGAGCGGCAGCTCGCAAACTTACCATTCGCAATCGCGGAAAAAACTCCTCTGCACACCACGAAGCAGAGTTTTCTGCACTCCCCGGAGTGCAGAAACCTCCGCAAGCAGAGTTCACTGCCCAGGCCTACTTTGGGGTGGGGGGGGCCCTCCTAATTATTGAATAAATATGAATTCATGCTAACTGTTGATGGGATGAATCGATAGGATCGAGTAGATCTGGTATTATTAGTTTGCAGGGATCTGGTTGAAGAAGGAAAGGTCGCTGTTTTTGACATTAGGTGTGGTAAATTTGCAGAAAAACATGAATAGTGAGTAAGACCGAGACAGGTAAGTAACGTAGAATAGGCTACACTTCCGGAGAGTAAAGCGTGGTGCGGATGGAAGGTAAGGAAGAGGGCTTTTCTTTACCAATGAGAGGGAACAATAAAACGTTGCTAGTGCGGGTCCTTTCTTATGCAGGGCTTTAGGAATATTTGTGGGAGTGTTCACCGCGTCACGGGTGCAGACATCTTTGATTCTTAACCCGTCAGTCGTTCCAGGGCCGGGCAGTTTGGAATGCTGCCGAGCTGGGGGCTGATTTAATTGCAGTGGGGGCTGATTTCGTTCGTGGAGACCTGCGTGTGCTTCGAAATAATGGAAGCAAACTGAATTTCGTTATACACAGGTCCCCATGAACGAAATCAGCCCCCAGCTCAGCAGCATTCCAAACTGCCCGGTAGCCAGTCCGGCCCTGATATATGTATGGTCCGTGTCAGCAGGGCCTGGCCGCGGCGTGCCCAGTACCCCAATCACCCCAGGGCATGGTAGCTGGAGCTCCTGTGCCTTAACCACCGAAGGCTCCCTCCCATTCACAGAGGGTGTGGGAAAGCTTGCAGGGCTCTCCCCGCCCCCTCCTCTTACTTCCAGGTGGGTGTAATTTCCTACAAAGGAACAGAATAAGACGCGTCTTTGTTCCTGCCCAGGCCTGCCTGTGCTCGGAATATTTCCCTGTGCAGTTGGGAACCAAGTTTGATTTCCTGACCGGGCGAGGAAGGGATGAATATGTTGGCCTGATTAGAAGGCAAAGGAAAACAGCCATTTAAAGCGGAGCATGTTCGCTACTGAACTCGTGGTTTCATCAAATTGCTCTGCGTCTGGTTAAGCATTTTCCAATCCTCCACCATTTCCTGTGGCAACGCGCCTGGGCGCGCCCGGACCTGCTCTGCCCTTCTCTGCACAATGCATTTGTTTCTTCTCGGTCCCTCATTGCAGCTGTAGACGGTGTTGAGAAGCAGGCTGTGTTACGGGTTGGAACGAATTGCTTTGTGGGAGCCGCAGTCCCTCCCACCATTAGGCTGAAGGGTACCTGCCGGTGCATTGTTGTACCCAGAAACGTAAAGTGGCCCCTGGGTGTGTGGGCGAGGATAGAGATGCATCAGTGAAGATCTGGGTATCACACTGTATTGTAATGGAAGGCACGTTGAGTCTGGATTATCGTGCATTGACAGAGCAATGGTTTTGAATCTTAGTCCTTAGGGTTGAGTTGCAATGGAAGAGCTGTGTTAAAACACCTCTACTACAGTGTGTTAGGGTGGCCTTTATAAAGCACTTTGCTCCATGTGAATGCTGTTACCCGGTTCTAATGGAACGACGAGTTCCTCAACCCAGCACACCTAAACAACGTGGTCTGTATAACGACCCCATCTTAACCACGCAGTGCTTTACCACGCAGGCTTTTGCCATGATTTTCCGTGGTAATGGCATGCATGGTAAAGGGGTTTGCATAGCTAAGGTTACCACCCCTTCTCTCTCCCCCTGAGCCCTAAAAATGACCCGCCCTTCCCATATCCCATAAAACTACCCCATTCCCCCTGAGCCCTAAAAAAATACCCTGAACCCCCTGAAAACAACCCCCACCCCTAAAAACAATCCTGACCCCCCCCACTTCTGAAAACTACCCCGAACCCCCACCCCTGAAAATGACCCGAACCCCACCACCCCTGAATTACCCCGAACCACCCTCCACCCCTGTACACTTCTCCAAACCCCTAAAAACGACCCCAAAATACACCACCACCCGAGAACTACCCTGAATCACCCTCTACCTCTGTAAACTACCCCAAACTCCCCACCATCTCTGAAAACTACCCCAAACCACCCTCCACCCCTGTAAACTACCCGGAACCCCCACCCCTAAAAACTACCCAGAACCCCCATCATCCCTTAAAACAACCCGAACCCCCACCATTCCTTAAAACTTCCCCGAACCCCCACTCCTAAAAACTACCGGAACCCTTCCGTGTCTGCTTCCCGACGCGCCTCTTTCCCCGCCCATTCCGAGCAGTGCATTTGCCTTAACCAAGCAAGGAAATTTTAAGTTGAACATTGGAAATAAGGCTGGGGTTCATCCAGGGGTTGGTGAGTAGCCAGTTCACCAATGAGCATTTACTAGGTTAATCGGAGATAGCAAGGGATGCAACTAAGGCATGCATGGTTTGTAGATGGGTGTGCATAGAGAAATGTTGAAACCAGCTGCTGTATGAAAGTTGCTTGAAACTAAATCTGGGGATGTGGGAGAGTAAGTCTTCCCATGTGAAAGTTGAAACTACACAGCTCCAGTGTTGTGTTTAGTTTTGTATATTCACTTCCGCCTCATTAGGCTTAGGTGAATGTTTAACCGTGAAAGAAAACTTTTAATTTGACTGTATTTTCTGATTTACTAGTAGAGATGAAGGCATGCTTCTGTTGATGTTGTAGCTATGGAAACACATAGTACTTAGGCATCCCCAAAAGGTGGATCAAACAAATAAATGATATGCATACCTCGTATGAGGTATTTAGAGCAATGTTTTTTCAGTCCTTTAGATTGATCATTGGCTATCGTATTTGATCGAGTCTTTTTTTTATTTTCTTGTTTCCATGTATTTACAATAAATTATTTTGGATGGAAACCTTGCTTTGAATAGCCAGGATAGCTGTGGTTTCTACCACTTTCTTCTTTTAATGACACTCGAAATACAGCCTTGTGTGCAATTGCCAAGATCATGAAATTCATTTTTTTAACTGAAAGCCAATGAACTGCAGTCCCTTTTAGGCAAACCTGTAATGTGTTTGGACTACTAATCTCACCAAGAAGCAGGTAGCAAACCCAGTCTCTTGTAAAGCGTTTGGAGAAAGTGTGGCAGTCCAAAGATCTTGATATTTGCCCATCGAATGCCTGGGTTGCTGAATACCAAGGCTACTGAATACCAAGGCTGCTGAATACCAAGGATGCTTAGTCTTGATTCAAAACTCGTTCCTCTTCCCCGTTCTCCACTTTCTGCCTCTTTAAACTCAATCTTGCTGGTTGTTTTCCATCGCTCATTTTTCGTTGTTTTCCTATCTTTCTCATCCTCCTCATTTCTATCTTTTCTGCCTTTCTCTATCTTGCTAAATATCAAAAGTAAGTTCTGGTCCCCAAAAATAAGCGCTGGTGCACACCACCTACAAAAATTGAGCGCTGAAGTGAAAGTTATTTAAGCACCTGCCTGACAAGTATATAGGGAAACTCTGATCCGCTGATGGCTGTTAGTGCATCATTTGTTTGCGTAGCACTTTTTGCTCTAAGTGGGATGGGTAGGCCCAGACGTGGGTCCCTTGCTCACTGTGTCACTGGATTCAAGCTAGCCTGGCTGAAGAAGGGTGACATACCCAGAAACCGGTCTCAGGATGCTTGTTTCCGGTCCAGGGAGGACCTGGCTTGGCAGTTTGGTCCGGACCGTTCCCATGAGGCACAGGGTCACGACTGATTTGCATATTGCTGGGTCTGAACTGGGGTTGCATGGTGAGAAAAAAACGATGGATTTGACCCAGATCTCTTGACTGGGGGTGAATGTATGATTTATTCAGCATTCCGTCCATCATTTGTTTGCATAGCACTGTTAGTGCAGGGCATGGACTTATCTGGTGCTTGGGAGAACACCTTTTGTTGCAAGTAAATGGCAAATCTGTAAACTTCATTCAGTCCTGCATTGGTTGGGCACTGCACACCACATTTATCGCTGCTAAAGAAATGAACATTGGCAAAGCCACAGGTTGCTAGCCTTTGCTTTGTCAAGCTTTTTTTTGGTTTACCATTTTACAGATAAACTTGTATGTTGGGGGAGATGCTGGGCAATTGACAACATTAAGCAAAAATGGCAAAAAGCAAAAGTGTTTTTGCTCTCAAAAAAACCTACACTGGCATGTTTTCCTAGTGAAAGAGCAGAATGCGGTCACTCACAGTGAAGTCAGCCAATGGCTGAAGTGGACTGATCTGTTGCCTCATGTTATATGCTGTTGTGCATGGGAGATAAATGTGAAGAGCGAAACAGACCAATGGAAGAAGGATGACTGAAAACCCATATAAGTATTTATAGTACATTTAATTTCAGTAAAAATGGAAAGGTCTTGGCTAACGCTAGATCTAAAAATGAAGGTATCCTCCGTCTTAAAACTAAAGGAACCACATTTATCGTAAATTTTATGACAATGCAAATCCCGTGGTAAAACTGCAGGTCGCTTCTCTGCCATTCAAAGCTGGACGGATACCCATCACCTTCAGCTTAGTAAGGCCACAACTGAGGTTGAGCTGTTGCCCCAAATAACAAACATTGTATAGAGACCATCTTTTCAGTCTTCGGAGAGAATCTCTCCAACTAGTAAGAAAGCTTGCGTTATACTAGATTGAGGACATGTCCAAGAATTTGGTCTTTCAAATGTTGCATTTCTCTGCTGCTCTTGATAGAGCATAGAGCTGCAGTAGGTGAAGGTGACATTGCCTCGAGTATAGACAACTGTGATGCCCCTGATGCTGGTCTCGCAGTTAACTTGTTAAATAGACACCAGCTTTGGCAGACCGCTGCTTTCTGTATTGTCTTTCAGTCATATAAGAAAGTCCATGTTTCTGACTGTAGGAGAAGATTCAACTGGCTCCCAATCGGATAACACATCCTCTTTAAGCTCTGCTGTCAAAGCACCACCAATCTGGTACCCAGATTCTGCAGAAGGTTCCTTCCAAGTTATGCTCCCTACCATACTATATGGGGAAATCCTTGTTTGCGTACCGCCACTGCAAGGTCAGTTCAATGTGGGGAGTGGGGAGCATTGTTTCTCCTTTATTGCAACCATGGCATGAAATGAAATACCCATGGAACTCATAGCTGCACTAGCGAAGAACTCTTCAAGAAAAAGTTCCCAAGTCTTTCTACTTCTGTTGAGTGCCATTTCTTCTGCTTTGTGACTAATTCTCCTTCTTTCTTCCCAATCTGCTTCTAGTCTTTTCTTTGCCCCTTTGGGTTTCTATTTGAGGCCCAGCTCCCTAGTGAGCTCCTAGTGCAAGCGCAGGTTTACGAATAAACAGTGCCTCGAGAACTCTTGGTTTTAGGTGCTGCCTACTTTGTAAATGCAGTTGAGTTTGCACTCTTCTTGTCTTTTCAAGCACGGCTCTGCTACTTGCTCCAGTATCCTGGACCGAATCCTAGTCTCCATAGCACACGCACATGATGGTGCTTCCCATGCGCGGCCTGCAATGCTAGCTTGCCAGCAAATCCCCTGCTTCACTGAGCCCTCTCATATCCCTCCATTGTATTTTTTTTCCAAGCTAATAAGCTCAGCTCTGGATATCTTGCCAACAAACTGCCTGCACAATTGCGGCCATTACTTTTTGGCCAACTCTTGCCATTTGTAGGTAGCTTGTTCCCGCGTATCAATGGACCACGCTAGTGGAGGGGTGTGTAGTTGGTGAATCTGTGCCCTTTCGCACTCACTCAGAGAGCAGGGACACCTGAAAGGCCCTTAGTTTAACAAGTTCTCCTGAAGTTCCATTTTCCTTGCTGCTGTTCTCCAGATGTTGAGTCTTACATCTGTGTACATAAACAAAAAGCATTCTGTAAATCCCCTTGTGCCTGCATGCAGTCATATCACTCCGGGAGAGGTTCAGGAGCCAAGAATCTAAGAGTAAACGGGTTTGTGCAGCCATCTGTGCAGAGTGAAGAATGTGACTGAGAGGAGATGTCTCCTTGCTGAATCAGTGCGTGCTTGGAGTCTGCTGGAGAAACGACTGGGCTTATGTAGCACTGTACAACACATGCCTAGAGGTTGGACGCGCTGTGAGCAGCAGGTGTTGTACAGCCTAAGTCTGTGCTGCTTGTTTTATTAAACTTTGACGGATGGAAGAATGCGAGAGCATCCACGGAATTCCACCCTGGTCTGTTAGGAGGTGAGTTTTAGAACAACAGACGGCAGAAACCGACTCGAGGGGTGAACCGATGAAAGAGGCTAGAGGGCAAAGGTTCTTTGAGAAGACTGTCATCGTGGAGCTGTTTAAAAACCGGGAAATGAGTTGAACCAGTGTATTTGTTTTCAGCTGGTGAACAGTGTTAACTAATGGAAGGTATTAGGGAATGCATTAAGCTGTCTGCAGAGTCCAGGGGCGGCTCCTCAAGTAGGGCTGAGGAGCGTTGCCCCACTGCTTTCTCGCAGTGCAAGAAGCCGAAACATAAAATGGTAAAACTACCATTTTATGTTACTGCTTCTTGCACTGCGAGAAAGCAGAAGTGTTTGGTTGGGGGTGGGCGGTTCGGGGTGGAGTATGCAGAAGGGTATGCCTGGTTGAGGGAGGGCGGGTCGGGGAAGAGTGGCTTGCCCAATGTTGCGGGCCCGGACTGTTCGGTCGTACCTCTGGGGCCGACCAAACCAGTCTTGCGCACTCTCCCTTTTCTCCATGTAGACTGCATGCAGCCTACATGGAGAAAATGGCCTCCCAATAGGCGCCCGAGTGGGCGCCGTCCCAACCAATCACAACGCTGCTAATGCAGCGTTGTGATTGGCTGAGGGGAGGGAGGCTGCCTGCTTCCTGTTCAGCAGGAGAGCAGGAAACTGGATCCGGCCAGGAGCTGCACGACATGGAACCTGGGAAGGTTATTTTTTTATTTTTTTTATTTAACTAGCCCCTACCGGCGAACCCCCCAAGCAAGTCGTGCTGACTACGACTGACAGAGACTTTACTCCACTCACAAGAAAAGTGCTCAGTCTGGCGAACCAAAGGAAGAGGTTTGTAACTGAACGACCCTCTTGAAGCACAAAATCAACTTTAATCAAACCGGGGGAAAATGGTGAAAAAACTGGTTACCACCAGTGCTTAGCCCTCATCATTGCAGTGCACTGATCAGTGGCATTGTGTTTTTTTGAGTGTTGCCTTCAGGGATGCTGGGGCTGGCCCTTCCATAAGACAAGGCAAGCGCCTTAATTGGTTATCAGAAGAAGGCACCACTGAGTAGTGTATTGCAGCGAGGAGGCAAAATTCCCGTCACTTTAGTAGCCAATATACATATATATATATATATATATATATATATATTTTTTTTTTTTTCCATATGATGTTGATAAAACTTTCACCATTCCAGGGGGGTGTCATTGTGGGCACTTCCCTAAAATCCTCTTTAGCAGGCACTGCAGATTAGACTCATTGTTGATCCCAAATTGTGTGACCACAACCAGCCACCGCCCATGAACCACCTTTATTATTGCCCTTCTCTCAACAAAAATGCATTGTGTATGAATTTATGACCCACATGGTAAACTGATTCCAGCGCCAGAAAAATCTAAAAAGTAAGTTTGACACACCGTCCCGTTAAGATTGCCACCTGGCCATTTAAAAAATGTATTAAAAAAAAAAACATTCCACCATGGCCAGTATTTTGATTCCCCAGCAGGTACAAAAATTGGGAAAATCACTCAAATCTTGCATATTTTTGCCTTTATCAATACATGGGTTAAACAATACATATATGACGAAAGCACTTTAAAATGCATTCTACAGCTGCCTTGATGTTCTCCGACCGATAATTTAAGTAAACGAAGACCTGAAAGCCATGTGAAAAATTAATGCCGACGATTTTATACAAACTTCTGTTTAAGTATCATGTCTAAGCCCTTGCAGAATCTTAAAGCATAAACAAAGATCGGTATTTTTCTCTGGTAAAGGTAGCAGCCCTACCGCCCATGCACATGAAACACCACAAAGGCCTTACGAGATAGAAATCGCTTTACTTTCACATTAAGTCAAACTAGTTCAAAACCAAAGTAAATCAAACACCAGCAAATGACATCTTCGAAAATAACGATGTGTTTGAAGAACTTTCGCTAATTGTAGATCCTATACAGTCTGTTAATGGTACATCACAACCTCCCTGCCTCGCCACCTGGTAGAACACTACGTGTTGAGTCACAAGCAGGGTTGAATTGGGAGCCCCATATTGCAATACTGCGTTTAGTAGTCTCTTTCTCTGGTGGGCTAGGAAGTCCTCTCCTCTTGTAAGCAACTAGTAAAGTACCAGGAACGTTATTTTCCTGCACCAGTAGCTCAAGTATGCACCGATAATCTAGGCCACTGGAATTATGCAATTGTGCGACCGCAGCTTTTTTTTCCGCATAATCGTATATTTGCCACTTAATCCACTGTCTACTGAATAATTTTGAGAAAGTTGTTTCTAGCTCCAACTGTTCAAAAGACACTGAAAACGGGGTTTCACGTGTGTTGCCACGCAGTGAAAGGCCCTTCGCAAAGTGTGACTGGTCACTTTTCTGTTGCTTATTGCTATATTTAGGTATTAAGCTGGTAAAAATGATGCTACCAATGACCAGATAGTGTTAACAAGTGTAAAATTGACAAAATAATGAAATACTAGCACAAAATGTGCCTCATTATGCTGCATAATTTGCCTTTCCATGCCGGATAATTTATTCAAGCCTGCCACATAATTTGGCCCTCTCATGCTGCGTGATTCCAGTAGCCCTGCTTATAACAGAACTATGTGATGTTCCCATGTGGCTGCTTTCAGTGCTGGTTGCAAGGAGCATCCCTCTGCCCACCCAGCCTGTGAGTGACCCACAGCTACATTCCACTGTGAAATTTGCCTGTAACCAAATTGGCCAATGCAAACCTGGCCAAACGATCTTACATTCTGATGATTGTCAACGCATGGCTCTCTTGGTGGAGGGATGCGAGCCTATCGTGCAGATTAATTACAACCCTGGTAGACACTGTCTTTCTTACACTTTAAAAGGCTTCTCATGGACTTTCCTCAAACATCTTGCGGTGCTCCACAAGTGATGCTGAAACAGATTTTCACAGTGTGAGGCTAGATAAACTGCCAATTGCTATCCCAAAAACAAATAGACTGGTGATACACCCCAGCATAACTACCTCCAGCATAAAACCTTGTCATGTAATTTACAGCTTGCCACCCCAAGGAGGTGTCCGTCCAACTCTCACTTCGGATCGCCAGAACACATGCTCTCTGTGATTAACCAATACAACTTGACAATACCAAAAACACCCATCTTAATTAAGCCCTACTCACCCAATCATCAAACCAGGAAGTTCTTACAGATTAATGACTTTGCAAGCTGCGTTATACATATCATTCAGTCATGTATTTATCCATTCAGATAGGAATCCTGGCATGATTGGTTGACTGAAAAGATCACATGAGTAAGGGATTTAGTGGACTTCCAACAGCTAGCCCGGCACCAACAAGCTAAGAGGCATAAAACACCTGCAAACTTAACATATCGTTAAACCCAATCAAAAGTCAAATGTTGCAAAAGGCGGTACTCTTGGGGTCAAGGGTGAACAGTAGGGCGGGAGTAAGTTCATGAGAAAACCATATGCCATTTCGAGAAAGGTCTGCTGCAGAAAAGCCTTTGCAAGAGCATGTAGGGTGTTTTTTTATGGCACGGTGGGGGTGAACGTGCAAGACCAAGCAGTATGTTGAGACTGAGGGCCCAATTCTATGCCAATGAATTGTGTGGGCTGCCAGTGAGTGTTTAAAGCACAGCTTCTGAAGAGCAAAGTGGATTTAACTCAAATGCGACAGCCCTTGTAAATGGCTTATCCAGATGTTGCCTGTCTGGCATTAAGGTAAAAGAGAGCCTGGGGATAATTGTTGGAAGAACAAAAAGTAATAACTTACTGTTAGGGATAGGCCATCTGCGTCTTGCAGATCTCTACTTTGGCTGTTGGGTGTTTGTATTTTGTGCTAACCTTTTTAGGGCTCGCTGAGCCAGCGCATGCGCTGCTCCTAGACATTTAGTATCGGGGTTTTCAAAGTGCTGCCACCAGGCTTTTGGTGGCCTAGCGCTTGCGTTCACGCGCGCAGCCACCATCTGCCTCCCTTCCAGCGCTTCCCGGCTGACCGAGCAGATGATCTCCCCTGTCGGCTTGGTCTCCTCCCTACTCAGAGGGGAGCTTACAAATACAGCTATAAGCTAACTAGATGCTCTCCCCCAGTTGGTTTGGTCTTTCACATAAGCCCAGTAGAAGGAGACCAAACCGACGGGGGAGATCTATCCCTTTGATTTCACGTTTATATTTCTTCCCCAGCCTCTTTAATTCCTCCTCTCTCTGCTCTCCTTTTCTCCTTAGGTTGCTCTTATGTTCCTCTGTTACTCCCATTCGTATATCTCCCATTTTCCAGTTTTTTTAACCTTTCTTCTTCCCCGTTGTGTATTTCCTGTGTCTGTTTCTCATGTTTGCTGTCATTCGTGTCTGTCCTCGTGTTTCGACGCTCTTGCCCTCAGCTGCTCTCATTCGTTATTGTCTTTCATGTTTCTGGATTCCATCTTTCACCTGCGATCGTGTGCTTTTTCATCACCCTGTGCATGGTTTCCTGGGTGTTTCCTCCCTCTGCTGCTCTCGCTCCTGTTTCACCATTTCTCAAATCAGTGTCTCCAACCAACTGTTACACTAACTCCGGGCTCTTGTTCCTCTTTCCTCTCTTTTCACCCCTCTGTTGCTCCTTTCCCCTCTTTTGCTCTCTGTCAATTGGGCTGCCTTCCGCCCACAGTCACATTTATTTAGTCCATGCTGTTCACATCGTTCTTTGTCTCCCCCCTCCATCAGCGGCTCTTATTATCTTTTCTCCTTCTTAGTTCTCATGGTTTCATCTAGGGTTTGAGAGCCCATCCGTGCACCCCGGTTTCTTTTGGTGATTGGTGACTCTAGAGCACAGCACAACCCAGTGTGTCACACTTCTGACTGTTTCTACATCTCGCCCTCTCCCTCTGTTCCGTGTGTGTGACACACTCCTGTAGAGTGCTTCCATCTCTGGGTGTCCAGGATTGCACTGTGGGATGCTTTGCCTTGCCCAAACCCGGAGACTCCTGGGTGAGCTGCTCTCGCAGGGCTATGAATGGACCTATCCTGTCAGGGACTGAGGACATGCACTTCTTTCATTTGAAAGGGAGTATCTGCACTTCTCGGCAGATCTGTCATACTTTTAATGGGAGAGTACCAGAACTATTCAGTAGGACATAGGTACACGGGCACTGTGAGTACTTGCACTTTTATATTTCCATTTCATGCACTACTCTTGTGTGATATAGTTCTAGGTACCTGTGAACCGTAGTCCGTTCCTCGCTATGCAACGTTGTCATCGGCGCATGAGGGGAGGGACTGTGTGTAGGTGAGTACCAGCCATTGGCACCTACTGGTGCAGTGGCCAGAACCACGGAGTCTCCATTCTAAGGTGGCTCCCCATGGATCTATCCTGCTTGTCTCGCTTGGCCCAAGGATCAGCAAAGATGAGCGGCCTTATGGTATTAACACCTTGGCTGCTAGGCGTTTTCCCCCTCCTGTGCTGGGAATTACCATTTTGCTGTTTCCATGACGAGCTCAGCTCGTCATCAGCACACGACACCTGTGGGTGATGACGAGCTGAGCTCGTCATCGGCATCGAAAGGGTTAAACTCCACACAGGTCCCTCTCTCCCTGTCCTTGCCCATTGCGGGGACGGTGGATGTTCCTCACCATTGACTTCTTATCTCTTACATGATCGCCTTCCTGTCTCCACCGCCGACATGTTCTGCTACTGCCTTTGTGTTTTCTGGTTCCATTCACCTCTAGTACTCCTGTATTTTATTGCTCCCTTTGGTTCTTTTAGTCCTTTCTTGCTTCTCTCCTGCTTACCCTCCTACCTCGCCGCCCATCTATTGGCTCTAGGGCTCTTCTGGTTATCTAATTCCTGGCTCACTTACATCTTTCTGGCTCTCATTGTACCGCTCTTGCTGTTAACTGTTTGTTTAACCTGTATGTGGTCATGATTTAATGGATGGACACAATCACTGCTCCCAGGCTTGCAGTCTTTGCTCCTGACAGACTAGAGTGCTGCACATATGACTTGAAGGACAATTAAAAAATTTTTAAGAGAGATACACGTTTGTGACCCTAAATGGATAGAGATCGGTTACTCGGGCAGAGCCTAGTGTCTATTTACAATTAGTGTGTGCGGATGTATAGTAGTCCAAACAATGCCTAAATAGATAAAAACAATAAAAATAATTAAATATTTTTTTACATATAATAAACTTAAAATATTAAACATAACACAAAATTGAAATATATATGCAACCGATAATTTATCTAATTGTATTCAAATATGAGAATTAACATACACAAATAGTTTTAATTCATATTTTAAACTAAGTAAATAGAATATATACATATATATTTAAAATGTAAGCTAATATTTTATCAATTCAAAAATAAATAAATAATATTACCAGCAATTAAACAAATGCTATTAAAAAAGCATATATAAAGAAATATGACACATTAATAAGTTTAACATAGAAATAATTTTTATTGAGGGCATTTTTCAAAATACAATTATATTAAAATAGTAAAACATGAAAACAAACAAGCATTGGCATAGCCAATAGGTCTTGCCTTTAGGACCTTATAAGTGTTTAATTATCCAGCACAATGTCCTTGGTGCAACAACATCAAGTGTTGCATGGCTAAACACTTATAAGGTCCCAAAGGGGAGACATATTGGCTATGCCAATGCTTGTTTTAAGAGTGTTTAATGCTTAGGTCTGGCCTAGAGATCGCTTTAACTGATTTACCATCCTCACGTAATCAAAAAAATTAATAAATAAAAATGCACAAAGGACCTTTCTGTCTTTCCTCTTCATCCGTGATCTCTTGAACTTTCTTTCAAATATTGCTTCCGCCCATCACTGCATGGAGCTGTGGGCCAATTCACTTAAGCTTTTGGCTCTCTTGCTGTGTGAGTGATGGTATTTTTCTTGATCTCATATGTGCATCTGCTTAGCAAGAAGTGCAGTTCATTGCAGCGGCTGGTGGGATAATAATTTTACTTTGCCAATCCTGTCGTTCCACTGTTAACCTTAATTTCATTTTTAGTCACCCTGTGTGTTTAGGCCTTCATTCAAAGCCAATAGTACTTTCTATGCGACAATAAAAATGTTTCTATGTTCTGCATTAAGACAAAAAAGGGTTTCTGTCTCTTTTCTTACTAACCCACCTGCTAGGAAGCATCTGCACTGTTTTATTTAAATTCTATGGATTTTTTAAAAACATTTTTTATTGCAAGCACATAGGTGCCACATTTAGCTGTTGGTATGTTTTCTTTTTTCCTTATTATTTTTATGCCATATGCATGCAATACATTTATTTTTTATATCTATATATAACCATGGCACCAACTTGCAGAACCTCTGTAGGGTTTACAAGTATTTGTTTTTGGTTGGAATGGTTCCTGTACCCATAGGGCAGAGTTAACTGGAAAAGCATGAATGTTTGTTTGCTTTTACTTGAATGCTAGTGGTTATTATCGTTGCCAAGTACCCTAAGAGGTGTGCCTGCGAATGGGTTCAGATTGAATGTCTTTTTTTGCGGCACTTCGGGGTGGTATTTCAGTCTGAACAAAGTAGCAGGGTAAAGCTGGGCTAGGGAGATGTTTGGCTGGTGGACATTTGACTGGAAGTGTCACCCCATAAACGTACTTGCGTGGTAGGGAGCATGAGAATCGGGTCTGGTCATATTAGCATACTCAATGCTTTAAAATCGAAATCTGCCAGCTGAACTGTTACCACTGCAGTTGCCAATCACTCTCCTACCTGAGAAACCAGTGAAACTGGACATCAGTTTAATTTCCTAGTTTATCCAATAAGCATTCTGCCTCGATGCAAGCCTCACTCACCCAAAAAGGACAATTTGAATAAATACTCCAGATTCTGATGCAGTGAGAAATGTACCAGAGGTGGAATAAGTATTATAACCGGGATGCAGCCTGCTGCGGGACAAACTGAAGGCCTCCGCACCTGCCATATAGCATAGACCAGGGGACTCCAAACCGGTCCTGGAGGGCCGGAAACATGCTAGATTTTTCGAATTAACATGTATCTCAATGGGGATATCCAAAAAATTTGGCATGGATCCGGCCCTCCAGGACCGGTTTGGAGACCCCTGGCATAGACTAACTACATCCATGGAAATGTGAGTGGGAGAGGTGAAATACAGAAGAATTTGCTGAATTTGTAAAAATCGATTTCTCCTAGCTTTAAAAAAGTCTTCTAAAAGGTAGCTTAGAGAAGAGGACACCAGAGACAAAACATTATTTACTCTTCTGTAATGGTGCCATTAATGATGAGTTCAAATTGCCCTTTGTGCCACATGCCAGGGGTGAAAATCAATCTGCAAGTGTTTTGTTGCGCACATCTCCACTGCTGTTGAACCAAGCCTATCCCAATATGCAGCGTTGTACTTTTTTTTATATGCCTGGTTTAAATTGTTGCCCCATGAATAGTCATGGCTCTCCAACTTCTATCCTTCCTCTTGATAAGAGGCAAGTCGTAATGGCCACTTAAAGGCCAATGGCAGAGTTAAGTTCTGAATTCCATCCTAACTCTCTTACCTTGGCTCCCTGTGGAAGGCGTCACCCTCTTTGGACTGTTCTTACCTACCCAAACAAGCAAACTGTCTCCCGTATTCTTCAGTGAGATCACCCACCCTCAAAACCTTCTGCATTGATTTCAGTGGTCTTGGTCTCAAAAACGATTCAAACCGCTACGAGACACTCCAAAGGTTAAGGGGTATGGGGATGTACACAGCCAACATGAAGTAATATTTGCACTCCCAAGTCCCTTCTCTGTGCCTGGAACTTGCCCCGACCCTACCTACCCTCTGGACTTTGGATGCTCAGTGGACTCCGGATCACCGGTTTTGTGTTCCACCTGGGAAGACCCCTTGTCTACTTCCTTCCTCCACTGTTCCCTTACAGTGCAAGGCGGGGAGGCCTGTAACAGCTTAAGGCCCGTAACAGCTTAAGGCCCACCTCTCCTCCCTCCCAGTCAAGTATCTGCCGAAACGTCCTCCGAAAGGAATGCGCCTCTCTTCCCCGACCGGCTGTGGGAGCGCAGCTTGAGTCCACGTGCACGGCCGCGGCTGGTGGGAACGCACCCGCGCGAGTCCCCGGGGTGTGGTAAGGGTGAGTTGGAGTGAGGGAGACGGGCGGAGGCGGTTATTAACGTTCCACCCGCCCTGAGCACACAGCCTGCTGGAAGACCTCCTGGGTCCGTACAGTGGGGGCACCTGGGGCTGAGACAGAGAGAGCTGGATTGGCTCAGGCAGAACAATGCTGGCCTCTGAGGCCGCTAGCCTACTAAGGTTTCATTCAGTCCTGTTAGCGCCACGTAATATCTATCAATGGCTTTGCATGACGTCGTGGTGACGGTCGGCCATTCAAAATGGGCCCGTTTCCCTCCGTGACTTTACTCACTCGCAGGAGGAAAATTGGTTTACAGAGCTGAACGTTGGTTTAACCCCCAATGTGCGTATTGTTGTGAACACCCTTGCGGCTTTCTGCTGTGATGTCACCGACGTCACTGAGCTTTGTGTGCATACATACCGAGCCTGGGCACTGCATAACACCGTCCGGTCACCCACCTTTGTGTGCACACCCAGCAAGCCTTTCCACGGCGGCTGCCACCTGTTCCAGGGCCAGTACCTCTGCCTTACGCAGTTGCCAACATGGCCTCCCTGCGTGCTTTCGGGGACGCATTCTGTACGTACTCTTACGTCACCGAGTTCTGTCAGTACACTCAGCAAGCCAGAAGTGTCCACATCGGCAAGCGTCACGCTCTGCGTTCCTTCTGTGACGTCTGCCTCTTTCTACTGTGACATCATTGACGTCATGGAGCTTTGCGTGCAGCGTCCTTTACTTGGACAACTGTAGAAGTCCAGCTGCTGCTCTGAGGTGTCTCGGTCGAACCCGTCGCTTTGCCAGAGGCCCAGGTACTGGTCTAGAAGGAAATACATCGGTCAGGAAGTAGGTTCGTACCTTAAGGTGTGAGTGAGGTCTCTGTTCTGGACAACTAGTTATCTCACTTCAGGCGAAAGGTGCATTTACGGAGCTCGGTCTGTGGGGTGTTAATGATGATACAGCACTGTGTTCCTTGACAGAGTAGTGTAGGGGATTATTCCGTATAGGAAGCTGCTGCAATTCATGGATAGAATAATTTGGGTTGTTTGCCTAAGCTGTGTGTGCGTTTGTCAGGGACCCTCTGGTTTTGAATGCAGTGTTAGTCCGTCAGTCAAAAATGGGGTGTATTGGAAGATTTTCATAATGGCATGTATTGAGGACTTCGGTTGTAAGAGCTGTGTATACGTATGTACTGCTACAGCCCGGTTGCTTTCATAATTCCGAGCATCTGAGTGCTGTGTGGCCATAGTAATGTAAATCAGGTTGACGTTCTGTATGAGAATTCTAGAGTTAGGTGGGGGTGGATGGGCTGGACAGTTCGGTCGTCGCTTGTGCCGCTTGGTTTCTAGTTTCAAACTAACGCATTTTGTTGCATGACCTATATGAAATCACTTTGAGGCCTCACTCCAGTTCACAGGGTACCAGAGTGCACGTTTGGAAAGGTTCCCATCACCATTGGCACCCTTATTGGAAGCCTCAATTATAATATTTTCTTTTTTTTTTAATAGCGCTTTCTGATGTTTTTAAGCGCTGGAAATAACATGTTAGTGTTAACCATTCACAATACTCGATTTACTGATCTTTGTGTGTAAGGAATGATGAGTCTGCCTCTTTTTGGTGCCGTATCTCAGTGAACGGTCAATTTATTTAACGAATCCTCTGACTGTACTCTAAAACATTCCAAGGGCTTATTGACCAAGGGTTTAAGAACAGTCTCTCAAGATGCTGCAGGTCTCGGTGCACTCCTCATGGTCAGTGCACTCTACTAGGAAGAATGAAGAATCCTGGACATTGTAATCTACAGTATTTTACGTCTTGTTCAGTACAAGAGCACAGAATCTCGCCTTTCCACCATCCTTTTTCTCTGGGGTCCATAAAAGTGGTAACGAGGAGCTGGGATTCTAGGGACAGAGTAGATTCTGTGACTCTGGTTGGTTTAAAGATGAGGGCACTCGCAGATCCCAGCTGTTTCCTCTTGATGCCAGGGGCACACACCCCTCATCTACCTCTTGTTGGGTTGCCGTCATTATGGTTTCACAGCTACCTTGATGCAGTCACCGTCTTTGGGAGCTTGCAGTGAGGTGCACATGCACAGACCACATGTGGTTCCTCCCTACATGAGCATCCGTTCCCATAATTCCTTGTGAAGAGGTGACTTCATGCAAATGAAGCTAAGGAAAAGGTGAACAGATGTACCAGGAGTCACAATTTGCACATTTTTATCACATAATTTATTTCTCCACATTGAATCTGGACTTCTTTACTCTCCTTGTTCTTGACTGCTGTGCTCATTTGCTTGTGCTGCTGCAGTCTCTCTCCTGTGCATATCTTCAGGGCAGAAGCCAGTGGGACAGCTTCCCACAACCCTGAATCCAGATGTCTCTCGTCTTTGCCAGATCCATAGATCCATCTCTCGCATTTCTTCCCTCCCCGCATTTGCGAAGGTATCCGAGCTCTGCACCCCGAGCACACAACACTTTTTATTCATGAAGGAACATGCTATCCATTTCATGTGGTGAAAAAAAGCCAAGCTGTACTGTCTGCATGTAAGGGTAGCAGTGTGTGTGTGCATCTTTGGAGGTGACTCGTAAAGTGGATGCCAGTGCTCTCAATGTTTTGAAACGTGGATGGGTCTCAGTTTATAGCCCTTTGTCTGTCTGGTCTTTTGCTATATCTATTTGCTTGCCACTCCCCTTCTCACCCGTTCCGGGGATTACTAAAATAGTAGAAGAATATGCGGAGGTGGTGTGCTCTAAAGCAGGAGTACACCGTAAGTACCGAAGGGTCAGACCAAGGCAGATTTTCAGAATAGCCATGAACTATATTAATTATTTCTGTTAAATGTGCATCTCCTCAAAGTCAGTCACGGATCCCGCCCTTCTGGCTCTACACTAGACACCCTGCTCTAAAGTGAAGTATTAGGGTTTTAAGAATGGCCACTATGAGGGTCGCATTCCCCAAAGTGATCACTTTTACGTTGGCATGGCATGTGCAGCGATGGACATACCCTGGGCGGAGGATTTGAGATGGGGGTCTCCTCTAACAGTTTGGACCAAAGTTATCCAAAGCTCTCTCTTACTGGGGCTGGCAAAGTCAAGCTCTTATGTTAAGTACACAGAGTGGGATTTGGGTCAATCCCCTGGAAAACCATTGATTTGCTTGGTTGAACCCCTTCAGCAATTTGTTTGAGACAATGTCAATCACCAGTTGTGCCCGGCAATATCAAAATATGGTGAGGTGCGATGCTCCAAAAACTCCCCATATATGTTGCTCTTGCTGGTACGCTGGCACTGGTTGTGGTTTCACTTCGTCCTGGCACTCTCCTCGACTGGGACTCCAGCAGGAATGAGAAGGACTTCCGCCCTTGTGCAAAGTGAATCCAACCAATCCCAGGATTGGTTGGAGCAGGCTAACCCAGCGCTCACTTTGATGCTCGGGGCCTGTGGCTGCAATACCCTGGCTGTTTTTCAGCCCTGGGATTGCTAACTCTGAAGTGCGCATGTCAGATTGGCTGGCACTGGCTGAAATAATCATGCAATTGCACAAGTCAGCCCCGCACCCCACTCTGGTGCAAGCCTGAAACACATTATAATAAAACAGTATTTATTACCATTTTCATGTGTGTACCTGCTGCAATCGCAGCACGCGGGCCAACACTTCTCCGCCATAACTGAGGAGCCGACGCTGTCAATCACATCTTGGATGAACTCAGAGGAGTATTTTATTCTTGTGGTCATGCTGTTGACTTTGGGTGTATCCTTCCGCCTCCTAGGAAGTGCCTCATTGGAATGACTGAGGGACTTTTCTTGCATATGAAAAGTAGTCTTAATCATCACACTGTTTTCCACGTTCATTTCTTTACCTTAACTACGAATTGTGTCAAAAAATGATAATTTTCCTACAAGTCACATTGATTAACATTATAGCATAGCAAATTAACTGGACACCAGCGATCACAAGACTAATTAATAGAGTGAACACGTTTTTTGTCTAGATGGCTATAGAAAATTAAAACTTTTCTAATTCCAGCTAAATGTTATGTACTTTTATGGCTGAAATTCGACAATGGCTTTTGACAGTGTTTTGAGAGGAGATTAAAAAGCAGTAGAAGAAATTCTGAAGAATACATTAAAGTGTTTAGAATCTTGAGAAATTATTATTAGCTTTCAGTTGCTGGATTCGCGCCCTCCAGACTGATGCAAGAGGCCGCGGTCTTTCAAGGATTCCGTGCTCAATGTTGTAAAGATTTCAGGGATCAAAAGAACAAACACAGTTTTAGAAATGGCTTGTGGTGGTTGTACTCGAAAGCTTTTTGTTGGTGCTTTTAGCAAAGCTTATTGGAAACATGGCTTGATGCCTGCCAGCTTCTCTTCCAGAGACTGTCCTGCTGGTGCCTCAAGACCATAGTTGGGCTATTCACTCAACTTGGGCCAGGCACTCAACATTGGTGGTGCTTCTGTTTTTATACACGTCTGCAACTTGAACAAAAAATGTGTGTTATGTCCTGAAAACTTTCCATAGCACAGTTAACCATCCTTATTCATATTACCCATGCAAAGCACAGATTAGCTTCCGAGAATACAAGTGATAGCACAAATTGTTGAAATAGTAGCACCTTTTGCTCAGTTGTGCACTCTCTCTGTATTTATTGCTGGGGTTTTCGACCGGGCCAGTAGACCATGCAGGTATCAATGGAGGAAAAGGGAACTTATTCTGTTTAATGCTACACATCCTGTGGCATTATTTTATCATTTTAACGCACATTAACACTGCCTGAGCAAAGGTTTCCACTTCTTAGTACAGGTATAACACCGGACTGTAGTCATCGGCAACTAAAAAGTAGCCCGTTAAAGAATACAATGTTTTTTGTTTTTATAAGTAACCTTTCATCCAATTGAGTTAGAAAGATTCTTTTTAATACTGCAAATTATGCAGCAAACGTTGAAATTTTTTGCAAGTACAGTAGTGAATTCACAATGATGTGGCATGCATAGTGGAATCCCATAAATTCAATGTCCCGCACATTAGGTAATATGCGCCCTCCTTAGGCCTACGGTAGTTGGAGGCTTGCCAAGTGATCCTGCTGAGTGACTATGCTGCTCAGTGTTTAATGGATTTTGCCATAAATCCATAACACGCTTCAGGTACCTCGTCCCCATACGCACACTATTAGTTCTTTAGCCTGAAACCCACAGAGTGCTGAAATCCACAGGGTGCTGAAATCTAAGTGTGAAGCAACTTCAGTTACATTGTGCCAGAATGGTTGCTAATGCATATATTTTCTGAAGGCCTTCGAAGAGCGACGGTTTCAAGGGGCAAGAGATCGCCCTCCCTTCCATCCGCATACCCTAGTTAAACAATAAGAAACCCAAATATTGTTTTTTTTTGTGTTTATTTCTTGCTGCACATGCCAGGACATACCATAGCTTCATGGTGCTTGTATTGTAACTCATTTTATCCTCTCTCTTAAGCACCTTCTTGCCCAAACTTGTCACGTTTCGACATGGGTTCTGTCAGGGCTGGGACTGGAGGACGAACTGTCTTGCTCCAAGTTAAAATGTTTGTCTTGGCTGCAACTCTAAGGGCCTTATGCCAAATCTTCAGTTATGGGTAGAGGCAGTGGTAGATTGTGAGACCAGAAAGATGGGGAAAGGGGTTTTAAGCACGATTGCACCTATCCTGTGTATTGCCTCATTCGTTCTTTATGGTGCCATGGATCGGAGATTCTTTTCCCCTAAACCTCCTAGAACAAAGAATTTGTTCTGACATACAATTTTTAGCAGTACTGATCCAGCACACAAACTATTGTTTTGAAAATCTGTACAATAGTAACAACAGTTCATAAATCACAATGGAAAATCATTCAGTAGCAGAATCTTTGGATGTTTTTTAGAAGTTCAATCTTTATTTGGTTCTTCACAAATGTAGCCAACGTGTTTCGTCCTCCACGGACTTCTTCAGGGCAAATAGAATGAACTCTTCTTAGGACTGAATATACATGTATTCTTTCATCCAGTCTAGAGGCAGTTTTAAAAAAAAATTATTTTCTTGGTAAGTGACAGACACTTCAATGTCACAAAATAGGATCCCTCGGGTTAGATAGCCCAATGTAGCAGGAATTTGAAAGAGTAGTTTAGGCGGCTCCATCGCGTGGCGTCTTCTGTTGTAGCGCTACAACAGAACTGTGGTTACTATTGTACAGATTTTCAAAACAATAGTTTGTGTGCTGGATCAGTACTGCTAAAAATAAAAGCAGTGGTAGATTGTGTTGACTTTAAATAGATAGGTCTGGAGGCATCCTGATAAGATAGATGCCCAGCTTGTAGATAAAGATGCAGATTATTCAAGTGGAATCAATCAGTTACCATAAAGGAAGAGCTACCCAAGGCCTAGCGGTGGAATCCATTAATAATCGAGCGAGAAGAAAGGACCAGACTCTAGGGTTGAAATTATGCTGATGCTTCTCCTATCAGAAGAGACCACCCTTATCCTAACAGTATTTACCTTCAGGATAGTCACTTACAAAGGACTTCACTGCAACTGTCCTGTGAAATGATGACCAGCTCTAGATTGTAAAATTATACCACCCTCGTCATCCTCGGCCTCTGGTGTTTAAACCATATCTTATCTTCTCTGAAGCACTACGCTGGCAATTAACCAATGGGTTGAAGACTCTGCATGCACGGCGCAATCTTCGCTTCCCAACTTTTTGACCCATGCAATCTACCCAGATGTTCAGCTCTAACTCCATGCTGCCCGAATTCTACATTGGTATACAGAAATCTTCTTGATGACGGGCAGCCTGGTGTAGAGGGCGGTAGAGTGACTGTTCCACTGATGAAAAGCAGGGCTGGGTCAGAGCAAAAACTCTAAAACAGAACTCGACAGGCAGTGCTTAATTTGAGCCAGTGGTTTCCGGGGCTCGGCACCGACAATTGTCAACACCAGCACTTATAACAGCTGCCACATTGTGGTGCTCTTTGTATAAAATTGAAATGAGCAGAACAGAATTGTTAATTCAGTGTACATTAAAAATAGGGCTCCCGGTTTTATATATTTTTTTTGCCATTTCCGTCTGTATTTATCCAGATTTATACTTTGCTAATGTTATCTGTATTTATCCATATTTATTTTAGGTTTTGTGGAAAAATTAAGCTGAAATTAGTATATTTACACATTTATTTAACCAATAAATATGCACTCATGCTTAAATGTCAGTCCGGTTTCAATGTTGTGAACATCTGCAAAAGATAAATCAGTGCACTTATATGAAAATATGCACATTTCACTGTCAACCTCATTCATATCTATTGCTGTTAAAGTCTCTTTACTAAAATTCCATCTTTTTTAGCCCCCTTACCTATCACTCCACACATCTATTGGCATGGCAGACAGTTTTTTAGAATTGCTCAAAAAGCAACCAAGTTTCAGTTTTATGCACATTTAAAAATAAATACAAACAAGAAATTGAATGTTTTCTGTCTGTATTTATCTGTAAAAGTCAGTAAAAGCGGAAAACAGGGAGCCTTAATTAAAAACAACTGATACTTACCACCCAAGCCATTTTCATAACTTTGGGGACCAGAATAGTCTGAACTGTCACACTTGTAGCAGTGTTCTGGTTAGTAGTTGTGTAGGGGCTGTTATTGGCAACGCTGGGAGTGGCAATGGGTGGTGCAAGATGCCGAGGCCTCCTGACGAAAAGCATTTTGGGTAATTGCAGATTCTGTCCTCCAGTCACCTCTGCCTTGGATGTAAGACATTTACTGTGAGTTTGTTCACTTGCCCTTTGCTTTGGACATGCATTGCCCCACATGGTTGCCATAGCTCGTATTACCAGGTTATATGGTTTTAAACCCCCTGAAACGCCTGCTTCTTACCCCACGCGGCTACCCCTGGAAAAACTAGGCAATGCTGTGTATTTCTAGCTTGTGCTGCTGTTCTTTTAAAGCCTCTGTTCTTGAACATTGTAGTCCAGCGTGTTCCGGCCTGCTGGCAGGACGGCGCTTGGCAGTGAAGCTCTATCATTTTTACAAGGAATACACCATTCCTGCACCATGTTTGGGCATTATGACTGAATGACAACATTGTTTCAGCGCGCCGTGAACTCGTGGGCCTTACACGCACCTTTTCCACGCCTCAGACTTTCTAGTACTCTGTGCTGGGCCAAGCCCGAAGCAGAAAATGGGCGTTCCTCCACGCCTAGGAGTACGGTTTGCATTGGGCAGGAGGCAGGTGATGGGATGGGAAGAATTCCTGGAGGGGAGGCGCTCCCGGTGAGAGCAGGTGAGGCGACAGTAAAGCTTGCGAGGCAAGTGGAAGGGTGGAAAGGCCTCTGAGGGGCGATGTGACAGAGAGAAGCTCCTGACCAAGGCTTCTGAGGGGATATGAGGGGAAGAGAAGAGACTTTTGAGAGGGCGCACATGAGGAAGGTGGTTTTGGGGAAGGGTAGCAGAGGAAGTATAAAAGTAAGGAAAACCTGTTTAGCGACAGTGTTTAAGAGGCTTCAGAGAGTGAAGGTAAGTGACAGTTCGGGATCAGAGTGCAGGTGAAGGAGGGCATCAGATTGGAAGGGACGATGGGGAAAGCTTGAGAGTGATGGGGACGAACAGGAAGAACCCTGACTGCTTAAGAGAATGGCATCTCGGATGGCAGATAAGGAGGAGGATGGCGACTCGCATGCCACCGGGCAGTTGAGCATGAGGTAAGCTGAGAGAGCAGGTGAGGAGAAGCTGAAGGCATGATGCAGAAAACCGGCGGTGAAGCAACATTCGAAATGGCCGGATGAGAAATAGGAACAATTTCTGAGAGTAGTGACGAGGAAGAGGGTAGGAACAAAGTTTCCAGGAATGGAGTTGGGGAAGAGTTTTACTTGGTGAGGCAGGGGATCCAGATCAGGACAAAGGAAAAACGTCAGTGGGAGCCGAGACCAAAGGGAAATTATTCTGGAATATCTTTCCAAAGAAAAATTAATGTCACAAGTCGTGTAGCCTCATGGAGTGAATGGTTACATATGATTTTCAAGATTAATAATTAGTTGACAGTGAAACGCACAGAATCAGTTCATCACTGGGTTAAAAGGTGAAACGTGTAAAGTTTCTGGTTCCTTTTGGATTACCTTCATGCGCAGGGTTTTTTGGCAAGGACACTTGGAAATATGCCAGAGCATTCCGCATCCTCTAGGCTCCCACGTGTTTGAGATTGTGACCTTGTAATAGCAGGTGCAAAGGTAATTTGAGCACAAGTTTTATTAACTCCTGCAGCTACTTTGATGCATTCAGTTTTGCTTGTATTACTTGGATTCAAGAACTTTCCTTTTCCCAGTGAGCACCTCTCAATGCGTTCACAATTGCGGTAAGGGTTGTGCATGGCTAGGTTGCTTGAGTTTACTGCTGCAAAACTATGGACTGGCATCTGAACTAATGGTGCCTTAGATATGCTGCAGTTTTAGAATGCACGATTCCTGTTAGGGGAAACATGCAAAGGTTGTTTTCCTGTGTGATTGCACTACCCTGGACTGAGGTGCAACCCCTCGTATGCCATTTTAAATTAAAATGGTCACTTTGTGTACTACACTTGGTGCCACAGACCTGTAGATGAGTGATCACGTTAGGCCAAGGCCTAAGCCAGCTTAATGGGATGGTGTACATTCATGTACACCCTGAAGGCATATTGTAAGGGATCGCTCTCCCTCTGGTGGCCCACTGTATTTTCTCTGGATCTGCACCCGTTAGGATTTGCAGGTCCAGCTCCCACGGTGGAACAAGATCACGCGGGCACCTTGTGGTGTATTCTTTTCTGAGGATTTGCGGTTCTGTCTCTTATGCTGTGAAGGGGATGTGGTTGCTTTTGCAGGCCAGTTCCTAATGTGGAGTCAGGCAGGACGTGTGTAAACCTGCCTTGCTACCTTCCAGTGATGGTGTCCCTCACTGTTCTGTCCTACTGATGCTCAGTGAGTTTTGGCCTGCCGTTTCCTTCCTGTGAGTTTGAACGCTGGTTGTGGTGTTTGCTGGAGTAGTCTAGCATTAGATTGGAATGAATAAAAGCTGTAAATTTACTACATTTCTAGAAGACTTACTATCTCCAGCGATAATGGATTCCACCATTCAGACTACAGAAGGTATGACCATGTTTTAATCACTTCCTAGTCTAAGATGGCCTTATTGCTTGGAATTGAATAATTCAATCCAATCCAAGATGGAGGACTATGGTGTCTGTGCTGCCATTTCCAGTAAAACATGTATTCAGCCTGTGGATAGATCACAACACATTTGAAGTCTTTTTTTCTTTCGAATTAATTGCTCCTTCAGCTATCTGTTTTTCCCTTATGTTTTTTTAACTCTGCTCCAGCATACCCGAGGAGACCAACGCCTTTGGATCTTTTGTGCCAGGTTCTGCTATACCCTGTTTTATGTCTGCCTTCCTCATCCTTACTCCTAAATTCTCTGCCTGCTAGATCTCTGGAAGTCTACTTCTAATTGCCTAGTTCATTTTTTCTACCTTCCGCCTATATCCTTATTTGGGACTCATTCTGAAGACACTTGTCTAGTCTTACGTGTTAGTTTTGTGTAGGGTGGACCCGTGGCTATTGGTCGAATTTTTCAGCCTTGTTTGGGCCGACCATGCATTCTAGATTTGTAGTAGGAGTTACAAGTTATATTTTCAATGTAGATTGACCTCACAACCACTCTATGGAAGGGAACAGATTCATAGTATAACTGAAGTTTGGGAATGTCTCATCCGTGGATGCTTTTGGTGCAAAGAAAATGTGGTATTGGGATGGATTTATATTTAAACGTTTAGGAAAACTCACAGGGCTCTTCTGGACTCTCAAACGTAGAAACTTAAACTCTTGACACAATCTTGCTCCGCTTGATTGTGTAACTCCACGGGCCCTTTGTCCTTCGAGTCGTGCCTTCACATAGTTCGACCACTGAGATCACAGGTGCTGGCCATAGCTGCAAGATCTCTGATGTCCTCTGTTGGCCAGGTGAGGACGCATCCACATTGTGTTATCTGTGGGGGAAGGATTTACTTTATAACCCATCGTATCCCGATTACCACAGTGGTGGTAACCAGAGTGCTTTGCTCTTCTGGGCTCAGTGCTGGTTTACTAATCCCAGCTCACATTGTTGAGGAGAGTACATGGACGAGCCGGGATAGTATGCCTCCGAGTCCATCTGGTGCTCCCGCCCATCTTAGAAAGCTGGATGAGCACCTGGACAGGAGCCATGGGGTCTGGGCTTAATAAACAGCTGGTGCACCGCCAGAGGCCTGGAATGATTTCATTCCTAAGCTGGTGGGAAGCCAAGCAGCGCTTGCCGCATCTGTTCAATCCAGTTTCTTGGCCGATGGCAGCTCAGAGACCCAGTGGTTACTCATGCGGTCAGATACACAGGCTTCCCTTCCAGCAGCAGCAGGCTGGCCTTTTCTTGCCCTTCTACCTCCCTCACCTATTGCCTCCCTCACAGATCTGCCTATACAGACCCCTCAGGACAGATGACTCTGAACCATGTTGGTCAGAACCGTGCAAGTGTCAGAGTGCTCACAAAACCTTTTAGAAGTATCTTTTTCTTAAAATTATCCAAATTCTTTGTAACTCAGTCCCACTCTGAAGTTAGACAGGAGCCTCATGCCTACATTAAGATCAACATGTCTAGGATGGAGCTCCATTCAGCCCCATAAAGCCATTTGCACTGCGTCGTGCCGCCCATGGCGTGCACGTTTATTTCGAAGGTAGTTTAACCATTTGTCAGTGGTAATCCTGATATTTCATCTAATTTTGTCACTTATCTTTAATCATTTTCATTTTCATCTTCCTTTATCCAAATCCACAAAACCGATTATTGTGCCAATTTTCAGCTTTCTTTTATTCTAACTGTGCCGATCCTGGCCTCTTGTAAGAATATGAATGATGCAGTGTTCATCACAGGCAGTTTTTTATTCAACATAAAACCCAATGCATTTCGGGCCCTTTCAGGGCCCTTCTTCGGGGGTCACTACAATTGATAATAAAAAATCAACATTAGCACCAATGTTTTACGAGTATATGTATACTTTCAACAAAATTTCATCAATAATGCGCTTTTCCTAAATCATTGGTTATTGACATATTGCATCTAACTCCGCATATCTTCCCTTTTAGTATACCTCAAGTACACCCATCTTTGGATTGTAACTATCACCCTCTGTGATTCTCCATTTCTACATGACTTATAACACTTCCCAGGTGGTCCCAAACAATTCTTCTCCCTTCGCTATACCCTTCCCCCAACCTTCCTGCTTGCTATGAAACCTCCCTCTCTAAACACGTCCTGACTGCCAAATTGCCACTGATGTAAAGGTTTTAACAGGCTTGTGAAACAGGCATATTATTTATCAATTTTAAATGCTCTCCTGGTGTTTGAACGACAAAATCACTTGTTTCCTACTTCTAATTGTAAAGTTAAACAACTTGTCTTCCACCCAACGTTGTTTCGTACCTGCTGTGATCAAGTTTTAAAAGCTGCAGTCCGCGCCTTACTTCCTCGAGCTGTAATCCATTACTAACTGCCACCTTCCTCTTAAATCCCACCTCCCGAGAAATCTCCCTCCTAGTCACGTGTGCGTTACCAATCCCCGCCCCATTGTGCCTTCCCATCATTTCCGACTACATATCCCAAGATGCATGTGCCAGGTTCGGCGCTGTATCATATTGTGTTGCATTAGTCATTAGTCATTTGTTAAAAACATTGTCTCAAATCTGTGTTCCGAATCCACATTGCTTCGTGCTAGTACCGTACTGCTTGAGATGAACATGTTTATCTTTCTAAATGGCAAAGGGGCAGGCCAGAATAACCGTTCTGCACGCGAACTTTACAAAGGCTGGAATCACTTGAAGAACAAAAATATAAAAAGAAATTGGGTGTGCATCCCTTCACCTATTTGACATACATTAAGATCAAGGCACCTTCAGGAGTATTGTGGTACAGAATGTTTATAGGGCTCAGCTGAGGCCATGAAGCGCTCTGACTTCTGGTTCCTGTCGGAGTGCGTGGTTGGTTTGGTTCTGGGGTTGTTGTTTGGCCTGTGGAAGAAGCGTTAGATGCGTGAGCATTCGAGGTGTCCTCCAAACTAGTCACTTTTTGTTTTTGGTTCTTTTACTCTTGCTGCTGCGAATAATAATCTCAATAATTATTGTGCTCTTTCATTACGTTTATAAAACTCATAGTAACCAACAGTTGCGGTGCAACGAACTGGGAGCTGTGCTTAAGTATGTGATGTTGCTGAAAAGTGTGTAGATGTAATGGCCGTGCAACAAGTAGCAACCACCATCTTTAATTGTAGTTTCCAGCATACGATTATTTGAGAAGGAAAAGGCCAGGCTTTAGGGCTCCCCAAAATTCAGTTCCTTGTTCTGGGCCCAGACGGCTCATGTGGGACTACTCCAGATATCTGCCGTTGAGCAAGAAGTACGCATAACAATTTATGTAGCTTGCCTTATATTGAATCACCTCTAGTCACTTCTACCAGGGCTGCTACAAACAAAGTTGTGTGCTGAAATACGGTACATTTGTGTTACTTGATGGTATTCTGATTAGAATTCCGAGTGAAGATCTATTAAGGCAATAGAGGGGTGAAAGCCAAAAGTGTGGTTCTAGACTAGAGTAACCAAGAGCAAGCATAATAGTTGCAAACATATTTATTAAATATGGGACAGGTACTTGTAAAATATTAACAATTGATGTTTTGAGCTCCTGTAAGTAATTAACTTTTATGGGGCAAATTGATGTTACTTAATTTTAAGTGTATTTTAAAATGTTTTAAGTGGAAAATGTTCTTCAATGTGGTTGGTTTTAAAATATGACAAACCACATCCATAACTTTTCTTTTACTCCTTGTTAGAATGCCTTTATGTGTTAACCTGGTGCCACTAGCCCTCAGTAAGTTCATCTTCGAAACTATCATTTGGACACAATCCTATACTTTATACAAATAAATACTTCAGACTTTTTGATCGCTGTTAGCAAGGGCCAGTGCTAATTTAAGGAGATTGTGGACAGCTGCTTTACTACACAAATGTCCACAAGAGGGTGCCTGATTGCAACCTAATGGCCATGCGGCACAGGAAGGAGGAGCACCCAAACGACAAAATATCATTGTGCTTGTACCAGAGAATTCGGCAGATACAACGGCACTGATACCATTGGTGAACTTTGAATTTCCCTCCAGATCACGATCTGAAATCTTACGCCAATGAGTGAAACATTAACAAGTACAGTACACTCACAGGGATCCACTTTCTAACACAAAATGTTTGCCTTCTGCATGACTGGTTATGATGAGGATCATGGTAATAAGTGTGTAGGGGTATCAGACCTGCAAATTATTTTTACCAGACGTCACTGCACACCCTGTTGGATAAAAATAATTACATTATTAATTAAGATGGCTTGTGAGTGGGTCTGGGAATACGAATTTCAAATGCTTGGTTTTCGCCAGTCGGTGGATTTTTGGATTTAAACCTGGATCGTATTTACGTATATAAGACTAATTCGCCCTGTGATCCTCATCCTTGCACCGCGGACTAAAAAAGTAATTTAAACATAGATGCCATTACAACATAAGTGAAGGTTGCGGATTTGCCCTTTTTATGCTAATTGATTTAGGCTGGTCATAAACCTCTGTTTAATATGTGCTGTTGTATTGCTTGTATAAGAACACATTGTATCCTGGCCTTGCTGCGCCCTCTAGTGTTCCTCTTTGGGGTGTGTGCAGGTGTTGAGGGATCAGTATTATTTAGGAGTCAAATGTTCATTGAAATGGTCATTTAACAAAGATTCTCTCTTAGCGTTAAAAACATATCGACATACTTGTGACCTAGGTTATACCGTTCGTAGCAGCATAAAGTGGACAACTCTGTACTCCAAAAATTCAATCCCAAAAACTGAAAATGACCATTAGGGAACACTTTGTACTTGCACAGTCCCTGTAGAAACTGGTTCTTTCACGTATTTTTGTTTTAATCTCTTGCTTTAACAATCTATTTTTCTCTCTTCCTTCTTCGGTTCCTTTACCTGTCCTTTGTGTCTGTCCCCTCACCTTTCAATCTGCCACGCTGTCCTTTCCTGCTCCTTTTATTTCCTTTCCGCCCTGCCCCATCCCTTTCCTGTGCTGTGCCAACCTCCATGCCTTCCTTCCTCCCCCTCCCGCCCCGCAGATCTTCTGGTGCCCTGGTTGCAGCCTCACCTGGCGAGTATGAGTAACTCTGATCCCGAGGATGACAAGCAGTTCAGTAAGTTCATGTGTGCAGTGTGCATGCTCCCCTGGGCGTGCCCCTGTCCATGACCATCTCTCCCTGGCTCGCTCACACCCCTTTGTGTGCTCCACTTGAGTTTACAATGCACTTAACAATTCAGTCTTACTCTTCATCGTGTTAGAGGCACGGAGCATACAATGTCCTATGTGATCTGCCTCACTTTTTCACTGCACGAAATGCGGAGCACTTTATGCCCGTCTAACTACTATACTGCATGAAATGTGGAGCATTGCAGACTTATTTTGGAAGCCAGAGACCCCTGCTTATCAAGGGAGCCTCTGGCACGAACTGAGCGTATTTCAGTAAACCCGTCGCCCCAGGAAATGTAGGTTTGTCATAAACTCCATGGGGTGCTACAGAATCTTTTGTGAATTCCTGAAAAGTCTGGAATTAACTGCAAAGATTGAATCTATGGTATTAAATCTGAAGTTTAAACTGTGCCCTTTTGCAAGTCAGGCCCTGCATGACTAAATTGAACAGATATTTACTCTTTTATCTGCCCCATATATGGCTGCCTGAATTAGTGAACAATTTCATATCACCACTGATAAAATAAAGAGTGTGAAGCCCACAGTATGAAACTGGGTTGGTGGTTCACTTTGTATCAAGCTAGACTCGACGTAATGTGCTGTTTCTGCGAAGAGCAAATGAAAAAAACACAGTTGATGGACAGAGTGCAGAACAATGTCATACATTCACCCCAGTACAGAGATCTGGGCCTAAATCCATCGTTTCTGCAAAGAGCAGCATTGGCTAGTGGGAAGCGTCGCTTTGGCTACAATTGAACTGCACGGGCCTGTCTTGATGTATTGTACGAGTTTTATTCACCCATACTCAAGTGGCTGTACAATATCTCAAATGCTTAACACTATGGAAGAGCAAAAGAGTGCTTACAAACTGGATGGGAAATATGGAAAGGCACGCTGGGGGGGGGGGGGAATACACAGCTGATGGGAACAATGCACCACAGCATTATGGCAACTGATTGCAAAAAATAAGAATGCCACGTAACGAGTAACGTCTATGGTATGTTTTAAGTTGTATGTGTCACAAGTATACTTTCCTTCCTTTATACCTAAACATAATATCTTATAGAGAGAAAAACACTAGGTGATGACAGTAGTAAAGAAGAGAAACCACTTAATCAAAAGCATTTCCAAACTGAAAACGAGCCCAGGCTCGACCAGTGAATCATCCTTTCAACCTGGTTCTGGCTCTTAAACTTGATCTGCAGTTAATATTTACCGAACTTTTATGTAGTAGTAAATGATGGAAGCCTCTTTCTGCCTACAATAAATATTCCTTTTGGCAAAACTCAATGATATTCATTTTATAGCCCTCATAAGAGCGAAAGGTGGCGTCGACCTGCTGGAACCAGCAGACGAGAAAGATCTCTAGAGCAAGCACATCATTTCACCAGCCTTCCTCCTAGCTAGCTCTTGTGGTTTGCGCAGTCCTCAGGAAGGAAGGAATAGACAGAACGTCTCCAGTTAACTGTGCTTCGTTGGTCGAAGTGGCTTCCTCTTCTTGGCTTTTTCCGTAGGTAAAAACGTCCTGGTGGATACGAGAGGGTCAAGTTCTCCTTTCTAATCGGTCATGTTTAGAGCCTCTAGAACCCAAAAGAATGGAGATTCAGCTGCCCCTGTGAACCAACCCCTCCTGTTCAAGCTAGGAACTGGTATTTCGTGGCATAACCTATACGAGGATAATCTAAGGATTACACATGGGGAGCACATCTTTTGACCTTGCCTTGTGGCCTATATACTTGTCTATTAGCTGATTTTTGAGTTTTTGACATTTTGTTTTACATTTTTTAGTGCTTTTTTCAAAATCCACTTTTTGTAATTGCATCAAGCTCAAACTATGCTTGGTGTCATATCTTGCGGTGCTTCTGATAAGTCATGCAGGGTCATTCCTTTTGTCACTTCTGATAACTTGATAATATTGTCAAATAATACCAGTGGATTTTGCTTTCATTTTATGTGAGTGTTTGCCAGAACAAACCCTACTAGGATACTGTGTAGTCTTAATTGTTGCAATAAATAATGTGTATCACCGAACATGTATAGACTCATAGGATTTTAAGCCACCTGTTGGTAAAGCTTTCTTTCTAGTGATACATTGTGCTAGTAATAAAACTCCGGATTTACTTTACATTTTTCAACGTTATAAACTGAATAAATGCTTGTTTTTTGCATGTTAATGGTGTTTGTAAGCTTATGCACGTTCCCCTCCAAGCTACCCGTTTTTGAAATGTGATTGTCCAGAGAATCATGGAGCTCACTTCCCCCAAATCAGTTTCCTCAGGGGTCATTTTATTCCTTCCTTCATGAAAATAGCTCAATAAACTGGAAGATTATTTTTGCATTGCAGCGGGTTTGATTGATGATTGGTCTTGACACATGTTGGGTTTCCTTTTTTAATATTTAAGGCACAGGAAGCCAAATTGCTCTAAAGTATTTTCCCGCCATGCCTTTCTGGGAAAACTCAGAAGAGCAGGTCTTTGCAGCTCTGGTTCCAGATCTCTTCTAGTTGTAAGAAATAATTTCTTAGCCAATCCTGACGGATCTCTCTAATAAAGAGAACAGTTTAAGTGAATAAGAATCCCTGATCTATTCCCTTTGTGCTTTGCCAAAAACACAACAGAAGTTTGTTGTAGGCAAAACGCGCTTTGCTGCAAGTACCTCTGTAGAGTTTATCATTTGATGGCAGAGTCCTTTCGACCATGAAGTTCAGACACTTGCAAACAGAGAGCCAGCAGCACTTGTGGAGAAGTGTGGCTCACCGGTTAGAGGAGGCAGACCCAGAAGCAGAGGTCGGCCCGGGACCAGGGTTCAATTCCCGACGCGGCAGGGTTTGGAGCCCAAATGTCCACGGACCTGATAATTCTCGCTTCGGTGCCTACTTGAATCAGGGGTTCACGCTCTGCAACTCTGGGCAATAGCTTGCTCAATCTCCACTACGGCCCCCGCGGTGGGATGCCTGGCTTTCACCTTGGGGGTGCCCAGCTGGGCTATCCCACAGGGAAAAACCAGGACGGGTTCCCAAAGCAAGCGCTGAGATACCCTTTGTGGTGATACGTGCGCTATATAAGAAACTACATTACCATTACAAGTCAAGGAATGGCAATTTTCATCAGGTAGTCCTATAGCCGCCCATCTCCAAGGCAATTCGAATCCATTAAGGAAATGCCTTCGAGCAAACGTCTTATGAACGAGAGGCCCTTGCATACTGCTTTGCACGCTGCTTTTTCTCCTTCTTAATGTTTCTTAACCATGAAACTTCAACTAGCTGCCACAATGGTGTCCTTCTCTGGCTGCTGGTACTGATGATACATGTGTAGATGTGTTTGCTGTCAGCGAGTGGACACTAAGGTGGGATTGACATTTTTACTCCACCTGCCGTCTTTTGTGTACGTCGATAGGCTGCGGAGGCAGTGAGATCAAAGAGAGCGCCTAGATTTTCTGACTACAAAGTGAACCGTACCCTGTTCTCTGATGGATTCCTCACCTTGTGACTTTCCCTAGGTTCCAGACTGAATCTGGAAATACTCAAAAACAGTGGTCCTGTGCGCTAGTAGGTGGGACCGTGCTTCATCGATTCCAATCTGCTCCGGAAATGATGAATGGAGCCACATATAAATACCACCCATGTGCTCTGACATCAGTTTCTTTCTTTCTGGGCCTTCAGAAGCGGATCTGAGCTCCTCTCCTTTCTTCACTGTGAAGAGAGATTCCTCTGTTTTTTTTCCCCAGTGTGCAACGGATGTCGGCCCCTAAAACGATGGGATTTATACGTTTTAAGGACTGTCAAAAGCAAATCACTGTGATAGATACCCACCTGTTTGCCTCTAGTTCTTGGATTCGTTGCATCATTCCAAAGCCCGCAACTACTGCACCCAGGTGACTCCTACAGCCATCCAACAACGTGAGGCGAAGCTCTGTGGTGAATCACTGGAAGGCTCTGGGACGGTCCCACTCCAGGTTGAAGCTGAAAGCAAGGAACCCTATCCTGAGACAAGACCTTCATTGTGGTTGAAGTCTTCAGGTGAGCATACAAAAAAATCATCAGGACTCCAAAGGAACTCTGCACTTTCTCCCCACTATCATTCTCTAGAGGAGATACAAGGGCATCACAGGGCCTCCCGGTATTGCACACATTCGTCTGAGGAGCTGATTCCGTCCCTGATCATGATAAAGTCTGAGCTCCCGGACCCTTCAGCCATGTTGCAGCAGGTTGCAGCCTTTTGAGAGGCCATGCTGCAACTCTCGGCACTCTTCTGTGCCCTTTGGCGTGACTTCAGGCTGCAAAGACGCCCAGTTGGATAACTGCTGATGGGTTTGCTGTCTGCGCCATCTCAGCCCCTTGAACCTGCTCCCGGTTCTGTAGCACCAGTATCTAAAGCTACGCTGGTCCCTTAATCATTGACGCTGGCATTGACTCCATCAGTGCCGAAGTACCGCAACCCATTGTGTGTTAGCAGGTATTGTCTTGGCTGAGACCATGTCCAGCCACTACTGAACACATATGACTTTGTGCACGGCTATACAGCAGTGGAATCAAATCATTCACCAACTTTTTAGCTCAGTCTCTGACCAGAGCCAGTCTGGAGATGACAGGGATGGGGATGGGAAAGAGTTTGCCTCACCCTATGATAACTGGAACATGGACCTTCAGCATGCCAGTGGGCTGGACACCTAATCCAATACTAGATTGGTTTCTTCCCCTGGTCCAGTATCAGAGGAAGGCATTTCTTTTACCCTTCAATGAAGCCCAGACAGTGGTGGGCACATGACCTAAGTCAAGTTCTGGCCTACCGGTCAATCGTCACCATAGACCTGCTTCAGGAGAACTGGGCTTCATAATTCAACATCCTTCTCCTGAAGGTCTGGTGATACAGGCGTCCATCAGTAGAGTAAGCCCAAACTCCTTCCCAACCACTCCCCCCGACAGGGAGTTAGAACAGATGAATATATATGGCAAATGTATGTTTTCCTCTGTCATTCTTGCTTTGAAGTCTGTTTTTTATGACTGTCTAGTAGCTCATTAGACCCAGGCACTATGGGATATGGTGGGTGAGATCTTACCTGTGGTCCCAGAAGACTTGCATGCTTCCTTTGTCCAAGCTATTGAAGATGGTTGGGAGGTGGCCAAATTATTTGTCATTTGCTCGGGTCTGGACACCACAGATTATCTTGGTAGGGCTATGGGAACCAGCATGATATTTCAATGTATGACTGAGGCCCGTTTGCTTCTCCAGCGACGTTCAGGCATCTTTGATGGGCATTCCTTTAGACTGCTCCAGCCTATTCGGTGAGGCATCAGATTCAGCTCTGGAGCAGTTTAAAGAAAGGTGTTCCACAACACGCTCTCCAGACCTTTCAGCTCCTGTCTGGCAATCCTTCCAGCAATTTTACGCATTTCTGGCATATGCCAGGACTTGGTGTATCAACAGCATCAGGCTTTACCACCCACCCAACAGGCCTTCCAGCCCTTTTGAGGTAAGACCGTGAGCCCAGCAGACAGTGACTTGGCTACCAGAGGAATCTCATCACAAAATTCCACCCATCCAGCCACAACCTCAAAGCCCCTTTAGCACGCCTTTACCGCACACAGCCATTGAATAGGAGGCAGAATCAACCACTTCCTACTTCCTGCATGACTGGCAACAGCCAACAAAAGGGTTCTATAGATGCCTAACAACGCTGAGCCCTGCCATTCCTTTTCAACCCTTTGCACCTGCCACCTACACAAGAGCACTTATAGGAAGATCAAATATCCAATTTATGCTTGAATTGCAGGCTCTTTTGGCCAAGGAGTCTTCAAGATGGGCTGTTCTCGAAAGTAGAGACTGGGTGCTGTTCCCGGAACAGCTACTTCCTTGTGCCAGATGAGAGTCCTCTGTCCTGTCTTAGATCTTGGCCCTCTCAAAGCCTTCCAAATTGAGAATGCGCACCGTGGCACAGTTTCTTTCTGCCCCGCAAACAGGAGACTGGATGGTGGTGTTGGACCTGCAGGACACTTATTTTCACATCAACTTCCTTGAAAGCCACAGATACTACACTACCTGTGGTTCAAAATGGGCCACATGCACTTACCTGCTCTACTCTCTTTTGCCCTCACTATTACCAGGTGGGTGTTCAGCAAGGTAATCACTGTGGTTGCTGCAAATCTTTGGTGGGTTGGTTTTACCCCACCTCAACAACTCGCTATTGCAGGCATGATCGCTTCATTAAGTCGCACAACACCTCCAGACAATTGCGAACTTATAAACATTATTGGGGTTCTTAATCAGCCTGCTGAAGTTACACCTGTATCCTTTGCAGAGGCTTTCTTTCATTGCAGCCATCCTGGAAAGGGTGTACTTTCATGCTTCTCCTCCGGACCAGCGAGTCCAGGACATTTGGGAAATGTTCATGATGTTCTAATCTCTGTCCTAAGTCTCAGTGAGGTTGGCTCTGAGACATTTTGGCCTACTAACCTCCTGTATGCTGCTTGCCAGCCATAAACTATGGCACATGCAAGCTTTGCAGTGGGGCCTGAAGTTTCAGTGGACCCAGCACCAAGAGAACCTGACAGATTTCGTACTGGTGTCTGAGGAGACACAGTGAAAGACCTGCACTGGTGGCTGCATCATCCTCAGCAGGAGCAGTGGCAGACCCTTCTCCCTGCCCCTCCTGAGTTGACATTCATGATGAATACAGTAGTACTGGATAGGAGCGATAATCTGGGAGAGTGGAGATCAGAGGACTCTGGTTTCTGTGGAGACCCACTTCCACTTCAGTTTGCTGAAGTTGAGGGCAAATTGTTTTGCGGTGAAGGGCTTCTTGCCTTGCATCAATGGATGGCTGGTGCTAGTTCTCATGGACAACACCACTGCCATGTGGTACTGCAACAAGCAGGGCAAGGTGGGGTCCTATGCTAAGATGGCCTATGCCTCTGGAGCTGGTTGACTCATCATGGGATTTCCGTGGTGGTACACCATCTGGCAGGAGCTTTAAACCCCCAGTGTGGACAAACTTCTATTGGGTCACAAATGGCAGTTACACTGAGGTGGTACATCATTTTCTGACAATGGGGACCTTGGGTTGATCTATCCACCACCACCGAGAATGTGCATTTTCAGTACATTTATGCACCCGAGTCTGCACAGCTTGCATCTCCATACTTGGAGATTGAGTAGCAACAGTTGATCCCCTTTAAGCTTCCTCTGAAAGTAGTTATTGTCATTTTGGCAGTCAGGCACCCTTCATTGTAATCTCTGTGTACAGGCTGCTGGAACAAGATTGTGGCTTAGTGCAGGACCCACCATTTGGCTCAGTTACAAGAAAAACTGTTGGATGTGTTGCAATATCCTTTGTTTTTAGCCAAGCAGTCTTGGTTTGGATACAATTAAAGGCTACCTGTCAGCCTTTTTATGTTTGCTGGGTCGGCTTTCCTTATGCAAATCACTGGTTTTGATGCTTTTCATAAAAGGTTTACTGCACATGTTTCCACTGAAGCCCTTAGTGATGCCACAATGGGACTTAAATCTCGTTTTCACATTTGACGTGTACCCCTTTTGTACCAATGCACAGTTATCAATTGCGTCTACTCACCTTAAAAATGGCCTTCTTGGTTGCGATATCAGCGCACTGGACAAATGAACTTCCAGCCCTTTTGGCCCAACCTGCCTATACCACTTGTATCCCAGACAAAGGGGTGTTAAGGACATAAGCTGTATTTCTACCAAAGGTGGTAATGCCTTTTCATGTTAGACAAGCCATCACCCTTGTGATCTTCTCAGCTCGGTCTCATCCCTCGAGAGAGGAAGAGCGACTCCATCGTCTGGTCCCCAAGAGAGCACTCTGTTTTTGCATCAACCATATCAAAGAATAGGAGGTGGACAATTAGATTTTTGCGGTCCTCTGGGGCGAAGAAAGGCAAAACGGTACAAAAAAGGAACACCTTTCAATGGATAGTCCTTTGCAATAAGATCTACTATGCCTTGGCTAAGATGCAGCATCCTGAAGGTCTAAGGGCTCACTCCACTTGAGCCAAGGCTGCTACCACTGTGCTGGTACATGGAGAGAATATCCTGGATATCTATCAAGCAGCTACTTGAGCATGTGTTCACATGCTCACCAATCACTACTGCCTTGACAGTCTGGTCCGTTGAGATGGACATTTGCCCTTTCGGTCCTGAAGGATATTTAGTCCGAGCTAAGTCCACGCACCCCTCGCCTTGGAAGGTACTGCTTTGATATCTATTTCCAAGGTGAGAAATCTGGAGTTAGAAAGTATTCATCAGGAGAAAAAGTTACTTACCATTGGTAATTCTCTTTCTAGTGGATGCTCTAGCGCAGGTTCCTCACAGCCCTCCTATCTCTCCATTCTGTGTTGTATTCTGTTCCATCTAAAAAAGATCCCACACTAGGAATCTGCGCAGGGGGTTTGTTCCATTCACCAATGGACTCCACGTCGGAGGGCTTGGATGAGTTCATGACAGAAACTTTTATCTGATTGTTTGTGTGGCTCGCATATGCGGCTCAGTTTGTCATGTCTGGGGCGGAATGGTGTTAAAGCGGGCACCACCTACCAGCATGCAGGAGCACTGAATTTGAGTTTTTTGGGTCTAATCCCAATAACTCTACTCTGAACTCTAAAACCTCCTTACTACCCTTTAATGCTCTCTCAGGGACTCTGCCTGCTGAAAGCAGCGGGAGCCTAATGGTGAAATATTGGGAAGAATTGGGAATCTAGTTACTTACTATCCCAGTAATGCCTCTTTTTTTTAAAGGTGACCCTCTTTCTATCTCTACCACCCTCCCTGCAGTTATCAATGCATTCGGTATCAGGAATCGTCAGGAGGAGTTGCCTGGTGATATCAGGGGTGTCATCAGGCCATTGCTGGCGTCGAGCCATGCTGTAAAGCTTACCTCTGTAAAGAGTTAAAAAAACGTTTTAGGGCATCAGTGGAAGCTCTTCCATTTCTCAAATCTGCTCTTTATATACAGTAGGGAGAAATGAGCACCGCCACACCAATAGTCATTTACAGAGTTTCGTATGGTTTCCTTGTTTACCTCCATTTGGTAATAGATCTGCCGTAAGCAGTTGTCATGGAATTACAGCAAAGTTAGCGATAGATGTACAAGAATTGTTTCTCGCCCTTCTTCCACCATCATTGGTTTAAAGTTCACACCAACATTTTGCTTGTGCTCTGGCAGTAATAGGCACACAGAGTGTAGAACTTTTCCCTTAAAGCAAAAAGTGATCAATGCTCAGAAAACAACTTTCCACACACTTGATCAGATTTTTACAGTTTCCCAAATATTCGATTTTTTTCATGCGAATTGCCGCTCTAGGTACGGTCCACTTCCCTTTTTAGGCTGCTGCCTGGAAGACCTTTTTAGCAAGTCTTTAAATATGCATGGAGTGAGCTTTGGCTTGGCTCCACCCAGAGGAGTGTTACCCTCTCGCCTCATGCAATTTACTGTCAATGGCTTTCGGGGTGATTATTCTGAATCTCAAATATAACCTCAATTATGCTGTTGGTCACATTCAGTGGTTTTTCTCTAATATTCATTCTACCCTGAAAGCAATATTTGTGCTAATTTTATGACGACTTTCTTTAACATTTGTGCACACAATGCATGCAAACAACATTTGTGAATGGCTTCGATTCCATTCATTGGTACGTTAAAACCAGGCATATTTGCTTTTGTCAGTGCTTGTTTCGCTTTTTGCTCTGCATGATTGAGGTTTGTGGCCACCATCCAGATTCTGGCCTGTAAATCGTTTCCTTATTATCTCGTGCGGTTTGTGGAGACGTGGTGTGGGAGACAGAGTTGTGGAAAAATGCTGGCTCCCGTGGAATACGTGAAGGCCGGAGGCTGCCATGTGTGGGCGAAGGGAGAGGCTTAGAGGGATAATATATGCACTGTACGTATACAGATGTCCAGTTTCAGTCTAGATGCCTCTGTTGCCCTGGGCTCCGTGTTGTACGTGACAGCTGGAGGTAAGGGGAGAGATGGTTGGAGATAGCCCTGTGCCAGCATGCATCGGTGTAGGGGCTCTGAAAACGGGGTGGGGGGATTTATCCCCTCATATTTTGGAGTACGGGGTCGCAGGGGACAATATCCACCAAACCAGATTTTGAAGTAGCCATTGATAAATAATCAGTTAGACCGGGTATGTCTCTCTAAAGCCTCCTGCACATCATTTGTCTCTTTAAAGTGATGCAAGCCTAGGGAGGAAGCACTGTGGCCCTCTCTGCCCTTAGTTTTTAGGTCTCACCTGTCGATGCGCATGCGCATCGAGCAAACGAGACTATGGGGGCTTATCCACTCTTTGTCCAACTTGCAAGGAATCGTGGCGATTCCTTGCAGTGCCCGTGACTTTTAAGCTCAATGCGCATGCGCATTGAGCTTAAAAGCGCGTGCACATGCCCCCAGCCGCCTGCCTTGCCTACTCTCCCGCCCCCTCACTTCTTGATTGCACGGCCGCTAGGCCGTGCCTCCCCTACTCTCCTCCCCTCGCCGTCTGTTCCCGCACTCCTCCCACACCCCCGCTCCGCCCCCTCCCCTGCCTGCCGCGTCGCATTTTTTTTCAGTGTAACTGCGATCTGTGTGTTCTTTCTGCCACGTCTCCTTGTTTTTCAGTGTAACTGCGATCTGTGTGTTCTTTCTGCCACGTCTCCTTGATTCACATTTTGCAATATTGGTGGTCTTCGAGGACTGTGCGGTCTCTGCAGCATTTGCAACCCCTCGCCGTCTGTTCCCGCACTCCTCCCACACCCCCGCTCCGCCCCCTCCCCTGCCTGCCGCGTCGCATTTTTTTTCAGTGTAACTGCGATCTGTGTGTTCTTTCTGCCACGTCTCCTTGATTCACATTCTGCAATATTGGTGGTCTTCGAGGACTGTGCGGTCTCTGCAGCATTTTGACTCTTTGATTTGGGTTTCCTGATAGACTTGTAGTCCCAGATGCCATCTTCTTCTAAAAGACCCTCTTCTGACATCTCACAAAGACCACAGAAACTGAGAAACCAGCACTGTACGTGCTTCACCTAGATCTACGGCTACAATTGTATACAAGCTGTAATTAATACACATTCGAATGTAATTAGTAAAGTAAACGAAAGTGTTGATTTGCTTCGAAAAGTAAACATTAAGGAGCAGGCGCAATCCTAGTCTCCATTCCTGATCCAAAATGGCGGCCGCTGTCACTTCTCATTCGCTGCTTTACCGCCAGGCTGATTTGGAAGCCGCTCTTCTCGAAGTTACAGCTTCGGCAGATCGAAACGACCTAGTCCTGCAGTACGTAAGAGAGGCGGACAGCCGTCGCCAAGAGCTTCTGGTACCGGAATTCACAGAAGGTGGGTTAACGGGTAGTGGGTGTGACCGTATATAGTCACTTCCTGTTATAGACATAAAAGATGTACTAGACGTCATTTGTAACTCCTGCCATGAAATTGCTTTTCAAAGGAAACACCCTATGTTCTTTAAGCTCCCGAGAGTTAATAAAGTAATTCTACTATACAACTTATTATGTTTTCCAGACGTAAATAGGAATAGCTACTAACTTCTTTATGTACTGATAGTCTTATGGTTGGCATTTTTAGGTCTCACCCTCAACCCCTCACCCTCACTCACCCTCACTCACCCTCAACCCCTCACCCTCACCCTCACTCACTCACCCTCACTCACACTCACCCTCACTCACCCTCAACCCCTCACCCTCACTCACCCTCAACCCCTCACCCTCACTCACCCTCAACCCCTCACCCTCACCCTCACTCACCCTCACTCACCCTCACTCACCCTCACCCTCACTCACCCTCACCCACCCTCAACACCTCATCCTCACTCACCCTCACTCACCCTCAACCCCTCACCCTCACTCACCCTCACCCTCACTCACCCTCACCCTCACTCACCCTCACTCACCCTCACTCACCCTCAATCCCTCACCCTCACTCACCCTCACCCACCCTCAACCCCTCACCCTCACTCACCCTCAACCCCTCACCCTCACTCACCCTCACTCACCCTCACTCACCCTCACTCACCCTCACTCACCCTCACTCACCCTCACTCACCCTCACTCACCCTCACTCACCCTCACTCACCCTCACTCACCCTCACTCACCCTCACTCACCCTCACTCACCCTCACTCACCCTCAACCCCTCACCCACCCTCAACCCCTCACCCTCACTCACCCTCAACCCCTCACTCACCCTCACCCTCACCCTCACCCTCACCCTCACCCTCACCCTCACCCTCACCCTCACACTCACCCTCACCCTCACTCACCCTCACCCTCACACTCACCCTCACCCTCACTCACCCTCACCCTCACACTCACCCTCACCCTCACTCACCCTCACTCAGCGCAACCACAGCATCTTCACTAAATATATTTAATAAACTAAGCTATTGGCAATATAAAATAAAATCCATTTTATTTACGTATTAATTATTAAATTTTTTTTAAAGCCATTGATATTTTTTATATCAATACATGTCACATATAAGTCCCGTTAATACAAAACATGTTGCTTTATAAATGCTAGAGGTGTCACATTTACAAAAATTATAACTATTGGCTTTGTAAAGAAGAAAGCTATTAATTTAGCTATTTAGAAAAAACAACACATAAATAAAAAACAAAAAAATAAATAACACCTATAGCTCAAACTTTACTACTGCGAGACCTATTGCATTTCCAATGCTTGTGTTAATTGCGATCCTTAATGTGTCGACCCTCTCCTAAAACCATTCTGTTCGTCGAGCCAGGAGAGAGAAGGCAGGAGATGCTATTTAATGTGTTACGTCTGACTCGGCTGACATTTTCAGAAAGGTTCAACACGTTGATGACGCCCAATTGGCAAACAACAAAGAGGCCTGTGAGCCCCCACAAAGTTTGTTCCTTAAGTTACAACTCTTCAAGGAGGCAGTTGAAGTCCAGCAGGATTTCAGGCTGGCACGTTTTGCCGCTATATTTGGTCTTCAGTGTCTGTCAACATATTAAAACGAGAAAATCACACCTTTAATAAGTCTTACTAGGTGTGAATATTGTCAGTTTAATTTAAGGTCTGATAAGTGTATTTATTTAACTCCATATTCTAACACTAATTGAATAACTGGACGCACAGCAAAGACTTTGGTGTGAAACATAATAGAGAAGGATGTCATATTAACATCTATGAAATTCAAAATATGCAATCCATGATTCAAAATGGCTTCCCTTCTTGCTCAGTTTCTGTGATCCACAACCCGTTTCTTTACTTCACTAAGTATAATTTTCCTGAACTGTCCTGTTTGAGAGCACATTGAAATAATTCAATACAGGTTCAACGCTCTAAAAAAGAAGGCACAAACATTAATATAATGTAAAATCTTGCTTTATTTATTTTATAACATGACACACTGACATTGGTTAACTTGTCACGTGGGTATTCTTTAAACTTTCATGTAATTCTTTTTCTTCCAATAAAGTTACTCAATTTAGTGGTGTAATTGTTTTTTACTTAATTGCGAAGATTCGATACCGAGGGGAACCCAGTGCAACATTGTGAATATAGGCAAGAAGTCTTCAATACTTCCACAAAGCTTCTTTATTTATATTGTAGTTTAAATAACAGACACAGCATTTCTTTCCAAAAGGACATTCTTCAGGGAAAATCCGTGGTCGATCCGAGTAAATTCAATCAGTTGGTGCACATTGTAGGATCAATGTACATCATTGTGTGGTTGTGTAGAAAGGTCTCTCATGCAGTCAGCTAAAATACTGAGAGTTGAGACATCACTGAATGCTATTAAGTACATGTGGGAGCACCATGTCAAACATATGGAGACGGTGGGTGTTTCTATACCCATGATGTCTCAACTCTTAGTATGTGAACTGACCACATGGGGAACCTTTGCACATAACTTACACAATAATGGTGTACTCTGATCCTACTATGTGGACCAACTAATTGAACTTGGTTTAAATCTTTGAGGTTCCTATCGCAGGCAGGTATCTGTGACAGACCCCCATCTGGTTTTTCTCTGATACCTGCAGCTGGATTATGACTCCAAAGCCTGTGAGGACTGCCTTGCCAAGAACCCCAAGGTGCTGCGGGAACGATCTGGCTCTGGTCACAAGATCACAACCTTCTCCGGAGCCACTGATGAGGTTCCGGGCGCTGCAAACCCCATCATCAAACCAGACTCAAATACCGAACTGGATCAGAGTCGCCCGACGTGGACTACGGCGTTGGCCAGAATGTGACCTTGTGAGTTGGAGCCAGGGGCTTCTTTTTTTGACAGGCCCTGTGGGGAGTATGATTTGAGAGGATCTGAGGATCCTTATGGCTATCAGAACCCCTTAGAAGAGCCGGAGGACAACTTATGTGAGGAACTGACAGATACCAGTCGTCTGGACAACCCCGTGCCCCAGATTCTGGACTAGTCTCTCCTCCTGGTGTGACTACAGAGGAAGGGACTTCCTTTGCCATGGTGTTGAGAAGGGCGGCTGAGGCCCTGGAACTTGCATTGCACTTAGTGGCAGTCAAAATGAACTTCTTCACAGAGGTGCTTCTCCCAGGGACGCCTCCACATCAGGCCGAGGTCAGTCTCCTCCCCATCATGTTTACAAGTGTGTTACATGACATATAAGCCCTATGTAAGATTTTAAGTTGCACCAGGTGAAATTGTGCCCGGTCACTACCTCCCTCTGTGAGGATAGGGCTCATCCTCATCTATTTCCCCCATATCCACCTCCCATCGCTGACGGAGCAGGTGCAGTTTGTTTGGCGTATTGTTGATACATTTCTTATATGTTAGTGAGATTGCTTTGCGCGTCATATAGTCATCAAGTAATCTAGCTTTCAAGGGGGATGCTTCAGAGAGGGCCTCACCTTTGCGGACAGCTCTCATTATGGCATGTCGATCCTGGAGGTATCTAAAAGTTTCCGACCTAGCTAGACTACATTCATGCTGTAATTCGGTAAAGGATATTACTTTCCCTCCCTTCCAGAGACCCCCAACCCTGGAAATACCAATAATGTCCCATTTATCAAACCCAGGCTTATGTCTCAAAGTACCCAATTTATTGTAATCCCACAGGGGTGTGGATTGTTTTTTTTGTTGTTTTTTTCCCCCCTCCCAAACTAGTGTTTTGAGGGTCCTATGTCATATTTGGACCATTAGTGCTGTTGGTCCCATGAATGTGGTATGTTTGGAAGGGGTGTAAAGTACCGGTTTGTACCTGTGTGGTTGCAACAATTGGCGATCCATGGGGTATCCTGGGTCCCCTGGGGGATAGTGCACCATTAGTTGATTGTGGCAAGCTGTGCTGCTTGGTAGTATTTGTGAATATCTGAGAGTGCTATGTCTCTGTCATACCAGTCTCTGGTTAGTTTTGTGAGCGATATATGAGGAGCCCTCCCATCCCACAGCAAGGTCCTCAGTTCAGATTCAATTGCACAAAAGTATACATCGGGGTCTGGGAATGGCATATTTTGTAGCACATATAGAAACCTGGGCAGTGCCATCATTTTAAATAGTGCCGCTCTAGCCAGTAAGGAGAGAGGCAGGGTCCGTCAATGACAGACATCCCTCTTAAGTCGCATCAAAGGGCCCTGGAGATTGTGATTGGTAAAGGCCTTTGGGTCAGTGGTGACAAAGATCCCCAAGTATAGGAAGCCATCACTAGTCACCTTTACTTAATTACGTTGAGACTGTCATGGAGCCTGCCCCTTAAGGACAAACAGCATTGATTTAGACCAATTAATGGTGTATCCTGAGTACTTCCCAAAGGGGGTAAATATATCCCATATCCGACTCGGGGAGGCCTGTGAGGATGCCACGTATAGCAAAATATCGGCATAAAGGGATATTCTGTCTCCCCACTCCTCTGCCCATCTCAGGCCACATATCAAGGGGTCTGCACAGACTCAAATTGCCATTGGTTCTAGGACTAGACCGAACAATAGGGGGGGGATGGGGCCAGCCCTGTAGAGTCCCTCGCCTTAATGGACATTCTCAAGAGGTTTTTGAGTTTACTACTACTCTGGCCAGTAGTTCAGTGTACAGTAGATGTATCCAGGGCAGGAACTTTTGGCCGCAGCCCATGTGTTCCAATACTGCAGAAAGGTATGGCCACTCCATTTTGTCAAAAGCCATTCTGGCATCGAGTGACAGGATTGCGGCGTCCTCTTGGATAGATTGGACGCGACCCAATACTCTCTGGAGACATCGCAGATTCAGGGCCGCGTTCCTGCCGGGCTTGAAGCCAGATTGAGCCGGATGGACTAATTTATTGATTATTTGGATCATTTGCAGAGCTAGAAGCTATATTTTGACTTCAGCATTAAGGAGGCTGATAAGCCTGTAAGAGGAGCAGTTCTCAGACTGCCTGCCATCTTTATGAATGATACTATAGTTGCCAGTCTTTGGTCTCTGGGAAATTCTCCCCGGCTCTCTGTATACATTTTCAGTAAGTGGGGTGTGATCAGCTCCGTGGTGGTCTTATATAATTGTATTGGGAGTCCTGCAGGCCCCATGGCTTTACCTGATGCTATCTTTCGGATCGCCTGGGCTACTTCGTCTGTTGTTGGGTCAGCTTCCATGAGGTCTCGATCTTCCATATTGAGGGTGGGGAGATGCAGGTCTCAGAGGAGTTCCTGGGCTGTGCCCCCTGTTGCAGTACTTGTACGTATATAATTGTTCGCAATAGTCAGCGAACACATTTGCTATATCTTGGGTGTCTGTGACGGATCCACCCTGGCGAGATTTCAGTGACCCATCTGCTAGCCTTTTCTCTCTTGTCAAGCCACACTATCAGATTTCTTGCTTTGTCTCCTGCCTCGTAAATACGGTTTTGAGTCACGTGGTAGCGAAGTCTAGCCGCATCTGTGGTCAGGTCTCCTTATGCCTGCTCTAGTCTAGTTTGTTTTTTGTGCCAAACAGTCAACGACAATACTTCACCATTGATTACAGTTTTATAAGATTCCCAGAGAGCTTGGGCGGAATTCACTGAGCTCTTGTTTTCTTTAAAGAAGTTATCTGTGGCTTTCATCAGGCCCTCTCTAATATGTGGGACCTTTAAATACCATGGATTAAGCGTAATTTCCTTACTGGGTCCCTGTTTGTCGACACTATATATAGCCCATATGGAGGAGCGGCCAGATATTCCTTGCACTAGATGCTGCACCTCATGTAATCGTGGCAGTTGGCGAGCCAATGTGAACAGAAGATCGATCCGAGAGACGCTCCTGGGTGCCCCTGAGTGAAATGTAAACTTCTGTGTTGTGGGGTTTTGAGTGCGCCATATGTCTGTTATCCCCATTGCCAAACAAAGTGGGTGGGGGAAAGTCAAAACTGATTTAAGATGGCTGGGTCTAAACTGGGGTGGCGTGGTGAGCAAAAGATCAATTAATTAAATGCATATCTGTGACTGGGGGTGAATGTTTGATTTGTTCAGCATCCGGTCCATCATCTGTTCTTGCTTTTGGCTTCGAACCACTGCATGCATTTTGTTAAACGCATAACACATTTTTTCAAGTAGCGCATGAAGCAACATGCTGCTCTCAGGCCTTAAGGATTGGTTTATATTTTTAGTGGCAAGGCTCCATTGACTAAAGTGGTAACAGGTTCCCTATTTTTCAGGAATCCCCCAGCTTTCTCGATGAAGTAGTAGGCAACATAATTGCTTAAATTGGTATAAGCCACGTGTCTAATTTACCATTAGCAATAACTGTCCAAAAGGCATTACCGTCAATAATGCCTTAACAACCAATTTTGTCCTCTTCAGCATGATGAACGACCGTGATTGGCATCGTAAGCTAAAATGGTAGCATTACTGGATGGGACCCTATTAATAATACCTCTAAATGCCATCCTAGGCATTACTGGTTACTCTTGTGTGGTGTTTATTGCTAATAATGCCTTAAACCATGTTTGCAAAAGTGACCGATGGAACGTTCTTGCTTACGCTTTCTGAAAGCACAACAGTGGGACATTGTTTATATGGCCTCTTGTAAATAATTGTTGTTAATGCTGATTATTCTCTTCGGAGTCATTATTGGGAGCACTGTCTTTGGGCGTAATTGGGAACTCTGCTTGAGGTGTCACTGCCTCCGATACTGCTGTTGGAGGGAATGACCCCTCGAGCAGTTGATGACCCTGCTTGGAGTCACGTTACTGCTAATATTGCCTGAGGTGACCATATCACTAACCTGGCCTGATCGAAACTATTGGCAGGCCTGTGCGGGGATCATTACTGTGTACACCAGCTGACCAGGCCAATAATTACTTCATGAGGAAGCATAAGCCATGATCCCTCAAATAGTGTCAGCAGTAATGTGTTCTTAAGGTATTACTGCCCAGAATGTCCTTTGGCAATATATGAAATACTGTTCGCTCTGAGACTTCTGCCAAAGACTGTTACCCTACTAGCAGCATCAATGCTAGTACTGTTAATGTTTCCAGAGTACTTTTGCAGTAATGTGATCTCGAGCATTGTAAGCAATAATTTCTCCTCGGAACTGCATAAGCAACCATTGTCCCATCTGACAAGTTAAGGAAGCCAGTCCTCTCAAGCGGTGTCAGCAGAAATGCTACCGTCATTTGTTTCCTTGGTTAGAGACAAAATGGGCTTGCGGAGGACTCCGTCTTCTAAATCTTGGGGCCATCGACTAGGACCCTCGGCTGAGTACCACACCAGTGTGGGTGGGATATTACTGGGTACTGGCTCGGTCCTCAGCCCTTGCCCTCTTCTACCTTCCAGCTCACCTATTTCCCTGATCACATGCACTGCCTGCACAGTGGGCTGCAGGTGGGTGTTGGGGCTTCTTTAAACTGGCAGCACCTGCTTGATTCAAGTTCTCCTCTTCACGTTGATGAAGTCTAGAATGTGTAGCCCCACCCCTCCTTTTAATTGTCTTGTACCCTTCTGATTCTTCAGGGGCCCGTGCTCCGGGGCAGCCTGGGACATATATTAAAGTAAAACCAATGGGGATGATGGACAGTGTTGAACATTCCAAACACTCACCCCCAGTCAACTGATTTGGGTTCAATCCATCATCATTATTAAGCTAAATCCGTCACCCCAGTTCAGACATGGCCATATGCAAATCAGTCTGACCCTGTGCCTCATGGGAACAATCCAACCCAAATTGCCAAGCAATGTCTTCCATGGACCTAAAACAAGCATCCTGGGAGCGTTTGCTGGCTAATTAGCCGTCATCAGCCAGGCTAGCTTGAACCTAGTGGCAAAGTGACCAAGGGACCCACATCTGGGCATACCCTGCCAACTTAGGTCGAACAAATCAAAACCAAAGGGGATGATGGACGGAGTGTTGAACATTGCAAGCACCCACCCCCAGTCAACTGATCTGGGTTTAATCCATCATCATTATTTAGCTCACTCCGCCACCCCAGTTCAGACATGGCCAAATGCAAATCAGTCTGACCCTGTTCCTCTTGGGAACATTTCAGCCCGAACTGCCAAGCCATGTCTTCCCTGGACCGGAAACAAGCATCCTGGGGCCGGTTTCTGGCTAATCAGCCGTCATCAGCCAGGCTAGCTTGCATCCAGTGGCAAAGTGAGCAAGCATATATTAAAGTACCTAGCTCAGGTAAGACTAGCAGCATTCCCCTAACCTACACTCCAGTGGGGCAGGTTAGTGCTCTGTCCCTCTCCTCAGCAGAGATGGGTGCAAGAGGCCCTCCCCTAGTGGCGCTTGGCTTCCTGTGCTCCCTTTGGCTTTTTAAGCCCTTCTTACACTCCAAATACAATGAAGGAATATTTGGCCAGCCGTATCCTCCATCTGATCCATATTCATGTCGCTTGGTTCACGCCTAGATCTCATTGGCTAGAGGCGATTGGGTTCATCCATCTGTTGGGAGCCGTGGTTGGCATCCACATATTGTTGGCCTTTCAGTGGAGGTTTGGTGCGGAGTCAAGTGATTTGTGAAGCACGGGAAGCATTCCACACAGCATGGATGAAAGCAGTTGAAGAGTGATCAACAACCTTTCTGTGTACTCTGATCTGTTAAAAAAATTTAAAAAACGAAGCCTTTTTTTTCCTCATCTCGGTCACCTCTTGTATTGTCTGTCCGTGTCGCCTTAAAGGCCTTCCTTCCAGAAAATCCTTTCCAAGGTCTTGTGTAAAAGACAGGCTTTTCTGCAGCGAAGGAGTGCATGGTGGCAAACACCATTGCAAAGTTTTTCCATTGTGGTCAATGAATTAATAAACAAATGAATTGACGCTTATTGGAGCTTGAGCTCTGCTGTTTCCAACTTTGAGTAGGATTTTCCATTGAGAAGCTGCATACCAGATCCGATTGGATGCATTGCTATAATTGTCAGAATTGTCTGAGCCAGCCCTCTCTTGGAATACATTTAATTGAACAAAGGAAAAGCGGTGAAACCCTATGCATTTCAAGCCATATGCGGTTGTGGTTTTATTAGCTGGGCAGTGGGCTTTGAGTTTCTTTTTCCTCCCGTCCCCAACCAACGAGGATGGAAATGGAAAAACTGTGATTTCACTTTACCCAGCTTTGTTTTCTGTTTCATCCCAACCACTTTGCGGAGGTCAGAGGTTAGGCAGAACTGAGTTGGGCGGTGGATAAGCAAGACTGGGTGTGGAAACTATGACGGCTAGCCCCAGAGGCAGAATCGAGCCTTTGTGTGAGCCTTTCACAAGGGCCTCTTGTGTTGAGGAAATCCCCCCTGGAGGCCTCTGGCATCTTTCCCTGTATGATGAAGGCCAGGAAGGCCATGCGGGGACACAATGCCCTCTTGCACCATACATGGCGTGCAGGCTGGTGTGGCTTATGTGATGCCTTGCTAAATCGCCTGGAAGTTCATTTAGGAGGAAAAACAACAATAATTGTGACTTCTTTTGCCAGAGTTCAAGCCTCCTGCTACTCCTAGGAATTGATGGGTTGTGGTCCTCTAAATCTGACCGAGAATTGGAGGATAATGTGGTCTATCTGTCTGTCTATCAATCCTGAAAGAAAGGTTAAAGTGAAGTTACCGTTAAGTGAATGTCAGTGCCAACATAACGTTTTGAACAACAACAAAAAAACAGAAATTCATCAGTTTTAGTTAGTAGAGCGAACTAAAACCTGCGCCCCTACCATGCACTGTTTATAAACTCACATATTACATTGCAGCAAAATAAAATAAAAGTATTTGGCCCCAGAGGGACCCCACCACCAGGCTTAGAGGGTTAGGGTATTGCTACCCGGCTCTCATGTCTTTTTTAAGATGGCTCCCACTACTTCCTGGTTTATGTGGTGGCAGCCAATCAGATCTCAGCAGGAGGTCTTTTGGTTCCACAGATCCTCTGCGTTATGAAATGTATGTTATTTGGAATAAATTGCTAAAAAATTGCTGAACGGATTTACACCAAACCACACAAAGAACTTTCTGGACCAAGATCTAGCTTTCTGCCAAATTTGGTGTAAATCCATTCAGCGGTTTGGGCTGTAGCTGTCTCTAAAGTTCCTATGGAAAATGAATGGGGAAAATGTCATTTGGGACCCCACTTTTTTTTTCTCTGCCCCTGCTTGATGTATTACTTTAAAATTTTCCATGTGCAAAGTAGTCACAAAGAAGCACTTTTTTGGGAAAAGTACGCTGAGATTCTTCAAACAATGCCAACGTTATTAGCAATACATAAACCAGATAGACAGACAGACATACAGATTACTGAAAACATATGTATTTTAGTGATGGGAGTTCCAAACAGTGCATCGGTAAAACTCTGGTAACACATCTAATGTGCCAGAAAATTGACTGTACAACTGTTTAGAACGCATTTCAGCATTGACCTTTCTTTAATTCCCCAGCTCGGGCTATAGTGCCTTCCTGCAGGTCTATCATTTGACAGAGCTACCCATATGCTAAACTGGAGGACTGGGACTTCCTGCAGGCCAGAGCATGGTGCTGAAGCATTCCACAGTTTCAATTCAGTAGATGGAGACCTGAGTTGGACTCTGATCATCCAAGAATTTCTTCTGTAGTATTGGCCTTTCCTACACACTTTACTCCAAAGCTGGCCTTTCCTGTAGGCACAACTTAAACATTCTCCTTTATCAGATAATTGCCTCCACACTAGACCTTCCTTCAGGCCTGATTCTGTAAAAGGTCTCTTCTGCAGGTCTGATGTAACACTTTGCATCCCTGCGTATCTGACTCTTGATCTTCCTCCAGACCCGATTCTGGCGTAGCACAATCTAGATTTTGGGCTGTGGTACTTGCCTTTTCTGCAATCTCGACTTTTTCATTCCGTTACATACTATTATTAAAACGTGACAAATTAGCCGTCTATGTAGGTATAGGCTTAGCTATATCTGATTGCGGTGACTATTTAATTTTTTTTATTTATGAATATTTATCTACCACAGACATTACCCAAAGGAGCTAGAGCACATTACAGGAGAGCTATTTCATTGCATGGAGGTTACAGATGGTTTAAGATAACACCGCTATTAGTAATTACAGGGTTAATAGTACAACAAGGTAGATCGTTACATACAACAGAATGTGTAAAAGCCATAAGAGGGTTGAGGTAGTATACAGTGTGTACAAAAGTCAAATGTGCCTTTTAAAAGGTTGAGTTAGTACACAGCCTTAATAAGCTTGAGGTAGTATAGAGGTCAGTGTCAATTAGTTGATTAGTGAATTATCTAAAATGCCATTGGAAGAAAAGGGCTTTCATGTCCCTTGTGAAAATCGTCAGCATGGTAGTAGTGTGCAGGCTTGAAGGTAGCGAGTTCCAGATTCTGGTTGCGCTTCCTTTAGAAGGATGTGCTATCAGTCCTTCTTTTTTAAAGGACAAGGGTTCAAGGAGCATTGCTTAAGCATTTCTTGATGGTCTGGAGTGTGCATGATAGTTTGAGTTTGTCCGCCAGATAACGAGGAGTGGATGTGTGCAGGCAGGGCTTTATGGGTGATACAGGCGGTCTTGTAGATAGATACCCCTTGCTTCAATTGGCAACCATTGGAGAGTGATCGGCATGGGGGTAAGGCTCTCATCTCCTCCCTTCGGTGAGCAATAATTTCTCCCCACCAAAAAAAAGCAAACCAAAAACGATTTTGTTGGTAAATCTAAGTTCCGGTTGTATTGGCACCTTTCCTTCGTTTGTCCTCTTTCCAGTGTTTGTAAAGTGCAGGCTCCGGAAAGGAGACGTCAGTGGCGGTCCACAGAGGGAACAGCTGCACAGTTGCAGGTGCTATGACCGGAATGGGCCTTGGCTCTGGAGAGTGACTGCTCTTCCTAGCACCATCTTCCCCTGTTGCGCAGTGTTTTCATTTCTCTGAACAGCTGCATCCCCAGCAGCTTCCTCTGGAATCCTCTTCCTTGACAAACGTCCCCCTGGTGCTCCCAATCCCTGAGCGCTAGAGGATGGTTAAGTCCAATGTCTTTCCTCCGCCGTCGTAGTCAGGGGTGCCATGCCACTAGTTTTTTGGACCTTTTCCTGATATCCCGTCCCTAAATGAGGCCTGTGAGGTTTATATATTTTGTAGCAGAGTCTAGACTTGTGAGAGCGATGGAAGGTGAGCTACCCTTCGAGTACAGCTGTTCTGCACAACTGAATGTAAATTACTTTGTAAACTGCGACTACATCACCCCAACACTAGATCGACGCATAATGTAGCGATTAAATGGACACTACTACATCCTTGCTCCCTCTATATTCCTACTGGGGTAGTTGATGTTACAGGGTTGCACGTCCCAGCCACCCCCTTTCCCACAGCATCAGCTTCAGTTACATAAGGAGCTTCATTCCTCAATATGTGCCTGGGAAGAACTGGCAAGACCTGCCTGGATTTAAAGCGATCGGTGCCCCTGATAGAGCATCACCTTCCTGCCTACTGCATTGTCCCCACATCCCCCTCCCCCCCCCCCCCCCCCCCCGGTCGCGCGACCTGCACGTTACTGTTCACCAAGTGCAAGTCCAGGAAGTACAGTCCTGGCGCCTCCTTGTGAACCGCGCAGGCGCATTAGCGCCTGACCTCTAATAGTCATTGCCAGGCACAGGACCGTCAGGCTTTGGAACTAACAGCAAAGATGGTTAAGGCAAGGGTGTATTGCCTCCGTTGTCTTGGTCGGAAGGGGCCAGCCATTACACATCATCCCCTTCTGTCGAAGACTGTGATTGTTACTGAATGCGATATTCATCATGCAGTCTCTCCACGCCCCCTCAGTTTTTTAAAGTTTTCCTATGTTTTTTGGCAGCACTGGTGTCTTATCTCTGCAGATCTTTAGTGCGTGTCCTGTTCGTTACAACTGCAGAATTTTAAATCCAGATGGGGAGGGGGTGGAGGAGGGGAGTTCTCCCTGTAATTGACTTATCTACAGTTGGGAAGTCGAAACACTGCAAACAGTCCAGGTTTCTGGCATCTTTTCTGGACGCCAAGGAGATCTCGCTGTTGTCACGCCCACAATGCCTACCGCGTGCGTGGTACCCAACGAATTATTATTATTATTGCAAACTTATACCGCGCTAGGAATCGACTCCCGAAGGAGTATCTCCGCGCCTCTGGCATCATCTGTGAGCAAAAAAGACCCAATCATATATCCTTCCTCCCTAGATAGATGGCCTAGTACTGAAAGAGAAAAGTTTTTAATTTTTTCCTGAAAGGAAGATGTTCTCTGCATAGTCTGATATCCATGGGGAGATCATTCCACAACTTCGGGTCAGCTACTGACAAGGCCCTTCCCCCTTGTCTTGTCTTCTTAAACCTGGGGACACATAGCAATTCTTGATCTCCTGATCTAAGAGATCTGGAGGGAACATATAAATTGAACTTTTTAGTCAGGTAATCGGGGCCTTTCCCTGTGAGACACTTGTGAATGATACAACATGTTTTAAACATCACCCTCTGTTTCAGTGAAAGCCAGTGAAGTTTAGTTAACAGGGGTTTTGATGGAGTACGAGCAGGGACGTTAAGAACAAGGCGTGCAGCGGGGTTTTTCACAACCTGTAGTCTTGCAATAATCCCCTCGTTGGCGGCTAGCAGCAATCCATTGCAATAATCCAGTCTACTCAGCACGAGCGACTGTACCAAAGTTGTTCTGATGGTATCAGGGAGCAAGGGGAACACCTTCCGGAGAAGCCCAATAACATGGAGACAGGAGCCGACCACTTGATTTGCATGTTGTTTCAGGGCAAGCTCCTGATCCAATTTTACTCCAAGATCTTTCACAACCAGTTTGGGCTCAGGGACTGGGCCCAGATCTTGAGGCCACCAGTCAGGAGTCCACAGGCATTTAGCTTCCCCAAAGAGCATCACCTCCGTTTTGGAAACGTTGCACTGCAGGAAGTTTGATGCCATCCAGTGAGCCACTTCTTTCATCCCCCGGGCAAAGGAGTTATGCACTTCAGCTGTCAGCGTTTTAAACGGAAAGAGGAGTTGAGTATCGTCCGCATACGATACCGGGATGAAACCGTGGGATCTCATGATCGCCAGGGGGGCCACGTAGATGTTAAATAACGTGGGGCTCAAACAGGAGCCCTGTGGCACCCCCTTTGAGATCTCCACCTCCTCCGACCGATATGGACCCAAGATGACACTTTGGGTACGCTTTGTGAGAACTCCTTAGCCAGGCCAGCGCCTTGCCTTCCAGCCCGATGACAATTAATCTGGAGGTCATGATGTCGTATGACACAGTGTCAAACGCCGCTGACAGATCTAAAAGCACCAGGATAACGGAAAAACCTCTATCCTGTAGCATATGAAGATCGTCAGCGACGGACAGCAAGGCGGTCTCAGTGCTGTGCCTTGGCCTAAACCCAGACTGGGAGGGGTCTAGCCCCCCAGCACTTTCGATATAATTTGACAGGTGCCGATTAGCAAACTTCTCAGTAAGCTTCCCTAATAGAGGGAGGAGTGAGATTGGTCTCAAGTTTGTCAATTCGGTCCAAGAGATGGTGTTGTTTTTCCTCAGTGGACTCACCAGTGCACGCTTCCAATCCGGGGGAACTTCCCCTGTACTCGGGGACAGGTTAACTACGTGTCGAATTCCAGCACCCAGATCGTTAGTCAATAATGGCATGATGCGTGCCGGGATGATATCTGAGGGGCACCCGCTCTTTATTTGAGTAGTTAAGGCAATTGCCTCCTCCGTTGATATGGGAGGAAATTCTGCAAGCTTACTGACACAGTTCATTTGTACTCCAATGGGTGACTGAGCCATATAGTCAGCTGTGACCATGTTATTACTATTGTCCTTGGAGGCTAGTATCTTATCATATATACCCTCGAACTTTCTGATGAAGAACTGAGAGATATTGTCACAAAGTTCCTGGGATTCTATCTCCACAGTCTCACAAGCAGCAGGCTTAGTAAAGGTTTGTAGGACTTGATATAAAACTTTACCATTTTTACCTGCTGCTGATAATTGGGCTGCTATATGATGTTTTCGAGCAGCCCGAATGGCTTTATGATAGCTTTTTAGAGAAATCCTGTGGTTCTCCTTATCCTCAGCCTTGCGTGTAACCCTCCATAGTTTTTCTAACTTTCTCGTAGTTAGTTTTAGCTGTCTCAGGTCATCCGTAAACCAAACTTCTTGTTTGGGAGCAGGTCGGGGTTTAAATGTTCTCAAAGGTACAACATGGTTTATAGCCACTGTCACCGCTTCATTAAGCTTACACAGTGCAGTGGTAACATTGTCCGCACATTCATCCCAAATGGGTTCAGTGTATTTCCCCCTAAAACCCTCTGGTGTTAATTTGTTCCAGGGCCTCCTGATGTCTGCCATTACCCTCTGAGTGGCCTTTGGTTTATAGTTGGTGCGGGTGTAAAATCCAATGATGGAATGGTCAGTCCATTCCACTTGGGTGGCGTAATTATTTCATTTAAGTTACTTGCAGCTAAGTGGTTAACTGAACAGGTGGGAAATAAAGCGTCAGAAAGGATCAAAGGTGTTGGAAATTGTGCGGATAAGAAAGCAATCCAGAACGAGCATTAGCAAAGCCATAGATAGATCTGACCTTGTTGCCAAGGGTTAAATGATTTTCTTTTGCGAAAAACGACAAATTGAAATGTAATAAGGAACGTCCCATACACACTAGTCATGGCACTGAAGCACACTAATTTTCATTTTGCTATCACATGTGATAATGATTAGACCACATGCTGTCACTCGGGGTAAGACAGCCATTGATTGTGAAAAGGATGAGCAAAATAAATATGGGAATGGGGTATCTGTCGATTCCCACAAGTTCCTGTTAATGAAATGCAGATTTACCCACTTCCTGGCTCTCCTTGACCCCTCCGGAAGCATCCCCCTCCCTCATTGGTTTGCCTTGTCACCCCGACAAGTTCCTGGTTCGTCTGGACTCCTCCCCCTTTGGCTTACATTGATTGCCCTTCCTGGTTTGCCTTGACATCTACCTCCTTTGCTCACCTTGACCCCCCCGTCCAGTTCCCACGAACCTCCCTTGGAGCCCCGCTCCCCAGTCTTCCCTTGGACCCCCACTCCTACGCTATATTCTCCACATACAGGTCTTCCCTTAAACCCCACTCATCCTGGTCTGTATATTTTAATTTGTTAGGCCCCCATTACTCCTGCTTCCAGGTATCCTCGTACTCCCCCAGCTCCCGTTTACCAGTCCCTTGTTCACTTTACTCCACTCAATTGGTTCCCTCCCCTTTTTCCACACTCTTCAGCACCACTCCTTGGCTCCCTGTCCCCACTCCTTGGCTCCCTGTCCCCACTCCTTGGCTCCCTGTCCCCACTCCTTGGCTCCCTGTCCCCACTCCTTGGCTCCCTGTCCCCCCCACACTCCTTGGCTCCCTGTCCCCACTCCTTGGCTCCCTGTCCCCCCCACACTCCTTGGCTCCCTGTCCCCCCCACACTCCTTGGCTCCCTGTCCCCCCCACAGTCCTTGGCTCCCTGTCCCCCCCACACTCCTGGGCTCCCAGTCCCCCCACACTCCTGGGCTCCCAGTCCCCCCACACTCCTGGGCTCCCTGTCGCCCCACACTCCTGGGCTCCCTGTCGCCCCACACTCCTGGGCTCCCTGTCGCCCCACACTCCTGGGCTCCCTGTCCCCCCACACTCCTGGGCTGTCTGTCCCCCCACACTCCTGGGCTCCCTGTCCCCCCACACTCCTGGGCTCCCTGTCTGTCCCCCCACACTCCTGGGCTCCCTGTGTGTCCCCCCACACTCCTGGGCTCCCTGTCTGTCCCCCCCACACTCCTGGGCTCCCTGTCCCACCCCAGACTCCTGGGCTCCCTGTCCCACCCCACACTCCTGGGCTCCCTGCCCCACCCCACACTCCTGGGCTCCCTGCCCCACCCCACACTCCTGGTCTCCGTCGCCCCCACACTCCTGGTCTCCCTGTCCCACCCCACACTCCTGGTCTCCCTGTCCAGCCCCCCACACTCCTGGTCTCCCTGTCGCCCCCCCCCCCCACACTCCTGGTCTCCCTGTCGCCCCCCCCCCCCACACTCCTGGGCTCCCTGTCGCCCTCCCACACTCCTGGGCTCCCTGTCGCCCCCCCCCCCCCACACTCCTGGGCTCCCTGTCGCCCCCCCAACACTCCTGGGCTCCCTGTTGCCCCCCCCCCCCCCCACACTCCTGTGCTCCCTGCCCCCCCCCCCCCCCACACACACTCTCTCCTGGGCTCCTCGTTCCCACACTCTGGTTTCTAGCCTGTTCCCAGTAGCCACCTCCTGTGTAGGAGTCTGGATGACATTCGACAGCTGAAGAGTGGCTCCTGTCGAAGTGTGGCCCTTCGTTGTGAGACGTGAGCGCTGCTATTGTTGTGGCTAATAGGCAACAGGACCCAAGTATGTAAGCAGCAGCTGACACTGTCCCTGCCCTGGAATAGCCTGTGCTGAACAGGAGCAGCTGCCATGTTACTGCTGCGGCCCAAGGTAACATGTCTGGAATGTTATCAATGAAACTCCTGAATTCTGTCTACACGCCTGACTTGTCTATACTGCTCCCAGAGTACAAGTCCTAAATACAAATACTGCGAGACTAATTAGCCTATACAACGACTTCAAGTGCAGTGACATCACAGGAACTAGTGATTTCACACACTGTCCTATCCCTCGTGTAAAACAGGCCTCTTTTACAGCTAAAGTTGAGGTACAGCTTTGGTTATGAAAAAGAATGTAAACACATGTATACAATTTATATATTTGTATCTAAACCAAACACGCATGTGCATCAACTAGTCTGTCAATGCACAAAGTGAATGTTTTTGACCATAAGAGAGCTCACGTTTAAAGCGTTATCCATGTATTTGTAACCATTTATTCATTTACGTAGCATGAAATAATGCGCCCACATGTAATTGATGTGCATATATATATTATTCATGAAAACAGATTGATTATGAAGGCCTGCACTCTTATCCTTATGTATATCTGGAGCTAATGAAAATGAAAGCTGGAATCCTATATGAACATAAGCCAATTTTTGTGATCCCTTCAAAAATGTGACCTGGTGAATGAGGTTTGTGATCTGATGTGGCCTCATGACTGCATGCATGCTTTCTAAAAACAGTACATGAATGTAGTCCCACAGATATCAATCAATCAGGGTTTGTAGAGCACTATTTCTCACCCGTGAGGGTCTCAACGCTCTGGGGAGGAAGAGGGAGGGAGAGGGGAGGCTGCTGTGCCATCTGAACGCTGGGGTTTAGCCGAAGAGTCAGGTTTTGAGATCCTTCCTGGATTGCGTCAGCGACAGGGATTGTCTGAGGTGGGGAGGCAGGTTATTCCAGGTCTTGGCGGTGAGGTAGGAAAAGAATCTTACTCTAGTTCTAGTCTTGGGGATCCGAGAGATAGTGGCCAGGGCCAGCTGGGCGGAGCGGTGGTGTCGGTGGGTACGTGCAATTAGAGGCTGTAGTTCAGGTATCCTGGTCCCACGTCGCGGGGGCTATGTTGGCGTGTCTGGGGAGCTTGAAAGCGATTCTTTTATTGACTGAGAGTCAGTGGAGTTCTCGTAGGTGTTCGGTGATATGGCTGTGGCGGGGGATGTCTAGGACCAGTCTGGCTGCAGCATTTTGAAAGTTCTGTTTCCTGAGGAATTTCTGGGTAACACCAGCGTAGAGTGCATTGCTGTAGTCTAGTCTGCTGCTGAGCAGTGCGTAGATTACAGGGTTTTTTTGGAGTCGGTAGGGATCCATCTGAATGCCTTTCGAAGCAGGCGAAGCGTGTGGAAACTAGATAATGAGATTGCATTGACCGGATGATTCATTGTGAGAGAGAATTCCAGTATGATGCTGAGGTTTAGTGCGTGGAACATTGGGGTGGGGCGGGTTCCTAATGCGGAGGGCTACCAGGCGTCTCCCTATGCTGAGGGGGTGGGTCCCAGGATGAGGACTTGGGTCTTGTCTGAGTTGAGTTTGAGAAGAAAGAAGCTTCCTTTGGATTAATTCCAATCATTTGTATCCCTTAGAGAACACACACTCGTCTAATATTGATCACACTCCAATCCCAAACGGGGAATATCAACATTAAACCCAAGGTCAAAACAGGAAAACCACAAATATTTAAAAATGTATATTAATTTATTCTTCCAATTAAAAACAAATGCATGCAAGGGTATTATCACAAGTTAAAAAAATATTGCGAGTTGAGTTTGAGGCAACTGCTTTCCATCACGGTGGCAACGGCCTTCATCCCGCTGTGGAAATTTTCTGGCGGTTGTTGGTTCGTTGGTGAGGGAGTGGATCAGTTAGGTGTGACGTGTGAAGAACATTTTTTATGTTTATACCTTTCATAAATCACGTTTGTTTTATATATATCAAGGTATAATTGAGCCTATAAGTGTCAGTAATTGACAATGGCAATTACACTTGTAAACGGGCTTTACACAGTAAATCCAATGCGCTGTATGTATTTTTTTTAAACTAATGAATCACTTGCTGTTAAGGTGTCTCTGTCGCACATTCGTGCATGTTTAAGCTATAGAAGGGCTAATAGAGTGGAGGTAAGAAATCCAACGATAACCTCCTGTATTCTCTCAGACACAACCGACACTGTCAGTAGGACAGAGAGTGGGTCGAAAATGTGTGTGTGTGTGTGTGATAAAAGCAGAGAGAGGGTGGTAGTGGGGCTCGAGGTGAGTGACACTGCAAACCCCCACGCAGTCCCCCTTGGCCTCAGATACCTGGGATAGGAATCCCTCCTCTAAATGGTGTGTACACCCTGATTTCACTTAAGGTTTTGCTACGCATTCACATGAGTGCAACGGTGAGTAAGTGGTAGCAAAAGGGTGTTAGAAGGCAGTGTGCATAAGCAGATTCATGTCATTCACAGGACCCTTAAGAGTGCTGAATCTTTGGGAGATGGTACTAGGTTTGTTCTCAGCGGTGCTGGGATTTGGCATAGTGTTTGGTTCGCTATTGGTATTATGAGCTTGAAGACTTTTTTCAGGCTGGTATTTATCATTCACAATGGTTTATGTATAACTGTCAATACAATATAAAGTGCATTTTAATTTGTAATCAATTTAGGGTATATTTAGTACTTAATTTTATATAGTTTATTGTAGGCTAGTTTTAAAGGTGGCCCTGGAAGGAGTGCTGTGGTCAGTTCAGTGGTCTTCTCTTAGCTCACCCTTTTTCTCCCGGGTTCCCTTACATTGCCTCTTCCTGTCTTAGGGTTGAGCATCCATTTCTCTGTCTCGAGGGTCCTGTTCTCTGATGTTTCTTCATTCGTCTCTCTGGGCGTCGCTGTGTTCTTGGCCTCTTTACCCATGCATTTCATCCTGCCCTAGCATTGCTACTTCTAGAGTTGCTTATGCACGAGACCACCTTCTAGCACGCTTCTAAGCGCTGTGATCATACACAAGGCCATGGTCCATTACAGCTTTCTTTTACAGGTGTAGTTTCACAGTTAGTAGCTAATCTATTTATGATATCTGTGTTTCGTTTAATCGGCCAGGCGCGGTCCTTTCTCCCCGGGGGTGCTCTCGTGAGCGTTTCGTCACTTCGACTCCTCCTTTCACCGGCGTAGCTTCTGTTAAGTTGTATTTCTGACTTCTCTTCTCCAGTCCTCTCTGCAGGTACATCGTTGTGTTACCAAAAAAACCATGAGCCTGCTTCCCGCTACCACAGCCAGAAACTCCATTACAGAACTAACAGTTTGGCCGAGGACCGGTTCCACGTAGGTTAGGGAGCAGCGCCCTCTCGTGATGGGTCCTGCGAATAGTGAACCTGCCTGTTCGTAGTCACCGGTAGCATGCATTATTATGGGGCCGGTTGGAACGTCACGTTTCGGGTTCCGCAGGTCTAGTCCATGTTCCGCGTTTCCGGTATCGCCCGCGTTAAGTATTTCGTGCCCTGGGGTTCGTGTGCATTCATATGTGCGATGCCTGCTGTATTATGCAACGTGCTAGTCGTTTTGTAATGTGTGTCGGTATGTGCTGTACATGACAGAGCTGTAACGTTCGATTGTATGTGCTGCATTCGATGTAAGATATGGTCAATACATTGGTATTTGATGCTGAGAAGAACCAACTCAGTGCTTTGAACTATTCCAAATGAACACCTTTGTGAAAACGAGTCTTCCGGCAGTGAATGTTTGTCTATGGGTCGTTCACTGAGCAGAGTTGGACATTTAACTAATAATTCCCGTAGCTTGTTCGGATGTTCCATCATATTTACCCGTAATTAAGCAGTGATCAGCCTAGATTCGAAGTTCCATGCGTGACGCAGCCCCCCCCCCCCCAAAGTTCCATCTTCTGAAGACAGCCATGATAGTTTTCAGGGAAAGAAACACAACTTGCCGTATTTGTCTTCAGATGGAGTTCTTTATCCAGAATGGGTATACTTTGCTATCCAGCGAGACATTGAAAGCAGTGTTGACTTGGAATTCGTATTTATTGTTTTGAATTTAAAGCCAGGCTTTCTGTCCTGTATACTTAATTTTGTGCGATCTGAAATGGCACCCTTGCATCCTCGGACCTCCTTGTAGTGTTAAGGAGCTCTTTTCCCCTTAGTTTAGGCATGCGGGCACCTGAAGATTTCCAGATCAGGTCAAGGCTACAGTCTGTGGCGGGTGTGTCATTGTGCTCATTTCTCGGTGGAAGTTTAGGAATCACAATTATCTGCCACATTACTTAAATCATAAAAATGCGTGGAAGTGCAAAGCTTTACATTCTAAATTGACAGACTTTTTTAAGTTACTGCTGGCAACTTTGTCTGATGCACTGGGGTGATCACTGTCTGTAATGTTGAATAGGGCGGCCACTGATATAATCTTGTCTGTTGTGATTGCTATTACAAGGCCAACAATATTAATAGCTCGGTAAAAAGTTAATTGAACATAAGAGCCCTCATCTTGCACAATGGATTACCTGATGCCACGGTCTGGGCATTGGGCACAGTTCCCATTATTGCTTTCATGCCTCTTCCACTTGGGTGTTAGGCTATGGATTAAGAAGGTGAACGTTTAGCGATATACATTTCCCTGTGGGAACAAATTAAGAAGCTCACCGAGTGTTTCATGGGGACCAACAGAAAGGCGAGTTGCAAGGACTGCCGCTAGAGAGAGAGATTTGGATTTTGTTAAGAAATGGCTGTTGCAGTCCGTTTGTTCTAACACTTCTTCTTTTCTCTTTTGCAGTGTACTACCGGGCGCTTGTGAATTTCACAAATTCAATTGAATTCACCCCTGATCTGGAAAATGCTGCTTCTGAGGACTTTCGGGAGGTTTCTGAGGCGGTTGTGGATACGGTAAGGGAACTGACATCTTTTGGGGGGGGGTGTTAAGTTTGTATCTGGTACCATGCTACTTGTGGTGGCTTACATGGCCCCCTAGTGTTACTGTAGCCTTAAAGGGGCACTAGTTATGGGGGATAATTTAGGGATTGTGAGAGCGGATACTCTGCTATTAATTGGCAGGACTCCCTCGCTGCCAAAACCACAGTTTTCTCTCCCCATTTAGAAGTGGGAATCTGTCTGGCTGAGTGCCGCTTGGTGTCAGTGGAGGGCACTCTGCCCTCTATAGGATGGGGCGTTCACCACTGATTTTTCTTTTTCTTGTTTTCCTGCCCATAATACAGAATACAATGATGAGTGGGCTCAAAAGTGGTCGCCGGCTTGTCATTCAGCTTTGACAAAAGTGCCTCCACTGCATTGGGAGTTGCCTTTTAGCAAAGATATCGCATCAAGGAAGGCTCTGATCTCTGTAAAGTACACAGTCCTTTTTGATCAATAGAGGCTGGACCTCTAGCTAATAAAGTGAAACGTTTATATGCCTCCTATGCTAAATCATGTGAAGAAGCTAATTCTACAATGTGGACAAATACATTGTGAAGAAATCAGAACGTTAATAAATAGAAAAAAATCTTTAAATGTCTTTGACATTTTTTGTTTGTTTTGATATTCAGGAATGGCAGCAGTCATTAGACACATGACCTTTTTGGTTCCAAACAGTGTCAGAGCAAGCAGTGATGGTGGATCTCTAACTATGGCTCTTGGTCCTTGTTGGGGGAGTGGATCAAGACCTTCTGTTGTCCCGATGATTTGGTTTGCTGCCCCGGCTTCTAAGTGGTCCATATGATAACAATAGTATTGTGGAATAAACAAATATTATATATTCCAAAACGTTTTTCATAAAAGTAGAATACCTACAGAGTCATACAAAATCTACTTAAAATGTCAGTGGGTTGAGAAAGCGGTCCTTGTTGCTCAGACAATTATAGCATTTATGTGTTAAGTATAGAAATATATGTATCTCAGATCAAAAGTACGATTATAGCCTGTATATCATAAGTTATTAACATTTGGACAGATCTTTGGTGACTTGTTTGTTTATCCCACAATAATATTATCATAGGGCCCTCTGTGGTTTGAAATATTATTGCTGCCCCAAGTCCTTAGTACTCACTAGTGTTTTCCCTTGCTGACTGGCTTCTGCATGTTGCCTTTCATCTTTAAGGTTAAAGAGACGTCTAAAGCTGCTCTTTCCAGAACATGTCCTCTTGAGTTGTTTACAAGTGACCGGCTCCTAATGACCACTAATCCTAAGTGATGGTTCGCAGTAAACAATGTTGAGATTGTTTGTGCATACTAGCGGTTCCATGGATGTATACGAACTGCTTGCTCTTTGTCATGGACTCAGGGCCGTTTCTAGGTGTTTTGCCGCCCTAGGCGAGAATTGAAAAATGCCGCCCCCTCCCTTTTACAACCATCACTTTTACAACCATCACTTACAACCTCCACAGAGGAGGGCTGTTAACAATAGCCCCAAACAGGTGAGAGCATGGAAGGACATAAAGGCGGGGACATTGAACACATTCCTGGCTAGAACATCGCCATTGCTGTCAGATGACCCCACCGCTGCCATAAATCAGTTCAATACCTGGATCAATCAGGCCACACTTGAGCTAGCGCCCGTAAAATCTATCTCCCAGAATCGAGCCTCCCCCAGTGCTCCCTGGTTCTCGGATGAACTTAAAAAACAGAAACAATTAAATAAACAAAGAGAAAGACTTTGGCGGAAGCGCTATGACCCAGAAAGTAAATCATTATATAAAGACTCACTTGCCCGGTACAAACAGATGATCGCAGAGGCGAAAAGAGCCTATTATGCTGCACAAATTGAGACTGCCAAAAACTCGTGCAAAGAGTTATTCGACATCACTAAACTCTTGTCGGGTGGCACGCACGACCTCACACCACCTCCCTCACAACATCTTTGCGACGCCTTATCTGATTTTTTCTTCAAAAAAGTTAACGACATCTATCAGGCTTTTTCTCTAAACACGGACTCTACACCACTATCCTTGTCCTCCACCTCACGGGATAACACACTGACCTGCTTTGTCGAGCTCACTATGGATCAGACGAGGAGTATTATTTCAAGAATCAAATCAGGTTCTGCATTAGACCCGTGTCCGCTCAAAGTTCTTATGCCAGTTATGGACACGTTGATACCGGCTATAACTCATGTTTGCAACACTATGTTTAGCTCCGGAATTTTCCCGGCTTCTCTGAAACATACGTTGGTCAAACCCCTCTTAAAGAAAGCCAATTTGAATAAAGATGACCTGAAAAACTATCGTCCGATAGCCAGTCTTCCTTTCCTGGCTAAGGTAATAGAAAAAGCCATGAATCAGCAACTGTCGGAATTTGTGGAGCAGCACCAGTTGCTCGATAACACCCAGTTCGGATTCCGCAAATGTCATGGCACGGAAACTGCCCTTCTAAAGGCTGCGGATGACATCAGAGCCATACGAGACCAGGGGGGGACAGCACTGCTGGATCTTTCGGCGGCCTTCGACACGGTCGACCACAAGATCTTAGTCGACCGTGTCGAACGACTGGGGGTCCAGAAAACTGCTCTGGACCTGCTTGTATCGTTTCTGGCCAATAGATCACAAGCAGTATCTCTAGGACCCTACCAATCATCGAAGGTGTCTCTGCCGTGTGGGGTCCCTCAAGGCTCATCCCTGAGTCCGACACTATTTAATATCTACGTGTCGGACCTTGCAAATGTCATCAAAGCATTTGGGATGAGCCTGACCTCCTACGCCGATGACACCCAATTGGTACTGGCTATCAAAGGGGACGGGGAGGAAGTGGCCAATCGATTCACGAGAGGAATGATGGCAATAGGTGACTGGATGGCCACGAATTGTCTGAAACTCAATTCAGAAAAAACTGAAGTGGTCATCTTCGGTCACCTCTCCCCGGGCTGGTCACCTGTCTGGTGGCCACCATCTTTCGGTCCCCCGCCGAGTCCAGCTAGCAAAGTGAGAAATCTAGGCGTCATCTTCGATGCTGGCCTCAATTTTATGGCACATGCGAATAAAACTGCGGCTTCAGCTCATATGAAATTGAGAATGATTAGGAAAATACTACCTTTCCTACCGAACACGGCCGGGAAAACACTGGTCAGCTCACTAGTCCTGTCCTCCTTGGACTATTGTAATGCTCTATTCTTAAATGCCCAAGTCCGAGTGACAAATAAGATGCAGTCAATCCAAAATGCAGCCGCACGAATGCTGGCTGGGATCCCCAAGTTCGCACCAGTTACAAACATCATTAGGGATCTCCATTGGCTCCCGATACGCAGCCGTATCAAATTCAAATCGCTGTGTATTGTTTACAAGTCACTCAATAATCAAGGTCCCCACTTTCTCAAACAGAATCTTCTCCATCATGTCCCAACCCGATCTCTTCGTTCCTCTATTCAGAACTTCTTGGCTGTGCCTTGCACTAGAACAGTCACCTGGGGCGACAGGCGTTTCCTGGTTGCCGCCCCTAGACTCTGGAACACCCTTCCTGCACATATCCGAGCAAGTCCCTCCCTGTTCACATTCCGCAAACAGCTAAAGACGTGGTTATTTGACCAATAGCCTTGTATATCTTCTTTACCCAGTTGCTGATCCATCCCTTAACTAGCGCCGAGACGCCCACGGGTATTCGCCGCGCTCTACAAATGTCAATAAATAAATAAATAAATAAATCACTCTGTCCCCTGTCATCCAGGCCTCTGCAGTTTCTCACCCTCTATACACTTTCATTCTTTCTCTTCCAACAAAATCGTTTAGCACTCTTTGAGAACTTCAACTGCCAGTTACAGTGGCAACTCTGCTTGTTTTGCTGCAGAGTAGACTGGCCTTGGTGACTGGCCCATCCCTGTACCAGGCTGTCATCTCATCATCTTCCATCTCATCAAAGGGTGAGCTCAGAAGCCCCACTGACCTCACTTGATCCTGTGACATGATGTGAGAATGTACAGAGTAAAATCTAGAAGTGAAAAACTGAACTCTGCACAGTGAAGACAGACAGATGTCAGCTTTCAGTTACCTGCCTCAGTGCCAGAGCCTGGAAGTAACTGCATGCTGCCTGAGGGTCCATGCAACAGCAGCTGAGGAGCACTAGTGGAGAAAAGTTGGAAAAAAAACTGTCTATGTGTGAGAGAGACAGTGAGTGCATGTGTGTGTGTGTGTGTGTGTGTGTGTGTGTGTGTGTGGGTGTGTGTGTGTGTGTGAGAGAGAGAATGTGTGTCTGTGTGAACATGTCAGCATGTGTGTTTGTGAGTAGAAATTACACATTTCTGACAATGGCATATGTAAAGTAATTATTGACACAATTATGGCACTGGCATACTAGATGTAATTGTTAACATAAGGGAATACACCCAATTCATATTGGGTGCACCAATTGACATACACAGTGTATCCACTGCACATTTTGAATAAATGGGGTACACGCCTGGGGAGCGTCAGGCTGCACTGGCTTGGCACATCAATGGCTATTGAGCCAATCAGTGTAAAATTTGATCCCATATCATAAAACATTTTCCCAGTGGAGAATCTCCCTGAGCCCTTATAGCAGAAGTCTATGAATTGAATATGATTGAAACCTGCACTCCTACCATCGATGCTGTTCCTGATCGCTGTGCCTTTCGTACATAGTTGTGCCTTTTCATGTGGTGCTGTGGCTGGTATTGAGGCAGTAACTGGACATTGGGGATGTAATTGGACAGAATAGCACGGTCATCTGGATATATATGCCCATGGATCTATGATTGCCAATGAACACTTTAGACCTGGCTAGCAAGACAAGAAATAGGCCCTATGGTTCACCAGAAGCCACTCCAAATTTCATCTAGCGGTCTAAGTGCAAAACATCGCCCTTCTGGATGTCGAGTTCAGAAATTCAAAGGGAAATATCAAACTATATCCACTAGTGGACTGGCACGTATTAAGGGAAGTAGAAATTTAATTGGATAAATTACAAATGCACAGTCTGCTTCGAATGAACTAGGGGTGGGCACAATTTATCACAAAAACCAAAAGCAGTATTTTGTTCGTGCTGCACTTGTTAAGAGGAATTTTGCATGAAAAATCAACTACCTACGGAAGCATGATTCTGAAAGGTATAAAAGGGGTAGAGTTCTACAGAGTGCATTCGTTTTTTGGCTGGTCTTTAGATATGTTGGAATGGAGCAAAACAGGCTGTGGCAGAGTGCCAATTTGGTGAAAGTTTGCAATGGAAGTGTCGAAGATTAGTCTAGGAAGGCGCGCAGAAGGAAAGCGATCTGGCAGTGAGCATGGTGAAGTCTTGTATCTGTAAACAGGAAGCAGTTTACACCTGCTGAACTGTTTTTTCTAACAGGCTAAAGAACCAGACACAAGAATTGCCACTAGTACAGGACTGTTGGAATATGAATAATAACTCAAACAGACTTGTACCTCCTTTAGCATTTGTTATTTTATTGACCAGGGATTTCAATTTTGCTCTTCAGACCATAAGTTGCCTCTTATTGCACACCTGCTGCTGAGCCAGCATATGCCAGGTCTGATTACTTTTTTTATGCAGAGGTTAGTAGAGAGGTCGTCGAGACTGGTGACAAATCGGTTCAGTGATTTAAATCTCCCATTTTCTAGGATATAAAGATTTGTACAGGGGAGGACGGGCAGGATGAATGAGTGCAAACTGGCACAGTGCAAAAGGCAGGGATCTTCCATCAGGAGTGCAGTGTTAGGATGCAGCTAGGACAGTGGGTGAAGGAAGATGTTACAGGTATGCTATGCGTTAGACTTTTAGGCATTCATGGTAGATGCAGAAATAGCGAAGCAAATATAAACGGCTTGTCGGAGATCCCACCACAGAATAGCACTGAATAAGCAAGGGTAATCCTGGAGGCAAATTCCTGCATAGTCTTGTCTAAAGTAGATCGGATAGGCACCAATTGTCATCAAGTTCTGAGTTAATTACACTCCAGTTTTGATTTATTAAGCTCCTGCACATGTTGCTTCTCATAGTAAATACTTGTTGATTGTGACATTGGTAGGTGGTCTACAGTAGTCATCACCTCCATTCCTCTCATTCTTCTGGTGGGCCAGACCCAGCCAAGAACAAAGATTTGTTGCACGTGTTGTCCTGCATTGTTTGTTCAGTAGTGTACTCTGGATGGCCTTAGTTCACAAGACGTTCTTCTTGCGGGGTCTGTACATCATGGCTTGAGTGCTCATATTCTGATGGTATAGACATAATTAAGACCGCAGGCTTCCACCTCCTAATGCATCACTTTGCACACAAAGGCGTAAAACAGGTTGTGGAATAACTATCTGCAACTGCAAATGTGGACCTCCCTGAGAAGCACGAAGATTTCGTGAGAGACATTGACGGGTCCAGTGGAAATGGGGCATTAGCCATAACAAATATTCCTCAGACCTGTTCCATCAAATATTTTGTTATGAATGGAAATGAGTAAGAGTGTGAGGCTCTGACACTTCTGTCCACGCTGTTTCTACATTTCTTATACTTAAGAAAATCATTGATTATTTAGATAATCCTAAATTTTGTGCCAGTAGCTATAAAGCAAGAGCTAGTCCATGACACATCCTCTGAAACAAAATTTAGTCTTAACATAAATGCATGAGCGATGGAGACATACCGTACTTTGAAAGGGTGGAATTGTTGCAGTTTTGCACTGATAGTGTTGAGGCTTGGGAGGAAGAATGTAATCGGACGGGACCTTGACCGTAGCTGCTTTAATCTGGTTTCCCATAGGATGTTGCAAGTTAAGCTGTTGCATCAGTGTTTGACAATCTGTCACCATTACCATGTCAAGAGATACAATAGCTAAGCCACCTGGGGCAGGTTGGAGATATTTGCGTGGTTTCAGTCAATGAACTAGGTGGTGCAGTCTGTTGATAGTGTGGCAAGTAAATATCCTCCCTCCGCAGGCTTTGGCCGTGGATTTTAATGGTTACAGATTGCATTGGGTGGGAGCGAGCTGAGTACACACACGCTCAATGATCAATATAACCTCTCTCTTCTCCACAGCTGGAGTCGGAGTACTACAAGATTCCCGGAGAGCAGATTGTCAGTGTGGTATTCATCAAGTGAGTTCTTGCAAATCTTCCTCCACTTGTCAAAGTTTATTCTTTTATTTTCTTCACTCTGGGTTGATGGGGGTAAAGGGTGTTAAAAAGAAGCTTGCTACCCATAGTTATCCAAAATGGGTTCAGTTCGCTTGCCTCCGTCATCACATTGATGCTGTAAAAACTGCACAAAATTGCTGCTCTCAGCTCTCCTACAGCCACAAGGGACCCTTCTATCTCTCACAAAATCCTATTTCACTCCATATGATTTTATGATCACCTTTCTCCTTCCTATCAATGGTCTTCTGTTCTCCACTGTTCTGATGGCTGACACCTATCTAACTTCTCTCCCTCTACCACACCACTCCCACCACCCAGACATTACTCTAAATTTTACATCAACTGAACCCCCTCTTTTTCCCATCGAGCGGACCTTTTGTCCACTCCTCAGACATCCAAGGTAAACCTCTGACTGAATCTCGTATTTCTTTTTTTGCTTAAGGCTATTAAGGAAACATAGATTTTCTAAAAAGAATATGTGGTCCAGTTCATTTTGTCTACAATGCCTAGCCAAAGCCTGAAAGTTAGTTTTGTACAGGAGGCTTCTTTCATTCCTAGGTTGCCAGATTGGCACTTTGGACGTTGTTTGTACAGCCCTATTAATCTGTTTATCTTTTGGTTTTTCTCCTTCAACCCTGCAGGGAGATCAATGGCTACGTGTTTGTGGAGCTGGACGTGGGCTCTGAAGGAAACTCCAACAGCGAACAGATCCGCCAGGTGTTGTACTCGGTCATCGAAAGCAGCTCCATTGGCAGCTACATCACCTCAGTGACCGGCTTCCAGTTCAGGCGCCTTGGAGCAGGTGAGAGGGAGCTGAGATCACAGCAGGCCTCTTTCTTGAATGGAAAGGCAGACCTCTATTGAGTATTGGGTGAGAAATGTCTATTGTGGTCCATGGGCCCCCCCAGGGTACTGACCCGTTCTACCAAACTGGATAGATGAATCTCCTCTCCAGGCTTGGGACATACCACTGTCATATTCTCTAAACTTGCATTCGTTTGATCATCTGTGATTGATTGCCTTTAAGTAATAGTGTTGCCATTGTGCTCCATGTCAGGACACCGTGTGGCCTGTCCTAGACATTCCTTTCACATTTCACAGTTGCCAGGTGTTGTAATCTAGTTATTTTAGCTGAAAAAAACAAAGACCTCATACTAGAATGTACAGATTTGTTATCTGGAAGTACATGACATGGAAATATAAGGCTGCCCGCCCTGCACAGTACATGAATACAAGTGGTAAAATAAATAACGTATCTCCTTTTCCGTCTCCAGTACTCTGTACCTCTCTCCGCTCACATTTTATTCCCTCTGCCCCATACCAAAGTCCCTTACTTTCTTCCTACCCACTTTTTTACTGTTGCTCCTTTACTGATTGCATGAACCTCTCCCACACCCCTCCTCGTATCCCTCTATTTCTCCCCTTACCTGGCCCTTTACGTACCTGCTGTCCCACCAAACTCAGCCCCCCTCCTCCTCGTATCCTGTTTACAGATCTCCTTTTCCGCTACCCTCCCTTTCACCCTCCTCAGCCTCTTGCCTCTACAGTATAATTTGTTATACAAAACCCCCTCCAGTTAGTTCGATTTCTTGTTAGATGTACGACCTTCACGTCTGTTATTGTGACTGTGTAAAGCACATCTCTTCCTCTTGGTGGTCATGCACTCCAGCAAACTTAAAATAAATAAATGTCGTTTTTGGAGGCGTCCTGGAACACATGTTGGCTTGGTATTAGTTTCACAGATCTAATGTTTATAATGCCTTATCTCTTCCATCACCGGGCAGAAAGTACCCATGTCATACAGAAACACAAAACACATTTAACACTAAACTCTTCTATGTTATCACGATATGCACAAACGACAAAATATATGAAAGGTTCAGCAACAATTGTTTCATGGATTTTTGTCCTATTTAATTTGGTGTCCAAGGAAAAGAGCCTTCACCCACTTGTGCAATCAAATAATGACCAAATGTGCTATAAAGAAGTTGATGCACATGACCGGACGATTCTTTTAATGTACTTTCTAAAAACTCTGATCTGAGCTAGGCGTTTGAGTCGAAATTCCCAGTCTTGGTCAGTTGTGTGCCAATAAATATGGTAAACTCATGTTTTTCCAGTGTTGTCCATGGTGAGGCGTAGTTTGTCACTGGGTGTAAAAAAGCACGAGGCTCTCTTCAGCTTTAAAAGTGCCTCAACTGAAATTGCAATGAACACTCTTGGCTCAATCACTCGCCCTCAAAAAGCCCTTGCACATATGGGTAGATGCCTTGGAAAAATCCTACAGCTCCTGTTAGTGGCATATCTGTCTTGTCTGCACACTTTCCGACTGCACTGGGAGTCTTCTGAGCTGGGAGTTCATATAGTTGTGAAATATAATCTTTCTTTAAATTGACAGGCTGTAAATTCAGTGTGGATTTTCTTGGCAAGGCAAAACCATAGTCATTCATTGGCACCAGGGTCAATTTTCTTTCCCTACTTGGAGTGTGAAGAAGACATCACATCATGGAGATCGCTTTATCCCACTTGAGGTGTCTGATAAACCTCAGTCTAACAGCTGATAATTAAAATAATTTTGAAAGTATCAATTTACATGTTCCACACTGTTTGTTGTATGAAGTAGCCAGTCAGCTGGGTGTGCTCAGGATTTACTGTTGACCCTTCAAGGCTAATCTTATCGCTACCCCTTCTTACAGAACATACACACCAGCTGCATTTTTCTCCCATCTGTCCCTTACCAGGTCTGGAAAACACAGAAGATGGGTAAACTAGTCTGCTCAAAATATTCTTTCTCAAGGGTTTTTCATTGTAATTTCTCAAGAGACTGTGGAAGAAACGTAGGCAAGAACCCTGACTTCCCTGACTCTGTGCATTTTCCCCTTCTCTAGCGCTGTGAAGTAGGAGCGGGTAGTGTGAAGCACATTCTGAAACCTAAATTAGTCTGCAAGGCATGCAGGAGAGCCATGTCCTGGAGGGTCTGGAGACATGGAGAGTGGGCACAAGATAAGGGCCTAAAACACTCTTAGCATGCCTAAAGACAGATCCCAATGGGCGCTAGGGTTGAAGGGGTAATCTGCACAAGAAGTGGCCCTAAGTCGCTCCCTTTCCTCAGAACTTTCAGGGCACATCCAAATGCCACGCCCAACTTGCTTTAGTGACACAGGTAGTGAGTGAGCTCTACAGCTATGACTGGTGCCCAGATGCTATGCCCTGTGTTGTTGGGAGCCTGCAGAGCTTGGTTGAAGCCTGGCTCATTGAGAGTTGGGAGACGGGGAAGTGGAGGCAAGGCAGTATGTCATGTTTAGCGCTTGGAGGGCATGGCGGCTGTAAGCTGTGTGAAGTGGGTTCTTGAAACTGGGTTATTGGACACAGTTAATGAAACCCACGACCTATGCCTGATGGGGACATCCGAATGGAGTGGCTGAGGTACTACCAACGGGGCTTGGTAAAAAGTACCCTGTGCCTAGTTCTTGCAGCGCAAGGTCAGAAATGTTAAGTGGTGGGTGCGTGGCTTGGACGGCAGTGCGAATGGCCGCCTAACCTCGAGCTCCGCAACTCGGGAGAACGACTTCGACAGTTCCCTGCTGACCCACCGTCCTAATCAGCAGCAAAAGCGGCGGACCTAATGCCTCATACCTTGCGGAGCCCTCCGGTGCCTTGATCTCTGCTCTTGGTGCATTTAGCGCGGACTTTTGCCACCTTTTAGAGCGCCCACACGCCGACATCGGTACACCTCAAAATGGCGTCGCTCCGTCACGTCGGCAATGCCTGCCGGTCTCCTTGGACTCTTTCACCCGACCACAACTGGTCGAGACCAACACCACCGGGGATGTCAGCTGAACGCCGGATTTCCACACATGCCGGTAAGAAACGGTGGCAATAACGCAAACCCAGCAATGTGATGCCGATCTCTGCCCTTCTCACCTGACCCCAAGATGGCGGCCATCATCGGAAAACGTTCCGATCCTTAATTGATCCAATTAGCCACTAAAGCGTCTGAAGGAAGAAGCGGTTCTCCTCTAATTTCATGTAGAAGACCACCTGCCTGCATTCTGTGAGGCTTTCCTCGATCCTTGGGGGCCACAACTTTAAGTCATATTGGCAATGAGCCCCTAGCCAGCACCTCACTCTGCTTCTAATATAAGCTGACTCACCTAAATCCTTGTTACCAACTGTAACACCGGCGGCCTTGGATCAGGGGACAGCACACCTATAGACAGAGCCAACCAGCTTGCCGGCACTAAGGGGTCATCTGGTTAATCGTGCCCGCCTGGTTCTGAGTGAGTCTTCTTGTGGAATCAACCTGGCTCTCACTGCTTGCTACGCAGCCCCAGCCTGTATTCAATTCCCTGTCTGAGCCCACCGACGACAACCAAGACAAGATTTCTAGACAAGGTAGCTAGAAAATTCTTCTCAGACCTCACACCCAAAATGGCGGGCAGAGATGAAAAGACCAATCCAAAGAAGGTGAAACCCGAACCGCAAATTTCTGATTCCCCCATTAAGAGTAAACCAGACACGGCGGCCACGATGGAAATGATATTGAAAAAGTTGGGAGACCTTACTGTTATCTCCAAATCAACCAAGGCGAACACTGACGCTATGCAGCTCGAGCTAACAGCCATTAGAGCTGATATGAACGACCTAAAATCAGGTCTGAGTACGGCGGAACAACGCATCAGCGATGTAGAGGACCTCTCACGTCAGTCAGCTGCTAGAATAAAACGCCTTGAAACCACCACTGACATCCTCAGGCGCCAACATGCTGAGTTGGAAGACCGCAACAGGCGAGGGAACGTTAGAATTTTTGGGATACCGGAAAACGCAGAAAAAGATGCGGACTCTTGCGTGGCTTTACTGGAAGCATGGATCCCCATGATCACCAACACTGTATTCCCGCACGGTCTGGAGCTAGATCGGGCGCACAGAATCCCCACATTCACTACTAACCGCGAGAAGGGTCCCAGACCAATGATCTGCAGACCACTCAGATACCAGCATGTTGAACTGATCCTACAATACGCAAGGAAGAACCAGTCCATCATGTGGGAAGGACACAGGATCATCTTTACACAGGACTACTCTAAAGACACAGTGGAAGTTCGCAAGGGGTTCCTGGAACTCCGCACCAAACTCAGATCCAAGAACATACCCTACTCCTTTGCAGGACCCGCCAAGTTCAAAGTCACATTAAATGGCCGCCCAAAGTTCTTTACAGACCGAGGGATCTGGAAAACTACCTGCAAAATGGCCCACCTCAGGAAATGGACCAGTCAAATGGCCCATCTAATAAAAGGAAGACCACGTGAATATCCCGACAAAGTACAGGTCAATCGGAACTTTGTCCTTTCCAGGTCGTACCATTGTGTACTTGATGTTACGACATAGTTGCCATTCCATTGGTCTCTATTTGATGCTAGTCCGCCCACTCACTGATACAAAGTGCATGTCCTACTATCCCACTATCGACTTATCGCTTCCATGCATATTGACAAAGTTGTTAGATATGTGGTGATAGATGTTCTCCTTCGTTCTACAACAGTATTGGTAATTACTAGCACAACGACTAGCTGGTTCTACTCTCACTTACAATTCTCTAATGCGCGACGCAAACAGCCGCTCCTAGATTGTTATTATTGTTATTATATGTTACTGTGCACATATACTGCAATTGCTAGGGGAAGCTCAGTGCCAGTATAACGGTATTGGTAGTTTTAGCACAACGTCTAGCTGGTTCTACTCTTCTTACAGTTTTCGAATGCACGATGCAGACAGTCACTCCTGGTTTGATATTATATATTATTGCGCACATACACTACCATTACGCACATACACTGCTGCAGAAAATAGTACCTGCTGCCACATTTAGGCTGGACATCTCAACCCACTTACGTTTTAACATGGGAACTACTGAACAACGTTTGTTAATGTTTAATAACTCCTGTTTTGCCTAGCTAGGTACTGTCGTCGTACTCCCTACGTACGTATTTGGGGGGGAAGGGGGTAGGGGGGGATTGGGAGGGTTTGCATGGGGAATTGGGAAAAGAGTGTTTTCTGCAGATAAAAAATGTCGGTACTTTAGAGCTTTATACACCACCTTGTGTTATTTTTTGTCCCTTTTTCTGGCTGTTTCCTACAGGTACAACATAAGCACGCTAGTTATGTCCCTAGCCATATCGCTAAATCTGTCCCCTTGTTGTCGCAATAGCACACAGGCTCCCACTGGGATATTTGACTCAATATACTGCCCCCCGCCAGATCATCGTTTAGCGATAATCTTGCCCGTCAATGTCTAACACTAATTCAATAACAGATGACCTCAGCATAGTATCGCTAAATGTTAAGGGACTTAACCACCCTGTAAAGAGGAGGAAAGTGTTTGATTACATCGCCAAAACTAAGGGGGATATTATCCTTCTACAGGAAACTAAACTATCGGAAGAGGACACACGATTCTTAAACATCCATTGGTCTTCCCATATACTGTCATCTCCTGCACCACACAAAAAAGGGGGTCTAATTACTCTGATATCAAAGAAATCGAACATAACACTGGTATCACACACTCATGATGCGGAAGGGAGGGTATTGGTGGCCCATCTGCGCAGAGAAGAAGACCCCATACACGTAGTGAACATATACGGCCCCAACTCAGACGACCCCGAGTTCTGGGACTCAGTTTCTCGCTCGATGGAACATATCCCTCAGGACGACCTTCTGATTGTGGGAGGCGATTTTAATCTTCCTCTAGACCCCTTACTAGACAGGCAATCCAATTGCGCCTTTCACCCTTCACGCTCACATGAGGCCCTCCTGCGTCTATGCGAACGGTACTGCCTTTGAGACTCATGGCGTCTCCAAAACCCTGATGGGAGAGACTACACCTTTTACTCCATTCCCCACAACTCCTATTCGCGTATTGACTTTATCCTAATATCCTCCACGTTTGCACACCTAATCGAAGAAACTGACATCGCCCCTAAACTGATTTCCGATCATGCCTGTATTCACACCAAACTTGCAGGCTCCCGCTCAATCAGACTGCCCAGAAGATGACGTTTCAATGATGAAACGCTAACCAACCCTGAAGACAAACTCCTGATTATTAAAGACATCGAAGAATACTTACTCTTAAATAATGTCCCTGACACAGACCCTTTGGGACGCGCTCAAAGCCACGGTCCGTGGAGTTATTATCAACATAAGAGCCAAAGCTAACAAAGCGATAAACAAAGAACTGGAGCAACTAGAGCAGGAGATCAGATCACTAGAAACCCTACACAAAACCAACCCCCAAAACTCCAATCCCCTTGACCAGCTCATAAAAAAGAAGTACGAGTATAATTCCATCACAAGTAAAAGAGCAGGTGTGTGGATCAACCGCTTCAAAGCCTTAAGGCTGTGTGAGGGAAACAAGGCCGGGAAGCTACTGGCCTCCTATCTTAAACACAAGCAGAAACTAACAACCGTCTCCTCTATAAAAGATTTCGCAAATAACACACACACTAACCAGTCCAAGATTCTTGATACCTTTAAATCTTTTTACGAAGAGTTATATAGGAACGATAAATCCCTGGACCTAAAGGCATGCATGGATTGATTACCTGGAGGCCCTCGACCTCCCCAGACTCTCGGAGACTGATAAATTACATCTAGGGTCCCCCATCAGTATTACAGAAATCTCGACAGCCATCAAAACACTCAAAAGCAACAAAGCCCCGGGTCCTGATGGCTTCTCTGCATCTTTCTACAAAGCCTCTGACAGCCAACTTTCCCCAACACTCCAAACTGTGTTCAACTCTACCGCCTCTAGTGGGAGTATCTCTCCCTCGATGAGTGCGGCCACAATAATTGTTATACCCAAGGAAGGGAAAGATCCCCTCCAGACCAAAAACTACCGCCCCATTTTGCTAATAAATATTGACTGCAAGATCTATGCCAAGATCTTAGCAATTAGATTAAACGCTGTGCTGCCCAAATTGATAAGTCCGTCACAAGTGGGTTTCTTGAAAAGTAGGATGTCGAATGACAACACCAGACGCCTATGCCATATACTTGAAAAAGCGAGAAACTGCAAAACGCAGATGGTTGCAATAACCCTTGATGCTGAGAAAGCATTCGACAAAGTCTCATGGCCCTTTCTTCAACAATGTATGGGCTCATTCAATCTGGGTAACTCTTTCATTAAAATGGTGATGGCCTTATACTCCTCCCCCTCTGCCCGTATAGCTATTAATGGGACCCTCTCCAACCCGTTCCGCCTATTCCAGGGAACTAGACAGGGTTGCCCACTTTCACCGGCTTTATTCCTGCTGGCACTTGAACCACTACTAACCGACATCAAGAAAAATGAGGACATCACAGGTGTCGCCTTCGGAAACACTCAGGTAAAACTAGCGGCATATGCCGACGACATCTTAATCGCCACAGAAAATCCAACCGTATCAATTAAGGGTCTTATGTCCTCAATCAGCAAATACTCTGCATTGTCCGGTTATAAATTAAACAAGGACAAATCCGAAGTCAAACCACTTAATGTACATACTACCAGAGAGGCCCTTGGAGATTCGGGACTAGCCTGGCAACCGGATGTCATAAAGTATTTAGGAATAGAATTCACTGACAACATATTAAGTACACTCAAACACAATGAATCGACCACACTAGCGAAAATTAAAAGAATCCTGGACGGCTGGTCGCCACGATTCATTACATGGTGGGGTCGGATAGAGACTATAAAAATGATGATCTCCCCATTGGTCAATTACCTGGGATCAATGCTTCCCCTTACACTCTCTAACAATTTCCATTCTAAACTAGATAAGGTGATTTCCTCCTTCCTCTGGCAGGGAAAAAAGCCAGGATCAGCATGAAAAAGCTACGACTCGATAAAACCTTGGGAGGTGTCAATCTGGCCGACTTTAGACTTTACCAGACCGCCTTCCTGGCAAGGCAAGGTGCGGTTTGGCTCACACCACAGTCTGATTACACACCTGTGTGGTTACATGTAGAAAAATCACTAGTGGAAGGGCTTGACCCCTCCGCCCTCCTTACCATTAAACTACGTCCCAACATTGACTCTAGTGTCATATTTAAGAACACGAAGAACTCCCTCCTCCATATAAGTAAGTCTCTACCCCATCAATTTCGTAATTCAAAATGGGAATCTCTCTGGCAGAACAGCACTCTAACATACAGAGGAAAACCGCTATATAACCCTTCTTGGATCAGGAAGGGAATACACTTCCCTCACCAACTTTATGAGGGCCCAACACCACTTACATTCAAACACTTACAGGACAGATTCCAACTCGAGAATATTGACTTCTACTATTTTCTACAAGTTAAGGTCGCTCTAACCAAAGCAAACTTGGGCAACACTTCCCCCTCACTCCCTGGCCTTTTATCCACCCTTAATAAACTTGGCCATCAGGTGTCCAGAATGTACAAAATGATCAGACCACAGACATCTAACCTGGTCTCTGCATTACAATCTTACTGGGAATCTTATTCTTCCACTCCCACTTCTGAAAGCGAGTGGGCCAGAATTTGGGAATCGACCACAAGACACAAAATTAGCCCGACTCTGTCCCAAACTAAATTCTGGCTCCTACACAAAGCCTTTTGGACCCCTAGGAGACTTTTCCTGCACAACATCAAGAATAATAACTCCTGCTGGAACTGCTTGGAATCGGGAGGAGACCTTGAACACCTAATATTTAAATGCCCCCGGGTTGCCACCTACTGGGACAGAATATTTGAATTTGTTAACAAAGCCCTGCACATTTCTCTCCCGAGAGAATTTGCTACTCTAGTTATGGGTTTTTCCAAAGCTGTCACTTTAAATGAAAATGACAAAGCCCTACTTGATCTTCTACTGACAGCGGCGGTTAAAATCATAACGACCAATTGGAAAAACACAGCCAAAGCCTCCTTCCCCCATTGGCTCAACTGGGTTTCTAATCTCAGGGGTGCTGATAACATTGCCCTTGCTTCTAACCCCTGGCGACCACAACATAGGAAAATATGGGCCTCACTTGACGCTCACTTTGATCTCTTCAAACCCCCGTGAGATATCTAAACTCTGATTTCGCAGTCAACTTCTCAGTGTGTTAATTGATGGACGTGTTACACCCTACTGTGCTGTATGGCTGATCTAACGGTTTGCTGACATAAGCCTTTCGTGTTGTACGGATATGATGCCTAATTGTCACTTTTCTTTATCTATTTACTTTCTCCCCCTCTTATGTTATGTTACTTCATCGCTTTCTCGATTTAATTTGTACTTGTACCACGGACTTTATCTGCTCTTGTATGTACTGTTCATATCATTGCCAATCTCTCTCAATAAAAAACTTTTGTGAAATAAAAAAAAAAAAGAAATGTTAAGTGGTTTCAAGGAAATGGGGTACGTGGCCATGGTGTCCCGCACAAGCATTCTTGTGCATATACTGGAGGTAGGGGAAAAGTTAGCTTCTGTATATTTTGTAACGTTAAAATAAATCACTGCAACTAATGACAAAAAAGTAATTAACGGAAGTTATGTTTACTTTAAGAGTTGGTCCTTTCTAAAATACTGTTACAAGCAGCCAGGAGGTGCTCCAGCCCTAAGCCCCCCCCTCCCCCCCCCCCCCAAGCCATATGTCCATGAAAGCATAGTGAGCAGGATTCCCATGGTTCTTTAGTGGTATATTTTGCAAATCATTTACATAAATATTTCTAACATGTACTTTTTGATGGCTGGATATTCTTTGCCACAAGAGAACAGGACTGATCAGAAAGTTGTACTGAAGCATTCTTTTACTCTTGTGTATTCCTCTGTCTCTTGGTAGAATTTGTATTGGGACTTGTGGTATCACCAGAGACTTCTGCATGCTCTGTATTTTCTTGAAACCCAGGTTTTCTGACAATTTTATGTGAGGAAATAACGGCCAACATACCCCATCCATAGCTTCTTAGAAGGGTATACAGCGTTGAATGAGTAGAGTGCATCCCTCACCTATGGTTACATTCCGGCTATTGCATGGGGCGATGTGGATACAGATTATTGGGAAACAGCAGGCAGAATGTCCTTCTTCCAATATTGTGGGCCTCCCCCATCCTTTCACCCATATGTGCCACTCAGCGGTATTTTTCTTTACAGCTGAAGCTCCGCCTCCCACTGAGAGTGAGGAGACCACAGGTGAGTCGAATGTGTGCTTTGTGTGCAGTGGGCGACTCGAGGACCACCTCGGGCTCTTATGCACGGCTTTGCAACTGGCAGATCAGTACCCCTGGCATGCATTCTGTTGCTTTACAAAGTTGTTTTGTCTGAGTGCACATGGGACCAGGATTCATAATAGACACACTTCATAGGAATGATCAACGAGAACTGATTCATCTCTTCCTTGATAGATGCTTCCCAGAGGTAACATTAACATTCCTGCCTGACCTGTATGTCAAGGGGTGCTTCCTTAGTCCTAGATGGTGCTTTGTAGAGCATGTTGAGTGTCTTTTGAGTACAGTCAGTGCTAGAAACAGACTTGATTTGTTAGATTGACTAGGACCTTATGTCTGCAAGAGGCCTCATTTCTTGTGTGGGACCTTTATCCTCTCCTGGCTTTTACGAGCTGTGCTTCTCGTCTTCTGCTTGAGACTGAAGCAGTGAAACTGCCATTCCCATAATGCGAGTGTGGCTGGATCAGGGGTGGATGACAGTTTAATGGAAGAGATGGAGCCCCTTGGCATCTGTGCATGTTGTTCCAGCTTTGAGAGTGACTTTGGTCTCTTTGCTCACTGGATGACTTTTTAGGTCTTGACTTGAGGCAGCTTTAGCCGTTTCGTTAGCTTCATGGGATCAATCAATCAATCAATCAAGACATTTATACCGCGCACTACTCACCCGGAGGGTATCAAGGATCACACAGAGTAGCTATGGTTCAACAGCACATTTCAGTGAACAGGCATTTTTGATTTGTCTATAACTTGTAACTCCGTGGTCGGATCTGCTCCAAATTTGGCATTGTCTTGTCATAGTTAACAAAGTTGTTTCATGCCATTTTTCATGCAGATCTGTACAGGGAAAAACGAATTAGAAGGGTTTGGGGGGAGGAAAAGGGGGAGTTAAGGATTAGCAGTTTGAACTGGACTGTTCTGTTGAACAGGACAAGCCAATTTGCATCTGGTTGATTCCCTTCTGTACTGATATAGGCAAGCTAAAGAACATTTGTGTAAATCACAACAAAACTTAAAAGATAAAGCATTGCCGCCCATCACTTTTTTCCTATTTAAGTGAGACTCCCTAAAGTAGTGTGGATACGCCCAGATGTGGAACCGGATTAAGAATACTTAGCACTTGGTATTTTCGAATCTGCCCAAATCACTTATCAGTGGTTGTGATTAAACCAAGCATTCCCATCCATCAGTCCTTTTCTGCCTTAATGCCCTTGAGCTGCTGTACACTAATAGCTTTTGATTATCCTTTTCTTTTATTACACACCTGGCTCTTTGGCTGAGGCCTTTAACTAATATTAAATGTGAATTTAAATTAATTAGTTTCCATAAAACCGAGTACATAACTCCACAACAATTGTTAGAACAGACAACTCAATTTACATGACATACATGAATATAGTGAAGTACACTTGATTATCACATTACAATGAATGTCATTAACAAATGTATATATATATATATATATATATATATATATATATATATATATATATTAATCACATTTAATTCAAAAAGGATTCCTATACTTAAAAAGGAAAAAAATATAATTATAATATCAGAATTATACTGAAATATATGTACATATCACGCTACGAAGCCAGACTGTATTTTATTTGCCAACTATTGTGGCTGGGTAAAAAAATGGGCACCCCTCCACCCTCCCTAAAACTGCTAGTACTTTGATTGGCTGAATTATGAGACTTGATTTGAGGAAATTATAGAGCTGTTTTAACTGTAGAAATGTTTAGTAGCCATTTGAAGAGATTACATTAACATTTGTAAATAATGAAAGTAGGCTTAAAAGAATATCGTCTCTTAAGAAACCATGTTTGTTAGGGCACTGTTGTACCAATACATGAGGGTGTAAAGGATTTGTGCACAAACTGCTCCTTTGTACATATTTGTTTTGACGTTGTATGTCGTTTGTATGGAAGGATTTCTCACCGGCAGCATGCTGTTTGAGTGGCATTGCACTGGGCAATATTTTAGTCTTGTGTGGTGTTATTTTGGTGTTGGTGTTTCGTTTGTGTGGATTGTGCTGTTGGGCTTGCTTTTATGGTTGCATGGCTTTAAGTCGAGGTACCATAGAGTAGGGGGACATGTGGGAAATGTAGGACGTGTCAGTCCTGTGCTTTTTGTGCTGGTGTGGCATGATGTCCTACTATTTAATTGGGCAACTAGGGTGGGATATGTGCTGATAGCTTTCCTCTGTATTTTGTTTACTTTTAATTTATAACTTTTCTCAAAAAACAGTCATGATTGTTTCTGATGCACCTATAACAAATTTAGGAGAGCTTTAAGGATCCCTAAAAGCATACAGCTGGTTAGTAATTAAAAGCCCTAAGTGCAACCTGCGGAAACCGTGCCAAAGTGTATGATTCGTTAGGAGAGGAGACACCTTATATTTTCTTTCTTCATTGGTTCGTGTTGTTCCTTGTTTTGTAAAAGTTGGGATAAGGAGTTTGAGGACAATTGCAAATAACGAGAAGATATGGCTTCCTCTATTTAAGATGTGAAAAGAAAGGTGAAGGGATTTAAGAGTGAAGGTCACAGCAAGTAAAGATGTGGATTGGAAATGGGGCTGTGGGGGAGGGGACGATGTGGGTTGGAGTATATATTGAGAGCCTAGGGCATGTTTAAAAAAAACCACTTGCCCTAGTAATTAAAGACACCTTTTGTTAGAGGTTGGAAGATGTAAAAAAAAAAAACAGCTGGAGGCCACAGTTTACCTTTTGGCCACATATTGATCAACTTTGCTTCAAAAGTCTGTTATCAAATCCTGATCTACAAATTGTTTTACTAGGTGAAAGTGCATGTGCTTTTATTTGATGTATTCTGTGCCTTTTTTCTGTAGAGGACAATGTGCGTCAGTTATTTCACACTCCTCTTTCGTCTTCCCACAGTCACTCCTGAGGTGCGGCAGTGCACGAGCAGCGAGTTCACCTGCCGGAATGGGGAGTGCATACCTGCAGAGTACCGCTGCGACCGCAGGCCGGACTGTCGTGACATGTCTGATGAAGATGCCTGTGGTGAGACATTGTTTGATGAGGTTAAATGTGTTAAAGCTGCTAAGGCCTTTGTGACTTGCAACAGATCTGATTCTGACACCTCCTAGAACTATAAAATCTTCCTCCAAGGGATGGTCTTTTTATTTTTGGCCCTGATCTATAAAGGACATTTGTTAACACTCTCTTCCAGTAAATCAAAAGACTGAGGACCATTGGCGAACTCCCTTAGGCACAAATTTGGAAGTGCCAGGGGTTCTTCCTAACAGTGCTACCACTTTCTATATAGCAGCAATTTGATTAGTTCCTGATCAGAGCTGCTGTTACATAATTATGATATCATGAAGATACCCCTGGGGGCAACTGCAAGGGTGCACCATTTTGTAACAGAGAGGCCGCTTTTAGGGGAGCAAGCGGGCTAAAACTGCAAAATTACTTTTGCCTAGTATCCCAAAATCCTTGCCCTGGAGGTGTTTACTATGCTAAAGTCCTAATTTGCAGTTCATTGATAGAATGAAGTGTGCAGTTATAATACCAAAAATGCAAGTGGATTTGCTGTTGAGTTTTCAGTGGTATAGAGAAGGATCATAAAGCGAAGTGTGGATTTATGTGCCAGGATTAAAGGGCTGCATCACTACTCTGGGGGAGTTCTGTTGTTGGAAAGGTAGATAGAAGCAGCCGACAGACGTGACGTATATTTGGAGATTTGGGGACGTCAAAAGAAAGCCAGAGAGAAGAGCAGAATCTTGGGCAGCCTCTCATGCTTGGGAGACTCGGAGCATGGAAATGGAATTCAACATAGAGGGTGGAGAACTTGAGATACCATGGCCTTGCATCAGCGATAAATAGCCCAGAGTGGAGAGACTATGTCCATGAAGCAGGTAATTAGTTGACAGATGTTTAGTTCGGCTGAACATTTCTAGTACGTACTTGGGTTCTTTGGCTGGTCCGTTTGTGGGTTTAATATGGGAATGATTTGGGAGAATGCATTCTTTTGTGAGCCTGAATATTGAATAGCAGTATTGTTTCAAGTCAGTTTTGAGATTTAGGGAGTGGATGGAGAATTTGTTTTCTAAATCAACCTATCCACCTCTTTTGTTTGTTTGTTTTTTTGCTTTGCACCACAGAAGTGGTTGGCCAGTGCTCTAGCGATGAGTTCACCTGCAGGAGCGGTGAATGTATTCCAAAGGATGACCGCTGTGATTACAGACCGGACTGCAGGGATAATTCTGATGAAGAGGGATGTGGTGAGTTCCTCCAATTCAAATGCATCATTTGTCAGAACTTCTCCCTTCGAAGGTCCTTGTTACGTTCTTTTCCCTGCTGTTTTTCATATGCAAGACCAAAGGGGCCTTCGTGCATACTGGATTACTGTCCATCTGAACATTTATGGAAGGAGATGTTGCTTTGTTTTGTTGGATGATATACATGTGATAGTTGGAATGAATGCTTATAAGCCCCTCCCACAATCATCATTCACCCCTACTTAGAGAGAGCCAGGCTGTTGCCTATTAGGCATCTTAAGAGCATTTCAAGTTCAGTGTGTCTTTTCCAGAATATGTTGTTGGCTGCACCCAATCTCCATATTTAAACTGGCATGTGGTTGGCACCAAAAGAGGAGGACGCCAACATACATGGGCCATTCTACACTTTGGGCATTTTCCGTCATATGCTAAGCCTTAGTTTGCATCAGTGTGCCTCATGCTTCTTTGAATATGACCACAGTTGACTCCAAGAACATAGCTAGAAACTTCTAGAATTCTTCCACCCTAGGATTTGTTGTGAATAACGTTTTAGATACTGGTTGGTGCAGTTTGTGCTGCAGAATATCAGAATGCAGTTCACTTTCTAATTATCATAAATCAGACATTTATTACAAAACACCATTCAGCTTAATACAAACACATGTTTTAAAGAAGTGTGAAAGATCCCAATATGGCTTCCCTCATCCCAGCTCTGTTCCCCGGCCATATTGAGACTTAATGCATGATTGTACATTGACACGTAGTTCAGGAATTTGGGTAAATAAGAATGGAGAAGGTTGGATAAGGAAAAAGAATTAACTATTGTGTTGTATTTTGACATAGATTTCCATTTCATTTCAATTAATTCGTTTCCTTACAGTTTTCCCCACTACTCAACGGATAAGGACGCTACCTCCAGTACCCCCTACGAGGCCTCCTTATGTACCAACAACAACCCTTGTCCCAGCCACGACAACCAGGAGAGTACCAGCAACCACACCCCCAAGGAGGACAACCCCTAAGCCTCCCATAGATGTGGGTCCAAGGCAGTGCCTACGCGAAGAAGCCCGGTGCCCAAATGGCCAGTGCATACCCCGGGACTATCTGTGTGATGGAGAAAGGGACTGCAAGGATGGCAGCGACGAGTTGAACTGTGGTGAGTAGATAGAAGGTAGTTAAGCTGTCCTTTGGAAGGAATGAGGGGCATCGAGGTAACACATTCTCAGGCCAGGAAAATAAACTAATATGAAGCAATACTTAGAGGTGTATTTTGAGTTGCGGTGGAGGCAGAACAAATGATGGCTTGGGAGACATTTAGAAATGAATTATAACTGCAAAAAGACTAAGCCATGAAAGGCAAGGATAAAGGTTTAGTCCATTTGTGGTGTAATGAGATTAAAGAACAGTGAAAGGCTGATGAAGGGCTGCGAAAGGTGGAGGGGCATTAACAGGATATCTGTGGCAAGAGAAAGTAAGAGTATACAGGGGTATTATGGGCAGAAGGTAGTAGGCAGGAGTGGGAGGGTAATGTGAAGACTGGCATGGTAATAAACACAAGGATGCTGGGGACATTTGGAGGATGAAGAGGACTTGCTTGGTGATAGTGAAGGGATCAGAAGGACCTTCAAGAACTTTGACATCCGGTCTTAGAGGATGGGAGAAAACCACAAGAGAGCAGGGTAAATAAGGAAGACAAATACTGTAGAGGTTAAGGTGGAGAGGAAGAAAGGAAGATGCCAGAATAGAGTGAGGTGAAAGAGAACTGCTTGATAGAGGGATACAAGGCCAGGTAAGAGTAGGATGGAGAAAGTTGCTCCTAGGCTCGAGAGTGAACTGAGAAGTCTGCGTCTGGAAAGAATTAATTTCTAATTTAGTGTGGATGAGTAATTCAGTAAGTCAGTGTTGGCGGGCAGGGGGTAGAAATGGGGTGTTTATTAAGGAGCCAGGAGTAAGGCCTTCATGAAAGATTGGTATGAGTGCAATATGACAAGAAAGCACAGTGAAGAGGAAAGAGAAGACATGGTATTGTAATTGCATATATACAGAGCTTATTACCACTGACGAGGCGTCAAAGTTCTTTACACCGGACAGCACGCTGCTCCATGACCCAAGGTTGATGGTTAGTTTAGTGTTATTGGTTACTGTTTATTATTTTTTTAGATTAGTCTTGTGCACTCAAAGCAAACCATTCCATGAAGTCATTTCAGTAATTTATGGCAGACAAAAGCAGTAGCGGTTGGTCACAATCATTAGTGTCGGGCAGTGCTTGGAATGAAAAAATAGAAGTTCAGGTACTCTGTAACATAGTACCTGCTTGTTTTTGAGAGGTGCCAGTACTCTCCTATTAAAGGTATTGCATTTCTCTTGGGAAGTGCTGGTACTCTCCCTCTTAAAATAAAATAGTGCCGGTACTCCGTACTGGACAGTACCGGCCTGTTTAAAGCTCTGGTGTGGGGGATATGGGGTAGGGGGGAGGGCGAGTGAGCTCAAACACATGGTTGGTGGGATTAATACAGGAGTTAGAGCAGATTAGGTATTGTTAGGTTGCATAGGTATAACTTACAGCAGAGGGAGAAGATATTGTGATCTTGTAAATTAGTTGTTGGAAATTTGCTGAAATAGAGAATAGTCAAAGGTGCATGTGTCAGAGCAGGTTGTGCTCAGACTGAGGGGGCATGGAGATGATACTTGGGAAGGAGAGGGGCATTTGAAAAGAAAAAAAGAACAAGTGACAAGCCAACATTTTAATTAAAGGACAGTTTTTAGGTTTCGCCTAGCGGAAGCTGCGCTCTGCGCAGCTTTTCCGCGCAGGCGAAATCCTGTTGAGAAGAGTAGTGTGGCTTTTGTTCGGCCCTCGTCCTTGATTGGCTGGCTCCGTAAACGGAGCCTTGCCATTGGACGAGGGGCCTGTCCGTCAATGCCGGACCAGACACGGGGGCGTTCCCGACATTCTTTGGCTTTTGCCGACGTCACGGGACGCCGGGAACGCCCCCGTGTCTGGTCCTGGCATTGCCGGCACTCGAACGGGAAGGCGGCAATTAGCGGTGTTAAAAGTAGCAGCGCCCGAGAGCCGGCCGGCTCCGGGCGGAGGCTGCCAGCGGGAGCGGCAGGTAATTGGAATGATTCCGAGCACGGACTGCTCACACTTTTCCTCGTGGCCCGCCTCACGCATCCATTTACAGCTATCCGCGCCAGGGGCCGCACCCACTTTCCTGAAACGAGAGCTGCAACCGGTTTCGCAACACTGAGTCTTGCTGTTCCTGTGAGAGCCAGGGACTGCGCTGCACAGGCCCGCCGAGTACAGAACAGGGCATCGCGGAACGCATACAGGTAACGAGCGGCAGGAGCACCGTGCACCAGCCGCCGGGAAAACAAACAACGCCATCTTACTGCTTGGAAGTGTGCGAGGCGCCCCCCTCCGTTAAAATGGCGACGGCCGCGGGGGCGCAACTTGTGTTCCATGCCCAATGAGCTTTGTGAATGGGGTATCATCCCGGACAGAGGGAGGTTGTTTACTCCATGTGTAGTGTTTTGGATGTGTTTCTTCCTCACCGCAGCTTACCTAACACGACTTGGCTGTTGAAAAACAAACGACGCCATCTTACTGCTTGGAAGTGTGCGAGGCGCCCCCCTCCGTTAAAATGGCGACGGCCGCGGGGGCGCAACTTGTGTTCCATGCCCAATGAGCTTTGTGAAGAAAGACCCGAGCTTGTGGTTTGTCTGGCAACATTTCATCTCAAACGATGAAACTTAAAAGAACAGATCTACTTTCATAACCAAGCGAACGTGTTAATGTAATCTTCATTCATAGTAAAACCTACACGTGCTCGTACACAACACCCTGAAAAGCAAGACGCCGGTTGCATATTCATGTAGCGGCGGGGATCGCCCTTTTTACGCATCGGCAGAAAGGTCGTGGCAGAGGTCATCCTCCGAGGGTCATTGCGTAGAGGGGGCAGAGGGACCAGCGGGGGCTGCCGGCCGATCAATGGCTGTCACTCACCAGCAGATCTCTGCGGTAGGCAACCTCGGGCGCGCCTGCAACTGGGGCAGCGCCGGCCGAGGGAGCAAGTGGCACAACTGGTAAACGGAAGGGGGGCCCCAGGGGAAGTAATTATGAGACTCAGACAGACGCTGTGGGGAGGGGGTGGGGGGCTTCGGAGGATCCCGTGGCGAGGGCTCAGTGACACGCCTTGAGCACGGAGACTAAACCCCCAGTGCAAATAGATTTAACAAAACACAGAAAACAAAGAACAATGTGAGTTGAAACAAATAGACCTCCGTGGGGCAGGAATACTTTTTTATTACTAGTTCAATAAAGCTTAGCAAATAACCCAAGTTCAATTTTTAAAATATACATTGCAACAGAAGGTGGGCAATCTACATGTAGCTCGCCCATGTCACTAAATATAACTGAGGCACGCCCGATGCCCGCCCAAGGAATGGCCAATGGCCTGGTCCATGCAACATATTTTGTCTGTCCATGCTGATTAATCTATATACAGTGAATCTACATAATGTGACTATGGTGAGAACTTGTCAAGGATCAGAATCAACCTTGAGCATTCAACGAAAAAATCTTCAAGAAGGGAAGATGCGCTAGAGATGCCCGATGAGACAGATCTAGCAGATGTGGAGTGTGAACGTTCTATGACGTAAAAAAAACAAATGTGATGATGAGCAGGTCAAGTTTTTGCTTTACGTTGTTAGAAGGCAGAACAATGGGATACGCGGCGAGCCGGGTATTTTTAGGGACGTCACGCCGTTCGTGGCAGGTGACATGCGCCGAGATGTAATCTGCTGCAAGGGTTGGAGCCCTTTTGTGTTTATTTAGCAATGCGCAGCGATGACGTCATTGTTACACGCGTCACTATATCTGAGGTGACCTAGGGAATACGAGCACTTGTACAGGACTCGGTGTACTGTTGTGTCATTAGAGGACACCGTGTACCTTTAAGTACGGTTATTACTTTGACAAATAAATAGAATAAGTGCTGGGGCCCAACGCATTTTTTTAGTAGTCTGCTGCTGGTGCCGAGGACTGAAAAGATTGCCAACTTGTTTTTTTTCACACCACCTTCCACCTGGCCCCTCGCTTTTGATGGTGTATAATGCCAGGTTAGCCTCTTCCAGGTCTCCGTCTACCAGCTAAAAGTTAAAATAGAGCCCTTTCCTTATCGGGTGACAAATTAATTAAACAAAAAAAAGATTACATATTTTTACACTGGTGTAATACTAGAAGCAGACAGCGATGCAGCAGCATCAGTGGAAACCCTCTAATACTCTTTATCGCATCTTACGCCCACTAATAAGGGCCATGTTCCCAAGAAAACTATTACTGGCTGTTTGACTCGTTGAAAAGACTGAAGGGTCACATCACAGGTCTGAAAAGATTAAACCAGCTTTGTTCCTACCCATTGACTTGATGAGTCTCACTTCTTGCCTAGTGCTACTTTTAGCTGACTTGGGTATCCATGGAAATACAACTTGTATAGGCAACTTCAAGATTGTTTTCGTGCCTCTGTTGCCTGCTTGTGACCCTGTTGCTTGCTTGGGACCCTGTTGCTTGCTTGTGACCCTGTTGCTTGCTTGTGACCCTGTTTTCGTGCCTCTGTTGCCTGCGGGGGGGCTCGCAGCGAGCCCACAGTGTGTGGGGTGGGGCTCGCAGTGTGTGGGGGGCTCTGTGTGGGTGTGTGTGTGGGGGGGCTCTGTGTGGGTGTGTGTGGGGGGCTTTGTGTGGCTGTGTGTGGGGGGGCTCTGTGTGGGTGTGTGTGTGTGGGGGGGGGTTTGTGTGTGTTGGGGGGGCTCTCTGTGGGTGTTGGTGTGTGTCATTTGCAAGAGATAAAGCTAGTGGCATTGTAAATGACAATGCCATTTATTTATGTTAAAAAAAAACATAAATAAAAATAATGTCAAGAGCAATGCCAATCGCTCTAACTTTAACAAAGGCGAAACCATTGCATTGTAAATGCTTGTTTAATGCTGAATTTAAGGAATGTAGTGAATATTTTTGAGATAGCATGCAGTATGAAGATGCAAAAATGTTGAAACATTTACTTGTTAAGATTGTGCTATATTGGAAATTGTAATAGATACTAGAAGCACTTCTACCGCATAAAATGTTATAAGCCAAGAGTATTTGCGACTCCCTGCAAATGGGGATTTTGTAATGCTACCGATTAATTCATCAGTCGCTTTCCAAAACTTAGTTGGGGTTCACAATCATTTGGGGACTAGACTAGTCTGGTTTGTAAATCCGCCTTCATATGTTGGGACCTACATTCTGAAGTCAAACTTTAAACAGTAAGATAACAGAACACATCATGTTAATTGAACAGACAAACAAAATGCAGGTAACCAAAGCAGGTAAATAAGAGCCGACTGTCGCAGGCTAATCTAATTCAGCAACAACAAGTAAAAAATATATCAACTTTGTCCGTGGGGCAGTCCAGAATAAGAGTCTGGTTTATATATGTGCTTTGTACAGTGTGGTCTTCATATTTACAGTAACCATAACCACCATCTGCTCTGACATAGGGCAGCTTGCAAATGTATACTGCCAAGAGTGAGTGGTATAATAGTAAATAAGAGGGCATTTAATTGATATAACAAAGTGTGTAGACTAGAACAAGAGAAAGCGCTATTGGAGCAAGTCTTGGAATTTAAATTGAGGACGTAGAAGGGAGCTATTCCTATAGACAACAGTGTGGATTGAGAGGAGGTTGAAAAACAGACAGCTGAGATTGAGGCTATCTTGTGTGAGCTTTGCATGTTTGAGGGTCCCGAAAGCTTGCTTATGCGATGCTGATCTCACTGAATAAAGAGGCTCAGTGGGAAATCAAGTGTGGAGTAGATCTTTGAGTGTATAGTTTTGGGTGTAGATTCTAAAGAGGACATGCAAAGTAAGTCCCTTGGGCTTAGAACCGATAGTATCATTGATGTAGCAGCCTTTCATTAAAGGGCCTACTTTCCGAAATATGACATCTGATCTTATACTTACTCTCTAGAACATCGCTGCATTCTAAAGAGCCCTGACAATTGTTGTAAACTTGTATTGAGTTGAGGGAGTTCTGTTTCTCAGTGTTTTCCTAAAGTAACTCCTGGAATTCTTTCTGTAAAAGAGGATTCTTAGATTTTAAAAGCTTGCGAAATGTCTTGATTGAGAGGATTGTATCAGTTTGGCCATCCTTCTTTTCCTAGTTGCAATAATTATTTACCCTTGCTGCACAGCAGGAGTATGTAGGCTGCCCTAATAATGTCACTCCCCTTTCCAGGTACGCCATCTCCATGTGAACCTAATGAATTTAAATGCCAGAATGGGCGGTGTGCTTTAAAGATCTGGCGGTGCGATGGAGACGATGATTGTGGTGATCGGTCAGATGAGTACAACTGTCGTAAGTATACCTACGTGACACTTAGCTGAATGTTTGCATGAATGACGCCCTCTCTTATAATACCTGTTTCTCTCCTCAGCCATGGTCTGTTGCTGCTTTAATGCTTTTTTGATGCCAGTTTTCACACATGGATATGGTTCCATGCCAAGGGTTTCCTTCATAAATAAGTACTACTGTCTGCTCTCCTAGTAAAGGTATCTGTTGCCAAGTGGCCATGTTTCAGCTTTGAGACACTTTCACTAAACCCATTAGTATTGCACAAGTAATCTCCATCCCCACCCCGTGCCAATGTCCATCGCAAACACATCATCAACCTACTTTACTATGCAGATGACGCGCAACTCATACTCTCGCCTCTCGGGGACAAGACCCCAACTCATTGAACCATGTATTGCCTACATGGTTGAAGCTGCCAACTGGATGAAGTCCAGTTGTCTCGAGCTCAACACAGACAGAACAAACTTTGCAATCTTTGGCAAGAGCACCTCGCCTAGAGGCTCCACCAGGTGGCCAGTTGACCCTGGTCCCTCTCCCACCCACAGCACCCATGGCAGGAACCTCTGAATCCTCATTGACTGCAAACTGGACATGACCACACAAGTCTTCCTCGTCACCACATCCTGCTTCCATACATTGATTCTGAGGAAAATCTTCAAATGGCTGCCTAGCAACACCTCTTACACATCTTGTCACATGCAAGCTGGACTATGGCAACACCCTCTATACTGGATTCAGCACACAACTCACCAGAAGATTACAGATTATCCAGAACTCTGCAGCAAGACTCACCCTCAACTGCCCAAGTAGGTCTCACATCGCACCACTCCTCAGGGTGCTCCACTGGCTCCCGGTATACAAATGTGTGCAGTTCAAACTCCAACCTCCCACCTTCACAACCGAAGCCCTGCCTACCTGAACAGTTGCATCTCCTTCCACAAATCCCCCAGGCACCTCCTCTTTGCTGGATTCCTGCTTACAGAAACCGTTCCAGAGAGTAGGCCTTCTCCTACATCCCTCCCAAACGACCCACTGCACATCAGAGCCTCCTCTTGTAGATTTCAGCAAGAAGCTGAACACCTGGCTCTTCCATTAATCCAACCCCGCCTGTGGCGAGGCTAGTCGCACATCTGACCAGCACCAGGATTATTATTATTATTATTATTAATGAGCATTTATTGAGCACATGGCTACCCTTAGGCATCACAGCGCTAGCGGCAGAACAGGTGAAAGTAGACGGCTAGCAATTACTCTTAGGAATAGCCAGGTTTTTAGACCCTTCCGGAGGTAGGGTGGGACGTTTCTAAACGTAGTTTGAGAGGGAGGGTAGTCCACAATCTGGATATGTTTTAGGAAAAGGACAACCTATTGATTTTTGGGATGCTGGCTAGATTTAAATTCTCTGAGCGGAGAGACTTCTTAGGAAGGTACGCTGTAATCAGAGACTGGTTGATGCGAGGGCCTGTGCCCATAAGGGTCTTGTGAGCAGTACATAAGGCCTTGAAGGAAATCCTCTCCTCAATTGGCAACAAGTGTAAGGTTTTCAGGCTGGGCCTGGCTGACTGCATTCTACAAGAGCCAGTCAGAAGTTGTGCGGCACATTCTGTGCCACCTGAAACTTCCTTAGTGTAGATTTTGGAGCTTACAGGTACAGTGAGTTACAATAGTCCAGGCACAAAAGAATCGGGGCCTAGACGACGACTCTTTACCTCCATGGGCTGGAGGGGGAAGACTTTCCGCAGCATTCCGAGGATGCCGTGCCAGACCCCTGACACTGCCACTGCTTGCTGGTCAAATTTGAGAGATTTATCCAGCCACACGCCGGATACTCTTAGACTCTAAAAAAAATTCTCATAACATAACCTGTTTAATGTGATTGAAACTATTTTTTCCTGGTCTTCTTCATTTTGTACGTTGTACTATTATTTATTACTGTGTGTTTATTTTGCAGTTTTGTAAAGTGACGTCTGGTATTTTTTAATGTTATTGATCAATTTTAAGAGGTGGAAATGACCAGACATACCTTATGTTTTTCAGCTACCAAGGGCCCACGTGATACATGTGCCCCAGACCAGTTTATCTGCGTTTCTTCACGCACCTGCATTCCTGCCAGCTACCAGTGTGACGACGAGGCAGACTGCGAAGACCGCTCTGATGAATTTGGCTGCCGTAAGTTATCACTGAAAATGATTCCTAAAGTTGGATCTCTTTGTCTTTGTGAAAAGGGACCATTTTTGAGTTCAAATCTCTGCCTATGGCCAGCAGGGCTAGTTCTTTGTGACTGCTTCTTCGCATGTCTGAAACCAGATATGGTTTTCTGTTACTGTTTGGGGTCGGTATGCAGCTGCCCTGATTCTACAAGTTACATTTTGGCCTAATGTACCAGTCATGGGTCTTGTACTGAAGGCCCAGATTGACATACTAGAATTGAGGTTCAGCATGCCTCTACGTATGTGTACCGTTCCTCTATTCACCAGCCCTGAGCTCCTCTTCTACAATGTTTTATTCCTGTTCTCTTCTGTTCCATTGCCCTATCAACTATTCTCTACCACTAGATAGTGTTTGCCTTGGCCCTACCTTAGCTATGCTCTCTATTTCTTAAATAATGACTCACTGTCCATCATGCCCTCCAGTTTGATGAGGTCAAAGGAGAGCTGGGACACAAGTGTCATGGTTGTTTCCTCTGTCAGTCTCTATCCAGTTCCCATCTGTCTACATGCTCCAGTCTTCCATGTAGACTTGTTGCTCAGGTGGCGATACAGCCTCAAGGCATGATGCATTGAACTGACCTGTGTGTAGACACTCAGGTTCACGTTGCAGTGACCCTTTTCACTCTGTGATCATTAGTTTGTACTTCATGTCAAAACAGCAAACTGTGAACCATCTAATGTTCAATTCTGCTTGTGCGTCAAAGCAGTACAAATCAAATGCTCCCTTTAGTGAAAGGAAACTGTTGAGTCTCTGGTATGACCTGCGTATCTTACAGCACAGTAATAATAATATAATGAATCCACATATAGCCATGTGAGTCAGAGACTCACCACTGAGCATTTAAGCAGATCACCTTGCCCCATTTTAAGTAGTCTAAGTAAAACTTCCAAAGTTTAAATATTCAATTAACCTAGTCAATGATACAGTGTCTCTAAAAATGGTCCATACTTTGTTTCCTCCCTGTATACAATACCTCTGAATTCTTCTTTCTGCTAGTTTAGAACTCTAATTCCATGTACATCTATAAACTCTGTCCATATTATGGTGCAGCCACATAACTGATTCCATCTATCTCACTGTTGCAGTATCCATATAAACCTTCTTTTGCCTTAATCTCACTCTAAAATTATTACTAACACCTCTTGCCACCATCCCTACAGGCTTCCAAGAATGATCATAATCTCCTATCTCTGCTTTTTGTATACAATCTCCCCTAGAGCATTGCTTCAAGTATGAGGAAATACAACTCACTTCCTCCCCCTTTGTCCATAGGTCCCTGTTTTCCCACAGCAGTCTCTCATTGCCCCTTCTAGTAGGTCTCATTTTGCCTCCACTCACGTCCCACTTTTTAATGCAACAATCTTTCACTGTGACCTCAAAATCCACTTCTCATGATGAGATCTTATTCTTTACCCTTAGAACCACCTTTTCTATCCATGCGGCCACTGTGGCTTCTTCATACATACCATCGCATGCCCCGGCGGTGAACTTGCATGAGTTGGAATAGTCTTTCCTTTACGACTCTTTTGAAACAGCGAGGCTGATGCTTGCTTTTTTCCAGCATAGTTTTTGACAAAAACTATCCAAGATGCCTCAGAAGTTTCCATCCCTTGTGACAGCGCTGTCATGAAAAACTATCATAGCAGGTAAACAAAATCCCTATTCTGATGAGATAATGCCATACCATCAGTAATACGTGTCCCTAAAGAGACATGATTGATCGCTGAATTATCTGCTTCATGTTTTTTAGAAAGTGATACACGTGGTCACAGATCATCAGTTTCTCATTCTTCCCAAACTCTCTCCTATATAGGATACTAGTTTATCTATTTTAATAAACTAATTTGGTCTTCTAAACTCATTTTATTCTCTCCTATGTACAGCTTTTAATTAGTAAGGTAGCTTATTTTCACCGTATTTTGTTTTACTCCTTCCTCAAATGCAAGCCTTTTTGTTTTCTGAAAACATAAGTTTCATTCCCAAATACTAGTTTTTCATTTTAGTAAATTATATTTAACACTGCCGTCATGTCACTGAAAACGAGATAGATGTCCAGATCTAGTCTCTCATTCTGTCCACAAAATCAAATGCCCTAGTAGTCTCACAAGTTCCACTACCTCTCATTTCCCAATACCCTTTCTTTTCCCTCATGCCCATCAACAACCTACCCAGCAAAGTCAGGAAATACTTGTTCAGAAACCTCCCAGAGCCTTGCCGTGACACACTCATCTGTCAAATAACTCATTTCCTTCCTACAAAACTGCAGCGTTCACACCATGATGAGCACCAACAACAAAAACCTCACCTAAGCAACAAATATTAATGTATCTTGAAAATAAAATAACCATGTTGAAAACCCTCACAGCCTTGGTTTTCCCCAGACTTTATCTCAAAAAGACGTGTGATCCACAAGACTGAAATGAGTAAAGCCTCTTTAAATCACCCATCCTCTGAACTATGCTCCTATTACTGAGGAAGGAATTCATGAAAATCCAGTTACCTTCACTTTTACCTACAGCAGTTATCAAACCCACCCAGATCACTTATCCAATTTATTGTGGCTAACATTACCGCGTCTGAGATAACCTCTGCTCCCAAAACCCCCCTGATATTTTCATTACCTGTTTCGAAAAGAAAACCTTCATTCATGCTGGTGCTGCTTCATGCAACAGCCCTTCAGATTGTTTGTACCAAAGTCAGCACCCACATGTGATCATTTCATTCCCATCTACCTAGAAACCTTATCTACAGTCGTAACAAAATTAACTTGGCACTGTGTATGACTCCGCCTTTTTGGTGATAGTGCTCATGGGCATCGACTCCATTGTGAGATTGTTTTTTTCAGCCATTGGGTTCAGATGTCAATTGATGCACTTCAGTACCGTTTCTCTGGTTCCCTTCGATGCGCAATTCACTACCCTCGACAGTATTGTTTCTCGATTGTGTTTCTCATTCTCCGCGTATCGTTTGAACCAAAAATCTTCAATCGGAAAACTCATGGAGGGCAATTAGGCCTACCAGCGCCGGGCTCTCTAGCACTCAAAGTAACATTCAAGCTTTTTTTAAAAATGTTTATTAGCTTTTCAATAAATATGGTAAGTTACATGAAAATACAACTCAAAGAGCAATGTAAACAAACACCTCACCCACCCCACTGGCATATCAGATGACAATACATTGTTTATGTAGTGAATCCTGAGCGTCACAACCCCACATGAGTGGTACAGCATAAGACAAGTATAGGATGGAGTCCCAATTCCTTTTGGACGCAAGGCCTCGGGTAGCTCTTTGGCATAGATCCTCAGCTGATCTCTACAGTAAAGTAGATCGCCAATCCATTTTTTAACAGTAGGTGTTTTTTTTCCCCCCCAGCACTGCGCTACAGCCCTTTTAGCTAACAGGGCTGCAAGGTTTTAGACTTTTCACACACCCTAAGAGACAGATCTCCGGAGCACAGCGCACTGGTTCCAGCACATTATCAGTGAGCACATTTACCACTCTGTACCAAAATGCAAATACACCTGCACACATCCTTGCCCGATGAACAAATTGCCATCTGTCTGCCCACATCTCATGCAGCTAGCAGTCTCACACAGGCCATACCTACAAAGTTGCAGTGGGGCATAATATAACTGGTGCAAATACCTAAAGTGGAATATGCAAAGATTAGAATTCGCCGTGAGGTGACCCGTGAGCTCACAGCAGGACTTCCATTGTTCAAGTGTTAATGTGTACCCCAGCGCAATATTTCATCTAACATACGAGGGGTGTTCTCCTGCTCTTGCAGGGAGGCGTTATATAGCTTGGTGATCAGACCCTTTCTCTCTTTCCCTGACCGCACCGCCTTCAGGATTTTAGGTTCCTTTGGGTAGTTCGGGTAAATGGCTCTAACTGCCTGCCTAACTCTGATATATACGAAACCCAGCATAAAAACACTGCTCCAGCCTCCCTGTACATCCTGTAACGAACAAAACTGACCTATTTATAAAGGTCCCCCATCTGGGTGATTCCGACAGCCGCCAACTTACACAGTGAGGATGCGCAGACAGTGGCAGCGACGGGGCATATAGATAGGGAAGTTGTGTTCTTTTGGCTAGAGTCCTCCAGGCCTATGCAGTGCATTGCACCGGGTTAATTTCAGTCCTGGGGCCTCCCACACCTCCCGAAAGAGTTGCCGCGGACAGCGGCAATGGGAGAACAGCATGTGATTCTATAGCAATGTGAGGCAGAAATCGCTGTGGAAAGTACCAATAATGCGCAAACTGCAACTGCGTACATAGATAGTATAATTGTATGTCAGGAGCCTCAAAGCCTCCGCGGTTGAATGGCTGCACCAAAGTATCCTAGCTGCATCTGGTCTTCTTACAGCCCCACACAAATGTAAGTAATGCAGACTGAAGTGTCTTGAATAACACAATATTCACCTTAATAGGGATATTTACAAAGAGATAAAGCAACATGGGCAAAAAAGTAATTTTTGTAACCGCTATTCAATCAGCAAGCGAAAGAGGTAAGCGCGCCCATCGCTCCACCTGCTCAGTAATTCGCATGATAGCTCTACCATAGTTTTCAGAGATGACCCAATCAGGAACTCTGTGTAACCATATCCCCAGATACTTCACCGGATCCTGAGTCCATGTCAGCGGGAAGACTAGTGCTACTTCCTTCATGCCACCTGTTAGTGGGAACACCATTGACTTTGCCCAAATCATCCCTAAGCCAGAGTATCTTTCAAATTTGACGTACTCCCGGAGCAGTTCCAATTAAAAAAATAAAAATAAACTGGTAGGCTCGCGAACATACAGGAGCATGTCATCGGCATACGGCGAGACCACCAGTGGTCGCTGCTAAAAGCGCAATGCCCCGCCGCATGCCGCTGGCGCAATTACACGCCACAGGCTCCAGTGCCAATGCGAAAAGCATCGGTGACAGGGAGCACCCCTGACGCTGCCTCTTTGCTATAGGAAAGGCCAATGACACCCTCCCATTAACACGCACTCCAGCTACGGGATCGATATACAGCACCTTAATCCACTAGTGAAACTGTGGATGGCCCACCCTAGTTGAAACAGTGCACATATAGTCCCGCTGAAGGGAATCAAACGCCTTTGCAGCGTCGAGGAGCACAGCCACGGCTTGGAAGTCGGGGTCAAAATAATGTAGAGTAGAGAACACTGTACGTAAGTTGTGTGCCGTAGACCTGACAGTCACAAAACCAGACTGGTCCAGAAGGACCAGGAGAGGAACTAGCGGCTGAAGCCTGTTGGTTATAATTTTTGCCATTATCTTGGCATCTATAATATTAATTGAAAGATGCCTATTGGAATTGCCCCCATTGGCAGTCTTGCCAGGCTACAAAAGTGTCACCAAAAGGGCTTCTTTGAAGGTGGGTGGTAGTTTCCCCTCTTCATACGCCTCCACATACATCTTAAGAAGCCTAAGAGCAAGATCTTCTATATAAGCCTTATAAAACTTGCTGGGGAGCCCGTCCAGTCCCGCAGCTTTACATGTGCGAAGTGACATAATGGCCAGTTAAACGTCCTCAATATCAAATGGCTGTGTAAGATATTCCCCTTGCCCCTGGGAGAGCCACCTCAGTGCAACATCATCCAGATAGGAGTGTAAATCCGCTGTCGGCACTGTGCCTCTAGCTGCATAGAATTTGGTGTAGAAGCTGAGGACTATCTCACTAATCTCGGGAGATGTGTAGTGTGCAGCCCCATCGTCATCCAATAACTCAGTGATACATTCCTGACTGCGTGGCGCTGGCAATTTCTGAGCCAGAGCAGGGCCCAGGCGACCCCCTCCCCATAATAGCGAGCTGTACTGCATCTGAATTTGTGTATGAGCTCTTGGTCGACCGTATCATTATGCTCTGTAACATGGTCCCTTATTGCAGCTAACGTTGCTGGAGAAGGGTTATTCTCATACTCACGCTCAAGAGAGTCAGCTGCTAATTTATGTATCCTACGTCTGAGGTCCCGCAACACTCCTGCCTGTGCCCTTATTCAAGTTTCCCTAATAGTCACCTTAAATGCCTCAAACAGCACTCCGGCACTTCCAACAGAGCCATCATTCTCCCGAAAATAATAACAAATTGCCTCCCCAATAGTCTGTTTAAAAACTGGATCGGTGAGTGAGGCCTGCTGTAGACGCCATACAAAGAGTGGCCTCTCACATGTAGGCACCTGCAGCTCAAGAACCACCGGGGAGTGGTCCGAGAGTGTCAAATCATGTGACTGACCCTCACCACCCAAGTACAGACAACCTCGGTAACGAGACAGAAATCTATGCTGGACTACGTTCCATGTAAAGAGGAGATAAAGGTGCTTTCCTTCACCCCAGGGTGACTAAGTCGCCAGACGTCATGCAGATTACCTGCATCCAAGATCCCACAGCAACGCCTCAGAAGCCTGCTTAAGCCTCACTGCACCGCTACTCACTCGATCCAGGACCACATCCAGACACACATTAAAGTCGCCTCCTCAGAGTGTCTCAACCAGAGGAAACCGGCTGCTTTGTAAAGCGCTCTGATATCTGCAAAGATCTTGTTCGCGCTATATAAAACTTTCAAAATAAATAAACAAAATAAAATAAACCCGGAGATACGACGCCATACATCTGCAAAAAAGGAAGGATCGTCAAAATTCAGCCCATACACATTGACCAGTTAACACTTATACCACCCAATTGACCATATACCATTACCACTTTCCCATGCACGTCCGTTTCGGCCTGAATAAGAGTAAATGGGACCCCCTTTTTAACAAGGATCATTACCCCCCGTGAGTATGAAGAGTAGGAGGAAGCAATTCTAACCCCTTCCCAGCATGCACCCACTGTTTGTTCCGAGGTCTTGGTGAGGTGCGTCTCTTGGAGAAAGGCCACTTGCACGTACAACCTTTCTAAATAGGCTATTACTGATCGGATTTTCTTGGGGGTTTTAAGTCCCTGCACATTGCAGGTCAGTAACTTCACTCTACCACTCATTCAGTTCATGCACTGGAGACTTAAGACAAAGACAATAGAATCCAACGCATGTGTCCATAATTACATGATACAACTTAGCTTCAGATTCACAATACAAAAGTAATGCCGGTGCACCCTCCCCCTCCCCAGTAACAATCCCCCCCCCCCCCCAACCTCCACCCACTTCAGCATCCCCAATTCGCCAAAGCCATCCCTTCATAACTGAACCCTTCTCCAACAAAGACCAAAAGAGAAATTTGCTTGTGGGGTATACCCAATTCGGGGGGGGGCATCGGAACGCTACTAACCTCCCATCGAGTAGGAGGTTGCTGAGCAGGTCTATTAACTGTGCCTACATTATTACACCCCGCCGTATCAGCGCTTATCCTGGCATGTGCCACTGTAATTAGGGAATACCTTAGGACCAGTCTGCAGATGAGCTAAACATAACCTCAAATATCAACAAGAGAGAGAGGGAATCTAAGGAGCACTCTTGGTCTCCCAGTTCAAACTTGATTAATTAGAAAGCCCTCACTCACCAACCTAGTTGGTGACATGTTTCATCATCGGGCCCCACCAGGAAGGCCGAGTGCCTCCCCGGTGTGCTTCAACGCAAGAATTACTGCGGAGCAGGTTAGTGTCTGAGTGACAAGTGAAAGCGATTGTGCAGTGGTTTAAAAATGTCCAGATTGTGTCCAAAAATAATTTTATTCGTTGGCCAACCAGACACGAGTAAAAATAAAGTGAGAGATGTATGAGCTGGATAGATTGATCAGCTATCTCAGTGTGCATGGTCAACACGTTTCTGCCTATATCATGCTAATGGCTAGGCATTTTTCAGGACCAAAGTGTGAATCTCAGCGGTATGAGCGCCCTAGGCCCACCCTAACCATGAGGTCCAAAGTGTGAAAAGAATCAAAATGTATAGTAACCTGCTGTTACTGAGGAATCCTTCCTATTTGGAGGTACCAAAATATATATATGTGGTGTAACAATGAATCACACTATGGGTCTCGGAAGGGGGGGTGGTGGCTAATAGGCACACCGCCGGCAAAGCCAAGCACCCGCTCTGTACCTGTTGCATCCCTTAATAACTGGACCCTGTCTTCAACATAACATGACAAGAATGAGTGCATTATACGACCATGAATAAAATGGAGATAGTGTGCCACATCAAAGAACCAATCCACCCCCCTACTGCTCCTTCCCGTGCACTGCTGGATTCTCGCCGCCTTCGCTTCAACTGTTTAGCGTGCTCTAGGGCTGCCTTGGGATTAGAAATGTTTTTAGTCTCCATCAGGGGCCTATCCGCAAATGAGTGTGATACAACATTGAATAAGCAACCCCCTCAGCTTGCAGTAATTTTTTCACAGCCCCAAATTCCCTTCTAGCTGCCTGCACAGCCACTGTGAAATCAGGGAGAAGGCCAGTGCGTTGCCCAGATGCATAATGTCGCCTTTGTCCCTGGCCATACGCATTATAGTGTCATGATCCCTGTAGTTTAATAGTCTCGCTATTATTGGGCGAGGAGTGGCTCCCGGGATAGGTTGTGCTGCAAGAGAGCGGTTGGCCCGCTCAATAATAAACATGTTAGACAGTTGCTCAGTGCCAAAAATTTCTTTGATTAGGTTTTCTACGAAGGTCTCCATCTTTCCCACATTGGTGGATTCCGGCATCCCCGTAATTCTGATGGTATTGCGCCAGGACCGCAATTCTAGGTCCTCATTCTTGGCCTGAATGAGGGCCAGCACCTTCTCCATGTTGAGCGTCTTACCAGTGACTTCTCCCAGGCCATCTTCCAACACAGACATCCACTGTTCAAACTCTCCCATACGGGTGTTTTGTTTTTCTAGCTGTGAATACATTTGATTGACTGCCGCCATCGTGCCCTCAGTGGATTGAAGGCTGCGCTGCATTGCCAGGAGCGTGGTCTCGAGTGTGGGAGTGGTGTCACTTTGGGCATCCGTCTCTGAGTCTGAGGCCGCTTTCTGAGATGTTTTCACAGGCTTAAGTGCCTCGAAAGTGAGGCAAGGCTGGGATTTATCAGTTCTCCCCATGACAGCTCCTGCCCGGCGCGCTTCAGACCCCGTTGATAAACGAGCACCCCAGGCACTAAGAAGCACATACACTGCAGTCCCACACCAGCTCTGAGGCATATGAAGAAAAAATAACCAGGAGTGGAGCCACCAGCACTCCAAGCCGAGGGAAGCCACTCAAACAAGCGCAACCAGAAGGGGGCAGGAACAGCATAGACTAGGATTACTCATAGGCCCAAAGTAGAGCAAAGCCCAAGCCACATGGAACCCGCAGCACCCTCCACACAGGGCTCCGCCGTGCAGGCGAAGGGTTGCAGGGAGACGTCAAGCACACACCCTCACAGTTTATCAAAATGTAGTACCAGGACAAATAGTTTTTTTTTGTTTTTGAAAATCTGTTTATTAGCATAGTAGTTAAAGCAGTTACATAAATTTCCAAGTCCCGGAAAGCAGAGTAAAACATGTATGTGCCTGCTTAAAACATATATTTGCATTATCATTTTGATTTTACATTTTGTGGCGATCGTAACTGTCACATATATTTGCATTACCATTTTGATTTTACATTTTGTGGCGATCGTAACTGTCGCAACGAAACAAACCCCGGCATGTTCAAACCCTCCCACCACCCTCGATCAACCCACCCGACACTCTCCTGACAGGTATCTAATTGAATAAATTGGATGAACATTCATCTGGGTCACTCCAGGTATTATAACATGTAACTTCTTCTCACTGTACACATAGACGGTGCGAGGCCACAGGGCAGCATGTGGGCGCTCCCCCTCCCATAGTTATGCATCCCAGCCAGGAACAGTGCATGCTCGTCCGGCTCCGGACATATTTATTCCACATTCGGTGTGTCACTGGTATCCCCCTCATCTCCATCGTCTCCAGTCTCAAACGCTCCCAGAGTGACAAACCAGTCCAACGAGATCGGTTTTTTCCGAAGACCTCTGTATTCTTCGCGCTGCAGTGCTTCTCCCTCTGCCTTACCCCAGCGCACTACTTCCGCCTTCCATAAGTCAGGGTTGGGTGGCTTGGGTGACTTCCACCTCATCGTGATTGCTCGCTTCGCTAATAATAGGGCCAGGTCTGCAAAGCGCGACGCCACTGTCCTATTGCGTTGGGAGGGCCCCAGCCCCAATAGAGTGCCTTCTAGTGTAGGGGATCGGGACAGAGCCCCTGCGCTCTCAAGCGATGCATGGACCGTGGTCCAATAGTATCCTAGCTTGGGGCATTGCCACAGCATGTGCATCAGTGATGCGTCTTCGGTGTCGCAGCGGGGGCAATTGCTTTTCGCATCGGGGAACATCGTATGTATGCGGTGCGGGGTCAGGTAGGCTCTATGCAGCAGCATTAATTGAATGAATTTGAACTTGGGGTTCCTAGCCACCTTCTTGGGAAATTGCAGGACTCGGTCCCATTCTTTGTCCCTCAGAGGCCTACCAATATCCTCCTCCCATGTCTCCCTAAGCTGCGAGAGAGAGAACGCTCTCCCTTCTCGGATGCCAGCAGTAAGCCATCTCGTCAGGTGTGCACCCGATCCCATTAGGTAGTGCATCTTGGTGAGAGGGTTTGTGTCAGGTTCCTGGCCCTCAGGTGACCATTTGTGTGTGATATAATTACGGAGACCAGCGTGCAGCAGGAATGAGCCCCCAGGTACGCCCTGTGTGATTCTGAAGTCTTCAAAGGACAACAAGTGTCCTTCCGCAAACAGGTCGCCCACATGCGTTACTCCTTCTCCATGCCAGGTAGCTAGCGAGGTCGTCGTGAGAGTCCCTGTGCCCAATGGGATGCCCAAGAGAGGGATCGTGGGGGCATAAGATGACTTAGGGAAAGTGTATTTCAGTGCCTTCCTCCAATAAAGGATCGCCAATCTAAGAAGTGGTGGGGCATCTCTCGGCAAATCTGAGTTGGGCAGGAGCAGCGTGTGCAGTCTCCCCCTACCATGATCCTCTTCCGACATGTCGATCTCATGGAGATTGCGGCCAGCCACCCAGAAAGACAGCCATTGAAGCTGACACGCATAGTTGTAAGCTCTAAAGTCTGGCAAGCCCATACCACCAGCGTCGGAGGGGAGCTGTAACTTGGACAAACTTATACGTCTGCGGCCGTGTCCCCATACGAGCTCAGTGAGGAGAGTGTCAAGGGTCTTAAATGTCGCCGCCGGGATCAGGTACGGTAGGTTGGTGAAATGGTAGAGGAGACGGGGGAGCATCACCATCTTTGATATAGTTACTCTGCCGGGTATGGAAAGTGGCAGTGTCAACCAGAATTGTATCTGCGACTTCAGAGCTCTGATGGCCCTCCCAAGGTTACCGTCAATCATCAGTTCAGCTTCTCTATAGATTTGCATCCCCAGGTATCTAAAGGTGGTTTCCGCTATCTGGAACTCGTGTGGGGCGAAGGGCAGTGGAGTAGTCAGACCTGTGGCCGCAAATGTGAAGCCATAGGACTTGGATTCTCTTATGGTCAGACCAGAGATCGACCTAAAGTCCTCAAAGACCTGGGAAACCGGGCTCAGGTCTCCCCTCAAGTCTCGGAGATACAATATAATATCATCTGCGTAAGCAGACACAATATGTGTCGTCCCGTGTCTACGTATGCCATGGTGGGGAGCCATCGACCGAAGCCGACAGAGCATAGGTTCGAGGGCAAGGACAAAGAGGAGCGGGGATAGCGGACAGCCCTGCCTGGTGCCCCTCGCTATGGCTATAGGAGCCGATATATGGCCAGAGGTGCGCACTCTAGCCGTTGGGGCGGTATACAGCAATCTGACCCAGTCGAGGAATTCAGATGGTATCCCAAATCTGGACAGAGTGGCGAACATATAGTCCCATCTAAGGGAGTCAAACGCTTGTTTCAAGTCCAGAGATATGCAGCCCTCGGAGTGCACATCCCTTCCGTCTCCGAGCATTAGTTGGGCTAAGCGCCTAAAGTTCATGGCCGTGTTACGGCCCGGAATAAAACCACATTGATCCGGGTGGACCAGTTGCGGTACGTATTGCACGAGCCTTGCTGCCAGCACCTTGCTCAAAATCTTGGAGTCAGTATTGAGAAGGGATAATGGCCTATAGTCAGCCATCTGTAGCCCCTCTTTGGCAGGCTTCAATAGGGACGTGATCAATGCCTGCATTGAGGACTGTGGAAGGGACGTCGTCCGTAGGGCCTCTATATAAATAGCATGCAACCGCGGCACCAGAAGGTCTATGAATGTCGCATAAAAGTCAGCCGGTAGGCCATCTGTACCAGGGGATTTGCCCTTTGGAAGAGATCTTATCGCCTGCCTAATTTCGGCTATCGTAATGGTGCGCTTTAAATCTTTGGCCTGCCTCTCAGTGAGTTGAGGCAGAGTCAGGTCCCTCATGAAGTTCTCGAATGCATCCTCGGGTAGGGGCTGCGGGGGGCTGTAAAGTGTTGTGTAGTAGTCCCTAAACGCCGTGTTAATCCCGAGCTGGGTGTTAGTTGGGATGCCCGCCTGGTCCAGGATAGTCAGAATGGGATGGTGAATTGGGGAGTCACGTAGAAGACGAGCTAGAAGGGGACCAGCCCTATCCGCCAGTGTATGTTGCCTGTTCGTGTATTCTTTGTAGTCTAGGAGCCTCAGGTCTTCCAGCAGCTCCGCGTGCCTAATGTGAGCCTCCTGTAGTGGTGTGAAGGGTGCATTGGTGCCGGCTGCCTCATTTTCTAAGGGCGCAAGTGAGTTCTCCACTTCCTTCAGTTGAGCAATTACCTCTCGCTTCCTACCCATCCCAGTGGCCATTGCCGCCCCCCTCAGGCAAACTTTAAAAGCGTCCCACTCTACTAGCCGGGTGCTGGCTGTGTTGGCATTCGTGGAGAAGTAGGTAACTATAGCATCTGATAGGGAGGCCCGAAATACAGAGTCTTCAAGGAGATCTGGAGACAGTCTCCAAGTTGGGATGGGGGCCAGGCGCCTACCCCACTGCCAGATGAGTTCGACAGGGCTATGATCAGACAGGGTTTTCCCCATGTGTTGGGTCTGGATTATGGAATCCGCTAGGGAACGGGAGCAGAAAATGTGGTCGATTCTGGTGTGGAGCTGGTGGGGCGGGGAGAAAAAAGTATATTCCCTGTCTCGTGGATGTGCGCTGCGCCACACGTCTGCCAGGTCCCAGCCCCCAGACCATCTCTCAAGAGCCTCCGCCTGTTTCTTACTCTCAGCTGCCTGCAAAGGGGGATGTGACCTATCTAACGCAACATCAAGTACAGCATTAAAATCCCCACTAATCAACAAGTGGTGATCCGCCCAATCTGCAAGTACCCCATTTACTGTCATCAGGAACTCCGATTGATTTGAGTTCAGCGAGTACATACACCCAAATACAATAGCATCCCCGTCCAACAGCCCCCGCACAAATACATATCGTCCCTCATTATCTATTCTTTGCTCCAACATCTGGAAGGGAACAGAGCTGCGGAACCAGATCGCTGCCCCTCTTGAGAACGCAGAATAGGAGGTAGCAAAGAGCTGCCCCCTCCATTTCTTGCGCAGTTTCATGGTCTCAGCAGCATTCAAATGTGTCTCTTGTAGGCAAGCAATCTGTATCCCCCTGCGGTTAAGTTGGGCTAATATCCTATGGCGTTTCTGCACTGCCCCCATGCCACGCACGTTCCAAGTGCACATTTGGTATTTATTAAGCGGCCCCATTTCCATCTATGTGGTGCTGCCAGGTAAAACACCCGGGTACCCATGGTAGTTCAGTTCCATGTAAGGATGAGAGTGTCCTGTAACCCTGAATTCCCTGAACAGAAGGGTCCCCAGGCCAACGTGCCTGGGATCCAAACCAAGGCGCCCAACGGGGGCACAAGTCAGTTAAGGTTGTGTGCATTTCGGGGGTGACAGGCCACTGTCAATTGTCACTTGACGGCCTGTATCGGTTCAATAGCCCTCCATATCGTGGGCCCCTCCATGCAACCCACCACATACTATATAAGGAGGGGGGGGGAATAGTTATACGTTACCACCCGGAGGGGATCACACGTGCAGCAGCTTAGAACTCCTCCGCCATCTGGGCCGTGACCTTTGGAAAAAGTGGCAAGCTGTCAACCGATCCGGACACCTCGGTGGGGGTGTCAGTGGTGACTGTATGTCCATCTTCGATCGCTTCCGCGTCGTGTGCGGCTAGTGCCTCCTCTGTTAGCTGTTGACGCTGTGATGAGGACGGATGTCCGTCCACTCGGGTACTAGAAGGGTGCGGCTGCGCTGACGTACCATGTGAAGAGTGTTGTCCTGGGTCAGAAGCGTCACCCCGCTGATCCGGAGGGTTCCAGCGGTCTCCGCCGTGGCGATCTTCAAACGGGTCCTGTGAGGTCAGTGGCGTTAAAGTGACTTCCATCCATTCCTCTGCCTCTTCCGGTGAATCAAAGAAGTGGGATTTGTTGTCATGTATAATTTTGAGCCGTGCTGGGAACAGGAGTGCATATTTCATGTCTTTTTCCCTTAGTTTGCGTTTCACACCCATGAAGGTGGACCTGGCGCGCTGTACAGTAGGAGTGAAATCAGGATAGACTGAGATGTTCTTGTCTTCAAAACGTATTGGCGCCTTTTCCCTGGCCGCCCTTAGGACAGTGTCGCGATCTCTGTAATGAAGAAGGCGCGCGATCAGGGGACGAGGAGGCGCCCCGGGTTTTGGGGGGCGCGGTGGCATCCTATGTGCCCGCTCCACACTATATAGGGCAGTGAGGTCTTCCTGGCCCACTAACCGTCGCAGCCAGTCCTCCACAAACTGGGTAGGGTTCCTCCCCTCGCTTCTCTCCGGAATGCCTAGGATGCGGACGTTATTGCGGCGGGCCCGTCCTTCGGCATCGTCCACTCTATCCCACAGCTGTTTAAGCTGTTTCTCCACACCCTCCAACTTCGTGGAGTGTTGCGTCTGTTGTGGCACAAGGTCATTCAGTGTGATCTTCTGTTCCGCTACACGCTCTGCCAGCTTGTTATGGTCAGCCCTCAATAATGACAGGCCTGTCGCCATGCTGTCTATTCGTGTTTCCAGGGCTTCGCGCGTCGCGCGTATTTCATTGAGGATGAGGTCCAGCTTTGCGTCTTGGGATCCTCTTCCGGTCGGTGGGATGATGTCCACATTAGAGGAGGCCAGTGGGTCCTCAGAGCCCGTGGACTGCATGTCCGTTGCGGCTCCCCGGTCCTGAGTCCTGCCCCTGTGCTTGCCCATGGATCTCGTTAGCAGGGTGGCGCTGCACTGGGCACCTCCAAGTGCCGTTGCCTACTCTAGTGTCCAACAGAACGTAGTACCACGTTCACCGAGTGAACAGAATGCAGTGGTAAGGGAGGCAGAGATTATGCAGGCTCCATGCGCTCTGCGCTGTTGGTGGGGATTCTGTACGTCCAATGGTGGCCTAGCGGGCAGGTATGACCCCTGCGTCCAGAGTGCCAATGAAGAGGGACCGAGGGGCCCCGGGTAACATCAGTTGAGGCGCAGAACCCTAGCAGGAACACGACAGGCGGCCGTGCTGGAGTTATAAGGCCAGGCTTCAAGGCATGTGACGTGCTCCTGGACAGTGGGCCGGTGTCAGCAATCCGGGCTCTCGGGGTACGTTTGCCTCTCAGAAATGCGTCACTTCGATGTAGGATCTCACCTCTCATGCAAGGCGCCACAGTCCCAGTCCCGAGGGCAATGCACTGCTCGGATGTGCCTGTAAAATGGCACCGGCGAGAGGCACTGCGCCTCAGATCCGACGTGCTCAAGGGGGTCCGGGTAAAGTCTGGTTACTCCAGTATTGGAACTTTCATAGATTCCCATTGCTTGTATCATTCCCCGTCGTCGGAATGGGAGCCTCGGTAATAATATATATATATATATATACCTAGGTAAATACACCCTAATAGGTGTAAAAAAAAAGGTAAAAAATTAGGCCTAGGCCTCATTATCTTTTGCAGCCTATTGCTGTCATTATGTAAAAAGACCCAAAGTCCCCTTAGCAACCAATCAGATCAGCCTCACCCTGTAGAACCTTCCTGAGAAAGCTCAGAGCCTCAGATTTTCTACCGCTTCGTTGGTGACAGGGAGTCTCCTTAGAGCTCTGCTCTAACTTCAACTTGAGGTACTGTTTAAACAGTTTTCTTTAAGGATTTCTTTCAGCTTTGTCATGGCTGATAAGGAAAAGAAGAGCCTTTTCAGGTCTTGTGCCACTTGTGGCAAAAAGCGACTTTATACAGAGGATCAACATCAAGACTGTATTTACTGTCTATACCCAGACCATAAGGTCGATAAGTGTAGTATATGCAGGAGAATGTCTGTTAAAACCCTCCGTGATCGTGAAGGACGGCTGCTTCTGTGGCTCAGGAAGTTGGAAAGGAGGGAGGAAGTAGTGTCTGGTGATGAGGAAGATGCCAGATCAACATCTTCAAAGACTTCATTGAAGAGGGGCGGATCGTCTGTGGACACTTCAACTGAACCCCCCTTAAAGGCTGTGCGTGTGACCTCTGATAGGTCTGGCAAGCCAGGGCCTATCGAATCTCCTCACGTGAGTGTAAAGGAGAGGGAAAGGCAGGCACTGCAGGTGCAAAAGGCTAAACTGGATGAGAGCTCGGCTGGGCCTTCCCACCAGGTTAAAGTAGCCAAGTCCGTCAAAAAACCGACTGTAGAGGCTTCTACAGGGGTCAAGAAGGACTCTAAATCATCTGAGGTGATTTTGTCTCCTCAGTCGTCGACGAGCCATCCAGCGACGACGAGGACGACGACGAGAGCGTCGACGAGGACCTCGATGTCGATTCCGTCGACGAAGACTGGATCGACGACGGCGTCGTCGACGATGACCACGTCGACGGTGACCACCACGTCGACGAAGACCATCCCGTCGACGATGACTATTCCGTCGACGGTGGCAATCTCGATGACGACGATCCCGTCGACGAGGCCGGTGAGCCCGTCGACGACGACAGCTCCGTCGACGAGCCCGTCGACGATGGACCCGTCGACGATGACAGTTCCGTCGACGATCCCGTCGACGGTGAACCCGACGACGATGATGGTTCCGTCGACGATGCCGTCGACGGTGAAGGGACTCTCGTCGACGATGCCGTCGACGACGATTCAGAATATAGAAACGGTGGATTTGTTTTCAACGCCGTTGACGACAGGGGCGCCAGGGAACAACAGAAGGAGGAGGATAACCCCAGATATGACTTCTCCAAGGAAGGTACCATCATTACCTCCACCCCTTTTGTTGGATGAAGATGACTACTCAGAAGAGGAAAATGAGATGTATGGGGACGCTTACAGTCCATCACAATTGAATCTGAAATACCATGATTCGGATTTGGATGAGGAATATTATTATCAAAAGGAACAGCGGCCAGAGAGACAGGTTGCATACCAAGATACCCAACCACAGCAGGGCATGGTATCGATGCCTATAAGTCTTTTGACAGACTTGAGGGCTATGCTGGAGGAGTATAGGAGCAAGAAGGGGTCGCAACCTGTGGAAGGTCAAGCACAGGTTCAACCGCAGGTGGTGGCAGCGCAGTCAGTGCGGCCTGCACAGGAAGAACATGAGAGAGCATATCCTCCGCAAGTCCAAGTAGATACCTCGGATGAAGAGGAAACGGGGCAAAACCAAGATCAAGAGAGTGAATGGAACCAATATATTGCTCCGGATCCGGCTTCACCAGTGCCAGACCCGGTCGATTCGCCTCCGGCTGATGTAGGAGGTTTCTTCAGCCTGATGGAAAGAGCCACAGCGCGCTTTAAGTTAGCGATGCCGACAACATCTACAGATTGTTTTTTATACGATTTCAAAGAGGCATACCGTAAGGCCGTGCGCTCGATTCCCATTGTGGAGCACATATGGGAGGAAGGGAAGAAAGTGATGCAGACCCCAGCGACGGTCATTCCAACTCTTCCGCGCTTGGAGAAAAAATATAAAGCTCCAGATGACAGTCCCGCCTGTTTGATTGGACAACCTAGACCTGACTCGGTCATATCGCAGGCGGCACAGAAGAAATCGCGGAATCCTTCGGCCACCCTCACGACTCCGCCGGATAAGGAGGGTAGAAGGTTGGACAACGCTGGGAAGCGTTTTTCGTCGATGGCTAGCTTGCTGGTCAGAGCGGCGAACGCCTTGGCGATCCTAGCAAGGTACGACCGCCAGATGTGGAGTGATGTGGCACACTATGTGAATCTGCTAGCGGATGACCAGAAAGCGGAAGCACAGAAACTTCTGGAAGAGGGACAACGTTCCTCTTCGGAAATGATTGACTGCGCGATGGACATCGCCACCATCTCTTTCCGTGCCCTAGGCAGTGCAGCGGTTCTTCGGCGACAAGGATGGCTGAGAGCTACATACTTCCGGCCAGAGGTCCAGAATAGGATTTTGGATTTGCCCTTCGACGGGGACATGTTGTTTGGGAAACATGTCGACGATACCCTACAGGGTATAAAGAAGGACACAGAGACAGCAAGGGCTCTGGGGAACCTGCAATATAGAAAGACACCGTTCCGTGGAGCACGAGGAAGAGGTTTCTCTTCACCTAGAGGAGGTTATCAGCAACAGCGATATTCACAGCAGTCGCAGTCTTACAGGCCCCAGTACGGCAATCAATACTATCAGAGGCAGTCGCAATCCCAGTCTTTCTCTCGCCAGAACGCTCGTGGACGACAGGGGCGTCAGGGCAAGGACGCTGGCAAGCGTCAATAGCGGCCTCCCGACTCTGCCAACTGTTCCTCCGCTTCTGGGATCTCCAGTGGGCGGCAGGATATCACAACATCTGAGCAGCTGGGAAGAGATTACATCGGATCAGTGGGTATTAAATATCATCCGAAATGGGCATACTCTAGAATTCCAGGACTTTCCACCTACAAGAGCTCCCCACGCCGCTACTTCCAGCCATCTGAACCTTCTTCAAGAGGAAGCTCAACAAATGCTTCAAAAAGGGGCGATCCAGCGTGTTCCCCTATCACAAAGGGGAGAAGGTTTCTATTCCAGATTTTTTCTGATCCGAAAGACAAAACAAAAGTGGCGTCCTATCCTGGACTTGAGGGAGCTCAACACCTATCTCACGAAACTATCGTTTCGGATGATTTCACTCCAGGACATATTGCGCCTCTTGAACCCAGGCGACTACATGGCAACATTAGACCTGGAAGATGCCTATTTTCATATCCCGATCCATCCAGCTCACAGACGTTTCCTTCGCTTTACAGTAGGCAAGAGTCACTTCCAGTTCATGGTGCTCCCATTTGGATTAAAGTCCGCTCCTCGGATATTCACAAAGGTGCTGGCACCGGTAGCGGCATTTCTGAGAAGACAGTCGCTGGAAGTATTCCCGTACTTAGACGACTGGCTGCTGAAGGCCCCAAGCTTGCAAGAGGCATCGAAGGCAGTGGACAGGTGCTTGAACCTCTTTATTCATCTGGGTTTACAACTCAACAAGGAAAAGTCAGTTCTTCAGCCTGCAAGTACGGTGAAGTTCTTGGGAGCGATACTCAATACTCAGGAGTGCAAGGCCTTCCCATCGGAAGAGAGACAGATGAAACTCATATCGTCAGCCACCCGTTGCCAAAAGAGGAGTTGGATGACAGTCAGGATGTACAAATCTCTTCTAGGGTCGATTTCATCCTGTATTCAATTGATTCCGCATTGCAGACTGCGAATGCGCCCCCTGCAGGAGGGGCTGGACCTTCAGTGGAGACAAGTGGAAGGTTCGTTCGACGACAGGGTGGCGATAACCCAGCGGATGAAACGGTCGGTTTCATGGTGGATGGAAAGATCTCACCTCACTGTGGGACTCAGTTTCAAGGCTGCAAGGGCTCCTCAGGTCATTACCACGGACGCTTCTCTTCAAGGTTGGGGAGCGGTCATGCAAGACCTCCAGGTCAGTGGTCACTGGACTCAGGAAGAACGTCATCTACATATCAACGTTCTGGAGTTAAGAGCTATTCGACTGGCAATGTTGGCTTTCCTCCCAAGGATTACAGATTCAGCAATCCTGGTGCGGACGGACAACACCACCGCAATGCATTACGTCAACAAGCAGGGAGGCACAAGATCGCCACTGCTTTCACAGGAGGCCCAAATACTGTGGGAATGGGCGATAGCGCAGAACATCACACTCGTAGCAGAACACCTTCCAGGAGTATGCAACACGAAGGCGGATACGCTAAGCCGCCTGAGAGCAGTCTCGCACGAGTGGGAATTGGAGGACGCAGTGATCAAGGACATCTTCTCCCGTTGGGGGACCCCAGCGATCGACCTGTTTGCAACACCGGGGAACAAGAAATGCCGGTGTTACGCAAGCAGGGAACACCATCGAGGGTCACTGGGGAATGCCCTTTCGATGTCCTGGTCAGGCGCGTTTGTTTACGCCTTTCCGCCATTTCCCCTAATTCCTCGAGTCCTCAAGAAACTCAAGATGGACAGGTGCAGGATGATACTAATAGCGCCTGCCTGGGCTCGCCAGTTTTGGTACACGGAGTTGCTTCTCCTATCAGAGACACCACCCATTCATCTGCAACCCAAACTGACACTTCTGTCTATGTACAACGGCCAAGTTCTTCACCCGAACCCGAGCTCGCTTCAGTTGGCGGCTTGGCTCCTGAATACAGAGAGTTTAAGGATTTAAACATCCCGGAAGAATGCAGGACCATCTTGGCACAGGCACGAGCCCCTAGCACTAATAAGACATATAGAGCGAAATGGAAGAGGTTCCATTTGTGGTGTCAGAGGGAAAAAGTACATCCTTTCTCGTCAGCTCCGCATCAACTCTTACCATATATTCTTTCATTGGCACAAGCAGGTCTGGCTCATGCTTCTATCAAGGTCCACTTGGCAGCTATTTCCAGGTATAGGAGAACGAGATCGGGTCCCTCTCTATTATCAGCGAGAGTAATCAAACAATTCCTGAAAGGACTGTTTAGAGTTTTCCCGCCAGTTAGGCCCCCACCTCCGGTGTGGCACTTGAATGTGGTCCTGGCTCAGCTAATGAGACCGCCATTTGAGCCAGTGCATAAAGCGGACCTGAAGTTCCTATCATGGAAAGTGGCGCTTCTTTTGGCACTCACCTCTGCAAGGAGAGTAGGAGAGCTTCAGGCTTTAACCATCAAAGAACCCTTCTTACAGTTCAAGAATGATACAGTTATCCTGCGGATGAACCCCAAGTTCATTCCGAAGGTACCGACAGACTTTCATCTTAACGAGCCAGTGGTTTTGAAATCTTTTTTTCCTCGGCCTTCAACCCAGGCTGAGAGGACACTTCATTCTCTGGACGTTCAGAGATGTTTGAAATTTTATCTACAACGCACAGCTGGATTTCGAAAAACACCCCAACTGTTTGTGGCTTTCGGAGCCCCAAGGAAGGGATTTCCTTTGTCAAAACAAGGGATATCTAGATGGATAACTAGTGCGATCCGGTTCTGCCACCAGGCGGCAGGCAAACCTTTACAAGGACAGGTGAAGGCACATTCCACAAGGTCGGTCTCAGCATCAGCGGCACTGTTTGCTGGAGTATCCATAAAGGACATTTGCAGAGCAGCCACCTGGAGCAGTACGCACTCCTTCACGAGACATTACTGCCTGGAGGCGGCTGCAAAGGAGGATTCGGCGGTAGGACAGGCAGTCCTGAGAAATCTCTTCCAATAAGAGGTGAGCTTTCCTCTCTTCCCTCCTCCTGTTTTTTCAAACATTTCGTTTATTATACTTTGTTACTGCTTTATAGTTGTTATAATCTGTGAGGTCATTGGCTGATAATGATTCTATACTGTGCACGAAATGTTTGAGGTATGCTAACTGCTATCTACTCTGATACAAGCAATGGGAATCTATGAAAGTTCCAATACTGGAGTAAGAAACAAGTTACTTACCTGTAACTTTAGTTCTCCAGTATTGGTAACTTTCATAGATTCCCATGCGCCCACCCGCCTCCCCTGGGAAAGCTCACTTTAGGGCTAGGTGATTATGTGGCAAAGCAACGGCTACGAAAATCTGAGGCTCTGAGCTTTCTCAGGAAGGTTCTACAGGGTGAGGCTGATCTGATTGGTTGCTAAGGGGACTTTGGGTCTTTTTACATAATGACAGCAATAGGCTGCAAAAGATAATGAGGCCTAGGCCTAATTTTTTACCTTTTTTTTTACACCTATTAGGGTGTATTTACCTAGGTATATATATATATATATATTATTACCGAGGCTCCCATTCCGACGACGGGGAATGATACAAGCAATGGGAATCTATGAAAGTTACCAATACTGGAGAACTAAAGTTACAGGTAAGTAACTTGTTTCCTCCCTGTGCCAATGGCTGGTGTTTGACAGCGCCCCACTTGCAGCCCAGGACAGCGCTGCTGAGGGCAGGCGCCGTAGTGTGGTTGGTGAGCAGGCCAGCCGATCCGGGAAGATTCCCGTGTGCCTCACGGGCCCCACAGCAGGGCGGCCGGGCAGGGCTCAGTGCCAGTAAGCAGGCAGTAGGGCCACGGGCTTGCGAGGGTGTCTTTTCAAGCCCCGTTACCTCCACTGATGGCCGCAAGCACTTCCGTCCGGGGCCCCGATCGGACCACGCCGATGGTGTAGGGCGAGTCGGGCAGGCCACCTACTCGAGCCCGGGGCTTCGCTTCGTCCAGAAGGCCGCTGTGGGTTCCAGTGTCGCAGCGCTCGTGCGCTGCGGGTCGGATGGACAGACACCGCTCCGCTACTGTCAGTGCCCCCCCGGGGGTCTCCGGTAGCAAAATCAGGCGGGTTGCAATCTGGGGCAGCAGGATAATATGCGAGTGTTATGGGCTATGGACGGAGCTCAAGATCTACCCGTCCACCATCTCCGGCTCCAGGCCACGCCCCCCCAGGACAAATAGTTTAACCAGAGCTATGATGAGGACCAGCGCGGCACCATAAACACAGGGCCCAACAGCCAAAGTAGGCCGTGCATAGCAGTCCCCTCGCGTGCAAGTGTCTGTGGCCAGCAGCGGATTGAATATGGAGATGGCCAGTCCACTCAACAAGTAGCTACACTAAATCCCTTGTCACCTGAAGTAGGGAAAGGTCTAATGCCTCCTGCAACCACACTGCTGATGCCTTCCCCCAGCCTGCAGCTCCAGAGGACAAGTAGCAAGACGCGTCTCCCACCACAGCAACGAGAAGCCGGCCGCCATCTGAGAGCCGCTTTGCTGCTTGTGCAACCTGCACCCTGTCGTGGGCAGAGGCACCAGTAATCCTCCGCTTTCGCCGGCACCCCCACCGCTAGATATCCTCGGGGGTGGGGGGGGGGGTGGGTGGGGGGGGGGGGGTCACACCATCAGCCAGCACACCCCCAGGTGCCTGCAACAGCACGCAGGCCGCGACCCCCATCAAGGCTCACACTCGCCGCCCCAGCTACCGCAGCCAGCACCGTGAGCGTCGCTATCCCCACGGGCACTCCAGACTCCAGCGCCGGGGCCAGGAAATGCCAGGTAGGCCGCTGCACCTCACACCGCTCCATCAGAGGCACAGTATTCGCACCACACCAGTGCAAGTCTTTTCAGGAATCTAGTCCCATTGGCGGTCCCCGCCGCTCCACAGTCCTGCTCCACTAGGGTGCAGCCATCTTGCCGTGCGCCCTCTAGCACCCCCCCCCCTCCCCCCGCCCCCTCCCGGAAAAGAGTAATTCGAACAAAAACAAAGTGCAAACATCCGGACCCAACACTAGATGGCAGGCAATGCATAGCATATGACTCTACAGCTCTTCATGCCAAGAACAGATGCATACTGGGTAGGTAGCATTTTCCTTTAATCTGGAGCTATTAAACAATTTCAAAATCTATTGCATCTCCCTGTCATTCTCATTCATTCTGTCAGTTTTTTCACATCTGATCACATTGAACTCATCCATGATCACTCAAACTCTCCAGATCTTGACTCTTTTACTTTCATACTTGAAGAAAATTCAACGACTCATGTCACCTTCTAACATCTGCAGTCCATGTATTTTTCTATCAAGATTAGACTTTGACAACACTGTCCTTGTGGTATCCCTCAAACCGCTGAAGACTTTCCTACATGTGTCAGCCATACTTGTATCATCAACCAATGAATTCGATCATTTCACACCAATCCTCCCTGATTTGCAGTACCTCCTTATTGAAGAGAGAGCCAAGTTTAAATTGCCATCCTGCTAACTCTCCTCCCTACCTCTCCAGCCTGCTCAAGTTATCAGACGGCACCAGAACTCTGAGAAGCAAAAAAATAACCTTGTTCTGTAGCCGCCTAGCTTCAAAACTGCTCCTAATCAACACCAGTCCTCCTTAGGAGGCACCTTCCTTCTATGCATCTCTACCTGTGAATGTGAGAACCAAACCCACAGTACTGTTCAATCAATCAATCAAGGCATTTATAGAGCGCACTACTTACCCGGAGGGTCTCAAGGCGCTTGGGGGGCGGGGTGGGGGGGGGGGGGGGGTGCCGCCTCTGCTCGAACAGCCAGGTCTTGAGTTTCTTCCTGAAGGAGAGGTGGTCTTGGGTCAGGCGAAGGTCGGTCGGGAGGGTGTTCCAGGTCTTGGCTGCCAGGTAGGAGAAGGACCTTCCTCCTGTTGTCGCTCTCCGGATGTGGGGGACGGCGGCGAGGGCGTGGTTGGTCGATCGGAGGTGGCGTTTGGGAGCGTAGAAGTTGAGGCGGTTGTTGAGGTAGCTCGGGCCTTGGTCGTGTAGTGCTTTGTGTGCGTGGGTGAGGAGACGGAAGGTGATTCTCTTGTTGACGGGGAGCCAGTGCAGGTCTCTCAGATGTCCGGAGATGTGGCTGCTCCGGGGGATGTCGAGGATGAGTCTGGCTGAGGCGTTCTGGATCCGCTGGAGTCTCTTCTGGAGCTTGGCGGTGGTTCCGGCGTAGAGGGCGTTGCCGTAGTCCAGTCGGCTGGTGAGGGCCTGGGTGACCGTCTTCCTGGTCTCGGTGGGGATCCACCGGAAGATCTTCCGTAGCATGCACAGGATGTTAAAACAGGACGCGGAGACGGCGTTGACTTGTCTGGTCATGGAGAGGGAGGAGTCCAGGATGAAGCCCAGGTTGCGTGCGTGGTCTGTCGGTTTGGGTGCGGTGCCCAGGGCGGGGGGCCACCAGGAGTCATCCCAGGCGGAGGGCGAGGAGCCCAGGATGAGGACTTCCGTCTTGTCTGAGTTCAGTTTCAGGCGGCTGGTCGTCATCCACTCGGCTACGTCTTTCATCCCTTCGTGGAGGTTGGTTCTGGCGGCGGCGGGGTCGTTGGTCAGGGAGAGGATCAGCTGGGTGTCGTCGGCGTAGGAGATGATGTTGAGGTTGTGTTGGCGTGCGATGGCCGCAAGGGGGCTCATGTAGACTTTGAAGAGGGTGGGGCTGAGCGAGGAGCCCTGAGGAACGCCGCAGATGACTTCCGTGGCTGCAGATCTGAACGGTGGTAGGCGGACTCTCTGTGTCCTTCCAGCGAGGAAGGAGATGATCCACTCCAGTGCCTTATCCTGGATTCCGATGTTGCTGAGGTGCTGCACTAGGGTGCGGTGGCAGACAGTGTCGAACGCCGCGGAGAGGTCTAGGAGGATGAGGGCCGCTGTTTCACCGTTGTCCAGCAGGGCTCGGATGTCATCGGTGGCAGCGATGAGGGCGGTCTCGGTGCTGTGGTTGGCTCGGAAGCCAGACTGTGAGGGGTCGAGGGATCCATTCGTCTTGAGGAAGGCGGCCAGCTGCTTGTTGACGGTCTTCTCGATGACTTTGGCTGGGAACGGGAGGAGCGAGATGGGGCGGTAATTCTTGAGTTCGGTGGGGTCCGCTGTTGGTTTCTTTAGCAGAGCGCTGAGTTCGGCGTGCTTCCAGCTCTCAGGGAAGGTGGCGGTGTCGAAGGAGGAGTTGATGATGTCCCGCAGGTGGGGTGCGATGACAGCGTCGGCCTTGTTGAAGACGTGGTGGGGGCACGGGTCGGTCGGGGATCCGGAGTGGATAGAGTTCATCGTGCAGATGGTGTCTTCTGTGTTGATCTGGGTCCAGGCGCTGAGGGTGGTGGTGGGGGGCGTTGGTGCGGTCGTTGGGAGCGTTGTTTGTGGGCTGAAGCTGTTGTGTATGTCCGCGATCTTGTTGTGGAAGTAGGAGGCGAGGGAGTTGCAGAGGTCTTGCGACGGGGTGATGTCGTTGTTTCAGCGTTTGGGTTGGAGAGCTCTTTCACGATGTTGAAAAGTTCCTTGCAGTTGTGTGCGTTGTTGTCCAGCCAGTCCTTGAATGCTGTTTTCTTGGTGGCGCGGATCAGTTGATGGTGCTTCCGGGTGGCGAGCTTGAGGGTGGTCATGTTGTCTGGTGTTGGCTCCCTTCTCCAGGCTTTCTCGAGGGCTCGGCAGTTCTTCTTGGAGCTCTTGAGTTCGTCGGTGAACCATGGGGCCTTCTTGCTGCCGGGTCTGCTAGGCGGGGTCCTCAGTGGGGCGAGGTCGTCTGCGCAGTTGCTGATCCACTTTGTGAGGTTGTCGGTGGCCTGGCTGGGGTTCGCTGAGCTGGCGGGAGGGTGCTGGCTCAGGGAAGCGGCGAGCTGGTCTGCTGTGATCTTGTTCCAGTTTCTTCGAGCAACCTGTTGCTGGTGGTGGTGGATCGTGGATCTTCTGAAAGTGAAGTGGACACAGCTGTGGTCCGTCCAGTGGAGTCCGGTGGCGTGGCTGAAGACGATGTCCTTGCTGGATCAGAAGACAGCGTCGAGTGTGTGTCCGGCGAGGTGGGTGGGGGTGGCCATCAGCTGCTTGAGTCAGAGGTTGGCGAGGTTGTCAAGCAGGGTGGTGGTGTTGCGATCGTTGTTGTTCTCCAGGTGGAAGTTGATGTCCCCCAGGAGGATGTAGTCAGCGGATGGGAAGGCGTGCGGGCTGATGAAGTCGGCGATGTCTTCGCTGAATTGTGTCCGTGGTCCCGGGGGTCGGTAGATGAGGGTGCCTCTGAGGGTGGTTCTGGGGTCCGTGTGGATCTGGAAGTGCAGGTGTTCGGCGGTTCTCAGGGTGTCGTCGGTGTTGGTCGTGATGCGGATGGTGTCCCTGTAGATGATGGCGATGCCTCCTCCCGTCTGGTTGCCTCGGTCTCTTCGGGTGATCTTGTAGCCCTCTGGTATGGCGATGGCGATGTCGGGCGCTGAGGAGTCGTTCATCCAGGTTTCCGTGAGGAAGGCGACGTCAGGATCTGTGGTGTCGAGGAGGTTCCAGTGTTCGATGATGTGTCTGTGGACGGAGCGGGTGTTGAGTAGGATGCACTTGAGGTGGTTGCTGCTGGTGATCGGCTTGGCGGGTGCTGGTGCGGGGCAGGTCCGGATGCAGGAGAACTTGCAGGCGTGACACCTGAAGGGTCCGTGGTTTCGTCTCGGGGTGGCTCGGTAGCATCCCGGGATTCGGGCGGTGTTGAGTGCGTTGAGGGTGGTGGCGTCGTACGTCCGGCGGGTGGGCTTGGGTCCTCGGGGGGCCAGGGGTCCTGGCACTGGGCGCGGTCCAGGCGCGGACGGGCGCAGACGGGCTTACCTTTGGCGCACCTTCGGCGCTCAATCGGTGCTCCCGCTGCGCGCATCCGGTGCGCGGTCGCTCAGGGGGCGTCATAAGAAGGGGGACGGGAGGGCGGGTCTGCTGGGCTGGGCGAGCGGCTGGGCCAATGGGCCGGTGGTGGGCGGGGCCGCAGGGGGCCAGCGGCGGGAAAAAGTGGCGAGCGGGCGGCTCTGCTGTGGCTGGGCCGCTCGGGGGTGTGCTGGGGGGCGACGGAGTCGGTGGCGGCAGGCAGGAACAGCAGGCGAGGGAGCAAGGATCAGCAGGCGAGCAGGTGAGGGAGCAAGGGGGTGACCCGGCCTCGAGAGGCACAGTGGTCACTGTTCTTTCACAAACAACTGCTAGAACACCTGTTTAGACTATAATTTACTCTTTAAGTCTAATATGATATATCACTTTCTTGTTTGCTTTGCACGTTGGTGTGGGCTATCCTCCTCCTTTGACTCCTCCCATCCTCTCCCTTTCCTGAATTTCCTTCTTTTCTACCCCCGACATTTGCCATTTCCCACTACCTCTTCTGCATTTTCTCCCTGATATTGTCCTTCCATCTTCCCCTCTATCTAATTTTGCCGCCTACCTCTACCGGTACCTCTTGTTCTGGGTCATGTTCCCTTCCCCATTCCCTCCTCTGCATCACATGTCCATAAAAAACGCAAGTTATCTCACTTGCCTTTCACCAGTTCCTCACTCTCAACCGCTGCTAGATGCAGCTGGGGGACATGGTGTATTTGGTGACCTGGCATAGTCCGTACCAGTGACCTCTGCTCCATGCTCTCACATGTCTGTCCTGCTTTTAGTTATTAGCCCCAGGAGCTGACCCACCTAGCCACGTCAACTATGTTAAAAATGTCTGTTTTCTCCACCCTTCCTGACCACATTATTACAAGGCATATTGACTCTGGATCCAAGGCATTTCAAGGGAGTTAAGGCACCTATGTTAGCTTGCTGAAACACCACATAGGCAGGCTTCAGAAGGCTGTATGATTACATAATATAATGACCCTTTTACACCCATTTACCTGATATTTTCGGCCCTTGTGATATTAGACTGCAAAGCAGTGCATTTAAGTGCAACATGTGCTCAGTGCTAACAATTGAATTCAAAGACTACTTTGAAAATGTTCATGTGGCATAGCCTGTTGCAGTTGCCTTGTAGCAGATGATTAGTGGATCAGAGCCTCTGTGCTTCTAAGGAGATACAGCCATCACAAAGGTCTACAAATCACACTGAAACACCTTGTCCACTTGTGTTGCATCAATCTTCTGTTTGTCTTTTCTCTTCCTGTGCAGGCCCCCCACAAGTGATCACACCTCCTGAGGAGTCCATCTCCGCATCTCGTGGGGAGACTGTGCGTTTTACCTGCGTGGCTGTTGGAGTCCCTACACCCATCATAACTTGGAGACTGAACTGGGGCCACATTCCCACCACCAGCAGGTAAGCATTACCTGAAACTCATCCAACAAGAGGTGGATAGGTTAAAATGTTTTGTTGATCATGCTTACTCACCAAAGTTTCTTATTGCTGTACACTGAGTTACGTAGGAATGAATGCTAAATTCTGGATTTGATAGTAAACTCTTTAGTGCCCTGTGGAGCTGCTGGTTGTCTGAATTCATTTGGATTGAAGGAGGGAATGGATTCTAAAGGAGTGCCGGTTCTGCAAGCAATGCACTATCGCCTAGCTTAACTCTGTAGAAGCAAATTATACGCCACAAGCAAGTGGCAGAAGAGCATGGAAGCATACTTCAGGAATATGTTGAAAACGTAAATCTGAAAAACTTTGTCACTTGAAGGCGAGAAGCTTCTGCTTATTGGGAGATGACTTATGGTCCTAGGGTTCAGCAAAATTGGCTGGTTTGTTGATAAAAAATATTCCAAAAGCTCGGGTATGCCTTTTTCTTGAATTCAAGGATGTAATAGACAGCACAGAGCACGCCGTCAACGCGTGGGGTGCAGACCTGTAAAGGGACCTCTCCCCCGAGCAATGGCAATACTGTTGCAATCAAATTAAGCGCCTCTCCCCTAACTATCGCCTGCAACTCCTTTTTTTTAATATATACACACTCTACTCCTACATCGCTACACAAAATGGGCCTGACGGATAGTGACGGAGGCGCGCGTTGCGCTGCCCGTGGTGCATACTTTGCACACCTGGCCTGGTTGTGTCCCACAGTGTCCTCTTTCTGGCTGGAGATGTACACTGGAATTAGCGATATCACACTTGAGCGCATTGTCCTTGATCCCCCTACTGTGCCGCCTGGGTCATGTTAAACACATTTCTGACGCTAATCGTAAACTGACTGCGATGCTCCTGGTGCTTGCCAAGCGCCGGGTGGTCATTCGCTGGGGTCGCAAACCGGAACCCCAGGTCAGACGCTGGTTGGACGATGCAGCCCACTGTCAGACACTCTTGGGTGAATTCTGGGCCTTGCTGCCAGTAGTAAGCAGCCCCCAGTCATATGAGACCCTCTCATTCTCTATCTACACCTTTGGCCACCCGGGATGAGCCTACAACAGATTCCCCTAATACTGATGCCCATATTGCCAACGATGGTCCCATAGACTCCAGCCTCAATTCCTGACAAACCACCTGCACCCCTCTCTAAGGCAACAATCACAGCCCCAAAGCCGATGTGTAGCACCGTGACACTTTCTGATTGACAATCACCCTGTAGTGTTGATTCCATTTGTAAGTGCAACCGTTATAATGCTATTTGATGGAGTGATAACCTGTAACATGATGTAATTTTTCAATAAAAGTTTTGAAAACAAAAAAAAATGATCGAATAGACAAAATCATTCATCTCAAATGTTACGGGGTAAAGAAATTGTTAAAGTCTGCTTTCCCTTAATGAAAAGATACAGGATGGGTGAAGAAACTAAGAAAAGTCTGAATAGACTAGGACATCCAGATGCCATAGATGCCATTCCATGTTGGTAGGAGGTGGCTATTAGCCAAGAGACTAGGGCAAATGTGAACTTCCTGAGGAATAAGTCGGACTAACTTGAGAAAATTCCCTGTCCACCAGTGAACACCATTTAAAATTGAGCACGCATTAGACTGAGAAATGTTTCACTAATGTGTCAGCTGGAAATAAGCAGAAGTCATAACAGTTACAAGGCAATTGATTGTGAATGACCAGTAAGCACTGGAACAACTCAGCTCAGAGCTCTGCTCTGAAACACAAGGTTTAGTGAGCATGTCGGAATATGTTGGATGGCTGATGGTGCTTAAGGCCATTGAAAGATCTAAGATGATCAAGGCCATTCACCTCTATTCTCATGTTATTCAACAGCAAGAGAATACCACACTCAGCCCTCATTCCCAGCCTTAAAACCACTTTAAGTGGGTATAGTTTAATGTTGCATCTTTTGGTACAGTGCTGCAGGTGAACCCTAGTATATTGTTCCAGGACAGTGGTTGGATTTTGGACGACATCTATGGTATGTAATGGTTTAATCTGGTTCCAGTGTTTGATTCTTCTGGAGTGCCATAATTACTGCAGCTGTGAAGGGACATATACTCATAACTGGGAATTGTTCACTAATGGCCTAATAAGGTGATCAAAAATCCAAGCAAGGGTGGGAGCAGCTAGAGCTGCTGCCTGTGGCACAGAGGTGTTCAAACTCCGTTATAGGACAGTTAGTTACATTTGGCTCCACTAAATCTGATGGAAGATAACATGTGGTATTATGATGTTTTCTTGGTATCTGTTCTAATTTTATACACTTTAGCCTGTAAGAAATTTGCCAAACTCTTATGAAATGTACAGTTGATAAAAATGGATTAAGACAAATACTTCGGAGTCTAACATTGTAGGGGCTCAGTGGTGTTCATGTCATTGCTTTTAGTAGTCTTGGGGGACAAGCCTGTTACAATTTGGCTTTTCTCTGTTCAAAGTAAATGTACAGGATTTGCTGTTGGACAGTCCTAGATTTGGTTGAGCCGTTAATCTAGACATGAGAAATGCATAAATTAAGCATTTATGCAGATATCAAGAGTATTATAGTCTTGCAAGGAATTAGAAGAACTTAGTGTCTGAATTTGCACTAAGTTGCTAAATTAGAACAGTTCCAAAAACTGATCAAGTTTAGACATTTGACATGAAGGATGGCATGAACCACTTAGTGAAAAAGATTCCCAAGATTATCTTGGAGAAGGGGTGAATCTTTGGTTCAACAGGTTGGAGTAGGTGGCCTGTTGATGATACAACTACTTGCTGACACCTTCTGTTTTTCACAATACTACCTATTGTTCTGTATTTTCTTTGCACAATTTTGTGCTTCCCCTTGTTTCTTCAAATTGTTCCTTGTAGCCTGTGCGACTGTTCTTTCATGGCACCCTGAAAGTAATGAGTGCATAGGTTGAGAAATATAATGAAAGGAAAATGGTTGAATAGGTACAGTGCACATCTTTGAATAAAGAAGGCAATGTTGTAGGTTGAGTGGAGAAATGAGTATGGCAAGGAGGGAGCAGAGCATGAGTGATAAGTGTGGGGGCATGTAGTCCGATATTTTGAAGAGAAAGAAGGTTATAGGGCTTGGGGAAGGCAGAGGTCTGTAAAGCAAGAGGGCAGGAGTTTGTGGACCATGGTATTGGGTAAACGGCAGATCTTTGAGGAGTTAAGCTAGAGGGTTTTGAGATGTGAGTAATGAAGGGAAGCTCATCTTTTGGTTCAAGGTTGGTTGATGGTTTATTGAGGAGGAAATGAGAAAGAAAGTGGCCTGATGGGCAGGGCACTGCAAGGCATTGAGGAACAATGCACAATGTGTGGGGGTGGGCAGGTTGTAGGCCTACATTGCAGAATTAGGACTTAACCGCATCGCTGCAGCAGTTATTTTCGCGCTACGCAGCTTTTTTCTAAAAGCCGCGTTAGATGACGAGCTCAGCTCGTCATCCGCACACGCCCCCCCGTGGCTGATGACGAGCTGTGCTCGTCATCAGCATCGAAGGGGTTAAAGCCAAGTGTACAATACTTTAGATATTGGTGCAGTGTGGTGGGTAGCTACTTGAGCCTATGGCTTTGTTCACTCCGTGTAGAGCGAGCATAGTATTGATGAAGGCTCTTTGCTATCCAAATATGCATTTTAATAAAGCTATGCTATTGACGTAGGTGCCAGTTATCCTACACCTTGAATGTTCTCATTAGAAAGCCCTGGATTTTTATCCAGCCGCTCTTTGTATTTTAGGACTTGGAGGTTTAAGAAAATTAGAAATCTTTAAATCAAAAGTGCTGTTGTCTAATACAATAGAACTAGTAAAGGGGACTCATTTGCCAATTGTGAGTTGTGCATCATGTGGGGGTGAATTCAAAACAACATGAAGAATGAAGTATCACCTGTACAGTTTTTTCTAAGCAATTCTCTTATCTTGTGTGCTTCCCTTCCGTCTCACATCTCCAGAGTGTCTATGACGAGCGAGAATGGTCACGGGACTCTTGTCATTCGTGATGTAAAGGAGGCAGATCAAGGTGCCTACACCTGTGAGGCCATTAACACAAAAGGCATGATCTTTGGAATCCCTGATGGTGTGCTGATCTTGAAGCCAAACCGGGGTAAGTCTGAGGTGCATACATATATTTGCTGGGTCTATAAAAGTCTACATCTTCTATTTCTTAATGCTGCTGCCACAATTTCATTTGGCTTTGTAAGGATCTGGATTGCTCGCTTTGGGTGTACTTGGCCTCAGCCTTGAAATTAACTGTAGTTGAGCATTCATGAAGATAAACATCCCATACCCAGAAAGTAACATTGGGTTTCTTTAAGGCATATTGGGCTAACCTTAGGTAGCTCAGCAGAAGTGCACCAATTTCATTCACCCAATACATGTGAGGGTATAAATAGCATTTCAAAATTAAATAATTAAAGTTAAATGAAATAAAATTCACAGAGCTGTTGATTTAAAAGAACGCACTTTAATGATTTAAGTAGTACAGTCCTAATCCATGATCCAATCCAATGAAAGGTTGGAGCGTTATTAATGACCAATACATTTGCATTTTATTTTTGCATTGAAAACACCATCTGTCTGAATCTCAGTACCTCAGTGACTTTTGTGATATTCTAAATAAACCTACAGGAATTTTACGCCGAGCCACAGACCTCCTGTATATTTCTGGATCTGGAACGCCAGGTCTTCAGTCCTTGTCTGCCAGAGATCAGGGTGACCTCTTCCAGTAGCCATATTGATGCAGACCCTGGGTAGCAAAGTGCCTTCCAGAAAAGGCTCTAAAGAATAGGAGGAAAAAGCTGTAGGGCAAAAATACTCCTAGTGGCAAGGTTTAGGCTCTGGATGTAGAGTGGCCACCTGAGGAAAAGGAGATTGCTGGAGTGAAAAAGTGGAAATAAGAACACCAAAAAGCAGAAAAATGGTAGCATAGAGTCTAAGAAGAAATGACCCAATCACTGGAGAAGCAGGAGTGCGACCACTGCGACTGGAGAACTCTAAGCATTGTGACGCAATAAGTAACCATTGTTTTGCTCCTTAAATAGGGGGAAAAAACAAAGTGCTCAATAGGCCTTTTTAAATTGGGCAGTTCCTGTCAAACCTTGTTGAAGAGGGGCCATTTTAGATTGGGAAGTGTTAAATCTTCCCAGAAGCATGGGTGAAAACGGCCCAGGAAGAGGAAGCACTAAGGGGGGAACTTTGTTTTCCAAACATGGCCCCAGGGAAAGGACCGCTGGATTGGATGGCAGCACCAGCAGTCCGGCCACCGTGCTGTGAGTTTTATATAAGGAGGCGGTGGCCCTGCACGCGGCTAGCATTCACTGCTAGGGCTGGTGAGAAAGCGGCACAGCATAACCACTGTGGCAGTGGGCCATTTGTTTTTATTATTGAAGCAAGCAGTGGTCATCAGCACTTGTAGCAAAATGTTCTGTCCACTTGAAGCAGAGTTTTGAAAACATCTTTTGGAAATCAAAGGGCATGGATTCCAGAGAAAGACAGATTTGTCAATCACCAGTCTTAAAAACCAAGGCCAAAACCTCAGTTCCTACTAGACCTTCTTCTTTTACTGGGACCATCCCCTCCCCCTTTGCCCACCCTTCTTCCTCCGCCTTAATGGGTGTAGACCAACAGAAGTGACTTCTCCTGAATAAGTCCTGAGACCCCTCTTACTGTAGAATGCAAAAGGCCAGCTCTCCTGTCCCTTCTTATGGCTCTTAAAGCAGGGATTCAAGGAAGAGCTGAATTCAATCACTCCACATTTTTCTCTCAAGGAGATCAATAATTCCTGCACTTAGGTGTCTTTTCTTCTCTGTTCTAAGAAGCATCCTGAATCTGCAGTTAATGGGCAGGTGCTTCTTTATAGTATTAACCCGGCTTGATTGGTGACTGCCATTAAGCCTATCACTAGAAAGTTCTCACTCTGTTCTTTATGTCTCTTCCTGCTGTTTCTGGCAGAAGACCACCCATAAAGCACTATTTCAAGATTATGAAAGGGAGGCTCTAGCAGCTCAGGCGATTGGGCTACCTAGGCCAGCCTTGAGCTTGCCAATTCAAATCAGGCACCACCCTTTACCGATCAGAGGAAAACCCTGTAAAACTGGGCATCTCCTTGTGGTCTCCCTTGGCAATGAGATGGCAGTGTGTCTGTGGGTTGGCCTGCCTTCAGATTCCATTTCACACAGCATCATGCCTTTAACATGGAGAATTAAAATGACAAGAGGCCTTGCTGGATTGCCTGCTTTTGTGTTGAAAGGTAGCCCCAAAACTCATCTTCACAACAACCTGATGAGTATAGTGGTCCTGTTTCCGATCTGTGTTAGTACACTCAATTACATTCCCTAAACTTGCTGATTGTGAGCTTGCAGCAGAACCCTTTTAGTCAGAAGGACCATTGTCTTATCAACAGATCACCATTAACTGAAGGGCATCAGATCTTTTGGTCGAAACTTGTAGCACAGGTACATCTAATCTGATTTTAAGGGGTTTGGTATTTTTAGTTCACGATGCTGCAATGAATTTTTCTAGGTATGATTTTGTGACATATGTGCTAAACATCTAAGTTTACCAATGAACTACATTTCAATGTTTAGTTAAGCGTTGTCGGCCATTTAACAGAAATGGGTGTTTTAAATATAAGCCTGACTTTAACAGTTGATATGCTGCCACTTGGTAGGCAGTAAGTAGCACTTTGTTCTCTGTTAGTACAGACATGTAAATCGGCAGATCTTGCCTGTGTCAGCTTCTTAAAATTATGCAACTGGGACTTCACAGGCTTCAGTGCACATACTCCAGTAGACTTATTGAGCTTTCGAGCCAGGCGTAAGCATGTCAGAGCAGTCTAATGTGAACTATTAACACTGCAGTTGGTCTTCTGTGGCACAGAGCAACTTGTCCACTTTCCTTCCATGTTTTTAAAGTCCCACATGTGGAACATTGGGCATTTGTTCCACTTGTGCTGTTTTACTGTGCCTAAACAGAAGATCTGCCAATTGTTGTTTGCCACTGTGTTGTCTTTTAGAGTACACACTTGGAGAGGTGTTTAGCAGTTAGTTGACAGAAGTACAAACCACCAGCAATTTGGTTGCATAAAAATGAAATCCAGAAGAAGACTCAAATGCAATTTTTCCTTCAGGCTTGCTTTGTAAAACTGGACAAGCTTACTCGATTACTGTCTTTACATCCAGTGGTTGCCCTAGAATTGTGCCTACCAAGGTGGAGGTCTCATGAGCAAGTGTTCGTTAATTTCCCTCAATTACTTGTTCTCCTTGGCCTGTTATAAATGCTATTTTCCTCCTGTAACAAGACCAGTTCAGTAGCGAGATCACTGCAGTTATTAGACTCAAGGGTCCTCTGACACCTCAGTAACTAGTCTACCTTAATAGGCCTGTAAGAGTGACCACCATGTCAGAATTAGTCGGGTTCACCAGGAAGTACTCAAGGGGTTCCTGCTGATCCTAATGTGTGTAAAACTGTGCCATGCAGTAAACATTTAACGAGATAAGGCTTAGATCGATGAGAATTATTAAGGACATATTGTAACATATGATAAAAAAAATTGTATTCACAGTTTTAAATTGCTATATCCTTTCTTGCCCAGAACTACAGCATGATTTGAGTCTGCCACCCAAGTGTCAAACCTCACACTTCCATCTAATACCTCGGTTTGTTTGCATTAACAATAAGAAAGACGTTCTGCATAATAATGTGAACAGTCCTATTATGTGATAAAGTACACCTCTTACTCAATATATGGAGTGCCATAGATGAAAAGTCATACTCTGACTACTTTCACACACACCTCTTGTGTTGGCCCCTTTGTCCCCTCGGAAATCTGGGCCCTTTGTAGTTTTGGTGGTGTACATTTTTTTCAAAGGAATTACCACATACTTTGGATACATTTTTCAATTGGTTTACTTGCAAACATTTGTGGTTGGCGGCCTATATCTTCCATTATTTTTAAAGCACACTCAGTAAAGAGTCATGAAGAGGATGAAATTAGTCTGTGCTTGTGAAACAACTTTGACCTTCTGTTTTGATAGATGCTGTTTTGATAGATGCAGAAAGTTAAAGTGCCACCTCCTGAGATCATAGCACCATCCTTATTATTTACTTGGACTTGTGCATTCAACTAAATTGTCATTTCTTTGTCTAACTGGTCCACTGGCAAACCGAATGCTCATACCTATTAAACCTTGAGAAAAATATGCAGGTGTTTGTTAGTTGTTATTCATCAAATGCAAAGTTTCTTTGCCATTTCACTCTATATAGGATATATTGTTCTCGAATGTTTGTTCTTGTCATAATATTAACAATTCTATTTTAAAGATGTTTGGGGAAACAATATGTCGACTGAGAAAACATTTTTTGGTGCTCAGATGTAGTTCTTAGGTGGCCCATACCTTATGTGAAAGCCTTCGGCAGCCGAGGCCCATAAACTAGCAGTGAGTTGCCTGCGAGATTTGTAACCCATACCTAACCTACAAGATCCAAAATGCAAAATATTGTTGCCATAAAGTAAGGCCTGGCTCAGTGTTGGTTATATTACTGGACAGAATTGTCAAACAGTGCTTTGTTGAACAACAAAGCGCGGATCACAGGAAATGTATGGGACAAACATGAGGGACTCCCTGAAACCATTCCAGGATTTTCTTTCTGGTGAATATACGATGTTATTGCGGTGTTCACACCGCGATACCTTTACAACGCAGGCATTACAATGCAAGTCGTTACGACTTGCATTGGACTTACGAATAGTATGATTTACTATTCCAACTCCAGCCTACGTTACAGTAGGGAAGGTGTTGAAATAGTGAATCATACTATTCTTTAGCTTAGAGCGTCATCCAGCGCAAGTCATTGTAATGACTTGCGTTGTAATGCCCGCGTTGTAAAGGTATTGCGGTGTGAACACCGCAATGTAACCAATGTTTCCCCCTTCTCGCGCTTAAAGACTGCACTTCTGACGTCTGGGGAAGGAGACTGCTTCATGTTGCACCAGTGTACCCACATGAGGAAAGTTCTGTGATAACATTTTATTTACTTTCTGTTCTGATACTTTCTCCTGTAACCAGGGCCCTGTCCTGATGGGCAGTTTCACGTTCCGGTTAGCTCCAAGTGCATCCCTTGCTTCTGCTTCGGGGTCACCAGAGTCTGCCAAAACACTGGTCGCTATAGGAACCAGATCCGCCTTCGGTTTGATGTCCCAGACGACTTCAAGGGTAAGTGTTGTTCAGGTTCAGGGGAGGCCATTCACCATGGATGCAAGAAATGAGCTGGTCACATTGTGCCCAATGCTGCCTGTGGTATAGCTGAAGTTTATTAGCGGAGCAATGGTTCTGGTGAAGCAGTACATTTATTTTCGGTGGATACAGTCAAGACCACTGGCTTATTATGCATTGCAGCATTGTTTAGTTACATGTAAGGATAGATATGAGATTTGTATAGAATTTAGATTGTATGTGGAAGCTGATCCAGATTGTCAGCCAGTAAAGATGGGAGACAAATTAGAGCAGCCAGTAGGGGCTTTCAGTAGTGTTGACCTGGAATCAACAAGATAAGTGATGGTTGCATTGGCCAATAGACTGAAAGATGTATAGAATTTTGGAAGCATTTTTGCTCACTGATGTACACCAACCAACAGATGAATGCACAAATACTTTTTGGGTACTGATGAGAGTATTTGTTATCTTGCGCTGTTTGTTCTTTTTTAGGCTAAAAAAGTTTTGAAAATTAAAAGAAAAATTCGGAACTTCTGGCACTGAAGTGGGGTTGTCTTGTTATTGTTGTTAATATTACTTTTGCTTTTATTTACTGCAGTTATGATACTCCGAGCTGAATGCCTTGTTGCTGAAGGGCTTCATCTGTTGTTTTGGCAATCTTTGTAACTCCTATCATATCTCCTCTGTGGATAGGAAATGTACAATATATTTTTTTTCATTCTTGTTATTCTTTAAAGGTGCAGCTTTTGCTGAATTTCCCTTCACTGTTACTAACTTCTGTTTAGGAACGAGTCTTTGGGTTTCATGGTTCTGAACTACTGGAGGGAGGCAACTAAGATTATCTAATGAGTCCATGTTACCAAGGATGAAATGCTCAAGTCCTGGTCTTTTCTTTTACAAATTATTGCTTTCAGGTGTAGTTTATTTAGATGAGTTGTAGTGACCAGGACAAAGCATTAGGATGTCAATTGGATTCTCAAGACAGCAGCATGACGTGCCTGGTGACATGGAGTCATCTGGTAACTTTAGTGGCAACCCCATCAATTCCTTGTAGTTCTGATTTGTTAAAAGTCCTGGTGAGGCCAGTTTTCTTTGTATATTTAAAAAGAAAAAAACTTCCAACTGCATACAGCAAGGCCTACCCTACAGGCCTTCCCTCTTGGTTTACATAGCTTCAGGTTCTCTCTTCTGAAAGTCTAAAATGCATCCGATCGGGGGAATGGATCGTGAAACAACCCATTATAAGTTTGGTTATTTTTATTTATAAATATAGTATATAGTGACATGCAACCCAAGTTTCAAGTCACAATCTTTTGCAAGGGGTATGTAGTTTATGGGTTTTGCCATATGTGATGGGAGCAGTCAATCATGTATTTTGTTCTTTTAAAGAGTCATGGTTGCATGGTTTTTCTTCTAGCTGAACGTGCACACTCCCTAGATTTTCTTTTTAAATCTGAAGTTTTTGTTATACGCTTGTTTTCTTACTGCTCAATTCTGTGTCTGTTTTTAAAGTTATTATGTTTGAAATTGCTTCATTCATTCCCCAAGCATTATAGTTTGCGTTTGTTTTGCATTCTTAATTCATGATTTTTCAGGACTGGGGTGCTGGGTTTGTATTCCCAGCGTTTTTTGATAATAGATGATGGTAGTTTAGAGGGGATACTATTATGATTGGTTTCTAGTTGAAAGGGAGACCCCTGAGGAGTCCCGGGGCAGTCATTCAGTTGCTGCTCCTTACTTAGGCCCTTTTCCATCTTAGCGCTACTGGGTTGTTGCTGCCCTCAGGGGGACCACAAGCCCCAGAATCCCCTGCGCCAGATCTCCAGCTGCTGCTGCTTCAGAGGGGGAGGCGTCACCACCGCGCTATTTAGCGCTGCCTCTCCCCCCGCAGCGCAGGATGCTCCTTTGCCTGCCTTCCCTTCTTCTTTGCCACTCCTGCCTCGGCCGGACAGGAGTCCCGGGGTCATCATTCAGTTGCTGCTCCTTACTTAAGCGGTTTTCCATCTTAGCGCTACTGGGTTGTTGCGCCCTCAGGGGGACCACAAGCCCCAGAAGCCCCTGCGCCAGATCTCCAGCTGCTGCTGCTTCAGAGGGGGAGGCGTCACCACCGCGCTATTTAGCCCTGTCTCTTCCCCCCGCAGCGCGGGACGCACGCGGGCAGCGCCTGGGCGAGGCCTGGGCCAAGGGCGGGCCCATCCTTGCCCGGCATCGCCTGGAAGAGGCTGGGCCGGGCCACCCCTCTGTCATCTCCATATAAGGTACTGTGCCATATTCCCAGTAACTGATAACACGGTAAAGTCCAGCTCGTGTAACTTTGTCTTGGGACATTCGGCACAGTGGACTATTGGCTTGTGCAGACTTCGCCGCCCAAACGCACATCACTTAGACTGTATTTGGTTCTCCTTTCATTTTTGATTTCTTTGTTGGAATCTTGTAAATACAAAACTGATGGGTAAAAGGAAGGTTATGGAAGGGTTTGGGGGAGGCACTAATAGCGGTGTGGGGAACGCTAGGGGGAAGAAGGAGAGGAAAATAGTCAAACATGCAGCCAGCAACTGTGTAATGGATAGAATAGATTCCATTATAGATAGCTGTAAGGATATTCTCACTGCAGAACCGCCTATTTCTTGCCCCCAGGTCCCCCTTGTCATCAAGCCTACTGCCCTGCCCAAACATGGTGGTACTAATAAACTTGTTACCGCACCAATTTTTAGGAGATCGATCAGGAAAGGAGCCAAGTGTATTCCCTCGGAAAGCTCCATAGGGTATGAAACTACTTCTAATTCAGTTACAAAACCCCCTGAGACTGTCAATCTCATTGATAATACACCTTCAGACACAGCGGTCAAGTACACAAACATGTTTGCTGCCTTGGCCGATTTATCTGGTACAATAATAGTTGACGAAAATGTATCTACTCCATCTAGTAATTCTCAGGGGGCTTGTAGTTGTCACCAATAAATCGAAGAACTAAAATATGTAGTCGACAGTTTAAAATCTGAAATGGAGCAAATGAGGCGCTTAGTCATAGAACTTTCTTCTGCTGTCCAGCTGAGGGCTACAAATGAATTGGTAAAAGGTCTAAGAGGTAGCGCACCTCACATAGCACAGCACAGCACACTGTCTGTCCCTCTAGTAAACACTTGGTGGGTTCTTTGAATATGACAGAGGATAGAGAAATAGGGGAGTCTCTAACCGCCAGTTACACCTTATCCTATCCTGGCACAGTATCTAAGTTAGCCCAAAAAATTCCCAAAATAAGACCCAATCCTTCCATAAACCCCATATCAGTTGATGGCTTGTATGAAGTGCCACTTTAAGCATCCTCTAGCCTTCACCCCCAAGTAACAAGGGGAGGGATAAATATACAGACTAAGGCCCTTACCCGAAAGGCCATACAGTCTATATGGTCAATGTTCCTAAACTTAAACCCACCTCCACACAGGAATCCTAGGAGTCCTTAGTAAACAAAAGTATCCATTGGATCCGGAAAGTACAAGGGTGTCGCTCACTAATCAGTGAGGACATAGTGGGGGCTATAAGATCCTTATTAAAGGGAGGGTTGACTGACTATATAGAGCTCACATTGACCAGTACCACCCTAGCAGAAAACTTATTGGCCCTAGAATTTCGTACTTGTTCGCCCGATTTCTCCCGAATCCAGATGAGGTAATCTCCAGTGACCGAGGTTGTAGTAACACATCTACGGGAGGCCAGGAGGACACTGGGCGGGGAGTCTGAACTTGCTAACATAGATTGACTATCTAACGATAACTCTCATCAGATGACACCCTTAGTAATGGCTCCCAAGGGTGGCTTGTTTAGGAGTAAATTTTTAATTCCACCCTTTGAGCGAAAATAAGATTATCCCTGTGAGGGGCTTGGAGGATGCCCCCGGGGTTCTACGATTAAGTTACCACCTACCCCGGATTTAGAATTCCAGATATCATAGATATTACCCTGCCAGGCAGCTACCTAGCCCGGTGATCACGTACGCCCTCACCCCCTCGCTCTCCGTATTCTTTCATGGAATGTTGCCGGCCTCAAGAATAAACTGGACTTGCCCCACTGGAACACCTTTGTGGAAGACTATGACATCTGTCTTTTCTAGGAGACTTGGAGCCTGCAACCTTTATACAAATCCGGATACACAACTTTTTGTGTACCGGCTGAAGGAGCGGGTAAAGGGCGACCGTTTGGTGGGTTGATAGCTTGGGTCAGTATAGGTTTGAGCTGGAATATAAAGCAAACCATTCCATCTCTGAACATAATGAGGCTTACTATTGGCAAGGGACCGACTGATAGTGGAGATTTGGACATTTTTAACGTATACAACAGAGGGACCCCAGGGGGTAATCTATTACCAACACTTAGGTTGTTGGAATACGAGCTAGGTACTTGTCCCCCCCCATGCCAAACTGATTGTTGCAGGCGATTTTAACTGTTGTTTTGAACCGTTGAGTAGTGATGACATTCTGGACATTGAATCCGAGGACAACAATTGGGCGGTCCCCTCATTATACTTACCACCAATAAAAAAAGTGGTCCCAAGTGGTGATACAAATAAATGCACTGACTCTGGAACATGGCCTAAGGGCTCTCAATGGTAGAACTGCATCACATGGGAAGGGGGCATATATACTTTTAATAGACCAGCCTCTAAGTCCCGTATCGACTATGTGCTACTTGATATTCATCTCTGGGTTCATTCTCCTGACCTGAAGATATATTCTACCACTGATAGCGACCATAATCCACTGGGTGTGACATTGAAAGATCTATGGTCTAACAAGAGCACGCAAATATGGAAACATGCTCCTCTCATGACCACCAAAGACTTAATTCTTTCGAATTGTGGCAGATATCTGAAATGGTCTAAAATATCGGGTGATGAGGAAAAGATCTCTGGTATAGCAGAAATTCTAAACCAGAAGATCTTGGAAATACAGGCTGTTAATTTTGATCTGGCTAGCCTTGCAGTCGTACCCAGTTTATATAATGACACCATTGGGAAAATAAGTTCCTTTTTCATCGCCCCGCCACTTACACAGAAAATGATTCATAGAAATAAAACTAATAAGGTGGGCTCCTGGTACTCTAAAGCGTGTAGGGTCAAGAGGAAAGCTTTGTTGCAAGCCCTTAAAGGCAGAATTTCCGCAGAGATAAAAATGGCGAGGTCTGAATACAAATTGGCTATTAAGGAAGCCAAACGTACCTGGGAAGAAACATTCTGGTTAGATCTTAAGGATGCATGTAACACCAGAAACACAAATGCATTCTGGTCCCTGATTAATGGGGACCAAGGGGTATCACTGACCCCATTCCAAACTACATTACCAGTAAAGAATGGAGCACACACTTTGCCAAACTCTATTCCACACTGGGTGCAGGGCACCAAATCCTAGATGATCCTCAAGGATCAAACTGTATCACTATGGGGGAGCTGGACTATTTTTCCACAAAAGAAACTGAAGAGGCAATTGGGAGGATTACTCCGGGTAAGGCCCCCGGGCCTGATGGCCTCCCTAGGAACTTGATTCTTTTAGCCCCTAAAATCTGGGCAAAATTGTTTGCGTTACTTATGAACCACATCCTCAGGGGAGCAGCGGTCCTGGAAGGGGGCCGAGGTCGTTCCCATCTTTAAGAAGGGCTGTAGGGAGGACCCAGCCAACTACAGGCCTATTAGCCTGATGGATTTTATCCAAAAGGTGGTTGGCAGGGTCCTCCTTCAAAGAATCTTGGCCTGGGTCGATGAGGGGGATATCCTCTCGAAATTCCAGGCTGGTTTTAGAGCGAAGACAGGCACAGTGGATCAAGTTTTTAGACTCATTATGATCTGATGGAAAACCGTTCTAATTGGCAAAGGCAGTCTTTACTTCGCATTTATCGACCTACAGACTGCCTTTGACCTTGGCCCCAGAGACAAACTGTGGAAAACCCTGCATGATCTTGGTATTCACCCCAGATACTGAATTTTCTGACCAAGCTGCACATAGGTAATTTTGCCCGTATCAGATGGGGAACACAGGGTCAATGTACTGACCGGATCTACATCAACAGAGGGGTACGCCTGGGATGTGTAATGGCCCCAACTTTATTTTCACTATATATAAATGAGGTGGTCGCTTTTTTAGACAAAGAACCTGCTGATGCACCTTCCCTGGCTGGCGAAAAGATTCCAACTTTGCTTTTCGACGATGACACCCTCCTTATATCTAAGACTCCTGTAGGGCTCCAAAGATTACTAAATAGGTTTCAAATGTTTTGTTCATCTCATGATTTGACAATTAATACTTCCAAAACCAAGTTCATGGCTTGCAACCCGTGTAAATCATTTAGGTACAAGCTTACTCTGGATGAAGTAACATTAGAAAGAGTTCAGAACTTTGATTACTTGGGAATCAGGCTATCTGAAAGTATGCAATGGAAGCAACACTTGTCTAAAATGTTACTGAATCACAAACGAGTGGCAGGCGCCATTGCAAAGAAACATAGTTCATCAAGAACTAGACCAGTCATTGAGGAGCTTAGCGGGCATCCATGATGGCCACGTGAGCACAAAGCTCCAAGCACCCTCGCCGCTCCTCGCACTTTATCCTGAGTCTATCCTGATTTCTTGTGCAGCTTTTCGAAGATGAACCTCAGCTCAGTCCATAATTCTTCTCAGAATCGGAATCTGACATCGGCGGCCGAAGTTATGGCGCTTTGAACTTTTCTGGCCCACCTGGAGGCTGTGCCAGGGTCTTGGCCACTTGCGGATCCGGGACGGAGTTGAACAACGACGGCAGTGGGGCCTCCCTGGTGACCGCATCCCTACTTTCGGTTTCGTTCCCGGATCCCCGCATGGTCTGATTGAGAGACCGCTTCGCCCGGTTGGGGACCAGTCCAGCCCCCGCTTCCTCATTTCATCCCTTTTGGATCACATCGTGCCTTTTCTTGGTCCTACTAGCCAGCTTCTGTGGTCTCGTTGGCGCCCGGACTGTCGGCGGCCATTTTCACAAGGTCGTGTGGGCCCCTCCGGGGAACAGTTTCCAGTATGGCGGGCAGGGGAGATACCGAGAGGAGGAAGACAAAAACGTCTCTTCGTGGTGGACCGGTCCAGACGAACGTTATGGATCGGTACACCCAAGCTAAAGGCTCCCCTGGGCTTTCCAGCCGAACCCCGGAGGACGCCCGAGACGACTCTTCCGCTCCTGCCGAGTTGTCCCTGCAGGACATTATGGGCGCCATCACCGGCATGAGGGAAACCATCGGCCAGCAATACGAAGCTCTGGCTAGTAAAATTGACATGGTCGCTGTGGATGTCACCCTGATCCGGGCCGACCTGTCCAAAACTAATGAAAAGGTTAAGTCACTTGATTTGAAGACCTCCAGCCTCACGGCCGATGTGGTGGAACTCCAACCGGAACTTGGGAACTTGAAATTGGTGAATGACCAAATGTCCCATCGGCTGGAGGACTATGAAAACAGGGCAAGACTCAATAATATCCGCGTCATTGGGGTCCCGGAAAACCCAGAGTCTCACTCTGTGGATCTCCTGATCGAGGATCTGATCCTCACCCATCTTGCTCCCAATGGCTTGAGTAAATTCTTCGCGGTGGAGCGTGCACACAGAGGTCCGGGTGGACAACCCAAGCCGGGCGCCCCTCCGAGGCCTATTATTGCAAGACTTTTTCACTTTAGAGACCGTGATGCGATTTTGCAGGCATCGAGAGTGCATGGCCCAGTGAAATTTGAGAACTCCTCCATTAACTTTTTCCCGGACTTTACGCAACTTGTGCAAAGACAACGGATGGGTTTTCTGGGAGTGAAGCGACGTCTCCGGGACCTGGGCCTTAAGTATGCCATGCTCTTCCCTACCAGGCTTCGTGTGGAATATCAGGAACGGACCTACTTTTTCGATCGACCAGACAGTGTGAGCGACTGGTTGGATTCCCTGCCGGGCCGAGGCGATCGTACGGAGCACCCTGGCGGTGCCGAGGGTGGTGAGCCTACGCATAAGTGACTCTTCGGACCTTGTTCTCTGAACATTGGACTATGCTCAGCTGGGTACTATCTTTCTGTTTATGTTGCCCTGTAGTAGTCCACATTTGGGTGGTGGGTGGGAACGGGCCTCTTTCCTCCTCCGGGGTCTTTTTGTAGAATGGGGTTGTTAGGGCGACAGGCACACTGCATTTAGGGGTGGTTTCTTGTTCTGTTGCAGGGTTGCAGGGAGGGGGGTGTTGCAACGGGTTCCAGTTGGGATGTGGGGGGGTGTTTCTGTTTGTGTTTTTCTTGCACAAGGTGGCGTATTGGTTCTTTCTCTGATCCTGATGTCCTGCTCCTCATGGGGACCCCCATGTACTATGTTTGGGAATGGGGGGTAGTGGGCTGAAGATTATATCGTGGAATGTCAATGGTTTGGGTGATCGTATAAAACGGGGTGTTTTGCAATATTTACGACGTTTGTCCCCCGATGTGGTACTCTTGCAGGAGACGCACCTAGTTGGCAATGTGTGTCACGCGATGAATAGATGGGGTTACAGATTGGTTGCACATTCCGGATTCACCACTGGTTCTAGGGGCGTGGGTATTCTGATCCGGTCTTCCCTCCCTCTTGAGATCGATAATGTTACTCCTGATGACAGGGGGTGCTATATCGCCCTCACTGGTAGGTGGGAGGGTAAGACTCTTTCTTTAGTCTCTGTTTATGTGCCCCCAGGCCTCTACTTTTTCTGATGTGGGTCGGTTGCTGCTGGGACTCCCTGATGGTCTCCTCCTTGTGGGTGGGGACTTCAATTCGGTACTTTCCGATGACATGGATCGTTACCCCTCAGGGGCCTTCCCGCGTCTCAATCGTGGTTAGGTGGGTTCTTGGACACCTTTGGTCTGGTGGATGCCTGGAGGCTAATGCATCCGACGCTACGTCACTACACCTTTCATTCTGGTGCTCACGGGAGTCTCTCCAGACTAGACTACTTTCTAATGCCCGCTGTCCAGTCCTCATACATCTGGAAAATCAGCCACTTGGCCAGGGGTATCTCAGATCACTCTCCTGTTTTGCTTCTCTTTGAAGTGGGTTTACATACTGCGGGACGGGTCGCCCCTATCAACCCTTGGCCCCTGCGTTACCCTAAGACTCGCGCCAGCCTCACAAAGTCACTTCATCACTACTTCCTGGAGAATGAGGGGTCTGTCTCGTCCTCGGTGTCCCTATGGGAAGCCTTTAAAGCTGTTATTCGCGGACACGCCCTATTGTTAATAGCAGAGTCCAAGAAAGCGAGGGACGGGGAGGTCGAGAGTCTGGAGGCCGAAATATTGGGCTTAGAAGACGACCTGGACACAGGTGTTACCCGGGATAGACTCCACGCCCTTAGTTTGAAACAGTTTGATTACAAATCTCTTGTGACAGAGGCTGCCAAATCGATGTATAGAGAGCAACAAGGTAGAGTGTATGACTTTGGTGACAAGGAGGGTAAGCTGATTGCCTGGCTTGATAAGGAGAGAGCGAATCGTGTGGTCCCTATGGTTCAAAATTCTGACAGTGTGGAGGTGACTGACCCTGCTGAGATTGTGGAATGTTTTGCTGTCTATTTTCGTGTGGTCTACTCCACGGTGTCCGACACGGACGAGGATGACTCTCAGCTCTTGCTGAGGGATATCATGCTACCCTGCCTGTCCCAGGAAGATCGGGAGAGTATGGAGGCATCGTTGTCAGTCGATGAGATAGCCACTGCCATTCGTTCCCTCCGTTCCGGTAAAGCCATGGGGCCGAATGGCCTGCCCATTGAATTATATAAACTTCGCGCAGACAAGGTCGCACTGTACCTCGTGACATGTTCCTGGAATCGTGTGACCTTAGCTACCTTCCCGTTGATCAGCGCCTGGCTACCATAGTGGTAATTCCCAAAGAGGGCAAACCTCGTGACCGCTCTGCCTCATACCGGCCTATCTCCCTACTAAACGCAGAGCCTAAAATTCTCGCGAAGGTTCTTGCCAACCGCCTCCTCACTGTTATTTGTGACCTGATCCATCCGGATCAATCGGGCTTTATCCCACACCGGAACACTGCTCTAAATCTGCGTCGCCTTCAAGGCGTTCTTGCGAGGGCGGAGCTTCTGTCTGAACCGGCCATCTTTGCTTCCTTAGAAGCCACGATGGCCTTTGATACAATAGAATGGCCATATCTTTGGGCCACTCTTGAGAAGTTCGGGTTCGGTGCGGGATTCATTAGTTGGGTGAGGCTACTGTATGCGGACCCACTGGCTCGGGTGGTCGTTAATGGTAGAGTTTCCCAGTCCTTCGCAATTGGGAGGGGTACTAGACAGAGGTGTCCGCTGTCCCCCCTGCTCTTTGCCCTTGCCCTGGAACCGCTCGCTGCCTGGCTCCGATGGGAACCCTCGATAAAGGGCATTCGTTGGACCCCTGACTTTGAAGATCGGGTGTCGTTGTACGCGGACGACATTCTTCTGTACCTTACCTCCCCCGTAAGTCCCTTAAAGTCCTCTTTGATGTCCTAACTTCCTTTGGCAAGAACTCCGGGTTGATTATCAACTGGTCTAAGTCCTGCGTATATGTTATCTCGGGTGGTCTTCCTCCCCTACCGACCAGGTTTCCCATTCAGGTTTCCCACTCTGGCTTTAAATATTTAGGGGTTCATATATCGTTGGACTCGGCTGCCCGTTACGAACATAATCTCCTTCCTCCTTTGCGGCGCTTGAAGCTCGACGTGGATCGTTGGCGCAGATTACCGCTGTCCCCACTTGGTCGAGCGGCGCTGTTTAAAATGATGTCCTTACCCCGATTTCTCTATGCACTCCAGAACTCCTTTGATATCATTCCTACGCGCTACTTCCGGGAGGTTGAGGGACTCCAGAGAAGACTTGTCCGGGACGGCCGAGTGCGTATTGCTCTTTCGAAACTGACCCTCCCCTGGTACGATGGGGGTATCGCTCTCCCGGACATCAGGAGGTACTATTGGGCCTCCCAGTTGTCTGCCATTAACCATGCCACCTACGTTCCTGGGCCAAATCCAGCCTACGCTATGGACAAATACTTGTTGCCCGGTGGCGACTTTAACAGAGCACTCTACTCTCGGACGACGGGGAGGAACCTTACGGGACCCACTAAAATTGCAGTGCGTGTGTGGAGAGATGCAAATGTGGCTCTGGGATGGAATGATCGATTGACGCAGGCGACCCCTTTGTTTGCTTCTGAACGATTGGGGTGCCTCTGGACGACAAAAGGGTTTGAGAACTGGGACATGATTGGACTTAGCAGAGTGGGTGATCTTTGGGTGAAGGGTGCGGTGAAAACATTCGCAGAGCTTCGGAGTGAATATGAATTGAGTGAGCGGGAGTTCTTCAGATATGCGCAGGTGCGACATGCTTTACTGTCGGTCTTCACGAACGGTACTGTGGTACCTGAATCTTCCCCACTTGAGGATCGTATACTTGACGGCCATCTGCCTGATAGTACGATTTCCTTGATCTATAAAAAGTTGATCAACAATTGGGCAGATCTCCTCGTGCGCCTCAGGGAGACCTGGGCTGGAGACGGGTTGGAATTGGACGACGAAGTCTGGCAGTCTGCTCTATCCTCCCCTAAAGAGGTTGCCATTCCGGCCCGCGTCCGCCTTGTTCAGCTTAAAATTTTTCACCGCGTGTATGTAACTGGTCCTCGTTTGGTTGCCATGGGTTTTTCGTTGGACGGGTTGTGTAGGCGAGGCTGTGGAATGAGTGCCACCTTTCTTCATATCCTCTGGGAGTGCCACGAGGTCGCTACATATTGGCACCGTGTGCATGCTGTGATGGAGCACGTCACTGGGGTCGCTCTGTTGCCTGAGGCTCGGAGATGTTTGCTGAATGTGTGGGAGCCGAATGATTACAATGTTGTCCAGACTCGGTGGGCTGCTCTTGGGAACATGATTGCCAAGAGGAACATCGCGCAGCTCTGGGGTTCCCAACGGCCTCCCACCGTGTCACAATGGAAGGAGAACATGGACTGGTGCATGTTCAGGGAGAAGACAGTCTATTTGGCTAGGGGCAAGCCTAGGGCGTGGAGTAAAATTTGGGGCCAATGGAATGCGTATCGAGGAGACATCTGCACTCCCCCCTCGCAGACATCCCTGACGCCTCTCTGTCCCCCTGACCTCTGAGGTTCCTCGATACTATATTCCTTGATTGAATGTCCTGACCTCCCCACTGCCTCCCCCTGCATTGGTTTTCCAATGTTCTCCTGATCCCCTATCAGTTATGGTAGGTCCCCAGAGTCGGAGCTCGACTTCATTTACCATGCCCGCGCCTTGAGTTGTTTTGTTCCTTTGTTTCTCATTGTTCCTTTTATAAAAATAAAAATCGCGTATCCTGTATGCATCCTTGTTGCCGACTGTGTATCCTGTACTTCTGCTGGACCTACCCTGGACCTGCTGCTATTTTACTGGCTGCCTATTTATTTGATGACCACTAGTGATGCCTGGCTCTCCCAGACTCCCCCCAGTAAATTGGAGTTAAAAAAAAAAGGTACTGGGATTGGGTGCACTTGCAGCAGCTGCAGAATCCAAAAATAGGGAGCCTTCCAGAGGAATTCTTCCTACATGAGCAAGAAAAATTATATGAGGCTTACCTAGATTTTATTGAGGTGCCGCGTGACAGGTCTCTATACATGCAGTTTCGTTTTGGTACCTTACCCGTATTTGAGGTATTGTCTAGATGGAATGGTCATACCTCAGTTGTGAAACCTTGCCCATGTTGCCTTGCTCTCACCGAAAATATTCCTCATGTTCTCTTTGTGTGCCCCGCATACAAGAGCCACAGACGCAAGTGGCTCAGGCCTATTTGTAGGTCCCTGGGCACTACGAGCAGTCTTACGGCCATACGTATCCTCAAGACAGACTCCAAGCTCCTTTTTGTCTGCGCAATAGCCAAGTTCTTGGGGTGTGCATGGGCTATTAGACACAAGGCACTTTCTGCATCTTTGTAGCTGTTGCTAGTTTTTGTCATTTAGTACATCCTTATTTTATTTCCCTTCTAATTTTTTATGCACTTGTATTTTTAACTGGAAGGTTTTTGCTTATTTGCACATATCAGAGTGTTTTAATGTTATTGTAAATAGTTCTTGTATATAGTGTTCGTTTTTAACTGGTATATCATAAAAATCTGTAACATTGGTTCTTTACTATGCTTATATGCGTTTATGATATTTGTGTCGAATAAAGCAAATTTTAATCGAATTGATAATAGATGGTGGTAGTTCAGAGGGGATACCATTATGATTGGTTTCTAGTTGAAAGAGAGACCCCTGAAAATGGGGGTCTTTCTTTCAGATTAAGAGAAATCTTGTGCTTGTAACAACAAATATCTGATCATAATATAATTTTATTGCCGAGCCTGGTGTGTTATTTAAGAACTTGATGATATGGATGATGGTTGAAATATGTTCATAAAATATAATGCTTAGTCACATGTTCCTCTCCCCTTTTTCCTGGTCTTGTGTGTCTTGGTTAGGTACAAATGTATCTGTGCCGTCGCATGTGGGTGCCCCACTCCTGTCCTCCAACCAGCTACTGATTGACCCAACCCTGGAGGAATTTCAGTTGGTGGACCTTTCCCGCAGGTTTCTAAGTCACGATTCTTTCTGGACGCTGCCACCACAGTTTTTAGGCAGCAAGGTGAGGAGTATGCGCATGGACAAGGGAAATGAGTTTCATTAGAGTAACAAGATCTGGGGTGCTGCCTCGAACAGTGTTTTGTAAATTTTAAATGATCCCTTTTGCAAGTCCTCTCTTGTCTTGGAGAGTCACAGAGGTGGTCTCCTGGATTAAGATTACCAGATGAGCACATTAGAGCAGCCCTGGAAACATTTGTAATCATTTTTATTGCAACTAACCGGCCTAGCTAGTGACTCTGAATCGGTGCCAAAATGCTCCTTTCTAGATGGTTTCATTGTAGTAGCCCCCTCGGAAATCAACCACCCTTCTTGACAGACTGCTTTGCCTTAGCAAGAGCCGAATGTAGAGCTGGTTACCAGACTCTTCTGTAGCTGAGCCTCTACGTTCTTTCCAAATTTGACTAGTGTCAAATTGAAGTAACTTTATTTCTCTTTAAGAACCTCTATCCACAATCGTTGTTCTGTTTTTGAGAAGCAAACTCTAATTTGTGCATTTGCTTTGCAGGTGGACTCCTATGGTGGATCTCTTAGTTTTAAGGTGCAATACGTGTTGACCCGGGGTCAGTCTGAACCTGTGCAGAAACCAGATGTGGTCATCAGTGGCAACGGGCGCAAGCTGGTCTCTGTGGTGCAAGGGCCTACCCGTCCGGCTATTGTGAACCAACGCAGAGTTCAATTTACAGAGGTGGGTACAATAGGGACTCTGTCTTAGAGGGAAGGGTGGCACTTTATTATGATGCACAACACCATGTACGTAATGCTGAAGGATGTCTCTAACCCTACTTGATTTGAAAAATGCCAAGTATGAGCCAATCTCAATATTACATGAATATAGTGAATAAATTAGGACAACACTATGAAACAATTGTTTATATTGGCTCTTTTATTTGCTTGCAAATAGTGATGTGTGCAGGCGAATTCTGCATCTAATGGCGAATTGACGTAAGTTAAGACAATTTAACTTTTTAAATAATATATATGAAAGATGTGGCTTTGACAGGTTTGAATTACTCTGCTTCAACAGTAAATGAATCATTTTTTATATTTACATGCTGTGCATCTATTCCTCCATCTAGTGATTGTGTCTGGAATTAGATCTCATTTGTCTTCCTTGTGTGATGTTGGACATGCGCTCCAGAAGTACCTTTGTGTGGTCTCCCTCTTCAGATTCCTTTTTCTGTAGTTGGCTCGAGAAGGATGATAGAGGAACACCAGATATTTTCTTCAATCATCGAAGAACAGATGTTTTTTCCACCGAGAAACACCGAAAATCATGGGAAGAACAGCACTCAAAGGCCAGAGGAGGGGAGTCTTCCCAACCCCTGGTGGAGATCCCGCTGGAGAGCACCTCATGGTCCGAGAATGCAGGGGCATGGAGAACACCCCGTTTAAGTTGTGTCCCAACTGCCATCATAAGTTTGCAGAGAGGGACCCCCATGTGGAGTGTAATGTATGTCTCCCAAACTACCATAGCACTGAGGACTGTGAGGCCTGCACAGAATGTGTCCCAAAAACCTTAAAGGCTAGAGTCAAACCAGGACTTGCACACCACTCCGTTGCCGATGCCACAATAACCAGGAGTCCCTAAAGGACCTAGGTTTCTAAGTGAAGATGAAGAGGGGAATGTCGAGGAAGCCGAATGGGCAGAGTTAGAGACCAAAGAGGGCATCAGCCACTTTGAGAGCATAGAGGTTGCAAGGAGAGCAACATGAGACAGAGTAGGCTGAGTAGCTGAAAGGCACATGTTCTAAATCTGCGAAATTCACCTCAGCATCAATGATGAAACACTCCACGACTGAAGGTTGGCCCAAGCAAGAAGTTGAAATGGCAACCCTCCTGCAGCCGAATGATTCTGCATCCCTCCGAAACCCTTGGAATAGAGGAAGATTGGTGATGACCGACCAGTCACTGAGGTGCCCTGAACACCAGAAGCACACGAAGAAGGGTGGGAAGAATTAGACGGCGAAGTGTACAAATCCACCATGCTTGAAGGACAGGGTCAGGTTGATGACACTTGACTGGATCTCAATGCCAAATTCCCCCTGAAGACTGTGCCAACAACTATCCCTCGAGGCCCTGGTCTCTGGACGACCTTTCCATGTGTAATGGACTCCACAAGAGGGAAGCAGACTCCTACGCGGATCTGCTCAAGGAAGAGAGGGAGGAAACATGCGTTCCCCTTGAAACACTGATGCTATCCCAGAATTCTAACTTCTATCTTCCAATGCTTCCCACCATCCCTGACCAAGGTAAGGAAGCCTACAATGGCTGTTACTCCTCGAGTGGAGGAAAAATGCACTCCATACAAGACCTCCCCAGAACATTAAGCGTACCGTAAAAGCAGAGACTCCTTTATAGCGGCGACATCCAGAAAGAGAAACAAGGCACCCACATCAACTGACCACCATCAGAAAACGAGAGCAAAAGAATGAATCGGATGGGAAAGAAGATGGAAAGGGAAGAAGCTATGCAATGGAGAATTGTGAATTAGAATACACTCCTTAACTGCTACTGCCACCAAACATGAAAGGAGATGGAAGGCCTCACATAACACCTTCTGGAGGAATATTAAAAAAAGGTCAAGAAAGTGATCTAGAAAGGCAAGAACATTGCTAACTCATGCCTCAAGTAAGCATTGGACGCAGCAGACACTGCTAGCAGGCTGATGTGCGCAGGTACAACCCTCAGGAGGCACACATGGATGAGAGTTTATAGATTCAATCCAGCGGTGCAGGCATCAGTGATCAACATGATATTCACAGGGGAAGCCCTCTTCGGAATTGCTGTAGACGAGGCGCTACAGAAGGTAAAGAAGGACAACAAGACTGCCAAAGTCATGGGTACTTTGCAGTTCAAGGGATCCTTATGGAGAGGGGAAATGCCCAACAGGAGGCCAACAGGCATGGGAGGATTCTCACCAGTGGTACAACAGCAAGACTTCAACTAACAAACCACATACCAGTCCACTCAACAACAGTGGCAGCATCCAGCGAGACAGCCCTTTTGCAGGAAACCAAGAGGTAGAGGTCAGCTTGCAGATGGGGATTGAGGGAGGGCAAGCAAGCAAGTGACTTTCCGTTCTTGCAATTCCACCACATAACATAAGCTTGAAGGGGAATAGTATGATTTCTCCAGGCGTGAAAGTCAGTCACCTCAGACAACTGGATTTTAAACAGATGACACGGTTACTGCATAGAACTCGAAGACACTGCCACCTGTTCCCCCAAAGGAAAGACCATAAAGGGAACAAGAACTCCTACAATTGTAAGTTAAAGATCTTATCAAAAAGCAAGCTGTCGAAACAGTCCAACCCCCTGCCCTTCATTACCAAACTACTGCAGATTTAGGAAACTCCTCATATCCCACCTGTTCTGATCTTCATCTTTCTCCTCATCCCTGCTTCCGCAACAGCGCCGAGATGCCCCTGGGTGAGTTGTGCACTATATTAAATATAAGTATTGTAACCTAATAATACTAGACCTCAGATACCTAAACAAGTTCATATGAGCACAACACTTCAAGTTAACATCTCTACAAGAGGTAATCCCACCTCTAAGGGAGGAAGATTACATACCCACCATAGACCTAAAGGATGCCTACCTACACATACCAATGAATCAAAGACACAGAAGGCACCTCTGATTCTTCTTCAACAAGGTGCACTACCAGTTCAGAGTGCTACCATTCAACTTAAAATCTGCGGGGGTTCACAAAATGCCTAGCTGCAGAAGCGGCACACCTGAGAAGACAGGTTATACACATCTACCCTGACCTGGACATACAGCCATTGCCATGCTACAGTGTTTCAGCTAAACCTTAAACAACAAAAAATCTTCTTCACACCTGGAGGAGCTGAAAGTATTCCTGGGAGTGACACTGGACTAGAGGATAGCACATGCATACCCAGTCCCCAAGGGGACGAAATCTATAAGAGCTAGCTGACCTCCACCAGGAGAGTCCGTGTCTGACATTGAGGATGGTCATGAAATTAATGGTCATGATGGATTTGTGTATCCCCTCATACAGCAGCAGGAATGCAGATGCGGACCATGCAGGAATGACTCTGCAACAAATGGTCACAAGCCACGGGGAGCTGAGATGATTTAATGGCTGTCACTGCAAAGGTTCACCAGGAGATAGAATCGGTGGAACCAAGTGAATGTTGGTGTTGGGAGGACCTTCAACTTACCAGCTTCTGCACTGATCACAACAATGGACGCATCCCACAAGGGCTGGGAAGCAAGCAAACCTGGACATCCTGAAAGTCAGAGGACTCTGAAGTCCAGCGAATACATTGAAGCAAAAACTTTCTGGAACTCAAAGCTGTCTTGCTGGCACTAAAGGCCTTACAGACATATATATAAGGGGACCGACAGTACTGATGTAGATGTAAAACTTTACAGCAATGTTCTAACTCAACAAACACAATGGAATGAAGTCATTACCACGGTCAAAGTTAGCACAGGAGATATGGAAGTGGGCGCTCCAATGGAACATGACCCTAGTAACAAAATACCTCCCAGGAAAACAGAACACGGAAGCAGACATCCTAAGTATACGAGAAAACCCCTCCCACAAGTGACAGATGAAACACCAAAGTACTGGACGATGTGTTCAGATACTGGAGCACCCCAGGCATAGACCTGTTCGGAAGTCCAGAAAACGCAAAATGCAGAGACTTCACATCCAGATTTCCACACCACCAACCCAAAGGGAATGCCCTGCCGATAGACTGATCAGAGAGATTTGCATACACCTTTCTACCAATTCCCCTGACCCCAAGGGTATTGTATAATGCAGGACAGCCAAGGAGGTCCCCTGTACTCCTCGTCCCAGACCAACATGGTATTTGGACCTCCCATAGATGTCCATCGGTCAGATCATACTCATAAGAGCAATGCAGTACCTGCTAATACTGCAAGACAGAAGAGTATGCCATCCAGAGCCAACCACACTCAACCTAACAGCATGGCTCATGAGTACCTAGATTTTAGGCACCTTCATCTTCCCCCTCAGGATAGTGGAAATCCTTAAGGAGTCAAGAAAACCAAGGCCACATAAATGCTATACAGCCAAGTGGGTCAGATCCATTCACTGGTGCGGGGACCACAAGAAGCTAGACACTAGGATGGAGATCAGTACTGTGCTAACCTACCTCTCACTCCTGCTAGACAATGGCCTGGCCAATGCGTAATTAAAGGTACACTTAGCTGCCATAGTCGCATACATGAGAGGAATGACGGAGAACAGCTTATGGACACTACCGCTGATGAAAAGATTCATGGAAGGGTCAAAAAAACAGGGGGACTACCGATATGGGCACCCACACCATTGTGGAAGTTCAACATAATACTCACATTACTGATGACAGAACCATTTGAGTCCATGTATAAATCAGAACTGGGGTCTCGAACTCTAAAACCTGCGTTTTTGATATCGATCATGTCACTTCGCAGGTTGAGCGAGCAACACACACTTACCATCCTGGAGCCATACCTTCAGATTCACAAGGACAAGGTAGTGCTAAGAACAAACATGCAGTTTCCACCAAAGGTAGAATCACAATTTCACGTCAACCAGAGCATCCTATTACCCGCCTTCTTTTATGAACCAAAGTCACAGGCTGAAAGGGCACTGCACTCCCTGGACATGCAGAGAGAACACAGGCTACCTACAAGAGACTAAGGCAATAAGAAAGGGGAACCAACTCTTCATCGCCTTCACCAGGGCAAGCAAGGATACACCAATCATAAAAGGGACTATTGTGCAATGGATAGTGGACACAATCCAAACCTGCTAAACAAAAGCAGGGAAAACCTTACCTACCTACACAACCCAAGGTGCACTTAACAAGGTAGAAAGGTTCATCTCTAGCATTCCTGGCAAGCTTACACTTTAGCGACATCTGCATGGCTGCAACATGGTCATCCACACAGACCTTCACGAAACACTGCTATGTGGACGTCAAGATAAACAAGGACTTACCATCAAATGGTGGTCGCCAAACTCCATGGAAAAAAAGAGAAGAAAAACAAGACCTGATTCCGGACCCAATCCCTAAAAGGGGGAATACATGCACAGCATGTGAATCTCAAACGCTCAGGCTGCAAAACTACTCCTACTGGTAAGTAAACATTTTGTTATTCCCTCATAAAAGTTTATTCAGAGCACCATTTGGGTGCTTCTAAGAGCAACTGACCAGATCGAGGGAAAGAAAGAGGAAAGGCGGAGTGTGATGACTGGGTGGCAAAGTGAGGGACAGAGCATCTGTGATGGGGTCGGATGAGTAGGAGCAGAGTGTGCATGTTGAATAGGAGCTGGGGTGAAGAAGAGGCAGAGCGCCTCTGATGAATAGGCGCTTGATGAAGAGAAGCTGGGCATGTATGATATTTGAAGCAAAGAGGCAGAATGCCTTAGATGAGTAGTGCTAGAGTATGTGACGAAGCTTGGATGAAATGATGCGGAAGAAATAAAGAGGCAACATGTGATGAAAACCAAAAAAGGATGAATGGAAGCAATGTGATTGAACCTGTGATGACTGGAGAGAGACAGTGAGGAAAGGTTGAGTGATTGTGATGAAAAGAGATACATTATGAGGAGAAAAAAATCTGAATTGGTTGGGAAGAATGATTGAGGAGAACAGGAGCATCTTTGACCAGAATGGGGATTGAGACGGAGCCTATGGCGAATGGAAGGATTGGGATACCAGAACCATAAAACTGTGATGAATGGGAAGAGCTGATGGATAAAGGAAAGTGGTATAGAGAGCTTGTTTATGCATGGAGGTTCATAGTGAGGAGAAGAGAGATGGATCAGTGATAAATGAGATCGAAAAGGAAGAAGCTGACCAAGAGCCCTGCAGAGGAGATGCCAAGGCTCTCAGACGTGATGAAAGTGAGCAGGAGAGGTGGGACTTTGTGATGGGTGGAGGAATACAGTGAGAGAAACCACATCTTGGATAAGTAACTTGAGAAGATATCTGCCATTCCCAGCAACCAAGATGTATGAGATACAACTGGTTGACAAGTCTTAGAGTAATGTGTGCTCATTAGAAGTATTTTGGCAAAAAAGGTGAAAATGATTGGCAGAGGGGCCAGGTGCTCGTATTGTGACCCAGTGCAACTAGATCAATAGAGCATTTCAGATTCACAAACTTGATAGCGTGAGCAAGCTTTACTACCCTCCAGGCTCCCCTACACTCACTGTGCATGTTGTCTTGATTTTTGGGACTGAAAGCACAAGACGTCTTTAAAAATGAAAACCTTGACCTTGGAATATACCTCAGAAATTGGCATGTGAGAGAGAGCATGGCATGTTCGTAAAAGGCCCAATGAACCACACACAGGTCTTACAGTGAACTCTGCAGAACACAGGCTGCCAGATGATGGCCAGACACGCTCCTCACTCGGTCTAAGCAAGGAGGGTAATGGCCGCTGCAGATTGAACATTTTAGGACCTTGCCAGGGTATTTTCCTGGGGACCCAAAAGAACACCTAAGCGGTTATGTCACACGTGTTATGTCACTCCTGTTCAGGGCGTCCCATCCCTTTCAAAAAGCAATTTGTTAGGTATGTTTCAAAATTTTGTGATCAACATCCAGTTGCAAAATATTGAAATTTTACCAACTCATAACCTGGGGTGGTTATCCAATTACAAAAGGGAAGGGGACTGTTTGCAACACCTTACCCTTTGTAAGGTTGATGTGAGTAGACAGTGGTCTATGGGTCTATTCTCAAATAAGCTTTTAGGAAGTTTTCAACTTTTTTTGAAATGCAGCCTTGATTGCTTTAAGGAAAACAGCATGTATTTAAATAAACAGTGACCACAGACATGCCGGTCTGCTGTCTCCAGCTGGCCACCATCCCTGTGATGTCAGCCAGTGGTAGTGAGACAAAATTTGCATCCTACCTTATGAATATTGATGAGCCCCATTTCCATTCAGATTTATTTTAAGGAATATTTTAGTAAATAGATCTGTTTGTAAAATTCCACGCTGGTCTCAAAAAATACTGGTCACAGTCTGCAACCAGTATTTTGTGACCATTGTTTTGTACATCTGACAGTCAGTCGCGGTTTTAGTATTTTTTGCAAACTGGTACATGCTGCTGCCAGTGACATCAGTTAGCACTCTGAAAGGGGTTCTTACAGGAAGGTCCTACATTCCTCTCTATACCAACATTTAAACTTACGTGGGTTGAGGTATCAACCAAAACCCCCATGGCGAATCTCCTCCATCATTCGGAATGGGAGGTTCGGGCTGGGGAGGATGAAAGCGCCTTCCCCGCCGAGAACAGACGGCATGGAGCGTAGTTGGTGCTGCGGGGCATTCCTAAATGGCTGCGCCCATAAAGAAGCAGCGACCCCTGCACTGAGAACCCGTTTGCGGTGGCAGAAATAGCATCCGAGCCCCTGGGTCAGGAGGGGCTCCCTCTCTGCCTCTGCTTGCCTCGTACTAGCCCAGAAGCTCCCCATGTTGAGCGTGGAGTTGGTGAGAATCAACAGGTGCCGGCCCGCTAGCGGATTCACGTGGTCGTACACAGGCTGTGACAGAAGAGGAACCGAGGCAGCGGCGCTGCAGCCCCCCCAAGATGGTGGCATCTAACTCCTGAAAGTGAGCGCCCCCCTGTGGGCGGACCGGCGAGGAGGAGGACAACAGTGGGGGCTCGGGACTGGGCTGGGCCCCCACCGATGAGCTGAGTGCTGGCTTAGCACCCTATAGGGGAGAGAGAAGCAGTGAAAGAGCGGTGGATGCAGCCTTGCCTGGGGGAATTAGCCTGAGCTACAGCTGGGGAGAGCACTGGGGCTGAGACCAGCATGCTGTTTCCGCCCACCACCACCCGGCCCTCTGGCCATCTCCACCTCCTCCCATCTCCACCTCCTCCTCTGGGATCCCTACAGACCCAAGACCACCACCCATAAGTGCAACACCACCTGAACGCCTGGCTGAACGACGGCAAGAATGTCATGCTCTGTAGGTATGTAATATATAATTGTCCCATCCTAATCACTTTTCAAAATGTAATCTTGAGTGATTTGCAACTTGTGTATATGTAACTCTAACCACTAATATCTTTAGTAGACGTATGTACTTACTACCGTTCTTATGTGAATTTAGAGCTATTCTGTTTATATCTTTTCCTTGAGTGAATTTTCAACTTGTATATATGCAACTCTAACAACTTGTATCTGTAGTAGACGTATGCACTTACTATCATTCTTTTGTGAATTGAGAGTTTTTCTGTTTGTATCTTTTATGTAACTCATGTACTCTGAAGTCCTTATGTAAGGCAACTGGTCCTTTTGTAAAGTGCTTGAACACCTTTGGGTAAAGTTTGCGCTATATAAAATCGCATTAAATAAATAAAATAAATAAATTCTGGTATCTGTGATGGAATGGCGGAGCATCAAGAGTGTCTTTTTGCACATTATATTGTACATTAATTGTGGAGCTAATTAAAACTAGTTTCTAGGTACATTTGAGGGAAAACTAAGAAGTATTTATCAGACAATACTTAAAAAGCTTTTAACATCTGAAAACAGTCCTCAGCATTCTGGTTTATTCCGAATGGCATCTGAATATCCTTCCAAAAACATTGAAATCCATCTTCCGGTGCTTGCAGAATGAGGTAACCTGGCTGTCGTTGAGCAGGTGGAGGCAGTATTCTCTAGGCCATTTTCAGTGATCTCCTGCTTCTGTCAAGAGTGTAAGTCTTGAATCTGTAAAAACTATTAAAAAAAAATTAAACTGCATCTGCCATTTGCATTTTTTTGAAACATTCCCCTGGAAGCAAACTTTCCTTAAGGAGTGCCTGGCGTTAAGGGTGCCAGATTTTCATAGTTCAGATGGTCTGCCGGAACCATTGCATGCTGAATTTAAATCCCAAATAAATAGTGGTAGAGGCTTCCTATAGTGGACCCACTATCTTTGTGGTGCCTTTACGAAGAGAACATGCAAATATTCCTACTGCTTTTATAAAGTTGCTGAAAACGAAACCTCATCGAATTGATAATGCAGACTCAGCGCCTACTGGTCTGCAGGATCCTCGCCAACTGTTTCTGGCTTGATTCTCTGTTCGAAGTTAGTCAACATATTAGAAATTTGACATGGAATTCACTCCCTGTACGTCAATCACTATTGAATGTGTCATCACGCCAATAATAATAATAGTATGGTATATGTGGCCCCCTTGAGGATCTTGGATAATTGCAATATCACATTGTGGCCAATACCAATTCAGAATTTGAGTGTAGACTAAACACAATTGAGTTTCTCCTGCTTCCCATTTTACCTCTCCGCATTATTAGCACTAGAAAACTACATCCACACGTTTACGTACACATGGCAAATGCAGGCACTGTGCCAAAATATTCCCTTTGCAGCGCTCGCTGCTCCTCTATTGTGCCGTCTATCTTCAGGGAAAGAACACCGCTTCCTACTCCCTCACACTTATTCTTTTGGCATCAAGAATTGGATGAATGCCTTCTGAAGATGGTAGAAAGGCAAGGATGTTATTCCTCTTAAATACAATTTCACAAATTTGAAGCGAGAATATCAGACCGAAGAGGCCATATTAACTGCTCAGATTTTGACATTGTTTCCTACCAACAATACTTTAGTTGCTTAGTTATTTAAAATTGTCAGAATACAAATTCGTTTTTATATGCGAGTCTGTGTCTTCTCATACCAGAGCAGTTTCTGCTTTGGCTATATTTTCAGCAATTGCAGCAACACAATAATTGTCTTTTGCTGTGCTCCACATTACATTGTGCCAAGGGAGACTGTCTGTGTGGTCCTTGTTGCTTCAATTGGTGAGCTATCGTGTGAGAAAAGTGGGTGGCTTCCCAGCAGGACAGTGCCTCTTAAAGGTTAATGACAAGGAGTCTGTGGCTTCTTTTGCTTGTCTGACGTGAGAGTGACTGTTCCGCACCCCCAGCAGCCTTTGAGCGGCACCAGCCTGTCAGGCCATCTCACTATGAGATTACATGTCACCCCATTTATGGTCTTGGCTTCTGTGCTGACCGATTAAGTGTGATATCAAGCCTATGTTTATTAAGATTTTGTTTTCACATTATGACTTCTCGTTCTCAAGATTTTTCTTTTACAGTGTTGATCTCTTCAAACACTGCTCTACCATTACCTCATTTAACAAATGTTGTGGTGTCCTTGCCTGGTCGAAAAAACTTCAGGACTCCTCCTCCTTCTCCTTATTTGCCATTACATTCTTAACCAGTACCTTGTCCGAGGGTTGAGGTTGGGGTGAGGGTGATGATTTGGGTCGGTTTGTGAGAAGTGAGGAGAGGTAAAGGTTATAATGAGATCATGGTGTTGAGGAAAGCTTTGTTTCTTTATTAAGTTTACATATATGAGCTAATAGTGGTTATCAAAAAGTTATTGATTCTTGAAGGATTACCTAAATGTTTTACAGCTAATGTCTTCGTTGTAAAGGATAGGTTAAATGTTACATGTAACAACATTAGAAATCAGCGTAGACAAAGCCAGGGGGTTTGGCTTTATTGTGTCAGCGCATGGAATCTTGTGCATTCATAAATGCTGTGCACAAGTGCTGGGTAGAGCATCAAAGCCTGCCCTATAAGCTTCCCCAATTTTAAGGGGTGGGTCGGGAGGAGTAGAAAGCTAGCCTTACTTTCTGTATGGAAGTCATAAAGGAGAAATAGAATTGAATGTGACGAGCAGCATGATGAATGAGTGTACTTTTCATTTGTGAAATAGTCTCTCATGCATTCCAATGGAAGTACTTGGAAGGTGGAATGACACTCCACATAGCTAATGGCATGAGGTGAGGGAGTAATACTTTCCCTGCTAGAGCCAAGCATACTCTGCATATTGTAAAGAATCGGTTACCATAAGTCTCACAAATGAAGGCCAGACCTAAACTCAATCTAATCAGTAAGACAAACTGTGGGGATTTGTAAAAGTGACTGTATGGTGTCTTTTTGGCTTTAACTTCTCTTGGCATGCCTATTGCTGTTTGATTATAGATTGTGAGTCACCGGCAAACCTTCCTTTCAGATGTTGTGTAGACTATTCTACAGTGCTAAATCTCAGAGGAGAGCAAATTTCCCAAAAGGAAACATCTGTTTCCTTCCCTGCCAGTACGCGTAGGGGTTGGCTGGTTCAATACAATGATTTCAGCGTTCAGGATCTTAGTGAGAAGCAACAGAATGAAAGTCTTCGAACCTCATTGGCTGCTGATGTCCAGCAAGAATCCTAGTATCCTGTAATTAATCCCGTTCCTAACATTGCTTAAGCCTACAAGCTTGCCTGAACAAGGAGGGGGAGGCTCATCCTGCAAGAGCAGCATAGATTAACTATTTTCATCACAGTGAGTGGTGCTGGCAAGTCAGAAAAGGTTCCCAAAGGAGAAGAAGATTGCTGCATATCGTGTCTGGGGATTAAACTCCAAATAAGTCACCCAGCAGCCTTTAGGGATTCATTTGCCAGGAAAATCACCTGCATAAATATCACTGACCAGTGGACTGTGAGTGGTCTACGTAGCTCATTGACTAAATGAATCTTTACGAAAACCTGAAATTTCTGTTTTTGTAATTACATTTCCTGTCTGTGGGTGTAATGCAGCACGTTGTGTGATATCTTCCAAACAACAACTTAAACTGAGCCACTGCTTTCTATCCTGGACTATTAATTTAGTGCAAAGGTTGGTGATTATCAAAGCACTTGGGCTATATTTCACATAATTGCATACTTTCATCTGAACCTTTGAAATCAAAACTACTTCTCTGCACCCATACCCAGCAGAGCTCACCTGTGTGATCAGATTTCTTGGTGGATTTGTCCAGAATCAATTCACCAAGCTAGTCCTGGGTGTGGAGGATAGGATTTCCACTATAATACTATCTATCCATCGAAATTGTTTCGGCCCTGAGCTAATCTTCTGACTTGATGTTGTGTATAATGGCAAAATATATGTCCATAGGGAAATCATTCAACATCAATTATAAGTCCAAATATTGTCAAATTCGTGATCAATAATATACTAATACAGGGAACAACAAGTTTTGAAATTTTTAACTATGGTTATTTAATTCCATTAGTTCTTCTTCAAAATGATTTACGATAGGGAACGTACATACTACTGATGTTTTACATTCACTTCACTGTAGTATCATGAGCACCTCTTGCTTATAAATAATATTGAAAACTAAACACCATATACTGTGAAATCAAACAAAACATTGCATACAGCTCATATTTTGTATAATCAATATATCCATATAAACAAGACGGTGTTCTGCAGATTCTGTATGTCTTCTACTCAGTAAGACATATATTCATAAATCGACCGGTCGATTGAGTCTGTCGTGTGTGGAACAAGCTGCTGCTGTCTGCGCGTGAAAGAAATATATATTCTGCATTTAACGAAGGAATTATGAATATATGTCTTACTGAGTAGAAGACATACAGAAGCTGGAGAAGTCTGGTTTACCATTAACCCCTGCGAGACTCTTGTGATGTAGGAAGATAAAATTTGGATGTGCAACTGTTACCGTCCTGATGATGGTCCCGTGGATCTTGTAGACCGACGTGGGACCGAAACGTCGACGAAAGAACACCGTCTTGTTTATATGGATATATTGATTATACAAAATATGAGCTGTAATCAATGTTTGGTTTGATTTTACAGTATATGGTGTTTAGTTTTCCATATTATTTATAAGCAGGAGGTGCTCATGATACTACAGTGAAGTGAATGTAAAACTTCAGTAGTATGTACGTTGCCTGTCATAAATCATTTTGAAGAACTACTATTGGAATTGACTAACCATAGTTAAAATTTTCAAAAATTTCAAAACTTGTTGTTCCCTGTATTAGTATATTAATGATCATGAATGTGACAATATTTTGACTTATAATTGATGTTGAATGATTACCCTATGGACATATATTATGTGATTATACATACCCAGTCCCTGGGGGATTATCGGGTTGCCCTATTTTGTTCTAGATTGATTTTATGTATAGCATAAACCTAAAACTCAACATACTCTACAACCAGGACTTGCCATTGGTGAGTTTATGTATATGGTTAAAAGTGGCAATAGTGATTAGGAAGTGCTGCATGTACTGCCCTTATGTAAGTGTGGGTTTGCTCTTTACCTGTGGTGTTCAAGGGAGTGGTCCCTCATAACCTCCGAGGTGGTGAGACGCTTATCGACCTTGCGTCATCATGCTCCCATTGTTTGGTGCTGGGGGTTCACATTTACAGCCACAACGATTTGAAACCCTTTTACTAATTGTGAACTTCACTGGATCATGTGCTTCTGTTGTTGGCGGAACACTGAAGGCAAATGGAGAGAAAGCCTCATCAGTTGTTAACTTGTTGACCACCGCAATAGTTTGTGTGTGCAATGTTATTTGGAGCATATAATGTTTTCGGAAATATATTTGCTTTCATCAGTAAAAGTTTAATTGCTGCATCATATAAATCATTAATTTCCCATTTAATAGCCATTTAGAGCTCATTGCGAGTTGCTTGTAATCTCCGATAGGCAAAGTAATGCAGTTGAGCAGACCTATCTGGGTGGATTACGAGTAAATCAATAAACCTGGAGGCTTTAACAATTTTCCCAGGGACTACGGCTGCTCAAACAAGCTGCAATCCTCAGACAGAAATGGGGCCAATAATGAGGAATAACCCTGGGAATGGGATGTGGTAGATTACATCCCCTGGTTATTTCCAATTTATTCCTGGACACACGGTATCCAGCTCATAAGGATGCAGTTGTTGTGACCCCCAGAGTGTCAGAACCAGCCAGTAATGGTGACTTTGAGGTCAAGAGTACCAATCCCATACTCACTGTCAAAACTCCTCATTGTTATAAATGTTTCAAATGCAAATTTGCTCAGCTTGCACAAGGATGAGGCTAATTCAGCCAGAAATAAAATTAAACAACACAATCTCTAACTTCTCCCAATATGCAGTCTCTTGTTCAAGAAATACTAAATGTGAGCAAATCTGTTTTTATTTTGTCTCATGAGCTAATTTATCATAAGGCCTAGTGCACATATTGGTACTAATCTGGTTAACACACTTCTTGTACCCAGATTTGCTTATGCTGTCTGTTTAATTTGTACATTTGCAAAGCCATTAGCGGAGGCCAGCATTAAATTGGAACAGGGATGGGGAGAGAAAACCAGGAGTAAGGGGAAGCCAGCCAGAAGAGAGTAAGCGTGACGCTGAGTTGCAGCATTGCTCGATGTGTGCATCCAGAGGGAGGCAGGAGACGGAAGGGGTGCTGGAGTGAGAGACGTACTCTGTTAGCAGAAAGCCAAAGGAAAGAGCAGGGCAGGAGTGCACTCTCATCAAGTACTAAGGAAGAATTAAACCACAGAAAAATAGTTGCATAACATCAGCGATCAAAAGTTATTCCTTAGCCAATCAAGAGAAATGATAGTTATGCTTGAGGATGGGACAAACTCAAGATTGAAAGAAAACCCCTCAATAAAGGCAAGAAGATTGAGATAAACACAAAAGCCATCAAGTCAATCACAAGAGGCTGACCCAAAGCCCTTCGTTTAGTATTGTATGTAATGCTATTTGGAACGGATAACTGTTGTGGTCTATAGCTTGATTGTAAAAAGGAAATACTGCTAGTGATACAGGCCACCTGGACTTTTTTCTCAGACCAGAGCTATAGGTATTTCCTATGTATATCTGACCAAATCAATCTGTTCTTGCACAGGAAAACTGGCGTCATGAGTCCGGTGCACCAGTGACCCGAGAGGACCTTCTGATGACCCTGCAGAACTTGGAGAGCATAATGATCCAGACAGTATATGACAATAAGATGGCGAGCGTTGGGCTGAGTGATGTGGCCATGGACACCACCACCGTGGAGTTTACCAGCCTGGGTAATGCCCATGGCGTGGAGGAATGCAGGTAACATGTCTACAGTTCACTAGTTTGGAAAGTTTCAGGGTGAATAGAAGGAACGGTTACGGGTGGGCTAAGTAAGACCAACGTGTGCATTTATTCAGGTTCACCCAGCACTAAAATGATGTCAATGACTATTAGATGCGGGGAAAAAGGTAACCCATCCATTTTTTGTATTCCTTGACATAAATAGATAGAGGCTGTTCAGTGTTCAAGTGCTGATTGTATTCAGGTACTTGTCTGCAAACAGTTTAATTTAACCATGGGAAATCCTGATAATGTATTAACAACAATACTATTGAACCCTCTACCTTAAAATTTATATGTATGTAGTTTCCAAGAATCAGATGTACTAAGAGATAGGTTGCATACAGTGTTGCAGATGGCGCACAGACATTTAGCAACCTGTTTGACTTTGCAATGCAACCTAAGTACTGATGAGCTGCATTGCTAAATCTGTAGTCGCTGGGGATTGTTGGACTTGCCTAACGAATATTAATTAGGAAAGTTGCAATTTGCAACTGCTCGTGATTGGTTACAGACCCACCAATGGTTGCCAGCAAGGAACAGTCTACCATCCCTGTGTTTGCATTCCCAATCGTGAAAAATCTTTTTAGATCTCGGCTAGACAGCGCATCTGTTCTCTTTGAGACATTTTGTTTCCAATCAATGGTTTTGCAGCCTCCCGTAGCTTACCATTGGTTAACTTCAGTGTCTCTCTCATTTGCTTCGTTCCCGTTTGTGAAGTCATGCATGCATGTATCATGTCGTCTTCTGTTTGGCCCTCCCCTGCAGCATGGACCAAGTACTTATGTTCTTTCACTGCTCCCGTTTTTGGAGTTTTTTTTTCTTTATGTTCAAGCATTCCATTTGAGTGCTTGTGTTTTCAGGCATTCTCCCATATCCCCGTTCATGTTGCTTTTTTCCTCCTTCCACCCACTGCCTCAGTCAGTTTCTTCTCCACCTCCCCAGCTCATGTTTCATCTCATCCCCCACAACCTGCACACCTTCATTCGTGTTATCGGTTTTCTTGTTCATTTTTTGGGGGGGGGATATCTTTTGTGTATTGCGAGCATCCTCTCTGAGAGGGAGCAGGTTAGGGGGAGCTGCCACTAGTCCGTGCTTGTCGTGTGGATCCGTTGTGTACAGAAGTTGCTCCTTAATGCAAAAGCGGATCCCTTTCTGTCTGCTCCCTCCCATTGTAGTGTTGGTCCCCCTACTCCACCCAAAACAAAATGCTAGGAGACTGACACCACTGACCGTATCATAGTGCTTTTTTTTACCTTTTCCGCATCTGCCCTCCACCCACTTCCTTATTGTAGCTTGCCCCTTCCCCCCGGTCCCACCCCCTCCAGTCAGTCATAAGAAGTGCTATGACCCAATCGGTGCTGCCTGAGCTGGAACACTTTTTTCCATGGCTTTCAGCCATACTGACAGCGGTGCTGCTATACAACACGACTAAAAGAAATTGACACCACCTATAGCGGTCGCATTTCCCAGACCTATAGGCTGTGCCATTGCTTATTTTATAAATAGCCCTGGACGCTTTATATTAAAAAAATAGTTATAGTTTGAAAAAACTTCAGAAGGAATAGTCAGTGGTCCACTGGGTGGCAGCCCACTCCCCTCCCTCAAGACTGTCGACACACGTCGACATTTTCCCCTGCGAATCACAAACCACTGATGTATGCTAGTGTGTCTAATTGTGATTCAGAATGGATCACAAAATTACTTTAGTATACAGAATTATTTTGTGGATTGCAGGAGGTTGAGATGGCAAAATAAATTTATACATCTGGCCTGGGCTGCCAAACTTAACAGTGTGAATCTCACCCTCCCAAAATAGTTAATCTTCATATAGTGCCTCTGCGGTACGTCAGCAATGTTGTTTTAAGCAATACTGTTATTGACCTTGAAAGGTCACTAACCGTTTCAAAAACATATTGCAAAACGGATTGTATGACAAAAAATGTAAACAAGACCAAAGTAGAAAAATATGGCAGGAAATCTGAAGCTGTATATTGCACTTGTGTTTACCCAGTACCTACTTTTAACTTGTACAGCTATTTAGAGCAGGCTTTACTCTTCCTACATTATAGCCTTTCCAAACGGCTGAGCTCTGCCGTAGCTGAACTCCCAATTAGAAGGTGTGGCATAACTGCTAGAGCGGTCCACCTCGAAGCTGGGGAACAGGGTCTGCGTCTCGGCAGGGACGCTCAACATCCTGTGATTCTGGGCAAATCACTCAATCTCCTAGTGCCTAACAATTGAATTTGTCCTTCTGTAACGCAACTGGTGCTCATGTAAAGCGCTCGAATACCTTCGGGTCTAGCTTTCGCCATATAAAAAAAGAAAAAAATGATATTTATTTTGGTATTGCCTGGGTTTACAGAATTCAACCCAGCTTTTGCTGTTCAGTTTTCAGTTTGTTGGTTGTATGGAATATGTGGTCCTTTTTTAGGTTGTGCCTGGGCAGCACATGCACTGCTCTGCGAAGCATGCTGTATTAGAGTATGGACTTGAAGCTCCGGATCATATATTTCATTGCCTTGTGTCATTGTCCTTTGTTAATGCTGGCTTCTGATTCGTTACTAGGCTTGTTAGTACCTCCTTAGTAACTCCTTGTCTTCATTTGTAACCTCCCATTGGAACTGTCCCTTTGACTTCTATTGTTACACGGTATGTCTTATTCAGTTTGTAAACACAATTTTCTTTAATACGTTTCTCCTACTGTAGGCACGACCAGCTTTCCTGCATCATTCAGGGTGCCATGCGCGCTTTCACTTTCCAAGCAGCCCGGGACAATAGCAGCCGCCTCTTTGAAATGAAAAAGGTCTTGTATTTACAAGAGTTTGAGCTATTGGCATTGTAAATGGCAATGTCTTTTATTTATGTGTTAAATATCAAAACAGATAGATAAAAGGCATTGTCATTTACAATGCCAATAGCTTAAGCTCTCGCAAATGTGAGACCTTTTGCATTGCAAATGCTTGTTGCTCTTTGTAGCTGGTGTTATCTTTAGGTTGCTTTGGTGGGAGATCAGATAAGAACATTTTTTTCTCTCTCCGGTAATCTATCTTCCTTTTTTACAGATGCCCTGCAGGTTACTCTGGACTGTCTTGCGAAACATGTGCCCCTCAATTTGACAGAGTTCCTGGGGGGCCGTTCCTGGGTACCTGTTCTGGTTGTAATTGCAATGGACATGCCAGTTCCTGTGACAGTGTGACCGGCTACTGTCTGGTGAGTTAGAAATGGTTGTTAGAATTTAAAAGAGAAGGGGCAGAGTGCCTGAGCTTTTTAGGTCAGTAGGTTGTCCTCATAAAATTTGTCTGCACTTCCTACCAAAAAGCACTCCTTTACCAGTCTGTTTCATTGCAAAATTCAGTAACAAGAAATAAGCAATACCATTAACATTTGGTCTTTATTCTTCATTTCTCTTCTATTCAGAATTGTCAGCACAACACAGAAGGTCCTCAGTGCAACCAGTGTAAAGCAGGCTTCTTCGGAGACCCAACCCGTGGGACTTCAGATGCATGTAGGCCATGTGCCTGCCCATACATTGATCCCCGGCGCCGGTGAGTATTTGTTTTTTTCCATAGAACTTTGTTTTTTGGTCTAGTTTGAATGCTGTTATGTCTTGCCTTGATTGGGGAGTGTATCCAGAAGCCTGCTCTCCCATACACATGGGAATGCTAATTTCTTTCACTACAAAATCCTCATACAGTTTGAAATATGTTGTACTGATGAACTTTCATAGCTCGTGAGTGAGTTTTAGAGTCTGGAAACCCTGATTCAATTTACCAGGATGTTGGCATTTAATATAAAATCCACTGTTTGGCATTTGCAAGCCAAATTTACAACTGCTTACAGCTGTTTTGTTACTGAATGCCGTAATGTGAAAAATGCAAGTCACTTGGTAACAAGTTATTTCTATGAGGGAATAGGGGGTGAGACCTGAAGTCGAAGTGCATTTAAACAAATGTTTTGGAACTGTTATCATGAGAAAAATGAGAGCAGGACTAGTGAGCGTGGATCCGGTGTCAAATATGTGGCTAAAAGTAACAAAATATTCTGTACCTATTTTGTTGGGCTATCACTTTCATGTTTAGTAACATGCAGACTCTACTTAGTACAAAAACATTTTTGTAACTATCCTTTAAAAACACATACAACAGCTCAGCTGCTAACAACTTTACATGCCTTGTTTAAAGGCCTTGTCAGTGGTAGATTTTTATATATATATATATCTATATATATATATATATATATATATATATATATCTATATATATATCCTCCAGCCACAATCCTGACTGAATGAAGACGAGGCAAACCCAAATGGATGGTGCAAATTTTTATTCAATGCCTGACACCACCGCCATGACGCGTTTCAGCCCGCGTGGGGCCTTGATCCCATGACATGTGCAGAAGAAGTTACAGGTATTTAAAGTGCAAGTGCCTGACGTTCTTCCCTTTCAGCTAGTAAACATGGAAGAAACACTACTGAATAAACAGTATTGTATGGTTGTCAACTTACATTCACAAATATATCTCTCTCTGTAAAATACATAGATATACACTGACCATACTGCATTCATATGTTGCAATCTTGTATGTGCAAAAACAGCAATTCCTACCGTAAATAATATAAATATTATAATATTATAAATAGTGGAATAATAAACATGATAATTTTTTTAATTCATGCTCATTGGTCTGCTGTTTTTGTTAAAACAAAGTTGATACATGTTAAAACCAAGCAAATTACTGTTTAAAATACACCTGGTTAATAAGCAGTTGTTAAGAGGTTACATTTAATTTAGTCTTAAAAGGACCTCTTTGTGTTGTACAACAAACTGCCATTGGATGTCATTATAGATCCACCAACATTCTGCTGGTCTAACCAAGATTGTGCACGCCAATTATGCCCATGTGGGCCTATGGCTCTCCGGCCGATTAAGTTCCTGTACCCATGTATAACGAGCTTTCGGTAGTACATAAAAAATATCATTGTGCAAAATAGTGTTAACCCTGTGTGAAATTATATAAAAGGGACATTCCTTAACTAACTTTAAAAACAATTCTTGTCTTATGGTTTCAGGGAGGTAGATAACAGCTAGTCTGATATGCTAAATGATGACTATCTAATGAAAGTAGGTATAAAAATCTTCACTAGTGTTGAACCCGTTCGGAGCCTTACAGTCCATAAAAATTATATGCCTAGTTTCAAGTTTTCTTAGCTGAGCTTCACGGTTCCCACCCCTTCTCTGCGGTGGAATTATATCAATTACATAGTATTTGAGACCTGCCGTATTCTTGTTGTGCACTTCTCCAAAATGCCTAGCAACCGGGTACACCGTATCGCCGTTGGTAATGGTCCATATGTGCTGGAGTATCCTCTTGTGACCCTGCAGATTAGTGCTTCCCACATAGCCCAGGCCACAAGGACACTCCAGCACATATACTGCATACTCAGTCTTGCAGGTCAATTTGCTATGTATGATAGTAGGTTTGGTACTGAGTGGGATTATGTATTGTTTTATTTACTCCAAATCTACATGCTTTACACACAGAGCATTTTATGAATCCCTTACTACAGTTCAGCCAGGAACTGTTAGTCCTCACCTCTGGGCTGCTGGAAACTAGGTGATTGCTTAGAGATTTTGCCTTTTTGTATGCAATACTGGGGGAATGTCCCATTTGTTGTCCCAGAATGGGATCACTGGCTATCAAAGTCCAATGCTTGTTAACAATTTTGCGAATGCTCCTGTGTTGGCTACTGTATGTTAGAATTAGGCGAGTTTCATCCTGTTCTGTCTCTTTCTTGTATGGTGTGTTCACCCTAGTTCAGGATCTGCTGAGTTCATTAGTTTCCTGATTGCCTCATCAATCAGTCCTGATCGATAGCCTCTTCTCAACAGTCTTCCCTTACAATGATACTGCGCCTCCGCACAGTTCTGATCATTGCTACAGATCCTTCTGATGTGGAGCATTTCTCCGTAAGGGATGCTCCTGATCAGGTGGGCGGGATGATGACTATTGGCATGCAATCTAGCATTGCCTGCAGTGGGCTTCCGGTACATTCTAGTTCTCAATTCATTATCATGAATGTAGATCTCCACATCAAGAAAACATATTGCACTGTCGCTGATCTCACTGGTGAACTTGAGGTTTAAGTCATTGACATTCAAGTTGTTTATATATATATATATATATATATATATATATATATATATATATATATATATATATTCTTTATTTCGGCACAATTTGAGCAATAAAAGATGCATAAAACAACAATACATGATACATTTTATAAGTAACAATACATAGTTCGTTTTGTATTTAGAAGAGCGAATGATTTTACAGATGCTATTGGTGCGGCTAGGAAATCATCAATAAAACCTATAATTTAATTAAAAAAAGGCGTTTATAAAATTTACTTTCACCATTTCTAAAATACTATTCGCTAAAAAATTCATAAGTATATACAAGCCAATTGATAAGATCAGAGTACAGCACATTAGATTCAAATTGCTTTTATAGATTTAATCCCTTCTTATTGCGTACAAAACTTTTTGCGAGTAAGAATCTACTAACACCAAGTACGATCACTTGTCTAGTATCCAACTTAATAATCCTCAACGCCTCTTTGCATGATCGCAATCCTAAAATGTTGCATAGCGGCTTTATCCATTTTTTCCTGGCTATCTCGTAAGCTGGACAGAAAAAGAGGATGTGTTGTTCATCATCTTTTGTACAATTTTGACACGATGTACATAACTCACTGGACCTTGCTTCACTTGTCCTGGACCACCTGGCTAGAGTTAAATTGGTTTTCAACATTCCATACCTAAATTTCATGTATAAACTTTTACCCAAGGGTGGTTGGACCTCATCTAGGAAGTCCTCGAAGCAGGGAATATCCTTAAAATCAAGAAAATTACTTATCAACGCTCCGCCAGTACGCTCGTTGATCAAGCTATGTGTAATATAGCCCCAAAAACTCGTTTTCAGCAATTTTTTTGAACTTTGTGTCAAACTTAAGGGATCTTCCCAAAACTGAGTCAGCCCAATTCTGTTTAACCAACTGCGCACATGTTTCAACCAAACATTGGTATTAAGCAAATCCAATCTCATTATTTCTTGTAGTCCATTTCTATAGTCTAATAGCTCAGGTGTGCACCAGAGCCTCACCCAAAAGGATAGTGGCCGTAGATTGGCATAATGATCTGTGCGCTTCATGTTTAGGTCTAACATTAAGGGTATCAGAGGAGTACTTTTTGGCAACTTCAGGAGGCTCCTATAAAATTTATTTTCACTAATTGTAAAAGCGTTCCTAGACATAGGCACCCATATGTGTGATGTGATGTGTGTGTGATGTGATGTGAAAGACATTTATAGAGCGCACTACCACTCCAGGGAGCGTCTTGGCGCTTAGACTCATATGCTAAAAAGGATGGGCGGAAATAAAGTTCTCAATCAAGATGATTAAACTAGTGATTTGCAGGCTGAGTCTACCAGACTAAAAATCCAAGTCTTAGAAGATTGTTGAATTTTTTTTCAGGTGTGGTGTTGCGCGGGTTTAGAGGCAGCATGTTCCATGCCTTGGCACCCAACACTGCTATGGACTTGCTTCCCTTTGTCATGAGTTTGAATTTTGGAACACTCATTAGGTTGGCTGTGGCGGATCTAAGATCCCGGGTGGGGTAATATCTGTTAAAATATTTGGAGAGGTATAGGGGGCCATATTTTGGCCCCATACAACGCTGCGGACTGGGCCTTAAACTTGAAAACTTCCAATGCCGGGGTAACAGCTTTGCTAAAGCTAGCCCGTGCGTTTTTTAAGATCGGTATGGTGTTCTGTGTGAGAATAATTTTACTCTTCTCTACTTGAGTTTTCCTGAGAATTTTGAGTCAAGGGAAACTCCCAGGTAGGTAAAGTTCTGAACTAATTCTAGTTTTTGAGCATTTAATAACAAGTTCCCCCTAAAAGTTCTATGGGGGTCTATGGCCATGCATTTGGTCTTTTTAGTGTTCATCTCTAAGCCCTTGTTATTACAATATAATTGGAATGAATCTAAGAGGGATTGCAGACCTCTGGGAGTTTGGGAAATTAATATTGTATCATCTGCAAATAAAAGGGCAGAAACCCTTTCTCCATTCAGCTTAGGGGAATCATTATTACAGCCCTCTAATTGAGACGGGATATAATTGACGAACAATGAAAATAGAGTAGGGGCCAGCACACATCCTTGGCGGACTCCATGCTCAATCGGAATAGTTTTTTAGGGCTCGCCTACGACGAACGCGCTGAAAGCGCGTTCTCGCAAGCGAGAACTATAGTCGTCGTCTCAGCAGTCTGAGACCGACGAAGGGAGACAAGACCTGGCCGCGCGCAGCGTTTCCCCATAGGATAACGTTGTGCGCGTGGCCAGGTCTTCTCTCCACAGCATGGCAGGAAAGGATCGGATCGCGTCGTGCGCCTCTCTGGAATGCAGGCCAGAGTCTGCAGAGAGGCTCGCGGCGCTGATAAGCAGGCTGGTTCTTTGTGTAACTCAGCGTTGTCCTTTTATAATTTGTTCACTTATATCCTTACTGCTCCTATTGCGAAGCGCTCTGCCGCCTTCGGGCAAAGTCCGCGACACACAAACACGCATAAATAAATAAACAATTGCCGCACATCTAGTAGAGTGACGTGCAACATCTAACCCACCAGCCCTTGCAACGAGCTGGGCGTCCGTGGAATCCCCCCTGCTGACCCTCTCATCGGCAAGGCTGCGCAGTCTCTCCCTCCGTCTCTCGGACACGGGGGCTTAAGGCCCCTTCCTTCGAGATGCTTGTTTGGCCTCCTTCCATGGGACAGGACTGTACACTACAAACATTAAAATAAACAATACTCTCTTCTGATGGGTTTATGTGGCTAACTTGGATCAGCTAGTCTGTCTTATTTTTGGCAAGATGGCTCAGCGACTTTACCACTCGCAGCAGGCACCTGTTGTTGTGTTTACACGGTCATGATTTTGAATAAGAGTAGGGCCATCTCTGCCATCCATCCGTCTGAGGTTGATCAAGTGAATATTATGGACTGGGTAATAGTAAGACGCTACTAGCCGGTGCCTACCTTGCACACAGTTTTATATCAACGCTGTTAATAGAGAATCATCGCGACAGCAGATTTAACACCAAATACAAAAAGAAAAGACGTTTTTGAGTTTCCAAAACTTTTCTTAGATGTGTATTTCACCAAATAGAAGTCTATTCCAGTGAAAAAAGACAGAATTGTTATGTTAATCAGCAACAGCTTTAGCTTTTCGCGTGTTTGTGTTCATGAACTATTCCCTTCCAGAATTGCAAATTATACACAAAGGGCTGGCTTTTACTCTGGAAAAAGCCAAACTTAACATAAATTCACCTGAAAGAGAAGGCATATTTTGCATTCAGCTACACGAGCTGCTGGCGCATGCTGAGTTGGTTGAGCGCCTGCTGCGGAAATGTGTGTGCTCTGCTCGTGTTACACTGCCAGGCCTGCTCCGTTTCCCCGACACCCCCTCCACCTCTTCTGTGTTTGTGCCCAAGGCTCGGCCCCTGCGTATGGTAACCATTACATCAATCTCTGCCTCAAGGAATAAACAGCAATAAAAAGGTTGTAAATTGGAAGCACGTTTACTCCAAGGCTGCTCGGCCAGTAAACGTGAATGTTTAGTTCGTGAGGAAACAAGTGTTTTTGATTTGTGTGCCCTCGGGCTGGGCTTGTGCCTTCCGTGAACCCTGCGCAGCTTTCACCCCCGAGGAAGTCCTCTTCCCTTGACACTACAGGCAGCGAGAACTTTCTTGAGACTACCCAGGGCGCCGAGGCAGGGCACACATGTGGCCTTGTGAGGCGGTCCGGGCTTTAAATCGGAGGCAGCGGTGCCGGTTGCACTTGCCGTAATTTTTTCGGGAGCCAGAGGAGATGCACCTACCTCCAAGCGGCCTGAGAAGGAGGGATCAGGAGCAGAGAGCTCAGGACTGCTGCCGATCTGACCTGTGATAAAGATATATACAAGCATTTGCAATGCAATAGATCTCGCATTTATGCGAGTTTAAGCTATTGGCATTGTAAATGACAATGCCTTTTATTTATGTTTCAAAAAGCAAAACAAAAATAAAAGGCATTGTCATTTACAATGCCAATAGCTCAAACTCGCGTAAATGCGAGACCTATTGCATTGCAAATGCTTGTGTTAGTTTGCCATTGGGTCCCCATCGCACTTTTGCAAAATTATTTGCATGCAACCTTATGATCTGTTGTAGCAAACTGGCTGGTAACCCTTGTGAGTATAAAGATTCCCATAAAAGGTCGCACAAAACTAAATCAAATGCAGCCCTGAGGTCTACAAAAGCAACATAAAGGTGCCCTTTCCTTATATATACATACTTCCAATATAGACAGCAAAATCTAAAAACTTGATCAATAGTGCTTACTCTACACCTAAAACCAGATTGGAACTTGGTGAGTACAGAATTTTCTTCCATCCATAAATTCATGCGTGTTAAAATATGCCTTGAGTATATTTTTTGTAAAATATCCATTAAACTTATCGGGCGATAATTGGATGGCTCAGTCCTGTCGCCCTTTTTAAAAATAAAACTATTTCCGCACCCCTCCAACTTTCTGGGAAATCTGCACCAGTGTGAGAAGTTGGCCTGATAGGTAGTGTTTCCAATTCTGGAACCACTGGTTATCAGTCCAAACAAACCCCAAAGATGTCAGGTTGTAAGTCAACCTTGTAGACAAGCTATCCTAGTGGTAGCATGGACTAAGCAGCCTTAAAGGCTTAACTTAAGAGGTCGTGTTAAGCGAGCTGTTTTACCACATACAATCCTGTAATCAAATGAAAGGACACCACACAAGTATATATTATAAAAATATATGTATTTATTTCTAAATTACTCCCCAGTACTCTTTATGAGGAAAGGGGCACAAGCGTTAAATCAAAAGCACTGTTAAACATATAAAGTTGCACAATTATGGATGAGGGCGGGTGGCCACTCAGACCATATACTAAAAAAGTGGTATAAGGAACACTTATCGAACAGTGGTTAGGCCTAGGGCCTAGAGATTCGCTGGGAGCAGTCAGGACTAGCAATGCTGAAGTCGGGAGTAGCCCACAGGAGACGGGTGCAGCACTGAAAGTGCGGCTCGCACCAATGCAAAGTCAATGGTGCGTAAAAGTTAGATAAAGTGAATTAAAAGATACTTCCGCTGAACCTAGAGGAACAAAACTTTAGACACAGACCCTAGAGGTGTGTACCAGTGTAAGAACACCGGCGTTGCAATGTTACCTCACCCACAGGCCGTGGGTGCACAGGGTCGAAGTGGCGTCGGGTTCTGACACGCAGGTTCTTGGCGCTTGAAGCTGAAGATGCTGCAGGCGCTGTGAAGGAGAAGTGTCCGGTGGATCCAAGGGTGGATCTGAAGTGGTGAAGACCTGAAAGCAGAGGGGCAATGTTCAAAGTCACTGACCAGTGACCACCGTGGAACCAGATTGGAACCAGGCAAAGTCGGGTGCAAACAGGTGATCAGGGGTTGCTTCTTTCTGCAGCTGCGTGGACACGAAGAGGTCAAGGACGTCCAGGAGTCGATCACGAGCTGTCCCTTGAAGGTTCTAGCTGATGGCGGTGTCGGCTACTCGATTGAAGCAAACAAGCCTTGGCTAATGCAAGCCACGGGGAAAGTGAAAAAGGCTTATTGCTCGGACCAGCAAGGTCAGAGCGGGTACTCCTTTCTACAGGAGCGAGGGCAAGTCTGGAGCAAACAGACCCACAGTGTAAATCGTAAGATTCGTCGCCAAGATGGCCGCTGACCACGTGGCAAGCGGACGGGATGGCGAGTCGAGTGGCACAAAACAAAAGGGCCCCACGCAGATCGTGGAGATGCTGGAGGGCTGATCTTTGGTGCAAATGCTGCTCGGTTGTGGGGCTTCTCAAACCCCAAAGCACATAGTCGAGGGTGCCTCGGGTGCTGCGCAGTCAGCGTCTCGGGGGTCTTTCAAGATGGCCGCTCCCATGTCTCTCGGTGCCTCCACGGGTCCCTTCTTTGCAGGGACTGTGGATCAAGCTGGGAGAAGTCTAGGAAGCTGAGTCTTGTCAGGCTCTGCACTCGGACTCCGGCGGGAGGCGGCGGCAAAGCAGACGTCGAGGTGCTGGGTGATGCCTGTGTTCACAGGGTGGCCCCTCCTAGGCCACAAGGGAGATGCTCTTCAGTCTTCTGTCATCAGAATGTCGAAGTCCAGTCGTCTTCTTAGTTTAAAGTTGATTTCAGGATGATCTGAGTTGCATTGGCAGTGCTCCCACTCTTATTCCAATCTGAGGGGTGGATCTCCTGCTAGGTCCCTCCCCTATGGGTGGGACCAGGAAGGGGGGTGGTTACACCCCCTTTCCTTTGTCCAGGTCTCACTGGAGCTGGGGCTGGGCTGCCCCAGAACCGGTTTGACCGGATTATGCAAGGGGAAGCCTTGTGCTCCCCAGGCACTGTCTGGTTTCATTCAAACCTCCCTGCTACAATCCACTATCTCCTGTCTGGGGTGGTGTCACACCTCCCTGTGACAGGAAATCCTTTGTCCAGGCCTCCTCTGCTGAGTTTCGGTCAGCAGCAGGAGGTCAGACATGTGTCTGTGACAGAAGCATCCATTTTGTGGATCTGAGGCTCTTTTAAAAATCAACCGCGTTTTAGCAAAAGTAACATGTCGTCCCCTCTAGAGGGGTGGAATGCTACCCCCGTCGCCAGGACTGGCGAGGGGGTAGTATTCCAAATCGTATGACACCTTACACGACATGTTTTGATAAAGCCAAACCAGAGTTGACATATAACCGAGAGGATTATAATGCACTTATTAGTATATGGTTTGGCATTATCCCGGAACAGCTAAGGGAATTGGTCCCGACAGCTGCAGACAGGCTCAGCTCATGCTAGAGCACCATCTCACATTAAACCACGCACTCTGCCTTCAGGATTGTTAAGGCCTGCCATAGGAGTGGCTCACAGGTTTATATGTGTCCAGATAGGTTTAGATATAGGCATACTATATCTAAGCAAGGGGTGATTACACCACCTTGCCCCAGCTGAGTGATCAGCCAGTTGTGTCAATTTTAGATAGCCAGCCAGGGGTGGCAAAAGATATGCTGCAGCCCCTGGTAGGCCTTGGATGCACCTATGCCCTGGGCACCTATAGTGCTCTGTACAGGGGCTGATAAGGTGACCCAAGCCAATCTAGTTATGCACCTAGGGTACATGGAATCCATTTTACAGAGAGAGCAGATAGCCTGGGGCCCTGATTAGCAGGGAACCAGGCCAACTAAGTCGAAAACCAGCTAAACACAAGGCAAAAAATCTGGGGTAACCATAGTCAGGTAGCCACCTTCCTACATAACCCCCCCCCCAAACGAAAGGAGATAAGGCTATCCTTGGCCAGGTAAGCCTTTATTGCCTGAGTGGCCATATAAGGAAGTACCTGCACTAGCATGGGTACCCCCTGTCTCATGGTCCACTAAGCAGTCCCTCACCCTAGGGGTATTAGAGGGTCTCCACCATAGGGAATCACTACATTGGGTGTGTTTATGCAAAGTTAAAGGCTGGTTTGGATATGGAGTATTGAAGTGAGACTCCACTAATTTTGGGCTCAACTTCCTCCAATTATCTTCCACCATGTGGGCCTTTCTTTCTTCAACTGAGTTGCACTGAGCTCTCAGGGTCAACCTCTGGCTACCTAAAGCTGGAGGCTGGGTCCCTCTGTTTGGCTTGATGGAGGGACAGTTCAGGTTTGGGCCCTTTGGGTCCCAGGTTTGGCTGTGCCCAACAGAATCCATCTGTGGGAGGTCCCTAACTGTTTTTAAGGGGGCTCCCTTAGGAGTTTTTAAAGTTTTCACCTTACTAGGCCTACTAGTTTTGGTGCCCCTAATCTGTTGATGGGGGTGCTTTATTTGACAGGGGGCCCTCTGGGTCTCACTGTCCTTCTTGTCCTCTGCAGCCCTGGGCTGACTAAGGCAAGGTAGAGAGGGGCAGGTTACCTGCTCCAGACTGGATCCCACCTGAGAAGGGTCCACTGCCATCAGAGGCTCTGTCAGGCCAGGCCTATCAACCTCTGGGGCAGTTCCTTCATCAGGGGTAAGATCAGTTCCCTGAGGAGGCTGATCCTGTCCTACTGTCTGGTGAGGGGGAGATTTCTCTTCCTCCTCCATGCTCTCAGTTTGGGTGGAGTGATCCATCATTTCAGGCTTCACAACACACATATCTGTTTGAGTTTGGGCTGTGGCCATCACAGCCCCACCAACCTTTTCAGGAGGAGACTCAGTTTGGGTTTCTGCTGTTATCATAACAGCTTTGCTATTCTGTTTTGGAAGAGCTTCTGTTAAAGATGGGGCAGAGAGTTGCTCAGCCCTACCAACCTTTTCAGGGAGGACATCTTGGATTGGGGCTGTAGCTAGTACAGCCCCACTAACCTTTCCATGGGAGTTTACCATTCTGGAATGGATTTCTTGTTCAACCTCAGCCCAGGCTGAGATTTCCAAATCATTACCCAGTAGACAGTCTACAGGCAAGTTTGGTGACACTGCCACTCTCTTTGGGCCAATGATACCTCCCCAGCTGAGACTTACTACTGCCATGGGATGATTTGTTTGGATGCCATCAATGTTTGTTACCTGGTATCTGGCACCAGGTAAAAGTTGCTTAGAGGGGACTATACAGTCAGCCACCATGGTGATGCTAGCCCCTGTGTCTCTGAAAGCTTCAACTTTCAAACCATTGATGATGGGTTCTTGTCTATATTTGCTCAAGGTATTTGGGCAAACAGAGAAGTTGGCAAACCCCATGCCAGTCTCATAAACAAGATCATTTGGGGATGGGGACCTGGATAGGCCAGGGTCCCCCTGGGCTCCAAAAGTAAACCCACCCAGATTCCTGGGTGTACTCCCACTTCCTGGGGGATTACTGCTGACAGTAACAGGAGGTGTTGGAGCTGGCTTTGGAGGTATGTTTTCTTTATTGCCATTCTTGGGACAACAGCTGTCTGTTTTGTAATGCCCAACCTGTTTACAGGCATGACAATAAGGCTTTTTCTCAGTTGATGAAGTGTCTTGGGACCCACCCCCCTTCTTGGAGTTTTGGGGCCCTGGGGAAGTGTTTTCTTTACTTTTATCCCCACCCTTATCTTGAGGCTTGGTAGACTCCTTCTTCTGGTTATTGTCCTGATTCTTAGGCCTAATCCTGGTTCTGACCCACTTATCTGCCCTCTTTCCCAATTCTTGGGGAGAGGTCAAATCTGAGTCCACCAGGTGCTGGTGTAAGAGCTGGTTCTGACAATTACTTAGGATCTGCTCCCTCATAATCAAATTATACAATCCTGTGAAGTCATGTACTTTGCTGCCATTTAGCCAACCCTCCAGAGCCTTAGTTGCACAATCAACAAAATCAGTCCAGTCCTGAGTCTGTGTCTTCTGGGTATCTCTGAACTTTAACCTGTACTGTTCAGTGGTTAAGCCAAACCCATCTATTAGGACACTCTTCAGGACTTTGTAATTGCTGGCATCCTCATGTCTGACAGTGAGGAGCCTATCTCTCCCTTTCTCTGAAAAGGAGTACCATAAGACTGCTGCCCACTGTTCCTCAGGAACCTGCTGTACCATGCAGGCTCTCTCCAGAGCAGTCATCCATTTGTGGATGTCATCCCCTTCCTGATAGGGGGGCACAATCTTTGTCAGGTTTCTACTATCATAGGACCTGTCTTTAGGAACTTTGCTGCCACCAGTGGCATCTAAGCCACTCAATTTCTGCTCCCTTGCCAAGGTAAGTTTAGCTTGAGCCAAGGTCAGTTTAGCTTGAGCCAGAGCTACCTCCTCCCTCTCTATCTGGAGTTGGACAGCCCTCATCCTGGCCCTATGCTCTTTTCTCTGGGAGGAAGTCATTCCTCTTTGAGATTCTCTTGAGGCACTAGAAAGGTGAGAGTCCCTTGACAGAGATCTCTCCCTTCTATTACCTGGGAGAATTTGGTTATGAGATCTGGAGTGGTGCTGGCCCTCTCCATTCCCATGTAGGTCCAAGTTGGCCTGGTTAAGCCTGGCAACCTGTACCTGGTTTCCCTGCTGATCCTGATCTTCAGGCTCTTCTACATCAGAGCCTTCCTCTTCCTCTTCCTCCTCCTCTTCTTCTGGAAGATTCTCATTCTCAGGGGAGTTTATCCCTTCACCTGAATCTAAGGGAGCCTGACTCACCTTATCTAGATCATCCTTTTCTAGGAGAGCTATTAGGGAAGGAATGGTAGGGCCTCTGCCCTTTTTTAGCCCCCTGGCTGTGCACAAGGCACTCAGGTCTTTGTGGCTAAGGTTGTCATATCTGGATGTTGTCCCTATAGGATCAACTTCTACAGGAGCAGAGCCTGAGGCTCTACCTGTATCAGACATGACTGCTAGTGAGGTGTAAGTGGTGCACTTACCTACACCAAGTGGTTTCCTACTGTACCTTGCTAGTGAGTTGTAGTCAGGGTGTGCTAATCCCTTTAATCTACAACTACTAAGTTCAGTAGAACTTAATATGCTAAGCTTTTGATTTATATGTACCTAGAGGTACTTGATGTGATCTTTCAATTTGATAAAGATTGCAATGGTAAAACAAACAGCAAGCTCAAATCCGCACCGCTGCACACCAATGTGAGAAGTTGGCCTGATAGGTAGTGTTTCCAATTCTGGAACCACTGGTTATCAGTCCAAACAAACCCCAAAGATGTCAGGTTGTAAGTCAACCTTGTAGACAAGCTATCCTAGTGGTAGCATGGACTAAGCAGCCTTAAAGGCTTAACTTAAGAGGTCGTGTTAAGCGAGCTGTTTTACCACATACAATCCTGTAATCAAATGAAAGGACACCACACAAGTATATATTATAAAAATATATGTATTTATTTCTAAATTACTCCCCAGTACTCTTTATGAGGAAAGGGGCACAAGCGTTAAATCAAAAGCACTGTTAAACATATAAAGTTGCACAATTATGGATGAGGGCGGGTGGCCACTCAGACCATATACTAAAAAAGTGGTATAAGGAACACTTATCGAACAGTGGTTAGGCCTAGGGCCTAGAGATTCGCTGGGAGCAGTCAGGACTAGCAATGCTGAAGTCGGGAGTAGCCCACAGGAGACGGGTGCAGCACTGAAAGTGCGGCTCGCACCAATGCAAAGTCAATGGTGCGTAAAAGTTAGATAAAGTGAATTAAAAGATACTTCCGCTGAACCTAGAGGAACAAAACTTTAGACACAGACCCTAGAGGTGTGTACCAGTGTAAGAACACCGGCGTTGCAATGTTACCTCACCCACAGGCCGTGGGTGCACAGGGTCGAAGTGGCGTCGGGTTCTGACACGCAGGTTCTTGGCGCTTGAAGCTGAAGATGCTGCAGGCGCTGTGAAGGAGAAGTGTCCGGTGGATCCAAGGGTGGATCTGAAGTGGTGAAGACCTGAAAGCAGAGGGGCAATGTTCAAAGTCACTGACCAGTGACCACCGTGGAACCAGATTGGAACCAGGCAAAGTCGGGTGCAAACAGGTGATCAGGGGTTGCTTCTTTCTGCAGCTGCGTGGACACGAAGAGGTCAAGGACGTCCAGGAGTCGATCACGAGCTGTCCCTTGAAGGTTCTAGCTGATGGCGGTGTCGGCTACTCGATTGAAGCAAACAAGCCTTGGCTAATGCAAGCCACGGGGAAAGTGAAAAAGGCTTATTGCTCGGACCAGCAAGGTCAGAGAGGGTACTCCTTTCTACAGGAGCGAGGGCAAGTCTGGAGCAAACAGACCCACAGTGTAAATCGTAAGATTCGTCGCCAAGATGGCCGCTGACCACGTGGCAAGCGGACGGGATGGCGAGTCGAGTGGCACAAAACAAAAGGGCCCCACGCAGATCGTGGAGATGCTGGAGGGCTGATCTTTGGTGCAAATGCTGCTCGGTTGTGGGGCTTCTCAAACCCCAAAGCACATAGTCGAGGGTGCCTCGGGTGCTGCGCAGTCAGCGTCTCGGGGGTCTTTCAAGATGGCCGCTCCCATGTCTCTCGGTGCCTCCACGGGTCCCTTCTTTGCAGGGACTGTGGATCAAGCTGGGAGAAGTCTAGGAAGCTGAGTCTTGTCAGGCTCTGCACTCGGACTCCGGCGGGAGGCGGCGGCAAAGCAGACGTCGAGGTGCTGGGTGATGCCTGTGTTCACAGGGTGGCCCCTCCTAGGCCACAAGGGAGATGCTCTTCAGTCTTCTGTCATCAGAATGTCGAAGTCCAGTCGTCTTCTTAGTTTAAAGTTGATTTCAGGATGATCTGAGTTGCATTGGCAGTGCTCCCACTCTTATTCCAATCTGAGGGGTGGATCTCCTGCTAGGTCCCTCCCCTATGGGTGGGACCAGGAAGGGGGGTGGTTACACCCCCTTTCCTTTGTCCAGGTCTCACTGGAGCTGGGGCTGGGCTGCCCCAGAACCGGTTTGACCGGATTATGCAAGGGGAAGCCTTGTGCTCCCCAGGCACTGTCTGGTTTCATTCAAACCTCCCTGCTACAATCCACTATCTCCTGTCTGGGGTGGTGTCACACCTCCCTGTGACAGGAAATCCTTTGTCCAGGCCTCCTCTGCTGAGTTTCGGTCAGCAGCATGAGGTCAGACATGTGTCTGTGACAGAAGCATCCATTTTGTGGATCTGAGGCTCTTTTAAAAATCAACCGCGTTTTAGCAAAAGTAACATGTCGTCCCCTCTAGAGGGGTGGAATGCTACCCCCGTCGCCAGGACTGGCGAGGGGGTAGTATTCCAAATCGTATGACACCTTACACGACATGTTTTGATAAAGCCAAACCAGAGTTGACATATAACCGCGAGGATTATAATGCACTTATTAGTATATGGTTTGGCATTATCCCGGAACAGCTAAGGGAATTGGTCCCGACAGCTGCAGACAGGCTCAGCTCATGCTAGAGCACCATCTCACATTAAACCACGCACTCTGCCTTCAGGATTGTTAAGGCCTGCCATAGGAGTGGCTCACAGGTTTATATGTGTCCAGATAGGTTTAGATATAGGCATACTATATCTAAGCAAGGGGTGATTACACCACCTTGCCCCAGCTGAGTGATCAGCCAGTTGTGTCAATTTTAGATAGCCAGCCAGGGGTGGCAAAAGATATGCTGCAGCCCCTGGTAGGCCTTGGATGCACCTATGCCCTGGGCACCTATAGTGCTCTGTACAGGGGCTGATAAGGTGACCCAAGCCAATCTAGTTATGCACCTAGGGTACATGGAATCCATTTTACAGAGAGAGCAGATAGCCTGGGGCCCTGATTAGCAGGGAACCAGGCCAACTAAGTCGAAAACCAGCTAAACACAAGGCAAAAAATCTGGGGTAACCATAGTCAGGTAGCCACCTTCCTACAACCAGCTGCTAGTGTATTACACAAAAGGTTAATATAAGGCGCACAGACGCTAATTTCATGTTTGTAAAGATCGCCTGGGACTTTATCTAAGCCTGGTGCCTTGCTATTTTTTACTGCATTAATAGTTAGCTCAGTTTCCTCTATATCAAACTCTAACATACGTTCACTGGAGGTAAACCAAGGTATATCCTTATCCCAAGCACCTGTATACTCTGGTGCTTTATAGAGCTGTGAGAAGTGGTCAACCCAGGTCAATTCGTCAAGGTACACATCCTAGACTACTCTTCCTATATGGTTCCCGTTCACCACCAATCTCCAGAACCCAGCTTGATCCATACTTTTGGCTGCCATTAACAAGTCTGACCAACTTTCCTCATCCCAGTTTCTTCTCTCTTTTGCTTGAATGTTCTTATATTCTTTTCACGCCACCTTAATCTCTACTGGAGATTTACTTTTTATTGCCACTAAAAGTCTAGCCTTGCCAGAACGGCAATCCTTACCATACCATGGTTTACTATATGATAGGTTATTTGTCTTTTGATGTTTTTTTTTTGGCATTTTCGTTATCAATGATATTAAAGTTTTAAAAAACCCAATATGTAAATCAATAAAGGTGTTGCCCTCCAATGGTGTACTTGTATAACTTGAGAAAGTGTCAGCTAGGAGCGGGTAAATACCTGCAAGCACTTCTCCATGCTCCAGTATATGTGCCCATTTTAGTGATCGACGGTTATTACTAGCCAATATAACATTGTTGTTAACATTTAGAGGATCTAAGACATTATCAGTGCTTACACAGAAAAGTAAGGTGGGAGCAAATAACAATTGGAGTGGACGGTGGTCACTTTCAAACCTAGGCATAATCTCTAGGTCAGTTAAGTAGGGCCAAATATCCAAGGAGACCAAGATGTAATCAATTTTGCTTTGTGAGTTGTTCCTTACAAAGGTCCAAGCTTTTAATAGGTCTGATGGAAGATGGCCGTTGCATGCCCTCAGGCCGTACGAGGCAGTCAACCTCATAATTTGGACGGCCAGTACGGTGCAATGCACCGGCTCAATATTGTCTAATAGGGGAATGTTATTAGCCCTATCCTCCTCATCAAAAACATCAACAAGACCTGTAATTGGTTCATAGGAACAATTCGGGTCCCCACCTAATATCATGCTTGGTTTCTCTTCCATGCTATTTAAGAAGCTATCCAGCTTTTCCAGTGTCACTGACTCCTTAGACAGAAGCGAGTGTCTATTATATACGTTAAATAGATATAGCACCCTGCCTTCGTTCGTAACAACTTTCAGGCCAAGTATATCCACTGAATCAGTATCTAATATTATTAGACGGACCTTGAGTGTTATCTTTACCCATATTGTGAGTCCCCCCCCCCCCCCCCCACCCCCAGAGGGCCTACCTCTGACAGAGGGGACTTCATCAATATTAAAGGTCTTATATCCTACTCTGTGCAGCGTACTAAGCGCCCAGGTTTCCTGCAAAAAGCAGATATCACTTGATTCTATGTAATTACACCAATCTGGGTGACTTGGATTTTTCGATAGGCCTGCTATGTTCCATGATATTCATTTTAAATTTAAGGGAATGCCACCAATGTTATCTATTTGCATTCAAGTTGTTAATGAATTGCGTGGCCTCTCCCATGGTCCCTTTCCAGATAATGAGACGGTCATCAATAAACCTATACCACTTTACAATGTTGTTGGACATAATGTCTGGGAATGTCTGTATGAGGACCTGTTCCTCCCAAAAGCCCATATGCTAACAGGCATAACTTGGGGAGAAACAGGGCCACATAGCCACACCCCTGACCTGTTGAAACACTTGATTAGACACACACACAATTTGCAATTACACTACCTATGAAAAAGAGTAATTTAATATGAGACTTCTAGCTGTTGATTCCTCACCTTTTGAGTAGTCCCCAGGCTTCAGACTGAATCCAGAAGAATTTCAGTAGTACCTCTGCATGCCAATAGGTGGTGCCGTGCCTCTCTACAGGGACTCTGTTCTGTTAATGCCGTGCGGGGCTTATGTAGGTGCCACCCCTGCATGCTGGCGTTCATTTCTTTCTGCACCATTGGATGCAGATACTGAGCTACCTTGCGTCTCTTTGAGGCCCTTATGTCAATCACAAATTTCAGTGTGCAAGGGAAATATCACCTCCTAAAATTTCGGGTTTTAGACCCTGTAAGGACTGCCTCAAGCAAATCTCTGTGACAGATCCTCAGGACCTACAAACTGGCTGTGAGTGCAGGTCTTGAACGTGAAACAGCGCAGGACTAATTGATTCGGCAGCTAGGACGCGGTCCTCTGCTATGGGGCAAGATAGTCTTTCAATAGTGAAAACCAAATTGGCAGTATTTCACAATCAGGACATGTCATTCATGTCCTACCTTTCACATACACTGCACCCTGCCCAGGGAGGTACCTTGGGCCTACCATAGTGTAAGAAAATGGAAGTTAAGGACATGGCAAGTGGGTGCACTTGCCAAGTCGACATGGCAATTAACAAACTGCGCACAGACACTGCAGTGGCAGGTCTGAGATACCTTTTTAGGGCTACTCATGTGGGTGGCACAATCAGTGCATCAAGCTTACTAGTAGCATTTGATTTACAGGCCCTTGCACAATTCACTGCACTTTACGAGGGACTTACCAGTAAATCAATTATGCCAATTGGGGAGAACCAATTGTAATAATTTACACAGGGAGCACTTGCACTTTGAAACTGATCAGCAGTGGCAAAGTGCCCAAAGCATCTAAGCCAACAAAAACTGAATCCAGCACAGCATCAAAAAAGTCAGGGGAAACCACGCCAAAGCCAAGTCTAACAAGGACCATCCTTGAAGCTTATTCTGCCCAAGGTGAAGATGCCAAGTACACTCTTACCAGTTTTTCCCGCATTGCCAAACCTCCACACACCATTTTATAACAAACAGCAAGTTACTTTGCATAGTACATACACAATTGAAGCTTTCCCAGAGGAACAAAATGGGCTGCTCTTTATTTTCAAACAGCATTTATGTGTTAATAGTTGGCACAAAACCATTCCTTCGATTTTCAACATATGCATTAGTACAAAAGAGGTACAAAAGGGGGTGGTAATGGACGGAGCATCTGAACCAATCAAACACTCACACCCAGTCAAAAGATCTGGGTTTAATCCATCACAGTTCTTTAGCCCACTCTGCCACCCCAGTTCAGACATGGCTATATGCAAATCAGTCTGACCCTGTGCCTCATGGGAACAGTCCAGCCCGAACTGCCAAGCCATGCCTTCCCTGGACCGGAAACAAGCTTCCGAGGACCAGTTTCTGGCATTCCAGCCGTCTTCAGCCCGGCTTGCTTGAATCCAGTGGCAATGTGAGCAAGGGACTCACGTCTGAGCATACCCTGCCACACTTATGGCGGCCAAAAGCGGTACAAAAGGGAGTGGTAATGGATGGAGCATCTGAACCAATCAAACACTCACACCCAGTCAAAAGATCTGGGTTTAATCCATCACCGTTCTTTAGCCCACTCTGCCACCCCAGTTCCGACATGGCTATATGCAAATCAGTCTGACCCTGTGCCTCATAGGAGCACTCCAGTCCGAACTGCCAAGCCATGCCTTCCCTGGACCGGAAACAAGCTTCCGAGGACCGGTTTCTGGCCTTCCAGCCGTCTTCAGCCCGGCTTGCTTGAATCCAGTGGCAAAGTGAGCAAGGGACTCATGTCTGAGCATATCCTGCCACACTTATGGCGGCCAAAAGCGGTACCCCCTTTTGTACCGCTTTTAGTACAAAAGAGAGCATTTGTTATACCTTGTACAGTTGTCTCTGATAAACATACAAAGTTTTACCACATAATAAATAGTCTATGGGCAACGAAAGGCCTAGGGAGCCAAAGAAAAGAAGTAAACTGAGATATGAAGCGCTCCACAACCCCGGCAGCTTTAAGTTGAACAAGTGTCACCTCACCACTGCGTCATATGTCTAATTGAAGTACAGATCTCTGTACTGGGGTGAATGTATGACATTGTTATGCATTCTGTACATCAATTGTTCTTTTTGCATTCTTCACCCTGAGTGGGACGGACATGTCCAGATGTGGGTCCTGTGCTCTCCATGCTACTGGAGTCAAGCTATCCTGGCTGATGAGGGCTGAAAGCCCAAAACCGGTCCTAGGTTGCTTGTTTCCAGTCCTGGGAGGACCTGGCCTCTCAGTTCTGGCTGGACTGTTCCCATTGGGCGCAGGGTCAAGGCTGATTTGCATATGGCTGGGTCCAAACTGGAATGGCATGGTGGGCAATAAAACAATGGATTTAGGCCCAGATCTCTGTACTGTGGTGAATGTAGGACATTGATCTGCATTCTGTCCATCAATTGTTCTTTTTGCATTTGTCACCTTGAGTGGGATGGGTATGCTCAGACGTGGGTCCTGTGCTCTCCTTGCATCTGGTGTCAAGCTATCCTGGCTGATCAGGGCTGAAAGCCCGAAACAGGTCCTAGGATGCTTGTTTCCAGTACAGAGAGGACCTGGCAGTTCAGGCTGAACTGTTTCCATTGGGCGCAGGGTCAAGACGGTTTTGCATATGGCTGGGTCCAAACTGGGATGGCATGGTGAGCAAAAAACTATGGATTTAGGCTCAGATCTCTGTACTGGGGTCAATGTATGACATTGTTCTGCATTCTGTGCATCAGTTGTTCTTTTTGTAATTGAAGTATGGTGCCATAATAGCCTTGTTCCCAAATATCACTCAGAAATGACTTACTAATGCAACAGATCAAACACTCCATCTTAAGAGAGTTTGGGGCAATGCAAATTTAAATATCCCTGGCTCAGCACCTCCAACAGTAGTTTCCGTAGCCTCTCTAATCTCAGGTGGGCACCCTCTAGGTTACTTGACAGCCTTTCCATAGCTAGTATGGTCCACAATCTAGGATACTGTTGGGAACTGGGGGCAGATCTCAGGCATCCTATCACCGGGAACGATTCAGTCATATCCCTTTGGTATAATTCCCAAGGTAATTATTTTGGGTTTCATCAGTATGGGGTATCCCAACACGTTCTGTAAAATCTTAGCCACTTAAGCCTGGAAATGTTTTCACATAAGACAACCCTACCAGATAAGCAAACGGTCGCCCACCGCTCAACAAACTCTCCAACATTGGGGTACATGTGGTTTAATCGTGAGTGGGCGTAGTCCCATTAATATAAAGTTTTAGACTGTATTTCCCTGCTCTTTAGAGAAGATAACCATCCATATGTCTCTGCTCAACAGAGCCCATCGTCTGAGGGGCTGCCTGCTCAGTGACCTCTCCCGTTCTACTAAATTTAGTCATTTTGAACATGCATCGGATCCAATTAATAAAAGATATAACTTGTAGATCACCCCTTTAAAGCCTCTATAGCTTTGGGAACATGGTTTTCAATTGGGTTCTAACTGTGGTGGCAGCCTGTTTTATGGCAGAGTTCAAGACCAAATGTATTTTCTGAGCATATCTCCAGCACTATGATCTTTTTAAGAAAAATACAAACAGGGCCTTTTATTTACTCAGTAAACAGCTGACACTGCTTTTGAGATGTATTTGTGTGTGTCTGTAGCAGACTTCAAATTGCAGATGGCTTTTGAGAGATGGACACTCGTGCAGTAAATCAATAAAATGGTTTCCTTATGTGAAAGGAATTTTCCTCCTCTTATTTCTTGCTGCCCAGTCCTTGGGTCTGCCAGATTGTAGGGCAGGGTTATTTTGCACAATTTGGTTGAATGTGTGGTGGGAATATTATTCTCGCTGTAGAGCTTCTCAGCAGAATATATGGTAGACAACAATGAAGTTCCAACCTTTTAATTTTGAAAGTTATGAATCAAATCAGGTACTTCTTTGTAGTCCAATATCGACATTTCTATACGGTTCATACTGGACACATGTTAACTTTCCCAAGAGACATACTCCTACTACCCACTTCTGTGAGACATTTAATATTGCTGCACATGCTAATTACTTAATCGGAATGTTTAAACTTAATACCACTTGCAGATATATTTGTACTGACTTCTTCATCCATTCTAATCATAATTCCCACTTTTCTATGGACATTTTGTTACTCATTGTTCCCATAAGCGCACGAATTACTGTCTGCATCCTTTTGATGTTTGTGTCACCAGTGTTGTGCCCCTGTGCTCACATAGCATAGATTGTGCTCTTTTCTTTCAGTGTTTTATATTGTTCTGGTACCTTTTACTTTTCTCACTGTTTGTGTTGGGCTAAGGTTGAAGGACATTGGTACAACACCTCGAACGCTGATTTTAATTAAAACTAAATATATATCAATTTTACTGCTGTCTTGCCTATGCTTTAAAGTTAGTCTCTATTACACTTGTTCTACCAAAAGTAGCTCAGAATGCATGGGGTGGCAGTCTCTGCCAGGTTGTCAATTGGTTGGCTTTTATGGCTAAAGCAACCACCTCCAATGGCCTTCTTTCTAGTTTTGGATAGTAGAAGTAACCAATGGCAATCGTGCACCTTCTAGAATAATGTAACTTATTTATTTTTAATCTAATTTCCTTTTTTTCTAAATAGTTTTTCTGATACTTGTTTCCTGGATTCGGACGGTCAGGCTACCTGCGATGCCTGTGTTGCGGGATACACTGGACGCCGCTGTGAGAAGTACGTACAGATTCATGTACAGAGAATTATTAGTGAATTGTAAAATTATGTTTGGGTTTAACCGATATACCTTTACTCGGTATACTGCAGAACCTATTCAGAGACATTGTCCAATTCTAATAACTGGTTACGTTAACTAACAATATTTTTGTCAAAATTCAGCTTTGCAGGTGGGGTTCCGTAAGCACTGGAACACCTTATTTCTAATTGCATTAATTAGACACATCTGTATTATGTTACTAATTTGTCCTCTATCCTCTCGTTTCCTTTCTTGAGTCTTGTGGAATGTTCTTGTGTATTCGAAGAATATCACAAGAGCCTGGTGGAATGGGGGCTGTAGAGTTGACCATATTAGTTATCAGTATTTTTATTAAATACATACATTTGATTATGCGGAATTTGTTTTTTGTATTGAACCACCAATGAATGCATTCCGACGCAAATAAATATTTTCTTACTTGAAAATTGCCTGTAGAAATCCTGTTCATCCTTTGTCAAAGTTATGATTTGTCGCCTTGGGTATTTCACTACATTTTGTATGTGTTGCTAACTTGGTTACCTACATATGCGATAACCCTTGTGTGCTGACAGTGCAGTGGCCCAGGTCGCTAGTTTGACTATTGTCAATTAACATCCAGGTGTTTTGTTCTAACTCTTCCTGCTTGAACTATCTAAACAGTTTATATGTTAAAAGTATTTTACACTTCCTTCTCCTTGTTTATACTTTGCTCCTTATGCTAAGCATGCAGTCTCAAGTAAGATCACTTTTCCAGGGCATCCTTAAACATCAGTGTGTCTCGGAAACCTGTTTCTCTCTCGTATCTTGGGTGCAAAGGCAACCTTCTTCTATGAAACACTGGGTGGACTTTTTCCTGAAGAAGCAAAGACTACACACTGTAGATAAAACCTTTGAGGTCTCCTTCTTCCAGTACATTTAATTCTTCATGGACCATGGTTTTTCAATCACCTATGTCTATTAATTCTGAGAGAGCCTCCTTATTTTCTCAACCCTGGAGGCCGTTAAAACTGCTAGTCTCTAGTTTAGGATGCATTGTGGTATTGGTGATGTCACTTGCAGAGACTGTAATCCCTCTCCACAGCCATTACCAGATTCGAAGCAGTAAGTGGTTACAACTGATAAATGCCCAATGAGATAATAGATTGCTTCGATGACCGCTTGCCACGTGGAACCAAAACTATGGTACTTGAATCCTGTTCAAAACCCATATTCAAAAAGGCTTTTTAGGATTGCTTCCGTGCCTTCACTACAAGAATTATAATCCCTTTCAGGCGTAATATTAGAGACGGTGTGGCTTTGGCTCAAGTGTTGATTCATATTTTCTTCTTTTAGATGTGCTGCGGGTTATGAAGGAGATCCCATGCAGCCTGGTGGTAAATGCCAAGGTCAGTATTCATCTGAATCTTTCGTCAAACAAGGTGGATCTTGTCTTAGCTTTGTGCTGTGAGTCTTGAGCAAGAGTACTCCCGGGCAAGACATTGAGGTTGAGAATAGAGTCTCATTCAGTATAGGCAAAGGGGTAGAGTATCAGTTCAGCAGCCATGACCTCTGATCAGACAAGCCACATTCTGCCTTCTGTTTCTTCAGTTTCATTTAAGAGTTAGATGGATATGCCTAGCACCTTCCTTTGGATGCCCCTGTCATCACACATGCCTTGAGTATACACAACCAGTCCTGCCTTATTGTAAAATTGCTTGTCATCTTGATTTTCCCTGTAGATAATAGCCTGAGGAGATGTGATGAGAGGGGCAGTGCTTCCAGCTCCTCCCAAGCCTGTCTCTGCAAGGTTAGTACACTTCAACCCCATAACTATTACTTTCTAGAACTTGAATATGCTTTGCTGTAGGAAGTTGAATAATTGTATGGAGAACCAAGAGAGTTGCCAAAAGTTGAGCACTTCTTAATGGCTTACATAGCCAGGTAAATGTCGATCATGACAAATACTATCCCAACATGTGCCAGAGTGCTATAGCCTTCATAGTCCATCAGAGAAAAGCGTGTAAGAAATATCCAATTTGAACTGTAAACCTACCTCGATCTCTGCTAGCGGATAAGGTGATAGGAACCTGGTGCAGCAACTGATTTTGAGAAACACTGCTTGTTCAGTATTAATTTAGCTGTATATCATGTTGAGTGAGTTGATATTTATGCTTCACATTAATCACCTGAGCTTCAAGTTAGGCTGGTTCCTTCACGTCTTTAGTCCATTTATAGTGCATGGTGAGGTCTTTAAAACCTATTGAAAGCCACATTTATCAACTTAGCCCAGGCCTGGCATTGATAGCTAGTAATGCCCGCTTGTCTGCTCAGTGTTTCCTCTTTTGCCTCTATAATATCATTCTCATATGAGGGAGAATGTCTCGCTTCACGTTATAAATTGTATCAATTGGTACAAATTTCTTGCAGTTTGATTGGCGACGTTTGTGACCTGAAATCAAAAAACTCAGACTACCCATAGTCACAGAATTAATTAAAATATCCCCCACAATTTAAAAGTATGCTTTAATTATATTTTACATTTCCGTCTGTCATGATCCGAGAAAGTAGGTTAAGTATTTCCTGGCTGTTAATGCTTAGCCAGGTGTAAACTAGAGGCAAGCTATTCCTTCAAAACGTTAATCACTAAAATGGTCTCCTTTTTATTTCGTAGTAATTTGGGTTCAGTTTCAGTGTTTATTTCGGAAAATTAAAAAATTAAATCTATTCCAAAAACATGTCAAAAATGCAATTAGGACAACTATTTTTTTCAAATATTAAACTATTGCATCATTTAAAAATAAATAAATAAAAAAAAAATATATATATATATATATATATATATATATATATATATATATATATATATATATATATATATATATATATATATATATATATAAAATACATGCAATACACTAACACGTAAATTGCCATGTAGGGGCCAACCAAACTAAAGATATGTCTCAAAATTAACATAAGTTATCAAAGTATTTTAACTTAGCTGCAATTGTTTTTTGTTTCCTTCTCGAAGTCTTATGTAAAATGTACAGTGTTGAATTGTATTTTAGTATTACCTTTGCCATTCCATCACTGGATGCTTCTCCTTCTACTATTGAGCATGTTTTCTGTTGTCAGTAGCACAGCATCCACACCCCATAGAAACGGTGTGGGGTTTGGATGCTGGCATCACAGGACAGTTTACATAATTCTGTCTGAAATAAAATCTTGCACCGTTAATTAGAAGGTTGATACAATAAAGGGCCGAAAATGAACACCATCTCTTTACAAACACTATGATGGGCAGTATATTGCCCTCTTGGCCTATATAGTGTGCTTTTGCTGAATATCAGATCGACAAAGACCAAAAAAATGAACCAGGACACACATCTTTATAATCTAGAACTAAAGACACAAGGACTGCTCAGTAGTGCTTATTCTGTGCCTGAAACTGTCTTTCTAATCCAAAATAACACCACTGACTTCTAGGTAGACCGGCAGTCATTTAGCAAGACTCCATCAAAGCCTTTGTCTTAATGCGGGTTTTCCGGCTGTGTTCAACTACCATGTATGTTGTGCTGGTTACATGAATGCTTTTAGCATGTCTTAGTGGTAACGTTCATAAGGTTGGCCTTTAAAGACTGCACACTGGATACTTGAGGGTATCTTCCTCACCATACTGTAGGGAACTTCCCCTTGTATCTGTTGCCTGTGATTTATTTCTTTATTTTCTATTTTAGCCAAACGTGGAAGGCACGCTCTGTGACGTCTGCAAGAATGGGGCTTTCTTTTTGAGCGAGAAGAATACAGATGGCTGTCTGAAGTGCTTCTGCATGGGTGTCACAAAGCAGTGTGCTAGTTCCTTCTGGAACCGGGATCAGGTGCGGTTTCCTGACACCCCCCACCCCAACCCCCCTTCCCACCACCATGATATGGGCAGTAGAAATTGGTTTCCAAATAGCTACCAATGGTGCGATCCAACATGGACCCATTAAGAACGGCCACTGAGAAATGAGATGGACAGCCTGCACAAAGGATGTTCTTCTACATTTCTCCTTAGATATTTTATGTTTCCACTTGCACGGTTTTTACCCCCTATTTGCCCCCTGTCTCCTGAGCATGGACTCGCCTCATGATGGACTGAAGTAGGCGGTGTAAATGTTTATGCTGTGATTTAAAGGGAATTGTTCATAAACTGTGATGGGGTTGATTTTATTATTTGTATGAAAAAACTGTACAGTTGCAGATGGGGTTTGTGTTTTTGAGTGATTGTATAGTACAAAGGGGAGGGACCACTTAATCACAGGTGGAATTATTTTCTGACATCCCTGTCATTGTAAAATTTACTTGAAGCTTTCATGTTATTCTCAATATTATAAGCACAACATTTGATCAGCTCTGGACTACTGTATATCAGTTGAACAAGGGTAATCCCCATTCTGTCTGCCTCCAGATTGTCCTTTTGGCCCTGTTGTCTGGGGCAAGAGGGGTCAGAGGTTAATGACATCATGGATATTAATTCAACTAAATACCATTAGTGGTGGAAGAGAGATTGAGCACCAGACACTCACCATATGAACCTTTAATGAGGAGAAGGGGTACCAGTGCCAGAGGTACCAAATAGCAAGCGTTGCTACCCTTGGCTTACCCTATTTGGCATTTAAGCATGACAGCCCTCTTGTTGAGCTAACCATGGTGGAAGGTGTACGGCTTGCAATGTACTTGTAATCCTAAAATGTCAGCTTTCTTCCACAGGTCCGGGCTGCTCATGACAGTAGTGAGAGATCTGTATTCTCCCTTGCAAACATTGCAAACACCCGCACTATCAACCAGGGCATTGCTGTCAGAGGCCAGTCGGAGCTGATGTTTGGTGCTTTTGCTGCAGTCCCGAGAGACACCTACTTCTGGGTCCTGCCGGAACGCTTCAAGGGAGACAAGGTACAGTGCATGTTAGAGTAATGGGATGGTTACAACACCTTCCTTTACATGGCTAATTTCAGAATTTTAATATTGCTAAGATGTTTGTTGAAATTAGCATATTGATTTATATTGTCTATCTAAAGAGATGATGCATAGAGCTCACGTTTGCCCGATTTGTGCATGATAATGTGACACTAACAGAACCATCTGCAGATGATTTAACCAGCCTTTTAATGGGTCCAGACAACATTACAAATAATATAATTAATTTTGGAAGCAAATCCTGGTAACTAACTAAAGACTAGCTTGTAGATGGAAGTAACTGTTGTAAAAGCAATATTGCAGGGGATAGATGCATCACTAGTGTTGAGTTTAGTGATTGATTCTACAGTAAATAATTTGACACATCCTTATTATGGACAGTCAATTAGCTTGAATTCAGAAATGTAGGTTTCATTTGTTGTTGGATTACCAAAATGAAGGTAAATGTTTATTTAGTGAAACTTCAAAAGCTTGAAAAGGGTACGCGGTGAATACGGATTCACTTTTTATGATCAAACAAAAGTGGAGTGTCTTCAATAAATCTAGCTCCTGTTTTGTGGCAAGAAAATCCAGTGTGTGCTATAAAACCTACAATGCATCACTTTAGTGACATTTAGAAAACAGAGTAGGAAAAGAAATGGCTGACAATTGTCCCTTGAATTGGGAAGACATAACCTGCAAATAATTGTGATGCATGCTGCTCACATTTTACTAATCCTAAAGTATTGACCATCCATCCTTGGTGCCTCTTGCAGCATTCTGCTAAATGGATTTGCCTTTTTTCCTCAGCATTTCCTGCCTTCTTCATGTTGTGGGGTTGTTGCTTTGTTCCCTTCTGCTCCAGGTGACATCATACGGTGGAGAGCTCAAGTACACAATCGTTTATGATGAGTCTCCGGGATCTCGTTCTCTCTTCAGCAAACCAGATGTGATCCTGCAGGGAAATGGAATCTTCCTTGAGCATTTCAGCAGTGCTGAGTTCACCCCGGGCACTCCCACTACCGTCACTGTCCTCTTCAGAGAGGTTAGTTTCCAGCCATGCAAAATGAGGCTCATGTTAAGGATTGCATTGGATTGTGAGAATGCCAGGCACAAGACACAACAGTCATTTTGTTGTATTGAGGAAAGGGTAACCGTTTTATGTTAGCACGGTTCTTGTCCCAGCTCAGGTGGGATTACTGGAAGTTAAACATCATGGTCCTCTTAAGATTCTTCCATCATGGAAAGGTAATAGCTATGCTGACTTTGACTGGGTTAAGGAACTTTCCCAGATAGCTACACTTGAAAGGGTAACTTATTTGGCTAGAAACAGATTAAACATTTGTAATAGATTAGAGAAAAAATTATTAAGATTATATTAATAAGATTACTGATATGTATTAAGTTGTAAAAGAAATGCTGGCTATACTATAGGACATCCTCCCCTAGATTTTATTTTTAATTTTTTCTTTTGGGCATATCCACTGCAATACTTGAATGCATTTGAGTGTGCCATTCTACATTCAAAGTCGATGATCATCATTATTAATATGAATTATTAATACATTATTATTCTTTAAAATATTTATTTAGGTTTTTATTAACCCCTTCCCTGCTCATGACGAGCTCAGCTCGTCATGCAGTACACTGGTCGTGTGCTTATGACAAGCTGAGCTCGTCATTAAAAATGGGAAAAGAGTAGACTTAGAACAGGAGGAAAATCTCCCTAGCAGCGATGGTGTTAAAAAAACATGTGAGAAGAACAGAGAGCGTCAGTTTCCCCTTCTTTCAAATTGCAATGGTACAATATGCTGTGTACCTGCATAGACCTCTCAACTATATCACATATGCATTTTCTTCTCCGGATCCTTCCCATGATGATCATAGATCTTTAAACTATTATTTCTCTATAAGATTAGAGGAGACCCTTCCATCTTATTGAGTCACTGGTGGTGGAGGAACAGTGGTAGGTCTTCCATCTTTAAGAAATGCATTCATTGTGTCAACTTAAATCGGTATTCCTCAAAAGCTTTCTTTTCAAGCTCGATCTGTAATTTGTAACATAGTTATTGTATTTCATTTCCTTCCTGCAAGTTATTTTGATTATTTATGTAACTAAGTCACGTTGGAGTTGACTTGATATTGGGCCTTGATAGTCATGAATTAGTGAGGTACTTAACCAAGTATCTATTGCATTGGAATTTAAGAATATTACTTTTAAACACTTGAATTTGAAAATATGCTTTATTTTAAGAAAAGTGTTTTATACTTTTGCTGCTGCTGATGAAGTGAAAAGGAAAAATCTATTAAAAAGACCCCCACATTCTCATTTTAGTATCCTTTATAACTCTTTTTCTTTTTTGACCATTTTTGGTATGTAGAACTTGAAAGATTTAAGTTGTTTCTTCTGCATATTGTAATGGTCACTGTGGGGATTTACTTGTGTGAAGTTGAAATTAAATCGGTGCTTCTGTTTTTTTTGTAGCATGCCTGGCGACGTTCTGATGGGCAGGCTGCCACTCGGGAACACCTTCTTATGGCACTGGCTGATATCGACCTCTTCATGATCCGTGCATCCTATTCAGATAGGATGGTGGAGAGCCGGTAATTCAAGAGGGCTCTGAATTGCGGAACTGTCTACGTAAATTGGGGGATTTGCCATGAATTCCTAAAGATGACTGCAGTTTTTTCAGTGTTGACAGATTGATGTCAGTTGTTGAAGGCTGGGTCAGCAGGTGCTTCCTCTGCTTTTTCTTTTGGTATGCCCTTCCTACCTCAGTCTCGAAAGCTTTGAATGCAGCGAGGAAAACTAGTAAACAGGGTAACTTAGTTCCTGTCGTTTCCACACTTTCTTCTTTGCCTTACCTCTTCGCAACAAATAGGTGGCTGTTGAGGGGCTAAGAATTAGTGTATGAATACCGTGATAGCGGCTAAAAGGAGTTGTGCTGTAGATTCAGCGACACCTTGGATTTTGGGGCATCGACCACCATGGAAATATAAAACTGAGATTGTGTTCCTTTGAAAAATGCTTTATTTGAGAAACTTGGTTCAAGCCACTGAACCATTACTAGTAGCTTGGAAAGACTACTTAACTGTGCACAGTACCATTGTCTCTCCACTAGACCAAGGAGAAAAGTGGAGGTGAAGGTTCCCTTTACCATGCTTTGATAGGCTGTCCTGTGAAGGGATTTGTAAGTTTCAGTTCCAGCTTTTCTGATTTTTAAAAATGTGTTTTTTAACAAAATGTTTCATGAACTCTATTTAATTGAGGTATATTTCTTTAAGCTGGGAGCTTAATAAAGGACTGCTTACTGTTCGTTAGTTTGAGCTGCATTCACACGTGTACCCAAAATTATGCTGCTTGATAAAATCTTGAAGTGAATGAATCAGTGGAAAATATCTGTTCCAAAGCAAACTCCCAATGAAAGCATAAAGACATACTTTTACAATGCCTAGCAGAAGACGTTATGTATCGTGCAGCTATTGTGCACAGCCACCCTTTTCAACTATACGTTTATGGCTAATACTTTCTAATCCAATCTTTTTCTATGTTACGGTGCTTCCAACACTGGGACTCTAGAATCCCTAGCCTATTCACTCTCATCAGTCTCCTGTGTGAAGATACCTTGATGTTGAAGGTTTCATTTGCCGCAGATGAAATTATGTATCTTGTCTCTTTCCAGAATCTCCAATATCCACATGGATGTTGCTGTTCCTCACTCTACTGGCTTGCAGCGAGCTGTGGAAGTCGAAAACTGTGTCTGCCCAGTAGGCTACACTGGGCCATCTTGTCAGGTGAGGTCTTTGAATATAGAAGCTGCTTGAGCATGTAGCTCAGTTCACTTGAGGATTGAAATAATCAGATTTCATGATTAAGGCTATCCAAGTTGACCATAGCTAAAAACGTTCAAAGTACTTTTGGCGCACCTAGTCATGCATTACTGTGCTTTTTCTCTTAGTGTTTGCCAAATAGTTTTTCTATTCCTACAGTACACTGTTAAGTCTTCTATTGAAAACATTGTTAGGTAAATTTAAATTTGCACTGGGCATCTTGTTCTAGGTTTTTTCACAATTCATTTAGGTTTAAGGCCCACATCCCTCTGTTGCACTAATGTGTGTTTGCTCCAATGAGCATGAAGTGAAGTGCCCTGTTAAATTCATTGCTTGATTAATTAAGAATTCTTAATGACATGCTTTATCATGGTTTCATTAATAAATGTGAAGAATAGTCTTCTGAGTCATGTTTTGTATGATGCAGTGGTGTTTTCCTTGTGCACTACTTTTCTACGGTACATATGATCTATTTGAGCACATACTTTCTATTTGAGAATATTATAATGTAGGATTCCTGATTTAGTTTTGTTTGGTTGTCAAAAATAGAGGAAAAACTCTAGTTTCTGTGTGGTTGAGACTAAAAAAGATAAATTGAGATCTAACAATGCACGTCCAGTCTTTTCGAAGCACCTTTATAGCACCCTCAAAAATCTAAAAGTAGTCCTTGGGTGAAGGTTCATTACTTTTAAAATTTAAGATAGTACCTCATGTTTATATTGGATTTCGTAGGATAGTGCTGCCTTAATGTTTTATTAAGAACGTGCTCTATAAATACTCAAAAGTACGCTGATTACAGCTTCAACTTAAAACATGTCACCAGTGGACTACATTTACCACTAAAATTAGACAAAAACAAATATGAAAGGAGGGTAGAGAAAATCAGTTAGGCAAAAATATGTTGCCATTATGAAGTGTAGAAGACAAGATGCAGTCATTCATGATTAAGAAAAACATTTATACCAATACACAAGAATGAAGTAGTCTTTGGACTTTATCTTGTGTTTGTACTTAAAGTAGTGTATCTTCACTGCAAATCAACAGTGAAACGGTCTACTCCCGTAATCTTTGACTGAAAGGTCACTTTATCCATTGAATGGTGTAAGAGGTTTGACGTACCAGTGGGCTAGAACAGGAGTGTTCAGGAACAGTGTAGTTGTCCATATGTCCCATGTTGTGTGAGGCATCTCCTACTTAGGTTTTGTTTTAGCAAACAGCAGTTTCGCCTACTTTCAGTTTTGAGCGTATGCAACACATTTATACATTGCACATAGTAAATGTCAATTCGCAGCATGTGTGGATGTAGATACACATGCTCTGCATACTCCTGCCATCTAGTGTTGGGTTCAGATGTTTGCCATTAAAGACATTAACTTAATTTTATTTTATGGACATTCAGGCAAGATTAGACCGTTTTATGCCACACAGTAGTAAGGAATATGTTTGGTACTACTGCAGCTACTAGACAATCTTCTTTAGTATGTTGAACACGGTTTAGAAGTAGATGCATAGCATGAGAATATCAATAACACATCCATGCTTCAGAAGGAACAAGCTACCTAATGTAACTTAAGGTTTGCTCCTCGAATCCCTTATAGACTCACTTGCGGTCAATCGCTGCATCTCAGTTGAGGTTAGTGGTAAGCAACAAATGGAATAACTTGTTTTATATTTACACTATGCTATCTACCACTGGATGATGTCAAGGAAAAGCCTGTATAAAGATGGCATTAATCCAGTGTGGAACTATGGGCTTTTGTTCAGTGCTCACTTCTTAGCAAAATATTTATTTTGCATCAGTCCTCTACATTGAAAATGAATGCACTACATGTGAAACTATTAGAGACCCCAATTGCTAAGCTACTTTTACACTAACTTTTTGCCTAAGGCTATGCTATTTTACAACCACTATTTTTGCTTCATGCTTTTAATGGTTCTGAAACAGGACCATGCTATGCAACGCAACAATATATAAATGTGCAAATCATATCGTAGACTATGCATTGGAGTATATTTAAATATTACCTTTAGTTGCATTAGGAAAAAATATCAGAAATATGTCAAATTCATTTTACCTATCATTGCAGTGTGTGGATCACAGTAATATTATAGGAAATTATAAAATGGCTTTCCCAGTCAAACTAACTTAGCAATTCTTTTTTGTATATTTAGTGTAAAATTAGACTGCGGTTATGAAAAGGTGTTTCTAAAGAAGGGTGTCTTGAAATAAAGCTTCCAGACAATTGACACAATTTGTCCACCATTGAAGGGCTTTGTAGAAGGTGGTGTCTGCACTAGCAAATGCAAGTTGAGAGAAACAAAGGGATGGTGGTGTTGTAGAGAATGCTCATTGACAGTAATGTTTCTGAAATGTTAGTGAGTCAAGCTCCATTGCATCTTTCTTAAATCAACTTTAATCAGACGTTTGTCAACTAGATCCCAGCTCCACTTCTTGGCAAATAAGACCGAAAAATGCTAGGTGGTGAGCTCAGAGTGGAGGAGATTGGGGAGGCAATCCAACAACTGCAAAGGGAGAAGACCCTGGCCAAAATAGGTTTCCGTCCACATTCTTTAAATGCCTGGGGGAAGGTGGTGTGGCCACTTAAGATATACTATAAGAGGTGAAATGGGAGGAGTGTCTACAGAGAGATCCAAGAATAGCCACTGTAGTGCTCCTCTGTTAGGAGGGAAAACTGATAGAGCAATGCTCCTCATTCAGACCAACTAGAAAGTGCTGGCCAATCACCTGATCTAAGTTGTAGACAAACTTCTAGTCCCAGATTAGTCCGGCATCATGCCTCTGAAGACCACTCGGTAAAATCTATGTGGCTGCCAGGCAGGACTAGACACCCTACGGAAACCTGCAACCACATTAGCCTTAGATGTCTAAGCCATTTGATTCGGTGGAGTCGCATGATCTGCTGGTAACCCTACCAAAGGATTGGTTTGGACCTGATTTTTGTCATGGATGAGGCTTCTTTATGCCAACCCAGTGGTAGGGGTAGAGTTAATAGGGCGGTATCACAGGAGTAAGTACTGGGTGGGGGATGAGGCAAGGTTGCCCTCTATCTCACCTGCTGTTTTCACTGGCACTAGAACCTTTGGCCAAATGGGTAATAGTTGACGCCTAGATCCATGAGTTATAGTAGGCTCCAAGTTGGGAGAATATGATTGCTCTTTATGCTGAAGATAATGCTTTATTTGACAAACTCAATACATACAATTCCTAGAGTATTGAAAATTCTAGACTTATTGGGAAGGTACACCGGAGTGTGCATCAACGTGCACAGGTCGGTGGCATACCTGATCACCCCATAGCAACTCTGTTATGTACACTGGAGGGATTTGTTTCCCTGGCAATGTATTTTGCTAGACATCTCTACCCCCGTTGAGTCGCCAGCCACCTCGAGTTGACTCTCCAAAGCATCCATGACCTACCTTCTATGCTCTTCAGAGCTCTTAGTCCATATCCCGGAATTCCTTTCATGGTCCCCATTCTGTTTCAAACTTCTGAGGGCAACACTTTGCCTTGTATACAGACTTCTCTGCCTACATGCACCAGTCCATATTTGCCTACCAGTGCACCAGTCTTGGAACCTCCGGGCTACCCCATAATCTTATGATGTCTTCTCTAACTACCATAACAGCAATGTTGCCCAGTAGCAATGTGTAGTTGGTGGTGGCTGCTCTTCCAGAGATACCCAATATTACCATTGGTGGTCTAAGTGTCAATGTTTTCCCTGCTACGGATGAAATTCGGCAGCCTACTCCAATCCAAAAGGGATATACATGTGGGCGTCCCCATAGGGTGATGAGCAATGTTCCCATTTTTCTGCAGCCTCTCCGACATTATTCTATGCCTATTTTTCCCGTCCCCCAAAAAAACGGGTCCTTGTGAAATGTGCCAGATGAAGTATTTTAATGTGCACCAGTCTGAACCACGTGCTGATGGCACCTCCCCCAGTCGATCAATCAATCAATCAAGAACATTTATAGAGCGCGCTACTCACCCGTGAGGGTCTCAAGGCGCAGTCATCCTCCTTCGCCAGGATACCCAAATCTTGTAACCACATATCTTTCAGTGCAGCTAAGGAAGATATTGTTGCTGCTAGTGTTTCATAAATCTGAAAGATTGCATGCTTGGGTAAGGGGGCTGCTATAAATCTATACTGCAGAGGTGTCCATTAGATTGAATCGTTAATAATTGAAAAACACAGTGGAATCCTAAAAGTCCCCTACTTCTGATATATCCAATAAGCTCACTGCCTTTTCCCCTCAATGTTTTGAAAAACCTTCAACTGGATTGCCCTCCAACACAGGAAAACAGTCACCCATGCCCTCGTCAGCAGCAGACTGGACTACGGCAACACACTACGCTGGGATCAACAAGAACCTCACCCGCAAACTCCACCAAACTGGTCCTCAACCTACGGGGCTACTGCCACATCATCCAACACTACACTGGCTCCCGGTCGAGAAGAGAATCACCTTCAAGCTCCTCACCCACGCCCACAAAGCCCTCCACAACACCGGACCAGCCTATATGAACCACTGCCTCTCGTTCCACGCACCCAAAAGATCCCTCCGCTCGGCCCAGCTCTCTTGCGACTGTACCACGCATCAAGAAGACCAGAACAGGATGACACTCATTCTCCTTCCTCGCAGCCAAGGCAAGGAGCACCCTCCCTCTCCACCTCCGACAGACACCTTCACTCTCCAAGTTCCTGAGGGTCCTCAAGACCTGGCTCTTCAACGAAGCACCGTAACATCCTGGAGCCGTGCACCATCCCCCTCCTCCCCTTCCCAACCCACCCCTCCCTTCCCTAGCGCCTTGAAACCCTTTTGAGTGAGTAGCTGAGCTATGCAAACCCTTGATTGATTGACTGAGTGTATACAATGGTAAATGAGGAAGATTAGTAATGAAGAAGAATGTACTTCACAATCTCCAAGCACTGCCAGTCTCACCGATGCTTGGCCAGAATGGCTGGTTAGAGTTTCTTTACTAATCCAAGGCAGGTGGGGCCTCACTCTTCCAGACATAGCCTGTTCTAGCTCACTATTTTCTTGGGTGGCACATGGCTAGTTTCGGTCCCTCCCCACTTCTTTTTGAGACTTGCAGCAATCTGACTGTCATACCGATGTTTATCATTTCAGCCAAATCTGGAGTGCCTATGACCTCTAACCTCTCATCCTTCTGTCTCTCTCTCTTCAGGACTGTGCTGTAGGATACACACGCTCTACGAGTGGGCTCTACCTGGGCACCTGCGAACGTTGCGACTGCAGTGGGCATGCAACAGACTGCGACATTGAAACTGGAGAGTGCCAGGTCAGAAATGGTATTGCTAAATGTCTGTCTGTAAAGCCAAACATACAATGAACCTTCATGTCTATTTTTTTTAAATTATGTAAAAACCAGAACTTTAAAAAACAAAAGACTACAAAAAACGGCTTCATTGGTGAATGCAAAAACAAAGGCCATTCAATAGCTACCTGTTAATTCCTATCTGTTAAAAATTCTCTGCTCAAACTAAACCTGGGTCCCATCTTTTTCAGACTGGGTTTAGTTATTATTCGAACTCCTTTTCTAGCTTGCTTTGGCACAAGAGCCTGATGGTGGGATTAGGTGCATGTTGACTTATGTGAAGGTTGACATTTACATATGATTTTTACATTTTAATGCTATTGAGTCTTTGTTTTGTAATGTGTGCTGCTTTTTTGAAGGCTTTCTTTTTAGCATTTCTTTTTAAAAAAAAAACAAAAAAAAAACTTTATTGTGCATTTAAGTATGGTTACATTCATGGGCCTACAACCACAGGGGCCGGCCGCTAGACAAAGTAGTAGCAATCAACGTTTACCACAGTTCCATCGCCGACATCCTAGAGGTCCGACTGCAGTGCAGGATAAGATTCGTAGCAACTCAGGATGAAGCCAGGATACAATAGTATTTTGTTTTTTATAAAAGAACAAAGAAAAGAAACAAACCAGTCTCAAGGCCTAAGACATTGTATATGAAGTTGTGCTCGTATGGGGGGGATCCTCAGTTGCAAGATGAACACATTTGTAAGCAGTGGAGTTGGTCGGGGGGTCAGTGGGGAAGTCAGAAGTTAGGAACAAGAATAGATTAAACAAGGAATGTCGGATCAGGGGGAGAAGGTGTCTGGATTATCCTCGAATCTTTTTAGCATTTCTACCGTAGTTTTGGAATTTTTATTTGGGCAGACAGCTGGGTGATGCGTAACAGTGGCATTATGCATAGATCTTGGAATGCTAATGTTATTTCATCATAAATGGAACTAGGAATTCCTAAGGGCAATTTATTGTTCACAATGGGGTGAAGACCAATCTGTCCTTACCATACCACCTTCTAGTATACAGTACATTGTGTATGCCCATCTGTAATCCTTGAGGACCTAGCTAATCGAGGCATGTGGAATTTCCACAGTCAGTTTTGACCATTATTTTGAAAGGAGGCCACTTACATATTTATTAGTTATAATGAAAACATGTATAACTGGAACTTGGTACAGTGATAAGGGAGAGTCAGCAAGTACAAATGGCCTGGTCTCATAAACCTTTAGAATGCTTCTTGAGAATAAAGCATCCTTCCTTTCCTGAAGTATGTTCTTCTCCATCAGTTTGGGGTTAGTTTTAAGAATGATTCTGGACCATCAACTGTAGTAATCTTCTATATGACATGCTATTAAAATGTAACCTTTAAACAGTACCATTGTTGGCCATGTTACTCATACTGTACTGTGGGTGGGCATTGACGATAGGGTACATCTGTTTAATTAGAATTTGAACAGTGAGATTCACCATCATCCTGTTCTGTAGGTTGTCCTACAACATGTGGGTTTGTCAAGGAGTTCATGAGCTTGTTCAAAGCATTGCTCTGAGAAAGTACCACAAAGACGTTTCATGAAACTAATGATTTTCTGGTTTCCTTCCAGAATTGCCTGCATCACACTGAAGGTCCGAAATGTGATCGATGCCAGCCCGGCTACTATGGCGACCCCAGACGAGGGTCCCCTGGAGATTGCCAGCCGTGTCCTTGCCCCAGCACAGCCCCTTCCAACCAGTATGTTACAAGCTGTGAAATGTTGTTCTTTTGTGCTTGTATCACTGTTGTTTCTCAGGTCACCTTTCCTTCCTGGGACCATCCTTATTTTTCATGCATTGTTTTCTTTGATCAATAACCAAACATTTGATGGTGTTACTGCGGCAGATTCACTGGTGAACACTGTACTAAAATATTTTGCCCGAGCATCAGAAGGTGGTCAAAAAATAAAGTATGCCCCAGATATTATTCCTTTTACAAAGCAGAAATATAATTTGTTCACAACATGCCTACATTAATTCTGGACACCTGCATTAAACATCTGCACAGGCCTGTCCATCTTCCTAGTCAGAGGAATAGAGTGGTGAAAAATAGATCTTGATACTTTGGAGCAATCCTATACTGACTAAATTGCACGCTGTCTTGTTCCTTCTGCATATCACCTCGGAACATAGCACTTTACTTCTGAATAGACTCCATAACAGTTTAATCTATCTTGTCTGCATGCGTACATACCAATACTTTTATGAATTTTGCTATCGACCATATAAGCGGTAATGTTATATTGGTACTGTTGAGGTCCTTCAAAAGATTTTTGCATAATCTGTCTGACCCCTTTTCACCCGGTCACCTCACTCCCTGTGCTGGGTGGTTATCTTATGAGGGTTACCAAATTTTCTAATGATTGTTGTGTGCTTTATGTATCAATTCTTACACATCTTGTCTATTGTACCTAGCATAAAACCTCCCGCCTCTAGCGGACGGTGCCCTATCAGGTCTGTAGATGAGTGTTTTGGTGCAGTATGTGATGCCATTTTGTTGACTTTTCTGCTGGTTCCTACCCAGATGCACTAATTGTTCATACACCAAGCTGCATTCCAACTGTTCTTCTCATGCCATCAAAACAAATCGCATCCATATAATTTCTTTTCACCTTGTAAGTAAACCCTCAACTCTCTGTTGTGCCATCTGTATCAAGAGCTGGTGTTTATTAATTAACAAACGAAAATATGTTGCTTAACCACACATGCTGCTTCTTCCTTGTGTGGTTGTGTTGTCTCCTAAATGCATTTTGTGTATGCTTTGAAGAAAAAAAAAACGCCTTGAACTTATGGCTTATATTCTAAAGTAACTTTATAATTCTCGATAAAGGTGACGCCGCTAAGGCGTAAAGGTTTGTTTTCATTGAAATGTAATTTAAATTGATTGCACTATGATGTGTTTACTTTTACTGCTGATGAAGCGGGCACAGGCTGTGTTCTTTGTCTTGGGATAAGGGGAAAGAACAGTCTGTCTTTTCTCTCTTAATCTTTATAGAGATGAACAAGGAAATTCCAGAAGCACTGAATTAATAGATTTATAAGGCAGTGTTAGTTCACATTCCTAAGAGCAGGACAAGGCAATACCTCTTTAAGAGTTGATTAACAGCAAGCAGTTCTACGAATGCAGCCTTACCAGTTAACACTTATTTTATTACCACAGTAGTGGAAAGTGTTACATTTTGGTAAGGCCTACAACCTTTGGAAGACTGTTGCCTTTGACAGTACATAAGTCTGTAATATTGCTTGCCCATATTCCTAATTCATGTAACTTTTACTCCTATTTTGGATAGTACCTTGATTTATATGTTGAGGTTTCAGAGTTTGATTGCTTTCTTTTTATTTTAAAATTAAGCTGCGTTTTCAGTTTATTCTCCATTTGGAGACGTTTATTCAGAATGGAACTACATAATTATGTTGCACATTAGCTTCAAACACCTTGCCACTTCCTTAAAAAATAATTGTGTGTGTACACCTAACCCCCAAAAGTACTCACTCCAAATGAGAGGGGTGAAACCCAGCCTTTGTGAACCTGTGAGGCCCCATTTTCAAAACAGTTAAATACTCTCAATTAATTGAACATAAACAAAATACTCAGTTACTGATTTTTTTTTTAAAAGTATCATTAAACACATCACTGTAATGTGTAACAAGCTTTCTGTAAAATGACATTATTTAGTAAAAAGCTTGTTCATTGATAAGCATCTCATAAATTATTTGCCGTAGCGGTTTTTAAACAGCTCACGCTATTTCAGAAGGTAGAGTGCCTAATATTTAAGAGAAATATGTGAGACATTAGAAAGGGCATGTTCCACCCAGTCACTAGGCCCAAAGCGACATTGTCACCGGTCAGGCTGAGGCTGGCGCATAGGAAATGTCAAACTGTAGAGTATACACTTTAATCTATAACCTTTGACTTACAGGCTCAATCCAAAGACTTATTTTTATGTTTAATAAAAATCCCTTGTAATGGTAAAGTTGAATCATTATGAAATATATGGGAAATGTAACTCTAGAAAGCTAGCTTTACCCTGCCCGAAGTGGCTGAAGGCTAATTTGCATTCAGCAACTGCTGAGCCTAATATTTGATCTGAATATTGAATAGGTTAACCTGAATGGGCAAAGATGACTTCTGAATGGACGAAGATGACTCCTGAATGCAGCAGAAAATGCAAGGTGGTGGCTGTGATCATTCTTTCACACCACTCTGTCAGATCCTACCTGACTGGTCTGTTTAAGCCACATGTAACACTTTGGTGTACTTGACTGGGAAGGATCATTTTTGTGTAGCCCCAGTTTGGGTGCTATCGGGCCCTGCTTTTGTCCTACCAGGCTTCTGTCTTAGTTTATTGTGGGTACAGGGCCTGCTTCAAATTGGATTTTATTGTTAGATGTGGAAGGACACTTGGGATTACCATAATGCACTCCTCTACTGGACCAAAACCCCCAGAGCACAAGTTTAACGTGGCCTAAGTTTTCACCATCTTGAAACTGCCCTGGTACATGGTATTTTGGGCCTGTTTACAAAAAGACAGAGTAACTGCTTAAAAAGTGGCTATGGTTGCCCCTGTGATTATTTACCCCGTTGGATAGTTAATGCTCAACGCCTGCTCCCTCCCAATAGCCGGTGCCAGGCATAAATTCAGCATCCCAAAGAACCCTCTTCAGAATACTTTCTGGATCTGCAGAAAAACAGAAGAGGACTGGCATGTCTGCGACCTGTGAGGAGCTCTGAAGGACTGGACTTGATCTCCCATGTACCGAGGATAAAGAAGTGGATTCCAAAAGCCAGTTTGTTGACCTCCTGTGTGGCTAAAGGGAAGCAAACTGCAAAAGGCCATTTTCTTACAAGTTACAGGAACCTGGAATTTGGACTGAACTGGACTTTTCAGGTGCCAGCCTGAGAGCCTGCAAGTGCCCACTCCCCCCGAAGTCTTGTTGGGTTTAAAAGTATACTCCTGTGGTTGCTTGTGCACCAGGAAAAAGCTTGGAAATGTTTGAAAACTTTTACAAGCAGACTGTCTGCCAAAAGGGCCCTACTGGCAGTTCCAAAGCTTTGGACTGAATTTCAGAGTTGTCCTCCTGAAAGGCAGGAGTATCAGTGAAAAGTCCCTTTCTGTTTTGGGTCTTAGAAATGTTCTCACACAAGAAACTCAAAAGCTTTTGAACCTTAGCAAGACTGACCCATGTCAGTCCCACAGCAGCAGCTCCATTTTCAGATTTGCCCTTAGAAAGACATGTGTCCCTTGTCTGATATGGACTTTGCAACTTCTTCAATACCAGACTTTTCACCAGGACCAGTCCTATTGTAGCTCAACAGCTCTCCATCACGGTTAGCCTCAAATCATGCCTAGGTCCTGTTCTACTGCTTACATGCTTTTTGGCACTATTTTCACTTAAATCTTTAAAAAAAAAATCATATTTCTGTTTCCCCCATTATTATAGTTTTGACCTTTTAGTCATTTTTTTTAACTTGGTTGTGGAATTTGAGTGTGTTATGACATTTTCCTCTGAGTATGCCGAGTATGCTGTGCTTGAATACATTACACGTAGCCTTAAATTTAACCCTGATTGCTTTGTCTCACGTTACCAAGGAATGAACATTAGTTTATTTAATTTAATTTGTGTGACGTTTAGCTGGTGGTGCCTTATCCTTTGAGGTACACCCCAAATTATAATCCACTATCCTGCAACCATGTGTTGCGTTGAGACCTGTAAAAAGAGATGTTTCCGAATTTTGTAAAGACTGAGAAGGTATTTGAAAGACAGCGTTTTTAAGAAAATGGGTTTTTGGAAAGAGCAAACTTTTAGTAAGGTCACAAATTGTTTGACTAAAACTAATAACCAAACTGTACAAAGATGGTTTTAATGCGACTAGCCAGCCTGTTCCTGTGTTTTTTATGCCCTAACAGGTGGCATTCGCTTTCTGCTTCTCACTACTGGAACCAGGTTCGAGCCTTAGCAGGGACACTCAACAGCCTGTGATTCTAGGCAAATCACTTGATCACTTAAGTATCTTTAGGTAACGCAACTGGGGCTCATGTAAAGTACTCTGATACTTTCAGGTCTAGTTCGCGCTATACAAAACTATATTAAACTAAACTTAGTCTTACAGACCAAATCAGAACTGCCCTTAAAATGTCTTTAAGTAAAAATAAGCAAACACAAAGGGAAGTAAATAGTATGTTTCAACCCTGCTGACTGAAGACTATTGCAGTATTGGATGGTTATCTCCATGAATACTGTAGGTTGTATTACATGCATCTATGCTGTTGGAGCTCAGGAGTCCAGATGCCTATGAGGGTTTTGGCTTCTCATGAAACTCATTGTTCACATACTACTATTTTAGCAAATGCCGTAAGTAAAGCTAGCTTTGGAGTTGTCTTGCCCAATTAAGCTGTCCTGTGGTTTCAATCTTTTAGTTGCTTCTTGGTTTCTGCTATGTAAAATCTGCTTAGTTGTGATGCAAAATGCAAATTCTCATCATCTTTTTTGTGTTGTCAAATTTCCCCTGAGGCTGTTTAATGCCCAGTTGTGTTATGCCATGCTGGCATATTTACTCCAGTATCACAAAGGACAGTGAATGAAGAGAAGATAGTGCTTTATAGTGGTTGAGTTTGAGTTAATTACTTGAAAACAGCTGTAATGATTCAATTTTCCTCCACTTAGACCTATCAGAACATGTTCCCTGGGATCTGATGGACGGCCAACATGTGATTCCTGCCCCACTGGGTACATCGGTCGCCACTGTGAAAGGTACAGTACTAAACAATACAATTGGTGGTGTTGTCCCAAAAAGTAAGGCTTTTACATGAAAAAATATACACACAACAGTGTACAGGGAGCATCTATTTGCAAGACATACACACCTTTATATATTGTGTAATTATTTTATTCTTCTAGTCCATAAATAAGACATTCAACAGATGAGTAAACATTAACCTTAATAAAATATATTTTGTAAATAAATTTACATTGCTGAAAGTTAAATTTGCTGCACAACCAGTTGATTTATTTTAACACGTGTTATTTACGGATGACTAGCCCAAAGTGAGAAAACCTTTTGCACTCTAGATGTGAAAGGTATGTCCTCACCATGTTTTTAGACTTATAGCTGTTCCCAGTACAGACTTTCTAACTGATGCAATAAATTGCACTAGTGTCCTTCTTTTGGATCTCTTGATGTTCAGCTGTGCAGGGTGGTCCTTTTACCTTCAGCTGTCCTGAGCTACTGTACTCGCACTTGTGTGCTTGTTGGATGATAGTAGATATGTCCAGAATCTCCGGCGCCACCTTTTGTTTTTCTAGTCAACAGACTAGAGCAGTAATGCATCATATTTTCCTTTGCTTGAGTTCTTTCAGCCAATTGTGAGTATTATATTTTCTTTGGGAGATGACTTTAATGGTTGTCTCTGAAACGCAACATCAAAGGTAAGGGGATAGTGTTTTTTCTGTTATATTAAAAGTGCTTTATCACTGACTGATGAATCAAACCAAGCTGAACTGTTTTGAAATATGTCCCTGTTAAAATGTTTTGTTTAGCTCTCAAACACAAGCAAAACAAGAAGGCAGTTTGTAAGTGATTCAGTGATGGGATTGGCTGTGGTGTGGTACTTTGTTCTGAGAGCCTATTCTTTTGTACTTTGGAACTCATGGGACTGATGGCTATGTTTGTGTAACTGTTGCTGGAAAGCGGTAGCCATCCCGGAGATATCTTGTGTTTGTGTTGCACTGTTATATGGGGGCCTTCTGTTTATTGCAGGTGTTTGAGTTAAAAGACAAGTCTTTTGGCTTTTAACTACTGATCCTAGTTTTTAGCATTTGCTTTTTCCTTACAATGTGTGTACTGGCAACAATTCTCTTTGCAACTCTTAAATTAAGCTTTATTTTAGGACTACAGTTGATTCCTTATACGTACTGATTTTAAATGTCCACAGTCATTCATAATGTTTAGGGTCATTTTGTTAAGACTGGTGCTCAGTGGGTTCTTTGGATGTGATCTGGGTCTATCCTTCAGAACCACCTCCTATTCACAGCAGCTGCTTCCCATCAGTGTTCCTCCACAAATATGATCACAATGGCCATCCCTTCTTTCCCACCATGCTCCCCTTTATGGGGTGCCACCTGCTCCACTTCCCATCATGTTGCCTGTACTACAGTGTCAAATTTACTGTTGCTATAGCCTGCCCCCCCCCATCTTTGCTTCCTTTCACTTGAGTTATATTTAGAAAAGTTACTTAGAAATAGGCAGAAGTGAAATTAGTTGATATTATGTGGGTGGTAATGCCCCTTCAACTCACTTTATGTGAATGAGTTCAAAAGACAAAGTAAACTTCATAGGATATGGCGTGCATTAATTAACTAGACACTGCTTTATTTCCTGAATGCTACAGCTTGAGGGGAGCTTAGTGTAGGAATCCACTATATCATTTCCCCTCAAAGTTGTTTGCGGAGAGAATTGTTAATTTGACAGATGCACAACATTGTCTAGTTCTGTCTCTTTTGGACTTCTTTTCTTGGTCTTGTGTGTTCTCCCTCTGCCTGGTGGTGGTTCTTACTGAGAACATGAGGCTCATTGTAAGCTCTGTCTGGCAGCACTTTGTTTAAAGTTTTTTAATTCACAAGGAAACGTATATGGAATAAATTCCACAGATAATTTTCAATATGGAATTCCATATTTTAAGAAAATGTATGTGATTACTAGAATCATCAGTTTTTCATTGATTCATGCCAGTCTTATGGTTTCCTTTACTACAGCACAGTGTATCAACATAACACTCTGTTGTGTAGAAAATTGTCTTATGCCTGATGATCCAAATAACGAGTTGCCTACTTATGGTAAGGTCCTTCCAGGCATGATGTCACTAAGCTGCATATGGTATAGCCATGGCACAGCAGTTTGCTGCCCTTTTTTTTTTTCTCCACATCTTCAGAGTTGGCAACAAGATTGACACAAAATGCAGTGTACAAGAACTAAATTGGGACCTTAGTAAAAATGGACGACGACGACTCAGTATGGAGAGGCTGGTGGGGTCAGTGAGGGATCTGCAGGTACATGCAGTATCCACCAAAGACATTGTTGCTGAAAGTAAGTAACTTGTTCTTCTGATGGATACCTGTACTTGCTGATTACTCTTCTCTAGCCCCAGTACTCATGCACTACCTTCCAGGTGGTAGGTTTGAGCAGATGATCTAACTAGAAGTCTTGTACTGGGGTGGGGAAATCCCCCGCAGCTGCGTGGATATCTGGATCCCTGGTGCTGATTTTTAGTCATGGGCAAAGTGTGTGAGTGGGTGTATAGGCCTCTCATGCTAATGCAGTCTGCTTAGTCCAGGAGGGGCACACCAAGAGCTACTCTGAGTGGTAGGGAGCTACTTCCCTTCCGAGAGTTAAGTAACATGGGCAAGAAGGCGGTGGCAACCCACCCATCTTTTTGTTTAGTAGCGATCATTCGTGTGTACTGGCCTTTTTACCCAGGAGTGGCACCTACCGGTATGCTGTATGCTTGACTTACCCTTGGCCTACATGGTGTTTGTGTGTAGCGCCGACAGATCATGACATGTGCATGTGCAGAGATGTATGTTTGCTTGTGCAAAGTACATAACATTGAGGCCAGCAGGTTCTGTTTTGGAAACCAGGGCCTGGAGAGGCTAGTGAAGGTGAGGACTACAATGTCCAGACAGGACATATGGATTGCGTACTTTCCTGAGAGTGAGTCTAGGAACACACACACTGGAGGAAGAGGAGCATAGCAGAGCATCCTCTGTGCACATCAAGGGTCTCTTTGATTCCAGGAAGAGTTACTTGATCAATGGAACCTGGTTCATTGTCAGGGCGATGGTGGGACTGGTGTCACAGTGGAACAGAGAATCTTGATAGAGGGCAACCTTTGCAAGCTTTTTTCAGTGAAGGCTGGCAGCTAAGTGTGATACCTGGTTACTCCCTTATCCTTTGATGTGGGTCAGTCAGAACTGTCTCTTTGACAAAGGAGGGGGCAGAGGAGAGAGACCTTCAAAGGAGCAGACACTCATAGCCAGAAGTTCAAAGGACAAGACACCAAATCACATTTGTGCCTGGATTTACCCTCTAAAGCTGGAAGCACAAGCCCCACGCTTTGCCCAACAGCACTGTTCAACAGGAGACGTCACCGAGATTACTAGCTGCTGGAACCAGGACTACGGACCAAGGTCTGCTGGTCTCCCTACTTGGTGAGGAGCCATCACCCTGTCAGTCAGCCAAGACCACTGGGCCTGAGCCCGGAGCATCAGGCTTCTGCCTTCCTGCCAAACCCTCTGAGGGAGGAAGGCACTTAGAGGGAGCGAGGCCCATCAGTGATCCTTCAGAATGGATCCGTGTGAGTAAAATGTGAGATGCATGGTCTGGTCGGGACAGCGGTACAAGTGACGTTGGCAACCCTGTTTGCCAGGTTGGGGCCACAGCGAAGTTAGGGCCAGGTACCTTCTGCAAAACCTATCGGCGACACCTGTATGCCTCTTGGGGCACACCATGAAGTAAGGGCCATCACTCTTCTGCTCAGCCAGTCAACGATCCCCATGTGTCACGAGTGGGCCACCATGGAGACAGGGATGTTGCCTTGGTTTAGTCATGCCCAGGCTGCTGTGAGTAATACTTACCTATTGTGAGGCGCTACCGAGCATGACATCCAACACCCTGAGGCCATCTTGAGACTGTGGAAACCTGATGCGTCATGCTGGGAAGAGCCCGCAAGAGGTCAGATCCTCCGCATCAGAAGACTGGCACCCACCGTGATGCACTTGTCCTCTCATACTTGCACGTTTGCCATTGGGCCAAGTAAGACTATTCGATTTCAACAGGTTTGTTGGGGATTTGCATAAACTTGGTGTGTTGCTGCTGAAGTCTATGCTTAAAGCCAGACTTTAGACTTTGTTGTGTGGGGGCTAACTTGGGTCTCATCGGAAAGTCATCTCCAGTATCAAATGGGGACTATCCAGCCTCACTAGAAAGCGATCGAGTGGCTTGAGGTATACTGCCCAAGGAATAACTAGAGCATCAGCCTTCAACTGTGGATGCAATTTACATTTAGGAGGCATGGTAGGAGGCCTTGAAGGTTTCTTTGGGCCCAAAGGTGCTCTAGACGGAGCTGGAACAGTGTGGAAGATGGCCAGCATAGACTGGGTAAAAGCCACTATCAGATCATCGCAAACGCTTGAAATTCCAGAAAATAAGTTGGGACTCTGGATCAGGTGCAAGTTCCAGAGCAGAGTCAAGTGTAGGTTGTTTCTCTACCAGTACAGGCACTTAATACATAATTGAAGCAGGAGCCAGGGAATGATGTTGCCGACTAGACCTCCCCCTAGACTGAGAGCAACATTGAAATAGAAGAATTCCTCTTATGGTCAAGACCCATACCATGAAGAGTTTTGTTTCACCGCTCCATGACGGCCTAGGCATACATCTGCGTGTGGTAAGGGTAACGCTGTTTAAATCCTGACATCTGAGTAGGATACATCCTGTCAACACTGCAAATAATATTTTTTTAAGGAAAACGTTCTAAGAAAAGCAACTGGATCTGTGTTGAAAGGCATGGGAAAAAAAGGAACCGAAAGTGGCGTTCTGGGGTCGCTATGTGATGTTGTTTATTTAGAGGATCCGGAAGGCAAGTCGAAGCCTTGCCTCACCTGTTGTTTGCTGGTGAGTTATTTCACTTTTCCGTATCCAGCCTGGCACCTGGAGGAGATTCAAAAGGTGGGAAATGTATCGGTCAATGTATGCATTACAAATAAATTCGTTCAGTAGCTGTCTGTCTTTTACCTTAACATATCTGTTCAGCAGACAACCATATTTTCTAGATTTCAGCGCTGGTTTCTTTCATGAAATTTCCTTTTCTATATTGCTTTCCCAAATACCCATTAAAAAAAAAAAAACACACCCTTCAGTGTAATTTTAGTTTTGCAGCGTGAATCTTTTCTGGATTCACTATGCTGTGCAGTATTCCGCCATCTAGTGGTTGGGTCCGGAATTGTAGTATTTCTTCTCTTTTTTTTTCTTCTCGTGGCCTGGTGGACGTTGACATACCTCCATTTGGTGTCCTTCTGTGACATTTACGTGCTTCCTCCGGAGGCTCCCACCTTTGGTCGCCATTTTCAGATTCTTTTTATCCGCTGTTGGGTCTGGATCGAGACGGATGGAGCTCCAGAACTTTGGAGAGAAGAATCCACGAAAATTAATGAGAAGAACAGGAAAACAACTTAACGACACACCGGCCTTCGAGCCGGGGCACCGGGACGCAGAGAAGAGGAAAAGAACACCGAAACTTCGACAGTGAATGCGCACACAGGGGGCTCCCTAGGCGCTGTAATGGACAAGACACCATTCAAGTTCTGCAACAGTTGCCACCACAAGTACGCGCAAAAGGACCAGCACCCGGTCTGTAATGTAAAAGCATGAAATTTATTAATAGGGACAAGAAGAAGGGCACATACAAGGTTTCAAAAGAAAGTGGCTTTATTGCCAATAAAGCTGCAGCTGAGACAATTTGCAGGAGTGCAAAGAGATCTGTTTTTTTCAGAAAGCAAGCCAGTTCTTATATACAATTTTCAGAACCTGGATACATTAATCATTAACAATAACATCATGGTGTGACCATGCTAGAATTAGGTCCACGTGTACATTACAGTATCAAGGTGCATTTCAGAAATATGTCTACGTTCACAATTTACATTATTTGCGACACATCTGACCATGCAGCTACAGGTTAATCTTTAAACTACCACCTCCTGACTTTCAGCCTTGCCTTGGCCGGTTATCTTGAAATGTCAATGTGCAATGTTGATCTACTATCAGCAGAGGCCCGTGTTTTCTGCTTTCCCACACAAATGACGCACTTGCTATCTGTGCTGAGCAAACACTTTGCCTCTTCACTTAACGGGGCAAGGGCAGGCCAAACTTGTCACGTCCTAGGTCAGCGAGCGATTCCTAGAAAGGGCTCGCTGAACTGACTGAACTGGCTCTGTACATAGGTGAAAAGCTAGTGAATCATTAAACAACTTGGAGCTACAGCAGAATGGGCACGTACAGACAACTTAATTTAACCCTCTGTGCACCAGCTGTGCACCATGGAGCAACATTTCATTATGACTAGTGGGCTCATTTTGATTGCAAGCAGGTTAATAGACAGAAATTAATATAAACTACGGTTCAATTTAATATTTTCATTCAACAAAGGGCCAACTAATTTTTCATCTTTTACAGTAACCTTTGCCTGCCACTCGACCACCGCTCCGAAGACTGCAACACGTGCTCGGCGTTTACCCTGAAGACCTTGAGGGTGAGGGAAAGGCAAAGAGCGAATGACAACATGCAGGGTCAAGGAGAGTGTGGCTCACTGGTTAGAGCAGGCAGACCCTGAAGCAGAGGTCAGACCCGGGACCAGGGTTCAATTCCCGACGCGGCAGGGTCTTGAGCTCAAATGTCCATGGACTCGATAATTCTCGCTTCGGTGCCTGACCTAATCATGGGTTCACACTCTGCAACTCTGGGCATTAAGCTTGCTTAATCTCCACAGCGGCCCCCCCGCGGCGGGATGCCTGGCTTTCACCTTGGGGATGCCCTGTAGGGGCTATCTCACAGGAAAAAGCCAGGACGGGTTCCCAAGGCAAGCGCGGAGATACCCCTTCGGGGGTCGATTCAGGCGCTATATAAGAAAAATAATAATAATGACAACTCACAGAAGAGGACAATATCACGAAGGACCCGATGACGACAAGGATGCACACGTCCAGGCCGTTGATGCCGAAAAAAGAACTCTGAAGGAGGTAAGAGAGACAGCGACCCCAAGACAGTCGATCTAGGCCCGAAGGAGTGACTCTATAAGTCCTCAAAAACAGGCCCGGCGTCAAATTTCGGTGACCACGAGATGGTCCAAGGACAAACAGTCCGTCAGTTCCTTTGACAAGGACTCCCAGACGGTGAAGACCCTTGATAAGACCAAGTCGTTGAAGAGCAGTCACGAGAAAGACTCCTCGTCGAAGAAAGAGAGGGTGAAGCAAGCTTCGACTTCAACATCATCAAGCGCCAAGAGAAAGCCCGAAAATCTCAACGCCGAAGCACAAGCGTTGGAGCTCGAGAAGAAGAAGCTCGAAGCAGAAATGGCAGCACAAGAGATATTTCGAAGAGGCAATTAAGAAATTCAAGATCCCACCGAAAACCTCAACACCCCCCGAAAGAGACCTTGAGTAACTACAAGTTCCTACAACACCAGAACCGGCTGACAAAGAGAAGGAAGAAGAATACTACTTCGAACCCGAGGGAGAAGAAGAGGACCAAACCTATCCCGGTTCGGCGACCTCTGAGACACAAGACATGCAGTGGAAAGATCTCAACACTGACTCGCCAAAAGAAGGGGTAGATACATACCCTTCGAGGCTCTCAACCCCCCGACGACATCGGGATGTACAATCAGGTAATAGAGAAGGCTGCAGACACTTATAGAGTGCAGCTAGAGGAAGAAAAGCCACAGTCCTGTTTTCTCCTACAAACCTTGCTGCCCACACAAACAAGAAGCCAATTCCTGCCCATGCTCCTAAGTGTGCTAGACCAGGGAGAGGACGCTGTCAAGGAATCTGCCACCTGCAAGGCAGTAACACCAAGTGGTGAGAAAAAATACAAGCACTCCTCCAAGGACCCAATGTATATCAGGGGTTGAGTGTCTGCTGACTCTGTAATAGCTTCCACAGCCAGAAAGAGGGCTAATGTACTGACTAATCTTGGCCCACCACCAGACAAGGAAAGCAAGAGAATGGATCTCACAGGAAGAAAGATGGAACGAAGTGCCGCTATTTAGTGGCGCATAGCCAACTCGAACACCTTGATCAATATGCATTCATACCAGCACTAAGAGGAGGTAGGCGACCTGCTCAAGAATCTGCCAGACCAGTCCCAGAGAAGGGCTAGCCACTTTGACGAATGATTACAATTCAGAGTTTGAATTCAGAGGTTAAATCCCTTAAAAAAAATAGAGAGGTCACGAGGGAGTTATTTCACAGTGTCTGTTGCTTTTTTTCCCCCTCTTCTCCCTGACCTGAAAGAAATTCCATTAGAGGGGGTCCCATAATTCTTACTTAGAAGCAGACAGACATCAGCATCCCATGAATGGGAGATGAATCAATCATAAATCCTGAAAATCTTCAAAAAACGGGGGACTCTGCAAATCGACGTATTTGCAACACCCCAAAATGCAAAATGCCAACACTTTGCATCCAGACAACCATGCGAACAGTCCCTAGGGAATGCGCTATGTATAGACTGGTCAAGGACATTTGCTTACGCTTTTCCCCCCGATACCACTGCTACACAAGGTACTCAACAAGTGCAGGATCAGCCGCATGACACTAATGACACTAATCCTCATAGCACCACAGTGGGCCAGGCAAACCTGGTTCTCACTGATCATGGAAATGTCGCAAGGCACAAAGCAGGAGCTCCCCAACAGGAAGGACCTCCTAAGTCTGCAAAACGGAAAGGTGCTACACCCAGAACCAGAAAGTCTAAGCCTGGCAGCATGGCTCCTGAGGACTTAGAATTTTCTCACCTCAAACTACCAGAGAGCACAATGGCAGTACTCAGAGAGGCGAGAAGACCTACAACAAGAAGGTGTTACACAGCTAAATGGAAACGATTCTCACTTTGGTGCCATAGGGAAAAACTTTCAAGAAAGATCACAAGGGATTCAACAGTACTAAAACATCTAACATATTTGCTACGGGAGAAACTAAGCTATGCATCTATTAGGGTACACTTGGCAGCTATCGTAGCTTACACAAGGGGAGAAACAGAAAAGAGTTTCTTCACATCACAAGTGGTCAAGAGATTCCTTAAAGGAGCAAAAAGGATAGCACAAAGAGGGTGCCACCACCCACATGGAACCTCAACTTGATTCTCGCTCAAATGATGAAGGCACCATTCGAGCCAATACACAAGGCAACTTTACAGATGTTCACGCTGGAGACAGCGTTTTTAGTGGCAATAACATCACTACATAGAGTAAGTGAATTGCAGGCGTCATGAGAACGGATCCACATTTTATGCCAAAGGTGGTTTCTAAGTTCCATATCAAACAAGTATACAAATACCAAGTTTTTTCCAAAACACAGGCAGAAGGAGCATTGCACACCCTGGATGTCAGAAGGGCTGTCATGTACCAGATTGAGAGAACTAAGGAATGCAGGAAAACAAAGCAATTCTTTGTTTGTTTGAAAACAGTTTTCTGGGACGACCAGTCACAAAGAATACCATTGCAAGATGGATAGCACAAGTCACAGTTGTGCCACAAACAGTCAGGTCAAACCTTGCAAGGAGCACCGCACGCTCACTCAACAAGGAAGAAAGGAGCAACAGTGGCTTTCCTAGCACGGTCTTCAGTGCACACGTTCACAAAGCACTACTGTGTGGACATTCAGATGAACAAGGAAGCACAAGTAGGACAAAGTCTTACAACATATATTACAAACCAGCGTTCCTATTCCACCCAGCCACCACAGGACTAGCAAACCACTACAAAGTCTATGCAGCATAGTGAATCCAGAAGATTCACGCTGCAAAACGTATAGTTTCTTATCTGTCGGTGTCGTTTTGCAGCTTGAAGATTTTTCTGGATTCACTAGCGAACCCACCCACCTCCACCAAGAAGGTGACAGGAGGAATAAATAAAGGAAAAGTACAACAAACAATCGAGGAAAAAAAAGAATCTGAAGATGGCGACCAAAGGTGGGAGCTTCCTGAGGAAGCACGTCGACGTCACAGAAGGACACCAATTGGTGGTATGTCGATGCCCACCAGGCCAAAAAAAAAAGAGAAGAAATACTACAATTCAGGACCCAACCACTAGATGGCTGAATAATGCACAGCATAGTGAATCCAGGAAAGTCTTCAAGCTGCAAAACTACACCGACAGGTAAAGTATATGTTTTACCATCCGCAGCTTTTTATTAAGCTTTTGATGGAATTGGAGATAAAATAAAAGTAAGCATGACTTCATAGAAATAGCCATTAATTTTATTTATATACCAACTGCTTTCATCAAAAGCTACTGCTTGTTTGAGCTTTTCAGAAAAAGTTGTGGATGGCTGCAATTGAAATTAGAAAATGTTCTTCTTTGGACTACTTGCAAGCAAATATGAAAAGGCTTTGCTGCAAATGATTTTCCAATGAAGATTGATGGAACATTTGACTGCGTGAAACAAGCAGTTGCGGTGACGAAATACTTGTAGTCCTATCTGCTTCATCAGAGCTTTTGAAAGCAATATACCATTCCTATGCTGGGTGAACATAGTCTGGAATTGTGGGTTTCTGTGTGGTACTTTTTCAGGTGTACTTGCTTGCTTCTGGTGGTTGTGTTTTGTTTCTCTGCAGGTATTTTTCTACACTAACACAAGGCCTGCAATTTCCTTTTTTTTCTTTCTTACTTTCTACGTCATTTTGTTATTACTTCACCGTGTTTGGCTTGTTTTTCTGTCTCGATACCTCCACACCACAGAATAATTCTTCATTGAAATCAAACATTAAAAGTTGGCAACAGTAGCACTTACATTTGAGTGGTATTGCAGTGTCAAGCAACTTGCAAAAGTTGTCTATGCATACTTTTCTGCTTTCTAAAATACCACAAGCTGTTTTGGAGAAATAAAAGATTATTTAATTCTTTGACCAAAGAGCCCTTACCAGGACCTGCCACGATCTGGAGAACATCGCAACACCAGCCGAGAAGATGCATATGAAATGCGGTAAGGTGATTCCCACAGTGGCGAACATCCCAGAGGAGCTGAGTGGAGATGGTGAGTGGGACTTAGAAATGTCGGGAAGTGCAATGGAACCTTTTGGCCCTGATTGGGAGCTTTTTAGCACAACTTCTGGGGGTAATAACTTAATCCCGACAAGCAGCCCTTTGACGTTACCTACTAAAACACCGGTCACAATCTCTGTATTAGACATCTTTAAACAAAGCTGGCTCACTTTCCAAGACCAAATGAATACCTCAATGAACACATTCACTTTACGTCTCAAGCTACTGGATGACAACAACCTTGAACTGAAAGATGGCATACAGATGGTGAGTGACCGGCAAAAACACCTAGATGTGCAACTGCAAAACCTGACCGAGAGTCTGTCAAAAACAGCAAAACAAGATCTAGTTTTAGAACTTGAACATAAGTATGCAGATGTGGGGAAAAAGCTGGACAGTTTGCAGGACAAGTTGGACAAACTTCTTGGTGGATTATCAAATTTGATGGAGGAAGTCAATGCACTTAAGAGACCCAGGACTGGTAATGGATATTTGGTTTCATCTGTAAACTCTTCTTCTGGAATGAAAGGATCATTGGCTTTTACAGTATCTCCAAAAACAAAAATACCAGCTCCTAAAAATTTTGCTACACCTCTCAATGAGCCAATGGTCCAAAGTGAGACTATTTCCACACGTACAGTTAAGCCTCTGACAACAAAACCCCATATTTTAGCATCTCGTCCAGTGTTAGGATCTCTGGAGTCACCTCCGACATCTGCTACACTCATTCCTTCAGATGTACCAGTTGGAATTCATGAGAGGAACACTGTAAGCCCTAAAACAGTGTTTTCAGTCACCGAAACAGAACAGGAGAGCATTATATCGACAAGTCCACTAGTGACCACCTTTCAGTCACCAGCACATATATCTACTCGCAGAAACATCTTCTCAAACCTATTCTCCCAATTATGGGGGTCTGGAAAGGCTGTGGAGGAATCTCAAGTGGTGCCACCTACAACTAAGCCAAAGACCACTACCCAAAGCCCTAATCAGTTGCATGCATCCTCTGCCACATCAAAGCTTTTTTCCTTCACTGCTAGTCCGAGAAGGGGCACTTCTACATTACAAAATTGGGCAAAGCAAACTTGGAAACTACCTGTTTACAATACAATTCGCAGTGCTAGTGAGCCTCGAACCGCCACTACACCTGCTATGCACTTGCCTAAAACAACAGCTTCAAATCCGAGAAGACCACAGAGCAAAGTCACATCTGCAATGCTGACGTCTGGGGTGCTGCTCACAACCATGACCAGTGGAAAACTACAAATGGGGAGGACCTGGTCACCTGCTGCCCAGGGTTTGACCGGTCGGGAGGCAGAGACACGGGCTATTCCCTCCTTCATTGCTGCACCAACATTACGAACAAAGACTCAAATGAGCCCTACTAAGAAAATAACACAGCGACGACAAAGTATCAACATTGAAATAGGGAGTTCTTCTGAAGCAGTGAAGTCCGTGGCAAAGAAACCTCCTGAATGTGTGTGCATATCCCACACATTTGACGGTGATCATGGTAGCGGAGACATGGAAACTTATCTTCCCGGAAGCAAGCATTCGCCCAACACTCAACAGCCATCCAAGAACCTTCCCAATGCTCAGCTGTCTAGGATGACCCAACCTCCAGGGACAAAGCAGAAGCCACTCAGGCAGACAGAACAGTCCTCCTCTCTCCAGGTTCCATCTAGGAAAAAGACTGAGAGTCTTCCTATTTCCTTGCTTCCTTGTGTGCCGGCATGCAGAACAAAGAACCCGATGAAGCCTAAGAACGTAGGGCATTCTTCTAAGGCAGTGACAAAGAAAACTCCAGGTTGTGTGTGTGTGCCTGATGTGTTTGACACCGAGCAAGGTAGTGGATTTATGGAAAGGCATGTCCCTCCAAAGAAGATACCTGTTAATAAACAACCACCACCTAAGAAGCCACCAAATTTACAACAGCACAAAATGCCACATCCTTCAAAGAAGGGGCCGAATAAATCGCATGTATCGCAAAGCATTCTGCCACCAAAGAAGAATGTGCAAAGACCGGTACCAAAAGTGTCACCAAAGAAGAATTTCCAGAAAAAGGCACACCCAAATGTGCCCCCGAAGAATGTACAGAAAAAACTGCCACCAAAGAAGAATGTACAAAAAAAACGGCCACCAAAGAAGAATGTACAGAAAAAACTTCCACCTAAGAAGAATGTACAGAAAAAGGTTCAACAGAAGCCACAGCCACAAAAGAAGGAACAACCAAAGACTGTACAGAGGAAATTGCCTCCTCAGAAGAAAGTGGAAAGGAAATTGACACCACAGAAGAAAGTGGAGCGGATGCTGCCACCGCAAATGAAGTTGCAAAGGGAGCTGTCACAACCAAGTAAGCCCCAAAAGAAATTTACATTGCAGACAAAGATACAGAACAAGCTGCCACCACAGCGGAAACCAGAATTACAGAAAAAACAACTGCTACACAAGACGCTTTTGATGCAAAAGAAGGCACTGCTACAGAAGCAGAAGCAATCGCCCAGTGGCTGGGATCTGATCCGTTCCCTTCAAGGCGGAGATCGGACTGTGACTAGTAGAGACAGAGCAGAACCCCCGCTTTATATTCTTCTGGGAAGACTTGCTATTCCTGTCAGAATTATTCCAGATTGACCTTTTGTATCCACAAACTGTGGGTACATTTTTTGATGGTAATTGAATCTGCATTTATCCCGTGGTATTTTGTATCTCGCAATGCCGATGGGGGAGTTAGACCATGACATTTGCATACAAACTGTTTCGCAGGATCGAAACATGAAGGACCGCTGCATTCCACCCGTGGACACTTTCTTTTGCAGCATTTTGTTTTGTTAATTATATTGAATTAAAATGAAGGTTTGTCTTGTTTAGCTTTTGTTAAGATTAGCAACTTCTATTTTTTAATTGCAGGTTTATTAGCATTCTTTTTTTTCGTCCTGCATTATGATTAGGGCCACTGGAATTATGTGGCAAGGGAGGGACAAATTATGTGGCAGGGTTTACTAAATTATGCAGTAAGGTAAAGCAAATGATGCGGTGTAATGCAGCACAGTTTGTGATGGCATTACTTTATTACTTGGCCGTTTTACACGTTAACTGTATCTGGGCAAAGGCTTCACCTCATTAGTACTAGTTTAACACCAAATTCACTATGTGCCAACATGTGTCGCTGCGTTTTTAGTAACTCTTAATCCCTGTGAGGTAGAATGGCATTTTGTTGTAAAAATCTGTAGATTAATTATCTGAAAATTATGTGGCAACTATGGCGGATTCAAAATTGTGCGGGGCACAGCAGAATAACCTAATTTCAGTGTCCCCAGTTAAGGTTACACCTTGAGGTTGCTCAATGGTTTTTAATCTAGTACAATGGATTAAAGCGTCCAAAAATTATGTGAACGTTGGACGGTACCGGAGGTCAGAAGGGAGATACCGAAAGTGAAGATTTATTGCGAAGCAGAATCCTCCTTTTGTAAAGAGAAATGTAGCAGTTGATAGTTTTGCTTAAATGGGTTGGGGTTATCTATGATTGTTTTGGCATATCTTTAGCCCAGATTTCTTTAAGAATGATTGTCACATTTCTCACTTGTTTAAAGTTTGTGAATTGGTTGGTGTTCACTGCAGTTTTACAAGGACCTCCTCTGTTACAGAAGGCATGCACTACTCGATCTGGCCACTAGGTAACAGTAAAAAAACACTGTTCTTCTGCCCCATAAGTTCATAGGTTGTGGAGATTACCATGGCAGTTAAATGCAAACTCATGGTCCAGTTTCTCACAACTGGACCATTTTTTAACCCCTTCACTGTGGCGGCAATTCCGCCGCAGTGCTAGGGGGTGGGGGTCACACGGCTCACCTGCGCTTTTGACGGAACCGCTCCGTCACGCGCCTCGGGTGAGCTGTGCTAGTGACAGAACGGTTCCATCACGAACGCGCCCGCTCAATAGAATGTGCCGCGCAGGCGCGAAATCAGCACCGCGCAGGCGCCTCGAGCGGGCCGTGACGGAACTGTTCCGTCACTAGCACAGCTCACTCGAGGCGCGTGATGGAACGGTTCCGTCATAAGCGCCGAAGGGGTTAACAGAAGAGAGCAACAAAGGGCTTATAAAGTGAGGGGCGTTTTTAAACATTTGCAGATTCATAGCTGCAATATGCGTTGTCCCATTGAAAGTGACATTTTGGCTTGGAAAGCCAACGGTCGTTATACAGACGTCCGATAGATAAATTGTGCGATCCTCGTTAGCAAACTCATACTCTGCTCTTATTAGCCCTTTCCACCTGTCTGTGGACTGCGTCAGTGCAGCGGGTGGTGCCAGAGCCCAGCGGAAGGCACACTTCAGAGCTTGCCCACTCTTATCACAGCCAGGCCTGCTCACAGTCTGCCACCTCGCAGCCGCTGACAGTCCCTCTTCCCTCACAAGAATTTGTCTTCACACTGCCTGCCCTCCTCTTCACACTGCCTGCCCCCCTCTTCTCACTGCCTGCCCCCCTCTTCACACTGCCTGCCCCCCTCTTCACACTGCCTGCCCCCCTCTTCACACTGCCTGCCCCCCTCTTCACACTGCCTGCCCCCCTCTTCACACTGCCTGCCCCCCTCTTCACACTGCCTGCCCCCCTCGTCACACTGCCTGCCCCCCTCGTCACACTGCCTGCCCCCCTCGTCACACTGCCTGCCCCCCTCGTCACACTGCCTGCCCCCCTTGTCACACTGCCTGCCCCCCTCGTCACACTGCCTGCCCCCCTTGTCACACTGCCTGCCCCCCTTGTCACACTGCCTGCCCCCCTCGTCACACTGCCTGCCCCCCTCGTCACACTGCCTGCCTTCCCTCGTCACACTGCCTGCCTGCCGTCCTCTTCACACTGCCTGCCCTCTTCGCTCTTCACACTGCCTACTCTCTTCGCTCTGCCTGCTCTCCCTCTTCGCACTGCATGCCCTCCCCTCTCCTGCCTATACATCCTGCTTTACCACACTCGGGCTTTAGGCCTGGGTGTATCACCTCTATGGCTCCTTTCTCAAGCTTTGGCTCCTGTGCTTGTAAAAGGTGACGGCCCCCCTTACATCTGCATTTTCTCTCTTGTTGTTACTCACTGTTTTCCTGGCTTTCAGATGTGTGCACTCGCCTTGCATTCACTGCAAATCGTCCACTCTCCCTGGCTGTCACCCTCCGTGTTGTCATGTTCTGATACTGTAGCCTGAACCAACCAACCCTAAGCATTCCCTGCAAGGCTAAATGAAGAGATATGTGCATTGAGAAAGCTTTACCAATATAGCAAAACGTTGGAAAAAGGAAAAGAGAGCGTTAAAAATAGTCGCATCACCCAAGATCTGCCACCTCTCATTTGTTTCTTCCAAGTCCACCAACAGTGCAAATTCGTTTTTGTAAAAATGTAATTGCTCATCGGAGTGCACAAATAAAATATATTTAAGAACCTTCAGCCCTTTCATTCTAAGGAATCTTGAATCACATACAAGAGTGACCTGCAAGCAAAAATCAGATGCTGCCATGTGTTAGTGTTACAGTAATGCAATGTAACAGTGAAGAAAACAGTACAATTATGTTGTCACTGAATGAAGTGGAGAAGCATGCAGCCTGGGCAAAAAAAAATATATATATACATATATAATGGTGATGGATTAAACCCAGATCTTTTGACTGGGTGTGAGTGTTTGATTGGTTCAGATGCTCCGTCCTTTACCACCCTCTTTTGTACTGGTCTTGTAGGGTAGGCAGATGTAATGCATTGTTGATTTTAGCTGATTTTTCGTTTTCTGATCATACTCTGAATTTAATGGTCTCCTAGTCAGAGAATATCAGGGGTCCTATGGTCTAACTGGAGAATAACATGTGTATCTAGACCAGTAAAGCCACAACATCAGAGGGAATCTTTGCAGGCAGTTAAATGCCTTCTATTTTCTGGCATCTTAAGCTGATGCATCAGTTTTGTTACAGTTGATTCTGATTTTGAGGGCACCATGTTTATACTCCTATTTTATGTAAGTAACACTAATAACAGAAGTCAGCTGAGGCATACGCATTGTGCATTTGAAGACTTGAGTCCTTCCTGATGTAGTTGTTACATGCGCCTTTGTGTATCTTACATAAACTTCCTATTAAAATCTCTCTCTCCTATACATCCCACCACCACCTATGCAATGACATAGCAGTAGTCATGATGGACCTTTATGGCTCCTCTTGAACTTGGGTTTTGGATCCATTTGGTTTCCCGGTAGATGATTTAGAGGTACCTTTACATAGGTGGGTCCACACCCTCTAGTGATTTCAAATAAAAGCTACAGCCAATATTTTTAACAAGTTTTAAATCTTAAATTCACTATGCTGGTTGCTCAGTTGGGTCTTGGTTCCCTCTAATCTATGTCACACAAAGAATTTTAATTGACAAGATGAGATCTCCGTATTATTTTGCTGGTTAGGTTTTACACTTTGCTCCTTTCTTGCTAGTGAAAGTCTGGATGAAACCTAGAGTAATAGAGGTGTGCTTCTAATTGGATATGGGACGGGCACTTGATTAATGGTTTGGTGAAGCCCATCATAAATGTATGTATTATAGTTTCAGATGGAATCCTTTGGGAGGTGGGTGGAGGGTTGAGAGCATTTTGCAGGAGGTGGAAATGATGTAGCCCCTTGGAACGAAGTAAACTAAGACCAGGTAAGCTATTCTCAAATGTGCTGGGAGTGTGCTTTACTGCCTCATGTGGTCTGCCTAACATTTGCTGCTTCATAGTTCTTAGTCAGTGTGCTGGGTGGTGGTTAAGAATACAATGTTGCTGTGTCTGTCGGCTTTGTACTGCAGATGGGTCAAGAGTGGACAGAGGGGTGGTGGATGGAGGGACTATTGGGAAATCAAAGAGATCCCTTGTTAAAACTTGATAGAATTTCAATTTAAACATGTAGGAAAAAATGTGGAGGTGCTCATTGTCCCTACCAACACTATGTAAATCTCTGAATGTGGTGAGAGCTAGTGTCATATTTTCGTTGGTCATTCAGTAACCTGCCATTGATAGATTAAGAATGTGAAATTGATTTATATCAGCGAATGGTCTGCTTTGGAAATAGTCGAGCACCAGTGGTTATTCAGTTATGTCTCCACTAGATGTGGAAGGATTTGTTTTCTGCAAATTTATGGGTGAAGACAGATTGTGAGCATGTATCGATCACAAATTCTGACGCTTCTGCCATCTGCATAGACTGTCCAGATTATTCTAGACTGTGACACTTCGTTTGATGAAAAAGATCACACAAAATGCATTCCTGAATAACAGATTTGTTTGACTATTTGAAAACCACCACCAGTTGATTAAATCCTTTGTTGTAATTCTTTAAACCCACTACTGGAGCAATTAGACTTTTCAAAATATACCAGTTGTGTGATGTGCCTTAGGGATTGGCCAGAACTGCTCAACTTCATTTTTCTTCTGCAAGTTGTTAATGTATTCCAGGCCAATGCTACTAGCACACAGCATCTATACCGCCATGCTGGTTGAGACAGTAAAAATTACCAATCCACTAGATGTTAATAAATGGACATTAACAATCTGTTTGTATGTATCACTTGAGACCAATTTGTTGCTATTTCTTGGTACTCTAAAGAAAATTGGTCTTACTAAATTCAACAGAGCTCCTTTTAATCTGATCTATGAAGGAATGTGTTGGTGATGCATCTGTACTGTTTTATTTACTAAATAGTATTAAAACTCACATTAGTTGGGTTAATTAGCTCAACAGCCACAAATGCTAAAATAATTGTACAAACAAAACTACGTTTTAGTGTTTATTCACATCGCAGCCTTTAGCAACAGAGCAGTTCACTTTTGAAAATGTAATTCACTTTGATATGCAGGTTTAGAAGGTTCCATGTATTTGTCTCCTGACTAATAAGTACTTATGGTTTTATCTCAGGAAATTAATCTCAAGGTAGTTCATTAGCTACGCAAGCAGGATGCCCCCAAACGAGGGGTGAGCTTGTAGAAAGAAATGGGCCCCTTTTCTTGACCGGTTTCCTAATGTCAGTGTGGCTCTGTTTGTCTTTGGGCAAGGTTGTCTTATGCATGGTGGAGCTTGTCACCTTTGATTTTGCTTGTAGATATATTGTTTGTCCTGGGGTAGAGCTTCTGGTAAACAAGACCTCCTCCTCAATCTGAAGATTCTTGGAAAGTTTGCAAGCAGTACATCATTAAAAAATGTAATCTCCATAATGTGACAATATATTGGGAAATGTTGTTAAGTTCCGAACAATCATAATTCGGTGGGACACTGGTATTATAACATCCTTTTACAATGAAATATGTGATGTTTAATTCAGTTGAGTACTTGGACATGCAAGGACGGTACTGCTATGTGAAGTTCCTTTAAATCGTAGTCCATAATTTTCCTTTATTTAGCATAGAAATCTGTCCTTTGGAACTTGAGACGAGATGTCAATCTCTCTCTAGCTCTAGGCCATCAGTACCTCAAATTGAGTTTAAATACTTGTAGGTACATGTGTGATAAAAATACAACCTGTGATTTTGTTTTTGTGCCATGTCTGTATTTTGAAGTTTGTCCAGTGCTGCTATTTGCAGTTCTCTTTATTTGGAGCCTAAAGATCTAAAGTTGATTCATATTATTTTTGAAAACATTGGGAGATATTCACAGATCACTGCTTCCAGTTAATTGCAGTTTTCGGTTGATCATTAGAGACGTGGTTCCGAGTCTACTGAGCTACCTATCCACCCATAGGCATTCTGGAACAACATTTGCAGACTGACCTAGAGTTGGTAAGAAACTCTGTGAGAGGAGGACAGTAGAATTTAGATCCGCCAAAATCCTAGAAAGTGCAGACTGAGGATGGGAGGGGAGCTGCATAGCCCAACTTTAAAGTGAAAAGGAGACCTATGAATTCTTCAATTGCTGTCCCTTCCCCTAGGTTGTCAGAAGCTCTTGAAGGTGCTCTTTTATACATTCAAAGCATTGTTTGAAAGCTTTTAGTCATAGCCACATGGCATTGTCACTAGACAGCTGTCAAATTCACAGTTGGATGTTTAGTTTATCAATTAAGTTTTTGTGATTACTCTTCTGTTTTCAGACCCATTACTTGTAAGTGTTTTTGTAAATATGTCTGCTTGTGTAGTTTCTAGGTTTATGTCAAATGGTGCTTGGCTGTCGTATCTGCTTTGTGATTTCATGTTGGGTTGGCTTCTAGGTCAGGAGTGGGATAGTAGGAATTTCTGTAGCATAGATCAGAGGCATGAATATCTATGAACTGTTAGACCTATTTAGTTCAAAGTTATACACATGCCACTGAGAAAGTAGATGTACTGTTAGCTCTTGATTATATTCCCATGCTCACATTTCATTTTTTAAAACGTTCACAAGCCTAGCCTGCCTCCTCCTCCCACTTTTCTGTTTAGTCAGTCCTCTGTTTCCCGGTTTTTGGTCAATTTGTCATTCCCCAATTGAGGTGCCTAACAATAGGCATGCTTCAAGCTGCTTTCCCGGTGTATGGACCTGGGAGGCTGGATAGTGGCATTGTATGGTGGTGTTGGACTTGCAGGCGCATGTTTCCACCTTCCCGTCCTGCCTGCCCACAAGCATGAACAGGCTTTTATCTGCGGTTCACGGTTGGTCACAAGCACTATCAGTTCGCTGTACTCCCTTTTGGCTTTACCAGCTCCACTCTGGTGTTCACTAATGTGATGGCAGTGGTTGCAGTACGTTTACGGAGATCAAGTGTGCCAGATTTCCCTATCATGATGACTGATTGTTAAAAGTGGGCTCACACAGGCTGTCACCATCTTCAGACTACAGCGAGCTTGCTGAATTCATACCAGACTCCCTCTCAGAGGCTCCCTTCCATCTGCGCTGTTCTGGACACAGTGCAGTTTTGGGCCTATCCTGCTGAACAGTGGATCCAGGATATTCGGGTTATCATACCCATGATTCAGCCTCTATCCTGGGTTTTGGCGAGACAGACTCTGAGGCTGCAGGGCCTCACGGCGTCCTGCTTCCTACTGGTGACAGATGGCCGTTTGCATATGTGGGCTCTGCAGTGGGACCAGAAGTTCCAGTGAGCGTAGCATCCGGTAAATCTCTCCGTCGTCTGCAGGGGTGGTTAACGTATCATGATTGGGTCATCAGCAGACCCTTCTCCCTTCCCCAACCAGATCTGTAAGTGGTGACTGTGGCACTCCTGTGATGGGGCGGCCATATGGGAGAGGTGGAGATCAGAGGCCTCTGGTCTCTGGCAGAATCAGGACTCTACATCAGCCTGCTGGAGCTCCGGGCAATCCAGCTGTCATTCAAAGCCTTTCTACCCTCCATCAAAGGAAGGCTAGTGCAGGTGATTATGAGAACCACCATGTGGAACTGCATCAAGCAGGGGGGGTGGTGTTGTGGACCCTTTGTCATGTCTCTGGACATGACTGGAACGTCAGGGCATATCACTGGTGGCTCAACACCTGGTGGGTTCCTTGGTGGAAGGTCTCTTTCAACATTGGGGAGAGTCTTGGTTACATCTGAATGCCACTGTTGAGAATGCTATGTTCATCATGTTTCACATTACAGACATGCTCCCAGACGAATGGCAAATGCCCGAAATGCATTGGAGCAGATGGAGCTCTTGATAAAATGAAATGTATATACTGGTACGAAATAAATTAGGCTAATTTCTTCATATAAGTATATGAATAAAAGAACTTTTTGAAACCCCGTACGAAGTTTTATGTGAAATCCGTGCATATGGGAATCATAAAAGTGTGCCCTATGGGATGTAACCAATTGTCAATTGGAAGCACAGCTTAGCACTGTTGAGAATGCGCAATGTCAGCAGTTCTATGCGCTGGAGTTTCCAAGTCAGCTCTCACTCGGAGACGCTTCTCATCTAGAGTCGAGCTCATGCCTCCTGTACTCCTCCCATACCACTCCTGCCCTGAGTTGTCAAGAAGATCAGGAATGACCGGGCTCAAGTTATACTGGACTCGGCATGTAGAGTTTGGGGTCCTGAGCTGTGGAGCATGGCCAAAGGTCCTGCGATCAGGCTGCCCCTTCGGGAGGATCTTCTGTTGCAGCAGCAGGGGAGGGTTCTCCACCCAAACCTGTTTATACCCCGCCTTCTTGAGTGGAGATTGTGCAGTGACAGTTGACAGCCTTAGACCTTCTGCCCGAAGTATGTGATGCTATTCTTGGAGCCATGCGTCCCTCCACCAGAGCAGTATATGCCTGCTATTTGGGCTAGTTTGTGGCATTGTGTGCTGAAAAGGTTGGCCCCCTTTCTACCTTACTTTCTCAGGTTCTTCCCTTTATTCTTTCTTTTGCCCTGCAGGGCTCTGCTCTGGGCACCTTAAAGGGTAATCTTTGCGCTATCTCAGCCTCTCTACGGTTGTCTGACCAGCCATCCATCTTCACGTCACATATTGTACACAGGTTCTTGAAAGATTTACAACCTATATTTCCCCCTTCTCCCTTTGCCATGCCTCAGTTGGACTTTAATCTTATCCTGACATTCCTGATATGCACTCTTTGAGCCCTTGCACAACTGTCCTCTCAGGCTCCTTAAGACTGCCTTCCTGGTGACAAGAACATCTGCCTGGAGGGTCAGTGCACTTCATGCTTTGACATCCAAGCCTCCATACCTGAATCTACCCAGAGAAACTGTTTCTACGGACAAGAGCTTCCTTTCTGTCGAAAGTCTTCACTCCCTTCCATGTAGGCCAGTCCATCACTCTGCCTACTTTTGTGCTCCACCGCATCCCTCTACAGAAGAGGAGTGACTTCACCAACTGGACCCAAAAAGAACATTGCCATTCTACCTTAACCACATGAAAGAGCTCTGGGTGGACGATCACTCCGACACACCCCATGAAGAGTTGAAGAAGTGGAAGGCTGTGCAGAAGTGGACCATCTCCCGATGGATCATTCTCTGCATTAAAGTCCTCTACGCATTGGCCAAGAAACAGTCCCCTCAGAGCTTGCATGCTCATTTCACCAGAGCCAAGGCTACGTTCACTGCGTTAGCAGTGGCAGTCTTGGTCATCTGGCAGGCAGTAACGTGGACATCCTTACATCTGTTCACAAAACATTACTGGCCGGACATTTAGGTCCGTCGGGATAGGTACTTTGCCCGATCAGTCCTGCAGGACTGTTTGGTATGAAATTGTTTTGCAGACCCACACCTCGGAGGAGGGTTTGCTTTGGTATCTATTCCAAGGTAAGGAATCCTAGTAGTCTCCTGTCAAATGAACAAGTTACTTACCTTTGGTAACCTCTTATCTGGTAAAGACTCTATCTAGCCGCAAATTCCTTACCGGCGCGCTCATCTTCCCTGCTCTGTGAACATATTTCTAGGTACAGCGCTTTCCCCTTTCAGCGTCCTAATTTTCAACACCATTGGTCACTGTTTTTCATGGCTCTGCACTCCTAGCACGGAAATTTGTGAAAAGTAACGGACGTCAGCATGCTGGGGTGGCATCTATATAGGCATCACACACGTTTCATCTGGCACGGATGACACTGATGGTGCCATGCGGAGAAATGTGACGCCACCTACTGGCGCGCAGGGGTACTGCTCACAATTTTCTGTATCCATTGTGACGCTTGTGGACAATTCTAAGGTAAGGAATCTGCAGCTCGAAAGTCTCTACCAGATAAGATGTTACCAAAGGTGAGGAACTTGTCCGTCTAGGAACTTGATTCTCTCCTGTGGTCCTGCTGATTCTTCTTGATGGCCTCACTTTCTTGATGGCTTCATGAACATCAGTTTGCCAGAATGCTATTGATGGCCAGTGGCGTCGCTCCACTGCTTTTAAGCAGTGCGTGGAAGAAGCATAAAATGATAATAACTTCAAGTTATTATCATTTTATGCTTCGTGCTGCTTTGCGGGCGGTTGGGCGGGGCTGTTTCCCACTCCTAAGTGCACGAAGACTGTTTGGTCAGCCCTCTCGGTCCACCCAAACCAGTCTTGCGCACTTTCCCTGTTCTCCATGCAGGCTGCATTACAGCCTGCGTGGAGAACATACCCAGGCCCCCATTGCCTGGTTTAGCGTCTGACCAGGACGCTCAAAACTAATCACAATGCTGCATTGCAGCGTTGTGATTGGTCATTGGTCAGTCGGGCCTGGCTGTGTTTCCATCAGAGACGGAGAAGAGGAGAAGCGGAGACGCAGGTCCCGGCACAAAGGTACATTTATTTATTTAGTTTTTTAATGTCTTTAAAAAAAAATATGTGCAGCCCAAACCCCCTACCCGTCCCGCTCTCCTCTCCACCTGCGAACCATGCCTGCCGCCACTGTTGGTAGCAGAAGCAGCATCACACACCTTTTGACACTCAGATGACATCGGTGTTGATCACCTGTCACACCCTTAGCCCATCAGCAGTCTCCTTACAGCTGAGTAGGCAGGGCAAGTCATGGAAATTACATGTAGTAAATGGAGCTCTACAAAGCTGTTTGCGTCATTCTTTGTTACATTCTTGACCCATGAGAGCGATGGTAACAAAGTCCACTATCAGGGGTCCGAAGAAGAAAGCCAGGCTGAGCATGTCTTTTTTAACTGACATCTATGAATAGCTTTCGTGCAAGCTCTACATAGTTGCTAACACCTCAGACTTCTAAACATGCGATTCCCTGTGGGTCAGTGTTTTCCTCTGTTGCATGCCAGGTAGTCTTCCTCTACAATGTATTTGTTTGCCACTATGACCCTGCGCTATCAATCTTTGTTTTTTCCATTTACACTCTTTAAATCCATGGCTTAAGGGATCAGATAACTTCCTGACTTACTGGCCTTTGGCAGATTTCCTTTTCCTTCAGGCACCAAACCATGAAATTTGGTGGGACAAGGCTCCCCTTGATTATTAATTATTTTTCTGAGGCTGTTTTTCTTGCGTTCCAAAACGACATCTGTTGAACTATGGGTCAGCCACAAAGTGTAATTTGAGATTTTATTATATAATGGCAGAATAGGAGATCCAGCTATCTCACCAAAGTATTGGCTTGTTTGTACTCTTGGGGTCTGCAGATTTTTCTGGCTGTGTCTTGGAAGTGTTTCCTGTCTTGCTTGTAATTTGTAGAGCCATGTTCTTTTTGTAGGTGTGGTGGTGGTAAGAGTCTTGATGTGTACAGTTTCTGACCTCGTGTGTTTTTATTCACAGGTGTGCACCAGGCTATGTCGGTGATCCTTCCCGTGGACAAGTCTGCACACGTAAGATTTTCAATGTATTTGACCACTGTCTTTGTATAAAGCTCAGCTCAAAATGTTTTCGTTTTTTGTGCAGGCTTGTGGTATATTCAGGGTCACCAGAATGCTGTTGTCTGGCTCTTCACACCCAGGGGGAATTGCAGCCATCTTCTGCTGTGGCTCTGAAATGCTTCTATAATATTCTAAACAAAGATTGCTTGTTGTTGATGCATGTACCTCCAGTGCACTGCTATGCTCTCCATTTCTTTAGTCCCCTCATCCCTCATTTGTTTTCTTGCAGCATAGACCGATTAGTGGAAACTTCTTTACAGGTAAATCAGGTTAGTTATACCCAGGATGTCATGAATCCTCTGGGTTGTCTTTTACAAATGGGCATTAAATAACATCCATTGGCCCTTTTGGAACTACTAGTTGTAAAAGCAGACTTCCTAGTGAAGCATCAAATGTTGTAATAACTAAAACAAAACCTAACAAATCCCTATCCTAATTAGTTTAACTAAATTGCTGGTAAGTTTTTAAATCCAAGTCGCTAATGCTGTTAGAATTAGACCATATAATATTTCTTTCATAGTTGTATGTCCAATTTCCCGAACTCCAAACTAACCTCTATATCAGATAGTGATATAACATTTTTGGCTAGCAGACAATAGGTCAATATTGAAGTCCAGACTCATCAAACTACTACCGCTCCTGCCAGAAATCAGTCACCTACTTCCTCTCCCTACAGAGTGTCGAATGAGAATGTGTTTTATCATAGGATCTGTAGTACTTATACCTTTATTCTCAAGTCCCTTTGAAAGGTTTAGCTGGTCACTGCTTCGTTGATTAGTTTCTAAGCTCCACAGGTTGCAGGGGATAGTGTCCCAGTTCTGCTATATGCAGACGACGCGGTGCTCTTGTCCCGGACACCCATTGGTCTGCAGCGTCTGATGGACAAGTTTACTGAATTTATTGGGAGCAGGAGACTGCTGATCAACAAGAATAAAACTCATACAATGACTTGTGGGACTAAAGCGGGCAGAAATCACTCCTTTTTTATAGAAGGGGTTAAATTGCAGAATGTGAATAGTTTTTGCTACCTGGGGGTTACTTTTACTAGTGATGGTAGTTGGGGGCATGAATTAACGAATGTTCGAACCAAAATGAGCAAAAGCTCTTATGGCATTTTCAAATTTGCGTCTAAGCTGGGGGATAGGCGAATCAAGGATATGCTGGAAATCTACAAGGCACGCAGTGTATCCATTGCCCTCTACGGGGCGGGGCTTTGGGGTTACTGCAAAACTGATTGTCTCCAGATAGAAGAAAATAACTTTCTTAAGAAATTATTGTGCCTGCCCAAATCTGCTCCAACAGAGTTGATCCATAGAGAGGCAGGGGTTTTTCACCTGACTGAGCTCGCCTCACTTAGGTCTCTATTGCTTTACCGAGCAATTTGGCTTAAGGAAGAGACCGAGCTCAACCAACTTATAATTAGAGACTGCCTTGGATTAGACAACTGTATGCAGATACCGTGGCTTAAATATGTTGTTGATTGTTATAAAAGTATCTTTGACATCAATTTGCTGTTAGAAAACTGTCCCCCTAGAGGTCTTGCGAAACAGGATCTTAAAAAAACCTTTGTCACATAAAGCTCTTAAACGTTCAGTAATAACCAACACCCTCGCTACTGTTAAAATTTACAATAAATATATTGCTGTCGAGGGATTCCAGCGTTATCTGAACGTAGTAACCAGGCCACCGCATAGGTTTGTACTGACCAGATTAAGAGTTGACATCCTTAAAAGCCACCTGTGGGTCCGTGTCCCTGTGACGGACACTCCAAGCAAAGCACAATGCACTTTTTGCTCATCTGCCCCCTATTTCGGAATGTTAGGATCTCCTATTTAAAACCAATATTTCTTAAGTATGGAGTCTTAAATGTGGAGGATGCTATGTGTTTGTTGTATAATTTGGACCACCCAGACATATGTTTTTATACTGCCAGTTTTATATGTAAATCTATGGCTTTTAGAAAAAGTATGAGTTTTTATTCATGTTGTACTTTTTAGGTTTTGACTGGCGATGCGTACGAAGTACGCATGCGCCAAAAAACCTTTTGATGTGTCTGTGTGGGGTCGGGAATACGCCCCCTCCTCCCATTGGCTAGCTCCATAAATGAGGCTAGCCATTGGGAGAGGGCTCCGTCCGTCAATCTCGGACCAGATTCGGGGGCGTTCCCGAGAATTTTTGGCTTTTGGCTACGTCAGCCGAAAGCCTGTTCTCGGGAACGCCCCTGAATCTGGTCCGACATGGACGAGTCACCGAAAAGGCTTCTGTTTTGGTGAGTGCTTTGTTTGCTGGGGCTAAGCAGCCTGCGCCATTCTACTGCTTGTTTTTCAGAGAGAGCTGCTTCTCCCAGAACGCTCTCGGGACAAAGCTGAGCTGTCACTTGTAAACGGGCACCTCATCGCGGAATGTAGGTCAATCCATCAGTGGCAAACATACTCTTTACCCGCCCATAAAAGTCTTTGTTCGGTCCCACGGAAACTTTTTTATCAAAATCGGAGGACGAGTGTGGGTGAGAAATGAGGAGAGAGTAAATGACCCAACTATTCCTCGTGCTTTTAAATACCTTTAGCCCTAACCATGTTTTTATGAGGATGATAAAACTGGGAGTTATCTCTAGTTTGACCTAAAATGCCGTCTCTGGGAACGTACTGTTTCAATGAGGTTTGAGTGCTTTGTATTGGAACCGTTCTGCTGGCCAGGTTCGGAGCGCTCTCCAAGATATAACAATAAGTTAATATCTTGGTCTTGGTTTCCAATATTAGCAGGAGCAGAAATGACGTCATTAGTGCTTTCGATTTGTGGGCGCAAATCACTAAGAGTCTGTCTGACACTCCCCCTGAGAGCGCAAACCTGCTGCAGGCCTGACGTGGGCAGGGCGGGCACGGTACTGTAGGCACAGGTCAGCCATTGTTCCTTGTTTGACATGCATCTTCATGCCAGGCACACATCGCGACATCTTAATCCGGGGGCTGAGCTCTCACTGAGGCTTTGGTGTTTTGTACGGGCGCTTGTTGGGCCAGTTGGAATCAAAGGCCAGAATGCTAATGTGGGGACGCGCTGTGATCCGGCCGCTCTTTTGTCTGCTATGAACTCCCAGTGACCCTTCCTTCCTCCGAGGCCTGCAGAGGGACGGGGACCCTCCTGCAGACGCAGCTGAACAACATCTAGTTGTCATCTCACCTCGAAAAGTAAATGTACTACAGTGCACGATATTAAGCGGATTCCTTTTTCTGGCACCCTGGACACACCTTAGTGCACACACCCGTGGATGTGAGGCTCGTACGGAACACCCTTAGACACGGCCTCGCTACTCGCTCTTAACGTCCATTCTTAGAGACGTGGGCCTCTTGCCGGACGATGGTAAGGACAGCGGGCTCACACAGTACACGTTTTATGTCTAGGCGCTCACATTGTACACTCTGTCCAGTCCCGTGGAGAAGGCTCACGCTGTGAGATTCCAGGACTGTGAGGTTCATACTGTACCAATCTAGTGACGTGAGGCTCCCCTGGCACAGTCATGAGAACACGAGGCCAGCTCCGTAGAATCCTGCAAGCCAGAAGCAGCTCACACTGTACCAGCATGCTCGGGAGGATTATACAGTGACAAGGAGTGCGCGCGAAGGCCCCTGCACAAGTCTACGCACTTGAGGGTCACACAGAACAACTTAAGGGGGGACGGGCTTCTCCTATATAATCATGTGGACATAGGCCACATGGGGTACAATATAGGGGCATACTATTCAAACTTGTGGAAATACTTTTCATGTTGTACAATACTGCATGCAGAAGTGATTGAATGTACTGTTTTAACACATGTTTTCCTGTGAGGCACAGAAGGGAGACTTTCTTGGTGGACTGGAAGAGTCCCCCCCCCCCTCCCCCCCCCCCCCCCAACAGACAATGGGGTAGTTTTCGGTGTTGATGCTTATCAAAGGAGGGCGGAGTTGTCATATCAAAGGCACTCGGGCACTACCGGAGGTCATTGTAAATGTGTCAAACCCTGAACCCTTTGAAATGGCAGCAGCTCACCCAGGAGCCTCAGAGGTGTGAGCCAGCACGTAATTAGCATGAGGTTGTTAAGGGCAGATGGTCACAGGGATAAGAAGAACATTGGCTAGAACAAACTTTTTTCTAATTCGCAGAGTTTTCATTTTACTTTAGGGCCACATCTAGTTCATTTCTTGTATTAGGATCTGGAAACTTACATTTAAATACACATTTTCTTCCACGGAACATGCCTCGAGTGCTACACTTTCTCATAAAAATGAAATTATCTTTGCACTTTTGCAAGTCTGTAGTTTCTAGAAGGTGGACATTGGGTAACGGGCTTATCAGAAAGATATACCGTGGTAAGGACGCTTGGTGTGGGTTTGCATCAGTGTGTTCCTTGGGCCTTTGTGTTTAAGGTAAAAAATAGTATGTTCTAAAGTCACCCGAGGCATGGCTGCTATCTCAGTGCAGAAACCCCAAACATTAGAGCCCAGTGAATTCTCGGCACATCCTGTTGAATCCTCCAACCCTTTAAACTGCCCCAAAAACGTACTAGTGTATTATATGGGGCCTGGCTGCAACGCCCCTCCCCCATCCGAAACCATCATAAGCCCAAAAGTGGCAATGTATTTATACGGTCAACCCGGGAGAAATCTAATCCTGGCTACAAAGTTCCAGCCCTTTAACAATGCCAAAAGATAATGCAGTATAAGGACAGCCCGGTGAACGCTGCATCTGTCTGCTGAAGCCCCACTCTTTGCACCCCATGCTTCCTTCAAGAGTGTTTGAAATGTCGTCTTGGAATGTTGTGCCCTTCCGAGCCCGGTTCCTGTTTTGCTTCTCTTTGAGACCTGTCACCCCCTGAACCAGGCTGAATAAAGCATCCACGTGTTCCCTTTGTCCCGGCTAATCCTTTGTGATTCTTGACTTTGAAAGTGGCCATTCTTGGAGCCCCAGACTACCCTATTTGATGAGCAGTTGCCCTTTTTCAGGGGTAAAGTGACCGTACGTGACCGCTCAGCTTCCAAACTCACATCCTTACAGGTCAGTACTATACAAAATCCAGGAGGTTTAGCTGTTACTCTGAATATTTCCACTCTCAGAAAAAACAAACGCGTCACTGTGCAAAATGAAGAATTACTTATGTAGATCTAAACATTATTGCAAGTGTATCCATTCAGGACACAGCCTTTGAAAGAATTTGTTTTAGATTAATTTTCTAGCACACCAGGCGAAACTTGTACAAACTCTAGAGCATCGACTTGTAGCAAATATTTATTTATTCGTTACTTCTTTATAAAAAAACAAATTAATTAATTACATTTCCTTGCATAAAGGAATAATTCTGGACATGACGGGCGATCTATTTATCGTGTACAAAATATATACTATTAATTCCAGCTTTGTGTGCTATGGAAACACCCTTGTTTGTAACGAAAAACATACCGGTAACCTGAATGTGGACTCATCTGTGCATATGGTGTGCATTATTCCTACGAAGTAAATCCAGCACAGCTCAGACACGCATCAGCTCGAGAGCGCAGACCTCCTAGGCGGCGGCGCCCTCGGCTCCGAACATGGGCCTTCTCATAGCCACCCTTCAGGGGGGCATCATGCTGCTGACCCTGCCAGTGCACCTCTTGGCTCTCTTAGGAGTATGGCAGCCACTAGCCAATAAGATGTTTCCGTACGTGTTGGCCACATTTAGCCACGTCTACAACCGGAAGATGCATTCCTTCAAGAAGACTCTTTTCACCAATATGCTAGACTTCGCCGGCCCCGGGGGGAAGCTCAACATTTTGGAGGTCGGAAGCGGAACGGGAACAAATTTCCAGTTTTTCCCGCCAGGATGCCGAGTCACGTGCACGGATCCGAACCCAGACTTCGAGCGCTTCCTGGGCAAGAGCGTTGCAGAAAATGACCACGTCCGGTTCACGCGCTTCCTCGTGGCGTCTGGGGAAGACATGTCGGCGGTGGCCAGCGGCTCCGCGGATGCTGATGTCTGCACGCTGGTGCTGTGTTCGGTGCGGAACGTGGAGGGGGTCCTCAAGGAGGTAGTGCGAGTCCTCAGACCGGTGAGTATTCTGTAGTGCTATTTTGAGATGTACAAGTTTAATATGGCAGCTGACTTTCACTTTCTCTGAGTCACTATTTCGAAGCGCAGATTACAAGGGAAAACTCGGCAAAGCAATAGCTACGACCTATATATTGGGCAAATGGCACTGGTTTCCTGACCCACACTTCACATGAATTATGTCAAAGCTGAGATTATTACTTGTTCACAAATTACATATTTTAGCCAATAGAACGTGTGCACTTTCTAAACTTGTAGGATTGCACATTCATAAAGGTTAAAATTTACAGAGACTTTATCTGCCAGCCTATGGCTTTACTTACCCAAGCGAAGGGTCGTTTATAGGAATTCCATTCCATTGTTTGACCCTCTACCCCTTTCCTAAACAATTCCATGTTCCGCATTTTATGCAGTCTATGCTTTATAGCATGTATGGAAAACTTGGAATCACTGAAAAATCATAAAAATAATGCATGTAGGAGGCGAGAAATGATCCAGGCTTTGTAGGCAACAGGCACCTCTATGTAGGATCCTGGGCAACACCCACCCTCTTGCTGAGGCAGATCTTTATCTTTTTGTTAGGAATGTCGCAAAGCACACTTTTGAAAACACTGCACTTCACGTGCACAACTCGACTTGTGTCATTTGTATCAGTGTAAACCTACGATTTTGTGTACTTGACTGTACGCTTCTCCACATTTTAGTAAGTCGATGCCAAACATACTTTTATGATGCTAGTAATACAAAATATATCTCTCTCTCTCAAAAAATATATATATATAGATAGATACACATAGAGAGAGACAAATTGTGTTTATAACTTCTTGAACTACAGTAACTCATTATTCCTCTAATAACTAGTATATCTTTTCCGGAAAACCAACTAGCTCTGCAGATTTTCCTTTATTTATTCCAGTATTTTCTAACGTGTTAATTTAGGGAATTGGATATCCTTAAACAAAGTAGCTTAACTTCCTAGTTGAAATATTCTCTCTATAGGTCAGCACTATGATCTTGAAACTCCAAATATATTTCCCTTACATTTTCTATTGTTGTTGAAATATTATTTCTACTTTTTTTTGCCTTGGTCTTCTACAATAGAATGACATTCCTAGCATACAATTCTCCAAAAGCAACCCCACCTCAGCTTACTCAAATTATGATTCAGAATGCCTTACGCCTAAGAGATGTTTACGTGCCTCTGTTGCCTGCAATGTGTGGGGGCTCGCAGTGTGTGTGGGGGCTTGCAGTGTGTGGGGGGCTCTGTGTGGCTTTGTGTGTGGGGGGGCTCTGTGTAGCTGTGTGTGTGGGGGGCTCTGTGTGGGTGTGTGTGTGTGGGGCTCTGTGTGGGTGTGTGTTTGGGGGGGGCTCTGTGTGTGTGTGGGGGGGCTCTGTGTGGGTGTTTGTGTGTGGCATTTGCGAGAGATTAAGCTATTGGCATTGTAAATGACAATGCCATTTATTTATGTTAAAAAAACATAAATAAAAATAATGTCAAGAGCAATGCCAATAGCTCTAACTTTAACAAAGGCAAAACCATTGCATTGTAAATGCTTGTTTAACTCTGCTGCCTGTTGGCTGTGCTTTTATGGTCATTTTACTATGAACCGAATAAAGCTTCATGAACTGAACTGATTAGTTTCTTCATGTTGGTTTTTCCTTCCTTTCAGTGCCCTCTTAGTACCAGGCTCCACCAGCTTTCTTAGAATTCGTGTCCTATTGTGTCATCTGGCCTTACTTTGAAACCCCAACCGGATGTCACTCTTGTGGAAGCTTCATTGCATGCCAGGATCCTATTAAGAGGAGCGTTGTCTTCTCTCTCACATCCCTTCATTGAGCCTTCGCTGAGGAGTCCATCAGATATTACAATAAGTTGCTGCCTGTGGTAACCACAAGAAACCTATTGGTGGGGCTCTGAATTATTTGTGGTGCTGGATCAAGCTGCAGCCCAAATTGCCTGTCCTGGTTTTGATAGCTTTGAGGCTGTGCATTCATCTTTGGGCCGATTTCCTAAGTGGCATTGTGACTGTTTCAACTTGACACGGTCTTAGTGCCTTAGCTTTTAGGCTACTGCCTTTGGGGCTCATGAAGACCTGGTTAGGTAGCTATAGGACTGCACAAGGATAAGGGGGAGGGGTGACAAGGAGCTAAATGTAGGTCCAGTATCTCGTGCTCCTGAAAACTAGAATTATATTTTGCAGGAGTCACAGTTCCTGTAAAAGAGAGGTAGGATGTGGGAGAGAGAGAGAAAACTGTAGTAGTCCTCAAATTATAGTGTCTGGGGACCGTGTGTCCTAGTCTTGCTGCTCTTACACACCCCGAAGGATGTCATGCTTCATCATTGGGCAGTGCTCCTCGTCGGGCTGTCGCTGCAATGCCCTATGGGTCCTCCCAAAGTGTCACTTTGTTTGACATCTTTTTGAGATAAAACCATAAAGGAGCGTGCGGGCGTGAGTGGCAGGGGTGTCCTAATGTAAGGTTAAAAGGTGGCTGAAGAAGTAGCCGGCAAATTTAATAGAAAGTAACCCCTCTGTGGTTAGTAAAAAACCAAAAGGCTGTGCTGCCAGAGGGGCATAATGGCCCTCGGTAGCTAGACAAAACGCATATTCCTAGTTGGCATGTTGGTCAGAATGTTTCGCGCAATAGACGGTCTCAGGAGGAGATCCCAAGTGCTTCTTCAGGACCAAGGTTGATATGCTGTGAGTGCTAGTGTAGTGTAGCAGCCTATCAATATAGACGTAGTGCCACTAGTAAGGAGGCATAATAATCCAAATGAAATGGGAAATTATCCCCATGAGATGCAGCTGAGAGGGTCCTCAAGATAGTTCTCGTGGCGAATGGAGGTCTTGGAAAACTAGAATTGTATTTTGTGGAAGTGACAATTCCTGTAAAACTGTGACTCCCGCAAATTACAGATATAGGACTGCATCATCCAGCAACCTTGTCTTCCCTCTTCATGGATGAGGGCAGCTTTGTAGGGGAGGGATTGGCACCTGATTATTTGCTTAAATGAAAGTTATTGCTCTGACACTGGTTCCAGTGGGTGTGGCACTTTGCCCAATATACCAGGGATGGTGGAGCTCTGCACATTGTTCGTGGTTCTAGTTTTCTATTTATTCCCTGTAAGGTTAAAAGGTTATTTAAAGGGTTTCATCCACCTGGGTTAGGGCAATTAAGAATTTCCGAAGGCACGTTCTAGTCCAAGTAGGAGTTTCCTATGTCATGGCTAACAACACAGAATCATTCTTATCATGTCCCCTGCTCTGATGGAAGTTCTGTTTGTGTCTTGTCTTATTTTTGCACAGTGATGACCACTCTCACCGCTGTGTCCCTTTGAAGGATTTCTGAACTTACTGGAACACCTCATGGTTTGCTATGTTGGTTCGGAGTAATCTCCAGTTGTTCTGATGTAAAGCCTTATTACTCTTTCTGTAATGTCTTTCCACTCCATTGACAGTGCTGTGATGGTCATGTCTGACATTGACCTGGGCATGCTTGTGTACCATTCCGGGCAGCGTTCGTGACATCTAGGCATACCCAAGAATCCGCATCTGCCAGACCTGTTCATACATTGTGGAAAGGTATTGCCCTCCATGGTCATATTTGAGGCAAATTAGGTCAGTAGTTTGTTCATATGTATGGGGGCACTGAACTCCACACGTTTGTGCCAGAGTACAAAGATATTGACCATCTGTAGATTGACCAAAGGCTTCAGAAAAGCCTTTCCCTCCCTGGTGCAGATGTATGTACAAAGCTTTCCCTCAACCCCTTCCTTCCTTTACATATGCTTGGTATTAAATGATTGGTAAGCCCAGTATTAAGCCAGTGAAATATCCTAAGGCTTTAGCTTCTGAGTTCTGTGCTTGAGCCTTCCCTCAGCTACAACTGGTGCATTGATACCCATAAAATAAAACTTTTGTCCACTACATTTGTAAACAAGTGCGATGCTGCTAAACCAGGGCCTCATCACTGATTGTTTTTAGCATATGATGTGAGAACATGGTCGCCTAGAGTCAAAAGTCCTGACACTCAAAATCATCCTTAAAATAAAAATTCTAATTTTTTTGCACCATGTGCTGCTGTATTTATGTAAAATTGAATGTTGTATAGTGCTCCAATTCCTTCAGAGCATGTCCTTTTGAAACAGATGAAGAAATAAATGTTAATGTTTTTTTATTTCCAGCCCTATCCTTGATTGCCTGTAATGTGGCTTCCGCTCAACCACGTAACTTAGCTGGCATGGTTGCCAAAGTTTACTTTTTTCTGTCTGATGGACTCTAAGGGTTGTGCTTTTTGTGTTCTTTGGAATTCTATTCTTCCAAAGTGTTTGACTTTTATGGACTACAGAATCCTCACCAGCAGGCTTTGACAAGTGTGGCTCATGACTTCTTCCAGTGGTGCTTAAGGTTCCTTAGGGAAACTTTCAGATGCTTACCGCTATGTTTTACCTTCACAGTGCCCCTTTGCCTCATCCTTTCTCCTATGCTCATTTTTATTACCATGTATTCTTATTTATCATGCACACTTACATCCAAAGGCATCCAGGAGTTAAGACAACTGGGGACAGAAGAAAGGTTGTCACATAAGCCTTCAGATGTCGACAAAATAAGGCATGTGTAATACTTTTGTCATTTTTAGGGGCGAGTGTTCCAAAGAGACAGACATAGAACTTTAAAAGATCTTTCACCAAGATGTTCCTAATAAAACTTGAGAATCTGGAGAAGCAACAAAGATAGTCGTAAGAGTTCTGATCTGAATATGGTGCGTAACTGAAAAAGCGATTCACTTCTGGGTGGTATTGTACAAAACCTGTGTATCAAACAGCACACCTTAAATTGAATGTTGAGTTTTTTACAGGGGAGCAAAGCAAAGGAATGCCTTGCCACTGAAACATGATCAAATATAAGTATCTTGGTTGCTAGCTGTAAAAGCCATGCTCTGAATAAGTTGCAGCTTCAGTTCTCGTATTCCAGTAGACAGATGTAAAGGGCTTTCTGATAGCCCAGTTAAAACCACAGGAGGAGTACTTTTAGGAGCGCCGTGTGATAGTTTTGCTAAATTACCTCCGCTTTGTGCCAAGTTGAGGTTGAAAAAGGGACGCTATGTTTGAATGTGCAAAAACACATTTCTTTAACCTTCCCACATGTAGCAAACTTGCTGTTCTGTGCTTTTCCTGCCATAGCAACTCTGATAGATTTCTCAGTCACAGTTTAAAAGTTTTAAATAACCCTCTTCTTTTAATTACAATTCAATTTGCTGATATTTGTGGGGTAAATGCAGCCATAACACACCTAGGGTATATCTTAGAAACATTACCCAAACACGGATCACTCCTAAATTAAATCACAGCAATTCCAAGCATGGTGCGCACCCATTGATTGTGGCTGCCATATTGTTGGATGTGTTGCTAGTGCTGAATATATTGCTTTGACCATCTCCCTAAGTGACCCTTATCATGCCTGCAGTAAATTCTGAATCCTCAGCACTACTCACAAGGCATATTGGGCAAAACACCTTGGGTGCTTCCAGAAATTGGCACCCCATAACATGCCAGTGAGGGAACTCTTTGGATACATTCCATTATATAATTCAGCAGACTTTTAAATGCTTCAAATTTGTAGCCACATTCCCTGGAGTACAAGGTCCAAACTTCGTGAATTCACTGTATTCAAGACTGGGGGTTCAGATCATAGCATAGGTAGTAAATAATACGTGTTTGAGAAGTTTCACTCTCCAATTCAGTCACTATTCATTAACTTTCTCATGTATCCCCCTCAAACTCATTGTCTTGGCCTTCTCCCCCTCATGATTGGTCACAAGGCAATCCATTCTTTTATAAAAGCCATAAATGTATTCAACTACCATTATTGTTTTTTGTGACCATACTATGGGATGGTGCCGATGACCTAAACAGGCCATGCCAGTGCTCTGTTCTTCTGTGTTCGTGTCAGGTCCATGCCCATCACATTGGCTTTTGGACCTTGAAGATTTAGCACACCACATTTCTTGAACCGATCTCTCTTAAGGAGATGAGGAGGTAGACCGACCGCCCCCCCAACCTGCAGTTGTATTTTATGTTTTTATAAACTTTGGGTTGTAGCTTAGCATGACATCCCATATCCTATCTGTATTTGTGGCGTGACTGCTTAACAAGCTCACCTTTCTGATCACCCCAGTGGAGAAATTCCTGAGAAGTGCTTGACTCTTGTGATCCAGAAGTTTGGCATAAAAATCTATGGTCTCTAATTTGAATAACTTCAGCCAACTCTTACCTTTTTGCTAATAAGATCTCCTCAAGCTTCCTTATGCACATAGTTGGGTCTTGTCATGATCGCAGTAGAGTACCTCTGAAATGGGTTAGTTTGGGTAATGGTTGCAAGGGGGTGGTGATGCCTCTCTGGATAGGGATAGTGTTTTTCTATGATTTGTCTTTTTCTGGGTGCTCAGTGTGTACTTTACCACACCATAATTTTGTTCTAAAACCTATCTATTTTATTCCTTCTCTTGAGACCCGCATGCAGTACAAACCAGCAGAGCTTTGCAAATGTGACACTCCTCCTGTCCGTGTACCTTACAGTGTGTCTGTGGCTGTTCACTCTGCATGCTCACAACTTCAACCTGGCAGTCTTGAGCTGCCATTTATTTATTTATTTTGAAAGTTTTATATAGCGCGAACAAGATCTTCGCAGATATCAGAGCGCTTTACAGAGGAGGGGAGCATATATACACAGATACATCAATAGTGTTAAAAGTACAGTGTAGTGATATCATAAACAATCAAGTAATTCAATTTCAAAGTCATACAAAAATGCAAAGGGTTCGAACAAGTAGTACAGATCAGTATCAAGTCTTTGAAGTTGATCCCCAGTAGTGGTTCAGGTGTATTTAGCCATGAGGATCGCTTTTACTTCTTTCTTGAAAAGTGTGGTAGAGGGGATGAGCCTGGTTTCAGGGGGGAGTGAGTTCCAAATCCTTGGAGCCATTCCTGAGAGAGCGTTTATAGGTTTTTTCCTTGCGGAATCTTTTAGGCTTTAGCAAAAGATTGTTTGTGCCTCTAGTGTTTCTGGAGCCTCCAGAAATCGTTAGCTTCTGAGCGAGGTATCAAGGTGAGCTCAGGTGGACAGCCTTGTGCGTCAAACAAGCGATTTTCAGGTGTATTCTGGCTTCAAAAGGCAGCCAGTTCAGGGATTTGAAGTCAGGGGAAATGTGTGAGTGTTTTTTTGATCCAGTGATGAGTCTCGCTGCAGCGTTTAAAGAGGCTCTTATGGGTGCCGTAGTAGCTAGGGGGAGAACGCAGAGGGCGGTGCTGCCGTATTCTATTCGAGGTATGACTAGTGATTGTACCGCAGTTTGGAAGTCTTTGGCTGGAAGGAAGGGTTTAAGTTTCCTAAGGGTGTTGATTTGGTGGTTCGCTCCCTTAGTTGCTTTGTTGATGTGTTCCTGCATGCTGAGATTGGTGTCAAGTGTTATGCCCAAAGATTTTGCTGAGTTCACGATGGTGGGTTGAACATTGAGTGCCGTTAGGTCTTTAAGCCATATTTGTGCGGTAGTGATCTTCGCGGGAGGTGAGATCAGAAGGAACTCTGTTTTAAGGGCATTGAGTTTGAGATGATTAGCGGCCAGCCAGGATTGGGTGCTTCTGATCGTTGAGTTCAAGAGCGTGATGTCTTTGGGTGATTGTAGTTTGAGATAAAGTTGGGTGTCATCAGCATACATGTGGAAGTGTACATTGGATTCTTGTAGCAAGGTGGTGAGAGGTTCCATAACTAGGTTGAACAAAGTTGGGGATAGGCAGGATCCTTGTGGTACGCCTAGCGATACAGGTCTTGGCGCGGACATCAAGTTGTTGCTCTTGAATTTCTGCGACCTGTTATGCAGAAAGGACGTGAACCATTTGAGCACAGTTCCAGATAGGCCCATTCTTGTGTTTAATAGTTCGAGTAAATTTTCATGTTTGACGGTGTCAAATGCGGAGGAGAGATCAAGGAGGATGAGGAGGCAGGTATCGTTATGATCTAGGATTTGAAGGGCGTCGTCAATTATGTGAGTCATAGCAGTTTCAGTACTGTGATTTGCTCGGAAGCCTGATTGATGAGAGTTGAGGAGATCAAACTGAGTAATGTGTTTAGTCAATTGTATTTGTGCGCATTTTTCCAGCAGTTTGGCAAGAGTCGGAATGTTGGTAATGGGACGGTAGTTGTTTAGGTCAGAGGGGTCGGCTGTAGGTTTCTTTAGCAAAGGTGTGACTTGTCCAACTTTGAGGGAGTCGGGAATGGTCCCTTGCTGAAGTGAGCTGTTAATGATTTTAGTCCAGAGTGGAAGGAGCGACGGGGTAAGGACTTTGACAGCGTTGGCAGGAAGGGGGTCCGTGAGGTGATTGGATGGTTTCAGAGTGCTGAGCAGTCTGCCAATTTCTTCTTCCGTGTAGGTGACAAAGGTTGACCAGGTGGCATTGTTTTTTGGTTTCGAGGGTGCTATGCAGTGGGGTTTGGGATAGAGGCTTGCGTCCATGAGATCATTCTTTATGTTGTCAGTTTTTTGGTTAAAGAACGAGGCGAAGTCTTCGCAGGAGGGAGCTTCGCACATAGTGTTGAGAGGTTGGGGTTGTTCTTTGGATTGTGTTCGGATAAGCTCAAACAGCTTTCTCGGACGATTTTTGGCTTGGTCGAGCTGACGGCTGAAGAAGTCTGATTTAGAGCGTTTTATTTTCCTGAAGTAGGCATTTCTCTTTTTCTTCAGGGTTTTTAGGTTCAGTGCAGAGGGAGCTGATCTCCAGGTGCGCTCTGCCATTCGCATGGCACGTCTATTGTCATTGAGACTCCCGTCGTACCAGGGATTGGAAATTTTTGCGGAGGCTTTTTTTAGCTGCAAGGGTGCGACTTCATTGATTATTGCGGTCATAGTGTTAAGATAGTGATCAGACAAGGATTGGACGTCCTTAACGCCAATAGGAGGAAGCAGTAAGTTACAGCTGTTGGGGGGCAGAGAGTTTGAGTTTAGTTTTTTCATGTCTCTTTTCCAGACTTTGGGCCTGGCGGATTGAACAGGGTTAAATTTAACTTTTTCATTGATGAAGAATGTGATAATATGATGGTCTGACCAGTCACAGGGTTGGATAGATTCGAGTTGGATAGAGGCCTCTTTGGAGATGATAAGGTCGAGGATAGAGCCTTTCTCGTGTGTTGGACTGTTGCAAATTTGAGTGAGGTCAAGGGCGTTAAGGAAATTCTTCAGACCTTTTACCACCGCATCACTATGATCGTTCCAGTGGAGGTTGAATTCACCAAGGTATATTTGTGTGAGTTGTCGCCCGGAGTTGGTTGAGATCATATCCATGATTTGTTGGGAGAAGGTAAGGTTGTCGCCGGGTGGGTGGTAAACGCTGTGAAGAGTGCAGATCTGTTTGCCCTCACTGATAATATCGAGGCAGATGTATTCACAGGAGGTTGGGGAGGGTAGGGAAGGGGAAGTTATTTTGAAGACAGAGAGGTTGCTCCTGTATATACATGCGATTCCGCCACCTTTTTTATTGCCAGACCTGTCAAGTCTAGTGATGTGGTAGTTGGGGGGAACCAGAATGTCCATTATAGGTGTAGAAGATTCTGTTAGCCATGTTTCAGTCATGATGATTAAGTCAAGATCCAGTTTTAGGATGAGATCGGCGATAGCGGAGGAGTGTCTAGCGGCTGATCTGCAGTTGAGGAGAGTGCATTTGAGACGGGGTGTGTCGAGGGTGGAAGGGGGTTCTAGAACGAGGGGGACTTTACTCAGGTTACTATGGATAGCGATTCTGTTGTTCAGTGTGGAGGGTCTGAGGGGATTGGAGTGAATCGTAGGAATGGCAGTGAGAGTGTCGGGTGTGTTGCTATGGGGAGCTGAGTCGTAGGTGCGGAGGAGGGTGATTGTGTCGAGGTCCGAGAGAGGGTTGCAGGAGCGATGGGGGCGGTTTTCGCAGTTGTGAACAGGGATTGAGGTCCAGTGCGGTGGGAGTCGAGAGCGAGAGTTCGCCGCCCGGGTGGAGGACCAGCTGGGAGGGGAGGTGAAGGTGGAGGCGCGTGAGGGGTGTCTGGGGTGTGTGCTGAGAAATTGTTTGATGATGTGAATGTCTTGTTTGATCTGGTGGAGGGTGTTGGGTGAGGGGTGACTGGAGTGTGATAGACAGAGTAGTTGTTGTTTGATGATGTGCATGTCTTCTTTGAGCTGGAGGAGGGAGGCCGTAATGTAGTCCAGTGTGGGAAATGTGTTGGAGGTGGGGATGGGAGGGTCGGGCGTGGATGACATAGGGGAGAGGTTGGTGGTGTGGATGGGAATATTGGTGGTAGGCGGAGAGTGCAGGGTGGAGGATGGGCGCTTATTAGTGGTGAAGGGGGTGGAGGTTGGGTAGTGGGGGGTGAGACTGGGGGGGGAAGTGGGATTGTAGTTGGTTCTTTCTTGAGGGGGTGGAGTTGAGTTGATGGAGGTGGTGTGTTCTGTGTGATTGGTTAATGGGTGGAAGTGGGGGCTGAGAATGGGAGGGGATAAAGGGTGGGGTTTGTCTTTGTGTGTGTCGGTCTGATGCTGATCTAGGTTAGGCGGGTTGCGGGTGGGAGCTGTGGTATCAGGGGTGAGAGGAACGGGGATGAGGGCTGGTGTGTAGGGGGAAGGGGTGAGGTGGTTGGTGTAAGAGGGGGAGTGATCTATGTCTGTGCTTGAGGGGAGTGGGGTAGCTACGGTAGGTGGGTGAATGACTAGGGTGTCGGGAGTAAAGGAGAGGTGCATGTCGTTTTGGGGCTGGGCTAGGCTAGAATGAATGTGGTTTGAGGCTGTGGTGTCAGGGATGGCAGGAGTGGGTGTGGTATGAGAGGAGGACAAGGTGAAGTTGGTGGGGGGGGAGGGGGTGCCGATGGAATGTGTGGGTGAGGGATCTATGTCTGTAAATGAGGAGTGCGAGGTAGCTACATTAGGTGGGTGAATGTCTAAGGTGCCGGGGGTGGAGGGAAGGTGCATGTCGTTTTGGGGTTGAGCTAGGTTAGAAGGGATGTGTTTGGGGGCTGTGAATTCACGGGTGATAGGCCTGAGGGTGCTATGAGTGGGGGTCCGATGATTGGCGAGGTGTTGTTTGAACGTGGGGAACAGGTTGTCTAGTAGTTCCAGGTTCTTGTCAGTGGATTGAATTAGGATAGTCCCGTTATTGTATATAGTGATGGTGGTTCTGCCCGGGAAGAGTTGGGATGGTGTGATGGAGAGTTTTAGGCCATGCGCGAAATTCCTGGAGGTGGAGACGGTGAGTAAGGTGAGGAACGCATTTCTCCATTGGGCTCTGCGTGTGGTGTGGAGGATGATATCAATGTTCAGTGAACCATTGACTGGTGAGAAGTAGGTGTCTGCAAAGGGAGTTTCAGGGTGGGATCTCAGGAAGTTGTGTTTAAAGCGTTTAGCGGCATTTTTAGTGAGTGAGGGTGGGTAGTTGATTCTATATGTGTGCTTGCCGACGGGTTCCATGATGGGAGGACAGTCTAGGAAGGTGTAGTAGGGAGGGTGCACTGTCATAAACAGTTGCGTGGGCCAAAGTGACACCAGTGAGTGCACAATAATGCTATACGCAAAGTACGGATGCAGACAATAATAGTGAGATAATGGGAAGTGACACTAGTGAGCTGGCGAGGTATCTGAGGTAGCAATCGGTGCATACAAGACTAACACTTGGGATGGGTGCGAGTTGCACAAGTGTGGGTGCACAATAAAGATATAAGGGAGCAGAATACTGATGTGGACTGTAAGTTACATGGAGCAGGGGTGACACCAATGAGCAGCTAGCAAATATGAGGTAGTAATCAGTGTAAACGGGAAGGAACAATGAAATGAGTGCAGGTTACATCAGTGACAGGTCTATGTGAGATATTCGTCAGTACATTTTAGGAATAGGAGTGAATTTGACGTAGGATATGAACAAGTGCAGAACAAGTAGAAATATAATACTGACAGAATACTGGAATAAAAATAACTGTGCAAACCATAAAAATATCTAAGTCGAAGGTGACAATAGTGAGTAGTCAGAAATATGTGAGGAACAGGAGTCAGTGACAGAATACAGTTGCACACACAAATTATATGAAACAACAACAAGTGGCATTAGTGAGCAGCAAAAGAAAAATATATGAGGTAGCAAACGGTGCATTACCGGTGACGATAAAGTGGGATGTGCAAGATACAATAAGGAATATAGAATATAATACCACTGTAATATACCACATATAATATAACACTGCAATAAAAGGCAGACACTTAAGCACACAAAGATTTAAATACAGAGCTATGTAAGGTCTGTGGTACCGATAGTAAATGATAGCCAGAAGGATTAGTCCATGATGGCCGCCAATGAGAGAAATAGTAGTCTAAAATGGCCGCATAAAGATTGAGTTGCAGTGCATGTGATACAAGGCAGCCCTCTCGCTTCCCCACCCTGCTATACGTCTGACGCAGCCCATGGGATGAGCATTAGTCTCCTTTTACCTTTCTATGGCTTCTTATTGTGCATGGTATCCTATTGTCCCAAACTGTGATTTATTTTTGCCATTGCATCATGCCCCTTCGCCTGTGATGCCATGGAACTTTGACCTGCCTTTGGCTCTGTGATTGGTGGTTGTCATGGGGAACTGGATTGAATTTCTCCCAACATCATGGCTGAGGGTGGACTGCCTTTTTTCATCCTTGCGCATGCAATCCTCTTCTAGATAACAAATGTACACCCAAACACCTGAAGAGGCTTCCCAGTCTATAAAGCGGCCACTTCATTCTGCGCCACACTGAGTTCTTTTGGGATCCTTGTGACTTGGAGAGCCTCGTAACCCACCAGAGCCTCATCTATAGAACTAGTACATCAGCACTTTTCTGCGCAGAGTCCACCCAGAAGGTGTCCAAAGGCAGAAAATGTGGCTGACAGTCAGGAAAGAAGAGTGGCGGCTCGGCAATACAGAGGATACCAAATACAACCCAGGAGTAACTTGACCGTAGTGCAAGCTCCTAAGCTTCAGAAAGATACTGAAAAGGCTAGCAGAACACAACTCATGCCCTAGAGAAAGGAACAGAGTCCACATTTGGATCAATGAACTGATCCTCCTTTATTTTAGTCGTTCATGCTCTCTAACGAAGATGCCTGTGGTACATTCATTAATAGATATGGAAGGGCAGAAATGTCTTTTACTTTTCTTTCTTAATAGAGATCCGCAGGTAGCTAAATGAGCAGGTAGGAAGCCAAATCCTCACAGAGGCACATATGCCCAGGTACTATGATGTGCATGTCTGTCAGTGTTTTAGGGAACATTTCTGTTTCCAGCTCAAGCTAATAATGGATTACGGGCTCATGGGTTTCTAGGTAGGATTTGGATGTCCTATTGCAAACCTAGTAATAAAACAGTACAGCATAGACAACAATACTATTGTGAGGTGACTTAGTGGTGAAGCTAGAGCACATAAAGTGGCAGGTAGGAAAAAAATGGTGGGAGAAAACATGAGACTTTAACAGATTGACCAAAGGAAATACTAACCTGGCTCACAACAGAGGAAGTGTGTTGCAGCATAGGGTAGGAACAAGAGGCAAGGCTTTTGAGGGGGGGCAAGGATAGCAAATTTGGTATTTTTAGTACAACAACTGCATTGCAGGACCTTGTGAGGGGCAGAGTTCCATCATACAACCAAAGGTATCTGGCATGGCATATGACGTTTATAGAGGAGGGTCAGATGAGCCCATGTCCGACTCCATTTGTCTTTGCTTCCCCCACCAAAGCTGTTGAGTGTTGCCCTGTGGTTGGAGGCAATACAGGAAAAAAAATCAGACGGTTGTGCCTTGTCACACACATTGTGTCAAACAACCTATCAATGTTAAGCTGTGATTGTTTGAGGCAATGCATGAACCTACATGTTTGCTTCAAATGTTTGAACATGACTTTGGATATGTACCCATGCATAAATTCCTATTTAAACAGTTTAGGCAAATATACGTATATGTAAACTCGCAGAGACACACACGGTCTTTAATGATAGTCTTTTGCAGATGGCTCCACCAGTTTTATACAATGCCCAATGCATGCTTTGCCCGAAAAAGCACTTTCAAAGTCATCATTATCCACGATTGCATAGAGAGAGGTTTATTTTCTATGTTAAGTCTTGAAACAATAAAGTCATTTCTTTAGAACAATTGTCATTTAATGGTCACTCCAAAGCTGATTTAAAGTATTAAAAAATAACTTCTTCTGAATTATTTTTACATAAAAGATTTTGAACTGCAAAACGCTGACCAATTGGTAAAGTAGCCCATTAATAATCCATTATTAAACTAAATACAACCTGACTTGGAAGCGAAAATATCCTTATGTAGAAACGCATTAATTAATACCGGTTGTGTGCCTCCATGTTGTCTTTAGCAGTACCTCACTGAAGCTAACCTTATTAATTTTAGAGAATAATATCAGACACAACTGCTGCAATGTATATATGCTCGAGTCTAGAGCGCAAACCTAGTTAGAGAGATGACGAGTGCTGGACAAGGGCAAGCAGCCATGGCTTCAATTCAGGATCATTCACATTGAAGCTGACATTTTCTGAAAGGAGATTCTGGTTTGGAGATGTGATTTTCTGTGAAGAAGTTCATCGTTACCTCTTTTCTGAGTTGCAGGAGCATTATCACGCGTCTGCCGCTGATGGTGATATTACTTCTTATTCTGGCAGGTTGATTGAGATGTCCTCTGATCTCTTCTTCATTTTTTTGTTGTTTCTACTCTGAAGATGTCTTTGCTGCTAGTGTGGCGCTGCCCCCCCCCCCCCCCCCAATCTTCTAAAAGCATAACCCATTGTGAAATAATGTTGTCTTTAGAAAACTATACCATTTATTGCGCTTAATTGTAAATCGATATTGATGGTGAATTCTCATTCTGCATGTGAGCACATCTGAGGGTCACTTGCTGATGAGTCGGTGATCCCCGGCACTTGTTCTCATATGAAGGCTTGAGGACGGACTCTCTACTCAAAACATCTGATGGGATGTTTAGATCCTGACTATTTCTGCTCAGCCTCTATTGAGACAAAGGGAGCATATTACATTTTTCACTTGTTTAACAAAGGATTGTCTTGGCTTCCTTAGTAATAGTAAGGTCTTGTACTTCCCAGATTACCTCATATACATTCAGGTAAGGCCTTGTATGGGAAAGCAGTTTGAACTGCCTTGTTTCTCTATTATTCTGCCTCTGAATTAAAAAGGACAAGAGGTGGTTGCAGGCAGTGAGCAGTGTATTGCAGTTGTAGATGGGACCATGCTATTTTTCTAATTAAGTTGTCACATTGTAAGCTCCATGATAGAGAGTATCCTGAACGTATCTGTTTTTCCTTCCTTTTAGAGAGCTCTGGCACAGACTGCAGATGTGACCCACTTGGCAGTTTAAGCAGCCAGTGTGATGCCCGGGGACAGTGTCATTGCAAGGTACATAAATACATTATTTGTGTTGCTGACAATATTCGTTCCATACCAGTAGTAACAGCCGAGTCTGTGCAGGATGGCTTTGGAGATCAGCTGTGTAATTCTTTAAATGTTTGGTGATGGGCGTAGAAAAAAATGGTTTAATGAATGACATACTCTATTTTGTTAAGCCAATAAGGGTGTACATCTTGGGTCATATTGGGCAAATCAGTGCTTTATGTTTGGCATTTAGATGTACCAGCAATGAATCTTAATCAAAAACATTTGACTGGAAGTCTGGAAGGTATCGGTTACTTGTATGCAAACTTTGAACATCCCTAGTCTAAAACGTCCTTTGCAGAGTGAGGGGGCACTGCCTAACAGTACGTGTGTTAAACAAAGATCAATTCTGTAATGAGAAGTTCACTTGACAGTAACCCAGAGTTGTACGGCGGGACATGTCCCCCACCACAGTGTCACTGGATTTAATTAATTGCAACAGATTTAAAGATGACACCAAAGGTTCCACCAAATCTTGGTGATTCAGATGCTTCCTTTTGTTTCTGTTTCTCTTTTAGCCAAACGTGGAGGGAGTCACCTGTGGAAGCTGCCGTGCCCACCACTTCCACCTAAGTGGTGATAATCAGGAGGGCTGCCTACCTTGCTTTTGCATGGGGGTCACCCAGCTGTGCACCAGCTCCTCCTATCATCGAGACCTGGTAAGTACCAGCACGTCACCTGATGCAGTGGGGGGGCTGGCTTTGGTTATGTTTATAGGGGTCAAGCGCATGGCGCTCTCCTATTTCTATAATTGACTCAACCTCCTCTTTTTGAATTTTTGGCGTTACATATTTTTCACCAGTTGAGAATCTGTGATTGGGCTAACTACCACCCTCAATGTATGCATGTTATTGGGTGACCAACACCACCTTTAAAATCTGAAGGTGACTACAATATATATATATATATATTCATCCGTATAGAATACTGCAGTTCTAGTAAATGCACATGAAAATCAGGACTTATGTAAGGCAGTTTCCTCCCCTTTTCACCTCTACATGCATGCATTCAGTCTGTACAACTGTTTGTCTGAGAGTCACTCGAAAGAAGTCCTACTTTCCAGGTGTTTCCTTTAAAAAAAACAAGATACAGGCTGTAGGAAACTGGCTCTGTATATACTATACCAAAATGAGGTATAGTGTGCACAGAGTCCAGCCAGTGGAACCCCAAAGGTAGGCAGAGGTAAAAATAAATAGCACCTTACTCTCTATTTGTGGTAGAGTGGGCGAGCAGTACAACTTTATCAGAGGGTAGTGTTAAGCATTTGTTGTACACACTCAATCAGCAAATTATGTCACACACTCAAAGACTGAACTCAGACCAATTTGTTTTGTATAAAAATATTTAGTTATTTTATTTCTAGAACCAAGCCAAACCTGGCACAGGTAAGTGAAATAATTTGCAAAATCTTATGCAGTGTTTTACAATTGAATGCAGGTTCAAACACAGTTGATTGTAATACAGGTAAGTCAAAATTACTTTTTAGTTACTTTACAGATTACTTTCCAAGTTAATTTTTATACTCTGTGTGATATGCCTAGATATCACTTCACTTCCATTCTTTATTTCGATCACAGATCATAAAAGATGCATTACATTTATACAAAATTTAAAAGTGTATTAAATAGCAGTAGTGATCCAATGGTTAAAACAATGATAAAACAAAGTGCCGGGATTTCAATCTATCTCAAGTCGACGAATCTTTTTATACAAGCCTTTTTACCCATCGGCTTCGAGTATACCACATAGAAGTTAAAAATTTAGACAGGGCAAAGACTACAATAGGGGATAGGTCTGTCTTTAAAACTCTATAGGCGGGTTGAAAAGATCTAAATCCCAAATTCCTGAGTAAGGGAACTAGCCAGTGTTTCCTGCTCCTCTCATAGCCCTTGCAGAAGAAGACTACATGAACATCATTCTCCTTCGGATGTGCACATACCGGACAAGTTTCTATGGAGGAGCGGCATGACCAGGACGCAGTGAATGATGCTAAGGGAAGAATTCCATATCTCCATTGAAAAAATAATTTCCTCGTTAGTACTGGAGACATGGCGTCTAAAGCGCTTTCAAGATGATAGGAGTCTTTAGCTTTTATGAACAGGTGGGTCAAAGATCCTTCTCGTGTAGCATCGATGGCTCTGGTGAGCTTCAGATCTTGATAGGCTCTCACAAGTACATTTTTTGGGATCTTTGGACAGGTGTTTAGAGGGTCCAACCATAGTTCCGGGTAGCCAATATCCTCCAGCATTCCCTTAATGTAAGTCATCCACGGAATTCTCCTGGCATTGTGTAACTGCAGGAATTCCTGTAGCTCCGCTCTATAGTTTAAGAGATCTGGGCTACACCATAGACGCCTCCAGAATGTCAGAGGTTTAAGACCCAGCTCCTCCGTTATTGGTCGAATTCCCAAGTCCAATCTAAGAGGAAGTAGTGGAGTGCTCTGGGGGAGGGCAACAATCTGTCTCAGAAATTTATTTTCAATTGATTGTAATTTAAACGATTGAATATGTCCCCTCAGCTCACCCCCGTATGTGACACCCGCCCGGGCTTGAGTTTTTTAAATATGAATAATTGGGGTAAATGGCCGGTAGGAAGATTTATTCGCCAGTCGCATAGTGCCACCCGCCAACTGAGCCAGTTTGATGGTCACTTTTGTCTGGTGAGACGCCCACTTTAAATGTTCATTAAGAGTGATCCCCAAGTATTCAATAGTATGCACTCGTTCTAATTGGGCTGTGCCTAGCCTAGGTGGGGCTCGGTTTTGGGGGTTAGGATTAAGAATCATGAATTTAGTTTTCTGTGGGTTAATTTCAAGTCCTCGCTCTGAGCAGAACTGTAAAAATCCATCCAGGACACGTTGAATGCCCATAGGAGATTTGGACAGCAGCAGGGTGTCATCTGCAAACATGATTGCAGGCACCCTGCTGCCTGTCAATTTTGGATTTACAAAAGGGGGTGGTGATGAACAGAGTGTCTGAGTTAAACAGACCACTCTTACCCAGTCCAAAGATCAGGGCTTGATCCATCACCGTTATTTATCTCACTGCCCCATCCCAGCTCAGAACCTGGCTCTATGCAAATCAGTCTGTCCCTGGCCCAGTGCATCATGGGAACAGGGCAGACTAAACTACCAAGCCAATTCTTCACCAGAAAGGAGACAAGCTACCGGGGACCGGTTTCTGGCATTTCAGCCTTCTTCGGCCCGGCTTGCTTGAATCCTGATGGAGCAGTGAGAAAGGGACTCATGTCTGAGTATACCCTGCCACACCTATAGTGGCCAAAAACGATTTACAAAAGGGGGTGGTGATGAACAGAGTGTCTGAGTTAAACAGACCACTCTTACCCAGTCCAAAGATCAGGGCTTGATCCATCACCGTTATTTATCTCACTGCCCCATCCCAGCTCAGAACCTGGCTATATGCAAATCAGTCTGTCCCTGGCCCAGTGCATCATGGGAACAGGGCAGACTAAACTACCAAGCCAATTCTTCACCAGAAAGGAGACAAGCTACCGGGGACCGGTTTCTGGCATTTCAGCCTTCTTCGGCCCGGCTTGCTTGAATCCTGATGGAGCAGTGAGAAAGGGACTCATGTCTGAGTATACCCTGCCACACCTATAGTGGCCAAAAACGATTTACAAAAGGGGGTGGTGATGAACAGAGTGTCTGAGTTAAACAGACCACTCTTACCCAGTCCAAAGATCAGGGCTTGATCCATCACCGTTCTTTATCTCACTGCCCCATCCCAGCTCAGAACCTGGCTATATGCAAATCAGTCTGTCCCTGGCCCAGTGCATCATGGGAACAGGGCAGACTAAACTACCAAGCCAATTCTTCACCAGAAAGGAGACAAGCTACCGGGGACCGGTTTCTGGCATTTCAGCCTTCTTCGGCCCGGCTTGCTTGAATCCTGATGGAGCAGTGAGAAAGGGACTCATGTCTGAGTATACCCTGCCACACCTATAGTGGCCAAAAACGATTTACAAAAGGGGGTGGTGATGAACAGAGTGTCTGAGTTAAACAGACCACTCTTACCCAGTCCAAAGATCAGGGCTTGATCCATCACCGTTATTTATCTCACTGCCCCATCCCAGCTCAGAACCTGGCTATATGCAAATCAGTCTGTCCCTGGCCCAGTGCCTCATGGGAACAGGGCAGACTAAACTACCAAGCCAATTCTTCACCAGAAAGGAGACAAGCTACCGGGGACCGGTTTCTGGCATTTCAGCCTTCTTCGGCCCGGCTTGCTTGAATCCTGATGGAGCAGTGAGAAAGGGACTCATGTCTGAGTATACCCTGCCACACCTATAGTGGCCAAAAACGATTTACAAAAGGGGGTGGTGATGAACAGAGTGTCTGAGTTAAACAGACCACTCTTACCCAGTCCAAAGATCAGGGCTTGATCCATCACCGTTATTTATCTCACTGCCCCATCCCAGCTCAGAACCTGGCTATATGCAAATCAGTCTGTCCCTGGCCCAGTGCATCATGGGAACAGGGCAGACTAAACTACCAAGCCAATTCTTCACCAGAAAGGAGACAAGCTACCGGGGACCGGTTTCTGGCATTTCAGCCTTCTTCGGCCCGGCTTGCTTGAATCCTGATGGAGCAGTGAGAAAGGGACTCATGTCTGAGTATACCCTGCCACACCTATAGTGGCCAAAAACGATTTACAAAAGGGGGTGGTGATGAACAGAGTGTCTGAGTTAAACAGACCACTCTTACCCAGTCCAAAGATCAGGGCTTGATCCATCACCGTTATTTATCTCACTGCCCCATCCCAGCTCAGAACCTGGCTATATGCAAATCAGTCTGTCCCTGGCCCAGTGCATCATGGGAACAGGGCAGACTAAACTACCAAGCCAATTCTTCACCAGAAAGGAGACAAGCTACCGGGGACCGGTTTCTGGCATTTCAGCCTTCTTCGGCCCGGCTTGCTTGAATCCTGATGGAGCAGTGAGAAAGGGACTCATGTCTGAGTATACCCTGCCACACCTATAGTGGCCAAAAACGATTTACAAAAGGGGGTGGTGATGAACAGAGTGTCTGAGTTAAACAGACCACTCTTACCCAGTCCAAAGATCAGGGCTTGATCCATCACCGTTATTTATCTCACTGCCCCATCCCAGCTCAGAACCTGGCTATATGCAAATCAGTCTGTCCCTGGCCCAGTGCATCATGGGAACAGGGCAGACTAAACTACCAAGCCAATTCTTCACCAGAAAGGAGACAAGCTACCGGGGACCGGTTTCTGGCATTTCAGCCTTCTTCGGCCCGGCTTGCTTGAATCCTGATGGAGCAGTGAGAAAGGGACTCATGTCTGAGTATACCCTGCCACACCTATAGTGGCCAAAAACGATTTACAAAAGGGGGTGGTGATGAACAGAGTGTCTGAGTTAAACAGACCACTCTTACCCAGTCCAAAGATCAGGGCTTGATCCATCACCGTTATTTATCTCACTGCCCCATCCCAGCTCAGAACCTGGCTATATGCAAATCAGTCTGTCCCTGGCCCAGTGCATCATGGGAACAGGGCAGACTAAACTACCAAGCCAATTCTTCACCAGAAAGGAGACAAGCTACCGGGGACCGGTTTCTGGCATTTCAGCCTTCTTCGGCCCGGCTTGCTTGAATCCTGATGGAGCAGTGAGAAAGGGACTCATGTCTGAGTATACCCTGCCACACCTATAGTGGCCAAAAACGATTTACAAAAGGGGGTGGTGATGAACAGAGTGTCTGAGTTAAACAGACCACTCTTACCCAGTCCAAAGATCAGGGCTTGATCCATCACCGTTATTTATCTCACTGCCCCATCCCAGCTCAGAACCTGGCTATATGCAAATCAGTCTGTCCCTGGCCCAGTGCATCATGGGAACAGGGCAGACTAAACTACCAAGCCAATTCTTCACCAGAAAGGAGACAAGCTACCGGGGACCGGTTTCTGGCATTTCAGCCTTCTTCGGCCCGGCTTGCTTGAATCCTGATGGAGCAGTGAGAAAGGGACTCATGTCTGAGTATACCCTGCCACACCTATAGTGGCCAAAAACGATTTACAAAAGGGGGTGGTGATGAACAGAGTGTCTGAGTTAAACAGACCACTCTTACCCAGTCCAAAGATCAGGGCTTGATCCATCACCGTTATTTATCTCACTGCCCCATCCCAGCTCAGAACCTGGCTATATGCAAATCAGTCTGTCCCTGGCCCAGTGCATCATGGGAACAGGGCAGACTAAACTACCAAGCCAATTCTTCACCAGAAAGGAGACAAGCTACCGGGGACCGGTTTCTGGCATTTCAGCCTTCTTCGGCCCGGCTTGCTTGAATCCTGATGGAGCAGTGAGAAAGGGACTCATGTCTGAGTATACCCTGCCACACCTATAGTGGCCAAAAACGATTTACAAAAGGGGGTGGTGATGAACAGAGTGTCTGAGTTAAACAGACCACTCTTACCCAGTCCAAAGATCAGGGCTTGATCCATCACCGTTATTTATCTCACTGCCCCATCCCAGCTCAGAACCTGGCTATATGCAAATCAGTCTGTCCCTGGCCCAGTGCATCATGGGAACAGGGCAGACTAAACTACCAAGCCAATTCTTCACCAGAAAGGAGACAAGCTACCGGGGACCGGTTTCTGGCATTTCAGCCTTCTTCGGCCCGGCTTGCTTGAATCCTGATGGAGCAGTGAGAAAGGGACTCATGTCTGAGTATACCCTGCCACACCTATAGTGGCCAAAAACGATTTACAAAAGGGGGTGGTGATGAACAGAGTGTCTGAGTTAAACAGACCACTCTTACCCAGTCCAAAGATCAGGGCTTGATCCATCACCGTTATTTATCTCACTGCCCCATCCCAGCTCAGAACCTGGCTATATGCAAATCAGTCTGTCCCTGGCCCAGTGCATCATGGGAACAGGGCAGACTAAACTTTTGATGGTCACTTTTGTCTGGTGAGACGCCCACTTTAAATGTTCATTAAGAGTGATCCCCAAGTATTCAATAGTATGCACTCGTTCTAATTGGGCTGTGCCTAGCCTAGGTGGGGCTCGGTTTTGGGGGTTAGGATTAAGAATCATGAATTTAGTTTTCTGTGGGTTAATTTCAAGTCCTCGCTCTGAGCAGAACTGTAAAAATCCATCCAGGACACGTTGAATGCCCATAGGAGATTTGGACAGCAGCAGGGTGTCATCTGCAAACATGATTGCAGGCACCCTGCTGCCTGTCAATTTTGGGGCATCGGTGTTGGCAATCCTGTTCAGGTGGGCAACAACCCCGTTCACAAAGAGGCAAAACAGGGTCGGTGCAAGCACACAACCCTGTCTTACCCCTCTGCGAACGGGGAACCTTTTGGTTAATTTGCCACCTCTGCCACACCTCACGCGGGCATAGTTGTTATGATGTAGTCTCATCAGGATTGCCAAGATGTCTCCAGGGACGTTCAACTCTTCCATTACTCTCCACAACCTCGCTCTAGGTACCAAATCAAAGGCGGCACGTAAGTCTAGGAAGACAGTATACAAAGTGCTGCCCTCAATTACAGCTGTTCTCCAATAATGGAGATTCAGCCTAAAAATTTGGTCTATTGTCGATACACCCTGTCTAAAACCCGCCTGGTAGGGGGACAAGATACCCATCTCATCTAACCAGGCCTGTAGCCTGTCCAAAATCAGTCTTCCAAAAAGCTTTTGGGATATATCGATAAGACTGATTGGACGATAGTTGGCTGGTAGCAGAGGGGACCCCTTTTTAAAAATTGGGACCACCTCTGCTCCCAACCAAGTATCAGGAACCTCCATTCCCCCCAAAATGGCGTTGAATATCAATGTGAGATATGGAGCCCATATCCCTGGTTCCTGCTTGAACAGATCCCCGGGCACCCCATCGAGGCCAGGGGCTTTCCCAGCGGCTAGACCGGTAATGGCCTCCCTCACCTCTTTTTCAGTAAAAGGAGCCCCATTTGGATTAAGAGCCTTTATACTACCAGCTATATTGGGAACCCCTACTTCTTCAGAATACAACGCCTCGAAATGGCTCTGCCATATCGTAGGGGCTATATTGGGCTCCATTGCTGAAGATAAGTCCTCTGTGCCATTAGAGACTATGCGCCAAAATTTGCGCGGGTCTCTGTTGGTTAGTGATCTAGCAAGGTTTTCCCAATAGTCTAGGTCCCATTCCGCCCGCGCATTCTCCAGGAGCTTTTTATAGGATCTTCTCCTGGCTTGTATTTCTTCCTTACTATGGCGTCCTTTTATAGCAAGTAACAATTGGGCCTTGGATTCCCTGCAAGTGGCGTTATACCAGGACGTCTTAGCCAGGGGGCCTTTCCTTTTCCCTGACGATGAGAACAGATCCAGCTCTAAGGTACTAATTATGCCTGCGTGTGTTTGTGCGAGCTTTTCTCTGTTATCAACATCTTGCACCTCCTTCCCTATCTGAAAGGCCCTCTCCAGAAACGGGATAATCCTTGCGTATAGCTGTGGTATTCTATCTACACTGTTGGCCAGTTTCTCCCACTTGACTTTCCTCCGATTGTTTTCAAGTAGTAGCCCCGACTTATCTTTGTCCGTTCCATAGGATGTGGCCTCACGCCCCGGTATGGAATAGGTCAATTCCAAGGCGTTGTGGTCACTATCCATTCTTTCGGTGACTTTAAAGTCGACTATTTGTGGCCACATAAACAATTTAACCAGGATGTAGTCCAGTCTAGATTCGCTGCCTATTTTATTATAGGTATGAGTGCTAGGGATTTCCGATTTGCAGCAGCCATTACAGGCCCTTAGGCCTTGATTTAAAGTGAGGGCAGTTATCTGCAAGGCCAGGGGGGTCCAGGCCCTGAGGGGAGGGGCCACCGTCTCTGGGACAAACCAGCATGAATCTTCCTCATAAGAGGGGCCATCACGTAGGCCAGGTAGTGGTTCATACTGTGAATTTAAATCGCCTCCCACCAGGCATGCGAGTTCCCATGGAATGCCTTCTAGGAACGCAGATAATTCATCTATGGTACTAGATTCTTTTAGCATGGATACCGGCCTTGAATATATGTTGATAACTAGCAGCTTCGAGGAGTTTAGCCACTCTAGTAGGACAGCCAATATATCATCTGAGGCGGTCTCTAGACAGGTAGCGTGACAGCCTAGATCCGTTGCTACCCAGGTCGTAAGTCCTCGAGATGGCCTGCCCCTTCCCCCCCACTTTGCGGGTTTGGAAAAGGCTGCACAGCCCAGGAATGAGAATTCCTCACGCGCCCAAGTCTCCTGGAAAAGAAGTATGTTTTTGGAGCTGATGTAAGAGCCCCACTCTGTGGAGTCGATTTTATTAGCTAGGCCTGCCACATTCCATGAGATCACGGTTATAGGGTACAGTTTGGTAGTGGCTGGTCCTATAGTGGCGGAGTTGTTAGCATTATGCTCCGTGGGCGCCAATTGACTTGTGGGGGAATGGCTCATGACGGATGTTATATTGATGGGGATCACAATAGGATCCTTCATACTTGGTTCAAGAGCCAAACTAGGTTCCGCTATGTTATTTACCCTTGTCTGTATAACGGGCGCTGGGAGTACGTTATTCTCAGTCCTAGGAGATACTGGGAGTTCGCCCCCCTCTTCATCCGATTGTCAATCTACCATTTCCAGACTACTATATCTGTTATGAGTAGGTAGATAGGCTGGATAGTGTGTTCTATGGGGCCCTGGAATTCCTCTCCTGTATCCTCCACCACCGCCCCTTCTCCTTGTGACAGTTTCCCAGCCAGCCTCCTCCCTATACGGTAAGAAATGGTCTAATGGTCGTCCCCTGTGGTGTTGAGGAACATTACTCTCCCTATGGCAGCTTTTCCAATCCTCCAGCAACTCTTGATGGTGCCCCCATCTCTGGTCCTCTAAATTATAAAGGCTTGATGGATAGAAAAATGAGAGAGGAAGTCGTTGAATATTACTGCCGAAATCGTCAGAAGCCCAGGCGCAAATATATGCAGCTGTGTTCTGCTCTCTAAAGGAGACCAGAATGCAGTCTCCCCTAATAGATTTTCTGGTGTAACCCACCCACGTGACCCGCCTGGCCATGGAGATATCGCTGGTTATTCCTCTCGGGAGTGGTCTATTTATGGAGAGCCAGCTAATGACTTTATTCCTAAGTGAAGTTGTTGATTCAAATGTTGAGGGTTTTAATTCCGGAACCCCCGCCAGGACTAAGGTGTAGGGGGCTGCTTCTGGGGGGAGGTTAACAGGTTTTTGTTTACGGGTGGGGTTTGTTTCTCTCCAGTGAATGGTGGATCGCTCTTAGAATCAATCAGAGGCAGAGCAGTATCTTTGGGAGGGGGAATTATTTTGGGAGTGGCAGTTACTGTGTGCTGAATTGAAGTTGGGGCGTTATTGGCATTCGGGGGATGCGGTGTTTTATTTGGAATGACTTGTGGAGTTTTGAGGTTTGTGGGTGGTGGCTTGTTATTTGTGACTATAGGTGGTCCGTTACCCTTGTTGGGCTTTGGGTCCGGTCCCCCTTTTGTAGCTTTAGTTCCACTGTTATCGAGTTTCCTCGAATCAGCGAGTTGGACAGTAGATTTCTCAATGATAACTAATCTAGCTTCAATCTTAATCAATCTAGCTTCGAGGGGGCTCAATAGGGACCTAAGGAGTGTGCCTATGTCCTCCAGTGTGATATCGTCGGAGGTATTATCCACTAGGGCGGTGTTAGTAGACAGTGGTAATGGCGTTGTGTTGATAATTCTAGGGGAAGTTGTTATTCCCGACTTCTCTAGTATGGTAACAGTGATGGGTCCTTTCCCCCCTTTACCTCTCGGCTGTTTGGGTTTAGGCGATTTTGTCCTATTATCTTTATTTTGGACCCCTCTTCTTTTTTTGTATTGCCCCTTCTCTCACCCCCCTATCTCTATCTAAATTGGACTCTTTGTCATTAGCTGCCTCTGCATTGTTAACTAATATTGTTTGGGGGATTTGGGTATTAGGTAGGGCCATTAGGCTCATGTCCTCAAAATCACTCGGGACTTCAATAGTATGCTCTGGGTTAGTTGTTGTGGTACCTGGGAGTGAACACAGTGCTAGGACAGTCCTTTCGCTGATTGGCGAACCGGGTCTGCCTTCTGGAGTTCTGGCTTGGGCCATTGGGCCCATTGAGGATCTCCTTACCCAGTCTATTTCCTGAGAGATTCTTCTCTCCAGCACCTCGATTTCCTCAATCAAAAGGGATCCAGCTTTGGCAAAGTAAGTGTGAATGGGGCCCTTAACTGCTCCAGCCGCAGCTAAGGAAGAAGTTTTGCTTCTAGTTTCCCTGGTGCTCATTGCTCTGGTAGTTAGGAGTCCTGGTTATGACAATAAAAGGGAAGGGGCCCGGACCAGACTCTGCCGTACTTGAACGGTCTCAAACGGCCCGCTCTTTGCCCGGTCTTCGCCCGCGCCTCCGCAGGCGCGCGTCCCGCGTTCGCGTAAGGAGGCTGGGCTAAATAGGAGGAGGGGGGCGGGAAGAGGCACCAGGTGCGCGGAATGATCTTGCAGCAAGCGCTCCTGGTCCTCGCAGTCCCGCTCCCGGTCGCTGTACGTAGTTTTCTTGGTCCGAGGGGTGACTGAGCACACGGGCTCCCAAGTCACATGAAAGGCACAATTAGGCAGACTTCAGGGCAACAGAGGGATCCTCAAGAGTTCGACTGCGAGCGGCTCCCGTGAAGCGGGGGCCGCGAGTCGTTATGAGCTCACTGGGAGGAGGGGGCGGGCCACACTTGGACATTTCCTAGAGAAAAGGTAAGTAAATCAGTTTTTGTACAGTTGCATTTTTTTCAGATTTCCATACAAATCAACTCCACACACGAAATAATTTTCAAGGGAAAAACAGTCAATGTATTCCTATGGCGAGAAATTAAGTTATTGGTTAACAGGTAACTACTTTGTTGTGGGAGTTGGTATTCTGGGATTAGAACCAGGGTCCTCCCAGGGTCAAGGATGCACTCTCAAAACATCCTCAGTGGCATTAGGGTGGCCTGGTGCAAAGTGCTGAGGCCCAATGTTATCCAATTGGGGATGGGGGCTTCTGGTTGGTGGCTGCTCGCAAGCAGGCCACAGGATTGTGAGAGCAAAGCTCTTGGTGTTAGGTTCAGGGCAAAAGGGGATCTGAGTTAGCACCAAAGTACACCCACATGGGCGGCTGGGTGCAGGGCGCTTGTTTTGGCGTTGTGTGCCCTGCAGGTTTCAATGGGGTTTCTCCGGTTACAACAAAGACTGCAGGCTCTGGGGTGAAGATCTCCTGGAGGTGACCCTGGGTTGGAGAGGTACGTTGGGATGCCTGGGAGACTGTCGGCTGGAGCACCCAATGCCGTGGGACGTCGGGTGCAGGGGTGTCTTTAGGCATCAGGTTTTCTGATAGATACATCTGCCAGTGGATTCTTCACCTTGTGAATATCCCCTTGCGTCAGCAACATTCGGAAATTCTTTTTGTAGCTTTGTGCCGACGACGTCATAGAGGCACAGCATCGCGCGCGACTCCGCTGACGTCACCGACACCATAATAGGCGTGATGACATCAGTTCCCTTTTTTCCGCGTCGTCAACGCTAACTGTTTTGGGGAATCTCTGTAGCTGTTGGTAACTTTGTTACTGTTTTCTCGTTTTTCCTGCTTCTTTGTATCTCTAACGATGTCGACTAAGAAGACTGGGTTCAAGCCTTGTAGCGAGTGCGGCAAAATGCTGTCTATCACGAACCCGCACGAGGATTGTATCTGGTGCCTGAGTTCAGACCATGATGTCGACGGCTGCTCTTCGTGTAGAAAAATGAACCCGAAGGCGCTTCGTGAAAGAGAGACCAAGCTTCTGATGGCGAAGTTGAGAGGTGGTAAAGAAAAGAAGACTTCGAGATCACGTTCGAAAAGGGCGAGTTCGAAGTAGAAGTAGAGGTAGAGGTCGCAATCAAGATCCCATACGGAGTCGCCTTCGAAGTCTTCATCTGGTCATGCTTCGAAGTCGAAGAAGAAACATAAGAAACGAAGGCATGAGTCTCAATATCACTCCGGTAAGAGTTCGGACTCAAGAACGAAGTCGCCTAAGAGGAAGCATGGAAATGATTTTATATCTCCATCACTGAAAGTCTTGAATCCAGAAGGTGAGGCTTCGCCTTTGGAGTCGCGCGCTCATTCACCGACTCCGTCTCTGAATCCTTCTCCGGCGCCGTCCCCGGCTTGAGAGGATGAAGAGGTCCCTTTGAATGAGGGTTCGGTACCTGTGGAAGAAGAGGCGAATCCGGATCCTCTAAAGAGTCAGTCTGAGGGTTCTTTCCCTCCTTTCCCGGCTCCAGGTCAGGACCCTTCTGCATTCCTGAATGCTATGTATGGTGTCTATTCCAGAGCATGGTACCCCTCTGGTGCACCTTCGAGTCCTATGGGTCCCCTGGCTTTTAATTTAGGAGTTCCTCACTCCTTTGCTCCAGCTCCCTTTATGCCTTTTATGCCGGCTTCGACGCCGCCTTGGCAATGCTCGGCGCCGCCGAGGTAGTCGACGCCGATACCGACGTCGCCTGCCCCGAGTCGACCGCGAGAACAGCGCCCTGGGCCTACGGATTCGATCACGACGTCGATTCCGGCGTCGATTCCGTCGGAGTCATTTATGGATCCATCGGCGCGGCTGGTTAAGTAGAGATCCAGGAGGGATGCTCAGCACCTCTTGGAAGAACAAAGATATAGGGAGGCTGAGATGGAGGAAGGTGAGCTTCAGGATGATTGTTTTGAAGATCTAGGAGAAGCTAGTCGTCTGGAACTTTCTCCTGAATGAGAGCTGCCATCTGTCTCTGATGCCCCTTCGTAGGATGTTAAGCCATACCACATGGTCATGAGGAAGGCTGCAGAACTTTTAAATTTGACTCTGCCTATGGTGGAATTTAAATCTAATCTCTTGACTGAGGTTCTCCATTCCCTAGGTTCTGTGACTGAGCCGTTGCTTCCTTTTAATGAGGCTTTAACTGAGCCTACTTTGGATGTTTGGAACACGCCTCTGACAGCTCCTGCAGTGTCTAAAAGCGTTGCAAGAAGGTATAGAGTTGCACCTGGGAACTCTGAAATTTTAACCACACATCCTTTGCCTGAAAGTCTGGTTATTCAGGCAGCCTGTTCTAAAAGGACTGTGGGTGCTTTCCCTCAAGTACCTGGGGAGAAGGAAGGCAAGAAACAGGTTCAGACTGCAAAGAAGTCCTTTTCTTCAGCAAGTATGGCGTTAAAGTCAACCAATGCCACTTGTCTTATGCGATGATACATTCATGTCCTAATGGATTTGTTGCGTCTGTTGGCTCCTAAAATTCCTGATGGCAGTAACAAGGATTTTGAGGAGGTGCTGTCTGATGCACAGGCGGCTGCACAGCAGGTGATCCAGAGTGGGCTGGACACTGTTGATTTGGTTGCTCGCATCATGGAAACCGCTGTTGCCTCTAGGAGATCTGCAGGGCAGAAGTCATCGGACTTTTCGGCAGACATTCAGGCTGCATTAATGGATCTACCTTTTGATGGTGTTGGACTTTTTGGGAAAAAAGCTGACACAGCTTTAGAAATATTTAAGGACAGTAGGGCTACTGCCAAATCTTTGAGGCTGCAGTCCAGAGGTTCTTCAACCAAAAGGTATAGAGGGTTTTGACGCTCTTCTTTTCGTCCCTACCGGCAAGGCCAACAGCAGCAGCAGCAGTAAAATCACCTGTACAAGTCTTACAGGGGTAAGCAAAGAGCTCGTCCTCGGACGTCAAGCCTCCTCCTGCTCCACCTCTTCCAACCCCCCAGCCACAGAAAAGCAGCCCTAGATCCGCCATTCAGGATCATGTGGGTCCTGTAGGGGGTCGGCTTACCTATTTTCTACGGGATTGGGAATCGGTTACATCAGATCTTTGGGTTCTCAATCTCGTAGAAAATGGGTATGCTCTTCCCTTTCGGGAATTCCCTCCAAATTACCCTCCTTGCCAAGGTTTTTGCACAGAGGAACACCTGTTACTCCTGCAGGAGGAAGTTCAGACACTGTTAAGGAAGGGTGCGATAGAGTTGGTTCCAGAGCAGGAAAGGGGTCAGGGATGCTACTCCCGGTATTTCCTGATACCCAAGGAGGATGGCAGGCTTCGTCCAATCCTGGATCTCAGGATCTTGAACCTTTACCTAAAACAGGAGAAGTTCAAGATGCTCACCCTTGCACAGGTTCTTCAGGCGCTGATGGAAGAAGACTGGATGGTGTCAATAGACTTGCAGGATGCACATCACATCCCTATCCTGCGGTCTCACAGGAAGTATCTCCGTTTTACGGTGGGTTTACAGCACTATCAGTTTGTGGTCCTACCGTTTGGTCTTACTACTGCACCTCGAGTTTTCACCAAGGTGATGGCTGTGGTGGCGGCGCATCTCAGAAGATCATGGATACCAGTATTCCCGTATCTGGACGATTGGCTGATCAAAGCAGAGTCTCCGGAGATAGTGCTCCATCATCTGCAAGAAAAAACTCCGTTGTTACACAGGTTGGGTTTTTCGATTAATGCACCCAAATCTCACCTGGTGCCCTCCCAGCGCAACCTGTTCATAGGTGCGGTACTGGACACAACTGTGTGTCGTGCATTCCCTCCACCTCAAAGTATTCGCGACATACAGGAGATGATTTATTTCACAATGGAGTGGTCGTTCCAGTCCTGAAGGTCCTTCGCCTGCTCGGTCTGATGGCTTCCTGCATTCTGTTGGTCAACCATGCACGCTGGCACATGAGGGCGCTCCAGTGTTGCCTCCGCAGGCAGTGGTAGCAACACAACGGAGATCTCCGGGAGTCTGTGAGGATCTCCAGAGAAACTGCAGCGGATCTGACTTGGTGGGGAGTGGAAGGCAACCTGTCTCAAGGGGAGCCCTTTCAACTGCCTCCAGCTGTGGCCACAGTGATAACGGATGCATCCACTCTAGGGTGGGGTGCTCATCTGGGGGATCTGGAGGTAAAGGGTCTTTGGTCTCCAGAGGAAAGGTTGCTTCATATCAACCTTCTAGACTTGCGGGCGATACGTTTGGCACTCAAGGCCTTCCTCCCTTCCCTTCGTGGTCGGTCGTTTCAAGTCCTGACGGACAACACCACCGCGATGTGGTATGTCAACAGACCGGGAGAAGGTGGGTCGCCGTGTCTCTACAGAGAGGCTCTGCGTCTCTGGTCCTGGGTTCAGGACAATCAGATTTGTCTGATGGCAAATCATCTGGCCGGAGTTCTGAACGTGCGTGCAGACAGTTTCAGTCGGCAGTTCTCAGCTGACCACGAGTGGAGGCTCCATCCGGAGGTAGGTTGTCACGTCTTTCGGACGTGGGGAACTCAGGTGGACCTGTTCGCCACTCGCGAGAATGCTCACTGCCCGTCGTCTGCATTCTCCAGTATCCGATGCAGGGAGCTTTGTGGGACGCGCTTCAGTTGATTTGGGACTCACGGCTCCTTTACGCGTTTCCTCCCATACCCTTGATTCCTCGGGTTCTGAGGAAGATTCGCCAAGACCAGGCCCAAGTTATATTGTTCGCCCCGGATTGGCCAAGAATGGTGTGGTACACAGATCTTCTCCACCTCTCCTTGTGCCTGCCGCTCCGTCTCCCTTTCAGGGCAGATCTGATCTCTCTCAGATGGAGGGGCAGGTTCTACACCCCCACCTCCAGACCTTACACCTTCATGCCTGGAGATTGAACGGGGCAACCTGAATTCCTTTTCACTCCCACACGAGGTAGTGGATGTCATTCTTTTGGCCAGGCATGACTCCACTAAATCTATCTATTCGTACAGATGGTCAAAATGTGTCTTTTGGTGTGGAGAGAAGTCTGTTGACCCTTTGAAGGCTCGTTTATCTGATAGACTACAGTTTGCTCTTTCTTTGGCGCAGCAAGGGTTTGCTGTGGCTACAGTCAAGGGTTATCTTTCGGCATTGTCTGCGGATCAGCTGTCTCTTTTCAAATCTCCTGTGGTTTTAGGGTTTCTCAAGGGTCTCACTAATAAATTCCCTCCTACTCCCTTTATTGTGCCTCAATGGGACTTAAATCTTGTCTTAACCTACTTGATGGGTTCTCCCTTTGAACCCTTGCATAAGTGTCCCATGAGACTTTTGTCTTTTAAGACGGTCTTCCTGGTCGCAATTACCTCGGCAAGGAGGGTAAGTGAGCTTCAAGCTCTTAGTTCAAAGCCCCCATTCTTGACCATTCATGCTGAACAAATGGTTCTTAGGACCAGGGCTGCTTTTCTGCCTAAGGTGGTAACTCCCTTTCATCTAGGACAGTCTATTACCCTTCCTACCTTTTATCCTCCCCCTCACCCTTCCAAGGAGTAGGAGAGACTACACCATCTGGACCCTAAGAGGGCGTTGAGCTTTTATCTCGATAGGACTAAAGACTATTGTGTGGATGACCCGCTCTTTGTTGGGTTTGCTGGCAGCAAGAAAGGAAGAGCGGTGCACAAGCGCACTCTTTCAAGGTGGATTATTCTTTGCATCAAAATCTGCTACTCCTTGGCGAGTAAGAGCCCTCCAGAGGGTATAAGAGCTCACTCTACTAGAGCAAAGTCATCATCATCTGCTTTGTCTAGGGGTGTGTGGGACTTCGGACCGGGGTTGCGACAGTATTGCGGGGTTCTCAAAAAGATTCGCACACACTGGGGTACTGGGTAGTGCAGGTTTTATTGCTTTATACAGGCGTCGTTTACGAATAGGCACTCTGTAAAAGGGTAGGGGTGAGTCCGCCTCCTCCGTTCTGGCCCGACCTCCTATTCCTCGCCAGTCCCAAGGTCTTCTGGGCGTTGTAGGCCTTTTCCCTGCCGTCCTGCTGGCCTTTGGGCTCCGGTATCCCAGAAAGGAAAGAAAGAAAACAAAGTACGCTTCAGTACTAGTGCTGAGCCAAACGTTCCACGGGTAAGGGAGTGAGGGGAATCACACGTGCAAGACCCAAATCTGACTGTGGGACGTGAACCCTTGAGAAAGCCCCAAGGGTGTGTAGGGGGGGTTTTACTTTATGCGGGTTTCCCTCGGCTACCCGTTTCCCACGCTCTGGTGTCGGACCGTACCTGGGTGAGCCACACTTCCGTGTTAGTGTGGCTGGGCGATGCGCGTCCCGCAGAGCCCCCTGGCTTCTCGCGGTACTCCACCTCAGGTCTGTAGACTGGTCCCGCCGCCGGCTTCCTCCTTGGAATCGTCCCGTAACTCAGACTCGTCTCCGACTCCGTCCGGCTCCACCTTCCTGCTTTCTCTCCGCTCTCCTTGTCCTCCGACCCCTGATCTTGATCTTCCTCCGACCTCCGCTCTTGATCTTCCTCCGACCTCCGCTCTTGATCTTCCTCCGACCTCCGCTCTTGATCTTCCTCCGACCTCCGCTCTCGATCTTCCTCCTCCTCCGTCCACTCGACTCCGCTCTCTCTCCACTCGCTCCACCAACCTCCAACTCCACCTCCGGGTGTCTCGCACCCCTGGCTGGACTCCGGAATGGGTTTTACGTCGTCGGGACGGGCGTGGCGCCAATCCGTCTCCGCCCCCTTAAAGGTGTAGTCCTGTAGGCTCACGGCTGCAGGGTGTCTCCGGACGATGTCAGGTGTATTCCAGGCCTCGGTGTTCTGTGAAGAGAAAGTAGACACATTACTAGGCAGACCAGGGGGGCCCTCGTCGGGGTCCCCCGCGTCACACATCCCCCCCCTAGGATTCTCCCGATCGGGGAGAGGGTAACGAGACAGGAAGTCCGCATGGACGTTCTCGGCCCCCTTCTGGTGCCGGACCTGAAACCGAAAGGGCTGCAAGGCCAGGAACCAGCGCATGACGCGAGGGTTGTTCGAAATGTTCCGAGCCATCCATATGAGAGGGGCATGGTCCGTGTACAACAGGAAAGAGCGCCCTTCAAGGTAGTAGCGTAGCTTGTCCACCGCCCACCTGATGGCCAGGCACTCCTTTTCAATAGTCGGGTACCTAACCTCCCTCGGAAACAGCTTCCGACTGATGTAGAGAATGGGGCGGAGACCGCCCTCCCCAGAGTCCTGGGACAACACCGCCCCGATACCAAAGTCAGAGGCATCCGTATGCAATACAAAAGGCTTGTTAAAGTTGGGCGAAGTAAGAACCGGCCTGGTGGTGATGGCTTTTTTTAGGGTCTGGAAGGCAGTCCACATGGCCGGCGATGGGTTGTGGAAGTCCAGGCGGGCCTTGGTTTTCCTGAGGGTATTGGTCAGGGGCGCCGCGACCTCAGAAAAGGAGGGAATAAAACGCCGGTAATACCCAACCAAACCCAAAAAGGCACGCATGTCCTTAAGAGACTTCGGAAACGGGGTTTCCGCGATAGCCCGAACCTTTTCTACCTGAGGTTCAATGAGTCCGTGACCTAGAAGGTACCCCAAATATTTCACTTTATGGTACCCGATCCTGGACTTCCTGGAATTGACATGTAGACCTGCCGATTCGAGCAAACTGAACACGGTATCCAGATGTTGCAAGTGTGTCTCCCAAGAGGGACTGAAGATGATGATGTCATCAAGATAAGCGGAGCAATATTGATGATGCCCCCTTAGAACCGTGTTCATGAGTCTCTGGAACGTGGCGGGCGCCCCATGTAGACCGAAGGGCAAAACCGTAAACTCGAACAGCCCCTCCGAGGTGGAAAAGGCCGTCTTTTTCCTGTCCTCTTCGCGCAGGGGCACCTGCCAGTACCCCTTCGTCAGGTCCAGAGTACTGATATATTTTGCCTCCCCGAGTTTCTCGATGAGCTCATCGATCCGGGGTATGGGGTAGGAATCACAAGCCGACACTTCGTTTAATGCCCGGAAGTCCATGCAAAAACGGCTGCTGCCGTCTGGTTTGGGCACCATGACTATGGGCGACGACCACTCACTCCGGGAAGGCCGTATCACCCCTAACCTGAGCATTTCTGCCACCTCTTTTGCTATGGCCTCCCGCTTAGCCTCAGGGATTCTATACGGTCGTTGCTTGACCACGGTACCAGGCGGCGTCTCAATTCGGTGCTCAGCCAAAGAGGTTTTTCCCGGAAGGTCCGAGAAGATGGATGCGTGTTTCCTCAGTACCGGACGGAGGCCCTTCTGCTCAGCCTCAAACAATTCCTCGCTGACAACCAAGTCCTCCATCGTGGAGCTGAGGGGCTTGGCGGGATTCAGGACCAGATGGGCCGCCCTGGGTGGGGTTCCCAGCCATTTTTTTAGGAGATTTATGTGAAAAATCTGAGTCTTTCTGCTGGTGAGACGGAGACGATATGTCGTTTTACCGATCGTCTCAATGACCTCATAGGGGCCCTGCCACTCGTTACTAAACTTTTTGGACATTGATGGCAGCAACACCAGGGCCCAGTCACCTACTTTTAGCGACCTCCACTTTTTCCCCTTGTTATAATGGGTCTGTTGGTGCTTCTGACTGTCCTCCAAGTGTGTAAACGCGAGTTCCCTGATCTTTCCTAATTTGTTCCTCAGATTCGAGCTGTATTCGAGAAGACTTCTTATTTCACCGCCTTGTTCCTTTTCCCACATATCCTTTGTCATATCCAGCAGGCTCCGCGGCTGTCTCCCATACAGCATCTCGAAAGAGGAACACCCCAAGCTGCTTTGTCGCTGGCCCCTGATCACATATAGGGCTAAGGGCAACAGGGAGTCCCAGTCGGAGTGGTTTACCTCGACCATTTTCTTCAGGACCGTTTTCAAGGTCCTGTTGTAACGTTCAACCAGCCCATCCGTTTGTGGGTGGTACACGGACGTCTTGATCTGGTGTAAGCCCAACAATTGGCAAACCTCCTGCATAACCTTGGACATGAATGGGGTCCCCTGGTCCGTGAGGATTTCTTTAGGGAACCCAACTCGAGAAAACAACTCGAGGAATTTGTCGGCAATGTTCCTGGAGGTGGGGGACTTTAGAGGAAATGCCTCAGGAAATCTAGTGGCGTAGTCCACGATAACGAGTGCATATCTAAACCCTTTTTTTGTGGTTGTCAAAGGGCCTATTAGATCCATCCCCACTCTCTCGAATGGGGTCCCAATGACTGGCAGAGGTTGTAAGGGCACCGCCACCGGACGTTGGGCATTCTTCCGTTGACATAGGTCACAGGTTTGACAATGTTTTTTTATGTCGCTGTAGATACCCGGCCAGTAGAAGTTCCGGAGGACATTCTGGGTCGTTTTTTCACTCCCGATGTGTCCCGCCAGTAGGTGGGTATGGGCATAGTACATTATTTGGTCGCGGAAACAGACCGGTACCAGCAGTTGCATCGGGTCATCCTTAGAGGGTACTCTATACAAAAGTTCATCTTTTATCAGAAAGTGGGGGTAGGAGAGACTAGGATTAGTTAAGCTAGCATGGGCCTGTTCCCAAGCATTGATGAGGGTCTCGTCATTGGCCTGGGCAAACCGGAAAGATCTATCTCCTTCCCAGGGACCCGTGGACAGCAAGTTGGGTAGAGACTCTCCCTGTTCCTTGTCTCGGCCCAGCCGGCGTTTGAAGAGGTTCAGGAAGTTCGGGTTATCGGTGCCCAAGATCAACGGTTCGGGTAGGGCATCCATGACCCCCACTTTCACTACCATCTGTTCCATCCCCTCTAGACCTAGCGGAATGTTAGCCACTGGATACTCCTTTACGTCCCCATGTACGCATTTGATGTACACACTGTTCTCTGGTACTAACTGTTCTGGAGTCACATATATCCCTTGTATGACGGATTGCTTGCAGCCAGAATCAAGAAGGGCCCTAACCATCACCCCATTAACAGAAACACTCACATGAAAGGATCCTCCTAGCTCAGCCGAGTACAACACTGACTTTGGCAGATAGTTAACGTCCATTGGTTCTTCATGCGCTCTTTTCAGGGGGCACAGACGGGCTATGTGGCCCCACTGGCCACAATCGAAACACTGTGGGCCCCGGAAAGGGGGATGATCGCCAGCCGGGGGTCGGGGTGGAGGAGGGAGGGGTCCCGACGATGCCCTTGGTCTTCGCTCGGGTCTTGTCGGTCCTTTGCTTGGCTTCTCTGGTTCCGCATTATGTAGACGGGGTTGGGCCCGGGCGTAGGTGGTGGCCATCTCCATGGCTTGAGCCGTGTTCAAATTAGAGTGCTGGCGTAGCCACCGCTGTGTCCCATATGGAAGGGCTTCTAAATACTGTTCAAGGTAGATTCTGTCCATGATTTGCTCCTTGGTGCTTGTGGATGGGGTGAGCCACTTGTCGGCCGCGGTTTTTAAACGAAAGAACAAGGTCTTGGGGTTGTCACCAGCTTGTCCCCTCTCCTTACGGAACCTGACCCTATAGGCTTCGGCATCTAAGCCTAGGTGATCCAAAATCACAGTTTTGATTTGGGCATACGGGGTAGTACCGTTGTTGTTCGCGACCTGATAGGCTGCTTGGGCCTCTCCACTCAACAACGGGGCCAGGAAAAACGGCCACTTGTCCACAGTCCATCCACAAGCAAGGGCCACCCTTTCAAAATTAGTCAGAAATGCGTCTGGGTCCTCCCCCGGGACATATTTTTGCAGGGATATGCCTGCGGGCGTGGGGTTAGCCCTGGTCTCACGTACGGTGACCGTGGCCGGGTCTCCCGTTACTCTCATTCCTTCCAATTGTTGTACTACTGAACTCCGGAACGTATCCCGGTCTAATTGGGCTGCCGCTAGCTGTTGCTCCACTGCCCATGCCAGCTGTTCTTGGCCCTTCACGAGGGCTTGCAGGATCGCATCCATCGTTGTGTCCTCGATGCTGCTCCCGGTTACAATGCCCGCATTCTCCACCACTTGTGGGACTTCGGACCGGGGTTGCGACAGTATTGCGGGGTTCTCAAAAAGATTCGCACACACTGGGGTACTGGGTAGTGCAGGTTTTATTGCTTTATACAGGCGTCGTTTACGAATAGGCACTCTGTAAAAGGGTAGGGGTGAGTCCGCCTCCTCCGTTCTGGCCCGACCTCCTATTCCTCGCCAGTCCCAAGGTCTTCTGGGCGTTGTAGGCCTTTTCCCTGCCGTCCTGCTGGCCTTTGGGCTCCGGTATCCCAGAAAGGAAAGAAAGAAAACAAAGTACGCTTCAGTACTAGTGCTGAGCCAAACGTTCCACGGGTAAGGGAGTGAGGGGAATCACACGTGCAAGACCCAAATCTGACTGTGGGACGTGAACCCTTGAGAAAGCCCCAAGGGTGTGTAGGGGGGGTTTTACTTTATGCGGGTTTCCCTCGGCTACCCGTTTCCCACGCTCTGGTGTCGGACCGTACCTGGGTGAGCCACACTTCCGTGTTAGTGTGGCTGGGCGATGCGCGTCCCGCAGAGCCCCCTGGCTTCTCGCGGTACTCCACCTCAGGTCTGTAGACTGGTCCCGCCGCCGGCTTCCTCCTTGGAATCGTCCCGTAACTCAGACTCGTCTCCGACTCCGTCCGGCTCCACCTTCCTGCTTTCTCTCCGCTCTCCTTGTCCTCCGACCCCTGATCTTGATCTTCCTCCGACCTCCGCTCTTGATCTTCCTCCGACCTCCGCTCTTGATCTTCCTCCGACCTCCGCTCTTGATCTTCCTCCGACCTCCGCTCTCGATCTTCCTCCTCCTCCGTCCACTCGACTCCGCTCTCTCTCCACTCGCTCCACCAACCTCCAACTCCACCTCCGGGTGTCTCGCACCCCTGGCTGGACTCCGGAATGGGTTTTACGTCGTCGGGACGGGCGTGGCGCCAATCCGTCTCCGCCCCCTTAAAGGTGTAGTCCTGTAGGCTCACGGCTGCAGGGTGTCTCCGGACGATGTCAGGTGTATTCCAGGCCTCGGTGTTCTGTGAAGAGAAAGTAGACACATTACTAGGCAGACCAGGGGGGCCCTCGTCGGGGTCCCCCGCGTCACAGGGTGTTTCTGTTGAGGACATTTGTAGGGTGGCTACTTGGGCCTCCCTCCACACTTTTGCGAAGCATTACTGCTTGGATGCTGAAGTAAGGAGGGACGGCCACTTTGAGCGCTCTGTCCTTCAGGATTTTCTGGTATAGGAGAGTGGACACCCTCCTCCGGGATTGGGGACTGCTGTGGGACTCTATTCACAAGGTGAGAAATCCACTGGCAGATGTATCTATCAGAAGAACAAGTTACTTACCTTCGGTACCGCTTTTCTGGTAGATTCAGTATCTGCCTGTGGATTCCTCACTGACCCACCCGCCTCCCCGTTGTCCACTCTTCTATACCTGAGTTACTGTGATGTTATGTATTTATATTTTATTGTCAAGGAAATGTTTTATTTCAATTGCTTTCCTGCATTTGCTTCACACTGTGTGTTATCTTGACATTTGTGTACTGTGTATATATCTACTGTCATTGGTCCGTCCATGTGCGTCGAAGGCACGGAAAAAAGGGCGGAACTGATGTCATCACGCCCGCGTGGGCCTATTATGGCGTCGGTGACGTCAGCGGAGACGCGCGCCATGCTGTGCCTCTATGACGTCGGCGCGAAGCTACAAAAAGAATTTCTGAATGTTGCTGACGCAAGGGGATATTCACAAGGTGAGGAATCCACAGGCAGATACTGTATCTACCAGAAAAAGCGTTACCGAAGGTAAGTAACGTGTTCTTACCAGCTCCGGTTGCGGTCAAGGGGATCCTCCAGAAAGATACTGCAGGCGTTGTGGAGGGGATCAAGGCAGGTCAGAGTTCACCCGATCTCAGATCAGGATCCCCGGGGAGACCTCCTTGTGGTGTTGGGCCACTCGAACTTGGGCCGTAGGCGTCCATTGCAGAGTGGTTTCAGACTTGGGGTTTTGGCTGGGACCTGGGTCTGTGGGTGAGCAAATCAGGTGCTCACGGGAGACAAAGTCTTCAGGTTGGAATGCAGGGCATTTCCTTTGGGTTCTTGAGGCTGCTGGCTGCAGGACACACCAGGATTTCGCTGGAGCAGGTTTGAGGTGGGGGCAGGCCGGTAGGACTGGAACCAAGTCAGTGGGCATCCTCTTCTTAGCTTCAGCACGACTTCTTCAGTCCTTCTTTTATTCTTGGTCGGTTCTTGTCTGAGGAGGCAAGGTTCAGGGGTGCCCCTAAATACTAGATTTAGGGGCATTACAGGTAAGTAACAGATTGACTATTCGAAAGTAACAAGGACCCCCTGGTAATTCCAATTCCTAGGGCAGGGTAATACACAGTGAAAAGTAACTTCCTAGGCAATCATTCAAATAAAAGGCAAATGCTGAATAGGTCTCTAGTCAATGCAACTCAAGTTTATTAAGAAATGCACCCAGAAGGCACCTTAGAGGTGCCCCCCTGAAAACCTGCCAGCCTCTTAGTGTGGTGGCGGACTGGTCTTGTCCAGCCTGCCACCACAGACTCGTTTCTGACCCCTGCAGTTGAGAGCCCACTCCTCCAGCTTGATGGCCAGTGATTTACCATATCTATTTACCATACCGTAAACTTTGATATGTGACCCTGGCGTCCCCCAGACCTGGGAGATGCCACCCCCTGCCCTGAGGCCCACTTGGTACCAGGACAGGTGGGAAATTAGCTATTCAGTAAGTGCGTTGCACCACCAGGCTAGTCACACCCCTAAGGTGGGCTGCCGGATATGCTTCACGAAAGAAGGATGGCATCGTCTTCCTTTTGGTGGAATTAAAAACTCAGGTTTGAGTTATGCCCACTGCCTACAGGAAGTGGTCATATGGGGGATGTAGTGACCCCAAGGGTAAGTAGCCCATTGGCTACTACCCATCACGCCCCATAATGCCCCTAAATTAAATAATCAAGATTTCCTGTCCACTTTGGCCAATTCTCTCCCAGCATCTTCCCCAGACATTAACCTTATGTTAATGGCTCCTGGCTGCCTGCAACGAGCACGTCCCACTAACCAAGTTCTCACGTGCTCGCCGCATGGACGCCCATAGGGGGTTTACCGCAGACCTAAAAAATCAAAAATTAGAACTGCGCCAATTGGAGAGAAAATGGAGACACGGGTACTCTGATGAAGATATATCATCATATACATCTGCCCGCATGAAGTATAAGAACTCCATCCTATCTGCTAAGGCAGTTTTTTCTCCGAAGAAATCTCCAATGCCCAAAACAAATCCAGAGTAATCTTTAGGGTCGTAAATGACCTATGTAATGATGTCAGAACCTCCCCCTCTCAACCTCCCACTCAAATGATGTGTAATCAGCTTAATGACTTCTTTAAGGATAAGATCGCCATTATAAAAGACAGTATTCAGTCCAGCTCGACCACTGCGGACAGAGTGGACATCTGCAGAAATCCCTACGAACTTGAGGCTATCCCTCCTATAGACCAATCCAGGTTAGCAGAGTTGATGAACCGCGTAAAGTCCGGGTCTCCCAACGACCCCTGTCCCCCGCATGTACTAAAGGAAGTTTATTCAACACTCCCCTGAGGAATACTTCCCCTCCTGAATGAGTCCCTATTACAGGGAATAGTCCCCAATTCGTTTAAAAATGCCACGCTGGTCCCATTAATTAAAAAAACCAGGTGCTGACTCTTCTAACCTATCGAACTACCGACCCATATCCCTCCTCCCTTTTGGTGCAAAGATTCTAGAAGCCCATGTGGCTAGCTGTATCTCTAATTTTATAGAGACATCTGACTACCTGGAGCCCAACCAAGCCGGCTTCGCCAGGCGCACTCTACCGAGGCGGTGATCCTCGCTGTCCTGGACACAATGAGGTCTAATGCCGATAAGGGTATACATCCGGCCTTGGTGCTCCTGGACCTGTCGGCAGCGTTCGACGCGGTGGATCATACAATCTTATAACACCGTGTCGAACAAGCCGGCCTTCGAGGCGCGGCCCTCGGATGGGTCAAGTCCTTTCTGATTGACCGATTCCAGGCAGTCAAGCTTGAGAACTTCACGGCGCCCAAACTTTCCACCACCTGCGGCGTTCCGCAGGGCTCGTCATTGTCCCCCCTCCTGTTCAATCTGTACCTCAAACCGCTGTTGTACTCTTTAAAAAACAGGAAGGTCACAATATACAACTATGCGGACGACCTGCAGCTTATATTCCCACTAAACTCAACAGACTCTGTTGAGGAATTTCAGGCCCCTATGCTGCACATTCAAGGGTGGATGGAGTTGAACCATCTAAAACTCAACCCTGGACAGACTGAGCTGATACTCCCGGGTAAAAGTGCAACCAGCTGGGGCCCTCATTTTTGACCGCCTTCAATGGGATCTCCCCAGTCTCCCTCTCTTTCGGTGAAAAGCCTCGGGATCACCCTTAACTCCGATCTCTCACTGAAAAGTCAGGTGGGAAAGGTGATCTCATCAAGTTTCTTCCAGCTACGGGAGATTAAGAAAATTTCTCATCTGCTCACGCACTCTGCCCTCATCCAGGTGGTAATTGCCTTGGTCCTCTCCCGTTTAAATTTTTCCAATTCCATTTATTTAGGCCTCCCCCTGGCTCTTTCTAAACGCCTGCAGATTGTGCAAAATCAGGCGGCCAGACTAATATTTAAAAGCAACGGCAGGAGTTCGGCGAAACCATTGCTTGCCACTCTTCATTGGCTACCTATAGCCCAACGGGTAACCTTTAAAGTAGGCTGCTTGGCCTTTAAGGCTCTTCATGGTAAAAGCCCTAAGTTTATTAACCATCTCATAAACAAACACGAACCGACTCGTAATCTCCGCTCTGCCCACCTGTCCCTCCTCACCTTGCCCCTCTTCAAAAAGAAACGCCTTGGTGGATGCCGATTTGCTTATTTGGCCCCAAAGATCTGGAACTCCGGAGTTGCACCAATCTGATGGAATTCAGGGGCTCACTGAAGACCTGGTTATTCAAGCAAGCGCACGGTTAGGTTACTGCTTACCATCCTTTCTTACCTCTAGCTCCATGAAACCTCTGGGTGCCCATGCGCTTTACAAATCTCGAATAACATAACATAACTTCATTATTTAGGTGGACCCCTGAATCCAGAAACTCCGATTCGCCTGACTATGATGGATGTGGCTAAACTACCAGAGCGGATGACTTTGAAGCTGAGGAACCAGGTTCGAGTCTGGCGGTTCGCTCAAACATCCTGCGATTCTGGGGAAATCACTTAATCTCCCTGTGCCTACAAATAAATGTGTCCATCTGTAATGCAATTGGTGCGCACGTGAAGCGCTCTGATACTTTCGGTTCCAGTTCGTGCTATATAAAATTGCAAAAGAAGGAGGACAAAGAAGAGCTGGAGAAGCGATTACTGTCGGCTACCTGTGGTCCTTGGCACCAAACCCTGTCTGCTACTCCTGTCCCGACAGTTGACATTCTCCAAAAGCCTCAAAGGGCTGCCACCACTTCTCCAACTAGCCAGCATCTCCCTTGAAGTGGAGGAGCCACTTCCTTTCAAGTTTCTTTTTGAGTGTGTGTCTCTATTATTGACTCTGTGTGTTCAACAAATGCTTACTTGGCACTATCCTCAAATAAGTCTAATCTTAAGCCTTGTCAAACAATAAGGCTCGTCTGGGCGTTCTACATAGTGTACCTCATTTTGGTGCTCTACATAAAAAGCCAGCTTCCTAAACCCCCCCTAACCACGGAAGTCTCAATTATCCGAAAAAATATTATAATCCTTGTTACTAGGGGGCGACTCCCAGAAACCCTGTCTCTAGACAGCCTCTTGCCCAGTATATTGGTTCCTCAGCCTGTTAGCAACACATTATTTTCTGTTCAAGAGCAGTAGGTGCAGTGAATTTCTATAGAGCTTTGCAGACATCCTATTTATGCTAACCACTGGCTGTTCCACAGTCCTTCATGAGCAGGTGAATGATGAAGTTAATGGGGTGGCCTTGGATACAAAATGACTCCTTGAATGCAACCTACCACTGGGCCCTCCATCTCCCCAACCCAGTGTGCTAATAGAGGAGATTAACTTGGGGTCTGCAAAGGGCTAATCTGAACAATTAAAATTGAAGATGATTCTATTGCCACCTGCACTGCTTTGGGATGAGCACTGAGATTCAGTACCCTTTCCGAGTACTTGCCTTGCTGCTTAGTAGTTTTTTATTTCCTTGTCTAGTGGAAAGGTTTTAATAGGGAGTGTGGTGTACACAGTACAGTATTCTGACTTGATGTGGTTGAATGATAGTTCCTGTGTAAAATCTGGGCCATCTGTACTCATTTAATGTGTGTGACCACTGAGACTGAATCCCTATGCTTCACCTCCATTACATTCAGTTTGCAGAAGTGAAAAAGCGTATTTTAAGATGTATCGTTGACTTTACTTTATTCTGGTGTCAGTAGCTGCTAACACGGATTGCACTAATGCCGGCAACAGTGATTGCATCATTCTGTTCATTCTGCAGGTAGATTGTGCCAGTGTTTTCTTCAGTGATGCCTTTTCCCAGAAAGAGATGGTTTTGCATAGAGCTGTGGTTGATACCAAAGCGTCTTAACATTCTGCTGCAGCTAATGGTCACTTCTGCTCTTATTAATAACAGTGATGTGAAGACACTCCCGCAGTAGATGGGTAGACTGTTCGAAAAAGTGCTGTCATAAGTCTTTTTTATGTCTACTGGTCGATTGTACCAGCATGGGCATTAGTGATGTAATGCTGCTGCAGCAGATAATGGACAGTACTAGTGTTGGCATTGGTGATGACATTCCTTGGTTACATTTGTTTGTGGATTGTCCTAGTGTTAGGTGTCTTTACTCCTCCTCTACCGATGAATTGTGTCTGCAAGACCATTGTTGATGTCATTACCCTTCCAGAGCAGATGGTGAATTTGATTAGTTCTGACATCAGAAATGTCTCTGGTGAGGTTTGTTTACAGATTGTAGTAGCATTGGATGTTGGCATCTGGTGAATTACACAGTTCAATAATGTTATGAATGATTATTACTCGTGAACTTTGCTGGAAGAGATCCAACTAAATCTGAAAACTTCAACATAGTAGAAATGCTAGAGAGTCATTGTAGAGACTGACATATTCTTGATGTGTCCAGTGCTGGTGGCCGATGCCAAACCCATGCACACACTGAATGGAAACGTTTAGTTCTCTGAGGCTGTCTGTAAACGTTACCTTTTCTATCTTTGTAGGTCACAAGCCCATTCCTGCCAGGAAACTTCCAAGACTTTGCTCTAGTGAACCGCCAGCACAGCACACGCATTACCACAGGATTCACAGTGGAGATGTCAAGTGATGGATCACATCTATCATATAACCAGTTTGGACAGCTTGGTCAAGAGTCCTACTTCTGGCAGCTTCCAGACAGTTACCAAGGAGACAAGGTATGGCTGGAGAACACCAGATCATTCTCCCTTTAACTTTAATCAGTTAATGTTGATATGATTATCTGCTTGTTACCATCAACATGGATCTTGCTATCACATTGATGCATGGTGGCAAGAGTTTCTATAAACCAGTCAGAAGAGCATAAATGCTAATAGGGAATTAGGCCAGTTTAATGAGAGGCAACACTTTTCTGAAATATGTTTTGGCCAGGACCAATGTTATGTAAAGTGAGGGTAAACTTATCAAACTACCTACTTGACCATCAGGTTCAGTTATTTACCTTTTTGTCACTCTTTTAATTTTGTATGGAAGGCTTGCCACACCATCGAAAAGCACCAGGATGTGAAGTTGTGTGCCGTTACGAAAATGTTAATTTCTTTATGTTTTTGTTCTTTATATTTTTTTTTATCAGTGTGTCTAAAGATATGTCACATAATATATCATATCATACTAACATTCAAGAAGCACCAGCCTTATTAGGACTCACTTCATTATTTTAATGTGGTTCTTTCCAATTTTATGTATCAGTAATATCGCTGAAAGATACTTGGAACTGCAAGGTTGTTGCATTGGTAGAGTATGATGTACCTATTGTCTTAGTTGTAACTATTAACTGTAATGCCAATTATTACAAGCAAAGCACCATTATCCTATTGTTCTTTAGCTTGTTTGTTCTCTGTAAGTCTGAAAAGCTAATGTACCTCACCAATTTGTACTTTGCTTTACAAAAAGGAGCCAGCATACATCAAGGTTGTTGGAGAAACACTTTAACCCCTTCGATGCTGATGACGAGCTGAGCTCGTCATCAGCTACTTCGCTCGTATGCTGATGACGAGCTGAGCTCGTCACGTAACGTGGGGTTTTTGAAAAAGCCAGCGCACAACGGGAAAACCGCTAGCGCGCAAGAAGTTAAAGACTCCATCTTACTGAATATTGTATTAATGCATTCTCCTGGTGCTTTGTGAGTTCCTGCACTAATGCCTTCTTTTGATATAAATGCCTGAAGACCGCAGTGTCTGTCTAACATGTCTGAAACAGTTCAGATTCTATGTTCTATTATTTAAATCTTTGATATAGTGCTAAACTCATCCCGGAATGGACATGTTGGGGCCGTATCGGCAGGTAGATGTAGAGAGGCAGCATTTAAAACAGCCAAGTTGTAAGGCTTTTTTAAAATTCTACAGCACTAGGCCATACACGAATGAACTGAGCGAGTTTGTTCTAGTGGACGGATCCAGATAGAAGGCTCGGCTTCTGTATTTGGCGGTGTGAACCCATCTGTGGCTTAGAAGAAACTGGTTACTTGATTGCAGGTTCCTACTTGGTACTTAAGGGATAAGCCTGTATGTAAGGTATTTTGGGCCTAACCCTAATAGCAATTTATGAGTTAGGCAAAGCAGTTTAAACAGTGCTCTCTTATGAATGGGGAGCTATTGTAGTGCTCTAAGTATAGGGGCTGATGAGGATCTTTGAGTCAGGTGTTTACCAATCATGCACCGGTATTTTGGACGACTTGTAGTTTTGACTGAAAAGATTTATTGGAGGCAAGGGACCGGGCACTGCCATAATCAAGGTGCCTGATGACTACCGCCTGGGTAAGTGTTCTGCGTGAGCTCAGTGGAAGTCATCTGAAGGTTTCTTTAAATAGACACATAATGCTAAAGCAAGTGCCACATGTTGAGGCAATCTGTTGTTGCATTGATAGCTGATTTTTTTGCGGTTCTAGTGGGCAAAGAAGCAGGGCCCAGTTCTGCTGGCCACCAATCTTCTGTCCAGAAACTCTGAGCTTTGCCAAACAGTTGTATTTCTGTCTTTCCCCGTTGAGTTGGCGACGATAGCAAGACGTCTAGATGGCAATCTCATTCATGAAGGTTGAAAATCTCGGTTTGACGTTGTCGATATCCCGCCCAAACGAGAGAATTAATTGGGTGTTGTCTGTGTATGAATATGTTTTGAACCCAAAGGATTTTATTAGTGTTCTGGGGGGGGCGCAACATAGACATTAAAAAGTGTAGGGCTTAAGGAGGAGCCTTGAGGGACTCCTTTATCCAGGGAAATGGTCCTGGAGTGGAATGTACCCATGGAAACTGTTTGGATCCATATCATTGAGGAAGTCAACCAACCAGTCCAGGGCTTGTCCCTGGATGCCTATCTGTTGGAGGCGCTGCAGCAGAATTGGGTGCGCAATGGTATCGAATGCAGCCGGTAGATGAAGCAAAACCAGCATGGCTGGTTGTTGATCATCCAGGGATATTCTGATGGTGTCGATTACTGCAAGTGGAGCAGGCTCCGTGCTGTGAGAAGGTCTGAAGAAAGCCTGACTAAGATGTCTAATAGGTGGTTACTCTCTAGAAAGGCAGTGAGCTGTTTGTTAACGTGGGTCTCAAGGTGTTTTTCCCAGCATGGGAAGGGAAGAGATTGGACGATAAGTTGTGGTTGGTTTTTCAAAATGAGTGTTACCTGAGCTGCTTTCCATTGTTTCAGACTGTAGCTACGGTCCGTCACTTATTGCATAAAGTGGTCAGTTGGGGACCCAGATTTTTACTTTGGTTAGGGTTGCTTTGATTAGTAAGGCCTAGTAAGCTAATGTACCTCACCAATGTGTACTTTGCTTAATAAAAAGGAGCACGCATACTTCAAGGTTGTTGGAGAAACATGGTGAGAAAGACTCCATCTTACTGATTAATGTATTAATGCCTTCTCCTGATGGTTTGTCAGTACATGCACTTCGGCCTTCTTTTGATACAAATGCTTGTGTCTGACATGTCTAAAACAATTCTTATTCTATGGAAGCACAGGGTTGCAGATGCAGATCGTTCAGAGATCTGATCAACATATCTTGGAAGCAAATCTAGTGGGTTCACCCCACAAAAACACCACCACTACATTGTCTAATTCCAGTATTGTAGCCTCTACATCTAGTGACCAATACAGCGTGTGCAACTATATTGATGACCACTACATAGCATTCATTAAAGCAAGAGAAAGGTAAATAAATTATGTGCAATTAAATTAAACATGCAGGTAATAAAAATAAAGGCATATTCAGCTATTTTCCCTATCCCCAAGGTTTATTGTTTGCGTGTTTAAAAGCTCAGTTACTTCAGGTAATCTAAAATATGAAATTAATTTAATATAATTCAAGATATGAATGAAACAGGTAGTATTAGATTCCTTACCTTAGAATACCCCCCAGCGTCAGACTGGATCCGGAAACTTTTGCGTAGCAGTACCCTTGCGCGTCGGTAGGCGTCGTCTGCGGCTCCGCGTCAGTCGTTGGCGCCGGATCACTTAGACGCCGCCCTCGCGCGCTGACATCAGTTCCTATTTTTTCCGTGCCAGCAAGTGCCGATCCGGGAAGAGTGGTACCCTTTAGTCATTTTTTGACTAAACTTTTTGATCCTATTTTTCGAAGTCGAACGACTCAGACGGTGCCGGTAGGGATGCCCGGGTTTAAACCCTGCGTCGACTGCAACCGACTGTCGGTTACCGACCCCATCGCCGGTGTCTTCATTGCCTGGGGCCTGACCACGATGACAAGTCATCCCCCGACTGCCGGGCCTTGACGTCGAAGGCTAGGCGGGAGCGGTCCTGCAAGCTCCTAGAGCTCCGGCAGTCGGCCCGCGCTGTCCGAGGTCCTGGTCGAGGGACCGGTCGCGGGCCGGAGTCATCATGGCTCGGAGGATCGACACCACTCCTCGAGCTCCAAGTCCTCAGGTAAGAGGTACAAGAAGAGACGACATCGCTCTTCCGACTCCCCCCGACGCTCACGCGACGCGGCCGGGAGTTCGGGTGACACCGCCCACGTCGCTGCCTGCTCCATACCCGCCGGTCCCTGGGCAGAACGAGACGTCAGAGGAGATTGACGCCTTCCTCTCGGCCATGAGATCGCTCACTCCTCCGTCTGGTTCCGGGGCGCCTTCGGGCCCATCGGCCCCGACTGGGAGCCCGAGCGGGCCGTCTGCGACTTCGGTCCCGACGCCGCAGGACTCTGACGGATCCGTGTCATCGGTCGACCTTACCACCTCGCCGGCTGCTAGGGTGTCGCCCCCAGCGCCGACCACTGTCAACGCTGTCCCCAGTCCCCCCCTCGATCTGGCGCCGGAGCGGCGTTGCTTGGCGCCGCTTTCGACGCCGATGGGAGATTTTTACTTCTATGATCCGGCCCCATCATTTGACCCTGCATACCAGGAGATGGGTGGCGAGGAGGATTGGGAGGGGTCCGAGGACCCTCTGGCACGGGAGTGCCAGTCTTATCAGGACTGGACCGGTTAGCTTGGGGACGCCAGTGGTCTGGACACTTCGCAAGACACTGGTTTTGTCTCCCCTCCTACCGTGGCTACGGAGGTAGGGGCCGCCTATAGTGTGGTGTTGACGCGGGCGCCCAAGGCCTTATCCCTTGAGCTCCCCGTTGCAGCCGTGAGGAATAACCTCCTCACTGAGGTCCTTAAACCGCAAGCAAGCTCTTCGGAGCCTCTGTTGCTGTTTAATGAGGCCTTGTCTGACGTTCTTTTGGGCACCTGGTCCAGGCCCGCTAGAGGTCCTCCTGTAGATAGGAACGTGGCCAGAGCTTCCTGTTCACCCACCCCACCCCCGAGAGCCTGGTCATACAGGCCTCTTAACTCCCAGACCGCATTCCCAACAGCTCCCCCTGATCGGGAATCCAAGAGGTACGAACAAAATGGCAAAAAGATGTTCTCCTCCCTGAGTTTGGGGTTGCAGTCAGTCAACACCGCGTGCCTCTTGGGCCGTTCTACCCACTTTCTGTGGCACACTGTCGCGGACGTGCTGCCACAATGTCTGGAGGAGGCCCAGACTAAACTCGCCCAAGCCCTTGCGGAGGGTCGAGATGCGGCACGGTACTCCATCAGATGTAGAGTGTATACAATGGACTTGCTGGGTAGAGTGATGGCAATGACGGTGGCGTTTCGTTGCCACGCCTGGCTGAGGTCCGCCAACTTTTCGGCTGATGTCCAAAACACCCTTATGGACATGCCGTTTGATGGCTGTCGCCTCTTTGGCGACAAGGCAGACAGTGCGCTTTAAGGACTCCAGGGCTACGGCCAAGTCCTTGACCCTGTCGGCCCCGCGCCAGCAATCTGCTGCCTTTTGCCCCTTTTGTGGCCAAGGAAGGGGCGCCCCCACACGTCCTGCCAGCCACGGGCTGCAGACTAACGTCCAGCATGGCGGCAGACGTGGTAACCGCTGTGGCGGCGCCCGGGGACAACAGTGCGCCCAGTCCACATCCACACCTGCAGCATCCGCCTCAAAGCCTTCCTAGTCTGAGCTTTCAGGCCCACGAGACGCCAGTGGGGGGCAGGGTTCGCCATCACCTCCTCCACTGGCGCAATATCACATCTGACAGGTGGGTGCTGCAAATCGTCCGAAGGGGCTACTCCCTCCCCTTCGAGGCAACCCCTCCAACCCTTCCACCGCAGTACCACCGCATTCCAGGGGATCACCTGAATCTTCTGCGTGAGGAAGTTTCGGCCCTCTTGGAAAAGGGGGCCATCAAGCTCGTTCCTGGGCCAGAAGTAGGGTGTGGTTGTTACTCCCACTACTTTCTGGCTCCTATCTTGGACCTGTGGAACGTCAACAGCTTCCTCCGGAAGGAGAGGTTCAAGATGCTGACACTGGCTCAGGTCTTAGCTGCCCTGGACCCAGGAGACTGGATGGTAGCGTTGGACTTGCAGGACGCTTATTTCCACATCCCGGTCCTGCCGGCCCACCTGTGGTTCACGGTAGGCCACAAGCACTTTCAGTTTACTGTGCTCCCCTTCGGCCTTATCAGCGCCTCACGGGTGTTCACGAAGGTGATGGCGGTGATCGCAGCTTATCTGTGCAGGTTAGGGGTGTCAGTCTTCCCCTACCTCGACGACTGGTTGTTGAAGGCGGGCTCGCCCCAGACAGTAGTCAGCCACCTCCAGACTACAGCCGACCTCCTGCACCTGCTGGGGTTCTCCATCAATGTGCCAAAGTCGCACCTGTGTTCCTCTCATAAGCTCCTCTTCATTGGAGCGGTTCTAGACTCTGTGCAGTTTTGGGTTTATCCTCCCGAACAGCGGGTTCAGGATATTCAGGCTCTGATTCAGATCTTTCAGCCTTTATCCAGAGTCTCGGTCAGGTTGACGCTGCGGCTTCTGGGGCTGATGGCCTCCTGCAACTCTCCGGTGCATCACGCCCGGTGGCGGATGCGGGCTCTGCAGTGGGACCTGAAGTTTCAGTGGGCCCAGCATCAGGGCAACTTGTCCGACCATGTCTTGATCTCTGACGGCAGTGCTAGACAGTTGAAGTGGTGGCTCACGCACCGCGATTGAATCAGTGGCAGATCCCTCTCCCTACCCCAACCGGAGCACGTAGTTGTGACGGACGCGTCCCTCCAGGGCTGGGGAGGCCACATGGGAGAGGCGGAGATCAGAGGCCTCTGGTCTCCGGCGAAGTCCCCGCTCCATATCAACCTTCTGGAGCTGCGGGCGATCCGACTTGCACTGAAGGCATTCCTCCCCTCTGTCCAGGGGAGTGTAGTGCAGGTGTTCACGGACAACACCACCACCATGTGGTACTGCAACAAAAAGGGCGAGGTGGGGTCATGGACCCTATGCCAGGAGGCTCTGCGCCTCTGGCAGTGGCTGGAACATCAGGGCTTGACCCTGGTGGTTCAACACCTGGCAGGTTCCCTGAATGCCAGGGCGGACTAACTCAGCCGTCAGTGCATGATGGATCACGAATGGCGTCTGAACTCGGATGTGGCGCAAGGCCTCTTTCAGCAGTGGGGAGAGCCTTGGTTAGATCTATTCACCACCGAAGAGAACGCGCAATGTCATCAGTTCTGCGCGTTGGAATTTCCAAGGCGGCACTCGCTCAGAGATGCTTTTCGTCGCGAGTGGAGTTGCGGTCTGTTGTACGCCTTTCCGCCTATACCACTTCTGCCCAGAGTGCTGAATATCAGGCGCAACCGGGCCCAAGTCATCCTTGTGGCTCCGGACTGGGCACAGAGGTTCTGGTACTCAGCATGTCTGTAGATGCCCCGATTTGTCTGCCCCTTCAGGAGGACCTTCTGTCGCAGCGGCAGGGGACGGTCCTCAACCCAACCTGTCCAGTCTCCACTTATATGCGTGGAGATTGAGTGGCAGCAGTTGAGGCCATTTAACTTACCTCCTGAATCTGGGATGTCATTCTGGCAGCCAGGCGTCCCTCCACAAAATCGGTATACGCCTGCAGGTGGAACAAGTTTGTGGCATGGTGCACAGCAAAGGCTGTGGATCCCCTTTCTGCCCTCTTTCAGAGGTTCTCCTCTTTCTTCTTTCTGTTGCCCAGAAGGTAAGTAACTTGTGCATTAGTGTTTAGTTAAATGATTCACAAATAAATCACATATATTGATAATTAGTAAATAATTCATACCAACATTTAATTGTTATTTAATGGTCCGGGTTTGGTTATTAAGTACATTTTAAAGTAATTAACTAGATTTGAAGTTATGGTTACATTTCTTAAATATAGAATGTATGTATGTGGTATTTCAATGGCACAAACCTAGCCAAGAAAGCAGCAAAGCACTGTACAAGGTCAAAGACTAGCATAAAGTCAAAGAGCGAAAGGAGAGGTAGCTGGACTGTGGATGGTTTAATGCATTGTGATGTAGTGTTCTTCAAAAACTTGCTTCTTCAAGTCTTTCCTACATCGGAGCAATTTTGCTGTAGTCATGTTGGATACAGGGATGTAGTTCCAGATCATGGGTGCATTAAAGGAAAAGGCCTGTTGCCTTGTTTTTAAATGTTTCAATCATCCAACTAGTATTTGTATAGTGCTGCTAATCACCCCAAGGGATATGCAGGCGCTGTGCTGCCGTTGAAGAGTCAGGTCTTGAGTCCATTCCTGAAGTGGTTGGGTGAGGTACTGAGGTAGAGGGAGAGGGTGTTTACAGGCTCTGGCGGCGAGGTGGTAAAAGGGGCTTTCTCCAGAGCGGCTGTGACAAAATACATGATGTCTGTGTGAGGTGTGTGGAGGTTTCTAGTAGGCTGGTGGAAGACCAGACAGTGGTTGATGTAGTCTGGTCCTAGTTGGCTTAGAAGGCTTGGGTGAGAAGCTTGAACTGGCATCCCTTCTGTATGGGTAGAGATCTTTCAGGTGCTGGGTGATGTGTGTCCTCTAGGGGAGGTTTAGGATCAGTCTGGCCGCTGCGATTTGGATAGTCTGGAGTCTTTGCATGAGTTTGGTGGTGCCGGCATAGAGTGCGTTTCCATAGTTGAGCAGGCTGGTGATGAGTGCTTGCGTCACAGTTTTCCTTATGCTAATGGGGAGCCACCTGAAGATCTTGCAGAGCTTGCAGATTTTGTGGAATCAGGCTGTGGCGACTGCATTTTCCTGCCATTGGGGAGTTCGCTGTCCAGTATGATGGCGAGTTTGCGGGCGTAGTCTTTTGGCATGGGGGTAGGTCTGAGCTCTGCTTGCCATCAGGAGTCATTACAGAGGGCAGTGTGTCTGCCGACGATCAAACCTTCCATTTTATCAGTGTTGAGATTAAGTCAGTTGTCTCTCATCCATGTTGCGATGTTCTTCATGCAGTTCTGGAAGTTAGTGTTCATCAAAGTGAGGTTTGCTGTGAGTGAGAGGACGAGCTGAGTGTCATTTGCGTAGGAAATTATGTTGGTATCGATATTATGTCTGTGAGGGTGTCATGTAGATGTTGAAAAGGTTAGGGCTGAGGGATTTTTTACACTTCTTACTCTGCATTCAGATAGTTTCCTGGCTGCAGGTGTGCCAAGAGCCACCCGCGATAGTGAGCATGTAAGCAGGGATGCTGGTAGTTATGGCATTTTAATGCAGCTGGTTTTGAAGATGGTGCAGGCTGTCATGCTGAGCCAATGGGTTCCCATCACCATTGGTGTGATTTTATTTCATTTCTTAAGTCCATTAATGAGACGTATTGCAGCATGGTCGATTCCCTTAGCATGTGCCAGTTTGGGTTCCAGGAGGCCATGAAGCAGGGCTCTACCACCATCCAAATACGAAAGTAAGAGGCATAAAATAAATGGTTACACCATGGCATTTTTTTTTTTAGCAAAGCGTTCATTGAAAGGGAGGCTGGTGTCCAGGGTGAATACAAGTGACTTAGCATTTGGTGCAAGTTGGGGTTTGAAACCATCAAGGTTTGTGTCATTTAGTATTTTTTGTGCTATTTCTTGGTTGTTCTTGCAAAATAACTGCAGTTCTGTCTTGGTTGGGTTGAGCGTCCGGTAAACACTGGACATCCATGCCTGGGTGATGCATAGGCACAGTTTGAGATGTTGGATGTCTAAAGCAGAGGAGTCTTTCAAGTAGAGTTGTGTATCATCCGCGTATTGGTGAATCTTTATGCGGTTAACTATTAGTAGAGTACCAAGCTGCTCAATATATAATAAAATGTATGTAACCGCATAGAAAAGACACATATTTTAAAACTTGTATTAAATTATTAGAGTTACAATATTAAAAAGGAGAACAGCAAGGTTAGGTTACGTAATCAAATTACATATTTACTATTTCTAACAGAAGAGGTCGGGTTTGAATTTCACAGAATTAAGTATTAAACCTGACGAAGGGTTTGGGTCAAGTTATTCAACTAAATGTACGTTAATAAGATTAATGTAAAGGCATAATAATGTTTCAAGGTCAAACACCAAAAGAGAATGGGGGCCCAAAATAAATGATGGTAGTACAATAAATACAAATGAAGTTACAAAAAAATCGACACATGTATAAGAAAAGAGTAGGGTTAATCTAGTGATGAAGGTATTCCGAAACGTACCTTGACATTGCGGTGGTAGGCAGTGCAGTAGCTCTGATGTGGGAGAAGAATGATGTGGTGGTTGTTGATATATGAACAAATACACATTAACACTTAAAAATGTGTAGCTGTATAACAAAGACAATTGACTTGTAGATCTGTGGTGATCTAATCTTGTTTCAGCCTTTTAAAATCAAATGTTCCCCTTTCTCTGGACTTCTTCCAACCCAGAAAGGGAATTCACATTGAGGAATGCAATGACAAAGTCGTTCGATAAAGCAAGAGGGTGAAAAAACATCAATCCACCATAAAAGGAACGCATAGGGATGTCCATTTGTACTGTGTCGCCTCTGAGCAGCATGTTTTACACAAATCAGACCAGTATGCCATATGTACTGAAGAAAAGATTATTTAGCCAATGTTCAAATGAAATCAGGATGGTTTCCAGGTGTCTCTGACTTCAAAATGCATGAATCACTTAGACCCAAAAGTAGCGCCTCACAGAGGTTGAAGGAGCCACACAATAGATTATGAAAGGGAATGTTAACAGAAGATGGTGATTCCTGTGTCTGAGCGAGCTAGAGACTTGAAAGACTGAAGGCCTGCCTTTCTTGTTCCAAAAAAGGAACTCAAAGGGAGTCATTTCCGCATCTTATTAAAGTGGCTGAGCCAGCCGTACCAGTAATTGTTGAACGTTCTTCTAGTGTATTTTTTAAAAGAGAGCAGCCCAGATCAGAAGTAATTAAAAGCGAGGGGGTCTTGAAGTGTTCCCTGTGGGCCGAGTGAGTAGAATGTATTGGATCCCATTATTCAGTAGAGCAAATGCCTGGAACTAGAGCCATCAACCTGGTAGCACATTGGGTTGTATCTGCAACATTCTGTTTGATTTTCTCTTTTCTGTCTTCTGCCTTTTTTCTTTCTCTTGCATCATCAGAGGGAGAATTATTTTGCCAGGATGCGCCGTGCCCATAAGGTAGTCTGAGAAGCCAAGACATGGATTGCTTCCCTGAGCATGCATTTTTTGGCCTATTAATATTGCTCACGTAGAATAAATTTAACAATTTCCTATTTAAAGAGGGTAATTTTGATAAGGTTAGTGTGACATCAGCCTTTCCTGGGGGAAAGAGAGGCAAATATGAATCTGCTTCTCCTTGTGTGATATTAGAGAGCTCTGGCTGAGTCACAAATCCCTGGCTGCTGCCTCCAGGTTAGTAGGAGGGAGCTGCTTTTTGCTATTGTTGATCCTAAACCCAATAGTCCTTTTTATGTTGAATCCAACAAGGGACTCTTGAGATACCCCTTGATTGTAATAGGATTTGGAAATTGTTTGTTTGTGGATATGCTGTCTGCTTTGTACAATAATCATTTTATGACGGCACAACAAGAACCCAAAATATTTAATTTAGTAGAGTTAAGGCAATTTCCGATGTTCAAGTCTTAGGCCATGAGAGTAAATTCAAGTAATGCTTCATAGACAGTTCTTGCATGTGGCATTATTCATTATCATTATGTAAGGTAATTAGAATAAATTGAGAAGCATGCCTGCACCTCTTTCCTTAAGCAAGTGCCATGTCGCCCTCCAGCGTGAGCTTGTGTAATAAACCTCTTGCATGCAGATTTGAAGTTTATATGAATCGGGTGAAGCGTAGAATCCTGTTTCGATTATGTTCAGAGTTGTGCGTTCATAGGTTGCCTTACTAAATCCAGCATTCACCTTCCTTACAAAGGATGCACATTTGTTTTCGACTACAAGAAATAATTTTCAGTCCTCATTGAAGATCTTTATCCAAGACAACACAGAAATGTATTGAGCATTATCACATTTTAGAAACCGGAAATCAGAAAATTCAAAAATAAAGAAATGTTGTTTCTAACATTGGCTGTCCTTCCTGAAGTGTGGCAGATAGGGCTGTTAGACTGCAGACATCAGGGTAGACGATATGTATATATGTCAAAGCAAGCTTCTTTCATATCCTCACTCAAGCTCTAAAATAGCTAATGACTTTAACTGCTACGCCTGAGGAAGCAGTCATGAGCTAGCCATATTTTTCATTCTTTACCAAGATGTTTGCTTTATGCCCGTCCAGAAATTGTCATATTTATATATCTGGACATCTCTACACAGTTGAAATTTACAACAATATATGTACATTTTTAATGCATAGTTTGCGGCGCTTTAAAAAAAAGTGTGTTTATTTCCGCTGGAAGTGTGGCTCCTAAGGTTTCGTGGAAGCCCCTCTGTGATATTTAAATTATGGCATTGCATGTTGGATGCCTTGGAGTGAATGCTTGCTCTTAATGCATGTCTCATATCCCCAACGCCATTTCAGTTTGTGATGTAGAGGACTATAGCAGAAGACTGTTCGTTGGCACCACAGCAAATATTAGTATACATTGTTTGACTGAAGCCATTGCAGCATGGGTGTCTTAGGTTAAGAAGACTCCAGTAGATCTCCACAATGGTGCAGTCTAATATAGGCAACAAGCACAATTTGGGTTGGAGCAGAGAGAAGTAGGCTTCTGATCGTCCTTGTGATTAGTCACAGCTGTGAGTCCTTTCCTCACATAGATTCAGGACCAGGAAGACCAAGGAAGTATCCACCCTGCCCCATACTGAATGTAATATTTAAACATGATACAGCAGGGCTCGAAAAATCATTAAAAATGCACTAGACCTTCAGGTCTAGTAACCTACAAAATCTCCTCGACCTAACTGAAAGGCACTTGACCTCTAACTCTGAAAGCTGAGCAAATGTGACAAATTTGTGAGCAATAAATATGCCTTTAATCTTGATATCTTGTCACATGTCCTCTGCTTTCAGAGGCAGAGGTCAAGTGTCAGTTTGCATTCCTACTCGCCAGAAAGGGAGAGTAGGACCTAAAAATAGCTTGCCCTGAATTAATATGACTTGCAAATGCGAGTGGTCGAGTGAATTTTTTTAGCCCTGTACAGAGACATACAGAAAAAGCATAAGCATACTCGAAGAATTGTCAAATATACCACAGTTGATAAAATTCACCTTGCAGACCAAGCACAAGTTTGTGGTCCATCCAATGTATAGTGCAAATATTGCTTGACTTTCAAAGAAATCACAGATAATTCAAAATGCATGTGGAAGGAAAGTGAGCCACTAAGCACATGCTATTTTGCACTACAGAAGAATATATGATGTGAATGAGTTAAGGTAGAAAGATAATGCCAGAAGCCCTTCTCAAACGGGAAAATACAGTTCGAGGCATATGAGCTGAAGATTGTACACTTGGCATTAGATCGCCACCTGGTGTTGGGCTCGGATGATTGCATGTTGTTGTTGTCTTGGAAGAAGTCTTTGTGGTCACGAGATAGGTGACTCCTCCTTTGGACGATAGTGCGCATGGGCATCGGCTCCATCATTAGATTGTTTTTTTCCGCCTGTTTTTTTCCGCCAGTGGGTTTGGATGCAACTTTTCCGCTCCGGTTAGAAAATCTATTTTTCAAAGACTTTGACGTGCAAAACTTTCTAAAAACAAACTTTAACTTCAATATACATAGACTCGACCTCATCACTTCGATTCCGGTCGTCGATGCGGGCCGTCGGGCCTACCCACATGGTGAGGCCTACACCTCATGGAAAGGACACCATTCGAAAGATGCCCCAAGTGTGGAGCAAAATTTCCACACAGCGACCATCATGAGGTGTGTAACCTCTGTTTATCACCGGAACATGACGAGTCGAGCTGCACAGCTTGTGCGTCCTTTTAATCCAAGAAGACCATTCGAGATCGGAGGGCCCGTTGACGCGACATGCAGAGATCAGCTCCGGAACCGGTGGATATCTTTGATAAAGAACCATGTGTCCCGAGGAAGATTCCGATGATCTCCGGATCGTATCTGAGGCAGACTACTCCGATGCATCATATCAGGTCAACGCGTGAGTACGACTGCCCCTACCCCAGCCCCAACACCTAAATCAAAGGCTAAGGTCAAAACTCTGCCTTCGGGGCCCAGTCGAGACCGAGACATTGATTGAAAGCCCCGCCATCGAGCTCTGCTCCGAAGAAAATATTAAAGCCTTCTGGTAGCTCCATACCGAGCAAACCACATGTGCCGATACGACCAGCTCCCTCAGCACCGAAACCGAAAGAAGTCCCGGTTCCGAAAAACACCCAGAAACCGTCTACTCGTAAAGACAATACGGCACCAAAACCAAGGATGCCTATTTCCGACGCTTTCAAGCCGACCAAAACAGCTTCCAGTCCAAAATCTTCGGTGCCGAAACCTACAAAGCCTGCTACTGATGCCTCCAAGCCCTCGAACCAGGCCTCAACGCCGAAAACCATACCTTCGATGCCGAAAACTACGTCAATGGACTATACTATAACGACAAGCCGAAACCAGGCCCGGAGCCGAAAAAATCGGCGCCGAACGCAATTTCTGAAGAAGAGCTTTTTAGACCTGATCCTTTGCAAAAGAGGATATACATAGACCAAGAAACAGGACACGTTTCTGCCACACCACACAGGAAGAGGAAGTCCGATACAGCACCTAAACCTCCAGTGGCTGTCAAGAAGAAGGACTCTGCCACATCTCTTATGCACCCTTCTTCTCCTGTATCTCCCTCTCCTACTGTCCCTTAAAACATTTCACCTCAAAATTCTCCTCTTCATTCTCCACAACATACACCTCTTCAGGATGCTGATGATGATCAGTAGAGCATGGGGGGAGGAAAAGACCCAGATGACCCTTTTCCCTACCAAACTGGTTCACCAGACTGGGAGTATCCAAACCCACAGGATATACCAGATATTCCTGACCCACATATATATCCATCTAAACCTTTTCCTCCTGAAGACACTTTTGGGTTTGGACACTTGATTAATAGGGCTGCCATCTATCACAATGTCACCATGCATTCAGATGAGGCAAAAGAGGATTTTTTACTAGACACTTTTGTGCAAATACTGCCAATGATTAAAGGAGTTATTAAACATGCCCCAGAAGTGTTTAAAGATCCTGTACGGGCTGGAATCATAAACCCAAGGATAGAAAAAAAGTACAGAGCAGCTCCTGGGGATCCTGCTTACATTCAGGAACAGCTACCCTTAGACTCCCTAGTAGTTTCAAACGCTAGGAAAAGAGCAAATTCATAAACATCAGGAGAAGCACTACCTCCTGATAAAGAATCCAAAATCATAGGTGCTTCAGGGAAAATAGCTGCCCATGGCGCATTGCTAACCCACAGGCCCTCATCACAAGATATGATAGGGCTCACTATGATCAGCTAGAGAAGCTACTACAACATCTACCTGATCAATATAAGGCACAAGCAGATGACCTCATACAAGAGGGTAAGCTTATATCGAACGCCTCAATCAAATGCGCACTAGATGTAGCAGACACTGCATTCAGGGCAATAAACACGAGTGTCCTTCTTAGACGTCACGCGTGGCTACGCATTTCAGGATTTAAGCAAGAGGTACAGACTACTATCTTAAATCAACCATTCAACCAACACTAGTTGTTTGGTCCAGAAGTAGACACAGCTCTGGAAAAAATGAAAAAAGACACTGACACAGCCAGGTCTATGGGAGCTTTGCAGTCCACCCAAGCAAGAGGCTCCTTTCGTCGCTCCTTTTACAGAGGAGGCTCCAATCAAGCTGGAGCAGACAATGCAGCTTCCTTTAAAACCAATAGTCAAGCATCCTCTAATAAAGGATACTTTAGAGGGGGCTACAGAGGTAATAACAATAAGGGAAGAGGTTGAGGTAACAACAATCCATCCTCTTCCACCACTAAACAGTGACTTCCTTCAGCTCCCCCAACAGCATTCCACTCCTTTGGGGGGGATTAACACAGTTCCTACCGGTCTGAAATTCCATCACAACAGACAAGTGGGTAAGACCAATTATCCAGTATGGTTACTGCCTAGAGCTTACAGCTACCACTCCAAATATGCCACCCAGACAGCGTCCAATGTCCACAGAACATCTAACGCTGCTCCAACAAGAGGTTTTCTCATTGCTACAAAAAGATGCAATAGAGCTAGTTCCATTGCAACATCAAGGAACAGGGGTCTATTCACTCTACTTCCTAATACCCTAAAAGGATGGGACACTAAGACCAATTCTAGATTTGAGGCCTCTCAATCTGTACATACTCAGATCATTTTCACATGATCACTTTACAACAAGTGCTCCCATTATTGCAACAAGGCGATTTCCTCACTTCACTAGACCTCAAAGACGCCTACTTTCACATGCCCATACATCCTTCTCACAGGAAGTATCTCAGGTTTGAGCTAAAAGGACACTATCAATTCAAATCCTTCCATTCGAGGTAACCGCACCAAGAGTGTTCAACACACATCCCACACAATTCAGACACTGCACAACTAGGGGTTTACAATAAACCACAACAAGTCACATCTACAGCCCTCTCATGTACATCAATACCTAGGGGCTACAATAAACACCAATATAGCTCTAGCTTATTCCAGTCCAGCCAGGATACAGAGCATTCAAGCCTTAGTCACAAGGTTTGAAAACCAACACTCTCTCCCAGCCAGAGTGTTCATGCAACTAATAGGCATGATGGCATCTTGCATTTTTATCGTACCATATGCAAGACTGCAAATGCGTCCATTGCAGGAATGTCTAGCACATCAGTGGAATCGGGAACAAGGACCTGTTGTTGGTAGACAGCCGCACACATCGCTCGCAGCAGTGGTGGAACACCAAAAACTTGTCCAGAGGGCGGCCGTTCCTCAAGCCTGTTCCACAAATAGTACTGAAAACAGACGCATCCCTGCCAGGATGGGGAGCATATCTGCTTCACCACACAACTCAGGGAAGATGGACTGCTCAACAAAATGTGCTTCACATCAATCACCTAAAGTTGCTGGCGATTTTCCTGGCACTAAAGTCCTTCCAAGTACACATACAGAACAAAGCTGTCTTAATCTGGACGGACCACATGACAGCCATGTACTACATACAGAAACAAGGAGGCACACATTCCCTGCAACTGTCCCAACTCGCACAAAACATTTGGAGATGGGCCATTCCACAAAAGATATATCTGCCTGCAGAACACCTTCCAGGAGTTCACAATCAGATAGCCGATCTGTTAAGTCGACAGACACAACAGATTCACGAATGGGATCTACATCTGCAAGTTCTTCAACCATTCTTTCACAAGTGGGGTCATCCAGACATAGATCTGTTTTCCACACACGAAAACGTAAAATGCCCAACCTTCGCCACCATGTTTCCACACCCGTTGTCCAAGGGCAAGGCGATATGGATGAACTGGTCAGGCAGATTTGCGTACGCTTTTCCGCCAACCCAACTAATACCACTAGTAATACGCAAGCTCAGACAACAGTCTCTCAAACTGATTCTGGTAGCTCCCACATGGGCACGCCAACCGTGGTTCACCACACTGCTAGAACTCTCTATAGTTCCACACCAAAAACTGTCTCTCCCACCATCGATGTCAACGCAGAACCATGGAGACATCAGGCATCCGGATCCAAATCAACTGAATCTGGCGATCTGGCTCCTGAAGTCTTGGTTACCTTAACCTGCCACCAGACTGTATGAATATCATTAAAGAAGCTGGAAGACCTACTACTAGAGCTTGCTATGCTGCTAAATGGAGACGATTTGCCTTTTACTGCCTTAATATTCAAATTGATCCCTTAGATGCTTCCATCCAAAATATTATCTGTTACCTTCTACATTTACAAAGATGTAATCTAGCTTATTCATCTATACGTTTATATCTTGCAGCCATTGCCGCATATCTGCAAAACAGACAACATATGTCATTGTTTAGAGTACCAGCAATAAAAGCTTTTATGGAAGGATTAAAATATAATTATTCCTCCTAGGTTACCACCCTCTCCAGTGTGGAACCTAAACCTTGTTCTTACAAGGCTCATGGGACCCCCCTTTTGAACCTTTACACAAATTTGAACTACAATTTCTCACATGGAAAACAGCTTTCCTTGTTGCGATTACCTCTCTTAGAAGAGTTAGTGAAATTCAAGCTTTCACTATACAAGAACCTTTCTTACAATTACACCGTAACAAAGTGGTTCTAAGAACTAATCCTAAATTTCTTCCTTAAATAATTACTCCTTTTCATCTAAACCAATCAGTTGAATTACCAGTGTTTTTTCAAAACCCAGACTCGGTAGCAGAAAGAGCTCTACACACACTAGATGTCAAAAGAGATCTTCTCTATTACATAGATAGGACCAAGTCCTTTCACAAAACAAAGCAACTATTTGTAGCCTTCTCTCCACCACATAAAGGCAATCCCATTTCAAAATCGGGCATTGCACGGTGGATTGTTAAATGTATACAAATATGCTATCACAAAGCAAAACGCACATTAACAGTTCCTCCTAGAGCGCACTCCACACGCAAACTAGGACCCTCTATGGCTTTCTTAGGAAACATTCCCCTAGAAGACCTATGCAAGGCAGCAACATGGTCTACAACACACACCTTCACTAAACACTATTGTGTTGATGTGCAAGCCAAGCAGCAAGCTGCAGTAGGCCAAGCTGTCCTTAAAACTCTCTTACAAACTACTGCAACAGACACAGGTGACCACTGCTAGGGGAGACACTGCTGCACAATCGATGCTAAGTGTACAATCTGCAGCTCATATGCCTGGACCGGAAAATACTACTTACCAGTATGCATCTGTTATTGGCATGTAGAGCTGCAGAGTTGTACACGCCCTCCCGCATCCCCGGGACCAGTGTCTGTTCCAGTTTTATCTTAATTAGATATACACGCATGGACATACTTTCTTCTTTCTACTAACTCCATCATTTCCCATCATGGCGAAAAACAATCGAAGGATGGAGCTGATGCCCATGCGCACTATCATCCAAAGGAGGAGTCACCTATCTCTTGACTACAAAGACTTCTTCCAAGACGACAACAACATGCAATCATCCGAGCCCAACACCAGGTGGCGATCTAATGCCAAGTGTACATCTCTGCAGCTCTACATGCCAAGAACAGATGCATACTGGTGAGTAGCATTTTCCTTTCTTTTGATGACCTCTTCCCCCCCACCTTCCTCCACTCCAATTGTAAACTCACTCTTGCCCTTCGATCTCACAAGGAGAAACATTTCCATCACCCTCATGCTCTTGGAAAAGGATATCTCAATCCGTATGCATTGCCTTGAACAAATTAATTTTGATGCATGCATGCTCTTGCAGCATGTCACACATACGCATGCCATATTTGGCAGACAAAGCTGAAAGGGACTTTCTCAAACCTCGCAATGGAAAATTCCTACCAGGTTGAGATCAAATGTTTTGCTGGTAATGTTTGGAAATTGGTGCACAAGGTAGCATGGATTTTAGTTTTCGGTAAGTTGTGTGCAGAGTGACATCGACTTTTGCATGTGCCAGAGCCCCTATTCTCTTGTCGTAGCTGGACATATAAATGCCAGTTGAGAAAATTAGTTTATTTGACCTGTTTAAGAACTTGTTGTGCCCTAACTTCGTCAGAATGATTCCTCTGTAACGGAAGAGCAACTGAGAAGGGATGTGGCAGCTGGGAAGATCCTGGATTCCCCCGGCACCAATATCCGATCAAAGCGAGCTGCAAAGGTAACAAGTGGGGAGGTCGGGGGGGTGGAGATGAAACCCTATTTTTTCCAGTGATTGTTTGCTGTTGGTTGTAGAGAGCATTTTAATGCATGGTGTGTAATTCAGGTCTGCCATTTATAACGGCGAAAATTGGCATTCGCCAAAGCAGAAATTTTCTTGTGGCCTATATAGAACTCATTGTTAGTTTGGTATATAGAAGTAGATTGGCCCTACTTCGACATCAGGGGCATGGCGTGGATAGGAACATATTTCCTAACCATACAGGAATGTCATCGTTCTTTGTTTAAAAGTAAATTAAGTTTGTTTAACCTATAGTGCCTGATTTCCATGCAATCGCATGTTGACCTACTCAAAACGTATGTGTTTAGAAATGGTCCACACGCACATTGTTACTGTACAGCCAGTAGGCAGTTATAGTTGGGACCGAATTCCCATAAACAAGGCATTTTTTGTTTTGCTAATGACTTTGGTGCCATTTGATGAATCTTCAGAGCTAGTTTGCCAATCAATTTGCAGCTGAAGTCAAGTGAACGTTTTGGGGTGATTCTTCAAGTGGAAGGTCCCTAAATGTGTTTTCCCATGCATTTTCCCATTGGGATTTTGAACACGACTTCAGCTCCAACCACTGAACGGAATTGCACCAGATTTTGCAGCAAGCTAGATCTTGGTCCAGAAAGTTATTTTTGTTACTTGGTGTGAATCATTCAGTAGTTTTTGAGTTTAAGAAAAAGGAAATATAGATATCTAGAGACATGAATCCTCAGCGGATCCGACAGATCTTATACTAAGATCTGATTGTCTCAAGAAAAAAAGCAACAAAAATTACTAAAATCAGACGGTGACAGAGTAGGAATACCCTGACCCCCTAGGCCTGGTGTGAGTTCCCACAGGGACCATGCCTGGCGTCTAAATTTTCCTCAGTTGTCCCACGATATCACAGAGGATCTGCAAAGCTGCTGCAGAATTGGAATGAAAAAAAAAAAACTGTGCAATCTCCTGCGCTTGTTTTCTATATGCCCCCATGTGGACCAGGTCCCAGGAGGTTTATTTTTTTATTATAATGGGGGCACACGTGGCCCTCTTCCACAGGCCATTTTCAACCCTGAGGTCCGGACGGATCAATTAAACGTGAGGGGGCAGCAGCCCTTCCTCCTCAGCCATTTTTGACCAGAGGACCACCAACTCCCCGGAGCCAGGTAGAATGCTAAAAAGGGGCCCCGAATTCGGCCCGGGCGCTACCACCTCCCCAAGACCAGGCCAAATGCTAACAAGGGGAGAACCCCACTTCACAGGCAGTTTTTAGCCTTGGGGAACCACCACCTCCTCCTGGGCCGTGCACATTAAAATGGAGCTGAGGTTCTTAGGATGGAACAAATACAAAAAAGAACACATGGACATTTTGGAACGCGTTGACCACTGTACTAAATTTACCAAAGGGATTAATGACAATTTAACACCCCCTGTCTGCTGGTTCACTGAAGTAAGTTTGACACCTCCAGACTACATTGGGCAGACTGATAATGGTGGTCTTCTCTATGAACAGCAAAATGGAGCTGAATGCTTCGAACTCTGTGTCCACCATCTCATAGTTAATATTCTAAAAGCCTGAATAGATTTTCCTGTTCTGCTATTAGTTTAGTGTTCACGTTATGCTTTTCTGTTGCTTAATTATACCTTTTTTTCTTGCTCATTCGCTGTTTACTTCATGCATTCGCCTATGTTTCTCCTTTCTACCTATTGCTTCCTATTATGTTTACATATTCTTTTAATTATCTCCTGTTTTGATTTGTATGCATTTAATCAGTGTTATTATTTCTGTTACCCTATTTTTGTGTGATCCTTCCCTTCCTCTTCTCATCACACCCTCTGCATCCTGTTCTCCATTCCATCCTCCTTGTCTGTTTTGTTTTTTTCTTCAACCTTTTATTTGCTGGACTTTCCTCTCTGCATTCCTTCTGTTGGTTGTCCTTTTCTGCTCCTCTCTAAAACTGTATTCTTTTTCTTTTCCCTCTGACACCATTTTTCTCTCTTCGTGAGTTCATACTTTGCACTCTCTCTTGCCTTCTCCTTTCAAACATGAATTAGTCTGATGAAGATCAGAAGCGGATCGACCAAGAAATATGGGACCTGCTGTCAAGCTTCACTGCTAAAACAGAAGCCCCCAAAACATCTGAGTCTCCTGCAGTCAGCAGAAATTCCTCCCAGGCTCATCGCCGATCCCCAGTAGCCGAACCCCCAGCACCAGCTGCTTTTCGTTCCCCAGTTTCTCGTCACCTGCCTGCTGGTCCTCCCCGATCCATCTCCTCTTTTTCCAGGGTCTCTTCCATTTCCTCCTCTTTAGCTGCTTCTCCCGGTCACTCTATCAGGCTTCCTCACTCTGAACCTCAGGTAGGATGTGCATCCCGATATGTTGCTGCTGTTTCTACATAATGGTGCTGCAGGTGGCTGATATACTTGTATTATCATTTAACATTTGTGCTAGTGTGAGATGGGTACTCTGATAGGATACGTTAAGCCTTGTGAGGTTGGATGGTAGGCTAACATACAGTTATAGTCTAAGAAGGGACTGTGCCTACTTATGTTTAAGGTATTGTTGTAGGGAAATGTGACACATTCGCACTCACTTGTAGGTCGGCTTCAAATTACTGAGGAAGTCAGTGGGGCTGAAATAATGGGAAACTAGGTAGTAACACGAGGCACGCCCCCCTCATCTTCTAATGTTTTAACCCCAGAAATAATTATTTGAGAAGATTGAAGTGCATCTCTGTAGACCACTGAATGTTGGAAATCAACTTTGGGTATAACATAGAAAGGGTTGCAATCCCTGTGCAACCTACTGGAACAAGTTTTGAAGGAAAGTAGCCATGCTTGAAAGCTTCCTCTTCTTGTGGAAGTGTTCAAACCTTTTTGTCCACCGTCTTTCGATCATTGAGTTTGGTTTTTCTGCTAGGTAAACATAGTTTTCCTGCAGTGCAGATGGATGGGAGGTTAAGGTTACAAAATCCTGTAAAATCCCTGAGATAGCTTCACAATATTAGCTTCATAATATTAGCCTGTGTGTTTCATGATGCTTGGAGTACAGAACGATGAGGTATGAAGCATCACAATTGTGTGATGAATTGTCAGGCATCAGTCTAGTTCTGTAAATATGTGCCATCTGTGATGAGGCATATTGGGCACAGTGCATTGTCATGTCTAATATCTGCTGTTAACATTGGGCATTCAGAATCACAGCAAATGGTGTTGAATGATCTGACATCCTCCAGGCTACAGAAAGTTTTTAAAACAAAAATATTCACACTGAGGCTTGAGTTCCTGCAATCTATTTTGAGGTTTGTCAATGCTTTTGCAGATTAGATCATAGATGTCTATGGAAGGGTAGCTGAGAGCATGCTTTGGACGGTATTGGTTCACACCAAGCCTATTTATGGTAGTGGTCTATTAGATGATTGTAACTTTGTGGAGAGATAAAATGCTTACCCTAGCGACGTGTTTGTTTGTGTGGGAGTTTGAGAGTGTGTTTTTTTTTTGTTGTTCTACTAAGCCCAGATTTGTTTTTGATTGCTCAAGGCTCAGAGAGGAAATGCACTTCCATTTCAGGACTCCAACCTCCTATTCTCCTCCCCAGTGGACCCCCGGGTCATCAGTTCCAGGAAGGTATCGACAGCAATGCATCCTGTTTTGTGTGAAGCATGTTAGGTATTTTCCAGAGTAAAGGGATTCCGGAATTGGAGTTTTTCACCTCCTTAGATGCATTACTTACAGATAGTCATTCATGAAGAGATAGAAAGTGCTTTGTTGTGTTTTGCACTTTTAGATGTTGACAAATGAGGGAAAAAAAGGGTCATGAAAAAAAAATATATATATATATATAATATATATATGTATATGTACACACATGTGTGTGTTTATAGATAGATATAGCTATAGATAGGGATGCATGGAAGAATTTGTAACAAGAAGAGTTATGTGGTTTAAGAATCCGTTTGAGAGGAATTGTACTGGTCAACTGTTTAATTGCTAGTTAGATAACTCACTGCATACTTTGCAGAATAGCATGGGCACATTGGTACACTGAATGAGGTTTTAGTGTAGTGGGCAAGCTTAGTGTGGGATTTCATTACCCAGTGTGTACACCATGAAGGTAAAGGGCCTCAGGTATGCACTGAGAAAGTGACTGCAGTAGTGCCATGGATTAGGGCATTTAGTGCATGGAGACACTAGATCAGATGAGCAGTGAACGAGGAGAGATAAAACTAAGAAAGTAAATGATGAGCGGCAATTCTGAGGAATCACCTTCATTCGCAGAGTATAATAGTAAAGGGACTTGCAGTGCTTCGTAAGTGGACAAAGGTCATCAACTTGACAAAAGAAGGAAGAAGCATTGAAGAAATGCAGTGAGATGGCGGTCAGGGGACCATGGCAATTCTGAGGAATAGAGATCACAATGAAGGGGCATGTGGAGGACAGTATGGGGGAAGTGAAATTGGTAACTAAACGTGAAACAAGACACACCTCAACTTTCCTCCTACACACAGGAAGGTGTACTATTGGAGCACTGTAAATGGAGGGATGAGGATTCTCTTTTTCAGTGATCCTGAAGCACATTGAGAAATACCTTGCACCACCTGTGATCTGGCGCAGACAGGCAAACTGTTAAGTGGTTGGAAAATAGTGACTGGTCTGCCCCCGAACTAGGTATGTTAATGAGTTGAGGGAGGATGAGGCAGGAGCAGTCAGTCTTCACTGTGAAGAGAAATAACTTGTGGCGGAGAGGAAGGTGTATACCACAGAGGAAGTGAGGCTTTTGGCGTTCAGTGATTGTACTGGCTCTGTTAGAACACCCTGAGGAAAGAAACCACATCGGTAATGAGGCCATTGGATCCTCTCATGGAAGGGATTCTAGTACAGTAAGATTAAAGATGCCAGGAGAATTAAAGCTGTGGAGGACTGAGAGGAACCTTGTTAGAAGAGAGCACTTTGGTGCATGCTGAAGGAATAGATACCACAGGTGAAGTGAGCTCAGCGACAGAAGAGGCCACAGATCCCAGGGCAAGTGAGTTCTTTTGAGCACAACTGAGAAAAGTTACCAGAGGAGAAGCAAATACAGTGGAGTGCATTGAAGAAAGACATGTGAGAAGAAAAAGCACAGTAGAAAGGGACTGTCTGCAAGGGGTGGTGAGAAGGGCATGAGCGAATGTTATGGAGCTCCCTAGGAAATGTAAGGACTATGAATAGCTGCATTGGAGAGACCTTTTATGGTAGTCTACTGAAGACTGTTATGGTGGAAAGAGAAGCAGTGCCCATTGAGTACTCGAAGAGAACAAGGAATATTGAGCATGCTAAAGAGTAAGGTCTCGGGAGGTGAGGGCGTAAATAGTAACATGAGGCCTAGATGACACAGGAGTTAGATGCTGAGGAAAAACTAGGCTTGCTGTGTTCATTAAGAAAACGGACCTTGGCTGAAATTAGGCTTGCAAGCAAATGGAAGTTGGACAGTAGAGGAGGTTTAATAGCCCTCTGAGCAGATGTGTTGGGTAGTGTTCCCTGACGGTTGGGAGCACTCTGCGAACTGGCTGAAGGACATTGATGGACAGGTTCTCAAGTTTGTCATTGTCAAATTTCGTTTTCTGGGCATTTAGTTCCTAGCACTCACTTTGTGTTAATTTTGAGTTTGCAGTGGTCGTTTCCTGCATGTACGTACATCTTTTTACTCACTCAGCTCTTCTGCTAGTCAGTTCTTCTTATCAACCGCTTGCTTAATGTAGCACGATTACCTCGGCAAGTTCCCATGTTTTTACTGATGGCCTAGAAACCTATACCACTTCAGTCATTTCGTATGGCCTCCTCCATGCAGAAGTTCGAATCTATAACTTCCACATTTTTTTCCCTTGACTTTTAGTTTTTTTGTTTCAGTGCTGTTTGACACATAACTGGATCTGAATTGTTCAGACCCTATTCAACCTATGCATTTTACGCAATTGTACTGCTGTGTAACTTTTTAAACCCTTACTGTGGTATCTGAAAACAGTGGCCTTCCTGAAATCTGCTGCATTCAGATTTGAATTACGGAACTTCAAAAACTAAATCAAACGGGAGAGCATTGCAGTCATTAACCCATTTATATTGGTTACGATCCTTAATAGTTCATTGTTGAGCGAAAATTTGACCTAGATTACTTTTTTCATCCTGAAGACTAATAGTGTTAAATTCCCCTAAACAGTTCTATATTTTTATGTCTGATACATTTTCATATTTGAGTAGTAGAATAATGGTTCAGATCATTTATATAGCCCAAGAATGACACCCATCTTCATAATTTTACTGAAATCTTATATGAGTGCCCCTGTTATTTTTACCTGTGCCACAGTTTGTTGCTTTGAAATTCTCTACAGGAATTAAGGCTGTTTAATTTTTTTTATTTGACATTTTTGTAGTATATAACTTCCATATATTTGGATATGGTTTATCATATGCATTTGTCAGAGAATAGTGCATGTGTAAATTCATGCATTATTGCATATGAAACAAAACACCACTTTCTACTGCATATATTAGGGCCATCCTGTTTCAAATACAAGTTTGGTTGTAGCCAGTGAAGTTCATATTGTTTTTGTGCTTGTGAATAGCCCTGAAGCAAGGAAATTTTTCACTTTTAGAAAAAATTACAATGCTTAGTCTCATCTTTCCAAATTCGACCCTATTACATGTGGAGTGTTATGTCGATTTTTGTTTTTATTTTCTACAGCAGTGATACTTTGTTTAACTACGTAGATAAGCAAAATATTCCTATCCATTTATCTTGTGAGGAATTTTTTATAACATCCACATGGTATTTCCATAATGTGCAGACCTATGTTTTGGTTAATTTTGTCTACAAACATCCATACGGAGCCTGCAAAATGACATGGTGGTATTTAATCTAAAATTACTTAATTATGCATTAGTGTTGGGCTATTTGGGTTTAAGCCACAGTCTTTGCTTCTTGAACAATGAATGATTCTTCTCACTGTGCCATTGCTTCCTGTTTCATTCTGTGCTTCTATCTTTTCTGTCCCTAGTATTCTCTTGTGTACAAAGGTTTCTCTCTGCTTCCTGAAAACGTTTTCTACTGGCAGCTACCGCAGGCCTTCCTAGGGGATAAGGTAATGAGGTGGCTGGCATTGAAGAAGCTGTTATCATTTTTCCCTTCCTGATCTTTTCTATACATCTTGGTTGGATCGGCTTATACAAGCCCCGTGTTTGTCATTCTGAGTGCTAACGCAGAAGCATTTGTTATTATATCTGAAGTAGAGAAGTCACCTAGTATGTCAAATGTTCTCACTCGTAACCACGCTGTAACTGGTCGTGCAGACCGATGTATGCCGTATTGTACACAGAATGCTCAAGAACAGGAATATTATAGTCTTTTGTGGGATAGAGACTTGTTTGTTCTGGTATCATCACACTGAGGTAGTAAATCACACAGTGATCCAATGTCATGCAAAGGATTTTAGTTTACTGGAGTCTCCGACATCATGAGCATCTGTTGGCACGTAACAGCATCTTGGTAGCCTGGTTCTCCATTTCTGATAGATACTTCTACCTGCATATTCCTTACCTTTTGAATATTTCCCAGGTATCAGATTGGATTAAGAAACTCTTTAGCTATACCCCGGTGTGTCGGTAGTTGCATCTACCCCAACGTGGTCCCACTCCAGAATGTGCTACCTATCTATGCTGAGGTCCATTTCTATCTTTCTGCACCACCAGCTGCGAATCTGGAACTACTCCCCGTCCCTTCACAAGACTACCTTCTTACAAATTTGTTTTAAAATATCACTGTGCCTAGAAATTTCCATCCCCCAAAACTCTAAAACATTTAAACCCTGTAGTGACTGTCACAAGTAGATGTCTTTGACACCACCCCTTCATATATGTCTTTGGTGCTTTGGTGCTTGAGGTCGGATCACAACTCCAAAGCCTGTGGAGAATGTGCCCAAATGAGTCCAAAGGCTATACCAGTCTGTGAGATGAAGCGTGACGTTGCCAAATGTGGGAAAACACTACACTGTGACAAGTTGAGAACAAAAGGAAGGTCCTGTTCTTGCTCCTGAAGTTGTTCCCTCAGCAGTTTATTGCTGTGAAGTCATCAGGTAAGTCTAAAAAAGAAGCTCAAAAAGTCAACCAGGACTCTGCCCCTTCTCGCCACTCTTGAACTCAAGAGAAAGGCAAGGGTGTCATCGTGCATCTGTCTCTCTCCCTAACTCATTCGCCTTCGGAGCTGATACAACTGTCAATCCAATGCAGCCCAAGTTTCTGGGCCCATCTGCGATGTCACTGCATTTAGAGGAATTTCATGAAGCCATGCTTTGTCTATTTGGCATGCTACCAGTTCCCCTTGGTGCTCCTGTGGGTCCTAAGGAACCACGAACACTTCCAAATGGAATCCTGCCAACAGGTTTGCCCTCAGCGCCCACTGGACACGCTGAACTTGCTGTGCGATCTGCACAGGTTGTTGTGCTGCCTTCAGTTCTGAATTTGCGGATAGTCGAATATTGATGTAGGCAACAGAGGAAGCAGGACAAACAATTGTGCTTTGACTCAGAGCTGAACTTGACCGAGCTGCCCTGATCCCAACTGACTTTTACACATTGCTCTTACCTCAAGGAAGGGCAAAATCTCTCCTCAATTTTTTGGGACAAATTCAAACAATGATCAATATGATAAGGGGTTAAGTTCATACCTCAATACACAGATGATAGTTGGTATGAGGAATCACAAGATGCTAGTGGTCTGGACAGTTATCGAGACTCTAAATTGCTCTGTCTCCTGACCCTGCTGATGACGTTAGTGTTTCCATTGCAGTGATAATGCAGAGGGTGGCAGAGGTGCTGACCTCCAACTTCCAACCATGCAGGTAAACACAAATATCCTGATTGAGGTCCTTCAACAGAGTCAAATACACTCTGAGCCTCCACTGCCCTTTAATGAGCCCTTAAGAGGTACTTTGCTATGGGCATGGACAAAGATTTGCTCTAGGCCTTCAGTGAGCTGCCAAATTGCTCTGCACCATCGATTGGATCCAGGCTACCTGGCTTTTCTGATGTAACGCACAACCTCTGAAAGTTTGGTAGCATGAGCGTTTACTAATGGAATTAACTCACATACTTCCCTGCTAATCTGCCGGACTGAGAAGCCGATCACATTGAGACCTTTGGCAACCGCATGTTTTCCTCCACCAACCTTGCTCTGTGCTTGATCAATGCCAGTTGTGTCCTAGGCTGCTACGACTGTGCACTTTGGGATTCATTGGCTCTGGTTTTGCTTTCCATACCAGAAGCACTTCTGCCTTCTCTGACCCAGGCCATTCAGGACCTTTGTAGCACGCTGTGGGCTAGATACTACTGATTCCCTAGCTGGGCAGTAGGCACCAGTGTAGCACATACATTGCACACCTGGAAGCGGTCTACTGTTTTCCCTGGTGGCATCCAATTTTCTCTTATGGACATACTCTTTGACGGTTCTCGCCTCTTTGACCAAGTAAACTTTGCGCTTGAGCGATTTGAGGATAGTGGGTCCACATCTGCTCCAGTGAGACATTTTTTGTAAAAGTTTGTCTACCTCTGTGGCTTTGGTAGTTGGTACCAATACCGTCTGCAGCAGCCTAGACATCCGGCCAGCAAGCTTTCCAGCCATTTTGTGGCAGAGGCCGCTTATCTCACAGATGGCGTGCATATCATGGGTAGCATGAACATTGAACATTGTAGTTGAGCTTATATAGCGCACAGCTACCCGCAGTGGGTGTCCCGGCGCTTGCTTAGGGAACCCGTCCTGATATTCCCCTGTGTGATAGCCCCAGCGGGTATCCACAAGGTGAAAGTCAGGCGTCCCGCCGCGAGGGGCCGTTGTGGAGATTAAGCAAGCTATTGCCCAGAGTCGCAGAGTGTGAACACGTGAGTTGAGAAGGCACCGGAGCGAGAATTATCGAGTCCGTGCAATTTTTTAGCCCAAGACCCGCCGAGGCAGGGAATTGAACCCTGGTCCAAGACCGATCTCAGCTTCCGGGTCTGCCGCCTCTAACCCCTGAGCCACACTTCTCCAGCATGCAGCCCTGCCCCCTATGCCCTCCAGCTGTTGCAGTCACAAAACTGCTTTAAGGTGTCCTTTCAGATACACAGGCACACTGTTGGAGGCAGGATCAGGCATTTTCTCCCTGGGAGGTGGGCAATTTCCTCTGTCAAGCGACAAATTGTCTGTTTGGACTGTGCCCTTTGATTCATTTCCATTCCGCTGTACCCTCCACCGCCATTGGGATGGCTGACTGTGGACCACCTGTTCATGTTACGCCGGAAGTGCACATAGTGATGGTCATGGCATTGGAAGCAGGCATTAGCTGTTACTCTCAGTACTTTCTGGTGCCGAGAAAGGACTGAGGCCTTTGTACTTTGTTTAGACCTTTACCCACTCAATGTCTCTGTGAAAGGACAGATTCAAGATGTTTAATTTTGCCCTCGGCTCTGGAGACTGGTTTGTATCATTGGACCTGCTGGACACTTATTTCCACATCTCCGTCCTGCAGGCCAACAGACGCTATCTGTTTCTTGGTAAGACAAGAGCATTCTCAATTTGCTGTGCTCCCCTTCAGCATCACCAATGACTCATGTGTTAACGAAAGTGATGACAGTGATCACATTACATCTTTGGAAGTCATGGGTCTCAGTCTTCACCTTCCTTGACAGCCAGCTGTTGAATGCAGGCTCACTGAAGGCAGTCGTCACCCACCTCTGACGAACATCCTAAAAATGTTGGGGTTGACAATCAACATATCAAAGTCACACCTTCCTCCCATTCACCAGAGCCATTCTGGACATGGTATAGTTTTGTGCCTTCCACCTGGAGTGGAGAGTCCAGGGCATTCACGCTAGGATCCTGATGTTGCAGCTTCTGTCCTGGATCTCAGTGAGGATGACCATGAGGCTGCTAGGACTACTGGCCTCCTGCATAATGCTGGTGAATCATGCCAGATGGTATATGCTATCTCTGCAGTAGGACCTTAACTCCCAGTGGGCACAGCACTAAGGCCACTTCATAAGCACTGTAGCACACCAGAACAAAGTTGCTGTCCAAGTTTTTCAAATACAAAGAACCTGAACAATATGAAGAAATGTTCTTCTCCAACAATGTGAATATGTCCATTCAAAAGCTGTGCTAAATAACACAAAGTTTCGAGCAATACTCCAAATCCACGTCGAGATTTCAATCATTCAATTTTATTCCAGATTCAGGCGCGCGTTTCGCCCGGCAGGGCTTCCTCAAGGCTACAAAGATGATTGCTTCTTTCTTTAGGTGTGATCAATACATTTCTGGTTGATATAAAAAGTCATTGTTGTAATCTTATCTCAAGGATTCCAGAATGGACTCTAAAATCTCGACGTGGAATTGGACTATTGCTTGAAACTTTCTGTGTTATTTAACACAGCTTTTGAATGGACATATTCACAATGATGGGGAAGAACATTTCTTCATATTGATCAGGTTCTTTGTATTTGAAAAACGTGGACAGCGACTTATTTCTGGTGTGCTGCAGTGCTTACGATGTGGATGTAATTTTGGGACTACATTGTAGTCTCAGAAAGTGCAATACTTTAGGTGGATAAGTGTTTGGCATTTTATTAGCCCCCAATATTGTATGGTAAAAAGTGAGATAGTAGAATCTTGAGGACTTATGTACATATGATGATGTGCAGAGCAATATAGCATATCCACCAATTCGCTTTATGTAAACGGCACAGCACTAAGGGTACTCTGCCACTTCGGGGGAATCTTCTGTCGAAGCAGCAGGGCACGGTCCTGTATCCAGGCCTATGCCATCTTCATCTCAAAGCTTGGAGATTGAGCAAAAACTGTTGATTGCATTTAGTCTTCCTCCTGAAGTCGCAGATGACATCTTGGCAGCAAGATGTCCCTCCATGAAATCTTTCTACACCTGCTGTTGGGAACAGTTTGTGGTTTGGTGCTGTACTAGACAGACTGACCAACTAGAAGCCAGCAATCATTGCTTTTTGTTTTGTCTCTACCTCAGCAAGTGCTTGATTTGAATGCAGTTAAGAGTTACTTACGTATCTGCTATTTCAGCTTTTTTGAGGTTACTGGATTAGCCTTCCTTATTTAAATCACCTATGGAATGCGTTGCCTGAGAGGTACTTCTTTAGTAGTTATTCACAAGATGAGGAGTCAGCAGCCAGAAGTATTCCTCAAAAGAAGTAACTTACCTTTGGTATCCCTCTTTCTGATGGATTCACAGTCTAACCACAGATTCCTCACTGACCCTGCCACCTCCACATTCAGTGAATTGGACTCTCTTCCCATTTAAGACGGTTCCAGGTATGGAGATCTGCACACTGGTTAAACCAATCAGCTTCTGTGCTCTGTGTCCGGGATCACAGCCTAAAAAGCAACTGACATCAGCATGCAAGGGTGGTGCTTATATTTGGTTCTGCCCGAATTGATGGTGGCACAGATGCACAGAGGTACTACTGAAAAGTTTCCGGATTCAGTCTGACACCTGAGGAAGATTCAAAAAATGAGGAACGTGTGGTTAGATTATCCACCAGAGAGATCACTACTGATGGTAAGTATCTTATTAATTTCGAAGTGGACACAACCAGCAAGTTTCTTTTACAATCAAAGTCCAACTATGCTTATGCACAGTACTGACAGTGTTGTTTGATTTGTGTAACCAGTTTTCAAAAGGTTTTTCTTATATTAATGAAAATCCCATGCCCTCGATCCACTCCCTGGAGCGTATGAAGCTGAAAGGTAGTATTTAGAAGTTGGGTGATGAACACTAGTAAAGAAGCTACCAAGTAAGAAATAAAAACATAATAGGCAGCAGGTACTCCTAGGTGCTCCACCAACATCTCCTAAAAATAATCTGGAGTATATTTTATAGTTGATACAGACACTCTTCTACGTGATGTAACTTGGGTTGTTTGAAAACTGAGAATAGCTCATAGTTTGTTGTGAAAAGGATTCTAGTCAGAGACTTGATCTGTGAAGGTGCTAGTTTGGAATTAATTGGCATGCCTTCTAACCTGAAAGTATCAAATGAACAATGACCGCAGCATACAACTGCTACATGATCAGTACCTTTCTGCCCACCTAGATTAAATGACAGTGACCTCATTCATCTTTGGGTACATTACGTTACTGCTTTTTTGTGCTTGTTATGAAGAATTAATATTCTTCATTATCACAGCAGGATAATTTCATAATAAGTGTCCATCCAGGGTCAAAGTTTTGGAATGCCTCTTCCAATGATTTCTTCAGGGTATCAGATGATGTACAAGGTCACTTTAACTACTGCTCATTTGGAGTTATGGACAATTTTTTTCCCATGAATAGAGAACATTTTCTCACTTGCCATTCCAAATGAATGATTTAACGTCTGTCACATCAGAGGATGCCTGTGATTGTTGCCTGTGAATGATCCTGGCAAGTAAAGAGCTGTAATCCTCATGTATTTCCTGAAGCCTGCTCCTGTTCCTGTTGCTGATGCCTCTGAAGGAGTTCTACAGATCACATAATGTGCAAACTCCGTATAATTAGCCCTTCTAAAGCATTTTTTAATAGATTGATTTTTCAACTGTTGGGTGCTATAGGCAAGCTTAAAAATTCATTGTTTCAAGTTTTGTTTTTGTAAGAAAAGGTCAGTTTTTGTGTTCATGACACTTGATGTTTTGCAAACAGGGATTTCTCTTAAGTTGCGTTTTCAAGGAGACTTTTTTCTCTATTAGTTTATGCGTCTGGTCTCAGAGATGGGTGCCCACTAACAAGTACTTTTTCAGTACCTAGGCAGGTATCAAAGCTAATGGCAAGCAGTGTGAAATAACAACGGTTAGGTAAACCACCACATACTCTTCGAGCAGTGCTCTGCTCCTATGACCCAGATATTAACATGAGAAAGGCATGTAATACCCAACTCAATGGCAAGTGATATGGATGTTGTAGAATGAAGTGAGACCCTGAGTTGACCTTACAAGGAATACTTTTTGAAAGGGGTCTGATGTTGGAAGTAGAGGTTTTATGGCAATTGCCTTTCAAGAAAAGACTTTATGGAGAGGTTAAGGACTTGTCCCAAAAGGCCTAAAATAGTTTTGAAATTAATTTTAATTGTAATGTTTTATCTCCATAGGTTGGGTCTTATGGTGGACGTCTCCGATACACTCTGTCTTACAACGCTGGGATCCGGGGATCACCCCTGCCAGATGCTGATATACAGATCACGGTATGCCAAATCAGAGCTTCCTCTAACTTTTGGGGTAAAAGAGGAGAAATGGAGAATGCATTTGTTCTCATGAACAATGCTTTGAACCTGTTTTTGTTTTCTGTATGTAATCCTTGTTTTAGGAAGATATGTTAATGTTTGTCTGATTTAGAAAAAGTGCTATAGATATCTAATGGATTGTGACACACTTTGGGTTAGTGGTGTCTTTCTTTTTTGTCTTGATTGTTGAGATACTAGTTGTATTTGTTGCATGTACATTTAGCTAGGATTGCTCTTACATTATTTCTTTGGTGACCCCCATTTTTTCTAACACATTACTTAGCTCCTACAGAAATTAATTTGTCCTTAGGATTTTAAGCACCTTGCGTCTAGCCCTAGATCAGGCTATATAAATTTCAACTAGAGTGGTTACGACCATGGATAAGCTACTTGATTTCTCATGAATGGGCATGATTGTACTGTCAATTTATTCCAGAGAAAATATTCGAATATTATTTCCCTTGCCAACCCTCAATATTTCCAACCAGTCTACTTACCTGCCAGTTAAACCCTGCTACCTGGTGGCTATTGCATTATAAGAATAAGTGGAGGGGGTGGGGGGGGGGGGGGAGAGACATTGCTTAAGAAATGTTTGCCATCAATGCATCTTTGGCTTAATATTTCTTGCTCCTATTTTTTCTGTTTATTTTGTTTATTTTCTGTCTGTCGGTTTATCTAGCTAAATTTGTTTTTAGCATGTGTGCCTGTAGATACACATGCTTTGCATATTCTTGCCATCTAGTGTTTGGCTTGGAAGTTTTCACGTTGTTAAGATGCAAGATGTGATGTTACTCTTCTTCTTGGTGTATATTATGCATCGGCACCAAACATATGTTGGTTTCTTTTTCCTGCCACTGGGTTTGGAGTATATCGAGAGGGTTCCATTTGTGTTGTATGCTGAACATGTTTCTTTAGACTTGTACGGGTTCCTTTTTGATCCTGGTGTCAGATAACATTAGTTACTGGTCCTTTGTCTCTCCCATACATCTGTGGGCCCCCCACCACTTGGGCTGCGTTTTTCTCTAGGTATCAAACACCAGAGAATGCTGATCGCACGTGTGATGGAACGGACGCCCTTTCAGAATTGCCCTTCCTGTTTTTCTAAATACTTGTGGGTGGACCACCACAATGTGAGCAACTTGTGCCTTTCCCTTTACGACGACAATCCCTCCTGTTATGTGCCTCGCCTTATGTTCCAAAAAGATGCAGAGGTAATGAAGGGAACAGTGTTTGACACGCTGCTAGATGTACCAACAAACGGAGACTTCAGACCGCTTTGTGGAAGAAGATAACTTTAGCGCAGAAGAATAAGAAGATGCTCACCCCTCTGGACTCCCTGCCCTGTAGAGCACACCCAGTTTGGACAGTCTTTTCTGGTATGTCACAGTATGAGGAGCTTGAGCACATTGAGCCAATGTCCGACTAGCGACCTTCATACTAGGACTATGTTAAAGATTGTGGGTATACCATGAGCCCCTGAAGCTCATATCACCAAGCCACCGCCTCAAAAGAAGGCCCATGTGAGGGAAAGCAAACAGAACCCCTCCTACCCCTGCCACATTCGGGTTCCGGTCGACACTTGTAAATGGCTTTAAAGCTGATCAAGTCTCATTCTACAGAATGCTCTGAGGGAATAGCAGCTCAGATCCTCAAAAGTCTGCAGCAGGTCTTGCTGCCAGGCTGACATGCCTGTTCATTCAACCTATGACAGGTGCCTTCTGTGACCCTTCCTCGAAAGAGGAGAATGGCTTCGAGGGGGAACCTTCTTCAAAGCCTCCCTCCCACGAGCTAGCACCAAAGAAGCCCAAAGACGGAACCACTATTCCCTTCGCCTTCTGCAAAGTTCTCCTTTGCCTCCACCGCCCCACCATCCCTTCAGCCGCCATCATGCACATTTCTACAACCCCCACTTCCTCCAGAGTCGCTCCTCTCAGTCCTACTCGGAGCCAGGCACTCCAGGTGGTCTAATTGACCTTCATGACAAGCCTTCAGGCCCGTGGTGATCCTGACTTACGGCACTAGCCATTAAAGGCATCTCCACAATGATGACACCTCAGTCTAACGAGGTCTCATAGTGCAGTTTTTACCAATGCTCAAAGGCATGCTGCAGTCTCTTCCTGATAATTTCAGGGGGCCTGTTAAAGTGAGAGTAATGACACAAAGGGTTAAAAAAAAGTTTAAATCCTCGGTTTATTAAGGGCCAGGCTACTCCCAACTTTAGTAGTCTACACTACCAGCAAGTGCGCCTATGTCTAGGCCACTGGTGATAGTCTGTCACCTGACAAGTAAGAAAAAACAAGCATCACAAGAGGATGGACTTTAGGGCCGCAACTGATTGGCACATATCTAATGCTGTTGCACTCTTCTCCAGGTATAATAGGACTCAGGAGGAGATGCAGGAACTCCTTAGACATAGCGGAGGAAATAGAGTCTGAGGGCAAGATCATCTCGAATGCTAGCATCCTATGTGCGTTAGATGATGCGGACACAGCCTCTAGTATATTCCACAGGCACCATGCCTGACTCTGTATCTCGGGGTTGAAACCTAAGGTCCAACAGCATCTCCAACTTTCCTTCTGATGGGGAACACCTCTTTAGGCCCCAGGTTAATAAGAAGCAGAGAAAATAAAGAAAGATACAGAGACAAATAAATATATGCGTGTACTACATACTGCACCATACAGGGATGACTTTTGTAAACAGCAGCCCAGTGTTAGATCGAAAACAACCTTGCCTGAACAACCTCCGTGCTCCCAGGGGCAGCAGCAGACCTTTCACTAACACGTTGGGATAGATACTGCAGAGGGATCCACAGGGGTAAGAAAAGAGGTGACTCAAATAAAGGGGCTCCTACCTTCAAAGAGTGACTTGCCCTGCCCCGCAATCCACATGTCACCTGTTGGGGGAGGATTCAAGATTACCTTTCTCTTTGGCAGGAAATCTCATCTGACCAGTGGGTTATAGCCGAGGCCCATGACAGCTTTTGCCTTAAAGTTCACACCGTGCCTCCCAACATTCCACCCCTCATGATCTCTGTGAGGAAATGGAAATGGGATGTATTATATGGTGTGTTTGTGTGACCTCACCATGTAATAATTACCAACCCTTTTGGACTCTTGGGCTTCGTTTGTTAAACCTTCAGCTCGACCCTGGGTAGCTGTGGCTCTGAGCAGCAAGGCTTACACTAAGGAGCAAGCGTCAAGCATTTTAACAGCACCAAAACAATTGAAGAAATTGAAAAGTCACCAAAGAAATCAGACATCAATTTATAAAAACAGACTGTATTTTTATGTATAGTTAGACACCATACTGAAAAAGGTCCACCAGAGGGTTCGAGAGAGAATTTACAAGGTATAGTAAATCAAAGTATTTAACTCAACTGTGAACAAGTATTGGCAAATACAGTGATCATTTGGAGTAGTTTTAGGTGACTAGCTCCAGTGTGGAGCCAGCCAGGGGGACCAACAAGGTCCTCCGAAACAGTTACCTCAGCAGTTGAAGCAGACTTCAGTCAGTTCCAGGCACCTTTATCCATTTCATGAGTATCCTATGGAAGTGGTCCTGATGCAAGGGATGAAGGATGCTGAAGATGCTCAAAAAGTGGTGTGGATGCTGTGCGGTCGACAGGGGTCTTGCTGCAACTTCTCTTCGGCCCACGAAGTGGGTGAGGCTGTCCTGGACACAGTCGATGGCCCATGAAGGTCCAGTCGCCTAATATTGCTTTCATGGGCCAATCCTCCCTTGGTCAATAACACATCTTCTGGAGGTCCCAGCTGCACTTTGACAGCACTCCCAGGTTCAGCAAACTCAGGTGCAACTTTGTGCGTTTGGGTCCTGGTCCCCACAGTGGCAGTTGGTGGTTAGTGAAAGATTATGGGCTACCAACTTGCCCCAGTAGGCTTCTCAGCTCTTCCCTGTGCCTTGAAGAGGAGGCCAGCACACTGGCTCTTTGAGCATCTTGGCTTTGGCTGGGGTCTGGAGACTACTTCTCGAGCATGATTCAGCAGGCACAGTCCCTCTCCTTTGCTAGCCATCAGGTTCATCAGGTGCAGTCCACGCCTGTGCAACCTCTTTGCCAGTTCCACGGTGCAACAGGGCAGTCCTTCCTTGGTCCTCCTTCTAATCTAGACGAGATCTGAGTTTGGGGTGCCAGAGGTGCCTTATTTTTGCTCAGAAAATGCCCTCAAGACTTGATGTGGTTGGTAGCCAATGGGTTCCTAGGTTCCTTCCCACCTGATGAATTCTTCCTGCAAAGTATGGCATTTGGGTATCCCAAGATGCACCATTTTGCCCACTTCAACATAGCAGGACCCCTCTACCGGCGTGTGGAGCTCCCTAGCCTAACCACAAGTGTGGCTACACTTGACTGGAAAACTGTTTGGGGAACTGGTTTCCCCTCACCTTTCCACGTGCCAGCCTGTCTGCCTGAACATTTGTTCAGCACCTCTCCCAAATGTTACCAATTTGCCCTTCATAGGTGGCTTCTCCTTTGAAGCTCGCCTTTTTTTAGCATGTCTCCCATGAAGGGCGGAACACAGTCTTGGCGACAGGCCCCGGTGTGCAACAAGTATGGACACAGGGGACTAATGGAAACAAAGTGGTGGCTTTGCTAAAGTTGCACACAGCAACTAGGTATGTTAATTTTGACTGGAGAATCAAGTTGGGCCTGCATGTAACTCTGAGCTCCCCAATTCGGGAACCAAGCTTTTTCACAGTAAAGAAAACAGTTTCATGTTTTTACTATCGGAACATGTAAAAGTACATGTTCTGCCATTGAGATATGTTGCACTCTGCCCTAGGACTCGATAGGCCTGCCATTGTTGTGACTTATACATATACTAGGGGTAAGTCTGGCTTTGCCATTACTTTAAATGGCAAAGTCGGCCGGCAGTTAAAACTGCACTTCCAGTCTTCATATAGAGGGCTGGGAGTCTCATTTTACGCGTGCCCCACCCAGGGTGGAACAACCAGTGCTGCAATCCCTGGAAGCCCCAGTTACACGGAGTACAGTTGATTAGGGTCTTTCAGGTAAGTTAGCTTGGCTAATTGGGTGAAAGCCAATTCCACCTACCTGTTGAAGGGTAAGGGCACAGGCACTGAGGTCTGGTTACCAGGCCTCCGCGCACTCTCAGTCAAAAATCCAGCAGCATCAGTCTAACAACTTGGGGGTGACAATACAGAAAGGGGCATTTCTTTACATGGCCCCCCTCCAGAGGAAAGGTGATGAGCACTAACCCATATCCTAGTGGTTCTCATCATCTAAGTGAAAGAACCTGGAAAGGCCATCTACATTGGCATGCTAAGTCCCAGGTCTGTGTTCCACTGTGAAGTCTATACTCTGTAGGGAAATTGAACACCTCAACAACATAGGGTTCTCTCCTCTCATCTGCGTCGACCATCTAAGAGACCTGTGGTTGGTTTTACTTTGAAGTGAGTCCCAAATAGGTAGGGTCTCTGCTTCTTTATCAACTTAACGACAGCAGAGGCTTGCCTCTCAGTGGCTGCTCTCTGGCGAGGAGTTACCTGCTAATGAAGACAACTGGCTTTCACTTGTGACAACTCTGCCCCAATCCCTTGTTCAGAGGCGTCGTTCTGGACAACAAATTCCTTACTGCAGGTGCTGAGCACAGAGCTGCCTTTAGGGTGCAAACCCTTCTGACACTGCTCAGTCCAGATAACCTTTCTGGACTGTTTCTTGGAGGTCTGTTCAGTTAGTGGTGTCACTATGGTCCCATAACCCTTCATTAATCTCCTGTTGTATCCAGTCAGACCAAGAAAGGCTTTCACTGTGGTCTGGGTCTTTGGAGCATCCCAGGCCAGCATTGTCTGGATTTTGGTCTGGATATGTTTTACACTGCCTCCACCCACTTGGTGGCCCAAGTACACAATAGAGCCTTGCACTGTCTGGTACTTACTTGACTTGACAGCCAGGCCTGCCTGCTGCAGGGCCTGATGCAACTGCTTGAGGTGAATCAGGTGTTCCTCACAGGTGGAACTAATTACAGACCCTTTCATCAATAATCTGCACTGAAATTCTCCAGACCTAAATGTACTCTATTCACAGACCTCTGGAACGGGGCAGGTGCATTTTTCACCCCAAAAGGCAACACTTTGAACAGAGTGGCCTTCAGGTGCAGAAAAAGCAGACCTCTCATTGGCTCCTGGGGTGTGTGCTGTCTGCTTATAACTTGTTGTCAGGTCAAAGATAGTCTGGTATTTGGCTGCACCCCAACTTATAAATGAGCTCATCCACTCTTGGTATGGGGTAGGCATCAGTATTGGTGACTACATTGAGGCCCCTGTAGTCCACACAGAACCTCATCTCAGGCTTCCCTCCTTTGGGATTGGGCTTTGGCACCAGTACCACTGGGCTGGCCCATGGACTACTAGAGGGCTCAGTCACCCCCAGCATCTTTGTGAATGCCGCTTTGATGTTGGTCTTCCCCTTGTCAGACAACCGTTAGATTTTGCTTTTGACAGGTAAGCTGTTACCGGTGTCCACATCATGGGTGCACCTTGTTGTCAGACCTGGGCTCATGGAGAACAGTCCAGCAAACTGCCTCAGTAACTGACCGAAGTCCCTTTGTTGATGATGTGTTAGGGTGGAGAAGAGCACTACTCTTTCCACACTTCCATCTGAGGCATTAGAGGAAAAGAGTTCAGACTCATTTTATCTCCCCTCAATCTGTCACCATCAGCATGGTGAGGTCTGCCCTGTCATGGTGTCACTTGAGCCAGTTCACATGGATGATACTGTGAGGGCTCTGGAGGGGTACCAGAGTTCACCAAGTAGGCGACTTCCACTTTGTCTATGATAGGGTATCCCAGTCCTCTTGTCCTGTAGTGCCTTGGATGTCACAGGCTCCAAGACCTACACCAACAGTCCTGGCTGGTATACAACCATGGAGGACTTATGGTCATACTAGTGCTTCACAAACTCCTTTATATCCCCCAGATTCTAATTTGCTGCCTTCTTCCCTTCTTCATGCATTCAGCCATCCTGGAGCCTAAGCCCAAGCACATAGTTCACCATGTCCTGCTCTGTTTCCTTGAGGGGTCTTTCCCAACCCTCTCTGACACTGCTTCGGGAACCCCTCGCAGGGAGTCCAAAATGTACCTCAAATGGACTAAATCCTATGTTTGCATCGTGGCATGCATCTTTTGGTGAGCTGCTTGATGTCCTCTCGTGACGCCAGTGCCTCCGGCCTGCGGGTCCATTTGAGGGTCACCATTGTTTCTTTTGGGCTTCCCTGATTGCTCAGGGCCTACCCGACTCCCCTGCTTGTGCTGAGTCCCCTGGACCTTGCTGGTCCCAACATTGCACCTTCTTCGACTTCTGCGTTGGTTGCATTTGCCAAGGCTTGTTGGTGCTCCCGCCGGACACTGACCCCTCAGCACTCGACATCCGACATGGAACAGCTCGTGCACGGCTGCTGGTCTTCCTCAGCATTGCCTGGTCCTCACAGCTGCAGAGTCAAGATCCTCGTCAACTCTCCTGCAACTCCCGATATTGGTGGGGATTTGTCTTCCAGATCTCCTTGCCACTCCTGAGTGACATAGACTCTGTCCCCTTTGCTTGCAGGTACCTCTCAACTAGAATCCACCTTCGGATTCCACTGGACACTTTCTCCTTCTTCAGGAGCAGCACGTTCCTGAAGTCCTCCTTTGGGTTCGACAGCGGTTTCCAACACCAATTCACACCTATGCACGAGGCTACCCTGGTGTAGGTAACATGGCTATTAGGGTATCCACGGGTGGCGTGGCTCTACAACCTTCTGTCTTCCACTGGGTTTCTTGAGGGTCCACTGGGAAGGGTCCTTAATCATTAAAAATCCAACCGTGACGTACAAGTAGACTTGTATGGAGAATACAGTTGTGTTTCCACACTGCACCGCTCTCTGTGGGGTTCGTAGTTACTCACCCTGGGTGGTTCCTTGGGGGCCCAGCTCTTCTACATTCTCACCACATTGTCTTGACCCGAGTCGTGGTTCTTATACCACTTTCTTAGTATATGGTTTCCCCCCCCCCCCCCCCCCCCCCCTGGGGTCCACTGGGTATTTTGTTCTATTTACTTGATTTCTTTGCAAAGTATTATGTGTATTGTACATATCTCTGGGTAAGAGATATCTGTATGTGTTAGAGAGTATTCTATAATAAATACCTATTTTTATAAATACCTTGTGTGGTTCTTTTTCACTTAATATATACATATAAGATTGTGTTCTGGTAAAACAAGCTGCTTTACACTCCTTCTGGACTAATCCTGAAGGCTGCTGCCCACAGCTACCACTTAGAGAGCTTTCTCAGGTTGTCTAAGACCTCCTAAATCACCATAAGGGTTGTCTGGATTGATGCAGGGTGTCCACTAAGTGTACATCATATACCAGGCCAGCTTCTCACAACATCTATCCCATTGGTGGCAGGAACAGGCACCACCTCTCCAATGGCAAACAATAACCTCTGACAAGGGAGTGCTCCAAATTGTGCAGTGGGGTTATGCCCTTCTGGTTCTGGAAACCCCAGCTGTCTTGCTACTGTCCTCAGAACAGCTGACGGAGGACCATTTTATCTTGCTCGGTCAGGAAGTGCAGGCTTTGCTGCCCAAAGGAGCCATCGAGAAGGCGCTAGCATCACAAGTAGGGTGTAGTTGTTTTCCTGATCCTGTCTGGTACCGAAAAAGGATGACGGGCTCCATCCTATCCTAGATCTCTGCTCTCTGAAATTTTTTCCTATGGAAAGAGAAATTGATAATGCTCATCTTGGCTCCGGTCCTATCTGCCTATGACCCCTGAGACTGGATGGTAGCATTGGACCTCCAGAACGCATATTTCCACATTCCTGTCCTACAGGCTCACAAATAGTACCTGTTGTTCACAGTAGGCCAGGAGCATTTCCAGTTCGCTGTGCTCCCCTTTGGCCTCACCAGTGCCTCTCGGGTGTTCACGAAAGTGATGGTGGTTTTAGCAGCACACCTTCACAGGTCAGTGGGCCCAGTCTTTCACTACCTTGATGACTGGATTTTGAAGGCCGAGCTTGCCCCAGGCAGTAGTTTGCCACCTCCAGGCTACGGTGAACCGACTGTCATCTTTGGGGTTCACTACCAATGTACCAAAGTCACACCTGACTCCTCAGACCCCTTCCATCGGAACCATTCTGGATACGGTTCAGTTGTGTGCCTTTCCCCAGAAAGAAGAGTCCAGGAGATTCACTCTATGGTCTAGATCTTTCAGTCTTGGTCCTGGATTTCAGTGAGGTCGACTCTGAGTTTGCTGAGACTGCAATCCTGCTGGTCAAGCATGCCAGTGGCATATGCAGGCTCTGCAGAGGGATCTGAAGTCTCTGATCACATCCAGATTTCGGAGGAGATTGCAAATGATCTGCAGTGGTGGTTGCTGGACTCTGGGTCAGCAGCAGACCCCTTTCCCCTCCCCAGCTAGTGCTGACAGTTATGACTGATGCATCCCTTCTGGGTTGGGGTGGCCATCAGGAAGAGATGGAAAGCAGAGGCCTCTGGTCTCCAGTGGTGTTCATGCTCCATATCAACCTGCTGTAGCTGTGGGCCATCCGCTTGGCATTGAAATACTTTCTTCCATCCATCAAGGAAAGGCTGGTGCAGGTGCTCACAGATGACACCTCTGCCATGTGGTACTGCAACAAACAGAGCTGGGTGGGGTAGCAGACCCTCTGCTAGAAAACCCTGTGTCTCTGGAAACTGTATGACCACAAGGAAATTTCATGATGGTGAATCACTTGGCAGGAATGTTGCATGCCGGGGGTGCGGTGGGGTATGAGCTCAGCCTGCAGTACCCAGTGCTTCACAAATGACAGCTGCTCCTGGAGGTGGCGCCGGGTCTCTTCTCCGGATGGGGATAACCATGGCTCGATTTGTTAGCCACTGCAGAGAATGTGCAATGTCATTACATCTTGGCTTGAGTTTCAAAGGCCACTCTCACTCTGAGACGTGTTCTGTCTTGAGTGGAACTCTGGTCTCCTGTCCACTGATACCGCCCCCGCCCGATGTTCTCAAGATCAGGACTGAGTGGGCCCAAGTCATCTTAGTGACTCCTGACTCGGACATCGGGTTATGTATCTGGATCTCCGGAGCATGAGCATCTTTCATCAGCTCAGTCTGTCCCTTTGGAAGGATCTGCTGTTGCAGTAGCAGGACAGGGCTTTGCACCGGGGCCTTTGCGGCTCATCTTGGCAGGCAAGCGTTCTCTTCTGCACAGCCATGTCTTTTTTCACTTCAGTGAACCCCACTAAGAGCTGATCGTGTACACTGTGTTCTTTTGTACAGTCAGTATAAAAGCTTAGAGCTCTCTTGGGCTCCAAACAATGGAGTCTCTCCTTCTTAGAGGGGTGAGATGGAGCACCGAACGCCAGCAAGGAGAGGTTTTGACAGACATTGAACAGGATCACAATCTTTGCCAAAAAAGATTCCCATGTCTGCAAAAACCAGTTTGTCTTGGAGAAAGAGGTGTACAGCAGGATTACTAAGTAGTAGAACGGAAGCACTGCTTTGTCAGTAGGACCTGCCAACCTCTGGAGCTCACTAATAACCAGTATTAGGAGCACCCAGGACCATATACACTTCCGAAGGCAGTTAAAAATTGGGCTATTTCCTAAATAACTGCACCACCTGTATTTGAGGCAACAGATCCCAGAAAAGAGTTGCAAGCGCAATCCTCTGCTTACAATCCATGAATTGCAAACAACTCGACCAGCAAACTGCTTTTATTATTCAGGTTAGCAACAAAAAGCGCTAACCTACGGATTGCTGTGGCATTACATGATTATGCACTTCCATATAGGAATTAAGGCCCACAATAATTCTAAAACCATAATACACAGCTGTCCACAACGAATTGCAACTTGTACCTATTTAATTTAAATAAGACATGTTTGCTATGAGGGTTGTCTATCACCAGCACTGTACAGTCGAACATCACTAATTAAATAGGCAGGGAATAACTGAAGCTCTCTGTCACACATTACTGGACAATGTTGGAGGACTTTAATATAGTCCACTCACTGCAGGTCTTATATATTTATGCAGTCTGACCACTTCTCGTATCTGAGTGGGTATGTGAGATGTATGGAGTATACAAATGTCCAACCCAAAAGATGTCTTCACTTCTATCTCTCTACAATCATGCCAACACAGGAAAATACACAAAATCTCAGATTGGACATCCCAGTACAGTAACCACATACACACACTGTATCATATGTAATACCATAAAGGGTCCTGCAGAGCTGTTCAATGCTACCAGCGTGCTGAAAACCATAAAACTGCAGGTCTGTCTACTACACCTCAGCCAACATACTTCAAAGTGCTGCGTCCCATAACACGATAACCACACCTTAGTAGTCATCACGCATGACATGTAAACACTTCCCATAAAACAACATTCTTGGCGTGGCTTGGGCGCCGATGGCGAAGGTAGCCTGAGAGCTCGGCTCCGGGACTAAGCCCGGGATTATCCTGAAAATCGGAGGCTGCGGGGCACCCCAGACCCCGCATTCTGCTGAGCGTGCCGACGGAGACCTGCCAGGGCCCCTGGTGGAGCTCGGACGAGGGTTGCTCCGGAGTAAAACCGAAGTTTGCGGAGTTGCGGAGTGCGACCCAACATGGCGCCCGGACTCCTTTGTCCCCCTGTTCGGACCTACTGACTTGAAGAAGTGCCGCGGGCAGCGACTGGCGCCCGGCTTCGCCATCCCCGGCTGTTCTGGGCATTGGACATTTACTGGATTGGACCTTTTGCAACGGATTTGCACTCGGTTGGACGGCCGGGCGGGTGCCCACGCAGTGGAGGGCACCGGGAGCGGACGCCCTGTGATTCAAGCGGTGGCCCACCTCGCGACTCCGCATCTAGCTACGTCTTCCTGGCCAGTCCACCTACATGGGAGGCGCGACACTCTGGCGCCACAGATCATCCGAGGGAGTTGGTGGCCCTCACCCCGGGGCTATAGTGGGTGAGCGGGTCTGCCCGACTCGGCGACGGCTGTCTCCGCCCCCTCATCGGTGCCCTCAGACGCCGTGGCGGTGGCGTGAGCCGAAGCGGCGGAGTCTCCACAGGCTCTGGAGAAGGAGGTCGCCCATACCCGAATTGGGGACAAGCACCCAGGAAGGTCGTGGTCGACACCTGCACACGGAGACGCCTACTCCGGGACCCTCACGGAGTGCCCCTGGAGGCATGGGGAAACCTAGAGGAGCCAAGGGATCCACCCAGACCGCCTCGGACTCTGAAGCCCAGGACAAAGAGGAGCAGGGGGACCCAAAAAGTTCTGGTGGCGCGCCGATGCAGCAACAGTTCGACCGTATCCTAGAGGCGATAGAGACTACGAGATCAGCCCTCCAACAGGACATTGCTCAGGTGGCGACGAGCCTGGGCCTCCTCAGAGCGGACCATGGCAAACTTTCAGACCGGGTCAAGGAGGTGGAGGGCACGGTGAAAACCTTGGAGCCGGCGCAGCGAACCTTGGCTGCGACGATGAGGGATGCCCTATCCCGAATTGCGACCCTGGAACGGAGGGCGGAGGATGCGGAAGGCCGCAACAGGAGGAACAACATCCGAGTGGTGGGCCTGCCGGAAAAGATCGAGGATGGCGACATGGTGCAATACTTGGAGACCTGGCTCCGAGACACGGTGGTCCCGGAGGGACTGTCCTCCTTCTACACTCTGGAACGGGCCCACAGAGTCCCAGCACGGCCCCCACAGCAGGGACGCACCCCGAGACCGGTGGTGGCGCGGTTGCTGCATTTTCGAGACAGGGACTTAATCCTCAATGCCGCCAGGCACAATGGCCCGTTCAAAGTAGCAACAGTCAGGTGAACATCTTCCCGGATTACACCTACGAGACTCAGCGCAAGCGGTTCTCCTTCCTAGCGGTTAAGCGCGAGCTCAGGAGCGAGGGCATTCAGTATTCACTCCTATACCCTGCAAGGCTCCGCATCATTGTCGATGACAAAACCCAGTTCTTCGACACCCCGGAGGATGTCTGTGCCTGGCTCGAGCTATACAGGACAGGGAAAGATGGCTTTGGCTCCTCGTCCCAACAGGCAGATGAGCCGGAACAAAGGCGGCGATCCAAGAGGGTCAGGAATCGCCGCGGCCGCACGGGAGGCCCCTCAACTGAGGAGACATCATCGGAACGGAGGGGAGTGCTGGAAGTATTGTCGGAGTTGTCGGGAGCACGGGATGAAGCCATCGAGGAGGAAGAAAACCCGGGTGATGAGGGAGCACCATTGGACTCGGAGGATTCAGTGGCCGATAGTGCCCATACACCGGTGATCACACCGAAATCGGTGGAGGACCTTTTAGATGGACAAGGGTAACGGGGTATGCTGCCTTGTTTTGGGTGGGGGCCCGGCAGGGGGGAGGCGGTTGCCGTCCTTTATTGCTGACAAAGAGGGAGAGAGGGTTGGGGGGCCTCTGCTTTTGCCCCGGAAGGTTTTGGCACTGTTTGGGGCTTGTTATAGTCCTGGTGGCCTGGGCGACGAGGGCCCACTGCCTCCGCCCAGCCCGCACCTGGCCCATAAGGCCTTCCTACGGTGGCGACCATAGGATTAGTGGGGGTTCTTGGGTTGATGAAAGACGAGGTTTGGATGGGATCTAGATGGTGTAGTTTGGGTCCTGTTCTGGGGTGGGTGGGGGGGGGTTTGGTTGGTTTTTGGGTTGTTTGGTTTTGGTTGGGGAAAATGGCCGCCATCAGCGCTGGGAGGATTGATGTCTTTTCTTTGTGGGGACCCGGATGGGGGGAGTGTGCAAGAACAATCTGGGACAATGGCTGATGTTGCTAACTTGAAATGTGTTACTTGGAACGTAAGGGGGCTTCACACTATGTCCAGGCGCCACAAGGTCCACGCTTATTTAGTGCGTAGGGGAGTGCAAATGGCGCTGCTGCAGGAAACTCATCTGAACAAGGCGGAAGGGGCGGCGCTTCAGCGTAGATGGCGGGGGCAGGTCTTTTCCACGTCGTACTCCGCTTATGCCAGGGGGGCGCTAATATGGATCAGAGCAGGGGTCCCCTTCCAAGTCACGAGGACAGTGTTAGATCCAGAGGGGCGTTTCGTGGCCATCTCGGGCACTCTAGGGGGGAGGGACCTGAACGTTTGCTGTGTATACGCTCCTAATGTAGACCAGACTGCCTTCCTTTCCAGGTTATCGGGCTCGTTGGCCCACTTTTTCGCCGGGCCCCTCCTGCTTGGGGGAGACTTTAACTCCGTAGTGGATGTGGACATAGACCGCTCGCATCCCCCGCTTCCCGATTCCCCGGTCCGTCGCACGGCTAAGGGTCGTCAGGATTGGCAGACCCGCTGGGGTTTGACGGACATTTGGAGGGCGCATCACCCCGCATCTAGGGATTATTCATATTTCTCGAGACTCCATGAGTTGCATGTCAGACTAGATGGCTTTCTTGGATCGCCCGAACTGGTTTCGGCAGCGGTCCGATCGGAGTACTTATCTAGGACCATCTCGGACCATAACCCCCTCCTACTGGACCTTCGCTGGTTTCCTGGGACGCCGGCTGTGCCCACCTGGAAATTGCGACCCGAGATCCTCGAGGACAGTGTCTTCAAGGTGGACTTGGGGGAGAGAATATCGGATTATTTTGCGTCCAACAGCGGCTCCGCGAGCACTAGGGCGTTAGAATGGGACGCTTTTAAGGTAGTGGTGAGGGGCTACTGTATCTCTAAGAAGGTGGGCATGAGGCACGTCATCCTGGCTGATTTAGACACAGCGGACCGGGAACTCCGCGAGCTTGAAATTCGCCGCCCCGGACACCCGGAATTGCAAGCACAAACGGCGGAGGCGAGGGAAAAGGTAGCGGCAGAGGTCGAACGGCTCCGCCGTTTTGATTATAAGGCCTATACGATCCGGTCTATCGCGGAGGGAGACAGGTCGAGTGCGTTGTTGGCGTGGTTGGCCAACCCTACGCGCCAGTCCCAAACGACGACAAATATGCGTGGGGCAGACGGAACCGAGGTATGCACCCAACCGGAGATTCTTAGTTGCTTCCGGCATTATTATGAATGTTTATACCGCAGTCGCTCCGCACGTGACCCAGACCGGCTTGATAATTATCTTCGCCCACTGGAGCTCCGCACAGTGGAGCAGGAAGTGGCGAAAACTCTGGGATCCGACATTGAATTAGGGGAGATCCGCGGGGCCATTAAACGGATGGCGAGACACAAGACCCCGGGCCTAGATGGCCTACCAGTGGAGTTTTATGCAGCTTACGCTGACCTCCTAGCCCCTCGATTACTGGTGGTCTACAGGGAGGCGAAGAGGCTGGGGCGACTCCCGAGCTCGATGTGCGAGGCGTTGGTGGTTCCTCTCCTCAAACCGGGCCGAGACTCATCCGACCCGGGATCCTACCGCCCCCTATCGATGTTGACAGTGGACTACAAAATACTGAGCAGCATCTTGGCCTCGAGGCTGCTGGGACACATGAGTTCCCTGGTGCATGAGGACCAGGCCGGTTTCATCCCACGGCGGAACACGACTATGAATATTCGTAGGTTGTTCCGTTTGTTAAGGGAACCATTTGTGGATGCCCCGTCCCCGGTAGTCTTGTCGGTGGACCTGGAGAAGGCTTTTGATAGCCTGGAGTGGGACTACCTCTGCACAGTGTTACGGAGATTCGGCCTCGGGGAGGGATTTGTCCGATGGACCGCGGTTCTTTATGCTTCTGCTTCGGCCAGGGTCCGAGCGGGCCCATTGATTTCATCGCGGTATCCGGTAGAACGAGGCACGCGGCAAGGGTGCTCCTTGTCCCCACTTCTTTTTGCGCTGGCGGTGGAGCCACTGGCGCTGCACCTTCGCTCGGGAGCCCACTATACGGGCTTATGGACGTCTGCGGGCCCGCATTATGTCTCGCTATATGCGGACGACCTGTTGCTCTTCCTAGAGGACCCGGTCGACGCTTTACATGGAGCGGAGTTGGCGCTCACGGAGTTCGGAGAGGTTTCGGGCCTCCGAGTGAATTGGTCTAAGACCTGTCTTTTTCCGGTACGCAGGGGTACCCCCGCCCCTGCGCTAAGTAGGGAGATTAGATGGGAGCCCGACTGCTTTAAGTACCTTGGGGTATTCGTTTACCACGACCAACCCGACCTCCTAGATGGGAACATTGCCCGCTGCATTCGAGCACTCCGAGGTTGCATGGACTTTTGGGCCACGCTGCCGCTTTCGGTGGCGGGACGTATCGCCCTGCTCAAAATGGTGGCGCTTCCCCGGTTATTATATTACTTCCGGACTTTACCGATCTGGGTCCCACCGGCCACGTTTCGTCGGTTACGCTCTATGGTGGTCGGATTCCTCTGGGGAACGGGCCGGCGGCGGGTGGCCCTCAACACCTTGATGAGGCCGAAAGACGAGGGGGGGCTCGCTGTGCCGGACTTCGAAAAGTATTATCTGGCGGCGCAGCTCCAGACCTTCACCCAGGAGATCGCCAGGGAATTCCGGGGCCCGGAAGACGGAAGGGGGACGGGTATGGCCAGGCATGTTCTCTCCTTTATAGCGCTGCGACAACGTTTAGTCCTGCGGGACTTGTCGATGGAGGAGCGGACTGTCCGCCTGTGTTGGAATCGGGCCCACGCCCGAGGCCAACTGAGAACACCATATGCGCCTGAAATACCGTTGGGGATGCTGACGGCCCTCCCCCACGGAGGGGATTGGTCACGTTTGGCGGCCTGGGAGGATTCCGGTTTACAGCTCGTTGGTGATCTGTACGAGGACGGAGCGCTCTTGTCCTTTCAGGATCTCATTGACCGCTTCGGGATCTCCCGGGGTGACTTTCTGCTGCACTCGGCCATTGTGCGAGCGATCCAGGCACACTGGAGGAACGGGCAGGAGGAACCCCACTTATCTCAGGTGTGCCAGTTCGTAATGATGTCGGCGGGCACGGTGAAGGCGGTCACTTGCCTCTACGGCAGGTTGATTTCCGAGGGATTGGCTCCTCTCACCACTTTGAGGACCCGCTGGGAGGAGGACATTGGTAGGGAGATCCCGGAGACGACCTGGTCCCAGTTGGTGAGACGAGCCTGGAAGGGCACACGTAACGCCCGTTTCCAACTGGTCCACTATTATGTTCTCCATAGAGCGTACCTGACCCCGGTGAAAATCAGGCGTTATTTTGCCACGGCTTCGGCGGAATGCCCTAGATGCCCGGCTCAGGAGGCGGACCTCCTACACATGTTATGGGCCTGTCCAGGACTGACGTCCTACTGGCAGGAGGTAGCGACGACCCTGGAGGAGGTGACAGGGAGACTCTTATCATTGGATGCGGCGGTGGGGCTCCTACACTGGTTCCCCCATACCCCCAGGAATAAAATTTCTAGTAAATTTATCGACCTGGGGCTCCTCCTTGCTAAACGAGAGGTGACCAGGAACTGGAAGGCACGAGCTGGTCCGGCAGGCAGCAGATGGCACAGTGAGCTTTTGAAGTGGGCGGCAGGAGAGAGCGTGCTGAGATATCAACTGGCTTGGAGGCAGGGTAATGAGAAGGCGCAGGAGGCCGCGTTGGAGTGGGAAATGTTGGTGCAGGCCCTCAGGGATTATTGTGCCCCCAGCGACTCTGAAAGTGAAGAAGCGACTCACCCCGAGTCCCGGTGAACGTTAGTACTGACAGTCCTATTGCCTTCCCCGTGGGTCCAATAGCAGATCCTATGTTGATAGCTCCCTGGCGCTGGTGGTGGGGGGGGGGGGGTTCTCTTAGTTAGTAGACATTTATGGGGGGGGGGGGGTTATTTTGGGGGTTTTAGGCTTGTTTGGAAAAGCAGATGACGGACAGTGCATTATCCGGACCAGCTCCAGCATCCTACTGACCCCCATTGCATTTCGCCGCCCGACCCCAGGGTTGTGGGCCGGTTGGCTGTGTACGGACTTTACGGTGGGGGGCCAGAGGGCTTTATTCTGTTAATATTGCTTATGATACAATGCTGGTCGTTACTGTAATGATCTACTGATTCCTGCAATAAAAATATATTTAAAAAAAAAAAAAAAACAACATTCTTCAACCACAAATCCTACATTGTGTATTACTCATATAAGCAGGTGCTTCAGCGCTCCACATAGGGGTAGTAAGTGCTATATAAATGCTACAATACAGTACATGAAGAGCTTTAAGCTCACTCACACGCCTGCCAATGTTATGTCAACAAGGAGCACTGTCTTGAGAGTGAGCAGCATCTCAGATGAAGGGAGTGTGAGGAAACATATGTTGTAACCTTTTAAAAAAGGGCCTAATTGCTGACAAACAAACAAAACGTGCCGGCATCTGCAAAAAGGCTGAAAGAGCCACAAGGTACCATTTAACTGTGTCCAGAGCCAGGCCATGCCAGGCTAGGGACAAAACCAACTACAAAACAGGAGTTTGGCCACTAAGAGGCACCAAACCACAAACCTATTCCAACGCCCGCCTATACAGTTTACAAAACTGTACAGGCTGGATTGTGCTTTGCAATATGATCTCCTATGCTTTGGCCAGAAAGCATCCTCTGGAAGGACTGCATGCTTATTCGTCCAGGGCCAAAGCCTGCTATCACTGCGTTGGAACTCTTTAGTCCCTGCCTGGGCGTTTGCCAGGCGGCTACGTGGGTGTTCCTCCATACTTTCACAGAGCACTATTGTCTGGACAGTCTGGTTTGGCGAGAGGAGCATTTTGCCCACTTGGTTCTGCAGGACTTTATGGTTTTAGTCCATTTACAGAACCACCTCCGAATAGGTACTGTATTGCTATCTATTCAAAAGGTGAGGAAATTGCGGGTAAAAGTCTCTATCAGGAGAATATGGTGCTATGCACTTTCTGGTAGATTATCTAACCACAGATTCCTCACTGCCCTTACCATACTCCCTGTTCTGTGATTGTATTCTAACCATTAACGAGATGCCAAGTCTAGGAATCTGCACACTGGTCACCACCAATTTGCTGTTGAGACTTTGCATCTCTGGGCACACACCACCTTTAAAGCATCTGATGTCATTGTGATGAAGTGGCGCATATCAGGCTCTGCGCATTCTTTCCTGAGCGGAGCAGCGTCACTGCTGAGCTGCACAGCGCCACGTTTTAGTGCATAGCTACACTACTGAAAAGTTTCCAGATCCAGTCTGATGCCTGGGGATTATTAAAAAGGAGAGGTGTGCGGCTAGATAGTCTCTTCCAGAAAGAGCGTTACTCAAGATAAGTAACTTGTTATAAGCTGTTTTTAAAATGCATGCCTATCATGCCCAGGAAAAACATCTATCCTCAATTTCGAGGTTGCCACTGGAAATTGACAACAGAACCAAAAAATTTAAGCATTGTATTTCATAGTGTCAAAGCAAACTTAAAATACAGATTAAACTGAGTGACTAAAAGTGCCATGTTTCACGTCAACTTCATAAGGAAAGCTTTAGTAGGGATTCTAAAGTAGATGGTGTACTGCCTAAATGTCTGACAGCTGGAAGGCACATTGAGTGCTGTTAAAGTAGCTTCTCATTCTTATCTTCTATTGTACATGTGATTTAAGTGATGATGGTGGTTAAGAGACTGTCTGTAGAGAGCCCTTTGATGCTCTTACCCAGCCAACAACTAGCAGCACTGTTTAATCTCTTTCTCTTTTACAGGGCAATGACATCATGCTGGTGGCTTTCCAGCCTGAGCTGAGGCCTAGAGAACCCAGAAATTTTGAAATAACTTTCCGTGAGGTAAGGAAGCCCAACAATGTTAAATGCTTTTTCTTTACCACTAACGCCCTTGTTTAAACTGACTCACTAAAAGGCTGCTCTTCCTGTTTATTTTCATTCATTTGCCCCAGTTTCACTTGTGAAGGATTCCCATTCTTCACGGTTTGTTATCAAAGCCTACAATATCTATGTTGCCTTTCATTCGGATGTCTTTTTGAACATAATCACTGATGCATAGGTGGCACCTGTTAGATAGCCGGCAAATAGCATTGGCTAATATGTAATTGGGTGTTTGTGATTTAATCCAAAGCCACAAGAGGGGAAATCGGTGTATGAGGAGCAAGTGATACATGAGAGGGAGTAGATACAGTAGCCAGAGATTGATACTTCAAAAAGTGTCATAACGAGGGCCACTGAAATTGAGTGGTACCAGAGGACCAAAGTATGCCACAATGTTGACTAAATGATGTGCCAAGAAGAGGCAGATTATGCAGCAGAATGTGGCACATTCAGTGGCAGTATTATTTTGCTAATTGTCATTTTAAAATGCATCTGGACAAAATTGTGGAATGGCATAATTATTTTGCCCCTGGTACTCCCCCCTGGTAATACCCTGGTACTTAGACTAATCACATAGTTCACTTAAGAATGTTGGTTTTCATTATAAAGACAAATCCCACACTCAATGATTTTAAGATTAGGCAAGAAGAGTTATAATGTTACAATATATTATTGGAAAGCTTGTATAGGTAGAGAAGAGCAGAGGGAAAAAGGAAGTCGAGATAAAGATGGTGCAGTGCAAATAACTTTAAATGTTTAAATGGAAATAGAATACATTTCTCTTAAAACAAAAACCTCAATGTCTTCTTTGAAAAGAGGTTGATTAGACTCTCATGTTATAATGTACACTTTGGGCTAGGAAAGCTCATGCAATATTGAAAATCGAATCACCGAGGCATTGGTTTTCCAACAGTCAAGGATGACAGATTGCATGAAAGTCCATCTGATACTATACAGGACTCTCTAAGGTTGCCAAATGTTAAACTGGCAAAAATCGTCCTCCTTTTCGTGTTTGAAATGGGAATGAATTCCAATGCCGAGTTCATAGGTAGTTCTATTCACTGATTTTTGGCAGAGTCAATGATTGACCACTATGTTACATTGGATCTTTCAGAACCCAGTACTTTGTACTCTGGCATGAAGACCTTCAGTTTGCTTCCCATTGTGTGTGGCACTCACTTTTCTTACTAACCCTTTTTATCCTCCTACTTAGCAATATTGGAAGCGCCCTGATGGGCAGCCGGCCACACGAGAGCACCTAATGATGGTCTTGGCTGATATGGATGAGATTCTGATTCGCGCCACCTATTCTTCAGATATGATTTCTGCCAGCATCACAGGCGTGAGCATGGAGGTTGCAGTGCCATCTTACACTAGCCTGCCTCGGGCTATTGAGGTAGAACAGTGCCAGTGTCCACCTGGCTACAGTGGGCTCTCCTGCCAGGTGAGTTCTTCCTCTTCCTTGTACACTGCTCTTAAGCCTTTGTAATCCAGTTTAAAGGGTACATTGCTCTCCTTTCTAATATTAGCCATTCTGCGTTCCTGCTTTGGAATCCTCTAGATTACAGGAAATGCTTTCTACCTAAATATAGGGGTGTACCTGGGCTGTGGTGAAGCAGGAGATTTTGGAACAGATATATATTCCGCAATGTGCGCACTGCTCCTGAGATGAGGCTCTGAGCATACTGTCTTCTTAGTTAGATGGGATTTCTTTTTGAATATGTTGATTTGTACGGTCTCAAACCTTAAGCTAGGTGTTTACCTGGAGTTAGTTGTAGGCAACCTCCTCCTCATCCCACCCATTTTGTCTAACTCCAGCCTGCGAGGAATTCTCAGATTAGTATTGTTAACATATGGGCCTACCAAGTTGGGCATAGTGTCAACATATGGGCCCTCTTCCTCTTATCCACATTGGCACTTAATGACAAATAGGTATCAGCCACTAGATCCTCTAAGTGCCTACACATTGCCCCTGTAAATGATCTGTTTCAATTGGGATATTTTAAGGTTAGTCAGCAAATGATGTGATGCCGATTATTAATATTTGTAGGGTGGGAATGATTCGTTTTCTCTGGTAGACTTGGCACTTTCAACTTCTTTAAAGCGATCTATCTGGCTTTTTTTTTATAGACCATTATTAGACTCTTCTATGTAAGCTAAGAGGGGTAGCATGTACACATTTACAACCAACTTGTTGGTGGGAAGGCCAGTTGAATTAGGCATGCATGACATTTAAGGTGTAGTTTGGAACATGGAAATCATCAGTCTACTTGATAAATGTAAGGAACACACTAAGTTGGTTTTGGAGAGGCTAGGGTGGTTACTTATACTTCGAGAAAGCATGGATCAGCTGAGGTTTGTTTATTAGTACTTGATGGTGACGATTTCATTATAAAGCTGCGGGACATATTGCTACTGACTGGTTGTGACTTTGCTGAGGATGGTAAATTTAGGATCCCTAGTCTTTGGTTCCAAAAAAGGAGTAAAGGGGCTCCAAGCTGAACAAAACTGTTTGTCAAATAAATTGCAAATGGTTAATGGTTTCTCCACTTCAGCCTTGCAGTGAGGAATCCTACCACCCCTCACGATCATTAATAATCATTTATAATTGGCCACTAGGTATTCCCATAAACATTTTAACTGTCAAAGAAAATAGCTAAGGAAACCAAATGTCTTCTGGCATCCTCAGTCAAAGTGATTCTTCTCTATAGGCATTTAGAGACCCATGTGGATCGTAACTGCGTGGCCAGTACCCTTTAACCCCCAACCCCTGTTCACCAGTTACAGTTGAGGCCAGTAAAAATGGGACTGGACCAGGGTGATGGCAGTGGATCTGAAGAGTCAATGGTGTCAAAGTGAGGAGTGGGGGGGGGGGGAAGGGGGGGATAAGAGGCAGGTAGTAGGGATGAGTGTTTGTGCGTGCCTGTGTATGTTAGTGGTTCTTTATTCATCAGAGAAACCTGCAGCTTAAAGAGTAGGGAATTCCTGACAGTAGTTAGGACAGAGGACATCTCTCAGATCAGCACAATAAATGAACTGCAATGTATAGGGTGGGAAGCTGTAATAGCTGCCCTGACACATTGTAGTTCACTACCGCACTAATAGACCTGTGTAGATCCAGCAAGGAGCCACCAGGAGTATCTCTGGTGTGTTGTGTCCACAGTGAAGGTATATTTAATTACTTTTGCTTGTATGAACACAATACACATGATGCATCACAACATTCAGAGGTGTAGGGAAGGAAAACAGATGATGCATAAAACATACATTCAGCGGTGTAAGAACAAGGCACATGATGCATCAAAAACACATTCAGAGGTGCAGGGAAGGAAAACTCAGTAGCGCAAAAACACATGATGCATAAAAACATTCAGAGGTGTAAGATCAAGGTGCGTAATCATATTAAATGCATTACATTTCCTAGCACCACATCACATTGCGCAAAACTCACATTAGGCAATTATCATCATAAACATAGCAGGTAACCACATTGCGCAAACAAAACCTTAGCAATTACTATCAAAAACATAGAAATCACATTGCGCAGAAATCACATACCAGCCCCCTGGCCAACTGGCCATCCAACAAGGGGACTCAAAAACCCTGTATCCAGAATGTCAGGGTGCGCTGTCAATGCAGCGCCAGTCAGGGATACGCCACCGGCGCAAAGCCTAAACGTTGCAGGTGCCCACTACTTGCTGGGTACCTGGGAACTATCACACGGGCCTAAACGTTGCAGCTGGCACTAAGTAATGCGCAGCTGTAGCAGGCCTGGCACCACTGTGCCACCTCTGTCCCACTCAGGGACTTTCTCTCAATTGCGCCTAAACGGTGCAGCTGCCCACTAATTGCTGGGCAGCTGAGACATCAGTAAAACTGCGACAGGGCCCTCACTGGCCGGAGGACAGGACTGCGCCACTGCTGGAGCCACACAGGCTCTGACACCAAACATGGCCAACGTTGGAGCCCACAGGCTCTACAAATAACATTGCCCCCAAGATCCTCTCTGGGCTCGCAAAACAACCATGTGGGCAGGGGGCCTCTCTGGGCTCTAAAACAATCATGTGGGCAGGGAGCCTCTCAGGGCTCTGAAATCATGATGCCCCCATAGGCTGGAGCGGCCCGCTGCCATCGGGGCCGCTCTGAAGATGGGCGCCGCACAGGTATGGGCACAGGGGGAGGGGGCGGGCACTGACAACGTGCCCGGACAGCACCCTCCCCTAAATAACAAAACGTGGGCCCCCCTAGGCCCGAGCAACCATCCTCCTCGTTGGAGCGGCCCACTGACACACGGGCCGCTCTGACATACTGCCTCCACCGGCACCACAAAAATCCATCTGCTCCCTCGCGGAGCAGCAACAGAACTACCCCCACGTCACCCGGCTCAGCCCTGACTCACTGGGGCAACATGCTGGACTCCTACTCCAGTCTGCTCCCAGGGCGCCTCGGTCGTGTAGCGGCCGGGGCTCTCCCGGGCATCACGCAGACCCTCTCTCCTGGGGCTGGTACACCGCGGGGCTCCCTCAGCACAGGGGAGCCCCGTAACAGGCCGCAACACTCCTCTGGTCGCGGCGGGGAGCAGCCAGCATCTCCGGTCTCCCTCTCCCTACGGTAGACCGGCAACCACGGCAAGGCTTCCCTCAGGCAGGGGGAAGCGGAAGTGACTCCATCCCGGCCCCGCCCACAGTCAGGCGGGCGCTGGCCGGACTTCCGGTTTTGCTGCGACTGCGGCGGTAATTTCTTCATGGGGGCAGCACCGAGGGGTGGGCACCCTCGGTGCGAAAAATAACCACAGGAGCGCGGTGAGCAACCCCAAAAAGGGCGCCATAAACGGGGTGGCACCCATAATTAGCAATATAAATGGGCATAAGGCAGCAACAGCGCCCAGCGCTGTAAGAGTTAAACAGCACTCCCAGAGGGAAATAAAGCGCCCACCAGGATAGCATGGATTTAAAAGTAAACTACAGCGTTACCATACTGCCCAAGGTCCTGGCAAAATTAGCAACAATCAGAAAAGGTCCCATCAGTCCTGGAGGAATAAAGAGGGAGCAAAACAGCTCAACCAAGAAGAGTCCTCCAGCGTCCAGGGTATCCAGGGGCTGGGCAGGGCCCAGGGAGGCAAGCCGTCTCCTGGGCCCAAACAGCAGCACGCCCCTGGCAGGATTTAAGTCAGAAACAAGAACATTTTGTAAGGGGACACAGCCCCTTTTTATACAGAGAAATCCTTTCTCTAGCAGGGTGCAGGCAGTGTGAGAACCAGCTAGAACTGGTTATAGGGAATTCCTTTCACTGGCCAGGCTAGGGACATCAGACCCCACCCCAGGGGGTGGAGCCAGCATTGTGTGGGGAAAACCCAGCCCCATTCAGAACCCTCAAACCAGACAGTCAATCCACAAGCAGGCCAAGGCTCACTCCTGGAGCCAGGCTCCAGCCAATCACACGCCATGCACAAATTACACAAATATGCCAACTTCTAGAAGTGGCACTTCTACACTAGACACAATCATGCCACATATATCATTGCGCAGCATTCAATCTCATGAGTTCGCACATACCAAACTCGACCCTGCACTCCCCACACATCAGGAACTACCATGGTCATACGTATTCCCCATGCATTCCTGTGGGAGGGCAGGTCACTCACCACACATACACAGAGAGCTCACACACTTTGCACTGTACCACAGTGAAAAAGTGCGCAGAGGCCTAAAATCACCAACACCAGGTCACAGAACAGGCTAGGAAAAAGCAAAAAAGTCTCGGGTGAACCTGCCAAAAGGGCCGGGTCCAACACTTTTGCTTGTATAACCCTGTCCATCCACATTCAGGAAAAGCTTCCTATCCCTATAAGGCAAGTGTGAACCTATTTAAAGCCATACTGCAGTTATTGAGCTGGTCAGGGGTCATGTTTGGAATGCTGCATTGACAAATGGCCTGTCCTTACTCTTTAAGAATATGCAGTGTTCCTGGCAGATTCTATCTTGGAGAAAGACACATTCTACTACTGCTTAAAGGTTGTGTTGTCTATAGTTGTGGGCCAAAAAAATAGCAAAAAAGCCTTTTAATAACTTTTTACCAGTGCTGCACAATGTTAGCAGCCTGGTTTGGAGCTGGGCTTGAGGAGGGAGGAGGTGCAGGGTGGGAACTAAGGCAGCTGACAGTTCTCAACTGCATAGAATGAGCTAAAAGCAAATTCATTATCACAAAATCCTACAATCCAGATTCATCTTGTGTTAAATAATTAAATCCAAAGAATGTTTATATTTTGGGAACTTTGAAGTTCAAATGTTGATTGGTCAAGGAAACCAAATCGCATATCTTGGACTTTTTTGTTTTTTGAGACGATCAGACTTCTTGCTGCCAGGATCCACTGTCTATGAATAAAAAAAACTCAATGTATACACTGAACTCTGCATTCTATTTTAGGCGTTGCTTGGGTAGATGGTTACATTGCTATAGACATTACTGCCAAATTCGACTGGATTACATTGTGTGATGGTATTTGAAGTTACTGATTTTGATTCCTTTTTTTATCACATTTTTGTGGATTTTATTTGCATTATCATTTCTTTTTTGCCCAACTGTTGAAAATGTCTCATGAGGGGTCATTCAAGCATGGGATTTGGGGATCTGATATTATATTGGTCAGAGAAGGGCACTATAAACTTAAACCTTTGCTCCTCTTTTACAGGATTGCGCTGTGGGCTTCACCCGCACTGGAGGCGGACTCTATCTGGGTCATTGTGAGATGTGTGAGTGCAACGGGCACTCTGAGTCTTGCCACCCAGAGACTGGTGCTTGTTCGGTAAGAAGCCAGATATATCTATTACCATTCTAGATGTAGAGAAAACCGAAATTGGAAGTGACTGTGTTATAGTCCACAGTCTTGCATTACCAAGCCACATCTGAATACACCTAAATTCCTGTATACCGGGACAAGAAATGTACCTGAAGTATGACTGAGAGTTCAGTAGAAGGAGAGTGGCATGTGGATTATGAGCCACTTTTAATGCCAAAGCAAATATTTAAATGAGAACGAAGTTGTTACTGGCATAGGTGCATCCTCATCTTTAGTGCCCTGCTAGACATGAACTTGTTGTTTCTATCCATTTTTTCTTTCTATTATTTTATTTTTATCTACTGTCTCAAAATTAATGCTAAGCACAGTAGGGTTATTAGCACTTCATTACTCTTTCAACTTCCTGTGAACGTGAATACATGTTAGTGAACAGTGTCAGATTTGGTCTATGGAGAGATTGGGAGTTTCCTGAGCTTGCTGGTACTTCTAAATTTGTAGCATAGCTGGAGTGTTCCCAGCACCCACTCTGCCATCTTTTCTAATGTCCCAGCTTTTTCATAAACGTGCTAAATGTAATTTCTGCTTCATCCATTGGTAACTTCATTCCCAAGTACTTCAATTTGAGCCGCCATTAATAAAGATTCTTAATGAGCGTAAAACACAAGTTGAAGGAAATCAGAATATTGGTGTAGTATAAATACCCATTGTAATAAATGTATTTGACCTAATAGCATTGCAGGATAAATGCCAGTGAATGGGTCACAGATGCTGCCCCTTTGAGCATCTTGTTGCAGAGGTATCATAAAAGATAGTCATGTGATGGTCATTTTCTCTTGCTCTCTTCCTGTAGAACTGCTTGCACAACACCGTGGGCGAGTTCTGTGACCAGTGCGCTCCTGGCTACTATGGGGATGCAACAGCTGGAACTCCGGAAGACTGCCAGCCCTGTGCCTGCCCCTTGACTGACCCGGAGAACCAGTAAGTGTTAATCTCATTGCAATGGTTTGGCCAATCATGCTGCCATATGCATTCCAGATTTAAACTCTGCTTTGTGTGCAGGTTCTCCCGGACATGTGAGAGTCTTGGTGCTGAAGGGTACCGGTGCACTGCCTGCCAACCAGGTTACACTGGGCAATACTGTGAGCGGTGAGTAAAGTACACATGGCTTTATAAGTCAAATTGGTGGATTCATTACAAAGTCAGAACCATATGTCTACAGACACGTTGCGGCCAACGAACATGTAAAATCAGTCTAATACCAGTACTTTGTGCTGGGGTGAACTGTGACTTTTACCACATAAGATTAAGGACTCTCCATAATGTCATGTTCGAGGCATATGAGCTGCAGATTGTACATTTAGCAATAGATCGCGACCTGGTGTTGGGCTCGGATGATTGCAGGTTGTTGTTGTCTTCTTGGAAGAAGTCTTTGTAGTGACGAGATAGGTGACTCCTCCCTTGGACAATACTGCGCATGGTCATCGACTCCATCCTCCTTCGGATGAAAGTTTTCCGCTCCGGCTAGAATAAATTTTTTTCTGCATTCTCGAAGCGTGAAAGTTTAGAAAAACTACTTCGACATCGAATAGACTTTTCGACATCACCAGTTACATTCCGGTGCGTCGACACGGGCCGGTGGGCCCATCGGCGCCGTACGGCCTACACCTCATGGAAAGAATTCCATTCAAAAGATGCCCGGTATGTCGAGTAAATTCCCTCATAGCGTCCATCACGAGGTTTGCAACCTCTGCATCTCGCCAGAACACGACGAGTCGACCTGCACAGCCTGTGCCTCCTTCCGATCGAAAAAGACCATTCGGGATCGGAGGGCCCGTCGACACGAGATGAGGAGATCGGCGCCCGCACCGGAGGCCATCTTTGAGGAGGAGATCGTCGAAGAAGACATCTCCGAGGACGAAGATCCAATCGAAGATATCTCCAAAGACGAAGCTCCCCTTGTCGCCGAGGAAGACTCGCCTGGTCTCCAGATCATATCGGGAGCAGAAGACTCTGACGATTCGATTCCATCTCGACAACCCGTGAGTACCTCTGCCCCTGCACGACAGACACTACCCAAACAAAAGGCAACGGTCAACACTCCGCCCATGGGGCCCAGTCGAGACCGAAATTTACCCTCTAACGCCCCGCGTTTGGGCCCGGCTCCGAGGAAAGAGACTACGCCTTTCAGTGCCTCGGCACCGAAGAAACACCATATGCCAATTCTACCTTCTCCATCGGCACCAAAACATCCTTCGATACCGAAGGACTCGTCGACACCGAAGCCAAAATGCCGTTCGGTGCCCAAAGACAAAGACCCTTCTACACCCGTACCAAAAAACACATCGGTGCCGAAGCCAAAACCCGTACCGGACCCGAAAGCTTCGACTCCGAAACCTTCTGGTTCTAAAAACAAAGAGGGGAAGCCAGATTCCGGCGCCACAGGCCCAGCAAACCCTGTCTCCACGCTGAAACCTAGAATATCGGTACCAAAGACTCCAGATAAGATTAAAAAACCTTTGGCACCGAAAACATTGCCACAGGACTCAATTACTTCTCCTAAGGCAAAGAACACTAGACAACCTCTATCGGCACCGAAAAAATCGACGCTGAAGAAGATTATAGAAGAGGAAGTGCTGTTTAGATCAGATCCTAGACAGAAAAAAATCTATATTAATCCAAAAACTGGACATGTGGAAGCAATTCCTTATAAAAATGGCCAGCAGACACTCCACTTACACCTGTGGTTCCTGCCAAAAAGGATTGTGCAACTTCTCCAATGCACCCTTCCTCTCCTTCACCTTCTTCCTCTCCTATTACTCCATATGTTAAACCTATAACTTCTCCTATTCAATCTCCTGCATCATCACACCACACTGACGAGGAGTATGATTTAGGTGGGGGGGGATGATGTACCAGAGCCACATACATACCCTTTAGGTGAGGATATCAACACAGAATATCCCAAGGATGACGATGCATATAGTTTTGCACCAAACAATGCACCAGACATCCCTGAACCTCAGTACTACCCAACAAAACCTTCCCCTACACAGAGGCGGCCTTAGGCATGTGCAGCTGTGCACCCGCACAGGGCCACCAAACCCCAGGGGCCACCACGCATATATATATCCTTAATATAATAATCCTCTGAGGATGGATACATATTTGCATGGCGGCCCCTTGCAGGGATTTGGCGGCCTCTGGCTCTGTTCCACTTCCAAACACCCTGACCCCCCCCCCCCCCCCCCCCCTTCACTGGCCTTCACGCTCCGCCCCGCCGGGACTTCATCTTCCGGGGCCCCCTACCTACGCTCCCTGCCCGGGCCGCCATGAGCCTAGAGCCGCCCCTGCCCTACAGAAGATTGTATTGGGTTTAATCACTTATTCCTTCCTCAAAATATAAGATCAAGTCCAAATCTATTGTCCTTCAGGAAGAAATTGAAAACCTGGCTATTTAACCTCTGAAAACCTGTACAGATCATATAGGAGGGTAAAACAGTACAGCGCCGAGACGCCTGCGGGCAATTGTTCGCGCTTAATAAATGCCAAAAATAAATAAAATAAATAAATAAATTAAACAGAGCTGCACTTTACCATGGGGTTCCTATGCACTCTGATGCCATTGAGGAGGACTTCTTATTAGACACTTTTGAACATTCACAAAGGTCTACCCAAATATTACCAATGATAAAAGGAGTCATTAAACATGCACCAGAGATTTTTAAAGATCCAGTACGGTGTAGGGTACTAAATCCCAGAATAGAGAAAAAGTACAGACCAGCATCAGCTGATCCAGTATACATTAAGGGACATCTGCCACTAGACTCTTTGGTAGTGTCAAATGCACGCAAAAGAGCCAATTCTCAAACTTCTGGTGACACACCCCCGCCTGACAAAGAATCTAAGATTATTCATGCGTCAGGGAAAAGAATTGCTGCACAGGCAACAAATATATGGCGCATAGCAAACACACAAGCCTTACTCTCACGATACAACAGGGCTCATTACGACCAACTAGAAAAGTTAATGGAACACCTACCAGATCAACACAAAGATCTTGCAGCAGAGCTTTTACAAGAAGGCAAATTAATATCTAATGCCTCTTTTAAATGCGCACTAGATGTAGCTGACACAGCATCCAGAGCAGTTAACACTAGTGTTATTCTCAGACGTCATGCATGGCTACGCATTTCAGGTTTCAAACCAGAAGTACAAACTACCATCCTGAACCAGCCCTTCAATCAGAACCAACTGTTCGGGCCGGAAGTAAATAATACACTGGAAAGGATGAAAAAGGACACAGGCACTGCTAAGTCTATGGGTGCATTACAATCCACCCAAACTAGAGGTTCTTTTTGCCGCTCCTCTTATAGCGGAGGCTCCAAGCAAACCGGCACAGATACCACATCATCTTTTAAAACACACACACAAACCTCCTCTAATAAAGGCTACTTTAGAGGAGGATACAGAGGCAATAACAACAAGGGAAGAGGTAGAGGTAATAACAACCGCTCCTCTTCCACGCCCAAACAGTGACTTCCCTCTGCCTCCCCTACAGCACTCCACTCCTGTGGGGGGCAGACTATCATAGTTCCTACCTGTCTGGAACTCCATCACAACAGACAAGTGCGTAAGACAGATTAACCAACATGGCTACTGCCTAGAACTCACAGCAACCCCCCCCCCCCCCCCAAACATACCACCCAGGCAGCGTCCAATGTCCACAGAACACATAGCCCTGCTTCAACAGGAAGTTCTAGCACTCCTAGAAAAAGATGCTATTCAAATAGTTCCTCCTACAAGAACAAGGAACAGGAGTTTACTCACTGTACTTCCTAATTCCCAAAAAGGACGGGACACTGAGACCAATTCTCGACCTCAGGCCCCTCATTCATTATATACAATCAGATCATTTTCACATTATCACTTTACAACAAGTACTCCCATTGCTAGAACAGGGAGATTTTCTTTCAACACTAGACCTAAAGGGCGCCTACTTTCATGTGCCAATGCATCCTGCGCACAGGAAGTATCTAAGATTTGTCATACAAGGACAACATTATCAGTTCAAAGTCCTTCCATTGCCCCAGTATTGGAACTGTCATAGATTCCCATGCTTTGTATCATTCCCCGTCGTCGGAATGGGAGCCTCGGTAAATACAAAATACCATAGTAGTAAGCACAAAGTTAAAAAATAGGCCTAGGCCTCCTCTCATTTTGTAGCTTATCCACCTCTTTTTGTAAAAGAGACCAAATTCTTGCAGCAGCCAATCGGAGCAGCCTCACCCCACAGAACCTTCCTGAGAGCCTCAGAGCCTCAGATTTTCTACCGCACGTTGTGCAAGGGAGTCTCCATTGAGCTCTGCTCAATTTTCTTCACTTCTGAGTATATTTCTACGACTTTTTGCCTGTTTCTCGTCATGTCTGACAAAGAGAAGAAAGCACTTTTTAGAGCCTGTGCTACTTGCTCAAAAAAGAGGTTGTTTGTTGAAGACAAACACGAAGACTGCATATACTGCTTATACCCGGACCACAAGGCCACTGACTGCAAGATTTGCAGAACCTTCTCCACCAAGACCTTGAGGGACAGAGAAGGCCGCCTGCTGACCTGGTTGCAAAAAATGAAGGATCGCAAGAAAGTTCTGTCTTCGGACAGTGAGGGCTCTTCTTCTGCTGTGTCATCAAGAAGATCAAAGAAGAGGGGTAGGTCTGCCCCTTCAAGATCTAATGAGCCCCATGTGAAGACCTTGCCTGGGACCTCTGATAGGCCTGCTTCCCTTGTGAAAAGGAGAGGCAGGGACAGCCTGAGGAGTTGCAACCCACAAAAAAGGCTAAGAAAATCATCTCTGTGACTTCACCACCTTCAGAGAAAGAAAGAGGGGTGAAAAAGCCTTCATCTACGCCTCAGGACATAGCTTCTGACAAGAAACAGCGTTCGTCGACGGTCAAAAACCACAGGTACGTCGACGATTCCTGTCAAAAAAGACTTGTCTCTAAAACTGGCCTCGTCGACGGGCTCGTCGACGATGGCTACTACATCCTCACCGTCGACTATGTTTAAGATGCCGGATTCCTGTTCGTCGTCGACAAAGCTGACTTTTTCGACGTCGATGATGTCGAGGGTAGCGTCGACGGCGATGACGACTAGAACTACGTCGACGACGCCAGCTACCATGATTCTGACGACGAGCTCGTCGACGACTCAGTCGACGATCCAGCCATCGTCGACGAAAACCATCTCACCTTCGACGACTCATTCGACGACTAGCACAGTCTCTTCGTCGGCGCTTCCGTCGACAAAACAGTCGACGAAGATTCAACCGTCGATGACGATCCCGTCGACGGCGACGACTGGGAAAATCTGCATTTCTCAAAGGAAGAGACATATAACACCAGAAATGACATCTCCACGGCGGGTTACGCTGTAGCCTCCTACCTTATTACTTGATGATGACTCTGAGGAGGAAGATGATAGCAATTATGGTCCAGCTTATAGGCCATCTGACTTGGAGGTCAAATTACAAGAGGTCAGTTCTGAAGAAGGTGAGACGGAGCAACACCATTATGCTCCGCAAGACTGTTATGACCAGCAAGAGAGGCCTTGCATGCAGGATCTTTTACAGAGATCTCCACGTCGGTCTCAACAGGAGATGGTAGCGATGTCGTCCTCTCTCATCTCTGACCTGTAATTAATATTGCAGGACTATTGGAGGCTGTTTCCTACGCAACAGGAGGTTCAACAACAACGTCCTCCCACACCTCTGCCTCAAGGATCGCAACCAGTGGCGTACGACTCTTTGACCTTAAGGGTGCATGACCCAGAGCCCGTAGAACATCCTCAAGAGGTGTTTGCCATTCGGGATGATGATGATGCCTCATCAGATGCGGATCAGCAGAGGGAACCTGCCCAAGATCAGAATATGGACTGGAATCAGGATGGCCTTCAAGATCCAGATGTTACAGAGCCTGATACCACAACCTCTCCTCCAGCAGATATTGGAGGTTTTCACAACCTAATGGAACGAGCGTCCAAAAGATTTGGTCTTCCAGTTCACACAGTTCAATCTGACTGTTTTTTGTACGACTTCAAAGAACCATTCCGGAAGTCAGTTTGTTCAATCCCCATCATTGAACATGTTTGGTCTGAAGGAATAAAGGCTATGCAAAATCCAGCCACGGTCCTCCCAGTGCTTCCCAGACTGGAGAAAAAGTACAGGGCGCCGGAGGGCAGCCCTGCATGTCTTACAGGTCAACCAAAACCGGACTCTGTTATCTCCCAGGCCGCACAGAGTAAATCCAAGAATCCATCCACGCCTCTAACGACACCACCTGATAAAGAGGGCAAGCGTCTGGACAATGTTGGAAAAAGATTCTCCACTATGGCCAGCCTCCTCGTTAGGGCGGCTAATGCTCTGGCGATTTTGGGGAGATATGATCGCCAGATGTGGTGTGCCCTCTCTCCGTTTGTGGAAAAACTTCAGGATGGGTCTAAGGATGAGGTCAGGAAAATCTTGATGGAAGGGGAGCGCGCCTCTTTGGAGGTAATCGACTGCGCTATGGATATAGCTACTACTGCCTTTTGAGCGCTAGCAGGCTCAGCTGTTTTAAGGCGCCAGGGTTGGCTGCGAGCCACGTGGTTTAGACAGGAAGTACAGAACAAGATTCTGGACCTACCTTATGATGGAGAGATGTTATTTGGTAAACACGTGGATGACGCCCTAATAGGCATAAAGAAAGATACTGATACGGCTAAGTCCTTGGGAACATTACAATACCGTAAAGTTCCTTTTAGGGGGGCAAGAGGAAGAGGTTTCCCATCCTACAGAGGCGGCAATCAGCAATGCTACTCCTCTTCCTACTCCCAACCTGGCCAGTCATACAAACTCCAATATTCACAGAGGGGTCAGTCGGGGTCTTTCTCTCGCCAGCAGCCGAGAGGACGTGAGGGCAACAGAGGAGAGACAATACTAAGAGACAATAGCGGCCATGTGGCTCTTTCTACTGTTCCTGTACCCTCGTTAACACCAGTGGGGGGCAGGATTGCCCATTGACTAAACAGCTGGAAGGTCATAACATCAGACCAGTGGGTCCTGAACATCATCAAGGGAGTACACACGTTGGAGTTTCAAAATCTTCCTCCAATGAGAGCTCCAGACGCCATTACACCCAAAAATCTAGGACTTCTTCGTCTCGAGGCCCACCAACTCTTCATCAAGGGGGCAATAGAGCCTGTACCTCATTCCCAGAATGGGAAAGGGTTCTATTCCAGGTTCGTCCTGGTTTGGAAAACGAAGGAGAAGTGGCGTCCGATTTTAGATCTACGGAAGCTCAACACTTACCTCATCAAGTTATCCTTCAGGATGGTCACCCTTCAGGACATTCTCCGTCTTCTCAATCCAGGGGACTACATGGCAACCCTAGATTTGGAGGATGCATATTTCCATGTGCCCATTCATCCAGCTCACAGCCAATATCTTCGATTCACAGTAGACCAGAGCCATTTCCAATTCAGAGTACTGCCTTTTGGTCTTCGGTCCGCACCAAGGATCTTTACAAAGGTACTGGCTCCTGTGGCAGCTTTTCTCAGGAGGCAGTCTTTCGAAGTCTTCTCATATCTGGACGATTGGCTGGTAAAGGCTCCTTCATTCCAAGAAGCATCCAGGGCAGTCACGAGCTGCAGTCAACTGTTCGAGCAGCTGGGTCTTCGGCTCAACAAGGAGAAATCGATTTTGCACCCCTCCAAGACAGCGAGGTTTTTGGGTGCGATCCTAGACACAGATTGCTGCATGGCTTTCCCTTCGGAGGAGCGCCAGACCAAACTGATTCTCTCAGCTCGCCTCCTGCACACAAGAAAGTTTCTGTCAGTGCACCAATACAAATCGCTTCTCTGATCGATATCATCCTGCATACCATTGAGACCACACTGCAGGCTTCGAATGCGTCCACTGCAAGAACAACTGGACAAGCAATGGCGTCAGGTAACCGGCTCCTTCGACGACAAGATCGTGATCACACCGGGAATGCGAAAAGCAAGCTGCTGGTGGTTACTAAAAGAGAATCTTTCAGTAGGTTTGCCATTCCAACTTCCACCATCTCCCATGGTGTTGACAACAGATGCTTCAATGGAAGGGAGGGGAACGGTCCTCCAAGAACTGAAAGTCAGTGGTCATTGGAGCACAGTCCAGGGCAAGTTCCACATCAATCTACTGGAACTTATGGCCATCCGCCTAGCCTTACAGGCTTTCCTTCCAAGGATCCGCAGCCGTCCAGTGGTGGTTCGTACAGACAACACCACGGCCATGCACTACATAAACAAGCTGGGCAGGACGAGATCCTGCACCCTTTCGAAGGAAGCCCAGAGACTGTGGAATTGGGTGATCCAACACAATATCACTCTTTCAGCGGAGCATCTTGCAGGCACACTCAATGCCACAGCGGACGCTTTGAGTCACCAAAACACTATCCGCCACGAATGGGAATTGGATCAGACCATTCTGGGGGAACTGTTTTCATGTTGGGGGACCCCAACCATTGATCTGTTTGCGACTCCTCAGAACGCCAAATGCCAGTGCTACGCAAGCAAGGATCACCATCAGGGATCCTTGGGGAATGCGCTTTTGATAGCCTGGTACGGCGCATTTGTTTACGCCTTTCCACCTATTCCGCTGATCCCGAGACTGATCCGCAAGCTCAAGGCAGAGCCGTGCAGTATGATTCCGATTGCACCAGCATGGCACAGGCAGTATTGGTACACAAAACTCCTTCTCTCCCAAGATCAACCGATTCTCCAGCGGCCTGTTCCGTCACTATTAACAATGGCTCAGGGACAGGTTCTGCATCCAGACCTGAGGTCCCTTCAATTGACAGCGTGGCTCCTGAGTTCAGAGAATTCCAGGCTTTGAATCTTTCATGAGAATGTAGAGACATTTTAGCTCAGGCCCGAGCACCTAGTACTAATAAAACCTATCGGGCGAAGTGGAAGAGGTTCTGCCTTTGGTGTCAGAGACAAGGTCTACATCCATATACTTCTGCACCGCACCAACTCTTGCCTTACATTCTTTCTCTTGCAAAATCTGGATTGGCTCACTCTTCTATAAAGGTACATCTGGCGGCCATTTCTAGATTTAGACGATCATCATCAGGTCCTTCCCTTTGGTCTGCGAGGATCGTTAAACAGTTCCTTAAAAGTTTGTTCAGGGTTTTTCCTCCAGGCCGGCCTCCACCACCAGCCTGGCATCTGAATTTGGTCCTGTCACATCTGATGAAGGCCCTGTTTGAGCCTATTCACAGGGCCGACATGAAGTTTGTGTCTTGGAAACTGGCTCTTCTCTTGGCCCTGACATCAGCTAGAAGAGTTAGTGAGCTCCAGGCTTTCACAATTGAGGAACCCTTTCTACAATTTAAGAGTGATGTTCTCATCCTGCGGACGAATCCTAAATTTATTCCAAAGGTCCCCTCGGACTTTTATCTGAATGAGCCAGTGATCTTAAAGTCCTTCTTCCGCGCCCCTCCACGCCAGCAGAGAGGGCGTTACATTCTTTGGACATTCATAGATGTCTCAAGTTCTACTTAGAGAGGACGAAACTGTTCAGGAAGTCTTCCCAGCTTTTTGTTTCATACAGTGCTCCGAGAAAGGGTTGTCCAATTTCTAAATCCTGCATTTCCCACTGGATAGCAGATGCAATCCAGTTTTGCCATCAAGAAGCGGGAAAGCCACATCAGCGAGCAGTTCGTGCTCATTCTACGAGGTCAATGGCTTCATCGGTGGCTCTATTCTCAGGTGTCCCGATCAAGGACATATGTAGAGCGGCGACATGGAGCAGTGTCCACACCTTCACTCGCCACTACTGCTTGGATTCTTCCGTGAAGGAGGATGCGGCAGTGGGCCAAGCGGTTTTGGGGAACCTTTTCCAATAAGTCGGTGAGCTTTCCTTTCTATCCCGCCTTCCTGTATTGCATATTTTGTATTACTTGTAGTTGTTTGGCAACACAAAGCAGATGTGTATCTGTTTTCCTATAAGAATTATGTATGACATTTACAGATATACAGATGACAAAATATGCCTACTCTTTACTGCTAGCTATTCTGATACAAAGCATGGGAATCTATGAAAGTTCCAATACTGGGGCAAGAAAACAAGTTACTTACATGTAACTTTCATAGATTCCCATGCGCCCACCCTCCTCCCCTGGGAAAGCTCAGCCTTATGGTTCAGTGATGTTGCTGTTCACAACGGCTACGAAAATCTGAGGCTCTGAGGCTCTCTCAGGAAGGTTCTGTGGGGTGAGGCTGCTCTGATTGGCTGTTATAAGAATTTGGTCTCTTTTACAAAAAGAGGTGGATAAGCTACAAAATGAGATGAGGCCTAGGCCTATTTTTCACTTTGTGCTTACTACTATGGTATTTTTTATTTACCGAGGCTCCCATTCCGACGGGGAATGATACAAAGCATGGGAATCTATGAAAGTTACCAATACTGGGGAACTAAAGTTACAGGTAAGTAACTTGTTTTCTTCGGGGTCACAACAGCACCACAAGTGTTTACAAAGTTCTTAGCAGTAGTAGCAGCACATCTCAGAAGACAACAGATACATGTCTTCCCTTACCTAGACGACTGGCTCATAAAAGCAAGATCGTTCAACCAGTGTGTACAACACACAAAACAAACGATTCAAACATTGCACGACTTAGGGTTTATGATAAACTACACCAAGTTGCACCTAGAGCTTTCGCACGTTCTACAATATCTAGGAGCTACCATAAACACATCAGTAGCTCTAGCGTATCCCAGTCAAGCCGGGATTCAAAGTATTCAGAACTTAGGTTCCCTTTTTCAATGCCAACACTCTCTTCAAGCCACAGTGTTCATGAAACTAATAGGCATGATGGTGTCTTGCATATCATAGTTCCTCATGCAAGACTGCAAATACGCCCACTACAAGAATGTCTAGCACAACAGTGGAATCAGGCTCAAGGTCAGCTCACAGACCTGGTGTTGGTGGACAGACGTACATATCGCTCTCTGCAATGGTGGAACACCAAAAACTTGACAAAGGGACGGCCGTTCCTAGATCCTGTTCCACAAATAGTGCTCACAACAGATGCATCCCTCACAGGATGGGGAGCCCATCTCCTGCATTATACCACACAAGGTCAGTGGAACAATCAACAGAAACAGTTCCACATCAACCATTTAGAGCTGTTAGCAATTTTCCTAGCACTCAAAACTTTCCAAGTACAAAACCAGGCTGTTCTAATCCAGACGGACAACATGACAGCCATGTATTATGGAAAAACAACAAAAGAGTGTTCCTTGGTTTTTATATACACAAGTGAGGGAGCACAAGAAACCAACAAAGCCCATTAGGTTTGTCAAGAAAGCCCTCACTCACCGACCTGGTCGGTGACTTGCTTCATCATCGGGCCCCACTGGGTGTGACCGAATGTCACCCCAGTGTGCTACAACGATTTGCTGCAGAGCTGGTAATGTGACGATGTGAGGGCTATGTGGTGAATTATGTGAACAGAGTGAAGTGGTGAGTTAAAATTGCCTTGGGGGGGACGGGGGGGGGGGGGCTCACCGAACAAAAAAGCGGGACGCACACACCCTCTTAGGTCTAGGTCCTGACGAATGCCAGGTTAATTATACCAACATCGGCTGAAACATGTTGACCATTCACCTCTTCACCTAATGTTATTGGAAGCAGACCATCCAATTTAGTTGGCCTTGCTTACCAACACATTTTTAACCTTGCCCTTGGTGATCATACATTTAATCAATTTTTGATAAATACAAGGCAATTTTAACTCACCACTTCACTCTGTTCACATAATTCAGCAAATCTGGCGTTGTAGCACACTCGGGTGACATTGGGTCACACCCAGTGGGGCCCGATGATGAAGCAAGTCACCGACCAGGTCGGTGAGTGAAGTCTTTCTTAACAAACCTAATGGGCTTTGTTGGTTTCTTGTCTCTCAAACTAATACTAGTGGCACCCACATGGGCACGTCAGCCGTGGTTCACCATGCTACTGGATCTCTCAATGGTTCCACATAAAAAAATTACGGCTCACGCCATCCCTGTTAACACAGAACCATGGAGAAATAAGACACCCAGACCCAAACCAACTGAATTTGGCGATCTGGCTCCTGAGGTCTTAGAGTTCGGTTACTTAAACCTACCACAAGACTGTATAAACATAATTAAAGAAGCTAGAAGACCCACTACCAGAGCATGTTATGCGGCTAAGTGGAAAAGATTTGCAATATACTGTAACAATCACATTGATCCACTGGTTGTTTCCATCCAAAATATCATCTGTTACCTTCTACACCTACAAAGGTCCAATTTGGCTTATTCTTCCATACGCCTGCATTTAGCAGCAATCGCGGCCTATTTACAAAATAAACAGCATTTATCTCTCTTTAGAGTACCTGCAATAAATGCATTTATGGAAGGATTAAAACGAATAATTCCTCCAAGGTTACCACCTGCACCAGTATGGAACCTAAATGTGGTCCTTACAAGACTTATGGGTCGCCCTTTTGAGCCTTTACACCAGTGTGAACTGCAATTCCTAACATGGAAAACTGCCTTCCTTGTTGCCATCACCTCTCTCAGAAGAGTAAGTGAAATACAAGCATTTACAACAGAAGAACCATTTTTTCAAATCCACCCTAACAAAGTGGTTCTTAGAACCAATCCACAATTCCTGCCAAAAGTCATTACTCCTTTCCACCTTAATCAGTAGAGTTACCAGTGTTTTTTCAAAAACCGGACTCTGTTGCAGAAAGAGCTCTACACACCCTAGATGTTAGAAGAGCTCTACTATACTACACAGACAGGACAAAATCATTCAGAAAGACAAAACAACTATTTGTATCTTTCTCTCCCCCACACAAGGGCAATCCCATCTCTAAAGGAGGAATTGCCAGATGGATTGTAAAGTGTATTCAAATATGCTACCAAAAAGCGAAAAGTACACTAACAGTTCCTCCTAGAGCGCACTCCACTCGCAAACTAGGAGCCTCTATGGCTTTCTTAGGAAACATAACATTAGAGGACATATGCAAAGCAGCAACATGGTACATAATAATACATACCTTCACTAAACACTATTGTCTAGATGTGCAAGCCAAGCAGCAGTAGGCCAAGCTGTACTTAAAACACTATTTCAGTATGCTGCAACGGATACAAGCGACCACCGCTAGGGGAGGCACTCCTGCACAATCGTTGCTAAATGTACAATCTGCAGCTCGTATGCCTCGAACGGAATATGCTACTTACCAGTATGCATCTGTTCTTGGCATGTAGAGCTGCAGAGTGGTACATGCCCTCCCGCCTCCCCGGGACTTGTATCCGTTCCAGTACTCATCTTACTTAGATGCACACGCATGGACATCCTTTTCTATTTTCTTCTACTAACTCCATCATTTCCCATCATGGCGAAAAACAATCTGAGGATGGAGTCGATGACCATGCGCAGTATTGTCCAAGGGAGGAGTCACCTATCTCGTGAGTACAAAGACTTCTTCCAAGAAGACAACAACAACCTGCAATCATCCGAGCCCAACAGCGGGTGGCGATCTATTGCTAAATGTACAACTCTGCAGCTCTACATGCCAAGAACAGATGCATACTGGTAAGTAGCTTATTCCTTCTGATGCTTTGTTGTCTTTTCCAGAATTTTGACTTTATCCAACTGCAGTCACTGTTATTGAGGGGAGGTGATGAGGCGGCCATTAGTGAAGCAGAAAAGTTCCTAATTCTCTCACAAACACATACACCCATGCTTGAAAACTACCCCCTCCCTACCTCCCTCCCAGCATTCGACTTTGGAAGTTTGCTTTGGTCAATGGTTGACATCTGAGCATTATACCCTGAGGTTACTTAGTTGTAACTAAGACATAATGAAAGATAATGTTTGCTTGTATCCTTCTGTGTTTATTTGCTTTTCATCCCCTCCTGGCATTTTCTGGCTTCTTCTATCCAAGTTTATTTTACAGCCAGGTGTCTGACCCTGGGTCGTATGTTTAGAAGAGAGAGGGTTTTTGAGTCTTGGAGGGGGGCAGAATTGGCCTTGCCCACGTATTTGTTGTTTGGAACAAACATTCAAATAGTGGGACACAGAGGCCCTGTGATATTGACCAAAGTATATTTGATTTTGTTTGTGTAGTACACAAAAATCCCATACAGTCAACAAAGGATAATATATATTTTTTCTGAATATATCACTGCCACACAGTGGGTATTTAGGCACATTTCGTTTCAGCTTTTCTAATTATCAAGTGCAGTTAGGGGGTATAAACGGTCAGCTCAGAACGTTGATTTCCTATGTTACATGAGAAAGTGTATTATATCTCTTTCTACCTCAAGTCATGGCAGAGTTTGTATTTAAATATACCCAATGTCGCCTTGAGTACATTGCTCAGACTGTTATGTAATCGTAGGGGCAGGTAAGTCAAGACTTTCACTTGTGACCGAGTTGTTCCCTAGTGTGTCCTGAAGCAGATAATAGGCAAGTGGGAAGGAACAAGATAATGTGTGTTTTTTTCTACATACTTTGTTGAAGTTTAACAGTTTTGCCATTTACCCTTGTATTTTGGTCTGTGACAGATGTGCTCCGGGATATTCCGGGAACCCCAACATTCAGGGCCAGAAATGTGTGCCTTCAGGTAAGCAAGAGCTTCACTGGATTAAGAATTGCTCTCCCAGAGAAAACATATACCTAGCTACATAGATGAGCCACAACAAAGGCCTCCGAGTGTTGCAAGGATGTATTTGACCGTATCATTTTTGAAATATGATAATGACCCCTGGTGTAATATCTGTGCCACAAAATGAGGAGGATAGAAATGTTCTTACAGACATTACATCAGATTGTTTACCCCAGGTGACCTGCAAACACTGGCTTCTCATCACAATCTTATCAGATTTTTCAAGTCTCTTAATTCTGTAACATAGTGCCAAGTCAAGTGCAAACACTTGGTTTGGGTGTTGGGGACCTTTTTCTTTCATTACCTGTGGGCGTACTACCCAACTGCAGGATGGTTAGGGAAACCCAGAAAATGGCCTTTTGTTACAAGCCTTTAACTCAAGGTATGGTACAGTGCGGCCAACCTCGCTGTAGTCAACCATAAGTAGAGATATCTTTTGACTTTACTAAACTCTGCTGTCATCCACTATTGTGAAGTTTTTTTACTAACTAAATCTTTCTTCCCATTTTATTTTTAAAAATAAATTTTTAAAAAACCTCTAAAGTGATGGCCATTTGTTTGCAAAAGGTCTTGATGTGATGTCTTCCATCCAGGGATGGTGCATATGTAAGAAGTGGCCTTGTTGGTAAAGTGAAAAAGGATGGTGGTATTTTTGTAAAATTTTCAATCATTTTTCACGCGCGTATGAGCCTTAGGCATATTGCTAAATCTAACTAGTGATGTCTTGATATGAAAAATTAACTATGGTATATTATTTCAGTACTATCCATCAGGCCCTACCTGTGTTAATAATTCAACCTATCCACATTAATACAGTCCCTGGAGTGCTGGAGTTTCATTTGTTCTAGCTTTCAGGGCTATTGCTCTGTTGCTTGAGTGGATAGCATGTATGTGATTGTTAAAGTTGAAAATAATATATATTATACAATTGATTTTATCATTGAAAGCAAGCGTCTTTCTTGCCTTCAAGAAAATAAATTGACTTTTTGGTCACAGTGACTTTTTAAAAATGTTTTATGTACCTCACGTGTAGTTTAACACAGTTATTTCCAAATCTCCACAAACATCAAGTAACATGTACCAAGTGACTTTGATTTGGCCTCCTAATGTCCAGTATCTCTGAAAGGCAGGGAGGCATCTTGTTGTTCTTAGACTCAATTAGGCTTTCTTATTTAGCTCTAGGGAGTGAATTGAATAATCCAATGTGTTTGTGCTGTTTTACATGTTGTCGGTATGCTCTTCACCTAGTGACACTAGGCTAGCAGAATGCCAGGGCTACCCTGATGCAGCAAGACTAGCAGTCTGCTTACCTCTTCCTTCACATGAATTCAGGCCATCCTTAATCTGAGTAGAACTGTTTTGATGGGCTCTGTTGTACTGTGCTCCACTGTGTGATCAGTTGATGGGGCTCATCCTATGCCTGCATCTTCTGTAGCTGAAAAGAAATAAGAAATGTAGCTGTCTTCCTGTTGTACTTTGAGTCCCCACATCACCCGTGTATATATATCGTAGAAACACACGGGGTCAAAATAAAACCCCTTTGTTTCAGATTCTTAATTTGGAAACAAACTGAACAATAATGTGCCTAAATTAGGGATGGCATCGTAAAAGGATCTGAGTTTGGCACCTACCATGACACCAGTCCCCAGGTCTTCATACACTGTTTTTGGAGAAAGATATTCTCCTGGATACTCTCCCTATATGACATGTTAAATACTAAAAGGGGCAGATACTCTTAGTTTTGGGCATCTACAAAGGAGTCTTTAATCTGTATGCTAAAATGATGACTAATATTAACATAGATAATGCATTCTAGTTTGCTGACAACCAACATTAAGCATACCAAGAAATAAGACACTTTACTGTAGCCTTCTAAGGTCACTCATGGTCCCAAATGAAAAATAAGGAGGTCTCGTTGACCGACAACTATTTTCCACAAGAGTCTGACCCACTAAAAATGTGCATCTGGAACCATAAATGCCAAGCACAGCTGTAAGCTGGGGTGAAGCTGCAAACCCTCTTTAGAATTGCTGTCTATGGAAATACGAATGTATTGCCCTCCTTTCTCAAGCTCCCCATTTGAACTGATGCATAGCTGTGTCCTGTGTCTCTTTAAGCTGAAAACAACACTCATTGTGATTTCTTCAGTGTGTCGTATGAGCAAACTACAAGCTCTGTCTGTTCAACAGCTGTATACCAAATTCTACCAGGCAAGCTAGTTCTTCAGACAAAAGCTGCCTTTCTCCTGAAAGTTGTTATGCCCTTCCACATAGGGAAGTCCATCCCCCATATCAACTTTCTTTGCCCCACCTTATCCCTCCAAGGTGGAAGAATGACTCCATTGTCTCAACCCAGAGAGGGCCATGAGCTTCTATATTGACAGTGCCTGGGAACATCGGTTCGACAGTCTGGTCTTTGTGGGTGTCCCTGGTGGTCAAAATGGCAGAGCGGTACAGAAGAGGTCCATCTCCAGATGGAATAATCATGTCCATCAAGATCTGTTTTGGCATTGCCAAGAAGCAGCCTCTGCAATGTTTGTCCTCTCATTCCATCAGAGCAAAGGCTGCTACTGCTGCGCTGGCGCACAGTGTGCCACTGTTCGATATCTGCCAGGCTGCTACGTGAGCATCATTCCATACATTCACAAAGCACTACTGTCTGGAAAGCTAGGTCAGGTGGTAAGGGCATTTTGCTGGTATGTCCTGCAGGATTTCCTGGTTGTAGGAAGATGGCTCTGGAAATCATAATGCCACTAGACTTAAATACCGTGCACAGAGTCCAGGGATTCCTCAACAGTGTACATGGTGCAGAGATGAAAATCAGAGATTGACTCAATGATTTCCAGTGGGTACAGGGGGTGCCTGGAGCCACACTGCTTGCAGGTAAGTAAAGCGGTTGCAGGGGCCAAGCTTTGGGGGACTACAAAGCAGCACCACACATACACCACCAGCTGCACAGGGGCAGCCGATTGCAGGGTGAAAATTCAATGTCAGGCGCCCAATGCTTTTCAATGGGGATTCTTTCGGCAAAGAGGCTGCAGGCGTGGCACCGGAGGTTGCAGAAATAAGACCAACCACAATATGCCACCCTCCTGTGGGAGGGGGCATAGACCTAGCCCTGATTGGAGGGATCCCCCCATCTTCAAGATGGCGGGGACTGAAATTTGTGCTTCACTTTGCTTCCCCCACCTTAGAGATGGGGTTGGCAGAGGTGGGCATCTCCTATCTTTTTAGGTCTCGTCTATTATATTCCGCAAGGAATAAAAGGACGAGAGTATTGAGGTGAAACCAAGCTCTGAAACCATCGCAGATTTTGGACAGTGCCTTTGGCTTACTGAAGCGGAAAGCGCATCCACATGAAAGCCATCCGCCTCCCCCAGCGTGCGCTCGGCCTCAGGCTGTTTCACTTTCACAGCCGCGAGGCCGTGCTTCAAAGGGATCCGCTCCCCCGCCCCCTGCTGCACACTTTTCACGGCCGCCAGGGCTTGTCTCGCATTCCCCCCCCGCCACCCCCCCCCTGTCCTCACAGCAATGCCAAGAGCTTGTTATTTTGGCTTGTTCCAGAGAGATGTTAAGGATTTTGTCTTGCGTGTTCCTATGGTGTTGAATGATAGCCACGCATGAATTTCAATCTAATACACCTCGACCCAAACGATATGCAGCTTTTTAACCACTTGAGCCATGGAGGCCCAGAGATTGAAATGTTAGTGTGCTGAGTCCAAAAGCAATGCAAAGAGCGCTGGCCACCGAGCGCTTAGAGACAGACACACACATACAGAGCGCTTGAAAACGCATCACGTTAGCTGTCAGTAGGAGTACTGTTCCTACAGTGCCCCGGGTCCCGGATGCCACAGTGTGCGAATGAATGAAGAGGTGCCAAGAAGCACTGGCGAGCTCTCCGGGCGACTAACACAGCGTGAAAATGGCTGCAGCAACTCCTTCAGAAAGAGCTCAGACAAGGCATTTAGTTATATGAGAAACTACACATTACCAGTTTGAGGCTACGTAGAGTACGGACAACCAGGCCCCTACCCAGGCGTCACTCCTCTGTGCACCAAAATCCTAACCAGTTATCTGTCCTGCGTGGTCACTCCAACTCGCAAAGATTTTCAGAACATACACGCACACACCTGTTAGTGTCCGCCTGCCTGCTGCTTAAGTCGGATGGCGGATTGAAAGGGCCCGCAGCGCCCACGCACTAGCATCCGGACTACTGCAGCTTCTAAGCGCTCTAAATGGCAAGCGTCACTGCTACTCAAGTTAATGGATCTTCAAGGTAGGCAAAAAGCATCCACCAAAAAATACATAACACTCGTGAGTGCACTATTCAGTCTAGAGGTATGAGTGCAAGAGGCATAATGTGTAATGATTTTTGTTGGTTTTGTACCTGATAAGAGTGGAGCAAGTGTATTAAATTACTTTTTAGGCAGTAATTTACAAAGAGCAGTTCATGAATCTGGGCCGCTTCAATATTTGCATTTATTTTTCATGAATGTGGCATGATCCTTAAATTCTAATGGACACTGAACACGTCCCAAACCACCTTACAAACCTAATAAGCATCTGAGATCTGGCAGTCACTCCTTCCTAGCTGTCCTCCCGTTTAAAATTACCAAACAAAGGCACCTTAGATTGTCTGTTTCAGCTCCCAGACTATTGCACTGCCTTTTGGTGATAAGAAGACCCCTGTCTGTGCTGATCTGTTCAAGGAAGCCCTCGTGTCTCTCTGTTCAACCGACTGCCTCTCCTGGCCCATAATGCCAGCTTTCCCTTCCTTCTCCTATCCAACCGATTTGTGGTCCGTGTAGTTAGACTGGTGGTTTAAATGTAATTTGGTTGACAGCACGTGCATTATGAATACTACGAATTAAAGAATTCAAATGTTTGGCCGTTGAGCTGCTGTATTTGTGCGCATGCTTACCAGAATTTAAATTCATTTCTTAACAGCGATCACACAATGAGTAGTTTTTACAGCAACTCAGGAGTTCAGACATTAGCCAAACTGGATTTGTTTATTTTTATGGAGGTGTATCACACGTTAGAAAAAGCCCACCGACTACACTCTGTACTAACCTATTCTTATTAGAGTAAAAATAAAATGTTGCTGGATCGGGTAGAAGTATTATAAATATTATTCATGTAGTACTCCCTTTGCATCTACGGACTGCTCGCCTGTCTCTTGTTTGATCGGGATAACCTGCGCTGTTTTCCAATCTTGAGGCACATAGCTTGCCTGAAAGGATAGCTGTGCCAGACGTCCTATATGACTTATGAGAAGTTCCAACTGGTCCTTAAAGATCTTAGGTTGAGCCGCGTCCGGCATAGCAAAACATAGCATAGCATAACAAAACATAGCATAGCATAACAAAACACAGCAGAGCATAGCATAATAAAACAAAGCATAAGATAGCAAAACATAGCAAAACAAAGCATAGGATAGCAAAACAAAGCATAGGATAGCAAAACAAAACATAGCATAGCATAACAAAACACAACAAATCTTAGCATGGCATAACAAAGCATAGCATAACAAAGCACAGCATAACAAAACATAGCATAGCATAACAAAGCATAGGAAAACACAACAAAACATAGGGTAGCATAACAAAGCATAGCATAACGAAACAAAACAACATAGCATAACAAAACAAAATATAGGATAGCATAACAAAACATAGCATAGCATAACAAAACATAGCATAACATAACAAAACATAGCATAACAAAACACAACAACACATAGCATAACAAAACATAGCATAGCATAACAAAACATAGCATAACAAAGCACAACAACACATAGCATAACAAAACATAGCAAAACACAACAAAGCATAGCATAGCATAGCATAATAAAACGCAACAAAGCATAGCATAATAAAACACAACAAAGCATAGCATAGCATAACACAACCTAGCATAGCATAACAAAGCATAGCATAGCAAAATACAGGATAGCATAACAAATCAAAGCATAGGATAGCAAAACATAGCATAGCATAACAAAACAAAACATAGGATAGCAAAACAAAGCATAGCATACAGCATCACTCAGCACCACCACAGCATCACTCGGGGCACCACAACATCGCTATGCGCTACAACAGCATCACTGAACGCCACAGCATCACTTGTTCACCACCACAACATCACTCAGCGCCACCACAGTATCAATCTGTGCAACCATTCAACAACAACTGGTTCAAATATGTTCTCTCAATGTTTCAAGCTTTATTACAAATGTCACAAAAAGATGTTAATATTTCACTTCTGTTCTTGGATTTTCGTCACAATAAAATACACGGAACATAATCTTCACTAAAGTTATTTACAAAAGTTTAAGCTATTGCCATTATAAATTACAATAACTTCTATTTAAGTATTAATTATTCAAAAAAATTAAAATCCATTGTTATTTGTAATATCAATACATGTATGTCACGTAAATACAACACACATTGCATTACAAATGCTATAGGTGTCACATTTGCGAGAGTTATAACTATTGGCATTGTAAATGACAAAGCTATCAATTTCGCTATTTTCAAAACCAACACCTACATAAAAAATGTGTCATTTACAATAACAATAGCTCAAACTTTCCTAATGCGAGACCTATTGCATTGCAAATGCTTGTTTAATTTTCCTCTTTTTTCTCCCCAAAGTGGGGGTGTAAACCAGGGGCTGCCAACAGTGGGGATTTATTTGAAGGAGTAGTTTGGCACCAAACATGCCTGTATTAAGTAAAGCCATCATGGTGCTATGGAACTTGAGTTTTCAGGTTCCTAGTCCATGTACTCTCTATGGCTCCCCTGGCACTTACAATATTAGGATATGGTGCCCAATATTGTAGGGGCTAATCTGCTCATGCAGATATGCCTTTCCTTGTAGTATAGTGCACCCTGGCTGTGAGGCCTGCTAGAGGGGTGACTTACCTATGCTGTCAAATAGTGGTAGCTGGCATGGCACCCAGGCAGGGGGCCTGTCGACTTTGTCATTTCCTCCCTCACAGGGGCAATCAGGTTGCAAGGGCAGTAGCATGGTCCCAGTGAGGGGGTACCAGGGGACACTTTTCAGCCCCCAGGCATAGGTACTCAGGGTGCCATTTACTAGGGACCTACAGTGGGAAGAAGCACCAATTGGGGGTTTGTTTTAGGGAAGGCGCAGTGGCACTGGGGGCCTAGTTGGCAGGGACCCTGTGCACTACATTTGAAACCGCATCAAAACTAATAAAAAAGGGGGGGGCTAACCATGCAAAAGAGGCACCTTTTCACTCTTGTCTAAGCCATTCCAGAGATTACAGTACTGCTTCAGAACCGACATAGTGCTGCATAATGCCACCTACAGACGTGCAAGGGAGTAGCTATGAAAATCTTCTGGTTCCAGTCTCACACCGGAGGGTGTTTACAATGAAAGGTATCTGAAGTTACATACCTTCTGTGAAACGCTTTCTAATGGATACTCTAACTACAGGTTCCTCACTGACCCACCCTCCTCCCTATTCTGTGGAATGGATTCATCAATTTCATACTAATAAGATTCCAATCTAGAGATCTGCATACATCTGATTTCAGAGGGCTCTGCGTCCAAAGGTGCAAACAGAGATCAAAGTGAAACAGAAGTCAGAGCTTGGAACAAACCTATATTTCAGATTACCCAGAGCTTACTATTGTATACCATGGTAGCTAATTTCAGAATAAAGTTATAAACTTCAATCATATTATTCGTATTGCAGATCTGTTAGGTTCATTCCATGGAGATAGTTGAGCTTCACCTAAAATAACATCTATGATTACATATTCAGACCATGAACATCTAGACTACCCCTTAAAGCTTAAGAGCACTGACCTTTGATGGCAAATGTTAAAACAAATTGCACAACATGATTTTCCCTCCCTTGATATATAGCTGTCATTAGCTTGTCATTTCTCAGAGCAACCAGCGGACTTGCATAAAAAAGGGAAGGTTTTGTGTTTATCCCCTTGTTGTTCACTTTTCTCTACAGATCGAGCTCCTTTCATCGTTCAGGTGCATCCTCCGAAAGCCACTGTCTCCCCGGGTGGGGAGGTATCTCTGCGCTGCCATGTGAGTGGGAGTCCACCATACTACTTCTACTGGTCACGGGAGGATGGTCGCCCTGTACCTAGCAATGCCCAGCCTAGAGCCAGAGGTATGTAGCAACCAGTACTTGAAATCTATCAAGTAATCACATTTTCTCAACCTTGGGGACATCTTCTAATCTTGGGCACATCGTCTGTGCTGATGTGGCTTAATTCACATGGACTCTCCCTGTCTCTGGAATCAATTTCTGTATCTCTCCAGTGTTTCTATTTCTCTGCACCCTCTCTCACCTTATTCTTTTTATATATCCACCCCATGCTATTTCACACCAATCTTACTCTTCACCCACATACTCTCGCATTTAGAATTTTTCTTCATCACACTGCTCCCTCACATCCTTCCTCATTGTGAGAAAGTGGATTATTAGTTGAAGTGGGTGGTAACCCTCCGTAAGTAATAGTGGCATCTGGCCTCAATCCTTTGTAGCTGTAGCACAGAGCAGACCGCTTTAACTTAGGAGAAGTGTAAAGCATTTATCAGTACCAAAACAGTTAAAAAGTAGAAAACACAATAAAAATCCCACTCAAACGTAAAGAAATATAAAAATATTTAATGAACAGGTAGACACCAAAACAACAAAAAACAGATGTAGAGAACCGGAGTTATGATTTTTCAAAGTTACAGATGTTTCTGGCGCCAAAAAGAACAACCCGCAATCTGGAGGTATCTGGTCAGGCTAGACCCGGTCAAAGTGAAAAGTTAAGGTTGGCTGCGATGGAGTGCCCTTCGAATACATAGACCAGGTTCAGTCCTGTGTAAAGTTTTACCTTATGACTTTAAAACTTTTTGGAAGTCGAAGAACTTCACCGGTCAAGGTAGCATGCAGTGTCCAAAGCAAGTTTCATGAAGCCAGATAGCTGTTGATGAAGTCCTAGTGAAGTCCCAGTGAAGCCATTCACTTTTGGCCGGAAAGGTCCGGGTCAGAGAAATTGGAAATGTGTACTCATGCAAGGCCCCTCGCCGGCCAGATACTTTCAGCATCTTCTCCCACTGAAGAACTCTACCTTTGGACTTTTTTTGGAAGTCCATCTTCTTTCAGTGGGATAAACCACCAATCTGATTCCAAATGGCGATGCAAGGTCGGCAACTGCAGCTCGACGGAGGTCCAGTAGTAGCTCTGGTTCTTTTGGCAATGACCCTTGGAAACATTTGTAAGTCCCATCTTTTAAGGTTAGGCAGGCAGAGTACTTTCTCACACTTATCCAAGTGCCTCCGAACCTTAGGAACACCAATTGGGGGTCAGAATTCCCTCCAGGGGAAACCACCAGCTATGTCCAGGGCAAGTCCAGTTGGAACTGGTCCTCTGGGCTATTCAGGAAGGTAACCTTTTTGCAGCTTTTTGTGTATCTGTAGCTTAACAGGAGGCTAGCCAACAAGCCCTTGGGTTCTGCAGGCGAAATCCTTCTGCCTTCCTCAAATCTAGTAGTGTCCAGCAGAAAGGTATCCAGGGGTGCCACTTTTATGCCTGCCATTGGTTGTTTGGCAGGGGGTGATCCCCTAACCAATAGAGGAAACGGTTCCAGGGGTATCCCCACCCACTTTGACTTGACATGATTATCGGGGGGTAGGGGTTGGTTCAAAACAATCCCACAGTGCCTTGCTCTGCCAAAATCCAACGTGGCATCATTTTTCTTCTGTAGGTTAGAGCTCTCAGCTCACCCTCGAAATAAGTTCAGGGGCCTGTTTTCCTCCCACAGGGATCCTCTTTATAAGCTGAGCAATAAGTGTTCCTGTGTGGTAGGAGAGTAGTGTTTTGGTGTCCTTTTAGTGTTTCCCTTCTTTTATCAGTCCATCATATACAGGTGTACAGTAAGGGAATAGTCCTCAACGGAGTTCACTCTCCTCAGCCAAAAAGGTGCGCCAACTCGTTTCAACCCTCTCTAAAGGAATTCCTGTGTCAAGTGACAGTCTTCCTCAGGGTGGGATTACCTAAATTCTAGGGCACTGAATGCATAAACAAAGTTTGTGTAAGTGATTGAAACAATATATAAATAAATTTCTTACCCCTGATTTGTGGATGGACTCGTATCAATTCTCACTACATAAAGTTGATGTTTAATTGGCCATCGGGTATCAATCGGGCACTGTAATCATGTTCAAATTGCACATTCTTGTGAGGTGTAGGCTGCAGTCTAAGCTATAAATGGATATAGAGCCTGGTAAATGATTGTATTGCAGTCAGTGGATTTCAAACATACCCATTTGGACCATTTATTTTACCTTTACCTTTAGTCCAACAAGCCCTTTTATTTTTGTCAATTCTTCTCTATTTGGAGCAGAAGACTCTTTACTTTGAGCCTTGCATGGATTCTACCCAAGGATTCTCCACTTCCCTCGGTTCCTGGTGTAATTTCCTACAACAGCATTTAGTTGGCGCTCCCAGCGGCGTGTAGTTGAAAATCCCAACTTCCATGCAGCTGATGTTTTTTCTTTTTTACGGGCATAGGTGTGGCGGTTTGTCTGGGTCAAAGCTCAAGGCTGACGGCATCCTGGGAATTTTTGTCCATTCATTTGGGTTTATCGAGGATGCTGCTTTTGGGATATGTTTATAAAGAGGTGAGCAACCCAATTTACCCTTGCGGGCTTGGGCAGGAAAGTGAGTGATATATTGGGCCAGCAAGGGATTTTGTTTCTATGATTGAAAACCAGTTAGTGCGGAACTTAACTTAATTGCGTACTCACACTATTCGTGGATTATAACTGGAGAGATAAATTAACACTGTAAGTCAATAATGTTACCCTACTAACATTATACGAAATGAAGCATTAATAATACAATAACCAGGTAGGTTGTAGTCAAAAATATTTTTGTTATTTTATTATCGTGTCTTCACTAGAATACGCTGCCGCGTTCGACCCGAGGGAAGTGCCACACCCGGTTGACCCGAAAGAAGTCTTTTCGTTTTGAAATTAACGATCTCCAAAACGCGAGAGTCAAATTTTGAACTTCAAACAAGCCCCAAGTGCTGTTCATGCTGAGCCAGATCTTAAAAGCCAAACGTATTCACTGAGCTCTACTTTAAAGTATTCTCGCCAAGAATCATTATTCCAAAATTGTTCGTGACATCACTCCTTGTCTCATAAGGCAGTACATGAAAAGTCTGCTACAAAGGATCTTCTACCTAATGCTTTTAACCTTTGTCCTGAAGATGGTCTTATGAACTCACAAAAAAGACCGAAGCGTCGACAACATTGTCTAAACCCTGCTGTTGATTTATTCAGTACTATTGATTTTCGTGTCATTGTTCGGCTGAAGTCAAAGTCATCATTTACTAGCAGTTTAGACCGGTTTTGATATACTTTGTGAACAAATAACACTCTTTCAGTATATCCCTTCTGCATTTTTTGTACCCTATTTTTTAACAAAAGATCAATTCCTTTTCGATAATAAAATAACAAAAATATTTTTGACTGCAACCTACCTGGTTATTGTATTATTAATGCTTCATTTCGTATAATGTTAGTGTGGTAACATTATTGACTTACAGTGTTAATTTATCTCTCCAGTTATAATCCACGAATAGTGTGAGTACGCAATTAAGTGAAGTTCCGCACTAACTGGTTTTCAATCATTGAAACAAAATCCCTTGCTGGCCCAATATATCACTCGCTTTTGTGATATCTCCAGGATCTTCATGTTCTGCTACAGTGCAGCATAACTGCTAAATAGTCTTTCTAAAACTGGCATTTGCCATCTAGTAATTAAAAATTCGACTTTACCATCAAGTATACCTGTCCTACTTTTTAAATATAATGCACCCTGCCCTATGGGCATTTAGCACCAAGCCTAGGGGTGACTTATAAATATACACACAAGTTGTAGGCCTTTTAAAAGGGTTATTTTAGCAAGTCGAAACATCAGTTTTAAAACTGCCATGCTAAGCTGCAGTAGCAGGCCTAGAGTCGTGTTTTCACTTGTCAATTTAGGGGTGGCACAATACGTGCTGCAGTCCACTAGTGACATTTAGCTTACATGTCTGGGATACAAAGAGTGGCATCTACTAGGGACTTGAAAGTAAGTCAATTATTCTAGTCAGAGCATAGCCAATTTTACATATTTTTATGGGTCAGGGAATATATACTGGGTGCTGAACAGCAGTGCCCCAGTGTTTAGAGCACATACACCAGCAATAAAATCTAGCAAAAAGTGTGTGGGAGGTACGTGAAAAGCGCATTTTCTTACACTAATCAGTTGTAGTTTTTGTTTTTCCATGTATGTTTCTGTCTGTAATCTGTGTCCCTGTCCCATAACAACTATAACCGGATACGGAGTGTGGGACCGTGATTTGGCATTAGACCTATACTCCACTAATTAATGTATGCATGTCTTTCTGTTAACGTGGGTTTCCTTTACATGCCATTGCTTGTTGTCTTTTTGACCATTATCATCTTTGTGTGAAGGGTGCTGAGAACCTCAGGATTCAACATATCTGTTTTCTACTCTCTCCAGGTGAAGAGCTTCACTTTCGTAGTATCCAGCCATCTGATGCCGGTGTCTACATCTGTACCTGCCGCAATCTGCAGAGCGCCAATACCAGCCGGGCTGAGCTCATCGTTGCAGGCAAGCACATGACTTGACACATTGTCGGACAAGTCGTACTCTGCTAGTTATCTGCTTTGTTTCATCCTCTACATATCCATACAGCAACAGTGTTACTTCTACCACAGCTATTACTGCCATCACCAGTACTACTACTATTACTTCCACCATAACTATTACTTCTACCACCACAAGTGCAGTTGTTTATCATAGAGAAGTACCACAGGCTTGAGAGTAAAGGAACAACAGGAGGACACTTTGAAACATCGGAGTCAGCCATTACAATTGTTTTTTTGTGTCCTGAGCCCTTTACCACTATACTTGTACTGGAATCTGTTTTGCAACAGGGTGATAATCTCTAATAATGTTCTAATATAGAAGGTCCTTGCACCATAATTCTACAGAACACTACCATGGATCTTCAGGACCAAAACATTAAAATGTTGCAACAATCAAGGGTTAATCACAGCCTTCTAAGCAGTTGAGCACATCTGTAGTAGGCTACTGCAAACTCAGTATGGTCAACTCAACTTACAAGATTGCATGGGTTTTTTGTCATTTGTATCATGGCAAAACATGAAGTGTGCTTTGATATTCTGGGATTATGTTACTTTGAACTGTTATGAGGCAGTGGAATTTTCAGGATACAAAATCTGCCAATGGAGAGGGCTCATTTGAGGCACTGTGTGCGCTGAGAGGCAAAGGGATCCTGAAAGAATGCAATCTTGCACCATGAATGTATCATTATGGTGCACTACTTTGATACAATGAGATCAGGTGAATTTCTTTCTAGAGGCTTCTTTAAAGGTGATCCTCTGTGTTTAATTAGGGGTAGCAAGGTATAGCATCTACTCGTCCTGTGTTGCAGGTTGGTAACCATGACAGTGCCTTTAAGGTCATGGTGGCAGTGACAGTAACAGAAGGTAAGTAAGGCTACATGACACATGTTTACTGTGTGTTGATTGTACTGCTTGCCTTACTTTAGCAGCAGGCAGGAGGCTCTTGGGTAGCAAGGGGTGGGGCAAGGGGGTCAACCCTGTGATGTCATCTGGATCAAAGGATGCATCACTCCTAGCTATGTCCCAGTGAGGAATCATACATAATTAAAATACTATTATCATTTTGGGGTGAGCTGTTTTAGGGAGAAAAAAAAGTACAATATGTGATAAAACATTATAGATTCTAATTTGATAGTTTTTATTGTAGAAGATACTTTTAAGGAAAGGCAGTGGAATTGAGGGGTTAGATAGATGATTTAGGGAGACCAGCTAGTATAGTGGACTAATGATTGTGCTATGGCTCTGATGTCTCGGGTGGAATGGAGTTCATTTTCATAATTTGTACATCTATCATTTATTTAGGTTTAAGACTTATCATAGCCATCTTATATTGTGCTTCAATTTTAAGTGTATGCATCGATGTACCATTGTTGGGTGGGTTTGAGTTGTGACCAACTACAAGTAACATGAAACTCTGGAGCATGTTGATATGAGCACAATAAGGCAGTCAGGAAATGCAAACTAAAGTGGCAACAGGTACATATCCAGGAACCAATGATTAGACCCAAAACTAAGAAACTTGGCTGGCTCTTAAGTGTCAAACATCTGAATACAGCACTATGTTGTTAGTTGTTTATAACAGAAGCTAGTGCATGAAAACATTTACGTGGAAAGATAGTGAAAATATTTTTTTAAAGGGGCAATAGACGGGAACACCACAAGTAAAAGATATAATCGCAACCACACTGAGATGATAGAAACTACTTATTAAAAGATAAGGGTGTAGTGCTGTTCAAAAAGTGGCATGGTTACCACTAAAAAAAAAAAACAATACAAATCACAAACTATTCACATCTAGGAATTTCTCAGTTAATTTCTTTCTACTTTCCTATATTCAGTTAGATCATGGTACTCAGTGTTGTCATGTAGCATTGAATAACAGAGGTTAATTATTGCATTGCTTCTTGATCAGATTTTTTCTGTAATTGACAAAGTAAAATCATAATACCGCTGTTGAAAAAGCAAAGCAGAAAATAGAGCAAAATGTAGAAATCTAAATTTTTCTTGCAGAAATAGTGCAGTCATAATTAACACTCAGATTGGTTAAATGGGTAACTAATTTGTGTGCTGTTGCAACTAAACCTTTATAGACATTTTGTCTTTTGTCAGAATATAGAAATTGTGTGGGCCTCCTTCTTGTGATTTCTGCGCTAATCGTTGATTGTCAATGGTATCAGCAGATGCACTGTTAAGGGTCTTAAAGGTAGCACCATACTGTGACAATAATAGGACATACTGGGCTTTAGGACATTAATAGACATACTGTGACATTAATAGGATACATATTAATAATAATAAAAGTCATATAGGATACATTAATAGGATACATATGTGAAAGACAGCAAAAGCCTTCCTGCTCGGCTTCCACAGGCCTGGAATTGTATCTTTGTAAAAGTACAAAATGGAGCTACAGATACATTGTTTGTTGCTGATTGAGCCACCTCCTATTCCAAGTACTTGAGGGGGGCTGAATTCCATCCAAAACTGTAAGAGGCTGGTATGGTCTTTGTGAAGAGATCTGAAACACATGATTTGCATGCCATTGTTTGGACCATTTCAGTCTATAGTGAGTGTCATGGAGCGCTTAAGATCTATCATTTATGGTATTGGAGATTGCCTCAGATTTGACCCATGTTTTCCAACAGACTATTAACAAGTTTATTTTGCTGCAGTATAATGTCCCTTGGGGAATTAAGTAAGAATCCAAAGAGCAATATACTGGAATGCATTTAAGTTTGGTTATTTAAAAGTGATTATCTGAATTAGATTTGTGGAATAGAAATCTGAAACCATTGTAAGCTTATTTGCGTTCAATTTAAATTCTCCTCACTTTTCTCTCTATAGCAACAGGGACTGCAGAGTCCTCATAACAGGTTTGGTGGTGTCGACGGTAATGAAAATGAATGATGCCTTCGATACCTCTTGTGCTTGCCTTTTTTTTAGTTCTCCTTTTTCTTTGCTTTCCAATCAATAAAGGAGTTTTGTGGCCTTCCTATAGCAAGCTTTTATTTATCTCCCTGTTCTTCTGATACAGCTCCAACTAAACCAATCACAGTGACTGTGGAGGAACCAAAGGGACAGAATGCCCGAGTTGGGTCAGATGTGACCTTCATTTGCACGGCTAAAAGCAAGGTGAGGTGGTTGAGGAATTGGTGTTTATATTCAGAAGCCTGTTAACCAGGGCTCGTTCTGTGGCTGAATGTCGGTCATAAGCCCATAGAGAAGTGGTGTAGCTACATGGGTGCCAGGACAAAGCAAGTGTGTATGAAATGAACCTTTGTTTACGAGACCAGAATAGATGAGCCTGGCCTTTCCTCTACCGCTTTCATTACACATAGTTGACTCGCTGAAGATTGGAATAGTGAAATGTTCTTGAATACCTTGCCAACTATCCTATGAGCATCCTCTCCTTGAAGTACTGGAGCGGTCCTCATAACATCTTGCCAGTTCACATTAAGCCTGACTTGCTGCAGCTCTACTTTTGCTTGTTCTAGGCCTGGAGTCTCCAATATTTACATTAATAAGAGCTACTTATGTTCAATGAAAATCATGCTGCGCTATTATTATTTGTGTTGTACACATCAGGCAAGATTTTATTAGTGGCCACCCTATGCTAGATTACCTGACAAGATCACTTCAGTGCAAGATTGCCAGTAGTAATGTAAAAAAGGCTTTCTGAATTTGGTGTCCCTCCACCAAGCTAATACATAACAGCCATAGCTGGAACGCCCCTGGCATCAACGCAATGATACCAAGGTAATAATATTAGAAATAAGTCTCCCAGTGCTCCATGATTCATCATTTAAATATCAGCTTTAAATATCTTTTGAAAATGTGGGGTTCTGCAACTGTAAATTTTCATCTCTGATACACACTTTTCAATTTTGTTACACATATATTAATTTAACCAAGCAAAGGTTTCTAATTTAGTTGGCTGGGCTGCACACAAAAGAGCTACTCACATGTGCCTGTGGAGCTGCCAGTAGCTCACCTGCTACTGATTGGAAACTCCTGTTATAGGTCCTGTGCAGTGATATAATATGACAGAACCATGAACCCCTGCACCCTTCTCATCAGTTATGAAACCTTCCTGTGGCTCGGCTAATACACACCAGTCATGACCTGCCGTTCCATATCTTTCTTTTTGTTAACTGCTTGGCTGTGTCAGTATAACAAGCTTATTTAGTGTCTTTCATCCTGAAAATCACTCTGAATCTCCAGTACCCAAGTCTGTTTTACAAGTGATCCCTCAAAACTCCACCGGTTTACTGCAACAATCCACAATGCGCCCCATGCTGTGCGGATACTGATGGCACATACATTTCTTCCAACACCTCCAGTCAAAGTCGATCATCCAATTGTGGGAAACTGAATCCGATTATATTGCACATATCTGTCACTTCGCCAGCATTGGTTCTTTTATAGATTTAGATGCTTTAATTAGTAAGCTGTCATCAGGCTGAAAATCCACAGTATTCAAGGTTAACATAACAGTGGACAGAAACTCTCAATCGAGGTACAAATAGAGCTTGCCCAGATTATTCTGTTTGTTTTTCCATTGTCTTGCAGATGACATCTGTCTGAATGGATATACGCTTGTGACCAAGTTTCTTTATTATGTCACTACCAGTTTTCCACTGAATCTCCACTTCATCACCTAACGGAGCTTCAATTTTCCATCCCCCTTAATCACATTTCCTCTCAATCTCTGCTTTTCCACTTTAGTTTTCCCTTGTTGCACATGGCTGTGCACAGCTGTCACCATCACTTCTCAAAAGTGATGTTCTTTGGCTGCAGACTTGGTCTCTTATATTAGAATTTTGCAGCTTTCAAATTCGAATGGGTCTCAAAATCCTCCCCCACCCCCCCATGTGCTCATGGTAATCATATAGTCCCTCAGTTAAGGAGTACCATTAGTGCAGTGTAGCAGTAAAAACTTGCAGTCTTAGAGTTCTAATCCTTTTTTTCCACTGTACTCTAAACATTGACAGTATGTATACTGTGATACCATACATGATCACCAGCACTCTTACCCTCTGGTACAGATTTGTGTAAGATGATTTTGCACTCCAGGTGGGACAAATTCATGTGACAAATCGTGATGTATGTATTGTGCATTTAAACCTGCATGCCTTTTCCATGTATCCAATGTGGTGCCCCATAGAATACCCCTAGGAAACACAGGTTGTAGACTCTCCAAAACATAAAAGTTCACCTTGGTTTTGAGTTGCTGAGGTTTTGCCTTGCAGCCTTGGCCACTCACCTCACTCCAATTTTAACTCATTCAGCTAAAATAAAACTAGCCTTAGACGTGACTGAGGTGTCGAACCTGGGTCTTTTAAGATAAACCATCACATTGTATACTGTGCACTGTAAATTGTGTGTTTCTAGAGTTGTATCGTTTCATAAAGAGGTTCCCAACTGCCAGAAGTTAAACTCTCAATGATCAAAGTTTTGTTAGAGCCTTAGACAGGCATTTTACGAGTCATATGGCCTTATCAGATTAATTGGTCGGCACTTCTTTTAGCCTTAAAGCTCCTTCAAGCCGCCAAATCCTCTCTTCTTGATTAGCCTACAATTTATTTTGACTGTGGCTATGTTTTTTTGAATGACTGTAAGGAAGGTTTACTGAAATTGGTAATCTTGTCTCAGATATTCATAAAACATTAGAATTAGCCTGTATCTTTTTGAAATGGAAATTACAACCAAGTGACTCTGAAATAAATTATGTAGAATAGATGAACATCCTTCTTCACCCTGCCTTTAGTTAAATATAATTTCAGGTTTTATTCTGTCTGGCCTTTGCTTTTCCTGGTATAAATTGTTCATTTAAATTCCCCTTCTTGCAGTCACCCGCATATACTTTGGCATGGACACGTCAGAACAGTGACAATCTTCCGGAGAGAGCAATGGACTTCAATGGCATCTTGACCATCCGCAATGTGCAGCCATCGGATGCTGGTGTATACATCTGCACTGGTTCCAACATGTTCGACATGGACGAGGGCACTGCCATTCTCTATGTTCAAGGTTTGTGATGAAGTTGTCGTTCAGGCCTTCTCGGTTCTGCCTCGCACTGCATAACCCTATCCTTATTCCTATTGCCTCAAATGCCCGTCCACTACTGCTCTAATATTTAACTCCTTTATCAATTAGAGGGTGTTAAGGAAGGAAATATATTTTCTTCCTTGTGGCATGTTACCTGTCTGTGTTTTTTGATTGTGGTAATCCTATGCATGACTCGGCAATTTTTGACTTTAAAATTGTTTGTATTATCTGTCTGTGACCTCCTTTGCATGTCTTTGGAGAAATTGGTTTCAAAACTATGGCAACTCTCTCTGTTTTACTTAGTCAACACCATCTGCTCACTTAAATGGATTACAGCTTTAGGGACCGCTCTTACCAATTAAAGGATGGGGTGGGAAGCAAAGACTTGAATCTCAGAGCATGAAACACTGCTTGAGTATAAAGGGTAAACTGTTGCACCAAACCCATCAATCTGTTGCTTTTTCTGCTCCTGTTGCCGCATCACTTATGCCCAGATGCATCAACCATTTTAGGAAGTGCAAACGGTGCGATTCGCATAAATCGGCCTTTTGCACTTCCTAAATTGGTTACTGGGATGCATCAAGCATTTTTTGGAAATCGCTTTTTTTGCGAGTTCCAAAAAATGCGATTGCTGTTAAGGAATCGCACATTTGCGATTCCTTAACAGCAATGCATCATCCCCAAAACATTTGCGATTTCCAAAATTGCAAATGCAAATTACCACGAAGTTGAACTTCGTGGTAATTTGCAAAAATGTTTAAAAACGCATGAAAATGCATTTTTTAAACGTGCACGTTACAGGCACACATGTCCTTAGGACATGTGTGTATGTAACTCACATGTAAATGTCCATTTCATGAGTGCAGGGGGGGGTCCTTTGGACCCCCCTCTCCACCCTTGAAAGGCTTTGATGCATTCCAAATTGAAATTGCGAATTCGCAATTCCCATTCATTCCTATGGGCATTTCAGCCCATAGGAATGAATGGGAATATCGGATTCGCTATTTGGAACTCGCAATTTTATTGGAATTCGGTAAAAATTGCGATTTTTACCGAATTCCAATAAAATTGCGAATTTAATGATGCATTGCCATTTGCGAATCCTTAATTGCGATTCCTTATTTTTCGCAATTAAGGAATCGCAAATGACAACGTTGATGCATCTAGGGGTTAGAGTTTGGCTTTAGCTGCTGCCCAAGTGTGTTCCATTTTCCAAATGAAATGCCACAAACCTATCCCAAAATTGTTGCCGTACGGTTTCTCATTTATACTTAATCCTTACAAGTATTTGTTAAAACACCTTGTCTGTTCATTTCTTTTTGCCATTTGGATTCAAATACAGTAGGAACTATGTTGTTTCTATCTGTGTTGCACCTAGCTGTACACAGCTGCTACTATCACTTCTCAAAAGTCGTATTTTTCGTCTGTCGCAGGAAGTAAACCGGTACTAGATACTAAAAGTAATTTATTAACAGCATGAAAATTATATTTTGATAATGGAGCTTAACTTGGAAAGTGACAAAGGTAAACAAGTTGTGTGGTAAATCTTATAGATTTTAAAATTCACGTTTGAACATATCTATCCAGATAGCACCTATTGGTCAAAATTGGTTTGTTCTGCTTACAAATCCTGTACCCGACATTTCGGTCTGGATATCGTCTGGTGCTCTGAACCTCTTGGGATGCATTTGATGTCTAATCAAACAACACACATGTCATACAGGGCTCAATTAGGAGTCTACTTTTAATTTTGGTGGTGCTGGTAACTGGATTCTCCAGCCCCATTAGAATTGACAGCCCTGCAGGATTACCATGTGTTTGGCATTGTTTACCCATGGACTCTGGCAGTCCAAATCTCCGGTTGAAGCACTTTGTGAAAATGAGGAATTGCTTGGGAAATTGGTTGCAGAATTCTTGATTTCCAACCCCTAGCAATTCCTCATTTCAGGGTAAGCTCTCTTGGTCCTATTGATAACCCCAGCTACTTCTCCCCTCCCCTTGGAGTTAATGAAATCCCTGGTATCAGTAGCTCTGGGGTGGGGCAGTAAATACCAGGACATCACTGGGTCTCTCAGATTATTGCCAAAAGTTCGCATTATTTACCTCTGACTCCACCAAAGGATCTACCTACCTTTCAATACCCTTCTCTCAGACAATATTTTTCCATTACAATGTGCAGTGCAACCCTTGATGATCTCAATAATGGCAATCCGGCTTGGTAGAAGCAGTGCAATATTAGAAGCTGAACATTTGTAAGCACCAAAATATTCTGTTTCTTGGAGTAGTAGTTGTCGCTCTCTCTTTGCTTTGACATGTTTCCTTGTTTTCAAGTCAACACTTTAAGATTATCCAAGATATAATACATTGTGGAAAGTCCTTTCCCTGTTTTTGACTGATAGACGTCACACGCATCAATGACAGGATGTCTAAACGTTTGGTCAATGTACCAAATTTTATTACTTAGTAAGTCTTAAAGTTAATCACTTTCACAGCTGTAAAATAGATTCAGATTTGTTACAGGTCTCTCATTCTGGAAGGAACGATTATCCATCTATTTTGCAGAATTTGCGGATTTGCAGCAGTGTGTACTATTCTTGTAATAATCAGTCCTGCATCTTTGACAAAGCTTTCCCTCTTCTTTGAGTTCCGCTGTTGTATTTTCTTGTCACCAATACTTTGTGTGGCAACCCCATCTTTCTATTGCATTATTCACTCATTCATTCACTCTCAACTGCATCTGTTTGTTCTTGGCACTCTTCTTTTAGTCAGTATTACCTTTCCCGCAGTTCAGTGCTATTCAAATCAGTCCTATGACTTTAGTTCTTGCCTTGATGGCGGGCTCTGTCTAAACACTCCATAGATAATTCACCATTTCTGCATAGTGGCTGTTTTATTGTATTTGCATGCAGTGAACCATATTTGGAAGTTTGTCCATCTTCCTCACTTGAGGACATTGGTGTGCAAAGCCTTATGTAGACCTTTCCAGGCGTGCATACATACTGAACCATGTTTGCAGAACATGAAATGAAGTAGTACAATATCACACTGCATCAGCAGGTGTTTTATTGGTTTATACATAGTATACTTCCTGACCGCTTAGGTCTTTTCATTAGACACTCTAGAAGGCCAAGCAATGCAGTATCAATGTTAGCACTTCAAAAGTTAACGTATCTGAAGATTTGCAGGGATTCAAGGAAGCAAAATGTTGGAAGGAGCTCAGCACATCAGTCTAGTAATTATACACCTTCGACATTCCCGTTTTGCCATAAGTGATCAGGTCTTTTCAGACACCTTAAGAGAATAGTCACTTCTATCAGGATCTACAATGGGCCACAGAGTGCATAGCAGGCTTTGTCATTGAGTATCATCGCTGGGATTAAGGTGACTAAAGGCTGTAATTTCTCTAAAGCACATTGGAGTCTGCTCATAACATATGAAGTGATTGAACTCCTTTTCCACCTCTCACAAATATCACATTATGCAACATTCAGACTTAACAGCAACATGTTCATATGTAGAACAGGTTGTTAATGTTTTGCAAACCTATTACTTCAGAAGATTGTATCCCTGTGTGTCAAGGCTATCATCTGTTTCTTACAGGCTTGCATCATTGCTTAATAGATTTCACACAATTTAAAAGACTTCTATTAAGGACATTGCCTAAATTAGAGCATACAGTTCTCACTGGGAAGGGATTGCATTATCTCTCATTATTGAGCAGCAGACTATGTAAATTAAGAGGGGTTTGAAATATACGGTTTTCATCTTTGAGTGTTAGGTGATCAATTGCTTAAGCTATTGTCATTATTCTTGTGATAGGTTGTTGTGAAGTATAAAGGTACCTCCCTAGTAGACAGGGTGCTCTACCAGAGGTTGGCAATGCTTCTGGTAATGCAAAGCATAAAGCAAACCTAGCTCAAAGTAGTGGACTATTGGGTAGGGCAGACCGGGTGCAAGCTAGGAGCCTCAGTTGTAGGAGAAGCTGGATTTGGAGCTCCTCCAGTACACTAGTAAATTAGAACTCCAGAATCCGTGCAAGCTTGTTTTGATCAAAGCTGTACATATTCACAGCCAAAGGTATTTTAGTATTCCTGGTCTCTGGCTTCCTAATCTGGAGGTGAAGTATCTAAGGTTTCCTGGTTTCTCATCTCTGAAGCTTTGTTTAATAGGCAGTATTTACTAAACCAAAACTATACCATGAATCACAAAGCTAGGACTATTGCTAGACCAAGCACCTTTAGCCCCATCTCTTCAAAAGTAAGTATTACTGCCACTTAGATGCATGTTGTATAAAAATGGTATATGAAATCTATAGGACATAAACATCCTGTTATGCTGCTGCCTTGGATCTGATATCAATATAAAACATGGTATGGTTCTTATGATAACAGGAAATAAGTATGTGGGTGTTAGCAGACTAGTGGGAGCTAGAACAGGACACGATCTAAAAGATTACCTCAGAAGCAGTTTCATGTTCTGGGGGTAGATATATGCCCCAGCAGTTGCTGAAACCAGGCAGAACTGCCCCAGTTCCCATGGACTCCTACAGGAAGTGCAAAACCATTTTGTAATACCTACCTTATCCACAATGATCTTGCTTAGAGTAATCAGATGCTTCCAAGTAACTAAGACATCATGCTTTCAATCTGGAGCACAAATGAATGCATTCTGAGACTTGTGGTCTTTGTCTTCAATTGAACAAATCCAGGAAAACACCAATTTAACACAGCTGGTGTACTGGGCACAGTGACGTGAAGCTTCCATTGTATTTATTGAGGCAACCTTTTCCCAAGAGTATGGATGTTCAGTATTTATTTTACATTATTGAATTGTTTTTACTCATTTTAAAAATGCATTGCATTATATTAGTTCCTCATCCTTCATGGATTGCCTTTGAGTTAAAAGCACTTTATTTTGTTTGCTCCTGACGTTGCCGATCCAGTCTCATTTTACTGCTTCTGAAGTGGATCAGAGGGAGAGAGAACAAGGCTTCTTATGAATTTGGAATACATTGTTTACTCACTTTTTTAAACATTGTGCTTTTACAAAAGAATACTATTTTATTTATAACTCTTTTCTCGCCAACAGTCGATATTTCAGTCTGCTTGAATGCATTCTGATGATATTTCGCAATTGGTCACTACGTGGTATAAACCTTTCTAACACAGCCTGTGATTTGAGTTCTGTACTCTGCTCTTCTTCCAATCGTTTTTGTAGGAGCCTCTGCCTTGGAAACTGAAGCTGCGCATTTTAGTTTTCTATAGGTTATCATTAAGTTTGAGGGTTAATGTGGATTATCTTCTGTTTAGGATCCAGCTTGTGCTGCATTTTCTCTAGAATTGGCTCTGGTACTTCAAAGGAGCATCTTTGTCTTTCAGTGCCAACATTTTCGTTGCCGAGCTGGATTTGTATTTTATCTTTTGATGCCAAATGTTTCAGCATCGAGGAGGGTATTAGCTCGTTTTGATCCCGAACTGGAAGGCTTGACTTTCTGTTTCGGTGCTGAGCTGGAAGGTAGGGCGTTGAAATCGGTCTCGATGCCGACCATGGCCTGATGGCAGAGGTGGCCTAGAAGCCTTTTGCTTGATTGTAGTGAGTTTCATGGGCAAAGGGGCTTTGATACTCACGGCACCCTGTCCAGATGGAATGTTGTGGGGCTCGAGTTTGATCTCCAACTCCGAATCAGAGTCCTCAACGAAAAAGGCCTCTTCCCCTGCCACAAAGCCATTTCTTCTTGTTTGACCTCTTCACCAAAGATATCTGGAGTTTGTTCGATAGACTGTCGCTGCATGTCTCTGCGCCGAGCGCGATACTCTCCGAGTCTTTTTTGAATGGAACAACCTACACATGTCGCAGTCTTCCTCTTTATGCTCTGGGACAAAGGTTACAGACCTTATGAAGATTGATGTGAGAGTATTTAGAATGGCACCTAGGACTGAATCTGAATGGAGTCTGTTCCATCGGCGGAAGACTGGATGAAGGATCTTCGAGTGGAAACCGGAGAAGATCTGGGCCCAAAGGGCGCGGTCAGAGTTTATGGATAATGAAAATTTGTCAAAGTTCTTCTACATGCAGAAGAGAACGCGATCGAAAAAAATACAGACTAGGGTAGAGTGAATTGCAAACCGAAGGGATCCCGATTGACGGTTCCAAATTGGAGCGCAGCAATACACGTCCAAACCCAATGGCGGAAAAAAAACAATCTAACAGTGGAGTCAATGCCCATGCGCACTATCACTGAAAGGAGTAGTCACCTTACCTTTTGACTGCAAAGACTTCTTTGAAGGAAAACAACTTGCAAACATCCGGACCTAACACTAGATGGCAGGAGTATGCAAAGCATGTGAAGCTACAGCTCTACATGCCAAGAACAGATGCTTACAGGGTAAGTAACATAATTCTTACACTCAGAATGTTGGATAGCAGTTTTATGATGGATAATACTATCTGCAGATTCCTCACTTAAGGTACATCTCTCCAGGTATCAGACTGGATACAGAAACTTTAAAGCAGTGAGATCACCGGTAGAGAGCACTGGACTCAGTCTGTGCCGAAGTTGATGTTAGGGCACGCCACAGAAGCCACAAAGCGCCCACCCTGGCGCACCATCAGTTCCCTTTTTTCCTGCACCTTTAACGCGGATCTGGAACTTCACTTTTGAGGAAACTTTATCTCATCAAAACCTATTTTATTGCAGTATCGAATGTGTCCTCCAAAAAAGTCTAGGTTCAAATTCTGCAGGGATTGTGAGGGATTGATGTTTATCATGTATCCCCATACAGTCTGTGGCATTTGGGGTCCAACCATGACACCAAGTCTTGCTCCTCATGGCTCCGCTAAAATCCCAATGGCATTAAGGCACAAGAGGCCAAGCTGTTCATGGCCCGAGCAATTGAGGACTATCAGCACTGAAAACGCTCCATACATTATTCTTGTTCTCCTTTGACATCATCTGGCAACAACAGGCACAGGATAAAGGAAGAGAAACATGCCAAGGGTAAGTCTCCCTGTCGTTCTTTGTCTCCATCAGGACCAACATCCTTGGAACCAAAGCAAGTCCTTATTCCTACAGAGTATCCTCCACTGCACTGCTCCTCCTGTGAGCCCGGCTCCGGATAGGCCTCCAAAATGATTCTCTCAACCTACCGGTTCCTGCTCCAGCTCTTCCTGCATTCCTGGCACTAGGAGTGGACCCAGCAGCATTCCTCAGCAAGCACTATGTATGCACTGTTCGCAAAAGCGATGATGCCATGTGGCGCTTCTTTGGGCCCAATGGAGCCTTCACGTCTACCACTCTTCATTCACTCCCAACCAACGCCATTCACCTAGCAGGGATTTTGAATGTCAGCGCTCACAGCTGGAGCCTGTGTCTTGCTGATCACTTGTGGCGTATTGTACCGGAGATTGTCCCGGACATTTTCGTCCAGTAGGCACTCCTCAGGTGAAAATATTTGCTTCCTCAGAAAATACTCAGTGCCTGCAGTTCTGCTCCCTCTAGTATCCTTTGAGCGGTGCCTTGGGGTACGTGCTTTAGTTAAGGGGAAATTTTCAGCTGCATTATGTTTCCTTCCATACCCTTTATTCCTCAAGTTCTCAGAAAGATCTGCCAAGATGGGCACACGTCGTCCTCATTGCCTTGGATTGACTGAGAAGGGTGTGGTGTGCGAACCTCCTACGCTTCTTTACTTGTCCCCGCTTTACTTTCCATTCAGGCTGGACCTTCTCTTCCTGTCAGGAGGATTGGTTCTGCACCCCAATCTTCGACATATGCTTGGAGAGTAGCAGAGATAACTGAGCTCCTTTCTATTGCTACTGGAGGTGATGGACGTTCTCTTATCTGCGCATCACCCCGCCACTAAATCTGCTTATTCTGGCAAATGTGGCAACTTTGTCACATGTTGTTCAGACACTGGTGTGAATCCTTCGCAGTCAACATTATCCCTTTGTGGTTCCTCAATGGGACTTAAGTTTGGTTCTTACTTTTTTGATGGGGACTTCATTTGAGCCCCTTCACAGTTGTACCTTTTGTATGTTGACCCCCAAGACAATGTTTTTGGTTGGAGTGTCAGTGAATTGTAAGCCCTTGCTGTCGCCATCCTTTCACTACCTTCTTTCCAATAAGTTACTGTTGCAAACCAGGGTAGCTTTTCCCGTATGCTGGTTACCCCCTTCCACCTTGCTCAAGCCATCATTCTCCCATCCTTCTACCCTCTTTCTTATCCCACGAAAGAAGGGAAGTTTGCATTGGTTGGAATCTAGGTGAGCATTCAACTACTACCTTAACCTCCAACAAGGAATAACGGTCGGACAACTAGCTCTCCAATTGTTACTGTGGTGCAGAAAGGGTAAGGTGGATTGAAAGAAACCTATTGCGATGGGTCATTCTCTGTATTAAGACCTGCTATACCTTGGCCAAGAAGGAGGCGCAGGAGGGGATCCATTCTCATTCAACCATGGACAAGTCCACTATATCTGCACTCATGTACGGTGCCCCAATTGGAATCATCTGTAAAGTAGCAACATGGACTTCCTTGCACACTTTTGCAAAACACTACTGTCTGGATTCATAAGCGCGTAGGGGTGGACATTTTTTCAGGTCTGTCTGGTAGATAGAGTATCCTTCAGAAATATCGTTACCACAGATAAGTATTTTTTTTTTCCAGTGAGCGCTCAGCGAAGCTCTTCATTATAGCCAAAGTTTCATATTGATACACTTCCAACTTCAGGCAAAACGTATAGTGATCGCAATCATTTTGTACAAAAACGCAGGCTCCTCCTGACAGGTCGTTTGATCCCATCGCAATGTTACTTGGCTACTGAACTGGTAACAGGGTGGGAAGAATGCAATGACTGATTATGGGTAAGCAGATAATTGACAGTGAGTGTAGCATTTATAAACAGGTGGGTAGATGGTTTATGCAAATAAAATAGTGGTTGAGCGAAGGTGCAAATTTAACAATACTTTGATGGTTGGGGATCAAATGAGGGTTGGAATAAAGGGAGATAACATGTTAATTGGTGGGAAAGTGTAACGTTATGGCTTGTGAGGAAGAGGACAAGAAGAAAGTTCAATAAAAATAGGTAAAGTGATGCTTGTATACAAGGGGGTAATGAAATGCTTAGGTTGTTTGGAAGGCAAGTAGTGGAGTTTTTTTTAAAGATGATACAATAATGGATGTGGAAATGGATAAAAGAATATTTTCATTGAAGGAGGGTAAAGTGGTGAATGCAAGGTGATAAAAAGATTGTTAAATAGAAGGGTGATAAAATAATAGTTCACAAAAGGAATGAAATAGTGGTTTTGATTGTAGGATTTTAACTGATAATATGAGGTGATAGTTGCATCTCAGCCTCTTGTAAGGTAGCTGCCAAACCAAACTCTGTAAGGACTAGATGAACCAAATGCCAAATTTGTGATCTATGATGGTGTCCTGAGTCTCTTGTTGCTCACTTTGTGTGTGGTGTAGGTGGGGCTTTCTAAATATTGTGCTCCTAATGTTTGGTGAATTGTGGGATCTGTGTTTTAACTTAGTGTGTCTCGCTCTTTTCCATTATTCTTCTTTAAAAGGGGCTTTTTCTAGCCCCGTGGATACTAACAAGAATATGTTCCTTTGAGTGTTGATGGTCCATACTAAAGAAAGAAAGCTTCTTTTTTTCTACACTTTAAAAATATATACCTTTAGAGATTGGAAGTATGTGGAGACTCCATTGTACCCAATTGGCAGAAAGAACCACAGTACGGATATCAAGTATCTTTTACAGTTTACACATTGAAGCATACTTGCTGACTGCCTTAAAATTCTAGTTTCATATCAGCAAACTAAGTGTTGTCTGGTCAGCTGTATGCAGCAGACCACCCGCCCCTCCACCCACCATCTAATTGCATTTGACTCTGCTCATCACCCCCTCTCCTGAGCAGGGTTATGTGAAGGAAGCTTCCTTTTCTCTTCTATCGAGTAGTAGATGGGGCTCTACCTTTTAACATGCGAGCTCCGAGGAGATGTTGGATATGACACGATCCTTAACAAACCTAACCTTCTGTATGGAAAACTCATCCTGAAGAAGTGGCAATCTGAGGACTTTCCAGGCCCAGTCTGCATACATCCCCAGCACCAACAACAGACTTCTGCAGTTAAATCAACTGGTTTTCTCAGCACTCTCAAAGGACATCCTTGCCTCCGTTAACTTCCCTGGCACTGGCGTACCTCGCCTGCCACACTACAAGACATTTACTGGTGCCATCAATGGGCTTTCTTCACTGCCTTTACAGCCATTATTTGCTGTCCTACGCGAGAGCGGTTGTGAAATAAAACAGATGAAAGCTGACGAGAATGCGAACCATGATCATATTAGTAATGTAAATATTTGTTTTTCTTTTCCTTATGCTCTTAAAATCACATGTCATAGAATTTCCAATTTAACGTTGGCTCTGACATTATCTACCTCTGAAGTATGAAAGACTTAATTTTGTTGGGGCATTGGCCTTCAAACCGAACTGACTGAACTTATGTAATGTTCTCAGAGTGTATAGCGTCTTTGCGTCAGTTATGCTGCTTAATTTGCATTTTGTATTTTTTCAGGTCCATAAAAGTATATTTTGTTATATTATATTGTAATATGTTCATAATATGTAGTGCTGTTTATAAGTAATTTTACTGTCAAAATAAAATGTAGCGTTTCGGGTTACAAGACCGAGAATGTAAAACAAAATAAAATATTCCCTGATCTGAACAAATTTCAATTTTTTGTTGAGAAGGCTAATCCATTTTAACAAAAATGTAAATAGGTTCTGGCAGATGCAAGGTTTGACAAATTCACCCTATAACAAAAATATCAGTATTTGTAATGTTATTAATCTTATTACTTATTACATTTTTTGTATTAGAACAAGACAAAAAGGGCGGTTAAGCCATGTTTGGAAATTGAGTCTGATTCCTGTAACAGATAATAGAAAGAACATAATTATTTAACAAATGACCAGTTACCCCTTAATTTCTGATGTGTTCCTTTTTCTCTCTTGCCAAACGGGGCATAAAACAATAACCAAACATGTGCAATAAAGTAGTGCAAAAAGGCACATTACCTCTTTCAATCTGTCTAGAACGGATTTTAGACGACCAAACCTCCCCATGCGAAAGAACGAAATGTTAAACAATTCACAGGAGCGTTATAACTTTCAATTTATGTGAATGCTCAGGTAAACAAGTTCTAACATTTCATTGCTGTTAGCTGTTCTTTGGGATGAGGTGGCAAGGAACAGGCTGCTTGTCGGAATAGTCGCATATCCACATGCCATTCTAAAAACGTAAGAAAATAACAAACGGAGCCCATCAACAACTCTAGACAGTGTTATCCTTTGGTTTTCAGGACTGTACTTTCTAATCATTGTTCTAATTAGTTCCCTTGGGGCTTTCAACTCATGACATCACACGATAACTATATCATCTGATTATGTCTTTGCTTGTAAAGGACTTCCTGAATCCTGTTTTAACGGTGACTGGTTGCATGAGAGGTACGTGAACATTAAGTCTAATAACCTGCCAACTAGCAGGTTACTCTATCGTACAACATACTTCTTTACTGCGTATTGCATAGTTATCAGTCAGACCCATGTCAGCAGGGACATTCAGTAGTGTTGTTTTTTCCTCAAACCACAAGAGGAGCTTTGGGACATGAAAATGTCATTTCTTCCAAGCTGGCCTAAAAATGTTAACCCAGTCCTCTTTACTGTAACACAACAACTAGTTGGTGGTCGCCTTTGTGACATGGCACCTTTTAACAGCTATGCTAATATCTGAAAACATAGCAAAAGTGGAGGCCTGCTTGCTTGTTGAAAGAAACTTCTCCAGGGGTGTTTGAGTCAGTTATGAGATGTGGGTTCTAGTACTTTTCACAATGCTTGTCTGCCAGCATCACTTGAGCTTGCCCTCCTTCCGCGTATTTTTTTATTCCGTTTTTTGAGCTGCACTTTACTGTTTTACGTGTGTCATCCTTGGACCGATGTCCTTTTTAAAAAATATTATTTAAATTAAGAGGATGGTTGCCTTTTTTTCCCAGTGTACTCCTCCCAATGTGTCTATTCCCATGGTGCGGTGCAGGTAGAGAAATGGTCTTTGGGAGAGCAATGTGAGAGTCTACATACTGATGTGTCAACTACCAGTGACATGCAGTTTGTTAGGAGTTGAAGGGATAAAGGAAGGGAGTGAAAAATCAGGAGATTGTGAGTTTTTCTCCAAAAATTTGGGTCAGACCTTATTCTATCATTCTAAAAATATGTTCCGTATTTCCACACCAACTCTGTTTGGGGGTGATTTTCTTCCCTCTCAGAGGTACAACAGCTTTCATACATTTTCTGCAACTCTTTTTAACTCTGATTTTAGTACCTATGTATTCAAACCTGTTCCATGCCTATACCTCCATGCCAGGGTTGAGCCTGGGTTATCCTTTTTTTGTGTGCCAGCTTTAAAGCAGTACTGCCAATATTTGAAACTATTTCTGAATAGTGCACTTCTTTTCTTGACAGAGATGTGCCTCTGAAAATATGTGGCAAGAATGTATTGTACAAGGCCACCTGATAGGTGACTATTTTCTAGCTCGCTGTCCAATGCAATATGAATAAAATCTAATAATTTCTCTCTAGGCTTGACTGTCTTGGTTGTAAAATGTGTATAAAGATGCGTTAGGTCCATGTTTAGACTAAATGGTGGTTTATTATGGTTGGCATACTGTTCAATTGAATTTATCATAGTGGTTACATTTACTTTCCTAATATGAGCCTGAAAACAGAAAGCCTTGCCTGTAAGTGTGATGTGAATGCATTGGTAGAAGACATTAAATGAAGATGTGATATATTGTCTCTTGTTATTCACTTGTGTTATTGGGAAACGTCATGTAATTAGGGATTTATTTTTATGTCGTAATGTGTACAAAAGTACAAGTGTTGGGACTAAACATCTCTGCATAGCTTGTTAAACCTCTGCTGTCCAAACCTTGTAAGTGTTCTGGACATCCTTATTCGTTTTCTCTATTTGAGTGCGACAGTCATGGAGCACACTGGTGGTACTCCTGTTTTGCCTGCTATAAGGCATCTTATCTGGGTTCTAATGTTAAGGGATTGGCCACTAGAGCAGATCAGTACAGGACTCCTCAGCTAATACTTTGTTCATTCTTTGACTTGGCAACTGTGGAGACCCTCTGCACTAGCGCAAGAAAAGAACACAGCCAGGAGTAGAAAACCTGCTGGGTTGCTACTCTCTCTTCAGACTGGGTCTGCTTCTGCAAGAGCTGTGGAGACACCTTCCTAAAAGCTGTGGCTAGACAAAAGATAGTATCCTGCTTGCACCAATAACTGGAATGCCCTTGCCCGGAGGAAGTGACTTCCTTGGATGACGACCAGAGCCCTGCTGAGTGGACCTGTGTGGGATGGCCTTGGCTATCAACTGCCCCGAAACAGACGGGCACCCAGGGCCAGTTTCCCAGGAGACTAGCACAACGAAGAAGGATGAAAAAGCTTTGTCCAGAGCCTCCCTGTTCTGTGGGGTGTTTGTTCAGGTCATCTCTGATGTTCTGCAGAGATTGTAACTGCCGGTCTTGTTCCCTGATTAGTAGACTCTTCTCATCCGCTGAATGTAGTCATTATTACTGAACTGTTGCAATTTCCTCCGCAATAATGTGGCCTGTGTGAAAACTGACTGGCGTTGTGACCCGCAAGCATACAGCATGTATCCCTACGTTGTACTTCAAACATTTACAAGACAATACATTGGTGGCACTTCCAGGTAATACCCGTAGTCAAAAATGTATTATTTAGAAAGAAGGTTCATAACAAAATTATTTTAACTATCCTAAAGAGGCTTTCAGTTAGTTGTTCTCAATCCGTTAATATATATTCAGATTAATTAACATCATCAGAACAGAAGTAGCCATGGTTGACGCATTTTGACATTAAGTACATTATTATGGAAGAGGCTCTCTGGTGTTATGAATTAGTTTTGAGTATTCATCTTTGTTAGTGTGTGAGATATGCTTACTTATCTGAAACAAAATAAAAGTATTGTTTTTGGTAAGTTAAGAACCACATTGGCATTGATATTAGCTGCAATCCGTCATACTTTTTTTTTTTTTTGAAAACCTTTATTTGACATTTTCAACCAGATACAAACACGGGCCTACAACCCCCAGGGCTGGCCGCTAAGCAATTGCAACACAATACTACGATCAAAACTTCAGACCCAGCCTCCCGGGGAACATAGTCGCTACATCCACAATGCGCACTGGTTGGAAGACATATCAAATTGGGAACAGGATACAAAAGGTTTCATTTTATAATATAAAATAGAAGGATCAGGTGCCATACAATATCTCAAGCTATGAAGAGGGGGCGAGCGAAATAGCAGTGTGTCCACAGTTAATTCGTTTTCATGTAGGTCGGTGGCGTTAAAGCAGATGACACCCGGATAAACAAGCATACTATTACGGTTCGCGCCAACATTTATGCCCGCCCCGTGGCCCCGAAACATCGTGAGAGTTGAGGCACAGATGTGAAAGCAGAGATGGACCGAACAATGAACCCACTACACTGACCCGGAAAAAGAGAAAAGAAAAGGCCAAAGAAAGATAAGAAGAGAGAAAAAAGGCCATAGAAACAAAGAAAAAACAAAACTCCCATCCCCCAACCCCCCACCCTGCACCCCTGCAGATGACTACGGCCTACCCCCCTAGCAGCGTGCCTGTCGCCCAAGAACCGAAACCCGAAATATAGAAGAAGCAGGGAAAAAAGGAAAAGTTAAACCCCACCCGAAGAGGGGAAATGGAGGAGGGCTTTATTCAACGCACTCCCGGTCTCTCGCCCCCGTCCTAACCAAACCCGCCCCGGACTCCGTTAATGCAATAAAACAATCCCGTTAACCATAATGCCACAATGAACAACCCAGACAATAATCTCAGCCTTGGCCCCGTCGATTAAATTCGCGTAGTCCGTCAGAGGACGAAAGCCCCGTCCTCAAAATGTCAAAAGGTACACAGAAGTTGGCAGAACAGAGGTCTACAGATGAAAAAAGAACGGCAGGTCCCAAATTAGTCGGCTGGTACCAACGATGCCCCTCCCCGTCTCCGAAGCCAGGCTTTATCCCATCCGCCATCTTGATAGACCGACTGGGGAGGGGGGTCGACACAGTCCAAAACAGGTCACAGTACCAATTGAAAGGATCCGAAGTGGGGACAACATGTAAATGTTCCGACAGTTGCAAAACCGGGAATTCCAACGGATTAATTGAGTCACCAAGCACAGTACTTTCGGGTAATTCCACTGCGATAGGGGCAAATACAGCTTCCAGCGCCGGGTCTAAGTACGCCACTGTGGCGTCAATCGAAAGGCGAGCTGGCTGCCGGGTCTCGGGCGTCAAGTCAGGATCCGGTCTCAATCCTTTGATTCCATCCGCCACCAACAACAGGCTGCAGGTCTGGGCTGTAACAGTCTCCTGAAGTGCCACAAGGGCCTCCAGCACCGTCCGCAATGACGGGCCACTTTGAGCCTTCTCCGTCAGCCTCCATTGTTCCTCAGGCATGGTGTTCCCCACAGAGAGGCGCCTTCTCCGGGGGAAGATTAGGCGGAGCAGGAATGAGCCATGAGGGACAGACTGGTAGCATGCAGTAGCGCGTAGTGAGATTCCAACCCAAGGGGCACCGGCGATATGAATGCCGGACCCCCGGTCCGGGACCCCCGCAACACAGCGCTGTGCATCACTCGTCACCTCACCTCATAGAGAACACCAGGCAGCAGATGGTAGCAGAGCAATCCCGAAATTCCGAATGTTCCAGAGACCGGACCCAACCGCATTCAACAGTCCGTTGTTGTTCAACTCGGACCCGGCTAGGCCAGCACTCGAGACCCCGGCTTCTCGGCTGGGTTAGGCCTCAAATCGATCCTCGACGTTACTCCGCTCCACGATGTCGGAGAAACTCCGGGATCAGATCATCGGAGTGCAAATAAGGTCACACACACGGATCCGGGGCAGGAGATCAGTATAGGTGACAGGATAGTAGAGCGTTGGACGGAGGTCAGCAGAGCCGGGAGACTATGCGGCCATCTTGGTTGGTGTCGTAGCTCCTCCCCCAGTGTCATACTTTTTAACTCCACACAAAATCCTCAATCATGCCCAAATAGCTCAACCCTGCTACCCCGATAGAAGCAGCTGCTAAAAGGGGAATACTTGGTCATGCACTTGGAACACATTAGAATTGTGGACCCTGGACACATTAGTAAATAAGGCTAGTTCTTCCAGTTCATAAAAGTGCTCAACAATAATCTGCATCATAATACTGATGTATACTGATGTTTACTGGAGAGGATTGAAAGATAGAAGACTTTGAGTGAGGAACATTACAGGCAGGGGCAGTGGGCTAGAGGGAGCATTATGCTCCAGGCTCCATGCTTTCCAGGGCTAGCTCTTGGATTTCAACTCTTATTTATCTATTTTTTATCCTGGGAGCAAGCCTTCCATCGTTAATAATAATAATGAAGCAGCCTTTGCGGCTATATCACTAGATGGTACCATACACAATATTTTCTCTTTTCCTAGAGTTAATTTTTTAGGTGGAGCTTACCAGACAGGGCATTTGCGGTTTGTTGTGAGACATTGTGTGGGCTTATCAACAATATACAAGGGGTTGGAAGCCACCTATTGCTTACCATTGTTGCTCTTATTTGCTTGCTTCTTACTTAATGGCTTGCTTCTTACTTAATGGCTCTCCTTGTCCATCTTATACCTGTATTTACCCCAGGGAATTTTCAGCTTTCCTGTGTATTTGCACTGCTCACTTTTTAGGACCTACTTTATTCCGTTTTCTAAAGCACTCGGCGAGAGTGCATGTTTTTCAGTCATCTCTCTGTGACCCCCCCCTCCCCCCTCCATCTGCACTCTGGGTTGCCTACTACTACCTGGGTGCTCCATGTCTCCCGCCTGTTGCTTAGTCCAGTGCCCCTGGTATTTTCCCTATTTGCTTGCTCAACCATGTGCTTCTCCAGTGTCTTCTCCATGTAGCTCACCATGTCCTCTTACTCTGTTACCCATTGCTTCCCCTCCCCACCTTAGCCCTGTGTTGCTTCTGTCCCCCCTTTGTGTTGCTTCCATCACCCCATTTGACTTCCACCCACCGTGTTGCTTCCCCCTCACCTTGACCCTCCGTGTTGCTTATCCCTGCCAGTGTTTTAATTTCCTGAATAGCCAATTGCGCCCAAAGGCAGGACCTGTTGGCTTTGCTAGTGCTTGTTTTTCAGAAACATATTCTACTTATCCTACCTGGTCAAAACTGAACAAGCACCCAGAAGGACCTTTTGTTAGTTTTGCCCAAGACCTCATGCTAACTTTTGACAAGCTAGCTTTGTGCCTTGAATAATACTGGGTAAGAACAGGGATTTTTCAGGTTACATAGAGTGAGCTGTATGGAGGTGGGGAGCAGACTCTGACCTATGAGGTGTTGCAGATTCACCTCTTTGCGCTTTTTGAAGTGTATCATCCAGATGGATAAACGTTGAAGGAGGTAAGTTGAAGCAATAAAATCCTTAAATTGAGATGTTTTCCATGGTTTTCTCACACCGTTGCTGTAAACATTAGGTTCAAAATGACCATCTTGATTGTCCCCGATCTGCTATTGTTCCTATGGAATAAACTTTAGAACTTTAACTTACTTTGCAGAGAGCTCCAAGACGCAGATGTTTTTTGGTCCAATTGAGACTTTTGAAGGACACAGACCCCGTAAGTTGGCCCAGTGTGGCCCTGACAGTTGTGCATGTTTTCTCCAGCATGCCTAGTCATCTCTTCCACCCCTGGTAAATGTTTCTCCTGAATGAAATGTATTTAAAATGTTGTCCTTTATGGTGGGGCAGTCGTAGCTCATGAACCTGTTCAATGCCTATCACATCATGTTCACTCAGGGCAGAGGTGCAGCAGCAGAAAAAATGGGCAATTGAGACAATAAGAGCATGTCTGTGATGTTCTGCAGTGGTAGCCTTTCACCAACACAACAGTGGCATTTATAGGTCGGGAGAGTTAGACCCATATTTATAGGTCGGGAGAGTTAGACCCATAGCGCTTAGAGGCCCCGGTGGCTATAACGCGCTATACAAATCAAATAAATAAATAAAATAAATAAAATATTTAGTGTAGAAAAAAAGTAAACCAAATGGCAAGGTTTGACTGTAAGACACAATTGTACCATCAGTAAAGCAAGAAGTATATTTAAAATCTAACTGGTCAAGGCATTAAGACAAATTGAGCACTTCATTGTTCACTATTAAAGCATTGCCATATGCATTGTGATTTATGAATATTGGAGAACATCTATTGAAGAGCACAGGCCCAAATGAAGGAAACTGTGGAAACTGTTTACTTTTTTGTGGAGGGAGTTATTTCTTTCAGGTGAACATGAATTTTTTTAGAAGTTCATTGAGCTCTCTGGCCAGAAGACTATCATTGAACAAGACTCCATTGTAGTTAATGTAGTCTTTATATCAAGGATAGAAACATCATTGTACTCCAACAGGACTGAGACTTAAATCATCCTCAGTTTGAGTATGTGATGTGGTTGCTTGGTAGTAGCTAGAATATCATCCACAACACTGTAAAATAGATAATAATTCATGAGTCCTAGTTTTATTTGCTGGGACCATAATGTTGAGCTTCCATATTTGGTTGCAGTTGCAGCCTAACATTGTCCTAGCTTACCTTGCCAGGCTCAAGGATAGGCAATATTCCACTTTAGTAGTGAGATAGGACAACATACAAAACAGTCCAATTAATGGAATGCTGCAACCTAATCCTATATGCAGATGGAGAAGAGTGGTCTATTTTTAATGGCTGTACACCTTGTGTGTCTTACAAATCCCTCTGTGAGAGCAAGGTAAAATGTGGTTAGGAGGCAATGGGTTGTTGTCCTGATTGCTATCTGTGGTGTTGGTGTAAGTAAGCATTAAGGCATAGACCCTGCATTTTCGTAATATTTGCCTGCTGTTGAACCTCCGCTGTGGAATCCTGAGAATGCACCAAGCTCATCTTTCCATTGCATGCCCTGCTCATCTAAACCATTTCTATGTAGCATTGAATACTAGTAACATCTTTGTGCATGGCATGAAGCTGAATGAAATCAATGCATTGGAGAACAAAGGCTTGTAAAGGTCCAGTGCTGCTGTTGCTTAAACATGAATTTACCTTAAATAAATTAAAAGAGAAGAGTTGTTTGGGAAAATAGGAACAAGTTGGTTTAATTAAACGCAGCGGCCGGGAGAGTATCGACAGAGGCGTGTCTGAGCACAAAAGTTTAGGCTGCTCATATATACACTTTATGGGTACAATAAAGCAAGTCAACATTCATAGTCCATCATAAACAACAAGTACAGCCATTTGATAAGGGGGGCACAGATGGCTCTCGACCTCAGGGAGAGCTAGTGTTGGCCAGTGTGTATGTGTCCAGATGCCCGGTATGGTGAGCGCATGATTACCCTGTGCGGTGTCCATGTTTTTGACCCGATCGGCTGAGTGTTCCGAACTACATGTGGCATCTAGGTTTGTGGTATTTTAGGAATGTGTGCCTTTGGCCAAACATGTTTTTTTGGGACCAACCTCCTCGGTCCTGTTTGTGGTGTGACTACCTACCTGTGGTTTCCCCTGGGTGCACGTTTGTCTTTGGGCTAAGTGTAACCCTGCCTATGATCAGTCAATCAGTAGGCTTGGGTTTAGGTTGCAAGGCCTGTCTGCCTACGTATTTCTGATTCTGATTTGATGGGGAGGTTATCTTGTATGAATCCTACAGCAATTATATGAATATGTGAGTGCGTGCACATGTAACATGGTGGTCATTAATATCTTATTTACCAATGTTGTCATTATTATATGTACAGTTGTTTCATAAACATTACTTTAACTGATATTGGTGTAATCATGTGTGCATAAGTTACAGTGTACGTCAACATTGGATTTACTGGTATTGCTATCACTATGCGTACACCGATATTGCATTGATTGGTACTGCCGCTGCTATGCCTGCACACATCACAGTGTACATTGCTATCGTATTAATCGATCTCCGCACCCCCCCTTGATGTCGTTTTCAACTACGTTTTCCTCATATCTCATGACGGTCAGATTAGTTGAAATGGTTTGTGTGGCTGTGCTGTGGTATCCCTAGATATTTGCATACTATCGAATTTGCAGTCTGCATTTTTACAGCAGGAAACACCTGCAGGACACCACTCAGAAATAGTAAAACCATGACAACAGGAAGCAGCAATGCGCACATCCTGGTCACCCACGGGTGTAGCCAAGCGAGGAGACTATGAAACCAGTCCTGCTTAGGGGCACCCCCTCCTCCATGTGCGTTAGTAAATGATACAGTGCTTGGATGGCAAGATCGAGAGTTGCATTATCAAGATAATTCCCAGGAGAACAAGTACAACAGGAAGCACCGATCTTGGCACACAACCGTCCCTCCATCAGTCATCAAGTCCAACACATACCAGTGTGGCGTCACCAGGAGGCGTATGGCTCCCAGTTCTAACATGATAGCATTAAGGCATAGCTCAATGTCATTAATCATTTTTAACATTTCCCACCTCGTCATTTGTAACTAGCAGGCATTTGCTTTTGCTTTAACAATGGTATGGACCCTACTGCATTGATTTGAGCTCTCGTGAACAGTCTGAATTCTTCCGGATTGTCCTTGTACTGAGCCCAACCAAAATAATCGCAGTCTTTCTTCTTCAAGCTTGATGCAACAGAGTTGTTTTCTTGTACAGATGTTGGAACAACTCAGACAGATCTCAAGGGATGACCAGGGTTGGGTGTGTATGGTTATGAGGGCGCAGAATCCCCGCCATCCAGACACTAGTTGGGCATAGGCAAAGTTGCCACAATGCCAGTAAGAATCCATTAGTATGGAGGTGCCCCTTTGCAGGTCTGATATGTGCAACACTGCTTCACAGGTGACATTGGTCCTGAGCGGTATTGTCCCTTTGCCTCTGAAATACAAAGAATACTGTGTAACTTTCTGTACAATTAGGGGTTACCCCTTCCCTTCCAACCAAGTGTACCTGTTTATTTCAGTATCTCAGATTTCCCGTTGACTGCCTCCCATAGAACATTTGCACTAGCGTTATCAAGGTGGATGGCCCTACACTGGAATTCCATATCGGGGATCTATTTGTCATTGTAAAAGGCTGCGCCAAATACATCAAGGGCCATCTGGGGACCACAGAGAGAGGAGGGCGGACTCATTTGCACACTGAAGTGATGGTTTTGCTACCTCTAATGACCTCTTTTCTAAAATGTCTCTGGGCCAAACAGTGCCCCCCCCCCCCCCCCCCCCCCCACACACACAGCTCCATCTGCGCATTCTGTCTAACTCTGTTTGAATGCCGCTAGGTTCAGTGATAAGGTACAGTGCTGTGAGATGGGCCTCGTATCAGGAGATGATTACTACTGCTTTATGTGGTTCTACTCTACTGGGTTGTATCTTTGCCCTAATCTTACTATGGATGAGGCATTTGGCTTTCTTGGGGGCTGTCTCTTGGGGTAAGTAAATTCTATGTGCACCTACGGTGTGAGGTATCAGTGAGTATATGTAATATTACCTGTTTTCGTTTGAGTGCTCACAGTGGTCATGTGTTGATACCATGTGTTATATAGAAGAGTACTGTGTTTTGCGTGTGGGATGCTAGCGTTGGGTTCAGTGTTTGTGTACGTGAGATGCAGGAGTTCTCTGCACCTGCGTTGAAAGAATGTCAAATGGTGTTTCATGGGTCTAGGCATATTTCAGGGGATTGACGAGGCACAAGCACCCCTGATAAGCAGAGTGTTTACAAAAATACAAGGGTACATAACTAAAAAACGTTCGTAGGATGTAGGAGGGTCTTCGGAGGAGGTGTCTGTCACCTGAGCACCTAGAGGTGTATTGGTGGTGTGCAAAAAGAGTGTATCAAAAAACAGCTGTAAAGTCAATTTGTGGTCTGCTCTTGAGCAGCTGGCTTGTGGTCAGAATTTCTTTTGGAGGCTTCAGCCCAAGAGGTGGCAGCTGGTGCAATTATGGTGCACATGTGGTAGGATTGCTGATCTGTAGGATAAGGGCTGTGGGTTGTTTGTTAGCTTGGAAAAAACTTAATGTTAGACCGTTTTTAGAACAATTCCTGGTTTTCTGTATACGGGTACATTCGGTGGCTTTACTGGAGCATGAAGCCACACTGCCTAGGAGGATGCTGAACAATGGTGGTAGCACTTTTAGGGAATGGTTGGTATTAAGCTTGTCTTAGTTTTATTTGTCTGCTTCCTACGGTGGGGACAGCATTTTCCTCTCTGGGATGCTCCATAAAAAGGTGTGCTATTTTAATCTGTGTGGGGCTGTCCTTTTTTCCTGCATGGTCTGGGTTCCATTTTTTTAGGAGCCGAGGAGTCTTAATCATTTGGAGGTCTGTCTGTCACATGAGCGTTTTTCTGGTCTCTGCACGTGGCGCGCAATGAGGTTCTGTAAACGGGCGTGGATTGTTGGATCACACCGTCTTTATGGAAATTTAGAGAATTTTGGCCTGTTTCTAGGCTGGCTCGTGTGGGTTCCGGTCGGTGTTTACCTCTGGTCTGGGCGTTGCTCCTTTTAACAAGGAATACCAAAGGTGTTTGGAAGGTTGTTTGTGAACCCTTGTAGGGCCCTACAGGGAAATGACTGGGATTGTGTCTGTTGGCACTGTTTTTCGATAAGGGACGAGTGTGCTGCGGAGACTCGCCGTGCTCAGCCCCATGTAGGACTCAATGGATTTTCTACTACAGACTGGGGTTAAGTGATTGTTTCTCTTTTGAGTTTTGAGGACATCTTTCACCTACGCATGAGAGGAACCCGGCTCCCTACACCGGAGCATTCGCCTTGTTTTGGAACTAAAGGAGGGCCTCCCTTTAGTGCTAAACCCTGAAGTTGACGAGACATACGTAGCCGCCAAAGTTGGACTTGAGTGAGCGGTCCTGGGTGCCCACTTTTATGCACCAGCTGGGGGGCTGTCCTGCTCCATTGTCAGACTGCCCCCCCCCCCTTAGACATGGTCAGCTAGCCCCGCCCTGGGGGACCATCAGAGGATAAATGCCTTGACCCCTACGCTTACCTGGATGGCGAATTCTGGCGTGGCCTCCCGATCGACCTAGTATTTGTCAGCTTACACAACTTTTGCGGATGTAGGTAAGGAAATCTGCACAATGGTGTGCGGGAGATACATCTTGTTGGGGGTGATCTTGTGCTACTGTGTGTTCATACTTTGTGATTATGCTGACTACTTATTTCCTGGTCAGCTCCTTTCCTGCACCAACGTCCAGGTGGTGTGTGCTTCTGTTAGGGACCCTCCTTCTGATTCTTCCCCAACTCATCCCCATGTGGGGCCCAGGGCTGAGCACCAACTTCCTCTGTGGGGAGGGGGGAGTTAATCATTTGCTGAGGTTTTCCATCAACATGCCGAAGTCGCACCTCGTTCCCTCTCAGAAGCTCCTCTTTATCGGAGCGGTTCTGGACACATCGCAGTTTCGGGTTTATCCTCCCGAACAGCGATTCCGGGACATTCGGGCTATGATTCCGATCTTTCGGCCCTTGTCCTGGGTTTCGGTCAGGATGACCTTGAGGCTGCTGGGCCTCATGGCCTCCTGCATCCTGCCAGATGGCATATGCAGACTCTGCAGTGGGACCTAAAGTTCCAGTGGGCACAGTATCAAGGGGACCTGTCCGAACACGTCCAGATCTCAGAGGGCACTGCACAACAGTTGCACTGGTGGCTCACGAACCAACATTGGCTCAGCGGCAGATCCCTCTCTCTTCCCCATTAAGAGCACACAGTGGTGACTGATGCGCCCCTCCTGGGATGGGGTGGTCATATGGCAGAGGCGGAGATCAGAGGCCTCTTGTCTCCGGCTAAGTCCTAGCTCCATATCATCTTTCTGGGGCTCCGGGCGATCCTACTTGCACTGAAGGCATTCCTTCCCTCTGTCAAGGGGAGAGTAGTGCAGGTGTTCACAGACGACACTGCTGCCATGTGGTATTGCAACAAGCGAGGCGGGGTGAAGTCTTGGACCCTACATCAGGAGCCTATGTGTCTCTATACATGGATAGAAAGTCAGGGCATTTCCTTGACAGTTCAACACTTGGCAGGTTCCTTGAACGCCAGGGCGGACAAACTCCACCGCAGGTGAATGACTGATCACGAATGGCGTCTTCACTCAGAGGTGGTGGAAGGTCTCTTTCAACTGTGGGGAGAGCCTTGGTTAGATCTCTTTGCCACCGAAGAGAATGCGCAATGTCATCTCTTCTGATCGTTGGAGTTTCCAAGGTAGCACTCGCTCGGTGACGCTCTTCATCACGAGTGGAGCTGCAGTCTATTGTAAGCCTTTCCGCCTATACCACTCGAGTGCTGAAGATCAGGCGCGACCGGGCCCAAGTTATTTTTGTGGCCCGGGACTGGGCTCAAAGAGTTTGGTATCCCGAGCATGGATCCCCTGATCCGACTGCCTCTTCGGGAGGATCTTCTGTTGCAGCAGCTGGGGACGGTCCTCCACCCGAACCTGTCCAGCCTCCACCTGCATACGTGGAGATTGAGTGGCGACAGTTGATTTAATTTGACTTGCCTCCTGAGGTCTGTGATAACATTCCGGCAGCCAGGCCTCCCTCCACTTAATCGATATACACCTGCAGGTGGAACAAATGTGTGGCATGGTGCACAGCAAAGGCTGTGGATCCCTTTTCTGCCCCTCTTTCACAACTCCTTTTGTTCCTTCTTTCTCTGGCCCAGCAGGGCTCTGTTCTGGGCACTATTAAGGGCTATCTTTCTGCGATTTCAGCCTTTCTGAGGCTCCCTGATCAGCCCTCTCTTTTCAAGTCCCCTGTTGTAAATAGATTTCTCAAAGGCATTACACACCTATTCCGTTTGTTATGCGAAGTGAGACTTGAATCTAGTTACTTATTTATTGTGCGCTCCTTTGGAGCCACTTCACAACTGTCCTCTTCAATTATTGACTTTAAAGACTACTTTCCTGGTTGCTATCACCTCCGCTAGGCGCGTGAGTGAGCTCCAGGCTCTTTCCTGTAAACCTCACTTTCTGTCTGTTCATCTGGATAAGGTTTTGCTTCGCACTCGTCCTTCCTTCTTGCGGAAGGTTGTCACTGCCTTCCACATCGGGCAGACTATCACCTTGCCCACTTTCTTTCCGCCTCTGCACCCTTCCAGAGAGGAAGAGAGGCTCCACCATCTGGACACAAAACGTGCGCTCTCATTCTACCTGAATCGCACACAAGTTCCGGGTGGATGACCAGCTCTTTGTTGTCTACGCAGGCGCCAAGAAAGGCCAGGCTGTACAAAAGAGGACTATCTTCCGCTGGGTCGTCTTGTGTATTAGATAGACTACTAGTCGCACATTCCGTGAGACTGGATCCGGAAACTTTTTTGCTCCAGCATCCCTGCGAGCCGGGGGCAGGGTGACCTCACGCGACTCCGCCCAGGCGTTGTCCGCGCACGTTACATCAGCGAGGTCACATAAGACCCGCCCCGTCACGCCTACGACATTTTTTTCCTTTTCCGCGTGCAACGCAGATCCGGTCCTTGCTACGGGCCTGTTTCAGGCCCTTTTTTTCACCATTCTTTTGGTGGAACAGTGTGCGAATGCCTTCGGGCTTCAAAACTTGTACGTTTTGTGGGCTTCTTATGTCGGCGACGGACCCGCACCTCATTTGTAAGTGGTGTTTGGGGGAGGATCACAGCACTACCGACTGCAAGGCCTGTCAACAATTGAAGCCGAAGTCGCGGCGGGAGCGCAGCATGAACCTTCTTTCGGCGCGTCTCTCCAGGACGACGTCCACCCCTCGGTCTGCTTCAGTGGACGGCTTCAGGTTCGGCCACGGTCGTCCTCGCCCTTCTCCATGTCACATGAGCGTCGCTCCCAGGTGGGTAAGTGTCGCAGTTTGTACCTGGGGGCTCGGTTCCCGCCTACTGGGGGCGTGGACTCTCCGCGGGTGATGCGGCACCGCGCGCCGTCCTATCCACCGTTCCCCGGTGTGAGGGCGTCGAGAGTCCAAATGGAAACATACCTGGCGGCTCTGCAGGCCTCAGTGGCGTCTCCCTCTCCTTCTCCTTCTCGGGCGTCGGTGGACCCTTCGCCTTGCGCAGGGCCTTCCGTGGCGCTCCAGCGCCAACTGGTTCGGATCCAGGCTATAAGGGTGTGGCCCTGTTGGGGTGCAGCTCCGCTGGGGCACCTCCTTCAGGCCACGGCGCTTCTGCCTCACCGCAAACTCCTGCGGGAGTCCCTGTGGTGTTGCGGGAGGTCGCCGGTGTACATGATTTGTCCACGAATGGCTGAGTGTTCCTAACTTCATGGGGCATCTAACTTTGTGGTATTTTGGGAATCCGTGACTTTGGCCAGACGTGTTTTAATGGGGCCAGTCTGCTCTGGCGCCACCCTCTGCTCCAGCCCCGGTGCCACCCTCTGTGTGCCATTCATCGCACCCTTGCCCCGGTTCCAAGACCATTTTGTTCGGGCCTGGGATCTGCATTGGGTGCCGTTTCCGACGCCGTTCGTGCCTTCGCCGGCTCTACCGCTGCGACCGGCCCCCTCTACGCCAGAGGCGGACGGTGACTGGGAAGGGTCCGAGGACCCGCTTGCTTGGCAATGTGACTCCGAACTCTATCGGGTGGACGACTTGGAGGATGCAGGCGACCTCGATGTCTCTTCTGACCCAGGGTTTGCCTCTCCCCCGCCTACTATGGAGGAGGGTGCCTCCTACATAATGGTCCTCCATTGGGCTGCTGAGGCCCTCAACCTTGACCTCCCCACGGTGGCCCTCAAGACCAACCTCCTCACCGAGGTGCTCCAGACAGCGTCTACGTCGGCGGAGCCCCTGCTTCCCTTTAATGATGTCCTTACAGAGGTCCTCTTGGGCACTTGGTTGAGGCCAGCCACGGGGTCCGGTGGATAAAAACGTCACCAGACGTTACCGACTGGCGCCCAGTGATTCCGCTTTCTTGACCACTCACCCTACGCCTGAGAGCCTGGTCATTCAGGCCTCTACGTCGCAGAGTGCCTTTCTCACGGCCCGCTGAATAAGGACCCTAAAAGGCAGGACCAGTTTGGGAAGCGGTTGTTCTCTTCGACCAGCCTCTGGCTGCGGTCGGTGAACACCGCCTGCTTGTTGGACAGCTACTTCCACGCGGTGTGGGATGCTGTTGCTCAGGTTTTGCCTCAGTGTCCTGAGGAGGTGCAGGCTACCCTTTCTCAGGCGATTGCTGTGGGCAAAGAATCTGCTACGTCCACCATTCGTTGTGGGTTAGACACCACTGACTCACTGGGCAGGGCGATCTCTATGACTGTGGCGTTGCGGCGCCATACCTGGTGGCGTTCGACCCGGTTTTCACTCGGTATCCAGAGTTCACTCATGGACATTCCTTTTGATGGCACCCGCCTGTTTGGCGACAAGGCTGACAGTGCACTAGAGCGTTTAAAGACTTGCGGACTACGGCCAATTCCCTGGGTCTTTCTACTAAGAACACAGCCACTCCTGGTTTTCGTTCCTTTCGTGGCCATGGTCGAGGCACCCAGGCACGCCCTTCCACCAGGCCTGTGCAGAGCCAGCCCCAGCGAGGTTGCGGTTTCCGCAGGGGTGGGTCGGGAACCAGCGTGCAGGTCTGTCCACCTCCACCCCCGCTGCTTCCCCCTCTAAACTTTCCTAATCTGAGCTTCAGGGAGCACCCCAAGCTGGTCGGTGACAGGATCCGCCACCACCTCGCCCGCTGGCGCGAGACTACGTCAGACAAATGGGTGCTGCAGATAATCTGCCAAGGTTACTCCCTTGCCTTTCAGTCCCCACCCCCAGCCATGCCACCTCAGTGCCACCGCATGTCGGGGGATCATTTGGCTCTTCTCCAACAGGAAGTCACGGCCCTTTGGCCAAGGGAGCCATTGAGTGCATTCTTGGGCCAGAAGTAGGGAGTGGTTGTTGTTCCCACTACTTTCTGGTCCCCAAGAAGAACAAAGGGGGTCTGCGTCCTATCTTGGACCTCCGGGACGTGAATCGCTTCCTCCTGAAGGAGAAGTTCAAAGTTCAAGATGCTAACTCTTGCTCAGGTCTTTGCTGCCCTCGACCCTGGTGACTGGATGGTAGCATTGGACTTGCAGGACGTGTATTTTCACATCCCTGTCCTGCCGGGCCACCGGCGTTACCTGCGGTTCACGGTAGGCCAGGAGCATTTTCAGTTTATCGTGCTCCCCTTCAGCCTTACCAGTGCCCCTCGGGTGTTCACGAAGGTGATGGCGGTGGTCGCAGCTCATCTGCGCAGGTTAGGGGTGTCAGTCTTCTCCTACCTCGACGACGGGTTGTTGAAGGCGGGCTTGCCCCAGGCAGTTGTCACATCACCTTCAGACTACGGCCGACCTCCTGCCTTTGCTGTGGTTCTCCCTCTATGTGCCAAAGTCGCACCTGAGTCCTTCTCAGAAGCTCCCCTTCATCGGAGCGGTTCTGGATTCGACGCAGTTTCGGGTTTATCCTCTTGAGCAGCAAGTCCGGGATATTCTGGCTATGATTCCGATCTTTCAGCCTCTATCCCAGGTTTTAGTCAGGATGACCCTCCGGCTCCTGGGCCTGATGGCCTCCTGCATTCTGCTAGTGCATCATGCCAGAAGGCGTATGCGGGCTCTTAAGTGAGACCTGAAGTTCCAGTGGGCCCAGCATCAGGGCAACCTGTCCGATCATGTCCAGATCTCGGAGGGCACTGCACGACACTTGCAGTGGTGGCTCATGAATCGTGATTGGGTCAATGGCAGATCCCTCTCCCTTCCCCAACCGGACCACACAGTGGTGACTGATGCGTCCCTCCTGGGATAGGGAGACCACTTCGGAGAGGCGGAGATCAGAGACCTCCGGTGGAGTTCCAGCTCCATATCAACCTTCTGGAGCTGTGGGCGATCCGACTTGCACTGAAGGCATTCCTTCCCTCTGTCCGGGGAAGTGTAGCGCAGGTGTTCATGGACAACACCACCGCCATGTGGTATTGGAACAAACAGGGCGGGGTTGGGTCCTGGACCCTATGTCAGGAGGCTTTGCGCCTCTGGGCATGGCTGGAACATCAAGGCATTACCTTGGTGGTTCAACATCTCGCAGGTTCTCTGAACGCCAGGGTGGACGAACTCAGCTACCGGTGCTTGATGGATCACGAATGGCATCTGAACTCTGACGTGGCGCAAGGTCTCTTTCAGCAGTGGGGAGAACCTTGGTTAGATCTATTCACCACCGTAGAGAACACGCAATGTCTTAAGTTCTGTGCGTTGGAATTTCCAAGATGGCACTTGCTCAGCGACGCTTTTCGTCGCATGTGGAGTTGCAGTCTGCTGAACACCTTTCCGCGTATACCACTTTTGCCTAGATGGCTGAAGAAGATCAGGTGCAACTGGGCCCAAGTTATTCTTGTGGCTCCGGACTGGGCTCGAAGAGTATGGTATCCTGAGTTACTCAGTATGACCATCAATCCCCCGATCCTCCCGAAGAGGCAGTCCGATCTTCTGTCGCAGCAACAGGGGGCGGTCCTCCAGCCGAACCTGTCCAGCCTCCACCTCCATGCCTGGAGATTGAGCGGCGACAGTTGATGGCTTTCGACCTTCCTCCTGAGGTCTGTAATGTCATTCTGGCAGAGAGGCATCCCTCCACTAAAACGGTATACGCCTGCTGATGCTGATGGAACAGATTTGTGGCATGGTGCACAGCAAAGGCTGTGGATCCCCTTTCGGCCCCTCTTTCTGAGGTTCTTCTGTTTCTTCTGTCTTTTGCCCAGCAGGGCTCTGCTCTGGGCACTATCAATGGTTATATTTCTGCCATTTCTGCCTTCCTGAGGCTTCCTGATCCGCCTTCTCTTTTTAAGTCCCCGGTTTTTAACCTTTTACCCAAAGGCATTACTCACACGTTTCTTCCGTGCCTTTCATAATGCCTCAATGGGACTTAAATCATGTCTTGACTTTTCTGATGTGCGCTCCCTTTGAGCCTCTTCATAACTGTCCTTTACGTCTTCTTACTCTAAAGACGGCTTTCCTGGTAGCTATCACGTCTGCCAGAAGAGTGAGTGAGCTCCAGGTCCTTTCTTCTAAACCTCCTTTCCTATCTGTTCATCCTGACAAGGATGTTTTAAGGACCTGTCCTTCTTTCTTGCCAAAGATTGTCACGCCCTTCCACATTGGGCAGACCATCACTTGTCCACCTACTTTCCGCCTCCGTATCCTTCCAGGGAAGAGGAGAGGCTCCACCGATGGACCCAAAACGTGCGCTTGCTTTCAATCTGCAGCGTACACAACAGCTCCGGGTGGATGATCGCTCTTTGTTGGCTACATGTCCGCCAAAAACGGTCAGGCTGTGCGCAAACGACCATTTCCTGGTGGGTCGTTCTGTGCATCAAAGCATGTTACTCCTTGGCCAAGAAGGAGCCTCCTGTGGGGCTGCGTGCCCATTCGACCAGGTCAACTGCAGCCACTACTGCCTCGGGACGCGGCGTTCCCTTGCAGGACATTTGTCAGGCAGCTACTTGGGCCTCGCTGCACCCGTTTACAAAGCGCTACTGCCTTGACAGTCAAGTCCGGAGAGACGTCTTTTTTTGGCCGTTCTGTTCTCCGTGACTTCCTAATGTATTTTTGTTAGCAGACCCACCTCCGGGGTTGGTATTCCTGTGGCATCTATTCTAAGGAAAGGAATCTATCACTAACTAATGTCTCTTACAGATATATTGTTACACACGTTGTAATTTGTGCTTCTTTACTCCTTACGTAGTGAGTCCGCTTCTGTCAAATATCCTGCGCGTGTGAGAGTATTGCTCTGGATTGTGTAAGGATTTGGGATGCTGATCTATTGGACCTTACCACTTAACCTTCTCTTCCTGTCCCAGACTATGTGGGTCAGCATTCACAGCAGAACAGTCTGGTACTACACCCTGATCCTGTAATACTTGGACTGTGCCGGTGGAGACTGAGCAGTGTAATGTTTTCTATAAATGTGTCAGATGTTATCTTGGCTGTTGGGGAACTTTCCACAAAATGTATTTATATAGGGAGCTGGAATAAGTTTAATTAGCATCGAAAGGTTTAGATCCTCTGCTCCTGCCTTTCTGATAGTCATTTCTTGCCTACAGGGGTTGGTAGTTGCTATTGTAGAAAGCTGTTTGTCTGCTCGGTCACATACCTTCATGTGTCCCCCTGAACAGAATTGTCTATTTTTAAATCAATACTTGAGGCATACTAGGGGTGCCTAGAAATTAAATTAAATGTTTGTACCTTTATCCGCATTTGTGTCTTGGAAAGTAATCAATGGTTTTGTTTTGTTACTCAATTTAGGGTGTGCTTTCAAAGAGCTTGGAATACATCAAGAAAATGGTACATGAAATATTTATTCCACTGAAAGAAAATCCTTTGACGCACCACTTTGTAGGGCTTAGTGCTTCCGAGACACTCTTGCCTCTTTATACAGGTTTCGCAATCTTTCATACAACCTCCTGACAAATGACCTTCTCACAGGTCCAAAATGCATTGGTGTTTAAAAAAGAAATTACCACAAATTAAAATGCTGTCATGGTATCCATGAGAGATTGCTTGAAACTCGGTGTATGAACAAACTAATGAATTTTTATTTTCACTTTTTCTATTTAATACATTCTTATAAGGAAATGTGCTTGAATTATGATGATCGAATGACATGAAATCTTGCAATCTGCAAGGGGTGTCTCCGACATATTGAGCCCTATCATTTGGTGCACGGAAGGTTTTCTTCCAAGGGAACACACTTCATGTACCATACTAGGGATGCTAAACTATCTCTCTCTCTTAGTGTTAAGCTATTCCAAATATTGGTCCACAGAGACTTGAATTTCACCCTGATCAAGGATCTAAATTCCAAGGTGTCCAATAGATACAGCTACCACATTGCAAAATCTTACTAGGTGTTGAACCCTGCTTTAACTACATTGGTATCATCTCAATTAAAACCGGACTGGATCCAAGGTGTGGTTTACCTTATTATATTGACTGCACTCTGCATGACAGAATCTGATCAGCTCTTTATGGGCTTCGCTGGAGTAAATAAAGGCAATGGGGTAATCAAGGACATGATCTCAAAATGGATTGCTCTTTGCATTAAGATTGTGTTTGTCAGGGCCAAGAAAGCCCCTCTGGCTGACATCTGTGCCCACTTGATGAAGGCTACAGTGGCTTCAACTTCCCTCACCAAGTGGGTCCCTGTGGCTGATATTTGTCATGTGGCTATGTGGTAATCCTTAATTAATTTTGCTAGGCATTACTGCTGTAGACCTCTGGCTTGCAGTGATCTAAAATATTCCAGGGATGCAATGCTGCCTTCACTGATTAATCTGCAATACTCAGTCCCAGCTCTCAATAGTTATTTCGTTGGCACTCACCCAAAGGTGGAGGAATCATAAGGAAGAAGCATCCATAAGAAAAAAAAAAGTTGCCCATTTTTGGTGAATATATCTCTGGGGATTCCAAGCCTGTCTAGAGATTACTCACTGCCCTCTCTCCTTTCCTATGAACTTGTAATTTTATTAATAAGATCCCAAAGGATGTGATCTATTATTCTTGCTGACATTTATACTCTTGTGCTTAATCACTGTAAGTCTCGATTGGGCATGGAAAAACACGTGTAACAGATGCCAGCTTGCCAATCGGTGTCAAGTGTGTACCAGTGTTGACCGGTACAGAGCAGACAAAGCCACAGCTGAAGCTGCATGCTACAACCTGGCATAGCTGTAACACTATTGCTGCGGAGAAAAATGTTTACCAGATATAATCTGGCACTTAGAGGATTTTAATAAGGTGAGGAATCTGCATAAAGATATCGATTTTAAAAGAAATGTAAGTACAGAAGGTAACGCATTCTTCATAGAGCCGATGCAGTCAATGACCACTACTTATTGTGTTCATTTATAACGTGAAAGCTTTGAATACATATTAAAGGAATAGTGATATGCGCGTGAGTGCCTAGGTTTAATGTTGGCAAGTGCTGGTATAGAGATGCTGAATACTATGTTACTAAAATGCATGGTTCCAAGTGAAGGAAAACTGCATGAATACTTTAGGCCCCCAGAGAAAATTGAAGACTATTGAATGCATCCATAGTATATGGTGAGATCTAGAAAAACACTTGAACCCTAGAGCGTGAAGAAATAATATACATAGTAACAAATCATAGGTGCACTGCAGTACCTTTAGGAACAGATTTGTGGACAGTGCAGTTTCTGACCAGGGGCGCAACATCTCACAGCCTTTTCAGTAGCCTCTTTCCCAGTCAGTGCATTCATGACTATGTGGGCCAAATAACATTTTTGTACTGGTAACCTGCTCAGGAGAGGTTTCGTAAAAGTGGGTGAGTCGCTTGGGTCAATATAATTGATAGAGAGCATTTTTAAGAAGGTGCTGCTTTTTTTCCTTACGCAGGAACTAGAAGGATTATGTGGGTTAATGGGTGTAGAGTTTGAGATTACTTACAAATATTCAAGTACTGTTTGTCTAGAGCCACAGAAAACATGTGGATATTTTGCAGAATGTTTTGATGGAGAATGTTAAGGACTTCCCCGCGCAGCTGATTGAGCGCTGCAGCGGTTTGTAAACTGCCGCCATTTCGCCAGCTAGGCGACGCCCATTGATCTGGACATGCCCCCTCGCCTCCCCCATATACTATGTGCAACCCCCGGACGCGCAGCGGACGAGCGCAGCGGGCGCGCCGTCAGCGCGCCTAAAGCAAGCCCGTCTGCGCCCGTCCGCGCCTGGACCGGGCCTAGGGCCATCTCCCCTGCCCGTTTTACCACTCACAACCCAGGAACCGACATTAGATACAACTCCCTGTGCCTTCGTGCGCTAAACCCCACCTCCCATCAATGCCAGCGTATCAATCTAGCAAATCAACAACTCCACCTTCCGTACATCTGCCCAAAATGTTTGTTGGTCATTAATAATTACCGACCTATACCTACGACAATCACAACCAAAAAGGTATCTCCTAAACCATATCTAGCCGCTTTGCTAAATGTGCGTTCTCTCCCAAAACATAAATATGAAATTTCCAATTTCATCGAGACCCACAATATCGACCTCATATTCATTACTGAAACGTGGGGCGATCTCTCCTGCGGACCTGATTTCGCCACGGCCACTCCTGAAGGATTTTCTATTGTTAGACTGGACAGACCTCCTCCAAAAAAGGGAGGCAGACTAGCCATCATACACCGTTCAAACCTAACAGTACGAACAGAAACCATCCCCACCTCTAGCTGTGAAGCTCTGTCCTTCCTGATTTCTGTACCAAACGCGCCTTCGTTCAAAGGCATACTTATCTACCGCCCACCAGGACCTCGCAGCCCTTTCCTCACTAGTCTGCCCATGCTCCTGGAACCACTGGCAGGTGAAAGTCATTACACCATTTTGGGTGATTTTAACTTTCATCTCGAGCTTCTGGACAACCCCGATACCTCTGCTCTGTTATCTGAACTAACTAATATAGGTCTCCTTCAATTGGTTACCGGCTCCTCGCACACTGCGGGCCATCTCCTGGACTGCCTATTTTCCAGTGAGAAATCCCTAGTGATAAAGGATCTCCTTCCCTTCACCTGGACGGACCATTCTGCCATTCTTTTTAACTTTTCACTTCAACCTATTCCCCCCAGAGCCCATACTACACCACCAGTGAATAAATTTAGAGCCTGGAAAAGCATCGATATTCCTGCCTCCCAGTCCTCACTCCTGGCATCCCTACCACCCATGACGGATGACCCTGAATCAGCCGCCAATAACTATACAGCTTGGATTCGAAACACTGTCGATCAGACAGTCCCACTCAAGAGACAATCCTCCAACAGAACCACCAAGTCCTCACCCTGGTTCAATGATACTCTTAGACTTGAAAGACAACAGTGCAGGCGCCAAGAACGCAAATGGAGACGTGATTACGACCCAGAACAAAAAGCCCTCTATAAATCCATGTTGCTGAAATACAAACAACTAATCATTACAGAGAAAAGTAATTTCTATACCAATCAAATTAATCTTGCTCAAGACTCGACCAAACAACTTTTCCAGGTAGTGACGCGTCTCTCCGGACAAACAACATCTACCCCGGTCACGTATACTCAAGAACTATGTAATTCCTTTCCAAATCATTTCCAAAAAAAAGTCACTGACATCTTCTCCCAATTTGAAGCTCATGCTAGTGACTCTGGACATTCTCACCCCGTCTCTAACGACCAACCTCCTTCTGCATCGAACTCCACCAATCCCCCTCGAACGATCCCTTCTAATTCCTTCCAGGAGTTCTCTCAGATCTCCTCTGAACTGGTGTCCCATCTCATAGGCACCACAAACTCCGGATCCCCAGAAGACCCATGCCCCCCCTCCATTCTCAAAAACTTCCCTGAAATCTTAAGCCCTAAACTCACCGAGATATTTAATGCTATGTTCCTGTCCACTACTTTTCCCTCCATCTGGAAAAGAGCCATTGTCAAGCCTCTTATCAAAAAAAGTTCACTTGATCCTACGATAGTAGCCAACTACCGTCCAATAGCTTGCCTCCCGTTCCCCGCCAAGATTGTAGAGAAAATCATGAACAGACAAATCTCCGACTTCATAGAGCAAAACAACTGTCTCGACGAAACACAATTTGGCTTCCGAAAAGGACACGGGACGGAAACTGCGCTTATCAAAGCCACAGAGGAAATTAGGAAATCTTTGGATGGGGGAGGTTCTGCGGTGCTTATTCTACTGGACTTGTCTGCGGCCTTCGACACGGTCGATCACTCCACCTTGATCGACCGTGTCGAATCGGCAGGCATCAAAGGTTCAGCGAAGGATCTCATTGCCTCATTTCTTACTAATCGAGTTCAATCTGTCGCCTTCGGCAACTTCAACTCACCATCTTTTACCCTTCCTTGTGGTGTACCCCAGGGATCCTCGCTAAGTCCGACATTATTCAACATCTATGTGTCGGACTTGGCGAGGACCATAAAAATCCATCACCTGGCGGTTACATCCTATGCCGACGACACCCAGATTGTCCTAGCCATAAATAAAAACGGAGATGAAGTGGCCTCCAACTTCAATCTGGGAATGCTGGCAATAAGCAATTGGATGACACGAAACTGTTTGAAATTGAATTCCGATAAAACGGAGGTGATTCTGTTCGGCAATCTTTCCCCTGCCTGGTCTCCCACATGGTGGCCTGATGCCCTGGGACCTCCACCCCCCCCACCCCCCCCCCCCCGTAACCAAAGCTAGGAATCTGGGAGTTATACTGGACACCAAACCCACCTTTATGTATCACGTCAACGCGGTGGTATCTTCCTCATTCTACACTTTGAGAATGATAAAAAAACTCTTACCTTACCTTCCAATGAATATGAGGAAAACTCTAATCAGCGCACTTATCATGGCCCGCATTGACTATTGTAATGGCCTGCTAGTCAACGCTCAAGAAGGTGTCTTAAAGAAATTGCAACTGGTGCAGAATGCGGCGGCCAGATTGATTACTGGATGCCCTAAGTACGCCTCTATCTCCGGAACACTCCGAGAGCTCCACTGGTTGCCAGTGAAGAAGAGAGCCAAGTTTAAGGCTCTCTGCATTGCCTATAAGGCAATTCATGATCAAGGACCAACGTATCTAAAAAACTCCTTCTGTCCCTATGAACCTACCAGATCCCTACGATCTTCAACCGCTGGACTACTGCAAGTCCCTAGGACTAAGAAAGTCTCCTGGGGAGACAGATCCTTCATAGTTACCACCACTAAACTTTGGAATAGTCTTCCATCTTTCATTAAAACCTCCACTTCTTTGCTCTCCTTCCGCCGACAGATAAAAACCTGGCTGTTCAAGCAATAACTCCTCATAACCAGTTCTTTCACTCAGCGCCGAGACACCCACGGGTAGTTGAGCGCTCAATAAATCGCCTAAATAAATAATCGAGCACTTGTGAGGCTCTGAAAATTATCAGATGATTAATAAAAAGTATCTCTCAATCTTATTAACTAAACCCTCTTGTGCTTTGTACATGCACGTTTCAGTAATACCTGAATCACCACTTCAACCAATGAAAACTTGCTACAAAAGATGCTATCATATCTAACTTTGTTGGGGATAAAAAAAAGGAAGACAATATTCCCAGATCCCATCTGCTACTATGTTCAGTTTGAAAACTATGCTGCGGTCATTGCGGTGTATTTTAATGGTTTCGTCCATTAGCAAGGTGGTTCTAGATTTGAGCTAAGAAAGAAAATGCCTTTGGTAATGATATTCTAAAGGATTGTCTTTCCCTTGGTCACCTTAATGTAATCAGCTCCATAGCCTGGGAAGGCGCTGTTGTGACAGAGAAGCAACAGAGCTGAGCAAGCCCCGTGTGTAGGCACATTAGATTAAAAACTGTGCCAACCAGTGAACCATATCTTCTAGGGATCAAAAGCAACAATGATTGTTTCCTACTGCCCAGATTTAGGCTCAACTTTTTTCACTACCTCTGGCCCAACCACGTGGCGTTTATAGAGGTCAGTGCCTCATGCCCTGTGGCTGTGATAGTCGGTCTCCTCAGGACATGATGCATGTTTTGTAGTTTTTATGAGGTTCCTAGAAAGTGTTTTATCATTCCTATTCTTAAAAATGCTTGTTTCAGGAGGGTGAGACCTGCTTTAATCTTTTTACAACTTCTTCCAAATGATACTGTACTGTATACACTCAGCTTTTTAAGGCCCGCCATCAGGATTAGGTCAAGCTGTGATTAACTTTGATAGTGAGATTTATTTTTAAACTGTAACTAGATCACAATGGCCACATGTTTGATTATTCTGTACGTATGTGGAGTTTTATTGATGTTTGTATGATTTATGGTTTGACTTGAAGAATAAAATTAATATTGCTGTTTGTTGGTCCAGAGATTGATTAGGTGTAAATGGACACATCACATCACATCTCATAAAACAGTTATGTTTGTGAATTTACTGGTGTTTGAACCAAATACCAGTTTATCTGAGAGAAAAGCCATCCCCAGCTCTTGGTGCACAAAGTAGGACGGGACAAGTTTCCAAAACTTGTAGGGCCTCCAGCCCAGTGTGGCCCCATATCTCGCTCCCATAACTTGTCTTTGCAATACATTTGGCTCTGTAAATCTTCAAAAGTGCCGCTATCGGTCCCCCCACCCCCTTTCTGGAAGCAAAGTTAAAAACAGCTGCAGTCACTCTGTCCAGATCCCCCTTCTTTCGGGTAATCAAGGGGGACCAACTCAGAGCGTCGTCAAACACTACTCCCAGGTAAGGCAAGACGTTTGTCATCAAGGTTCCTATCTTAAAAGTAAACTGCTTTGCTGTACGAGGTCCCACCTGCATAACAAATTATTTGCTGCGATTGACCAGCAGGTCCAGGTCGTCCGTAAAATGGATGAAGGAGTTCAACAGAGGTTGTAGCCCCCTGGCTGTCCTTGCCATGAGCACAACAACATCTGCATATAGGAGAACAGGCAGGCTGCCCTAGCCCACCTGTGGGCAGTCTGCACTTACCTGCAGGAGGACCTTCTCCAAAGAGTTAATAAATAAATTAAAAAGGTAGGAGCCCAGGATAAACCCCTGGCGCACCCCTCTCCTAATATCAAACCTGTTGGTTACCTTAAGATCTTTTGGGTATCAGACAGATGCTTTTGAGTCTCTGTGGAGGTCCCTTAGAAACAAAACGATGTCCTTCTTCAAGTAATTCTGTTTAATCTTGTGGTAACAGTATATTACACTAAAACCCTCAAACTAAAACATAACCCAAACCCTTCAACTTTTATGGTACCGAACACTAAGAGCCTCTATTAGTGTTTGGATGGAAATAAAAATCCTTCTGGTTGTGTAGGAAACTAAACACAGAGTGGAACCTACCAGCGGAATTACCTCCACTGTAAGAATATTATTGTGAAGGACATTCAGCCAGTAGACTCTTCTTCATGTCTAGAGTTTTCTGCAGAATTTGGAGAATCTTCAATTCCCTTGACATTCTTAATGAGAAGAAGTTTGGAAACACAATACCACAACACATTACAAAAGGTCTACCTTATCCCCAGAAGATACTTGCTGCAAACATCTGAGCAGTTTTCTTACGTTCCAACTTGGAGAACATGGCAAACAACCATGATTCTGCTGATACACCAGGAACACACTCCAGAGAAAACCAGTGTGCATGTTTCCCACTATACTACACCCGAAGAATTTTGTATGCAACTAAGGAGCACCATGAGGCGAAAGCTTCCCAGTCCAATGTGTGTTAAAGAAGTGTGACTGTGATGTTATGACCAGGCCTCTTAATAATGTTTCCGGTCTTTTTCGTTTGGAAGCTCAGGCCACCTTTTTTTTGTCAACTGCTTATATCGGATTCAAATACTTAAGGCCCTGAAAATGTGTTTGCGTGTGTTTGATGGCCTCCAAAGAGATATTATTATTTCTGCCCTGCTAATTTCGATCCTCCAGAAAACTGCAACTGTGAATAAGGTATGGGTGCTTTGTTCATGTTTTTCTGATCACCTTGGTTCCAAAATTGGAGGGTAATTTTCTGTTTGAGTGAACAGTTGTCCTCCTTCCAGAGTCGCTGAAGTTCAATATTATAAGGTATAATTCGCAGAAACATTTTTGACCAGCCTAAAACTGGTTCATTTTATTCCTGGAGCAAAGCATAGTTTTGAATCCAGACACTTTTGTTATTGTAAGCAGTGGTAATTGTAAATGCCTGTATCATTTACAAGCAAAGGACCGGGCATAGGGGTCACAATCTTTTGTTTTTATGAAACGTGTCACCATTTAAAAAAAACATGAGTGTTTTGTTATTAGTGCTTGAATACTAAGGATGCCTGCAATGAGTGCTTTGGTATTAGTGCTGAAACCAAGCTTACTGTACTGCAGGTCGTTCTCAAGGGTTTTTGTAGAGCTGTTTTGTGGTTCTTCTTGTTTCCAGTGATATTGCTCGTCTGATTGAGCTGAATTTGCAGAACAATGTGATAGCTGCCTTTGGACAGCAGTAGTTTGTGTTTGGGGTGTGAGCATATGTCAGGAGAATTGTATTGATTTTAATATGTGGTCCTCTAATTTGAGTATTTCTTGGATGCTGCGATTCAGGAAGTAAGTCCCTTGGAAGCAACATTTGTACCTCAAAATTATGGTAGTAGGTGGTTTTCTGTGTTCAGCCAGGAGATGCACTCGCAAAACAGCTGAGATTTGCCCTGCTAAAATACTACTGGAGGTGGTCCAGAGTTGAGGTGCGTAAGCAGGTCTGGGCAGTGCCGTTCCCTGGAGCTGGAATACAGGGTATGTGTGCAGCTGCTGGTGTGCAGTACTGGGATATTAGATGGGCTGCAGAGACTTAGTGAAGGGGTTTGGCTTCTGTTCTGAAACAGGAGATTGTGCATGTCTACCATTAGATGAATAAGATGATAATGTATTGCATATGAAGCTCTAAATTCTGTATTTGCATTCAGTAAGGACAATGCAAGCAAAGTCCAATGGAGGGGTGAGTTGTGTGCATATGTTTTGATATTTAATGGCATCCCATCAAGTCAAAATAGCCAAATGTTTTCTGGAGTAACTGGTATAGTAATCTGGAATGCTTTCCAGAAGTAATTTGTATCTGTACTGTCTCCTAATGGAGATTTGATTGGGCTCCTCAAGTTGAGGGAGTCTTTGCATGAGATTGCTTGCTTTGCGTAACTGGTATGGTCTGTCTTCCATCTTGCTATAGCTTCTGCAGCAGTTCCACCCTCGGCAGTCATCGAACCCCTGCAGCTTAGCGTGCAGCAGGGACAGGCAGCTGAATTCCGCTGCGCTGGGACTGGCAGCCCGACACCTTCTCTGGAGTGGACTGGTAAGTGCTAAAAAAAGTTATCTTTCCTTTTGCTACCTACAGCCTGTGCTCTGTACCTAGACTACAGGTGACCAATCATGATTTCCTTAGACCCTTGAACGGTAGTCTTTTCTAAAAACCCATATTAGCTATACTTACAGCAAATCTCAGGAGTCTGTTCTCTTTACCAGTACCTGGACTATAGGCAGTCCATCCCTAGAGGTGACTGGTCTTGCATTGTGTGACCAACTGCCAATCTCTTGACTGCATTTTGTCCTAGAGATTAAATATCTGTATCCTGAGAGAGTAAAATCCATATTTCCCTTTGTCTCAACATCCCTAGAATCGGACACTCAACAGTTTTGGGTTGCTGATTGATATCTTAGATCACTGCCTGGATCCAATGCTAACTGACATCGACCTTTGCACCATGCTGTTATTGATTAGCAGCACACATTTGTGTAGTATGCCTTGTTGTTTGTCTATTTTCTAAAGTTTGTATGCAGGCCTAGCTAGATTTCAGTGTCACTCCAAAGGGCCTTCTTCATTCAGTGTTGGGGTCAATTCCTGCATTTGCTATTTTGTTTCCCCACAGGTGGGCAGTCGGGTGTCATCTCATCAAAAGCAATAATCCAGGGCGGTATTCTACGCTTCCCCGCAGTGGAGCCCTCTGATGAGGGGCACTATACCTGCCGTGTCCACAATAGTGCTGGGCAGCACTTTGCTAGAGCTGTTCTCCGGGTGCACAGTACGTACTGTTTTATTGTGACCCACTCTTTGAAGGCAGAAGCTGCTCAACTTTCCCTACTGATTGATGCAGGGCAATCTAATGTGTTTGAATTTTATTACTTTGACTTACTGTCTCACCCAAGTCTCTGACACACATCAGTGTTTGAGAAATTCAGAAAGAGACTGTATGATGATGTTCAAGACAAGACGCAAATAGCTTGGTTCTAAAAATGTAAACGAATAAATGGAAGTTTTATCATCGCATATTCATCATGCGCTTAAGGCTACCTTTTAATCTTCTTTTAAAAAAAACTTGTTTCCAGCATAAAATTGGGGGTAATTGTTGAAGTGATGTTTTGTATTGGAGAATCTTTGAGCTTGGATCACACATTTTGCAATTTCTTATTTAATAACTTTACACATTAGCTGCATAAAAGCCAATAAATATACTTCCCAGAATTACAATAGGTCTGTCCATTTGATTAATATTGGTATTCTTGCAATAAGCATTCTATTCTCGTAGACTCTGATCTTCGGGAAATTAACTGGGTTGGGTGCATGTTAATACTGATCTTCATATGGACCCTACTTAACCTTTCAGGTGGTAGTGTCCTGGATGTCCAGGTGAGCCCTGAGCGAATTGAAGTCCAAGAGGGGAATACTGTGAGTCTGTACTGCCGGGTTGGAGGATCTCCTGCAGCTACCATCTCGTGGAAGAAATTAGGGGGCACCTTACCTTCAAAAGTAAGTAACGGTGTTTATTCTTGTAGCCAGCTTAAGATGGGTTGTGGCACCTTATGGCCCATGAAGCCATATCTTGAACATTTTCGATTAAATGTAATGAGCTATAAATGATTCTCTGCTTGGTAATTATTTACCCTCCACTGTCCAATTCTATTTTTTCATTACATTGTGAAACAGGACAATATTCATATCACTACTTTAAGACTTGTAAAGAAGTTTGGGCTTTCTAGAACGCACTGTTGATTCAATACCTCTAAAAGCCCAGCTGCACTTATATAAACTCCCCAGGCCACAAACCTACTAAGTAATAAAATAGACTGATTGGCATAGGATGTGTGCAATGACATAATGGGAAGGAATGTCACGGAAATTGATGTCAGAAGTGCACTCCCTCACTTATAAGTGAATGGGCCTATTGCACAGTCAGAGGTGAAGTACAAAGGCTTCTGTGATTTTGTTCTAAAATAGCTTCCTGACTGGATGAGCAATACACAAAAACAAGAAGTAAATATGATCACAAACAAAACATATATATATTTTTAATATTTTGATTTTTGGGGGTAATTCTCTATTGTTTCTACATATAAAGTGGTAATTGAGCTTAGGAAATAGTTACATTTTTTTAACATTGTGAATGGTATATACAATCAGAACTTGCTTGTTTTTTAAATTTAAATACATTAAATATGGTGTTAGTGCATTTTCTGGCACTGTGTTTATGAGAATCAAAGCACAAACGGACTTTTGGCATTCCTCTGGGGCTTTGCTATCTCATTAAGTGCTGAAGTGTAAATGTTGGCTCTAATGAAAACTCCTTCCATTGCTCTTCTCAGAGAAAAGGATGATTAAAAACATCCAAAGGCCCACTTTGTAAATGAATGCAACAGCGTACCGTGATTGCACAAACACCATTGGTTTTGGGTTATAATGTGATGCAAGAACATGGGCACCACTCCTATAGGCTTGGGAAAGAGGACCCTCTCTCTATAAAGAGAGGGTCAGTCCATTCACTGTTGTTCACCTCTAACTTCTGTCACGATCACCCCAAAAACAGTCCGTTCTGCATTTAATAAGTCTGGAATGGAAGATAATGATTTGTTAATGTAGCAGTTAAATATTTTAAAACTATAAATACTATTGTCAAATCAGACTAGCATATTAGATTCATATCACACTTTGGCTTTTGTGACCTAATAAAAGCTCAACCCATTTTTCTCTGAAACAAGTCTTTCTTGGAAGATTCCCTTTCTTTGGAGTGGAACTCTGTGTAAAAGTACAATTCGGTGAGTCATAGACTTCATTTTGTGATATCAATAATATTCTGGGATCTGTCAAACTCATTCACATCTCTTAAGCCTTTTTATCTGATTCCAGTGTCTCTGCCCATTTCCATACCTTGCCACAGTGTCCATTTCCGTGTTATGTCCCTCAGAGCATACCCATGTACTTGCTTCATTCTTTCAGAGGGGGTATGAGAATGAGTGGCCAAGTAATCTTAGGTGTGGAGGCTCGCTATGCAGGTACTCGCCACTCAGTCCAGTAAGCAAATCAGCTTGGTTGCTATTACAATAAAGTAGCATGCCAGTCAGTGCTAGCAGTGTTGCTCGCCTATGTTGCTACCTGACTCTGCTGCGCCTAGTCAATCCTCCTTTCGGTCTGTACATTTTCTCTTTCTCTGAAAATGTCATTTACCATACAAAATAGGTGCAAAACTTTAAATAGGTCTAAAACTTTGAGCGTGTTTACTTGTCTTAATTCTCAAATCTATTTCTGTGCCAAAGTGTTGCAGAATGTTACATAGATGTGTAAAGTGTAACATAGTTGCCGAGAGTGTAACATAGACACCCTTAGTGTAACATGGGTATGAAGATAACAGCATTTACAAGTCCAAAAATCCACTTCCTCGGTCTCAGTCAGAAATAGTGGAATTTTACCCCTATAAAACTACTTCCGCTCTAAAAATTCTGACAATATAGCAGAATTTCTCTGTGGGTGTTTGACCCTTGGGGGGGGGGCTGTTTACATTCCAGGTTGTCAAAAGCCGCAAAAGGTGCTGAAGAGCTGCAGATGTTCACGTTTGTGGGTACTGTAAGAAGTTTCCCACTCTGATAAAAGATGGGAGACTGCACCTCCTTCCAGAATTCAGTGGATACTTGAAAATATACTCTTCATATTAGCAGTAGTTGTTACCTAATAGTGTTCCTCATAGTTTGCGTGTTGGGCGACAGGATTGAGGTGTGTGTGCAGGGGAATTAAAATGAGCAAGTTGGAAGTAGTTACCAAAGAGGCCCATGGCTTAAACATTGAAAAATACTAAGGTAAAGGTTCAGCTTAAGCTGCAAGATCTAGAGGAACCTTACCTTGAATTGTTAATAAATCAGTCTTGGTAGTAACAATGCAAGATAAAAACTTCAAATGCTGAGAACCGATTGCTGAATCTTGATCTTTTGATAGTGTTCTCTTTTTTCTGACTTTTGGCCCCTCCAAAGTACCATAGTGTATACTTTTTAGGAAATGTCAGTGATGATTTTCTTTCTGATAGTTGAACACCCACATTTTTAAAAGTTGATCCTGGTTAGAGAGGTATACTGGACCACTAACTACCTCATACAAATTGAATATGTACCTATTAAGACTTTTTAGGCCACTTTGTCCCCAAACTTAATCCCCCCCCCCTCATGCTTGTACACATTTGATGCTGGAACTGTGGAGTGCTGGTCTTGGACCAACACACATGAAATCCAGCAGAGCGCTGTTTTGGCTTTCTGCCTATCAGGGTTGATTTTGAGGACAGAAATACCATTGACAGCAAAACAAGCACACCATCATACTGCATCATGATCAGCCATTTGCTCTGATGACTGACACACTGGCTCATAAAGCAGATCTCGTAAGAGCCCATGGACTGACTGGCATAAATGCGAGGTGAGGCCTCTGTTTGGTGAGCATGCTCTTACACACCAAAATGAACCCTGTATTTCTCACTGTAGCCCTCCACTCTTCACCCTTCTTGCTTCTAAATAAACCTGTATTCTTCCAACCCAAGGGAGAAGCTCGATTTGTTCTTGAGGTGCTCAGTTCCATTTCTTTTGGGCTTAAGGTGACCTAGAGCATAAACATCTGCTATACATTTTGTTGACATTTGATGTGCAAACTTAGTATCTGTGACTTTTTCCATGTAGAACACTGAAAGCAAAATTGTGCTACCTTCAGTAGTAAAATATAGGTTTGGTATATAGAGGACCAGTCAGTTGTTGAAAATCATTAGTTTTGACTGTCACAAATCCGGGGGTAAGTTACTGTGCTCATGAAGAGGATGGTCCCTATCGGGGAAGTGTAGCCTCAGACTTCCACTACAATTGTATCATAAAGAAACTTTTCTGCAAGTTTACTTAATTCTTTTTTTTTTTAAGTTTGATTTATTGAAGAAAAAATAAAGGAAAGGGAGGGAGGGGGAGAGGAGAAAGAAGAGTTACAATGAATAGATACGCAAAATAAGCAATACAATATTGAATTCTATGTAAAGTATGCACAACAAGCATGAAGAGTTATGAGCAGTAATACGTACAAAAGATAAAAGGCAAATTTATATAATAAAATTGAATAATTGTAATAAGCAAAAACAAGAAAGTCATGGGGGTTTACGGACTTCAACTGTGTTAGGATTAGGGGAGGGATGCGTAGGAGCAAAGGAGGAAAGGTATGATACTAAGGGAAGCCAAATCAAGTCTCGTTTAATAGCTAGAGATATAGGTGTGACATAATTAGTATCCAAACGATGATGAAAACAGACCGCATTCCACCAAGATTGGTAGGAGATAGATGCAGCTTGTTTCCAGTCTGAGGTGATGGTGTGAAAAGCTATGGCTATTAAAAGGTCAAGTAAAGGATAGTGATTAGGGGAAAGGGGAAGTGCTGGTGAAAGAGAACCTAGAAAAATTTGTGTGGGGGAAAAAGGAACTTGGAATTGAATTTTTTTTGTATTTGCTTCCAAACTAGGTGCCAGAACTGGGAAGTGGGAGGGCATTCGAACAACATATGTTTAAGTTCTGCTGTGGGACAGGGGCATGACCAACAAGTAGAAAGGGTATCTGGTGAATAACGGGAAAGAGCTAGCGGAGTGAATAAGGTTCTGTTGTAAATAAAATATAAAGTTTGGGTGGTATTCGCAGCTCTAGAGGTTTTATGAAGCTTAGTCCAGATTTTTCCCAAAAAGGTACAGGCCAGGTCTGAGAAAGGTCAGATTCCCAAGCAAGTTCTATGCGCGATTTAGGTCTATCATCCATAAAGCGGAACAAATTATACAAAGCGGATGCAGAAGGAGAAGCCTCTAGCAAAATAGAAGTAGATTTACGTTCTAGAGGAATATCATTGGAGGATGGCAAGGAGCGAAGATGGGGTATCAGAACAGATAAAAGGGTAGCGTGTTGCGCTCGGGCAGAAGCAGGTAATGAGTAAAGGGATTGGAGTTCTTGAAAGGATAGAGGTGTACCTTGAGAAACTGATTGGGAAAGCCAGCATATTCCACGAGAATACCAAGATTTCCAAAAGAAAGTGCGGTTATGAATTTTGAGGAGTGAGTTGTTCCAAATTGGCTGTTCATGAATGGAAAGGAGGGATGGATAAGATGAAGACAGGAATGGAGATAGGAGAGTTTGAGAATGAGAAATAACAGGTGTGCGGAGACGGGCTAAAGGAGACGAAAAGGATAGAAATTCACGAAAGGTGAAAGGAGAAAGGAAGGAAATTTCCATTTTTAACCAGACGGGGGGATAATGAGGAAGGTCAGAAGATAGCCAGCGAATTGATTGTTTCATGGTAAAGGCTCGGTGGTATTCCCTAAAATCAGGAAAACGTACTCCAGAGTGAGCTTTATCTTTTCGTAAAGAGGCAAGGGCTATCCGAGGACGTTTACCGTTCCAAAGAAATTTCAATAGTAGAGAATCAATCTTTTTGAAGAACGAGACTGGGATGCGAAGTGGGAGCATGGAGATAGTATAAAGAAGAAAAGGGGATAACATCATTTTTATAGAATTGAGTCGGCCCCACAGGACAGAAAAAGTGGATGCCAACGTGTAATGGCTGTGTCCATTTTTTTGGAGATGTAATCAAAGTTTAATTTAAGAGTGTCAGAAAGGAGGGGTGCAAACCAAACTCCCAAATATTTAACTTTAGTTGGTTGCCAAGAAAAACCTGTTTGGGTAAAAAGATGTTTCTGGCAAAGGGGGTTTAAGGGTAAGATTTCACATTTATCAGCATTCAAGCGATAACCAGAAACCGCAGAGAAGGAAGAGACTTGATGAAGGAAGGAGGGGATAGAGGAAGCAGGATTGGAACAGTAAAAAAGAATATCATCAGCATAAACTGAGAGCTTAACCTGATGTGAGCCAAAATGAAAACCTGAAATGTTGTTGTCTAGGCGGATTTTAGTAAGAAAAGGTTCTAGTGCTAATACAAAAAGTAAAGGGGATAAAGGGCACCCCTGACGGATACCTCTATGTAAGGAAAAATAATCTGAAGACAACCCATTAACAAAAATAGAAGCTTGAGGATTAGAATAAAGTAGAGAAATCAGAGAGTTGAATTTGGAGGGAATATTGAACCAGCGTAAAGCTTGAAACATAAAATCCCACCCAATCCTATCGAAGGCTTTCTCTGCGTCTAAAGAGATAGCTGCAAAGGGAGAAGGTAGAGATGAAGCCTTGCTGAGTATACTGAGGAAAACACGTGAGTTGTCGGAAGAAAGGCGTCCTTTGACAAAACCCGCCTGCTCAGGACCAAGTAGATCTGGGAGAAGAGGGTCCATGCGTAATGCTAAGATCTTAGCTAGAATTTTATAATCTGTGTTGACCAAGGTAATTGGTCTGTAATTTTTGCATAAGGTATGATCCTTATCGTCTTTGGGAATCAAACAAATTAAAGCTTGTTGAAATGAACCACCTGAGGAACCGGCTCCAATGAAGGTTTGAAATAGAAGGAGGAGTTTGGGGAGAAGAAAAGAGGCAAAATGACTATAAAATTCAATAGTAAAACCGTCAGGGCCCGGAGATTTGCCATGACGTAATTTAGAAACAGCATGAGATATTTCAGCGATCGAAATATCTTGCTCTAAGGAATGGAAATCCACATGGGAAAGTGTAGGAGTGGGAAGAGAGTGAAAATAAGAAAGGAGATCATCAGTCTTGGGGATTTGTTCAGGGGTGTAAAGGTTATCATAAAATTTGACAAATTCTGAAAGGATGTCTTTATCCTTAAATGTAGAATCTCCAGAAGAGGTCTTGATAGATTCAATTTTTGTGCGCTCCCTTCTTATTTTTAAATAATTAGCCAAAAGCTTGCCCATCTTATTCTTACCACCATAATATCTGGAGTTGCATTTTAGCAAAATATTAGAAGCAGCATCAGTTGTGTATTTGTTAAATGAAATCTTAGCATCAATAAGTGATTTAAGAGAAGAATCTGATTTAGATGCGTAATAGGCAAGTTCTAAAGCTTTGGTATCAGCTAAAATTTTTGCCGATTTGGCTTCTCGAAGCTTCTTTCGTTCGGCCACAAAATTGATGATAAAACCTCTAGAGGCTGCTTTAAAAGAGTCCCAAACTGTAACAAAAGAGCAATCAGGGGTATGATTTATGAGAAAAAATTTGTTGGCAAAGGCAGTAAATTCGGTACAGAAAGCGGGGTCTAGTAGTAAAGCATTGTTGAACCGCCATCTACCTGAGTGAGGAGAAAATGGGATTAAGTCAAGGTCAACAAATACTGGAGCATGGTCGGAAAGGAGGATGGAACCAATTTCAGAGCGGATGGCATGTTGGGACAGAGATTTGCTAAGAAAAATATGGTCAATGCGGGATTGGGACTGATGAGAGGGGGAGTAGAAACTGTATTCTCTAATATCAGGATTACACAATCTCCAAATAACCACTAAAGCATTACTTTAAAAGAATTCACAAATTGAGCGTGCATACGAGAGGGTACAAATTTGACTTTTGACTGACGGTCAAGGAAAGGGTCATGAATTTGATTACAATCTCCTCCAAGAAGTATGTAATCTCCAGACAGGGAGGATAATTTAGAAGAAATAGAGGGCCAAAAAGATCTGTCAATTCCAGTAGGGGCATACACGTTAAAAAGGGTGAGAGGAATGTTGTCAATAAGTAATGTAACAAGAACCCAACGGCCATCAACATCACATTCATGAACGATGGAGGAGACATTTAACTTTTTATGGAACAGAATTACAACACCATTCTTTCTCGTTGCCGTAGGGGAACAAATAACATGACCCACCCAACAACGTTTAAGCTTTAGAGCTTCTGCAAGATGTGTCTCTTGTAGGAGGGCAACATCAGTCTTAAGTCTTGCCAAATGAGAAAGAACTCTTTGCCTTTTAATGGGATTAGTCAATCCCTTAACGTTCCATGTCGTTACACGGAATGAAACAATGGAGAAAAACAACTAGTAGCAACATGCCTATTAATGCATAAAGAATAAACTAAGAAAATTGAGAGTAGCGAAAATAGTGAAAATCTAATGGTAGAGAGAAGAAGATAGAGAAGAAGGAATGAAAAGGGAAAAGGCACAGAAAAAAAGAGAGAAAGCTGCTGCAAAAAGAGTATTGAAATATAGAAGAAAAAAGAAAAGGTAAAGGAGAATGCAAGAAGAGAAAAAGAGTAAAGAGGAAGAGGGCAGAAAACGAGTATAGAGACAGTACAAGTTCGTAACGAACGACTGAAAGACATACTTACGAAAAACGGACAAGAATGGGGATGATGGGCGCGGGAGATGACGACGTCAGCAACCAAAGCGAGTCACCGACCAGTAATATGTAGAGATCCGAATGGGCAAAACAAAGAACACAATGGGAAGCAGCAAGAGAGGTCGACGAGGGTAATATCTAAAGGAAGAAGACATACATTAGGGGATAATATAAGAAACCACAGTGAAAACATGACTCGACTAAGTATAATAGTATATAAAGCTGTAGAATAAATTAACAAAACAACTATTAGAATAAGAAACAACAATTAAACCAGAATAAACAACACTAAGGAAGAAAAAGTGGAACCATAATCAGACAAGAACATGAAGAGGCATCAGACAGTGGAGAACAAAAACTCTTCAGCCAGAATTGGAAACGTCCATAACATCCGGATGCAACTGGTGAAGGAAGGCCTGCAAAGCCGCCGGGTCTTCATATGTGGTGGTTTTATCCTTATACGTAACCTTGAAGAGACAAGGATGAAGAAGACCGTATCTAGCATTAATAGCTCGTAGCTGAGGTCTCAAGTCTAAAAATCTTTTCCTTCGATCTGCGGTGGCCTTGGAAACATCCTGCGAAAGATATAGACGGTGACCTTCCCAAATGGTCTGCTTCTTGAGTTTGGCGGCTGAGAGGACCTGCAGAAGATCAGTATACTGCAAGAACAGCATGATAACACCTCTAGGCTTGGTCGCAACCTTGGTACCGAGACGATGTGCTCGCTGGATATTGATGGAGGATAAGGCCGGAGCGTCCAGTATCTTCGCAAGAAAAGATTGGAAAAAGACGGTAGGATTGGACCCCTCTGAAAGTTCCGGAAGGCCGTACAAGCGAAGGTTATTTCTGCGATTTCTATTTTCCAAATCCTCTGTTTGACGTCTGAGGAGATGAATTTCAGCCTCTATTGAAGGGATGCGGGAGCAGGAAGAGTGTTGAGAGTCTGAGGATTGCTCCAGAGTCGTGACACGGGAATCCAAGGATGTCCATTTCTCCTGCATAGCCTGCATGTTTTTTGTGGTGGCTTCCATAAAGGGTTTGAAGGCACAAAGTTCTTCTAGGATGAGGTCCATAGATGAGGAATTGCTCCCAGGAGATGGTGGATCTTTCTTCAGCCGCTTGGATGAAGTCAGAGAAGATTGCGCCTTACCTCCAGTTTGAGCTTTAGGAATAGCCCCATGGGCTGAGTCAGATTTCGAAGATTTGCCCTCCTCCATTTCCTGGCCAGGAGAATCAGAGTCAGATCCAGATGGCAGTTTCGGCAAAGAAGTGATCTTCAAAGTACGGAGTTTCCCCATACAAGGCAGTCAAAAAGCCAGGAGCATAAGGAGGACAGGAGAGGTTCGCAATATCAATGTTTTGACGAGTAATGGTGACGCTGCTTAGAAGGAACAATCCACAGGGAGAGATCAGCCAAAAACCACGGGACTGAAGGTAAGTGGCGAAAGGAAGAGTCTTCGAGGAGAAAAGGAAGTAAGTAGATCCCAAAAAAGGTCCAAAGGCGTCACTGGTATAGCTTGAGATAGGAGGGTGCCTCAGAAAAAAGTCAAGAGACTAGCATCATAAATGAGGAACATTGCAGAGGAGCGTAGTTGAGCATAAAAAGATAAGAACACAGGTGCTGAGCGGCCCTCCTGAGGAAAAAATTCCATTTGCGTGCAGCGCGTTGGCAGGAGGAGACAGACAGGACCCCATGCAGTTCACGCAGAAATTAGTAGCTGAAGGGTGAAATAATGAAGCCGTAAACATACGTTGCACTGCATTTAAGAAATCTCCTGAGAAGGGTTGAAAGTGGAGTGCAGTGGAGGCAGAAACAAGAGTCTCTGTGAAATATTGCTATGAAAAGTCTCAAATGACAATAGTCTGCAAATGCCTCATAACGTGCTTCTGGTCAAGTTTGAAGAAAATAAACAATTCATAGAGTTGTTGCAGAAGTCTTACCATGGGCGTTTTGGAGATAGAGCACTTCTGAGGATGAGGTGAAATTTCACCCGCGGGAGCTGAGGGCTGGTTCAATGAAGAAATGCGCTGAGGTTCCGGCCGCCGCTGCGTTCGCGGCCGGCGCGCAAATGGCGGCAGGAGCCGCGAGAGGAAGCCTTCAGAGAACTCCTCCGCTCGCTCGCGGAAGACTGGAACAACGAGAGCGCCAGGTGCAGCTCACATTCCGGTGTGCGTAGCGGCGGTCGAAGTGCAGAAAATCGCCGACATGGTGCCCTTTGTGAGAGAGTAAGAGCTGGCCGGTGATGGAGCGCTCGGACTACACCGCCATCTTAGCCGGCGCCAAGCCACGCCCCCCCCCAAGTTTACTTAATTATGCAAGAAGTGCATTTATCTTTGCTATTTACATTTGTGTAACGCAGAAATGGTTCATGACAATATGACCAGTGGCAGCTCTTCCGCTAAGGCAGAGGAGCATCGCCACACTGCTCATAGAGCAGTGAAAAGGGAAAAAATAAAAAGGATAATAACAAGGTTATCGTTTTATTTTTGGTTTTTGCAGGCTGGGTTGGGGCGGGGCTCAGGGTGTGAGGAGGAAAGGACTGTGCATACCAAGTGCGCATGACTGCTTGGCTGGCTGTTTGCGCTCTTTGCACAGCCTGGTGGGGAATATGCACAGGCTCCTGACCTAATCTGAGCAGTGATCCACAGCGTTCAGACCAATCACAGCGCTGCAGTGTTGTGATTAGCTCAGTGGAGCCTGTGTGTCAGGTGCTTCCTGCAGCTTCTTCTGGAGCAGAGGAGAGACGCGGCCATCGGAAAAGGTAACTGTTTTTTTTTATATTCAACCCCCACCCCCGTTCCCTACCTGCCACAAGTGAATATTACTCATTATTTACATTTATCAAAAGAGAAGATGCTCCTACAAAGTGACTGCACATTGAGAGTGGATAGTGTGATTAAAAAAGTGCGGTTCTAAACACAAAAATATATACGTGTGACTGATTGCGATGAAATGTTACTGTACATGGCACTCATATTACTACTAAACTCAATCAGATTTTAATATCAGCCCACATATGTTTCGTCCCCTTAATAAAATTTCTTAGGACAGGGCCCTCATCAGGACAGAGTTATTACAGAACACACCAGAGAATGGGGTCACAGAAACCCAGATCCGTAGATGTCAGTCGCAGTTGCATGGGAAAATTCTCAAACTGTGTGACAGTAGGAAGAGGCTAATTTGTGATGTTTTACTGGCACAGCTGGGTTAAACCTTATACTACCCCTTTTGTTGAAATCAGTAATTATAAAGGCCCTCAATCATTCAGGGAAGAAGTATTACCTGCATGCAGTGATTGAAGGGTACTTTTTATCAGCACTCTTCATGTATCAATCACGTGAAAAGAGGTGTCTAAGCGATGGCCACAAGTGAAATTAAAATGAATTGCATCTCGGCACACCCAAATTTCTTTGTAATAGCAGGTTGTAAATCAGCTCCTGTGGAAGACACTGTAGGCACCTAAATTCCTCCCAATGGAAGTTCTGCCAAATTTGCACACTCTTTTGAAGCTCCCTTCCTTAGAATTTCCTGGGTGAGGAGGTGATAACACCTCTCCCCACAGCAGGTATTGTTTCAGTCCTCTGAGAGTGGGGCTCTCACCTCCTAGGAGGGTCAGAAACGCATCTGAGGCAGCAGGCTGGACTGGACCAGTCCTCTAGCACACTAAAGGGCTTGATTGTTTTATGGGGCACCTCTAAGGTACCCTCTGGGTGCATGTATTAATAAATCCCACATGCAATCAGTGGAGGTTTATTAAGATGAGGTGTTTTATTCCAAACACCATATGTTTCAGTGAAGCTATTATGTAACTTGTAACTTGTTTTTACTAGTGTCCAGTACATATCTTAAGATGGCTACCCTGCGCACTTGTAATATATAGCAATAGAACTAGACCTCACGGGCATATCTGCTTATGAAGATATGTCCTCACATAAAATATATTGCACCTTGTATTAAAGTCTCAGATGCAGCTTTAGGGTTGACTTACATATATTAAATGCAGTGCCCTAGGTACCTTGAGTACCTTTTGCTAGGGGCCTACAGGGGTGCTAAAGTCCTTAGCCAATTGTAGCACAGTTAGACTTTACCTTGTTTTAGGGTAGAAGCACTGGCACTGAGGTCTGGTTAGCCGGTCTCATTGCATTGTCAGAGTAGAAAACCAGCATCTAAATAAGTGGGCAAAAATGGGGTGGCTTAGCTGAGCCCAGTTCCCTACAACTAGACTTTCAGTTCTAAGAGCTTATGAAAGTGCCATAGTATTTGCCCTGATGGGGCAATGATATTTGTTACATATGTGATAACCCACTGCATTTTACTATATTTGAATCCTCTTTCAAAACGGCTGTCATGAGTTCAGCATTCTCTGTTCGGACAGACTTTCCTGGAGATTCCATGGGGTCTCAATCTCCAATTTTGTCTCAGATCAAGAATGTTTCCTGCCCAGTGGGGGGTACATATTCTGTCTCATCTTTGATACTGTTAGTGGCTCTTAGAACTTTCGGATTTTGGAAATGGCCCCACAAGCTTCTTTAATGTAGCCATACCATGACTTCAAGAATCAGTGTTTATAGTAAAAACACAAATAGAGCATGTCTTTTACTTACCTTCAGGCTAGAATGGTCTTTAACTGGTCTTTTTCCACCTTGTTTCTTCTCATTTTTAATGGAAATCATAAGGAACTTGGGACAGAGCACTGATTTTAACTAAAACGCAATCCTTGCTCAGGCTACTGTCTTTTGCTGTCTCTTTTATTCATTACTCGGTCTGCCTTTCACTTTGCATGCTTCCACTCTTTCTCTGCTTCTTCTGCTTAGGCTCTCTCTTCCTTTGGCTTCCTTCACTTCCGAAACAGCAGCCTTGAGGCACTGCATCGACGGATTCAAGAACTCCAGGTAGCTGCTTCTGCATTCTATCCTAGCTATGGTATTTCTCTGTGTTCGGGTGTAGGCCATCCTCTTGTGTTGCAGTCAAGAAACCTATCTTTCAGAATCGGATGGACCTCTGCTAACCCTCAGAATGGTGTGCAGTTGTGCTTTTTTTTATAGCAACGTTAACAATTAATCTATTCTTTGAATAATTGAGAAATATCTAGTAATAGTGTGATCAGCTACCATCCCCTAACCCACTAGCCTAATATATGTTTGAATTGCCAGGCACTTTTCTGCACTGTTCACCCCTCTAGTACAATGTCCATGGAATCTTTTGATTGCTCGTGGGAAGTCAGGCATTTTTTCAGGAATCTTCCATTTTGTGACCTATTTGCACTTTTTACTAAACTCCACTATTATGTGTAAATCTTCCCTGTTTAATGGACTCCTGCAGAATGAACATTATAATATGAAACGATGGACCAGCAGTTGCTGTAGGATGTAATTGAACATTCTATGCAGAAATAAAACCACTTCATTGATTCAGGCTGGTCTTACTCTTTGTTTGAGCTTAAATGTGTCCTTAGTACCATTCCTTATGGTTATTTTGCTTTGAACAATGAAAAAGGGGGGTTGTTTGTGAAATTATGAGCTTTGTGATGTTGCTGGGAAGGGATGGGTTTCAGATATGGCATCATTACTTTGGAATTTCCTTAGACAAATGTGAAGAAGTTTAATACATCTCAACTGTGATGTGTGAATCAGTCTGGTCGTTGATGTCATTATTTGTGGATATTTCAGTAAATTGTTGGCTGAAAGAAAAAAGGTGAACGTCTTCCCTCTCCTATGACTTTATTTTCTCACAATTGTAATTTTATTTTCATATTCATAGTCCACTCGTGTAGCCTAGATGACTTGCAGTGTTCTCGCTCCTAGCTAGCCTTCCAGCAGCAGAATCAAAACGAGAAACCTGGTTCATGTTTTCAGAAACACATATTTGTGTAAAATTTCAAATGCAGTTTAGATGAGCTTTGTAACTTAACTGGAACATGACCTATAGGAAAGTTGTAACAAAATGTAATGTTTATCCATCCACTCTTTCAATTACAGATATGCTCCAACATTATCCTACCTGATCATGCATTATCCATCTGCCTACCTCTGTGTGCTTTTCTACATATGCATATATTGTGTGCCATTGAATATAATCTTCAAGTGTCTATTTGTTTTGTCAGTGTGCATGAGAGCTTGTGTCAATGTTTCATTGTGTGTATAGGTTTATTGATCTGTGTACATGAATGTGAGGGTGCTATGTTGCTGGATTTACCTGCCTCTATGTGCTAGCAGCATACACAATCTGTTTGTGTTGGATTTGCCATTGCTCACTCTTTAGCCTCTTTTTGTTGTCTTGAACATACACCATTAGTGGTAGAAGAGCCATTATATTCCTTTGCTCTTTCGTCTCTAAATGCATTACATTCTTGACATTTTGGCACTCTGTTCTCCGGATAGTGATGCTTAAACTATTGCATCCCTCCATAACCTGGTTCCTGGCTTGTGGGGTGAGGTGAGGTGTGACACAGTGATATTTTCTGTTATTTATTTTGTGTGTGCCATGTCCGTGGGCTAACAAAAGCAATTGGTCCCTTTGCAGTCTCGTGTGGAAAGAAAAGATATCTCCACTCTGGTGATCCCATCAGTCACAGCTGTCGATGGAGGGACCTACATTTGTGTTGGGACCAGCTCCTCTAGATCTGCAGAAGCCAGAATTGAAGTTATTGTCCACAAAAGTAAGGAGAAAACGTATTTATATTTTGCAAGGGCATTTAAGTTGAATTTGTAAGAGGGGCACATGGACACCAACTGAAGGCTTCAATACCCAGGAAAACATTTGAAACAATGGTCAAAATCTATTCTGTGATTTGAATAACTATCTTAGAATTATATCATTATAACCATAACAGGAGATAATGCCTTGTAGGGCGCTATACAGAGTTGGAATTAAAAATGGTTTGCATCAGAGTTTCAATCATGGTATTGGCTGTGAACTGTAAGAGTTATCCACTGCACTTTGTGAGGTAACAGGAAGATGGATATTCAGTACAGGCTGAGGTCAGGACAGGGCCTGGAGTCTGGTGTGGGATATTAGTGTGCCCTGTGACTCCATTACTCTCAGAATCTAGAGGGAAGAGAGTTTGGGGAGTTTCTGAATTGGAGAGTATCTGATAGAAATAACTGGAGTGTGCAAATATGAAGTCTTTCAGATTATGGGAGCTGGTTTCAGTAAAGCTGAAACTCCGAAAAAAGGAATATTAGCAAGTAAAATGCTCATATAATAAATTTGGAAATCTATTTTAAATTAAAGGTTTAAGAAAATATTTCTAAATATTAACTTTAACATTCCATCTGTGTGTTATTTCTAAATATTAACTTTAACATTCCATCTGTGTGTTATGTAAAGTACTTCCCATGAATCTTGTGGGTAAGATGTGTAATCCTGCTTTGGTCTCAACCCTGTTTGGCTCTTTCAGCATCTGCTATTTCTGCGCCGGTGAGCATCGAGCCTTCCTCAAATGCAGTCGCTGAAGGACAAAGTGTAGAGCTGAACTGCCTGGTATCTGGCCCGCCACCCCACACAGTCACATGGCACAGGCCAGGAGGTGTTCTTTCTTCCAACCATCAGGTATGTGAGATAAAGGGATCCCAAAGCATAGATAGAAATTATTGAATATAGGGCCTGTTTTCTTGTATTCTACAATATGATAGCCCTTAGTTGGCCTCCTGCTCTGCCTTTAGGCTCACATTGTCACCTCTGTGTTGTTCTAGATGAGACTTGTAGATATGGGTGTCTGTCGTCTCCTCTCATGCTTTCATGTGGCTACACCAACATTGCTGAGAACCTAGATTTAAAATATTACTGAATATTGAGCAAATAAGTTAGATATAGCTGCGACAAGGTGCAAAAAAGTGGACATACTTAAATAGAAAAAGTTGATATATGTACGTCTCACTTTTAAGTCTTCTCACTTCTTTCTGGTTCTGTATGTTAGCAGTTTTATACTTTAACTGAAGTTTTAAAGATTTCCTGTGTGTGAGACTGGGGTGCAGGGGCTGTCAGAAATGTAGAACACATTTCCTGATTGTAATGTTTTCTGTAGCATCATGGACTCAGTCATGTTTGACCACTTATTTTAATAATTAGGATCAATCAAATTTTAGTGTTTGTTTTGTATATAAAATGGTGGACTCTGATTTCTTTCATGCTATTTTGAGAAAAGAAGCTCTAAAACCCTCTGGGCAGAGAGGGGAGATGGGGTGGTAAACAAATATTGATTGTGCTATCTAAATATGCTTTTCGTGGCAGCAAGCTTTTGAACTGATAGACTACTAGCCGCAGATTCCCTAACCTAGAATTACCCCCAGGCGTGAGACTGGATCCGGCAAACTTTTCTGCCACAGCATCCCTGCACACCGGGGGGACGGCACCACGTGACTCCGCCCTGACGTCGTCCGCGTTCGTGACGTCAGCGAGGATACACAAGTCCCACCCCGGCGCGCATACGTCCAGTTTTTTCTCTTTCTGCATGCAACCCGGATCCAGATTCTGTCCTGGCCTGTTTTCAAGCCTTCCATTCTATTTTTACGCTTTGGCGTTTAGTGGAACAGTGTGCGAATGCCTTTGGGCTTCAGGACTTGTACCTCCAGTGCACGTTCCATGTCAGCGACGGACCCTCATCCGATTTGCATGTGGTGCCTGGGTGAGAACCACGACTCTGGGAACTGTGGTGCTTGCCAACACCTTAAGCCTAAATCATGGCGGGAGCGCCGGATGAAGTTGCTGTCGGCGTGCCTGTCCAGGTCGGTGTCGTTCCATCGTCTGTCCCCTACCTCAGAGGCAAGGAACCGCCAGTTTCATCTGCGGAATCGTCTTTCGCCGCAGCCTTTTGAGCATGGCTCACCGGCTGGTAGGTCTTACAGTATGTCTCCGAGGCCTTTTCCTCCTTCAGCGGTGGGCGCCGACTTCCCTCAAGACATTTGCCCCAGCGTGTCGCCCTCCTACCCACCGTTCCTAGGTGCGGAGGCGCATAGGGCCCAAATGACAGCCTACGCGGCGGCACTGCAGGCTTCTTTGGCCCTTCCTCCACCTCCTGTGCTGTCTGTGGATCCCTTGCCGTGTGCGGGGACTTCAGCGGCGTTGCCGGCGGCTCCAGCCCTGGCTGTTTTGGCTTCAGGTTGTGGAAGTGTGGCGCCATCGAGGTGTAGTCCTTCGGGGCTTCCCTCGTCGGCGCCTAGCGTCCCTGCCTCGCCGCAAATCCCTACGGGGCTCTCTGTGGTGTCGCAGGTGATCGCCAGGACCCCGGACTTGGCCCAGAGTCCCTCTCAATTCTCTGAGCATGCGGCTACCTCACCAGAGGTCGAGCCGGCACCGGGAGCCTTCCTCCCCGGCTCCGGTGGAGTCGAGGGTGGAGGCCGGGGCCTGGGACGCCATCCCGAGCCCCTCTCGGGCCTCGGCGCGGGCGGCTGCCCCATCTGAGGTCGAGCCGGTGCTGCGCCTTCGCCGCTTCGGTGCCGGCCTCGCCCCATTCTCCTAGAGAGCACGTGGTGGCTGGAGTCGGCCCGGCGCCACCTGGCCCTACTCCGGCGCCAGTTGACGTCGTTCAGGCGCCTCCGTGGTGCCCTACTGAGGGCAGTGTTGCCTTTGTTCGGGCTATTTCCATAGCTGCTAGTATTCTGAGGATAGGTGAACATGTCACTCCATTTCCTACAGACAACCTCTTGGAGATTTTCCACTAGGGCTCTGGTGGACGAGAGTTGTTCCTTCCTTTTGAAGCATCACTCCATAATTCTCTTATGAGGGCTTGGGGGCGCCCTGCCTCAGGCGATCCGGTGCCTTAGGCACTACTGCACCATCATCGTCCTGCTCCGCACGACCCGGTCTGCCTTTCTTTCCACGCTTCTACTCAAGGCGCTCTACTGCGTAACGCCTTTTCGTGTTTGCCTGTGGTGGTTTTCCCTCCGTCTCGGAAGGCCCGTTGGCTGGATTCATGGGGACGTAATGTCTTCCCTTCTTCCAGTGCTGCTTTGAGGGCGCTTAACACTTTGTGTGTGCTGACCAGGGCTACTTCTAGCCTGTGGGATTCTGTGCAGTCACTTCTTTCTCATGACTCTCATGAGGGGGCCCTGCTGAATGCTTTGAAAGAAAAGTTCAAAGATCACAATAAATGAATATAGAGAATCATGTAATCACCCCACCTCTCAAAAGAAAACGGAGAGAAAAAATGGACTGGTCTTAGAAAAAGGAAGGTCAGAGAGAGAGGATTATCAGAATACACCAGCTGTTGAAAAAGAGAAAATCTGTAAATGCCTATGCCTCAACCCACATGTACATGTAAGCCCTCATCCTGATTAAGGCCGTTTGCTGTTCAGGCAGATGATATACTGCAATTCCAGCTCCCTCAATGCTCGCTCACTGATATATTTATCAGTATGATGACAGTGAAGCAAGTTATCTGCCTCCCTATTATTTTTGTCATGATGGGTAGGTTGAAAATGAAACTGGATCTGGCTTCACTGGAAGGAGCACCGATAGAGGAACAACTGGAGAGGCAGTACCTTGTCTAGTGGTAGAAGCACTGTCTGGTGCCGGAAGTGGAGTGGTCTCACTTTGTGTATGTTAAGTCGATGCTAGGGAAAGATCCACTGGTGAAGGTTTAACTTGTTGCTTAGACATTCGGGCTCATAGATTCCAAATGTAGCATCTTGTCTGAAGAGGAAGGTGAAGTGAGTATCTGGTTCCTAGAATGCTGAGGGCTAGACTGCCTGCTCGCCAACACCTGGGGTGGTTTTGCCTACATAGCATGATTGACGCGCTTAACTAGAAGCATGTATGTATTCCGAAATTTAGATTTTATAAACTGGAAGCTGACCGAATACTCATCTCCTCATGTCCTTGGGGCTCCAAGGACTAGACCATTTCTACATAAGATGTGCCTGGAGTTGGATCGCTCTTTCTAGTGATAACCACTTAGCCTTGAAGTCGTTAACGACGAAACACGTGTCGACTGTTTCATCTTTTTACTAAACCTTTGATGCCTTGAGAATAAAGCTTTGGTCCCAATCTACAGATCTGCGTACTGTTCGTGCCAGTTTGCTGATGGCTTTACATTTTTGCATTTGAGGACATGGACAGCCTAGAAAGCAACGGTTGTCAGCATTCATAGGTGGCATTTATAGGCACCTCCACTTGCCTCATCTGAAGTGGAACAACGTAGGTGAAGAGCTGCTTGACGCCACCTAGCAGCATACAGGAGAATTGCTCTGAAAGTTTCTGGATCCAGCTTAATGTTTAGAGATTATTCTCAAGGTGAAGAATCTGCAGTTAGATACAGTATCAACCAGAAAGATCATTACTGAAGGTAAGTAACTTGTTCTCATAACACTGTACTTAAGCATGAAAAGCACACCTGTCTATATTGCCTTTTGAAGAACAATACTATTTGTGCTATATAACGCTGAAGATCAAGCAAAGCTTTGGTCACCTTTTTCTAGTGTTTGCATTTGATATTTTACCTGTATGCTCTAAATGATAGATCATGGATACTGAGGGAGAAATGTTGAGGCAAGCTGATGGGTGAAGGCTAGTGGAACCTTTCCTTTTCATGAGATCGGAGGGAAAAATACTGTAACTGATTTCAGGATAGAGGAAAAGGAAGTGATCCAAGTGAAATGGAGGGGAAACGGTGTTTAACCTGTGAATAGAGTGGACCTAAAGGGAGGTCCTGGTGCTCAAAGGTGAAAGGAGGTGTCAGCAAAGGTGTGAGGCAAAAACATTGATCACTACTGGGAGAAAGTGCCCCTTTTTGTATGGTTAGCCCACACTTTTTGCCTAGTTTTGATGTGGTTTTGATTGTAGTGCACAGGGTCCCTCCCTTCCAGGTCCTCTGTGCCAGTGCTTCTTCCCCAATTGATACTTCTACCCCCTGCAAGTCCCTAGTAAGTGGTACCCTAGCTACCTAGGGCATGGGAGCTGAACCAACTGTGCCCCTACGACCCCACTACGTCATAACTTACATCTGTTTTTGTTGGTCTCCCGCCTGCAACCTCCGGTTCCACATCTGCAGCATGTTTGCCCAAATAAGAAACTCCTTTGAAAAGCATTGGGCACCGAATGCTGAATTTGCACCCGGAGCTCCTGTGGTGGTGTATGCGTGGTGCTGCTTTGCAGCCCCCCTGTGCTTATCCCAACCCTCAAAACTTGCCCCTGCAACCGATCTACTTACCTGAAAGCAGTGTGGCTCCAGGCATCCACAGACTCCATTGAAAAGCTTTTGGCCGAACTCCTATTTTGACCTCTGCCTCCTATGGTGCCTCTTCTCTCTCATCCTTTGTTGGATCTGCTACATTTGGAGCCTATCGAAGTAGAACCTTTGCTGCCCTTCAGAGACTCTTTACTGGATATCCTGTGTGGCACATGGTCAAGACCCTCATGAGGTGACCCTGTTGATCTTGCTATTGCTCGTAGACACTGCCCTGCACCGGGTGAACCACTTTCTGTCTCTTCACCAAACAGCTCAGGGACTAGTTGTCCAGGGAGCTCAGTTGTTCAGGCAGCTTTTAAATTACTGTCCTCACCCTCTTTGCCCCTATTACCTCCCACCAGGGAATCTAGGTGTCTGGATGATTGTGGTTGCCGGCTTTTCGCCTCTGCCAGCGCAGGCGTCCGGGCTTTAAATACGATCTGTGTGTTTTCACAAGCATCCTCCGCTCCTTGGGACTCAGTTGCTCACCTTCTCCCTTCTATTCTAGAAGGTCCGCAGACAGAATTGCTTTGTCTACTGCTGCATGGTAGAAGCATGGCACAGTTCTCCCCTAGGTCATCCCAGGATGCAACTGACTCTATGGGACGGGTCCTTGCTCGCTCTGTGGCTTTACGCTGCCATGCTTGGCTGCGCGAGAGTTTCTTCCCAGATCATATTCGGGATGCACTCCGAGGTCCTTCGTTCAATGGAGTCAATCTTTTTGACCGCTATGCGGATTCGGCAGTCTCCCGTCTCTTGTCAGGGCTGCCATAAATCTGGTTGCCATATTCTCTGCCTTATTTTCGGGCGCCCAACCTAATGCTCAGGTTGGTTTTTAGTGTCTGGTTTCTGTTCATGGCCGGGTTGCCATCTCTATGTTCATTCAGCGCAGTCGTTTGGCTGATTCTCTTCTGTTCAGTCCTCTGAATGTGTGCTTAGCCCAAGAGAACGTCCCTTCTAGGGATTAGCCTTACCCTATGTGGGATATTTCATGACATTGGGTTCTGCCTTTGCCTTGGTAAGCTTCTATGGAGTCTACAAGCAGATGTCCTACTGGGAGTCTCTTGTCTCTTCTTACAGAGTTCCTCGTATAACTTGCTCTATTGCACGTTGGTTTGGTCTGTCTGTACTGTATTGCAACCTGGCTTGGGTTCCGTGCTGTGTGGTGTCTATCTCACACGCCTAGTGAGACACCTTGTTGTGGCAAATCATTCACCAATGACACTCTATTTGCCGCTGTGCGGTCTGCTTCTTGTTTTTATTGGGCAACTTGAACGTACAGCCCCTTCGGGGTTGTACTCCAAAATGGTGGATTAACAGATGTTCTCTTTTTCCTTACGAGTCTTTCCACGCTTTTGCTTGGATACATTCTGTGCATTCTCAAAGGGGGGCGTGTTTTCCTTGGATACTCGCTCCTTGAGATCCGGGTCCTTTAATTTTATCCTCACTTTTGCCACTGTAGTGACTAGTTCTTTTTCCTACTCTGTCTTGTAGGGGACTGTGGTTCCTCTCAGGCAAGGGGCATGGGTTACTTACTGCTCTGGACATTGTACTACCCACTTTCGGCATGTCGGTAAGTATGTTCAGCGTACTCTAGACTCTTGTTGGGTCACGTTTCATTGTTTCAACATTTTCCTCCTCCTCTGTATCTGCACTGTGTTCTTACACAACTGATTAGTGCAGGCTCTTTCATTCATGCGGTGTACGTTGTCCCTGACCTGGTCTACTTGTACCACCAGCTCTTGTGGTGTCCGGCTTGCTGGTGCCCTTTTTGGGCCGATGCCTTCTTTCCTTCTTGCTGTTGTGTGCCTCTGAGCAGCTATGCTACCCTACAGCTAGTCTTTGCTTCTCCAGTATTAGGGTGTCTTTCATAGATTCACATGCTTGAATATTCCCTGTCGTCTAAGTGAGAGTCCCACGGTAAATAAAATAGCAATAACATACCAATAACATTTGTATGTAAATACACAACACATGAAAAAATACTAGAAAATACATAATAAATACTCGAAAACAATTCCTACATAGGAATACATGGTAGAGAGAGAAAACACTTGTAACATATTCCTGTCATTGTTAGTCCAAACTACAGCCTATCAGGCGCCAGCACCCTTCCAGAACCTTCTCCTCAGAGCTCAAAGCCTCCGATTTTCTACCACGCGTCGTGTGAAGGGAGTCTCCCTGAGCTCTGCTCAGTTTTCTCAACTTCTTCAAGTTTTTCAGTCTTCTCCGTATGTCTTCAAGTAAGAAGTCTTGATTTAGACCTTGCTCTTCTTGTGGGAAATTGCGTCTTTACTCTGAGGACCCCCACAAAGAAGTGCATTTATTGTCTTTATCCCGACCATGAGGTTGGTAGTTGCAAGTTTTGCAGGGCTTTCTCTACAAAGACCCTTAAGGACAGAGAAGGCTGTCTCCTCATCTGGCTCCAGCGACTTAAGGATAAGGATTCGGCATTGTCAGATGCAGAAAGTTTGCAATCTGGACCTTCTAAAGCAGCCCCCAAGCGTAGTAGTGTGTAGGATTTGCCTTCACCTTTTCTAATGAGGAAGAAACTTTCCCTCTCTGTGGCTCCTGCGGTGTCTTCACCACCTCCTACTACCTCTACACCCACGAGACCTGGCTCTCAGGCGTCTTCTGCTGCCTCCCATCATGTTTCTGCTCCGAAACATGTTTCGTCGTCGACGGGAGCGTCGACGATCGTCCCGACGACGAGATCAGCCGTCTCGGGATCGTCGACGGCGACAGTGACGACGACATCAACCTCCGGATTGTCGTCGACTGCTACGTCGACGTCTTCCATGTCGACAAAGGTATCGCTTAGCTTCAAGACTGTCTCGTCGACGATACCTATTGCCTCGTCGTCGACGAAGAAATCTGCTTCGTCGTCAGCAAAGTCATCGTCGACGAAAGCTCACAAAAAAATCTTCTGTGTCGTCGGTCCCGTCGACGACGGCTCTGTCGACGGCGCTTTCATCAATGCAAACAACTTCGTCGACGAGCTTACCATCTACGATGGTTCCGTGGACGGCGGCTCCGTCGACGGTAGATTTTTCTGCAACAACTTCGTCGACTCATCTGCCAGCGTCGTCGTCGGCACCGTCGACAGTGTTTCCTTCATAGTTTGCTTCATTGCCTTTGGTGCCCTTGTCTTCCACCGGGTCTGGCTCTTCCACCGCCGACCCCTTGCACCATCGTCGTCAACGGCCAGTGGACCAACTATCCATCCCAGATCCTCAGCCTCCCTCGCCCATGTTCGCCACGGGCTCTGAGCAGGATTCTGACTCGGACAATGATGTGGGTGATTCCTTCAAAGTGGCACGCAGTCCTTCGGATCTGATTATTAAGTGCCAGGATTACGGTGATGATGATGATGACCAGTATTCTCAGGCAGAAGAACGCTCTGTGCAAGTTCCAACTGTGACACTGCCTTTGTCGCTCATATCCAATCTCCAACATATGTTGGATGACTACAACCGGCATCTCCCGCCTTCTCTACAGGGTTCGCCTGTGCCTCATGTGCCTGCGGCGGCTCCTGTCCCTGTTCGGCCACCATTAGCACCAACGCCTTCACCACAGGTTTAGACTTCAGTGAAGATACACACTACCGTGTACCCGGTTGATGATGATGTCATCCCAGAATGGGAAGATGGAGAAGTCCATGATGATGATGATGACGACGCCGCCACCCACATGGCTGAGTGGGATGACTACCAAATCCAGACGCCTTCCCCTCCTCCGGTAGAGCCCGGGGATTCGCCTCCGGTGGACATTGCAAGTTTCCATCAGCTGATGGATAGAGCGGCCCAGCGCTTCAAGTTGCCTAGAGTCCAGAGGGAGGAGGACTGTTTCCTCTATGATTTTAAAAATCAACCATTCAAGCAAGTCCACACTATACCCATCATAGACTTATATGGACTGAAGGGGTGAAGCTCATGCAAACTCCAAATTCGCTGCCAGCTCAACTGCCTCGCCTGACTCAGTGGTCACTCAAGCTGCACAACATCGTTCCCGTAATCCGGCATCTCCAATTTCAGCTCCTCCGGATCGGGAGGGTCGTCGCCTGGACGCTATTGGATACAAATTCTCCACTATGGCATCCACTAAGGTGAGGGCGGCTAATGCTTTAGCCATGTTAGGTCGCTACGACCGCCAGATGTGGTCGGATTTGTCTGCCCTGGTAAACCTCATCCCTGACTCTTCCAAGGCTGAAGCTTTAAATATTCTGCAGGATGGAGAGAGGACATCAGAGGAAATTATTGATTGTGCAGTTGACATTGCGTGCACTGGCTTTCGTCAGCTTGCTGGGGCAGCGGTCTTGCGGAGGCAGGGTTGGTTACGGTCCACCTCTTTCTGCCAGGAGGTATAATCCAAAATCCTGGTTATGCCGTACGACGGTGAGTCGTTTTTTGGAGAGCACATAGATGAGGCTTTGCAGTCCATTAAAAAGGACACTGTTTCGGAAGCAGGCATTTCGGGGTGCACGCGGACGCGGCACCTCCTCAACTTTTCATGGAGGAAACACTCAATATCGCTCCTACCACCAAGGTAACCAACGTTACTGATCCAACCAACAGCAGTCCACCCGACAGCAGTCGTCCAAATCGTACAGGGGAAAGTCCTCATATAGAGGATCCACTCCCAAATGTCAATGACTTAAGTATCCCCCAGTGTTGGAGGTCGAATCTCTGTTCGTTTCTCAGTGGTCCTCCATCACCTTGGACCGCTGGGTTCTGGACATTGTGGCAAAGGGCCATGCTCTAGAGTTCATCAAGATTCCTCCTCCCACTCCACCGTCTGCCTGCCTCCTCCCCACCTCAAGGAGCTTTTCCATCAAGTTCATCTTCTAATTCAGAAGGGTACTGTTGAAGTGGTTTCCAAGTCTCAGAGATTAAAGGGTTTCTATTCCCATTTCTTCCTAATACACAAGAAGACGGGAGACTGGCGACCAATTCGGGGTTTGCGAGCGCTCAACAGGTACCTCAGGAGCCAATCCTTCTGCATGCTTACACTAGTAGAGATCCTGCATCTTCTCTCCATGGGCAACTTCATGACCACCATCGACCTGCAGGATGCTTACTTCCATGTCCCAATTCTTCAAAAGCATCAAAAGTACTTGCGCTTCCGGCTGGGGCGGAGAGACTTCCAATTCAAGGTCTTTCCCTTCGGCCTCAGGTCTGCCCCTCGTGTCTTCAAGAAAGTATTGGCTCCAGTAGTGGCTTACCTGCGTCTCCGAGTGTGAGAAGTTGGCCTGATATATGATGCTCACTAGTTCTAGTGATCACCTTGTATCAGTCCAAACAACCCTTATGGTGATTGGTTGTAAGTCAACCTTATAGACCAGCTATCCTAATGGTAGCATGGACAAAGCAGTCTTAGGCTAAACTCTTTTGGCATGTGAAGCCAGCTGTTTTACCACATATAACCCCTTGAATACCAAATGAAAGGACACCACATAGGTAGTTATGAAAATAAACACGATATTTATTAAATAACAAACACCTCTGAACTCTTTATGAGATCAGAGGGCTAAGCACATGACAAGACTCTTAAGAAAAATACGTTTAAGTTGCACAATTACAATGTTGCCCTAGGGGCACAACAAACCATATACAAGTAAGTGGAATGTGAAAGTCGATAGAAGGAATGGAGCTCTCCAGAGGTTGTAGGATCGCTGGGACTACACTATCCTAACTTTAGGTAAGTAATAGGAGGCCCAGGGAACGCGTGTGCAGAGTGTGAACTCACACGCGAGATGCGTAACAACGTCTATGGACAGTACAGTTCAAGTAAAAGGTGAGTACGGACAATCCTGACTAGTTAGGACTAAAACGACTGTGGAACTGGACACTAGGAGAGTCAATCTACCCTTGAGCACCGAAATGCTCTTGTTACCTCACCCACAGGCTGCGGGTGCATAGGTGCAAAGTCGTGTCGGGTTCCGGCGTTGAAGTCTATGGAGCCTGGAAGAAAAGATGCTGCAGGCGACCAGGAGGAAGATGTCCGGTGGGATCCAAGGGTGGATCTAAGAATAAGAGGACCTGAAAGCAGAGGGGACAGTGTTCAAAGCCACTAGCCAGTGACTGGAGTGGAACCAGAGGCTATCGCGCGATCAGGTGAAGAGTGGACGCTTGTCTCTGCAGCCACGTGGTCCAGGAGGTGTCTTCGACGACCAGGATGGAGGCACGAGCTGTCCCATTCAGGCTCTCGCTGTCGGCGGTGTCGGATCCGGATTTGGAGTCAACGGGCCTTGGCAAAGGCAACCCACGCGGCTGGTGGAAAAGGCGTCTGGTGTGGACCAGGAGGGCCCGGGGTGCTTCTCCTTTGCAGGGAAGCAAGGGCCAGTCTGGAGCAACCAGGCCAGCGCTGTAATCTTCAGGGTTCGTCGTCTAGGAGGTCACTAGCCAGCCGGCAAGTGACCAGACAACGCGTCGAGCAGCAACCAGTCAGAAGGGCCCCACGCAGATCTCGTGGATGCTGAAGGTCTGGTCTTCGGTGCAGAGGCTACTCGGGGTTGGGGCTTCTCAATCCCCAAAGCACTTCATCGAGGTTACCTCAGAAGTCATGCTAGAGCGAAGTGCAGCTTCTTCCAAGATGGCCGGTCCCACGTGTCTCGTCGCACCCACGGATATCAGCTGTGCTGCAGATGTAGGTAGAGGTCGGAGAGGTCTGGGAATCCGGGTCTCGTCGGGCTCTGAAGTATGGATCCTCGAGGGAAGACGACAAAGTGAAGCCGCTGGACGCTTGATGGTGCCTGCTTGTGCAGGGTGGACACTCCTTGCCCACATGGGAGATTTCTTCAGTCTTCTGTGTAGAAAGTCGAAGTCCAGAGTTTCTTCTTGTAGAGTTTCAGTTCAGGATTAATCTAATTTGGAATGGGACCAGCTCCTACCTTTATCCTGCTAAAGGGGGCTGTACTATCACTAGGTCCCTCCTATGGGTGGGACCAGGAAGGGGGGTGGTTACACCCCCCATTCTTTGTCCGGTTTCGCGCCAGAGCTGGGGCTGGAGTGCCCCAGCAACTGGTTTGAGCCGGTGTATGCACAGGGACACCTAATACACAGAATCCTGTCTGGGGTGGTGCTAGCACCTCCCAAGGCAGGAAACCCTTTGTCCAAGCCTCCCTCGCTGGAAGGACTCCCAGCAGCAGGAGGTCAGACTTGTGTCTGTGGTGGCAGCATCCATTTTGTGATGCTGAGGCTCGGGTTAACTTTAACCGGGGTTCACAGTTAGGTACATGTCGTGTCCCTCTAAAAGGGTGGAATGCTACCCCCGTCTCCAGAATTGGCGAAGGGGTAGTATTCCAATTCGTATGACACCTTACTCGACATGTTTTGATAATGCTATGCCAAAGTTAGCAATAACTGCTAGGTTATAATGCACTTAAGAGTATATGGTATAGCGTTATCATGGAAACAGCTAAAGGACTTGTTCCGAAAGCTGTAGACAGGCTCAGCTCATGCCAGAGCACTATCTCACATAATTCCAAGCACTCTGCCTCCAGGATTGTTAAGGCCTGCCATAGGAGTGACTTATAGGAGTATATGTGTCCATTTTAGGTTTAGATATAGGTATACTTTTGTCACTCTTGTGCTACGAAAATCTGAGGGTCCGAGCTCTGAGGAGAAGGTTCTGGAAGGGTGCTGGCGCCTGATTGGCTGTAGTTTGGACTAACATAATGACAGGAATATGTTACAAGTGTTTTCTCTCTCTACCATGTATTCCTATGTAGGATTTGTTTTTGAGTATTTATTATGTATTTTCTAGTATTTTTTCATGTGTTATGTATTTACATACATATGTTATTGCTATTTTATTTACCGTGGGACTCCCACTTCGACGACTGGGAATATTCAAGCATGTGAATCTATGAAAGATATCAATACTTGAGAACCACCTGTTTACAGGTATGTAACAATTGTTCTTACTGCGTATGGTTCCAGTGTCCACAGGGCATGCTTAGGTCCCTTCCGGTCTTCGCTCATGTTTTTTGTCGCTCGCCTGCTTGTCATCGGCCCTTCACATATTGTGACAACACTGCCTAGTCCTGGCATGTCTTCTACTTTTGTACTACCGGCATCTTGTGGCCATGGATTGGCATTCTGCCACTGCTGTCACTTGTGTCTTCTGGTACCGGTTTCAAAAGGGTTCTTTTTCGCTGTTGTACATATTGGGCCGATGTTCCATGCCTTTGCCATCTCTCGAGGCTTTGCTGCAATTGGCACGCTGTATCCAGCGGTTCTCTCACACCCTCGGTCCAGCTCCACTTCTTACGAAGTCTTACCCTTCATCTTTCCTCCAGCTTATCTAGTGTATGGTTTCTTCTCCATGCTGGCAGATACTGGGTATGGGTCAGCCTATTGCCACTGCTGCCCCACGTGCCTTTACGGGAACAGGTTCCACAGTGCTTTTACCACTGTTTTGCTTCGTCGACCGGTAATCTTTTGCTTTCTGTCGCCACCTCTGATCTTGTGGATCCTTCGAACCCTGGGTTGGTTCATCCCCTTTTTTGAAGTTATGTACTCTCAGTTCGCCACAAGTATTCTGGCTCTGTGTTTTCCTTCTCTCAACCCGGTATACACAAAGGGGTTTTTTGTGCTGTTCTTGACGGCTTGTAGTGCCTTTGCATCCCATGGCTTTCCTCTCTCTTTAGAGCTTCATGGCCTGGTGGTTAACTTCGCTAACATTACTGTCCTCATTGTGGTTTGTCCCAAAGGTTAACGGTGCTGTTAAGATACCTTATGGACAACTAAGTTCTTCCGGGAACTGGGTGGGGTTCAGTCGCAGAACCGCCTCCTCTATAGGTATGGCTTTGGTATTTATTCCAAGTTAAGGAATCTGCGGCTAGACGTCTCTATCAGATGAACGAGTTGCTTACCTTTGGTAACGATGTATCTGGTAGAGACCTAGTCTAGCCGCAGGTTCCTTGATGCCCGCCTGTTTTCCCCATTCTGCAAGGACCTTTTCAGGTTGAGGCTTTCTATACTCGCCTCCCTTAGGGTGGCTTGCCCTTTGGCAGGGTTATATACTCTCTCACTCCAACACAGACTGCTTTGTTCTGTTTATCTGCTACTTTCCACCCATTCTCTAAAATGTAGGCGTTATGTTAATAGATCATGTGTTCCTTCCAGCCCTCGGCCTGGATTGTAGGGTGTGAAATCTATTAACGTTTTTCCCACCATCCCGCTTTCCCCTTCTACATTGCCTTATGGTCTTTGCCACCTCTGCGGCCCTTTCCTTCAGGTCTATTGGCTATGTACATTTATGGATCTTTAATTGGGATTTCAACATCTTTTTGGTGACGTCTTGTGGTGAACTCTTCTTAATCTAGTGTTCCGGACCTGTTCTTCACGGTTTTACTTCAGGATGTGGACTTTCTGCCTCTGCCAGGCTGTTTTTCCACATCCTTGTCTCTCTTTAACGTTGATTGAACCTTCGCTTTTGCGGGGTGGCTTTTCAGAGTACTGCTCTGTCTCTCCTGTCCATTTTTTCTATTTTTCATAATTTTGCACAATGTTACCATTTTTTCACAGTTTTTTTTCTTTTGGTAATGGCTTCGCGTTCGGACGTGGAAAAGTTTCACTAAGAAAACTGATGTCAGCGTGCCGGGAGGGGCATATATGGCTCCGCTGACGTTATGTCCGTGGACCTCAAGGCGCAGCCGCCCCCCCGCGCGCAGAGGTGCTGCTGCAGAAAAGTTTTCCGGATCCAGTCTGCGGCTAGACTATGTCTCTACCAGATACATCGTTACCGAAGGTAACTAGTTTGTCAGTTTCCTACCACTACCACAGGTAATGCAAGTCTTTGATTGTGTTAAGGTTCATGGTGGGCCTGGCTTGGAAGTTCAGGCTTGGGCTGTTAATTTTAGACCAGGCCCAAGGCTTCTTTGCATATAGCTGCGTCTAATCTAAGGTGGCACGGTGGGAAAAAATATAATGGACTGGGATGTGGGCTGAGTAATTACAGTGACCGAGATTAATTCAAAAATTCCATCCATCGCGGTTTTATTTCTTCATTGTGATTCTAGGCAGAAGACATTCTGTGCCCTTCATCAAGGCCTTGTAATTGTTTGTCTTTTTATTTTTTGTCCTCTCCTTTTAAGCTGAAGCAAGTTGAAACGTGAACTTGTTTCTGGAGTGTTGGGAACTATTTTGCATAGTAAAATACTGTACATCCCATTATCACAGATTGAATCAAATTGTAGAAACATTACAGTTATCTGCGTTTTTCACTTGGCTGCTAGTGATTGCTGAAGTAATTCTTAAATTACTCAACTCCTCATTCTTGAGATTTGCTTTTACTGCCCATCTTTCAGGTATCAGGTACTCGGATGCGGATTATCCATGCCACATTGGCAGACTCTGGTGAATACATCTGCCGGGTTATCAGCAGCTCTGGTGTCCAACAGGCCTCCATCTTTGTTTCTATTACAACAGCCTCTGGCCCCGGTTATCGTAAGTCTGTCAACCAACCATATATGAGCATGTACTTTTTTTTGTGTTTCTTTTTGCAATGGTGCCAAAACAAAGACTGTTAAAGCATGATCAATGACATTACAAAGGGTGCTTCTAAGAAGTAAATTTTTTCACACAATATAATTCATATTTGTTTGTTTAAATTAATGTAAAGAGTTTTAAATCTGCTCTGTGAAACGTGTCCTCCATTTTTTTATTTCAACACTTGATGATTAATGCCTTGTTGATAACAAAGGACAAAACTGATTTGGTCTCAAAGTAATATAGTTTGTTTCTGTGTATCAAAACTGGGAGGACTTAGTCTGGCACTAATAAATAAGGGCTAAAAGGTTGTGGCTGCTTCAGCGTGAAAATGAATGCTCCCCCTGTGTAACGCTGCATGATTTCTCTCACCTTGGTGATTTCACAAGGTACCAGGAGAGTCATAAAGGAGACTAGAGACTGTATTAGCACCACCACCACTGACTCCAGTTTTAGCAGCTGAAGAGAGAAGAGAATTATTTGATTCCCATAGGTGCTTCAGCATTTGAATATTGAATCCTCTGCTCCGACACTGCTTCATCAGTTATATGCCTATGTCATCACCCTTATAGAGTTGGCAGGTCCTGTATACCGCAATTAGTTGTAACCTGTTCTTGTTTTATTCTTGCAGCCTCTGGCATCACCCCCACCATCAGAATCGAGCCAGTGTCAAATGCCGTTGCTGAAGGGCAAACTGTGGAGCTAAATTGTGTTGTCGTTGGTCAGTTACAACCCACAGTTGTCTGGTACCGGCCAGGTCGTTCCCTCTCCCCCAATCACCAGGTAAGTCAGTAAGGGCCAGGGAAAACTTATATAATGTCCTCTTAGATTGGGCTAGTTAAAATGCAGGTTGTCCAAATATTTGATCCCACAAGGCAAATGTTGTATTCATCTCCATGGTGAGGATTATTATAGATAAAATCTTGATAGTTTCATGGCATCTCCTGCTAGTCAGCAAAAATATGAAATATTGCATGAAGAACACCCACCAGTTATTAAACTGTCAACCCGTGGGGATGATGTACATCTGCTTTATTATCCAGTAAGAAAAATAAGTAAATCAATAAACATATATGCTGATGAATTATTTACCTTATGCAAAATACACTGCTGCGTGTCCTTTAAGTTCTGCTAAATTGTTGAACACCACTCCTTGCCCTTTAAAGTAAAGAACATCATATCCTTGCCTCAAGGGAATTTCTCAATTGTGAACCCTTACTGGGCTTTGCTTATACTTTCTAAGTCCTGGGTGTCAATCTTCCACACTAGGAAAGATAATAGAGCATCATCCTAAAAATTCCTAAATCACCTTATACAGCTTGCATAAATCCCTACCTCTTACATCATTGGCATACACCAACCAACAACCATGATGCCTGTACCAGAACCATTCAGTCTTCGACCATGCGATCAGGCACTCTCTCCGGTTATGGACTCAATCATCTTAGAACACTCCTCCATTCAACAATCAGATGTACTTTCTCTCGGCTGACTCAATTGGATGCCAAATTCCCCAGCATGAACAGATGGCCTGGTGCACACTTCTTGGCTCTCAGAGTGAACATGTGGAGGTCCATCGAATGAATAAGGGAAGGCCAAGAATCCCTATCTAGAGCCTTCATGTTGATTCTCACAGTTGACACAAAAATAAATGCATTTAATCTCTCCATTAGAATTACTTTGACTGAGTAGCTCATGGTGCATCTGGGTAAATGAAACATTTTATGTCAAAAATCATCTCTTGAGCTGTAGATTATTTTAGCAACTTGATTTTTAATGTCCTGTAAAAGTTCAGGACTATTCTTTGCAATATCAAGGAAGACCACATTTTTCTAGCAAAAATTACATATAGCCTTTTTAATGAAATCACCAACTTGTAGCAAAGCTGTACAGATAAAACACAGATATTGTTGTAGGCTCTTGCTTCTGTTTGTTACAGTTTGCTCTGCCTTTCACTTGTCACATTTGTCTCTTAGGTGTCAGGATCAAGACTCCGAATTCTTGATGCTTCTGCGGCAGACTCCGGCGAGTATATCTGTCGCGTGAGTAGTGGCTCTGGTGTCCAGCAGGCCTCGATCACCGTTTCCATTGGCAGTGCATCCCAAAGTGAGTACTCATTCAGTGCATTTGTCCGGCCCCTGTGTGACACACATGGTTCTCTTGTTCATATACATTTCTACTGTAGTAAATTGGGCAAAGCTTGAGTTCAAATTCCTTTTTTTGTTGTTATTTTTATTGGTCTTCATGTCAAAAAGACTGTAGGAAAGTGCCCCTTTTTGACATGGTCACTCCCACTTTTTGCGCCTGATACATGATGTGATTTAGACTGAAAGTGCACTGGATTCCTGCTAACCAGCTCCCCAGTACCAGAGCGCTGTCCCAAAACTGTAAAATGTTCCCCCAATTGATAAAACCTTTAACACCCCTGTAAGTCCCTGGTAAATTGTACTCTGGTACTAGGGCCTGAGGTACTGAAGACTGTCCCTAAGGGCTGCAGCACAAATTGTGCCACCCTAAGGGACCCCTCATCAAGCACATGCAAGACGTCCATTGCAGACTGCGTTTTGATGCAGACAAAAGTGAAAACACGATGTCTGACACATCCTTGCGTGCCGTGTCCCCTACCACTGTATGTAATATTTGTAAGTCGCCCCTATAGCAGGCCTAACAACCCTAAGGGCGGGTGCTGAATATTACATGTGAGAGCATACCTGCATGAGCATATACCCCTTTGCTGGTCAGTCCTATTACTGGCAGTGCAAGTGGACAGGGTAGCCATTTTAAAACATGTGCTGGACCCTGGTGAAAACAAGTTCCCCAGCTAAATGTTGGCTTCACTGAAAATAGGGATGTTTAGTATCAAACATCTCATAATAGTAAACTCACACTGATGCCATTGTTGGATTTACCAATGCATGCACCCAGAGGGTACCTTAGAGGTGCCCCCTGAACAGGGCCGGCTTTAGGCATGTGCAAGCTGTGCACCTGCACAGGGCCGCCAAACCCCAGGGGCCGCCACCTCAAATATATATCATTACACAGCTGCCTGTTTCCCCAGCACCTACCACTTCTGTTACCGACCATCGTAACCACCATAAATCCAGCAATCAACAGAATCGCATCTCTTACAGCCAGCATGAAAGTTCCAGTGCATCACACACAAGAATTAATGTGCGCGTCGTGAGGGTACAACCCCTCTAACACGGTGGAAATCTGTCAAATATGAAGCTGATTAAAATTAGCGAGAGCACGACGTTAAAGCTGAATTTCATTTTGTAACTACTTACTTTTTGCGGCGGGCTGCACAAACAAGCGCATAAAAGGACGCTACTGTCTGTAAATGTGCGTAAACAATAGTGCGGGTCACCGTGTGTGCAGAAAACCGTGTTGATGGCTTTTCACGAGGGCAGGTGCCCTCGGGCCGGCTCTAGGGCAGTGCGGCTGCACAGGGGCTGACCTGTAGATGGGGGTGCTGTGACCTGTGACCTGCTTAGCAATATCTTATGATAGAGAGGGGGTGCACTTTTGCAGGTGGTTGGGAGAGAATCAGAGGAGGCAGTCGAGACGTGGGGGCGTTAAAAGGGATTGTGGCACCGGGCGCCACCAGCGCAAAAGCAATGTATGTAAAAGGTGGTGTGACCCTGTCCAAGTGTGTGCCACGCCACTGCAATGCATGAGTGTATTGGAGTTCTCTCATGTCTGCATAAAGTATGCCCGTGCCCGCCCAGCGGGTACAGATGTGGGTGAACAAGGGTACGGGTGTGGGGTAGCGGGACCTACAGACACTCACTGGAGGCTGGTGCACCACCGTGCTGAGGCTCTCCGTGACCACTATCTCCCCTCGTCGGCGTCTATAAACGGGTCTGAGGTGCGCCAAGCTGATAGTGGCCCAAAAAAGGTTTGCCTATGCGGGTGACTCGCCCAGACACTCATTGCCGGGCTGTGGCTGGCAATCACCCCAGCACCTACCACATTAGTTAACCCCCGCACCTACCACCTCTCTTCTCTTACTGGACCCACCACATCTCTTCACATCCATTGCTCGTATCATTTCACTTTTCACAGACATCGCATCTCTGGCAGCTCGTACCATATCACCTCATTTTCAGTACGTGGATCTGTTCGCCTCCAGTATTTACATATCACTTCCTTTTTAGCGCCCCCCACATCTCTGTACCCGCTATATCACTTCACTACCGGCACCCGCCCGGCCAGACCTCCTCTTCCGGGGGGCCCCCCTACCTAGCTCCCTGCCCAGGGCTGCCATGAGCCTAGAGCCGCCCCTGCCCTGAAACCCTACTAGCATCTGCTGTCCTTGCTGGCTGTTTTCTGCCAGCCTGTCACCCGAGACGCTGTTCCTAGCTCCTAGGGTGAGAGCCTTTTGCTCCTTTACAGACCCCCAGGACCCCGCGCACAATTTAGTGAGGACATCACGGACTTCATCACTCCACACGCGCTCCCCTCCAAAGATTACATCCTTCTGGGAGACCTCAATTTTCACCTTGAAAAGAACAACGACCACAACTCCACCACCCTTCTGGACAACCTCGCCAACCTCGGACTTAAACAACTGGTCACTTCCCCCACCCACATCGCAGGCCACACACTCGACCCTATCTTCACCTCCAGCAATCATGTCTCCTTCAACCACACTACGGCTCTCCTCTGGACTGACCACAGCTGCGTTCACTTTACCTACAACAAGCCCAAACCCAACAACCACCCCCAACCTACCCTGCAAAGAAACTGGAACAAAATCACCATCGACCAGATCTCCTCATCGCTTCTTCTAAAGCCCCCAGCCCACTCCTCAAACCCCGACCAAGCCGCCACCAACCTCACCCTATGGTATTCCAACAGCGCCGACATCCTAGCACCACTGAAAAAACAACAAATCAAACTTGGCAGCAAGAAGGCCTCCTGGTTCAACGATGATCTTAAGAAATCCAAGAAACTCTGCCGCTCCCTTGAGAAGGCCTGGAAAAAAGACCCAACCACCAGCACCAAGGATGCCTTCAAAAACGCCACCCGCATACACCACCAATTGATCCGAAAGGCCAAGAAAACCGCCTTCAAGGACCGACTAGATAGCAACGCCCACAACAGCAAGGAACTATTCAACATCGTCAAGGAATTTACCAATCCCTCGGCCAACTCTAACGACATCAACCCCTCTCAAGCCCTCTGCGACTCCCTAGCCTCATTCTTCCACAACAAAATTGCAGACATCCACAACAGCTTCGACAACGAACCCGGAGACCAACCCACCCAACCATCTGCTGGACCTTCACCCCCGTCGAACATCCTTAAGGACTGGAACCCAATCTCCATCGAGGACACCATCCGCCTGATGAACTCCATCCACTCAGGATCCCCCACAGACCCATACCCTCACCACATCTTCAACAAAGCAGACTCCATCATAGCACCGCACCTCCGAGACGTCATCAACTGCTCCCTCAACTCCGCCACCTTCCCGGAAAGCTGGAAACACGCCGAACTCAGCGCCCTTCTGAAAAAACCCACAGCGGACCCCACCGAACTCAAAAACTACCGTCCCATCTCGCTCCTTCCATTCCCGGCCAAAGTCATCGAGAAAGCCGTCAACAACCAGCTCGCCGCCTTCCTCGAAGCCAACAAATCCCTCGACTCCTCACAGTCCGGCTTCCGAGCAAAACACAGCACGGAGACCGCCCTCATCGCAGCAACAGACGGCATTCGAACTCTACTGGACAATGGAGACACAGTCGCCCTCATCCTCCTCGACCTCTCCGCAGCCTTCGACACAGTCTGCCATAGCACCCTTCTACAGCGCCTCAGAAACATCGGAATCCAAGGAAAAGCACTAGAATGGATCACCTCGTTCCTCACCGGAAGAACCCAGAGAGTCCGCCTTCCACCATTCAAGTCAGAGGCCACTGAAGTCATCTGCGGCGTACCACAAGGATCTTCACTCAGCCCCACCCTTTTCAACGTATACATGAGCCCCCTCGCGGCCATCGCACGCCAACACCACCTCAACATCATCTCCTACGCGGATGACACTCAACTAATCCTATCACTCACCAATGACCCTAGCACCGCCAAAACTAACCTACACGAAGGAATGAAAGAAGTAGCCGAATGGATGAAACACAGCCGTCTGAAACTGAACTCAGATAAAACAGAAGTCCTCATCTTAGGTACCTCCCCCTCTGCATGGGACGACTCTTGGTGGCCAGAAGCCCTTGGAAAAGCACCCATCCCGACAGACCACGCACGGAACCTGGGCGTCATCCTGGATTCCTCACTTTCGATGAACAGACAAGTCAACGCCGTCTCTTCATCCTGCTTCAACATTCTTCGCATGCTCAAAAAACATTTCGTTGGATCCCCACCGAAACTAGGAAAACGGTCACCCACGCCCTGGTCACGAGCCGACTGGACTATGGAAACATCCTCTACGCCGGTACTACAGCTAAACTCCAGAAAAAACTCCAACAAATCCAAAACGCCTCAGCCAGGCTCATATTAGACATACCACGTAAAGAACATATCTCTGGTCACCTGAAAAACCTCCACTGGCTTCCCGTCAATAAGAGGATCACTTTCCGGCTCCTAACCCACGCACACAAAGCACTCTACGAAATCGGACCAGAATGCCTCAACACACGACTGTCCTTCTACACCCCCTCCCGCCAGCTACGATCATCCAACCAAGCCCTTGCCACTGTACCTCGCATCAACAAAACCACCATGGGAGGCAGATCCTTCTCCTACCTGGCAGCTAAAACCTGGAACTCACTTCCCACTTACCTTCGCCTTACCCAGAACCACCTTGCATTCAGAAAGCTACTTAAAACGTGGATATTTGACAAGTAATTCTCCACCCTTCCTCAAGCGCCTTGAGACCCTCTGGGTATGTAGCGCGCTATATAAATTCTTTGACTTGACTTGACTCTCAGGAGGCCTGTCCGGGTAGAGGGTTTAAACTCGCCCCCCAACCCCCACTAGGATGACATGCTGTGATTAGCCTCCTTGGGCCGGCGAGCTTCAAAGAAGCTGCCACCTTTGGTATGTGAATCTGGCTCCCCTTTCAGGAGAAGCCACCTCCCTGTCCAGAGCCCCCTTGGCACCTGTACTGGGTGAAAATTAACTAGTAGTTAGACATCCCACCTCCAGGCTAGAACCACCCCTAAGGTGGGCTACGGTGAGGTGGATACGATTTTTCAGAAGTCGCCTTCTTTGTGATGGCATACATGGGAATTCTGGGACAGGGTTATGCCCACTTCCCACAGGAAGTAGTTATATAGGGGGTGTGGTGACCGCAAATGCCAGTAGCCCATTGCATTCTACCCTACACTCCACTACCACCCTTAAATTCAGTATTTAGGGAGCCCCTGGCAACAGAGATGCAGACCCTGACGACCTAAGAGAGAGGACGCTGAAGAGCTGCAAAAGCAGAGAAGAGAGTAGAAGCAGCTGACCTGGTACCAACCCTGCGGGCCTGTCTAAAACGGCAGCAAAATCGACTTGTCCTGCAGCTGTGACTCTGGAGACTTGAAAGAACTGCCTGCCTTTGAAAAAGACTCAAGACCTTCTGTGAACAGCGGTCCTGTTCCCAAGAATCTCAAAAAATAGAAAACTGAGGCCTCCAGAACTGCCAAAAGAAGACACCTGAAGCCACCACTGCCCCTGTCAACTTGGCCCGAGTTGAAGTGGGCCAACAGTGCCAACAAGGTTCCCCAGCCCTCCAGAGCTATAGTCCATCATGGTTTCACCCCTCCTGGACTCCCCGATGTCGCCTGCATCCTCTGCAAGCAGGTCCCCTCAACCGCAACTGCTCCGGTAAGGAAAAAGTCAACACCTAAGGACCTCTGCACCAGTCACCACAGGGCCTTTGAGAAGAGGACCAATGGTATCTTCCTGTGCACCCCCATTTACCACCGTCCCTGCAAGGCCTGAGCCCGCTTGATGGTTCAGGCCGACTGGCTTCCTAGCCAGAGCCTGCAGCCTAATTTTATATTGACCGATCCCCTTTGAAACGCATAAGGCTCCTAACACTGATTTGCACTCTGCACCCAGCCGCATTGGTGGTGTATTGCTGGTGCTGCCTTGGACCTTGCCCACCATCACCTTAACTGGTGGACATTGATCCTGTAGGTCGATGTGCTGTACTTGTTTGCGGAACGTGTTCTTCCTTCCCTTGGATAACTTTGCAGAACTGAAAAATCGCACTGTTTCCACTTTTTTAAAGTGAAAAGAATTTAAATTGAAAAACGTACTTACTGAACGATTTTTTCTCTGATGCCAAATCATATATAAAGGTGCTTGGTATGTATTTTTATAAATTGGTGTGGCTCTCCTTTTTGAGGCTTGTATGGCATTTATTACTCATAGTGTGTATTTGCAAATGTCTTGCACCCTGTGTTAAGCCTAAGGCTGCTCAACCACACTACCCCCTAATAAAACACTTTGGGGTTGTATAGCAAGCCCTTGTCAATTCATAGGGAACCCCTGGACTCTTTACACCATGTATCAACTTTTGATATATTGCACAAAGAGCATTCTTCCTACAAGGACCATTACCTGTAGAGGGAAGGCCAACCACAGAGGATTTAAAAAAACATGTAATTAACTTTTCATCACAATCCTATATCCTGTACATGTGTAGCTAGAACTTGAAGACTGTAAATTATACATCGAAGTGTTTCTTTTTTTATGTGTCTGTTGGGCGGTAAAGTGATAGACTTTTCTTCAAGAAAATTCTCATCTTCCAGTTTTGGGCAAATGCTGGAAAGGTTATGGTGTGGAATGTTGATATTCTGCTTATAAATGCACTTTTAATACTGTGTGATTGTCAAACCTACTGTTGCAGGTGGGCTGCCATTGTTATGGTTTACTTTCTAATTAACCCCCACATCTCTTGTTCCTGGTACTTGTCAGGTCTATGCCCACCTGGCATCAGTAATGCATCAGTTACCTTCTGCATTGTTCTCATCTAAGCCAGAACATATTAAGTTTAAAAACAAAACACTGTAATTTTAAATGTGCTCTATTTGCAGCTGATCCTACCATTCCTCTTTTGGGAACAGCAACTGAACTTTCAATTAAAAATTCGTTTTTTTAAGGAATTTCACAGAAGGTAAAATAAATACCTCCCTTTAACTGTCTTTCTTTTTTGCTTCAGGTTCCAGCATCCCTGCCCCAGTTAGGATTGAGTCACCTTCAGAAACTTTTGTTGAGGGTCAAACTGTGGACTTGAATTGTATTGTTGCTGGTCAGAAAAGGTCAACAGTCACATGGCATAGATCAGGAGCAAGTCTCCCCTCCAATCACCAGGTTGGTAGATGCTTCATTGTATTTATTTTAATTGTATGTTCTTCTTTCTTCACTAACTGCATGAACGGGTGAGCTACAAAGGAATAGCTAGTCCTGATGCCACACATGTTGGGGTCTTCAGCTTTGAGATTGTCCTAGGCCTCCTCTTCACCATTAGCCTTCAGGCTCTTACTGTCCGTGCCAAAGTCAGATGTTGATCAATGATGACTGTACCATCTCTGTTGGGATGTGGCATCAGGTCTGTTTTGACATCAAGTCAATTGTGCCACCACTTTCAGCCAGGAAAATCTTGTTTGTTTCTGTTGATGATGATGAGAAATTGGAAGCACTGCATGTCGATGAAAAGGACATGGTTTTCTTCTCTGGAAGAATTAGAAGACATCGATCCAGTTCCTGGTAGTTAGGCTGCTTTTGTCAAGCTACATCCTTGATTTAGAGTCACTGATATTTGATTTTATACAGTAGTGGTAGCATGTTGCAACATTTCTTTGTGGTGGCAGCATGAAACGAAGCATTTATTCAAGGAAAATATTTCTGATCCTAGCTATTGATTGTACTGCAGCTTGTAGAACAGGTATGACTGAATTTGCAAATGTCCACCAGTTGCTGGACTCAATCTTCATGATTATAGTTTTGCTTGGTCTCTTGATACCTTCCTCCTCTCCTATATCCCAATGAGATCTCATGTGCACTACTGACTGTTTGACAGTATTACAGCAAGATACTGACCATATTTAGCACAATTATGATGTGTATGGGATACATTGGACAATATTTTTAAGAGTCTTTCCAAGGAGGAAAAAATTCAACACTCTGGCCCTTCTGAAAGATAGTGTCCTTCCACCCCCTCAATGTTGGCTGTCACTGCTTAGACCAGTTTGTAGATGGCAATAAGGACACTGTTGCATCAACATGCATGTATTTGCATGTATGGTTTCCGATGTAGGTGCAAACCCTTGTTTTGAACAAAGCATGACATGTTCTCAATTTGTTTCAGTGTGAGAAAGATTAAGCCATTCTTAATAACGTGCCTTCCTCATCCTTGAGTACAGTAGGCAGAATAAAGTAACACCAGTAAGCACTCATTTCAATAGAACATCTGTTTCCTCTTTCATGTAACAGTCCTGCAGAAACTGGGAACTCTGCACGCATCATAGAGGTGCCTTTTAACATTCATGATTTACTTTTTTGTCTCTTCTCTCCATTGTCAGCTATTTTGGTGCCAGGAGTTAGACCTCCTTCTAGGTTTGGTTACCAATGTTTACAGTATGCTCGAGTCAGTACAGGATAGGTGTCATTTCCAGTCTCTTCCTCTAAATCTTCTTAGTCTTTTCCATCAAATCACTTTAAAAACTTATATAACCTCTTTGAAAGGCATTTTTATAGCTCTTCAGGAAATGAGGGATGACACTGACTTTTTTGTCGGGTACTTCATGCTGTTTCTGGAGTAGTGTTTGCTGGAAAAGTAAAAGTTATCTCTAGAGATAAATGTGAACATCTGCATACCTTGCCAAATCAAATGGCACTTGGATAGACCTCGCAAATATGTTGACTAATAACTTGATTAATTTCTGAGTTGCGTAAATACCACTACCTGGTAGTCCTCTCTAAACAGCAACATAGTCTCAATTCTTTGTAAAGCCTTACACCTGGAACCTGCCATGCACGCCTCATAACTCGGGTGGTCATGACCATGAAGGGATTGTCATCCCAAATTTGTTTGTGCGTATTTCTGGATCCTCATATTTTCACTCCAGGTACCAATCCATCTGTTTTCTTTTGACTTTTGGGAGCACTTAAATCTGTTAACGTCATTCCATTAGTGTATTTGTAATGAAGTTATGCATATAATGCAAAACCTAGCAGTCTCTGCAGTTATCCCTAGGCAAGATGACAAACATAAAGCCCCTGAGGGACTACCCAAATGCTGATTCAGTGGTAATGCAAGCAGTCCAGGTTTGTTCGAGGAATCCGTTCTGCCATGTTCCACTCCACCTGACAGAAGGGAGGCGTCTGGACAGAATAGGGCAGCAGTTCTCTCCCATGGCTGCAACATCAATAAGAGCATCTGTTCTCTGAAGATTAGGATGACTCACATCCACTTACTTCATACGGGAAGTCCAAAGTAAGATCTTGGACATCCCATGTGACAGGAGACACTCTTTGACAAACACGTTTATGATGATCTGCAGTTAGTACAAACAGACTCTCCAGAGAAGCCAGCTTTATTGAAGAGCTATAGGACAGATGGCTATTCATTTTTAGAGGAAGGTATCAGTCCTACTGCTGGCAGCCACACCAGCATATGCAACAAATTTATCAACCCACAATACCCGCAACAAAATAGAGCTCCACCAAAGCAGCCTAGACTAATTAAGTTCCACAGAGGAAACAAATACTCCAAAACAAGGACTCTTGCAGAAGAAAATGAGGATGCTGAGGTGCCAGTCACAAAAACAACCCCTTCACGGAAGGTACAAGTTCAAATTTCCAATTACCTTGCGAACTGAAAACTTAAAACAGATCGCTGGGTCCCAGACTATATTTCATTTAATCATACTGTGGAATTCATACAAAAATCTCCTCATCCTCCTCCTCAATCCCATCTCTATCAAATATGATTAGAAAGTCTATCCATGCTAAACAAGGGATCTATAGAAGTAGGGCTTTTAACTCTAAGTAATATGGGTTTTGAATCCAGTTTCTTTCTTCTAAAGACATGAGAATTGGAGGCCAATTTTAGATCAGAGAAAATTAAATAAATACCCCAGGAAACAATGTTTTCTGATTACACTTCAGGGCACCCTACACCTCCTAAGTCACTGACACTTCATGAAATCATTAGAATTTCAAGCGCCATATTTTCATATCCCCCAGTACCCAAAACACCTCAGTTACCTTGGATTTGAATTGACTGGCAGCTACTAACAGTTCTCCCCTTTGGCCTGAAATCAGCAACTTGTAGTTCACAAAGTGCCACGCTTTAGTGGCAGCATATTTAAGACAGAAAGGTCATCAGTTCTTTCCATACCTGCACGATTGGCTGGTAAAGATGCAGTCAAAAGTTCAACCAAGGCTTGTCATCAAATATTCAATCATTTAGGCCTTGGTCTCAACAAGCACAAATCTTCCCTCCAGCCTTCTATAAGGATAATGTTATGTTACCACTATTTATATAGCGCAACAGCTGACCCAGCAAAGGGGCGTCCCGGTGCTGACAGCAGAGCAGCTATCACGAAAAGGGTGGAGTAGGGCACAGACTAAATGGCGGGAAACAGGTGTGTTTTAGGAGCCAGGTGTGTTTTCGGGGCCATTCTGGACACCATAATAGACCAAGCTTATCCGACTGTAGGGAATGGTCAAACCAATGCATCTAACAGGCAAATTTCTAAATGAAATTATGGGAATAATGTCATCATGCATTTGATCCAGCAGCAATTTCACAGTAATTTCTCAATGCAAAACATCATTTACCTCTAGTTTAACACTTTAGAGGTGATGGACCTTTTTCACCGTGTATCACCTTCAGGAGACATTACATAAACATGAAAAACCAAAATGCAATTAATATTTAAGCCAATAATGAGAATTGGGAGTATCTTTGAAAGGTTTTATTTTCAAAAGTTAAGTGCACAATGTTTTTTTTATGATGTGATTTTCCTCTTTTTTAAATTAAAGCCTCTGCTGTTAAATTTTCAATTTGGCGGCACTTTAGTCTGTGGTAGGGCTCTCATTCCATATGTACATTTTATGCATGGATATTTGCTATTCTGAATGAGTTTGTCAATGAGTGTGTTTTTAAATTCTGTTTCCAAGGGACAAATTATTTACCAATACTGCTTGGTAGTGCCCGTTTCCTTTGGTTGTGGGGCCACCTCTCTAGTATAATTACTGTCTGGCCCAGTAACTTGGAGAAAAACAGCAGCCACATATAAATGGGGTTAGAACTGAAGCTCTGAGCGATACAGGTGCCAGTGTCACTATCGTGACTGAAAAACTGATATTCCCAGGGCAGTATCTGACTAGTGAGACATCTGCAGTACTCCATGCTAATGCTAATACTCAGACTAAGGTCCAGTCCATGGCAATTGTGTCTTTAGAATGGGGAGGGGTTACTGGCCAAAACTACGTGATTGTATCCCTGCTATTCCTGTAGAATGTCTGCCTGGAAAAAATCTAGAGTCCTCAGCATGGGCTGAGGTCGAAAGAAAGACTTGTGCATCTATGCTGGGTATACCTGAATGGTTGGGTGTAAAAACAAGAGCACAATGCAAAGACCAGTGTGAAAAAGATGAGTTGTAGCCTGGAATAATGGCCCAATCCTCCAAGAGAATAAGCAAGAAGTATGGGGAAACCAGCTTCACAAGCTCCGCTCCCCTCTCCACAGAGAGAAGACCTATGAGCCCCGGGTACTTGGGCCTTACATGGGAGAGCTCCTGGGCCCAGGGGGACCCTCTAGAGGAGATCTGTGCCAGAGGACCTGTCCTACGTTTGAGAGCTGCAGACCGCAAGTTGCTGATCAGTAAAAGGGAGAAGTGAGTGGCTCCCACAGAACCTATTGGGAGTAGGGAGTCCTATACACTTTGGCCAGTGACCCCTAACCTGGTGCCACCAGAAGAGTGGTAATGCCTCAGAAGTATATAACTTTTTTTCACTTTGGCTCATGAGATCCCCTTAGCTGGGCATCTTGGCCGGGCCAAAACTTAGAGTAGGTTAGTTACCGACTTCTATTGGCCATGTATGACCCAGAAGATGAATACGTTTTGTAACTTCTGTGCTACCTGCCAAGCCAGTGGCAAAGCAGGTGGGCCACCCAGAGGCCCTCCTGTTTCCATTTCCAGTGGTTGGGGTTTCCTCTGAAAGGGTAGGGGGTTGATGTTATCGGCCTCAAAAACAAAGGAAGGCTGGAAGAGACCTCTCAAAGAGCCTAAGCAAGACATAGTGGACTATGTACTTGGCCTACGTTCAAGGATGGCTGAATACGTGGAAAAAGTATCCAAAAACCTTGAGGCCAGCCAAAGGCTGCACTGGTGGAGTTCCAACCAGGGCGGAAGGTGTGGGCTTTGGAGTCTATGGCTCCTAGAGCCCTCCAGGACAAACAAAGTGCACCCTACACTATCCTTGAGAGAAAAAGGGAGGTAATTTATCTGGTTGACCTTGCCACTTGCAGGAACCCCCAAAAGGGTCACCCATGTGAACCGCCTTAAACCCCATCATGACAGGGCTGATATGGCCATGACGATTAGGAAGAAGTGATGGCCTCTCCCTTTCCTCCTCTTCCACATTGCTAAAGATGGGTCAGTTGATGGGTTGGTCTTTTCAGACACCCTCTCTGCCCAAAAGCAAGCTGACTGCTTAGCTCCTTTTCCTCACCCCTAGTCTGACTAACTGGTGTCTCCATGATGTGGACACTGGTCACAAGTATGCCCGTCAAAAATAAACTGTACAGCCAGTTGGACCAAGTGAAGGAAAGCATCTGAGCTGAAGTCAGCCAGATGTAGGGGTTAGGGGTGCTTGAGTCCTCTGAAAGTCCCTGAGCCAGCCTGAGCCAGCCCTGATATTAGTCCCCAAACCTCACATCGAGGGTGGAAAAACAGATCTGAGGTTGTGTGGACTATCGAGGATTCAGTGCTGTTTCTAAGACTGATACACACCTTATCCCAAGGGCAGATGAACTCATTGACAGGCTAGGGTCAGCCAAAATTCCTCCTGGAGTAAAAGAAAAATCTGCATTCTCATCCCCCATGGACATTACCAATTTACTGTAATGTCATTTGGACTTAAGAATGACCCTGTCACCTTCTAAAGGTTGGTGAACGAAGTACTTGCTGGATTGTAGTTTTTTAGTGCAGCATATCTTGACGATATTGCTGTCTATAGCTCTACTAGGCAGGAACACCTGATCCACCTTGGAAAGGTCCTGGAAGCTCTGCAGAGTGCAGGCCCCATAATCAAGGCAAGCAAGTGCCAGATAGGGCCGGGCTCTGTGTATACTTGGGCCACCTTGTAGGTGGAGGCCAAGTTCAACCCTTACAACCCAAGATCCAGACAATTGTGGATTGGGTATGTCAACCACTCCAATTAAAGTCTGTGCTTTCCTTGGCTTGACTGGGTATTACAGGAGATTTGTGAAGGGGCATGTGTCTGTTATGGCCCCTCCTCCCTGAAATGATCCCCAAGACAATGCCAAAGAAAGTAAACTGGACAGTGAGATGTCCAGAGGCTTTTGACACTCTGAAGGAAGCAATGTGCTCAGCACCAATTCTAAAAGTTCCAGATTATCGTAAGCAGTTCATAGTGCAGACAGATGCCTCTGAACATGGGATAGCTTATAAATAAACAAATACACCCAATGATGCTGGCCATAACCAACCTGTTGCTTTCATTAGCAGGCGGTTACTCCCCAGAAAGTAGCATTGGAGTGCCATTGAGAGGGACTGCTTTGCTGTGGTTTGGTCCCTGAAGAAGTTGCCATTCTTATTTGGCTCTAACTTCCTTTTTCAAACTGACCACAGGCCTCTCAGATGGCTACTGCAAATGAAAGGTGAAAAACCTAAACTGTTGAGGTGGTCGATCTCCCTACAGGGAATGAACTTAACAGTAGAGCACATACCTGGGGCTGACTATGCCAATGCAGATGGCCTTTCCAGGTTTTTCAACTTGGACGATGAAGACTGTCTTGGGAACGGTATGTCTCATTCTCTTTTTATTTGGGGGAGGGGTGTGTGTAGGAAAGTGCCCCTTTTTGACATGGTCACCCACCACTTTTTGCCTGGTTTCAAATGTGATTTTGACTGGAAGTTCACTAGGTTCCTGCTTACCGTGTCCCCAGTGCTAGATCTCTTTCCCAAAACTGTGCAATTGTATCCCAACTGGCAATACCTTTTAGCATTCCCTGTGAGCCCTTAGTAAGTGGTACCCCTGGTTGTAGGAAAGTGCCCCTTTTTGAATGGTTACCCCCTAACATTTTTCCTGATAACTGATGCTAGCTTGACTGATTGTGCCCTGAGTCCCTGCCAATCAGGTTCCTAGGGCCTGTGTTCTTTCCCAAAACGGTACCTTTGTTTTCCCAATTGGCACACCTGTAATTCCATAACAAAAGGTACCCCTGGTACCAAGAGCCTTGTGACCAGAGAGGGCCTCTGAGGGCTGCAGCACGTATTATGCCACCCTCAGAGACCCCTCACCTTACCACCTGCACACTACCATTGCAGGCTGCATGTTTTGGTTTAAACCAAATTGAAGAGTCAACATGTGTGCCATGCCCACCACCACTGCCTTTGGCATGGATAAGTCACCCCTCTAGCAGGCCTCACAGTCCTAAGTCAGGGTGAACCATACCACAGGTGAGGTCAGAGCTGCATAAGCAATATGCTCCCACAGTGTCTGTGCTATCCACAGACGTAAGTGCAGTGAAGCCATTTTGAGTACATGGGCTGGGAGTTGCAAACACGTACTCCACAGCTTCATGAAGGCTTTACTCACAACTGAAGTTTGGTACTAAACTTCTCAGCATAATAATTCCACACTTATGCCAGTGTTGGTTTATTAGAAAATGCACTCAGAGGGCATCATAGAGATGACCCCTGAAAAACGACCAACTTCTAGTGTATTGGCTGACTGGTCCCTGCCATCCAGCCACCATCAGACAGGTTTCTGACCGCATGGGGTGGGAGCCTTTGTGCTTTTGGAGGTCAGAAACGGAGCCTGCTCTGGGTAAAAGTGCTTCATACCTCCCCCTCTCAGGAATAGCAACACTTGGTGGTGAGCCTCAAAGGCTCTCACCTTGTGATGTGCTGATTTAGGCAGCTCCAACCAGTGAAGATGCCCGCCCCCCTGTCCAAGCCCCACTTTTGTCGCAGGACAGACATGAAAATTAGTAAGCAGAGTAGGAGTGTCCACCTTAGCCTGGCCAGATTTGCCAGGAGCTAAGGTGAATACCTCTCTTAGAAATTCTCCATCATGAATTGGAGAGTTAGGCCCAATAGGAACAGGGATGTGCTCCTCTCCCCAGGAGGAGGGGGCACCCAAAGGCATGGCACCCTAAGGGACCTCTCACCAAACACACACTGACTGCCACTTCAGGCTGCATGTCTTGGTACAAGACAAACGTGAAAACCAGTCTAGGTTTATTCATTTGAGTATGGGGGCATGGACCCGCCACCCCTTTTGGCCCACATGTATTGACAATTGTGCCAAATCAAACTGGCATATTTTATACAGTTGCAGCGGCATGTTTTACCTGCCTGTCTACTAGTGTCTGGGTAGAGAAGGGCGTGCCCAATACTTCTGATTGGCAATTAACAGCTAAAGCCTGGTGCGCATGTCCGTTTGGACAGGTCTGTTACTGTGGCTATCCAGATGTGTACTTCAGGCTTCTGAACTGCACTAAGGAGCCAGAGGGAAAGGCAGCTTAGCTGCCTTGGTCTCCTTTGGAGCCCTGAGTTCCCCTGCTCACACGGATCCTTGCTTTGTTCTCATTCTGTTTACAAGTAAAACAGCATGAGAGCAAGATACGAATTGGTTGTTTTGAAAGCAGCAAGTTTAGTGACATGACAATGAATTTGTTGGTGCCCGGTTTGCTGGTGGAGATGGAACTGGCAGCACTTTCGGCTATTAGCATCAGTGTTTGTTAGAACAGAGTTACGACAAGAAGCGGGCGAAGGGCCTGGGGGAGCAGGAGTACATTTTGGAGGTGTCAAAATATAAATATGAGCCACTACTTTTCACTTGTTCCCTTGGAGCATTGGGGCTGCTCTGAAGGTCACGTCTGCATCTGGAGCTGGTATTACTGGCAGGGAGCTCACTGATGCCTCTGAGCCCTCTCCTCGCCCCTTGTGCTGCTTCGACGGTCGTGGAAGGTATTCTGCTAGCCCTGGGGAATGTGCAGTAACACGTGATCTGCCGGCCGGTGCCTCTACATTTTGCCATTCCCCACCTACCATGGCGTCCTGGGGAGTGGTTGCCACTGATTCGGCGCTACTTGCTTTACTACCTGTAGCGGGGGCTAGCTGTCGGCCCATAGCTTCCTGGGACTAATGTGTGCTAGAGAGGAGGGCGTGCTCGGGGTTGTGCCGGATCCAGGGAACTTGTAGTGCTGGAAGACCTTGTGGCCTGTGACTCTGGGCCCCTTTCTCCTTCAGCTGTGTCAGCCCTGAGGGACAGTTAATAGTGGAAAGACTACTGGCCAGTGCCTCCCGCCTTTTTCACCCCTACCACCATCCCACCCGGATGTCTTAGGGATTCATGGGACTGATTGCCTGTGAACCGGTGCACCCGTACTTGATAACTTTAGCGGGTGGGGGCAATGGGTGTTGCTGAAGGGCTGGAGCCTCCTGGTCCCCCGTCTACTAGTGAGGTTGCCGCGATCTGCACTGAGCCGGCCCCGGGTTGACACACTGTTCTGGAAGGCTGCTCAGCCTGCACCGTGGTTTCCCTTTACTCTCTGGCTGCCCTGAAGGTCTATGAGGGTGATCGCATATGGCTTGGTGGGGCCCCTTGCTGCCAGTGGGCCCGGAGGAATTTTGTGCAGGGATCACATGCTATTTACTCTTCACTGTGGATCCTTACTGTGTACTTGTTGTTAGGATATGTATACAGAGGATGGGTATTCGTCATCTGGTGGCCCACTCCGGGTTTTAACTCAGTCACAGACATACTTTGGAGTGAGACAGGTTTAATGCACCATTGGTAACTCCTCTTCACTTTGCTCGCACTGCCATTTGTGTGAGTCACCAACCGCCACTGCTAAAAACAAGACATGGCAGACACCCCTGTGTGCCATGCCTACAGACACTATATGGTGCATAGGTGAGGCACCCCTACCGTGTGGACATACCTGCATGAGCAGATATGCCCCTGTGCTGGTTGTTTCAATTGCTGCCACTGGAAGTGGTCAGGGAAGCCATTTTAAGTACATCTACTGGTCTCTGGTGAAAACGTGTTCCCCAGCTACATTATGACTTCACTGAAAACAGAGATGTCTAACACTCCTCTCAGAAAAACCTAAGGCTGTTCAACCATACCACCTGCTAGAAGAGCACCTTGGTATTTCTATAGCAAGCCCCTGTCCACTTATAAGGAAATACCTGGGGGGGGGCGTGGCCACGAGCAGAGCATGGTGGACGTGTAGCGCGTTAGCTCCATCCCATGCCCGCAATACTTGCTTAATATCCTGCGATCCCGGGGCCCTAACCGACCCATCGCAGCACACCGACGAAGAGGTGGAAGTAGCCGACCATTACGGACCATCTGCGGATCCTGTAGAGGCTCCATGTGTGTGGGGAGCGATCGGCACCAGTGAGGCCTGGATGCATAGCTTGAAGCTGCGGCCTCGATTACCAGCTGAGCCGGGCCGAGGCAGAACGGCGGAATCTGCACTTTGCGGGTGCGGGCGGCAACAAGCTCTACCTGACGGGGGTTTTGCAGACCGGACCGCGGAATCCTAGACGATCCCACGTCCGAGCACAAGCAGGTACCCAAGACCCGGCGGAGGTGTGTACATGTGGCGCTGAGGCTCCCGTCGCCAGAAGGTCAGAATCGGGGATGCGCTGCGGGGTGGCCGGCGAGAGAGTGGCGCATAGTGACTGGCTACCCACAAAGAAGTGCAAACGCGCAACTACTTTAAAGCGGGGTCCTGCACTACACCCGGGGGATGTTCTCCACATTCACGGAGGCGCGCCGCCCGGCGCCATTTTGATGATTGGTGCCGCTACAGATTTGCCGCCCCTGCCTTCATAGGAACTCTTAGACTTTTGCGGCTGGAACGGGACTGCGCCAACGCTGCCCACCGGGCTGCTATTAGACCTCGTAGCACGAGGATACGAAGATAATAGTGGCGCATGGTGGCTGGACTGTAGGCACACCAACGCCTCACTTGCGGAGAGGCCCCCTGGGGAACATCCGTGACGACCTCGCACTGGCTGTATCGAAGACCCACTGAAGTGCTAGGAGCGGCGCAGCCATTCACTCGGTTCAAGCTGCTGTCACAGGAATATTGAGGGTGCACTGGCACAATGGACAGAGGGCTGGGATCTAGCAGATGCGTGGCGTAGTAAGCACACCCTAGACAGGGAATACACTTTTTACTCCCCGCCCCACAAACTACATACAAGAATAGACAGGGTTTTCTGCGCCAAAACCCTACTGGATGCAATTACACTGGCAGAACATATGGGGAAAATGTTGTCTGACCACAATCCTGTTGAGGTCACACTACAATGGGGAAAGGCCCCGACGCCTATACCGACTTGGCGACTTGACACGGAACTGCTAGACGATACTGTATTCAAAGCATCCATTGCAGAGGCGATCACACATTATTTCACAGTGAACACGAACACGGCCAGCTCTCGTCAGATCGAGTGGGATGCCTGTAAGGTGTCGATTAGAGGGGAAGCAATGGGAGTGCGCGTGGGTATGAGACGGAATGTGTTGGAGAAACTAAGGGAGGTGGAAGGGCGCCTGGGTATGTTAGAAAATGAAGCTGCGGGCACGAACTTGCCATTCACACCACTGCAGGAGGCGAATGTACAACATGCTATACTATTGGAGGAACTGCGCGTCCTAGACTACAGAGAATACACGTTTAGGCAGCACACGCAAGCGGATAGATCAGGCCCACTGCTGGCGCGCATAGTGAAAGATGCCCCGGCGCACACTCCCATACTGGAGGTCACTGACCAGGGGGGGTCTCAAGCCACGACACAAACAACAATTAACACCGCCTTCAGGGACTACTATGAGACACTTTATGGCCCACACCAACCCCTCTCAGTCACGGCATTCGAAGAGTTCATGTCAGGGCTCGATCTACCGCGCCTAGAGGACAGACCGGGGGAGGTACTGGCACGGCCTATAACGGTGACGGAAATTCGGCAGGCTATCCACTCGCTACCACGAAACAAAACCCCGGGAACAGACTGCCTCCCGGCCGAGTTCTACGCGACCTATATAGATCTACTTGCCCCGCGCCTGCACATTTTATACCAGGAAGCACTGCGTACCCACACCCTACCACAGACATCCCTACAGGCTTTAATTGTCTCTTTACTGAAACCAGGCAGGGACGGAATGCACCTGGCCAATTATAGACCCCTGTCCTTATTGAATACGGACTATAAAATTTTAAGTAAGATTCTGGCGATGAGACTAGCTCAGTATATACCACAACTTATACACACTGACCAGTGCGGTTTTGTACCAGGCAGAAGCACAGCTCTAAACCTGCGGCGCCTGAGTCAACTAATGCTACGCTCATTAATTTCGGTATACCACCGGCATATGTGGCGTGGGTCAGATTATTATACACCCAACCAACGGCTCGGGTGCGTACCAACAGATGCATCTCTGACCCACTGCTTATAGAAAAGGGAACCAGGCAGGGTTGCCCACTCTCCCCACTCCTCTTTATACTGGCCCTTGAGCCATTACTCTGCGAACTTCGCGCTCTGGCCCAGCACCGGGGCATACAGAGGGCAGGAACGATACATGTGGTCTCAGCCTATGCGGATGTTATCATTCTTTACCTGCGTGACCTGAGAGGTGACCTAGATCCCATCCCCAGTATTTTTGAGGGCTTCCGTACGATTTCGGGCCTAACTATCAGCGAACTTAAATCATATGGGTTCCACTTCAGTGGCACAGGTACAAATACCCCACTGCTGTTTGCACCGCACACCTTCCAAATAGCGGAGTCCACCTTCCGATATCTAGGAATCCAAATTTACAGGGAAGCGGAGGACATGATCGACGGTAACCTAGGCAAGGCCATTGCTTCACTAAATTTGCAAGTAAAATTCTGAACGGCGCTACCGCTATCGGTAGCGGGCAGAATAGCCATTTCTAAAATTGTAGATCTGAAAGAAACACGTTAGTGTTAGATTCCTTACCTTAGAATATCCCCAGGCGTCAGTCTGGATCCGGAAACTTTTGCGTAGCAGTACCCCTGCGCGTCGGTAGGCGTCGTCTGCAGGCGTCCCCTGCGGCTCCGCGTCCGTCATCGGCGTCGTGCGCCGTGATGACGTCGCTGGAGTACATAGACGCCGCCTCCGCGCGCTGACGTCAGTTCTTCTTTTTTCCGCGCCAGTGGACGCAGATCTGAAGAGCAGTACTCCGGTCTTTGACCAAGTTTTTCGATTGTTTTTTCTATTGTGCCTGTTAGGATGCCTGGGTTTAAGAATTGCGATGACTGTGAGCGCACGATGTCGGTCACAGACCATCACCGCCTCTGTCTCCGGTGTCTGGGCCCCGACCACGACGTGGACTCCTGCGTCGACTGCCGGGCCGTTACCAACAAGGCTAGGCGGGAGCGGTCCCGCAAGCTACTGGAGCTCCGGGTGTCGGCCCCACGTCGGGACCGGGAGCGGTCCCGGTCCGGCCGGAGGTCGAGAGAGCGTTCGAGGGAGCGGTCGCGGAGCCGCGCCGGGCGCTCCGGAAGTCGACACCACTCGTCAGGCTCGTCAGGTAGGAAGCACAAGAAGTCGGGGCGTCGTCATCGTACCCCCGACTCCCCCCGACGCTCGCGCGATGCGGCCGGGGGTTCGGGTGACCCCAACCCCGCGGCTCCGCGAGAGTCGCCGGCGCGGCCTGCCTCATACCCTCCGGTCCCTGGGCATGGCGCGACGCCTGAGGAGATCGAGGCGTTCCTCATGGCCATGAGGGCGCTCGCTTCTCCGACGGGGCCTACGGCGCCTTCGGGCCCAGTGCTACCGTCTGGGGGCCCTGGCGGTTCGGGTGTCCCTGCCTCGGCGCCGTCGGGTGCTCCGGCCCCGGCGCCGCCGACGGCTCCGACCCCGGCGCCGCAGGGGCCTTCGGGATCGGCGCCGGCTGGTCCTCCGGCCTCCCCGGCGCCGTTGCCATCGGGGTTACCCCCGACGCCGCCCCCGCGCGGCGCCGGTTCTCCGCTGCCGGTTCCGGCCGGCGGTGGGGTTCCGACGCCGGCTCCGGGCGGCGCCGTCCCCTTACCTTCGCCGACGCCGGACGCGGCGCCGGACGGGCGTCGCTCGACGCCGGTCCCGGCGCCGATGGGGCCCATGAACCCCGAGGAGCCGGTCTTCATCATTGACTCCGAATACGGAGAGGATGAGGAGTACGGTGAAGGTTGGGAGGGGTCCGAGGACCCTCTGGCTCGCGAGTGCCAGTATGACCCGGACTGGACAGGTGACTTGGGGGATGCCAGTGGTTTGGACGACTCTCCTAACCCTGGTTTGATCTCTCCTCCTTCCGTGGCATCGGTGGAGGGAGCTGCCTATTCTGTGGTGCTGATGAGGGCTGCCAAGGCCTTAAACCTTGAGCTCCCCGTCGCGGCCGTGAGGCCTAACATCCTCACCGAGGTCTTCAAACCGCAGTCATGCCCACTGGAGCCACTGCTGCCGTTTAATGAAGCCTTGTCTGACGTTCTGTTGGGCACGTGGTCCAGGCCCGCTTCAGGTGCGCCTGTTGATCGGAACGTGGCCAGGCGCCACCGTCCTTGTCCGGACGACCCCAAGTACCTGTCTACCCACCCCACTCCTGAGAGTCTGGTGATCCAGGCCTCGACCTCCCAGTCCGCATTCCCGTCGGCCCCGCCCGACCGGGAATCCAAGAGGTATGACCAGTTTGGCAAAAAGGTCTTCTCGTCCATTAGTTTGGGCCTGCGGTCTTGCAACACCGCCTGCCTCTTGGGCCGCTACACCCACTCTGTGTGGGATACGGTCGCGGAGCTGCTGCCAGAATGCCCCATGGAGGTGCGGGCAAAGCTCGGTCAGGCTGTGGCTGAGGGCCGAGATGCAGCGAAATACTCAATTCGGTGTGGTCTTGATACGACCGACTCGCTGGGCAGAGCTATGTCTACGACGGTGGCGATTCGTCGCCACGCCTGGCTGAGATCCGCCAATTTTTCGGCTGATGTCCAGAATACCCTGATGGACATGCCGTTTGATGGCTGTCACCTGTTCGGTGACAAAGCGGACCACGCGCTGGAACGCTTCAAGGACTCCAGGGTCACGGCCAAGTCCTTGGGTCTCTCGACCCAGCGTCAGCAACCGGGTTCGTTTCGTCCCTTTCGTGGCCAAGGAAGGGGCGCCCCCACACGTGCTGCCAGCCACGCGCCGCAACAATCCTTCCAACGCGGTGGCGGCCGTGGAAACCGCCGTGGTGGCGGTCGGGGACAACGGCGGGGTCAGACCACACCTTCCCCCGCAGCATCTACCCCAAAATCCTCCTAGTCCGTGCTTTCGGCCCCATGTGACGCCAGTGGGTGGCAGGGTTCGCCATCAGCACGCTCACTGGCGCACGATCACTTCGGACAGGTGGGTGCTGCAAATCGTCCGAAGGGGCTACTCCCTCCCCTTCGAGACCTCTCCTCCAGCCATGCCACCGCAGAACCACCGTGTGTCGGGGGACCACTTGACACTTCTGCAGGAGGAAGTTACGGCCCTCTTGGCCAAGGGGGCCATCGAGCGCGTTCCTGGGCCAGAAGTAGGGCGTGGTTGCTATTCCCACTACTTTCTGGTGCCCAAGAAGGACAAGGGGGACCTACGTCCTATCTTGGATCTAAGGAACGTCAACGGCTTCCTCCGGAAGGAGAAGTTCAAGATGTTGACGTTAGCTCAGGTCTTGGCTGCTCTAGACCCACAAGACTGGATGGTAGCGTTGGACTTGCAGGACGCCTATTTTCACATCCCCGTCCTGCCGGCCCACCGGCGTTACCTGCGGTTCACGGTAGGCCTGGAGCACTTTCAGTTTATCGTGCTCCCCTTCGGCCTTACCAGCGCCCCACGGGTGTTCACAAAGGTGATGGCGGTGGTCGCAGCCCATCTGCGCAGGTTGGGGGTTTCAGTCTTCCCCTACCTAGACGATTGGTTGTTGAAGGCGGGCTCGCCCCAAACAGTCGTCCACCACCTTCAGATGACGGCAGACCTCTTGCACGACCTGGGGTTCTCCATCAACGTGCCGAAATCACACCTGTGTCCCTCTCAGAAGCTCCTTTTCATCGGAGCGGTTCTGGACTCGGCGCAGTTTCGGGTTTATCCTCCGGAACGGCGGGTTCGGGATATTCAGGCTTTGATTCCCATCTTTCAGCCGCTATCCCGAGTCTCGGTCAGGTTGACGCTGCGGCTGCTGGGACTGATGGCTTCCTGCATCCTTCTGGTGCATCACGCCAGGTGGCGGATGCGGGCTCTGCAGTGGGACCTGAAGTTTCAGTGGGCCCAGCATCAGGGCAACTTGTCCGACCACGTCTTGATCTTGGAGGGCGCTGCGAGACAACTGCAGTGGTGGCTTACGGACCGCGATTGGGTCAGGGGCAAGTCCCTCTCCCTTCCCCAACCGGAGCACGTTGTCGTGACGGACGCGTCCCTCCAGGGATGGGGTGGCCACTTGGGAGAGGCAGAGATCAGAGGCATCTGGTCTCCGGCGGAGTCCCGGCTCCATATCAACCTGTTGGAGCTGCGGGCGATTCGTCTGGCACTGAAGGCATTCCTCCCCTTTGTCAACGGGAGTGTAGTGCAGGTGTTCACCGACAACACCACCGCCATGTGGTACTGCAACAAACAGGGCGGAGTGGGGTCGTGGACCCTTTGCCAGGAGGCTCTGCGCCTCTGGCAATGGCTGGAACGTCAGGGCGTGACTCTGACGGTTCAACACCTGGCAGGTTCTCTGAACGCCAGGGCGGACGAACTCAGCCGTCGGTGCTCGATGGATCACGAATGGCGTCTGAACTCGGACGTGGCGCGAGGCATCTTTCTGCAATGGGGAGAGCCTTGGTTAGATCTATGCGCCACAGAAGAGAACGCGCAATGTCATCAGTTCTGCGCGTTGGAGTTTCCAAGACGGCACTCGCACGGCGACGCCTTTCGGCGCGAGTGGAGTTGCGGTCTGTTATACGCCTTTCCGCCTATACCACTTCTGCCCAGAGTGCTGAAGAAGATCAGGCGCGACCGGGCCCAAGTTATCCTTGTGGCTCCGGACTGGGTTCGAAGGTACTGGTATCCCGAGCTACTCATCATGTCAGTCGGTCCCCCGATCCGCCTGCCCCTTCAGGAGGACCTTCTGTCGCAGCAGCAGGGGACGGTCCTCCACCCGAACCTGTCCAGTCTCCACCTCCATGCTTGGAGATTGAGCGGCGGCAGTTGAGGCCATTTGACTTGCCTCCTGAAGTCTGTGATGTTATTCTGGCAGCTAGGCGTCCCTCCACTAAGTCGGTATACGCCTGTCGGTGGAACAGATTTGTGGCATGGTGCACAGCAAAGGCTGTGGATCCTCTTTCTGCCCCTCTTTCGGAGGTTCTTCTGTTTCTTCTTTCTCTTGCCCAGCAGGGCTCTGCTCTGGGCACTATCAAGGGCTACCTTTCTGCCCTTTCAGCCTTCTTGAGGCTTCCTGATCAGCCTTCTTTGTTCAAATCCCCGATTGTAACTCGATTCTTGAAAGGCATCACTCACATGTTTCCACCTGTTCCGTTTGTGATGCCTCAGTGGGATTTGAATCTGGTTCTGACTTTCCTGATGTGTGCTCCCTTTGAGCCCCTTCATTCTTGTCCTCTCCGTCTCCTGACTTTAAAGACGGCTTTCCTGGTTGCCATCACCTCTGCCAGGAGGGTGAGTGAGCTCCAGGCTCTTTCTGTCCAACCTCCTTTCCTGTCCATTCACCCTGACAAGGTGGTTCTGAGGACTAGACCTTCTTTCCTGCCCAAGGTTGTTTCGGCCTTTCACATCGGGCAGTCCATCACCCTCCCTTCCTTCTTCCCGCCTCCGCATCCTTCAAAGGATGAAGAGCGGCTCCATCGTCTGGACCCAAAACGTGCGCTTTCATTTTACATGGATCGCACACGCCAGTTCCGGGTGGATGACCAACTGTTTGTTGGCTACGTGGGTGCGAAGAAGGGACGGGCAGTCTGTAAACGAACCATCTCTCGATGGGTCGTCCTCTGCATCAAAGCGTGCTACTCTTTGGCTCGGAAGGAGCCTCCTGTTGGGCTGAGGGCCCATTCTACTCGGGCCACGGCGGCTACTACTGCCCTGGGCCGGGGAGTCCCCTTGCAGGACATTTGCCAAGCAGCTACGTGGGCCTCGCTGCACACCTTTGCGAGGCACTACTGCCTGGACAGTCAAGTCCGGAGGGATGGCTTCTTTGGCCGTTCTGTCCTCCAGGACTTTCTGGTGTAGTTTTGTATTGGTTCGCAGACCCACCACCGGGGTTGGTATTGCTGGGGTATGTATTCTAAGGTAAGGAATCTAACACTAACGTGTTTCTTTCAGATGAACAAGTTACTTACCTTCGGTAACGATATATCTGTAAGAAACATTAGTTAGTGTTAGATTCCTTACCGAACCCACCCATCCTCCCCGTTCTGCGAACTGATACCTAGGGTTAAGGTCATCCCTTTCAGGGCCCTAGTTTTTACATGGCACCAGTGTTGGTTCTCTCATGGCTCTGCGTCTCCTGGCGCGGAAATGCTGTGTGCAAAGAACTGACGTCAGCGCGCGGAGGCGGCGTCTATGTACTCCAGCGACGTCATCACGGCGCACGCCGCCGACGACGGACGCGGAGCCGCAGGGGACGCCTGCAGACGACGCCTACCGACGCGCAGGGGTACTGCTACGCAAAAGTTTCCGGATCCAGACTGACGCCTGGGGATATTCTAAGGTAAGGAATCTAACACTAACTAATGTTTCTTACAGATATATCGTTACTGAAGGTAAGTGTTTCTTTTGGTTCCTGTGGTGTTTACTGGACAAGCGCTTAGAGACCCCGGGGTTATATAGCGCTATATAAATCGAAATAAATAAATAAATAAATAAGTAACTTGTTCTTCTACCGGCTTGATCTAGTACTTCAAGGGATTACCGTTTGTGATCCCAGCCATTGCCTTCCAAAAGTTGAACAGAACACTGACTGAACTGATTTGGGGGTCGGGACGTAGACGAATTAGCCTGTCCAAACTACAGCTTAACTCTGCATCAGGCGGAATGGGTGTACCAGATTACAGAGCATATAACTATGCCTGCCAATTACAGTGGCTGGCCTACTGGCTGGCGGGCCCCAACCTACACTAACTTAGCATGTCGGAGGCGGAGTGGTCAAAAGGGGCCATACACGCCCTGTTGTTGCCGGGGCGGAGATCCCTAGACACACTCATCCACTACTACGACTAGCGCTAACGTATTGGAAACGAGCCGTGAAGTACACATCCCCGGCGTCCTCGTATGCCCCCACGATACCGCTTCTCTGGATCCCACTAGGCACGGAACTGCTCTCGAACCGGACACTCGCAGGAAGTAGGGGTTACGCAAATAGGAGACCTGGTCGCAGATGGCCAGGTTATGTCGTTTGAAGACTTTCGCGAAACCCACCGCGTACCAGGAGGCACATTCCTCTTAAATGCTAGAGTACGAGGGTACATAGCCAGGACATGGGCACCCGAGGGAACAGAGCCCCCCACAAACCCCCTATTGACGATGCAATACCTCATGGGCACGGGAAGCCATTTGACGAAATGGATTACAAACGGAATAAGGACTGGCAGGGCGATCTCCTTACAACCCTTAAGGACTAAATAGGAGGAGGACATGGGTAGGCCACTCAGAGATAAGGAATGGGAACGTATACTCAAATTCCCCAAAAAAGTCTCCAGGAACCCCAAACTTAAATTCATACCACTCATGATTTTACACAGGGCTTACCTATTGCCACACCGTATACACGTAATGTTCCCTACCAAACCTGATAGTTGCCCGCGTTGCAGTATGGCTAACGCGCGCCTGATGCACATGCTATGGGACTGCCCGAAACTGGGGTATTACTGGACCACGGTACATGACGCATTAACTAAGCTAGCACCGTCCAAGCCATATGCCACTTTAGCTTACTCCATTCTCGGGCTTTGCCCTTCAGAACGTCAAAAAAGTGTCATCACCCGATTCACCGACCTAGCCTTGCTTCTGGCAAAACGTGCGATCACAATGCGCTGAAGTCGGCTAGACCCCCGAATCCAGATATATGGAGGGCGGAGGTGCTCCGCTGGGGGAAGGCAGAAGGCGAAGCGCTACAGCGAGAAGAACGTCGAGGGTTAAGGAAGAACCTGGCCTCCTTAGAATGGAATACGATACTTGGGGCTTTCGAGACAGAGGGGTCCCCAGACTCGGTTCTGAGATCTCAGTTGTGTAGAAGCTGGGAAGCTAGGGGAGTATCATCATGGTCACCAGAGGGCATTACTGACACACGCCCCGGCAATCCCGACAGATCTGGATGCACAGGCAAATCAAAATAAACTTCACATTAGTTGTACAGTCCCCAAGTGTACCGCAATGCAGAGAAACACAAGATGGCATAGTACCAGTTGTAACCATGTAATATGCATTTTCAAATATACACCACAGAGTGCTGGGACTGGGAGGGAGTGGGTGGGGGGAGTTTGGTTTAATGCGGTTGGGATATATGATAAAATCAAAACGAAAATGTTATAAGATGCTTTTACACTTGAAGTAACTATGTGTACGACTCGAAATGTTTGCACTGTGTTTTTGCTGATATAACGTGTAAAGTACACAATGATATTGCTAATAAAAAGAATGTAAAAAAAATAAGGGAATACCTGGACTTTTTGCACAGTACACCTCTTCTTGGTATACTATATAAACATTGAGCTTCCTACAATGGTGGTGCAGCAGTGAAATAGAAGACTTGACATCTGCTGTACCACATGGTTAATAAGTGATTCCACTATATTGTTTTAACCTAGCTGTTAGGGCCTTGTGTTAAGTCCCACAATTAAATTGTTTAGAATGTAAAAGAATTTTTTGTAATTCTTAAAGGTACCAATTACTTTAAAACCATGACTGAGTAATGGTCTTTCCCAGGAGCGCAACCTGGAGCCCTACAGGAAACTTAAGTTGGACTGACTTAAGCACAGAACTCATCATGGGGCCTAGACCCACTAAGGCACATTTTCAGAAGTTGCTTTCAGAAAATACTAGGTCTCTGGCAGAGGAAGAAACCCATATTGGAGAAGGGAAGGTGGATACTGAAGTGAATGAAGACATAGTAGGGTTGCTGCTGGAATAATCATCTGAGAGCAACGTCTTGGAGTACCAACAGCCCCCCAGAAGTAAAATGTGAAGATGCAGATCTTCAGAAACTAGCCAAGAGAATGTTGTTGAAAGGCTCCGCTCTTGCAGAAGAAATCTATATATATATAAAAACGAAAGTATGTATGTTTGTCCTTTACCCATTACTACAACATTCATCCGATCGCCATGAATCTTTGGGAAGTTGAGTACACTCCTGCAAAGGTTTCTGGCAAAAAAAAGAAACATTTGTTAAATATCGGCCCCCCGGGGCCCTCATATTCTTTCCAATACTGAACGTTTACAGTTTAAGGTGCGACTCGCTTTTGCGATGACCATCAACAAAGCACAAGGACAATTACTGCAATGTGTGGACTAGATTTGGAGAATCCGTCTTATCACATGGACAACTGTATGTGGCCAGCTCACGTGTCGGAAAACCTTCTGATTTATTTGTGTACGCACCAGATGGAAAAACAAAAAATACTGTGTATCCACAAGCACTTGAATAAATAAACAGAATTAAAAAAACACTTTAAAATGTTTTTCATATTAAAATGAATAAATGTAAATAAAAATGACACAATGTAAATTGAATGTTATCATAACAAGTTTTCTTAAATTTCGACAGGTAAGCTAGTAAATATATAAAATGTGAAGTATGTGCCCATGTGTCAATCTTGAAAAGATACCTAAAGACCAGATACCAGAAAGCAAATGTTTTCATCTTTGCTTGGAATTCTTTTTCTAAGAATACACATTTTGGATACCGATTTGCGCCCTATGTTGAGAGACTCATTTCCTTCCTGCAGTCAGAGATTCTTCTAGCGTTTACATGAAGTGCCTGATTGATAACTGAATCCTTTTGTATAATTCGATACAGACTGGTTCTTATAGTAGATGTAATTGTCAGGAGGTACCGGTGCATCTTTTGAGTTCATGTTCCCTTTCTTTCTTTTCCAAGGTTTCTGGCTCCCGTCTGCGTATTCTCAATGCCTCTCCTGAAGACTCTGGGGAGTACATTTGTCGTGCAAGCAGTGGCTCTGGTTTCCATCAGGCCTCCATCACCATCTCAATTGTGAGCTCCTCCCAAAGTGAGTAAGAGAGGCGTATTTCTGATTTCTTTTGTGCCCTACTACAGTAAGAAAATGCAAGAATATGGAATATCTCAATGTAAGAGACTTCTGACGTGTGAAACATGTAAGATTCAAAGTGTCTAAGGCTAGTTCAATGAGTAATGATTAAAAGTGAATGAGACAGTGATATTTGAACCAGTAAGATGCCATGGGTATGACGCAATTAATTAGAAAGTGAGGCCATACCGGATACAATTAATTGAGGGCAACCCCCCCCCCCCCGCATCCCCCCACCCCCCAGCTATACCACAGCTTCCCACTATAATGTTAAGGGATATTTAGAATTAGAGTAGTAGTAGCTTAATTTGAAAATTGAAAAAAAGATAGGGTCCCTCAACCCACATAAAACTATGTCGGAGATGCAAGGTAGTGAGTGGTAGGTCATTATAGTTGCTGCTGATGTATTCATATAAAAGCTCCTTGAGAAAATGTGAAGTGAAATCCTCTTCTCAAGTACAAATCCCCTGACTCTGTACATGGATTATTGCCAAGGGAGTGGAGGCTACTTATTTATTTGTTTGCTTCTGATATAATTAAGGCTCAGTAGAAACCCATAGGCCCAGTGATGTCTGAATGAGTGGGGCACCATTGAAGTGGGAAATGCCAGTGAGAGGGACACATGGGGGAGACTATCTTGACGGATGGAAAATGTATAGTATAGTAACTATAGAGACTCAAGTTGTATGTGGCCAGTGATGTAGGTAAAAGGTTTGAGATTTAATCAGTCTGTATGCACTGCGAACTGTGAGTCAATTGGCCTCAAGTGAACAGCAACCCGCTCTGTATTGAGGACTGGCGCATCATTACAATATATGCAAACTATCACAGGGAAGCTAATGTGACTTCAGTGACATATGTATGATTACAGAGAGATGTGACCAGCAGTCTGCGAGACAAGTTGTATACACATATAGTGAGAAAGAAAGAAGTGGATTCTGGGAGGAAAAGGATTTTTAAAATGTATAATTTTTTCTTGATCCGATGAGTACACTGGTGTTATTATAATGGCCTCCTCTCTTTGCTCTCCCAGATACTGCTGCTGCTCCACCTGTAAGGATTGAGCTATCTCACGATTCTGTTGTTGAGGGGCAAACAGTGGATTTGAATTGCATTGTTGCTGGTCCGCATCGGCCAGAGGTCACATGGCATAGGGCAGGGGGAGCCCTCCCATCCAATCACCAGGTATGTTCACTTAAAGAAATTTGACAAAGGTGAATATGCAACACTTTGTATGGCCTTGTGGTCTTCTGCCCCTTTATTTTACATCCTCCTTTGGTATGATACAATGATGATGCCTGTAATGGAATGCCAGCATTTATTTATTTATTCACTGGCATGTCTTTCAAAGACACCCCTCTCATGGAAGCAGCCTGAAATTAAGTAGGTACCATTCATGTACCCCTTGACAAGAGTGCTAATGTTTGAGGGGGAGTCAAATCTGATCTGCAGAAAGGTTAGTGATTAGTATAGTAAGGCTCTGAGGAACTCTTTATTTTTCTTAGTGGGGCTTCAAAGGGACCAGTTTTAGCTTGTCTGACCTAACATGTAAAAGTTATCAGTCTCCAGAGAGGTCTGTTCACTACTTCTCAGATCCAAGCAGTTTGTATGGGGGTGGGGACCCATATGATCAACCCACGGGCAGAGGATAATCCATGGGAGGACTGCAGGGTCAACCCCTCCCTTTGAGGATCACAAAATAAAGCCTTAATCAGCAAAACCATCAGTTTCATGCTGAACTATTTGTCACTTCAAGAGCACACTCCACACTCAGAGCAACAGCCTTCCATCCTGAGGGTCAAACAGTAGTCCTGGGCATGCCTTTTGGTTTCATCAACTTGTTAGAAAACATGGATGAGGTCATCCAAGGTCTTAAGATGGACATGGATAGAGCAAAGGCATTAGGCCTTTTACAATACTGTATATCTGGTTTGTCTCATTTCCATGGCTAACGAATATTCCAGAATTACAGGCGAGGATTCAACCAACCAATATTGAAGTCAGTCGAGTCTACTATCCCCAAAGACACCCCGAGTATATGGTACTTTTTGTACTCAGGCCTTCATTTTAAATATCACTTATCCAGCACTGATCGTGCCACCACTACAGTGACAAAGTGAAAGCATGACTAGGCCTTCCACCACAGCCTAGCATCTCAGTTTTAAATCTTTCATTTCGATCTAGTGAAATGAACCCTTTGCCAGGTTTAAACCACCATTTGTAATACCTATAAGTCACCTCTAAGGTAGGCCCTACCTGCCCATGATATTTAAATAGTTGGACTTGTGTTCGTAAGCATTACATGTCCTGGCAGTGAAACATCTCCAAAGTTGTTTTGCACTGTGGCCAGGCTGGTTCTCCTATAGAAAAGCGCTGGGTTATAACACATGATAATGTATAACTTCGGTTTGGAGCTAGCTAGACCCATGATTCACGTTTTAACTAGCATTTAAAACGCAATGTGATGGTAGTCAGATTTTAAATTTCTATTTGGAAAATGGCACTTACAGAAAGTTTATGAAAAGTGATGTACGGAATGCTTGAATTCTTAACCCCTGTTAATTACTCTGGGCTGCAGCCCAGTTTATTTTGCATACCATGCCATCTCTGTTCTGACCCAGCCAATGCAAATCAGTCCTGACACTGCTCCAGTGGGAAGTCAAGCCCGAACTACCAGGCCAGGTCCTCCCTGACCCAGAACACAAGAAACCTAAGACTGGTTTCACCCTGATTAGGACTCATCCGCTGAGAATGTCTTGGTTGCAGTTAGTGTGCACAGGACACGCATCTGGGCATACTAATCCCACTTAGGGTGTGTAAGGAAATGCCTCTTTTTGTATGGTTACCCATTAGCTTTTTGACTGAGTCTGCGGGTTTTTCGACTCAGAGTGCGTTGAGGCCTGCTAACCAAACCTCAGTGGCCGTGCCATGACCCAAAAGTGTTTGTCAAATTGGCAGTACTCAGTTGGAAATGGCTAACTTACCTGCTACCCTGGAGGCCCCCCAAGTATAACAAGTGTACACTCCCCCACCCCCCACCGTCCGCCACTGCAGACTGGTACAGCAGTCGTGCACTGGTAGCCCAACTTTGCCATTGAAAGCAATGGCAACCCTTTCCCATCGACGTGTGTAAGGCACCGTTCTGGCAGGCGTACCGAGCCTTAAAGGTAGAGTGTGACATATGAGACAGGCCGGACAAAGCCTAATGACAGTTTTTACTGTGGAAAGGCCTGGCTGCCCAATTGGCGACTACAGTTTACACACTGACCCCCTCAACTGTACTAACTCCTAAACAGTGTGACCAAAGTTGGCACTCCAAGGTATCAAATAACTCATTACATTAAGCCAGACTTGTATCTCAAGCTGAAATTAATGCAAATTGTTGCAGTTTGCAGCTTCAGCAAAGCTGCTACTTTACTGCCTTTAAAACTACTGTGCCCTCCCCGGGCACACGTGGAGCCTGCTATGTTAGGAGAACAATGAGAAATTGCAGGGAAGGGAGGTGTCACCACCCTCCTGCAGGAAGCCACTTGGGTCTTAGCCCCAAAAGGAGTCTTCAAAGGTGAAGCCGCCTTTGAAGGGCAGATGCATAACACCAGGAAAGTGGGCTTCCCCATTGTTGAGGTAGACCGGCTGGCACGTGAAGCAGAGAGGGGAAACCAGTTGCCAACTCTGTTTCCAAAGGGACTTTTAGCCCTGAGGTAGCCACACCTCGGGGTTTGGCCATGGAGGTCTGAACACCAAGAAAGGAGTCCTGCCACCTTGGTAGTGGGCAGAATGGTTCATCCTGGGATAGACCGATGCCACACTCCACAGGAAGTGGTCACCAGGTGGGAGAGAACCTGGTAGCCCATTGATTATTGACCGCATCCTGTGGATAATGGGGGTACTACTGGCACCCAGACCTCTGATCTCGACCAACTTGGAAGAAGGACCGAAGGAGGACTGCTCTCCTGCACCGAGGAACCAGCAAAGGGAGGCTGCACTGACAAGGCCTGCACCTGGTGGCTAGGAAAGAGCAGAACTACTCAGGAAGAAGCTATCTCCAGAGCCCAGTCTAGCCAAGATCACTCCAAGGGGGAGTCGAGTGGCCTCCTGTTCACACCACAGACACACAAGCTGAAAAAGCCGTCTGGGAGCAAGTTGGTAGCCCAAAGTCTTCAAGCTGCTACCACCACCATGCAGCACCAAGGACCAAGACCTGATTCACAGAGTTGGACCCGAGTTTGCTGATCTCTGAAGTGCTGTTGGAGAGTTTCTTAGACCCTCAAAAGTTGAGTTATCAACTCTAGAAGAATTGGCATGTGGCCATGACAACTGGTGATGGTAGTCCTATAGCGACTCGAATTTGGACAGATTGGTGAGGACATCGTGGGACATCAACCCTATAGCCAGGACCCCCTCACCATCTTCGTGGACCTAGGAATCCTTGCAGGAAGACCCCCTATCGACTGCATTGCATCCATAGTGTCCTTAGAGCATCTTCAGCATCCTTCATCCCTTGCATCAGGACCACTACAAAGGAATTCACTGCAACACTTAAAGTTCCTGGAACTGTTGAAGGACCGCTTCTCCTGTGAACATAACTGTTCTTGAGGGCCTTGCTGGTGCCCCTGACTAAGTTGGTCACCCCAATTACTTCTAACTGACCTCATTGACACTTAAGGTTTCTTTGAAAAAGTTCCTAAGGGCCTCTTACACTCAATGTGGGAGGACCTCTGTACTGCAGTTACCCATTGCAGGGCCCCGTCATGAGTGAGCACCACCAGACCCCCCCCCCCCACCAATTTGTTGACTTTGCCAAGGCTTGTTCATGGCTGAGTGAAATTGTTCTGATTTATTATTTCTTGTAAGATCTCTAAACCCAGATCTATGTGTATAGAAAGTGTGAATTTCTTTCACTAAGCCTCTAGTAGCCCTTTCTGAGATAATCCCCAACTGTCACCTAGCAGCCTCCTTGGAGGTGTGAATTTTTCTCAGAAAAGGGAACAAAAGGGCCTTGGTTTGAGTAGGTTTGACATCCTCCTTACAGGATAGCCTGGGGTGATGTGGCCACCTACTGTACAAGCTTCAAAGGGGCAGCCCCTGTCACAGGCAAATGTAACTCACACTTAGTCCTGCCACTTCCTAAATAGCCTGAGTGGCACCAATGTAAGTGGGGGGCATGTCCTAGGACTGGTTTTGCAGGGGAAGTTGCTTATTATAGTGCACATAACTTAGAGACGTGCCCCTATATCTGACCCCAGGGAAAGATGATTGTCATATTGGATTTTGGTGGAGCAGAGCACTGTGTAATCTTATTGGTTAGGTATTCACCTCCACCCTCAAACTAGTACTGGGCATAAAAGTTGCACCCCTAACTACCTTCCTCAAAACAGTGTTGGAACTGTAAAAAACAGGAGGGCTACATCTGTGGAACCATAGGGCTGTAACTTAGAAGAAGAAGCTCCCACTTGAGCCCAGGACAGAAGAGTGAAATCCACGGGCTAGATGGCTAGCCTCTTCTTAAGCTCCAGGAACACAAAAGATTCAAGAAGCCTGCAGCAAAGAAAAGCTCAGCTGACCAGTTCCAACCGCATTTGCCTTGTACCCTGCTGATGGCTTAGGGGAGATTGAGTCCTAGTTCATCAAGTGGTGCCCAAATGGTCCTGGACCCTTGGCCGGTGTCAGAGTGTACTTTCTGCCCCTGAAGATTGCAAAAGTTGATACTTGGATACCCACAGTTGATGCTTTGCATTTTGTGACTCTAGTAAACTCGAAATCTTCTACAATCATATCTCCAGTTCCCCTGAGGAGATTTTTGTTGTCTATTGACCTAATGTTTAAAGTCAAGTAACCTAACTGGACCCAATACAGAATAGTGAGTGCTCACACTCCCCCTAACTAATACTCCACTTTTTCACACAATCCTCCAAAAGAAGCTGCTTCTTATTCAGTCTATTCCCCCATTGTCATTAAGAACTGTAATGTAAATGTTTGGAAGGATGCCATCATGTAAACCAATTGTCCCACATGTCGGATTATGCATGCACCGACTCCAGCAGCGCTGGACTAGTGGGCACAAGTGGAGGATTTGCTTGATGATTGAATCGTGATAAAAGCCAGCACTCTGTATTGGTGGAACACTAACAACCTATGAGGCAGGCCTTTCTTGGACTTCCTTCTACAGGCGAACATTACTTCTAACATATCACTTATAGAATGGGGTTCATATCTTGGTGACATAACTCTGCTGGGTACATGGACTTGTCTCCAGTAGAGCAGACACAACACCTATCTTTCCTTGGCTCTCAAAGCCTTTTATACAGTTATCTGGGTAGTCCCTATAAAGTTCAACAAGATGACTGCAGCGTACAACATACAAAAGCAGGTGGGCACGTGTTCTCTTCTGCTGCCTACCCTTGTACAACAGACTGGGTTATTTCTCACAACATACAGCTCCAGTGGAACACCTATCGAGAGTAGACAATGACTTTGTGGAATGGCTAAGAAGGACACATCTGCAAGTCCGCAAGGAGGAGCTTCATACTCTAGTTCTACAGCACTACTTTAACAGGTGGGGGTCCAGCTATCAACCTAGTCTGCACTCATTATAAAAGTTTAATGTCCAAGCTTTGCCCCCAGGTACCCACACCCATGGACTATTGTTAGTGCTCGACAGGTGAGATGGTCAGGGTTATTTGCATAGGATTTTCATCCTCTTCCACTCAACCCAAATGTGGGTAGGGTGGCCACATGTGGAGTGAGTAAGACATGAGGCAAGATATAATGACCCTCATTCTAGTAGCACCAACCAGGGTCAGTCAACCATCATACTCAACACGGTTAGAGATGCTCATTCCCCTGTAGGAAAGTTCCTGTTTTTGACATGGTCAATCCCACTTTTTGCTTGGTATTTGTGCTTTTTTTGTTGAAGTGCACCAGGGTCCATGCACCTTCCCACTTCCCCACATCTGGGCAGTGATAGCATATGTTTTCTCTTTCGCTAGCTACAATGCACAGGGAACTTGTAAATTTACAGATACACTCCACTCTCACCTTTACCCTCCTGTACAGAAAACGATATAGGAGTGAAGTTGATGTGCAATGTAAAGTAAGAGAGAAGTCGCTCTATTTCTCGTTACACAAAGTTTCTTCAAAGAAACCCCTTGTAATGTTCAGACCCAACACTCTGCAGGAATGCGTGAATCTACAGCACTACACCCTGCGAACAGATACTTAGAGGGCAAGTAACATATTCCTTTCTGTGGATCCCTGGCCCATAGGCTTTTTCTTAATCTCTGAAATACACACTCTTGTTCTTTAAGTCTCTTGATTTTTCCTACCAATAGAAATAGGTTAACTTGACTTCTGGTCATGTTAATGGATGATCACATATAAGAGCTGAAGCCATAGTCCGAATAAAGCTAGAGCTTGTGATCCTTTTGTTATATTGAATATTCCATTTTGCAAAGTGCTGTCAAGAGTGTGGCTTAATGGTTTCTCACCAAGCAGGATGTGGTCTTCCATATTGGGATGAACCCAGGAAGTGTTTTTGGCTCCATTTATATCACAGCCTTGCTCTATAAACTGTGGGTTCAACACTTTTACCAATCCATTTTAACATCTGTGTTCTGCTTTTTGTTTGCCTCATCCAGTATCCTGAATTCCATTGTTTTCTTCTATGCCAATAACACTTTGTTACTGCTATTTTTGCATGGGAAGCTTGGTGTCCTCATAATAAAGTTTAAACTGAGCATCTCTCCTGCTAGCTGGAAGAACCATCATCTCTTACTAAATATCGGTTGCAGCAGTTGTTGGCTCTGAGGAACTTTATAACTTCGCTCCTTGGCACTCAGACGTAGGTATCTGCCAGTGCTGAGGGTGTTGATTGTTTGATGTTCGTTATCTTGCAACCTTACAACAAGGGCTCCTGACCACAGAAGCAGATAAAAGGCAGTTTCTAATTATAGCTGAAAGGGTGGCTGATGCCTTGTCTAATGCAGGGATTGTTGGAGTGTATTTTCAGGGACAATAGTTTTCATGCTCCATCATAAGTACAATTTTTATTTAAAGGATGTACTCTCTCCTTCTACCTCAGTTGCCTAAATAGTATTTGTTACGGGTTAATTTCTAGTCCACTTGTCCTTTATTCCTCTTCAGGTCTCGGGCTCCCACCTTCGCATTCTCCAGGCCACCCCTGCTGACTCTGGCATTTACATCTGTCGCACAAGCAGTGGCTCCATTATCCATGAGGCCACCATCAATCTCTCCATCACAGGATCCTCCCAAAGTGAGTCAAATTTCTGCATTTGTCTTTTGATAGGAGGGTGTCAAGGGTATTCTATGTGATGTTGGAATGTGGCAAAGTGTATGAAATCAGTGGAGTGGAGGAAAGTAGGATTTCCAATGCTGCAGCCGCATTTTCTGTAGAATAGGTTTGATTGCAAGTTTTGGGGTGATACATATGAAAATAATGTCTTTCATATGTATGGCAATAATAGTCCATGTAAATCATTGAAATCCCAAAGCCATGTTGTAGCTGTTTGCTTGTAGTGTATCCTGTTTAGATGTTAGTAAGTGGGATTGTGTTTCCAAGCATCTTCACTTGTATGAGGAAGCTAACTCACATTAAAGCATGTGGTATAAGCGATGTGATGGAAATGAGTATCTAAGATGGCCCACTGAGCCAAATACTCACCACTGACAACAGTATATATGTGGATGTATGTTTGTGAGCTGCGGGTTACAAGTTTGATTCCAGGCAAGACCCACTCAGCCTCTATACTTCAGTGGTTGGTAAATTAGTTAGAATTAATATGGGTAGTAATAATACCTTCTATTTAAAACCTCTAAAGAGAGCAAAAACGCTTTTATGATCACAATGCTTATTACTCACATTTAATAAAACCAAGAGCTATTCAGGCAGGACTCGTAGGCAATGTTAGTCATATATCCAGTTAACCTACCCATGTTCTGCCAGCTTCAAGTCACCGTCCTATAATGAGATCTACTAATTTGCCTATAATACAGTCAAAAAAGTATATATTGTCTTGCATTCACTGGGATGTATGATGTTGGAAGATATGGGATTATGATGGTACATGAGGCCTGTAATTTGTGTTTGACATAAGTGTGTTTGTCTTAGTGCGTGGAGCCGGCTGTGGAGGTCACTTGCCATTGAAAGTTTTGTCTCTGCAGTGCATGTTTTTTCAAACAGCTATCCATTGTAACCACCTTACTTAGAATGGTGGCAGGGTAGGTCAGACTCGATCTTTTTCGATCTTTGTAGTTTCGGTTTAGACTGACTAGATAAAGTGCCACTGTGTGCGCCGACTGTGTTTGCATTTTTTGTTTGCTCTGCAACTTGCCCCCGGAAACTAAACTTAAAACTACAATCCCTTTCACAAAGCCTGCCAAACAATTCTCCCAAATGGTAAGGAATTTTGATAATCATCAACAAGTACTGCAGACGAAATACTTTGTAAAAAACCTCCAGTGGCAGTCCCTTTAGTGAAATGTAAAATAGACAATCTGTTAAGTCTAGCAAGCTCTGTTTGATTGGCGAGTCCTTTGTATACAAAGGAAGTAAATAAGCTAATATAGTAAGAGAGACTACATTGACACCTATGTGACAAATGATGTTAAATCATTGAGGCACTACTGAAGTGTGAAATTGTGTGTGTTTGAGATTAGATAGCTTTCTTTAAGGTAGCAGAGGTGTAAAGCCATTAGCATACATTGACATACATAAAGAAGTTGATGCGTCTTATTCTAACTTTGTATATGCATTCAGGAACGAATAAGCTCCACATTAGATTATAAGTCTCTAAATTGAAGAATTAATTCAGATTCATGAGGACAATGTGGGGCTCTTTGAAGCGTTTGATTCTAATAAGGTTTAGCATCATTAACACCAGGTGTGATCTGGTGGAAAGAAAACGTCAGAGAATGGAAATGACTCAAAATAGTATATGCTGATTGGGGAAGGGGTTGGACATGTAAGGAGAACAAGTTCAGACTGCTAAAGCCCCTGCTAGAATATAGGAAGAGAATGTGCTACTCAGACCTTCTCACTGCTCTTCCAGATACTGGCATCATTCCACCTCTTCGGATCGAGTCCTCTCATGAGTCTGTTGTTGAAGGGCAAACTGTGGAGTTGAATTGCATTGTTTCGGGTCAACTTCGGCCAGCCGTCACTTGGCATAGAGCAGGTCACCCTCTTTCGCTCAATCATCAGGTAAGTAAAGTGTTAATTGCTGGATTTCTGAGTGCTTATTGTTGAAACCCTATGACACTATGAACCCGTTTTGATACCACAACATTACTAATATTTAAAGCACTTTGCAATTAACAGAATTGTATGTGGCACTGGTGATGGTGTGGATCTCTTTCCAGGTTGTTGGTCACTTTGTAGTCTCTCAGCACATTCTTGTAGCGGTTTCATAAATCATACAACCTAAATAGTGAAACTGAATTGTAATTGAATGTGTATCCACACACATAGTTTCATTTAGTGTTTTCCATTTGAGCATGTTATTGTTCCAATGAAAGGGCCGCCTCTCTTTTGGATTCCTCTCCGCCCATAGTCCCCAAACTGATTCTACTCTAAAAATACTCTGATAGCCTTTTCCCTCCCACTGGGCCTCAGCAAATCTGTCCTGTGAATAACCCAAAAACAGCTGTTGAATGTTACCAATATTTAAGGCTTTCAAGGGTCCTAGCCAGAAGAACAGATACCATTGTCCAGAGAGGTGTGGTTTCTAACAGTCTCCTGGTCATGCCAGGAGGTGAACTAGCTTAAATGGAACATTTGCTTGTGCAGCATCAAGATGGCTAAATCATTGAATCTCTATTTAGAGATTGAATCTTCTTCGAGCTAGTCTATTACTCAAGGCATCTGTTTGTAAAACTCTCCCTCAGGAGGTCCCCAACCTCATACCTACTCCTTTTCGTCTTCCTAGAAGGCTATGTGAGAATCCTACCTTTCTCCCCGGAAATCTCCCCAGCTGCTGGTCTGCTTACACTGTCAAGCAGTTGTGCTACTAACTCAACTTTGTAATCGGTTTAAATGTTGTACTCTGATACCAGAATATTGTGTGGTAAAATTGAATCCTATTTTAATTGCTCCTTTCCAAAGGACTGCCTTCTATTCATGATATTATCTATGTTCAGGTCCACGTGGAGCTTACTTCCTTGCAAACATACTGGCCTGGAGAGGAGCAACCTAAAAATGAAAATGCCTCATTTTACTTTGCATATTTGAAGCAGCAATAGATTTAAAGCCTGACCTTCCTGTGTGATATTACTTTTACCCCAAATGTCAAAAACAATTTGCAAAATGAAGGAAGGGCAAATAAGTGCAATTTAATTGATAACATTTTTAGCTATTTGTAGTCCCCTTTAATCAGGAGATCTGGGGTGCAGGTGCAGCCTTGAAACATTCACCTACTCCCAATGTAAAATGTTCACAGCAAGTGAAGTTTCTACTCCATTCGTTAGAGTTCCATGGGATGTACTGTTACCCTTTTCTAGTTGTGTGCTAGAAATGGTGACTAGGATGTTTATTTGTGACCCCAGTATTAAAAGGAAATGTAGAGAAATTTGTGGGATCATTTGGTTTTCCAAAGTCCCAAATAAAGGCAATTAAATGATTTAATGTTGAATCCATGTGATTGACTTAGCTTTGAGAGAACATTAGAAGTCTTGGGTCTCACTCTTTTTTCTAGCTCATTCCCTAACCCCCGTTTCAAACTTGTTCTTCTACAGGTCTTGGGTTCTCGTCTCAGAATCCTCCAGGCTTCCCCAGCAGACTCTGGCGAGTACATCTGTCGTGCAGTCAGCAGCTTAGGCACCCAGCAGGCCTCAGTTATTGTCTCCATCACTAGTCCTAACCAAGGTGAGTTTTGGGTCACATTAGATTAGTGTATACATTTCTTTCATTTGGGGTCAATTTAGTTCCATTTATGAATATGCTTTAACTTATTGCTTTGCGTTGTGTCCCTTAAGGGACAAGTTTGTCGTGTACAGACAGTAGACGTTCACATTTACTCCCTAGAAGCATTTTGGAAACTGCTCTTTACCTCTCCCAAAAATGTTTTTATTAATTTAGTTTTACTTTATTTCCATATTTTTTCTTTAAAATACTTGACGAGCATGCAGTGTAACAAACCCTTAAAGCCCCTTCAACCCCTAGCGTCACTAGATGTACAAGTGATGAAAAAATTAGCCAATAAATTAATTATAACTTTCCTTCTTTGTGCTTTTCTAGAATCTAGCTTTGTTCCTGGCGTGAGGATTGAGTCTTCTTCAGAAACCATAGTGGAGGGTCAAACTGTGGAACTGAATTGCATTGTTACTGGGCAGTCCACACCGACAATAACATGGCACAGGGCGGGGGGTGCCCTTGCTTCCAACCACCAGGTATGCCATTTTGAAGTGATGCAATAACGCAGTGGTGGTTGGGGTGGTTGTTTGCAACTGCTAAATACATAGTAGCTGCTACAAATTGTTATACCAATCATGCTGCTGTTAAGGCTACAAGTGTAAAATTTTAATCAATGACACATTTTGTAACTGCCTACTTTAATGAAAGAGTCTGCTGTAAAGGTGATGAAATTGATATATAGTAGGGTTTTCTGAAGGATAATTCTAACTGCAGACTTTATTCATAACCTTCTAATAGCAATGCTCCTGCCCTCTGTTAGATGAGCCCTATGAGATTCTACCTGTAAGTGATCGAGCAGAGACTCCTATAAGAACCATCCATCACGGCATACCAACAGAGTCAAGGATGCACTCTCAGAACACCCTCAGCGGCACTAGGGCGGCTGGGTGCAGAGTGCTGAGGCCCAATGTTATCCAATGGGGGATAGGGGGCCTCTGGTTGGTGGCTGCTCACAAGCAGTGATAAATAAAAGGTGGGTAAAGGTGCACACCAATTTTCAATTACTCAGAAATATTTGTCTTTAACTAATAACACCTGTGCTATGGTACTGCTTCCGCTGTCCATTCAGATGCCTGGATATGAATGCGTAACAATCAGCAGGAAGACCTGCTGGTACCATGCACTGTTCAATGGGTTTGTAAACTACAACCCTCTTATTTAACAAAATCAATCTGAAAGAAACAGGTTAGTATTAGATTCCTTACCTTAGAATATTCCCAGGCGTCAGACTGGATCCGGAAATGTTTGCGTAGCAGTACCCTTGCGCATCGGTACGCGTCGTCTGCGGCTCCGCGTCTGACGTCGTGGGCGCTGTGATGTCGTCGGAGTACTTAGACGCCGCCTCCGCGCGCTGACGTCAGTTCTTCTTTTTTCCGCACCAGCAGCGCAGATCCAGAAAAAGTGGTACCGTAGTCACTGTTTGACTAAACTTTTTTGTGATCCCTTTTGATCCTTTTCGAGTCTTCGACTCCGAACGGTGCCGGTAGGGATGCCAGGATTCAAGCCTTGTGTGGACTGCGACCGACTGATGTCGGTCACCGACCCTCACCGCCAGTGTCTTCAATGTCTCGGCGTCTACCACGACGACAAGACCTGTCCCGACTGCCGAGCCCTGACTTCAAAAGCTTCGTGGGAGCGGTCCCGCAAGCGGCTTGAGCTCCGGCAGTGGCCCCGTGCCGCGAGAGCTCCCGGTTCGGACGGAGGTCGAGGGACCGGTCGCGGAGCCATCATAGCTCCAGGAGTCGACATCATTCTTCAGGCTCGAAGTCGTCCGGTAAGCACAAGAAGTCGAAGAGACGTCATCGCTCTTCCGACTACCCCTGACGCTCGCGCGACGCGGCCGGGTGTTCGGGTGACACCGCCCACGCGGCTCCGACGGAGTAGCTGGCGTCGCGACCTGCCCCATACCCTCCGGTCCCTGGTCAGCAAGCGACGCTGGAGGAGGTCGACCGCTTCCTCGTGGCCATGAGGTCCTCTCTCCTCAGATGGGCTCCGCGGTGCCTTCGGGCCCAGCGGACCCGTCTGGTGGCCCTAGTGGGTCGGGTGCTTCGGCCCCGACGCCGGCGGGTGCTTCAGCCCAGACGCCTTCGGGCCCTGCGCTTCTGTATCCGCCTTCCCCGATGCCTCCCTCGATCCGGTTCCGGCATCGGAACGGCGCCGCTGGGCTCCGCTTTCGACGCCACTTGGAGAGTTTAACTTCAATGAACCGGCCCCATCTTTTGACAACCCTGAATTTCAGGACATGGGTGATGAGGGGTCTGAGGACCCTCTGATAAGAGGACTGGGCAGGTGAACTTGGGGATGCCAGTGGTCCGGACACTTCGCCAGACACTGGTTTTGTCTCACCCCCTACCGTGGCTACGGAGGAGGGGGCAACCTTCAGTGTGGTGTTGACACGGGCGGCCAAGGCCTTGGGCCTTGAGCTCCCCGTCCCGGCCGTGAGGACTAACCTCCTCACTGAGGTCCATAAACCGCAGTCAAGCTCGGCCGAGCCTCTGCTGCCATTTAATGAGGCCTTGACTGACGTTTATTTATTTATTTATTTATTTATTTATGGGATTTTTAATGCGCAACTAATACCCTAGGGTGTCTAGGCGCATTGAGACGCTCTAGGATACACAAAATTCAGGGCACAAACTTATTGATTGAATAACCAAGTCTTCAGGGCCTTACGAAAGGCAATGAGTGTTGGTGCTGTTTTAATATGCAAGGGGAGTGTGTTCCACAGTATGGGGGTCGCTACCAGGAAACGTCTGTCTCCCCATGTGGCCGTTCTTGTTCGGGGAACATGCAATAGGTAGCTTGCTGCTGATCTTAGATTCTTTCCAGGTTCTTTTGGGCACTTGGTCCAGGCCCGCTATAGGTGCACCTGTAGATAGGAACGTGGCCAGATGCCACCGACCGGCCCCGGGGGACCCTTGTTTGCTGTCCACCCATCCCATCCCCGAGAGCCTTGTCATCCAGGCCTCCAACTCCCAGAACGCATTCCTGTCGGCTCCACCCGATCGGGAATCCAAGAGGTATGAGCAATACGGCAAGAAGGTATTCTCCTCCCTCAGTTTGGGACTGCGTTCTTCCAACACTGCATGCCTCTTGGACCATTAAACCCACTCTGTGGGACACAGTCGCGGATGTGCTGCCACAATGCCCGGTGGAGGTCAAGGCTAAACTCGCCCAAGCCCTTGTGGAGGGTCGAGATGCAGCACGCTATTCCATCTCACTGGGCAGAGCGATGGCAACGACGCTGGCAATTCGTCGCCACGCCTGGTTGAGGTCCGCCAACTTTTCGGCCGATGTCCAGAATACCCTCATGGACATGCCGTTTGATGGCCGTCGCCTGTTTGGCGAAAAGGCAGACCATGCGCTTGAGCGCTTTAAGGACTCTAGGGCTACGGCCAAGTCCTTGGGCCTCTTGGCCCGCTCCAGCAATCGGGTGCCTTTCGCTCCTTTCGTGGCTAAGGAAGGGGCTCCCCCACACGTGCTGCCAGCCACGAACCTCCGACTACTTACCAGCACGGTGGCGGGCGTGGAAACCGCTGTGGAGGCGGTCAGGGACAACGGCGAGGCCAGTCCACACCTACCCCTGCAGCATCCGCCTCAAAACCCTCCTAGTCTGTGCTTTCAGGCCTATGTGACGCCAGTGGGGGCAGGGTTCGCCATCACCACTTCCACTGGCGCACTGTCGCATCGGACAGGTGGGTGCTGCAAATCGTCCGAAGGGGTTACTCCCTCCCCTTCGAGACAATCCCTCCAGCCATGCCACCGCAATTCCACCGCGTGTCGGGGGATCATTTGCGGCTTCTGCAGGAGGAAGTTACGGCCCTCTTGGCCAAGGGGGCCATCGAGCGCGTTCCTGGGCCAGAAGTAGGGTGTTGTTGCTACTCCCACTACTTTCTGGTACCCAAGAAGGGCAAATGGGGCCTACGCCCTATCTTGGATCTACGGGACGTCAACGGCTTCATCCGGAAGGAGAAGTTCAAAATGCTGACACTGGCTCAGGTCTTAGCTGTCCTGGACCCAGGAGACTGGATGGTAGCGTTGGACTTGCAGGACGCTTATTTCCACATCCCCGTCCTGCCAGCCCACTGGCGCTATCTGCGGTTCACGGTGGGTCACGAGCACTTTCAGTTTACCGTGCTCTCCTTCGGCCTTACCAGCGCCCCACGGGTGTTCACGAAAGTGATGGCGGTGGTTTGCAGCTCATCTGCGCAGGTTAGGGGTTTCAGTCTTCCCCTACCTCGACGACTGGTTGTTGAAGGCGGGCTCGCCCCAGACAGTCGTCAGCCACCTCCAGACGACGCCAGACCTCTTGCATCAGCTGGGGTTCTCCATCAATGTGCCGAAGTCACACCTGTGTCCCTCTCAGAAGCTCCTCTTCATCGGAGCGGTTCTGGACTCAGTGCAGTTTCGGGTTTATCCTCCCGAGCAGCGGGTTCAGGATATTCAGGCTCCGATTCCGATCTTTCAGCCTTGATCCTGAGATTCGTCAGGTTGACGCTGCGGCTTCTGGGGCTGAAGGCCTCCTGCATCCTTCTGGTGCATCACGCCAGGTGGCGGATGCGGGCTCTGTAGTGGGAACTGAAGTTTCAGTGGGCCTAGCATTAGGGCAACCTGACCGACCACGTCCTGATCGCAGAGGGCACTGCGAGACAGTTGCTGTGGTGGCTCACAGACCGCGATTGGGTCAACGGCAGATCCCTCTCCCTACCCCAACCGGAGCACATAGTAGTGACAGATGCATCCCTCCTGGGCTAGGGGGGCCCCATGGGAGAGGCGGAGATCAGAGGCCTCTGGTCTCCAGCTGAGTCCCGGCTCCATATCAACCTTCTGGAGCTGCGGGCGATCCGACTTGCACTGAAGGCATTCCTTCCTTCTGTCCAGGGAAGTGTAGTGCAGGTGTTTGCGGACAAAACCACCGCCATGTGGAACTGCAACAAACAGGGCGGGTCGGGTTGTGGACCCTTTGTCTGGAGGCTCTGTGTGTCTGGCAATGGCTGGAACACCAGGTCGTCTCCCTGGTAATTCAACACCTGGCAGGTTCCCGGAACGCCTGGGCGGACGAACTCAGCCGCCGGTGCATGATGGATCACGAATGGCGTCTGAACTCGGACGTGGCGCAAGGCCTCTTTCAGCAGTGGGGAGAGCCTTGGTTAGATCTATTCGCCACCGAAGAGAACGCGCAATGTCATCAGTTCTGCCCGTTGGAATTTCCAAGGCGGCACTCGCTCGGAGACGCTTTTCGTTGCTAGTGGAGCTGCGGTCTATTGTACACCTTTCCGCCTATACCACTTCTGCGCAGATCTTGTTCGCAGACCCATCTCCGGGGTTGGTATTGCTGGGGTATCTATTCTAAGGTAAGGAATCTATCACTATGTGTTTCTTTCGGATGAACAAGTTACTTACTTGTGTAATGATATATCTGTAAGAGACATTAGTTGGTGATAAATTCCTTACTGCCCCACCCATCCTCCCCGTTTTGCAAACTTATTTCTAGGGTTAAGGTCATCCCTTTCAGTGCCCTAGTTTCATGGCACCAGTGGTCAGTATCTTGCATGGCTCTGCGTTTCTGGCGCGTATAGTCGTGTACAGAACTGAAGCCAGCGCGCATGGCTGGCGCCGTAGTAGTCTCTGTGACGTCATCTCGGCGCATACAACGACAGCGACGGACGCGGAGCCGCAGGACGCCACCTACTGGAATGCAGGGGTACTGCTAAGCAATTTTTACGGATCCAGTCTGACGCTTTGGGATATTCTAAGGCAAGGAATCTATCACTAACTAATGTCTCTTACAGATATATTGTTACACAAGTAGTAACTTGTGCTTCAACACTCCAACCATGTTAAGGCGTAAGAGAGACCTCTTTGTTTCGGTCCTAAAAAAGCACTGAGATTCTTTCATTCAAACCAAGGAACATCGAATGGGCGATCAGCTTTTTATAAGGTTTTCAGAGGCAAAGAAGCATAATGCAGTCCAAATTGGCTATTCTCTGCATACAAATCTGCTATGCATTAGCAATAAAACAGCCCCAGAAGGCTTACAGGCTCATTTCCCCAAGGCCAAAGCTGCTATCACTGCGCTAACACACGGAGTGTATGACCTCTGCATCTGTCAGGCAGCTATGTCTGCTTCGGTACACACGTTTACAAAGCAGTATTGCCTTGCTACTGCCTCTGCACACTGTCACCGTCCTGTGCTCCTGCACGAATACGGTTTGGTGGTCCACATAGATCTAATGACAGTGCCTTAAACTGAAGAGTTTAATTCTGATGGTGGATCAGAACCTATACCAGGACTTCTGAAGGCATCCTCACCACATTCTCTGTGGTATGCCTAATTCATGATGGCCACTAGCTTTGACCTGATGAAGACCATGCAAAATAATTTTAGGGGTCCAAATGTTGACTAATTTACCTGTTGACTGGCATTCATTGCAGTGTTTGGAAATCGTACTCTAATTTTGAGTCCTCTAGAAATGTTACTACCTACCAATCAAGTGTTGTTTTGTTCTCTCTGCCAATAGCACTAGAACACCTTTATTTACCTTGTCTTTGTTCCTGATCACTGTACTGCTTTGTGGAGCACCTTATTGTATGTTTAACAATGAACAAACCATGTACAATGAATAAATATAACTGCGTACATTTATGTATGTTGATACAGTTTGAGGCTTAGGAAGTACAGGCTTACAGCTTCCTCCAAGTGAACCATTGTTGCAATAGAGTATAGAATGAGTATTGCCTTTACAGACCGGTCCATTCTAAGTTGGCATTTTGCAGGCTCACTCTCCACTTTTTGATGACTTTAGGTACTGGTGCAATGACTCTGCAAACAGGTGCGCTGATGTCCAGCACCCAGCTGTGTGTGTTTTGACCCTTAAAAGTATATTCTAGTGGGAAAAAATTGTCTGATCCCGGATTGTCAAGACTAGCTTCCATGTAAGTCCCTAGTCAAAGGTATTCAGAGTATGTTTAGATGCCTTTAGTAGACTGCTTCACTGTTTTGTGACACCACTAAATTGACCTCGGCGGTTTGGATAGAAAGTAAAATAAGCCGCGATTGGACGTTTTAATTCGAAAATTGAGTTTACCTACAAGTCCCTGATATATGGTACTCGGGCACCCAAAGCCTGTAGGTTAAAGTATCACTGATGGGATCTAGTGTATTTCAGTGTTCACAACTACAGTGGCAAATGAAAACATGACTGTTGAAGCATTGTCAAATTCGACTTGTCAAATTTACCCTTTTGACCGGGCCAGACCTCCATATTTATTACCGATCAGGCACCCCTAAATGTCTACCCTAAATGCCCAAATGGTAGGGTGCGTGGTTCTAAGCAAGCCATGTATAAATTGTGTTTTACGCCCCCTGGTAGTGGAAAATCTCCAAAGTCGATTTTCCTGTTTGGATACCTGGTGCCCCATTATATAACATAGGGTGACTTTTATTATTCTAATAAAATACAACTTCCCAATGGAACTAGACAGAAAAGTGGTTCTAAGTGTCAAATTATTAAATACATTAAATCAAATTTATTACCAAAGTCGAATTTAAAATAACTATTTTAGTTCTCCTGAAGGGGCAATGTAGTCTACTGGTAGCCCTACCTTGATGTGGGCTAGAGATCTTCACACAGGAAAAGAGGGGTCTAGCTATGTTGATAGTGTGAAGGATAGTGCGTTCTGGGACAGTTATATGCCACACTTCCCAGGAAGTAGTCACAAGATGGGTGGGATTGCCCAAAGGGGCATTAACCTATTGGCTAGTGAGTCCTTCCCTCACATATGTTTGTGCAAATTATAAAATTGAATACACCTCCAAGAGAACTCAGAACACTACTGGGCCTGTGGAAAACAAAAGGACTGTGCCTGCGAAACCCCTGTACTGCAAAACCGAGAAGAAGGATGCACCTGCTGTACCAGGTACTTCACCAAGGAGGGTTGTGCCTGCTGTTGGACCTGTGAGGAGCACCACCAAGGGCTGGACATGTTCCCAATTGCACCAAGGACAGAAGAGTGACCTCTAAGGACTACCTGACTAGTCTCCTGTAACAACCGCAGGGTCACAATAAGCTACAAAGATATACCAGCAGCCCAAAGAGAAAAAAATCCCGGTTGACCAGTTTGAAACTGGTATATTTGAACAAGTTACTCACCTTTGGTAATTAGGTTTCTTGTGGTTAATATATCTGATTGTGGATTTCTCACCCTGTGAATAATTCACAAGGTGAGAAATCCACGGTTAGATATATTGTCCACCTTAAACATCATTACCAAAGGTGAGTAGCTTGTTCAAATATACCAGTGATAGCATTGCACAGCTAGGAACAACGTGGCTTGCTGAGCCTTTTGATTTCATTTGAGAAAGAATGTTCATTAAAGTCTAGCTCAGTCCATCTAATAAGGTGGTAAGTGCCAGAGCATTTCCAGTTTTGAGCTGTGATCAGCTTATGGGGAATTAAATCTTTACAATTTATATTCTAAAAGATGTATGGAATGGATCTCACAAAATAAACTAATGGACACCAGTCAAAGTCAAAACATGGGGTAAATGAATTCTGTGGTTCCAATATTCTTTTAATCCAGTAGGTTGAACCATTGCATAAATGTAAGCATGCTTCTGATTATTTTCTATTTTTCTGAATCTGAAGCCTAGTTTCCCATCAAGGGCATCACTAACATCAATTATACATCCATTTTAAGATGGCTATCAATATTACTATCCTGCCTTTGAGGGCTTTTGACATCAAGTCTGTTTGTTTTCTGCCATAGGAACTTGATTCAGTGGTGATGAGTATCCTCGCTCTAATGCAGTTGCATGAACTGAAGGGTGTGTGCTCTATACTGCGTCCTGGTACTAAGCTTAATCAAAGTCTTTCATTCACAGCTGGGTTGCTTTTCCTGCAGTCCAATATAGGTGTGCTGTATTTATTGACTTGAATATTCCAAAGCTTATTTTGCTGCAACACATATAATAAAATACATGGAAAAGTTAATTCTGCATGCATATATTAAGAGCTGCACATGAACAGATTTTCTATGTTTTACAGTTTCCACACCTGACTTTGTTGTTTCTTTTCCCTTCCACAGGTCTTGGGATCACGTTTACGAATTCACCAGGCCTCTCCAGCAGACTCTGGCGAATACATCTGCCGTGTGAGCAGTGGAGCTGGTGTCCAGAAAGCCTCTGTCATGGTTTCTATCACTGCTGGTTCCTACCGTAAGTATTATACTGATGAACAGGATCATTTCATTAACCCTTAGGATATTAGATATATGAATTAAAGCAAAGACTTTGTCAAAATTGCGAGCTTCTGAGATTCAGCTGTGAATCAGTAACATGATAGAATCTGTTGGTATTCCACAAACACTGGGGATTGGACACTAACGCTTTGATAAACATCTTAAGTGCATATACCGAAAACTGAAGTTGTCTTTCCTTCTTCAAACTAGGCACAGTGTATCAGACAGAGAAGAGAATTGTAGCCTATTCTTTTGCTTCACTCTGCAATGATCACTTAATCGCATGAGAGGGAATAGAGTAAGCTGTTGAGTATTTGCCTAGCAAGGGCTACAAAATAAGTGGCCTCTAAGTGCCTGTCAAAATCCTATCTCCAACAAATGCTTGAGCTCTTTGCAGTAGTTCCAATCTGGTTATTACATCTCGTGGTTACGGGCATGGTCATAAAGACAGGCCATAGCTGGTATCAGAAGTGTTACACTAGCTGTTTTTTGGTTGACATGTTGCAAAAATGTAAATTGATTTGAAACTGTAGCAGGTTTTGACCTCCAAACTAGTGGGGTGAACCATCATCATGATCAGTACGTTATTATTGTCATCATTTTGGTTTTGCATGCAAGCATTGTTGCTACAGACTGTTCCAACCAGAACAGGAAAGCATAGGTCCTGGGAGGTTAGTCCTATCTCTGAGAAGGGCTGTATCTGACAACCTGCCCGTGACATATAAGAGATTCCACCATTAATCTCTGCATATAGAACATGGTTGCTTGCGAGCAAGCCAGTTTAATTAATGACCTATATCACTCTAACAGGTTTGCAGAGCCCCATCATTTCTATTGACCCGCACAGTGCTACTGTTGGCCCGGGTGAAGATGTGACATTCAGATGTAGGATCCATGATGGCGCTCAGCCAATACGCATCGAGTGGAAGATGGCTCACAATAAACCCCTGCAAGGTGAGCTACTTGAGGTGCTCTTGTGTTGAATAATGTTGGAGCATCCTGCATGGGGAGGGTGAAGGTGGCTCCATGGTTCATCCAGGAAACATGCCCCCTATTTTTATCTAGTATGTACAATAAATTCTGCGCTACAGATGGTGTAACTGTTGATACATTGACTATATTAGAAATGTTTGCAAGTAAAAGTGGCCTGCAGAGGGGATTCTCTAGGGAGGCGTACTGTATAGGATGTTTAAGATATTGAGGCTGGTGGTGTTTTCAGGTATTTATTTCCATCCTTTATCAGCAAACCGACACTTAAAAATTGAGTTTAGAGTCAGAGGCAGCTGATTGCTTCTTTGCATTTTCTGACAGAAGAAATAAATGGTAATGGTTAACGTATAATCTCCAACTACATATTAAATTGGAGGCTTCTTAAAATGAAAGTGAGTTTTACTCATTTTCACACACACACACGCTTTAGTAAGGGTCTGAAGTAGGACTGGACATTCTGACTGATATGAATGTCCCCTCTCACTGGGATGGCTGCATTTGAATGTAATTGGAGCTCTAGCAAGGTAGGCCACTTTTTTCTTGTGATGGGTTTGTGTAGGTCAGTAGAATAAGAACACTGGCTATAACGATTGAGGATGTGCTTTTAGTCAAGATAAATTTGTCAAAAGAGCTGGTTGGGACAAAGAAGGCTTCCTCAAGTGCTTGGATTCTGTGGTAAGTGTTTCATGAAAACATTCACTTCTTCCAAACTGTACTACATAAGGAAACAGGTTAGGCACACAGAACGTGGATAAAACAATCTCCCACTCACAGAGGCTCACAGAGAGATTGACTATGATATCTCAAATTAGAAAAAAGATATGTTCGAGGCATATGAGCTGCAGATTGAACACTATGCATAGATCGCCACCTAGTGGTTGGCCCGGATGTTTGCAGTTTGTTGTTGTCCTGAAAAGTTCTTTGGAAGTCACGAGATAGGTGACTTCTCCTTAGGACCACATTTCGCATGGGCATCGGCTCCATCCCCAGATTGTTTTTTTTTGCCATCGGGCTCGGATGTGTCTCCTGCGCTCCGGTTTGGAACCAAATTTCCTTCGGCGCACAATCCTCACCCAGTTCGACAGTATTGTCTCGATCGCGATCTACGACGCAATTCTCTACCAACTTCAAAGTCTTCGAATCCGGTCGTCGATGAAGGCCTTCGTGCCTACCTAGGCCTCACTTTCTAGCTCATGGAAAGGACGCCCTTCAAGAAGTGTCCTCAATTTGGGTCGAAGTTTCCCCACACCGACCTACATGAGGTGTGCAACCTGTGCCTTTCACCGGAGCACGAGGCCAAAGACTGTTCGGCGTGTGCCTCATTCCGCCCCAAGAAGAAAATCCGGGGAGGAGGAGCTTCGCCGGCGACCAAGATGGCCGCGTGAGCTCGGAGCTCCGAAGACCTCCCGATCCTCCGCAATAATCCTGCTACCCATCCTGTCCCACGATTGTGGGAATCGACTGCTAAGCCGGTCCTGATGCGGCACCCGCTTTCGGAATGAAAATCTGACATTCCTGGACTCAGTTAGCTCGACGGACCCCGGAGGCTCCGCCCGCGTCATTGGCGACCGTCGAGGGGTACAGCAGTGTCCTCACATGGTGCCTCCCTGCCTGCGCTTCGTCCCCCCAATGGGTGCCTCTGATCTTTGAGCGCCTTGCTGCACGGCCTCGACACCGGACCTTGGCAACACCGCTGTGTGCATTGTGCATATTGTACGAAGCTTCTTCGCCCCTGTTGACCGCCCGGCCCGTGAGTGCCAACATGGCGGGCAGAGGTGACCCGGACAAAGGCAAGACTCAGCGGCTCAACAGAAAACCATCCCAGTCCCAATCCACCATTCCGGAGCGATTTTCCCAGTCTAAGGGATCACCGGGACTGTCGGGCCGCACTAAAGACTCGAGAAGGGATGAATCGCCGGACGACTCTGAGATAACACTTCGGGACGTCATGGGTGCGATAACGGGGGTGAAAACGGAGATGCACACTCTCCGCGAGAAACTGTCCAGCAAGGTTGACTCCCTGAAGATTGAGTTAAACCTCATCAGGACCGACCTCGGGAAGACTAACGACCGGGTGAAATCGCTGGATCTCAAGACTTCTAGCCTGGTCACTGATGTGTCCGATATCCAGACGGAGGTACGTGACCTGAAGATGGCGAATGGATTGCTGGCGCGTCGACTAGACGAGTTCGAAGGTCGCGCGCGGCGCCAAAACGTTCGCATCACCGGGGTGCCGGAGAAGGCCGAAGAGGACTCGACTGAACTCTTTGTGGAGGACCTGGTGGTTAAGAACTTGGCACCGGGGGCCTGAGTAAGTTCTTTTCGGTGGAAAGGGCCCACAGGGTACCGGGTGGGCCGCCGAAGTCGGGCGCCTCCCCTCGCCCTATCATCGCAAGGCTTTTTAACTATAGGGATAGGGACGCTATCCTGCAGGCATCGAGGACCGCGGGCCCTCTACGCTTCCAGAACTCTGAGGTGAACTTCTTCCCGGATTTCACTCAGGCTGTCCAGAAAAAGCGCCAGAGCTTTACGGGAGTGAAACGGAGACTGAGGGAGATGGGCCTGCGTTACTCCATGCTTTATCCTGCCAAACTCCGCATCGAGCGTGACCACCGGACCTACTTTTTTGACTTCCCAGATGAGGTGGGACACTGGCTTGATACCCTGCCCCAGGAGCGACATGAACCGGCTGACCAGACGGAGGAGACCACCGGAGGCGCGGAAGCACAGGAATAATTGTTTAATCACTTGACTTTCTGAGAGCTGGGTGGCCGTAAGGGGCATCGACTTCAGACACTGCTGCTATTGGTTTGACTCGTATTGTAAATGATATGGGGGATGACGGGGGGGATGGGATGCCTCCTTTCTCCTCTGTGGGCTTCTTGTAGATTAGTTAAGGGGCGACAGGCACACTGCTAGTTGGGGTGGATTATAGTCTAATGCAGGGGTGCAGGGTGGTGGGTAGTTGGGGTGTGTTTTTTCAACTTCTTTCCATGTTTTACTCTTTGTTCTGGCTGAGGAACTATTGGACTGATATGTTATCATTGTGGGCGCCATTGCGGGTGGGGGGGGAGGGGCGGAACGTCCTTGATGATGGGGGGTAAATCTCTTAACTTGTTGAGCTGGAATGTGAACGGGTTGGGGGACCGCATTAAAAGGGGTGTCGTGTTGCAGATGCTCAAGCGATGTTCGCCGGATGTGGTTTTTCTGCAAGAGACCCATCTAGTGGGTTACGCCTGTAAAGCATTGAATAGACGTGGATTCAAAATGGTGGCACATTCGGGGTTCTCCTCGGGATCCAGAGGGGTGGGTATCATGGTGCGCATGTCCCTCCCGTTGGAGGTGGAGTCTGTGCTTGCTGATGAGAGAGGCAGATATGTGGCTGTGGTGGGCAGATGGGAGGGCCGCACGCTAGTTTTGGTTTCGGTTTATGTTCCCCCGGGGCTGCAGGAGACTACTTTCAGGGATCTGGGTGGCGCCATTTTAGGTCTCCCCGAGGGATTGTTGCTCGTGGGTGGTGATTTCAACTCCGTAGTCTCGGGAGACTTGGACCGCTTCCCATCCAGAGACCTGCGTCCTTCTCAGTCCTGGCTACCTGATTTTCTGAGCTCCATGGGGATGGTTGATTGCTGGCGATTGTTACGCCCCACCCAGCGGCAGTACACTTTCCTCTCGGGTGCCCACGGTAGCCTTTCTAGAATAGATTACGTCCTCACCCCGGCTGCCCAGGCGCAGTCTGTGTCCACCGCGCGTCTCTTGGCTAGGGGCATTTCGGATCATTCCCCGGTTTGGGTCTCTTTTGACTTCCAGATACCCGCGTCCTCGCGGGTGGCACCCATCAACCCATGGTACTTCCGCGACCCGAAGACCAGGGCGCTCCTGGCTAAAGCTATGGATCGGTACTTTGCCGAGAATACTGGCTCCGTTGACTCTGCCGTCTCCCTTTGGGAGGCCTTTAAAACCGTGCTTCGTGGCGAGGCCTTCTCCCTGATTGCGGAGGCCCGCCGTCGACGGGATGAGGATGTGGTGCGGCTGGAGTCTGATCTCGCTGACTTAAACTCCCAACTGGCGCTGGGCCCGTCTCCCGATCTACTTCACGCTCTCTCCCTCAAACAGTCCGAACTCCGGGCGACTGACGCGGCGAAAGCCTTGAGCAGGGAGCAACAGGGCAGGATATATGACTCGGGAGACAAGGCGGGCAAGCTCTTGGCATGGCTGGATAGACGGGAACTTGCGTCCCGGGTGGTCCCAGAGTTGGTGGGTGCGGATGGCCTGTCCCTGACGGACCCGGCGGCTATAGTTGGGTCCTTCGCAGAATATTTTGAAGGGGTCTATACCTCCGCGAATCCCCTCCCGGAGTCTGTTTCGGCTTCCCTTCTGGAAGACATCGAACTCCCCTGCCTCTCAGATCTCGAACGAGATGACATGGATCGGGACCTGACCGTGGATGAGGTGGCCTTGGCGATCCGGTCGTTGCGCTCTGGCAAAGCGCCGGGACCCAACGGCATCCCGGTTGAGCTTTATAAACTCAAGGCCGACACACTTGCCACACCCTTGTTGAATATGTTCCTTGAAGCCCGCGAGGCAGGAGAACTCCCCCTCGACCAACGACTTGCCACCATTGTGGTGATACACAAGGAGGGAAAACCGCGTGATTTATGCCGGTCCTACAGACCCATCTCACTTTTGAACGCAGAACCCAAGATCCTGGCCAAATTGTTGGCCAACCGGCTAGTGGGAGTGATCTCGGACCTGGTTCATCCGGACCAGTCTGGCTTCATACTGCACCGGAATACGGCGCTCAACTTGAGACGGCTCCACGCGGTCATGGCACGTGCTCATCTGCTTCGTGAACCCGCGGTTCTCGCCTCCCTTGATGCCACTATGGCCTTCGACTCGCTGGAGTGGAATTACCTATGGGCAGTCCTGGCCAAGTTGGGGTTTGGACCCGCTTACATCGGTTGGGTCCGGCTGCTGTACTCTGCTCCGCTGGCCAATGTGGCTGTTAATGGTCGGTTGTCGGCCTCCTTTGCGTTGCACAGGGGCACTAGACAAGGATGCCCGCTCTCGCCGCTCCTGTTCGCCCTGGCGCTTGAGCCTCTGGCGGCTTGGATCAGGACGCACCCCGATGTCTCCGGGATAACGTGGTCCCCAGGTTTCGAGGACCGGGTGTCGCTTTACGCGGACGACATCCTTTTGTATCTTACCTCTCCCTGCCGCTCGCTCATTGTAGTTTTTGACCTGTTGGGGACCTTTGGGGCCCACTCGGGCCTGGTGATCAACTGGTCTAAGTCCTCTTTGTATACGTTGTGTGGAGACACTCCGCGCCTCCCCCGTGGGTGCTCAATACAGATAGCCCAGCAGGGCTTTCGGTACTTGGGCATTTACGTGTCGCGGGACTCCCGAGCCCGATATTTGCACAATCTACTTCCACCATTGGTGCGGCTGCGCCGGGACGTCGAGGGTTGGAAGAAGCTACCGATCTCCCTGATGGGCAGAGCAGCGTTATTTAAAATGATGGCGCTGCCCCGCTTCCTTTACGCTCTGCAGAATACCCAGGATCCCATGCCAGCTAAATACTTCGGGGAGATCGAATCCCTGCAGCGAGCGCTGTTGTGGGATGGAAGACCACGAATCTCGTTGGTCAAGCTGACCATACCATGCTATGATGGGGGTATCGCCCTGCCTGATGTGCGACGCTACTACTGGGCGTCCCAGCTCGCGGCAATCAACCATGGCCTCTATGGCCCGGCGACCAACCCGGGCTACGCCATGGATCGGTGGCTCGTGGGTGACGGGAACTATTATAGAGCATTATACTCCAGGTCTCTGGATCGGAAGCTGACGGGCCCCACTAAGACGATGGTGCATATATGGCGTGCAGTCACTGACACCTTGGGCTGGAAAGATAGGGTTACCATGGCCACCCCACTATATGACTCAGACATACTGGGAAAGCTGTGGCATACTAAGGGCTTCGACAGATGGGACACCATTGGGATATCTAAGGTTGGGGACATGGTGGCAAGGGGAAGGGTCAAGACGTTTGAGGTGCTACAATCTGAGTTCCAACTGGCGGCGACGGAATATTTCCGACACGCCCAGCTTAGCCATGCCCTCTCCCCCCATATATCGGAGGGGGAGGCGATCCCCGAATCGTCGCCCCTTGAGGATCGGGTGCTGGACGGTCACATGCCGGACAGCGCTATCTCCCTAACGTACAAGAAGCTAATTAATGTGAGAGTTGATTTGCTTGAGCGATTGAGAGAGCACTGGGTGAATGATGGCATAGAGGTGGACGACGAGGAGTGGCAGTCGGCGGTCTCCTCCCCTAGAGAGGTGGCCATATCAGCACGGCTCTGCCTGGTTCAGCTGAAGATACTACACAGGGTGTATGTCACCGGCCCCAGACTCATACATATGGGGCTCTCAACGGATGGTCTGTGCCGGCGGGGATGTGGTATGCTTGCGACCTTCATGCACATCATATGGGAATGTCCTGGAGTTGCCCGGTATTGGACACGAGTGCATGAGGTGATGGAAGAGGTGACTGGTGTGGCCCTACCGGCTGAGGCCCGGCGATGCCTCCTCAATATTTGGTGCCCGAATGATTACAGCGTTGCCCAGACCCGTTGGGTCACCTTGGGCAACATGGTGGCCAAGAGAGATATCGCCCAGAAATGGGGTGCGCCTGCTCCTCCCTCGCTCAGCTTATGGGAAACCAATATGGACTGGTGCATGCTGCGTGAGAAGACGGTGTATGTGGCCAGGGGCAAGCCTAGAATGTGGAGGTCTGTGTGGGGTGCTTGGAACTCCTATAGAGGTGATATTTGCGACCCCCCTGTGGAGATTGACTCCGATGTCCAGCTTTCCCCGTAGTGCCCCTTACCCGTGGTTCCAGATAGGTTATCCTGGTGTGCAACCTCCCACGTGCCTTATTGTTGTCATTATTATTGTGTGCTGTCTTGGGTGTGCGGCCCTCGACCCCCTCCCGCTACACAAGTCCGCTGTCTCTGTACCGTCCTCGGCCTACCTTCTTCCTCTTTAACTTTCTTTCGTGCTTAATGAACACTTCTTTCTCCTGGCCTTCGAGGCCTTCTTATTCCTTGGTTTATTCATTACTAGGTTCGACATTATTTGAAAATTAAACCTGATTGCTTCTGCATATAGTATTGTACACAACCTTACCTGCTACCTCGATGCTGCCTGGCCTCCGGGATGTATGGCTGAATAGCGGTGTACTTTTTCTACAAATAAAGGTTTTCCAAAAAAAAAAAAAAAAAAAAAGACAATCCGGGACCGGAAAGCTCGAATAACTATGGCTCGCTCGTCAGCTCCGATTCCTAACGACATCTTCGGAGAGGGCGTCGACGTGCCAGTACACCAGCACGCCGAAGAGAGTATCGGATCATCAGATGCCGAAGACTCCGACGTCGAGGAGGTCACTCCAGCTCAACGGGTCGTAAGTAAGACCGTCGACCCCACCCCTTCCTCGACACCATCTAAAAAGGCTTCGGTCACACCCTCACCTTCGGGCTCGGGTGCACACTGAGACACTGCTTCTAACGCCCCGCCTTCGGGCCCGGCAAAGAAGACCACAAAGCCTTCAGGCGGCTCGGGCTCGAGCCAGCCTACTTCCGGTGCCGACCCAGTACCTACACCGAAGAGAAAGCCATCTTCCTCTTCCACGTCGACCGTTGCTTCGACACCCAAGCACACGGCGCAGAAGACTGGCAGCGGGTCATCGACACCGAAAACGCACTCGGAGCCGAGCAAAAAATCAACCAAAGCTCCAGATTCACACGCATCGGAGCCGAAAAAACGCTTGGAACCGAAAAAACAGGTTCACGTAAAAGACACTTCGAAAGGGCACACTCCTAAGCCAACTGCCGGCTTGGTGCCTAAAAAACCTACGGAGCCGAAAATGTAGACGCCAAAGGATCCACCTGGCTCACAAGAGCTTTTTACACCGGATCCACAACAAAAAACTCTTGTAAAGGATCCCAAAACTGGACAATTGACTCTCAGCTCCAAGAAGAGACCACTTGAGGTGCCAGCACCTCCTCCCCCTGCAAAGAAGAGATACATTGCAACCTTTCCTTTAAGGGTCCCTTCTCCTCCACCTCCCCATACTGTTCCTACTCATACACCTTCTCCACCACAGCATTCACCTACACCATCTCCTAATCCAGACGATGTGCACACAGATTCTGATTATGAAAGTGAGGGTGCATTACCCTCCACAGGCTAATAGTGTGAGAAGTTGGCCTGATATATAATGTTCACTATTCTAGTGAGCACTTTGTATCATTCCAAACGACCCTTATTGATGATTGGTTGTAAGTCAACCTGTTAGACCAGCTATCCTAGTAGCATGGACAAGAGCAGTCTTTAGGCTAAACTCTAGAGGGCGTGTTAAGCCAGCTGTTATACCATCACATATACCCCTTGAACACCAAGTGAAAGGACACCACACAAGTTGTTATGAAAATAAAAGGATATTTATTATAACACAACAGCCCTGGACTCTTTATGAGGACAGGGCGCTAAGCACAATTAAAGCTCTTAAAGAAATTCTGAAAGTCTCACAATTTACGCAAATGCCCGAGGGGCACGGAACACCATATACTACAAAAGTGGAATACTAGCAGGTAAGTAACTAGTCTCAAAGGCTTTAGGATCGCTAGGACTGGACTACTGAACCTTCAGATTACGAGCAGGAGGCCTAGGGAGATCGGGTGCAGAGTGTGCACTCTCACGCGGGATGCGGGACAAAGTCTATGGATGCTAGATTTCGTAAAGTTAGTGTTATCGGACGAATCCGACTAGGTAGAGCTGAAACGAAAAAGGATCTGGACACTTAGATAGTTAAGCTATGCTGGAGCACCGAAATGCTCAGGTTACCTAGCCCAGGGGCTGCGGCTGCATAGGGCTGAAAAGACGTCGGGAATCCTCGTTGCAGTCTATGGAGCCTGAAAGAAGAAGTTGCTGGCAGGCGACCAGTGATGAAGTTCGATGTGATCCAAGCCTGGATCGGTGATGAATGATACCTGTAAGCAGAGGGGACCAAGTTCTGAATCACTAGCCAGTGATTAGATGGGCACCAGGATGGCACCGGACGAAGTCACCTCGACCAGGTGAGTGGGCGACGCTGGGCTCTGCAGTCTCTCGGACCAGGAGGCGTTGTCGGCGACCAGGATGGAGGTGCGAGCTGTCCCACGATGGTATCTGCTGTCGACGTCGCTGGACCCAGGATTGGGGCAACAACTCTTGGCAAATGCAAGCCCACGCAGTGGACTCAAAATGGCGTCTGGAGTGGACCAGGAGGGTCTGGGGTGCTCCTCTGTTGGAGGGGAGCAAGGGCCAGTCTGGAGCAACCAGACCAGTGATGAGTGTCGTCGTTCGTCGTCAAGAGGGCTACAAGCCAGCAGGCAAATGGCCGGACAACGCGGTGAGCAGCAAAGAGCAGAAGGGCCCCACGCAGATCTCGTGGATGCTGGGAGGCTGGACTTCGGTGCTGGAGCTGCTCAGGGTTAGGGCTTCTCAAACCCCAAAGCACTCACTCGAGGATCCCTCGGTGGTCGTGCTGGATAAGCGTAATGCAGTTCTGAAGATGGCCGGTCCCTCGAGGTCTCGTCACACCCACGGATCTCAGCTGGGCTGATGATGTAGGTAGAGGTCAGAGGTGCCAGGGAAGCCGGGTCTCGTCGTGCTGGTCGGTCTGATTCCGGAGGAAGGACGTGCAGCAAACCGCAGTGTTCTTAGTTGGTGCCCGCAGATGCAGGGTGACTACTCCTTAGTCACAAGGGAGAAATCTTAGGAAGAAGTCTTGAGTTCCTTTCGTAGAAAGTAGTTTCAGGATTCAAAGATGATCTAATTTGGAAGGGTCCCCGCTCCCACCTTTATTCTAAAGAAAGGGGCTGGTACGGGACTAGGTCCTGCCCATGGGTGGGACCAGGAAGGGGGGTGGTTACACCCCTCTCCCATGTCGGACCTTTCCTCAGCTCAGGGGCTGGTGTGCCCCTGGACCTGGTTCAAACTGGCAGATGCACAGTGAGCACCGGGGTGCCACTTGCAGTCACCTTCCTATTCAGCCCTGCCTACCTAGGATACACAAAACCCTGTCTGGGATGGTGCTAGCACCGCCCCTGACAGGAAACCCTTTGTCCAAGCTCCCAGCAGCAGGAGGTCAGACTTGTGTCTGTGGTGGCAGCATCCATTTTGTGATGCTGAGGCTCGAGTTAGCTTTAACCGGGGTTCCCAGTTACATACATGTCGTGTCCCTCTAGAAGGGTGGAATGCTAACCCCGTTGCCAGAATTGGCGAGGGGTTAGTATTCGAATTCGTATGACACCTTACTCAACATGTTTTGATAAAGCGATACCAAAGATAGCAAATAACCGCGAGGATTATAATGCGCTTAAGAGTATATGGTACGCGTTATCATAGAACAGCTATTAGGACTTGGTTCCGCAAGCTGCAGACGGGCTCAGCTCATGCCAGAGCACCATCTCACATAATTCCAAGCACTCTGCCTTCAGGATTGTTAAGGCCTGCCATACGAGTGACTGATAGGAATACATGTGTCCATTTTAGGGTTAGATATAGGTATACTATATCTACAGCAAAGGGTGATTACACCACTTTGCCCCAGCTGTCGTGCAGCCAGTTGTGTCAGATTTAGATGGCCAGCCAGGGGTGGCATAATACATGCTGCAGCCCCTGGTAGGCCCTGGGTACAACTATGCCCTGAGTTTCAGGGTCTGATAAGGTGGCCCAGTACCAATTGGTAAATGCACCTAAGGTACATGGAATCCATTTTACAGCGAGAGCAGTAGGCCTGGGGTCCTGATTGGCAGGGTCCCAGGCCAACTATGTCAAAAACCAGCTAAAACACAAGGCAAAAAGTTGGGGGCAACCATAGTCAGGAGCTACCTTCCTACAAATAGTCCCCCTCAGTCACCTAATCCATGGGATGATTACAACACCCCTGATGTGCCTTATGTCCCACAGGATGATGTCTATCCTTCCAGACCTTCCCCACCAGAGGACACCATAGGTTTTAACCTGCTAGTCCAGAGGGCCGCACAATATCATGGGGTGGACTTGCACACTGACGCAGTGGAGGAAGACTTTCTACTAGACACTTTTGACAACACACAAAGGTCTTCGGCCATCTTACCAATGCTTAAGGGCGTAATCAAGCACGCAACAGAAATTTTTAAAGACCCCGTTAGAGCTAGGGTCCTCAATCCCCGCATTGAGAAAAAATATAAAGCTGCCCCTGCAGACCAATCCAAAATTCCTGCCTAAAGTAATTTCTCCATTCCATCTCAATCAATCTGTGGAACTGCCCGTTTTCTTCTTGCAACCACAGTCAGTAGCAGAAAGAGCTCTTCACACTTTAGCTGTCAAGAGCGTTGCTATAGTACATAGAAAGAACACAACCTTTCGTAAGACAAAACAACTTTTTGTGTCTTTCTCACCACCACACAAGGGCAATCCCATTTCAAAATCTGGAATAGCTAGATTGATTGTCAAATGCATACAGATTTGCTACCACAAAGCTAAATGTACGCTATATGTTCCTCCTAAAGCCCACTCTACCAGAAAGATAGGGGCCTCAATGGCATTTTTAGGGAACATTCCCCTAGATGACATCTGCAGAGCAGCCACATGGGCTACACCGCACACATTCACAAAACCCTATTGTGTAGATGTGCAAACAAAACAACAAGCTAATGTGGGCCAGGCTGTTCTCAAAACATTATTCCAAACTACTGCAACAGATAGGGGTGGTCGCCGCTAAGAGTGTGTACTGCTATATAATCTATGCATAGTGTACAATCCAGGGGCGTAACACAGGCCCCCGCAGCCCCTGTGTTGCGGGGGGGCCTCGAGCTCCAGGGGCCCCTCGAGCTCCAGGGGGCCCCATCAGTGCACAGTACATTTGGTGAGAGCAGTGTCCGTCTGGGACATAATTTTACAGCTATGTTCTTGACGCCTGCTCTCGCCTCATAAATTAAATGGTGCTGGAAGTTGTTACTCCTAAGGTGGGCGGGCCGATGTGGGAGCACTTGGAAGTTTCCAAATGTATTATTTTAATTTGAGCGGCAGACAGGACAGTGCGTCATCACGCCACTGCCCTGCGACGGGACGGGACCTGGTTGGAAACGTGAGGTCTCATTATAGACTGACACTTGGTGTTATCACAGAGTCGAGGTTGCTGCGTGGCTCAAGGAGGTATTCATAATTTTGAAACTTTACAGCCTGACCAACACTGAGCCTGTTGCTCTGCTATCTGCTCTCCAGGCTGAGGGTGGTAACTGCTGCAGGGGATTAGGTAGGCTCTGTTCAGTTGACTGTTGATTTATGTATTTAAAACACTGGCGAGAATTTAAATATACTTTCGGGCCGTCAGTGGTGCTGCTCTGCTGTGGAAGAGATCGCGCTCACTCTTACACCCGGCTGGAGTGTTTTAAGTCCGGCCTTGCCCTTGCTGCCTCACCAGCCCTGTCCCCCAGGCAGAGATTCCCGTGCTCTGGACGGGCGTGTGATGCAACGCAATCTTCACATGATCTCTGTGCTGAGCCTTCCAACTGTGCTTACAGTTTGTATTTCTTTGTTCCAATGGATGCATTCATTATGCCCTGCCACAGTGCCCGGTGCCCTTCCAGTTTGGTGTGGGCCAAGACTCTCAGTCCACGCAGAAAGGAAAGTCTTGAGACCGGCTTTTCACCAGCTGTTGTCTATCTCATACAGTGCTTTTCCATCCATGGGGCAGATGCCAGAATGCAGCTGCTGATTCCTCTCAGGTCGGTCGGGTCCTCACTTTTCAAGGTAGGAAGGATTGCAAGTATTGAAAAAATATACCAGATATTATCATTTGTTCATGTACACTTAAAGCCATTTCTGTTCACTTTTAACATGACTTTTCAGTTTTCGTTTATTTTCCATATCAGTCAGGTATCATTACGCAAAGCAATAAAGCACGTTTCCTACTGTTTGTAGGATGAACTAATGAGGGAGAAAATACAGACTTTTTGTGATTTTCTTTTTCTAATTTTCTACCGACTGTGGTACAGTAAAGTGAGAGTTTTGAGTTGCACATATGGGTGTAAATTCTGATATTTATGTTTCCCTGGTCTTCATTGCTTTATTTTGTTCACGAGAAAGTGCCACTCATAGTTTTTGAATGTCACTCATAAGTACACTGAAAAAATGAAAATGTCACTCATAAGCAAGCTGTGATGTCTGCAGTTGGAGGACTGACGTATACCTATGAAATGGTGCAAACGGTACTTTAAATTAAAAGATACAAAAAGTGCTGGTACTTATTATCCACAGTACCAATTCGCTTCTCCAAAGTGCCGACGTTCTCCCATTAAATGTATTATAATACTGCTGAAAAGTGCAGAGGCCCTCCCTTTTAAATGCTAGTATATGTTATGTTATGTTATGTTATGTTATTGCTATTTGTTGTGCGCACAGCTACTCCAGCTAAGGAGCGTCCTGGCGCATTGACAAGGAAGAGCATAACACAACAGGAACAGGCAGAAAACTAGAAGGAGCCATTTAAAATTAATAATTCAGCAAACAGGCAAGAACTAGAGGGGGCAGCTAAAACAGAAAGGTTTTTATGGCTTTCCGGAAAGCCATGAGATCCTCCAGCAGACGAATTTCAACCGGAAGAGAATTCCAAGTTGATGCAGCTTTTACGCTGAAGGAGCGTCCCCCCATTCGGCTGAGCCTGTATCTAGGGACTACAGCAAAGGCCTGGCCCTGGGAGCGGAGGGTGCATGCGGGGACGTAAAAAGAAAGAAAGCTGGACATGATTTCAGGGCCTATACCTCTCAAAATCTTAAAGGCCAAACAGAGGACCTTAAAGAGAATACGCTTCCTCACTGGGAGCCAGTGTAAGGAGCGAAGGACACTCGCCACCGAGCAAAATCTAGGCAGGCCAACAATCGCTCTAGCCGCAGCATTTTGTACCCGTTGCAGGCGGGTAAGCTCAGCCTGGTTGGCCCCAACTAGAAGAGAGCTAGCGTAATCCAGGCGAGAGATGATAGTGGCCTGGATTACCAGCTGTCTGGTTGGGGCGTCGAAATATTTGAGGACAGGTCTTAAGCCTCCCAACAGACCAAAACAGCAGGCAGCTGTTTTTTTAGTGTGTCCTACGAAGGTAAGGCCAGCGTCCAGCCAGACTCCCAGATTTTTCAACTCCGACACCGGAGTCGGGTTTGGTCCCAGCTCTAGTGGCCACCATTGGTCACCCCATAGTTCCACTCCCCTTCCGACAATCATAACCTCTGTCTTAGTGGCATTGAGCTGGAGACAGTTCCCTGTCAACCAGCTAGCCACCGCCTTCAGTCCATCCTGAAACCTGGGGGCATCTTGTTCCGCATCCCCGCTGAGAGTAACCGCCAGCTGTGTGTCGTCGGCATATGAGACCAAAGTTAGGCCCCACTGCCTGGCGACCTCAGCCAGCGGTCTCACGTACAGATTAAACAACGTGGGGCTCAGCGAGGATCCCTGCGGAACCCCCATTGCCAGTGGCTGGAAAATGGACTTGAAGGGAGGGATGGCAACACATATGAGTGTGTTTTGAACAGGAGAGTTGGTGTTTTGAAGGAGTATGTGCGTGGCAAAAAGTTGAAGAAGGATGTGGCATTGCTTTTGGCTTTGGCACCTGTTGAGGAGGACTGGCCTGCCATTTCTGGTGCTTTGCAGCCGTTTTGAGATAATCTTGAAGTTTCTCATTGCTCAAATGGGTATCATTTCTGAAATGTATTTATCTCCCTCGTCTCCGTTGCTTGATTTGTGCTTGCAAGAAAGTGTCACTCATAGTTGTTGAATGTCACTCATAATTACACTGAAATTCTGATAATGTCACACATGAGTAATCTGAAACCATGGCAGCTATGCATAGACTGTATCTGATGATAGACAGCAATGCGTTCTAGTGGTCCAGATCGCTACTATTTTCGTTTGTTGCCACTTTCTTTTGCGCTACCACCTATTAGTAGACCTGACGTACTCCTTCTTTATAGATGTCTTTCTGAAGTCTGCTTACATTGAAGTAAAAATACGTTTTTTGTGTGCTTTCTTGTTTCAAAATTCTGAGCTGTGCCTGGGGACCTCTGTTTTCCCTGCAGTATAGCTGTAATTAATCACACATTATTGTGAATGTGGGTCTTGTTTAGTTTGCTTGGGCACTTAATATTGGTAACCTGTAGACATCATGTCATGTTCCCAGTCTGAGTCAACATAGGTGCAGTCTGTCTAGAAATGCTGACCTAAGGAGAATTCTTGTGGGTCCATAACCTGTTGTTTTTGCCAATAGCTAATTCTGCTACAAAACTATGGCCAACAATCCTCATATTATAGCCACAAAGAGTGGAATTCCAATACCTGTCTATCAAGTCAGGGAGCTATATGCGCTTACCTTAAAAGGGCCCTGTTGGTTAGTTTTTATTGTTTTACGTGATGAGGAAAAACTAAAGCCATATTTTATGGAAGGCAATGAAAAAATGATTCATGTGCTTAATCAGTGGTACTCCCCATGCCTTAGTTGTCGTACTGCACATCTGCACCAAGGTAGACATAAAAGTTACATTTACGGTGGCAAAGACCAAGTGGGTCATGTTTACTATTGATCAGAGCCTGGCGGTCAGGATATACTCTTCTTGCTAATACCGGACCACACAGTGAGTTCACGCCTACAGCAGATGCCAATACTGTTGACATTTAAAAAATAGAGAGAATACTGTAAATACAAATTTGAAAATAACATGACTTTGCAATATGTAAAGTAACTCTTGAGCATATTAAATGGTTTGATTATCTCACATATGTTTATTGTCAAATTATTCTGGGGGAGAAAAACTTTGTAAAACCTTGCCCAATATGAAGACTGCACTGCAAGTAAAAGACTTGCCTCTCCGTTTTAAGGTCATCTCCTTCTAATCCCATTACTGGTTCTGGATGTAAATTAGAACACTGATTTATGATGAGCATGTTCCATGGCAATGACACATCTCTGATGGACGCTTCTTCCCATGGATGTGTTTTGATTATCTGTAGGTACCAGACTAGATCCACCTACTCTTTACAAAGCAGTAGCTTTCCGTTGCTACCAGATGGCGCTGTGTGTCTTCAGACGTGACAACACTCGGCCTTATAATGCACAGTGGTGCGCCTCATATCTGTTTCCTTCTGGCACCATGTTCTTGCAGTTAAGAGTCAGCTTGCAAGGAGTAGAACCAAATGTTTCTGTTGTATTGCATTGAAGGATTTATATTGTGCTTACTACCCCTATGTATGGCTCTGAAGCACTTACCTACATGGACAGCGAGCTACGCCACATAGGTTGTGTGGCTGAAAGGGTGTTGTCTTTAGCACAATCCAGGCCTGAAATCTTGGCGGTCTAGGTGTTGTCAGCTGAGCATGAATCCTTCTTATTCTGCTAATTTGCAATTGGTCAATCCAGACAGACCATCCCAGGAACTCTGTGAATTTTGGGGCCTAAAAGGTGCCTGGCTACACACGGTGACTGACTCCCATTCAGCCCCTGACCCTGCCTGAAGGCAAGAGGTTGACTGCAGCTGGGAGTTATGCTGTGCTAATGGAGTGGGAAGAATCTTCCAGGGCCGGTTGGGAACACCGTGCAGGAATTATTGTGCTCTCCACGTAGAATGGGAATGGTACTTTGCAATGCTATATCTTTTCAGTGACGGATCCAGTGTTTGTTGTTTTGTTCCTACTTTAATCATACCATACTTTCTGATGTTACTAAATAGTTTTGGGATCATTTACTGAGAGGTTTCTTGATTCTGCTGATTTGCTGATACTACTAGTCGACATGAAACATTTTCCAAAGTAGCCTTCCAACTCAAATCTGCACTATTAAGGGGTAGACAAAGCTATTTTAGAGAAACAGTGCTTGCCTGACTATGGGCTAATTTTGAATTGTGGCTGGAGAATTTGCCCCACCAAATGCCCGGCTTCCTAGCCATCTTATACAGGGTTAAAGTTCTTGGATCTACTCTTTTTTTGTCCTTTATGTCATTATGAGTCCTGGGTTTAACACAGTTTACACAAAACAGACTGAGTCAGTAGTAGTGTTGTTTTTTGTATAGTAAGAATGTTTTTTTGAAGACTCAATATGGTGCATAACAATATAATTAACAGCGGAGCAAACATCTCTCACACTCATAAAAGCAAAGACCTGGCTTATGAAGTGAGCACCCGGGAGCTGAAGCCATTCCCTGGTGGAAGGCCATGGAAAAAGAAGTTCACAAAACAATCCTTGAAGTCATCTTGCTCCAAGAACAAAGGAGCACACAGGGGCCCAAAGGGAAGAGAGAGGTGTACCAATCTGTGCAGCAAAGCATCATCAGAAATGAGGAGAGATGACCAGAGAGCAGAACATGGAAAGGTCATGGCTCTAGGAACTGGCAAGCATATGAGCTTGGTTCAAATGAGGCAATAAGCCCATAGCAAAGAACAGACAATTATAGATAACAGCCTTCCTTTCCGCATTTTGGGATGAGTGCTCCACTTTGCGGACATGTAATCTTCTCCCACTTCACAGCAACAAGTCAGCCGTAGCTTAGAGTGAATGAAAACCACAAGTCAAGGGACAGAATTGTGTCTGCCGAAGCATTTAGAAATTCCTGGATTCTTGCATGAAGTATGGTGTCACAAGAAGAGACAAGGGTACCAGGTGCAACTGGAATGAGGCTATGTCTGGCTCCAAGGGCAGAGACCAAGCAGCAGCGACCATAAAGGAGAAGGCAGCAGGAGCACCAGTCCAGTGCCGCAACATAGACGCCCATACCACCAGCGGTGTTGGGGTGGGGGCAATCTCTAAGAGCCCGCTAAGCACAATACTCTGGCCGGAGAGCTCCTGATTGAGTCTGGAGGGGCCCCCTCCTCGTATCATGCAGGGGGGCCCCCTCCGGTTTCGCTACGCCACTGGTACAATCTGTAGCTCCTAGGCCTCGAACGGAAAATGCTGCTTACCAGTATGCATCTGTTCTTGGCATGTAGAGCTGCAGAGTTGTACACGCCCACCCGCCTCCCCGGCTACCCTTGTCTGTTCCAGTATTACCTTAATTAGATACAAATTACACGGGCATCCTTCCTGTACTTGCAAAGCTCCATCATTTCCCTAATGTTGAAAAACAATCTGGGGATGGAGCCGATGCCCATGCGCAATGCGGTCCTAAGGAGGAGTCGCCTATCTCGTGACTTCCAAAGAACTTTTCAGGACAACAACAAACTTCAAACATCTGGGCCCAACACTAGGTGGCGATCTATGCATAGTGTACAACTCTGCAGTTCTACATTCCAAGAACAGATGCATACTGGTAAGTAGCATTTTCCTTTTTTAACACAATGAAGGAAATGTAGTTTAATGATACAAGGACACTGTACAGCCACTGCTGGAAAAATCCCTATTACCTCGTGCTTTAAGTGTCTCATCTGCCAAGACAGTACAAAATACAGTAGCTCCCAGCTTGAATGCTTTGTTTTAAGGGTTTGACAAACCAGATTGCTTTGGTTTGCTTCTTAGTCCATGAGAGTTTCCACTATTCCGTGTTAATATTCAGGGCTATGTTTTATACATTCAAGTAAGCGGTGGAGAGGGAAGTACAATATCACAAGCTTTGTGTCTTCATTTCAATTTTCAGATAACGTGAAGATCAGCCCCGATGGCTCTATCATCACCGTAGCCAAAGTGCGCCACAGCAACCAAGGTGCCTACCGATGTGTGGCCTCCAACATCTACGGAATAGCCAATAGTGTTGTCAACCTCATTGTACAAGGTAAAAGCTAGGAACTTGGTAATGATTTGATTAATTTGAACTCGCTTTCAAAGCCTCGTCACGGGTAATAAGCACTATATAAAAACAATTACATTTCCCTTCTGTAGCCAAACTGTATAACAAATTGCATTGTTATAATTTTTACTGGCACATTTCTTACATTCACATAATGCCACTGAATTGTCAGAAAAAGTATGCAAAGAAGTATAGTAGGGACACTTAAGCCATGCCTGGCTTGCTCCCAACGTTCATTGTTAATGTTTTTGTATGATCTGGATCTATAAAGAGGCCCGTATGAGGTTATTTCCTAACTTGCAGGTTCTTAGCTTCAAGAAAATCCTAGAAAAAAATTCTGCCTATACCTTCCTTTATGCAGTAGTCTTGAACCTCTAAATGTGCTAGTCCAAGAATATTAGACTACACTTGTAAATTCATCTCTGAATATGGTGTTGAATTAGTCTTCTAAAGGCACAAGTTAGTCACAGAATATGGGGCTGCATGAATTACTGAATGTGCAGCTATGTGAAGTTATAA